>NC_044322.1:351207288-354107288 GCF_007399415.2 Gopherus evgoodei
GTTATTTTGGGTCATTGGGCCCAGTTTTTGTTTAATTTCTGTATTACAGCACACCAGATGTTGGTGGTGGATGCCTTATACCTTCAGAAATAAAGAAATCAAACTGTTCACCTGCCTTGCTATAGGCCAATATGCCAACATTGCTCGTCTAAAACTCCAGCACATTTTAAATGAATTGAACTTGATTCTCTTTACCCTTATTGAAACTGAGCTTCCAAGCAGAGAGATGGGCCTGAGCCAAACCCCCCGTGTGGCAGGGCAATGACTCACAAGCATAGTGCCTTCTGCTTCTCATCCTGAGAATTAGCTCTTCCAGTCTCTGGAGTGTCCTCTGCAGGCCAGTGTCTCACCTGCCACTGGCCCCCATGTCCGTCCTGGACTCCGATGCCCTTTACATCAGGGTTCTGCCCCCACAGTAACCCACAATCTGGATCTCCCCATCCAGGGGAAACCCCAATCCCCTATCCCCACCTTGCCTCAGTGGCTACTGCCTGTCATCATCTAACCCCCGCTCTCTGAGGCAGACTGCAGTCTATAAACCACTCATCATCGGCAAGGGGGGAGGGGGTTGGACAGCTGCATCTGCTTATCTCTGGGCTCCCCCTTCAGCCCCAGTACCCTTTGTGGGCCCTTAACTCGGCCTGCAGCCTAGGGCTTTGCTAGGCTGGAACTCCCAACTCCTTCTGCCCTTCCCTAGCACTGCTCGACCCTTGGTACCCTCCTCAGCTTCCCAAGCAGCCAGATCCTTTTCTCTCTGATGCTAGGGAGAGACGGTCTTTCAGCCTCTGACCCTCAGCCCTCTTATAGGGTCAGCTGTAGCCTGATTAGGGGTATGGCCCCAGCTGTGGCTGCTTCCCCCAATTAGCCTAGCTTTTCCCCACCACAGCCCTCTCCAGGGCTGCTTTAACCCCTTCAGGGCCAGAGTGGGGCGACCACCCCGCTACACATGGATATAAGCAAACCCCACAATCTGGGAAAGTTCAGTTCCAGATCTAAGCTGTATGGCTTGGGTCTATTTCAAGAAAAAGGGAAGGAAAGCTCATCTGGGAGAGAAAAGTGGGGTTCCGTTACAGGTAGAGTGTGACTAGCCCTTATATGCTTGGTCGGGGGAGTAAGGAGTAATATGACCCTACACAAACACACAACCTCCCCACATCTCTTCTATAGACATTAGGGAGAAAGCAGAATCTGCATGCCCAGAACTTCCACATCTCCACACATTGGAGGGGAGCAGGGAATGGTCAGAGCCCCTTTACAGTGCAGAGCCGTTGCAAGGTGGGATGATGTAATCTATGCCTGGTCGGGGCAGTCGCAGGTTACTTTCCCCCAAAGCAATCAACTGCTACTGGGGTGGCAAAGATACATGCCACCCTATACACAGGGCTACAGGTAAAGGCACTTTCTAACCTTTATATTGGTCAGTCCTACCCACGGAACCTGAAAGGAGAGCCATGTACATTCTGAGGGCAGCTCAGCTGTACTGCTTCTATGCTGCCTTTATCTTCTAAATGTGTGTGGGTCAGATGTGAAAGCTTCTCTCTAACACCCTCCTTTCCTTTCCTGAAGGAGAGCTCTGTGTAAGCTAGAAAGCTTGTCTTTCTCACCAACAGAAGTTGCACCAGCAAAAAAGATATCTCCCCTGCCTTGTCTTTCCTTTCCTTTTAATCAGTCACCTAAACATTCAAAAGAAGACTCAGTCAGTCTTGGTTGCTTCACATATGGGTTTCTCAACTAATTCTGTCTTAAACAGCTGTTCTGTCTTCTATAGATTAAAAAGCATTATACAGTATCTGCTTTTAGGAATCTAAAACCATTACATGAACAGTGAATCTAACAATTTTATAACATGGACTTCTCCTTTGGCTGCGATTGTTTACTGTACCAAATCCCACAGGATGATATTATTTTCACTTAGAATCTCAATACACTAAGGTGATTTGATACAGGAGATACAGATTATTCTGTCTATTATTCCATTGGCTTCAGGAGCCCTTCATTAAATTCCTGTAATACCTCATAATATTCAGAACACATGCATGCAAATTTGCAGTTTAAGGAGTACACTGAGTATATTGCAATGTAAATATCCAGCCACATTAAACACACAGTGTGCTAAAGTAGCACTAATCAAAATAGGATAGTTCTGAAGTTAACTTCAATGTGTCATTAATCATTTCTCATGATTTTGCTTGTGACTTTCCTATGTTATTTTCTTAATATTGGATTCACCCTGACCCCTTAAACTACTGCTTTATTTATTACTTTATCTAAAGAGGCAGCAACCCCTTCACCAAAAGCATTTCCTTAATAACCTTCTTTCTTGTCAAAAAAAAGTTGAACAAAATATTTTGGGTCTGCCTCTTGCTGTAAAAAGTTTCTGAAACAAGGATGTAACCCTTCTGCCCCTCTGAGTTGGCAGTAACAAGGGCCAGGTTCAGTATCCAGGGGTTCCGTTTCAATAACACAATGCATAACTGGCTTGAGCCCCCACCCAGTGACCTGGGACACTTACATACCACACACCCCCGGGCGCCTCTAGGAGGCAATACTTCCCCTCTCGCAAGCACGGAGTCTGAGTATAGCAAAATCCTTTTAATAAAGGAAGGAAACAATGCAGCATCCCATTGGAGAAACACCACAAACAGGATTATAACACAAACCATAAAGAAAAACCCACCTCCAAGTACGTTTGGCAATGTCCTTTCCCCCTTAGGGTCTTAAGTCCAATCACCCGAAAGTCCAACAACCCGAAAGTCTCTGGTCAGTGCCACTCCAGAATTCAAAAGTTTATCTGCAGAGTTTTACCCTCCCAGCCTGGGTGGAAATGGGTGAGGGAGTCCACACAGGGTGTTAAGGGGCACCTTACGTGGGCCAGGGCCAACTGCTCCACCTCTCCATGGAGTTCTGCTGCAGCCTTCACCACGACCAGCTCCACTACACCAGCTGTGCCACTCCTCCAGCCATCCCTGCAAACCGCTTCACTCCGCTCACTGTTCCATGGGCTGCTCCAACATGCTGCAAACTGCTCTGCTCTGCCAGCTGCTTAACGATAGGCCTTCAGGCTCCCCCACTAGTTAACACAGCACTCAGTGATTTCAGCTCTTAGTAGGAGAGCCCCAGTGCTGGTGCACCATTGGCCCAACATAAATTCAGCTCAGCAGTCTCTAGATGGACTCCTAATGAAATCAAAATGAGCTCTACTCTTTAACAGTGGAGAGAGGAGGATGTGCAATTGGTGTTCCAGGCCCTCAAAAGGGGCCCATACCACCAGGTACACACACCAGTCCCCAACCTCTCTCAATTCACTGGGTTTTGGAACCCATGTCCCTTGTCTAGCAAGTGTCACTTAATTTATATTGAGACATCTCTGTCATAAAGCAGTCTCATAGTTCCTCATTCACATAATCAGGTGGCAACACTTTATTTATCCTGCCCCAATAACAAAGAAATTGGGGATCCCAGAGCTGTCAAAATAACCATCCCAGGCTGCCTTGGGCTATGCTGGGTTTGCCCATGCAAATACCTGAGATTTCACACTTCCTGACATTCTTTCCACACTTCCCATAATTCACCACCGGATGTCAGGGTAGAGCTCATCCTGACTCTGCTTACAAGGATAATGAACCAGTTGCATGCTTAAGTTTCATTGGTTGTGAACAAAGTTTAGCGTTTCAGAACAGAATGAGCCTACTGAGTGACAGTGATGTCTCTTGAGAGATCGCTAGTCTATCTAATAGACATTTTCTATTTCCCAGGCTCTGCCGCTGACTCAGTGTGGGTGAAATTCTCTCCTCTGCAGAGTGCCAGCACAAGGCTTATATGCCATTTACGGTCTTAAAATGGGGCTTAAATGGGACTTAATGCAGTGTCCTTTTCTGACCTGTTTCACAGGAGTGAATGATCTTTTGTAACCTCAGGCAAATTGCTTCATGTTTCTGTGCTTCAGTTTCTCTCTGTAAACTGGGAATATTTACCAAATTTCTAGAGCAGTTTCAGATCCATGGATGAAAAGTGTTTCTAACAGGACAGCTGGGTTTGTCTGTTGACCTGCTCCATTAGCAGGCAGTAGACATATAATGAGGAGGAGAGGAAGAGTGGTACAGTGATTATAAAAGCTAGCCTGGGACTAGCTAATTCTGCTCTGCCACAGACCTTGAATAAGTCACTTCGTTTCTCTGTACCTCAGAGGTGCTCAGATACTATGACAATGGGGCATATAAATAACTAAGATAAATGCTACAGGTAAGTGTTATTGGATTCATACTGACTCAATGTGGCAGGTGCACATTAACCCAGCATCTAGATTGTTCTGGAGTAGAACAAAAGTACAACCTGCTCATAGTGCTTTATAAATACGAAGTATTATTGCTATCCTGTAGAAATTAGTCTTGGAAACCTTTCAAGTTTGAACACTGGGAAGCAATAGACTCCTTCATGGTCTAGTTGAATACTAGTAAGTGAATAGAACTGGTCGCATCAGTGTAACAAACTAACCAACAATTTCCCAGAGACGGCTGCTCTTCAACAAGTCTAAGGAGCTGGGAAAGATTGAGGATAATTGTTCTTGTGCCCTAGACTTTATGAATGCAAATTCTAGTGTCATTAAAATCCATCAGACCTGCAGGAGCCTAGGCTGTCTTACAGCATATAAAATGAACCTTGCAAAGTAAACAGTATGTATGAATCAATCTCTAAAAATGCTTTGTCGTGTCGGTAAGGTAGGAATAATGTCAGCCTGCAGTTAACAGCCTCATCTGAGTGATCTCTGCTTTGGAAACCAAAGTGACCTTTGATATTTATCAAGGCAATGAAAATATTACAGGTCTATTGAAAAGCTGATGAGAGCCTTAGTGAACAGGACAGTAATAACCAGATCTTTCTGAAGTAGCTGAGCAACTCCATCGCTTTCCAATATGAAACACCAAATCCTGTAGCCTCCTATTTATAGTCTGATAGCACCCAATCAACACAAGTAATGTGTCAGAAGTACAGACCTAGTACGTGATAGTTTCTCTCCACAAGCCACACCCACTCTGTCCAGTTTCTGTAGCTAACCCACATTACCATGAATCATCCCAAGTGCTCTCCTCCCACCAGTGCCAGGCCCCAGTGGAAAATATTCCGCCTCAATCTGGAAGAAAATTAAATAAAAAAAGAAAACATCTATTCCACATACTCAGAAAGCAGGCTAGTGGGGCAAGGTAGAAAGGTTTTACTGGCAGTTATTTAGGATGCTCTGAGGACTGCATTCTATTCTATTCCTTATACTGCACAACATAAGCTTTACTCGTGCTGGTAACAGGTCCATTGCGCTAATGGAATTGTTGATGGCAATCAACACCCCAGCTTCATTACTTGTAAGTAATGTGGCCACTTCAAACTTGACGAGCTAAGGAAAATTTGCCACAAAAGAACAATTCTTGAAGCTGTGTCTTTTCTATCAGGATATAGGGTATAAACTTGGAATGTGCAGTCTGTCCACTAGCCTTGGTATCTATAGCGCACTCGTCACCATAGTATTTGAATGTCCCTGCACCCAAGGAAAAGAGCCTAAGTCCATAAAATAGGCCTGTGATCAGGGTTCTTGCTTCTCATAAGGTTCCCTGCCCCATGCTGCCGCAATTTGTCATACCGATCCCTTATGCCTCTTCAAATGCTTGTCTTAAGGGAAGAGTTGACATCAAATTTTGCTTTCCATTCTAAGGTCCAAGGCAATGTTTCGATAGCATAATTACACTCTCCCACATTGAATTGTCCTTTTGGCAAACAGATAAGAATATCATAAAAATAAATAAGGCAAGATCATAAGATAGAGTCATAGACTTTAAGGTCAGAAGGGACCATTATGATCATCTAGTCTGACCTCCTGCACAATGCAGGCCACAGAGCCTCACCCACCCGATGATGTAGTTCTGTTGACTTTAGTGGAACTTTGCCCAATGAAGATCTGGCTCATTGTTTGATAACTGAAAAAACAGAACCTGTGCTTAGATTAGGAATCTTATAACATTCTTAGATCAATCACACAGCAACTGAGGGTCTTCTACCAGCTGCAGCTCTTGATTGAAACAGATTGTGACACGCAATACCTTGGGGGCATAGGCACCAATTCCGTGGGTGCGCCGATGCTGGAGCACCCATGAGGAAAAATTGGTGGGTGCTCTGCACCCACTGCCAGCCAAGTTCCCTTCCCCACCCCCACTTCACCTTGCCTCCACCTCCTCCTCTGAGCTTGCCATGTCCCTGCTTCTCCCTCTAGCTTCCAGTGCTTGCTGCCGTGAAACAGCTGTTTCGTGGCATAACAAGCTCTGGGAGGGAGGGAGGAGAAGCAAGAATGCGGCGTGCTCAGGGGAGGAAGCGGGGAAGAGGCAGGGCCAGGGCAGAAATTTGGGGAAGGAGTCCAATAGAGGCAGGGAGGGGGCGGAGTTGGGGCAGAGACTTTGGGGAATGGGTTGGAATGGGGGCAGGGCAGGGCAGGGGCGGGAGGGGCGGGGCAAGCATCCACCGGCACCAGCAGAAGTTGGCGCCTATGCTTGGGGGAGTGTCCCATAACCCCCATATTCCTCATTTATATATATATATAATTGTGATATTGCATATAAAGCAGGCTGTGTGAGGTATCAAGGAAAAGGTTACAATCTGCTGAAAGTCACTATCAGTGTATATATATATAAAATTAATGCATATGAAATTATGAGAACTGTGTTGTATGGTTTCCACTAAAATATGCTCTTGCTTTGGGAAGCGCCCAGATACTAGCTCCCCAGAGACAATGCCAAGGACATCCGGGCGGGTGTCAAAGAACCATTAATAACCATTGTCCAGCAAGAGAACTACAATTCAATGACTCACTTGCATAAAGCCACACCAGGGAAATTGCTCAGCCTTGACTGGGGACTCAGCTATCACCCCAGACACGCCTGGACTTGTGTTCTCCAAGCACATGGGACTGAAGGTATAAAACAGAACACAGGGGCCCCAGGCTTGGCCTTTCTCCTGCCCCCACCTATTCTGCAAGCAACAAAGACACTCAGAAGACTGAAGACTCCAACAGAGGAGACTGGCCCAAGTTTAAGGGACAAACCTGGATATTAAGGACTGCAATATCCAGTGGGCTGAGAAAAACTACTTAATCTAGATATTGCCCAGTCTAATAGGGTTGAGAGTTTAGACTGTGTGCTTATATTTTATTTTATTTTATTTTATTTTGGTAACCACTCTGACTTTTTGCCTATCACTTATAATCACTGAAAATCTATCTTTTGTAGTCAGTAAATTTGTTTAATGTTTATCTTTACCAATGAGTTTGCCTGAACCGTGCGGTAAACCTGCTCAGGTTTCGCAAAGGCTGGTGTATATCCACTTTCCACTGATGAACTGGTGAACCAATTAATAAATGTGCACTGCTTGTCTTGAGCAGTGCAAGACAGTATATTCCTGAGGTACAGTGCTGGGAGTTGCGGGGGATTTGGCCGGTGCCTTTCTCTGTGTGATTCATGAGGGGCTCTGGGAGCATTCATGCAATCTAGCTGGGTGTGGGGCTTCACATGCTGTTGTTCTGAGTGATAGCAGTGCCTGGAGGGGCTTGCTGCTTGTCACTAGCAAAGCATTGTGAGAGATAGCCAAAACTGGAGAGTTAAGGGGGAACAGCAATCCCACAGTTCAAGGTTGTACCCCAGGGATCCTGTCACCAGTTGCACTGATTTTCTAGAAGACAAAGAAAGCCAAGCTAGAGCTCCATATATTATTTAAGGAGGAGCAGCAAAAGGAGATAATACAAAGCCATTTACAGCATTAAAAACTTTTTTAATCTCTCAGAGAGCAAGAATATTGAACTGCTCAGTACTGGAATGCATAGTGCAAGTGAATTGGCACAATGCAAGCTTGGGAGCAGAGCCTGGACTTGAAAACACTCAGGGTACTTATTACAACACTGTACACATGCCAAATCCATACTCAGCGCTAATATCTTCAACCCCATAAATAACAGCTGGGTGGGAAATATCAATTGGATATGCAGCGTTTCACATCTAGGTTCTAAATTACTCCAGGTGGATAGTGGTGAGTGTGAAATGAGTTGAGGGTTTCAGGGCACAATCTAAAGCCCATTGAATGCAATAGAAGTCTTTGAATTCAATGGACTTTGGACCAGGCCCTCATTTAAGTTCCTGCTGGACAGGTTTCTACATGAAAATCAGCCCCACAATTAGCATTTCATAGTACCTTGGCCGTCAGACTCACCAGGAGGGAATAAGAACATGAAGACTCATCGAGCTTCTCAACCCTAGAAGCCACAGCTGGAAAATCATGACCGGGTAGCACTGAGGAAGCATGAAGTGCCATTGCCCAAGCTGTAGATAGATGGTTATTCATTCTTTAGGACTGTTATTCGAGCAGCTTTTACCTGCACTAAATTGACTTTAACATGGAGTTTTGTGTTTGTCAGCAAATGTAACATTTATTGAATAAAAACAAGGTGCTACAAGGACTCCTGGTTGTTTTTGCTGATACAGACTAACACCACTACCACTCTGAAACCTGTCATTTATTTTGAATAGTAATTCAAAAGGGATCATGTGAAAAGGTATGGAACTGTCATGGCACAGTGAGAGGTTGCTGTACAATCATATGCAAGAAAAACTAAAGCAGAGCCCTTGTTAATCTCAAATGCAGGAATTGACACAATCTCTCGAGCAGTGGATACCTACCTCCTCTACATTCTAAGCATTCAAACTCAGCCTTGTGCAGAGATTTTAGATGTTGTTTTTACTAAGATCATTATCTTTCTCAGCTTCCATGAAAAATGTATAGGAATGACGAGTATATAGACTCAAGGGTCATTTTTCATCAGTCATGGTAACAGCCTAACAGATCCTGCAGGCCTTAGCGTTCAGTGCTGCAAGAAAAGTTTCACTTTTCATCTTGCCGTCCAACTCCTGGCCCATAAGCCAGATCCACCCTGCTTAATTCATATCACTGGCCCAGATGTGAGTCAGGTTCACTATGATACAAGTTCACATTTATTTTCCAAACACTGAGTTTCCAGTCGTTATGGTTTGCCAGGATCCCCTTTCACATCGGATACAATGTAGGAGCATTTTAGATAGCCTCAAGAAGTTGTACGAGGAGAGAGAAAGGTGCGAGCTGTTCCTGTTCTTATTCTTCCACGTGGCAAACTTGAAAAGCAGCACTAAAGGCTGCTGTCTACGTTTGTCATCCATTCTATGGCTTCTGGTAACATGGGATGAATCAAAACTGTTCCTCCAAAGAAAAATCTTAGAAGGCAGTGATTCACTGGATGATCCATGGCAGGGCCCGCTTTATTAACTGCGGGGTCCCATTCAAATACCCGGCGGCACTTCAACGGCAGGGGGTACGCTCTGGGTCTTCCATGGCACCGAAGGACACCCCGCCAACAGAATGCCACTGAAGACTCCCGGAGCGGATCCCCTGCCACCAAAATGCCGCCGAAGACCCCAGAGTGGAACCCCCGCTGCCAAAATGCTGCCGAAGACCCCGGAGCGGACTCCCCACCACCGAAATGCCGCCAAAGACCCCAAAGCGGACCGCCGCCAGGTGAGTTAAAAAAAAATTTAAAAGGTGCCTAAGGCACGGGGCCCAATTCCTGGAATCAGGTGTATCGGCCTAAAGCCAGCCCTGCTCCATGGTTTGGCTATCTTTCTCTCCTTTTGCATATCAGGCTCTCCTTCATTTTCCATTTACATTAACTGCCCTATTTATCATTGGTGTTAACCCTGGTTCATACATGCCAGTATTTTAATCAGTATCTAGAGAGTTCCAAGTCACCATTTTTGTACTGTACGTTACAATGATGCATAGATGGATTAGCTGTCTTATAGACTCACAGACTTTAAGGTCAGAAGGGACCACCATGATCATCTAGTCTGACCTCCCACACAACGCAGGCCACAGAACCTCACCCATCCACCTCTGTAACAAACCCCTAACCTATGTCTGAGCCATTGAAGTCCTCAAATTGTGGTTTGAAGACCTCAAGCTGCAGAGAATCCTCCAGCAAGTGACCCGATGCTGGAGAGGAAGAGGAAGGTGAAAAACTTCCAGGGCCTCTGCCAATCTGCACTGGAGGAAAATTCCTTCCTGCCCCCAAATATGGCAATCAGTTAAACCCTGATCATGTGGACAAGACCCACTAGCCAGCACCCAGGAAAGAATTCTCTGTAGTAACTCAGATCCCAACCCATCTAACATCCCATCACAGATCACTGAGCATACTTATCAGCTGATAATCAAAGATCCATCGCCAAATTAATTGCCAAAATTAGGCTATCCCATCATACCATCCCCTCCATAAATTTATCAAGCTTAGTCTCAAAGCCAGATATGTCTTGGAAGACTGTTCCAGAACTTCACTCCTCTAATGGTTAGAAACCTTCGTCTAATTTCAAGTCTAAACTTGCTAGTATCCAGTTTATATCCATTTTTTCTTGTGTCCACCATGGCACTAAGCTTAAATAATTCCTCTCCCTCCCTAATATTAATCCCTCTGATATATTTATAAAAAGCAATCATATTCCCCCTCAACCTTCTATTGGTTAGGCTAAACAAGCCAACCTCTTTGAGTCTCCTTTCATAAGAGAGGTTTTCCATTCCTTATATCATCCTAGTAGCCCATCTGAGAACCTGTTCCAGTTTTAATTTATCCTTCTTAAACATAGGAGACTAGAACTGCACACAGTATTCCAGATGAGCTCTCACCAATGCCTTATATAACAGTACTAACGTCTCCTTCTCTTTGCTGGAAATACCTCACCTGATGCATCCTAAAACTGCATTAGGCTTTTTAACAGTCATATCACATTGGCGGCTCATAGTCATCCTGTGATCAACCAATACTCCGAGGTCCTTCTCCTCCTCTGTTACTTCCAACTGATGCGTCCCCAATTTATAACTAAAATTCTTGTTATTCATCCCTAAATGCATGACCTTGCACTTTTCGCTATTAAATTTCATCCTATTACTATTACTCCAGTTTACAAGGTCATCCAGATCTTTCTGAATGATATCCTGGTTCTTCTCTGTGTTAGCAATACCTCCCAGCTTTGTGTCATCCGCAAACTTTATTAGCACATTCCCGCTTTTTGTGCCAAGGTCAGTAATAAAAAGGTTAAATAAGATTGGTCCCAAAACTGATCCCTGAGGAACTCCACTAGTAACCTCCTTCCAGCCTGACAATTCACCTTTCAGTATGACCCGTTGTAGTCTCCCCTTTAACTAGTTCCTTATCCACCTTTCAATTTTCATATTGATCCCCATCTTTTCCAATTTAACTAATAATTCCCCCATGTGGAACCGTGTCAAATGCCTTACTGAAATCAAGGTAAATTAGATCCACTGCATTTCCTTTGCCTAAAAAATCTGTTACCTTCTCAAAGAAGGAGATTAGGTTGGTTTGGCACGATCTACCTTTAGTAAAACCATGTTGTATTTTGTCCCCATTACCATTGACCTCAATGTCCTTAACTACTTTCTCCTTCAAAAATTTTTCTAAGACCTTACATACTACAGATGTCAAACTAACAGGCCTATAGCTACTTGGATCACTTTTTTTCCCTTTCTTAAAAATAGGAACTATGTTAGCAATTCTCCAGTCATACGGTACAACCCCTGAGTTTACTGATTCATTAAAAATTCTTGCTAATGGGCTTGCAATTTCATGTGCCAGTCCCTTTAATATTCTTGGATGAAGATTATTTGGGCCCTCCAATTTTGTCCCATTAAGCTGTTCGAGTTTGCCTTCTACCTCGGATGTGGTAATATCTACCTTCATATCCTCATTCTCATTTGTCATCCTTCCTTTACCCCTAAGCTCCTCATTAGCCCTATGAAAGACTGAGGCAAAGTATTTGTTTAGATATTGGGCCATGCCTAGATTATCCTTAACCTCCACTCCATCCTCAGTGTTTAGCGGTCCCACTTCTTCTTTCTTTGTTTTCTTCTTATTTATATGGCTATAGAACCTTTTACTATTGGTTTTAATTCCCTTTGCAAGGTCCAGCTCTACATGGCTTTTAGCCTTTCTCACTTCATCCCTACATGTTCTGACCTCAATAAGGTAGCTTTCCTTGCTAATCCCACCCATCTTCCACTCCCTGTAGGCTTCCTACTTTTTCTTAATCACCTCTCTGAGATGCTTGCTCATCCAGCTTGGTCTATAATTCCTGCCTATGATTTTTTTCCCCTTTCTTGGGATGCAGGCTTCTGATAGTTTCTGCAACTTTGACTTGAAGTAATTCCAGGCCTCCTCCGCATTTAGATCCACAAGTTCTTCAGTCCAATCCACTTCCCTAACTAATTTCCTTAATTCTTTAAAGTTAGCCCTTTTGAAATAAAAAACCCTAGTCCCAGACCTATTTTTGTTTATCCTTCCATCTAGTTTGAACTCAATTAGCTCATGATCAATGGAACCAAGGTTGTCCCCTACAACCATTTCTTCTATGAGGTCCTCACTACTCACCAAAATCAAATCTAAAATGGCATTCCCTCTTGTTGGTTCTTCAAGTACTTGGTGACGAAATCCATCAGCTATCACATCTAGAAAAATCTGAGCCCTATTATTGTTACTAGCACTTGTCCTCCAGTCCATATCTGAGAAGTTAAAGTCTCCCATGATCACACAAATTCCCATTAGTGTTTACTTCATTAAAAACATTAAAGAGGTCTCTATCCATATCCAAATCAGATCCTGGCGGTCTGTAGCACACCCCAAGCACTATCTCAGGGGAGGTTCTAGTAGCTTTCTTACCCAATGTGATTTTTACCCAGACAGACTCTGTCTTATCCATTCCATCACTCCTCCAACAGAACTCCCACTGAAACTCCCCTGTTTACAGCTCTGTTTGCTGGCTCCTGTGTCGCTGCGTCTTATTACACAAGAGTTCAGTGCATCAAGATGGGGGGAGGGGTTAAAATCTATTTTAGATGTTGCAGAAGAATTCATATAAACAGAATCCCCCTTGGTTAAAAAGTGAGGGAAAGAAGTCTTGATGGCCCTTATCTCATAAAACACCATATGTTTGTATTTTTTTAAAAAATGATAACTGAACCCAAAACACTTTGATCAGCTGTTTAATGTGACTTGAAAAGTTTTATATTAGTATCCATCTATACTACCAGACCAACTTTGCAAAACCATGATTGCTCGTTAACCCTTACCCTGGAAATTGATTACGAATGAAAAAAGGGATATTTTACTTCTCCCAGGACAAAAAAAATGACTCTCCATATATATGAGGGAGTGTGGTACAGCCACACAAAGAAACCACAGGGGACTCAAGATAAGAGTTGAGTAGAAAAGATAAAATGCGGGGTGGGGATATGCTGACATTTTTAGAAACTTCAGCTTCAGATTAATGTATTTCACAAGAAAGGACCCAATTCTGCTTGGAGACACCTACATGAATCTGGAGTAACATCATTACACTCAGTCAAAACTGAGTCCAGTGTCACTCAGATCAGAATCTGGCTTTTATAATCTTGTTTATCTGGAATTCGATTTTCTGTTTAAAAAGATTCTACAAATGCACACCAAATCCACAGTGCCTCAAACACATTCACATTTCCCCACCCTCAACTACAGTGAGGGTGACCAGATGAGATGAAGAAAATATCGGGACACATGGCGAGGGAGGAGCAAAAAAAAGAAAAAACAGTGCTACCAGTGGAACGAAATATTGGGACAAATTGCATCCCGACCAAAGATTGGTCGGGACACGGGACGACCACACAAATATCAGGACAGTCCCGATTTTATTGGACACCTGGTCACCATAACTACAGTTACAAAACAAAATCAGACATGCAGCACCATAATTGCATTATTGTAAATCAGAAACAAGCTGAAAACATCCCTTCACGTTTATGGAAGAACAATGCCTCTCTCCTATTGAAACCCAGGTTTCACCATGTTAAATCTATTTTCTAGACAAGGTAGGGGCAGGAATCAGGTTTAACGTGCTTTTGTCTAGTCTTCACTGACCATGTAAGGTATATTTAACCTGTATTAGGTACTCCTGGGAAAATTCTGCACCAAAAAATTAAAAATTCAGTGCACAGTATTTTAAAATTCTGCACAATTCTGCATATTTTGTCAAATTAACACAATATAATCATGCCAATTTCAATTATTTTGGTAATTCATTTTATCTGTCAGCAAGTATATCTGTAACAATACAGACAACAAAAAATTTCCCCAGAAGCAGAGAGTTAAAAAAAACCCTGGCATAGGTGCTGAGTTTCTAATCTGCTGGGGAGTGCTCTCCCTGGCTCCGCCCAAGCCCCACCCCCCTCCACCCCTTTCCCCAAGGCCCCACCCCAACCTGCTTCTTCCCACCCCTGCTCCGCCTCTGCCCCACCTCATCCCCACTTCTTCCCACCCCCACTCTGCCCCCACCCCACCTCTTCCTGCCCTGCCCCTTCTCCACCTCTTCCCATCTCTGCCCCTTCTCTGCCCAGTTCTGCCCTGCAAACACACTGCACCTTCACTCCTGCCCTCTCCCCTCAGTGCCTCCTGACACCGCAAAAAAGCTGATCAACGGCAGGCAGTAGGCGCTGGGGGTGAGGGGGAGGCACTGATTGTTGGGGCCTGCCAGCAGGCAAGAGGGACTGGGAGGAGGGGGAGGTTCTGATGGGGGGGCTGCTGGTGGGTGCTCAGCACCCACCATTTTTTTCCCATAGATGCTCCAGCCGCAGAGCACCCACAGAGTTAGTGCCTATGACCCCTATTACAACCTACTTCATGTTTCTCTATTATGCTTTTGTCAGGCGCCTCATTCTGGGTTTGTCACACATGCCAGATGGACACATTTTGTGGGAAAAGACCCTCCAATCTTTTAGTTGATTCTTGGTTTTTTTGCCTTGCTCCCATAGGGTTGTCATATTTCAAGTTCCCAAACAGAGGACACTGCTACAGGAAGGGGATATTGGGAGAGGAAGGTACTGGCCTGAGCTAATCACATGACTTTCCTGTCACATGACAAATCATCTTCCCAGCTGGACGGGCAAGTTAAGCTTGTCATTGGAGGACTGGGACCTGTGATGGGGTCCTCGGGGTGCAACTTGGACTGTGGGACCACTGAGCCTGGGGAGAGTGGATTCCCTTTAATGGACCATCAACACTGTCTGGCTACTCCATTGTTGCACCTGAAAGGCTAGTTGTGGGTGTTGCCAACCTCACAACATATTTCAGTGACACATATACAGCAACACTTCGTAACTTCACATATAATAATAGCACATACAATCCAACAGGATATTCATCTTCAACAGATCAAGACGTTTAAAATGACACTTCACAAGGCATACTTTTTACAAAACGTATCATAATTATATGACATTGGTGAATGTGGGGGTTTCAGGGTGCTACTCTGAGATACAGAGTGTCACAGGACCCACCTCCCTTTAAAGGGCCAGCCACCCTGTGACATAGCCCAGGGTGGAAATAAGATATCTGTGCCTCTCAGGATGTGTTTTCACTGCAAAGTTAAATCAGGCTCTTACTTGGGTGTTGCCTTAGCCCCTTTCCTATCCACACACTAAACCCTCTTGTCTGAGTTTGATGGTGCTTTAAGCCTGTCAAGGTTCCTTGCCCACTCTGAACTTTAGGGTACAGATGTGGGGACCTGCAT
Organism: Gopherus evgoodei; assembly: GCF_007399415.2. Lineage (NCBI taxonomy): Eukaryota > Metazoa > Chordata > Testudines > Testudinidae > Gopherus > Gopherus evgoodei. Next base: position 351,222,954 of record NC_044322.1, read on the forward strand.
GGACACTTCTAAGCTTAATTACTAGCTTAGATCTGGTACACTGCCACCATCCAGAATTCCAGTGTCTGGAGCACTCTCTATCCCCCCAAAACTTTCCCCTCCCTGGGTTGCCTTGAGGGACTTCACCAATTCCCTGGTGAACACAGATTCAAATCCCTTGGATCTTAAAACAAGGAGAAATTAACCATTCCCCCTCCTTTCCCCCCACCAATCCCTGGTGCATCCAGATCCAATCCCCTTGGATCTTAAAACAAGGAAAAGTCAATCAAGTTCTTAAAAAGAAAGCTTTTAATTAAAGAAAGAAAAGTAAAAATCATCTCTGTAAAATCAGGATGGAAAATACTTTACAGGGTAATCAGATTCATACAGCCCAGAGGAACCCCCTCTAGTCTTAGGTTCAAAGTTACAGCAAACAGAGGTAAAATTCTCTCAGCAAAAAAGGAACATTTATAAGTTGAGAAAACAAAAATAAGACTAACATGCCTTGCCTGGCTATTACCTACAAGTTTGAAAAATGAGAGACTGATTCAGAAAGATTTGGAGAGCCTGGATTGACGTCTGGTCCCTCTTAGTCCCAAGAGCGATCAACCCCCAAAACAAAGCGCACAAACAAAAGACTTCCCTCCACCAAGATTTGAAAGTATCTTGTCCTCCTATTGGTCCTCTGGTCAGGTGTAAGCCAGGTTTACTGAGCTTCTTAACCCTGTACAGGTAAAAGAGACATTAACCCTTAACTATCTGTTTATGACAAAGCCCAGGCCAACTGGCCTGGCAGGGGGTATGGGTTACAACCTGGGTGCTGCTTTTACTCAGGCTGGTAATCCACTCCCTTTGCAGTGAGCACGCAGGCTAAATCCCTTGAGTGCCAATAGTTCTCCAATGCCTTCTCACAATTCACTGGGAAAGAATTATGAAGCAGCTCAGCCTATTGCAGCACAAAGAACCATGAACTATGACCCCCAGAATCCTAGCAATACAAACACCAGTGAGGACACAGTCACTTAGATGTGGCTTTGCAGTGTGGTTGCTTAGACCTGGGTGCCAGTTGCCCAGGTTAAAGGTGCAGTGAAGACATACCCTCGTGGATCTGGGTTACACTACAAAATTTCACTGTGCCTGAATGTGGTGTTGTTGTAGCCATGGTGGTCCCAGGATATTAGAGAGACGAGGTGGGGGAGGTAACATCTTGTATTGGCCTAACTTCTGTTGATGAGAGAGACAAGCTTTCAAGCTTACACTGAATAAAAGCTCTCCATAAGCTCAAAAACTTTTTTCTCTCACCTAAAGAAGTTGGTCCATAAAAGATATTGCCTCACTCACCTTGTCTCTCCACTATGCCTGAAGACAGTTCTTTACAGTTGTGATAGCTAACATGAAGCTGACTGTGGTTTAGCAGTCATTGTAGGCCAGGACAACCCATGTTTGGCATCATTCCAGCTAACATGACTGCAGACAACTGTGTCAGACACAGTAACACTTTGTAGCGTAGACCAGCCTAGATTTACTTTTCCAAACCAACAGGTCTGCCCTGATTACTTTTTATACTTAACACTTCTCAAATATCACATGCATTCTCTCTGCTCCCTGATTGCACCATACGCCTTTAAAAGTAGATAAGTTGTTTCCTATCTAATCATGCTGAGATTTTTAAGAACATCATTTTTAGTGTCTGTGAAACATCTCCCTGAGTTTTCTAAGTCAACAAATTGAAGACATCTGCTTATAAAGTTCTTAAAGAATAAACTAAAAACCAAGGCTCAGATTCTCAGCTGGTGTAGATCAGCCTAGCTCTATTAAAGTCAATGGAGCTATATTGATTTATACCAGCTGAGGATCTGGCCCAAAATCTCAAAGTAGTCTTTTAAATAATTGGACCAATTCTTTTTACAGATGGATATTCACAAGGACAGTTTGTAAGCAGAATATCTACACTGCCAGATTTCAGGAAAAGTTTTGCATTGAAAAAGGCAGGTCCTTTATACCAACCATTCAAATTATATGATGCACTTGCAAGCCTGTGTATGCTGAAATCACTTACAGTAATTCATTAGAACTCGTTAAAGCATCAAAAAATGTAGCCAGAGAGAATCTATAATAAACAAAGGCATTTGGTGGAAAGCTAGGAAGAGAGAGCAGAGGACAGATGGAACCATGTCTCCAACTTTTTTTTGGTTTTTGTGGTTTTTGCTTTTTGGCCACCTACAAAACTTGAATCAAATGAAGCTTGAATCAAATGAAAGCAGGAAGCATTGTGTTGTAGTCTTTGGCCTTCCCATGCCACTCTGGCCCTACCAAATGTAAAAAACATTTCCATCATTCGGCAAAGTTATTTTTAAGCAATTTTATTTTTTAGGAATAAAGCACAGAACTGAACACTCAGTGTGAAATTTATCTTTGATATAAAAGTTCATTCCTGCCATCTCTGCTTATTACACCATTGCTAATGTGAGTTGTGCATTCAGGCTCTGGAGATCTAGTCCCTCGTGGAGGACAAGCAGTGCAGATCCTGTGATATTCTAAAGAGTCCTTGGACCAAATTCATAACGGGAGAAAGCCAGTTGAAGAGAGTCATGGAGTTATACCATGGAAGACTGTAACCCTGTAGGTCCATGGTCACAAAGAATTTCATCTGCACTAGGGGCTAGCTAGCATTTGGGCTTGATTCATAGATGTGTTATTCCAGTCTCATGCCACTGCAACTACATTGATCTCAAGACTACAAATGAGTTCTGAGCTGGAGATTTACCAGGAGAGCTAAATTGATCTTACCAGTGTAAAAGTGGAGTAATTCAGTTGTCAGTCAAGCCCTTTGAATTCTTTATGTTTACATGTTTCATGGGCAGCTTTTAAACCTCAGGGAGCCATTTATGGAGCTGAAATAACATAAAAGCTGGCCTTTTCATGACATTTCAGCTTCTTGATAATTAGTTCATGTTCTGAACACAAGAAAACCAGATTTTATTATTATTTTGGCCCCATAATGGTTCCCTATGGCATTAAAGTGTCCAGAAAACTTAAATACAAATACCACCAAACTAAGTTTTATTCTGGTTTACCCAGTACTTCTTTTTGGGCCTTTATTAGGAGCCTGGTAGAACCCAAATGGTTCCTGCTCAAGCTGCCTCTGCAAACTCTCTGATTTCTCCTCCTCCTACCCTTTACTTCTTCCTGATCACTCGTATCATAAACACAATATAAATAACTAGGCCACAAATGAGCACGGAGCTGGAGATTTACCAGGAGAATGGAGCCATTTTCTCTCCTAGACAAAAAGCATCAGAGTGCACGCAGACTGTTGCTTCCTCTTTCCAGACTCAAGTCATTGCTATCTGGAGCCCAGGATCTTGCTGTGTCTCCTCTCGATGAGCTAGAGGTATAGTTTCCCCACTGCACCTCTTTGCACAGCTGGAAACTCCAGTGAGGGCAAGCCAGGTGGAGGCTTCTCTCACAACAGTCTTCCCAAATTCCATGCCTAGCACATCATTAACCCAGCAAATTGCTTGTCCCTATCACCCATTGCAGAAGCCTACTCAATTCTGCCCCAACCTCTGACTCCACGCATGCTGGGAAATGCTGTCAGAGGACTCTTGGTAGCCATTATTGTTGTAGTTCATAGGATAGGAACACCCAGAGGCTCAGACTAGATTTCCAGAAGCTAGCAAATGCCAGGTGAGGGTTACATCACTATATCACATCAACAAAATTGTAGTAAGGGGGATGACTTTCCATAAGCTCCTGGAGTCTAACCTCATTCAATTAATTCCTATTTTAGGCCTTTTTTAATCAATATGAAAATCATCTAATTCAAACTACAGCAGCAGCATTGCTGGATGTCTTCAGTGAATCAGATTATACAGCTACCAAGAGTGTTTATACACTGGTTTGTACATTTCCACCCTTTCCACGGGATAGTCATAAGGACAAATTTCCAGCCCAGCCTTAACCAGGCCTCTTTTTATGAGGCTGTGAATTTGTCCTTTGAGCCTGCATATAGACATCCAAGTCCCTGATCATGCCTGTAAATCAGGAAACTAAACATCTAAATTACCTAAATTGGTCTGGAAAACTTGACATATAGTGAGAGATTTAAAAGGTTCCATCATTCAGTTTATTCAACAGAATGTTAAGAGGGGGTCCCCAAACACCTTCATGGGGAAGAGATTTCTGATAATAGACAGATTTTTAATCTAGCAGGAAAAAGCATAATATCCAGCAGTTGGAAGATGAAGCTAGATAAATTCAGACTAGAAATAAGGCACAGATTTTTAACACTGAGGTTAATTAACTACTGGAATCATTTATGTAGGGACATGATGGATTTTCCATTACTTGAAATCTTTATATCAGGACAAAATATATTTCAAAAAGTTATGCTATACCTCTAACAGAAGTTATGGCTTGTTGCCGAAATTACTGAGTCAGGTTCTTTGGCCTGTGTTATACGGGAAATCTAGGTCATCAGAATGGTCCCCTCTGGCCTTAAAATCTATAAAACTATAGATAAACAGGAGGTGCAAAATTACACCAATAGAAATTGGAGGCCAAGGTCTGAAATCTAGCCCAGGGGCTGGCAACCTTTCAGAAGTGGTGTGTCGAGTCTTCATTTATTCATTCTAATTTAAGGTTTTGCATGCCGATAATATATTTTAATGTTTTTAGAAGGTCTCTTTCTATAAGTCTTGTGACAGATCCAGGCCAGTGGGGTGCAGGAGTCTGGTCCTATTGGCATCCAGCAGGGTTCTAAAGGACCTCCCCCCAGCCTAAGGGGAGGACCCACAGGTCTGGGACACCAAGTAATTACGTGGGACAACTAATGAAAAAACAGGATTGGGAGTGAGGTCCTAGGGCTAAACGAAGGGAACCTGATGGGGACACCGAGCAGAGAACCCCGGACAACGCCCTCTGCTCCTTGAAGGCATCAAGGGAGCCAGTGGACGCCGCACAGAGGAACTCTGCCCGGATGCGTGAACAGACGGAGGAACGGAAATAGGCCCTACAGTGGCAGGAAATCCCGTCGGCCAATCTCCTCTCCCTGCTGTTGTAGATGGCCAGTTTGGCCAGGGCCAAGAGGAGGTTGAGAAGGAGATCCCGCGACTTTGTGGGGCCACAGATGGGGAACGTGTAGATAAAAAGGTGAGGGGAAAAGTGCAACCAAAAACGCAATAAAATATTCAAGAGGAGCCGGGACAGGGGCTGCAACCTGGCGCACTCCAAATAAATGTGCGCCAAGGTCTCCTTCTCGCCACAGAAAGGGCAAGTGTTAGGGACAGGGGTGAACCGCGCCAAGTACACGCCCATGCTCACGGCCCCATAAAGGAGCCGCCAACTGATATCCCCGGCGAGCCTCAGGACCAGGGCAGAGTACAAGCTGGCCCACCGGGGCTCCTCACCCTCGAGAGGTGGCAGGAGGTCTCACCATTTGGTATCGGGGCGGGATGGGAGGGTGAGGTAGTGAAGGGTATGGAGCACGAGCGTGTACAGATGTTTCCGTGGCACGGTCTGGAACAGAACCGGCTGCAGATCATGCAGCCGGCTGGCAGTGAAAGGGTGAGGAGGCCGATTGGGTCCACGGGGCAGGGGCCCGATAAAAATGTCCATGGGGCCTGGGGTGGAGGGTGGACAGGGCGTGCCCTCTCGCAGGACCCGGTCGAGGTAAGCCCGAGCAACAGGCAGTAAAGCGGCCTTCACCTCCTGAAGTACGCACTGGGGAGTACGAGGTCTGGAGAGCCCCATGCGCTGAGTGCAGGAGTCTGGTCCTATTGGCATCCAGCGGGGGTGGGCGGGCTTCGCCCGCCCACTTCTAAAGGGCCTCCCCCCAGCCTAAGGGGAGGACCCACAGGTCTGGGACACCAAGTAATTACGAGGGACAACTAATGAAAAAAACAGGATCGGGAGTGAGGTCATAGGGCTAAACGAAGGGAACCTGATGGGGACACCGAGCAGAGAACCCCGGACAACGCCCACTGCTCCTCAAAGGCGTCAAGGGAGCCAGTGGACGCCGCCCAGAGGAACTCTGCCCGGATGTGTGAGCAGACGGAGGAATGGAAATAGGCCCTACAGTCGCAGGAAATCCCGTCGGCCAACCTCCTCTCCCTGGTGTTGTAGATGGCCAGTTTGGCCACGGCCAAGAGGAGGTTGAGAAGGAGATCCCGCGACTTCGTGGGGCCACGGATGGGGAGCGTGTAGATAAAAAGGTGAGGGGAAAAGTGCAACCAAAAACTCAGGAAAATATTCAGGAGGAGCCGGAACAGGGGCTGCAACCTGGCACACTCCAAATAAACATACGCCAAGGTCTCCTTCTCACCACAAAAAGGGCAGGTGCTAGGGACAGACGTGAACCGCGCCAAGTACACGCCCGTGCTCACGGCTCCGTGAAGGAGCCGCCAACTGATATCCCCGGTGGGCCTCGGGACCAGGTGAGAGTACAAGCTGGCCCACCGGGGCTCCTCACCCTTGAGAGGCGGCAGGAGGTCCCGCCATTTGGTATCGGGGCGGGATGCGAGGGTGAGGTAGTGAAGGGTATGGAGCACGAGCGAGTACAGATGTTTCCGTGGCGCGGTCTGGAACAAAACCGGCTGCAGATCATGCAGCCGGCTGGCAGTGAAAGGGTGAGGGGGCCGATTGGGTCCACGTGGCAGGGGCCCAATAAAAATGTCCACGGGGCCTGGGGTGGAGGGTGGGCGGGGCATGCCCTCTCGCAGGACCCGGTCGAGGTAAGCCCGAGCAGCAGGCAGTAAAGCGGCCTTCACCTCCTGAAGTACGCGCTGGGGAGTACGAGGTCTGGAGAGCCCCATGCGCTGAGTGCAGGAGTCTGGTAGAGGGCAAATATACTGGTCACTGGGTGAGTAGTTTTCTGTTCCCTAAGTGACCAGAGCAGGGTCTGCACTAGAGTAGTCAGGAACTTGCTAGAACCAGTTAAGGCAGACAGGCTGATTAGATCACCTGCAGTCAATCAAGGCAGGCTAATCAGAGCACCTTGGTTTAAAAGGGAGCTCACTCCAGTCAGTCAGGGGGGAGCCAGAGGAGACGAAGTGCATGTGAGGAGCTGGGAACAAGAGACACAAGGAGCTGAGACTGAGAAGGTGTGCTGCTGGAGGACTAAGGAGTACAAGCATTATCAGACACCAGGAGGAAGGTCCTGTGGTGAGGATAAAGAAGGTGTTTGGAGGAGGCCTTGGGGAAGTAGCCTGGGGAGGTGTAGCTGTCACACAGCTGTTACAAGAGGCACTACAGACAGCTGCAAATCCATAGGGCCCTGGGCTGGAACCCGGAGTAGAGGGCTGGCCCGGATTCCCCCCAAACCTCCCAACTCCTGATCAGACACAGGAGGAGTTGATCCAGACTGTGGGGGAGATCACTGAGGTGAGCAAATCTGCCAATAAGCGCAGGACCCACCAAGGTAGAGGAGGAACTTTGTCACAGTCTATAATATCTAACTAAACTATTGTTGTATGTAAAGCAAATAAGGTTTTAAAATATTTAAGAAGCTTCATTTAAAATTAAATTAAAATGGAAAATCCCCCTGACCGGTGGCCAGTACCTGGGCAGTGAGAGTGCCACTGAAAATCAGCTTGTGTGCCACCGGTTGCGTACCCCTGATCTAGGCCATAATCTCTTACATGACAAATATCATTGCATGCAATCTGATCTCTCACATAACGTGTGATTTTAGGAGATCTAGTGATGTGTTAGCAAAAGACCTGATAGGGAAGACACGAAACCTGCCAGACATGACGGCAAGTAGTGACACACAAACACACCCCGACAACTGGAAATTATGCACTATGGTGAATTCCTGCCTCCCCCGACTCTACATGTGTACAGTATGTCTTCCCCACCCCATACTGCCTGAAGAAGAGGAAACCAATAAAATCTCTACTGCCAGTATGCAAATCCAAAAGACAAACAAAAGGCAAAGTAAACAGCAGCTAGAAAGTAAGTGAAGAGTTTACTCAACAAATACAAATTTTAATTCATATTCATAAGCTGTAGGACCTAGATGGTAAGGAAATAAATCAAGATCAGGCTATCCTACCTCATGTGAGTATTCCGATTGCCTTCAGTGGGACTATTCATGTAACTAAGGCAAGGCAATTTGGTCCAAAGGGCTGAAAATCTAAAAATGTTTAATTTCATAAGTAATACAGACATCCCCACTGTCCCCAGCACCACACAGCTTGAAACATGCGGAGTGCAGAAGCTCACACAAAAATTGGCAATGGTTAAGCTGCTGGTTTGCTGAGACCACAGCCTAGCCTGCTGACCAGTATTGCCTCGCTGTTTCCTTGTGTTCCCCTGTCTGTCTGTATCTGCTTACTGTCTTTTCTTATCCTTAGCTTGGAAGTTTGGAGAAGGGTCCGTCTTTTTGTTCTGGGTTTGTGCAGAGCCTACCACAGCGGGGTCGGGTCCAGACCTGGGGCTCTGGGTGCTACCACATATCAATAACAATAAGAGAATTGTTCACTTGGGGCCTGATCCAATGTTCATTAAAGAAAATAGAAAGAGACCCACTGACTTAAGTTGAACCAGGCCCTTGCTGTTGGAAGTGTTAACGAAAAGGGGAGTGGACATTTATATGGATATCAAGAATTTACCATAATTAATAACTCAAATGTTGTTAGAGGGATGTTAAACCACGTGCTTGAGGGCTTAGATCAACCTCATTCAGGGTGAGGCCCAGCGGTGGGGGCAGTTTACTCCACACCTGCCTACTGCGTGGCTCTTATCCCTTCCTCTGAACTGGTGCAGCTGGGACAGCAGACCTAGGGGGTACCCCCACCGTGGAAATACTGGAAGGGTTGACATATGTTGCTGCCCTCAATGTTTTTTGCCCCCTCAATATCTCGCAGAGGCGATGAAGGGACCTGGCTATGTTTCTATCCTTGCATATAAATATGAGGGGATGGAGGCAAGAGCGGGACCCAAAGGAGAGGCTGGAGTGACCACCATGGCCCATGAGATCAGGCCAACTACTGGGGAGTAAGATAGGAACAGTTCTCCTCTCCCCACTTCCAGTCACCACAGGTCCCAGAAGAGACTCCCGGCAAGGGGGAGGGGCAGAAGCATGTGCTCCAGTCGCTGGGGTAAAGCGAGGAGTATTAGTATCCTCATCTCAAAGACAGAGAAACTGAGACATTACACCACTGTGGATTGTTGGAGCACTGTGTTGTAACATGTTTGTGGCTGGACCATCTTATGGCACAGTTTGGTCTTGTCTCTTTGCATGAGGCCATTATAATCATGTTATAGAAACATACTAAAGCCCTGCAGGAGACCAAACTGAGACTATGTAACCACATTGCTCCCCAGAGTTACCCAGGGCACCCTTACCCTGAGGTGGCCTTGTCTGTAGCTCAGCTCCCTGAAACCAATGGCCTCTAACAACACAAGCACTGACTTCCAGGCCTCACTCTTTCTGCTCAGGCTAGTGATAGGCATATACCCACACACCACTCCTTGCCCCCAAGTCACAGAATATCACGGTTGGAAGGGACCTCAGGAGGTCATCTAGTCCAACTCCCTGCTCAGAGGAGGACCAATCCCCAGACAGATTTTTGCCCCAAATGGCCCCTTAAGGATTGAACCACAGCCCTGGGTTTAGCAGGCCAATGCTCAAATCACTGAGCTATCCCTCCCTCCTTAGAGCACTCCCTGTGGTGCCCAACCCTTAACATCTGGACATTCACAGATATTACCATGTTTGTTATCCCCAAGGGGACAGTGCATACACTAGCTTGTTTGAGACAACAAAGGATCAACTCCTCTATAACATCACAGCACTAAAATATATTGTCAGGGAAAACAATCATAAATATATTATCAAAGATTAAGATACAAGAGACAGTGAGTAAGGATAATTAGAAACAAAATGGTTATGCATAAAACAAAATCATAAAATGTCAAACCTGGATCTATGCTTGTCAATGATTACCTTCCCTTTTTAATAGGTTAAAAAATAGGTTTTTCAGTCTTTTTTCAGAGCTAGCTGGTTTGAGACAAACCGGGATCCAAGCCTTCCACCAGGGATTTTGCTCAGTGAATGAATAACAAAATGTCTTTATATTCCCTGTTCTGTCAAGGAGGATGAAAGTCTCCGGGCAGGAGAGCATCAAGCTGGAGCGGCAGGAAACCATCCCATAGCTGGGACCAACCTTCCAGATGATGTCATGATCTCTTGCATTGAGGATATCCCTCCAGGAAGAAGGAGCCCAGTTATTAGGAAGAGACAGGAAATAGTTGCTGGGGGATTCAATTAGTAGAAATATAGATAGTCGGTTTGTGATGATCAGGAGAACCATACAATGCCTGCTGGGTGCAAAGGAGCAGATCTCATAAGACATCTAGATAACCTTATAGGTAGTACTGGGGAGAAGCCATTGGTCGTGGTGCAAGTAGGTACCAGCGACACTGAGAAAAGTAGGAAAGAGGTTATTTAGGCTGCTAAGTAAGAGATTAAACTCTAGGACTTCCTTAATAGCGGTCTCTGAAACGGTTCTAGTTCCATGCACAGGGCCAGTAAGACTGGCAGAACTGCAAGGTCTCAAGGCATGGATGAGATGATGGTGTAGAGACAAGGGATTTAAGTTTATTAGAAACTGGGGAACCTTTTGGGGAATGAGTGCCCTATACAGAAAGGATAGGCTCCATCTAAACCAAAGTGGAACCAGATTGCTGGCACATAAAATTAAAATTAGATTTTTTAAACTAAGGACTGGGGAGAAGCTGACAGGTGTGGAGGACTACATGGTTTGGGTAGACCCTTAGGGATTAATTATTAAAGAGGGATTGCTATATCCTAGTATGAAGGATAGGAAAGAAGTTGGTAAAGTAAAAGTAGGAACTAGTGAAGAACAGTTAAATGACACAGAGTGAGTCCCATTTAAATACAATACATGAAGGCAAGCAACTGAATACTGACAAAATGTACCAGTGCTTACAATCAAATGCTAGAAGTCTAAATACAAAGGTGGGTGAACTAGAGTGCCTAGTATTAAATGAGGATATTGATATAATAGGCAACATGAAAGCTTGGTGGAATGAGGATAATCAATGGTACAGAGTAATCATAGAATATCAGGGTTGGAAGGGACCTCAGGAAGTCATCTAGTCCAATCCCCTGCTCAAAGCAGGACCGATCCCCAGACAGATTTTTATCTCAGTTACCTAAATGGCCCCCCTCAGGGATTAGAATTCACAACCCTGGGTTTAGCAGGCCAATACTCAAACCACTGAGCAATCCCTCTCCCTGAGTACAAAATACCAGGGTACAAAATATAGAGAAATGACAGAGTAGTTTGCACTGGTATGGAAGTGGTATTATATGTTAAAAAAGCATAGACTCCAATAAGGTAAAACTCTTAAATGAAACAAACTGTACCATGGAATCGATATGGACAGAAGTTCCATGCTTGAATAATAAGAGTATAGTGATAGGAATATACTATTGACCACCCGACCAGAATGGTGATGGAGATTTTGAAATACTCAGGGAAATTAAAGAGGCTATAAAAAAAACTCAGTAATACTGGGGGATTTCAATTATCCCCATATTGACTGGGTACAAGTCACCCCAGGAAGGGATGCAGAGATAAAACTTCTACACCCAACAAATGACTGCTTCTTATGGTCCTGGAACCCACACGAGTAGAGACAATTCCTGATTTAGTCCTAAGTGAAGCACAGGATCTGGTCCAAGAGGTGATTATAACTGAATTGTTCGGTAATAGTAACCATAATGTAATTAAACTAAACATCCTTGTAGGGAGGGAAATATAAAAAAGCCATCACAGTAACATTTAACTTTAAAAAGGAGAACTACACAAAAATGAAGACGCTTGTTAGAAATTAATAGGAGCATTCACAAGGGTTAAATGCCTGCAAGCAGCATGGGGACTATTTAAAAACACCATAATAGGTGAACGCAAATCAGAAAAGAATGCCACCTTGGCTAAATAGCAGAGTCAGGGAGGCCAGTAGAGGCAAAAAGGCATCCTTTAAAATTTTAAGTCAAATCTTAGTGGGGCTACTAGGAAGGTGCACAAACTGGCAGTTAAGTGTAATAAGACAGGCCAAGAAAGAATTTGCAAAGGATGCAAAAAACAACAAAAAGATTCTTTTTAAGAACATCTGAATCATAGATCATTAGTGTTAGAAGGGACCTCAAGAGATCATCTAGTCCAACCCCCTACTCAAAGCAGGACCCAGGGCTGGCTCCAGGCCCCAGCGTGCCAAGGACTTGCTTGGGGCGGCATGCCACTGGGGGCGCTCTGCTGTTTGTCGGGAGGGCGGCAGGCGGCTCCAGTGGACCTCCCGCAGGCATGCCTGCAGAGGATCTGCTGGTCCCGCAGCTCCGGTGGAGCATCCGCAGGCACATCTGTGGGAGGTCCACCGGAGCCGCGGGACCGGCGAGCAGAGCACTCCCCACGGCATGCCGTCGTGCTTGAGGCGGCAAAATGGCTAGAGCCGGCCCTGGCAGGACCAATCCCCAAATGGCCCCCTCAAGGATTAAACTCACAACCATGGGTTTAGCAGGCCAATGCTCAAACCACTGAGCTATCCCCAATGGACCCATTAGATGGCCATAGTATTAAAGGAGCACTCAAGGAAGACAAGACCATTGCAAAGAAGATAAATGAATTCTTTGCATTGGTCTTCACTGCAAAGGATGTGGGGAGATCCCCACATAAGAGCTAACCTTTTTGGGTGATAAATCTGAACTACTGTCCCACACTGAAGTGTCAATAGAAGAGCTTTTGGAACAAATTGATAAATTAAACAGTAATAAGTTACCAGGACGAGATGGAACTCACCCAAGAATTCTGAAGGAACTCAGATATGAAATTGCATAACTACTAACTGTAGTATATAATCACATCTCTGAAACAAACCTCTGTATCAGACAACTGGAGGCTAGCTAATGTAACACCAATTTTTTAAAAAGGCTTCAGAGGAGATTCTGGCAATCATAGGCCAGTGAAACTAACTTCACTACCATGAAAATTGGTCAAAACTATAGTAAAGAACAGAATTATCAGACACAGATAAACACGATTTGTTGAAGAAGAGTCATTACAACTTTTGTAAAGGGAAATCATGCCTCACCAATCTATTAGAATTCTTTGTGGATGTCAAGAAGCATCAGAGGGGTAGCCATGTTAGTCTGGATCTGTAAAAGCAGCAAAGAATCCTGTGGCACCTTATAGACTAACAGACGTTTTGGAGCATGAGCTTTCGTGGGTGAATACCCACTTCCTCAGATCCATGTAGTGGAAATTTCCAGGGGCAGGTATATATATGCTAGCAAGCAAGCTAGAGATAACGAGGTCAGTTCAATCAGGGAGGATGAGGCCCTGTTCTAGCAGTTGAGGTGTGAAAACCAAGAGAGGAGAAACTTGTTCTGTAGTTGGCAGAACCAGTTTCTCCTCTCTTGGTTTTCACACCTCAACTGCTAGAACAGGGCCTCATCCTCCCTGATTGAACTGACCTCGTTATCTCTAGCTTGCTTGCTAGCATATATATACCTGTCCCTGGAAATTTCCACTACATGCATCTGAGGAAGTGGGTATTCACCCACGAAAGCTCATGCTCCAAAACGTCTGTTAGTCTATAAGGTGCCACAGGATTCTTTGCTGTCAAGAAGCATGTGTACAAGGATGATCCAGTGGATATAGTGTATTTGGATTTTCAAAAAGTCTTTGACGAGGTCACTCACAAAAGACTCTTAAACAAGGTAAGGACCATGGATAAGAGGGAAGGTCCTCTCTTGGATCAATAACTTGTTAATAGATAGGACACAAAGAATAGGAATAAATGTGCAGTTTTCAGAAAGGAAAGAGATAAAGAGTGGAATCTCCCAAGATTCTATACTGGGACCTGTGCTGTTCAACATATTCAATAATGAACTGGAAAAGGGAATGAACAGTGAAATGGCAAAATTTGCAGATGATGCAAAATTATTCATGATAGTTAAGTTTGAAGTTGACTGTGAAGTGTGACAGGGAATCTCACAATACCAAGTGACTGGGACACAAACTGGCAGATGAAATTTAATATTATAATTGCAAAGTAATGCACATGGAGAAAAATAATTCACACTATACATAGCTAATTTAGAACCCGTCATTATATAAAACCACTCAAGAAAGAGACCTTGGAGTCGCCTTGGACAGTTCTCTGGAAACTTCAGCTGAATGCGCAGCAGTGGTCAAAAAGGCTAACAGAATGTTAGGAACTATTAGGAAAAAGATCAAAAATAACACAGAAAATATCATAATGCCACTAAATAAATCCATGGTTCGCTCACACCTTGCATACTGCGTCCAGTTCTGGACATCCCATCTTGAAAAGGATAAAGTGTAACTGAAAATAGGTACAAGGAAGGGCAACAAAGGTGGTCAAGCATATGGAATGCCTTCCACAGTATGAGAGAATGAAAAGATAAGGGCTGTTCACCTTAGAAAAGAGACAACGAATGGGGGGATATGACAGAGGTCTATAAATTAATGAATGATGTGGAAAAAGTGAATAGAGAAGTATTATTTACTAATTCCCACAATACAAAATTCAAGGGTCACCGAATGCCATAAATAGGCAGAAGATTTAATATGACAAAAGGACACAATACATAATTTATCTGTAGAACGTATTACCATGGGGTATTGTGATGGTTGAAAGTGCAACTGAGTTCAAAAAAGAACTAGATAAATTCATGGAGGATAGGTTCATCAATGCTAAGATGGTCATAGATGCAACCCCATGCTCAGGGCAATGCTTAACCTCTGGCTGCCAGAAGCCAGGAGGGGAAGACAGTGATGGATCACTCCACGTGCCCTGTTCTGTACACTCCACCTGAAATTCTGTTATTAGCCACTGTTGGAGATAGGATACTGGGCACATGGGCCATTGGTCTGACCAAGTCTGGCAGTCCCTACAGTCTTCAAAGCTAATTTTTTGTCCCCAAAGACAGGACAACCCTCTGTGATTTAGTCTCTGGTGCCTTCCCATCCCCCTTTGACTTCATATGTAATTGGGCTCCCATTGTGTTGGCTTATAGTGTTTAATTTACTTGTGAACTGAGATAAACAAGTGAATATACATCCCAATTGCCATCTGGAAGAAACCTGTTTTTCTCTTTGGTTGGCAACAGACTTTAAAATATATTTTCAGTGTATATACACAGCCCCTTAAATATCATCCAAACATATATCATGCAATGATTATGAGGATCATAATTATGATTATGAGACATAGGTTTGATATAGGAGTGGGTGGGTGAGATTCTGTGGCCTGCATTGTGGAGGAGATCAGACTAGATGATCATAATGGTCCTTTCTGACCCTAAAGTCTATAAGCTTTTATTAGGGACCTTGCATGGCATTCTTTATGGGTAAATACTATGAAAGCTGTGTGCTAGGTGTAATGAGTTTGTCAGGACTCTTAGGAGTTACTGTTACAGAATAGTGAAGCCTTTGCCAGCTAGTACCAATGGAACTCTGTTTTTGGCAACTGAAAATATTTTGGTTTTAAACGAAAAAAATAGTTTTTAGGTTTTGCAATGAAAACCTGAATATTTTCATCAAAAAATATTTTTCCACAAAATGTCTTGTTTTGAGTTAAACTTCATTTTTTATTAAAAACTTTCAATTGAAAAAATTTCAACCAGCTCTAATTTTGAGTAAAGATGGGGCCTAAATAACTTTCCAAGGGTCACTCAGTATCTCAGTGGCAGAGCAAGAATTAATATTTGGAAGATCTTGATTCCTCCTTCATGCTCACTCCACTATACTATGCTTTCTCTTAAGATGTAAACTGTTCATATTGGTGATGGGATTCTATTAAACACTAAGACTAAGTCATGAATTCAGGCAGAACTATTTCACGAAAGTGTACTAAGCATATGAAATAAACTACCTGGGAAGGTAACTGAAGCAAAGCACGTACATTAAGTTGCAAAAAAGGGGGTTGAGAGACATGGCAATAAAGTAGAAAGTGGATTTAAGATCAGTCAGAAAAACAGATGGCTGCAGTTGGATTGAATGGATGGCCTCTATTTTCCTGTCCTGAAAATTCCTATGCTCCTATGTTCCAATTTAGGTTCTCACCCTGCTGCTAGTTAATGGTTTTGATATTTCATTGACAAGTTCAAATTCATACAGCAACCATACACTTTGCTGTCACAGTCTTCCACCAATAGGTTGGGTGGTTAGTATAAGTCTGGTGGGGTAATAGTGAAAGAGGATGGATTATGGCAGTAAAAATGTAGGTAGTTCCCTGAACTGCTGATTTCTAGGCTTAACTTTTGGGTTTTCTAAAGGCATAGAATGTTTGTTGACAAAGTGCATTGTTCTGGGGGGAATCAGATGGACTGTAGCTGAAACACATTTACAAACTTAATTCTTTTAACGAAGTTTGATGTCTGGGGCTTCATGATTATACTCGTCAGTGTTAACAAGTCACAAGTTCCTTTGCTGTTTTTTTAGAAACTTGATGACACATTATCTTGCATCAGTCTCCTCTCCCAAAGGTCCCAAATGCTCTGCCCAACTTGAATATCTTGATTTCCCAGCAACATTTCCCTCTTCAGTGTTCTAACAGCCACACATCAATCTCTCTGTGTTTGCAAGATCTTCTCATTATCAACTATCTTTAAGCTGGGTTTTTTTAAATCCACAAAGAACAGCAATTCTGTCTTCAACCATCTTTCTAGTGCTGCTGAAGAATAGATAATGTAATAAAGTGGCAAGGAAAGAACTATTATGAAAGGACATGTAGTGCCTTTGTCACTTCAGGGCTGTGCTGCTTTTATTCATGTTGTGGAATATAAAAATCCCTTTATTCACATATCCATCTCAGCTATTCACGAATGCGTAATGCAACTACTGTATACTGCATACTTGTCAGTTAAACAATGGCTATCTAGAAAGAAGGCAGCTGCATTCAAAAAAAATATCCATGCAGGCAGTGGAACCAGTTACTTCCTTTCACAGTCTCACTCAGTGGTTCATGCAAATATTAACTGACTGATCTTAGAGATCGGTCCAAACCAAATGCCCTGATCTGGACACTGCTGCATTTGAGGGAAGTTTGGATTTCAGTGTGAACTTCACACCTGGTCCCCATTATGGCTGACCCAAAACCTCAGACATGAATATCCTCCAACTTTGGGATGGATCCCAGATTGGATCTCTGTACCCTAAACCTATCTCTAAGGGTCAGATTCCAACACCCTTACTCCAGATGATCAACATTTTACCTCAAAGGTAGTTCCATCAACATAAAAAGGCCAGATCATCAGACATTGATGTAAGTTGGCATAACTTCTTTGACTTCAAAGTCTCTATGAGAGAGAGAGAGAGAGAGAGAGAGAGAGAGGATTCCTAGTGTAACATTTTGCATCAGACCTGAAATATTACATGGCCATTGACTCATAGCTGCTCCTGCAGCAAGCAACAAAACTCTACATTTAAAGGGGCAGTACACAAAAACAGAATAAAAGCTTCTCAGTTTTAGTCACATAGCTATATACACCTCAGTGATATTTATTATTATCTGTATTCATTATAAAACTTCACCAGTGATTTATTTTTACACAAATCCTGCTTGTTTTGACTTTGTTTCCATACATTTCAGTTTATTTCTCCTATGTTTCTGTTATTTCAAATTTATGCTACAAGTGAATGTGGCAAAATTAATTTGTAAAACCCATCTTTGCAAAAAACTAAAAGCATTGGGGAACTACATGATACATGCAATGGCTTCTATTAAAAACTAGACTCCTTTTCCTGAGGTGGGGTTTTTCTGTATATTTTTGATGTAAAAATTCAAATTTCTTTTAAAAAGAACCAGAATGTACCAGCCATTCTAATCCCATGGCTAAAGAGGCTGTTGAGTGCTCCCTGCTGTTAGATATACATTGGACAGTACTGTAAGGCTGCAATTTTCAAAGGTGCCTAAAGGGAACTGTGTACCTAAATCCCTTAAAATTCTTTGATAATCCCAGCCCAAGAACCTGATTCAACACTTATTAAAATCAGTGGAGATATTAATGTTAGGGGGCTTAGGATCAGGTCTTAAATATCCAAATGTCAGTTAAAACAGAGAGTGTATTTAGGCCCTGATTCTGCGAACATACATGTGCTTCACTATAAGCACAAGAGTAGCTCCACTGAACTCATGGGACTAATGGTTAAAGTTAAGCATGTGCTTAAGTGTTTGCAAATAGGGGACCCTAAATATGTTTATTTTTAACCTCTTATAGGAGATTATTTTGATCAGTTTGCCCCCACTCCTGCAGAGACTTACACACATACTTAACTTTGCTCACCTGAGGCTTAACATGAGCAAAATTAAGCAGGTGCCTAAATCTTGGCTGGATTGGGGTCTTAAAACGTGGAATAAATTTCACTTCATTTCCAAATCAGATGAACATTTTCATTGGATTACTTTTCTTTTGAAAAACCTATTTCATTTCTTTTCTTTTCTTCTTGTTTGTCCTGTAACCAGAGATGCTTTTTTGCCTTGAACATAGATTTTCTGATCCTTGGTAGCATTCCTCATCAGCTATGGGGATGAAAAAGAATTTCCTGAACAGATAGCTCAAAATCGCCTGTTAAAGGTGGGCTAGACATGCTTTCACTGTGCATCAGCTTGATGGGTAATACTGTTTTTTTTCAGGATTTAATTACTTCATTTTCTGCAGGTACCTTTTCCATTTTATCATCAGTTTGAGAAGTCAGCGGTTTTTAGATTTCATGTACATTTTGGATTTAATAAGGGGACAAATTACAACTATCGGGGAATTTAAGATCTACGTGAAATACTCCATTCCTCCCTGTTATGGGCATACATATAGGCAGTCAAAGCAGTGTTAAGCCCTGATATTGCAAACACTTAAGCATGTACTTAACTTTATGCATGTAAGTACACCTCTACCCCGATATAACGCCACCTGATATAACATGAATTCGGATATAACACGGTAAAGCAGCGCTCCAGAGGGGCAGGGCTGTGCACTCCGGCAGATCAAATCAGGTTTGATATAATGCAGTTTCACCTATAATGTGGTAAGATGTTTTGGCTCCCAAGGACAGCATTATATTGAGGTAGAGGTGTAGTTCCATTGACCTCACTAAAGGCAATTGGAGTATTCATGTGCATAAAGTTTAGTACACGCTTAACTGCTTGCAGAATCAGGGTCTTAATGTGTCAGACTGTCACCAAAATATTCTTAGGGCCTTGATCCAAAACCCACTGAAGTCAATGGAAGTTGGATCTAGGCCCTTAATGTAGTTTTTTGATGGAATAACTAAAAACATCTGATTTTTAATAGAATAACTACAAATGGTTAATGCTGTCAAAAAAATTAAAATACAATAACATAAATTATTTATGTTTGAGCAGAGACTGTGGGAAATTTCATTCAAAAATTGATTTGTTTCAGGAACGTAGGAGGAGCTGAAAAAAACAATTAGAATGGGAACTGGAGCTCACAGATGACTGTAGCTGTCTGCTACTGACTGCTACAATACTGGAAATGTGATCTCAAAATCATATCATTATTCATTTTTATATAATTTTGAATAGTTCTAAAAGGATTAGGAAAAATTTACCATAACAGCTAGGGGAATGAATCATTTACCTTAGGGCTAATTCCTGCTTAATTAACTCATGTGTATCGTCCTATTGGTTTGGTCTGTAGTCTTAAAGTGAAAAACTATGCTGAAAAAAACATTGGACAGATTCTGATCTGTTACAGGTGTAAATATAAAGTAACTCTACTGACGTCAGTGAGATTGCTCCAGATTTAAGTCAGCATAAATTAAGAGGATTTGGCCCCATGCGTACTGAAGGCAAGAAGCAGATAAACAGATACAATGAAAAGATGTTGCTACTGCATTTAAATCATGAAAGAATCACTCCTTTCTCTTCAGAAAAGTGAAGGAATAACGTATTTCAGTCATGCAGAGTGATAAAAAAACTTTACTATAATAATACTAATAGAGAAAATCATAATATAGTGAATAATTTGCAAATTTGAAGCAAAGTTTTCTGCTTGGATATGATCTGATTTACCTTACAGGCTGCGTGGATATTTTATGGTACTAAATGAATTAGGATATAATTAAGGCCCTACCTAATTTGCGATATTGCGGAAATTGCAGATCCTGCAATACACCTCTACCTCGATATAACGCTGTCCTTGGGAGCCAAAAAATCTTACCACATTATAAGTGAAACCGTGTTATATTGAACTTGCTTTGATCCACCGGAGCGCTGCTTTTCCACGTTATATCCAAATTTGTGTTATATCAGGTGGCATTATATCAAGGTAGCGGTGTATTAGGCTTCCACTGCCATTTTTATTTTAATTAGCTTACTTTGCATGGTCCACAATTTTGCATACATTTTGAGGTTTGCGCCACACACATTTTCCCCATTAGTACAGTAGAACTCCATTTATTCGAGCTGATGGCAGCGGGGGCTAGGGCTATCAGCTCCCCACACGACGGTGCACTCACTGTCAGCCCCGTGCTTTAATGACTGAAAAATAGTTGCAGCAAAATTTCTGGTTATCAAAAAATTAGCAGGCATAACATAATACTTGAGTGTTTATATTGTTCCAGCAAATTTTAATTAAACAAATAGCCCTTCTCTGGCCTTTCCAAATTAGCACAATTAATAAAGATCCATTATTAGTTTTCCATGATTTTCCATGTCTTGTTCGCAACTCAGCCACAATTGACAATCATCCCGTAATTCAAGGCGGGCCTTAGATATCATTCTTTAACGTACTGCAAAAGTACTATCGTGTAGTCCCCATGCACGCATAAAACCCATTGAAATAAAGGTTCTGTGTATAAAATCTGCAGCAGAATCTAGTCCTAAGGTGAACTGAAAAGCTTTTTTAAGATCTATATCTACTACATCATAATCTGGTTGCTGGTCCTGTCCAACACTGACAAGTCGCCTTCCAGACACTGCTCCTTAAGGTTCAAGAAGTGCAATATTAACCCGTTTAAAGATGTGTCTAATCCACCAATCTACTGTTTTAGTTCAAGACACCTTGTCTGGACAATTCCTTTAAAGAATCTAGATGTCACCTCCATAGAAAATGGCAAGGACAAGCTGCAAACACAGCCAATGCCCGTCTCATGACAGATCCAACAGTCCAGCCCCTGGTTTGCCCTTCTGTGCCATCTGCAGGCGAACCTCAATCACTTCAGATGCAGTGTGATCAGATGTGCAGCAAAATGGCTATAAGTGGGACCTCCCTTTTGCCACTGTGACCAGTTAGAAGATGTAGATCAGGTTCTAAACCTGGGGGTCAAGACCCCACAGGGGGTCGCGAGGTTATTACATAGGGGGTTGCAAGCTGTCAGAAAATAAGAACATAAGAATGGCCGTACCGGGTCAGACCAAAGGTCTATCTAGCACAATGCCACGTGCCCCGAGGGAGTGAAGCTAACAGGCAATGATCAAGTGACCTCTCTCCTGCCATCCATCTCCATCCTCTGATGAACAGAGGCTAGGGACACCATTCTTTACCCTTCCTGGCTAATAGCCATTTATGGACTTAGCCATCATGAATTTATCCAGTTCCCTTTTAAACATTGTTATAGTCCCAGCCTTCACAACCTCCTCAGGTAAGGAGTTCCACAAGTTGACTGTGCGCTATGTGAAGAAGATCTTCCTTTTATTTGTTTTAAACCTGATACCTATTAATTTCATTTGGTGACCTCTAGTTCTTGTATTATGGGAATAAGTAAATAATTTTTCCTTATCCACTTTCTCTACATCACTCATGACTTTAAATACCTATATCATATCCCCCCTTAGTCTCCTCTTTTCCAAGCTGAAGAGGCCTAGCCTCTTTAATCTTTTCTTGTATGGGACCCTCTCCAAACCCCTAATCATTTTAGTTGCCCTTTTCTGAACCTTTTCTAGTGCTAGAATATTTCTTTTGAGGTGAGGAAACTACATCTGTACACAGTGTTTGAGATGTGGGCGTACCATGGATTTATATAAGGGCAATAATATATTCTCAGTCTTATTCTCTATCCCCTTTTTAATGATTCCTAACATCCTGTTTGCTTTTTTGACCACCTCTGCGCACCGTGTGGACATCTTCAAAGAACTATCCACAATGACGCCAAGATCTTTTTCCTGACTCATTGTAGCTAAATTAGCCCCCGTCATATTGCATGTATAGTTGGGGTTATTTTTTCCAATGTGCATTACTTTACATTTATCCACATTAAATTTTATTTGCCATTTTGTTGCCCACTCACTTAATTTTGTGAGATCTTTTTGAAGTTCTTCACAATCTGCTTTGGTCTTAACTTAACTATCTTGAGCAGTTTAGTATCATCTGCAAACTTTGCCACCTCACTGTTTACTTCTTTCTCCAGATCATTTATGAATAAATTGAATAGGATTGGTCCTAGGACTGACCCTTGGGGAACACCACTAGTTATCCCTCTCTATTCTGAGAATTTACTATTAATTCCTACCCTTTTTTCCCTGTCTTTTAACCAGTTCTCAATCCATAAAAGGACCTTCCCGTTTATCCCATGACAGCTTAATTTACGTAAGAGCCTTTGGTGAGGGACCTTGTCAAAGGCTTTCTGGAAATCTAAGTACACTATGTCCACTGGATCCCCCTTGTCCACATGTTTGTTGACCCCTTCAAAGAACTCTAATAGATTGGTAAGACATGATTTCCCTTTACAGAAACCATGTTGACTATTGGTCAACAGTTTATGTTTTTCTATGTGTCTGACAATTTTATTCTTAACTATTGTTTCGACTAATTTGCCCGGTACTGACGTTAGACTTACGTCAGCATCCACCCCCAAACCCTGTTTTGCCTCCAGCATTTATAATGGTGTTAAATGTAAAAAAGTGTTTCTAATTTATAAAGGGGGTCACACACAGAGGCTTGCTGTGTGAAAGGGGTCATCGATACAAAAGTTTGAGAACCATTGATGTAAATCATATACTTGCTGCCTGGTATCCATTGGCAAAAGTTGCCGGATTCCCTCATGGACTTGCACAATATCTCCCCCCCTCACCCCCACTCCCTGCTCAGCTATTGAATGGTTAAGACATTTAGAGTAGCAAGCTTGACTTGAATGTCTGTGTAAATGCAATCACAATAAATAAATAAATAAATAAAACTCCCAAATAAATGTGTGGATTTAAAAATAAAAAATACAGGGTCAGTTTTGCTCTGCACTGAGGCAGCTTTACGCCAAACTGTAGATATAAACTCAACCTAGCCAAACCTTGGAGGCTAACCCAAGTGTGGGACAACCCTTGGGTGGTGTATCTCTGTGGACACGGTACAGGATGTGTTTAGGGAATGTGATCGAGATGTCCCTGTATCCTGGTGATCTCCAGCTGAATAGCCCCTTGGAGTTATTGGCAGCTGAAACAAATCAGAGCAGCCCCGGGTCTGCTCTAATTTAGGACCAGATTGCTGCAAAAACAGCCTCAGGATCAGGGGAGTGCAATTGTGGTTTACAGCCACCTGTGTGCCCTTTTTCCTGAGCTGAGTGATCACTCCTGAGCCACAACCAAGGATCAGAGCCACAGAATATTGATGAGTTGAAAGGCTTTTTACTTCTGAGAGCTGAGTTCGGGGCTCTTTTCCTCCTTAAATAGCTGATGATTTATCTACCATCTATGGGTGCATCAGTGTAGCATCATTGCACAAAGAATTACACACCAAACCCTGGACTCTAGTCTTGGCAATTAAGTAAATGAGGAATTGATTGCCAGCTCATTTGTATGAAGTGCATCTATTTGTTAATTTTAAGTATAAGCTTATATTCTGTTAGGCCCATATCCTGTCCCTCCTACCCCTGTTTTTGCAGGAGAATAGTGTCCAAGAGGCAGCAGGTCTTGTGTAGCTCCACTGTAGTGTGATTGCCACAAAGTGAGGATGGGTTACGATTACAGAGAGCTAGTTCAGAGCAGTCCATGAGCCACTGGAGCTCCGTCCATGCAGCTGAGAGCTGAGTTCCAGGGCAGATGAGGAGATGAGATGTGGTCAGTGGTTCTATGCCTATCCGGACAGAACAAATTCCTCACCAGAACCTCAAATACACATGTGACTAGGTCCTTTGCTGCTGTAAATCAGCATAGCTCTATGGATTTCAATGGATCTGAACTGATTGATGCCAGCAGAAGATTTGGCCCAGGAGGAGTAAAGGCTACTGAAATCACAAAGCAGCTCTGTTACTAATCCACAGCTTGGGAAATAGGATTTGATTCCTTCCAACTTCTTGTCACAGGGTGATTGGCCCCTTTTAAGGGATGGGGCAAGCCCCACCTGTGCCATAATTAACTGCTTCTCAGGCTTGGGGGTAGGGGAAGACTAAGGAGGGTCAGGTAATAACTTAATGGATGGCTGGGATTTATAAAAGGGCTGAGTGGGCTCTCTGCGGAGTCTAGAACCACAGGGGTTGGGTAGGGTCCTGTCCTGTGGAAGGACTGGAACAAGGGTCTGTAGGAGGACAACCAGACTAGGGGCTGAGTGCTCTACCTCATAGTCAGAAAGGCTCAGAAAGGGGCTGGGAATGGAGCCAAGCAGGCAGCCTGAAGAGAAGCCCTGAAGAGCAGAAGAAACTATTTGTTTGTTTGAACTTTTTAGTTGGACTTTTGATGCCCCAGAAGGGGATGTTGTTTGTGACGTGGCCGGATGACTAAGCCACATCTCCAACACAGTCCAATGACTGGAGACCTGACAAAATCCACCTTGGGGAAGGAAACTCAGCCAGGGAGTGCTGGCAGTGCTATGCTCAGCCAGCACAAGGGTGCTTCAGGGCAGCCAAGCCCTATGCAATTTCTGCAAAAAAAAACAGAGCAAAACCCATTTTCTTGGGCTTGATGAAAAGAGAGAGAACTTAGGCATGGACCATTGAACTAAGATCTAGGGAAAGAACTATTAGCATATCTAGTTCATCCCCCTGCCAGCGTAGGATGAGTCCGCGATCTGAAGCAGTAACCTGTATTTCTCTTCAATAGAGCATTAAATTTCACCTTTAATTTGGTGGCAAAAGTGGAGTGCAAACTATACAACAGAGCTGTTTACAAACGCTAGTGAAGCATTTAGATGTGATAGACACTGTGAAAAATTCTTTAAATGAGCTGGAATACACACTTAGCTCGGTGATTTTAGAGATGCTAAAACTTTCTCAGAGGCAGGCACAGCACTAATGAAAGATAGGTGCTTAAGGACATGTTCTACACTCATCCTATGCTTAGGGCTCCTGGTGATGATTGAATCCATTCATGCCAACAGCAGTTTCACTTATGGAACAAATTCAGAATCTGACCCCAAATAAGCAGATTTACATTAACCTGATTATTTCATCCCAACTCTTCTGCAAATGAGTCAGATTTAGTTAATTAATTGGAAACAATCTTATTTCAAAAAAGCTATTAATATGATCACTTCAGTTTCAGCCTCTGATGCCATTAATCAGCTTACAAGCTGTCCAAAGAGCGCAATGCATGATCGTATTTATAACTTTAAAATCTTTCTATTTTGTTCACTTCTAAGCAGTACATATTCAGAATACATAACTAGGTCCCTACCAAATTCATGGTCCATTTTGGTCAATTTCACAGCCAGAGAGTTTTTAAAATAATCAATTTCACGTTTTCAGATGTTTACATCTGAAATTTCACAGTATTGTAACCATGGGGGTCCCAACTCAAATGGTGGTCAGGAATGGAGGGTCCCATGGCTATTGTAAGGAGTTCGTGGGATTGCCACCCTTAAATCTGCCCTGCTGCTGGCAGGGGCACTGCCTTCAGAGCTAGGCAGCCAGAGATGAAGGCTGCTGGCTGGGCACCCAGCTCTAAAGCCAGCACCACTGCCAGCAGCAGCACAGAAGTGAGGGTCACAGGGATGGAGGAGGTGGGTTACCATATGTCCGGTTTTCCCGGCAGTGTCCCACCCAAGTGGGGGGCTGACAGTGGGAGCCACAGCCTCAGCACGCTGGGGGGGGGTGACAACTGGAGCTGTGGCCTCCCCACGCAGGGTAGGAGACAGTTGGAGCAGCAGCCTCCCGCCCTGGTCAAGGGGATGACAGCTGGAACCACAGAGCTTCCTGCAGCTGGGAGAGGTTCGCAGAGGTGGGTCTGACCTGCCCTGGGAGCAGCTCCTGCAGGGGAAGAACAAGTTCCGTCCCTCCCCATCCCCAGCCAGGACTAGCAGCTGGAGGCCTGTGCAGAGTAGAAGCTCCCAGCTAGGTGCCAGATTTCGTGGGGGAGATCAGATTTCACAGTCTATGAAACGTTTTTCAAGGCCATGAATTTGGTGGAGCCCTGTACATAACATATGTTCTTCAGCCAATCTTATCTCTAGGCAGCAAATAGTTACTAATTTGATGGTTGTTATGTAGCATTGATTCAGTTAACCACTTTTTCCTTGGTGTAGGACTAAATCTGAAGTATAAAATATTTTCTGTTAAACCTCATGGAAATACAGACCTGCATAAAGTATAAATGTGTCACTTATGCAGACAGATGTTATCCTGGCTGCACTATATAGTGTTTTATTTCCTTTTTCTTCTTTGCTTCGTTCTGAAGCTCTTTCTCACCAACTTTGCCACACCTCCATCTGCGCACAATAGATTGTAAGCTCAATTTTCAAACTGGGTGCTTGAGGCCCCAATCCTGCAATGAATTTTCCATGTGGGCAGACCCCTGCAGCTGCACAAAGCCCACCGAAGTGAATGGAGCACCTTGTGGGCACAGGGGTCTATCTTCATAGAGCTCACTGCAGAATAAAAGCCTAAAGTGAAGTACACGAATCCATCAGAGCAACCAAAACCGGGGATTGGAGCACGCAAATTTAGCAGCCAGGTTAGGCAATTGGCACTGGGCACAATCGTGTGTTAAGTACACTCAAACTCTCATTGTGTTAATGGGGGTTAGAATCAATGGAAGAAGTGCTCAGAACTTTGCAGAACTGGGTCCCAAGTGTCTGATTAATTAATTTGTTTATTTATTTTGAATTCAAATTAAGTTTTCTCCAAGATTTACTTTAATTATTTACAATAACTTTCTCCCCAGATAAAAATCCATCAAGATGTCTCTCTTACCCCACCATGTACTGTGGCAAAAACAAGTGAGAAGTAGCAAATCCGCAGTATCACAAGTTAAGATAAATACTGTTATACACACTCAAAACAATTCCAAAGTTACTAAAGGCAAAAACAACGAGGAGTCCTTGTGGCACCTTAGAGACTCACAAATTTACTTGGGTATAAGCTTAAGTGGGTTTTAGCCCACTCCTCGTTGTTTTTGTGGATACAGACTAACACAGCTACCACTTTGAAACCAGTTACTAGAAGAACATTCTCAGGTCAACTTAGGCCCAAAGTACTGGTTTTGTGAAAACGAAGGGAAATCTAGGATCAGTAGAAATAATGCCATGAATATGTTCCCTTCCAATGAAAAATTTGGGTTTAGATTTAAACATTCTCTGGCAAAAATTGCAACTCCAACACTGCAGCATTGTGCTAACGCATAAGAGCCAGAAATAAAACTGACCTGTCTATTTTAATTGTGAAAGCTGAACACAGAACAAAACCAAGCCAGGAATATGAAAGGTGACAAATTAGATTTTCAAAAATGACTTTTAAAAAAACCCTAAGATTTTATTAATAAGATTTTTTCAAATTTATTATTTTAAACCTGCCAATGTCCCTTTATTTCTTCTGAATGGTTGTAAATCCTGAACACATAGCAGCACCACCTGCTGACAGAGGATAAGAATTCCATGATAAATGAAACTAAAGGATAAATCCTGGTCCCTTTAAAACTAATGGGAGATTGCCATTGATTTCACTGGATGCAACTTTTATCACTGAATCACAAAGGGCCAAGCCTACATTTAGTCTGAGCAAATCTTAAACAGTTGTCTGTGTGTAGCTCTAAAGCAGGCATTCTCAAAGTTTTCACAATGTGGAGCACATCTTATTATAGATACTAGGCCAGCTCCTCAGTCAGGGCTGGCTCCAGGTACTAGCCCAGCAAGCAGGTGCTTGGGGTGGCCACGGGGAAGGGGCAGCACGTCCGGCTCTTCAGCGACAAATTGGCGGCCGGTCCCTCTCAGAGCGAAGGATCTGCCACCAAATTGCTGCCAAAGACTGAAGCGGCGATGGTAGAGCTGCAGATCACGATGGCGGCTTTTTCTTTTTTTTTTTTTTTCCTGCTTGGAGCAGCAAAAACCCTGGAGCCGGCCCTGTTCTCAGTGGGTGTAAATCACTATTGTTCCATTGGAACTATGCTGAATTACACCAGCTGAGGATCCAGCCCCATTCCCATGGTCTAACTCCCCTCCCATACACAGCTGCATGTACAGCTTCCCCTTCCATTCACAATTATGCAAAATCCCAGTGATGATTACAGGGGAAAGTACTGATGTATTTTTCTGTCTTTAATGCAATAAGGGCCAGATTTTTCCACCCTTTATTCACATTGAGCACTGCTTTACTCTGCAATTACGCCGTTTGCTTTCAGTGGCAATAGTAAATTACTTCCCAACATGAATAAGGGTGGCAGAGTCTGGCCCTAAATATTCTTTTTAAAAAAAATATTGATCACGCTGTCTGCCTTTTGCTCTTTATTCCATCTGCTGCTCCCATCTGTTCTGTACCTTCTCTCCTTTCTCCTCTCTATGTGATTCTCTGCCATTTGGCCCCTCCTCCGTCTCTCCCACTAAGCATGTTCACTGATCCCCCTTTTCCCTCTGCTCTTGCTGTTCTGCAGCTCGGTTGTCTCCTGCTGCTCACCTGGACATTCTATGCAGCCATCCTTTCTATTTTCTGCTTTGGAGGTACTACCCAGTGGCCTGCTTCCCTTCTTGCTGCCTCCTCCGGACGTTCTTCTCCCACTGGCAGATCCAGTCCAACTAGCACTTCCAATACCCTCTTGTTGATGGCTCCAACTGGTGCCTGGCAGCTGCAGTCCTTATGGGCAGCTCCTGTTTTCTCTCCTCCTACTCCTCATTTAGATGTACGAATACAGACAACCTCTATGCAGGCACCCCAATGATCTAGGTGCTCTTGACAATCATCTAAAAGCACTGTTAAACTTGAGGTAAAACTGGCAGCAGCTTCTGCTATCTATATACAGCTGCACTCAATTAGACCTTCAGCAAAAAAAAAAAACAAAAAAAAAAACCCCTCCCCTCAGCTCCACAGACTGCAGTGGGAGATTTGCTAAGTGTGCTGAAATATGGAAATGTTTTCCCAGAGCACTGACCTTCCAGACGGGGAGGAAAACCAGTTTGCCCCATGGTGTAAATTACAGCAAGGAGCATTAGAAGGGCAGTGCAGTAGGCATTGCTGATAGCATCAATCCTTTTAGGATAGCACTGAGAGGCAGTTGAGGGAACATGTGTGAAACTGATTGTCCATAATTGAGGGCAAAGTCTGGGAGACCATCTCCTAAAGGGATTGAAAATGATTCACAACTTTTTCCAGTCTCCTGCTCAGCCTAGCTCCCATGCAGGAAGTTAATAGGGCTCTATTTGCCAGTCACGGTTCCTTTTAAAACTCCCCTTAAAGAGAGGTTCCACTCTGCAGAGGAGAGTTCAAACAACTTCACTATCTACTATTGCCATTCTCCTTTAGACTGTGAGCCCCTCAGAGCATGAACTATCCTTAAAGTTTCAGAGTGGTAGCCATGTTAGTCTGTATCAGCAAAAACAACAAGGAGTCCTTGTGGCCCCTTAGAGACTAAGTGTATTTGGGTATAAGCTGTCAGATGTATGGAGTGGTCTGGATGAAAGATGGAGGCATGTCAACTTCTTGTCAACTGTCTGAAATGGGCCACTCTCATTACCACTTCAAAAGTTATTTTTCCTCCCTCAGTATCCTGCTGTTAATTGAATTGTCTTGTTAGACGGACCTCACACTTGATAAGGCAAATCACATCTTCTCCTGTATTTATACCTGCTCTTGTATTTTCCACTCCATACATCTGACGAAGTGGGTTCTAGCCCACACAAGTCTATGCCCAAATAAATTTGTTAGTCTCTAAGGTGCCACAAGGACTCCTTGTTGTTTATCTGTAAAGTGTTTGCACAGCACCTACCACCAATAGATAATAACAATAATACCCTAATACTGAGAAGATTCTCTACAGGACTGGGTGGAAGGGAAGGATGTGTTTTCCTCCCAGTCCTGCCCTTTGCCCTCCATCTCCTGCTCCTTCCCAGTTTCCCACTCATGGACCCCCAGCCGTAGGGGGTGCCCTCAACAGGTATGGGAAAGGGCAGCACAGTTCCTCAGAGACAGCTAAGCTAATCCATATCTCCCACTCAAGAAAATGGGTAGGACCGCACACAAAAGACCATTCGCAGGTGAGAATCCACAGTTTACAATCTGTGTCTTGTACAGTAACTTGCATTTTGCCTGGAGCAAATTGTTATCACTCACAAAAAAAGTTTTTATCATGCAAAACCTAACAGACCCTGGACTACTGTACGGAACCACAAACACCTGTCACTTTAACAGAGACTTGATGGAGACGCACTGTCACTTATTTTGCAGGTCAGATCGGTGATTTGGCTGAACCAGTCCAAAGTGACAGACGTAGCCTCTCATGCTAAAGAGATACAACAGATAAATTCTCATTAGTAAACAAAGAAAATATCTGAAAATGCAGATAGCAGCTGGCTGTAAAAATATAAGATTTTTCAGAGTATTTCCCATGAAATCCGTATCCCAAAATAACAACTAAATACAGAGTTAACCTCAGAGGGAGAGAGAAATAAAGAGATGTTGCAAGATACCCAGCATTTCAGTCTGTCACTCAAACTTCACTTCCAAGACCCCGTCAAACCTTCTCCACTATGCCCTTTCTCTATCCCTGCTGACAATACCACCAACCCCCCTTGTTGCTCATGCTTATAAAATATATGTCACCTTTGATTCTAATCTCTGTCTATCCCATGTTGACGCAATGTCCAAATCCTGCCACTTCTTTGATAATATATCCAAGGTTCCAGCATTCTGACCTAAACCATCTCCTTCAGACTGCTATTATCTCCTGACGTGAATACCACAACTTCCTATTCTGTTGCGTCCTTGACACTGACATCACCCATTCAAAAAGAAGCTGCTAAGATTATGTTCCTTGCCTATCATCTTGACCATAGCCCACCCCCTCACACACACTTCTGATCTCTACTGCATCAGAAGAAAGGCCCCTTCATAACACTGTTCCCTCTACCTATCCACTCTAGTATCTTATTAAAAAAGGCACATGCTACTAAAACAAAAAGTATTGTATAAATCTGTACCAAACTCTGTGTTTGTAGTACGTTCTGCCAAGTCCCAAGTAACCAGACTTTGGATTAAGTTTATTAGAGTTACAGGATGGGCTGAATTGATTTATTATGCTTTCACCATGATGCTTTGAGATGGTCTGTGTCATCCACATGTTGGTGATCCTCAGTCTTGTATCTCCTTTTCATCAAACCTAGGTTCTACAGTCTCAGTGCTCTCCCAGTGTCTGACAATGATAGGGAACTGGATTAACAGACTATCTGTGCAAGGTGAAGAGCTCTGTAATTGGAGAGCAATACTCATTTATCTTTAACAATGTCTAGGTGAAAGGAGACAAACACAAGTGATGGGCTGCAACCAGTGGGTGAAGGATATGACATCTGCTGGCTGTTATGGAAAAGCTGGACTACAATTTTATAGGGATTTTATAGGGACAGTCCCGATATTTGGGTCTTTTTCTTATATAGGCTCCTATTACCCCCCACACACTGTCCTGATTTTAAACACTTCCTGTCTGGTCACCCTAACTCAAGGAGAAAACAAACCAATCAACAAAAAACAACCCTGCAAAGGTAATATTGGGAGCCTGATTCTCCCATCACCTATGGTAGTTTTATACCGATGTAACTCTGTTTATTCGGTGTTAGAGGAGAATCAGGCTCTCAGAATTGAATATAAATCCACAGAACCAAGAAATAAATGTAAGACTATAAGGTTCCATCACTCTCAGTGAGCCCTGGTGGACCTAAAGATTCTCCTTATAATCCAAATCTTATTAGCCAACTTTTTTATTGGAAATCTTTCTTTCTTTGAATCAATCTGGATGTGCAGTATGCACTTATAAATTCAGAACATAAAGATCTAAAAAGCGGTTCTGATTTTTCATATCAATTAACTGATAACCAATTGGCATGACCCACATGAGGATTTCTTTACTTATTTTTTCTGTTGGATCAGCCACTACAGAGTGACCTGATCACAGAGAGAGAGGAATGCACAAAGACAGTCCAGTTCATTACACAAGGGCCAAACCATCCTCCGTATGGATTATTCTGACATAAGGAACAAGAAAGCGCACTCATAGAATTTCCACTTAATACTGCCAGGCCACAAGGGGCACCCCTAAGGAATAGACAAGGGCCTCTGGTCCATCCAGAAGCAAAAGGGAATATTTGGCCCCAAATCTCATTAAAAATGAATCAACACAAAACAACAGCAACATAACCCAAGACATTTCTGGTCAAAGAACAGCAAAGTATTAAAACACCATGGCAGGGTGGCCTACTGTTGGACTGGGACTCAGGAAACCTGGGTTTTACTCCCTGCTTCACCACTGGCCTACTGAGTAATCTTGAGAAAGTCATGTCACCACTCTGTGCCTCAATTTCCCCATTGGTAAAATAGGAATAATATGCTGACTTTCTTCATAAAGAGCTTTGAGATCTACTGATGAAATATGCTGTACAAGAGCTATATATCTTATTACTTCTAGTGAAAGTTTTTAGATCTCAGGAAATATACAGATTGGTTAACTTGAGCCTCATCTACCATGGAGTTTTGGTGAAAATCTATCATGGTTGCTACAGTGCTTGTGCAGCTCCACAGCAGGAGAGCTAAAGTAGATCAGCAGTCAATTACTGAGTCATCTACACCCTCTCTGAAGAGCATTAGACAGCATGGTGCTTAAAATGCTGTTCACGGGTACACAGTAACACGCACCACAGTTGCCAGCATTAGTGTTACAGTGTTGGTGGGAAAGTTTCACAGAAGCTTCAGTGTAGACACAGCCTCAGTGATGATAAGCATCTGATATTGATGGTACTCATAAAAGAATCATTGCTTGTTACAAAGGTAAATCTATTGTTTTTCCAAGATCCAGCTGTGCTCTAGAAGCCTCAGCAAAATAAATATATACATACATACATAAAGTCCATCCTTGACTCCATCAGTTCTCTCATGTACTGATACTCTCAACTGAAACAGGTCCTGTCTATAGTACTGATACTAACTGGTCCTGCTTTTAGGTCAAGATTACCTGCTATCCAAATAGTCACAGGACAATTCGGATCAATACTGAGCTCTTCTGGCCTAGGGTCTAGGCTTTTCTCAAGATCAGTTCTTTTAGACAGTTCAACATTAACCTTGGGCTTCATTATGTTGCAAAACTCACCTTCATAATCATCACCTTTTCCATGTGTACCTTGATGCTGTAACAGCATTTTAAAAGCATTAATGAATTAGGTCCTGCAACACTCCTGTGAGGTAGGTGGTATCATCCCTATTTTAGACCTGGAAACAGAGACACAGAATGGTGAAGTGACTCGCCCAAGGTCATGCAGAAAGTCTTATGCAGAGCTAGGAATAAGATCAAAGAGTCTTGACACTCAGTTCCCTATATTACCCATCAAAAAATGCTGCCACATAATACTGGCATTATAACAATATCACGCACTGGTACGCCAGCATTACCAGCAGGCGCACATTTTGCAATGCAGTTGTTTCTCACAGAGTAAATACAGATACATGAACTCAGGGCAATAATAGCCAAAAAAGGGGGAAACGCTAGAGTAAAACCACAATTTTAAATCACTCACAAAGCAGGAGTTAAAAGGTAGGAAAGATAAGTATGGTATTCAAGTAGTCCTTCTCTTTGTGCTAGATTGTTGTCACTTCCCACACAGCAGCTTTCTCATCCTGATAAATTTTGACACAATGAAGAGCAGAGTACTAACTCGTGATTCCATGGTAAATTTCTTTTTTTCTCGTTCCCTCTTTAGCGCCTACAAATATTACTGCTTAATTTATTTAAAATATTATTACTTCATATTATCATGGAAATCCTTTTCTATATCTGTTCTGTATGCTGGAAAATTTTTAAAATTAAGTTCCAAGATCAATCCTACTGAATCCACTGAAGACAATGGCATTACTCATGTGCTTGAGGTTAAATGCATAAATTTCTGCAGGATTGGGGCCTAAGGGTAAAATTCTCTTCTCAGATCCACTCTGATATTCTGTTTTTCCACTATGAGTGTATCTTGCGCTGACAGAGGTAAAGTAGGGAGAACATGACATGTACAGAGAGGAGAAGTTTTGCTCTCTGTACCTGGAGTCTGAATCTATGTTTCTTGTGCACGCAAAACTCCCACTGACCTTCATGGCAGTGATGAGTCATAGGACTGCAGCTACAGGCTCTTAATATTACTTCTAAAAAACTATATCAAGAAAATATTAAGATTGCAAAGTATAGTACTGAAAAGTTAGGAAATGCCAGAATTAACGGGGTCTATACAACCTGAATTTGCCCCTCTTTATGCTCATGCACTTTTATACAGACTCCCTGTTCTCAGTCCCTGTGCACCGTGTCATACCAGCTCCTGGCTCCAGGGGGAAACAAAACAGGGAAACTCCACCTAAGCCCCTGCAGCCTGGGTTGGAGCATGCTCGATGTAGATGGAATCTTTGAAGAATTTAGCTGCTGAACACCAAAAAGTCTCTACTGAAAATGTGCAAGCTGAGGTGTTTCAGAGGCTCATAACTTGGCTAACTTTGGGCATATGTACATGGGAATGGCAAAAGGACATCCCTGTCACTTGGGAAAATCCTCTGGAAAACTCAAGTCCCTACTCCAAATGATGGAGGCACTAAAGCTTCGCAATAAAACAGTTGTAAGAACTTTTTAACATGGATGAATCAATGTGTTTTCCCCTAACCTCATTCTGAGAAACAGCTGAATCACTTTT
The DNA here is from genome assembly GCF_007399415.2 of Gopherus evgoodei. Lineage (NCBI taxonomy): Eukaryota > Metazoa > Chordata > Testudines > Testudinidae > Gopherus > Gopherus evgoodei. The sequence goes on from NC_044322.1 coordinate 351,258,007, forward strand.
GCTGAAATTTCCCCAAAGTAGTCAGCCTGAGGCAGATACCTGCACGGAAAACTTCAGACTGAACAGCTAAATCTGGCAAAGTTATAAGCAGCCGACAATAGGTTCTTATAATGGGAAGTGTCAGGCACCCATAACCAGGGGTGAAAGTAACTCCAGACACTTACTGGTATGGGGTCAGGGCCGGCTTCAGCCCCAGAAGAGGAGGGGCCTGGGGTGGAAGGGGTGGGGCTGGGGGTCAGCATCCCGCAGCCAGCCCTTCCATACCTCCTGACCCATGCCGCCTAGGGCTCCAGTGGCGATTTAAAGGGCCCAGGGGCTTCGGATGCTGCTGGTGTGCTAGTGGCAGCACCATCCAGAGCCCCGGGCCCTTTTAAATTACCTGCCCCAGGGCAGCTGCTCCTTTCCTTGCCCATCAGCGGCTGAGTGGGGGCAAAAGGGGCAGGGACGTTAAGGCGCTGCAGGGTTCTTTGCCACGGCAGTGCTTTAACGTTGCTGCTCCCCCACCCGTCGGTGGCCCTGCTGGTAGGGCTGCCAATGGGAAGGCGCAACAACTTTAAAACACTGCCGTGGCAAAGGACCATCCTTAAAGCGCTGCCGCCACAGTGCTTTAACGTCCATGCCCCTTTTGCCTCCGGTATTGACGGTACAGACCTTACCCACAGGGCCTCTGACGAGGGAGGCAAAAGGGACAGGGACATTAAAGCACTGCTGTGGCAGTGCTTTAATGTGTGCCGCGTACAGGCCGATGCGGGTTCTTACCAGTACACCGTACAAACCGGTACCAGTCACTTCCACCCCTGCCCTTAACTGTACCTATTGGTACCTCTGCTACCATAACCATGAAATATTTACAGAGAAATAATGTTACTGAAGCAGAAAATGTCTGAGGAAATTTGGGAAGCCTAACAATTACAAACTAGATCTTCCTTTCTGGATTAGCAGACACCTCTAGTTCTTGACTGCTGGATCCAGATAACAATATATCCAGTGCATTACCCTTTCTCTGATTCTCTTCTTGCCAAGCTATGTGAAGCTTAACAAACATTAATGAAGCCTTGCAACACCCTTACAAGACATGATGTGATATTATCCCCAACTTACAATTCACTAAATGGAGACAAAGAGAATTGTCTCTGACAAGTAAAAATGCTTAGTTTTAAAAGCCCCTCTGAGACACAGTGAGAAGAGCCGAATCTAGCTAATTTGCACATTTTATAATTCACACAAAGCAAATGTGATCTCTCCCCCGTTCTCTGCAAAGTGGAGTCTCATTTTCCTTTTCCTGAACATATTACAGGACATTTAGTACAATGGGGAAGATTCTGCAGCCCATTTTCATGGATGCAAATATTCCTTATTCATACAAGTCGACCCACTGTCCTCAAAGGAACTACACAGTAAAAGTTGCAGGAATGAGCCCATTATGAAGTACCATACAGTATTCTAAATAATTAAGCTAGATAGATAAAAAAAATTAATGAAGAAAACATAGTTTGGGATCCAGTCCCTTGGCTGGTTTTGTGTTGTATCTGTTTCACTACTAATTTGCAAAATTCATTCATTAACGGTAGGTCCTCCAGTCATTAAAGCCAAACAGTGAGGTTCCACTGTATTAGATAAGGAACCTGATGCACCAGCACAGTACGAGTGCGAAGAGGGAAATGCATGAGTCTATGAAATGGGAAAGCACTGACAGAAAATGGATCTACCTCACTTTTTTCACTAGCATAGTCCCATGAATTTCAGTGGAGTTAGTCCTGATTTATGCAAGTCCATGTGAGGGGAGAATCAGGCTCTATGATGACTTCCTGGAGAGCTGAAGGCCAGTATTTCCATAATTCTTACATAGAATCAGGAAAAAAAGGTTCCTCTGGAAAGATGAGAGTTTCTCTGAAATGTTCCTCTTCCCTTATTGATCAAGATACATTTTAAGAGCCACATTCTGATCTCAGTTAAAGAAGGAGAAATGCAGTGACTTTTGCCAAGAATCAAGGCACTTAAAAGCACCATCTTGCCAATGGGCAACTTCATAGGTGATGGAACTAGTGGTGCAAGGGGTGCTGGAGCTCTCTAGGCTTGAAGTGGTTTCCATGATATACAGGGTTTACAGTTCGGTTCAATGGCTCTCAGCACCCCTCCTAGAAAAACTGTTTCAGCACCTCTGCACATTGGTCAGTGGTAAGGGAACAATTTGTACAGTGGGGGTGCTGAGACCTATTGAACCAAAGTGTAAACTCTGTATATGCTGGAAACCACAGCAGCACTCCTACTTCCAGCACCTGTGCACCCAGGGGTGGGATGGGAGGTATCTCCTCTCAGCAGAGCCCACACAGGAGTGGAATAAAGTCTCCCTTTAGCAGGGGTTGGGGGGTGAGGGAGTATCTCCTCTCAGCAGGGCACACACAGAGGAGTGGGATGAGCTAGAATGAGGTTCTCAAACTGGGGGTTGGGCCCCCCAGGGGGTCAGAAGAGTATTACATGGGCGGGTCATGAGCTGTCAACCTCCACCCCAAACCTCGCTTTGCCGACAGCATTTATAATGGTGTTAAATATATTAAAAAATGTTTTTAATTTATATGGGGGTCACACTCAGAGGCTTGCTATAGGAAAGGGGTCACCAGCAGGGCCACCCGGGAGGGGTGGGGGCAAGTGGGGCGATTTGCCCCAGGCCCCGCAGGGGCTCCGAGAGTGTTTCAGGGCCCCTGGAGCGGGGTCCTTCACTCGCTCTGGGGGCCTCGGAAAACTCTGGCAGGACCCGGGTCCCCAGAGCTTCTTCCTCGGGTCTTCGGCAGTGGGGGGGGGGGTCCTTCCGCCCCCCCCCGCATGCGAATTACCGCTGAAGCGGGACCCGCCGCCGAAGTGCCGGGTCTTCGGTGGTAATTCAACAGCGGGGGGGCCCCGCCGCGGGTCTTCGGGTCACTTTGGCGGCAGGTCCCAGAGCGGAAGGGCTCCCCTCCCCCCAAATTACCGCCGAAGACCCCAGGCCACCTGAATCCTCTGGACGGCCCTGGTCACCAGTAAAGAAGTTTGAGAACCACTGAGAGAGAATCTCCCCTCAGCAGGGCACACAGACGGGGATGGTGTGACCTTTCTCGCGCTCTCCCCCAGCCCGCCCAGTCCCGTGAGCTTTGTGGCGCCGCGCCCTGGCGGAAGCCGGTGGGCGGGGCGGAGGAGGCTCTTCCGGCGGCTCGCTGGCTGCCTGCGCCCGGGCCCCGCTGCTGCCTCCCCCGCTCGCTGCCGCTCTCGGCGCCTCCATCCTGGTACTTCAGAGTCTCCATCCTGGTTTCTCAAGTGCCCGGACCCAAAACAGGAAGTAAGTGCGAGGGGACCCGCGGGCTGCCGGGGCCGGGACCGGGAGCAGCCGGCCGCGGCGCGAGAGCCCGGTGGCGGGAGCGGCTCAGCCCCTCCCTCGCCCCCCTTCCTCCCACCGACGGCTGGCGGGGATAGGGAGCGGGGCTCGCCGCGGCCTCAGCTGCCGCCGCCGCAGCCGCCGCAGCCGGGCGAGAAGAAGCCGCGGAGTGAGGAAAATGGCGCCGGAGCTAGCACGGGACCAAATGGCGGCGCTGCCGGGCGGGGAGTAGCGGGCGCCTGGCCCGGGGGCAGAGGCGGGAGAACCCCCCCCCCCCTCAACGGAACACGGAGGGGGGAGCAGCCCCTCCCCCATGGAGCTGTAACTCCTCGCCAGGAGGGAGGAGCTGGTGTACATGTGGGCGTGATTGTCACGGGTGGGGGCGGGGGCGTTATTACTGCAGCTACAAAACAGTGAAAATTGCAAAAACAGGTGAAATGTAAAATGAAAAATGCAAAATATTTTTAAAACGCATGGTGGTGAAAGCGGCCCATTGTGCGGGGGAGAGGTGCTTGAGAATTATTGTTTGTGCTTTAAAAAATATTGTTTTTGCGTTTTCCCTTGTTCTTTTTAAACCCATGTGTTTAAATGTTAAAAGCCCAGCTGCAGAGCATGAGTAATGTGTAACATTTCTCCTTTCCTGGGTCTAGGGTATTTAAAATTCATGGGCTTTTATTCTGGTAGGTGACATGATTTGGGATTGGGCTTTTTTTTTTGGCAGTGGGTGTTACAGTAGGTTTCTGAAAGAGGAAATTTACAAAAAGTGAGGATTTTCACTTAAATACAGAAAATTTCCAGAATTTATTTTTTCCATTAATTTGATAGTTCTGCATTAACCATACAACATAATGCATCCTGTTAGGAGAACATATGCATCCCTGTTTTATGGAAATTATTGTGCTTTGTTTTTGTTATGTAGTGAGTTCTGGCTATGATGGTGTATAAAAAATTCACGGTAAATGCAAGTATATCCCTCACACAGCATCTCATTAAGCGATTCAAAGAAACTACAGCAAAGTATACTGTACGCTGACCGACAGTTACTGAAATTTTAGTTCACAGTTAGGTTATGTTAATGTCCTTATCTACTTCTGACAGGTTATTTATTGACAAACTTACAGTGTAATGTGTAGTTTGATATATTGACAATATTCAGGTGGTAATCATCTTACAAACATGAAGGATGTAAAGTGCCTTCATAATAAAGTAAAAAGATACAGCTTGACAATGACTTTGCCATATAGATGAAGACAACTGTAACAAAGAAGGCATTGGAGTTTGGTTGGCATATGCCATCTAAACTTTATAAATATAAAACCCCTTTCTTCTCTGTAAACATTTGTGTAGTCAAAAAGAATTTGATTTTATAGTTGGTACTGTAAATCATAGGACTATCAGCTGAATCAGTAATAACCCACAGAGGTGTGGATCTTGCAACAGTTATAAGGGCTGGAACCTGAAACGCTCCCTGCAGAGACAGTTGTAGGATCAGGACTGAAATATTAACCATTTGTGTCAATATTTTCAGTGTAGGTCACAGCACTCTTCTTATTTATAGAATTTAATTCGTATGTTCAGCTATGCCTCTCAAAGCATCGGAGCTGTGGCTTTCCATTATAATTACAGTAGGTATAATACTGAACAATTTTTCATATTTCATAATACATTAATATTTGCCAGTGTATCATAAAGTGAAGAGATAATTTTGAACATTAATAAAGAGATGGAATTTAAATGCTTTTTCTTTAGTGTGTGTTAGTGTATACCAATCTATCAAGCTTTTTATCCACACCTATCCCAGTAGTTTTTAAAAGCCTCAGAAATGGCCTGCGGTCCAATTTTCCATTGTTCCATATGATGGATGAAGATATGCTATCCACTTCATATTTCAATGATTCGATAAAACTGTCCGGGCACACCAGTACATCTTGAATACCTCATAAGAGCGGCCATATTGGGTCAGACCAATAGTCCATCTAACCCAGTATCTTGTCTTCTGCCAGTGGCCAATACCAGGTGTTTCAGAAGGAGTGAACAGAACAGGTAATCATCAAATGATCCATCCCTGTAGCCACTTCACAGCTTTTGGCACCATCCCTGCCATCTGGCTAATAGCTTTTTTGAACCCTTCTGTAGTCTTGGCCTTCACAATATCCTCAGGTAAAGAGATCCATGGGTTCACTGGGTGTTGTCTGAAGAAATACTTCCTTTTGTTTTAAACCTGCTGCCTGTTAATTTAATTGGGTGACCTATAGTTTTTGTGTTAGGAAAAGGAGTAAATACTTCCTTATTTACCTTCTCCATACCCGTTGTGATTGTGTAGACCTCTATTATATACCCCCTTAGTTGTCTCTTTTCCAAGCTGAAAAGTCCCAGTCTTGTTACTGTCTCCTCACATGGATAATTCACCTCTTCTCATTCCTTCTTTGACTTCATGAAGTTGTCAATTGTGTGCTGGAATAAATTAGAACAGTTTGTCCCAACATGTCTACTGTACCTTCTATCTCTTATGATAACCCATCTGTATAAATGTTGCTTTTGAACTCAGTTGACTTCATTTAAAATAAATTGTGAGATGTACATTGAATTTCCATAGAAAACCTCTTACATGGAATCTATGTGTGGACTGATTTTTTCCCCCCCACTTTAGCAACTATTTAAGAAGATTTCCTTGTGACAGATTTTTTGAATCTGAAATACTTAACTGCTGGGTCTAATTTTGCTGTTACTGCAACATATGCTATTTGGACAACCAGAAGCAGCCAGTGTGAGTGAGAAGTCATGTTGTTTTGAAATAACTTACAAATGTGTGCCAGGTGGCCAGTGAAACCTGCTGATTATGACTGCATATATATTTATGACTGCATATATATTTATAAACTTACCGACTTTTTAATGAAAACACATTCAGAACACCTCAAAAGAGTTGGTTAGCTTTAAAGTACAAGGTGTTGTAGTTTGTGTTATAATTAGGGCTGTTGATTGATTGCAGTTAACTCACGCAGTTAAAATGAATCACGATTAATCACAGTTTTAATCTGTTGGGACTTTGTGGTTCCTAATGAGTCTGATGCTGGATAGAATCAAGGGACTTCCATTCGATGCGATGCGATTCAATTTAATTCAACAAGGCTTTATTCAATATGTACAAAAGGAGAGCCCCGGTACAAAAATCAGGCAGAATTCCTCTCGCAAGGAGCCCCTCCCCTCGCTATTTTATAGCGCATAGCACTTACATAACAAGTTACATAACATGAACCTCTAACCAATCAGATTTAACCTTTCCAATATGGGTTTGTTTATCACATGCTCATAGGTCTCCATTCCATGTGCTGAGCTCACCCCGCCTCCTCCTGGCCTTCTCTGGAATGTTCCTAGGGTGGTGAGCCACAGCATGCTTCCCTATGCATAAGCACCCTGCAAACCACATTTTATCCAAAATGAACATAAGCATACCCTTCAAATCAAACTGCTAAACAATAGAATACCAATTGAAATGTATTAAATATTTTTCTACATGTTCAAATATATCGATTTCAGTTACAACCATACAAAAACAATGAGGAGTCCTTTTATGTTTATGCCCAAATAAATTTGTTAGTCTCTAAGATGCCACAGGGTATACTAAACTGCTCAAGATAGTTAAGACCAAAGCAAACTGTGAAGAACTTTAAAAAGATCTCACAAAACTAAGTGATTGAGCAACAAAATGGCAAATGAAATTTAATGTGGATAAACATAAAGTAATGCACATTGGAAAAAATGTCAACTATATATACAATATGATGGGGGCCAATTTAGCTGCAATGAATCAGGAAAAAGATCTTGGAGTCATCGTGGATAGTTCTCTGAAGATGTCCACGCAGTGTGCAGAGGCGGTCAAAAAAGCAAACAGGATGTTAGGAATCATAAAAGGGATAGAGAATAAGGAGGAGACTATATTATTGCCCTTATATAAATGATAGTACACCCACATCTTGAATACTGTGTACAGATGTGGTCTCATCTCAAAAAAGATATACTGGCACTAGAAAAGGTTCAGAGAAGGGCAACTAAAATGATAAAGGGTTTGGAACAGGTCCCATACGAGAAAAGATTAAAGAGGCTAGGCCTCTTCAGCTTGGAAAAGAGGAGACTAAGGGGGGATATGATATAGGTATTTAAAGTCATGAGTGATGTAGAGAAAGTGGATAAGGAAAAATTATGTACTTATTCCCATAATACAAGAACTAGGGGTCACCAAATGAAATTAATAGGCAGCAGGTTTAAAACAAATAAAAGGAAGTTCTTCACACAGTGCACAGTAAACTTGTGGAACTCCTTGCCTGAGGAGGTTGTGAAGGCTAGGACTATAACAGGGTTTAAAAGAGAATAAATTCATGGCTGTTAAGTCCATTAATGGCTATTAGCCAGGATGAGTAAGGAATGGTCTCCCTAGGCTCTGTTTGTCAGATGGATGGATGGCAGGAGAGAGATCACTTGATCATTACCTGTTAGGTTCTCTCCCTTGGGGGCACCTGACATTGGTCACTGTCGGTAGACAGGATACTGGGCTAGATGGACCTTTGGTCTGACCCAGTATGGCTGTTCTTAAGGATGCCTCGTTCTTGCTGATACAGACTAACACAGCTACCACTCTGAAATAGAATACAAAGTGTACAGTGCTCACTTCATATTATTTTTATTACCAATATTTGCACTGTTAAAATGATCATGTGCCAGCAATGTCCCTCTGCCATATACATTGGCCATACTGAACAGTTTCTGCGCAAAAGAAAAAATGGACAAAATCAGACATGAAGAATTATAACATTCAAAAACCAGTCGGAGAACACTTCAACCCCCCTGGACACTCAATTACAGACCTAAAAGTTGCAATACTCCAACAACAAAACTTCAAAGACAGACTCCAATGAGAAACTGCAGAATTGGAATTAATTTGCAAACTGGACACCATTAAATTAGGCTTGAATAAAGAGCGGGAGTGGATGGGTCATTACACAAAGTAAAACCTGTTTTCCCATGCCAATTTTTCCCCTACTATTACTCACAGCTTCTTGTCAACTGTTTGAAATGGGCCATACAGATTATCACTACAAAAGTGTTTTTTCCTTCTCCTGGTAATAGCCCACCTTAACTGATTACTCTTGTTATAGTTAGTATGGCAACACCTGTTTTTTCATGTCCTCTGTGTGTGTGTGTGTGTGTGTGTGTATATATATATATATATATATATATATATATATATATATATATATATATATATATATATATATATATATATTCCGACTGTATTTTCCAACGCATGCATCCGATGAAGTGGGTTTTAGCCCACGAAAGCTTATGCTCAAATAAATTTGTTAGTCTCTAGGGTGCCACAAGTACTCCTCGTTCTTTTCAAAAGAAGTACTATTTTTCAATTCACCTCATACAAGTATTGTAGTGCTATCTCTATCGTGAAAGTGCAACTTACAAATATACATTTTTGTTATATAGCTCCACTCAAAAACAAAACAATGTAAAACTTTAGAGCCTATAAGTCCACTCAGTCCTCTTTCTTGTTTATCCAATCACTAACAAGAGAAACAAGTTTGTTTACATTTACGGGAGATAATGCTGCCCACTTCTTATTTATAATTTCACATGAAAGTGAAAACAGGTTTTCACATGGCACCGTTGTAGCCAGCACTGCAAGGTATTTATGTGCCAAATATGCTAAATGTTCATATACCTCTTCATGCCTCGGCCACCATTCCAGAGGAAGTGCTTCCGTACTGATGACGCTCGTTAAAAAAAAAAATGCATTGATTAAATTTGGGGAGAATTGTATGTCACCTCGTCTGTTTTACCTGCATTCTGCCATATATTTCATGTTATAGCAGTCTCGGATGACGACCTAGCACACGTTCGTTTTAAGAACACTTTCACTGCAGATTTGACAAAACACAAAGAGGGCACCAGTGTGAGATTTCTAAAGATAGCTACAGCAATCTACTCAAGGTTTAAGAAGCTGAAGTGGCTTCTGAAATCTGAGAGGGATGAGGTGTGAAGCATGCTTGCAGAAGTCTTAAAAGAGCAACACTTTGATGTGGAAACTACGGACCCCGAACCACCAATAAAGAAAATCAACCTTCTGCTGGTGGCATCTGACTCATATGATGAAAATGAACATGTGTCGGATAGTTATCAAGCAGAACCCATCATCAGCATGGATGCATGTCCTCTGGAATGTGGTTGAAGCATGAATCTTTATCGCTTCTGGCACATAAATATCTTGTGACACCGGCTACAACAATGCTATGCGAACGCCTGTGACATTGTGAACAAGAAGTGCGCAGCATTATCTCCTGCAAATCTAAACAAACTTATTTGGGCAATTGGCTGAACAAGAAGTAGGACTGAGTGGACTTGTAGGCTCTAAAGTTTTACATTGTTTTTTTTTTTTATTCAAGTAACTTTCGTAGATGATTCAACATTTGTAAGTTCAACTTTCATGAAAACGAGATTACACTGCAGTACTTGTATTAGATTAATTGAAAAATACAATATTTTTAGAGTACAAATATTTGTAGTCAAAAATAAAGTGAGCACCGTACACTTGATATTCTGTGTTGTAACTGAAATCAGTATATTTGAAAATGTACAAAACATCCAAAAATATTTAAATAAATGGTATTCTGTTATTGTTTAACAGCATAATTAATCGCATGATTAATTTTTTTTAATTGCGTGATTTTTTTAAAAGCTTGACAGCACTAGTTATAATCTTGGTTACAATGGTGATAGTCTTGAATAACTACACTGATGTCCTATCAATTCCAGTGTTGTTGCTTCAGTTTCATTTCACTGTCTCTAATAGCATCTTGTTGCATGAAATCAAACTTTAAAAAGGAGTACATTTTTACCCCGTGAAATTAGCAGTGTGGATCCATTGAAAATGGACTCATTTGTGGCACTTGACGGGGAGGACTAGATCTGAAATCAAGTTAGTAGGTAGAGAGCAATTGCCACCGCTTTGTTCATTTCCTGCTTAATAAAAGGTAATATTTCTTCTTAAATTAGTTCAGACTAAGCATTAGATCCAATGATGAGTGTATAAAAACAGTTTCTGCAGAACTTGCGGTAGTCCTCAGTACAGTTACATAGTGCAATCTCATGACTGAGAGCATTATAGAACTTTTGTTACTGAAAATCACAATTCACAATTGTGATCACTTAATGTAAAATCGGCATTGTCAGAGATTAGGGGAACCCACTGTACACCTCATAATTTTCTGAAACAAGTTAACATTACTGCATTGTGTAGTTTCAGCAAAAATGACGAGAAGTCTTTGTGACACCTTAGAGATTAACACATTTATTTGGGCATAAGCTTTCGTGGGCTAGAACGAATCGGATGCATGGACTGAAAAATACAGGAACAGGTATAAATACACGAATGGATGGGAGTTGCCTTAACAAGTGTGAGGTCTTAGCTGCTATGAACAAGAATCCCTGAATCTTTACTATCCATATTAAGAAAAAAACATTAAAATAGTCTGCCCATAAGCATTGTTTAACCCACACCATGTGTTCAGTTTCATATAGAACTCTATTGAAATCCCATATGATTATTAATTTACAGCGAATATTGTTCAGGTGCACTTCGTAACAAAGCAATCTATAAACTGTAGGACAGGGGTCAGCAACCTTTCAGAAGTGGTGTGCTGAGTCTTCTTTTATTCACTCTAAATTAGGGATTACATGTTCCAGTAATACATTTTAATGTTTTTAGAAGATCTCTTTCTATAAGTCTATAATATATAACTAAACTATTGTTGTATGTAAAGTAAATAAGGTTTTAAAAATGTTTAAGAAGCTTCATTTAAAATTAAATTAAAATGCAGAGCCTCCCAGACTGGTGGCCAGGACCCAGGCAGTGTGAGTGCCACTGAAAATCAGCTCGCGTGCTGCCTTCAGCACACGTACCATAGGTTGCCTACCCCTGATGTAGGAAATCACTCATTTAGGGAACATTAGGATCCAAACCATTCACATACTATCTATCTTCACAACCACTCATAATAAATATTCATACTATTCCCCTTAATATAATGTTCAGGGGATAATCTAGTACAAACCTACACCCTTCTGCATAGCAAACACCATCAAACATAGTATGTACTCAGATTTCTTAAGTTTGTTTATGGAGAATGCATAAAAGGAGGAGCAGTATAGCAAACTGTATGAGAGACTAAAAAATAAGTTGTTTTGGAAATGGAGAAATTGTATGTTGGTAATGTCAAAATTTTAGATTATCAGGAACAATGATAGGGCCATGATTGTGCATTTGACTTTTATGAGTAAATGGATTGAGGATGGAAGTAGTTTTTGTGTTTGGAAGAGATTTATGTTGTGTGTGTGCTGAAGGAACCTTAACTATGGTGTAGTGCCAATGGTAAGATTCAACAGTCATCATGTGATAAATTGAAGACCTCCAGGAAGAATGTTTTCCCTACAATCAGTATCAGGGAAGTCTTCATTAGAATGCCTTGTCACCTCCAGCAGTGCTCTGCACTCTGCTGTGTTCTGTATAAGAATGGTAGTCTATCAGTGAATTGTCTGTCAGGGTCATTATTCAATTATAATGTGCCCATTCCTATAGTATCTGAGAATATCAAACAGAGTAACTTAGCCTAAGGTTTAAAAAAGTAGTCATTAAAGTTCTGAAAGCTGTTTATTTAATAAAAATTTTTCCAGAATTTTTTAATCTTGAATTTCTGTTAGATTAGGTATCTCATACCTGTGGTATGTACACACTCACACTTTGTTGTCTCTGTCTAAATGTACATATCTCAAAGGAATTTCCCTCACTTTCCCATCATCCTTTAATTCATAATCTAAAAGAGTGCACTGACTGGAAGTGTTTCATGATACTTAGATTTGATTTTCCTTTTCAAGTTGCTTCTCAATAATAGTTTTGCTGCTGGGCCCTGATCCAAAGCCTATTGAAGTCAGTGGGAGTCTCCATTGACTTCAGTGCTCTTTAAATCAGGCCATTGTTACCTAAGATCAGAAACTATGATTTCATTTGTGCTAAACCTGAAATAGGGATGAAACTGAAAGTAAAAAACCAAAACACCATCACCAACATAATTTTCTCTAGAAGATCTGTGCCTCAAGTTAGTGTCTCCCCATCTCTTCTCTTTAACCTTGACTTTGACATACATCATTGTCAGGGGTAAGACATTTGGCAACAAGCATGGTATTCTGCTGGGTCTGGGGTTTATGTTGGGGAGTGCTACCTTCATTGTATAATCCTATCTTGTCTTGTGACTCCAAGGGGATTTGGCTCCATGGGGAGTTTGTGGTAGATAGGGAGTAGCTGGAACTCTGATGGTTTCTGTTGCATCATCTTTAGCTGACTCTGAAGGTACCTATGCAGATATTTCAGTGGGAGAAGATGCTGCCCCAAGCATCATTAACTTCTCCTATGATTGCTGCTGCATAGCCGTGAAAGATGACGCAACAATGGCGAGAAAGTGGCCGTCTCCTGTCTCTGCTTGCCTTGGGGAAATTCCATTTCTTGAGGAGTGTTGCATTGGAAGGCTGTACCCCACTCCAGGATATTTCTTTCTTTCTTTCTTTCTTTCTTTCTCCTCCCCCACCTTCCATACCTTCAGCTTTCTGGCTTCTCAAACACCTTCTCTACAATTTTTCAGCAGTTTAATGAGACAATAATGCTAACTGCTCTGCATTCTCAACAATTACTCTGTACTACCAAAATTATATTGCCAACTTAGGAGCCTACCCCTGTGCCAAAATGTCTCAGAGAGAGCTTTCCACTGCACTCCAACCAGTCCTAAATGCCTGTGAGAAAGGAAGGGCGGGCAGCAGGGCAGAGGAAAGCTCAGCTGTCAGATCTCTTTATTCGGTTTTCATTGTGGATGCCTACAATAAAAACCCTGTCCTGTATTTCCCATCATTTATAGTGCTAGAACTTCCTCCCCTCCAAGATCAATAAAAATGAGCCTTTAGTGAAATACATGGTTGAAATTTGCTTTTATAAGCAATTTAGTCTCGTCTGTCTTCCACACTGTAGTGGGATCCATTGAAGTTCTGGAAGGAAAAACAGCAGACTTCAGAGAGAGAGAGAGAGAGAGAGAGAGAGAGAGAGAGTGTGTGTGTGTGATGGGGGGAAATAATCATACACTAATGGCTGCTAAATAAGAGTGCTTCATTTGAAGACACTTTTCCATGAGGATTGTAACTACAACACTCCCATGTGATCCCATGCCAGCTGAAAACTGTCTAGAACAGTGGTCCCCAGCGTGGTGCCCACAGGTGCCGTGGTGCCCGCTGGGGCATTTATGTGCACGCGCCTAGTGCCCAGCAGGGGACCTGCCAGGAACAGAGAACTCAGGCTGCAGGTGCGGTGTTCTCTGTTCCTAGCAGGTGTGGGACCTGCCTAGTTCCCAGCAGGGGAGAGAAGCTGCGGCCCCACGCCTGCCAGGGACAGAGAACTCTAGGGCTGCAGGCGCCAGTGTTCTCAGTCCCTGGCAGGTGCGGGGCCGTGGCTTAAGCTGGAGTGAAGCCGCGCCCCCGCGCCTGTCGGGGACAGAGAACTCGGGCTGCAGGCACTGGTGTTCTCAGTCCCTGACAGGTGCGGGCCCACCTAGTGCCCAGTAGAGAGGAGAATCTGGGCCCGGCACCTGCTGGGGACAGAGTACTCCAGGGCTGCGGGCACCGGTGTTCTCTGTCCTCGTGGCTTCTCTCTGGCTTCTCTCTTCTCTCCTGATTCATACATTATGTAATATTAAATATATTTTTTATATTATTTAATGTACAAATACAAAATAAGCCTTGAAAAATTGTTGGCGCCCACCACACTCTTCTGAAAACATGAATGTGCTACTGGCCACAAAAAGGTTTGGGACCACTGGTCTAGAAAGTACAAATGTGCTGTGACAATAAAGGGTCCTATTCTCACTTCCATCAAAAGAACAATTGAGGAATTTTCCTCTGTTTGCCCACCTCTCAAACATTAAACTAAAGAATCAAGGTTCAAGTCTAAAGAAGTTATAGTCCACCTATTAATAAAACATGTTGAATATTTCTCAGTCTCCACGTGGGCTAAGGATGCATGTTCCAGTCCCTTAAAATCAACAAGATAACTTTTTCAACTAATATTGCTTGCAGATTAGTGTGCTCTAGGTTATCAACAGCATTCAGAATTCTCACCATAATGAAGAGATAACAAAATTTCATCCTAGGAAGCAATCATTATTACACATATTTTAAATGGCTGGTTGCTTTAAAGTGGAATCCCTCCAACAAGCACCAGAATTGACATGCATGGTTTGTGACGCTTTCTAAGATGACGAATTCATTTTAAATGCCAACAATGGTCTTATCCTCTCTAGTAATTACAGCAGTTGCTGACAGTAACTTCAGTAATTAATTGGACAAAGTGATTCTATCTAAAATAATGGGAGTTTTTTGCCAAAGCAATAGCACTCAAGGAACACTATCAATTTAAAATGTAGATTGTAAATTCCTTATGGTAGGGACTGTCTGTATAGACCCTAGCACAATGGGACCCTGGCCTGGTTGGGATCATCTGTAGGAGTTACTGTCAATAATAACCACTTATAAAACATGAGTTAAAAGTTGTTGCTGGTACTATATTGCCCCTGTGACCCTTTTTCAGTGTTTTGGGGGGTTTAAAATAACATTTTCTAGGTTTTAAAAAAAAAATTCTGTCTACTGTTGCTGTGTGGAAGAGCCACTCACAAAAAAGGGGCGGGATCTGGATGGGAAATGGTGGCATCCTCCTTCCAGTGGCAGGTGTGGTCTTATTTAACATCCTAATTAAAGATCCAGAAGCTAAAGTAAACAACCCATTAATAAAATTCTCAGATGAAAAATTTCACAAGTAGTAGAGAGGACAAAAAAATAATATAAAGAAGACTTGAAGGCCTTAGAAACATGGGCAGAGAGAGTACATGAGATTTGAAAAAAATGAAAGGTAATACATCTAGTGAAGAAGAATTCAAAACCATGGTACGGTATGTAGTGGGATAGAGAAACCTGAGAAACAGCTGCAAGAGACCATGGGCTGTTAATGGACAGCAAATTCATGCTTCACTACTCTTTAGTAACCAAAGAGGCCAGTGCATCTTTGGCTGCATATGCAGCTCAATATTGTACACCTCTTCTCTGATAGAACACGACCTGATATAACACGAATTCGGATATAACGTGATAAAGCAGCGGGGAGCCCCGGGCCCTTTAAAGCGCCACCTGAGCCCCGCTGCTTTACCGCATTATATCCGAATTCGTGTGGAGCCCCGGATCCTTTAAATCACTGCTCGAGGCAGCCGGGCTCGGGTGGTGATTTAAAGGGCCAGAGGCTCTGGCCACTGCAAGTAGCCCCAGGCCCTTTAAATCCCCACCCGAGCCCCGCTGCCAGAGCTTCGGTGGTGATTTAAAGGGCCCGGGGCTCCAGTTGCTGAGGACCGCGTTATATCGGGGTAGAGGTGTAGATAAGAGAGGTAATTGTCCTTCCTAGTATGGGTTTGGTATGACCACAGCTGAAATATTGTGTTAATTTCTGGGCACCACGTTACCAGAAAGATATGGACAAACCGGAAGGACTTTAGAGAAGAGCAGCAGAAAGAAATGATCAGAGGCCTAAAGGGGTTTGCTTATGAGGAAAGATTAAGGCTCCAATCCTTCGAAGATTTACACACACAACTAACTTTAAGCATGTGAATACATATTTGTAGTATTGAGGCCTTGAAAAGAGCCAGTTGCGTATAGCTTGGCTAAGCAATGCCTAAGGAGAATAATGTGACAGTCTATGCATGATTGAAGGGTATAAACATTAAGGGAGAAGAGGAATAATTATTATTATTATTATATATTATTATATGGCAGATTGGGATATGAATAGGAGTAATGGAATGAAACTGAGGAAGTGAAAATCTATACCTGTGTATCAGTACTTACTGACAGTGAGATATATTGTGGAATAGATCCCTAAAGGAAGTACTGGCAGCCCCATTAGTTGGACTTCTTAAATTCAGTGGGATGAAGCAGTAGTAAATGCACTGTAGGGAACAGTCATGGCAGGAAGGAAGATGGACTAAGTGATCTGCTAGGTCCTTTTATTTCTAATACTTGTGGTTCTTCCAATGTTTCAAACTAAATACTTTCTATTTACATTAATAAAAAAAGTCACTTAGGGAGCTTATGCAGAACCTAACTTCCCTTCTGAAAATGGCAGATGCACCTAAAGTGTGAAGTTGGGCTCCTGTGTTCATATTTTAGGCACCTAGATGGCTTTGAAATGTTCTTATAATTTATAAAAATGTATATGACAAATGTACAGGAAAGCAGTTGTGTTGTGGAATAGTGTTTAAGCACGGATGAAAAGTCAAGTCAAGAATGCTTTTCAAACCTCGACTTGCTCAGGCCATACAATGAGTCAGTATCAGAGCAAAGATAGAACCCAGATCTCCTGACTCCCAGGTCCCTAAAGGAGTTTTGTACTACTCATTAAATGCAAGAGAAAGAATATGTCGTACATTGAAAGTAGGAGCTTGCTCAAAGAAGACTTAATTTTTTTTCTTCTGTTCAGATTTGAGTATGAGCACAGTTGAAGAAGAGTCTGACACAGTGACAGTAGAAACCGTGAACTCTGTGACTTTGACCCAGGACACCGAAGGGAACCTTATACTTCATTGCCCTCAGAATGGTATAGAGAATGATACCAGTGTTTGTATTCTCTCTCTCTCTCTCATATTGGTTCTATTTATTTTGAAACCGTTTTCAACCTCCCTCTCCACCTGTGTCCCTCCAAGTGAGATGTTATCAGTTGGATTGTCTTTGCTGTCCATGCTGAGGTTCTGTCTGCTTTGGGCTAGCGCAGGACATTTTTTGTTCTAGGACCTCCCTTTCTCAGGATTTCCTTTTAGCTGTCTTTAAAGCTCTGTGTAAGACCT
Source organism: Gopherus evgoodei (assembly GCF_007399415.2). Classification (NCBI taxonomy): domain Eukaryota; kingdom Metazoa; phylum Chordata; order Testudines; family Testudinidae; genus Gopherus; species Gopherus evgoodei. The sequence goes on from NC_044322.1 coordinate 351,275,341, forward strand.
TTCCTTTCAGATAACATTTTTCTTGGGTATGTTGTCCTGCTTGTTGTCATCAAGTTTTCCCTTCAGTTGACTTGAATTTTTTTAAGTGGTTGGTTCCTGGGCCATTTACTCTGTTATTAGTTATTTCCTGAAACTAGTATAGCATCTCTTACACCTTTAACTGGTGCATTATAAAAACAACATATTAAAAATACAGATCTTGACTTCTTTTGGTCACACTGGCTTGTTAATAGCTTCTATTTTATAATTTTACAAATGTACCAGTATACACTTTAATCCTACAGAGAATTTACATACTTGCTTAATTTTAAGCACATGAGTAGCTGATTGACTTCAGTGGGACTACTCTCATTCTTGGAGTTGAGCACCAGTATGGTTATTTGCAGCCTCAGGGGCTTGCTTTGTTTCTGAGAGGATTCAGATGTTGAGACCATAAGGGACCATTGTGATCTTCTACTCTGGCCTCTTGAACAACACAGGCTTTAGGACTTCCCTGGATTAATTGCTGTTTGAACTAGAGTATATCTTTATAAAAAGCATCCAATCTTGATTTTAAAATTTCCAGTGACAAAGAATCCTCTGGTAAACTGTTGCAATGGCTAATCACCCACGCTATTAACATGGTTTAGCAAGAGTGTAGGTAGAAAAGAAAACACTTGAATGAGAGCACTGAGCAAGATTTCAACAATGTTTGGTCAGCAAAAGATTCATTATGTTAATAGAAAGGGCTCCGGATGTGTTTTTGTTACTAGAAGCTGATGAAGTAGACTCAGAAGACAGCACTGAACCTCCACACAAGAGACTTTGCTTATCATCAGAGGATGATCAGAGTATTGATGATTCCACTCCATGCATTTCTGTTGTTGCAGTTCCAAGTAAGTCCACTGAACTCTAATCAAAGTGCACATTATATTTATGTTTTGGTGCTCTTGAAGCATTGAAAGACTTGCCAGAAACAGACAGGAGTGAAGGAGCTTCATCACTGCCCTAAACGTCAGAGGCGTAATAGAAACATCATGATGACTCTTGGAGCAAAAAAAAATTAGGAATATTTTAGAACACTTTATTTTGTCAGAGTTTCTATCAATATTTTACACTTTTGTGTCACCCTTAAGTCATAGAACACTTTACAACAAGCTGTATATGTACAGTATCAATGAAGTAAACCCAGTTGTTGGATAGAGAGTAGCAACCAACTAGCATATGTACCACTTGGGGAGGCAGAGTTGGGAGGACACCAACAGAGACACTCTGTTCTTACTAAAAGAGTACAGGATCTTTATGTCCAAACAGAACAGTTGGGCTTTCCATGTTTGAGGTCATATCTGAAAGATCCACATATTTGCAGAGAACTGTGTGGTGCTTGAGTTATTTACCACAGTATAATAGAGAATTGACTCAAGCTTGCCAGGGTTTGAACCTGTGGTTCTAGTGAGTCTGGATATTCCAAAATACTAAACTCGCTACTTTTTGGCTCTACTTTCTGGCCTGTTTTAATGAAGTAAAGCATCTAGAACTTTGCTGGGACTTTATTCATTGATATTTTTACAAATGCAAACACTGTAATGTTGGAGTTACAGGAAAAATAAGCTTTAAAAGTTGCTGCCAACTGGTTTGAAAGCTGTACACTAATAGTCATTGGCGAGTAATGAAAACAAAATATAGAACAGAAAAAGAAACCTTCACATTATGCTGTTTGCACCCAGTTATTTAAAACTCACTTTAATTTTTGTTTCACATTCAGTTTTACAACATGAATCTACCAAAAAGTGGTAGATGTCCTACTTGTGTATGTCCTGGTTTTAAAATCCTTATTTGAACTTCATAAAGCAAAGTATTAGCAAGCATCTTAGTGTTTTTACTAAGCCAAAAAATCAGTGTCAGAGCACAGCTTTATTCTGATTTGCAGACCAGGTACTGTGTTGTGTAAATCCTGTAGTCTACATATCAAATACTCCAGAAAAAAACTTGGCTACTAATTTACATGTTTTGAAGTTTCAGAAAATGATCAGAGCTTTGAGGTGACCATGACTGCTACCACTGAGGTAGCAGATGATGAGATTAATGAAGGAACTGTTACTCAGATCCAGGTATGGTAAAGCTTCAGGCTTGGTCCAAGGGCTTTTAATTAACTTGCCTCTGCATATTCATATTAAATTAAGAAGCAAAAAGTTTTGATTAATTGGGCACTGTGTGTCGTGTTCGTGAAACTAACCTACAGTGACACTGGTCTTGTTTGGAAGATTCTGTCCAATAAAAATACATTTTAATTTTTCAAAGGAAAACATGATTTGGTGAAATTTTCTGTACACGGATTGGTGCACTTAGTTATGACTTGTGTAACACACATGCTTTGATTTGTTTTAGAGAAAGCCATATTGAAAGATAAGATGGCTGGGCCACGACTGCAGGTGGTGGTGTTTAGGGGAAAATAAGTTTTACAATCCTTATGGTAGAACCTTTCAGGTGGTACCACTGTCAAGAGAGAGAAATGTTTAAACCTAAAAATACTCAGCTCTAATACAGCACACTTCACATTAAAAAGTGACATAGATGTTGGGCCCAATCCTTTCTCCACTGAAGTCAGTTTTAACTTCAGTTGGTATAGCACTGAGCCCATTATCTAATTAATCCTCACAACACCTTTGAGAGTTAAGATAGTAAGTATTATTATCCCTATTGGGTGTGGAGTTTACAGCTCCCATCTCCCAGAGATGTTCCAGCAAGAACAGTGGGGGGCAAATGGACCTATCCATCTGGCCACTGCCAGCCCTTTTGGGTCAGAGTTTTAAAATCGCTAGCTTCCCTGGAGGTTACAGCAATGCTTTCTGAGGCCTGATCTATACCTAAAACTTAGGTCGACCTAGCTACATTGCTCAGGGTTGTGAAAAAATTCATGCACATTGTGATGTAGTTAGGTTGACTGAAGCCTCACTGTAGATGCGGCTAGGTTGACAGAAGAATTCTTCCTTTTACCTAGCTGTTGCCTCTCAGAGAGGTGACATATCTGCACTGACAGAAAAACACCTTCTGTGCTACAGTTTCACAGTTGCAGGGCAGTAGCTGTGCTTCTGTAGCTGCTGTAATGTATACATACCCTAAATCTGTGAATGTTTTTTTTCTTTACTTTTCTCTTCTTGCTGTCGAAGCCCCTATTTAAGGTGCATATCACCTGACTCCACTCACTACAAATACAGTTCTGCCATATCCGGTGTCTGCAAAACTACCAGTTATATTTTCCCCCACACCATCTTACCTGTCTTCAATCTTCTGGTCCTTGCTCATGCTATTTCCCCCTCTTATGTCTGCCCTCCTCATACCCCATGCATTTCCTAACAAATTGCAATTTTACAGTGGAGGTTACAGTTGGGTTCTAAACTATTTGAGCGTCCACTTATAATTGTATACTTTATGAGTTGTGTTAACTGGGTGTTCTTTACAAATATTTAACAAATAGAATAATAAAATATACTAAAAATTAATAATTTAATGCTAAATGACAAATGTAATTGTCATAAAATTAATACATCAGATGGACACAAGTAACGACGGATTTAAGCCAATATCTGAATAAAGAATAAACTTTTTAAAAGAAGATCTTTTCCTTACAGGGCACAAAATCTGTGTTGTTAGAGATTGTATGTACTTTGTTTATTTGTGAAGCTTCTTGTAAATATCAATCATTTCTCTTGATGGTGTGTAAAGTAGGCTCACTGCAAGGAGAGAAAGACAAGGGAAAACACAGATCTTAGTTTCTAAACCTTCACCTTATGCAGAATATAGAGTAGCGGAGGAGGAGTGTACATTACAGTAGATAAGCAAATGATTCAATATATCCTACAATTTATAAAAAATAGAATATATATCAGTGCCATTACTGCGAGAAAATTGGTATGTATTTTGTAAAAGATGATGGGGAAGAGATATTAGTTTAAACTAGCCATGAGTATGATGGGTAAAAGTGTTGCTTAAAAAAGGAAAATATCCTGGGAGTGCCCTGCCTAAAACAAATACACTTAATTAGCAGCCAGCAAGGTGAACTAGTATGACAGCCATCTTTTTTCCACTTACACTTTCCAGGTATTGCATGTTAAATTCAAGGTGAGGGAATGACTGTTAAATCAGTTAACAAGGTACTTTTCAATTCTTCTTTTCAAGATTCTTCAGAATGAACAACTGGATGAAATCTCTACTCTAGGCAGTGAAGAAGTGTCAGCTGTTAGTCAAGCCTGGTTTACAACCAAAGAGGATAAGGATTCTCTAACAAACAAAGGTAGGATATGTAGGCCCAAATTCTCCCATTGGTTGCCAAAAGGTGAGCTGATCTCTGTAATGTGTATGAGGGTACTTTTTAGGCTGCATAAAAAACCCTGTATTCTGGTGCAGGGTGCCTGCATCCTTGTTAGCAGGGTGAAGTCTAAAGCTAGAAATATAGACTCTTTCCATACTGGGCAGTAGTAAGTCTTCCTCTGTCCCAGACAAAAGGCAAGATAAAAAGTGAAAGGGGATCCAGATGGATAGAGAGAATGATGAGGGATAGCTCAGTGGTTTGAGCATTGGCCTGCTAAACCCAGGGTTGTGAGGTCAATCCTTGAGGGGGCCATTTAGGGATCAGGGGCAAAAATCTGTCAGGGGATTGGTCCTGCTTTGTGCAGAGGATTGGACTAGCTGACCTCCTGAGGTCCCTTCCAACCCTGATATTCTATGATTCTATGACTAGGAGTAAAAGTTTCACTGTATGTTACTAGTAATTCCAAATAAGTTACAAAGGAGAGTAAAAATAAGGAGGCTATTTATTTAACAAAATAAAAAATAATGCCCTGTAGAATCTACTGGCGCTCGTGTATGTGGCCTTCTTATTCTCGCTCTCCTTTTATTTTCCAGAATGTTCCTTGAAACACAATGCTAAATGAATCCTGCACTTGCCATTGATGTAGAACAAAAACATGTGATCAGTTTCTACTCCTCTTGTTCCCATCTTGATGGAGAGGAATTGAGTGGTGCCCCCCCTATGTAGCTATAGTAACAGAGGGAGCAGGTGCTCCCAGGAGTGGCAATGTTTTAGTAGCAGTAGTAATTATTTAAGGAGATCCTGCTTAGGGACTCGGTAGCATCACATGATTTAAACTTAGTGCTGTAGAGCACTTCAGAACTTAGGTGTTCCACATTAGAGCTGGTTGAAATTTTTTCATTTTTTTTTTCAACAAAATGTGGACTTTTAGGAAATATGAATATGTTCGTGATGCAGTTTGAAACAAGTATCAGAGGGGTAGCCTTGTTAGTCTGGATCTGCAAAAGCAGCAAAGAATCCTGTGGCACCTTATAGACTAACAGACGTTTTGGAGCACGAGCTTTCGTGGGTGAATACCCACTTCATCAGATGCATGCTCGTGCTCCAAAACGTCTGTTAGTCTATAAGGTGCCACAGGATTCTTTGCTGAGTTTGAAACAATTTTTTGTTCGGTGTTTTTATTGGTCCTCCTTTCCCCCCTCCCCCCCCCCCCATTTTTTCCTCCATCTTCCAATGGGGAGGAAAGGGATGAATGAAAATTAGTGGTTTTCCTTTTTTCTTTTTTTCTTTGTTTTCCAAATCAAATTGAAACAAACTTTTGTGGAAAATTTTTGAACAACATAAATATAGTTTTGTTTCCTTTTAATTTTCCACAGAAATTCCATAGGTCTGAGATTTACTGCAGAAAGACGACGGTGGCTTGTAGGGAGGGAGCAAAGACTGGGAAGCATTGGGAATGGGAACCTCAGAGCTGGGAGAAGGAAGAAACAAGCACCCATCATATTGTCTGTTCCTGTCTATCACTTTCATTCACTGTCCTGATTGGATGCATGCTTGCTTTTAAGAGCCATTAGTTTCCCCCATCTTTTCCATCTCCATTTTTCCTCTGTTCTGCACAGGTTCTAATCTCCACGGTGCTCAATTCAAGAACTGAGGTGGGTGGGGGGCAGAGTAGCAAAGAGACTGCTTTCCATTTCAGGAGGCTGGGGCTAAAGTAGTTGAGACGCCTCATGACAGTAGCTGGTAGACTCTAGGGTGAGGAAGCAGATTGTGCACCTCCTTTCCAGTAGCCAGTGGGGAGGAATATGGACTTCACATTTATCAAAATCAAAAAGCCTAGAGCAATGTTCTCCAAACTGTGGCCAAAGGAGTTCTTGCTGATGATTTAGTGAAGAGCTAACTGGTCATATGTGTCTAGTGTCATATTATATCAAACTTGGATTAAGTTGGCTAGAAGTAGGCAAACATAGCAAAGGCATAATACAAGATTTCCTTTCCTCAAATTAGATGATATTCCATGTAAAGTGCAGCTCTATCTCCTCTTTGTGTGATTTCTATGCACAGATGATCATGTAAATGACAGAGAATTGTAACTATGGGTGTAATTTACCTCTGGAACCTTATCTCGGTCTCTGTATGTCACTTGGGAGGAAGAGAAAGATTGAGGACATGGTGTAAGAACATTCTCCTACATTGCAGGAACAGAATTAGCTATAATAACTGTATTTTTGATTTATAATTAGATTTCAATAAGCAAAAGCTCTTTGTCGATTCTCTCTAAATTGTTTTGCTGGTAATGATCAGGCTAAGAAGGAAACACTTGGTTTTTCTGAGCAGAGATGGGCATGTAGCCAACATTCAGTACCTGAAGTGGGTCAAGAGCATATCCTTAATTACGTGTGATCTGTCACTAGTAAAGATGTTATGAGTACAAAAGGGAGAAAATATCTGTAGGCAAGAGTAAAGAGGCAGTTATTTTTAATGCCACTTGGCTATTAGATCATGGTATTTAAGGTTTGCATCCTTATCTCTGAATAAAATTGAATTGGTTTTGCTGTTTAAAAAAAGCCAAAAGCTTAGATGATATTGAAATGACTAACTAATGTTTGTTTGTATTGATTTGCCATTTTTAATTGGGAAATACAACACATGCAACAGGGCCTCACTTCTGATTGTGACCACTAGGTACTACTCCCAATACAGATAATAATGACATAGGTCCCAATTCTAAAAACTCTACCAGGCACAGAGCAGATTACCATTGACTGCATGGGGAGCACTAAGAGCAGTTAGCACTACACAGGCATGGTTGGAAGTGATAAGGTCCATAACATAAGGCCGCAGTGTTGCCAGGTTTTGCAATTTTGTGTCTTGTGATATTTGTTTTTCTTTAAGCCCTGGCTCCTGTAGTAATGGGAATACACGAGAATCTCAGCTTTCATTATTTTAAAAAAAAAAAAAGAGCTCCCAGTCCTCATGGTTGCAGAGAAAAGCTTAAATATGTGACTTGAATGCACCCTAAAAATTCAAAAACCAGAAGCCAAATAAAAACAACCCCAGTTTTTTTTTAAAGTGGCTTAAAATCATCAGACTCTTGTGATTTTTTTTTCTTTTTCTTTTTGAACTCTTGGGGTTGGTTATACTGAAGCCATTAAACATGGAAACTGGTTGCTTAGCAAATAGAGTTATTTCTGCTGTGTAATGGTTCTAATTAGTTTGTAACTACTACATGTTTTTCTTTAATTACTTCAGTAAGAAAATTATGTGTTCTGATTTCCCCCACCTTGCTAACCTCCAGCATTGTAATTAGTTTGTCATGTCCATTTTAAGGCCATAAATGGAAGCAGGGAATGTGGTCGAAGGAAGAAATCGACATTTTGATGAGTAACATTGAACGTTATTTAAAGGTAGGAATTACAGTACATTAGTCTGCTAGTTTAGCTGGTTATGCTATTTCTGCTATATCCTATTTGAAATTAACTTTCCGTAGAACTTCCAGAGAGCATGCAAATAGGCTTATTTTGATAATTTTGTAGTAGAACTGATTATTGCCTGTCTGAAATACACAAAAATGTTTCTAATGCATAAAATCAGTAAATATAATTTTTATTGTAATCATACTTAGGGTTTAAGGCTCTGCCAGATCGTCTCACAACACTTCCAGTTTGCATGCTCAGAATAATTCATTGTAAAATTTTACATCAATGTGCTCAAGTGGTGTGATCATCCCTTGAGCATGTGTAACCCCCATGGAAATCATGGCCACATCAAGAGAAGAATCTACACGTGCAGAAGGGGCTAGATCCAGTCTTCACTAGGGCATGTGCAAATACCTCTGTGCACCTTTTCCAGTATTAGCACCTGCCTGCACAGGTATTAGAATTTATACTCACAAAATCATGCACATGTACATGCCTTTTTTTATTTAGCTTGGTAAAATTAAAGTCTCAGTTCTTTCTTGGGTTAATAATAGCCCTCTGGATTAACATTGAAATGGTTTGTAAAATAAAATTTACCATACCTTATCCCCATTTCTGATGTTTGCTTGCCTTTTTCACTTCACTCGGCTTGGACAATTAAACTAGATTGGTCAGTTTTGTTTTTCTTTTATAATCATGTTCACTTTCTAGTTCTCATGTGCTATCACAATTAAGCTTTGTTTGGGTTTCCATCAATGTAAAGAAATATCTTACCTTAAAAAGAGGTGCCCAAACTACGGCCCACGGGCCATACATGGCCCAACAGAGCGTTTCAGAAGGCCTGCTTCAACACTGTAATGATTGATCAGCATTTTGTCATCATGTTTACATTATTTTAGTTTACACAGGTTGTTCCTATATACAGTATTGGCTATTTACACACTAAATACATACGAAACAAGCTGAGCTTAAAATATAAATCAATACAGGTGACTTTAAATCTGATTAAAATATGTAGAATCGGTACACAAGGTTGTGTTTAGGATTATGTGGCCCTCCTGTGTAATAAGGTTGGGCACCACTGCCTTCAAATTAGCTTTACATTGAATGATTTTTTTTTTTATGAAAGCATTTCTTCAGATTGTTTGTGAAACTTTTTTCTCCTTACAAAAACCAGTGCATGAACTAAACAGTGTCAGTTTAAATTTATTTTGTGTGATCTTCTCAGATTTGACATGGATTTTTTTTTACCACAAAATTTACTAGAATTTTCAAACTTGTATAGAAGTTAGACATTTTAATGCATATTTGGGCCTCTGAATGAATGATCTGTTTTTTGTAATGTTCTGCACTTATTTGGGCAGATATAGATTCAGTTGTCTAATTTAGGAATCCAGTTTTACAATTTTGACCTATAGTTTTATGAAATATCTCTCATGAATTTCAGAATAATGTACCAACCTTCTCATTTTTAAAAGTTCTGTTTGTCAATGATACACAGTTTTGTCCAAAATCTCTTTTTAAAATGTGATCTCTCTAGGCCCGTGGAATAAAAGATGCCACTGAAATTATCTTTGAGATGTCAAAAGATGAACGAAAAGATTTCTACAGGACCATAGCATGGGGTCTGAACCGGCCTCTCTTTGCAGTTTATAGAAGAGTTCTTCGCATGTATGATGACAGAAACCATGTTGGAAAGTATGAAAATCTATAATAATATATGGCTTGATTGGTATCATTAAGATCATGTGTTTTTGTTTTGTTTTTTTATTTTACATTCACTTCAAGTAATGAAAATGACATTATTGAGGGAAAAGGTAAATTCCTTTTAACTTAGAGGTAGTTGCGAATCAAGACTAGAGGCTGTTGCCTTGAGATTTATTAGGCCTAGGGAAAAAAGGGTCAAGCTCCCTCCCTTTTTGGTTCTGTTGATATAAAGTCTTGTCAGAACTTGTATAAGTGCTTCCAATGATCTCCAGTGTAGCCTTTGTACATGCACAGAAATGAATTACTGGCCACGCAGCCCATTGTTGTTGCTCCACATTGTTGCTTCAGAGATTTGTGTAGTTTATGGAATTTACTGTATATTGAATACACAAGCAACCATTCTTGCTGTGTTTAATAACACTGATAGCACATTTGATAGCAAATACCATTTAATTTTCTAGACATTACTTTAACAAAGGTTAACTATTCTCTAAACATTTCTGCATTTTAACAAAAAGGTAAACAGAAAGCGTAGATGACTTACTCAAGACTTCACACAAGTCATTGTTGAGTCAGCTTTAGGACTCAGTAGGTCCTGGCTCCTGGTACAGAGCTCAGTCTATTAGAGAAGGCTGTTTCTCTAAATAGGGGGAGGAATTAAAAGCAAACAAAACAAATCATGGCTGATTTCATTTTGGTATTATAGCTCAATAAGTGGACTCTAAACAAAGCAATCTACAAACTTTTTTTTTTTTTTTTTAGAATGCATAGCATGTTTTTTGTTAATGCTTTTTGGCATTACCCATTTAAGTAATTGAAGAACTTTCATACTGGAGAAAACTTGGAAACAGAAAACATTAATATGAAAAGCCATTTCTCCTGCATCCTGCAGGTCAGTCTAGGCAGTGGATGCTAATGTCACCTGCCAGCAGTTCAGTACATTTCCTGGTGTCCTTTTCCATCAGGTGGGATGATTTTCTTTGACCTAAGCTTTGCAGTCTTTTTAGATTTCTTTTTCTGGTACTTTGTTTAAATCAGTGGGATTAGTTAGCTAAGTGCTAGCAAGGGACTCATCTTGTTTTTCCTTCATTCCCTTCATTTTCCAGAACTCTCTGAAAAGTGTTCCCATCACTGGTCCACTTCTGTAGGGAGATGTATGTTCAAGATAAAAACAACATCTCATTAGAGGCAGGGATTTGTTGGCCATTTATCTTTTCTGCACCCTTTGCAGACACCTCGGATTTATATAAGACCTTCTCTTTACTTCTGAATTCTTAGTTCCTTCCTTTCCATATTTTTGTATAAGAACTTCCAAAGGACTGATCCTGCATCAGGATATGTTAGCACACTGTTCCATTGACTCCAGTGGAATTTTGCATCGGTGCATGGGTACTGATGTAACCTACTGTAGGATTGGAGTCTAATGCATCTGTGATAGTATTCACTATAAAAGGATTACCAGGATGTGGAGAGCATTGTGAAGTGAGCACAGAACTAAGAGCCAGGCCATGAACTGCTGAGTACTAATCTTGTCTCTGACGTGATCTTGAGGGCAATTCATTTAATCCCCCAGCCTTGGATTCCCTAACTGTAAAGTAATGGAAATACGTATCCCCATGGGGTGATGGTTAGGATTTTAGTTAACGTTTATAAAGCTCTTTGAAGAGGAAATGTGTGATTTGAGTGCAAAGTTTTGATGATGCATTTGTGGCAATAAACACCACTATGACAGTTACAGAATTAAATAGGAGATGTGCTGTGAAGAACTAGCCCTCCTTTAAGGCATAAGTGGGCCTAATTCTGATTTCTCATACCTGAGAAGTAAGTCCATTGAAGTTGAAGGAGTTACACCAGTGTAAAACTAAATGTGAAGAGATCCAAACATGTTTAGAAATGAACAAAGATAAATATTTACCTTTTAATGTGCTTTTAAATATTCAGATTGTTTCCCTCAGTTCGAAATTTTCTTTTGTGCTGTTAGTAGTACACTTTTTGTTAGCCATATACAATGTATGTTTCTGTTCTAAGTAATGTTCTTTTTATTTATTGCATAGGTATACTCCTGAAGAAATTGAAAAGCTCAAGGAGTAAGTTTTGCGTTCACAAGATCTTATCTAATTTATAACAGTTTTAAAAAAGAATTTTATAAAGATTTCACTATGAACATTTCAGTTCAGTGATCATAGGTAAATTGACTGCTATAAGTCTTTTTTACAAAGTAGTGGTGTACCAGAGTAGTTTGAAGGGCAATGAAAGCCACTTTCTGGTTAGTTTCTACGCGGATGTGTTCACAAGTTTCTATGTGTTTTGTAAGGCACCTAGAGTTCGAGATGGATTCATAATAAATTGAAATTAATTCGTACCATGGTTAATATTTTAAGCCTCTCTGAGAGGTGGTGAAGGAAGAGGAATGCATGAGCTTTAGAAATAGGAAAGTAGTAAGGCAGGATGCTTCCTGGGCAGGTGAGTTATAGAATTCCTAGTTTTTCAGCACCTATTATACCAGGCTTCATGAATATTCCCTGTACCACCTGCAAAGTTTCCCCTTGGGAATAGATAAGAATTTGGAATGGGAGTCTCACCTTTCATCTGAAGATCTCAGAACATGTTTCAAACAATAATTAGTTAAGTCTCACAACATTCCTCTGAGGCAGGTAAATATAAATATACCTATTTTACAGATGGATAAACTGAGGCATGGCCAGGCAAAATGGCTTCCAGCATCATGTGACAAATTAGCAGCAAAAATTGTGACTAAAACCTTGCCATTCCAACCAGTCTCATCTACTGTGAGACTGTGCTCACTCTCCAATAATATAATATTTATTATTGCCTACCGTGCAATATAGCTATGTGAGTCACTTGAACAAAATGCTAATAAACTGTATCCACTTAGGTTACGAATAAAGCATGGTAATGATTGGGCAACAATAGGCGCTGCACTGGGAAGAAGTGCTTCATCTGTAAAAGATCGATGTAGGCTGATGAAGGACACCTGCAACACAGGTATGGTATTATAACACACAGGTATGGTAGTATAGTGGTGTCAGTAAAGGATATTCTAGTTAAGTCTGTGTCAGTTTCCCTGTTGTTATCTCCTTCTGTTGTTTTTAGAGATTTCTTGTTCTGTAGGAAATTCACTTCAGGCTGAGGCTTAGCATAAAATTGGGTAGCTTTTTATTTTTATTTTAAGTCTTTTTATTTCTAATTTCGGGTCACAAAGGGCAAAAAAATTACAATCACTCAGTGCTAAAGTGTAGCTATGGCTGAATTACAGTGAAGAAACTATTAAACAACACATATCAACACTGTACAATATTGTGGGACAGGAAATGAAATATACTTGATTAAAAATGAAGGGGAAAATTAGGTAGCCAGTATATAATTACCCGATTGAAATTTGGCCAGGACTCCGGATTTAATACCCATGTAATCTCCCATGGGATTGTTAATGACATTCAAGGGTCCTGGAACTCTGGTTTTAGGTGTCATCTGAAAGTCAGCATTTCTAGCGGAAGTACTTTGCATTATGCTGGAGCATCGTTTCAGTACTGACCCAGAGTGAATGTGGCATGCATGCATATTGAATCACCAGCATTACTTCCTGCTGCATTTAGGCTTTTCCTTACATGTTTCGCATCCAAACACTGACAGCTGACCTTTTCCCCCCCTCCCCCCCGTGAAAGAAAAGGGAAAAAAATAGTTTCTCACCTTTTTTCAGTGTCACCATATGTCTACTGGATGCTGCTGGCAGATGCAGTGCTACACAGCAGTATTCCCATTTTTGTCCATGTGCCCCTGGCCGACCTCACTGAGGCCAGCCAGGAGCACCCATGACAGCAGCAGATGGTACAATATGACTGGTAACCGTCATTGCCAACTTGCAAAGCAGCAGACAGTACAATATGACTGGTAACCATCTCTGCTAACTTACAAAAACAAGGGGATGCTGCTGTGTAGCACTGCAGTACCGTGTCTGTCAGCAGCATCCAGTAGACATACAGTGACAGTGAAAAAAGGCTAAACTGGCTCCATGGTTGCCGTGCTATGGCGTCTGCCAGGGCAATCCAGGGAAAAGGGCGTAAAATGATTGTCTGCCGTTGCTTTCACGGAGGGAGGATTGACTAATGACATTTACCCAGAATCACCCGTGACACTGTTTTTGCCCCATCATGCATTGTGATCTCAACCCAGAATTCCAATGGGCGGGGGAGACTGCGGGAACTATGGGATAGCTATCCACAGTGCAACGTTCCGGAAATCGACACTAGCCTTGGTACATAGACACACACCGCCAAATTAATGTGCTTAAGTGTGGCCGCATGCACTCGACTTTATATAATCTGTTTCCAAAAACCGGTTTCTATAAAATCGGAATAATCCTGTAGTGTAGACATGCCCTCATAGTGGGAGATTGTGAGGCTTCCCATCTGTTAGTTGGGATATGGTATGTGTCTCCTAGTATTTCTGAGGAAGCAGTGTCTTGTTTTATTGAGGAGAGCTCTAACATACTCTGCTGATGGGCATACAAATAAATAAGTAGTGGAGGAAGGAGCCTGAATGAGGGAGAGGATGATGATAACTAGAGCAGAGTATGCTTGGTTTTCTCAGTATAGATCTGAATATTCCCATTCTTACTGCTCACAGGGACAAAGATGTTGCCTTCAAACAATTAACTCTTTTCCTACTGCAGTGGACCAACAAGCATTTGAATGAGTTAATGATGTACTGTTGGGACATCTGACCGTCAAAGGGATGTACCTAGTATATAGGGCAACTCCTATATTAGTCTAGGACACTATGACTGTTTGAGGTTATTGTGACATTTCCCTCTGGTGTTATCTGGACCAGTGATCTGCTAGGTCACTCCAATCCTTGACTCTGGGAGCCAGCCTTACCCTGCTCTGCTATGAGAACCCCCTGTCTTGGGCTGTTCACGCACAGCCTCTGGCATGTAAGCTGCTCCTTGGATTATGCAACCTAATGACACTAGCCAATATCTCCAGTCCCAGACACAACCCTAGGAACCTCCTTCTTGCAGTGACCAGTTATGCCTGCTTCATACTACAAGCTTATATGGGTTCGTCAATTTAACAGAGAAATTGATACGTACCAGACTTGTTATCCCAAGGGGAGCCTCTGACATGATGAAACCAAACGCACTGCTTCAGGTAGAATAAACAAACGAATTTATTAACTATAAAGATAGATTTTAAGTGATTATAAATCAAAACATAAGTCAGATTTGGTCAAACGAAATAAAAGCAAAACACATTTTAAGCTGATCTTAACACTTTTGGTGCCCTTACAAACTTAGCTGTTCTCACCACAGGCTGGCTGGCTGCTCTTCAGCCAGGCTCTCCCCTTTGATCAGCACTTCAGTCACTTAGTGTGGTTTCTGTAGATGTAGGTGGAAGAAAGAGGAAGAGCATGGCAAATCTCTGTCCCTTTTATTATGTCCTTTCTTCCCTCTTGGCTTTGCCCCTCCTCTCCCCCATTCAGAGTCAGGTGAGCATTACCTCCTTGCAGTCCCAAACTGACCAAAGGAAAGGGAGTAACTTACTTGAGAGTCTAACAGATTATTTTGTTGTTGCCTAGGCCAGCGTCCTTTGTTCATGTGAGGCTGGGCTGGCTTTGTCTCATACATGCCCTGATGAGGTGTGAACTGCCTCTCTGCTCTTGGAGATTTTTTTGGCTGGGCTTGCTTTAAGCCATGAGGATACATTTTCAGCCTCATAACTATATACATGAAATTATAACATACAGCATTACTGTAACAACAATGCTCAGCGCATCATGAGTCTTCTGAAGACACTTGTCATGACAGACTTTGCATTGTATACTGCATAATCATTTTACAAGGATGAACATGTGGGTGCTGGATGTTCCCCCAAGTTACAGAGCATCACAGTTATGCAAGTGGTTAAACGCCTGAAAATTGTAGTGCTGCTTCCAATCACAAAATGTTGTATGGTTCCATATCTGCTATTCAGATTAAGATGGCTTGTACTGTTGGTTAACTTGCATGTTTTTGTCCTTTATTTTGTTAGGAAAATGGACAGAAGAAGAAGAAAAGAGGCTAGCAGAAGTGGTACATGAGCTAACCAGCACGGAGCCAGGTGACATTGTCACACAAGGGGTATCGTGGGCTGCTGTGGCAGAACAGGTCGGAACACGCTCTGAAAAGCAATGCCGCTCCAAATGGCTTAACTATCTGAACTGGAAACAGAGTGGCGGAACTGAGTGGACTAAGGAGGATGAAATAAATTTAATCTTGAGGTTTGTGTTCTCAGTTTAAAAAATTTCATAGTAAAAAAGTGACACTAGTAGAATTCCCTTGGGGTCCCTTTTGCTGATTTCCCAGGCACTAAGAGATCTCGAGAACACTCCAAAAATGGCTGCTGTGTTCACACTTCCCAGAGATTTCATATTGAACATTATTTTTGTTTTTGTTTTTTTAGTGAATTTTAGTGCTCGTGAAAGGTGTCAGATTGAAAGCCCTGGAGACTGAAGTCTTCTATTATTCCACAGAACAGGTACAGCACAGGCAGCGACCGTGCAAGCTTCCCACACACTGCCCCACCAATGCGCTTCAGCCCTGAACTGGAGGGTAGTTCAGTCTCCATGCCCATTCAGTCCCTGGCCTCTCTGCTGAGATTGCCAACAAGGGTCAAGTGTGGTGATGGTTTCTGTGATGTGGACGCATGTCCACAAGGAACTAAACTGAGACCACAATTTCATTTCATGTAGGCCACCAGATGGCACCACCTTTGATCCCTACCTGAGTTAGAGTTGAACTGATAACCAAATGGTGAAAGGCTCAGCAGTCCACTAGAAATCTTCTGAGCCATTCAGTTCCTCTTCTGTTTTGAATACTTTTAACTCCGATTTTTCCGACAGTCAATTTTTCATTATGATTTGATAATTTTCTTGGATGGCGATAAAAGGGAGAGACAGGCAGGGAATCCAAACATGATTTACAGAGCACTAGTCACTGCTTTATGACATACATTCAAAATGATTAACCTGACTGATTGTAAATTACAATACATCCTGGTTATGTTTCTCAGTACTGGTGTGAAAATAGTATTGATGCATTTAGTCTCTCACAGTCTGTCCAGTCATTCATAATTCATCCCTTTAGGATTGTTCCTGTAGCTAGCAGTTATAGTCAGTACAACTACTTGGTCTATGAAGAGGACTTTTGCAGCTTACAGGCAAAAACCCTTCCCCAGCATACTGTACAAATTGAAGGGAATTCAGGGATGATGATTATTCCTACAGATTGTAGTAGAGCCCACAGGGTGCTAGATATTTGCTAACATATATTAAGACAATCCCTGCTCTGAAGAACCTGGAGAGATTGATTTTGAGGAAAGTTTTAAATAGTTAACTATGTATAGCTTACCTCAGAGAAATCTAAGGGGAGACATAAGTCCATAGTAAGGAGAGATGGATGTTATTTAGGGTAAAAGAAGAGTATAACTAGGAGTGATGGGATGAAATTAAGAGCGTGAAAGCTTAGGCTGAATATCAGGAAGTATTTCCTGCCCATGAGATGTTTGAAGGGAATAGTTTCCCAAGAGAAGTGTTGCAAGCACCATTGCTTGGGAGATTTAAAATTAGTCTGGAAGGGCACTACAATAAGTATAGGAGGAAGAACAACCTGCATTGGCAGGGAGATGGACTGGATGAGATAATAGGTCTAATCCATCTCTGACATCTGTGATTTGCTTGACATCTGGCAGCATGGAGCCTTGGAAGCCTAAATCCATTCTGAAGCAAAGATGTCTAACATCCCTTAAAGGCCTGAAGACAGCTTCTGACAGATTTCTTTTTTCTATAACCCTGCCAGGATAGCAGAGCTTGAGGTGTCTGATGAAAATGAAATCAACTGGGATCTACTGGCTGAAGGATGGAGCAGTGTCCGCTCGCCACAGTGGCTTCGGAGTAAATGGTGGACAATTAAAAGACAGATTGCAAACCACAAAGATATTTCATTCCCTGGTAATGTATTAGTTACACATTTTGTTCTCTTCTTTAAAGTCTTCAGAAAGTCTGCTTCACAGATCCCTCAGGAATAGGTATTGTTACTCGTAAATGGAGTTATGACTTAAAAAAATTATGAACTTAGTAATTATGAAAGATGCCACATTGGTAGCCCTGGGATTGACTCCTGATTGTCAGCAGAGCAGGGACAGAGAATGACAGTGTAAGCTTCCCCACTGCTGTCTGCCTGCTATTGTCCTTTATCCCTGTTCTCGGCAGGAGGGGTGATTGCCTGAGTGAGAGGCTAATTCAGTCTCCATGCTCATTTGTTCAGTCCTTGCTCTCGCTGTAAAAGCTTTCTGGAGGATGCCAGTTGTGGTAGGAGTTGTGTTGGTAAATGGATACCTGCCTATCACAATTATTGTTATTTATTATTTGTATTACAGGAATGCTTAGAGGCCACAACCATGAGTGGGGGCCCACTGTGTTGGTGCTGTACAAACATATAGTAAGAGATAGTCCCCACCTTAGATAGTTCAAAAAATAATAGACAAAATGAATCAACAGGCTGCAGTCCCCCGTCCTATTCCTCACTCACCAGACAGAAGGCTATTTACTGCTCAGGGTGGGGAATATCCACTGGTATCACTGAAGACTGAATTGCGTGTCCAGAAAAGCAAAGGCCTGGGCCTGCAATCCTGTACATGTGGGCTGCTCCCACAGCTAGTTTCACTAGGGATTACAGCGGGAACAAGAAGGGAAGATGAGTGGCTTTCTAGGAGCCATGTGCCACATTACCCACAGATGCAGTAGAAAGTTTACACTGTGGGATTGGAGGGTGAATCTGGTGTCTTGGAGCGTTTCCCAGGTGCACTGATCCTTTCTGTCCTGCAACCTCTTGAACTAGTGTGTCCTCTTCTTCTGCAAGGGTGGGAGAACATTTTATTTCTCTTTGCAATGTTATATGCAAATTATGACACTAGGAATTGTTTGATTGTAACTTTGAAAAATGCAGTATTTTTTTAAACAAATACTCCAAATTTGGGGTTTCTGTAGCTTGTTTATTATGTACTTATTTTTCAAACATGCTAAAATGTTTATAGATTCCTGAGAAATTGAGTTTGCACAGAGAGTTTAATATTTATGTATTTTTTTTCTGGGTATGAACTAAAAGCTGACTAATGTGTTGACCTCTCTCTAAATAGAGATGCATATTGTTGCTTCACAAATTCATAGAATCATAGAAATATAGGGTTAGGAAGGACCTTGAAGTCATCTAGTCCAGCTCTCAACTTCTAGGCAGGACCAAGTAGACCTAGACCTAGATCATCCCTGACAGGTATTTGTCCAACCTGTTCTTAAAAACCTCCAATGACGGGGATTCCACAACCTCCCTGGGACGCCTATTCCAGTACTTAATTATCCTTATAGTTAGAAAATTTTTCTGAATATCTAACCTAAACCTCTCTTGCTGCCGGTTAAGCCGATTAATTCCTGTCCTACCTTTAGTGGACATGGAGAACAGTTTATCACAGACCTCTGTATAACAGCCCTTAACATATTTGAAGATTATCAGGTCCCCCCTTATCTTTTTTTTTAAAGACTAAACATACACAGCTTTTTTTAACCTTTCTTCATAGGTCAGATTTTCTAAACCTTTTATCATTTTTCTTCCTCTCTTCTGGACTCCAGCTTGTCCATATCTCTTCTTAAAGTGTGGCACTCAGAACTGCATACTGTACTCCAGCTGAGGCCTTAGCAATGCTGAGTTGAGTGGGACAGTTACCTCTTATATCTTACATAAGACATTCCTGTTTATAAACCCCACAATGACAGTAGCCTTTTTGGCAACTGCACCATATTGTTGACTCGTATTCAATATGAGGTCCCTTATAACCCCCAGATCCTTTTCAGCAGTACTACCACCTACTTATTCCCCATTTTGTAGTTGTAGGTTTGATTTTTTTTTTCTTTCTAAGTGTAGTGGTCTTTACTGAATTTCATCTTGTTGATTTCAGACCAATTCTCCAGTTTGTCACGGCTGTTTTGAATTCTAATTCTGTCCTCCAAGGTGCTTGCAACCCCTCCCATCTTGGTATCATTCTCAAATTTAATAATCATACTCTCTGCTCTGTCATCCAAGTCATTAATGAAGATATTGAATACTATTGGACCCAGGACTGACCCCTGCGCAACTCCACTAGATACACCCTCCAAGTTTGACACCAAACCATTGCTAACTACTCTTTGAGTATGATCTGTCAACCAGTTGTGCATCCTCCTTATAGTAATTTCATCTAGAGCACATTTCCTTAGTTTGGTTATGAGAATCATGAGGGACTATGTCAAAATCAAGATAGATCGCGTCCACAGCTTCTTCCCTATGCACTAGGCCAGTAACCCTGCTAAATAAGGAAATTAGGTTGGTTTGGCATGATTTTTTCTTAACAAATCCACGTTGCCTATTTCTTGCAACCCTGCTACCCCCTAGCATGTGCCAACGCCCTTGAGTTCAAAATTATTTCTGCATTTAAACAATTATGTTCATCCAAAATACACCCTCCCCATCATGCTAAAGAAAACAGCTTTTAGGGGTGGACAGGAAAACAGAAAGGAGAGAATGAAAGAGGTAGAGAAAAACATGAGTACAGGACTTTGTATTTTAAAAGGTAAACTCTGCCTGATCCTGGGATCACTACAGTGCCTGTGTTAGGCTCTGCTTTGTATCTGCAGTAATGTTCTGCTTAACAGTAACAGCAGCAGTGAGAGCACTGAGCCTTCCTCATCCCAGCCTCTTCAATGGGGTGTTGACTCACTCTCCTGGATTAAGATCCATGCTTAGAACTGCATGTACTTTAGAAAATGAGATGGGAAAATGGTGTGCATGTGTTTGAATTTTTCTCAAGAAACAACATCCAGATCTGATGGCATTGGCCTATGCAATGATCAGAGAAAGCCATGGTAAAGAGCCAGTGGCATAACTGAAGCCCTGAATTCTATCGTATGCTCTAACCTCTAGCCACCACAGCCCACTCAGAGCTGTGGATAGAGCCCAGTAATCCTGACTTCCAGTCCTGCCTACTCTAACAACTAGATCCTACTTCCCTTTTAGAGCCAAAAATAGAACTGAGGATATCCAATTCCTATTCCATCCTGCTACTAGAGCCAACTCCTCTACCACATCAAGACCTGATAGCAGTGTACCACATGAAGACTAGAGTGCCAGGGTTAGGATATGATTTGTTGAAATGTCCTGGGAAAAGGGATGTGTAGCTGTGACACTTGTGTGTCAGTTCCCTAACACCACAAACACCACAAACTCCACAGGACTCTGCCAGCCTGTATTTTGCGTTGCATGTTAACACTTAGTATACCCCTGTGTCCAGACTCCCCAGAAGCAGCCCCTGGTAATGTCTAGCCCCTGCCACTGAACATTCACAGTAATTACCAGGTAAACTGTCCCCAAAGAGACAGTGTACACACAGGTGGAAGGTTACCGTTCAGGATTATGTCATAAGAACATAAGAACAGCCATACTGGGTCACATCAAAGGTCCGACTAGCCCAGTATCCTGTCTTCCGACAGTGGGCAATGGCAGGTGCTCCAGAGGGAACGAACAGAACAGGTAGTCATCAAGTGATCCATCTCCTGTTGCCCATTCCCAACTTCTGGCAAACAAGCTAGAGACACCATCCCTGCCCATCATGGCTAATAGCTGTTGATGGACCTATCCTCCATGAACTTACCTAGTTCTTTTTTGAACCCTGTTATAATCTTGGCCTTCACAACATCCTCTGGCAAAGAGTTCCACAGACTGTCTGTGCGTTGTATGAAAAAGTACTTCCTTTTGCTTCTTTTAAACCTGCTGCCTGTTAATTTCATGTGGTGACCCCTAGTTCTTGTGTTATGAGAAGGAGTAAATAACACTTCCTTATTTACTTTCTCCACATCAGTCATGATTTTATAGACCTCAATCATATCCCCCCTTAGTCGTCTCTTTTCCAAGCTGAAAAGTCCCAGTCTTGTTAATCTCTCCTCATACAGCAGCTCTTCCATACCCCTAATCATTTTTGTTGTCCTTTTCTAAGTCCAATATAGCAAATGAAGCTTCTTTTGTGTTGGTTCCACAATGCTTAATTTACATTGGAGACCGGGAGATAACTACCTTTCCTCCAGTCTGGAAGAAACCGGATTCTCCCTTTGTTTGGTTACAGACTTTAAAGCATTATGTCAGTAACTACCCACAATTTCTGTAGTTTGAAGGCATACATTTCATAATGATAGTAGTGACCAGTGTGTCACCAGCTTTCGTTTGATACTTCACACAACGTTTTTAGATAGATAGATAAATTCTATGACAGCAGTATGTTAGGGGAAGCAAGTTTGTCAGGTCTGATAGGAGTTGCTGACACAGAGTAGTGAATCACCAAGGGGCCTCTGTGTCATATTAGCTTACTTCACTAGGCAGAGCTGGAATGGAGGCTGGTCTTTTTAACACATGCCAGCATAAAACACCCTGTAGTTCAGAAGGATTGTTGTTAGAAGGATAGAAAGAGAGAGAATTTAGACAGGAGTTTGGGTTTAAACAAATATTTTGAGGGAGAGGAACACACAGAGAAACAAGGAAAGAGTGGAAGAAGAACAGGGAGAAAGTCAGATGGAAAGGAAAGCAAAAGGCAGAGAAGGAAATGAATGAGACACAAGGAGAACAAAAGATGGAGAATGCAGACAGGTAGGAATTACCAGACCACTTTCCTGTCCATTCTGCTGATTGATCTATCTGATGCTGGCCTCTGCCTATCCTTTGGCTTCTTTCTCCCATATGAAGTACCAGCGATTGCACTCAGATTGTTTGTGCAAACAATTCTGATAAGGTTCTCATCTTCAGATGACAAGTCTGAAAAGCAGACATACATCTCATTCTCCCAGGGTCCATGCTGGCTGTGATGTCTTCTTGAAGAAGCATCATCTTGTCTGAAGTTCAACTGAAAAAAGCAAAGCTTGGCTTCATATGGAAGGCTGCATGGTCTCTCACAGGATTCTTGGTGTCCTGACCTTGCAGCATTTCTAGCCTTTCTTATATGCTCGAGCTCCCTGCTCAGGGTCTCCCTCCCAATTCTTCTCTGGCCTTTAATCATTTGAGAGAGTTGACACATGGTCTTTGTTGCAAGTCAGTGAACAATAGCTCTGACTTTAGCTAGGCAGATCAAAGAAACATGAGCCTGAGCTGTTGTCGAAACATGTTTATACTGTAAATGGTCAGGAAGATCCCCATTTTGTATGGCTGCATGCCTCACCCACAGCCACTGAAAACATAATGGGATCCGGCTAGTAACTAGTTTTCAAGGGCAGCAGTAAGAGAAGCCCTCTAGTTAAGAGTCTGTGGTCCTGTTCTGTTCTTTGGGTGCTTAATGTATACCTCAACAGGGGGGAGCACTTACTCTTGTCCATATTCCAGCGAGTGCTCCCTTTTGGGGTGAAAAATCAGTGATGCTCTACTTGGATGGCTTTGATTACTTTCCCAGCCAGCAGCATATGCTCTCTCAAACCCCAGGGGCTCTTGAAGATACGAAGAGTTCAACGGGTGAGACCCTCAGTTTAGATCTTTCTCAGAGATCTGATGCACAGTGTTGATTCTAAATGCCTCTCTTCAGCATGTCTGAAAATGAATTTTCTTTTTCTCCCTCAGTGCTAATAAAAGGTCTTAAACAGCTGCATGAGAACCAAAAAAACAACCCAGGGCACCAGCTTTCAGAAAACAAATCTGGAAGTGGG
This sequence comes from Gopherus evgoodei, assembly GCF_007399415.2. Classification (NCBI taxonomy): domain Eukaryota; kingdom Metazoa; phylum Chordata; order Testudines; family Testudinidae; genus Gopherus; species Gopherus evgoodei. The sequence goes on from NC_044322.1 coordinate 351,298,522, forward strand.
TTATCAAACATTCATTCCAGTTCAGGGGTTCAGCATGTACAGATTCGAGTGGCTCACTTGGAAGAGAATGCAGGCAACTCTCCGAGTCCTATGGCAGCTTTGCAGATTCCAGTCCAGATTACTCATGTCTGTAAGTAGTTGAAACTCATACTTGTTATGTTCTAGAATAAAACCTAAAGGTTTCTTGTTTTAAGATGAGTAGGGCTCTATCAAATTCGTGGCCATGAAAAACTCATCACGGACCGTGAAATCTGGTCTTTTATGTGCTTTTACCCTATATTATTCAGACTTCATGGGGGAAACCAGCATTTCTCAAATTGGAGGTCCTGACCCAAAAGGGAGTTGCATGGGCGGAGGTCACAAGGTTATCTTAGGGGGGTCAAAGTATTGCCACCCTTATATCTGCGCTGCCTTCAGAGCTGGGCAGCGGCTGTTGGCCAGGCACCCAGCTCTGAAGGCAGCGACCCACCAGCAGCAGCGCAGAAGTAACGGTGGTGATACCATACCATGCCATACTTCTGTGCTGCTGCCTTCAGAGCTGAATGGCTACAGCTGAGTGGCAGCTGCTGATTGAGGGCCCAGCTCTGCAGACAGCAGTGCAGAAATAAGGGTGGCAATACCATACAATTCCATCCTTACTTCTGTGCTGCTGCTGGCGGTGGCTCTGCCTTCAGAACTGGGCTCCTGGCCAGCAGCCACTGCTGCCCAGCTCTGAAGGCAGCCGCCCTCACCAGCAGCAGTGCAGAAGTCAAGGTAGCAGTATCACAACCCTCCCCCCCACCCCCCCACAGTAACCTTGTCATCCCTGCACAACTTTTTGGGTCAGGATCCCTACAGTTACAACACTGTGAAATTTCAAATTTAAATAGCTGAAATCATGAAATTTACTATTTTTAAAAATCCTATGACTGTGAAATTGACCAAAATGGACCATGAATTTAGTAGGGCCCTAAAGATGATGAATAAATGAAAGTATCTTACAGAATTTAGTTTGGAGTGCCACTCAGATCTTGTGGCTATAGGACAGGACTGAGAGTTGGGAAACCTGCATTCCATTTCCAGCTCTTCCTTAAAATTGATATGTAATCTCATCAAAAATCTGAAGTTTGTGACAAGATCTGTTTTCCATAAACCAGTGTTGTTTGGCATTAATTATATGATTCTGTGTTGATTCTTTATTAATCGAGTGTTGTAACAGAAATCCATCATTTTGCCCCAGTGCCTATAATTAAGGCTGTGATTTAGTCGTGGCTATTTTTAGTAAAGGTCATGGACAGGTCACAGGCAATAAACAAAAATTCACTGCCTGTGACCTGTCCATGACTTTTACTATAAATACCAATGACTAAATCTTGGGGGGGGGGGCCACTGCTGTGAGGGGTGCCCCAGAGGGTCGCTGCTAGGGAGATGAGGCCAGAGGCAGCAGTTGCTGGGGGCTGCCAAGCAGCGGCTGCTTCGGCTGCCCAGGGGTCAGCTGCTGGGGGCCGCCAACAGTGGCAGCTCCGGCCGCATGTGGGGCCAGCCACATCAGCGGCTGCTCAGGTGGTCCCTGGGGCCAGCTGCTTGGGCGGCTCTGGGATCAGCCACACTGGCCTCTTCAGAAATCACGGAGGTCACAGAAAGTCTCCGAATCTGTGACTTCTGCAACTTCTGTGACAGACATGGAGCCCTACCTTTAATTACTTGAATCATCCCAATTACCCTTTTTAAATGTTGGCAGAACATTAGCTTTTATCCAGCCCTCAGAAACTTCCCCAGTTTTCCACAATACGTGGAAAATCAAAATTAACAATCTAGATTGCTCCTCAGTTAGCTCTTTTAAAACTTATGGGAAGTAAATTATCTGGACCTGCTGATTTAAAAATGTCTAACTTTAGTAGCTGCTATTTAATAGCCTCCTTCTTGTTCAAATTGCTTTCAATAACCCAGTGAAACAGTCAAGCTCCTATAGTATTAGCATTTGTACCTTCAGTAGGTTGCAGCATTACATACAATGTGATTGAATGTGCTTGAGTGCATCTTGCACTTTATCCATTGGTGCACATACACATTATAGGAGGACAGAAAGGAATGCAAATACAGGGCCAGTTTTGAGCTGGTGTGGATCAACACAAACATAACTGTATTGACTTATCGCTGATTTACACCAGCTGAGGATCTGACCTGTAAGATGGTCTTATAATTATAATAATAATAGGAGATATACCTATCTGCTAGAACTGGAAGGGACCTCAAAAGGTCATTGAGTCCAGCCCCCTGCCTTCAGTAGCAGGACCAAGTACTGATTTTTGCCCCAGATCCCTAAGTGGCCCCGTCAAGGATTGAACTCGCAACCCTGGGTTTAGCAGGCCAATGGTCAAACCACTTATGGATACTTATTCCAGAATATTAATTTCTTTAAAATGTCATTACAAACATAAATCGTTAAATCCCTTTAATATCATTTTGTTTTTTAATCCCTCTGCAGTTAATTATACTTTCTTCCCTCTATTTCCATCTCATGTAAGATGGCTTCTTTAAAGAGTGTTGTATTCTAGATACAAACTAGAGAACTTTGGCATTAGTACTGCAGTCAGCTTCCTTTCTCTCAGCACTGGGATTAGCAATACCCTGCTTGACACCCTTCTGTGCTGACACATTTTGGTATACATGTGTTTTTTTGTTTTTTTCCCTACTCCCATAGCCTCAGCTGATTCTCCTGCTGCTGCTGTCGACTCTGAGACAATAACACTAAATAGTGGAACGCTACAGACCTTTGAGATTCTCCCAGTAAGTAACGTAGAACTTGCCTTGCAATATCACACTTGTCCTTTAAATGCCGTTAAATTGTTAAATGTTTGTAGTTGATTTCCAAAATGGAGGAGTGAAATTTTAATGGTGATTCTGAAGTAAACTTCTATTACAAAATCCAGAGCAAAATGTGGACCTAGTTGTAATTAGTTAGAGCTGTGAAGCTTCAATGTGAAATATTAACTCTTGTGAAACCATCTTGTAGCAGTGTGTTTAATATTTTTTTTAATAAAAATCTCTTATAAGAGGAGTTTATAACACGAGAGACCCTTGCTGGCAAAAGATTCCCCTGTACCTGTACCATTCATCCCATTATTGGTAGGGCACAGTCACTCTACTATTACTGCAGGCAGTGGCAAACGTGGTTGGGGGGGGGGTCTGTGCGGCCATATCCTCACTGAACAGCTGTAGCTAGAGTGGCCTGTCTCCTTGTCACTCCTCTCTGTGAGCAAGACCAGGAAGTCAAGAATTTCTCCTTATCTTTCCCCGCATAGGATCCTGGCATCTTATCTCCTCCCTGTTTCCATTTGGTCAGCCAGGGCCCAATCCAGCTCCCACTGGGTCTTTCCATTGATTTCAGTGGGAGTTGGATCATGTCCCAGCAGAGGGGCAGACGAGAATTAACCTACCAGTGGGTGCAAATTGCTGTATTCCAAGTGGATTTAAGATAGCAGGACCTGCTTTTAACAGTGTAATTTCACTGTAAGATGTGTGAAAAGATTCTTCATCAATGCAGTTCAGGATTTTCACTCCAGTTTAACCATGTCCCCTTGTTAACTCTTCTATCCATTGCTGAACAGGAGAGGGGACTAAACAGAACCCTGCACTACCCCATAGGAGAAAGTTCTTAGGGCAGAGAGGCAGTTGCCAAGACTACAGATAATTAGTTCTTCACTAATTTAGCTAATTTAGTTTGTTGAAGAAAAATGAGGTTTTACAGTTACTTACCACAATTTAATTGGAGTAACACAGGGAAGGAGTTATTTCAGTATGATTTCTAGCTAGCTGGATTCCCTGTAAGTGAGTGCGCTGACATGGTTCAGGAAGTGGGGAATCTTTGTATTGACCTTTTTTTCCTCTTTCTTAGTCCTTCCATCTCCAGCCTACTGGAACTCCCGGCACTTACTTACTACAGACAAGTTCAAACCAAGGCCTTCCTTTAACACTGACTACCAGTCCCACAGTGACCCTGACAGCTGCTGCTGCTCCTGCCTCCCCAGAGCAGATCATAGTCCATGCCTTATCCGTACGTATCTTGAAGAGTTAGAATGCCGAAACATCTTGGGAAAAGGGTGGGCTAATAATTATTGTCTGTCAGCCGCTGTGGTTACAGCAGGTCCCTGGTTACCTCCATATGCTAAGGTTATGAAGCAGTTCCCAATTCATGCACCTTTCTGACATGCTCATAACTTTCCATAATATTCCCTCTGGAGCTGAAATTTTCCATGCTCACTCTCCAGTCACAGGTAGAGTACAATTATTTTGGCCGTTTTAAAATATTGAAGAGTGAGAATTTCCTATTTAAAAAAAAAAAAAACTCTTCAAACCACGGGCTGCTGAAAACTTGCTGAAGTTTAAAATTTGGCATGGGCAGCATAGTCCTTATTGGAGATTAGATCTTTGGTTGAAGATTAAACTGGTTTAAACATGTGATTTCTCCATCTAGTGGTTGGCCTCAACAAAATTAAAAAATCTGTTACCTAAAAACTTTATTTATGGGATTTTCTAAGATCTTATCACTGAAATCTTCACATCTATGCATTAATTTATCCTCCCACAACCTTTGTAAGGTAGGGAAGTATTGTGCCTGGTTAGCAGAGGGGGAAAGCTAACAGATATTGAAAGTCACATAGGAAAGTTGTTGCAGTTATAGAAATAGTACTCTGATTTCCTGACTCTAGGACTATTATTTTAACTGTAACCACTTAGCTCAAGTGGTGTGAGCTCGTGCTTTTGGTGCTGAAGGTATCTGGTTTGATCACTGCTGATGACTTTTCTGTCTCAAGTTAAATAATGCTTAAGCTTATCACTATCCTTCTTTGTTACAAACAGGAAGGAAGAAATGTTGTCTAGTAGTGAGATCACAGGATGGAGATTCAGGACTCCCTTGGTTCTAGCCGCAGTTCTGCCATTGATTCTCTTTACCTTGCTATGCCTCTCTTTATTTACTCCTCTGTAAACCAGATAACAGTTTCAACCAAGTTGCAGATTCATTGAATTGAAGGCCTTAAGGGATCATCAGAGCATCTAGTCTGATCTCCTATATGTCACAGACCATTAAATTTCACCCAGTTACCCATGTATTGACCCCAATAACTTGTGTTTGACTAAAGACAGGTGAAAAAGCAACAAAGTGCTAAATACTGTTTATTTTGTATCCTTTGTTAATGCTTCTTACAGCCAGAACATTTGCTGAATGCAAGTGATAATGTCACAGTGCAGTGCCACACACCGAGTGTCATAATTCGCACTGTTGCTACTGAAGACATCTCCTCCGTAACCCAGGCAGAACTTACTGTCGATTCACATATTCAGTCAGCTGACCTGACAGATCCTCCAAGTACCCTGGAAGCAGACACTTTTCCACATGACATCCATCAGTCCAAGCTGAGTGATGAAGAGCAGTCTGCCTACATTGACGATGACTCCTCCAAATTCAGTGGCAGAAATAGCACCGAACTGTTAGATGGGGTGATGGTAAGAACTGAAGAAGAGATTTCAGATACAGACCTCAAACGTGAAGAGGATTCCCACTCCAATTTAACTGACACTTACGTCACTGAGGTAAGGAAGTGCATGATTAAAATATCAGAATATCTGAAACTACTGCCCCTAAGACAGGGGTCAGCAACTTTTCAGAAGTGGTGTGCCGAGTCTTCATTTATTCGCTCTAATTTAAGGTTTTGCATGCCAGTAATACATTTTAATGTTTTTAGAAGGTCTCTTTCTATAAGTCTAATATATAACTAAACTATTGTTGTTTGTAAAGTAAATAAGGTTCTTAAAATGTTTAAGAAGCTTCATTTAAAATTTAATTAAAATGCAAAGGCCCCTGGCCGGTGGCCAGGACCTGGGCAGTGAGTGCCACTGAAAATCAGCTCGCGTGCCACCTTCGGCACGCATGCCATAGGTTGCCTACCTCTGCTCTAAGACCTTGTCTACACTACCAGGGTAAGTTGACCTAAATTACACTACTCCAGCTATGTGAATAACTTAACCTAAGGTACCTCAAGTCCAGTTAACTTATCCCATGTCTTCACTGCGCTGTGTCAACGAGAGATGCTCTCTGGTCGACTTACTTTACTCTTTTCGGAGAACTGGAGTACTGAAGTTGACCAGAGAGTGCTCTGCCATCGATTTAGCGGGTCTTCACCAGACCCGCTAAATTGACAACCATTGCATCGATTACAGCAGCATGGATGACGGTTCAAAATAAAGACCTGATGAGAAAATCTAAGTGTCCTTGTGAATGTGTCAATAGTGCTGGTTTTTAATGGTTGTCTAGCATTTTAGCTGCACGAGCATTTTGTGAAGAGGCTTTTTCTGTCTCAGAACTTTGTAACCATGTTGGGAGGTGGTGGTAGTTAGATCAAGGCTAGGGTTTGGGTTCAGATTCAGTGGCACAGAAATCTCACAAGCGGACTAGGAATCTGTACTTCCCAATCCTCATCTTGAGGATTTTGCTTTAATGCAGGTAGGTAGCATAACAGTGTGTGACCCAGCTAGTATGGATCAAAGCAGTGTACTCATGGTTTATGGTTTTAGGAGATAAACAAGCCAGCTATTTGTCTACCAAGTCAGTCTTTTCTTTACAAATATATTATGTGAGCAAGGGAGAGGTGAAGTACAGTATTTCTCACAGTCAACTTTTTACTCCACTAATCTTGCTAGTGTCCTCTTAGCTGCAGCAGACTTTTCATGACTCTTTTTGCAGGATTTGATTGGTTAAGCAGAATAGTCCAGTTATTAGATGTTCAAACACTTCAGTAAAGATTCAATTGTGAAACAAATTACTGTCTCCCACAGCTCCACATCTCAGACGCAGCCATGAGTTTATCTAAGTATAAATCTGGAGCCATTGTATAGGCTAGATTCAGGAGTGGGCAAACTACAGCCCAGGGGCCACATCTGGCCCTCAAGCTCTTGCTGGGGAGCTGAATCTGGAGCTTGTCCTGCTCCCGCGTTCCAGCCGGGGAGTGGGTTCGGAGGCCTCTCCACACGGATGTCCCCCCCTCTGGCTCCTGTGTTTAGCAGCAGTCACCCCTAAACTGCCCCTGCCGCAAGGGCCAGCCCCACAGCTACCGTTGGCTGGGAGTTGCGGCTAATGTGAGCTGCAGGGGTGACACCTGCGGATGGGGCAGCACACAGAGCTGCCTGGCCGAACCTCCGCATAGAAGCGGGAGTGGGGACATGCTGCTGCTTCCAGGAGCTGCTTGAGGTAAGCAGTGCCTGAAGCCTGCACCCCTGACCCCCTCCAGTGCTGCTGCCCTAACCCGGAGCCCCTTCCCGCACCTGAACTCCTCATTTCTGGCCTCGCCCCAACCCCGTGTCCCAGCCCTGATCCCCTTCCCCACCCTCCAACCCCCTTGGTCCCAGCCTGGAACACCCTCCTACACCCTAAGTCGCTCAGCCCCACCCCACACCTCCAGCTGGAGTCCTCCATCCCTGCACCCCAAATCCCTGCCCAGAACCCCCTCCCGCACCTTGAACCCCTCATTTCTGGCCCCACCTCAGAGCCTGCACTCCCAGCCAGAGTCCTCACCGCCTCCTGCACCCCAGCCCTAATTTTGTGAGCATTCATGGCCCACCATACAGTTTCCATACCCAGTTGGGCCATGAATTGGAACAATTGATAGAGATAAGTATCAAGAAATTAGACCAACTTGCATTTTATTCAGCTTGTTAGAGTTTGTTAAAGTGCACGTCCCTTCAACAAACTGTTCTCCAAAATGATGGATATAACAGATGCTCCAATTTTTTTTCCTCACTCAGCCAGGAATCCCACTATAATTCAGACAGTGTTAGATTTTGTTTCTGCAAGAGAACAGATATGTACATTGAACCATCTCTCTGCTGTTCTTTATGAGCAGAATCAGTACATCCTACATACAGTCCAAAGCTACTGACTTTCCTTAATTTGCATCCTTTTCTTTTCACTTTAGTTGAAATGAATGCAATAATAAGCCTTACATTTTAGGCAGTTTGAGAGCTCTATTTTAGTCTAGTCTAACCCCCTGCGCAAAGCAGGACCAATCCCCAACTAAATCATCCCAGCCAGAGCTTCATCAAGCCTGACCTTAAAAACCTCTAAGGAAGGAGATTCCACCTCCTCCCTAGGTAACCCGTTCCAGTGCTTCACCACCCTCCTAGTGAAAAAGTTTTTCCTAATATCCAACCTAAACTTCCCCTACTGCAACTTGAGACCATTACTCCTTGTTCTGTCATCTGATACCACAGAGAACAGACTAGTAGTTTTTCAAGTGCTTGCTCATATCCATTCCAAGTAGGTGTGTGCGCGCCGCGTGCACGTCCATCGGAAGATTTTTACCCTAGCAACACTCGGTGGGTCGGCTGGGCGCCCCCTGGTGTGGCGCCGCTATAGCACCGAATATATACCCCTGCCGACCTGTCCGCTCCTCAGTTCCTTCTTACCGCCCGTGTCGGTCATTGGAACAGTGGAGCGCAGCTTAGCTGATCTCCACCTCCCTAGCTTTTCGCTCGTTCTAATACTTATTGTGTATATAGTTTATTTTCTGTAGTTCTAGTTAATAGATTTTTGTAAAGGCAGTTAGTGTATATAGTTCAGAGCGTCGGGGATTAGCCCTTTCCCTCTCCCGGTGCCCAGGCCCATGTCTGGCTCACCGGATTTCAAACCGTGCTCGTCCTGCCGCCAGCCGATGCCCCTGGGAGATCCCCACGACTCTTGCCTCAAGTGCTTGGGGGAATCCCACCTTGCAGACAAGTGCTGGATCTGCAAATCATTCAAGCCGCAGATGAAAAAGGAGCGGGACTTTCGCCTTAAGCAGCTCCTAATGGAGGCAGCCCTCACTCCTCCACCTTCGGCACCGCCTGCCGGACAGTCCGCGCCGGGGAGAAGTGCCTCATTTGCACCGGAGAGCGCCGGCACCACGAAAACAGCTCAGCACCAACTGGCACCGGCACAGAAACCATCCCGGCACCGCTCCCTCTCCCCACACGCAAAGAATCTTAAAGCTCCTGCAGCCTCACTATCTGCACCGCAGTCTGAGCAACAATCTAAGTCGAGCCGCCCGGCACCAACAGCTGCCACGGCACCGACAACCTCCGCACCGTTGATTCCAGCAGTACAAGAGCCGTCGAGTCCGGTGCGTGATAGCTCCCTGGCACATGCCTCGGTAGAGCTCCTTGTTCCCACTATGCCAGAGACATTTGCTACGGCGAGGGAACTTATTGCCTTAACGGAGCCCGCTCTGCCTCAACCCCCTGTACTGCCGGTGTGGGTTATTCAATCGACAGGCAAGCCAGCCATGGTAAGACTACCTTCCATCGGCACCTCAGACAGACAGCACTCAAGATCGAGATCCCATCAGCGCTCTCGATCTTGCCATCGCTCCAGATCCAGGCGCCGCTTGCAGTCCCGGTACCGATCTCCTGCCTGATATCGGTCGCACTCGCAGCACCACTCGAGGTCCCGCTCTCCGGACCGATATTCCAGGCACCGGTCCAGTTCCCGGCACCGTCCAGCTACTCTCATCACAGAGCATCCAGATCCCGGTCGACCTCCCAGCACCGCGCCGGTCGCAGGTCCCGATCACGCTCTCGGTACCGAGATGGATCCCGGTACCGCTCCCCGGTGCAGCACGACATACGGTACCCTAGAGACATGGCTTACCCTCAAACAGGCTCCGCTCCGCCATGGCCATCGAGGCACGCATCTGAGTCATTGCACGCGGATAGTGCTGCCTATCCTGATTCAGAGGCTGGGTTCTCCATGAGGCTCAAGGTCGAGACCAAGATCCTCATCAGTGGTCCTTTTGGATGCCTTGGGCATATCACCAGGCCCAAGGTGAGCCCACGGTACCATCACGTTCCGCCGCGTTGGAACATCGCGCACCAGAGGCCACTATTAGCCGCCCCCCTCCAGCGGGTACAGATCACTCCCCTCAGGTACCAGACCCTCAGGCCTTCCCGGACCCTGACGTACCTCCGGACCAAGAGTCCCTCCAGGAGCCACTGGTACCGGGTCAGTCGTCCTCCGCTTCACCCGACGAGGCAGTGGCCAGTGGCCATCCTCTTCGGGCCTGCCCCCTATCGACCTCCGAGCTCACCAGGATCTTTTGAGGCGAGTCGCCTTAAACATCAATCTCCAGGTGGAGGAGGTCCCTGAGGTTGAGGACCCAGTGATAGATATACTGTCGGCGGATGCCCCAACCCACGTAGCTTTGCCATTTATACGCTCCATCCAAGCCAAAGCAGACATAATCTGGCAATCCCCGGCTTCTATCCCTCCTACGGCCAGAGGGGTGGAAAGAAAGTATATGGTACCCTCCAAAGGGTATGAATACCTATAATACTCATCCTCCTCCATGCTCCCTGGTGGTTCAATCCGTCACTGAGCAAGAACGCCATGGCCAGCAAGCCCCCGCCCCAAAATCACGGGAGGCTAGGCGGATGGACCTGTTGGGACATAAAGTCTACTCTGCAGGGGGCCTCCAACTCAGGGTGGCGAACCAACAGGCCCTGCTCAGCAGATATAACTATAACACCTGGCAGTCGGTGGGTAAGTTCACTGAGCTGGTCCCACCAGACTCCCGCCAAGAATTCCAAGCCCTTCTCAAGGAAGGAAAGAAGGTGGCGCGGACGTCCCTGCAGGCCTCCCTCGACGCTGCGGATTCGGCAGCCAGAACCGTGGCCTCGGGGATTACTATGAGGAGGATCTCGTGGCTGCAAGTGTCAGGTCTACCTCCTGAACTGCAACACACCATCCAGGACCTGCCGTTTGAAGGCCAGGGTCTTTTCTCCCAGAAGACGGACCCTAGGCTACAGAGTCTTAAAAACAATCGAATGATCATGCGTTCCCTCGGGATGCACACCCCACAGACCCAATGCAGGTCCTTCTGTAGCCAACCCCAGCGCCCTTACCCTCCGCCCAGACCGCGTCAAGACTTTGGCAGGAGGCACGGTCGCGGGAACCGCAGGCGACAATCTGGGTCCCAAGGCAGACACAATACTGGTCCCGCCAAACCACTGCCAGGCCCGAAAGTGAACTTTTAAAGGTGCGCCCGAGAGCAGAGCACCAGTCCTTTCCCAGGATCCCCTTCAGTTTTCCAGTGGCCTTTCCTCCTTCCTCCCTGCGTGGTCCCAGTTAACCTCGGATCGCTGGGTCCTGCGCACGGTGGAATTTGGATACCACCTCCAATTTATTTCGCCCCCTCCCTCTCAACCCCCCGTCCCTCTTCAGGGACCCCTCTGATGAGCAATTCCTCTGGCAAAAGGTTCGCACGCTCCTCTCAATCGGAGCTATAGAGGAGGTACTGGAGGAATTAAGGGGCAGAGGATTTTACTCCCGATATTTCCTCATCCCCAAAGCAAAGAGAGGTCTTCGACCCATCCTGGATCTGCGAGGACTCAAAATGTTTCTGAAGAAGTTGAAGTTCTGCATGGTATCCCTGGGGACCATTATCCCTTCCTTGGATCCCGGAGACTGGTACACTGCTCTCAACATGAAGGACGCATATTTCCATATCGCTATTTACCCCCCGCACAGACGGTACCTACGGTTTACGGTGCACTGCCAACTTTTCCAGTTTGCGGTCCTTCTGTTTGGCCTCTCCACGGTCCCTCGCGTCTTTACAAAGTGCATGGCGGTAGTGGCCGCCTTCCTCCGTCGTCGGCGAATACATGTGTTTCCTTACCTAGACGACTGGCTTATTCGAGGGACCTCTGAGGCCCAGGTCACCCGGCACATAGCCATCATCAGGGACCTATTCGAGAGACTGGGCCTGATGATCAATCAAGAGAAGTCCACTCATGTACCCACTCAAAGAATAGAATTCATTGGGGCCATTCTGGACTCCAAATTCGCAAGAGCCTGCCTGCCACCGCCCCGGTTTCAGGCACTAGTCTCCGTTATAAAAAGCCTCCAGACCTTTCCGACGACCTCAGCTCGCACCTGTCTGAGCCTCCTTGGTCACATGGCCGCATGTATCTTTGTAGCCAAGCATGCAAAACTACGCATGCGTCCCCTTCAAACCTGGCTCGCCTCAGTGTACCATCCAGCCAGAGATACCATAGACATGGTGGTCACTGTTCCTCAGAGCATCTTAGACTCTCTCAACTGGTGGCTAACACCCTCCCTGGTTTGTGCGGGACTGCCATTCCATCCGAGGCAGCCCTCGGTGTCCCTAACGACGACCACGTCGTCTCTCGGCTGGGGGGCTCATCTAGACTATCGACACACACAAGACCTCTGGTCACCTCAAGAGCTAGCGTTGCACATAAACGTCTGGGAGCTGAGAGCAGTCCGCCTGGCGTGCCAGACATTCCTACAACATCTGCAAGGTCGTTGTGTTTCAGTGCTTACCGACAACACAACGGCCATGCACTACATCAACAAGCAGGGTGGGACTCGATCCTCCCCCCTTTGTGAGGAGGCAATCCAATTGTGGGAATTTTACATAGCCCACTCGATAGACCTTGTAGCATCGTTCCTCCCGGGAGTTCAGAACACCCTGGCAGACCATCTCAGCAGATCCTTTCGGTCTCACAAGTGGTCACTTCGCCCGGACGTCCTATATTCCATCTTCCAGAAGTGGGGCTTTCCCCATATAGACCTCTTCACTTCCCGTGACAACAGGAAGTGCCAGAAGTTCTGCTCCTTCCAAGGTCTAGCCCCAGGCTCGATATCGGACGCCTTCCTAATCTCATGGAAGGAGCAGCTGCTGTACGCCTTTCCACCCTTCCCACTGGTGCACAAGGTTCTCAAAGTTCCGCAGGGACAGGGCTCGCCTGATCCTGATCGCCCCTGCGTGGCCCTGTCAGCACTGGTACACCACATTGCTGGACCACTCGATAGCCAACCCGATCCCTCTGCCCCCGCATCAGGATCTTTTAATGCAGGACCACGGCAGGCTTCACCACCACCAGACCTGCAATCCCTCCATCTCACAGTGTGGCTCCTGAATGGTTAACCCAGTCGGAGTTACGTTGCTGTGCCCCAGTGCAAGAAGTACTCCTGGGCAGCAGAAAACCTTCCACCGGATCTACGTACTTGGCCAAGTGGAAGCGTTTTTCTTGCTGGTGTCAAGCACAAAATACATCACCCATGGAGGTTCCCATTCCCACTATATTGGACTACCTCTGGTACCTTAAACAACCAGGCCTCACTATCTCATCATTGTGAGTGCACTTGGCCGCTGTTTCTACTTTCCATCCCGGAGAAGGTACTTACTCTGCCTTCTCCCACCCTATGGTCTCGAGGTTCCTCAAAGGGTTGGAGCGTCTATATCCCCTAGTATGATGCCCCGCCCCTTCCTGGGACCTCAGCTTGGTCCTGATGAGACTTATGACTCCTCCATTCGAGCCACTGGCGACCTGCTCGCTCCTGTATTTGTCGTGGAAAACAGCCTTCCTTGTAGCCATCACATCGGCTAGGAGACTCTCTGAGCTTTGGGCTCTGATGGTGGACCTGCCATACACGGTGTTGCACAAAGACAAGGTGCAGTTACGTCCACATCCGGCGTTCTTCCCTGAAGTAGTCTTGGCCTTCCATCTGAACCAAGACATATTCCTCCTAGTCTTCTTTCCCAAACCACATACATTTCATAGAGAACAGCAGTTGCATTCCCTCGACGTCCGCAGGGCGCTCGCCTTCTACATTGATCGGACGAGACCCTTCCTCAAATCGCCCCAACTTTTTGTGGCAGTGGCAGATCAGATGAAAGGCCTTCCCGTCTCTTCTCAGAGAATTTCATCATGGGTAACGGCATGCATCCGTACTTGCTATGACCTAGCTCGTGCCTCTCCGGGGCATATTACCGCCCATTCCACCAGGGCTCAGGCCTCTTCGACTGCCTTCCTAGCTCGAGTTCCCATCCAGGAGATATATCGAGCAGTTACGTGGTCTTCAGTACACACCTTCACTTCCCATTATGCCTTGGTGCAACAATCCAGAGAGGACGCAGCCTTCGGCTCTGCGGTTCTACACGCTGCAGTATCTCACTCCAACCCCACCGCCTAGGTAAGGCTTGGGATTCACCTACTTGGAATGGATATGAGCAAGCACTCGAAGAAGAAAAGACAGTTATTCACCTTTGTAACTGTTGTTCTTCGAGAAGTGTTGCTCATATCCATTCCAAAACCTGCCCTCCTTCCCCACTGTCAGAGTAGCCGGCAAGAAGGAACTGAGGAGCGGACGGGTCGGCAGGGGTATATTTTCGGTGCCATAGCAGTGCCACGCCAGGGGGCGCCCAGCTGACCCACCAAGTGTTGCTAGGGTTAAAATCTTCCGATGGACGTGCACGTGGCGCGCACACACCTACTTGGAATGGATATGAGCAACACATCTCGAAGAACAACAGTTACAAAGGTGAGTAACCGTCTTATCCATCCTCTTTGGAACCTGCTTTCAGGTAGTTGAAAGCAGCTATCAAATCCCCCCTCACTCTTCTCTGCTGCAGACTAAACAATCCCAGTTCCCTCAGTCTCTCCTCAGAAGTCACGTGCTCCAGCCCCCTAAGCATTTTTGTTGCCCTTCTCTGGACTCTCTTCAATGTTTCCACATCCTCCTTGTAGTGTGGGGCCCAAAACTGGACACAGTACTCCAGATTAGGCCTCACTAATGCCGAATAGAGGGGAATGATCACATCCCTAGATCTGCTGGCAATGCCCCTACTTATACAGCCCAAAATACCATTAGCCTTCTTGGCAACAAGGGCGCACTGTTGATTCCTATCCAGCTTGGATTGTTGCATGGTAACTTAACTTATTTTGATTCCTGTGTTCAGATTATGAAGACAAAAATGTTAGCAAGTCAAAATCAAAACCTTCAAGTCATTAGTTATGGGTAAAGGTATGAAAGGATGTTAGACTGTTTAATTATTTTAGGAAGAAAAAGCAAATTGACTTGGTAATTCTCATTTGTTTATCCTCCTAGCTAAATGGAAGTTTGGGGTCTGTGCAGTTTCACTAGTGGAGATAGAGGGGATTATTTTACTCAAGAGGAGTACTCAGGAGTAGGACTGACTCTAAAAAGGCCTCTGTAAACTTCTCTTTCTGTATAAGACATTTCTCCCCAACTGCTGCCATTACGGTTGTGTCAGTGCATGGAAGGTACGGACTCACATTGCAGGGGTTTGATAACTATAGCTAGAGAAGTGCCCAGTTCCCTTTCCCACTATCCCCTGTACCTTGAGGGCCAGCTTTTCAGTTTGGGCCTAGGAACCGCACCTCAGTGTTGGAAGGTCCAGCTATGCTGTTCTTTCTGCAGGCTGCATCCTTATTGAATTAGGTACGTCATACTTTGCACCAAGTAGAGCAAGCACGGATCTGGTCTAATTTAGTGAGGGAGGACCCAGCTATGATGCATGCATCGCATACATGTGTTCATTCGTACACTGCTTGACAGCAGCTGATAAGGGGTAACCAGCTGGGTGGCCAGTCACAAAGATAGTACTAACAAAACTGCCAAGAGGAACAGGTATTAATAAAACTGGCTAGCCAGCCCAAGCAGTCCACACTCCAGCTGTGAATCTGAACAATCCAGCTATTTTCATTCTGTCAATTCCAGTCACCGCTGCTGTTCTGCAGTCAGCCTTTAGCTGACAGCAGTCAAGATCACTCTTCCTTAGCGGTGCTTAGAGTAGTTAAAACTTGACAGTGAAAGCGGCAGTTGTAGTTATGACTCAAGGAGAAGTATCGGTAAGGTGTTAATTTTTTTCCTAACTTCCTTATTAAAATCACAAAGTAATTATCTGTTGTACAAATAATTTGTGATTACAAGGCCAGAAAGGACCATTGTGATTTAGTCTGACCTCTTGTGTAAACACAGGCCATAAGATTGCTTGAATAAATTTAAACTAGAGAATCATTTACCCCCAAAAAGTCTTGACTGAAAAGTTTCCAGGGATCCATCCCAACCCTTGGTAAGTTTTTCCAGTGGTTAAGTTACCCTCACTGTTAAGTTTGCACTTCATTTCTAGTATGAATTTGTCTAGCTTCAAGTTCCAGCCATTGGACTGTGTTATCTGTTACATTAAATCAAATTTTGGTCCCCATGTAGATAAGTATTGTAAAGATGTCACATATGTCTTACCACATCTAGAGATGAGTAGCTAACATGGTGCTTTTGAATGTGTCAGTCATTTTCCATTCCCTCTAACTACTACTCGCCGTGAAAAAGATCTCTGCCACAGCCAGCACCTAACTCAGTTTTCTAGAAACAAATGTTTCTGTATTCCATTATGGATAAACCTCTCACATCTTAACCTTCAATCTCTCATCATGCAGGACCTAAGTTCTCCAGCCACAGAAGAACAAGTTGATCAGTCTGCAATAAATGATGAAACTGTCCTTATTGTTCCTTCACCCCATGGTTTTATTCAGACATCAGATGATATAGACAATGAATCCGTCTTACCTCTGACAACATTAACAGGTACTATCAGACAGATGCTTAGTGTAACTGGCCCGAAACAAGATTCTTTAGTTCAGGGGTTCTCAGACGTCATTGCGCCGTGACCCCCTTCTGACAACAAATACTACTACACGACCCCAGGAGGCAGGACCGAAGCCTGAGCCTGCCACTCCGGGCAGGGGGTCCCAACCCAAGGGCTTCAGCCCCAGGCAGGGGGCCTGTAACCTGCCCCACCGCCAAGGGCTGAAGCTATCAGGCTTTGGTTTCATTGATGGACGATGCAGCTTAGGCTTCGGCTCTGGGCCCTAGCAAGTCTAAGCCAGCCCTGGTAACCCCATTAAAACCCCCAGTTTGAGAATGGCTCCTTTGGTTCAATATGGTAATTGAGATCCTCTAATCATTCTATGCATTATAGCGTTTATCTATGAATCTTCATATAAAACTTACCTTCCAAATCATTGCTAGTTTGAAACTTTAGAAATAAGCCTCTTTAGATGAAAGGATTTGGAAGCTTTTTTCCAAAACAAGGAAGTCATGCATTCATCTGCTTTCCTCCACTGCACCAATGGTAAATGTCAACTAATTAGTTTTAGACTAATTATACTGTAGCTGGAAGAATGTTGATAGCAGTTCCAGCCCTTGTGAAGACCACTCAGTGTGAGGCTTGAGTTAGAGATCGGAGATTGATCAGTAACGTTTGTTGTGTGCAATTCT
The DNA here is from genome assembly GCF_007399415.2 of Gopherus evgoodei. Classification (NCBI taxonomy): domain Eukaryota; kingdom Metazoa; phylum Chordata; order Testudines; family Testudinidae; genus Gopherus; species Gopherus evgoodei. The sequence continues at coordinate 351,315,638 of NC_044322.1, forward strand.
ATATACCTGCTTTTTAGAGGAAATTGTTTTTGAAAAACTAGAGGGTCTCAGAGTAGCTACATTAGTAGTTTAATTTAAATTGATGCAAAGCACTACCTATGTGTGTTTGAGGTAAGTTTGAGTCCTTAACATGTTATGGCTCATTGCAGATCCTATATTGCAACACCATGGAGAGGGATCACACATTATTGGCTCGTGTTTGGACAGTCCTGATTCTGAAGATTCAAAGGATGTTGAAGACTTAGTGAGTTGTCACTAAGAAGCAGTAATCATGTCTGCTTTCTAAATGAACCTGTTTGCATCATGAAATTACAGTTGCAATCCTGTTCCACCTTCCAAAGAAAGTAGTCAGTCCACACATGTAGACCATTCTCAAGTTGAAGTGGCTACAGTGCACTTTTACTGCTCACAAGACTGTGTACCTCATTTGTAAAGGGTACAGCAGCTAACTGAAGCCCCAGTCCACTACTTTGCAGCAAGGGGTTACTAAGAGTCTCAGTTGCACACTGCTAGGATCCACTCAGTCATTTTGACCTGGCTGTTGCCCATCTGTTGGACTTTATGCACCTTGAAAACTGGATGGAAGCCAAGGACTGTAGCCCTTAGCTTATTAGTGCAGCAACAAGAATTAGTTTGCACGCGCTTCGTGGAAAGTGGATGAGGATTTCTGCACTTCCTGGCTCTTCTACAGTACAGAGCTACGACGTGTTACTTTTCCTCTTGACGTTTAGCTGAGGATAACTCAGTGACTTCAGGGGTGCGGGCAAGAGCAGCATTGCAGAAGGGGTCTGTTTTCCCAGTCTCATTGGACGTACCAGTATTTCCAGCACATAGGACCCTAGTTACAGGGTTGTTCTTCGCTGTGCCTGTTCCTGAAGAGTCTGTTGCTGGCAATGGATGGAGTTGCAGAAAGATCAGAAATGGTTTGTTTGTTTTTTAAAGTAAAAAAATAATCACTACAGCAAGTTCAATAAAAGGGAAACTTATAAGAAAGGGAAGGCTGTGGAGGTCCACCAGCATCCCTCTAAAGCCACGAGAACAAAAAAGCCTCGAGCCTTCAGAGGCCATTCCAGGTCAGGTAGAAAGACTGCCTACCTAACCAGCTATTCTCATTACACTTCCAGCCTCTCTTTGAAGGTGAGTTGGATACAGCACATTAATATTTGGGGAATGGCAAAGAGGTGGTAGCACCCTTTACAAGGTCTTGAAGCAGCAACTCAGTGATAGTTTGGGCCTGTGTCCCTAAAGCAATGGAAAGCGATTCATTCGCCACTTCAGGCTCATAGCAGACACACTAGGCTGAGCAGCCTTCTAAGTGTGCATGTGAGTGTGCGCGTGAGTGTGGGGAAAATAACTACAGAAATTAAAAACTGATGTATAAATTATTTTATTTATTTCTGTAATTAGCTCTTCATAATCAGAGTTGGTCTTTCAGTCTGTGGTTTTGTTAATGTGAAATTAAGTTGTAGTTTCAATAAAAGGTTGCCTAGGGAACAGAAATAATTGTATAGTCAGTTTAAACAAAAATAAAGTATTTGTCTTATGTAACTGTAAGATGCCATTTATTTATTCTGTTACAGATCTTTGCAATGCTGCAATTATTTGTACAATAAAAAAATGCATTTTTTCCAAAATGAAAAAGCTTGTGCCCTTCTGAAACATCAGTATAGTTGGAATGTGCATTAAATGCAAAGTTAGCTCTTAAATAAAAGCAAAGTGTCATGTCATATGGCAATAATTCCTCCCAACGAGGGACTTTAGATATACATTTACATGAAAATCATGTACTGATTATCCCTGAACAACCCCTTTCTTCATTCCTGTCCAGCTGATTATCCCCTTTGTTCCTAAGGTGGAGCTAAGAACAGTCTCGCAATCATTTACCCACTTCATGGAAGTACAGGTTGGCACATATACATAACATGACAATAGAAAATAAGATATAGTAAATTAGATTCCTAAACTTAGGTTCCAAGTCTCCTTGTCGATACCAGTAGATCTAAAAAGGAGAGAGTGGTTTTGCATTAGAAATAAAATCAGGTATTTATATGCAAGATAAACAAACAGGCTACAGTTCAGTGCAGGAGTATGTAACTGTGAAACTAAGAAGTTCCAGGGTTTTCTTTAACATCCCCCCTTTAAATCGGACTAATGAAGAGAGCAGTTAATAGAAGGAAACCTCACTGAAAACTAAGCCCTAAGAACAACCACCCACTTCTCTCTTTCAGCATTCTTGTGGAATGCACTTCCACAATTTAGGGAGATACTAACCACTCATGTATTGCCTGCCAGTATCACAGTCAGCTTACTTACCGTTCCTCTAGACATAAGACAGTTTCATTTTGAGAAATGTTAATTATGCAAGTAACGAGACTTGTGAGCTTGCTTTGCAAAACAGTAAGGCCTGGTCCACGCTAGAAAATTAAGTTGGTTTAACTATGGTGGTTGGGGTGTGAGAAATCCACACCCCTGAACAGTGTAGTTAAACAGACTTAAGTCCTTGTGAAGGCAGCACTAGAGGTTGACAGAAGAATTCTTCTGTCTGCCTACCTACCCTACCACCTCTCATGGAGGTGGAAGTACCTATGCTGACAGGAGAATCCCTTTTCTCAGCATAGGTAGTGTCTACACTGAAGCACCACAGCAGTGCAGTTGTAGCATTTTAAGTGTAGACAAGCCCTTAGTACAACTGTGTCAATAAGCCATTAACATGTCAAGTAGATTTATTATTTCAATGGTTGTTTGAAAGCTAGGAAATTCACAGTTAGACAGATTGGAGTCAAATTAAAAAAAAAATCCCCCTAATGATTGCCAGAAAGTCTTTACATACTTGAGATGCCAACTTTAACTCTACTTGCATCCCTATCCTCCCTTTCCTGTGGCAGCTCCGACCAGTACAGAAGTTAAGTCTTACTTGTTGTGTAAGAAGACACACCATAGTGGGTGGGGGGGGAGTCTACAAAATTCACAGCTGTGAAAATCATGTCACAGACTATGAAATCTGATCTCTGGCTGCCCAACTCTGAAGACAGAGCAGAGAGCAGGGGCTGCTGGCTAGGCATCCAGCTCTGAAGTTGCACTGCCACCAGCAGCAGCACAGAAGTAAGGGTGGCAATCCCATGACCCCCTGCAATAGGCTCGTGACTCCCTTTTGAGTCAGGGCCCCCAGTTTGACAAATGCTGTGAAGAGATCACACTGTTAATCATGGCATAAATAACATTTCGAGATGTGTAACAAAGCTATGAAATCTATTTATACCATGACCAACCTGCAAAAAAGTGTGTTTTCTCCGTGATTTAAGTAAACCTCTTAAGGTTATGCTTACCTCTTAGCATAGTCTTTTGTTGTAGGATGTGACCTGTACACTCTCTGTAGCAGGTGCATAGACAAGCCTACTGTGAATGTGTGTTAAATATTAGGATGTTGTAGCCTGGATGCTCAGGAGGGGACAACAGGAGAAGAGAAGATATTTGATAGGAAGTCTGCCCCTCTGCATTCGCAGAATAAACAAGATTTCTACCTTTGACCAATATCCAGTGCTTTACCAGATTTCAAGTGCACATCTGTACTATAATCTACAGCTGCCCTACTTAGAGGCTACGTGTAGCTAGTTTACTACTGTATTATGAAAAACAAAGGATCTATTATGTACATAAAATACAACTGTGTATATTTCACAATAAATGTAGCAATTACTTACAAGTATGCCAGCAGAAACACTACACAAGGAGATGCAGAAAGCAAAAAATATATTCACTGGTTTTGGAGGTAGTTGAGGAAAGATAAAAGCACTGATCAGAGTGACCTGTACAGAGAAATACAGAGAGGCTAAATATTTTCATAGTGGCAAAAAAAAAAAAAAAGCCACACACCCAGACCCACTCACAGAAGCAGAGTTATGAAGTGACCAAGGAAACAGTTTAGGATTCCTCCTTGGGTATGTCTCACTACAACCAATACCCACCCACCATGGCGAGAGGCAAGGTGGAGGTATAAGAGGTTGGAAAGGACTACGGACAGAATTTTTAAATAACTAAGTACCCCTAACCACATAGGCACAATCCTTAGTGATTGTACAATAGTTCCCTTCCAGTGGCCTAATACAATCCTCATGTCCATGTAGAAGGACAGAGGGAAACAGAAAATTCAAGGGTCACACACACAAACCTAAGGGAGAAAAAGCCATGTAGAATTCCTTATGTATTAACCAGAATAGTGCTGCTTCTGGCAGTCTTGAAAGATATCCCACTCCCAGCGGACTGTAACCATTCCTCATGGATACAGGTCTTGCCACATTATCCTGTACCTTGTCACCTCAAGAACCAGGTCCTACATAACTGGGTTTAATTCTGAAGGCCAGTCAAAAAGTTCCAACTGGCTATGTAGCATGTGGCTAGCCAAATGTTAAGCCACCTAAACCAAAAAACAAAACAAAACAAAAACTGCAGTAGTGTGTCTTTTTGCAGCAGCTAATTTACTTCCAAGGTTCGGGTCATAATACAGGTTTGTAAATCTTCCAAACTAATTCCCCACCTATGTTTCATCCTAGCATTATTGCTTGGAAGGGATGTTTCTGCTACGTCTTGAAGGTGAAGCTCAAGGGAGTTCTGAGGCTGGAGGCTGTCTGTGATGGGCATGGCATTCTATCCTGGTTTGGTTCAAGGATTTTCTCTCTGTACTTTGCAACAACAGGCTGGATTCCCTGAATATTCACGCTTCAGATGCTTCCCATCATGTTGGCTCTCAAAGTCAGGAGAGTCAGCAGCTACCATCACAGATCATGGAGTAGCCTCCCCCTTTTTGTGATAGCATTTGGTTCTTTCAAGAGCTGGAGGAAAGCACAGTGAGATAGCACAGCAATGGGTGCCTCAAACATATGTAAAAATTTCATCCAGCACTAGGGAGTGCTGCTGAAGAGTTCCTTTCTCACGTGGATTTGGGGAACTTTATTCCTTGTTTTTAAAAGGACTCAGTTCCCGCAAAGCGGCAGCAGAAAATAAAACTGCCAAAAGAAAATGGCATTCTCCCTTCCCTAAAGGCAAAGGGTCTCAAATGACTAGCAAGCTAGTGTGCAAAAGATGGAAGCACATGGGGCTAAAACCTGGGCCCACTCAAGGTCAGTGGAAGTTTTCCCATTAAACTTCAACAGAATCGGGATTTGAACCACAGAAAGAAAAGAAATTTAGTTTGGGAAGTGGAATACTTACTATAAGCAGCAAGGATGTTAAGCTACCGACAGCTAAGTTGATGATTCGATCCTGGAAGAAGGAAGAAAAGGAGAAAGTAACACACTTGGTCATCTGATTTATCAGCCTAACATTTGATTATTGTGTGTATTACGATAAGACATAGAGGCTCTAATTGAGATCATGGTGCCATTGTACTACTGTACATTCACACAGTGTTTGTGGGGCTCAGCCCCCAAGGAGCTTACAAGACAAATCAATTATTTTTAAATTCCATCCTTCATCTATATGCAGTTCTACTTTGAAATGTAACTACATCTCACTGGACATCTTCCACTGTGTATTGAAGTCAGCAAATCTCTCATTGACAAAAGTAAGCTGCTACTCCTTTTAACTCCTACAAGCCCTGCAGAGCCGACACCATTCTGAATGAGAGAGCGGAAGTCTGTTTCCTGTGCATTAACCGTGGATTGTTTTTAATTTATTTTTTTAAAACACCACTTTCCTGTATTGCCGTACCCTCACACTTGGGTAAACCCACTAAAATTGTGCACAGGGCTGTGTGTCTCACACACACATACACCATTTAACCTGCAGAAGCTTTATTACTAGCAATGATGGAGAGAACCCAGATTGAGACAGGTCTTAGGTCAAGTTTGTAGGGCTACACCGCCTACCATCTTTGTACTTTGAAACCAAGTGAGATCTGTTCCCCAAGTTAGACACCTACATGACTTGGTGCGGGGCGGGGACTTCAACTTACCCCCAAAGCAGTAGGGTAAAAAGAGTGAGTGGGAGGAATTTGGGACATGCAGGGCTGCGGCAAACAGAGGAAAGAGGCGACTTTTCCCAGCTCCAGGGCTGTGGTTACTGGGGACAAACAGTGCTCCTGCCTGCCCTCAGCTCTGTGGCAGGGGTAGAGACCCTCCCTCCTTCCCAGCCCCAGCTCAGGTGCTGCTGTGATAGGGGAGGGCGCACATCCATCACATTAGAAAGGTAAGACTGATATTAAAATATGAGTTGTGTGCTTTTATTTGTAGAACAAAACAAAAATTACATTTTTTTTACAGCGCTTTTATCCAAAGCACTTTACAATAGTTAGCTAATGGTACAAACAACATTTGGAAAGATCGTTAAGTGGTCCACCGAGACCCTCAGCAATTTTCAAGTGGTCCGTGAAAAAACAACAACTGAGAACCACTGTTCTAAGGAATGGTAGGAGGGAGAACAGCAAAAGAAAGACAATGGATTTCAAGGAGGCAGACTTCAGCAAACTCAGGGAGTTGGTAGGTAAGATCCATGGGAAGTGAGTCGAAGGGGAAAAACAATTGAAGACAGCTGGCAGTTTTTCAGACAGACATTATTAAGGGCACAAGAGCAAACTATGCCACTGCGGAAGAAATACCGGAAGTCTGGCAAGAGACCACCCTGGCTTAACCAGGAGATCTTCAATGGTCTAAAAATCAAAAAAAAGAGTCCTACAAAAAGTGGAAACTAGGTCAAATTACAAAGGATGAATACAAACAAACACCACAAGTATGTAGGGACAAGATTAGAAAGGCCAAGGCACCAAAAGAGATCAAACTAGCTAAAGACTTAAAAGGGTAACAAGAAAACATTCTACAAATACATAAGAAGCAAGAGGAAAACCAAGGACAGGGTAGGCCCCAATGAGGGGGAAAAACAGTAACAGAAAATGTGGAAAATGGCAAAGGTAATTAATGACTTCTTTGTTTCAGATTTTACCAAGAAGATTGGTGGTGATTGGACGCCTAACATAGTGAATGCCAGTGAAAATGAGATAGGATCGGGGGCTAAAATAGAGAAAGAACAAGTGAAAAATTACTTAGACAAGTTAGATGTCTTCAAGTCACCAGGGCCTGATGAAATGCATCCTAGAATACTCAGAAAGAGAGATCAAGGCTTCAAAAATTTGGCAGGCATCTACCTGCTCACCAGAGATTGATTTGAAAGTCAAGCTTCACTCACAGGCGAGGACCAGAGACCAGTACCCAAGTGAGAAGGCTAGCTCCACCATCACCCACTGCTAGCCACATCGGCCTGGCTGTCCCAAAGAGCAGAGCACTGGGATTCGCACTGACTTTCATATAGGCCTTTGGGTAGCAGAGGTCTGAAGTGTCAATCTCCCCCTCCTGCTAGTTGCTGAAAGGGACAAGGAGCTTTCTGCCATCTCCCCTCCCTTCCTCCAGAATGGATCACTTTTGCCGGCAGACAAGAGAACAGCGGTGGTGAACCTGACCAATCTTATTAGTTTCATTCTGCTACTGCTGTGCAAAGCCAGGAAGAGAAGCAATGAGAATGGAGTAGTCTGCAGACACCAAGGCAATGCTGCATTACATTACACTCCAGGCACACTGGGATGGGTTTTTTGTTTATAAATGGACTCACAGCCTGCAGCAATTGATGGTTTGGAGGACACATTAAGCCCATTAGACAAGCAGTGCCAATTTATATTAAGCCAGGTAAGACGCATTCAGTTGCTATTCTATAGTAAAGCAGCAGCACTTCCTAACAAGGTTGAACTTTTCTCAAGCCTACATTCATTAAAAAGCAAGTGCCTACAGAATGACTTGGCAAAAGAACAAAGGACACAAAGCGGGGGCTGGAGGGCTATTGGGATACACGTCAGTAATGGCCTTTCCTGGAAATAAAGACTCAAATCTTGCTCCTTTCATCCAGCTGAATCCAGAAATGCTTTAAATAGGGACATTGGCAAGTTTAGGTGTTTAATAAACATGCTAATCTAAAACTCAAGTTTCTGATACAGCCCCCTTTAAATAGTATGAACGAGATGTTTTTGTAGGTTTTTCTTTTTTAAAATTTTACATTCCCCCTCCCCCACTCCATGCTGATGTGCAAGGGTCTTTAGAAAATGCCACCAGTCCTCCCCTCTGCTATGTGCATGCCTGCCAGCCCTTCAGGGTCAGCTTTGCTGCTCCAGTCATCGCTGGTGAACATCCGCTTGCACAGGGGGCCTTGCAAAGTTAAGTTGCTCGAGCTTCGGCTTCAGCTCCAGACAGTGGAGCTCGGGCTTCAGCTTTCTGCCCTGGACCCCAGTGAGTTGAATGCCAGCCCAGTTCAGATCAACAGAGCCAGACGTGTACCCAGAAGCCTCCTACTGCAAGACAAACCCAAGAAAGAAACCAACAGGACTCCACTGGCCATCACATACAGTCCCCAGCTAAAACCTCTCCAATGCATCATCAGGGATCTACAACCCATCCTGGACAACGATCCCTCACTTTCACAGGCCTTGGGTGGCAGGCCAGTCCTCGCCCACAAGCAACCTGCCAACCTGAAGCATATTCTCACCAGTAACTGCACACCGCACCATAGTAACTCTAGCTCAGGAACCAATCCATGCAACAAATCTCGATGCCAACTCTGCCCACATATCTACACCAGCGACACCATCACAGGACCTAATCCAGATCAGCCACACCTTCACCGGTTCATTCACCTGCATGTCCACCAATGTAATATATGCCATCATATGCCAGCAATGCCCCTCAGCTATGTACATCGGCCAAACTGGACAGTCTCTACGGAAAAGGATAAACAGACACAAATCAGATATTAGGAATGGCAATATACAAAAACCTGTAGGAGAACACTTCAACCTCCCTGGCCACACTATAGCAGACCTTAAGGTGGTCATCCTGCAGTAAAAAAACTTCAGGACCAGACTTCAGAGAGAAACTGCTGAGCTTCAGTTCCTCTGCAAATTTGACATCATCAGCTCAGGATTAAACAAAGACTGTGAATGGCTTGCCAACTACAAAACCAGTTTCTCCTCCCTTGGTTTTCACACCTCAACTGCTAGAACAGGGCCTCATCCTCCCTGATTGAACTAGCCTCATTATCTCTAGCTTGCCTGCATATATATACCTGCCCCTGGAAATTTCCACTACATGCATCTGACGAAGTGGGTATTCACCCACAAAAGCTCATGCTCCAAAACGTCTGTTAGTCTATAAGGTGCTACAGGATTCTTTGCTGCAGCCCAGTTCTGATTTATTTTGGCTGACCGCCCCCCCTTCCCTCCAAATCTGCTCATGGTTGCCAGGGGCCCCCAGACCCCTGGTTGAGAACCACTGGTCTAGTGCAGGGGTCCTCCATCCTCCCCCTATTGGGACACAATTTCTCCTTTTCAGCAAGGTGAGTGACTGTAACTCGCTGACACTTGCATGCAACCTCGCAGCTAAGAATCCCCAGCCTAATGCAACAGTTGTCAGACCATGCTCTATGCGCCTGTAGTGGTCCTTGGGGGCACTTGCTGATCAGCAGAGAGCTGGCTGGCTGACATGACGACGAGTCTTCTTGTTTCCAGCTGCTATATTTAGAGACACTGAACTTTACTCCCACACATAAGTAGTTACTGAAGTTGCCACATGAAGTTCGGGGATTGCAAATGGGAAGGGAGGTACTCCAGCGGTTAACACCCAGAACTGGGTGATGAAGATCTAGGTTCTAATCCTGCCTCTACAACAGACATGCAGTGCGACCCTGGACAGGTCACTAAACCTCTGTGCCATAGTTTCCACATCTGTGGTAGAAATCTGCCTGCACTGTAAGATCTGCAGGGCAAAGAGAGTCTTTCACTCACTATGTACAGTGTTATGTACACCTATGGAGCTCCGGGCTAAATGTGCAGCCACCTCTGAGGTAAAACAGATGCTTTGTTCCAACAGTGCACAGATCCGTAGAAAGATATCCTAACTAATTGAAGCTACAGGGAGATTTTCAATAGGTAGAATAGAAGAGTGCCCCAAATTTGAACCTGGCTCCCCATACTTTTGCAGAAGCATGCCAAGGGATTGCTGGGGGCCACAAACAGACAAACTATTTCCTGTCTCTTCTTTTGAGGCACACTGAGGGTACTCTTTAAAGCATGAAGAGGGAAAGCCTCTCAACACCGGTAAAAGAACAATGGCAAGCATCTCAGATTCACACGGTGGGAACTGCTATGAAGCTTTAAAAAAAGAAAACAGAACCCATGTGTTCTGTTCACGGTGTACACCCAAGAAGTTTGTTTCTCTCTAACAGTCTTGCAGAAAAGGTGCAATGCAACCCAACTGTATTCCTTAGGATTCAGAAAGAGAGAAAGCAGGCTGCTCACTGAAATAGAATGGCACAACTCAACCTGCCTCTAGGCCAGCAGTTCTCAACCCACAGCCCAATTAACACACAGCTGTGGCCCAGCTGTGCGCTAAAAAAAATTGAAAGTTTGCTGCTCTTGTCTGGCAGGGGGAGAGGCTGACTCAGGAAGACAGCGTCTGGCAGCCTGCTGGAACACTCCTACTACCAAGGGGCTGGGTGAGTGCCACAGGGGGGCAGGATGCAGGAGAGTGGATATCTGGGCAAGTTTGTGCAGGGTGAAGCTCTGGGAACTAGGGGTTTCCTGGGATGCTGCAGCACCTCCAGGTTTTAGGTGTGGCTCCGCTCCTGGCCCTGTGCCAGGTGCTCCGTTCCTGGTCCAGTGCTGGGGGTCCCAGCTGCTCAGCTGTGGGGTTCAGGTCCCAGCTACCCGGCCCTGGGCAGCAGGGTCCAGGTCCCAGCTGTCAACCCCATGCCGCAATGTCTGGCTGCCAGGCCCCACACCAAGGGCTCCGCTCATGGCCCCACTCTCTGGAGGGATATCTGGGCAGGGGGCACTGTGCATAGGGGACTGTGGGAGGTTGAGGGGGCACTGCGGTTCTCAACCTGCAGCCCACGTAACACATTGTGAGCCACATACGCAGCCCACAACGATAAAATAGGTTGAGAACTGACTGCTGCTAGGTCCAGAGATCCCATGTTTCCATACAGAGCTCCCTAGTGTGCAAGCAGGATTAGGAAAACCCCCTGAAATCTACATTTTAACAGCATTTTAAATACACCTGTCATATACAGATGCTTAAGGGTTGATATCTCTTTTTCCCGTAAAGGGTTAACTAGCAGTAAACCTGGAACACCTGGCCAGAGACCAATCAGGAGACAAGATACTTTCAAATCTCAGTGGAGGGAAGCCCTTGTTTGTGCTTTCTGGGTTTTTTCTTTGTTCTCTCTGGGTTCTGAGAGGGACCAGACATGTAAGCAGATATCTCCAAGTTTCTGAAACAGCCTCTTCTGTTCAATTTAGTAAGTACCAGTTAGAAAGGTGGTTTAGTCTTTTAATTGTTTTCTTATTTGGCAAATGTGTATTTTGCTGGAAGAATTGTATCTGATTGCTGCAACTTGTATTTGTGCTGGGGGGAGGATTCTCTCTAGTGTCTATAAGCTGAAAGACCCTGTAACGTTTTCCATCTTGATTTTACAGAGACAATTTTTACTTTTTTTCCTTTCTTTTATTAAGAGTTTTCCTTTTTAAGAACCTGATAGTTTTTTTATTCTTGTGTGAGACCCAAGGGGAGAGAATCTGCACTCACCAGGGAATGGGTGGGAGAAAGGAGAGAAGGGAGGAGGAAAAACCCGATTTCTCCCTGTGTTAGTATCACTGTCTCTCTCTCAGGGAGAGTCTGGGAGAGGGAGTGAAGAAAGGGGGGGGAAGGTGGATTTCCTCTCTGTTTTAAGATTCAAGGAGTTGAATCACAGCGATCTCCTAGTGTAACCCAGGGAAGGGAGGATCTGGGAGGAAGAGAAGAGGAGAATGGTTTATTTCCCTTTGTTTTGAGACCCAAGGGGCTTTGGGTCTTGGGGTCCCCAGGGAAGGGTTTGGGGGCCAGAAAGTGCCCCAAAACACTATATTTTTGGGTGGTGGCAGCTCTACCATTTCTAAGCTAGTAATTAAGTTTAGGAGGGTTCATGCAGGTATCCATCTTTTGGACGCTAAGGTTCAGAGTGGGGGTTCATACCTTGACAACACCACAATATTAAAATACAAAATCACATCATGGTCCTTTCACATGGGCTGGGATGAAAGAATGGTCATTGGCCAAGATTTTTCAACAGCAGCTAGTAATTTTGGGTGCCTAACTGAAGGCTTTAAGGGGCCTGATCGTACTCACCATTTTCTGAAAGTCAGGCATCTTTAAAAGATCTCAGGTTAGGCACCCCAAATCAGCAGCTGCTTTTGAAAATAATAAAAAAAAAAATGCCCATTCTTCCTACAGCCATGGGGTCAGACAAGGCTTTTGCTTCTGTTTGTGTATTAAGTTCTATTCAATCCTAAAATGATGAAATTGCAGGGAGGGTGTGTGTGTGTGTGTGCGCTCGTTCGTTCCAATAGGCTTGCCCATGAGACTGCTGATCAAATACTCCAATCCCACATCAGTAACTACAATAAACTTGAAGGCAGATGAAACTGAAAGCAGCAACAAAGCAACAAACACAGTCTGCTGGGAACAGTTCTCTAGCTTGTGGCCAGTTTAAACAACTAAATCTAGCTGATTAACCTATTCCATTTCAAGGTCTAATTCCCCATTTCGGGAATGGTTGCAATGAAACCACCTTTCAGGAACTCGAGGTTAAACCCACAAAGAGTGGATAAAAAGTTCCAAATATACCATCAGCAGAACAAGGTATTTCAGGATACTGGGATTAGAGTAACTGATCCTGAAATCCCAGGATTGCAGAAGTGATCTGAGATTGTATTTCCCAGCACCCAGTGGCACTTCAGCTCCTGGCAGCTTAACATGGCAAAAAAGGTTACACCAGGGGTAGGCAACCTATGGTACGTGTGCTGAAGGCAGCACACGAGCTGATTTTCAGTGGCACTCACACTGCCCGGGTCCTGACCACTGGTCGGGGGGGGCGCTCTGCATTTTAATTTAATTTTAAATGAAGCTTCTTAAACATTTAAAAAAAAACGTATTTACTTTACATACAAGAACAGTTTAGTTATATATTATAGGCTTATAGAAAGAGACCTTCTAAAAATGTTAAAATGTATGACTGGCACACAAAACCTTAAATTAGAGTGAATAAATGAAAACTCAGCACACCACTTCTGAAAGGTTGCCGACCCCTGGGTTACACATATATAAGCAGGAAACAAAGATGGCTACAGGGATTGATAACGGGATGGAGCCTTCCACGACATCTGGTCCCCCCGACTACCAACACAGGTCAGCACTGACCAGAAGCTGAAACAGACCTCTGTTCGGGACCAATACCCAAAGGGAGCATGAGGTTAGCATTAGCACAGTTGCTAGCAAGCAGGCGTTTACAACACACACACTACAGCTGTCATCCTCACTGGCAAAGAGGCCAAGGATGGAGACAGCCAGAGGATTAGAAATATGCCTTTAGAGGCAATTCCCCCCCACGCTCCCACCAGGAGAGAGGCATGTAGACAAGGAAATGTAGCGAGATCCATACAACTGCTGCTGCTACTTCCTGATCTCTGCCTGCAGAAAGGGCTTCGCTTTCCAGAGTTATCATGTAAGTTACTAACATATTGCATTGCACTGCATACAAAAAATGTTCAGAACACTACGTCTGCGAAGTCGAGCACTGAAAAGTAGCAACTGCTAGGATTAAGGGTTGCCCAGGCAACTTTGATTCTGCCCCCTTGTACATTGTGATGCAGGGTTTAATTACATGATCACATACTATTTTCCACAGGACGCTGCCTCATTCAGTGCACAGGATGGACAGTGGTCACTGAGTGGGTAGCTCTTCAGTAATGCATTTTATCCTCATCATTCAACGAACGGCCTCCTTTAACTCACACAATTCAGCCCATGCACTGAATACAGAATTATGAGTTTTCTCATTGGCTTTTCTGTGTTGCATTCACCATTGTAGCTAAGTGCCTCAAACTTTTTTTTTGTTTGTTTGTTTTGAGGCCACCTCTAATTATTTTTGACTGAACAGTTTTACATCAAAACATGAGGTTTTATCAAAATATTTTGTAGGAATGTGTCAAGTTTGACAAAATACCTTTTTTCCTATCTAATTTTATATATATGTATACACACACTATATATATATATATATATATATAATATATATATTTTTTTTTAAATGTCATGTAGAAGTTGAAATGAAATTAAGGGAACATTTTGATGATCCCAAACTGATTTTAAAAAAAAAAAAATTCATTTGCAGGAAATTTTGGCTTCTTGTTTCAATTCAGGATGAAAAAAATTAGAAATGTTGGAATTTCCTGCAGATTGGATATTCCGTTTCCCAAGCAGCACAATTGATCTTCAACCCACCACTCGGAGGTCGGGGCATTAGTAACCCCATTTTACAAATGGAGTTACTAATGGAGGCAGAGAGAGATTAAGGCCAAAATTATCAACTGTCCACTAGTTTTGGGTGCCCAACTTGAGATACCCAGAGCCTGATTTTTAGAGCACTTAGCGTTTGATAGTACTTTGTATGTTCAAAGCAAAGCTTTGTTGGGGCTCATCTAGTCCATTAGTCCGCACCAGCACATCACACACTAACTGGCCCCTGCCAGCATGCTACAAAAAGCAGGGCCGGCTTTAGGCAGATTCCCCCAATTCCCCAGAATCGGGCCCTGCACTTAAGAGGGCCCCACGCCCAAGGCACCTTTTGAATTTTTCTTACATACCCAGCAGCGGTCCGGGTCTTTGGCAGCACTGGATCCTTCACTCACTCCGGGTCTTCGGCAGCATTTCAGTGGCGGTGGGTCTTTCAGTGCCGTGGAAGGCCTGGAGTGAATGAAGGGCCCCCTACCGCTGAAGTGCCACCGAAGACCCGGACTGCCGCGAGGTATTCTAATTGGGTCCTGCAGTTCCTAAAGCCGGCCCTGCTAAAAAGTTCCCTAGTGCACATTAATGTAGTCCTGTTTCCAACAGTATTACATCAACATGCAGAAGGGAACTTTTTAATGCATGTCAGCAGGGTCCGCATGGGTCAGGTAGTGTGTGACACACTGGTGAGGATTAAAATGTATGCCCCACTAGAGCAGACTAACACACTGTGTAGACAAGCTCTTAAATTGCAGTTTGAGTACTCTGCACTGCTGCCGGTCTGGCCTCAGGTGCCTTAAGTCAGGCACGCAGAAAATGAACACGACTAGTGAAAAGTTTAGTTTAAGTAACTTGCCCACCATTGCACAGAAACTCTGTGGCAGATGCAGGGACGGAATCCAGTTCTTCTTGGAGTGCTTGCTCATATCCATTCCAATTAGGTGTGCGCACGCCACGTGCACGTTCGTTGGAGACTTCTTACCCTAGCAACACTTGGTGGGCCAGCAGGCCACCCCCTGGAGTGGCACCGGTATGGCGCCTGATATATACCCCTGCTGGCCCATCTGCTCCTAAGTTCCTTCTTACCGCCCATGTCGGACGTTGGAACTGTGGAGCACGGTTTAGCTGTTCTCCACCTCCCTAGTGATTCACTCTCTTGTATAGTATTGTGTTTACTGTAGTTTTAGTTAGTATTTAAGGTTAGTTTTTATAGTTCTGTATATAAAGAGGATTGGGGGTTCGCCCCTTCTCCTCCCCCGGTACCGGGGCCCATGCCCGGTTCACCGGGTTTCAAGCCTTGCGCGGCCTGTCATCGGCCGATGCCCACAGGAGATCCGCACGACTCCTGTCTGAAGTGCCTAGGCGAAGCCCATCTTGCGGACAAGTGCCGGATCTGCAAGGCGTTCAAGCCCCGGACAAAGAGGGAACGGGACATTCGCTTAAAACAGCTTTTGATGGAGGCAGCTTTGACTCCTCCATCCTCGACACCAGCACCGGGACCAAGCGTCTCTTCCGCACCGGACCTCCCGGCACCGACAAAGGCTTCGCTCCCCCACCCTTCACCGGCCCAACACTCCAGCCAGCATCACTCCCTCACCCCAAGGAGCAAGAAGCACAAGGCTCCTGCGGCAACTACAGCTACGCCGCAGTCGGAGCGTACTTCCAAGACGGATTGCCCGGCACCATCATCTTCTCAGGAGCCGCTGAGTCCGGTGCCTACCAGCTCCCCAGCATGCGCTGTGGCTGAGCTCGTCGCGCCCTCCACACCAGAGACCTTCTCCGTGGCACGCGACCTTATCGCTCTGACGGAGCCCGAATTGCCCCAAGCCCCGGCACCGCCGGTGTGGGTTATTCAGTTGCTAGGCAAGCCCACCATGGTGCGGCCACGTTCACTGGGCACCACTGAGCACCGTCGGTTCCGCTCCAGATCCCGAGATCACTCTCGGCCTCGTCATCGATCAAGATCCTGGCGCTGCTCGCAGTCCTGATACCATTCTCCATGGTACCAGTCGTACTCGCAGAACTGCTCGAGATCCCGGTTGCCGTCGTGGTACTCTCGGCACTGGTCCAGATCGCGGCACCAACGTACTTACTGCAGCCGATCCCGGCACGACGATATAATGCACCAGTCGACCTCCCAGCACCGCGCTGGTAGCAGGTCCCGGTCCTGATCCAGATAGCGCCACAGCTCCCAGTACTGCTCACCGGCACTGCGTAGAGACGAGCTCTATGGGCGCAGAGACCTGGCCCAGTCAACATCAGCTCGTCCGTGGCCATCGCGTCACCCGTCCGCCTCCTCACACGTGGACAGTGCCTCCTACGGGGGTTCAGATGCACAGGCCCGCCCGGACTATGGACCACCTCAATGGTCCTTTTGGATGCCTATGGGCTTATCACCAAGCCCAGGGCGAGCCTATGGGCTTATCACCAAGCCCAGGGCGAGCCTATGGGCCCAGCACGCCCCAACCACTCGGAGCACCGTGCACCAGATTCCACAGTCAGCCGGTCTCCCCCCTCTGGTACGCAGGAAGACCCTGCGCATCCTCTTGCACAGCATGACGTTCCAGAAACGGAGGTCCCCCAGGACGAGGCGTCAGTGCAAGACCCACTCATCCCTGGTTTGTCTTCCTCCTCTTCCCCAGATGAGGCGGTAGCAGGCACATCATCATCGGGGCCCCCGCCAATTGACCTTCGAGTGCATCAGGACCTTCTGCGGCGCGTTGCCCAAAATATAAATCTTCCCGTAGAGGAAGTTCCTGAAGTGGAGGCCCCGGTGGTTAGCATACTATCCACAGAAGCACCGACCAGGGTGGCCCTCCCCTTCATCAAATAGATCCAAGCCAAGGCAGACACCATCTGGCAGTCCCCAGCTTCCATCCCACCCACAGCCAGGGGAGTGGAACGAAAGTACATGGTGCCGTCCAAGGGGTATGAGTACCTCTACATGCACCCCGCCTCTGCTCATTGGTGGTACAATCAGTCAACAAAACGGGAGCGCCATGGCCAACAAGCCCCCATGCCAAAATCTAGGGAGGCCAGACGCATGGATTTGCTGGGCCGGAAAATCTACTCTGTGGGAGGCCTTCAGCTCCATGTGGCATACCAGCAGGCCCTCTTAAGCCGATACAGCTACAACACCTGGGAAGCTGTCGGCAAGTTTACCGAGTTAGTTCCTCAGGACTCACGTCAGGAGTTTTCAGCTCTCCTAGAGGAGGGGAAGAGGGTCGCCAGAACCACACTACAAGCCTCTTTAGATGCCGCCAATTCGGCAGCCAGGAAGCTCGCCTCTGGTGTAGCCATGTGTTGCTTATCTTGGTTACAAGCGTCCGGCCTACCGCCTGAGCTACAATATACCATCCAAGACCTGCCATTTGACGGGCAAGGTCTTTTCTGACAAAAGACGGATCCTAGACTACAGCGTCTGAAGGACAACCGGGTTATCATGCATTCGCTGGAAATGCATACACCCCAAACTCAGAGACGGTCCTTACGCTCACAACCCCAGCGCCCTTACCCCCAGCCTCGACCAAGACAGGATCTTGCCCGGCGACGAGGCCGCACGACCCGCAGACGTCAGTCTGGACCTCAAGGGGGCAACAATTCCGGTCCCACCAAACCACCGCAGGGACGTAAAACAAACTTTTGAGGGTGCGCCCGAGAGCAGTGTACCAATTCCCTCCCTGGATCCTCTTCATTTTTACAACCGCCTCTCCCCGTTCCTCCCGGCGTGGTCCCAGCTGACCTTGGATCGTTGGGTCCTATGCACAGTGGAGTTTGGATACCATCTTCAGTTTATTTCTCCCCCCCCTCCTACCTCAGGACCCCTCTCACGAGCAACTCATCATCCAGGAGGTTCGCAAGCTCCTCTTGATCGGAGCTATAGAAGAGGTGCCAGAGGAGTTAAGGGGCAAGGGGTTTTATTCCCGATATTTCTTAATCTCCAATTCAAAAGGGGGCCTTCAACCCATCCTGGACCTGCGAGGACTGAACAAATTCATCAAAAAGTTCAAGTTCCGCATGGTATC
This sequence comes from Gopherus evgoodei, assembly GCF_007399415.2. Lineage (NCBI taxonomy): Eukaryota > Metazoa > Chordata > Testudines > Testudinidae > Gopherus > Gopherus evgoodei. The sequence continues at coordinate 351,334,014 of NC_044322.1, forward strand.
CTTAGGAACCATCATTCCTTCCCCAGATCCCGGAGATTGGTACGCCGCTCTCGACATGAAGGACGCATAATTTCCACATTGCAATTTATCCCCCGCACAGAAGGTATCTGCGCTTTGCGGTAAATCAGGGTCACTACCAGTTTACTGTCCTTCCCTTTGGTCTTTCCTCGGCCCCTCGTGTTTTCACGAAGTGTATGGCGGTCGTCGCTGCTTCCCTGCACCATCGTCGAATACACGTCTTCCCTTACCTCGACAACTGGCTTATCCGAGGGACTTCGGAGGCACAGGTGCTCGGCCACATCGCCATCATCAGGGAGCTGTTTGTGAGTCTAGGCTTGATCATCAACTTGGACAAGTCCACCGTGGTGCCTACGCAGAGGATCAAATTTATCGCAGCAATGCTGGACTCCAACCTTGCAACAGCCAGTTTACCCCTGCACCAGTTCCAAGCCATAGTCTCCATTGTCAAAAGTCTGCAAAGCTTTCCAACCACTTCTGCTCGTACTTGCCTTGCTCTCCTGGGGCACATGGCTGCATGCACTTTCGTCACAAGGCATGCAAGACTGCGCATGCGCCCTCTGGAAACCTGGCTCGTGTCGGTCTATCGGCCAGGCAGGGATGCCATAGACACAATCCTGACGATTCCGCCAGATGTTCTAGGCTCCCTCGACTGGTGGAAGACATCATCCCGAGTGTGTGCGGGCCTTCCGTTTCATCCTCCCGAGCCCTCCGTGTCCCTAACAACGGACGCATCCTTGCTGGGCTGGGTTGCCCACCTAGGGCTCCTGCGCACCCAAGGCCTCTGGTCACCACGGGAACTGACGCTCCACATCAACGTGTGGGAGCTGAGAGCGGTCCGACTGGCATGCCAAACATTTCAGCGCCATCTACACGGCCGTTGTGTTGCAGTGTTCACGGACAACACAACGGCCATGTATTACATCAACAAACAGGGCGGGACCCAGTCCTCCCCTCTGTGTCAGGAAACAATATGCCTGTGGGACTTTTGTATAGCCCACTCCATACATCTAGTGGCCTCCTTTCTCCCGGGGGTACGGAACACCCTCACGGATCACCTGAGCAGATCCTTCCTATCTCACGAATGGTCCATCCGTCCAGACGTTCTTCATTCGATTTTCCGGAGGTGGGGATTTCTCCACATAGACCTGTTTGCATCCAGAATGAAAAGGAAATGCCAGGTGTTCTGCTCTCTACAGGGTCGCTCCCCGGGCTCCCTGTCGGACGCGTTCCTGATCCCGTGGACTGGCAGCCTCTGTTATGCCTTTCCACCCTTCCCTCTTGTCCACCGAGTCCTGCTCAAACTCCCAAGGGACTGAGCTCGCCTCATCCTGATTGCTCCGGCTTGGCTGAGGTACACCATGCTGCTCGACCTGTCCTTGGCAGACCCTATTCCCCTGCCTCTTTGGCCGGACCTGATCACACAAGACTTCGGCAGGATGCACCATCCGGACCTGCAGTCCCTTCATCTGACTGCATGGCTCCTGTCTGGTTAAACCAGTCGGAGTTGCGCTGTTCCGCCGCAGTACAGCAGGTGTTGCTGGGTAGCAGAAAGCCTTCCACACGCTTGACCTACCTCGCAAAATGGAAGCGCTTCTGCCACTAGTGTATCCAGCACGGCCATTCTCCGCATTCCGCATTAGTCCCCACTATTCTGGACTACGTGTGGTCTCTCAAACAGCAGGGATTGGCCATCTCCTCTCTACGAGTACATCTGGCGGCTATATCCACCTTCCATCCGGGCGAAGCTGGCAGTTCCGTTTTTTCTCACCCTATTGTGTCAAGATTCCTCAAGGGCTTGGAGCGACTATACCCACAGGTCAAACGGCCTACCCCTACCTGGGACCTGAACCTTGTCTTAACCAGGCTCATGGGGCCCCCTTTCAAGCCTTTGGCCACATGCTTGCTGCTGTACCTGTCCTGGAAAGTAGCTTTCCTAGTCGCTATCACCTCGGCTAGACGAGTCTCGGAGCTTCGTGCACTGACTGTGGATCCTCCATATACTGTGTTCCATAAGGACAAGGTACAGCTGTGACCGCACCTGCCATTCCTCCCTAAGGTCGTCTCCGCCTTTCATGTTAACCAGGACATCTTCCTGCCAGTCTTTTGTCCAAGCCACATTCATCGCGACGAGAGCAACAGCTCCATTCTTTGGATGTCCGCAGGGCTCTCGCCTTCTGCATCGAGAGGACCAAGCCCTTCCGCCACTCACCTCAGCTATTTGTGGTGGTGGCGGAACATATGAAGGGCATGGCAATCTCCTCCCATTGTATTGCATCTTGGGTGACATCCTGTATTCGGACATGCTATGACTCGGCTCATGTTCCAACTAGCCATCTTACCGCCCATTCTACTCGGGCTCACGCCTCATCTGCTGCGTTTTTGGCCCATGTTCCCATACAGGAAATCTGCCGCGCAGCCACCTGGTCTTCCGTCCACACCTTTGCATCACACTATGCATTGGTCCAACAGGCTAGAGACGATGCCACCTTCAGCTCAGCGGTTTTACATTCCGCCACGTCTCGCTCCGACCCCACCGCCTAGGTAAGGCTTGCGAATCACCTAATTGGAATGGATATGAGCAAGCACTCGAAGAAGAAAAGACGGTTACTCACCTTTGTAACTGTTGTTCTTCGAGATGTGTTGCTCATATCCATTCCACACCCGCCCTCCTTCCCCACTGTCGGAGTAGCTGGCAAGAAGGAACTGAGGAGCGGATGGGCCGGCAGGGGTATATATCAGGCGCCATACCGGCGCCACCCCAGGGGGTGACCTGCCGGCCCACCAAGTGTTGCTAGGGTAAAAAGTCTCCGACGAACGTGCACGCGGCGCGCGCACAACTAATTGGAATGGATATGAGCAACACATCTCGAAGAACAAACAGTTACAAAGGTGAGTAACCGTCTTTTCTCAAGCGCAGCATTCAGCTGCTTTCACTGGGAACAGGGCCTTGGAGCAGAGCCCGGAGCTGGAGTGCAGAGCAGCTTCGGAGCAGTGGAGCTGCAGATTTTGCTTGGAACTGGAGCAGAGCCAGAGCACAGCTCCAAAGCCCTGACTGTGAAAGCCATCTTGTCTCTTTTTGAATCCCCAAGTCATACCCTACACACCTTCTAACTTCTGCAAAAAAATGAGGCAAGGATCCTACAGACAACAGCCATGCCCATCCTATGCACTGAATGAGGGAGGGGTCCTATGGAAAGAGAGTATGTGATCATGTATCATAATGCATATGCACAAAAGGGCCAAATTAAGATTGCCCAGACATTACTCAACCTTTGAGTGCTTGAGTTTGCAATCTTCATGTTCCTGTAGTTCACCCTGTGTAATTTTTAAAAAAGCAAACAGACATATGCACACACAGAAGTTATCAGAAGCTTTCCCAAAAAGTGCAGCTTGAGGTAGACACGCAGCCTGGAACATTTTCATCCCAAATGGTTGAAGTTTGATAATTAAGCAACTGAAAACAGGGTCTCATAAAGGGAAGTATCAGGCAATCTTAATTCTAGGCAGTGCAATCTGATCCATCTGGGGGGGTGAAGTAAAGGGGGTGATTAAATTAAAAAACCAACAAAACAAAAAAACCTGTTTTATTTTAATAGTAAATTTTCTCTTTTTAAAAAATAAATCTGTTTAAAATGAAATCCGAATTTAATCTAAAATATGTTAAGGCCTAAACTTAATGAGCTCTTAGAACATTTAAATAAAATAATAAACGTGCTCTTTTGTGGTAAATTCCAGTTACCATCTTAATGCAACCTGACACAAATCAGGAGCAAAAAAATTCTCTAGTAAATACACAATATATCATTCACCATTTTCTAACATTAAAATGTACAATAAGAATCTGAAGCTATTAAGTTATATAACAACTGCTTACTGAGTCATAGCATAGCCTCCCAGGTAGCACAAAGATGTACCAAATCTAGTGCAAAACCTCTATTTAGTTGTCAACTGACATGTTTTAATGGCTGTATCAACCAAGGAGAACGCACCCTTTTTAAGAAAATGATTGAAGTACAAATGGAAAAGTTGATAAAATCGAGGATTTAAATCAAGGGTTTTCATATGGTGATTTAAATCAGGATATAAATCGCCTTATTTAAAAAAAAAAACACACACACACAAAACCCCAATCCACACTGCTCCACTTATAACAGACACACACAAGCTGCAATCCCAGTTATCAGCAGATTCCAGGGACCACCACCCAAGACTTTTGTCTTTCCCCTTCTTCCTTTCCTCCCAGTGGAGCCGGCTGAGCTGGCTTTGAAGTCGGCATTCTAGCTCCCTCATCCCAGGGCAATTATGTTCTGGAGGTGGCAGCCTCAGGGGACCTGGAGCACTGTGAAGTTTGAACGTCCCTGGGAGGTAGAACTCGGCTTCCATTAGCCAGGCTTGAACTGCACAAGCTTCACTCTTGTACTCAACTGTTGCCCTCATAGGCACTGACTCCGTGGATGCTCTGGGGCTGGAGCACCCATGGGGGAAAAAAAAAAAATAGTGGGTGCTCAGCACCCACCAGCCACCTGCCACTCAGCAGGCCCCACTGGTCAGCTGTTTGGTGGTAGGCAGGAGGTGCTGGGGGAGAAGGGGCAGAACAGGGGCAGGAAGAGATGGGGCGTGCTCAGCGAAGAAGTGGAGCAGGGCTGGGCTTTGGGTGAAAGGATAGAGTGGGGGCGGAGCTTAGGGTGGCACAGGGGTGGAGCATCCACCCAGAAAAATAAAAAAAAAAAAAAAAAGTCAGCACCTGTTCCCTGACCCCTCAGAATAGGGCACATAGGCACATGAAAGGCTTCTCCGTGACAACATCACCTAAAAAATATACTTGAAGCAGATTCACTTGCAAAGTGGCCTGTTTAATTTACCCAGTCTCCCTGTTCTTCGCATCTGTCATTCCTTGGGGTGGGAAAGCAGGATGTCTGCTCACCGAACCAGCATAAGCTATACCACTATAACTGTGTCCACACTAGGACTTCTATCCATATAGCCCCCCTAACCAACCTAGCTAGGCTGACATACCTTTTCTAGGTATAACCAAGTTGCATTGGTTGATTTCAATAGGAGTTAGGTGCCTAAATAACTATAAAGATCTGGCCAACATGGACGACGAGCTTGATAGCTTGAAGAACCAGCCTGCCCAATAGGCACAGAGTATCTACCTTTGGGACTCAGCCTCGCAAGGAGTAATTAACACATGGGCAGGCTTGCGCAAGCTATAGTAGAGTTAGCTCTAGCCAGTGCTACAACAGCTCGCATTTGTACAGGGCTGACTTTCAGAGATGCTGAATACCAGCAGGGCCCATTGACTTCCAATGGAGTTGCGGATGCTCAGCACCTCTGAAAAGTCAGGTCCATGATGCCCTTCAGTCCTAGTGATCCCCGATATGCTTTACGGGCTCTGAACCAGCTCCCAGGTGTGTCACAGGCTGACCTCCTGCTGACTTCAGCCAGAAGCAGACTCAGTCTCTAGGGATCAATTCACCCACCACCTCCAAAGAATAACAGTTCTATTTAGCAGCACATGCAGTATGGCAACAGGGGGTGGGGAAGAGTGAACATTGCAAAGGGATTCAGGCAAGTACAATGACTTACGCTGGAAATGGCCAGGTGAGCAAGAGGAGCATTTAGCTCAAATTCTTTGAGAGCCAAGTGGATCTCTAATGATTTAACATTTCATCCCAAACTCAGTCAGTCCCTCACTCTTACACACCAGCTTCAACTCAATATGAAGACAGACCTATTACAGATGCCCTCCCTTCTAATGAACCCTCATCAACTTCTTCAGTCCCCAGTGACATGTAAAACACTGTTCTTCAACAAGGAACCCCGTCCCTGCATCTCCTCCTTCTCCAGGAGCTCAGTCATTGTGGAGCACTACACAACTTTGTTATATCATCATAGTGCCCAGAAGCCCCAGTCATGGACCACGCCCCCACTGTGCTAAGCACTAGATGCCTCTTAAGCAAGATTCTCTTTACTCAGTCCAGGAATCCCACCCCTCCAAGCACACTGCAGAGCTCAGGGCATCTGTGGAGTCAAGAGATTTCTACCACATTCAGTAGAAAATGCCACATTCAGTTATCACCCCATCTCTGTGAACTAGTAGCCTTCCAAGTACGGTTACCATTGCAGCTAGAAAGGCTCCCAAACAGATGCCTCCCCGTATTGCATAGACTCAGACTTTAAGGCCAGAAGGGACTATTATGATCATCTAATCTGACCTCCTGCACATTGCAGGCCACAGAACTTCACTCACCCACACCTGTAATAGACCCCTAGCATCTGGCTGAGTTACTGAAGTCCTACAATCATGATTTAAAGACTTCAAGTTACAGCAAATCCACCATTTACACTAGTTTAAATCTGTAAGTGACCTGTACCCCATGCTGCAGAGGAAGGCGAAAACCCCCCCAGGGTCTCTGCCAATCTGACCTGGGGGAAAATTCCTTCCCAAGCTCAGCTATGGTGATCAGTTAGACCCTGAGCATGTGGGCAAGACCCACCAGGCAAACACCTGGGAAAGAATTCTCTGTAGTAACTCAGAGCCCTCCCCATTTAGTGTCCCATCACCAAGCACTGGAGATATTTGCTGCTAGCAGTCACAGATCAGCTATATGCCATTGTAGGCAGCCTCATCCCTTCCATAAACTTATCAAAGTCAGTCTTGAAGCCAGTTAGGTTTTTCGCACCCACTGCTCCCCTTGGAAGGCTGTTCCAGAACTTCACTCCTCTGATGGTTAGAAACCTTCATCTAATCTCAACCCTAAACTTGTCAATGGGCAGTTTACATCCATTTGTTCCAGCGTCCACATTGTGTTTAGCTTAAATAACTCCTCTCCCTCCCTGGTATCTATCCCTCTGATGTATTTATACAGAGCAATCATCTCTCCTCTCAGACTTCTCTTGGTTAGGCTAAATGAGCCAAGCTCCAAGTCTCCTCTCACACGGTAGGTTTTCCATTCCTTGTATCATCCTAGTAGCCCTTCTCTGCACCTGTTCCAGTCTGAATTCCTCTCTCAAACATGGGAGATCAGAACTGCACACAGTATTCCTCAGATGAGGTCTCACCGGTGCCTTGTATAATGGCACTAACACTTCCCTGCCTCTGCTGGAAACACCTCACTTGATACATCCTAGGACTGCATTAGTCTTATTTTACAGTCACATCCTATTGCCAGCTCACGGTTGATCACAGGATGACTAATACGCCCAGGTCTTTCTCCTCCTCTGTCACTTCCAGCTGATACGTTCCCAGCTTATTTAATTCACACCTTTAAATTTCATCCCATTTTTATTACTCCAGTTTTCAAGGTTGTCCAGATTTTCTTTTATGATAATTTGGTCCTCCTCTGTATTGGCAATACCTCCCAACATTGTGTCATCCACAAATTTTATTCACACACTTCCACTTTTTGTGCCGTCATTTAAAAATAATAATAAAGAAAAATGTTAAATAAGATTGGTCCCAAAATCATCCCTGAAGAACTCCACTAGTAACCTCCTTCCAGCCTGACAGTTCACCTTTCAGTATGACCTGTTGCAGTCTCCCCTCTAAGCAACTCTTTATCCATCTTTCAATTCTCATATTAATCCCCATCTTTTCCAATTTAACTAATAATTTCCCATGTGGGAACTGTCTCAAATGCCTTACTGAACTCCAGGTAGATTAAATCTACTGCATGTTTCCTTTCTCAAAGGAGGAGATCAGGTTGGTCTGGCACAATCTACCTTTTGTAAAACCATCTTGCATTTTATCCCAATTACTATTCACCTCTATGTCCTTAACTACTTTCTCTTTCAACATTTGTTCCAAGGCCTTACACGCACTTGAGGACAAACTTACAGGCCTGTAGTTTCCCCAATTGCTTTTCTCCCCTTTCTTAAAAATAGGAACTACATTAGCAATTCTCCAGTCATAGGGTACAACCCCCGAGTTTACAGATTCATTAAAAATCCTTGCTATTGGGCTTGCAATTACATGTCAGTTCCTTTAATATTCTGGAATGGAGATTATCTGGGGCCCCCGATTCAGTCCCATTAAGCTGTTTGAGTTTGACTTCCACCTCAGATATGGTAATTTCTACTTCCATCCTCATTCCCATTAGCCACCCTGTCACTGCCCCTAAGTTTTTCATTAACTTTATGAAAAACTGAGGCAGAATATTTGTTTAGATGATGGGCCATACCACCTTTAATCTCACCGCATGCTGAGTGGTCCCACCTCTTTCCTTGTTTTCTTTTTATTTATATGGTCCATTTCGGCTCTGCACAATCTTCCTATGATTCAGTGCCAGAGGAGCAAAATAAATCAAAGCAGGAGAGATCCAGAAATCCAGGTCAGGATGAATCCATGCCAGAAGCGGAGGGATTGGAAATAGTCATGGTTTTAGCATTCTCCGCCAACTAAAGAAAACGCTGCTAACTACCGGCTTTCACCCAAGAGTGCCAGATGCTATACTTTTAACAACAAGTCTGAAGTTATGGTGCCATCATTCAAGCTTAGCCATTTTGTCCTGAACAATGGTCCAGTCCTACCAAACTCCGTTCCAGCAAATGTCAAGGTTTTAAAGAGACATCTGTCATGCCTCAAGGATCCCACAGCATTTTAATAAGGACTTGGGTACCAGCAGTGCAGGGATCATGTAGGCAGATCCCACAGTTATCATACAATTCATCACAACAGAGCTGGTAGGGCTGGGAAGCAAAGGAATGGGAAGTGGAAGAAAAGCAGCTAATTGATATATGGCACATCTTTTCAGTTTAGAGTGGTAGCTAAGCCTGGTCTACCTGATGTCTGCTTGGTGGCCCCTCAGCAGCTTCTGGTGAAAGGGTGTCGCCCACACCACTGTCAGACTTGAGAGAAGCTGCAGTGTACAGGAATTGAGGAGTATCCTGGTCAGTGGTTTGGAAGCCCACTAGTGGGCCTCTGAGTTTTCTCCTGCGGATGCCACCAGAAAAAGCAGCAGAGTATGAATGTAGCTAGGTTTGTAAGTTTGGGAACAGTTAGTAAACACAGTTATTTGGCATATAACTGTGCCCCTGTGGTTCCCTTATAATCTTAGTATCATGTAAAGAGTAAGGCAGAGCCAGTGCCCTGAGGTATTCAAGTCTAGACATGGTCCCTTCAGATCAGATTTGAGTCATACTGGAATTTTACCATTTGCTGTCCATGCTATCTCCATCTTAAAGGTAAATGGTGGACTTCAGTGCTAATAAAAAAGGTGCTTGGGTGCTATATTCTCTCACACAAACACTTCAACAAGAGGCAGGAAGTTAATGTGGTGTGAAGAGTTAAAAAAGAGGAGGAGGCCCAGATCCTGCAATCAGCTCCATGTGAGCAGAGCCCTGCACTCATGTTGAGCTCTTCCACGGTCAGTAGAGCTTCGCACAGGGGTATATTGCCGTGGCCTGCAGGATCATGGCCAAAGCTGGGGAGCCATTCAACAGAAAACTGTAATAAAAACCCTTCTGTTGTCTATTACCCTCCTAGATGAGGCAAAACACAGCTGAAAGGGACAGACACCTCCTTCACTGCATATTTACCCCTAATATTTTGGGCACCTCTGAAGTTAGCTTGACTGGCACTTTTTGGTTTCTCCAGGCAACCATGATGGCAGAACACAACTAATGCTCTTTCTGGAGTTCTCAGCTGTCACTCAGCTGCATGTCAGGACCACTCAGAACTTCATGGCATCAACAGGGACCAAACTCACATCCTCCTACTCTAGAAAGCCAGGCCCTACCACTTAAGCTACAAGGATAAACCATGAAAGAGTAGGTATTTGGCAAAGTCACTGTACTATAGAGTCATTCTCATACGCTCTCTGTGGCTCTCTGACTGGGTGAGTATTTTTTCCCTGTGGAACAGTGTTTGGGCCAAAGAGAGAATGACTCTGTAGTCCAGTGGTTAGGACACCCACCAGGGACAGGGAGACCTGGCATCCAGTCCCCCTACTCCATTTACTTTTTTTTTTAATCCAGAGTGGAACAACTTCAACAGGGGGGACTGAGGGAGCCCCATATCAGAATAGCCCAAAGCCCAGTGGTTAGATAACTCTCCTCAGAGGATTTTAACTGTGGTCTCCCACCTTTCCCTGCCTCCAGCAGAGAGGGAGACTTGCAGTTGGGATGTGGGAGACCCAGGTTAATGCTCTACTCACTGGGCTAGAAGTTATGAAATGGGCACCTCTCACCCCATCTTTTGAAGGGGATCCAATCCTGTAGGCAGCCTCTAAGACCATCTACCAGATTGGGCCCAACAAATAACTTAGTGGCTAAACACTTATCTTCCCCCAGTGCATGAATCACTCTGCGGCTCTGGATACCAACAGCAAGGCAGCCATGTGCAAGCCCAGAGGCAAAAAACTTAGACACAGAGTAAACTTTTACCCTGAAAACTTTGGCACTAAATTTAGCCACCTACAGGGTTCAGGGAGAATTATGGATTACAGGGGAACCGAAACTGGGATTTAGGTACCTAAGTATCTTTGCTGATCTGGGCCTTAGTTACTGGCAATATAAATAGCATTGCAAGAAGTAGTTCCTGCCATCTAGCACTCCACCATGGTCATGTTCAAAACATGTGACATTCTCCAATTAATCCTCATTATAGCCCTATCAAGTAGGTATCACCACCGTTTCACAGGTGATGAAACTGAGGCAGAAAGGCTGAACGATTTGCCAAGAATTAATACTTCCTCATTCCAGTCAGCTGCTCAGACCACAATTCACAAATTGAGAGTTATCTCAAGAAAAAGGCAGGACAAGAAAAAGAGTCATTCCCCCAATCTTTTGAAATAATCCCACTAAACCAGAAAATTCTAAAGCAAATTTGCTATGGCAAAGTATTTTGCCTAGTTGCCATAGCACAAAGACCCTATTATTAGAAGATCCCACAAGACTGAGCAACTAACACCATGTGCTTGGCATATGTAGTTGGTAGGGTGACCAGATATCAGAAACTTTGTCTTATTTATGCAACTATATCCTCCTATTCTTCCCCCGCAAAAAAAACAGGGTCCTGATTTTTCACCCTTGCTATCTGGTCACACTTGCAATTGGGCAAGTCACGTCTACATTACACAACACCACCATTACACAATCAGAGCATTCATTTTCGAGAAGACCCTGTGCAAGGCACCCTATCGCAACTGCTGACATAGGACCCTAAAGAGGCTCTGAAGGACCTTTCAAACTCTGCAAATAATCCCTGTGGCTCTGTGCCTTTAGATCAAACAACAAATCTCTATTCGGCCCCCTGCCTTCCAGAGGCCCTAATACGTCTGTGAAGTGCCACTGTGGGTGCTGAAGTACTTCTTGCTAGAGCAGTTCAATTTTTATTTTAAAAAAAGGGAGGGGGTGAAATTAGTGACTACTAAGAGACTGGGTAAGCTACTTATTGCACATGAAAATGCCCAACACTGCTTTACGAAAAATGAGTAGCTCTACCTCAGCTTCAGAAAGGAGCCCTTCAGTATCCAGCTCTTGGAGGGGAAAGGGGGCAGCAGAGAGATCTCTCCAAAGCACAATCAGGTCTTACCCTTGCTGAAGTTTCTCCAAAGAGAGGTCTGTTGTCCTGTCCACCCGTGCCATAGGTTCTAGTTGTATAGTCTTCCATTTCCCACCCCACAAAAAGATCGGTCGTGTCACTCACACACAGAGAGATTATCTCAAAACAAAACCATCCCCGTCTCAAGAGGCCTTAAGCCCATGGCACAGTATGTGTGAGCAAGAGTTATTTATGGAAAATACATCTCTCCTGGCTTTGGATGCTACACACAACAGGTGGCTCAGAGCCAAGGATCCAAGCCTCCCCTCCAAGCCTTTGCTTTCTTCTTCATGATCAGAAGCTGCTGCCTGCCAGAGAAAAAAAACGAGAAATATTGGACCTTTTTTGTTAGCTGCAGGGGCAGCGTGGTTGATTTATTACCGTTTATTTCCCCTAATGGAACTAATCAAGGCTGTTAATGCCAGGAGTCCTTTTCTCCCCCAACAAATGCTCTATTCTTTTGGAGATCAATTAAACAAAGCTGCCTTTCTACAGCTGCTACCCCTACCCCAGCATCAGGGCTCCTAGTTCAAGGCTCACGAGCTGGGGGTGAGTCTCATGGGAAAGGAACTCTTGCCCCAGCCTCGTTCCCCTCCCACCGGATTCGCTGCTGGTGCTCACCCAAGCAATCAGATTAGACTTGGTGCAGGGTATTTAATCAGGAAAGGGGGTAGCGAGCATATACCAAAGGTTACAAGAGAAAATAGTACTTTCCTTCCCTTTTGCTAGAACTTGTTTGCTGGGGGGAAGGAGTGATTATAATAAAAAAAAAAAGCCAACAGAATTTTACAGTAAGAGGAAATTAAGTGGTTGAACCACGATTTCTGTTCCCCTTCTAATTTAAATCAAGCCACCACAGCCCGCAATAAACTTCGATTCATGTTCTAGTATATAATCAGCTGCTCTCTCTCTCCCAAGAATAACCCTTCTTTTCCCGGAGATCTGCAGCAGCCTGAGCAAAGGGGGAGGGGAAAGAGCCAGGCACCAACCCCTTTCCTCACTCCATTCATCCATCCCTTGAAAGATCGATTCGTCTTTTAAGGGAAAACACAGAAACGCTGAAGACCATAAACAAAGCAATCCCGATCAGAGAAATTGAAATGCCAGACTCGATCACTTCCTCCTTCCCTGCTCCGACAGTGCACCCCCCTCTACTGTACATACCCCAAGCGTGAAGCCCACCCCGTTCTACACACACCCTCTGCGGAACATGTGTCCAAGAGGCCACAGTAGCGAATGTTCGGAAATAGAACGTTGGCGTTGCTAAGATTCCATCGCTGCTACTTACCCCCGTAGCGTGCCTCACTGAACCTACAGCCCCTTCACAGGTTAATATCCTTCCAGGCGCTGTCGCAAACCAGCCCTCCCCTACCTACAGTCCAGCCTCCCGCGTGATCTCACCGCCAGCCTGATCCAATCACAGGCAGGAGAGGACCCGCACTTGCTGCAATTTTTTATTTCCCGAGTTTGCAGATTTGTTTATTTTGAAACGGAAATAACTGTTCGGGGCATTGGTAAGAGAGTGGCTAATCACTAACCTTGGCAACGTGAGAGTCACATTATTTTAAGGGTTTTTTTTAACCGTTAAGTGCAGCTTTAATTATTAATAATAATTAAATTGATCGTTGCTAATAGTAACAATGCACTGATTTTCTTTTGATAGAACATTGGGCTTTTCAAAATACTCGCAGAGATGATGGCCGTATTTAGTCTATCTGTTTCAATGGGATGACCCCTCTGACTGCAGGGTGAATTTGACCAAGGGCGCCTGGGGGTGCGCTACTGGGTTACACTAAAGTTTGTCACTCCTTTAAATTCAGTGGAGTTATACTCGGCTAAAATTGGTGTGACCAACAGAGAACCTGGTCCATGGTCTCTCTCCATTGTTATTGTTATATTATTTATTGGAGAGAGATATAGTAGTCTGAGCACACATCTGGGAGCCAAGAACTTTGACCCTTGATATTCTGGTGCCTGGCAATCAAAAGAGAAAGATGATAAAATAATTCTAAGGTCTAATCTTGGCTTCTTTGATCCTGACTGTCCCTCTGGAGCACTCAGGAAGTCACTTAGGTCCAGATCCTCAAAGGTATTTTGGTGCCTGTCTCCTGTTAAAGTCTATGGGAGCTAGGTGCCTACCTATCTTTCATAGTCTGGGCTTTAGAGCCTGATTCTCCACTGCCCGGCAACTTGTGTAGCCCTCCCTCTGGGCAAAATGCAGTGTTGCCAACCATTGTGGTTTTATCAAGAGTCGCAGTATTTGGCGTTGCTGTTAAAGCTTCAGCTCTTGGAGTCATGTGATTATGTGAGACTCTCATTGTACAGTTTTATTTTTTGTTTTTAATTGTTTTTTTTCCATCATGGTTGTGAAGAAAAACTTGAAAACATGAAACAGACTCAACATCAGAAGGCAAATGAAAAGAACCCCAAATTTATTTTTTAAATATCATGCTTTTAAGCCAATCTCATGATTTTGGGGGGGGGTGATGGGTTGAATCACAGAAACCCCCTTGGGAACTGCCAACTGATGTGCCAAGACTACTTCTGCCCCTGCTTTCCTGCCCTGGCAGCTCGGGACTCCAGCACCCTGTCTTGTTGAGCCAGACACGCCCATCTGCTCCAACACAGACCCAGGGTCTGAATTACTTGCCCCAAGGCTGCAGACAACTGAAAGCAGCTTACAGAAGTGTTCTTGTCTTTAACACTCAGATGCCCAACTCCCAATGGGGTCTAACCCCAAATAAATCAGTTTTATCCTGTATAAAGCATATACAGGGTAAACTCATAAATTATTCACCCTCCATAACACTGATAGAGAGATATGCACCGCTGTTTGTCCCCCCCCCACACACACACAAGTATTAACACATACTCTGAGTTAATTAATAAGTAAAAAGTGATTTTATTAAACACAGAAAGTAGGATTTAAGTGGTTTCAAGTAGTAACAGCGAGAACAAAGTGAATTACCAAGCAAAATATAATAAAACACATATGTCTATGTCTAATACAGTAAGAAACTGAATAGAGATAAGATCTTACCCTCAGAGATGTTTCAATACATTTCTTTCACAGACTGGATGCCTTCCTAGTCTGGGCACAATCCTTTCCCCCCTGCTACAGCCCTTGTTCCAGCTCAGGTGGTAGCTAGAGTATTCCTCAAGATGGCTCCTTCTTTTCTCTCTTCCACCCACTTACATATCTTTTGCATAAGGCAGGAATCCTTTGTCCCTCTAGGTTCCCCCCCCTTTCCCCTTTCTCAATGGAAAAGCACCAGGTTAAAGATGGATTCCAGTTCAGGTGACATGATCACATGTCACTGTAAGACTTCATTACTCATTTGCCAGCACACAGGTATATAGGAAGACTTACAGGTAAAACAGAGCCATCTGCAGTCAATTGTCCTGGTTAATGGAGTCATCAAGATTCCAAACCACCATTCATGGCCCACATTTTGCATAATTACAGTAGGCCCTCAGAGTTCTATTTCATATTTCTAGTTTCTGATACGAGTGGTACATTTATACAAATAGGATGATCACACTCAGTAGATTATAAACTTTGTAGTGATACCTTACAAGAGACCTTTTGTATGAAGCACATTCCAGTTACATTAGCATATTTTCATAAAATCGTATAGAGTGCAACTTCACAGGGAGGGGCCTGTGCCAAAGTGAATAGTGAGTGTTACCAGTGTGTGTATAACATGGTCATTGGCAAGGGTAAAACTGATTTTAGTTTAATCAATTTAGTTGAGCGAGGGAGCGAATATTGCCAGGGCTGAGATTAGTGACATATTAAGTTTGGTGCTCAGATGCTCCCTTGACAGAATTTTCTTCTTCATCCTAATAGACTCCTGTTTATGTCCCACTCCCAAATCATTGCTCTTCGTGTCCAGTCCTGGCCCTTTAAAAGACATCAGGGGATTTCTTGCCCATTAGGTGAATTCCATTGAACACCACTGGGTTCCTGTAAAAATAAAAAAGATACGTCATTCTTGCAGGAGAAGAAGGAAATTTAAACGGCCAAGACTGTAGATGAGCCAGGCCAGAAAAAGGCCACAAGTAGCGTTCACCTGTTATGTATCACTGCCTGTTCACGTGCTGTATTCAGGTCCCCTCTCATTGTGGACTCCAGAGCCCAACGACCCTTCCTTAGTCCACCCCTGTCCCTGCATCAAAGAATTTATACATTTAACAAGTTCTTGGACAGCCCATCTATGTAGGTTCCTCTTTCGTGGTGAAGAAAGTCACTTTTTTTGCATGATATTTCTATCCTTGCAGTTTTGTAAGGGGAAGGCTGTCGAGCAGGTACAATTCAGTTCATTGTTGCTAATAAGCTTCTTTGATGCAGTACAAGCGTTCTGTACACAGGAGCCACCCAGCTCTGTAGTATATTTGATCAGTATCTTGTATTAGCCACTTATAGTCATTATGTTAGAACATCAAAGCACTGGAATTTTAAAGACAGATAAAGTTGGGATTAAATTCTAGTGATGCTATAAAGAAAAAATCAAACTATCTTTTACCCTGCCTCTGTTCTGATTCAAAGTACAATGAGAAAAAATCATTAATCTGGTATTCTCTTCCTTAACCTCTTTAGCACTCATGCACTGTTGCCCAGTAAAATGGATTTCTGAGGCCAGATGGAAACACTCTTCATTCTATTTTGATTCATTTGTAAAATTGCTGGCCAGAGAAAGGGGGGCCCTGGCTGACAGATGAAAAATGAAAGGTAGAGAGTGTTAGGTTTCACAGCATACACACAGAGAAGTTAGATAAAAACCAAAAATACTCTTGCTCAAAGATTGCAATGTAACACTACTTTATTTCTTAGACTTCAGAGCCTTGGCACACAAGGACCAAAAACAGAGAGAGACAAAACAGACTGCTCCCAAAGGCAGCAATGTATAATTCACTCCACCTTACTCAAAGTTTGCTGGTGCAGACTGACTCTGATTACATGCTTCCCTACAGAGCCATCTGCTGCAAGCAGGATCGAGAAGACCTCTGAGAATTTAAAGTGATAGATCACAATTTTAACCAACTTTTCAATACACCACAAAGAAGGGCTTTGTGGGGCTCTCATTAAATAAGCTGCACAGACAGTGCACTGATAGCTTTTTTATGGTTATTCAGCCCTGGATAACATCTCTGGTCTTTTGCACTGTCTAGATTAACTGAAACATAACATGCAAGTATTTCATTTGATTAAGGAGACACGGGCCAGATTCTTGGCCTTGCTCTACAGCTGTTTTGTGCCTCTTCTGCAGCACAAGGAATCTACCACTCTTGAGTGTTCCCAAAAGATTTTGTTGTTGTTCTTATGCCCCAGCAATCTCTAGCTGCTGGAGTGGCCCTGTGATACTGTGGTCAGCCAGGCATATATTAGAGCAGCCCTGAAACTGCACTAAATTATGCTGTAGAGCCCCTTGGTCCCCTGGATCAGGAAGAGGGGGCATACGAGTGGTTCAAAGCCACCTTGCCCCCATGCAATCCCACTCATGCACCAAAGAACCTGGTCAAGCGTGGTTACCGACCGTGATACCATCTAACAGACCAACAACAAGTGATATATCTCTCCTCCTCCTCCAGAACAAAATATACTGCAATTTTATAGTTGGGGATTAAGTGTTTAAAAGCCAGGACATGAAATAATTATGACACTTTGCCCTTCTATTGGGCCATTCACTGAGTATCGCGAAGTACCTTACACATGTTTATCGATGAACAAAATTCTGGACTTCAGGGGTCCCCTTCTTTTGAGTCTGACCCTGCAGCTGCCCTATGTATAAAATTCCCACTGAAGTCAATGAGAGGTGTGCACATGGAGCAACTGCACAAAGACACTGTTAGGTGTTAGAGCCCTTTGGGTAGTAGAGCTCCTTATTAATATTTGTGCTTTATTTCTAGAGAGGGGTCCAAATGCTAAAGTCTGGATCCATGCATAGATGCAGCTTCTGTACTTCCATGAAGTTGGCCAGATTCCAGGTTTTACTTGGTCTGTTATACAGTTAGCTCTCAGCTGCATAGTTCAGAAGCAGGCCCAGGTCCAAACATATTTTTACATCCTGGGAATTGGCAAAGGTGACGCCAGAAAATGTATTGGCACAGAGATCTCCTCCTGGTGGTAAATGGCAAGAGAAGGAAGAAACTCTTGATAAAACCACACAAAGTGGAAGAACTGTGAAGCTGTCTAGTCATTTCAAAGCCTGTATAGTTCACTGAAATCACTCAGTTTCCATTATGGGAAGAGTGATGTTATAAGACTATGGTAGATATAGAAATAGCTAACAGATAGAGTGCCATAGATAGTGTTCAAGAATATATGGTTTTGTTGGAGCAATACAACTTGTTACCATGGGTATTGCAACTGGCTTCCTTTGTGCCACTTTTTATATCAGCTTCAACAGATGTGATTTTGTGCCCATGTCTATTTATCTGAAACATAAACTGACAAAAGCTCTTTCTGTGCCACCCGCTCCTAATCTTATTTCAGGGCTTCGGCTTTGTACTGAAAGTATTTAAATAAAAAGCACTATGTTAGCCCGCTTCAGAATTTACAAGATGCCACCTTACTCTTAGAGCATCCCTGTTGATCAGTGTTCTATCTAATCTAAGGTATTCAGCGAGCTCTAATTACCATAGGACCCAGATATCAGATAAGGTTCTCTGAGAAAGTGACTTAAGGCCATGGCTACACTTACAGTTCTGCAGCGCTGGTAGTTACAGCTGTGTTCGGACAGCTGTGTAGGGCCAGCGCTGCAGTGTGACCACATTTGCAGTATTTGCAGCACTGTTGGGAGTGGTGCATTGTGGGCAGCTATCCCAGCATTCAAGTGGCTGCAACGTGCTTTTCAAAAGAGGGGGGTGGGGTGGAATGTGACAGGGAGCGTGGGAGAGACAGAGAGATTGGATTTTTGGAGCTGACACTGTTCTTAGCTCCCTGCCTTGCAAGTTCTAAGGACTGGAAGACACACAGTGCCTACCTTCAATCATTTTAAAAGTTCTGACCCCGTCCCCCACCCCTCTCTCATTCACTAAATGCAAATTATGCACTCCTAAATAGCCGTCAGACCAGATAAGGATCTGCTCAACATGGACTTCCCCCTCCCCCTCTGCCGTGTGAGCATGCTGTTTCTCTCTTCAAGCAAACAGCTGTGAACATTCCAAAGTAATTCCCCTGCCTGCCTCCGCTCGCTCAGCAAACAGGAGCTGTGTTTGTTTTTTAAATAAGCAGTTTGGCTGAACGCCGAGCTCCCCCTTTCTTCCGGTTTGTTGTGGACAGGAATTCTGGGATACCTCCTTATACCCCGGAGGTCAATAAAAGCGCTGATGGGGTCCACACTTGCTGACCAGCGCTGGATCACCAGCGCTGGATTCGCTACACCCGAGGCAGACCAGGTGTACAGCCAGCGCTGCAACCAGGGAGTTGCAGCGCTGGCCATGCTTTGCAAGTGTGGCCACATCCTAAGTTGCAGCGCTGTAACCCCCTCACAAGCGCTGCAACTCTCTAGTGTAGCCATGGCCTTAGCAGCTGCCACTTTGAAAGAAAGCAGGGTCTCTAGAAGCACTCTGGAGCCCTTTCAATGTGAAACTTTAGGATCTTGGAGGGAAACAAATGAGAAGGGTTCTGAAGCTGTTGGGTTTCACATGGTTGGTATGATAATTAAGCAATTTCCTTCACTCCTCAAGGCATGTGAATGTTTAGGAAGCGGGACACTCCTTGAAGTCAATGGGAGTTGTGCAATGGATTTACTGACCACAAGCAAAATCAGGCATTTACTGCGTGAAGCGAGAGGCTGTTCTGGACTGATTAAAAGTTCAGCATGACCCTCACAGTCTAGGCAGAGTGATAGGCTCTGCAGGTGGCTTATCGTGGGGTGCTCTGTCACCCCTAGCATAATTTAGACATCCCTGGGGGCCTATCTACATCACAACAATTTCCCTGGTCTGCTCTTTTGGCTGCCAGAATCACTTACTGCAGCGCTGCATGCTGCAGATCCACCCTTCCCACTCCTAGCTTGGGAGGAGCTGGATGGCTGTCTCCCTCAGTTCCTGCGCAGGGGCAATCCCTGGGCTGCGTATAGGGGTTTTAGAGCCTCTTTACACTTCTCCGACCTTTTCTACATTGTGTAAAAGGCCTGGAATCATTTGTGGGAGTAGGAGACAAAGGGAGTATCAGAGGGAGCTGAAGTGTGTCAGGGCTTGAGCGAGGGTGCTGCAAAATGTTAGAAATGAGACATAGGCTAGGATGGAACCATGCAGGGCTTTGAAGCGGGGGAATCTGAATATGATAAAGAAGGAGACTGGAAGCCAGACAGACACTTGAGAAGGAGGCAAGACGTGTATGTCAATTTCATGGTTTAATGTTTCATGCAAAATGTTAGTTCTTAAACAACATATCCTCTCTCCACTTAAAGGTCTTGCATTTCACTCCTGGACCACTTGACTGTATACCAGAATATTTTAGCAGGTGACACATATAGGTAGTAGGTAGCAGCTGATGCATGATGCATCTTTTGAACAGGTATTATATTGGACTCAGTAGATAACAGTTGACACAGTAAGTGATGTGCCAGGTTTAATAATATATCTGGCTTAACAAATTATGTGTCAGCTTCAACAGGTGACATCTCTTGGTTGGTGAATGATGTAACTGATTCAGTAGCTGATCCATCTTTCTCAATATTTGGATCATTAGGTGAGACATCTGCTTCTCTAAATGATCTCTTCTGCTGAGTGATTATACTGCATCAACGTCACCTCACTATGTAAGTGAGAGTTGTGTGCATGTGCCAGGGTTCTATTTCATTAGTTATTTGTATTGCATTAGTTTCAGTGCAATGCAGCCACATTCCTTTAGAATTTTGAAATGAATGGTTCTTTGTAGTAGCATTCCCTGGGGAAGGAAAGAAAAGAGCTTTAAGCGGGAAAAAAGGAGTTCTAAAGTTTTTATACACACACAGAGAGCAAGAGTGAGTGTCTTGGACCCAATCCTGCAATCAGATCTGTGTGAGCAGTTCCAATTGACATCAGAAAGGTTCAATGCTGGCACAAGTGTCCACCCTATGGATCTGAATGAAGACTCAGGACCTCTCTGTTTAATTGCCTTAATTTTTGCCCAGTTCAACCAGTATGTACTTCTGTGTTTCCCAGACTTCTGAAATATAAGTCTCCCTCTTCAGGAAAGTGAAACCAATTTGGAATCCCCTGCAGCCTTGCCTTGTGTTGTTAAAGGGTTACTCATCTCAATAGATAAATTTCCTGCTTTCTCCAAACTAGGAAGTACTGATAATGATCTTCATAATCTATTTTTCTTTTCTTACTTGCTTAGATGAGCAGTGAAATATTTAACAATATGGATGCTGACGTTAAAGAGCCATCACTGGCATCTGAGTTAACACTGATGGCAGTTCATACCATACAGCTGTTGTTTCAGGTTCTCTGCTAACTCAGGCAGCCATCTCAATGCCAGCTGCAGTTTTGATGGGTTTTATTTGCTACTATAATAGCTTAGAGGTTTACTTAAAAAAACCCAAAACCTCAGACTAGAGAATAACATACATCTGTCCATTCCATGCCCCTATGTTGGCTTCCTTTGTTCACCCCCGGGAAGTAGCAACCCATATTTTGGGAAACACTGATGTACTTCATAAGTGCAAGAATTTAATAAAGAAAAATAATGAAAATATTTCCCTCCTCATTTAGAAATCTGTTCTGTGTAGTTCAATCTTTTCCTCTGAAATGTGGGTCAAGCTATGTTACATGTATATCAGAGGAGTTGGCGTGGTGGCCTAAATTCCATGTTTGTGTTCACTGGATCCATAGATATAACTATCCATAATGCTGACTCAGCTTTTTGTTTTTCTGGGACAAAAAAAACCTGATCTCCTTTGAGAGCTGGGTAGGATCATTTGGTCAAAACTAAAGTTCTGTCTGCTTTTCGCAGACAAAAAAAATCTCATAGTGCTCGACTTTGCTAAAGTTTGCTCTGGTGTCCTTAGTCAAAAAATCCCCTCCTCCACTATTATTTAGCACATCTCTGCCCTGATTGTCTAACTAGCTGCTACCCTCCATCCCAGAAGTGGCTACATTTCAGTGCTGAAGGGGTTCCTGGTTTTGTATGCTGAGCATGATCCATTGCCCACTGAAATCAAAAGGAGCTTTGGCATTGTTTCCAAAAGAGGCTTGGGCCCATAGATTGTTTAGAGCTTTGGTCTCCCCAGATGAACAGCACTGTATACATATAAGACAGTACTTAGCTTCTCTTGCCTCTATTTTATTTATTCTGAAGGCTATCTGTATGGTTTCTTCTGTACTCAGTCCATGGTGTTTCATTTGCCTAAAAATTTAATTCATCTTGGATATTAATGTTTTGGAAGGACAGGGCTATACCAGGGTTAATTATGTATCACTATCAGTGATGCAGCTGCTGGACAGTAAAACTAATCATCAAATTCCAGAGAGGTGGAGGTCAGTTTAGCCAATCTCATCTTTAGTTATGCTCTCCAACATTACTCTCTGCTACTCCAAAAGTCCCTTCAGTTAAGGCACACCATTAATATTGTTTTCCTGCGGAAATTTCTCTCATGTTTTCAGCTCTGATAAAGCAGCCACCACTCTTTCATTGCCCCCTTCCAAAGCATGTTCACTTTTGTGACACAGTCTTGAGTAATGAGAATCGAGAAATCAGTTTTGCAACATTAATTCTGCCTCTCATCCACAGCTTTTATGACCCTTCTGCTATTCTGTTTGGCACGATTCTTTTTAGTAGCATGAAGCTTTCACTGGATCTTTCTAACAAAAGAACGGGGGGCACAAATTCCTGGAGGATGCCGGAGCTATTTTCTCCTGCACTTTTGAGTCCAAGGAGAATGTGGTTACAATGACTCCGAATATTAACTTTTCGTAACAAAGGTCCAGATCATCCCTCTCTTGAGGAAATGCTCTGGAGGAGGAAATCTACACAAGGGTCTCCTCACTGAGATCTGACTCTGTTGTCCCCAAAAGGGGCAAGGTTTGCCTCTCCCTGTGGAAAAGGCAACTGGGCTGGTCTCCAAACCTGGCAGAATCCCAGAGATTCTAGACTGGCCCTCCCCAGGTCCTGGCAGCATGGCTCAAGGACTCTCCAGGCTGCAGCTGCCGCTGGGATCCTCTGAGGGCAAGCTGTATTATCTTCTGACTAAACCATGTAGGACTGGAAGTAGGACATTATGCATTTCTCCTAATCCTTGTTCCAGTCATGACCATCACTCTTTCCCTGGCCAATCCAGTCTTCAACTCCTCTATCAGCATCGAGGCTGAGCAGAGGAGCCTCTGCAGGGATCATAGTGCACTACAGGGGCAGTGTTGCAAAGATCGGTAAGTCCTCTTTTCATGCAGAATGGGGATGATCCATGTGCACCTCCCTGTGTGGGTTCAGGGGGAATAGTGGGCTGTTTCTAAATGTTATTGAAAAAAACAGTTGTGATTAATATGAACAAGAGTGTTGTCAAGCTTAAAATGAACAACACTATTGCCAGTGTTAGGCCTAAAACTTCCAGAAGCTTTATAGAGCAAGCTTTGCAAAATTAAGCTGCAACTTGTGGTCAAAAGACACCTGCAACCAGACAACGTTTTATGCTGATTCCTATACGGTAAAATAGGTCATGACCACGGGTACGGCTTATTAAGGTCACCTTTGAAACTTGTGGTTAAGAGATGCTGCAGCCAAAGAACTGATTCCTATGTGGTTTTGATGGGCTAGGCCTTCAGGCATAAGTTATCAAAATAACCTTACCCACAATCAAGACAATAGCCCATTTAGAGGTAAGTTATGTCCTTGTAACCTAAAAAAATTAAAGCACCAATTGGTTATTAGAAAAACCACAGTTGAGACAATGGGCTATATGGAAATAAGTTGTCTCCTTGTGCATAACTTATAAAACTAAAGCAACCGCTGGCTACAAGAAAATAAGTAAGCATAAATTATATAGCCAAAGCAACAACGCTAACCGCTTGAAAGATTTGGCCTAACCTGATTGGTTGACCTGCTTCAAAACACGGCAGGCAGATGAGATTAAATGCATAGAGCCTCAGGTGGGCGTGTATATGTGTCTTGGTCTAAGAGGTTATTCTTTTTGATCGGTCTGACCCCCAACCCCTGAACCAAGGAAACCTGACTCACACCAGCTATCTGTACCTGGCCAGTGCAAAGAGCAGTCGACTAAAAGGTAACATATTCTCGGTAGGGTAAGGTTTTAAAGTAAAATAGTCTTGTTGCATGCAGAATAAGGTAACCGAGTAAAGAAGTCTTGATTGCTTGAGCTGATTTGATCACCAGTATCCTGTTACGTTTCTGGCTGCACTTTTCCCCTCACCTCCTTCTCTATGCACTCCCTATCCGTGGCCCCACAAAGTCACAGGACCTCCTGGTCAACCTCCTCCTTGCCCTGGCTAAAATGGCCATCTATGCAACCAAGGAAAGGAGGTTGGCCGATGGGGACTCCTGTGACTGTGGGGCTTGTTTCCGATCCTTAGTCCATTCACGCATCCAGGCAGAGTTCCTCTGGGCGGCGTCCACTGGCTCCCTTGATGCCTTTGAGGAGCAGTGGGCGCTGTCCAGGGTTCTCTGCTCGGTGTCCCCATCAGGCTCCCTTCTTATGACCCTCTGACAGCACTCCTGTCCCTGTCCTTTTATTAGTTGATTTGATCTCAAGTTGTACTGACACTGTAGTATTAAAAATGGTAGTGTTGGCATAATTTGATCTCAGATTATATTAATGCTGCAGTATTAAAAATAGTAGTAAAAGTTTAATACTAGTGTTAAATTGTTTAGAAATAGAAGAAAGTTGTTAATCAATTTATAGTATCTTTGTGTGTACTTGTGGTTATTAAGGGCAGGAATAGAACTTGTAAGATTGATAGTTAATGAGTAATAATAGCTCTGCATGTACTCATGCCTGTCATCAGTAAAAACTGCCAATGTTAAGAACATACTTTTATCGTAATAAGTAGCAAATGCTTAACGTTACCTATACTTGTGCTTGTCTGCAATATAATTTGTCATTTATATTAATCTTTATTCAATGCTGGTCTTTAATTTTCCTTTTCCTATTCTGTCTGTGTTGCATTTATAGCTGTAAGTCATTAAAAGCCTGTCTTGAGGAATAATCAGTAGTTTTAATTTCTTTATACGGACACCACTTAACCTCATTACATTTGTGTTGGGTGGTGGGAAGCAGTGATCACCCAGAGCCCCATTTAGGCCCTGGTGTGTGTCCCCTTCTTCCTATATCTCTGCAATAGTATTATCTTTTGAAATTCACAGCTCAATCCTTGTCAGTGTCTGCAGTTAGGAACTAAGAAGACAGGTTTCAGAGTGGTAGCCGTGTTAGTGTGTATCAGCAAAAAGAACGAGGAGGACTTGTGGCACCCTAGAGACTAACAAATTTAGCCCATGAAAGCTTATGCTCAAATAAATTTGTTAGTCTCTAAGGTATAATTTGTAGAATTGTGTCTCTCCTTCAGGTTTTCAGATAACATGGGTTTGGTGGGGACTGTCTTTCTGATAGAATCTCTCAATTTTATATGAGCTTTTTCACTGTATTTCAGAAATCTTCCTCCTTCTCCCTCTTCATCCCACAGAAACCTTATTTGGAAAAGCTATAGGCATTGATGTAAAAAGGTCTAAGCAAATTGCATTTTTGTTTTCAGTATAATATATCTTCATAAAGGGTTGTCAATCTTTTTACAGGCTCTCAGGAAATTTTCCCTCCTTAGCCTGTCATAAATTTAAGGCTAATTTAGCAGAATCCAGAGAGGAGTTGAACACTATCAGAAGCAGAGAAATCACCTCAACCCGCTCCTTCATTTTGGAGGAAAACTTTTAACAAGGGGTTTCCCAGAAGGTCAGCTGCAAGGTTAAACCCCCAGTTATGAAGCATGATCTTTCCATATCAGAAAAAGCAATTTCACCAATTTTGCCCTAGAAAACAACCAAAAGTGAAAACTTCTTTGTCCCTTATTGGCACTAATGTGCATGTCAATTGGCTGGCAGAACTGAAGTTTCCTGGATTATGGCTCTTCAGGCCCATGTTGCCCCAGCAATTGTTCCCTAGTTGGGAGAGGATCACTCACTTAAGATCTGTCTGGCCCCAATAATGTTCACACATTGACGAAAAAAGGGTAAAAATTTCAAAAGCACCTCAGTGACTTAGGAGCCTAATGGAAGTTAGGAGCCTAAATACCTTTGGCAATCCCATCTTTAGGCACCTACCTCTCATCAAAAGTGAATGGCTCGTAAGTGCTTGAAATCTGGATTCCTCGCTCCTGTCTCTTCCCCTTCCCAGACAGCCTACAAGCACTCACCCTTCCCTCTGGCGGTTAGCGGCTATTATGCACTAAGATTCAAATCTATTGCTGTTCTGACAAATATCAGTAAGTGAAAAGCAGGTTTTCCCTGGTCATTAAAATCTGATTTACACTGGGAAAGCTATTACCCTGCAGGGATTACATACAAATTTACCACACGGAAAATTGCCTCTCTCCTTGTTTCCACTACAGACAGAGGATAACATGAAAGCCAAGCTTGTCAAAAATAGTCATCCAAAGGTAGGCCCCATAATCTATATTTAGGCACCTAAATAAGGGACCTGATTTTCAGCAGTGCTGAATTCAGTGAGAGCTGCTGGGTATGTCGTCATATACTAGAGAAATAGGTCCATGTCATAGGTGAACAGCATGGCTGGTGCAAGGATATTTTGTGCCCTAGGCGAAACTTCCACCTTGCGCCCCCCATCCCTGGCACATTGGTTCATTGAGGGGCAAATTCCAACGATCCTTTATAGACCCCAGGGGCCAGCCTGCCCAGGGGTCAGCCATGCCCAGGGGCTGCTCCCCAGACCATGTTCCCCCCCTCCTCGCCCCCGAACTTGCCTGGAGGGTGCACAGCCCCACCCCCGAGCCCTCCCCACCCCGGAGACCCCTGCCCCGCATCAGGCTTGGGCCGCTGCAGCAGCTCGGCAAGGAGGCCGACCTGCTTGCATGGCAGCGAACCCCAGCCATGGAGGAGCTGGTGTGGCACATGGGGGCAGCAACTCTGCAAAGGCAGCGGCGGCACCGCTAGCACGGAGCAGCCGCGCTCCCGCCCCTCCTGCTCAGGCTGCACCATGGCGCCCACCCACCTGGGGGCTCCTGCAGCAGATGCATGTGGCAGAGGCTCCCATGCCCCTCCCCCCGGCTCCTCCCTCGCCACGCTCAGGCTCTGCGGCTCCTAGTATATAAGCCGCCGCCACCGCTTCCCCTCCCGGAGCAGGCTCAGGGCCCCGTGCCCTGACGGCGGCTCACATGCGTGGGAGCATGGTGAGAGGGGAACAGGGGGGTGCATGGGGGCCGGTGCCCACATGCATGTGCTGCAGCCTGCAGGAGCCCCCGGGAAGGGGCCCCAGGCTGCACCCTGGGCAGGAGGGGTGAGGGTGGTGCAGCTGCTCCCTGCTAGCGGAGGTGCTGTCTTTGCAGGGCTGCTGCCCCCCTGCGCTGCGCCGCCGCCAGCTCCTCCATGGCTGGGGCTCACCGCCGCGCAAGCCGACGCTCTGGCTCTCCATTGCCTCTGGAAGGCAGCTCCTCACTGCTGAGCCAGGGCACTGCTTTTTGGTGCCCCCAGGGCCATCCTTAGGATTTATGGGGTCCCATGCAGTATTATTAAACTGGTGCCCCTATGCCCCACGGCAGCCTGAGCTTGAAGCCCAGCGGAGGGATGTGGGGTGGAGGGACAAGGCAGAAAGAATAACAAGACGCCCAGCCTGCCTCATGGTGGCAGAGAGTCACAGTTCCCCGCAGAGACCCTGTACCCTCTCCCTCACGCAGGATGGATCTGCAGGAAGTACCTAATTAAAAGCACTAAAATTGAGAATAAAAATGTCAATCACAGGTTTTTTGATATGCCCTGAAGTTTGTCAGACATTTATTTTTTTATCATTGTAGTAAGGGTGAATAAGCTGTCTTGCTGAATACAACATTAAATATTATGGAATACATGATGCAGCTCTTCTCTATTTTACAGTTTCTTAATCAGTATTTCTAAATTTATTTTATATTTTAAATGTACTCTTAAGCCTTCATAAAGTAATCATTCCAGATTACTACATATTTAACTCACTGAAACAGACATTATTTTAAATTAATCCATCACAGTGGTTTAGTATGTTCATAACAATGTTCATTGCTTTTAGAAAAAGGGAACACTAATTTACTGCGTGTGATCTGCATAACAATACACATTTATGAAATTCCACTAACTTTAAAAAATGTTTCCAAAGATTTTAGGCATAACAAATGATTTTTATATCTTACTAAGGTATTGATTTTGCTGCAGGGTTCTTTTAAAACTAGTTTATCAGATAGTCAGAAGTAAAGAAAGAGAAACTCTTTGTCCAGCTATCTGGAAGCAAAGGGCTGTTGTCCCTTTAAGGGCTCTCTTCAGTTGGGGGACTGGGGGGGTTTGAAGGGAGAAATAGATGGACAGAAAGGACAGGAAGACTTTGGAAGTAAGTTTTTTTTTTTACTATAGTAATTAAAATGTGTATTTTAGATAAGGGTGGTCTTTTGAAGAATTTATTTAAAGAACCATATGTCTGAAGATCCAAGCATTTAAGGCTAAAGATGATCGTGCATCTAAAAATCTATGCAAGGATTTTTTAGAGATGTGATTTTATAATCTTCACCAACTCACTAATGAAATATTTGTAAAGCAAATTTTAAACTAAGGTCGTGTAGAGTAACATGTTCTGAGTAAATATTACAGTCATGCACAACTGTTTTGTCGGTACACTCAGAAACTGACAGTATATACCTGGGGGTTGGCAAATGCGTGTTAAATGGCTTCATTACCCACTGAATGGCTCTTTAACAGTTTCAGTGTTGTGCTAATATGTCTGGCAGGCTGGAGGCTTTTTCTCTTTTAACTACTAGATCTCCTTCCCAGGAAGTCTCCAGAGCCTGCAAGAAGGGTCAGAACAGGGATAGGAAAAGCAGGAAGGTGGACACTAAGGAAAAGCAGGAGGGTGGACCATTGGTGCCCCAAATTTTCTGGTGTCCTACCCAGCTGCCTACGCCTAAGGACGGTCCTGGGTGCCCCCAACCATTTGGCGCCCTAGGCAACTGCTTAGTTTGCCTAGTGGTTGCACCAGCCCTGGTGGACAGGCAGCAGAGCTGGACTGTAAACTCCTCAGAGCAAGAACTGTCTTTTTATAGGTGTTTTTACAAAAACTGACAACAGTGCCCCAGTCCTGACTGAGGCCTTTTGAGTGCTACTGTATTATAAATGCTAAATAATAATGATAATGAACAGTCTGATTAAGTCCTAAATTAGTGTCATTAACAGATAGTTAAGAGTTAATGCCTCTTTTTCCTGTAAAGGGTTAAGAAGCTCAGTAAACCTGGCTGACACCTGAAAAGAGGACCAATAAGGGGACAAGATACTTTCAAATCTTGGTGGAGGGAAGTCTTTGTTTGTGCTCTTTGTTTTTTGGGTGTTGATCGCTCTTGGGACTAAGAGGGACCAGACGTCCATCCAGGCTCTCCAAATCTTTCTGAATCAGTCTTTCATGTCTCAAAATTGTAAGTAATAGCCAAGCAAGGCGGATTAGTTTTATGTTTGTTTTCTCAACTTGTAAATGTCCTTTTTTTTTATGTAACTTTGATCCTAAGGCTAGAGGGGGTTTCTCTGGGCTATACAAATTTGATTACCCTCTAAAGTATTTTCCATCCTGATTTTAGAGAGATGATTTTTACCTTTCTTCTTTAATTAAAAGCTTTTTTTCCTTGTTTTCAGATCCAAGGGGATTGGATCTGGACTCACTTGGGATTGGTGGGGGAAAGGAGGGGGATGGTTAATTTCTCCTTGTTTTAAGATCCAAGGGGTTTGGATCTGGGTTCACCAGGGAAGTGGTGAAGTCCCTCAAGGCCACCCAGGGAGGGGAGAGTTTTGGGGGGACAGGAAGTGCTCCAGACACTGAAATTTCTGGATGGTGGCAGAGTTACCAGATCTAAGCTAGTAATTAAGCTCAGAAGTGTCCATGCAGGTCCCCACATTTGTACCCTAAAGTTCAGAGTGGGGAAGGAACCTTGACAATTAGTAATAGCAACTATGGTGTAATTAAATTTAACATCCTAGTAAGGGGAAAATACCAAAGTAACCCACCACAGTAGCATTTAATTGCCAAAAGGGGAACTACACAAAAATGATGAAGCTAGTTAAATGGAAATTAAAAGGAACAGTCAGAAGAGTGAAATGCCTGCAAGGCTCATTGAAACTTTATTAAAAACACCACAACAGAGGCATAAACTATATGAATACTCCCAAATTAAAAAGAGGAATAGGACCAGAAAAAACGCCACCAGGGCTAAACCACAGAGTAAAAGAGGTGGATTGAGACAAAAAGTTATCCTTTAAAAATTGGGAGTTAAATCCTACAGAGGAAAATAGAAAGGAGCATAACTCTGGCAAGTCAAGTGTAAAAGTATAATTAGGCAGGCCAAAAAACAATTAAAAAAGCAACTGCCAAAACACAGAAAAATATGCTACTAATTTAAGTTAATTTTGGCATGAAAGGACCTAGGGCTTACAGTGGATGAGAAGCTGGATATGAGTCAACAGTGTGCCCTTGTTGCTAAGAAGGCTAATGGCATTTTGGGCTATATAAGTAGGGTCATTGCTAGCAGATCGAGGGACGTGATCATTCTCCTCTATTCGACATTGGTGAGGCCTCATCTGGAGTACTGTGTCCAGTTTTGGGCCCCATGCTACAAGAAGGATGTGGAAAAATTGGAAAGAGTCCATCAGAGGACAAAAAAATGCTTAGGGGGCTGGAGCACATGATTTCTAAGGAGCCACTGAGGGAACTGGGATTGTTTAGTTTGCAGAAGAGAAGAATGAGGGAGGATTTGATAGCTGCTTTCAACTACCTGAAAGCAGGTTCCAAAGAGGATGGATCTAGACTGTTCTCAATGGTAGCAGATGACATAAGAAGGAGTAATAATCTCAAATTGCAGTAGGGGAAGTTTAGGTTGGATATTAGGTAAAACTTTTTCACTAGGAGGGTGGTGAAGCACTGGAATGGGTTATCTAGGAGGTGGTGGAATCTCCTTTCTTAGAGGTTTTTAAGGTCAGGCTTGATAAAGCCCTGGCTGGGATGATTTAGTTGGGGATTGGTCCTGCTTTGAGCAGGCGGTTGGATTAGATGACCTCCTGAAGTCCCTTCTAACCCTGATATTCTATGATTCTATGAATTTTTGTAAGTCCATCAGAAGCAGAGAGCATGCCAAACAATCACTGTGGCCACTGGATGATCGAGGTACCAAAGGAGCACTCAAGGAAGACAAGGCAGAGAATTCTTTGTAACAGTCTTCACTGCAGAAGTGAAGCAGATTCCCACACCTGAGCCATTCTTTTAGTTGACAAATCTGAGGAACTGTCTCAGATTAAGTTGTCGGCAGAGGAGGTTTTAGAACAAATTGATAAATTTAACAGTAATAAGTCACCAGTATCAGATGGGATTCACCCAAGAGTTTTGAAGGAACTCAAATATGAAATTGCAGAACTACTAACTGTGTTGTTTAACCTAGCATTTAAAACAGCCTCTGTACCAAATGACGGGGGATAGCTGGCTAATTTTTTAAAAGGCTCCCAGATGCAATCTTGGCAATTACAGGCTGATGAACCTAACTTCAATACCAGGCAAATTGGTTGAAACTATAGTAAACAGAATTACCAGACACATCGATGATCACGTGTTGAGGAAGAGTTAACATGGCTTTGGGAAATCACGACTCACCAATCTATTTTAATTCTTTGAGGGAGTCAAGAAACATGTGGACAAGTGTGATCCAGTAGATATAGTGTACTTGGACTTTCAGAAAGCCTTTGACGAGGTTCCTCACCAAAGGCTCTTAAGCAAAGTAAGGAGCCATGGGATGAGATAAAAGGTCCTCTCATGAATCAATAATTGGTTAATTGCAAAGAGTTACAAAGGCATCTCACAGAACTGTGTCACTAGGCAACAAAATGGCAGATGAAATTCAATGCTGATAAATGCAATGTAATGCACATTGAAAAATATAATCCCAACTATCCATATAAAATGATAGGGTCTAAGTTAGCTGTCATCACTCAAGAAAGATCTTGGAGTCACTGTGGATAGTTCTCTGAAAACATTTACTCAAAGTGCAGTGCCAGTCAAAAAAGCTAACAGAATGTTAGGAACCATTAAGAAAGGGATAGATAACAATACAGAAAATATCATGTCACTATATAAATCTATGGTATGTTCACACCTTGAATTGCATGCCCAGTTCTTGTCATTCCATCTCAAAAGAGATATATTAGAACTGGAAAAAGTACAGAGAAGGGCAACAAAAATGATTAAGGATATAGACAACATCCATGAAAAGAGATTGAAAAGAATGGGCCTGTTCAGCTGGGAAAAGAGACAACTAGGGAGGATATGACAAAGGTCTATGAATGGCATGGAGAAAGTGAATTGGGAAGTGTTATTTACCCCTTGATGAAACAGATGAACCAGGAGTCACACAATGAAATTAATAGGCAGCTGTTTTAAAACTGACATAAGGAAATGCTTCTTCACACAATGCACAGTCAACCTGTAGAACTCATTGTCAGGGGATGCTGTAAAGGCCAAAAGTATAAATGATTCACAAAAGAACTAGGTAAGTTCATGGAGGATAGGTCCATCAATGGCTATTAGCCAAGATAATCAGGGATGCAACCTCATGCTCTGTGTGTCCCTAATCATCTGGTACTGGATGAAGCGGATGGATCAAGTGACCAACTGCCCTGTTCTGTTCACTCATTCTGAAGCATCTGGCACCAGCCACTGTCAGAAGACAGCATACTGGGCTAGATGGATCATTAGTCCAACTCAGTATGATCATTTTAGTATTCTTAGCTTCAGCATTAATTGTAATCAGAAATGGCCAATGGCATAATTTACTTCTCTCTCCCAGCTTGAATTATTTCCCTCTAATGTCACATTCTCATTCAACTGCTTAAAGTAGCGGTTCTCAACCCGAGGTCCGCGGGCCGCCCAATTAGCACGCAGCTGTGACCCGGCTGTTCTTAAAAAAAATTCAAAATTTGCTGCTCTGGTCTGAAAGGAGAGACAGCGTCTGGCAGCCTGCTGGAGTGCTCTTGCCAGAAGGGTGTGGGAGAATGGGTCTCTGGGCAGGTTTGTGGGGGGAGGGGGTGCTCTGGGCAGTGAGGGGGTGGGGGGCACTGGGAACTAGGGGTTTGTGGGGGTGCTGCAGCACATCCCAGGTTTTAGGCTGCCCGGCCCCACATGGCCCCATGCAGTGGGGTCCGGCGTCTGGCCCCGTACCCAAGGCTCCACTCCTGGTCCCATTCTGTGGAGGGGTCTCTGGGTGAGGGCCGCTGGGCAGAGGGGACTGTGGGGAGTTTTGGAGGGGCATGCTGTGGTTCTCAACCTGTGGCCCACAATGATAAATAGTTTGAGAACCACTGACTTAAAGCATAGCTCAGCAGTGATGCTAGCCTCTCAAAATTCAACAGAACAAAATCAATGGAAGCCAACAGTATGTTATTTTCCCATACTACTCATCAGCTATGATTAGGGATTTCTATCCAACACCATTTCTTTTTTCCAAAAGGGTTAACAGTAAATTTAAGACTCCATGGGCCCAATTCTAATCTCATTTACACCAGTATAATCTAGCAGGACTCCAGTGAAATCACTAGATACACTAATGCAAATGAGACCAGAATTTGGCCCTATGATTTATAAGCACATCATTACAGAAATTGAAGATTACACTAAATAGGAACAAATTTTTATACATAGAAGTCATAAATCCCCACCTTCATTTATTGAAAGTCTTTAGTTTTACAAACAAAACTAATACTGTTCATTATATATAAAAGGCAAAATAGAAAATAGAAGCATACATATAATGCATTAAAAAAGGAGGGGCAAAACACTCATTGAAATCCATTAGAGTTCACAATTCATATAAGCTTGATGTTTAGGTATAGTCAAAAAAGGGTCTACATAAAAGCAGCAATTTCTTATTCAACAGATGTGTTCTCTATATGTACCCTAAATCCAATATTCTTACTTCTCCGACAACAAGGCATGCTGTGTTTTCAATGGGGAGCTCTTTTTAAAAACTGATGGCATTATATGGTCCCAAAATAAGTTTTTACTCCTTTTTACTGTTGGTAGTACTGCAGAGCAATACAGTTCTAGGCATGAGATTCTGTTCTGGCTCTCACATCACCAGACTTCTTAATTGGGCAATAATTATAGAATCTTTACTTTTTGGTGACTAGAGTTGTACTAAGTAATAATGCTTATCTGTCGTGCAGATAAGGAAATTGAGGCACAAGGTACTTAAGTTCCTCAACCACACTGAGTCTATGGCAGAGCAGGGAACAGAAGCCACGGGCGAAATCCTAGATCAATTAAGACAATAGCACACAACACATTTTAACTTCAGTGGGGCCAGGATTTTACTCCAAGCTTCTGGAGTCCTAGCTCTATGCTCAATCTAATGGATCACAACTTTATCTGTAACATAACTCACTTGAGCTAGGCGATAATGTGGGAACGAGAAAGAACCCAGCCTGATTGCCAGATCACAGGTTGAGCTTGCAGTCCATGTGGGTTTGGGAGTCCAGCTTTTGCCTTATAAACTGAGTACATTTGATATGGACCAAATTTGAGATGGACTTCACAATGCCATTCTGGCAGTTATTTTTGCAGGTAGAATCCAGAGGATTGGATCAAAAGGATTAACAGAAAATAAGGAGCTACAGTAAATAGTACTAAAGATTGGAGTGTTATTTAATTTACATCAATTAATGTAACCCACGTGTGCTAGAGTTTAATAGCTTTCATTGCACGGATACCAAACCAAGCAAAACAGCTGCAAAAGAACAAAATGGACTACTATAGACCACTGCAGTTAGAATTCTGAGGTCTGAGCACCTCACCAGCAAGTTGAACAACACTGGAATCTGTAGTTTCATTTATTTATGTGATCTTCCAAAGGATACAGCATTGTCAAAAATGTGATTTTTTTCAATCCCCTAGTACATTGCCCTTAAGTTTTCAGGGTAAAGGACAGACACTTCTTTTCCTCTACTTCTAATACCCCACCACAGAGACACAAATCTCTCTCTTCTATTCAAAACTGTGGTGTTTTAGGTCTGGAAAAATATTAATCCATTTACTCTTTAGCTGCTACCAATATAATCCCATCTCTTTCTGTCACTAAAACCAGAATTATAATTGATGTATTTCCAGAAAGATATTAGATTTCACTTGACACCTTGCTGCCCAATATTCCCTTCATCCCACCATGTGTTTAACTCCTCATAATTCTCTTTAGTTTTTGCTGTTCAACATCCTGTATCATTGGCTAATTTTACCAATTCACTAAATACTTTGTCCTTTAAATCATTAATACTTACATTAAAAAAAAAACCCACAGAGCCGTTGGATACTTCACTATTCACTCCCCTTTGCTAAGAGAGAAAGATATTTATTATGACCGTTTCCCATCACTTAACTAGTTTTTAATCGATAGCATGGTTTTGGCCCCTACTCCCAGGTCATTCGATTTCCTTTAACAAATGGTAATCCTGGGTCTGACATCAACTCCCTCATAATATTGTGGATGTCACTTAACTGTTTGCCTCCTTTTTCCCATCTGTAAACTGATGATAATAACAACATTTACCTATCTTCCAAGATACTACTGTCAGTAAAGTACATTAAAGATGTAATGCGCTAAATAATAATTAGCACCTCTAATTATATGGACCTCAACCTCATCAAAAGCTCTGTGAAAATCTAGTGCTGAACATACATTATTACTCCTCCCTCAAAAAATGTTCAGCTCTATTTAAAACCAGGACAAATTAATTCAGAAACCTTGTTTAATTCCTTACATTTTATAAACATCAAATAGATTAAAGCAACATGCTTACAACAAACAAAAACAAAACAGCGTAGTTGGGATTAACAAAATTAATACACATAAACTTTCACTTTATGGACTTCTTTGTCTTCACATTCTCTTTGCTTGTTGTAATAATAGAAAGTATTGTCCCTTCTCTGAAGTTTCTTCACAAATCCTGTTTCTGGCCAACGATCCACCTGCAAACAGAATGAAAAGAATATACATATCTTCTGAACAGGCTGCCACTGAGAGGAAACATCCATGTAGAACACATCACAGGAGATGAGATATCTTTATATGGATTGTAGTTTGGTGAATAAATTGGTTTGTAGCTGATTGGAGTCTTTATGATTAAATCGCTTAACTCTAATAAAGATTAAAAAACATAAAACATCAGAAACTAGTTTCTAGTCAAAGTTCTGTATGGTATAAAAACGCATAAACAAACCAGCAACACTTCACTATGTCAGAAGAGAGCAAGAATGATCCAAAAGGGATGTGATGGAAGCCATAGCACTTGAGTCATCTAAAACTGGACTGGACAAAGCTGTTAGAAAATATGGTGTACAGAACAGGAAAAACCATTGTCTGGTGCAATGGAGGGTACTGGAGTTAACAGGTCTTTTCCTCTCTAATGTCTATGACTCCCTTTGATTAGCCAATGGATGCCTTCCTTTTACTGTATAAATAAGAGTCAATCATTCAAAAATCCGAATGACTGAAAGATTCCACTTTTTATGGAAGAATTATGTGCAAGTAAAAGGTTCTTCAGCACCTTTCTAACCATAAAAAATAGACACATCATTAGTTTTGTCATTATTTTCAAAGAAACAAATGAGCCATATGTAAAATCAGGAAAGTTAGTATCAACGGACCCAATCCTACAAGGTGCTGAGCACCATCACCCATAGCCTTCAATTCAGTACTTCACAAGATATTTATTACATTGTAAAAAATGCAGACATTCAATCCTTTTACTTAAAAAGCTTCTGGAAACTTCCATGGAATTAGGTAAGCACCTGCAGTATTTCCTATTGTCTTGAATCCTAAATATTAAATTTCTCACTTCTGATCAGCAGGTATGGATGTCAGTAGGGATATCAAACCAGATTGCATTTGAATTCTCTCTCATAAATAGCGGTTTTATTACTCAGCCTAATACTTAAATATACAGATCTGCTGGCTCTTTGGATTACTTCTCTAAAGGGAAGTACCATATAATATTCCTTGTATCTCCACTCATATCTTGTAGCATCCATGATACAGCAAAAATGAGCCATATTTTAAAATGTGATCAGTTACAATATAACTGATGCTAATTTCACTGAAGTTTGACATAAACAGAGCTCCACGTAGTTTTTAAATTGGAAATTATTTTGTTGGGAGCGTCTCTCTGCCAATGGGATCAGAGTTTATTTTGTGGCTTGTACCCTGTAACAGTCTTGACTTTTATCTTCTGCAATTTATTAACTAGAGGATCCTACCATTCTCATTAAAAGATCTAGGTAGACATCTGTGTAAGCACTTATACTACACTCTTCACCACAGTATCTGAGCCCAATACAAAAGAACGAACTGCATCTTCCTTTATACCTCTATTTTTCAGTAGGTTATAATTCAGCCATGCATTTAAAAAAAATTTAGTTCAGTAGTAATTTTTCAAAGACCACTTTGCATGGTTACAATAATTTATGTATGTAAAAAGCAGCATCTTACCAATTTCAAAGGCTTGAGTGTGCATATTATCCTGAATTAAAACATGAAATTTGGTTAGAGACTGGACACTAATATAGTTTAATCTGTTAGTGGTATTTTGAAAATACTTCAAACAGTTGATTTTTAAATAATGGAAGGTAGCAACAAGACCTCAGTAGTACCAAAAGTTTTCTTTGATGAAAACTGTATATTTCAAAATAATTACATAGTAGATCTGAACAGATTTTTAAAAGGGATTTTGAGGAACTGCATGATTTAGGAGATTAATAATGAAATATAGAGCCTATCATCTATCGGTTTGTTAGTTTGAATCCAGAGCAGATTCATAGCTGTATGACACCTGGTGACTAACCAGTAGCTTAGATCATACACAATGACATTTTCAATGGGTACAAGATAGAGTTCTTGATGTTCTTAGTAGAGCAGTATCTGCATTAAACCACCTCCACCACACCTGGCTCAACTTTCTCAACTGTTGACGTTTTCAGCAGAGAGGCCAAGTACTGCATGTACAAGGAGTTTAATCCAGCTCCCACACAAATCAATGGTAAACCTGCCACTAATTTCAGGGATGCCCGATTGAGCCATGGATATTGAACACCTTCTCGTCCTTAAAAAGGGAGTGTAGCATGTCAGGGGGTGTGCCCATTGGCAGAGTAGTGTGTGGAAGCTGTCCATGAGCTGCCCATGCCATATCTTTCACCAGCATTCTTTTTTAATGAAAAAAAATCTCCATTATGTAATAAAAGCTCTGAAATGTTTAAACATGTAACTGATAAAGAGGTAGCACACTGCAGGCTTGCCAGAGTTTCAGTGTCAAGTAAAATAAATGTATTTGAAAATCAGTTATTCTGCACTTCTAAAACTACCTAAAGAACTAAAATTGAATTTAATTAAAAACAAAAGCAAATGAAAGGGAATATACTGTGTGCCTCCATTTTTATTTCACTATTTAATAGGGAATAGAGAATTATAATACATAGCCCCTGCATAGTTATAATCTTACCATATCAACTTGCTTCACTTGTTTATATTCAATTTCATCCCTGTATCCAGCTTGCTGAAATCTGTATAGATTCTCTATCTCATCTGACCATTTTTTGGCACGACTTATAGATTTTGGTTTGATGTCAGCGCTAGCCATGGCTTCAGGAACTCCACCAGATATTTTGCTGAAACTAAGTTTTAAAAATGATACATATAAAAACTGGCACAAGCCATATTGTTGAAGTTCTACATAAAAACGGGTAGAACAAAATTGTTAAGCATAGTAAACGAGTTATAGTTAATCAAAAACAAACAAACAAAAAAAACCCACCACCTCAAAACCCCAAAGTAAAAACTAGCAAGTTAAAAATGTCCAGAATCACACTGAATACATGATGTTCTTTGGAGTAAATCCATATCACCTGTATTTCAGTTTCCAGATGTGTAAACTATTATAATGCCATTTTCCAGGGTATGCTCAAATTACTGATGACAGTGCTCTTTGGAATTCACATGGCTGAACTGATCCCAGAGCTAAAGCCACTGAAGTCAACAGAGCTGCTCAAGTGATGAATTTGACCTAAGTTTCCAAATCTAGAGCAATTTCAATATGTAACAGGAACCAGTTTTCTCTTCTAGTTCACCTCTTAATTTTATTGTATTGATTTTTTGAGTATTTCTTTGTGACATTGAGCCAGAAAGGGTTAAGCGACTAGCAAGATAAATGACCCAAATTCAACCTTTAAAGACATTAGAAAAGTATATAAATGGTAATTAAGGCCATTCTTTATAAATATCTAACAAAGCCATGGTAGATAGAGCTTTGAAATGTAGACTTGTACTGTTAGAGAATTAGAAGAAGATACTGTTTTTATTTGTCTGTTTCCCTACAGCTTGTTAGATATTAACAATGTAACCAGAAGATTCCTGTCTGTTACTATATTTTACTGATTCAAAGAGCAATGATTCAGAGGGAATATTAACATTTAGATGAAACTTGGATGTAATAATAGCATTGGCAATATTTTTCTTTGAAGTCTGTAGTAAACTGTATGTCTTAATGGATAATTACCTTATGCTGATTAATGTAACTAATTACCTGTGTATACATAGGAAACAGGAGTTTTTACTTCAGAACCACAATGCTTCACCCAAGGAATACCTGCTGTGAAGAGGCTATCAGTAACCTGCCAGAGATCTATAAAAGAACTCTAGAGCTCTGATCCTGTTATTTCAGATCTGCTTAAGCTTCGTCTGGGGAAGTTTGAGTTGCAAGACTGAGGTCTCCAGCTCTAGTCTGGATTACCCTGCTAATTCTCATGGAAGAATTTGAACAAACTCTATACATGAAGTGCTATTTGGATTATAACCTGATGAACTAATTCTGAAAAGAACTTTTTGCAACTCAGCAGCTCACCATCTCTACTGTGAAACTGATCTAAGAACTTTATTCATATCTGTATGTATAAAAATCTTTTAACCACAATACTCTTTCTTTTTTAAATAAATTGTTTAGTTAATAATAATTGGCTGTAAGCATGTATTTGGGTAAGATCTGAAATATTCATTGACCTGATGGGTAATGTGTCCGATCCCTTGGGATGAGTAGAACTTGATATATATTGAACAAGATTTTCCTCATATTTGGTTGGCTGTCTGTGTGAGAGCCCAAGTCTGGATAGCTTTAAGGGAACTGTATTTTTGGCTTCTGGGTAACAAGTAAGGTATTGTAGCAGATGTTTTGTTGCTGGCTTGGTGAATCTAATTATTAGAATAACCACCAGTTCTGGTTATCATCTGTCCCATTCTTTGTAGTTTGCCCTGACTGCATAATCTCAGTGTGGTCCCTCCAGGCACCAATGGTCGCAATCTTATTTTGCTAATAGAGAGCACTTTTCATTTACGCAGGAAGAAAAATACATCAGATGCTACAACATCTGCTGGATATCATTGGTCAATGGGCCAAATTCTTCTCACAATAACTTCGTGTCACCAAGCTGTATCTGCATAATTAGGAAGAGTTTGCTGTATTTCCAAGAACCTGTCTTCATTTAAGAAAGTTTCTAGACTTGATGCTGATGAGGATAAAAATTCTGTTGGGTCATGTGCTCCCATGGCTTATAGGCTGAAAAGAATAGCAATTGACTACAAAACCTGCCTCAAAATCCTACACACAACTGAAACCCCTTATTCAGTATGTGGTTCAATTCAGAAGTCAGTCCCCTCAAACAACTACAGAAGAGACCATAGGAGTTATTGCTTGCATGGCAGCAGTTGTTTGGGAGTGGCTGAAAACCGCATTTGTATTTGACATAATAATTTATAGTGGATTCTTTGCACAGAAAGGCCATCAGCAAACAAGGAAAAGGGGCATAATCTCAGTTTGCATGGGGTTTCGTGAAGATTCGTACATAAGTACAGTAACTCCTCACTTAATGTCCTCCTGCTTAACGTTGTTTCAAAGTTACATCACTGCTCCATTAGGGAACATACTCGTTTAAAGTTGTGCAATGCTACCTTATAATGTCGTTTGGATGACTTTACAAGGGAGCATTGCACAAGTTCCTCTTCTCCACCTCCTCCCTCCCAGCGCTTCCCCCATCACCAAACAGCTGTTTGGTGGCGCTTAGGACTTTCTGGGAGGGAAGGAGGGAGGGAATCAGCGGGGAAGCTGGCTCCCCTTCTCCCCTGGCAGGCAGGGCCACCCGCAGGAGCTTTAGGGCCTGCATCTCTAAAGCCCGTTTCGGAATGTGGCCCTGTAAGCATGGGCCAGAGGACCCAGGAGGAGCAAGGGCAGCCACACAGCCAGCGGCCGGAGAGAAGCGGCGCTTTGAAGGGGAAAGCGCTGCTTCTCTCCAACCAGTCTGCGCAGCTGTCCCTGCTCCTCCTGAGTCCTCAGGCCCGTGCTTGCAGGGCCACATTCTGAAAGGGGCTTTAGAGCTGCAGGCCAGGGCCCCAGGGCCCTGCAGCCCCTAAAGCCCCTGCATTCTGGGTGGCCCTGTGGGGAGGAGGCATCTCCCAGAATCGTGGCCATGGGGGCGGTGCTGTGCTGTGCAGAGC
Organism: Gopherus evgoodei; assembly: GCF_007399415.2. Classification (NCBI taxonomy): domain Eukaryota; kingdom Metazoa; phylum Chordata; order Testudines; family Testudinidae; genus Gopherus; species Gopherus evgoodei. The sequence continues at coordinate 351,375,319 of NC_044322.1, forward strand.
CATCTGCACACCCCCTGCACCAAACAGGAGCGGCCCCAGGTAAATGCTCTGTACCTCCTGCCTGCCCCAGCCCTGAGACTCCTTCCACACCCGCAACCTGAGTGCCCTCCTGCACCCTAACTCCCAGACCCTGAACCCCCAGCCCAGGGGTAAGACAGGGGCACCTCCCCACCACAGTACAGTACTGTACAGTATATAATGCCTTTTGTCTGCCCCAAAAAAATCTCCTTTGAACCTAATCCCCTCCATTTACAGGTCAATGGGAGCTGCCGGAAGTGACGTGGGCCGAGGGACTTACTGGCCGCTGCTTCCAGCAGCCCCCATTGGCCTGCAGTGATGAACCGCGGCCAGTGGCAGCCGCGATCGGCCGGACCTGCGGACGGGGCAGGTAAACAAAGTGGCCTGGCCCGCCTGGGGCTTTCCCTACATAAGCGGTGACCCCAGTTTGAGAAACACCGTCTTATGGGAAAATTGGATCTGTTTAAATTGTTTCACTTAAAGTTGCATTTTTCAGGAACATAACTACAACATTAAGTGAGGAGTTACTATATACAGATACCATGGCCCTTTTCTAAAGATGTTGCCATATACATGGTAGTTCAGCACTCCACAATTATTAGCTCTCTTTAAATGCCAATTGTCAATAATTACAAAGAGTTTTTTCTCCTCACACTGTGGGATACCACAATACAAACTAACCTGCTCAGCTGAGTCTTTGAGCTATTTCTCCTTATTGCACGTTTTTATTACAAAGGGAAACATGACCCAGTGTGAATTAATAAGCGCTTTAGAATCCTTCTGGAAGAAAGATGTATAAATTGTAAGGTATAATATAGAACTGTTACACTGCTGACCAACTGAGCTTACAGACAGATATACTGAAGCAATGCTAGCAAATGAAGTACAGTATAGGATTAGATCTTAATTAGGTATTAACACTAAAGATCTGTTATGGCCACTTACATGTCACTAGGATTAACCATTTGTCTGCTGAACTATATACCAGGCTCATCTAGCAAATGCACTTGTCCAATGCAACGGACATACATGGCACCTTCTGACTATCTATTAATTCAAGCAAACTTTCCATAAAAGCTCCTGTGAAAACACAGGCAAAACATACACATAAAGGCCCAGACAATGGAAGTTTGGAGCCTAAATACCTTTGAGGCTCTGGGCCAAAGTGCCAAGTAGGTGCATGCAAGTAAAAAACAAACCTTACCATTTTCAAGCTGGTACGTCAAACCTTTTATCTAAGTTTAATAGGTAAATCACTTACACTGATGTGCAGTTGAGACAGCCCAGAGTGATCAGTCAAAAAGCTCAATTTGCCAACAGACACCACAGAGTTACCATTTGCATTACTCTTCTAATTTAGAAGGAAATCGTGCAATTTCACATCCCACTATGTGGTACTGGGAAATACTCTACGGTGATTGCCATTACAGAGACATCAATGAATAAATTCTGTAAGTGGTGGAATCCTGTATCTTCTTGGGTTATGTATAGTAGTCGAACACAAACATCCTAGAATAGGTGCATGCACAACTTGAAGCAGATTACTACTCTCGATGTCCTGTGTTTTAAAAATGTTCTGACGGTTCCCACTTTCACCAAGACTGTTATGTAACCACACCTCTTCCCCTATTTCCCCCCCTGCTGTCTCATATATTTCCTTAAAATTCAGAAAGGAAAAGAAAAGGACAAGTCTACAGTGGCACAGATCTGTGCCTAAAAGTCAGCACAGTTTGGAAACCAGCCTACCTATCCTATGAATCTTGTAAGTTTGTTTTATGTTTGAACATATTTATGGCAGTAATATCCAAAGTAGGAGTCAGGCAGTGATAAGTAGAAGTATCAGCAGATAAGTCAGACCATTTCAATTCAGTGGGGCTCTACTGGCAAAGGAGTTGCAAAGGGGTGAGAGAGAGACAAGACATAATCTACCCAGGATAGGACCCCACATTGTGTTTGACTCCATTATTAATTATATCGGGGTCCCAAATGCAGTGCTAGCAGGTGCCATGGTGCCCGCCAGGGTGTCTAAGTGCGCCCGCGTACTGGCCGGTGGACGAGCATCCACTGAAATGCAGCTGACAAGCTGCATCATCGAGAGACGTCGCTGCTAAAATGCTGCCGATTTTCAGCGGCACTTTGACGGCGACACCTCTGGAGGACACTGCTTGTTGGCGGCATTTCGGTGGTGATGCCTATTGACGTTGCCACTTGGCAGAATTTTGGCAGATGCTCGTCCACCGCCACGGTCCTCCAGGGCTCATCATCTGGAGCCCACCAGATGAAAAAGGTTGGGGACCACTGAATTATATGAATTCTGGTAGTGCCTAAAGGTCCCAAATAGGGTTGAAGCCCTATTGTATTGGTCATTGTACACACACACAAGATGATGGCTATTAGCCAAGATGCTCAGACATACAACCTCATACTCAGGGTGACCTTACACCTGTGACTGCCAGAAGTCATGAAGGGAAGGCAAGGGTGGATCTCTCCAAAATTGCCATATTCGATACACTTCCCCTGAAGCTCTGGTAGTGGCCACTATCGGTGACAGGACAATGGGCTAGATGGACCTTATCGATGTGACCCACTAAGGCAGTTCTTATGAGCCCTGCCCTGAAGAGCTTACAGTCTAAAAGACAAGATGGACAAAGAGATATAGACTAACAACGACAAAAATACAAGGCAACAAAAATACAGTGCAATTCCTTCTCGTACCCTCCCCCCCCCGCATAACAACCCTTGTCCCTACCAACCCTTGCAGCCTTGCCAACCCCAAACGTGCAAAATCCATGAGTCAGGCCCCACCCAAATCATGAGAGTTGCTTAAAAATCCTAAGATTTTAAAGAATTCTAATTGTTTTCTTATCATTTGCCTTCTGCAGCCCGAGCTGCTAGGAGGGACGCGTGGATCATGTTTTAAAGCTTTTCTTAGAAACCACCAGCCCCCAAAATTATATTGTTAAATGAAAAAGGAGACTCTCCCCTAAACCCATAACCACAGGAGCTGCAACTTTAAGGGGAAATCTCCCCTTAATCCCAGGCCTCCAGGAGCTCTGGCTTTAAGGAAACCCCCCCCTCCCATCCCAGGACTCCAGGAGCCGGGGCTTTTTAAAGGAACCCCAAGCTGCTCCCCTGAGCCGGGGGGGGGGGCTCAGCAGCACCCTGCTCCCCTCAGGGTTCCCCGGGCTGGGCGGGCGCCACCTGCCGTGAGGGTCGGGACAGGGGGCGCCGCGCGGCCACTCACCAACGCTCTCGCCGGGCCGCTCCCTCCCTCGGGACGGGCGCCGCCTCTTCGGGTCTTACGGCGGCGGTTGTGCGGGTGCCTAGCAACCGCCAACGCTCGGGCCAGGCCGAGGGACGCCTTCGCGGAGACCCTGGCGGAGCCGGGGCCAACCGGCAGCGAACCCCGGGAGCGGGCCCAGGGCCACGAGCTGCGCACTCGCGGCCGGGCAGCGTAGTGGTTCGGAAGCGGAGTAAGGACTGTCTGTAACGGGTGCAGCTGAGCATGTGCTGTCAGACCGGCGTGTTATTACACAGCCCAGGCGGCTGGGGACCATCCCCAGCGTGCTCCCACCGCCAGCAGCCGGAGCTTTGCTAGGAGCTGAAATTGGAAGATCAGGCTTCTGCACAGAGCTTGCACGTGTGCGTCCCAAAGCACTGTCGTAAACACACCCCTTTTCAGCGGCGGAGCCGGAGGAAGAGAGATTATAACCATTTTCAAAGGGGGCAGTTCTGCTCTAAAGTGTTGCGTTGCTGAGATTTAGGTCTTGAATTGGGCAGGCAAAAGTTGTGCCGGTGTAACGTCAGTTTGAGCAACCCTCCCGTTTTGCAACTAGCTTCAGTTTCTGTCACATAAGAAAACCATCTGTGCTCCTGCTCAGGAATTGCTGCCGCCTGGTCCATGAGGTTGCAAATCACTGTTTCCGTCGTTACACCGGTCACTTTTGAAAATGAGAGTAAGTGACTTGACCAAAGTTACACAATGAGCCAAAGGCAGAGTTGGGAAAAGAATGCATTTTGTCTGACTTCCCATCCTCCGCATTAATCTCCCCCTAACGGATATAAAATGAGATCTATCACCCTGGTGGTGACATCAGCATAAATAGCTAAAAGATTACTGCTTGGCAATAATTACATTTCCTCCCTCACTTTGAACAGGGCACTCAACATGCTGTGAACAGAGACAAAAGCCCAGATCCCCAAAGGTATTTAGGAGCCTAGGAGTTGGTCTGGGCCAAAGTATTAAAAACCATGTACAGCACTTTTGAGAATTCAATAGTTTGCCCCCACCTACAAAATAAACGTATGTCATAAAAATAAATACTAATGGATATTGTTGCAGCAAAACAATTACTAATATAAATTTATAATTAATTCAGTAATTGTGAATTATAAGTAACTACTCACAACCAATTACTAATGGACTAATTATAATTATTCATGATAGCCATTTACAAACCAACAAACACTGCACTAAGGCAGGGAATGAAGTCCTAATGCAGTAATTATTCATACTCAATATTATTCAGTTACCAAGAGTCATTATTAATGATGTAAAGTATCAGGCGGTAGCCTTGTTAGTGTGTATCCACAAAAACAACAAGGAGTCTGGTGGCACCTTAAAGGCTAACAGATTTCTTTGGGCATAAGCTTTCATAGCTTAAAAAAACACTGTTTTTATTAATGCTGTAGATGCTAATGGTATCAGTTATTAATTACCTAACTTCCTTATTGATAAATCATTGCGCTCAGGAGTGAGCAGGCCTGGAGTACACGAGCATGCCCTTCTCCCCATGCTGCAGGGCAGCGGGGCCCTTCAGTCCTCGGGTTCACACGAACGGAGCAGCAGCTCCAAACCTCACAGCAAAAGCCGGAGTAGAAAAACTCGAGTCGTTTCTGTTACTGGCCCTTTAAGAAAAGGCCCCGCCCCGGCCCTTCACGTAGGCGGACGGGTTGCAAAGGCGGCTCTGTGATTGGTTCGGACCGCAGCCAACGGGGGAGGGGGGATGGTGGACGGACGGAGACCGAGGAGGAGAACACGCCTGCGCCATGAGCAGCTTCGGCGGCCGGATGCGGGAGTATCCGTGGCTGTCCATAGACCGCTTCGACCGGGAGAACCTGCGGGCCCGGGCCTACTTCCTGTCCCACTGCCACAAGGGTGAGAGCGCGAGAGGTGCCGCCGGCCCCGCGCGTCCCCCCTTCCCTCCAGCGCGCGCCTGGCGCCGCCTGCCCGGCGCCGCTGCTGCCCTCCCCCACCCCGCGCGGCTCCTGTCCTCCCGGAGACCCTGTCAGCCTCCCCTCCCCCGGCTCTGAGCTGCAGCTTTTCCCTTCCGCTCCCCCTCCCACCCCGGAATCATTCCTCACCCCCTGTGCGTCCCCCTCTTCAGTGCGGAGCTGTTCATCCTCACCCCCCAGATCCCTCCTCCGCGCCCCCGCCGCTTCCGGTGGTTTCCCTGTGTGGGGCTGCTTGCCCCCTCCCCCCCGCCGCCTCTCACTTCCCCCGGCCTCCCTGTGTGGGGCTGCTTGCCACCCTCCTCCCCCCCGCCTCTCACTTCCCCCGGCATCCCTGTGTGGGGCTGCTTGCCACCCTCCCCCCCCCCGCCTCTCACTTCCCCCGGCCTCCCTCTGTGGGGCTGCTTGCCACCCCCCCCCCCCCCCGCCTCTCCCTTCCCCCGGCCTCCCTCTGTGGGGCTGCTTGCCACCCTCCCCCCCCCCCGCCTCTCACTTCCCCCGGCATCCCTGTGTGGGGCTGCTTGCCACCCTCCCCCCCCCCCCGCCGCCTTTCCCTTCCCCCGGCCTCCCTGTGTGGGGCTGCTTGCCACCCTCCCCCCCCGCCGCCTTTCACTTCCCCCGGCCTCCCTGTGTGGGGCTGCTTGCCACCCTCCCCCCGCCGCCTTTCACTTCCCCCGGCCTCCCTGTGTGGGGCTGCTTGCCACCTTCTTCCCTCCTGCCCCCACCCCCTTTCACTTCTCCGGCCTCCCTGTGTGGGGCTGCTTGCCCCCCACCCCCCCCCCCCCGCCGCCTCTCACTTCCCCCGGCCTCCCTGTGTGGGGCTGCTTGCCACCCTCCCCCCCCCGCCTCTCACTTCCCCCGGCCTCCCTGTGTGGGGCTGCTTGCCACCCTCCCCCCCCCCGGCCTTTCACTTCCCCCGGCCTCCCTGTGTGGGGCTGCTTGCCACCCCCCCCCCCGCCGCCTTTCACTTCCCCCGGCCTCCCTGTGTGGGGCTGCTTGCCACCCCCCCCCCCGCCGCCTCTCACTTCCCCCGGCCTCCCTGTGTGGGGCTGCTTGCCACCCCCCCCCCCCCCGCCGCCTCTCACTTCCCCCGGCCTCCCTGTGTGGGGCTGCTTGCCACCCTCCCCCCCCCGCCTCTCACTTCCCCCGGCCTCCCTGTGTGGGGCTGCTTGCCACCCTCCCCCCCGCCGCCTTTCACTTCCCCCGGCCTCCCTGTGTGGGGCTGCTTGCCACCCCCCCCCCCGCCGCCTTTCACTTCCCCCGGCCTCCCTGTGTGGGGCTGCTTGCCACCCCCCCCCCCCGCCGCCTTTCACTTCCCCCGGCCTCCCTGTGTGGGGCTGCTTGCCACACACCCCCCGCCGCCTTTCACTTCCCCCGGCCTCCCTGTGTGGGGCTGCTTGCCCCCTCCCCTCCCCCCTGCCGCCTCTCACTTCCCCCGGCCTCCTTGTGTGGGGCTGCTTGCCACCCTCCCCCCCCCCCCCGCCGCCGCCTTTCACTTCCCCCGACCTCCTTGTGTGGGGTGCACCCTTTCTCTCCCCCCCCCCCCCGCCGCCTTTCACTTCCCCCGGCCTCCCTGTGTGGGGCTGCTTGCCACCTTCTTCCCTCCTGCCCCCACCCCCTTTCACTTCCCCCGGCCTCCCTGTGTGGGGCTGCTTGCCACCTTCTTCCCTCTTGCCCCCACCACCTTTCACTTCTCCTGGCCTCCCTGTGTGGGGCTGTTGGGCCCCGCCAGGGCCGTCCTTAGGATTTATGGGGCCCTGCGCAGTATTATTATATTGGCGCCCCAATGCGCCATTGAAGGCTGTCCCCAGCCAGCCCCGCTGACCCCAGTGTGTCGCAGGGGCACAGCCCCCGCCCGTGGACTCCCAGAATCCTCCGCCCCATTGATGACTTGCACCGAGCTTCCTGTGCAGGCAGTGGCTCAGGCAGGCTTCCTGCTGTCACACGGGGGCTGCCCCACAGCCCTCCTGCAGCCCCTAGCCACTCCTGGCTCACCACGAGCGTTCTGACAGGAAGTGCCAAGCAGTAATAACAACAATAATACAAGTGTGTGTTTGTGCACGTGACAAAGTGTATGTACGTATGTGTGTGTGTGACTGCTGAGGAGTGTGTGACAATCTGTACTGGGGGACTGACTTGTGAGAGGCAGAGTGTATGTGGGTGTGAGAGACTGTGTGTGTGTGTTAGGGAATTGTGAGAGACAGTGCACTGTCACTTTAAGTCCCCCGCTGCCCCCAGCTCACCTGGAAGTTTTGGTCCTAGGACACGGCCTGGCCCCCACCAGAGACCGAGCAGGCAGGCAGGGTTCCAGGCAGCAGTGGGCCCTTGGCCATCTGGCTGAGAGCTTGTGAGGGAGAGGTTGGGGTTGGGGAGAAGCCCACCTGCCCAGCACAGGGAAGGGGCTGGAGATGAGAGGAGTCCAGCTGTGGCCAGGGAGGGGAATGATGCCCCAAATTTTTGGGTGCCCTACACAGCTGCATATGCTGTGTGTGCTTAAGGACAGCCCTGGTTGCTGCCCCATTCCTCCACTTTCCCGAAGCCTGTCTGTGTGAGGCTTTTGGTCACTGTCCCACTCCTCCACTTCCTTATGGCCTCTCTTTGTAGAGCTATACCACTTTGCTCCAAAGTTTGCCCCAAGTTCCTCCTACCCCAGGACTGTGCTGCGGCCCCTCTTTCCTATCATGTCCTCTCTGGGCGAGTTACGCTGCCCACCACCCCAGCTAGACTAATTTGAAGGGTGTATTATTGATAACCAAGTAAATACAGCTAATGCGAAAGTAGAAGTAAAATGTAACCATGTGTATCAGGAATGGAAAACTGAAAATCAATTTTCCTTTAGAATGCTGCAGAATATAGTGCCAAGGTTTAATTTTTTAAAGAAACAATCATACTTTTTTTCATGCCATGCACGAGAGTAACGTCATTGTATCTAAGAGGACATTCACACTGAATACTGTCGTAACCATAGATTTTCTGCACCTGACTGGGGAGTCACTCTTTTTTTTGTTTTTTTTTTATCTTCAAGGGGGTGGAAATTTCTCTGCTTCCTTTGTGTAACAAACTTCTGTAATGATGTACGCTACATCAGTGGTTCTCAAAGCCGGTCCGCCGCTTGTTCAGGGAAAGTCCCTGGCAGGCCAGACCAGCTTGTTTGCCTGCCGTGTCCGCAGGCTCAGCCAATCGTGGCTCCCACTGGCCGCGGTTCGCTGCTCTAGGCCAATGAGGGCTGCGGGAAGTGGCGTAGGCCGAGGGGTGTGCTGGCCGCCCTTCCCACAGCCTCCATTGGCCTGGAGCAGCGAACCGCGGCCAGTGGGAACCATGATCAGCTAAACCTGCAGATGTGGCAAGTAAACTGACCTGGCCCGCCAGGGGCTTTCCCTGAACAAGTGGCTGATTGACTTTGAGAACCACTACACTACATACTCCTGAGGGCATTCTGTGCCAAAAAACACACACACATTCTGCACACAATATTTTAAAATTCTGCAAAATTCTTCACGTGTCATTTGTCAATAAATAAATGCAGAGGCTTCAGCATGGCAGTGGGGAGCGCAGGCCACTGGCAGCACAAAGGTGGGAGATCACCCTGCAGCCTCCCTGCCCCTGAGACACAGACTCAGTGGTGAGGCTGCACCCAACTGTGACACAGCACAAAATCTGGGCCTGCTCTGGAAACACCCTGGGGCCCTGCCTCTCTGCGCCAGGCACACCAGGTGTGGGGTAGGCACAGGGCCTTCCCTAGCTATTCTGGGGCCCTACGCAGCACCCCTGCAGGGTGTGTGTGGGAGGGAGGGCCAAGACCTCAGCTGAGAAGGAGCAGGGGGGCTGTTCCCAGGCCTCTGTGGGGTGGACCCCAGGCCTCTGTGGGGGTGGAAGGTGGGTCTGGCTTGGGAGGCAAGGGGGAACCACCCCCCAGCACTCACTGGCGGCGCGGCTGGGTCTGGGTCTGCACTTCCTACTGCCGGTGAGTGCAGGCTCGGCCATGCTGCAGAGCTCAGGGGGGTGGGGGCAGGGCTGGAGCAGCACATAGCTGTGCAGGGCACCAAATTTCCTGGTGCCCTATGCAGCTGCATACTTTGCGTATGGGTAAGGACAGCCCTCGGTAGGCAGAGTCAACCAGGCAAGATCCAAGTGTGGAGGGGCTCGGTGTGGGGTGAGAGGATTCTGTTTGGGACAGTCTGGGTGCAGGCACCTCAGTGGGGGCATACTGGTGGGGATCTAGATGTACAGAGGCTTGTTGTTGGGGGGGATTCCGGGTGCAGGGGCAATGGGATTCTGCAGGGGTTTCTAGGTGAAGGTGGTTGGGGCTCAGTAGAGGGGTCTAGGTGTATGGATCTAAGCAGGGGGGGTGGGGGCTGGGGGAGTGGAGCTTGGTGTGGTGCAAGTCTGGGTGCAGCTAGTTGGGGATCAGTGGCATGGGAGTCTGGATGTAGGGGCTCAGGGTGGTGTCGGGGGTGGGGCATCAGGGTGGGGATTTGAGTGCAGGGAGCTCAGTGGGTGGTGGTCTGGGTGCAGGGGTGGCGGTCCGGAGGCAGGGGGTCTGGGTGAAAGAGGTTTCCAGATGCAGGGGTTGAGGTTCAGTGGGGTGGAGTTCAGGTATGGAGAGGTAGGAGGATTCTGGATGTACTGGGTGAGGCTTGGCAGGGGTGTCTGGGTATGGGAGATCCAAATGCATGCTGGTTGGATGAATGGGGGAGTCTCTCCCTGTACAGAGATCCCTCTCCCCACAGCTGAGGAGTGATGGGGGCCGGAAGCAGGGAAGGATGCTGAGCTTCCTGCAGCTGCGGGAGGTTTCTGAGAGTGTGTCTGACGCAGCCTCAGCCACTTCTTGCAGGGGAAGAGGAAGTCCCATCCTCTCCTGCCTCCAGCCCAGCTGGGACTAGCAGCTTATCCCAGCTCAAAGTAGGAGTCATTGGCTGGGGTGTCTCCAGCCCCACAGTGACTTACCTCTCTGCTGGCTGCTCTGGGTGCCTGAAATGATGTACTTGCTTGACTGTTCTTACAGCTTCCCTTTGCTTCCCTGTCAGAAAGTCATTTTTCTGTGGGTAAGCAAAGAAATCTGCAGGGCATGAATTCTGTGCATGTGCAGTGGTGCAGAATCCCCCCAGGAGTAACTACAAAACGAGACTACTTTTTATAAATTCATCCCCCTTGTCATTGTTTCTGTCTGTCATGTTTATTTTGGGGCTTCAAACTTACGTGTGACTGTTGGAGAGAATAAGCATTTGTAGAATAATGTAGTGAGCTTGCAACTGGCACAAGGGTCTGCCTTCATGGCACTCATTGTAGGATCAGGGCCTGAGATTGTTAGCTCTTCACAGGACAGGAATCATAGTCTCTTATTTTACTGTGTAGCATTATGCTATAAATAATAAACCTACCTATGATTTTTTCTATTACTCTTAAATGTAAAAGTTGTGATGTATGGTAACTTTTAAAACAAAATAAAGTTATGAACTTTATATCTTACTGCTAGATCACATGAAAGGGCTGAGAGCACCTTCCTTGAAAAGAAGATTGGAGTGCAGGTAATGGTTTACACTCAAGTAATATCATTGGAACTTGTCCCTGAAGTGCTGGGGAAATTCAAGTCTACACACTTCATTTTTGTCAATAAACTTTTCTTAAAAGATCACTGGGACCTGGAGACAAACCCACTACTGTGATTTTTTATTTTTTCTCCTAGCACTTGCTCTTGCCATATGACACTTTCCTTTTGTTTCTCTGCCAAAGCCTACCCCCACCCTGCTGTACCTGAAACAGCTGTGTTCCTACTTCTTTGATCAAAGTGTGCAAAATCTCAAATACTACACGTGCAATGTTGTAATTGGGTAGAAAAGTGTATTACATATTAGAGTAGTGTCCAGAAGCTCTAGTCACGATTGGAGGTCTCATTGTGTCATGTGCTGTGCAAACACACAGAGTAGACAATCTAATTTAAAACAAAGAACCATAGGTATAACAATCTGAAGGAGGAGGATGATGGTAACAGGAATATAGGTGGTTACATAGACTACTTATGGGCTCAACTTGCTGTTTCTGAAGTTTTTTTTTTTAACATCTGTGAATTATATGTAAAATACCAACCTGAGTTCAGATTGGCTTCCACACAAACAATCCCATCTGAGTGCTGATTAAAATTTTATCACATCATATGTTCTGCATGTGGCACATGGTACAATTTCTAGATTGTTTTAGAGCTCAAATAAAAGTAATCTATTGGTTTGTATTTTGTATCTCTTTCCATAAAGGTAGGTGTGTTTGCTACTAAGTCCCACAGTATCATATTCACAGAGGGAAATAATTCTTAAAATGACCTAAATACCTAAACATGTAATCACTTCTAAGGTTGGGTAAAAGTGGGTGCTGGATCCCATTTGGAATCTCCCTATTCCAGCGATATAAAGTTTCTAGCCCTGCAGGGTTGTTAGATAACAGACTTTAAAGTTGTGAACAGAAAAGCTCTCGCTGGACCAAGATGGAATCTAGCTAAACTAATTCTAGATATGACCCCACCTTTTCAACGTGGACTCCCTACATGGCAAATCTGGTTCCTCATCATATTAGTTCAGTGCAGAGTTCTGGTGGGAGTCTAGATGACGTTACGGTCTGTGAAGGTGGTTGGGTATGGGGAGGGGGACTGGGATTCAGGTCCACCTTTTGGCTCTTGCTGGTGGTGCTGCTGCTGCAGAGGAAGTGTAGTAGTTAGGGAGGATTGGGAGAAGGTCAGACTAGACAACAGTATACGAAGTTAGTAGGGATAGATGATGTGGTGATGTTACCAGGGTCCAAAGGCAGTGATTTCCTTTGCCTCTTCCTACTGGGAGTTTCTGGGGATCTGGACCTACTCCCATGGGACATTGCTATTTTGCCAGCCCACATGGCCCGGGGGAAGGAGTACATGCAGCTTTGTACCAGTGGGATGTCTGAGCAGATACCTCTATGTTCTAGAGTGGTGGCCCGGGCTGAACCTACCCCACTATTGCTGCTCTTTGGTGCTAGAAATCTCAAGCCTGCTTGGATTGGGTGTAGTTTTTCCCCACTCCCGGGGGGAACCACATCAAATGTAACCACTTACTAAATTATATCTTCAAGACAATCATCTAAACATTTTGACTGATACCGCTGCAGTTACCTGCTCATAACTTTTTTCACTGTCAACTAGACGTGGGCCAGGATCCACGCTCCAGATATTACCTTTGTATTTCTAAAATGACAAGCTAAACTTTGGATCCTAAATTCTCTCAAATTCAGCAGTTCAGAGTCCAGATCTGAATCTGAAGGTTGGGTTGGTGTGTTTGGATTTGGCCCATTAAGGAGAGAGGAGTGAGCTGTGATCTCTGATCTAACTCCAGACCATTTGGGTTCAGATTCATGCATAAGAACGGCCATACTGGGTCAGACCAAAGGTCCATCTAGCCCAGTATCTGTCTACCGACAGTGGCCAATGCCAGGTGCCCCAGAGGGAGTGAAGCTAACAGGCAATGATCAAGTGATCTCTCTCCTGCCATCCATCTCCATCCTCTGATGAACAGAGGCTAGGGACACCATTCTTTACCCTTCCTGGCTAATAGCCATTTATGGACTTAGCCATCATGAATGTATCCAGTTCCCTTTTAAACACTGTTATAGTCCTAGCCTTCACAACCTCCTCAGGCAAGGAGTTCCACAAGTTGACTGTGCACTGTGTGAAGAAGATCTTCCTTTTATTTGTTTTAAACCTGCTGTCTATTAATTTCATTTGGTGACCCCTAGTTCTTGTATTATGGGAATAAGTAAATAACTTTTCCTTATCCACTTTCTCCACATCACTCATGATTTCATATACCTCTATCATAACCCCCCTTAGTCTCCTCTTTTCCAAGCTGAAGAGACCTAGCCTCTTTAATCTTTCCTTGTATGGGACCCTCTCCAAACCCCTAATCATTTTAGTTGCCCTTTTCTGAACCTTTTCTAGTGCTGGAATATCTTTTTTGAGGCGAGGAGACCATGTCTGTACACAGTATTCGAGATGTGGGCATACCATGGATTTATATAAGGGCAATAATATATTCTCAGTCTTATTCTCTATCCCCCTTTTAATGATCATTTTGCTTTTTTGACTGCCTCTGCGCACTGCGTGGACATCTTCAGAGAACTATCTACGATGATGCCAAGATCTTTTTCCTGACTCATTGTAGCTGAATTAGCCCCCATCATATTGTATGTATAGTTGGGGTTATTTTTTTCCAATGTGCATTACTTTACATTTATCCACATTAAATTTCATTTGCCATTTTGTTGCCCCAATCACTTAGTTTTGTGAGATCTTTTTGAAGTTCTTCACAATCTGCTTTGGTCTTAACTATCTTGAGCAGTTTAGTATCATCTGCAAACTTTGCCACCTCACTGCTTACCCCTTTCTCCAGATCATTTATGAATAAATTGAATAGGATTGGTCCTAGGACTGACCCTTGGGGAACACCACTAATTACCCCTCTCCATTCTGAGAATTTACCATTAATTTCTACCCTTTGTTCCCTGTCTTTTACCCAGTTCTCAATCCATAAAAGGACCTTCCCTTTTATCCCATGACAGTTTAATTTACGTAAGAGCCTTTGGTAAGGGACCTTGTCAAAGGCTTTCTGGAAATCTAAGTACACTATGTCCACTGGATCCCCCTTGTCCACATGTTTGTTGACCCCTTCAAAGAACTCTAATAGATTGGTAAGACACGATTTCCCTTTACAGAAACCATGTTGACTTTTGCTCAACAGTTTGTTTTTCTACGTGTCTGACAATTTTATTCTTAACTATTGTTTTGACTGATTTGCCCGGTACTGACATTAGACTTACCGGTCTGTAATTGCTGGGATCACCTCTAGAGCCCTTTTTCAATATTGGCATTAATTAGCTAACTTCCAGTCATTGGGTACCGAAGCTGATTTAAAGGACAGGTTACAAACCTTAGTTAATAGTTCCGCAACTTCACATTTGAGTTCTTTCAGAACTCTTGGGTTAATGCCATCTGGTCCCGGTGACTTGTTAATGTTGAGTTTGTCAATTCATTCCAAAACCTCCTCTAGTGACACTTCAATCTGTGACAATTCCTCAGATTTGTCACCTACAAAAGCCAGCTCAGGTTTGGGAATCTCCCTAACATCCTCTGCCGTGAAGACTGAGGCAAAGAATCCATTTAGTTTCTCTGCAAGGACTTTATCGTCTTTAAGCGCTCCTTTTGTATTTCGATCGTCAAGGGGCCCCACTGGTTGTTTAGCAGGCTTCCTGCTTCTGATGTATTTAAAAAACATTTTGTTGTTACCTTTGGAGTTTTTGGCTAGCCGTTCTTCAAACTTTTCTTTGGCTTTTCTTATTACACTCTTGCACTTAAGCTGGTAGTGTTTGTGCTCCTTTCTATTTGCCTCACTAGGATTTGACTTCACTTTTTAAAGGAAGTCTCTTTATCTCTTTCTTTATGCTTACTACTGTCTCCAGTAATGTCCTGTGTTCCCTGTTACCAAGGCAACAGGGCAAATTTTGGCCCTTCCCACTCTATCACTTTCTCCCTCCGTATAAGACCTGGTCTAGACTACAGCGTTAGGTGGACGTAAGGCAACTTACATCAACCTAATTGTCAGTGTACACACTACCGCCTTGTTTCCACCAATGTAAGTGCCCTACTACACTGACATAATTCCACCACCATGAGCAGCATAGGGCTTATGTTGGTGTACTTCAGGCAATGCAGTGTCCTTGTAGACAATGCCTTACTTGCATCTGTTGGCCATCATTCTTGTCACTTTCACGTCTCTTCTGAACCTGTGAAATTGACAAAAAAGCTGGCTCCTGGCTCCCCAGCCAGGCTGCTGCCTGGTCTCCCCTCCAAGCTAGGCTGCTGCCTGGGCTCCCCATGAGGAGACCTGCTGCCCTCCTGGCTCCCCATTCTGATCTGGGCTGCTACCCTGGCTCCCTACTCCAATGCAGGCTGCTACGTGGGCTCTCAGCGCCCCACTCCCCACCAGGAATGGGGCAGATGCACCGGGCTTCTCAGCTAAGAAGCCCGGTGAGGCTGCCCCGTTCCCAGTGGGGAGGTGCATGCAGAGCTGAGAGTGGGTGGAAGCTCTCCTGGTGAGGATGTGCACCACCAACAGAAGAAGGGCAGTGTGGACTAGATTGATATAGGGCATATCTGCACTGTAAACTTAAGTGTGAGTGGAATAGCAATAGACACTTTCCTGGAGTGCAAATAAATGATGTCTACTGTTTTGCCGTTGCCTACACTTGCAATGACGTATTTTAAATAGGCGAATGTCTCATAGCCATTTGGTAGTCCACTGCTAAACTCTGTTGTTCCCTAGAACTCAAGTTGGCCTTAAAATTTGGTAGCTTACTTGATCCCCTCTTAAAAGTGAACTGAGAAGCTCAAGAAAGACGTTTGAGATCTTACAGTTTTCTCTAAAGCATGGAATGGTGTAAGGAACTACATCCCAATGCTCGAATTAGGTGTTTGTGATAGTTATCAACTATTCCAGGAAAGTATGGGGACCTTTAAACTCAGATCTTGACAGGTAAGCAAAGGAGGAAAGGATTTTTTTTAAAGCAAGTATTTGTAAGTTTAGACACTTCTTAGAAAGACCCACACACCTGCTGGAGTGACTCTGTTTGACTCCAGGCTGTGGCAGGACAGCTTCATGAACTCTACTGCTTCTACAGCTCTGTTACTCCCCCTCTAACTAGGAGAGAGGTCCAGAGGCTATGTGGAGTGGCACATGCCACTTGATAGTTCCCTGTTCTTTATTTTGAAAGCCTTATTGATCTACTTTCTTCTCTCTGTGCAGCCTGAAAGTTCACTTGTACTGTTCACCGGTAACCAAGGAGTTGCTGCTGACTAGCCCGAAATACAAATTTTGGGAGCATCGCATTGTAAGTTAACTTTTTCACATTAAAGCCAGTGTTGTTAATTGTTAGATCAGACTCTGTACTTTTCTGTATGGTAGATTTGGGGAGGAACAATCTGTTCCAAATTGTCCAAAGCAACAGTCTTTAAGTGGTGGTGCTGGTGCCCAGTTCTACAATGTTCTGTGGGTTTAATTTCCACACATTCCATCCCCTCTCAGGTTATGTCTGCACTGCAAATTACTTTGGTATAAGTTATATCACTCAGGGGTGTGAATAAGCCTCTTCCCTCCCCTCGAGCGATGTGAATTACACTGACCCTAAGCACCAGTGTAGACAACACTGTGTCAGCGGGAGAGCTTTTCCTGCTGACATACCTACCTCCTCTGGCGGATGCTCTCCTGTCAGCTTAGAATGTCTTCACCAGAAGTGCTACAGTAGTGCAGTTGCACTGCTGTAAATGTTGTAGTCTCAGCGTCTGTTGTATGCTCTTCAGAACAGCACGTTTATGTCTATTCAGCCAGTAGTATTATCTTTCTCTCCACAAATTTAGCAATTCTCTTGATTTTAGAATCATAGAATATCAGAGTTGGAAGGGACCTTAGGCGGTCATCTAGTCCTACTCCCTGCTCAAAGCAAGACCAATCCCCAGACAGATTTTTACCCCTGTTCCCTAAGTGACCCCCTCAAGGATTGAGCTCACAACCCTGGGTTTAGCAGGCTAATGCTCAAACCACTGAGCTATCCCTCCTCCTCTCTTTTAGTTTCTCTTCCTCTCCTCTGAATGTGATGTGTCCTACCTTCCTGTATTTCTGCAACTCTCTCTCTGCCCTGATTTATTTGTATCTCTTCTTTTACTTCTCTCTTCCTCTTGGTTTAAGATCTCCTTTTTTGTGTATGAGGAGGAGATTGGGGGAAGAATCTTTGAGGGAGTACTATTTCCCTCCTGCTTTTATAATGTCTTCCTTCCAGCCTCAAAAGCTTCATCTCATGATGCAAAATCACCCCAGAGCCTAATGGTCTCCATGAATTTAGCTCTAAACAGAGTGAATATAAACACTAGTCATTGAGCAAGTGTTGGATTATATAAATGTGACCTACTTGCAGTTCGTCTTTTCAACATGGCATTTAGCTACAATGAATGCTCATCACACTGTCTAGATGGTACTAGTCTTACTTTGTACTTGTATGAACCTGTATTTTGTAAGCTCCTCAGACACGGATCCTGTTCTTATATGGCAAATGCTACCTTTTGTAAAGTGCTGTAAAACCTCTTATATTGTTCTTTGTACCTAAAGTATTTAATATGGTATTTTTACATATTTAACAGCATTGCATGAAGTTCCATTTAGCTTTCAGTAACACTTGTATAGAAGTTTTGTTTCTATTACTTTGACTTTGTGTATCTTCAATAATCTACAAACAAAGGAACTTGGCAGCATACTAATATGAGGGTGAGGTATAGGGTTTTTTATTCTACAATCTACCTAGCGTTGTGGGTTTTGAAAGTATACTGTACTAGGTTCTCATTTTTGAGGAAAGTAAGGTTATAGAAGGTCATTTGAAAGTTTTAGGTTTTTTGCAGATTGCTGTGTTTCTATGTAATATCTGAGATTATACTTGGAGGTTTCCTGTATTGCTACATATTATCCTGATCTTCTGATTTTAAAACATACATGTAATGATAAGAGTTTTATAGTTGCACCTTCTAGATTTGCGTGCCTGAGTTCACAAATTAAAATAGCAGAGGAGTTGTAGATGTTGCTGCCTGTAATGACTTGCAGTGATATAGTGAACTGTATAGCTAGAGCCCTGTGTGGATATAGAATTCGTATCTGCATCTGATCCATGATCTGCAAAAATGATCCACGTATATCTGATATGAAGCAGGTATCTGCAGATTTGCAAGGCTCTCTGTACAGCAACTAAATCAGAAAGTAGTTAAGTGGGTGTCCTGTTCATGAACTTTGTCTCATAATAAATGGTAGACTTTCTGTTTGCGTCACTGTGCTTTACAATGTAAAGCTGATTAAAACTGGGTTGGTATTCATTAGAGTAGGAGAGGAGTTCAAAATGCCAGCTTCTGTCTAAATAATTTTTTATGATTTGCAATCTGAGCTTGATGAGAAGTCTGTGAATGTGAATAAGATATCTAGAGAGCATCTTTGATCTGTTGACAGCTTAAAATTAAATTGTCAAGAATATGGCCAGAAATCTGTCACTTACCTATGAAAGCAAACTTTCTTTTGCTGGTCGTAAAACCATTCTTCAGGAAATTTAGATGCTAAACTTAGATATCTGATAATTCCAATGGGAAATAGGTTTATATCTGGAATAAATATTCCTAACCAATGTTGAAACCCAACTCTGCAGCATGTACTAAGTCATGAGAGTAGCAAAGTGAAAACTGATCAGCCTGTTTTAATTGTCTACGCTGAGTGAAGTGCAAAAAGCGTATCGGTATTAATTATAGTTTTTAAAACTTTTGGTAGTCCAAGGTGTTGTGAATTTCACTTCTTGTGGTGTTAACACTACAAAAGTGACACATAGCTATTGTTCCTTACATATCAGCTCTGCATTTTTGCCATATGTAGCTACATTTTGTGGCTAGGTAATATACAAGTTTGATACATTTCTATGTGTTTTGTTTCTCTTGGCCAGCTAGCTGCAAAATCCAGCACCACAGCTCTGAGATTCTCATCACAGTCCATATTATTGATGTACACAAACCATTAAATATTAAACTGTAAGATATCCATGCCTTATAGACTCAAAGAGCTCACTCACTATCTCTTCAGCTTAACAAAGAAAAGGCAGAGGGGTGACTTCATTACAATCCGTAAGTACCTACATGGGGGAACAAATGTTTAATAATGGTCTCTTCAATCTAGCAGAGAAAGGTATAACACAATCCAATGGCTGGTAATTAAAGCCAGGCAAATTCAGATTGGAAATAAGGTACATTTTAATGGTGAGAATATTAACTACTGGAACTGTTTACCAAGGGTCATGGTAGATTCTTCTTCACTGACAATTTTTAAATCAAGATTGGATATTTTTCTAAAAGTTCTACTCCAGGTATTATTTTGGGGAAGATCTATAACTGTAATACAGGAAGTCAGACTGGTCCCTTCTGGTCCTGGAATCTTTGACTCTAATTGTTATCATAACGAGCCTAGAGTGCCCTGTAGACTGGTTGCTTAGCTAAGAAACTGGGATATCAAGTTTTGCAGCTCTTGCTTGAAGCCATGATGACCCCCACTCTTCCTGTCTTCCCCCAGTGTTGGGTTTTTATCCAGTAGAGACCAAATGATCCTCTCTGCTTTTTGGCAGGAGAAGGTGAAATGCTTGGAAATATTCACCAGAACTGAACAGAAAATTTAAGGGTAGTAAAGGAGCCTAATTAGCAGTATTTTTCTCCCCATCAGTAGTTCAGGGGGGCTTCTATATGGTACGGTAACTCCTCACTTAAAGTCATCCCAGTTAATGTTGTTTCATTGTTATGTCGCTGATCAAATACTCGTTTAAAGTTGCGCAATGCGCCCGTACAACATTGTTTGGCATCCGCCTGCTTTGACCACTGCTTGCAGAAAGAG
This sequence comes from Gopherus evgoodei, assembly GCF_007399415.2. Lineage (NCBI taxonomy): Eukaryota > Metazoa > Chordata > Testudines > Testudinidae > Gopherus > Gopherus evgoodei. The sequence continues at coordinate 351,395,040 of NC_044322.1, forward strand.
CAGCTCGTTGGAGTTAGCTGGTGGGTGCTTGGAACCAGGGTGGACCGGCAGCCCCCGCATCAGCTCCCTGCCCCCCTAAGTTCCCTGTGCAGAAGCCGCCCAGCAGGCTATCAGTTGCCAGCAGTTCAGCTGTCCCTCCCCACACTGCCATGTGCTGCTCCTGCCCTCTGCCTTGGAGCTGCTCTCGGGAGCCTCCTGCTTGCTGTGCAAGGCTGGGGGGAAGAGGGGTGCTAATGTCAGGGTGTCTCCCTCCCCTCCTTCCTGCCCCCCACTCCTTTACCCCATCCAGTCATCTCCACAGAGCAGGGGGACATGACAGGGCCCAGGACAGAGGGAGCTTGCTGGCAACAGCTGCTGTCTCAATTTGCTAATCTACTTGAAAAGGCAGTGTACTTAGTGTGTACAGTGTTAATTTTTTTGTTTAAAACTTATTGTGTGTGTGTGTGTATAGTGAGAGTCTTTTGTCTGGTGAAAAAAAATTCCCTGGAACTTACCTCCCACCTATTTAGAATAATTTTTGTAGGGAAATTGGATTCTTTTAACACTGTTTTGCTTAAAGTAGCATTTGTCAGGAACATAACTACAACGTTAAGCGAGGAGTTACTGTATGTTAGTTTGAAGCTCCAAGGGTATTTGGAAGGAGGATGGGGCAGAATAGGGGGGTAACTCCTCTCCGTGGCATCTCTGTGTTAAAATGCAGAAATTCCAACAGCTTGCTGATTTCTGAAAAACTGCTTCGTGGCTTCTTCCTTCAGGGGTGAGGGGATGGATTCTAGGAATCAATGGGAAGCTAAAGGAAGCTGTGCTGATGTAGTGGTGGTCATGATACAGAGAGACATTTCCTTCACAGGAGAGGCTCAGGATCTGGGGAATTTCAATATCACTGGGCTGTGAGGGCTGCACTCCCTGTCTTCTCCACAGGAAGACATACCTGCCACACCCAATGACACAGTGATGCTTTGGAAGCCCCAGAGTTCTCAGAGTAACTTGTTGATGCCTCCTGGATTTTCCCTTTAGGGAATGATATGGTCCTTAATGCAGAAGAACAATAAGCCACTCTCTGTTTCCAGCTCTTGTGAGACTTGTGATCAAATCATGGTCGTTTATATTGAAGCCCCACCACTTGGAGTCATATTACTTTATGAGATGCTTAACTTTTATTGTCAAGTGTGCTTCTAATCCACAGGATTGAAGCTTCAAAACATGTCCCCAATGTTACAAGTTAAAAGCCCACAAGAAATGAAGAACTGAGTCATTAAAAAACAAAATCCCAAGCTTATCTCATGATTTTTTGGGGGCAGGGGATAAGTGGGAGTCTGATTCATGTTTGTGCAGGTTGTTGTTGTTGTTGTTGTTGTTGTTGTTGTTTTTTAACACTTGTGGCTGGTGTCATTGCTTTCTCAACCAAAACTAAACCATATGATAGTGAGAAAATCAACACAACTTCTTAAAAATGTTGGGATCTCAGGTTTAACATTGATCCAGGTGTGCTCGGCTTAGTTAGCTTCTATCCATTACATATTTACAGTTGTCAGAATGTATTTTTTTTAATTGAAATTGAAAATATGTGAGTGTTTGGGGAAGTTTTATTTATTTTCCTTTTTCTGCAGACTTGGATTGCTTGCCCCGGGCACGTAGACGTTTAAGATGTCTGTGGCATTAGCCAACACCTAGATATAATCATACATCAGACACAATGTGAACTACATTTTATGATGCATTTTTTCTGTTTGTTGTAGGTTGCCCTTGAAGTTGAAACTCCAACTCAGATTTCTTTACTCGATGAAGCGTCTGGTGAGGTAACCATTTCAAACAAGTATTTTAACAACCAATTTCAAGTTGTTTTAGAAAAATTTTAGGGTGATATTTAAATCATAAATGTCACTTTTTTTGCTCCCTTTAACTGGATAGAAATGAGATTCCAAAATGCTCCAACCCATGTTTAGCCACTTTAGAGACCTTTTCCCCACTGTGACCCATGTCTGGATCACTTATTCTCCCTCTCTGCTTAGTGTTGTTCTGTCTTTCTCTCTGCTGTATCTGAGGTCTCCAACCATTCCTTCTTCTCTCATGATTTTTTAATTCATGAGTCTTCATTGCTTCTTAGCTCATTTCAAGGCTGGTTGAAACATAAGCGCATGCACACAACACTTTGTGCTGCACATCCCATGCAGGGCAAAACAATGTGTTTTGAGATTGGTCCCTCAGTAAGCAAGTTCTGAGGGCACAAGGGAGAAGGGGAGTATGATTTGTCCTAGAGCATCTGTGGGAGCTTTAATTGGCTGCTTGGAGTTGCCCGGAAAATCACTGCCATACAAGGTCTGAGACCAGTGTATGGGGGAAGACACCCTCACTTTTCCAAGAGCAGTTGAAGTGGCTACATAAATCTGTACACTCTGATCATTGTCACTTCTAGCGTCACCAGTATTGTCCCACAGACTGCAAACTAACCCTAACCTGTAAAATATCTCTTGATTTCTAGAAAGAAGATATAGTGGTGACACTTCTACCAGCTGGTCACTGCCCAGGATCAGTCATGTACGTGCTTTCAATAGATTCTGCATATTTTTAAATGTCCAGAACAGTTCTTTGTAGAAATAGATTCTATTTTTCTAGCTAGAAGAAATTAGTGAAGATTAATTACTAATACTTATATTATTATTAATAGTATTATAGTTGCACCCAAACACCCCTTCAGGATTGGAGCAGCATTATGCTGTGTCAGATCTACAGACATAAAGAACCTGCTTTTTCTACTGGTTATATGATATGGTGTATTGCTAGGAGCATGTTACGTTGCAGTTGCTATGTTCTGGAACCATTTTTGTAGTAACAATTTTTTTTCCTGTATGTGTTTTTATCTTTTAGCAGATGCACTTCAGCTTTGGTTTGGAAAATATGACCCTTAGGAAATCAATTGGGAACTTGCATCAGTTGGTTTCAATTACCTAGTTTTATTTAAAAATGTCATAATTATGCTAGATAAAACTGGGGAAGCAGTTTCTTCTGCATGCTGCCCTTTCCCTTCCCTTCCCTTCCCTTCCCTTCCCTCAGAAAGCCCTTTTTAACTTCTTTCTGTAAACATTATTATAGGGCCCTACCCTCCCTGTGATTTCAATGAGAGTTGAGGAATTCAGCACATCTTCAATCAGGGCCAAGATCTTTCTAGATTTTAAGGCCAGAAGGAACAATTGTGATCATCTAGTCTGACTCCTGCATAACATAGGCCACAGAATTCCACCCAGTAATTCTGCACCAGGCCCAGTAACTAGTTGAGCTAGACCATGTCTTTAGAAAGGCATCCAATCTTGATTGTTCAAGAGGTCAAGTAATGCAGACCTTTTTACTTGGTGAATTGTTCCAATAGTTAGTTACCTTCATTGATAAAAATCTGTCTTATTTCAATTTGAATTTCTATAGCTTCAGGTTTACATAACTAGGTCAGCGGCTGGGTCCTGCGAGATGAAATAGCCCTCTAGCATCAGATCTATTCCCCAGTTAGGTACTTCTAGACTGATCCTATATTAAGCTTCTTAAATCTTACTGCAAAGCACAGTTGACATCAGGGGTGTTTGCTTGGAAAAGGATGGGAAATTCTGGCTACTACTGAAAGAAAGAAATGATACTTTTTAAACTGTTGTTTGGTTTGTGCCTGGTATGTTCTCTAGTTTTTCCTTGTTAAAAGATTTTCATTTGTCCCAGTGAGGTGGAACACACTTTTTTCCCACTCTGACAAATAAGTATCTTTCAGGACTGCAGCAGTATTTAAAAAGCAATGCAAGAACTTAGTAAAATAAAGCATCCTCTGATGCAGTGTGATATTAAAATTAAAAAACAAGTTCATTTTAAGTTAGCTTCTATGGTAAATTTCTGGGACTGGTGGCTACAATATGCACCTGAGCCCAAATTCTATCCCTGCTAATACCCATGCAAACCCCATAGTTTACAATGAGGTTGGACATGTGTGAAAGCAGACTTCGATTCACTGGGCCAAATTTGTATTTCTGTAATTCAGTTTCAGTGAAATTACTGCCAGGATAAATCTGGCCCATTACCTTTACTGCATGATGGGCTTTCTCTGAAACTCTGCATTTGCACAGATTCTCCAAATGAAATGAATCATGGAGCCCAACAATTGCAGGACTTTGTGTTACTGTAATTAACTAGTGCTTTTATTTCTAGGTTTTTGTTTCAAGGCCAAAATGGGACTGTACTTTATACTGGAGATTTCAGACTAGCAAAAGGAGAAGCAGCTAGAATGGAGCTCCTGCATTCGGGAACCAGGTAAAAAATTCATAAAAAATCTTAAATTATTTTTTTCTGGCGAGAACTCATCTGGATGTGAAATTTAGAAAGACTTAGAGACTCTCTAGTCATAGACATTCACGACTTATGACATCTTTTTCCTTCGGCTCCCACATAATTTGTGGTTTTAAAAACGTAGTCCTTAGCAAGGTGTTTCCCTGATAATTGACTCTCAGAAATCATTTCTAATGAGTCCATATTCCTCTTAATCAGTTGTTCTCAAACTTTTGTACTGGTGACTCCTTTCAAATAGCAAGCCTCTGAGTGCGACCCCCCCTTATAAATTAAAAACACTTTTTAATATATTTAACACCATTATAAATGCTGGATGCAAAGCAGGATTTGGCATGGAGACTAACAGCTCATGACCCCCCCTTGTAATAACCTCACAACCCCCTGAGGGGTCCCAGTTTGAGAACCCCTGCTCTTTATAAGGAGGTGGCTTTCACAGGCCTGAAAACTGCTGCCACAGAAGCTAGTTTAAAAAGATCACTGTGTTAGTACTGTAGGAGTCTACAGAAGAATCTGAAATAAGACAGAAATCTAACTTTACTGTGTTGTAAAATGTACTAATACAGTTACAAGGATTGGAATCTGAATTATGGCTTTTTAAAAAATTCTTCAATTACCTTAATGTATCAAACCTCTGCCTCTGTGATTTTGATAACAGTAATGTTAATGACAGGCTTGCATGTGTTGAAGAAAACATAGGAAATCTCAGCATTTCCCAAATCACTGTATCTTTAAAATCACTAATTGCTGTTTCTGTATTTACAATCTGTGTGTTTATATTGCACTTACAGGCTGAGATTAGCAGTTTCCCCAATGACATAAATACCACCATAAGTAATAGTACAATACAAGATCTATGTGTTGCATTGCTTTTCTAATATCTATTTTATATGGAGTTTGGACTACAATATTGAAGAATTGCTTGTACTCTTGCCCAATCTGTGGGCAATTAACTTGTGTTACTATAATCAGAGTTTAGAATCTGGCCTCTTGACTCACCATTTTTCATAATGAAATTTTTTTTTCCATTTTCAAATAGACAGAAATTTCTGACTAGATCAGTCAATGGGGCACGCTTGGGTATCGCAATGCAGTATTTGATATGACAGTATCTCAATTCTCTCTTTCAGAGTGAAAGACATTCAGAGTGTATATTTAGACACCACGTTCTGTGATCCCAGATTTTATCAGATACCAAGCAGAGTAAGTTCAACCAAGCTTTAGCTGGAGGCACATAGAATCATAGACTTTAAGGTCAGAAAGGGCCATTATGATCATCTAGTCTGACCTCCTGCACAATGCAGGCCACAGAATCTCACCCATCCACTCCTGTATCAAACCTGTGTCTGAGCCATTGAAGTCCTTAAATCGTGGTTTAAAGACTTCAGGGTGCAGAGAATCTTCCAGCAAGTGACCTGTGCCCCATGCTGCAGAGAGAGGCGAAAACCCCCCAGGGCTTCTGCAATCGCCCTGGAGGAAAATTCCTTCCTGACCCCAATATGGCGATCAGCTAAACCCTGAGCATGTGGGCAAGACTCACCAGCCAGCACTCAGGAAAGAATTCTCTGTAGTAACTCAGATCCCACCCCATCTAACATCTCATCACAAGCCATTGGGCATATTTACCGCTAGTAGTCAAAGACAAATTAATTGCCAAAATTAGGCTATCCCATTATGCCATCCTCTCCATAAACTTATCAAGCTTAGTGTTGAAGCCAGATATGTCTTTTGCCCCCACTACTCCCCTTGGAAGGCTGTTCCAGAACTTCACTCCTCTGATGATTAAAAACCTTCGTCTAATTTCAAGATAAAGCCATTGATGTAATTAATCAGTGTTTTTGTCTTTTTGTATAATTTTTTTAAACACATTATCTAAAACGGTGTTTCTCAACCTTGTGCTGGTGACCCCATTTGGACCCCTCTTCCCCCTCGCCCCCCGCTGCCCACCGCCCCCCAAAATAGTGATACCATACCTTAAACTCAGGGCTCTGGGCTGAAACATGTACATTTGCTTTGTGGAGCCTCCTGTGGCATAGGGCTCAAGGCTACTGCTCTGTTTGTGACCCCTGAACACGCCCTGGGACCCCTTTGGAGTCATGACCTCCGAAGTTGAGAAACACTGATCTAAAACATTTCTGAAGTCCAGTGACTTGGATACATCTACAAAGTTAAACACACAAACTTTTCTAACCTTTTTAGGAAGAATGTTTAAATGGGATATTAGAGTTAGTGCGAAGCTGGATCACTCTGAGTCGCTATCATGTTGTATGGCTAAATTGCAAAGCTGCCTATGGATATGAATATTTATTCACAAACCTCAGTGAAGAACTTGGAGTCAAGGTAACACTTTCATAATAACTGCTTTATAAACAGAACCTCAGTGCTGATTGTGCGCAGTATACTGACCTGGAAAATGAACATTCAGAGGACTTCTGCAGTGTCTGAAAGGTTTGCACACTTCCGTTCACTATACTAATGATAACCTGGTAAATGAGCTTTTGTGGTGCATAGTAACCATGCCAATTAAACCACTTCAGTGGCTGCTATCTACTCAAACTTCTGGGTTCTCCAGTCAGAAGTTCATTTTGATTCTCCAAGAGACACATTCTACTCTTTTACCCTATGGCAGCCATGGAATGCCCTGTAAGGAATTCTATGGTGGGCAGTTGCCTAGGCTACATATGAGAAGTAAGATCCTGATATTGATGGGCAGTTGATGTCACTGAGCATGTTCAGGGAGTCCCTATCCTTCCTAGAATATACAGTATCTACCTGTTGTAGACATTAGCCAACCATGTGCCAAATCCTTAGCTCTACTTCCCTTGTTGATAATGTCTGAGTAATTGACCATTCTCCTTTTCTTGGTCTCTGGTAGCAGATTTACTCCTGATGAGTGGTTATTGGTACAGTCCAATTCCAGATTGTTAAATGCATGAAGCTACTTACAAGACTAAATATATTTTCTTTAGGTCCATGTGAACAAACTGGACATGTTCAAAAACATGCCAGAAATCCTCTACCATGTTACCACAGATCGGCACACTCAGATTCATGCATGTCGACATCCACGGGTGCGTATCATTTTGTAAATCAACTGTGAACTTTATTTTTAAAACGAGTGATTGCAGACACTAATCTTTACAATATTAACCTTCTCAAGCAGAGAGTTCCCCGAGGAAGCTCAGACAGAGTGGCAATACAGTACTGAAGGGAGTAAAAAGTTGAGCCAGTAGTTACTGGACTAAAGTAAAGGAAAAGTTAAACAACAAAAAAACTTAATTTCATACTTAAAACCTAGTTGTGATACACCTCTACCATGATATAATGCAACCTGATATAACACAAATTCAGATATAACGCGGTAAAGCAGCACTCCGGGGTACGGGGTTGCGCGCTCTGGCGGATCAAAGCAAGTTCGATATAATGCAGTTTCACCTATAACGCGGTAAAGCAGCACTCCGGGGTACGGGGTTGCGCGCTCTGGCGATCAAAGCAGTTCGATATATGCAGTTTCACCTATAACGCGGTACGATTTTGTTGGCCTCCTGAGACAGCATTATATCGGGGTAGAGTGTAGTGTCCAGGGTGTATCCAGAGCTGTGAGGCACCTCAGAAACCACCTGCCCTTTAGCATGAGGGAGCCTTGTTGGTGCCTGCTGGTGTCAACGCCCAGCTCCACCGTCACAGGCACACAAGCACTTCCCTCGGAGTCTACATAGGCTGTGCTCCTCGCGCTCATCTCCCCATATTAGCAATAGATACACTCCAGCCATCAAACCCTCTCCAAGCATCTTCCTGGATCATCCATCCCTGAACTTTCATAGTATTCCTTGATCGTGGCTTCCAAAAAACAGTCCACCTCAGCTAACCACTTCCATTCAGATCACCACACTGCTTACCACACGACACTTAGATGTGTTTGTAGTGAAATCAAGTAGAAGATTATTTAACAAACCACAGAGATTCAAGCAATAGCAGGTAGACATAATTAGAAACAAATGATTACACATAAAATAAAATCATAACATGCGTTTTAGAACACAGACTTAATTAACTAGATCCTGTCATGTCTTGTAGCATAATGCTTGCGCAAAGTCCTTCCAGTGTTACACAGCCAGACTGGCTTTGACCCTCCTTTCATAAGACAAACAGGCAGTTAGCTTGTCTCCTTGGTGAAGATTCAGGGGTGTCTCTTCATACTGGTAGACTTATCAGAACAATCCTTTGTGCTTATTCCTAACAGGACACCCCTTGCCTGATCTTTTCTTCCTGTGGCTTTCCTTTCTTGTTGATTTTGCAATCTCTTGATTTAGCCTCAGGCCCAGTATACAAATAGACATATGTGGTGAGGTGGTACAATACACATATGACCTGACAGGGAGATAGCATCTGTACCACCTGCCCAAAAGGCATGTTGCTGTGGTATGTCACCTGCCTTAATCCCAAGCCCTTAACATAATTTTTTTTGTATATATGCATAACTTCTTAAATATGATCTGTGATAATAAATTTTGCAATGATTATGACTTGTAGGCTGCTGCTCTCAACTGAGATCTTCATGCCACCTTTGGTGAATATGCATATATCTGATCCAGGGGGATCCTTGTAAAACCTTTTGCACCCCCTATACCCGTGCCAGTTGGCACCACAGTTGCCTGGTGTCACTAGTATCTAGAATAAAAAATCCCAGTTTCTGGAGAGGAAGACCAAAGATCAGATTAAACGGGGGTGGGGTGGGGTTGGGAGGTTAAACTAGTTATAGTTTAAGGCCAGAAGAGATCCTAGATCATCTAGTCTGACCCCCGGTATGTTAGGCCACCACACCACCTAGTACCCACATGCTAAACCCACAATGGTAATTGGACAAAGTATACCACAAGAGATTGAACTATTGTAGAGCCAATGCACATAAAGCAGAATATATGATTACCTGTTCTATGGCCAAGGTGGTATATGAGTGCACTTGCTCAAAAAAGCTCATGATCCTCAAGCCAGTACAGCAATCTTGAAGCTGAAGTTTCAGAACTGGAGGAGGATAGATGGGATACATAGCCTACAGGGTCATTGCAGGGCAGGGCCCAATACCACTCTGAGAAGCCATTCTGATAATGGAAGGACCAAGATGGGATAGAGAGGAACATAGTCTTTCAAGACTCTCATTCCAGTAGAGGGAAGGAGTTAGTTTGGAAGGTTGGTCTGGGTCAGGTATGGTATTGCTCATGTTCCCATACAATTGTACGTGAGACATAGGTTAAATGACATAGGGACGAAGGGCATGATTGTATTGCCTGTTTTCATTTGACACCCTTATCTGATAGGATGATGACTATCTTCGAGGAATAGGTTGCCTTGTGGATATGTCCCGAAATGGAACCCTTTACGTATAATTGGTGTCAACCTTCCACAATGTGGTTTGGAGAGAGGACAAGAAAAACCAATATAATAGTAAGGTAACAGAGTATATCAAGGCATTTGGCTATGAATAAAACCATTATTTGGGTGCTCACTAATGCTTTGCCTGAGTTGTGCACAGCTATTTAGTCCTCTCTGGAATTTGAAATAATTCCAAAAGTCTACTTAAACTGCAGCGGAAATAAGTTTTTGGCAATTTTGAGTTTGCTTATTGTAGTAGAATGTGCTTACATAGCCGTTAACTGGTGAGTGCTCAGAGAAGTGCAGTTGAGGGTGCCTGTTCAGTATCCACTTTGCTGTGCCTTAAAATGGATTTCCTCAGAGCACACTTGTTTACCCTATAATTTGATAGTGTTCACTTACTGATAAGAAACTTGCAACTACTAACGGGAAAAGTAATATTTATTTTGCCATGTCTCTTTATAGGACTGGGGAGAGTTCATACAGAGCTTGCTTCTCTTTTCATTCCTCTTACAGTGAGGTATGTACAATGGTGTTTGCTTCAGGAATGAATGTTAGAAGTCATTTTTGTTCACTTTAGAGTAGGGGTTGTTGCGTTCTGACTTGTCAAGCTTTGGTACAAGTTGTCTGGTGATGAGAGGGGGACAGTGTGTTGAAAAGGTAGGGATCGAGGTACTGTAAAAATAACCTTGCTCCAACATAGTTGTGGCAAGCCCATGTTGTAATCCTGCCTAATACCCGGGCTAATATCATTTCTCTAGCAGTTATCTATGATTAAAAACCATAAGGCCATACTGGGTCAGACCAAAGGTTCATCTAGCCCAGTATCCTGTCAGGTGCCCCAGAGGGAATGAACAGAACAGGTAATCATCAGATGATCCATGCCCAGTCGCCTTTTCCCAGCTTCTGGCAAACAGGCTAGGGACACCATCCCTGCCCATCCTGGCTTATAGGATTGCTGGACCTATTCTATATTAACTTACCTAGTTCTTTTTTAAACCCTGTTAGTTTTGGCTTTCACAACATCCTCTGGCAAGGAGTTACACAGGTTGACTGTGCGCTGTGTGGAAAAAATACTTCCTTTTGTTTGTTTTTAAATCTGCTGCCTATTAATTTCATTTGGTGACCCCTAGTTAGGAAAAGGAGTAAATAACACTTCCTTATTTACTTTCTCCACACCAGTCATGATTTTATAGACCTCTATCATATTCCCCCTTAGTCGTCTCTTTTCCAAGCTGAAAAGTTCCAGTCTTATTAATCTCTCCTCATATGGAAGCTGTTCCATAATCCTAATAATTTTTGTTGCCCTTTTTTGAACCTTTTATAGTTCCAATCTTTTTTGATTGGGCTACTACTATAATTAAGTGTGGCTGTTTTTTGTTTTTTGTTGTTTTTTGTTTCAGAATACAAGATAAAACTGTTGCATTTCTAATGGGAAACGTCTAGGTATTGCATTTGGCTTGTTTTATTCTTTTCTGTTGCTCTGGGGAGAGAACAGAGCATACAACTTTTCCATATCCTGGCTGTCACTGTTGATCCAAATTATGCCATAGAGAATTCCTACCTCTGTGTTATCACAGCACTTTGTACAGGAGCATGAGGCTTAATTTAAAAGGACAATACAAATGTTTCTTCCACAAAAAAAAAAAAAATCAAGTTAATGCTGAAAAATAACCATCCAATCATGAACCAATACATATGCAATGGAGGACAATTCACTTTCCTAGGGAAGTAGATTGCAGTTTTAAAATACCAAGTAAGATTTATAATCCCTTTAATATTGCAAGGGAAGGGCAGGGAAACTTTTAATTTAAAAATAATAATTAAAAAAATAAGAAAAATATTTTGTGTGTCCTATTTAAATTATAGCCTAGTTGTCCACTTTGACACGGTTCCAGAATGTGGAGCTGTGCTGACTGGTCAGCTTGAGGCTGTTGGCAAAACACATTCCTTGGTGTATGTGCTGTGATCTGCATTGCATGGGGTAGTCTATGAATATATATTTCAATGTAAGTAATAAGCTACTTTTCCTCTATTTAGAATTAGGATTTCTGGGTTATATCTGCCCTGTGAATGTGTATCCCAACGTAGTTCCGGTGGGTCAACAGCAGATGAAGTTGTAAAAATGTAAGTGTGGTTTGGCTGGTTGGTGTAGGCTACCATATTGGTGGTGCTTCAGTTTGACTGCTGTAAAGCAGATGATGGCAACCCACACACTGCTTCAAGCAGGAATCTTCCAGATATTCCATAGCCAGCGTGGTTTTCCTTTTCTTCCCATCTGTTCATACTCTCCTTTAGTCTCCTGTACTCAACACCCTCATCCTGTTTGGTTTTCAAGGAGCTGTCATGTCTACATTCTGCTCTGTTACTGTTCTTAAACGTGGTGTGTGTAATTCACACCCACTTCTTACTTTGAATTGGATATATTCATTTTTAGGCATCTCCATTGATGCTCTTATGCTAACTGAATTAGGGACATCCCTGTCCTCTGAACGTAACTCGTTATACCTTGTCTCACCCCTTTAGTAATGCTACTTTAGAGAAACTCAGTAGTACACTTCCTCTTAAAAGTAAAATAAAAATCTCCACAGGGACTTGAACTCCTACCTTCTCTGTACAAAGTTCCAGTGTTCCCTGCTGTCACCAGTGTCTCTAATCCTGCCCTTCCAGGTGAGCAAATGCAGGGGTCAGAAGAGCTTTGCAATAGTAGCACACAAAGTTAGTGTTAGAGGGGAAAGGGCCAAGTGAGGAGCTTGGTCTCTGTAACAGAGACCCTTTTACATAGAAAAACGTTCTTACTCAGCAGCATTGAGTTTCTCCAAAGTCTGTCTTGAATTCTCATCTTCATTTCCGCCTGCCCTACCTTTGTGGCTGGTGCATACTTAAATGCATTTAACTGGATAGCATCAGGAGTGCTGCCCTGTGATCCTGTTGAATTGCATGCAGCCTACCATGAAAGCAATACCTTTTTACCTCAGCTCTTAATGTCATCAGTAACTTTAGCACCTTTTTTTTTTTTTTTCAGTAGCTAGCATGAAAGGCATGAAGCAGTGGTGTTGAAAGAATTAACCAATTTAATTTTGCTCCTGTTCTTCTCGCATAATATTTTTCCATGTCTGAAGAGTTCTAAAGATCTGTTTTCCTTGTTCTTACCAGCTTAAAGCCACTCTGCAAGTCATACAGTATAAATAGCGAGCCCAAATAAACCACTTGGAACACTGAAGAGATCCAGAACAATGGACTTAACAGACACAGGTACGGAAAGAGGATCCTCCAGGGATGGATGATTATAGCAAAGGAGACAGGTTTGGGTCAGTGAAGCATGCATGGACCTGCTACTGTAATCCCAATGTCAGCTGAAAGTGGTATTTCTGGCCACTTCAATCTGATCAAGCACAGGGTAGCAAACAAGCACTGGCAAACAGATATGAAATGCTGTTTTGTGGACTCTTTAGCATGTAGCTACTCCTGATAGGTGCTGTATAAATGCCCATGGAGAGAGGAAAATGTAGATCCAAATGAATTTGGGCTTCAGGTAATGCCAGGTCAACAGAGGACTGAAGCTTTATAAAATAGAAAACCTGTGACTGAGGTTAAACCTGACAGTGCACTCAACTACTGCTGCAGGTTCTAAAGTGTCTGGCCAGAGGAGGTAACTTTTATCTTGATGTATTAAAAATAATTCCAACATTATTTGAACTACAGTGACTTGCTGTGCTCCCAGTTACAAAACCACCTTCTCAGTTTAGCATGAATGCAGCTCTTTGACTCCTAATTATTATCCAGGTACTTGTGAAATGGGAGTTACAGTCAGGAACAGCAGCAGCTTTTAAAGACAAATACTGTATCTGATCCACACCATAATGTTTCAAGGGCTGTATTTAAGGGCTTCCCCTGCTTTCATAGCTTGTAGTCTGAACTGCAACTTGTTAAAAGCTAGTTCACAGTTGAAATACGTAAGATTTTTCTTAATTAAAAGCTTTTTATTTATCAAACTCCCCAACTGTATGACTTTTCCAAATAGATTTCAATTCTAGTTGTGACGAAAGGACACTGCGCACAAATTTGACCAAATTTGTGTCCCTCATTACGAGATATGCAGTCCTTGTAGATACATTAAGGGGCGGTGGGGGGTAGCAACTTTTTTTTTTTCTCCTGTGCTCACTGAAGCAAAATAAGCTTTTAGCTAGTGAATGGAACACCTGTTTTCTTGAAACTACTTTCTGAGGCCTGGTCTACACTACGCGTTTAAATCGAATTTAGCAGTGTTAAACCGATTTAACCCTGAATCCGTCCACACAACGAGGCCCTTTATAGCGATATAAAGGGCTCTTTAAACCGGTTTCTGTACTCCTCCCCGACGAGAGGAGTAGCGCTGAAATCGGTATTGCCATGTCGGATTAGGGTTAGTGTGGCCGCAAATCGATGGTATTGGCCTCCGGGCGGTATCCCACAGTGCACTATTGGGACTGCTCTGGAAAGCAATCTGAACTTGGATCCACTGGCCAGGTAGACAGGAAAAGCCCCACGAACTTTTGAATTTCATTTCCTGTTTGCCCAGCGTGGAGCTCTGATTAGCACGGGTGGCAATGCAGTCCCAAATCCAAAAAGAGCTCCAGCATGGACCGTACGTGAGATACTGGATCTGATTGCTGTATGGGGAAACAAATCTGTTCGATCAGAGCTCCATTACAGAAGACGAAATGCCAAAGCATTTGAAAAAAAAATCTACAGGCTACACAGTGCCGCATGACAAGCGTAACGGGAAGCCAGAGACTCAAATGGATGCTCATGGAGGGAGGGAGGGGGTACTGAGGACTCCAGCTATCCCACAGTCCCTGCAGTTCTCCGAAAAGTATTGTATTCTTGGCTGAGCTCCCAATGCCTGTAGGGTCAAACACATTGTCCGGGGTGGTTCTGGGTATATCTCCTCATTTACCCCCCCCCTCCGGCCCCATGAAAGAAAAGGGAAAAAAAATCGTTTGTTGACTTTCTCAATGTCACCGTATGTCTACTGCATGCTGCTGGTAGACGCGGTGCTGCGCCACTGAACAGCAGCATCCTCTCCCCTCCCCAGTGGCAGACAGGTACAGTACAGATGACTGATAGCCGTCCTCATCATCATCCCGTGAGTGCTCCTGGCTGCCCTCAGGTGAGGTCGGCTGGGGGCGCCTGGGTAAAATAGGAATGACTCCCGGCAGATGGTACAGAACGGCTGGTAACTGTCTTCATCATAGCAACTGGGGCTGAGCTCCATCATCCCGCCCCCCCCCCATGTCTAAAGAAAAGATTCTGTACTACCTGGACTATCATAGCAGTGGGATGCTGGGCTCCTCTCCCCCCTACCGTTTAATGTCCTGCCTGGACTATCATAGCAGCTGGAGGCTGCCTCCCCCTCATTTTCTTTCACTAAAAAGTCAGTGTTTCTTATTCCTGCATTCTTTACTATTTCATCACGCAAATGGGGGGACACTGCAATGCTGGTCCAGGAGGGTTGGGGGAAGCAACGGGTGGGGTTGTTGCAGGGGCACCCCCTAGAATGGCATGCACTCATCATTTCTGCAGGATCTGACACAGAGCGGTTGTGCTCTCCGGTTCTCTAGTACTGTAGTACACTTGCCCCATATTTTAGGCAGGACTGATTCCATTTTTGTCTTTGCGGTCCTGGCTGACCTCAGCGAAGGCCAGCCAGGAGCACCCATGACAGCAGCAGACAGTACAGAATGACTGATAACCGTCTCTGCTACCTTGCGAAGGCAAATGAATGCTTCTGTGTAGCGCCACAATACTGCCTCTGTCAGCGGCATCCAGTAGACATACAGTGACAGTGACAAAAGGCAAAACGGGCTCCATGGTTGCCATGCTATGGCGTCTGCCAGGGCAATTCAGGGAAAAAGGGCGCGAAATGATTGTCTGCCGTTGCTTTAACAAAGGAAGGAATGAGTGACGACATTTACCCAGAATCACCCATGACACTGTTTTTGCACCATCATGCATTGGGATCTCAACCCAGAATTCCAATGGGCGGGGGGAAACTGCAGGAACTATGGGATAGCTACCCATGGTGCAACGCTCCAGAAATCGACGCTAGCCTTGATACATGGACGCACACCGCCGAATTAATGTGCTTAGTGTGGCCACGTGCACTCGACTTTATACAATGTTTTACAAAACCGGTTTATGTAAAATCAGAATAATCCCATAGCGAGACATACCCTGAAACAGTGATTGCTTGTTCTGTGCCCACAACTGGGCTGATCCTACAAATACTTATGACAAATACCAATACTTGGGGCAATCCCACTAAAGTGAGGGTAGAGTCTTATCCATTAAAATGCTACAACTCAATATAAGGAACCAATTGTACCCATTGGCCAACGATGATGATTGTGATAAGTGTTTATTTATTACATGTCAATATTAATACAGATCTGCACAGTCCTCCACTGGCATAATAAATTGATTGATTTGGTGTCTGTCTATAGATAGAACTGTTTAAGTATGGAATTTGTGTATACGTATTTGACCGAGTTTGTGTAGTCCCTATAAATCCCTTTGCTAAATTCTCTGAGATTGCTCATTGCGATCTTTTTTGTTCTTGATAGATGAGGGCAGTGATGATCTCTTCGATACAGAATTGACTCCTGTAAGGCATAAGATCCCAAAACATCACGTGGAGACAACGCTGCCTGAGACAAAGGCTTCATCTGAAAATTCTGAAGGAAGCTGTAGTGAGAACATGGGAAGTTACAGAGCACCACTATGCCTATGTCTTCGCAGGTAGACTTCATAGACTGTGAGGAATCAAATGGTGAAGATGATGAAGAAGAGAATCTGAAAAAAATACAGTTTGGGCTCAAGTTGTAGCCCACAATCGAGACTCCCCTTTGATACTGGGAAATCCAAATGAAGAAACCCATTCGGGCTTGACCTGTGCATTGACTAGTGGCCAGCAGGAATCGAATGCAGATATGCCACAATGGGGATGTTTTCCTTTAAGCGAGATATTAAAACTACAGATGATAGTTCTGAAAACGAGGACCATCCCCAATCTTCCATAGATGCTGGTAGGTCCCAGTCACCAAACTTGTTCAGTGATTCAGATAGTTTAAGTGATTCTACTCACATCTCCTCACAAAATTCTTCTCAGTCAACCCACATATCAGAGCAGGGGAGCCAGGGTTTGGACAGCCAAGCAGACACAGTACTCATCACCTCCCAACAGACACATGGTGCAGATTTCAGCTTTTTGAACAAAGGTGGGAGCAGAGTAACAGTTTCTGTGTCACATTTCATGGCCATGGATAATCAAACTGAATCCCATAGGTGGAAGCCTTTGGAGCAAAATACACCTTGCCCAGATAATATTGACTCTGATTTGAAAGGGAAAATCCAAGAGATGAATGCAGAAGCTGGTGCTGCTCAAACACAAAACATGTTAATTGAAGTAAATAATGAGAAATCGAAGACTCCTAATCCAGAATTAGAAAGAGACTCTCAGAGCTCCTCTGACTTTGAAAATCCCTTCAACCCCCGATGCTGAGTTACCTAGACCAGATAAGCTGCACGGTCCTGTACAAGAAGCTAGCAGCAGGTGAAACGATATACTGACTGAAGGAATCTCTTCTGAATTTAGGAGCTTCTCTTAAAATATGGACAGACATGCACACGAGTCAACCTAAGCTGTATTCAGAAGTATATAAAAATTGTACTTATCCCCACTTCTCTGTTCAGGGCAGACTTACTACATTTCCTTGGAAATCTCTCACTACTGATTGTAGAGACACTAGGATGTGCAATAAATTTTCCTTGTCAATGAACTCCTGAAAAGGAAGATATTCCTGGAAAAGAAATGAAATGTATTACTTGGTAGGAGGAAAACACTAAGCTGACAAACTGAAAAAGGTATTTAACCAAAGAAGTGGACAGTGCATCTTGGACTGGTGAGACATGCAGGTGTTGTCATAACCTTAGTCCCAGATTTGGACCTTAGCGTCCAAAATATGGGGGTTAGCATGAAAACCTCCAAGCTTAGCTACCAGCTTGGACTTGGTACTTGCTGCCACCACCCAAAAATTTAGAGTGTTTTGGGGCACTCTGGTCCCCTGAAAAACCTTCCCTGGGGACCCCAAGACCCAAATCCCTTGAGTCTCACAACAAAGGGAAATAATCCTTTTTTCCCTTCCCCCCTCCAGGTGCTCCTGGAGAGATACACAGACACAAGCTCTGTGAATTCAAACAGAGTGACTCCCCCTCTCCGTTTCCAGTCCTGGAAACAAAAGCACTTTCCTCTTCACCCAGAGGGAATGCAAAATCAGGCTAGCAAATCCAACACACACAGATTCCCCCTGATTTCTTCCTCCCACCAATTCCCTGGTGAGTACAGATTCAATTTCCCTGAATTCCCAGAAAAGAAAACTCCAACAGGTCTCAAAAAGAAAGCTTTATATAAAAAGAAAGAAAATACATACAAATGGTCTCTCTGTATTAAGGTGACAAAATACAGGGTCGATTGCTTAAAAGAATATTGAATAAACAGCCTTATTCAAAAAGAATACAAATCAAAGCACTCCAGCACTTATATTCATGCAAATACCAAAGAAAAGAAACCATATAACTTACTATCTGATCTCTTTGTCCTTACACTTAGAAACAAAAGATTAGAAAGCAGAACTACTTCTCCAAAGCTCAGAGAAAGCAGGCAGACAGAAAACAAAGACTCAGACGCAAACTTCCCTCCACCCAGAGTTGAAAAAATCCGGTTTCCTGATTGGTCCTCTGGTCAGGTGCTCCAGATGAAAGAGACATTAACCCTTAGCTATCTGTTTATGACACGCACCCCAAATTGCAGACAGTGGGGAAGCTCACTGGCGGCGATTTCCTTCTAGAACTTGAAAATAAACAGATTAATACAACACATGCACCTTTACATATACCCCTAAGTATATAACTAACAGACTTCTACATTTTAAGAACACTTTTTAACTACTGAATTCTGGGAAACTCTCACGGGAGAGTGCATCAGCTACTTTGTTAGAAGCTCCTGTGATGTGCTGAATTTCAAAATCAAAATCTTGGAGAGCTAAACTCCAACGAAGAAGAAGTTTCTTGTTGTTCCCCTTGGCAGTATGAAGCCACTTTAGTGCAGCATGGTCAGTTTGTAGTTGGAACTGCCGTCCCCAAACATATGGGCGTAGCTTTTCCAGGGCGTACACAATGGCATAGCATTCCTTTTCACCGACTGACCAGTGACTTTCCCTCTCAGACAGTTTCTTGCTGAGAAACACGACAGGATGAAAGTTGTGATCTGTTGCTTCCTGCATGAGCACTGCTCCTATACCACGCTCAGATGCATCTGTGGTTACTAGGAATGGCTTGTCAAAGTCCGGGGCCCTGAGCACAGGGTCAGACATGAGCATCGCCTTAAGCTGGGTAAAGGCCTTTTGACACTCATCAGTCCACTTAACTGCATTGGCTGGGTCTTTTTGGTCAGGTCGGTCAGTGGGCAGCGATTTGGCTGTAGTGTGGTACAAAATCGCCTGTAGTATCCGGCCAAGCCTAAGAAGGATTGGACTTGCTTCTTGGACCGCGGGACAGGCCACTTTTGGATAGCATCCACCTTGGCCTGTAGGGGGTTTATGGTTCCTCGACCCACCTGGTGCCCCAGGTAAGTCACTCTGTTTTGGCCTATTTGACACTTTTTGGCCTTAACAGTTAGTCCTGCCTGCCTAATGCGCTCAAAGACCTTTTCCAGGTGTAGTAGGTGTTCGGGCCAGGAGTCTGAAAAAATGGCCACATCATCGAGGTAGGCAACTGCAAATTCTCCCAGTCCAGCTAGTAGACCATCTACCAGCCTCTGGAAGGTGGCGGGTGCATTTCGAAGGCCGAAAGGAAGGACATTGAATTCATACACCCCCGCATGGGTGACGAATGCTGACCTCTCCTTGGCAGGTTCATCTAGCGGTACTTGCCAGTACCCCTTGGTTAAGTCTATTGTAGAGATGAACTGGGCACGTCCCAACATTTCCAATAGCTCATCGGTGCGTGGCATTGGATAGTTGTCCGGACGAGTTACCGCATTTAGCTTACGGTAGTCCATGCAAAAGCGTATTTCCCCATCTGGTTTGGGTACCAGAACCACTGGAGATGCCCATGCACTGGTAGATGGGCGGATTATACCCATCTGTAGCATGTTCTGGATCTCCCGTTCTATAGCAGCTTGGGCATGAGGAGACACCCGGTAGGGTGGGGTTCTGATTGGGTGAGCATTACCTGTATCAATGGAGTGG
This sequence comes from Gopherus evgoodei, assembly GCF_007399415.2. NCBI lineage: Eukaryota > Metazoa > Chordata > Testudines > Testudinidae > Gopherus > Gopherus evgoodei. The sequence continues at coordinate 351,415,019 of NC_044322.1, forward strand.
TATGCCCGTTCAGTCCGTCCTGGGGTGGCTGAGAACAATGGGGCGAAGCTAGTGCACAGCTCCTTGATTTGTCGCCGCTGCAGACGTTCCAGTGTGATTGAGAGGTTCACCTCTTCCACGCCACCGTCTTTTTTCCCGTCGTAGTAGACACCGTCAGGCCACTCAGCCTCATCTCCCTGGACTGTAAACTGACAAACCTGTAAGTCTCTGGAATAGAAAGGCTTGAGAGAATTAACATGGTACACTTTAGGCTTTAGTGAGGAATTGGGAATGCTATGAGGTAGTTTACAGTTCCCAGGCGCTCTTGGACCGTGAATGGCCCTTCCTATGATGCTTCCATCTTATGGGCCTGTTGCGCCTTCAAGACCATAACCTGGTCTCCTACATTGAAGGAACGTTCTCTGGCATGTCTGTCATACCAGGCCTTTTGCTCTTCCTGAGCATCCTTTAGGTTCTCTCTAGCAAGGGCTAAAGAGTGTCGGAGGGTGCTTTGTAAGTTGCTTACAAAGTCCAGAATGTTAGTTCCTGGAGAAGGTGTAAACCCCTCCCATTGCTGCTTCACCAACTGTAATGGCCCCTTAACCTCGTGACCATACACAAGTTCAAATGGTGAAAACCCTAAACTGGGATGTGGTACAGCCCTGTAGGCAAACAGCAACTGCTGCAACACTAGGTCCCAATTATTGGAGAATTCGTTGATGAATTTTCGTATCATGGCCCCCAAAGTTCCATTGAACCTTTCCACCAGGCCATTGGTTTGATGGTGGTATGGGGTGGCAACCAAGTGATTCACCCCATGAGTTTCCCACAGATTTTCCATGGTCCCTGCCAGGAAATTAGACCCTGAATCTGTAAGGATGTCGGAGGGCCAACCTACCCTGGCAAAGATGTCTGTTAGGGCCAGGCACACAGTGTTAGCCCTGGTGTTGCCTAGAGCGACTGCTTCTGGCCATCGGGTAGCAAAGTCCACTAAAGTCAGTATGTACTGCTTTCCTCTGGGCGTCTTTTTTGGGAAAGGACCCAGAATATCTACAGCTACTCGCTGAAATGGGACCTCAATTATGGGGAGTGGCTGGAGAGGGGCCTTGACCTGGTCTTGAGACTTTCCCACTCTTTGGCACACCTCACAAGACCGGACATACTTGGCAACGTCCTTGCCCATCCCCTCCCAGTGGAAGGACTTCCCAACCGGTCCTTGGTTCTGTTCACCCCAGCATGGCCACTGGGATGATCATGGGCTAAGCTTAAGAGCTTCCCCCGGTACTTAGTTGGAACCACCAACTGTTTTTGCGGCTGCCATTCTTCCCGGTGTCCACCAGAAAGAATTTCCTTGTATAAAAGTCCTTGGTCTATAATAAACCGGGATCGATTAGAAGAGCTGAGAGGCGGTGGGGTGCTCTGTGCCGCCGCCCAAGCTTTCTGAAGGCTGTCATCTGCTTCCTGCTCAGTCTGGAACTGTTCCCTTGAGGCTGGGGTCACCAGTTCTTCCTCAGACTGTGGACTTGGGCTTGGTCCCTCTGGAAGCGATGTAGGTGATGGGGTTGTTTCCGTTGCTGGTGAACCGCTCTCCGCTGGTGCACCTGAGGGTATTTCAGGCTCTGGCTGAGCCTTTTGGGTATGGCTGGTCTTGTGCTTCTGCCAGTTCTGGCTCGCTGGCGCCCTCTGGCGTTGAGTTTGAAGATGTGGTTGCACTTGCTGGTGCTAGTTGCTGTTCCAGTTCCGGGCCTGGGACTGGAGATGCTGTGGCTGTTTCAGTGGTAGGCATGGAATCCGGGTCCACTACCTCTGTCTGGGTCTCTGGTAACACAGACGGGGCCTCTGTGGACGGCTCAGGAACAGGAATGGGTCTGGAAGCTTGCCTGGTTTGGCTACGGGTAACCATTCCCACTCTCTTGGCCCGCCTCACCTGGTTGGCCAAGTCTTCCCCCAGTAGCATGGGGATAGGATAATTGTCATAGACTGCAAAAGTCCACATTCCTGACCAGCCTTTGTACTGGACAGGCAGTTGAGCTGTAGGCAAGTCTACAGCTTGTGACATGAAGGGGTAAATTGTAACTTTGGCCTTTGGGTTGATGAATTTGGGGTCTACGAAGGATTGGTGGATAGCTGACACTTGTGCCCCCGTGTCTCTCCACGCAGTAACCTTCTTTCCGCCCACTCTCAAATTTTCCCTTCGCTCCAAGGGTATTTGAGAGGCATCCGGGCCTGGGAATCTTTGGTGTGATGGTGGTGTAATGAATTGCACTCGCATGGTGTTCTTTGGACAGTTGGCCTTGATATGTCCCAGTTCATTACACTTAAAGCATCTTCCATCGGATGGGTCACTGGGCCGAGGTGAGTTACTGGAGACTGGTGAGGTGGAAGGGTAGGGTGTCTGTGGCTTTACTTGGGTGGTATGTGGGGTCTTTGGCTGTCCTCGGTTGTAGGGTTTATGGTCTGTGTGCCCCCTGGGGTAATCGTTCCCCTTGACAGTAGCTTTCTTGCTTTCTGCCAGTTCCATCCATTTGGCTCCAATCTCCCCCACCTCAGCGAGATCTTTGGGTTTTCCATCTTGTATGTACCGTGTGATGTCTTCAGGAACACCATCCAAGAACTGCTCCATTTGTATGAGGAGGTGCAGTTCTTCCAAGGTTTGAACGTTGTTTCCTGTTATCCAGGCCTCATAGTTTTTTGCAATGTAGTAGGCGTGTTTGGGAAATGACACCTCTGGTTTCCACTTTTGGGTTCTGAAGCGCCGACGGGCATGATCTGGGGTTATCCCCATTCTGTATCTGGCCTTGGTTTGAAAAAGTTTATAGTCATTCATTTGCTGCTTAGGCATTTCGGCTGCCACCTCTGCTAAAGGTCCACTGAGTTGTGGCCTTAATTCTACCATGTACTGGTCTTCGGGGATGTTGTACCCAAGACAGGCTCTTTCAAAAATTTCCAAGAAGGCCTCGGTGTCATCACCTGCCTTGTAGGTGGGAAATTTCCTGTGCTGTGGAGCAATAATTGGCGCCGGGTTGTTAGGGTTGGCTGGCACATGTAGCCCAGCTTTTGCCAAGTCCAGTTCATGTTTTCTCTGTTTTTCCTTCTCTTCATACTCTTTTTGTTGTTTTTCCATTTCTTTTTGGTGTTTTTCCATGTCTCGGCGGTGGGCCGCCTCTTCTTCTTCTTGCTTCCTTCTGTGGGCCACCTGTTTGGCTGCCTGTTCTCTTTGGTAGGCTGCCTCTCTTTCTCTCTCTCTTATTTCCATCTCTGTTTGTTTTATTTCCAGTTGTCGCCTGTGTTCAGCTTCTTTGATTTATTCTTCGGCCTCAATTTTTGCCTTAGAAGTCATGATTCCTGTTTTCTTGTGTTGGGGTGCCCTCTGGTGTTTATCTTCTGAACTGCAGGTTCTCTGTTGCCTCCTGAAGTCTGCCTACCAACAGTGCCTTTAGCTAATCTTCAATGTTAAGTAAACCTGGAAAACCACTGTATTTGCATATATATAGTGCTGGTAATGGCTCTCAGTGGGAGTGCTATTGTGTGACAAAAGACTCTTAATAGCACCTTAATGATTTCTTGCTTAAGATGCAAGCTACAAACTGCTAGAGAGAGCAGAAAAAAAAATTCTCTCTGGTTCCCTTTTAAAACCAAACTGTTTCTCTCTGCTAAAAAGAAAAATATAATATTCCTACTGGCTTCTGGATTCTGTCTATCTCCCAACCGCTGCTACACCATGTCATAACCTTAGTCCCAGATTTGGACCTTAGCGTCCAAAATATGGGGGTTAGCATGAAAACCTCCAAGCTTAGCTACCAGCTTGGACTTGGTAGGTGTGCAGTAGAGAGGGGAAGGAGAAATAAACCAAAGAAGGTAAAGACAGGAGCACGAAGTGAAATTTAGTTGAGTGATATCAAGCCTTCTTTAAGAGTCGGCAGGTAGCTAACCAGATCTTTGAATTTGTAAATATGTCTATATCCAAGGCAATCTTTATAAAGCTATGTTTTAATAAACTTTTTATAAAACTCTTAACTCTGCATATATTTAACACAGGCGAGTAATTCTTTCAGAGAGCAAAGTACACTTGCTACTCTCTAGTCAACAGACTAAGAAAGAAGACTGTAGTCTTAGAAATGTACTGGATTTGCTTAATTTTCAAAAGACTTAAAATTAGTTGTATAGCAAATGGCTTGGGCCTACCCAGGAACTGTTGTTAAGGTCAAACAGTAGATTTTTGGCTGTAAAGAACAATTTAAGTGAGGTGTTGAAAACCAACTGTAAACATCACCTCCTGCCCACCCCCTCTTGTCATTAGTCCCACACAGCTCAGCTTTCAAGAAAAGAACAGTTCCAAACTCTGTCTAATGATTTAAACATTACTCGCCAAAAAAATTTCCTAATGTTGTATGTTTAAACTTCTGTTTTCACGCAAGCTCAGTTTTTCTTATTCTTCTATTTGGTTCTTGGTACACGTCTGCTTGCGTGTATGTTGTTTAGAAAAGGTTAACTTGAAGCTGTCCCTAAGTGAATTGCAGTGTATAATCACCATAATGCTAGAATCAAGTCTTGACATAACCAATTCCTGTGAATTGTCACACTCCCTAGAGTTAGGCTAGAAGGGACAATTAATAGATCTATTTTAACCTCCTGTATGTCACAAGTCAGTAAACTTCACAGCATTACCCCTGTATGGAGCCTAATAATTTGTGTATAGCTAAAGCACGTCTTCCAGAAAGGCATCCAGTCCTGAGCTGAAGATTCTAAGAGACAGAGAATCCTCCCTTTTGTTGTCTTCAAGTGGTTAATGAACCTTACACTGTTTTAAAAATTGTGTCTAATTTAAATCTGACTTTAGCTTCCAGCCATTGGTTCTTGTTATGCCTTTTTCTGGTAGATTTAAAAGCTCTTTAGTACCTGCTGTTTTCTCCCTGTGCAGTTACTTAAAATTTGTCTCCTCATTCTTTTTGATAAGCCAAACAGATTGGACTCTGATTCTCTCGTTGTAACACATTTTCTCCAGCCCTCAAACAACATGTGGCTCTTTTCCGCACCAGCTCGTTTCTAGGTTTGTTTGGCAAAATCTATTTTCCATAAAATGGTGGCAACTGTATTCCTGTCCTTTTAATTCTTTACCAAATGAATCCTGAATCAGCTTTTCTAATTTGCCCTGGATTCATGTCAAGCCTGTATACGGGTGTTATCCTACTTGTCTTTGAATACTGGCACACTAGCAGTCTTCCACGGTGTTGGGGTGGTAGTGGTCTTGTTTTTCTTTTGTAATATGGAGCTCGCTTCAGTGAATGTTCTAAATAACAAAGATCTGAGAGACCTTCACTATGGATCTTAAGTGAATATGTAAGTAACACTTGAAATGACCTCTACATTTGTTATTTCTTTACTCTTAAAGCAGATTATGCTAGTGTCCAGCGATGTACCCTCTGCTCTAAGCTAGGGAGCTGCTGTAGCACTTTTTGATTCTACTAAATACTGGTTTTAGGCTTTAAAAAAAAAAAAAAGGCTTCCCTACTTGAATTTGTGTTAGCTCAAGCAATTGAGCTGCTGTTCTTAAATGGACAGGAGTCATTCATTCAGTCTATGAGGTGTTAATATTTTGAGGGAGGAGAGAAATCGAATCCCTGAGACTGTGCCACAGGTCTCAGCCATAGCATAGAAGAGTGTAATACACTAAGCTCCTGCACTCTCCTGGAGTAACATAACTTTGAATATGAAGTAGGATTGACTAATCCACAGATGGGGAAACAGATCACTTATGCACAAGAACATAGATTTTAAGAAATAACTTAAACTCACTGAAAAAAAATAAAAATTTCAGAAAAAGTTGACTATGCCTAATTTAGGCACACCTGCAAATTTATCTATTCTAGGGTGTCCTATCCCTTCTGCTGTACACAGTAAGCCATGGGAAAGGTTTGCTAAAATTCTAGCTCTACTGGTTTTTCTTCCCTACTTGGTGCTGCTCTCGGCTAAAACAAATAGAAATAAGTTTCAGGGAAGGTAGGCTTGTAAACATAGTTTCACTGGGAGAGTTCAATCAAAGGTAGTTCCTGTCTCCTTTCATCTTAAATCATACCTATTGGCTATAGGGGTGTGATGAGCAGGAGACTCACTGTGTGTGTGTGCGGGGGGGGGGGGGGAGGTGGCAGCAGGGGTGTTCATTCTAAAGCTGTTACAAAATGCTGTATTTTTTGAATGCTTCAGTGGATATGTTAGGAAAGCAGTTTGAACAAGTGATGCTGTAAAGGACTGCTGGAGTGTAAAAAGCACTCTTGGGATATGAAGTTTTAGACAAGAGATAAGCATATTTTTAGGGAGGGCCTCGTTTAGCTATAGGATCAACTGAGCTCAAAGTTTGCAGCCTTGGAGAAAGAGACCGACCCATCTTGCTGCAGAAGAATTCTGGTTACTGAGCCCTAAAGCATGTTACGGGGGTAAGGAAGGGAAATCATTTATTTTTTCTTATCTGTTCCTCATGCTTTAAGTAAAGAGCAAGGGTGTTTTAAAATCCTGTGCAGATTGCTGTGCTGTTACAGCTAGCGTGCCCCTGAAGAGAAATTGTAAAGCCAGAGTCCTCACCTAGGTGGTGTTCTGGGAGGGCGGGGTCTCAGCTCTCCTGGGTGATGCTAGACTAGAGGCAGGGCTGCCCAGAGGATTTAGGGGGTCTGGGGCAAAGTAGGGGAGCTGCAGCACTTGCATTCACCCAGCAGCCGTCCCAGTCTGCGGTAGCATTGGCCCTTCAGTCACTCCGTGTCTTCGGCAGCACTGAAGGGCCCCCCTGCCACCGAAATGCTGCTGAAACTTGGACTGCCACCAGGCCAGGGCTCCTGCAGGGCCTGGGACAAATTTCCCCACTTGCCCACCCCTCTGGGCAGCCCTGACCCAAGGTGGGCAAACTCTGACCCATATGCCACATCCAGCCCATGGGACCCTCCTGCCTGGCCCCTGAGCTCCTGCCCTGGGAGGCTAACCCCCTGCCCCTCCTCTGCAGCCTCAGCATGCCATGCCACTGGTGCAGTGCTCTGGGTGGCCAGGCAGTGCAGCTGCAGAGCCTGACCTGACCCAATGTTGTGTGCTGCACAGTGGCATGGTTGTAGCGCCACCAGTGGTCCAGGTAGTGCAGTAAGGGGGCAGGGAACAGGTGGGGTTGAAGGTGGTGGTTGGGGCAAGGGTGTGGATAGGGATCAGGGTAGTCAGAAGGTGGGGAATTAGGGGGTTGAATGGGTGCAGGGGCTATGGAGGGCAGTCAGGAAGGGGGGGTGAGATGGGGCAGTTGGGGGTACCCAAGAATGAGAGGAAGGGTTGGATGAGACAGCAGGGGACTGGTAGATGGGGCAGGGGCTGGGCCACGCCTGGCTGGGGAGGCAGTGCCTCCGCTAACAGGCCTTCCATACAATTTCTGACACCTGATGCACCCCTCAGGCCAAAGTTTACCCACCCCTGTGCTAGACTGATGATTGGCATGCTAAGAACATACACAGAGACTTCAAGCTAGGGCCAAGGCCTAGGCTCCATTCAAATTCTGGAGGCTTAAAGCATCTTTGGCTTCAGCATTTAGATCTCCTTACAGCAGGCTGGTGTCCCTTTCAAGAAAGGGAGCTCAAATAAATTTGACAAGTAGAGAACCTCTCCCCACACCCGGACTTTGTGTGCAGTTGTGGGTTACTAGTGTACAGCATTAAAATCCTTGAGCTATTAGAGATGATCAGCTCACTAAGACCACTTCATTCTCTAAACATGCAGAAGTGTTATCAATTACTTATTTAATTAATTAGAGGCAACTGCCAAGTTTCTGGAGAGGAAAGATAGAACAGTAAATTCACTATCAGACTGTATAGGGCTATAGATATATTCACAGAAATGTGCAGCAATTTCTAATACAGACAATGCTGGTAAAATGATGCCACTCAGACTTGCAAAAGTAATACAGCAGGACTTTTTCTGAGCTGCTGGCTACTGCTGTGTGAGCAATTACATGAACAACATTTAAGACCTACAGCAGGAATGGTAGTTATTATAGACTGCCAACAACAAAAAAAAAACTAAAATTTAATTTATTTTACCAAGAAACAATAGGAAACTAACTGCTATTACAGAGAAAGATGTCACATCTTAAGAAAAAGTAATGTTCTTGAGGTTATAAACAAGTACACAGTCCCAGTACACAAATAGTTGGTATACTGACAACTTAAATAAATACACAATAGCTTTTGCTTGGTGAGAATGCTGCACCATTTTTAGTTTTGCTACCTCAAAACCAGCCAGAAGACAGTTAATAGGTTACCCGTACCCAAGTGCTATTCACACAGCTGTAGTGGTAACCAAGGTAATGCCTACCAAAAAAAAGCAGAGAAGGCTAAAGCAAGGTTGGCCTGGGCTTGCTAAGAAACTGAAAACAGCTTTTTCAATGTCACATTTAAAAACAACTTAATGTCCCATTAACACAAGGCAAATTGAAATGCACTGTAAATAGGTAAACACAAAACATGGTTTGATCCTAAATAAGTAACAGGATACAGCAGTAGACTTTATATCCAATACTTTCCTGTTACCCGCCAAGATTTGAATCCAGGGTCCTGTCTGTGGCCTGCAGGAGAGGTGTAACACAGCCCCTAGAGTAGAGCAGCTCATGTTATACACACTGACTTGCGAAAAAAGACAAGACCTAAATTCAGGTTTTGACAGCTGGCAGACCTTTATCTACTTAAAATGTAATTCTCTGTAATTGCTTATCCATGTATTTTGTTAAGGATACCCATGAGCAGGATTAAAGAGGAAGGAGCAGAGCAGCCAACCAAGGTGTCTGAGGCCTTTCACATCTTGTAGAGAGAGAGCCTGGGGAGCAGCTTGGACAGGGCAAGGAAACTTCAAAAAGATCTCACAAAACTAAGTGATTGGGCAACAACATGGCAAATGAAATTTAATGTGGAGAAACGTGAAGTAATCCACATTGGAAAAAAAGCAAACAGGATGTTAGGAATCATAAAGGGGATAGACAATAAGACTGAGAATATATTATTGCCCTTATATAAACTAAAATGATTAGGGGTTTGGAGAGGGTCCCATATGAGGAGAGATTAAAGAGGCTAGGACTTTACAGCTTGGAAAAGAGGTGACTAAGGGGGGAATATGATAGAGGTGTAAAATCATGAGTGATGTGGAGAAAGTAGATAAGGAAGTTATTTGCTTAGTCACATAATGCAAGAACTACAGCTCACCAAATGAAATTAATAGGCAGCAGGTTTAAAACAAAAGGAAGTTCTTCACACAGTGCAAAATCAACTTGTGGAACTCCTTACCTGAGGAGGTTGTGAAGGCTAGGACTATAAACAGGGTTTAAAAGAGAACTGGATAAATTCATGGAGGTTAAGTTCATTAATGGCTATTAGCCAGGATGGGTAAGGAATGGTGTCCCTAGCCTCTGTTTGTCAGAGGGTGGAGATGGATGGCAGGAGAGAGATCACTTGATCATTACCTGTTAGGTTCACTCCCTCTGGGGCATCTGGCATTGGCCACTGTCAGTAGATAGGTTACTGGGCTAGATGGACCTTTGGTCTGACCCAGTACAGCAGTTCGTATGTTCTTAAATGAAATGAAGGATTACATAGGTGCACGCAACCCCGTTTGCTGGGGCAATATGTAAATGGAAGAGGAATTAATTTGGCTCAAACAATTTAAAAAAAAAAAAAAGGCATTTAAGATTCCCTTAAGATTTATAAAATACTTATGTGGGAGACATCGGATAGAATTAGTCATAACAAGAATACCTTTAAAAATGACTAGATACAGCAGTTTCATCCAAGCACGTATTCCAGGTAGCATCGCAATGTTAGATGTGTTTAAAACCTAGGCAATTAGTGTGCTATTCATTAAACATTATAAATCATCTACTTAAAATTAAAAACTCTTCAGTTTACAAGCAGATACATAGCTTTGTGCATTGCTAATAGCCCCCGATGTGTATGCCCGATCACAAATTGGATAAGCCTTGGTGTACAAAATTTCACTCTCTCTACACAGAGCCAGTTCTGCAGTTCAAGTACATTTGTGCTTTTAAATTAACAAAATGATCACATTGTCCTTCAAACAACATAAAATTTAAGGCATATTTTTAACAAACCAAGCAGGCTGAACACTTGACCTCAACCACCTGAGCCAACAGCACTGTACCTTATAAAAGTAAGTAGCTGACTTCATGACATACAGCAAATGATGAGCAACAGTTATGCCTGATCTCCTTAAAGATTCTGTACATCACTTCTAAGAAATATGCAATGTTTACAATCAATGAGAAAATAAGAATTGAACTTTTGTTCCTGAAGTACAGTTAGTTACTTCATGGTTCCACCCACAGTCTACAACTAACTTAATTGCTGTTGGGTGCTTCTCTGAAGTCAAGAACAATTTAGCATACATCACCACATTTTCAATAAACATCTGAAATTTTTGAAGATTAGCAGAAAAAAACAAATATTCAAGAAGCTGAACAGTAAGTTTTTCAGCCCTTTACATTCAAGATTCAAAGAACGTCTTACTACTGTCTACAGTAAATGGGCAAAATCACCCTTTCAGTAACTTCACTGAAGTTATGTTATTACAACAGGGTAAAAAAAATGGCATTAATGTGTTTAAAGTCCACCACTAGGTAGAAAAAATTCACAATATGTAAAAGTTTGTAACATAATATAAGACAACTGTTGATACAGTTACATTGCTGGGATACTTTTATGTCTATGCTATATAACCGAGTATCAAAGCACTAGGTTCATGAAAGAAATATTGGCTATTTTTTATACTCCATTCCTGTTTATCGCTTTCCAAACCTTCACCAATGATTTGTTTCAGTGATGACTACCCAATCTTGTATCCAGTATCTGTTAACACTGATCAGTCTCCTTGTGTGAAGTTCCATGGATACTTAAAAACAAACAAAAAAAAAACACCAAAACCACCAACAACAAAACACCTATTTCTTAAGTGTACTCTATGAAGTGTAGCTATGCAGAATTTAAATGGCAGTAGATCCCAGTAGAGGACCAGGGCCCCAAATTTTACTGCTACTGCTTGAAACCTTTTAAGAAAAATGATAGTCAGCTGTGATTTCTAGTACATCAATGGTATTGGATTTCCATTTCATAGACCACAAGATGTGGAACACCCTCATATTGAAATCAGCTCTTCACAGGATTGGAATCATAAACACATACTTGCATGTTAATGTGACATCAAAGTTGAATATTCACCTCCATCAGCTGCTAATCCACAGTGTGCAAATAATTCTAGTTTTTAATCCACATAGCCAGTTTTCATATTTAAGAGCAGCTGGAATATCAGATCTGTTTCTTTGGCTAATGACATTTTCAAATACAAATGTAAATGTTTTGTTTTCATTATATTGATTCACTCATATGTAAAAATACTTCAGTTCATAAGAATAAGTGAACTAGAACAGCAGTCTTAAAATACATTTAAAAAACCCCAAAATGAAATAATTTATGTGCAACTTTGGCTATTGAGAATTCAGTTGAGATACCCTCTGCAACACACAGCTCCACACTTGCACACAGTTCTGATCCTCTTTCTCGTTGGGCTGACAGCATCAGAGTCTGAAGTCACATCTAGAGAACCTGAACACATACGAATATACAGAAACAGAATTGATGGTTGTTGGAAATGGATATTATTTGTTAGGCATTGCTATTGTGCTTGGAACTGTGCAAAAAAGAAAAAGGTAGTCTCTGCCCTCCAAAAAAAGCTTACAATTCAAGACCCCAATTCAATAAAGACCTATGCACATACTTAGCTTCACACATGTGAGTAAGTCCCACTGAATTGAATGGGATTACTTGTGTGTGCGTAAAGTTAAGCATTAATATAAGTCTGAAGAATTGTTATCCACAATTATTATTTACTAGTAGCTGAAAGCTCATGCTGTTGCATGGGTGGAATTCATGAAGTCTAAATGGCTGAGAATTTAAAAGCTGAACAGTAACAGACCATGAATCCCAGTGATGATTGAACCTGGTAACATTCTAAATAAAGAATTCTCAGTCATGCTTGTCCCTGTTTTCATTGCTTCACACTAACCCCACAGACATTTTAGGGTTCAAAGTGACAATCCTGGAATCTTATTGTACAGATTATTGTGGATCAGCTCTGAGCTTGTCAAGGATGAGGACCCCATTATGCTAGGTGCTGTATAAACACAGATTAAGATGGCGGTCTCTGCTCAAAGAACTTGAAATCTAAAGTACAAAAAGACAGACAACAAGTGAATCTAGACAGACAGACAAGGAAGCAAGAGGAAGTCCTGAACAATATTCTCATTACAATTGACAATGGTCTCAGTATATCAAATGCCTAACTAGGGTCCTACCAAATTCATGGCCGTGAAAAACACATCACAGACTGTGAAATCTGGTCTTTTGTGTACGTTTATCCTATACTATACAGATTTCACGGGGAAGACCAGCGTTTTTCAAACTGGGGGTCCTGACCCAAAAGGGTGTAGTGGTGGAGGGGGAGTTGCAAGTTTATTGTAGGGGAGGAATTGCAGTATTGCCATCCTTACCCCTAGCGCTGCCTTCAAAGCTGGGTGGCCAGAGAGCAGCGGCCGCTAGCCAGGTGCCCAGCTCTGAAGGCAGCAGCACAGAAGTAACGGTGGCAATACCACACCATGCCATCCTTACTTCTGCGTTGCTGCTGGCGGCAGCTCTGCCTTCAGAGCTGGGCTCCCAGCCAGCAGCCACCACTCTCCAGCCACCCAGCTCTCCCTATATATAAACCAACCTTTTTTTTGGTTTGGATTAAAAAAAATAGTCCCATGCAGGGCTCTAATCCACTTCACTTAATATACTAGTATATGCATAGGGGTGCTGTGCATTATTCTTTAAACCTTTCTGCACAGATTATTGACTGGATTAAGTGGGAGCTGCTTCCAGCCCTCTTAGCTGAAAGGTGGTGTTGACATAACAAAATGTGAAAAATGGAGAAGAGAGTGGTCTCTCCAAAAAGAGGAAGTTAAACACTTTGATTTCAAACAAACTCATGCTGAAAATCGATCAGGCTCCAACAAAACCAGCTAGTACCATCTATCCTGTACACAAAGATTTACACTCTACATACCTTTCATCTGATAATCAAAGGTGAGCTCTTCTCCAGCCTTGATGGTTCTTGTAGAAAAGAGTGCTATCCGAGGAAGACGTAGATCAAGGTTATCAATGAAAACATTGAAGACCTGAAGATTTGGATCACACTGCAAAGCAAAGTTTAGTTTTATAATTCAGATGTACATTTGCTATCAAAACAGAACCGTAGACACAGTGTAGGGAATGGCAATTAAAACATATTACGTGCTACTAGTGAGAAGAAAGTGACACTATAACAATTTAGGGGCTGAGTTTCCTCTTAGTTTCAATGGAGTTACTTGTAATTCTGTTGACTTACAATGGCAAAAATCACATCTGTTGAAACATCACTATTAAATGAAAGCAGGACCCTGTTAAGCAACAGTATTGACACCATGGCTATGTGGGTATAGTACACAGACATGGTGAGTGAGAATCTTTTGCTGAGCCAACTTCTATTTGCGGAGAGAGACAAGCTTTTGAACTATACAGAGCTCTTCTTCAGGTATAGTACACTAAAACTGTAACAACCTATTTAAAAAAAAAAGTTACAGCTTGAAAGTGATTGCAACTGAGTAGGGTGGAGTGGATGAATCAAAACAATTTCAAAAAAGACAATTTAAAGTAAGTTCAGCCTTAAGAATTACTAAAGGATGAAAAAGTGGGAGAGTGACCTTTTCAAGCCACACCTACTAACTGTACTTAAATTAGACCTCAACTTTGCTCCCAAGGGCAGAAATATTATCCTGGCGCACTGGGTGGGAGTTCTGTTTTCCAGTTCATACCTGTTTGGCCTCTGCAGTTATCTAACAGCCCATGAAAAAAGCCAGAGCATTAATGAGGGAAGTGTGCTGCTAACTATAGATACAATTTTCAAAAGTAAATGGGACTCACTCCTAAGTCAGCTATGCGTTTCTAAAATTCTACCTATGTCTTGCCTTTGGACAGAATACTTAGTCACGTATTTTCAAAAAAAGTGTGCACCTGAAGTCAGCCTCCAAAATTCATATTTAGACATCTAAATACAGCAACCCGATTTTCAAAAGTGCAGAGCATCCAGCAACATCTAGAAACACATCCCTTCCTCCACCCCAACTCACCTTCACAAAAGTAGGTGTAGGATCAACAATTCATGCACACAATAAAAAGGAAACAGATGAACTGCTGTAGTTAGTTACTTCAAATCAAAAATAGTAATTTCTTAAACTAAAAAATTGTGTAATAGGAGGGCCTGGGTTCAAGTCTTCTGTGTTAGTTTTACTTAAACTGAAAGGGCCTATTTAAAAAAAAACAAATTTCAAGTTTCCAGTGAGTTTACAAATGGTGCTGAGGAAAGGAGGAAAACTGCAGGGGAGAGACATGCTATGGAAAAGGCAGGAAAATTCCTTCTCTCCATTACTTACGACCGAAACAAAAGTACATTCTGATGCTCTCCTCCTCTTCCTGTATTTCACAGAGGTTGATAGTTCATATAATATCAATCAGCAGCCAAGGGTTAAATTATGCCATTATTTCCTATACTGTTGGTATTCAATTATCTGAAGAGAAAAATTTGTTTTGGGTGTCTGGAAACAAGTACTGAATACACTGGAAATAGATTCTGATCCCAATTCTGCTATCTGATCTACTTAGGCAAACCCTTATCCTTAGGCTGAGTTCCAATGAGGTCAGTGAATCTCTACTTGAGCTCAGAGGTCCATCCACATAAATCAGATTGCAGGATCAGGACCACAGATCATGTTATTTTACATTTAATGAAAATTTAGAAACTGTTGACACCTTTCTCTTAGGTAATTCTGAACATGAAAGAGTAAGGAACAATGAAAACTCTCCTTTTAGTTTTACTTCAACAGGTAAAATAAAATTGCTATTTAAAGTGATGTCTTGTGGAGTGATCCCATTTATAAAAAAAACTTGCACTCCCAATGTTTGTGAAAACTAAAGAATAATTATGGCTTCTCAAACATTACGTCTTAAATCGAAGCTACTTTATATTCTTTCACATTTAGTTTTGCACCAGATAAGGTATGTATCAGTATTTCTTCCATCCTATTTAACTGATCATTTGTTATGTTGGATGCTGCAAGAAAGGCATCTTTCCAGACATACAAGAAGAAATCATTAATAAAAAAATAGGATTGTGGGGCATGTGAGAATATTTGAGGCTCCTTTCACTTTCGTGCACTCTGTCCATTTTAAGATCCCTCACATTTGCTGTTTGATAAAATTTATTATTTTAATTTAGACTTTTAAAACATCATGAGACAAAGTGACTTCAATTTTTCCTCAAAAGATTTCAAGTTTATGTGACTGTGCTGCCATAAGAGCATTAATCCACTCTCAAGACATTCTCTTTGGAGAGGGAGAAAGAGGTGAGTATGAAACAAGTAATTCCACTAAAGTTGTGTGTTTGATATCAAGATATTTACAAAAGGAGAAGGCATTCTTGGGGCAAACAGGACAGTTCTCCAACACACAAAAAAGCCCTTACGCTGTGATTCACAAAATGAGACACATTTCCATATCGAGCTGCATCCACTGTATATTCATCCGAGTCATAGTCCAGGTCAAACAAGTATGTATTTCCTTGGTTGTCGTACAGTTGACCTCGTCTCTCTGCTTCCTCATTTGTGATCACCTAAAAAAAGAAACCTGCATCATATTATTAACTATTACTGAACTGAAACAAAACCACAAAGAAGTTAGAAAAAACTTTTACATGTTCTTGAACAGAAGTAGGGAGACTTGCCTTTAAAGGAAGTAAGAAGGTTGCTGTGTATCTGTAAGGAATAAGGAACATTTAAACATAACTATTTAAATTGACTACTGATTGTTTCTAAAGTCACTAATGCCCTATTAATAGATAGTGATGGTATTTTCTCCTCAAACAACATAATATTGGACAGCTTCCTTGGATATGTATTTACAGATAAAGTTATGTTCCTATTGTGTTCTATACAATGTAAAATAAAAATCTGAATATAAAAAGACCTGCTCTATAATAATTAGGCTACTAGTTATTTATCTTTGCCCCCAACTTCTCTGAACTCCTCTATAAGTAATCCTCATATCTACATTTTAGATAGACTTTAAATCACAGGCTCCCTAAAGGAGGATGTAGTCATTAGACAACTACAGCCTATCCTATCTACAGTGCCAGTTTATATTTACTACATAAAACCTCCATATTATTTTTCCAGCAGACCTGTACAGAATTGTTCACTTCAAGCAGAACCACAAAAGGTTCAGGGCAGGTGGAACCAGCCATGCCCCACCCCCATACACTTCCCTCAGCATATGAGAGAATCAGTATATCAGGTTACACTCGTAACTTCAGCTACTCTCAAAACTTTCCTCTTCTCCCCACTCCCTGCTGAGTTACTCTGTATGGCGCTAATTCTGTAATATAATTTACCTATGCAGACCGTAGTGCCCACGTAAAATCCCACTGATTTCAATGTGACTCTTTTTTTGCAAATGGATTGCTTTGCAGGACTGGGCTAATAGCTATATCTACACTACAGACTTTTGCCAGCACAACTATGTTGGTCAAAGGTGTGAAGAGTTGTGATCCCTGACTGACAGCCATGCTGGCAGAAGTCCCTAGCGTAGACAAAATTATACAAGCAAAACTGCACTTTTACTGGTATAGCTTATCATTAGTCAGGGATGGCCAGCACACATTAACACAATGGAGACATGCAGAAACTGCCAGAAAGAGGGCTCCTGCTTGAGGCTGCAGACTATGCAAGTTTATCTCCAGTCTTCTACTTTAAATATATACTTTACTGGCAGAGTTAGCAAAACAAAATCTTTTTCTGGTAATAACAAAGAAAAATAGTGACCATTACAACAATCACCTCAAGATAGCCCTGAAATAGGAAACCTGGATTTGGGAGATTTCCACTCAGTTTTACACTCTGAACAACAAAGTATAATCACACACAGCCAGAGGAGGGGGTTGGAGGAAAGAGGCAAGGGAAGGACACACAAACAACTAATCACCACCTTCACTTAAAGTCCTGCCTCTTTCCACAACCTCCTCTCCCCCCCACCCACCCCCCAAAAAAGTTTCCTCATTAACATCACACAGGAGTAATTCTATTTTAAGAAACTGATCTCCTGAACATTCTAAGTGAGTTTTTAGGAAGGATCTGAATGGGAATTGGATAGTTTGAGGAAGGTAAACACAGAAGCAGCACACGGAAGAAGATAAAAGAAACTGTTGTGCAAGGGGACAAATACAATACTGATGCTGGCATCAGTGGTGGACCACAGATTACGGGGGAGAGATGTAAGCAGAAACTGGATCATGCAGGAGCCTTGAAAGCAAGGACAAGTTTAACTTGATACATCACTGGTTCCCAGTTGCAGTGTGTGACTCAAGGGCCATGTCTAGACTAGAAAAACACAGTTTTAAGACATGTTAGATAACTTTGCACCTAGTGCAGACAGGGCAAGTCATTTTAACAACATGTTAACTGATATTGACCAATACGTTTTAAAGCACAACCTATTTTCCAAGTTTAGATATGGTGAAATACAAGGGTTGACATAATCAGCATGACAAGTGATAAAAATAATTTTTGCAATATTTGACCTGAGCTATGATCAGTATTAAGAAAGCCTTAGAAGAGAAGGCCATAGTAGTCAAGATGGGAGATGATCAGGATACTGACAAGAGACAAGACCTGGTTCTAAAAGTTAGGATATTAAAAAAAAACCAACAATGCCAAAAATCTCTTTTGCACTTCAGCCCCTTTGCATTACTTTGGTGCATAAAACACCATGGGTCATACAATATAAAGGTAATTTGACTTTAAAATGAGATGTCTTCAGTGTACTTCATTAACACCAAGCATATATTTATCTGTTATGTAACAATCAAAAAGTGTTGAAAAAATAATTTTTTTTATTTTTAAAAAAAAAAGTGTTCTACTAACATTTAAATCATTTATTCCAAATAATTCATCTCTGAGATAAATACATACCTCTCCAACATACTCCATCACAAATCTCTTTGTTTTAATTTTCTGGAGGGTTTTTACTCCCCAGCCACGTCCATTGTTAGTTCTGAAGATGCAAAGAGAATATGGTGTGCCTTTCTGTACTATCCTGTTAGGGCATTCAGGACCACATCTACAGTATGAGTTGCATTCATAGATAGGCAAGCCTGGTTGGATTTTTAACTGCTTTTGTTTATTGTAAGCCAAGAAAAATCCAGCCTCTTCTGGACAGCACTTCTCAGCAGGGCAATCAGAGCATTCACAGCCGGTTGTGATTCCGTTCATTACATTTATTCCTGGAGCAGGTTTATATTCATTAATGTAGTAAAAGTCTAAAGGAGGGCCCTCAAGATCCACAGTGTTTTCTACAAGAATCATTCCTTTATGGTTCTTTTTCCGGTTGAGTTCTTCCTTCCATCTCTGTAGAGCTATTCTTTGTTTAGCCTTCTTTACTATGTACTGTGCTACTACAGGGTTCAAAGCTTTAATATGGTTTTTTAATATTACTGCTTTGCCTCGTTTCAGCTGAGATAAATATTCATTCTTATCACTATGGAAGTACTGAAGGAGCAATGGGCATTTAAGATTTTTCAAAGGTACCCAGGTATTTGAGGATTCTGGCCATCCTTTCCATTTCACAAGGAAGTACTCTGTGCCCTAGAAATAGATACAGATTTAGCAAGAACATTTCCAACAACAGTTAATCAAAAATACCTTGAAAATAAAGTGTGGTTGTTCAATGATACAACTGCTTTGGTATCACATCCATATTAAATAAAATTAAACAGAGGAGTGATTGTCATTAAGGAGGTGGCAAAAATGCATAAACTGAGAGGCGGTCAGACTAACATCCTTAACACCCTCCTTATGATTGAGGCATAACACCACATAGTCAAATTCAGTCATCTAGTCCTAACAGGAGAATCAAGCACTTCAAATGCAAGGCAACTGGGTATGTACTTTGTGCACCACTTGAAAGGATACGGATAACTGTACAGCTGGATAGAATGATCCAAAACAAATTATACCAGCGTGGGTTAGTTTGTTAGCACAGCCACAGTTAAGGTCATATATACTAACTTTTATAAAGAAAGAGAATAAAGTAACACCCTACACAGAACAAAAAGAAAACCTAAACTTACCAAAAAACCTCTAACAGTACTACTGGTAATAGTTACATGAGTCATCGGAGAGGATGAATAGTCAAAACACTTATTAATACTATATTTACTACTAAGAAGAATATGTATTGTAAAATGTCATTATTTCAAAGGGAGGTTTCTTTTCAAAGGGAATAGCGCCATAAGGCCAAATCCCTTAAACCAGACACACACTGGTCGGCTTCTGCACACACATGGCACATAACTGGGGTCTGGCAATGGATCCAGTTGTAGCATGTGGCCTTAACTGTTCATGGAACAGACTGCAGTAGTATAGAGGAAGAAGTGTTCTTTTAATTGCAAACAAGGAAGAAGAGAAGCATCATAATAATACATACTGCACTGTTATTTAAGCACAATAAGATTTGCTTTAGCACTGTTTTACAAAGATCAGACATTTTGTGCTCTATTATTAACATTTCCATTATTTCAGCAGAATCTTCCTTCCTTAGAGAGTCAGAACTAAAGAACATTTTTTTTAGGCTTCAACATTCTGAAATATTTTCTTCAATGTCAGCAGTAGCTTAACAAGAGCCCTCTGCTAGCCTAGCACTT
This sequence comes from Gopherus evgoodei, assembly GCF_007399415.2. Classification (NCBI taxonomy): domain Eukaryota; kingdom Metazoa; phylum Chordata; order Testudines; family Testudinidae; genus Gopherus; species Gopherus evgoodei. The sequence continues at coordinate 351,434,846 of NC_044322.1, forward strand.
TAAACCTTAAGGAAAAACACTGCCTCTCACTTCCAAATTTCAAACTGAAATATCGATCAAATTGTTCTGTAAGACTAGACATTTATCTTACCTCTTCTACCTTGTAGTCACATAAATATTCCACCTCATAACTCTTTAGATTCCTGTTGGTGATTCCAAGGGATTTACATGTGAGATTTTCCTTCCTACATAATTCCTGGATGGTCTCAAGTGAAGCTAGACAAGGCACATACCAAGCTACAATAAGAAAATAGGATTCTTTACTAATTTAATGTCTCAGCTGAGTTGAAAAAAATTAAGCACTTGATTTTTAGTCTGCTCCCAAGCCCCCAGATTATAATTTGTAAGAATTGTCCACAACATATTTATAGAACTATAAATGTAGCACAGGCAGACAGAACCAATGCTACTCCAGTTAAGTATAAAGCAAGCCTGTAATAGTTCTCAGCCTGAACCTCAGCTCTGTGTATGATACTATGTGCATTCATGTAATGGTTAAAAAATAAAAATAAAAAAAAACAACACCCTACTCAGGACATACTAGTTCTTCATAGGAAAAGATTCTCAGGATAGTTACCAGGTTTGAAACAAAACACAAAAAAATAGTTACCTTGACCTTAAGGTACCCTAGCAGAAGTTCATGCTTTTGACTGCAGTTAGTTATGTAGAAACCCTTCACTCTCTTTTACAAGACTGCTAAGTATCTGCAGTTAGTCAAGTAGAATTAACACTCTTGTACTTGCTATGCAACCATGATGACTGGGATGAGACAGAGGCAAATCCTCTTCCAGAAACATTTCTGATTTCTTGTCAATTGGGCAAAATTTAGGAGGGTTACAATTTACAGACAGCGTAACTGTTGCAAAGATGTAAGAGTGCCCACCATGGAACAATAATTGCAACAGTTCAGAACTCTATTAGGAGGGATCGTCCAAAGTTTATAGCAAGTCAAAGTCTGGAGCCCAAAGCAACAGCTTTTTTCCCTGTTTTAGTAAGAGTATTTGACAGCAGCAGAATTCCTTCCTCTGCCTTAGCAGGGGACTGTTCATTTGTGTCACAACCAGAACTGCAATTAGCATATCACTGTTGGAAAGGAGAGGAGTGGGAGAGGCACTGGAGGTTACCCAGTTTGGGGGAGGTCTTGACTATTTCTACCTTCATGCGGCGACCTCTCCCGCCAAAAGCCTCCCGCAGGCAAAGGGCAGTGATACCACCCCCAGCTATCCCTAGCACCGGACAGTGCCCCTCCCCCCGGCACCGTATACTGTCCCCCCACCCCTCCCAGAGGCCCCGCACACTGCCCTCCCCAGAGACTGCACGCCGCCGTCACTCAGGCCCCACACACTGTCCCCCCCGCCCAATCACTGCACATCGCGGCCCCCGGGCACCCCCGACTTTCCCCCCACCCCCCCTTGCCCCACACAGTCTCCCGCCCAACACCGCACGCTGCCAACCCCCGTCCCCCGCCCCTCCTCCAGGCACCCCCTCAGAATGCCCCCCCCGGCACTGCACGCCGCCGCCAACGAGCACCCCTCCGTGCCCCCCCCCCCACCCGCAGGTTCCCCAGCCAGCGGGGCCCTGCCTTAGGTCTCGGGGTGTGCGGGTGGAGGCCACACGGACCCCGAGCGGCGCTGGGAGGGGGAGCGCCTCACCCCCATCCCCGCTGACCCAGGAAGGGGGTATCCCCAGCCGGCCCCTCACCTCCTCGCCTGCCCGCCATCTTGCAGGGGGCTGCATTCAAACCCTGCGGAACTTGGGCCGCCGGGGAGGGCGCCAGCTGCAGGCTCCGCCCACGCCGGGATGGCCCCGCCCTTCCGCGAGTCCCCAACGCTCCACCGCCCGCCCGGCCCCGCCCCGCGCGTGGGCAGAGAACCCCGGGGGGCTCGCGACCCTCCCTCGCCCAGGTTGCTTGTCGCGGCGGGAGACCCCCCACACATCTGCGCGCGCGCGCTGCAAGCCGCTCCCACGCGCGGGCACCCACGCACCCTTCAGCGCCAAGCTGAGGTAAAAGCCCCTCCACACGCGGACTGGAGTCTCGTGCCCGCTAACCGAGACTAGCGCTGAAATGGGCTTTGAGCCATTAGGAGAGTTTGCCTCCCGCGCTGCCTTTGGTCTCGAGTCCAGCCGCGCGTCACCGAGGGACCCCCCGCGCCTCTGGGACTGCCCGCCGGGAGGGCGTGTCCCTGGGCGGGGCGTCTCGGGGCTTTCGTGGGAACTGCGGGAGGGAGCTCGGCCCCGCTCACGAGCAGGCCGCCTCCCGCATCGAAACGCTGCCACCCACCCCGGCATCTTCGCTGTAGCCCCTCGGCAGCCCCGGAGCCTTCCTGTCAAGGGACGTGCCCTGAATAGCAGCGGCCCGCTGCTGCCCTCCTTACTCCGCAGCCCGACCGCGGGCAGAGCGGGCTGGAGACCTGGAGCCTTCCCCACACCTGGCAGGCGGCCTTGGCGGGTGGCCTCCTGCCTGGACATGCTCTTGTGAAAGCTGACTGACCCCCCCCCCTTAATAGATTACAAGGGGGGTGGGGTGAGTACTGCTCATGGACACAGTAGCCTGAACTTTTTCACTATCTCGTTTCCTCTGCCTCAAAGCAGGAAGACCCTGCTCCAAACCAGTCAGTACTAGCCAGATAAGGGGAACGTGAGATTTTACACTTACCAATCAAGGGTCTCTGTCTGAATGTGTAGAAAAGGTTTGTGAAATTTGTGTAACACACAGCTTTTGTACCAAGGTACAGGCTCGCCTTTTTCTGCAGAATAAAGCCTTTTTCCTTATCCTTGTCAGGCTGTTAATTGGCTCTCGGCTAGGCAGACCCGATATTTCGGTAACACTCTCCAGGGCTGCGTGTTTCTGGGCGGCTTGTGTCTGTGCTCCAGATCAGGGGACTCAAATGACCAGAGGGCCACGTGAGGACTAGTACATTGGCCTGACACCTCTCCCCGGCCTTGCCCCTACTCCACCCCTTCCCTGAGGCTCTGCCCTTGCCTCGCCTCTTCCCACCCCTTCCCCGAAATCCTCACCCCAACTCTGCCCCCAGGGGGTGCAGGAGGAGTGTGGTGGGGGCTCGGTGCAGGGGGAGCGAGGGGTACACCAGGGGCCCAGGGCGCGGCAAGGGGCTCAGGGCAGGGGGTTGGGGTGCAGGCGGGGTCAGGGTGCAGCAAGGGGCTCATGGCAGGGGGCTGGGGTGCAGGCGGGGTCAGGGTGCGGCAAGGTGCTCATGGCAGGGGGCTGGGGTGCAGGCGGGGTCAGGGTGCGGCAAGGGGCTCATGGCAGGGGGCTGGGGTGCACGCGGGGTCAGGGTGCGGCAAGGGGCTCAGGGCAGGGGGCTGGGGTGCAGGCGGGGTCAGGGTGCGGCAAGGGGCTCATGGCAGGGGGCTGGGGTGCAGGTGGGGTCAGGGTGCGGCAAGGGGCTCATGGCAGGGGGCTGGGGTGCAGGCGGGGTCAGGGTGCGGCAAGGGGCTCATGGCAGGGGGCTGGGGTGCGGCAAGGGGCTCATGTCTGGGGTGCAGGCGGGGTCAGGGTGCGGCAAGGGGCTCATGTCTGGGGTGCAGGCTGGATCAGGGTGCGGCAAGGTGCTCATGGCAGGGGGCTGGGGTGCAGGTGGGATCAGGGTGCGGCAAGGGGCTCATGGCAGGGGTTGGGGTGCAGGCGGGGTCAGGGTGCAGCAAGGGGCTCATGGCAGGGGGCTGGGGTGCGGCAAGGGGCTCATGTCTGGGGTGCAGGTGGGGTCAGGGTGCGGCACGGGGTTTGGCTGCAGGAGGGGGTCGGGGGGCAGGGTCTGGCCCAGTGCCTACCGGGGGCAGGGCAGGCTCCCTGCCTGTCTGCCGTGTCCCCACGCTGCTCTGGGAAGAGGCTGGAATGACGGGCTCGGAGGGGCGGTGGGTTGCTGTTGCTTCAGGCACCGCCCCCAGCAGCTCCCATTGGCTGCGGTTCCCTGTTCCTGGCCAATTGGAGCTGCTGGGGGCGGTGCCTGTAGCAACAGCCACGCACAGCCCGTCCGCCCCCCCGCCCTTCCCCATGTTCCAGCCTCTTTGCAGGGCAGGGCACGAAGGCAGGGAGCGTGCACTGCCCCAGTACACGTGGGGCCGGAGCTGCTCTAGGTAAACACTTGCGGAGGGTGGGGGGGCTGTGAGGGGCTCGCGGGCTGCAGAAAATAGCCCCGTGACCATGTGTTTGAGACCCCTGGTACAGATCCACTCTCAGGAGGCTTGAGGAGAAGAGGGTCCTGGCTGCTTCTCTTCTGGATTGACCAACTTCAGCCTACCCCGTGCCCCATCCAGAAGGTAGGGTTGGTCCTGCTTTGAGCAGAGGGTTGGACTAGATGATTTCCTGAGATCCCTTCCAAGCCTAATCTATGATTCAATGATTCACTGCTAGTCCATCCTGGTCACAACCCACATCAGCCTGTGGAGTCTGTCGACGCTACGCCTGGCTCATGAGACAACTCATGGTGTCCGACACGATCAGGTGGTCCAGAGACATTTATATGGAACGCATCACAGGATACCGTCAATACCACATTGAGTAATCGATAACCCACTTCCTTCCCTGACGATCCAAGGGACGCGCCCCACCCATGAACTTATTCACTACACCGATACTGACTTGAACTCTTTATACATTCCATGGGTGGCGTATCCGAGCCCGCTTATCCACTGACGCGCTAAAAACTCCCACACCCCAATCTGGGTCTATGCTGGTTATGTGATATATATGTATCTCTTCATCCTTGTAACAGATACTTGTAATTCCTCATAACTCAAGACTGACCCCAGATGTACAGTACCTTCCCTCTTAACTTGTGTATATTTAATTTTAAACATTAATTTTAATAATTTCTTAAAATTTGAACTCAAATGCAGCACTTCCTTCCCCTTGCAGCATGGTGACGCCATGTACCTTGGTGATATTCACTCTTGTGCTTCCCCCCCTAGCAAAATGGAGGACCAGCAGAGATAACTTTAACCACCTGAGAGAGCCCAGGGTGGGAATCAGGAGCGGCTCCAGGCCCCAGCACGCCAAGCACATGCTTGGGGCGGCATGCCGCGGGGGGTGCTCTGCCAGTCGCCGGGAGGGTGGCATGCCTGTGGAGGGTCTGCTGGTCCCGCGGCTTCGGTGGAGCCGTGGGACCAGCGGACTGTCCGCAGGCACTCCTGCAGGAAGGTCCACCGAAGCCACGGGACCAGCGGACCATCCCCAGGCATGCCTGTGGGAGGTCCACCAGAGCCGTGGGACCAGCAACCAGCAGAGTGCCCCCCTCAGCATGCCGTCCCTGGTGGGAATAATCATAAAATTGTTTGATTTCACACAGTTTGCTTCATTCCTTGGTTCGAATGATTGACTGATAGCTTGTTGTTTCAGTTAATAAAAATAGTTCCAGGTCCCCTAATTTTTGGAGACTATATAACACCTTCATTTTCTTGTTGGAACAATGATAGACATGAGCATTGGGCCAGATTTTTAAAGGCATTTATGCACCTGAAGATACAGATAGGGACTTATATACCTTTAAAAATCTGGCTCTTTTCCTTGTCCATAGGAATTAAAGATTAATCTTTAATTAAAGATTATGTCGTGATGAAACCTCCAGGAATATATACACTGAAAATCGGCAACCGTATATAATTCATTTGCTCCAAGGGTCCTGTTATTTTTTGCACTGATGCTTTTGCCCAGTTAACAAGCTTGGAAGGGGGTTAAAAATAGGGAGATTGTGATCAGTGCCTTCTGGATTTGTCACAGGACTCATTTAACAGTCAGTTCTGAGTGAAATTTTAAATATCTTATTGTAACATGCATTACAATATCCTTCCTTGCAAGAAGGGTTTGCTTTTGAACCAACCTTCACATTAATCCAAAATAGTGAGAGCTGGCAGTTCTGTAACATCAGGGTCTCTCAGAAAATAGATGTATATCCCATGGGTACCATTTTAAATAAATACCAGAGCCTTCTGCATTCCATGCACACATACTTTAGCAATAAATGGTGGCTGAAAAGTTCACTTTCTCATGCACAGCTCAGCGGACACATTTATATATCATTAATATATAATATATCATTATCACAACTGTCATTCTTTCCATCAAAAAATAGTTGATAGCACTGGTCTACAATTTTGGAGAAGTCGTCTGCTTCAGAGATAAAATGTGATATTTATTATGTATTTTGAGGTGCTGAATTCAAATATGACAATTAAAACAACTGATTGGCTACTGTTTCTAAGATATTTAAGTTTTTACATTTTATGTCTATGTATATTGTGTAGATAGTAGAGTTTTAATCATAAATTGTAAACCTAGGTCTTTTCATGTGTTTATGGTTGCTTTACATGATAATATTTCACCTGTCCTGTTTATGTAACACTTTAAAAATCAGCAAAAGGGTGATATAAATAAAATGTATTATGAAACAAAAGGCAAAAAACTACTATGTACATAGTTTATTCCTATTAAGTGTCTACTCGGCGCTTCTTGGCTTGTCTCTTGTATTCATTAAATGAAGCATCTCTTGTCACTGTCCGGCAAGAGTCTGCAAGCATTGATGGGCTCCATTTGCCCTGATAGCCTGCCAGGAGATTCCACTGCTGTAGTCTGGAGCCCAACAATTCTGCCTTACTCTTGGGTAGTTCCAAATCCCTGACAAGGTCATTCAGTTCACCTTGTGTTATGAGGTGTGGTTCAGAGGAGGAGGATGGGAGAAAATGTGGGTCCTGTGACATTGATGGTTAAGGACCAGAAGTTTCATCCTCTTCCTCTTCCTCGTCTGACTCAAGAGAGAATGATTCTGGTGCATCAGGAACCGGCAGTCCTTCTCCGTGGGGTACTGGGCATATAGCTGATGGAATGTTTGGATAATGCACAGTCCACTTTTTCTTCTTTGACACACCTTTCCCAACTGGAGGCACCATGCAGAAGTAACAATTGCTGGTATGATCTGTTGGCTCTCTCCAAATCATTGGCACTGCAAAAGGCATAGATTTCCTTTTCCTGTTCAACCACTGGCGAAGATTTGTTGCACAAGTGTTGCAGCATTTGTGGGGGGGCCCACCTCTTGTCCTGATCTCCAATTTTGCAGCCAAAATAAAGGTGATAGGCTATCTCAACCGTAGTGGTTATACTGTGCTTTTGTGATGCAAAAGTCACTTCACCACAAACATAGCAGACGTTATCTGCACTGTTCACACAAGTACGAGGCATCTCTGCTCACTTTGGCTAAACAGAAATGTGTCCCTTTGCAAAATCAAACACTGACAAATAAGAGAGCAAGACACTGTATGATTTCTAGAGCTGATATAGGACAATTTGTTCAGCAGAGTGATGTAAGTTTCGTTATGATTGCATCATCCATGACTTCTAGGTATAACATGATGTAATTCATATCATGTATGACGCAATACCAGCTTCAGATTGCATCATTCATTGTTTTGCCTAAAAGGCAAGTACTGTCCAAACCCAGTCATAGATTCATTCATAGATCCAGTCAAAGATGTATTTTAGTCATTTCTGGTTTAAATTGAGATCCCTTCCCTTTATAACTCACTTATCCTCCACCATTCCCAAGTCAAGGGTCGTATATACTGACCCAATAGCATATCTTGAAAACTAGAGCCAATCAACAATTTTAAGCATCATTTTCATTCTCAGTGACCCAGAATTAGTAGAGTTGGACTACATTTATTTCAGAAGCATTTTGGCTGTAGAGCAGTGTAGTTTTTGTTTTTTGTTTTTTTTAAAGTAGGAAGTTGCCTGTCTGGGGACAGGGAAGAGTTGTTCTAGAATCAAAAAACTAAAGAAAAAGATAGTCACTTTCAGGATCTACTAGCCCAGGGATTCTCAAACTGGGGGTCAGGACCCTTCAGAGAGTTGCAAGGTTATTACATGGTGGGTTGTGAGCTGTGAGCCTCCACCCCAAACCCTGCTTTGCCTCCAGCATTTATGACTGTGTTAAATAGATTTAAAAGTGTTTTTAATTCATAAAGGCGGGGGAAGGGGGTGTCACACTTAAGAGACTTGCTATGTGAAAGGGGTCACCAGGACAAAAGTTTGAGAACCACTGTACTAGCCTGTAAAATAAATTTCTAAGGGAAGTGGTAGGAGCCTCAACACTTGGAACATGTAAACTAGCTGAATGTATTTATTGTACGTTTACTAACTTGCACTGGCAGCAGGACGGACGAGGTCTGACAGTTAATTATCTTACCAACCTTATACATTTTTGGAGTATCCTTGTGGAACACTGTTGCTGCTTGGGCTGGGGGCAAGTGCCAGGAATGAAGGTTTTGGCTTCCCTGAGACATGAAGCATATAATAAACTGCATTGAAAAGGCACCAGTAAGTTAACATTATTTGCAATTACCAGTTTATAGAAGGCACTCTCCTCCACAACTGGTTGTTTCCCTCTTCTCTGACCATGGTCTCTCATTGCCACAAATTTGTCTCCTGTCCAGTCCTTTTTTCTTCCTTTCCTCCTTACTTGTTTTGTCTCCTTCCTGGATTCTCCCACTCCTTCCTGGCTCTGTCTTCCTGCACTTCATTTGCCACTGTACTCTTTCCACACCCGGAAAATATTTTTGCCCTATTATAAAGCCGTAGTCCGGGGAAGTCAGTGGATAGGTACCAATTGTTCACCAGGAAAAAAAATTTAAAAGGAGCTTCCAATTCTTGATTTGGCCAGCAGGAAGGTCCTGGTGTCATTCTGGGGACTCAGGTTAATTTCAGAATGCTGATCCTAGTAACAGAGCGCTGACCTCCAGCTTGCTTGTTCATTTTTTGGGGGAGTCAGGGGATGACAGGCTAAACCAGGGCAGCAGTCTTTGTACACTGCTGTAAAGATCTTTATCAATATGTTCAGCTGCTATTGAATAGGAAAGAAAAGGGAAGGGATAAAAAGCAGGCAATCTATTGCTTCTACCTGCAGGATGCAGAAAACCTTCTGTGTTTGCTAAAGGAGATAGTCACAAACAGTTTTCAGAGTAGCAGCTATGTTAGTCTATATCCACAAAAAGAACAGGAGTACTTGTGGCATCTTAGAGACTAACAAATTTATTTGAGCATAAGCTTTCGTGGGCTACAGCCCACTTCATCACAAACAGAGGATTCAGAAAGACTGTTTGGGGAAGAAGGTATCTACATTAATTTATTCACTGTGCTTGGCCAGAGCTGGAATGCGGAAGCCTTTACAGGAAAAAGAGCCAAAATTTTCTTTGATTTTGCAGGATGTCTATAAGTTACCCACATTGTTAAAGCTCTGCTGGTCAATGGCATGAATTTCCCCAAGGGAACTTAACAGTTGCCTGACCAGACCAGTAACAATTCCATTTTATTTGAATACCCTTCAGAGGAGGATCTATTTCTATTTAGCTACTGTATATTATGAGCTATGTCTAGATACCCTGACAAACAATAGAAGCATATTAACAATTGTGTGGTTACAATACCATAGGTCTCATTGCTATTAGAAATCTAAACTAAAATAATCAGTTCTCTTTTCTTCGTTGCAAAGCTAAATACATTCAGGAATCACACAGCCACCTCTAGAGTAGGTGCACAGCTAGATGAACAACCAGCACACTGCAGTGGTGGAGAGGTGCCCAGGGCAATTCCTTATCTTACCCTGGGATCCAGTTGCCAAATCTCTAATCGCACAAACCCAAACACCCTTGCTCTGCCCCCTTAACTGCCCCTTCCTCAAGGCCATGCCCATGCCCCGCCCCTTCCCCAAGGCCCTACCTGCACTCACTCCAGCCCCCGTCCCTCTGTTGCTCGCTCTCCCCCTCACTCATTCGCTTTCATAGGGCTGGGGCAGGGGGTTGGGGTGTAGGAGGGGGTGGAGGCTGCGGGGTGGGGCCAAGGGGTTTGGAATGTAGGAGGGGGTTCTGAGCTGAGCTTCGTGCAGGGGGTTGGGGTGTGGTAGGGGGTGCAGGCTCCAGGAGGGAGTTTGGGTATAGAAGGGGGCTCAGGGCTAGGACAGAGAATTGGGGTGCAGGAGGGGATGAGGGGTGTGGGCTCTTGGGGGCAGTTTGGGTGTGGGAGAGAGTTGGCTGAGGTTCCCCATTCCTGGGCAATGAAGTCTGCACTCCAGCCAGGGGCAATGCGCAGAGACCCCTGGCCACGCCTCCGTCTGGGAGCCATTGTCGGACATGTGGCCGCTTCTGAGAGCAGCGTGGAGTTAGGGCAGGTAAGGAGTCTGCCTTAGCCCCACTGCACTGCAGACCGGACTTTTAGCCGCCTAAAATCTCCCAGATTGGCTTAAGTAGCCTCCGGGAGATCGAGCCCTATTCCAGGAGACTCCTGGCCAAACTAGGAGGGTTGGCAACCCTATCTCGTGTGTATGCAGAGCAAGCAGGACCATAGTTTTTAAGGTCTCATTCTAAAATTCTGTACACCACAAATGGAGCCCTCAAAGGACCAAGACAATCTTGCCAGGATTTCACCTGCAATTCATTCCACTGAGTCTAGGCATTTAAAACTCATGGTTTAGATTGCTAAACCATTATAGACTGTTTGTTTCTTGTTAGGAAGAATTATTGGGAACACTGACTGAGTGCATTTATTTTGCCACTGAATAAAAGTTTTAGATTGTACTATCTGAGTACCTCACAATCTTTAGTGATTTTATCTTCACGACACCCTTATGAGATAGAGTACTAGTTGTCACAGGTCCACAGGATTGGTGCTATGGCTTCAGCTTTGTAACAGGCTCTTGGGGGATCCATTTCAGTGTGCCAGACCCCCAACGGTTCTCACTCTTCCCCCAGGGCAGGCCATGCTACCTCACAGTCTCCTTGAGACCTCTGGAGTTTCAGCTCTTCTGCTTCACACTGTGAGCTTTGTTCAGTGAGTCCAACTGAGAGAGACTGCTGGCAGAGACTTGTACCAAGTACTTGCAGTGACACTCACGGTGTTGTTAAAACAGTAGCGTTTATTAGTCAGCTAGAACACAACATAGGAAGCCCTTAGGTTAGCACAGAGAACAAAGTTAAAGCATAGATCAGGGGTGGGAAAACTACAGCCCAAGGGTCCTGTCTGGCCCATCAGATGTTTTAATCCAGCCCTTTAATCCACCACCAGGGACCAGGGTCGGGGGGTTACCCTGCTCCATGCGTGACGTGGCTCCGTGCGGCTTCTGCAAGCAATAGCATGTCCCCATCCGCCCACTCTCAAATTTTCCCTTCGCTCCAAGGGTATTTGAGAGGCATCCGGGCCTGGGGATCTTTGGTGTGATGGTGGTGTAATGAATTGCACTTGCATGGTGTTCTTTGGACAGTTGGCCTTGATATGTCCCAGTTCATTACACTTAAAGCATCTTCCATCTGATGGGTCACTGGGCCGAGGTGAGTTACTGGAGACTGGTGAGGTGGAAGAGTAGGGTGTCTGTGGCTTTACTTGGGTGGTATGTGGGGTCTTTGGCTGTCCTCGGTTGTAGGGTTTATGGTCTGCGTGCCCCCTGGGGTAATCGTTCCCCTTGACAGTAGCTTTCTTGCTTTCTGCCAGTTCCATCCATTTGGCTCCAATCTCCCCCGCCTCAGCGAGATCTTTGGGTTTTCCATCTTGTATGTACCATGTGATGTCTTCAGGAACACCATCCAAGAACTGCTCCATTTGTATGAGGAGGTGCAGTTCTTCCAAGGTTTGAACGTTGTTTCCTGTTATCCAGGCCTCATAGTTTTTGCAATGTAGTAGGCGTGTTTGGGAAATGACATCTTTGGTTTTCACTTTTGGGTTCTGAAGCGCCGACGGGCATGATCTGGGGTTATTCCCATTTTGTATCTGGCCTTGGTTTGAAAGAGTTTATAGTCATTTATTTGCTGCTTAGGCATTTCAGCTTCCACCTTTGCTAAAGGTCCACTGAGCTGTGACCTTAATTCTACCATGTACTGGTCTTCGGGGATGTTGTACCCAAGACAGGCTCTTTCAAAATTTTCCAAGAAGGCCTCGGTGTCATCACCTGCCTTGTAGGTGGGAAATTTTCTGTGCTGTGGAGCAATAATTGGCGCCGGGTTGTTAGGGTTGGCTGGCACATGCAGCCCAGTTTTTGCCAAGTCCAGTTCATGTTTTCTCTATTTTTCCTTCTCTTCATTCTCTTTTTGTTGTTTTTCCATTTCTTTTTGTTGTTTTTCCATGTCTCGGCGGTGGGCCGCCTCTTCTTCTTCTTGCTTCCTTCTGTGGGCCAACTCTTCTTCTGCTTGTTTCCTTTGGTAGGCCACCTCTTCTTCTTCTAGTTTTCTTTTGTGTGCTGCCTCTTTGGCTGCCTGTTCTCTTTGGTAGGCTGCCAGTTTGATGCTTTCTTTCTTTTCTTTTAGCTCCAGTTGTCACCTGTGTTCAGCTTCTTTGAATTGCTCTTCGGCCTTAATTTTTGCCTTAGAAGTCATGATTCCTGTTTTCTTGTGTTGGGGTGCCCTCTGGTGTTTATCTTCTGAACTGCAGGTTCTGTTGCCTCCTGGAGTCTGCCTAGCAACAGTGCCTTTAGCTAATCTTCAATGTTAAGTAAACCTGAAAAACCACTTTATTTGCATTTATATAGTGCTGGTAATGACTCTCAATGGGAGTGCTATTGTGTGACAAAAGACTCTTAATAGCACCTTAATGGCTTCTTGCTTAACATGCAAGCCACAAACTGCCAGAGAGAGCAGAAAAAAAAATTCTCTCTGGTTCCTTTTTAAAACCAAACTGTTTCTCTCTGCTAAAAAGCCCTTAGCAGAGAAGAGAAAAATATAATATTCCTACTGGCTTCTGGATTCTGTCTATATCCCACCGCTGCCACCATGTCATAACCTTAGTCCCAGATTTGGACCTTAGCGTCCAAAATATGGGGGTTAGCATGAAAACCTCCAAGCTTAGTTACCAGGTTGGACCTGGTACTTGCTGCCACCACCCAAAAAATTAGAGTGTTTTGGGGCACTCTGGTCCCCCTGAAAAACCTTCCCTGGGGACCCCAAGACCCAAATCCCTTGAGTCTCACAACAAAGGGAAATAATCCTTTTTCCCTTCCCCCCTCCAGGTGCTTCTGGAGAGATACACAGACACAAGCTCTGTGAATCCAAACAGAGTGACTCCCCCTCTCCGTTCCCAGTCCTGGAAACAAAAAGCACTTTCCTCTTCACCCAGAGGAAATGCAAAATCAGGCTAGCAAACTGAACACACACACAGATCTCCCCCTGATTTCTTCCTCCCACCAATTCCCTGGTGAGTATAGACTCAATTTCCCTGAAGTAAAGAAAAACTCCAACGGGTCTTAAAAGAAAGCTTTATATAAAAAAGAAAGAAAAAATACATACAAATGGTCTCTCTGTATTAAGGTGACGAAATACAGGGTCAATTGCTTAAAAGAATATTGAATAAACAGCCTTATTCAAAAAGAATACAAATCATAGCACTCCAGCACTTATATTTATGCAAATACCAAAGAAAAGAAACCATATAACTTACTATCTGATCTCTTTGTCCTTACACTTAAAAACAGAAGATTAGAAAACAGAACTACTTCTCCAAAGCTCAGAGAAAGCAGGCAGACAGAAAAACAAAGACCTCAGACACAAAATTCCCTCCACCCAAAGTTGAAAAAAATCCGGTTTCCTGATTGGTCCTCTGGTCAGGTGCTTCAGGTGAAAGAGACATTAACCCTTAGCTATCTGTTTATGACACCACCTCCAGCTCTTATGCATAGGGGCAGCCAGGGGGCTCCACATGCTGCTCCCACCCCAAGTGCTGACCTTGCCGCTCCCATTAGCTGGGAACCACGGCCAATGGGAGCTGCAGGGGCGGCGCCTGCAGATGGGGCAGTGCGCAGAGCTGCCTGGCCAGCACAGCGCCTCCACATAGGAGCCAGAGAGGGGACATGCTGCTGCTTCCAGGAGCTGCAAGAATGGGGCAGCATACAGAGCTGCCTGCCCATGCTTCTACGTAGGAGCTGGAGTGGGGATACGCCGCTGTTTCTGGGAGCTGCTTGAGGTAAACTCTGCCCAGACCCTGCACCCCTGACCTTGTCCCACGCCCAAACTCCCTGCCCCAGTCCTGATCCCCCTCCTGCCCTCCAAACCCCTCATTCCCAGCCACCGCCAGAGCCCTCACCCCCTGCACCCAAGCCTGGTCAGCAGTGCATCTGCCTTGCCAGAGGACAGAGCCACTGACTTAAGTTAGCAAGTGGCAAAGTCTACCACCACCAGAATGTATTTCTTCCCTGACCAGGTTGCCTTGCTATGGGGCCCCACAATGTCCATCACCACCTTTCTGGAAGGGTTCCCTCTGTTACGGGCAGTGGTCTCAGTGCTGCTTTACACTTACTACTACCCTCTGACAGGGATCACAGAACTTGCAGTACTGCTTGACTGCAGCAAAAGTCTGGGCCAATAAGTTCCACAGCAGTTTTTGCCTGGTGCACTGGATCCCCAATATCCTGAGAGGGGAACATCATGGGCCAGCTATTATAGCCTCTGATGAACTACCAACTACCTCCTGGTGACCCAAGACTCAGTGCTGGGGAGAAACCCATTTCCTATACAGGTATAACTTCTCCCACAGGAATCTTATCCTGCAGGTAGCCTTAAAAAGTATGCAGCAATGCAGCCTGCCATGGCCCTCAGCTTCTCTAAGGGGGCGATAGGGGAATATCCTCCTGCAGTCCTGCCTGAAATTCAGCTGCTAGGGCACGGAGTGTGACCTGTCCCTCCTTGCTGGCAGGGACTGAAGTCAGAACCCCCTTATCTGTGCCTTGTTTTCCCCCGCTCTGGCTTAGCCCAATGCAGCCTTGCCCCAAGGAGCACACTCCCTTCAGTCAGACGCTTGCTAGTCTGCAACACCGGGTCTGGGCGGGGTGGTACTCTGTGCTTCTCGTTCCTGGTAAGGACCACGCCATTCTGGGCACCATCTGGCCAGTCATCCAGATCATTTCCCAGGAACACCTTTGCAGGTCCTATATCCCAGTCTGTGTGCACCCTCCTTGGTACCCCATTACAGGTACATCCTCGCTATAGGCACCTTAAGTGAGGGTCCAACCTCCCCGTCAGGATTATTCATTGGGCACAAACTGATCTGGGTCCCCCACTTTGGGCCTTGCCAGTATCACCTCAGCATGTGTCCCAGTACCCCAGACTCTTTCCCCACCTCTATCATCCCCTTTCACTTCTTATGGGGATGATAAACTGATTATGCCCCCGAGTCTGCTCTGTCTACACCCTGTGAATTGGATACACTGGTGCATGAGAGTTAAGACCAGAGGCCTGAACTTCATACTCCCCAAATGGAATAGCCTGGCTTGGAAGCCACCAACCCCCTCACCCCCATGCCACAAATATGCTGTCAGCCCTGGTTCCAAGAGGATCTGAGTGACAGAGGCAGCAGCATAGCATCCTCAAGACCCACTTCCCCTTCCAGCAGGGTGTCTTCATGACCAGGTTTCCCATTGACAAATCTGAAGTGGTGGGAGTTGAAGCTGAGCACAAAGGAGCTAGCAGACTGAGAAGGAACCACTTGACCATGGGAATCAGCAAAAGCACCAAGGGAAGCAGAGAAAGTAGCAGAGGGGCAACAGGACCTATAGAGGGGTAAGAGGAGAAAGACCCTGCGCTGCAAAATCCCCGCAGGGAGCCTAGATACCAAATTGTTGCCCCAGTTTAAGAAAAGGGTGGATATAGACGCCTACCTCACAGGCTTTAAAAAGACCTGCAATTTGTATATGGTTGACCCTGTAGACTAGCTCCGCTGTCTCACCCCCTCAATCCCAAAGCTTTAGAGGCATACAGCCAGATAGATGAGTTGATACTGGGACTCTGAACAGTTCAAAAAAATCTCTACTGCTTACGTTTGAACTGACACCTGAGGTTTATAGGGAAAAGTTTTGAGGTATGCAAGATACCCAGAGGTTCAGTCAAGGGGGCAGTAATGTAGCATGACCTACCCTGGAGGAAGAGTAAGATCCCTTAGGGAACTAGCACACTGAAGGGTTCCTCCTAGAGACTCTTCCAAAGCTGTGGACATAGCACCGATCCTGTGTATCCATGACATTGTTATCCCTGTTTTACAGATTGGAACGCATCAGTGAGTTTCAGTGACTTACCTATGGACAGACGGCAAGTCTGTGACAAAGAAGGGAATTGAGTGTGGGTCTCAAGTCTTATACCAGCACCGTAAGCACTAGATCATCCTTCCTCTACAATCCTTATATTTGTAGCCCTCTATTGTCAAGGTGAAGTACTACTGCATCAATCAGGGTTATAACTTTAAATGTTTAAAATTTCTCCTACTTAAATTGAATTGGTACTGATCTGAAATCAATGTGAACTGGTATCATTGAAAACTGCTGGTGCTCAGCCTCTCTAAACTTGGATCCCAAATACTGTAAAAATTACACTTGTCTGGTTAACTCAATTATTATACCTATTGTACTCTTTAAGCAGCAGAACACATGAAAGTTTCTATCCACCATAAACCAAGTAGTGCTCTGAATTTACCGTATTAGGTTTGAGAAATCTGTCTGCATCCACGCCATTAAGTATAGTGTGCATCAACAGGTATATAAAACCATATTTTATTGCTATTCCATAAGTAAATAAATACACACAAATGTCTTCCCTCACACAGGTTTTCCACAGAGTGATCACAATGCCATTTGACATTAGCTTGAACAGTGAAACCTGCTTTCAGGACTCCCAACTCCAAAAGGGATCACACCTTGCCAGTCTTTAGAAGTAGTTTCATTACTGAAGTTTTGGTACAAGTTGGTACAAACTTTACAGACCCATCTACAAACTGGTGACTGATTTTTGCTTGTTCACTGGTTGGCTGTTTATGATTGATGTATCAACAGTTCCAAAAGGGTCTATATCTCAAAATAAATAACGGCATTTCAGCACCAAATCTTTTATCTAATTAATTCCAGTCTGCAATGGCTCATTAAAAAATATTTAAAACAAACACCCCCCCCCATCCACTAGGGAAACAAGCCAACAAAAAAAGTCTCCTTTCAAATGAAACTATGATGCCACTTCAACAGTGATGACTTCACATTTTCCTGTATCTTGATCTGTGCAGGTAACATGTAAGGATCCATCCCTAAGCAAGAGAGAAATAAATATTTACAGATTGTACACCAGAAGTCTTGAAAATATATCTCAACAAAGCATGTATGAAAATTTTATTTAGGGACATCAAGCATCAACATTAACATTACTTTTGGGGAAGGCAGAAAAAGATAAACCAAAGATTCGCCACAAATTCATTCCCCTGTTGCAAGAGCCCCACAAATAATTAACTGCTGTTCTTTCTTAGAGAGAAAATAAATATAATCAATTCTCAGATGAAGTTCAGCAGCAGAAAAAAAAAGTCTATTTCTCTCAAATGTAGTTTTCATAGACACTCAGTGAGTTAATGCACAGACAAGGAAGTATTCTGGATTTCTCGTACCTTTTCATAGTGAGAACAGTTAATATGTCATGAAGACCACCTTCCTTTTTATCTAAATCCTGGAGTACAATCTGTTAAAAAAAAAAAAGGCTAAAGTTGATTATATGCACTGATACAAAGTAAGCTAAGCATGTGAACAGACCTTGTGTGCAAATTCCAGAAATACATTAGTCCAGGGATCGGCAACCTTTCAGAAGTGGTGTGCCGAATCTTCATTTATTCACTCTAATTTAAGGTTTTGCATGCTGGTAATACACGTTAACATTTTTAGAAGGTCTCTTTCTATAAGTCTATAATATATAACTAAACTACTGCTGTATGTAAAGTAAATAAGGCTTTTAAAATGTTTAAGAAGCTTCATTTAAAATTAAATTAAAATGCAGAGCCCCCCAGACTGGTGGCAAAGACCTTGGCAGTCTGAGTGCTACTGAAAATCAGCTCGTGTGCCGCCTTCGGCACCTGTGCCATAGGTTGCCTACCCCTGCATTAGTCGTTAGGAATGAAATCCCTTGCTCTAACTTTCTAGGCCACTGCTCACTTGCCTATTCTGCTGCTGTCTCTCGAAAGTCTAGAAATTTAAAACAAGAACCTAAACTCAGCTGACAAACTGAAAAATAGTCTGATAAAATTCAGTAAAGACAAATACAAAATACTACACTCAGGAAGGAATAATCAGTTACCCAAATACAAAATGGAAAATGACTGCCTAGGAAGGAGTACTGCAGAAAACGATCTGGGGTTACAGTGGATCACAAACTAAAGATGAATCAACAATGTATATTTTTGCTAAAAAAGAGAACATCATTCTGGGATGTATTAGCAGGAGTGATGTATGCAAGACATGAGAAGTAATTCTTCTACTCTACTCAGCACTGATAAGGCCTCCCCTGGAGAACTGTGTCCAGTTCTGGGCACCACACTTCAGGAAAGATGTGGACAAAGTCCAGAGGAAAGCAATAAAAATGACTATTTTTTTAAAACTTCAAAAAAACAAAAGAAAACCCATGACCTATAAGGAAAGTCTGGGGGGAAAAAAAAAAGATTTGTTTAGTCTGGAGAAGAGAAGACTGACACAAGTCTTCAAATAGGTAAGAAAATGGTGATAAATTATTGTCCTGTTCTCTGGATAAGGAGTAGTAGTAATGGGCTTAATTTGCAGCAAGGGATATTTATCTTACAGATTAAGAAAAACTTCCTAACTAAGGGCAGTTAAGCACTGGAGCATATTACCAAGGGGGGTTGTAGAATCTCTGTCACCGGAGGTTTCATGAACAGGTTAGATAAACACCTGTCAGGGATACTACTACCTAAGTGCAAGGGACTGGACTAGATGACCTACTGAGGTCCCTTCCAGTCCTACATTTCTGTGATTGTAACTCTCCCAAATGGAGGTGACCAAATCACAAGTACTGCATTTTCCAAAAATAATCAAAATTGTACATGCTGTAATTAAGCTGAATGTTATTTATTCTGTTCAGAATTTATTACTGGTAATTTAAGATACAAAGTAGGTTGCAAATCAGTAAGTCCATGTGTATGTGCAAGAGGGGTCCACACAGGAAGGGCTCTACCCTTCTGTTAAGGTCACTTCATGTAAAGGTAGCTCATTGAAATGGGAAAGACTATGCAAGGTCTGATCCTGAAAGGGGCAGCACACCTTCAACTCCCTTTAACTTCAGTATCAGTTGAGCATGCTCACTACCTCTTTTGATCAGGTCCTAAAATACTCACTATGCGAACTTCTGAATACTCCCATTCCCATCCTCAAAACCTCAAGTTATGGAAAACCTTTGTCTTTGTCTACTAAGTGGTATGAAAGTACCTCCAGCTAGAGGTGATCAGCACTCTGCAGACTGCAGATCAACTAAAGTGTGCTTTTAGGAGGCGGCATTTCTTCAGGGATTCTGTTGATTTGCAGCAAGTGCTCTATCCACTAAGCTAACATTGAATCCTCACCACTACTCATCCAGGGAGTATTAGATGTACGTGACTGATTTTTAACTTCTCTAAATCAGAAGTATATGCTACATGGTACTCTACTGTGTTTGTTTTTCAAAGCAGTATTTGAAACTAAGATCCTATCCAATCTAGGTGGACTTAAATAGATCCTGTAGCACTTTGTGTGCTATTTACCCCACCATTCCTGGCCAAAAAAGTTCTCTCTCCTAATTTACCATTGTGAGGTAAGTTGCTGGGCTGGTTGCTTGTTGCATTTCAGCAGTGCTCATATATAAACAGCTTGCAAAGCACTTGCAGGATTCTTCAGCATGATAAAGGTGCTAGGTAAAGGTAGAATTCCTTTTTAAAAAAAATACTTTGCTTGGAAACTCAGTATGATCTGTTTATGGGAATGATTTAAAGGGAATTTCTAGTGAGACTGGTGTAGGGACTACCACTCCTCCCAACAAAAAGTCTGTTCTTGTACATCCACTGAATTTCCAAATAATTCCCAGCAAAAATTTTATATTAACTTCTTGTATGTACTCACTTGTGCAAATTTGCCCTCCTCTTTTGCAGGATTTTTCCCTAGAGACTCATACAGTTCAAGACATACAGAGGAATTATTTCCCGGGGCAAGCAGCGTGTGCTGCCTTCGTGCTGGCAAGGGAGTTCCCGACGGAAACAGCACTGTGAATTTGTTAGTCCCCGATTCATCTACACCCTAACAAACAAGAAAAGTCTGCATGAACTTTACAGAAGGGGTCAAATGTAAAGACATTAGTCTATAGCTTTATCCAGTTCTACTCAATGAGAGTTAAGCTAGCAAAACCTGATTTTTAATTATCAGATGGCTACATACAGTGGTCACTGCTTCAAAGTATAATTGAGCATTAATACAATAAAGGCAAATGCTGCAGCATGGTAGTATTTGCAGCATTTCCTACTGCAGCTATAAAAAAATACTGCACACAGAATGGTAAATTCAGCTATTATAGCATAAGAAGGATTTGATCCAAAGCCCAATGAAATCAATAGCAGTATGTCTATTGATTTTGATAGGCTATGGATCAGGCCCTACATGTTGATTTATTTAGTAGGAAGTTGCAATGTAATTGCTAGTGCTAGAATGGTTATTGGAGACTACCACCCCTGTAAATCAATGAATACGACATTTCCAACTGAGTCACCACCAATATTGATCAATTTTTGCATTAGTGGAGTAAAAAAGTTTCAATATTAAACTGAGACTTACCTTAACTAGAATATCTTTGGTAGAACACTCAATAGATAGTGCCTCCTCCTCTAATGAGAGGTTCTCTTTCCCTACTAGGATCCCTGCTTCTGTGGCTGCCCCAATGGGAATGACCTCATCTGGTGTGATAGAATTCAGCAACTCCACAGCTGGGAAAAGGTCTTTAATCAGCTGTTGCAGCTTTGGGATTCGAGCAGACCCACCACATAGAACTACCTAGAAAATATTATTCCTTAGTGACTTCAGAACTTTTACAGAATGTAAGTGAACATGGAGCTACACTGTGGAAGGTTAAATTGCTCTACAATGTATAAAAAACACACAGAAATGCTACAATAAAAAAAAACACGTTATTTTTTGCCTGACCTCTGGATCCTTAGCTTTTATCTTAAAAGATAGACAGCTTGCAAGCATGAAATCATTTCTGGAGAAGGCATCCTACTGTATTAGTCAGCTAGCTAAAAAACAGCATTCCATACAGGAAAAAAAAAAAAAAACATTGTTAAAGAACCCTTTAAATCCCCCCCAAAAAATACAACAACAGTGTCTTAGCTGAGGCCAACCAGACCTGGAAATGAAGCAAAAAATCATGACAGCCAACTATTCACATAAAACAGAGCTCAAGAGTTTTACTGCAAGGTAAAAGCAGAACATTTATCAAAAATGTTCATTTTTAAAAGACACTTAACATTTCAGTTTTATTCATTGAATGTAGTTTCCTTTTAAAAAATTTAATGTTGCAATTTTCACTCACCATTTCCTGTTAGAAATTTCTTTTAAACACACTATGCTCAGTTCAGACTTGCAGGCATCATTTTAAGTGAGCTTTTCACAGCTTTCAAATCCCTGTGGGATACCTTGATGTGTTATTTTGCCTGCAGTTCCCATTCAAGGATCAGTTCCCACTGTGCTAAGAGGATCTGTTAGTTATTGCAGAACTTTACATCTTAGATGCCATCCCTTCTCTATACTATCACTGTAACTAAACAGGTGTCACATGTGCAACACAGACTATGGCAATCCTAGTGGCATGCAGTAGTATCGTTTGTGCTGAACAACAGACTTATTGGCCTCAAGTATTCTGCAATATTACTGTAATTCATCTTGAGTTCTGCAAGCAGAGTTACAATATAAATGTGCAAATCTAAAAAAAATTTTTTTTTTACTACTACATTACATACGTATATACATATATACTTTACATACCTCTCCGTCTTTAAGGCACTTTTAACTCTAGCTAAACAGCTCATATTTTTGTGATCTGGGTAAATACCAACCCAATTTAATGGGTCAGTGAGGCAGAGGTTAAGTGATTTACTCAGTCAAAGAGTAAATTTCAGAGATGAGCTAGAACTCAGGAGTTCCTTTAAAGACATGCGAAAAAGCCCCTCTCACACATTCAGAGCACAATCCAATTCCTGATGAAGACAAATGTAAAATTCCACAGACTTCAGTGGGTGTTGGAACAGACTTTTAGCCCTCAGTTATATAATGTACATGGTTTAAATTTTAAGAATGTTTAAAAACCTAAAATAAACCTATGAAATCACTAGTTATAATAAATCTCCAAGTATAAAAGATTTTTGATAGACAACATTTTAGATAAGGTTAGTACAGTACCTATCCCAGCTTAGGCATATAAAACACAACATTAAAAAAAAATCATATAACTGATTTTAGTTTCCTTGAATTGATCAAGGATTTGTTATCAATGTGCTACATAGATGAAAAGGGCAGTTAAACATTAAGGCTTTAGTCATCCTTTAATTTTTATAAACCCAAAGTCTTGCGTATGATAGGTTCTTCCCTTAATGTGAACACAATACCCCTCAGCAGTAATAAGAGCTACATACACGCAGAGGGTAAAGTGTACCTTTAACTATCATGACATTTAGCAGCCAGAAAATGCTTCACATACAATAATATACTTTGAGCTCCAGAAATTAACAGCTATTGGCTAATTCCTTGTTAATATATTCCCCAGGTGTTCTTCCAAATGAGTTCATAAACATCCTGAGAATAAAGACTGTTACCTTGTTAATGTCATCTGCTGTAAATCCAACTTGTTGCAAGAGTTTTTTAATTGCTTCTACACATTTATTAAAAAGTGGATAACAAATCAGTTCAAATCTGGCCCTGTTTAACAAATAGAGAGAAAATGCTAAGTAAACAACAAATACAATCTCTCACCCGTTGGAAGGATCAGCAGTTAAAATGGAAGAGAAAGATATTTTCCATCACATACTGTTTCCACAGCCATGAACTGGTAGGGTTAAGTAACAGCAGGAGCAATGTACTGATGTGAAAGAGTCTCAGAAGGATTATGGCTTCACAAATATACCAAGAAAGCTGTGGATTCAATTTTGTTTTTGTGAAGAACAGCCGAAAAAAATGCAGCAGTTTAGACATACAAAAAAACCTGGTTTTGTCCCACCCAAAGTTTCTCCAATACACATTAATCCTGATGAGATAATGTGGTGGAGAAAGTGCCTGCATGCTATGAACTCCATCAGTGGCAGTACACCAGTAGAGAATTACAGGGCGAGTTTTTCCTCCTATAAAGACATACCCCAGATGGTCCACAGAAAACAAACAGTCTCCATATGCAAGTTGTGGGGTGCAACAAGGTGGTGAGACAAAGTGGAAAAATTGAATCTAATTTTGATTTTTAATCTGAAGACGCACTGAAACACTAACACATTGTTTCACCTCTGCAGATAAAAGTAAGAAGAGTTCTTAAGAATTAACTGTCAACTTCTCGCTTTATGTTCACAAGCAAGTAGACCGTGGACCCGAGTATGTTTTACTACCTTTAATCAGGGCTTGAGAATACTGCTTGCCAAAGGTGACGGGGGAAGTTCTATGTGGTTGAAAGGTATACAATGAATCACTTTCATTAAAACAAAATATTAGTCCATAATGCTTAACTAGAGCAATCCAAACTGTTTTTTCTAAAATCTGCAGATGGACTGCTCCTTTGTCTCTGCTACTGTGGTAGTTTTTTGTTTTTGTTTTTATATTTGTTTTTATACCAGGCTGCAGCAGCAAAATGGAACTGCTGCTATTCAGTTAAGAAACTGTCAACCATCCTATTTTATTCTGTTTCTACTGCCAACTGGGAAAGCAATGAGCAGTAGCAGAATTCACAGAGGACAATCTGCCTCCAAAGGGAAATAAAAAAAAAAAAAAAAAGCAAGCCTCTAGGGACGGGTAGAGTAATATAAACAGTCCATTCTCACACCAGAGAAATGAGGAGGCGTGAAGGGAGAGAAAGTTTCTGCCCCTCTCAGCAAAAGGGACAGAACTTACTCTGTGCAGGGCCTTGGAACAGAACACTTGGTACAAATCCCAGCTCCCTACACCTCTCACTAATCAGGGCTCCCTATACACTTTTCTTTGATATCTAGCTCTGGCCAGCAGGTCTCTGGTAAAGTTTTCAAGCCTCGTCTTCAATAAAGTCAGATGCTATGGCATTATGCTATATTAGGCTAGTCATCCTTCAAGTAAAAGTCTGGAAAATAGTGCATAAGGAATAAAGATGAAATTCTGCTCCCAAACGTATACCTAAATTCTGGGGGACCTTTTCAAAAGTCAACAGTCAGAACCTGCAATGCAATGCTAGAAGCCTTCCTTAGTACTTAGAGCCCAATTCTTGCAGCCTTTACTCATCTGACACTAAAGCCAATGGAACTATTCACATAAGCAGAGACTTCTAGATATTGCAGGAATGCGTGATCAAAAACCCAGTTTTCATCTTCAGTACTCCCCCGCCACTGAAATTCAATTCCCCCCCACACACACACACCCAAAAAACAAAATCAAAATTGAAATATAATCCTAGAATTAATCCTAATAAAAATATCAAAAGTAATTTCAAAAGGATCACCCTTACCTGGACACATTACAATCAAAATCCAGACCATCATATAATGAGTCTACAAAACAGTTTGAACTTCCCAAGGTTGACAAAGAGTGCTTTGCAACATCAGCGCTGTTCATTAGCTTCATCATAGCTCTGGAATTTCCTCTTATATCATGTTTATAAGATCTGTATTAGAAAGAAGTCTTAGGGTGACTGAGAAACTGTTTTAGACAAAATACATTAGACATTAATGCTTTCAAGAGGTTAGTATTAAAGTGGCTCCTTTCCCCATTCTTCAGTAAATTATTCTTGTAATGCCACACTGAATGACATTCAACATGTACAAAGCAAAATGTCTGCTTCAAATTCAAGCAAAGGACACATTCTACGGTGCTGTTTGGGGAAAGCCAGGAATTAGTGTTTTAACAAGTACAGATTTCATCAATCTCTCCTCAGAACAATCTCCTAACCTAAATGAATGTAATATGGGTAAAAGATGTCTGAAACTAATCAATTTAAAGTTCAATCATCAGGGTTGTTTCAAGAAACAGAAAAACATTAAACAGAAGTTGTGACAACCTCATCCAAAAGATCTCAAAGCATTCTATAAACTTGACTAAATGATTAGGAACAATATATAGCAATTGTTTCACCAACTTCTTAATACAAGCTGCCATTATTTAAAACCAAAACAAAACACTCCAACAGCCCAGAGCTGGAATGAGACAGCTTGTAAACAAAAAAAGCTTACAGCAACATTGCACACCAGTTTGAGTCAGAAAATGAACGTTATCCATCTGAAACTTAGAATTCACCCTACCCTACTTTTTCTAAAGTGCATGGGATTATTAGTCAATATTTATATGGTGGTAGCACCTTGAACAGGGGTTCTCAAACTGGGCGTCGGGACCCCTCAGGGGGTCGCAAGGTTATTACATGGGGGGGGGGGTCGTGAGCTGTGAGCCCCCACCCCAAACCCCACTTTGCCTTCAGCATTTATAACAGTATTAATATATTTTAAAGTGTTTTTAAAGTATAAGGGAGTGTTGCACTTAAGAGGCTTGCTGTGTGAAAGGGGTCACCAGTACAAAAGTTTGAGAACCACTGACCTATAACCTTCAACCAGGTGGAGGTTCCTACCATGCAAGGCACCTCACAAACAGCAAATGACAGTCCCTCCCCTGAAGAGCTTAATTTACAACCTTGAAGACCATAATTGGTGCAAACATTGGATTTACATCTTATCTAGAAGATGGCACATCCAGAAGCATGGTGCCCACTGATTTAGTATTGTCTCAGAGTAACGAGCAACATCCCTTCCAACACAGCTTATTTCAACAATGGGGCACTGCAGAGAATTTAAAAAAAGGTAGTCCTAACATTAATAGCAATGTATGTTTTTCTGTAGCTGTAAAATATTCAGCACTTACCTCTGAAATTCAGAAGCTAAATGTTGTGCTAAGGCTTCTGTGAAACAGACACCACCTATACTATCATCTGTGTTTGTGGCAAGAACACGATATATTCCACTATTTACTTCTATAACTGTCACAGAGAGCGATGTTCCTCCAAGCTTAAAAACCAACACATTGCTGCCAGGTTAAAAAAAACAAAACAACAAAAAAATCTGATAACTAGATCAGTACAATATATACATTTCCTCATACTCATTTTTTCTAACTAAACACATACACACAATATAAATTAAGTTTTTTAAATTGCTTGTCAATAACATTTGATTGGAAGTACTGAAATATATACATCTATCATATCTATGGCTATTATTTTACAGTATTCCCCCAAGAATTAGAACAGTTGATAGCACGCTTACAAGTAGCAAGCCGCCTATGACTAAACAGAGCATAACTGGGAACTAACATTTACTTGCAGTTACGAGCCCTAGTTATACTTACAACAGGATAGAAAATGGATGCATAGGCAGATCTCAACTTTTTAATTTTGTCCAGCACTTGAACACTCATGTAATAGAAGTTACATATATTAACTTAAAATTTGGATAGAAGAGTAACATGTTTACTATTGCCATGACTTCCATAACAAATTGACTTACATTTTGGTTTTTATTTTCAAGTTAAGTAGGCATGGTCTTTTGTCAATCCAATCACAGCTCACTACTGAGCAAGACTTAATTTTTGTACATATTTTTCTCCATATCCAGTGTAGCACAGTATGGGTTTTTAATTATGGTTATCAGTTCAAAGTCACGTAAGTAATTTAAAACAAATCTGTATTGAAAATGAAAGCTATAAAAACTTTTCAAATTCCAGTGACAAACTTAAATGTTAACTATAATATTGTGTACCCTGGGCATTTCCTAGCAAAGTTATGATTTTTGCATTTATTGTTATGACAATACCACGACATCTCCCCATTTTTATAGTCATAATAAAGCCTTAATAATTACATCACTATTGTTTATCAAACCTCCAGTTTTCAAGCAACCACAGTTAAATCTATTTTAAAAAGCACACATGAAAGAAGATCAAAGCATTCTACCTTTTCCCAGTGGGTGAATCTTGTCCAATTCCATATGCCAAGAGAGCTGCAGATGGCTCATGAATTAATCTCAGAACATTGAATCCAGCTGCCCCAGCTGCTTGCCTGTGATAAGAAACACCACAGCTAAAGGTCTGCATTTCACTCACTGTAATGGTACATATTAGTGAGGCCTCATCAGTGCACCTATACCACAGAGCCATGTTACCCGGATATAACATGATATTTTCAAGGTTTTGGCCTAGTCAAGGAACACTATTAAAAGTCCTGTCTATAATGCAAATTGTTACTGCATCCCCTGCCTTAATTATATATGAAGTGTCAAGGAAAAATGTATTGCAATGCATTAGAGTCTCTGACCCAAAATATAACAAAGTGAAATTGACTGTTTTATTTGACAGCAGAAGATTTAACTTTAAGAACAAAATCTAACCGATAACATTCCAGAAAAAATCCCCATCAACTGTTCTGAGCACTGATATAGCAGGAAAGTTTGGTTTTATATCTGATCCAAATCACCTTGATTGCTTCAAAAAAAAAAAAAATCAATCTCTTGAAAATTCAATGTCTCTGAAACTCCTACAATTCATCTCTTCCAGGTAAAAGTCTACTACCTTTATGCTTGAAACAGAAGTACAGTTCTAAGTCATTCTGACACACTCCAATATGCATCTTGTAACAGCCACTGAACTAATGTAGCCTCTTTCAGATTAACTGGCGAGTTTGAAATGTTCTGAGTAACACTAAAACCTCAGAAGCGCTTTGCTCAATGACTCTTAAAAACCATTCGCTGGTTTAAGACTCACAATGCTTACTGTCCAAAGGGATTTTTAATAGATATCTGGCATCTGATTTTTTTTTAAATCTAAAAGCTGGAGCATTTCGACTTATAGTAAAATACTTTGTTTTTTTTTTAAATGACCTGTACTTGTGTAATATAAAAAGGAGTGACAGCCCTGGAGAAAGAACCCCTACAAGAATAAATAGTGGTACAGCAAGTGGCCCTGTACTGTCCTGCCAGCATGCCTCAAACCTAGCATGGTGGGATAAGAGTTCAGTCTCCATACTCATACAGCATCTAATCTCCCTGGTAAGATCGCCCATAAAGGTGCAATTTGGTGCCAATTGTGATGCTCAGATTTATGATGTAAAAACTTAAGGAGGAACAGCATCAATGTCATTTGCATTTCAAGTGGAACACAACAGTCACCAGGTGATAAAACCTCTGGGGTGAAGTCTTTTCTACTGAAGTCAGTAGCAAAACTCCCACTATCTTCTACATGGCCAGGATTCTACCCCTGGTTATTGCCGGTGTATAATAACCAAATTTGAATTATCAAATTTGAACCAACAAACTGGGGTTCCAATCCTGTAACTATCAGAGGGGTAGCCGTGTTAGTCTGGATCTGTAAAAGCAGTAAAGAGTTCTGCGGCACCTTATAGACTAACAAATGTATTGGAGCATGAGCTTTCGTGGGTGAATACTCACTTCGTCGGATGCATGCATACAATCCTGTAATTGTTAGTGGACAATCAGACTGCTACACCTGTGAAGGCTCCATAGATGCACAGCAACCTGCCCATGCACTATCAGTTACAGGATTGGGGTCCAAATATGGAAGTCTCCATATCCCATCAGTAGGGCCTTACCAAATTCTCATCCATGAAAAACGCATCAAGGAACAAGAAATATGGTCTCCCTCCATGAAATCTGGTCTTTTGTGTGCTTTTTCCCTATACTATACATATTTCATGGGGGAGACCAGCATTTCTCAAATGAGGGGAGGGTCCTGACCCAATGTGAAGCTTGTGTGTGTGAATCTTATGATACCCCCTCCGCCCCCAACTCCCTTTTGGGTCAGGAGCCCTACAAATACAACACTGTGAAATTTCAGATTTAAGTAGCTGAAATCATGACATTTACGGTTTTTAAAATCCTAGGACTACAACACTGACCAAAATAGACCATGAATTTGGTAGGGCCCTACCCATCAGCAATCCCCCTGCATCTAAGTGAAAAGAAAAGTCATTCTTCTTACCCAAGGGCATTTTTCTGGTTCTCTCCAAACTCAAATGGTACAGTAATAACCACATCACTGGCATCGGAACCCAAAGCAGACTGAGCAGTTTCTGTTTACAAACACAGGCAGAACATGTTGATTAAAATATTACTATTTTAAAAAGGTGCCTTAATATAGCGAAGGTGTTGATAACTTTTAAAGTTTTACTCCCTATTTACCTTTCATTTTACTGAATATGAGTTTTGCAACTTCTTCCGGGCAAACAAGTTTGTTATCTATTTCATACTGGAGTTTTCCATTCTTCTCAGTGACCTAGGAATAAAGTCAACATACGTGCATGTGAAATGATAAGACTCATTTTGTTTGTAATGAAAATTAATGTTTATGTCTAACTTGGTTTCCACTCTCAGAAAAGAAAACTAGACCAAGGAAACATTTTCATGTTTGTATTTAGTTCAAATGGTATGAAGGCTCCCCAACAGATTTGACCAAGGAGGGGCTCATAAAGACATCTTACATTATCCAGGCCCATGGCACATAACATTTAAAAACAAGGGCAAAAACGTTTAAGGATCTGGAGCTCAAACATCATGGAAATGTTGGGGAAGGTTGCACTAAGACACAATTTCTCCCAGGCATACAGGGAGGACTTTGAGACCCTCATATTATCTCATTTTTTGCCCCAATTTACATGAATTTATCAAGATGGGCGGTCAAGGATTAACACAACCTGGCTGTCACTCCTGTGGGAAGAAGGTGGTGAGGCAAGGGCTGGATACAGAGCAGTCCATCGTTGATCTGTTACTCAGACTCTCCCATGCCTGTGAGCTCCTGAGATAGAGATCAGGCCAGTATCTTGATTTAATAAAGTTTTCTTTTAATCTTACTGTGCAACAAAGCTTTCGAGTAGCAAAGATAATGTGGTCTTAAGATTCAGTAATGTGGTTGCTTGTGTAATAGACATTTTTAATTTCATGCTTCCTATGCTGAGCATTTTCTGCATTTATTTATGATGTTTTTAAAAGATAGTACCTATTCTCTTGGACTGCATTAAAGAGTCACCCTCCCTGGAGTTCTCTTTCAGACATACTACCCAAGGGAGAACCCACATATAATGGATGGCTCTAACTTCACAAGAGAGAGACAAAAAGAGGGTTTGAAGCAGAATATAGCAAAACCTCTCTCATTAAAAAAGAAGCTTCTATCACACATGGTGTCCTGTAAAGCTTCAGATTGTGCCACGTGGGTCTGATCACTAAGACACTGTAATGAGGTGTTTATGACATTAAAATAAATGATGGAATCAATGCAAATTTTTTCAACTCTAGGGAGAAAAAAGAAATTGGATCATACTTACTGGACATTTGCTTTCTGCAATATATTTCTCAGCTTGTGGGTCACCACGGCTGTCAAAGCAAATTAAGAGTGATAGTTTTGCAGGTGGCATTGGACGTGTAGTTCCGCCTATCTAGCTGTTTATTTTTTCAGCTTATGACACTCAGTCTATGTGCTCCACTTGTCTTTTATTTATTTTAGTCAAAACTCCTGTCGCAATTACTATTAATAAACAGCAGGTCTGGGGCTCCACCCTTGTCATGGAAAAACCCAAGAGAAAGGGGCAACTTTTCTAAGGCTTTATCTACACTGGAACTTTGTCGGCAAAACTTTTGTCATTCAGGGGTGTTTAAAAAAACATTAAGACACAGCACCCTGACGACAAAAGTTTTACTGACGAAAAGCACCGGTGTGAACAGTGCTTTGTCATCAGGAGCGCTTTGCTCAGCTACACTGTGAACCTTTTAGCAGCACAGCTGTGTTGCTAAAAGGTGCGGAGTGCAGACGAAGCCTAAATTACATTTTAAAAAAAGAAAAGAAAGTGCACCCTGGAAAAATATCTGTAACTTCTTATTTACTTAATGCTACCCTCATGGATAAAAAATACAATCTGAACAATTAACAGTATCTTCTGCATTCAACATGATTTTTATTTCAGGACTATATTTCAATATAATTTTTGTTATATCAGTTATAAATAATCATAGCAGTTACAAACGGATTAACTTATTCTAGAAGATGAGTGAAAGTTTAACTGTTAAAATCTACACCAGAAGGAAAACAAAATAAAAATCAGATTATCCACAGGTAGATTCTCTCATTCAATCTGCCATAAAGAATTCTGTTACAAATCTCTCTTGTTGACTTATTTGTCACCTCTCTGATTACACGGTTGGGTATTTTATTAGGCAGGACTAAAACCAAATAAAGTAGAACTTTGATAATTTGCAATGATGATTGATTTTTGTGTTCACTGGAGTTCACAAGATGTTCTTTGTTAATTTCTGGATTTACTTGTACTTTACTTTAAATTCAAGGTAATAATTCAGTAAACGCATTGCAGTATATTTTAACCCTTGTAACATTTTCCACATACAAATACAGAAGTCTTGGCAATAAGAGCCCTCACCACAGTGGACAAGTAGGCCAAACCCACCATTATTCTGGGCAAGTTATGAAGTGTGAGGATTACCTATTGGCAAAGTCTTATTCTAGTTTGATTCTGCAAACAAATGCAGGCAAAGAATACTCAAAGTCTCTAACTTCTTATTCCACAGTTCATTAAAGAAAGGAAACTAACAGAGACAATTTTAGGGATGTAGTGACCTCTCTTATCAAAGCCAGATTATTAAATTGATTAACCTTTAGATTTTAAATTATATATATATATCATTAGCAGACCAGCTTTAGTGAGAAGACTTGTGAACAGATATGAGTTAAATAAGCATTTGCTATTTACATCCCCAATTTGTAATACACATACTCCTCAAATGAAATATTTTCTTTCGTATCTATTCACTTACCTTCTCCCAAGAATCTGCTTTACTTTCACTACTGTATTTGCAATATTTCTTACTCTACTTTGTTTTGCTGCCAAACCAACAACCTGCAAAATGGAAAAATAATTATGAAATGAAAAATGGACATTCCTCTCTGCCGAAACTGCTAGTGAGGAAAAAAATTACCTCTTCATTTTTTGAGTAAGCAACAACAGCTGGCGTGACTCTATCACCTGCATCATTGGCAACCACATCTGCACGGCCATCCTAAAAACAAAATATACCATCCAAAGGTAGAGAGAAGTCATTCAGTGAAATATTAACATACCTAACTTAGCAATGAAATATGTAGCATCAACGTTTATTACCAAACACAGCTAATGGTGCCAATTAAAAACCTGTGCTCTATGAGTGAGCTTAGTATTTCATTATTCCATCCTGCAGAGCAAGATACTCTATTGGGAACATAAGAACAGCCACAGAAGGTCAGACCAAAGGTCTATCTAGCCCAGTATCCTGTCTTCCGACAGTGGCCAATGCCAGGTGCCCCAGAGGGCATTGATAGAACAAGTAATCATCAAGTGATCCATCCCATCACCCGTTCTCAGCTTCTGGCAAACAGAGGCTAAAGGACACTATCCCTTGCTTATCCTGGCTAATAGCCATTGATGGACCTATCCTCCATGAACTTATGAAGTTCTTTTTTGAACCCTGTTATAGTCTTTGCCTTCACAACATCCTCTGGCAGAGGTCCACAGACTGATGGTGCATTGCATGAAAAAATACTTCCTTTTGTTTGTTTTAAACCTGCTGCCTATTAATTTCATGTGGTGACCTCTAGTTCTTGTGTTATGAGGAGTAAGTAACACTTGCTTATTTACTTTCTCCACACCAGTCATGATTATACAGACTTCAATCATATTCCTCGCCCCCGAGTCATCTTTCCTAAGCTGAAAAGTCCCAGTCTTATTAATTTCTCCTCATATGGCAGCCATTCCATACGCCTAATCATTTTTGTTACCCCTTTCTCAACCTTTTCTAATTCCAATATATCAGGGATTGGCAACCTTTAGCACACGGCCCGCCAGGGTAAGCACCCTGGTGGGCCAGGCCAGTTTGTTTACCTGCTGCATCCACAGATTCGGCAGACTGCGGCTCCCACTGGCCGCAGTTCACCACTCTAGGCCAGTGGGGACAGCGGGAAGTGGCGGCTAACACATCCTTGGCCCGTGCCACTTCCCGCAGCCCCTATTGGCCTGGTATGGCAAACCGCAGCCAGTGGAAACCGAGATCAGCCGACCCTGTGGATGTAGCAGGTAAGCAAACTGGCCCGGCCCTCCAGGGTGCTTACCGTGGCGGCCGAACCCTATAATATATCATTTTTCACATGGGGCAATCACATCTGCACGCAGCATTCAGGATGTGGGCGTACCGTTGATTTATATAGAAGCAATGTGATATTTTCTGTCTTATTATCTATCCCTCTCTTAATGACTGCCAACATTCTGGGTTTTTTTTTTCTTTTTCTGCCTGTTGCTGCATATTGAGTGGATGTTTTCAGAGAACTATCTACAATGACACCAAAATCTTTCCCTTGAGTGTTAACAGTTAAATGCCTCCCCTGAAGAGCTCTGCTGCTAACAGCACCCGGCTGACACCAGAACTGCATTTTGGCACATAGTGAGGTGCCCCGTACGGCCCGGTCCAGCCCAGAGAACTGCACCCAGGTGCCCCGTGTAACGTGGGTCCCACAAAAACACCAAGGGAGGGAGGAGGAATCCGTTACGTCCCTGGCTGGGCTGTCCAGGGGTTACTCATCCCGGGCCCCTGACTGTGCCGCACACACCCCGGCACCCCACCCCCCACAGCAGCACCGGAGATGGCTCCGCCCGCCCAGCGGCTGGAGACCACCCAACCCCCAGCGCGGCCCACCTTATACACGGCCACAGAGGCGCAGGTGCAACCCAAATGGACGCCTATGGCCGCCATGAGCCCCTCACTCCTCGCGGCCGCAGCTTTCCCTTCCCACAATGCACCGCGGCGCCGTCCGCGCCAATCCTGCACGGCCGCTCTCCCGCCCTGCCAATCACATTCCGCATCCCCGGCGAGGCTATCGTTAGGACCAATCCCAGAGACAGGGTCAGATTTCAGGGGACGGACCAGGCGGCCAACCGCCAATGAAAAATCGAGCGGTATTCATCGTCACCTAGCATAGCAACCCAGGCACTTTTTTCCTCCTGGCAGCCCCGCCCCGGAGGAGGGAAGGGGTGGAGTCGTGTCTCGTGCTAGGCAGCGCCGCCAGCACCATGCAGCGGCAGCCCGCGCGCGCTGTGTGCAGGGCCTGTGCAGGTCTGGCCCTGGGCCTCCTGTGCACAGGTCCCTGGCTCGCTGCCGCCCTTGCCCCGTGGGGACAGGAAGCTCAGTGCGAAGGTGAGCGGCACAGGGGGACCGGGGGCCGCTTGCCTTACTGCATCGTTTGCTGCTGCCCTGGGCATCGCCCCCGTGCTATAAATAGCTGCATCCCCATGGCTGTTCTCCTCTGCGTGGCTGCGCAGACGCTGAAGGCGTTTTAATAACAATGTAACAGTCACCGTCCGTGGGGGAGGGGAGTGAGCCCCCCCGCCCCGAACTGTTTAATCCTCAATGGAAAGCGCAACCCCATGCATGGCTTAGATCCCTGCCTCTTCAAAGTGCTTTGCAAAAATTGATTCCTCCCAGCTCCCCTGGTGCAGATCTACCTCAACTGGTTTGAATCTGAGCAGTCAGGCGAGTGTTAAAGAGGTTATGGGGTGGGCTACGCTGCCTGGCTCCTCCTCATTTGATTTTTGGAAGTGCTTAGACAAACAGCCCATGAAAGTAAAGTGGGAGCTACGTGTGCTCGCTCAGCAACTTTGGAAATCAGATCAGAATCATAGAATCATAGAATATCAGGGTTGGAAGGGACCTCAGGAGGTCATCTAGTCCAACCTGCTGCTCAAAGCAGGACCAATTCCCAACTAAATCATCCCAGCCAGGACTTTGTCAAGCCTAACCTTAAAAACCTCTAAGGAAGGAGATTCCACCTCCTTCCTAGGTAACCCATTCCAGTGCTTCACTACTCTCTGAGTGAAAAAGTTTTTCCTAATATCTAACCTAAACCTCCCCCACTGCAACTTGAGACCATTATTCCTTGTTCTGTCATCGAGTACCACTGAGAACAGTCTAGATCCATCCTCTTTGGAACCCCCTTTCAGGTAGTTGAAAGCAGCTATCAAATCCCCCTAATTCTTCTCTTCCGCAGACTAAACAATCCCAGTTCCCTCAGCCTCGCCTCATGGCATGTGCTCCAGCCCCCTAATCATTTTTGTTGCCCTCCGATGGACTCTTTCCAATTTTTCCACATCCTTCTTGTAGTGTGGGGCCCAAAACTGGACACAGTACTCCAGATGAGGCCTTACCAATGTCAAATAGAGGGGAATGATCACATCCCTCGATCTGCTTGCAGTGCCCCTACTTTTACAGCCCAAAATGCTGTTAGCCTTCTTGGCAACAAGGGCACGCTGTTGACTCATATCCAGCTTCTCATCCACTGTAACCCCTAGGTCCTTTTCTGCAGAACTGCTGCCTAGCCACTTGGTCTCTAGTCTGTAACAGCGAATGGGATTCTTCCGTCCTAAGTGCAGGACTCTGCACTTGTCCTTGATGAACCTCATCAGGTTTCTTTTGGCCCAGTCCTCTAATTTGTCTAGGTCCCTCTGTATCGTATCTCTATCCTCCAGCGTATCTACTACTCCTCCCAGTTTAGTGTCCTCTGCAAACTTGCTGAGACTGCAGTCCACACTATCCTCCAGATCATTAATGAAGATATTGAACAAAACCGGCCCCAGGACCGACCCGTGGGGCACTCCGCTTGAAACCAGCTGCCAACTAGAAATAGAGCCATTGATCACTGCCCGCTGAGCCCAACAATCTAGCCAGCCTTCTATCCATCTTATAGTCCAATCATCCAACCCATACTTCTTTAGCTTGCTGGCAAGAATACTGTGGGA
Organism: Gopherus evgoodei; assembly: GCF_007399415.2. Lineage (NCBI taxonomy): Eukaryota > Metazoa > Chordata > Testudines > Testudinidae > Gopherus > Gopherus evgoodei. The sequence goes on from NC_044322.1 coordinate 351,470,699, forward strand.
GACCGTATCAAAAGCTTTGCTAAAGTCAAGGAATAACACATCCACTGCTTTCCCCTCATCCACAGACCCAGTTATCTCCTCATAGAAGGCAATTAGATTAGTCAGGCATGACTTGCCCTTGGTGAATCCATGCTGACTGTTCCTGATCACTTTCCTCTCCTCTAAGTGCTTCAGAATTGATTCCTTGAGGACCTGCTCCATGATTTTTCCAGGGGCTGAGGTGAGGCTGACTGGCCTGTAGTTCCCTGGATCTTCCTTCCTCCCTTTTTTGAAGATGGGCACTATATTAGCCTTTTTCCAGTCATCCAGGACCTCCCTGTTCGCCATGAGTTTTCAAAGATAATGGCCAATGGCTCTGCAATCACATCCGCCAACTCTTTTAGCACCCTTGGATGCAGCGCATCCGGTCCCATGGAATTGTGCTCATCCAGTTTTTCTAAATAGTCCCGAACCACTTCTTTCTCCACAGAGGGCTGGTCACGTCCTCCCCATGCTGTGCTGCCCAGTGCAGCAGTCTGGGAGCTGACCTTGTTTGTGAAGACAGGCAAAAAAATCATTGAGTACATTAGCTTTTTCCACATCCTCTGTCACTAGGTTGCCTCCCTCATTCAGTAAGGGGCCCACACTTTCCTTGACTTTCTTCTTGTTGCTAACATACTTGAAGAAACCCTTCTTGTTACTCTTAACATCTCTTGCTAGCTGCAACTCCAAGTGTGATTTGTCCTTCCTGATTTCACTCCTGCATGGCTGAGCAATATTTTTATACTCCTCCTGGTCATTTGTCCAACCTTCCACTTCTTGTAAGCTGCTTTTTTGCTTTTAAGATCAGCAAAGATTTCACTGTTAAGCCAAGCTGGTCACCTGCCATATTTACTATTCTTCCTACACATCGGGATGGTTTTTTCCTGCATCCTTAATAAGGATTCCTTAAAATACAGTCAGCTCTCCTGGACTCCTTTCCCCCTCATGTTATTTTCCCAGAGGATCCTGCCCATCAGCTCCCTGAGGGAGTCAAAGTCTGCTTTTCTGAAGTCCAGGGTCTGACAGACGGGAGTCTTACACAAAGGTCCCTTGTCTTCGCTCCTGTTGCTCTAGAGCAGTGATTATTGAATGCTGCTTGCATAATTATACTTCAGTGTCACTGACAAATGGTAGTGACTGTGATCCCAGGAGAGCCAGCTGAAGTCACTCAGCTAGGGTGAACTGCAAAGAATGGGGCAGGCAATCCCTAATACTGGTGGATATTCCAATACTTAGATTTACCAAGCCAGCACAAAACAGCTTCTGTTAGACCTCACTGGTTACTCAGAAATCAACAACACAGTTCCCTTAAAATAACCCAGCCTCAGACATCCACCTGGACACTCAAGTTGGGTATGATGATTTCTGAAAATCTTATGTCATCATATAAAAAAGTTTCTACCAATCCCAAATGATTGGACACATTACCTCCCAGACAATTCTTATGAACTAAAATTTATCAAAAAAGAAAGGAGAAAGAGAGTATGGTTAAAAGATCAATATACATACAGACATGAGTTCAGTTCTTGAGGTTCAGATTCATAGCAGAGATGTTGAGCTTTGTAGTTGCAAGGAGTTATTTTAGAATTTAGTCCATAGATTATAGTCCAATATCATATTCAGGGTGTTCCAGTTTAACTGGGATCTCAGTCTTGCAACTCAAACTTCCCATGAGGAAGCTTAAGCAGATCGGAGATGACAGGATCAGGACCCAAGGATCTTTTATACAATTTCAGGCCTCCTTTGATTGTTTGTAGTCCCTTGGCTTACAATAGGCAATCAAGGCAACTTTGAAGTAGGTCCATCACCGGTACTTAGCTACATAAATTAACATAAGGCAATTGCCTGTTTTTCCACCATTTGCAGGCTATACATTTCAAAGACAGATGAATACAACAATATCCCATGTTTACAGTTCATTTAAATGCTAAAATGTTCTTTTGATCTCTGAATTAACAGAATACAGCATAGAAAGGGACTGTTTGATTACACTGTTGACCTCTACCAATATATATGTAAATACACAAAAACAAACATTATCTCCCCATATGTTTTTAAGGGTTGAATTTGAGTCATTCATCCTGCAGGACGCTTAACCCTTTCTGGTCATGCATCACAGGTAGAAATTGAGATTGGAATTCAGTTGTCAAAATTAAGGCTGCAGTTTCATCGAGCCAGGCCTCCATTTATTAGAGGCCTTTTTTGTAAGCACTGGTTGCTCTGGCCTGTTACACTTTGCCATTGATGGAGAAATAGAATAAAGAAAACAAAATACTGGCCACCTTTTAGGAATCTCTGCTTGGATCCAAGTGGTTCTGTCTGTTACACCAGGTTGTGTATCTGCTTGATTTAATGGGATCAGTGTGAAAGGCTGTAGAAAATGTTACAAATATTATTTATAATGAACCTCATAAATATGCTAACCACTGTGCAAATATACAAGACATGCTCTCTGCTTCTCAGAACTCAATCTTATGGTCAAACAACAGGTGAAGGGTAGGGCAGAGGGATAAAACCTGCAGTGAAAGTTTTCTTCATGCCTCCTCCCTCGCCATTATGTTAGTTAATGGCTTGTAGAGGGGAGTCTTAAGGAGGGGTTGACAAAGAGCATTTTGAGCATAAAGAGGTAGTGTGAGAAAAGAGGACAAGGGGGTCAAGACTGGTATGTGCACAAGGTGTCAAAAGTTGGAATTGGGGTGCAATTGGGACTGTCATTGACAGTTGTAAAAATAACCCCCCCACCCAGTTAAATGAGACTCTTTGTGAAACGATGGCAAAAATTCTACTCAAGTCACACCATTTTGCCATCATGTCTCTCCTTGCTTGTAGCTTATGAAACTGTGGCTCATCTCTGCCACAGATGTATAGTAATATGTGCTAAGTAAAATGTGTAAATAAAATGTTCTAACCTACCATCTGTGGTGGTGTGAATTTTCTTTAAAAGCTGTTACCGCTCACTGTTCAGCCCCTTGTTTCCTGCAAGTCCTGTATTCTAAATGAACACACAATCAGTCCATAAACAGTAGATGAATGTTGATATGATGCACACAAAAGCTTTCTCCAGCAGCTTTTCTTCTTGCGGCAAGATGGACATGGTGACACGCCAGTACTGTTAAGCAACAAAAAACAAACATAGGTCCCCAGAGCCTATGTGTGTGTGTAATGTTTTAGAACACGCTTGATTTAAATGGAACGTGTCAGCTAAAAATTTTAGGCCCTTTTGAATCTTTTTTAAACAAAATCCAAATTGTAAAATGAATAAACATGTTTTATGCTCTAAACACTTTAAAAACCTCAAATACTGTGAGCCCCAAATGCAGCATTGTATTAGTACATGAGAATTGAGGCCCCGATCCTGCAAACCATTCCCATGCAAAGGCCCAAGCCAGTGTGGTTCCACAGAAGCCTAGGGGTTTGGCCCATGTGGAGCAGGTTTCAGGATCAAGATCTTAAGTGTTACACTGCAGTGTGATAATAGCATGGTGCTAGTGCATGCCAACCAGAAAGTGAAATTAAGCAATCTAATTTCACAATCCAAACTGACTAAAAAGCTGCAACTACCATAACTAGTGAAAAGTAAATGGAATTTTAAGAATTCTTTTGTCTTTAACCATTTGAGATGGTAACAGTAGCATAGGCAAAAAGTTCTTTTAAACATTTTACTTTCAACAAGAAAGTGGCGCACCATTACTATAATCTCTGGGCTTCTCTAGTAGAGCTCAGTGACAGACTTCTCAGTGCTGCCATTCCATTGGCAAGTTAGTACTTCAGAAGGTGCCTGGGCAGCTCTGTAGCTGCCCTGATCCTGGGACTTACCTGGCACATGGGGCAGCTACCAAGTAGTTACATTTAAATAAGGAAAGTGGAAGAGATGCCCAGCTTGCAATAGCAATGTATTGTAAGTGTATTAAAGGCTTAATGGTGTTGACCTTCTCCTGCCTGGGGGAGGAGGGATGGTCAGGAGTGCATTGGATTGGGACTCAGAAGATCTGGGTTAAATTCCTGGCTCTGCTACAGAATTCCTACATGCCCATGACAAGTCACTCGCTGGGTATGTCTGCACTGCAACTGGAGGTGTGATTGCAGCACGCGTAGGCAGACCCAAGCTAGCTAGATCCAAGCTATCTCAAGTGACTATAGCAGAGGAACTGTGGGGCAGCATGTGCAGCGGCTGTTCAAGAATGTACCAGGGGTCCTGGGTGGGTGGGGCTAGGCCATGCTGCCATGGCTTCACTGCTGTTGTTACTCAAGTTGGCTTGGATACCAAGCAGTGAAGCTGCAGCAGTGTGGACTAGTCACCAGGGTCCCAGGTAGGCTCATACACCTTGTGCTGCAGTGGCTTCACTGCTCTTGTTATTCAATCAAAGCAGGCTCAGGTATGTCTACCCCTGCTGCAATCATGCCTCCCCAGTGCAGCATAGTCAGACCCTAAGATTCAGTTTCCCCTCTGTAAAATGGACACAGTACTACTTCCCTCTGTCATAGGGTTCTGTGAACTAAAATTCATAAATACTTGGAAGATAGGGTGACCAGATGTCCCAATTTTATAAGGACAGTCTTCATATTTGGGGCTTTTTCTATATAGGTGCCTGTTACCCCGCCACCTCGTGTCTCGATTTTTCATCCTTGCTATCTGGTCACTCTGTTGGAAGATGTTCAGATACTATAACGAACGAGTCATGTGTGTCTCTGAACAGAGAGGTTCAATTTCCTTTAAGTCTAGAGAGCTCTCACACTGAATCAGGGCCGCTCGGGGGGGGAGGGGGCAAGTGGGGCAATTTGCCCTGGGCTCTGCAGGGGCCCCCAAGAGAACGGGTGAGGCCCTGGCCCGCCTCCGTCCCTCTCCTGGAGCCTTAGTGCATCCAGGAGCGTCCCTGAACAGCGCTGCAGCGTGGCTCTGGCAGGGCCTGAGCTCCACCCCGCTCAGAGCTGCGTGGTAAGGGGACGGGGCTGCGAACTCCAGGCTGAGCAGAGGGAACTCAGGCCTCACTGGAGCTCTCAGCCCCGCCCCCTTACCACGCAGCTCTGAGTGGGGCAAAGCTCAGGAGCCCCACTGGAGCCCCGCTGCAGCTGTTCAGGGATGCTCCTGGATGCGGTGCGCTGAGGCTCAGGGTGAGGGGGCAGCCGGGGGTAAGAGGCTGGGGCCGGGGGGGCGGGGTTGGAAAAGGGGCAGGGAGTCCCAGGGACAGTCATGGCACAGGGAGGGGGCAGAGGTTGGAGGGGCAGTCAGGGGACAGGGAATGGGGGGGTGGATTGTGGGCGTTCTGGGGTCTGTCAGGACTCAGCGGGAGGAGTGGATAGGGGTCGGGGCAGTCAAGGAACAGGGAGCAGGGGTGGGGTCCGCAGGGGGTGGTGGAGGGTCTCTGGGGGATGGTGAGGGGACAAGGAGCAGGATGGGTCGGGGATTCTGAGGGGGGAAGGCAGTTGGGGGGCAGGAAGTGGGTGGGGGTCGGATAGGGGGCAGGGCCAGGCTGTTTGGGAGGCACAGCCTTCCCTACCCTAAAGCTCATTCAGCAGTTTGAGGCTTGCAGAAGAGCCAAGCTGTTAGCTTTTCCATTAGGGCTACCATCACTTTCACTTCTCAAATGCTAAATTATAGTCTATATTTAATTTCAGTGCCATAGGGAGATTCAGGTCAGGGGAGGGTAGCTTCATTTAAAATTAGCCACTGGGGAAGGGATCACATGAGAAGAGCAATATCTTACAACACCTACCTCCTTCCCAACCCTGCCAAGGGAGAACCTCCCCATCCTCGCATTCGTTGAGGCTTCAGAGGGGTTAATTCAGTGGTTCTCAGTCTTTTGTCCTGGTGACCCTTTTCACCTCTGAGTGTGACACCCCTGCCCCTTATAAATTGAAAACACTTTTAAATATATTTAACACTATTATAAATGCTGGAGACAAAGCGGGGTTTGAGGTGGAGGCTGACAGCTTGCAACCCCCAGTAATAACCTTGTGATCCCCTAAGGGGTCCCGACCCCCAGTTTGAGAACCCCTGGGTTAATTTAATTTTAGCACCCTGTGACCATTCACATGCATGTGCTATTTTGAGCATGTCAGTTTTCACAACTGTCATAAACAGATAAGAAAAGTTAATAGCACAGAAGTACTTTATATCTCTTTGACTATAAAGGGTTAACTAGTTCAGTGAGCCTGGCTATCACCTGACCAGAGGACCAATCAGGAGACAGGATACTTTCAAATCTTGAGGGAGGGAAGTTTGTGTGTGCTGTTAGATTTTGGTTGTTGTTCACTCTGGGGGCTCAGAGGGAGCAGATGTGCAACCAGGTTTCTCTCCAATCTCCCTGATACATGTTTTTATATGTCCAGAATAGTAAGTACTAGGTAGCTAAAGTGAGTTAGGCTTATGGTTGTTTTTCTTTATTTGCAAATGTGTATTTGGCTGGAAGGAGTTCAAATTGGTATTTTGCTGAAAAGATTTTAATTTGTACTTGTATACTTAGGCTGGGAGGGTGTTCCCAGTGTCTATAGCTGAAAGACCCTGTAACATATTCCATCTTGAATTTACAAGATCATTTTTACTGTTTTTCTTTCTTTAATTAAAAGCTTTTCTTGTTTAAGAACTTAATTGTTTGTTTTTTTATTCTGGTGAGACCCCAGGGGACTGGGTCTGGAGTCTCCAGGGAATTGGTGGGGAGAAAGGAGGGAAGGGGGAGAGAGGCTAAATTCTCTCTGTGTTAGGATTACTGTCTCTCTCAGGGAGAATCTGGGAGGGGAAGAGAGAAGGAGGGGGGAAGGTGCATTTTCTTCTCTGTTTCAGGATTCAAGGGGTTTGAATCACAGTGATCTTCCAGGGTAACCCAGGGAGGGGAAGCCTGGGAGAGGCAACGGTGAAGGAAAGGGTTTACTTCCCTTGTGTTAAGATCCAGAGGGTCTGGGTCTTGGGGGTTATGGGGGGACCAGAGCGTACCAGGCACTGGAATTCCTGGTTGGTAGCAGCGCTACAGGTTCTAAGCTGGTAATTAGCTTAGAGGAATTTATGCTGGTACCCCATCTTTTGGACGCTAAGGTTCAGAGTGGGGAATTGTACCATGACAACAACATAGGCTCATCCCAGATTCTGGAACAAGCTCATATGCTCAGTTCTTGAAGTATGTACATAAGCTATACTAAAGACAAACCCACAGTAACCATCTCCAGTTTGTGAGGGACCCCATGGAGCCAGTCTCTAGGAAACAAATAAATGCATGGAGGTTAAGTCTATTAATGGCTATTAGCCAGGATGGGTAATGAATGGTGTCCCTAGCCTCTGTTTGTCAGAGGGTGGAGATGGATGGCAGGAGAGAGATCACTTGATCGTTATCTGTTAGGTTCACTCCCTGTGGGGCAGTTGGCATTGGCCATTGTCAGTAGACAGGATACTGGGCTGGATGAACCTTTGGTTTGACCCAGTATGGCTGTTCTTATGTTCTAACCTAAATGAACCCAAAGTTATGGAGACAGATATGAGTCAAGGAAGCCAGCAGAGTATCAGAAACCTGGAAAAATCTCTGACTGGATGGGCTCAGGCATTTGGTCACAAGCTGAGGTGGTTCAAAAGTTTTGGATTTTTTTTAAGCAGAATTTTTTTATTGTTTCTTTAAACAACCAAAAACAGCAAGCAGCAAATATTTGGCCACACACTACTGAAACCCCAAACCATATTCAGGATTTGGCAGACTAATTTCAGGTTTTCAATTAAAAAAACAACAACAAATTTTGAAGGAAAGCAGACACTGTCCATGATTCTGCTTTTTAAAAACTCCTAGTTTTCTATCCAAAAAAAAGTTTTGATGGAAAATATTTGTCCAATCCTTTTAATGAGCTTTAGTACCTCTTAGCACTAGCTGATTCTGAGAACCAGTGATACCTTGTAAAGAAGTTTTCTCAAAACTGGGTTTGTGCCGAGATGCGGAAGGTTTATTTTTCCCAGGGCTGCCCATGGGGAGAGCAAGTGGGGCAATTTGCCTAGGCTCCGCAGGGGCCCCCATGAGAATATAATATTGCAATTTTTTTTATGGAAGGGGCCCCCAAAATTGCTTTGCCCCGGGCCCCCTGAATCCTCTGGGTGGCCCTGCACTGAAATTCAAGGAGATAGAGTTTTAGCCAAGAATTCTGCTGAAATCTGTTAGTTCAGCCCCTCAGATGGCAAACTATCAGCACCTGCCTTCAGTATAAACTACTGATGGCAGGCACTGAGCAAAGCAAACATTTCCCAGTCTGCAGCTTGCAGACCTATTTCCTTCTCAGTAGCTAGGCCTGTGGGGGAGATCACACAAGTCACCACAGGCCTGCATAATCTCCAGTCCCCCTCCCAGGAGTGGGAGGCAACTCATGGCATGATTCTTCTCATCTGGCACATTGGCGCTCCACAAATTCAAAGGTCAGACCTGCCAGCGAGATGCACTGTTAGCACATTCTGAGCCCCTCTACAGTAGGAATCCAAGCTACTATGCACTGAAAGCCCAGGGTCAGCCTGAAACGCTGAGATTCAAAGAGCTCTCCCTCAGATTTTAGCAGGCTGGCCTGTACCTGCAGTAAAATCACAGTGATAAAAACAAGCAGAAACATCTGGTAGATATTTAGCTAGGAAACAAAAACATGTATGCAGTGCCCAGCATCAGTGGTATATTGGTAAAAAAAGCAGGCAAACTAATCTAACCTAACCTCCATATTCCTCAAATGAGAGGCAGGTAACCTGAATTTACCCTTGACTGTACTACTGCCAAGCATGCTGCTGGTGCTCAGTAAATAATATATGTTCTAAAATGTCCCTAGGGGGTAAAAGAATCTCTTTTAATTATCTTTTGCATGTGCTGTCTTAATTCCTGGAAAATTAAGCTTGTAGGAGGCTGTGGGTGACAGCTGTATCATCATGGTCTGTGCTCTTGTCAGATCGCAGGAGGTAAGCGAGGCAAACTGAGTCAATACTTAGGAAACCCCCAGGGAAAATCCAGATGCTGCAGGAAATGATGTTGGTGAACCAGTAGATGGCACTTTCCCCTCTGAAAAGAGAACAAGGAATCCTTGTGGCACCTTAGAAACTAACAAATTTATTTGGGCATAAGCTTTCTTGGGCTAAAGCCCACTTCATCGGATGCATGCAGTGGAAAATACAGTAGGAAGATAGATATATAGATATAGAGGTATACAGAGGACTTGAAAAAATGGGTGTTGCCATACTAACTATAACAAGAGTAAAGTCAACTGTTGAAAATGGGCCATCCTGATTATCACTACAAAAGTTTTTTTTCTCCTGCTGATAATAGCCCACCTTAACTGATTACTCTCATTATAGTTAGTATGGCAACATCTATTTTTTCATGTCCTCAGTGTATATATATCTCCCTACTGTATTTTCCACTGCATGCATCCGATGAAGTGGGTTTTAGCCCACAAAAGCTTATGCTCAAATAAATTTGTTAATCTCTAAGGTGCCACAAGTACTCCTGTTCTTTTTGCTGATACAGACTAACACGGCTACCATTCTGAAACCTTTCCCCTCTGAATTTGTACAGAACCAAATTCCTCACTATGGTATTAGGAGCATTGTGCTACTGGAGGTGCTGGCTTTTTAAAGAGATGTAAAACTGAGGTTCTAATCACTTGTGATCATGAAAGTTCTCATGGAAGTTTTTATAAAATTAGGGCTATTAATCTCCGCCCACCCCCGGCAAAATTCCATACAGCGTAGCTACATCCTGCCCAGGTCAGAATACTTTCTTCAGTTTCAGATAGACACAGGGGTACTCTTCATTTCCTGTCGTAAATGGTTATGTAGTGAATCTGTTAAACTGCTGCTCCCCAAAGGAGGATAGATTTCAGTGGAGTGATAATTCTCAGAGCACTTTGGATGAAAAATGTGATATAGTTGTAAGGTACAATAACAATATTACATAGAGCTTTTCATCAATAGATCTCAAAGCGCGTTACAAAAGAAGTCATTATCATTATCCCCATTTCAGAGTTGAAATAACTGGGACATGGGAAAGTGACTATTAAATACTTTATAAAACCTGCCATTAGTGAATTAGATGCCTTAAATGTTTTGGTTAATTAATGATAACTTGAATAGGATTTTTTTATGAGCGGAGTGTCCAATGATACTAGATCATCAATCTTGCACAACAGCAATTAAAAAAAAAAGTATTCATGCAAAGCTTTACAAGCAAAATCTCTTGAAGGGATGTGTTATTTCCTGTAGGTGGCATGAACATATCATACAATTACCACCCGATAAGTCTTTTGCAGCTTGGAGACTGTTTGGCAGATTGGTGATTTTGCAGTAAAGTTTTAAGCATTGGCAAAGCTTGGTGCCAAAAGGTGTATTAACCAACATCACTGGGCTTTTTGTTAGGTTTTTACATAACAAACACCTATAAAATTCCCTTTGCTGTTGTCCAAGAGTTGAGTTGCTTTTCTTCTTTTTCCTTGAAAGGACATTGATAGCCTGGTAAGTGGTAACCGCACCTCCTTTATAATACACTGAGTAACAAGTTTTAGTCACCGAGGCCAGGTCCACACTACAGAGTTAAATCGATTTAAACAGCGTTAAATAGATTTAACGCTGTACCCGTCCACACTACAAGGCACTTAAAATCGATTTTAAGGGGTCTTAAAATCGATTTCTGTACTCCAGCTAAACGAAAGGAGTAACCCTAAAATCGATATTACTAAATCGATTTAGGGTTAGTGTGGACGGAAATCGAAGTTATTGGTCCCATTCTTTTACTGAGCTACCCAGAGTGCACCGCTCCGGAAATCGATGGTAGCCTGGGACCATGGACGCACGCCACCGAAGTAATGTGCCCTAGTGTGGACGCGTAAAATCGATTTTATAAAATCTGTTTTATAAAATCGATTTTATTAATTTCGATTTTACTCTGTAGTGTGGACGTGGCTTGAGATGGAAAAATTCTGTTGTCTGACAGCCTGAGACAACCAAAATCCAGACCTGCAACAAGAGTTTTTAAATTACTGTCCCCTAGACAAAGCTGCTTTCCTGCACCAAACAATCCTGGGATAATTGACCAGTGAGTCCAACTGATTTTGTTTGCTTGTAAACAGCACTGAACTAAATAAAATAATCAATTACTTGCTAAATCCCTTCTCTTGCTCCATTCAGTCAGCAGCTTCCTGCCTAATTCTTCACTTTGGAAAGAGCGCACATGGCTGACTACACAAGGCCACCAAGTTATCTTCCATATTTCCATACTTTATAGCTAGACTTGAGACCTTTGAATAAGTTACCATTTTAAAAAAAATAACGTTTGTAGCGAATCATCATATTCATGCCCACATTGGATTATCCTCAGGGGCAGATACCAGGATGTTGCAAATAAAATTACATCTGCACTTCACACTAATAAAACAAAAGAACAAATAAGCAGCATGTTCCCTAGATTACCCTACTGGAAACTTCAATAGACTCCATTAAAATCATTCAAGTAGTCACTGGCAGATTCTGCTGGCCTCTGGTAGTTCTTACTGGAGGATCAACTGCCCCAGGAACTAAAAGACTGATTGCTCTGTTCCAAACCTATACCCCAACTCAGCAAAGCATTTAAGCATACACTGAACTTTAAGCAAGTGCTTTACTGAATACGGGTGCTTTGCTGAACTGGATGCCTAGTTAACAACTGGAACTAGTAGGAATCTACTGAACATTTTCAACTGGAATTTTCTCCAGGGTAGTAACTGGCGATGCCAGTACTTATTCTGCAAGTTCAAATATTTGTAACTGATGAAATGAGGGGGAAAATCGGCCCCTTTAAATTCATGTTCAGTTTACGTTGTCTGCATGCAGTATTAAAATCTGGATTTAGGTACCCAGCAGCAGATGCCAAGGTTTGAAAAAGTTGGCCTTTCACCTCTCTAGGCCCCAGTTTCCCCACCTATTAAATGGTGCTAATAACATGTCAAAGCAGAGTTGTCAGGCTTAATTAATTAATGTTTATGAAGCATTTTGAGATCCTTGGCTGGAAGGAACTGTATAAATGCAAAAGTATTGTGTTAATGACATAGCTCCAAGATGGGTCATGGGAAATTGTAACAGGGAACACTCCTTGAGTGCCTCTTGTTGCTGCATGCAGTACTGAAGGCCTTCTTCTGTGACTGGAGCCCCCTGTATGTTGCTGACCTTTCTTGGTGGGTCTTCAGTTGCTTGGCTCTCTGGTCAGGTCACACAGTCAAAAAGAATCCCCTTCTGGGATAGCAAAAAACCCAACAAACTGTCTGCCCTTGCCAGGGTCTTCAGTTGCAGCTCTAGGGCTTTTAAATTTAGTCATTTGCTTGGGCTTCTAAACAGGTCTTGTCTTCTTCTCAGATCTTAGGTCACTTCGCCAGTGGCTGGTTATGGATATCTTTATCCAGATTCAGCAGGGTTTCTGTACTGTTTTGCCCACAGCTTTTAGTATCTGGCTTAGTAACACCTCTTTTGTTCTTTCTGTACTCACACTGTTGCATGGATGCCATTCAGTATGTTAGGATCATTTTTAATCTTCCTTTTTCCTCCTGGGGAGAGCTCTTTTTAGCTGGGTCTGGCTGTGGTCTTGCCTTGCAGCCTTTTTGTGTTCCTGTATCATCTGAGCTAGGTGAGGAGGCAGCTCTTAATTTCAACTGTTTGAGGTCTCGCGTGGCTCAAGCTATCATTCAGGGTGCAACCACTACAACTCTTTTCAAGTGTAACCCCCACACCTCCTGGGTGTGGTGTTCTGTCCCCTCTAGTGGCACCGAGACCACTTAGAGATTAATGAGACTGCTACAGCCTTAACTAAGGGTACGTCCAGACTACCCACTGGATTGGAGGGTAGCGATCGATCTATCGGGGATCGATATATCGCATGTCATCTAGACGCAATATATCGATCCCCGAACGCGCTCCTGTTGACTCCAGAACTCCACCAGGGCAAGCGGCGGAAGCAGAGTTGACAGGGGAGCCGTGGCCATCAATCCCACTCTGTGAGGACGGGAAGTAAGTCGAAATAAGATACTTTGACTTCAGCTACGCTATTCCTGTAGCTGAAGTTGCGTATCTTACATCGACACCCCCACCAGTGTAGACCAGGCCTAAGAGCCATGTGGCTTTTAGCTCATGCATTAAGCTCCAGAGGTCCCAGGTTCAGTCCTGCCAACGACGACTGGGGTCTGTCAACGTTACATACGGATGACTCCTTCAGGCTCTCCAGTTCCTCAACTTTATCCATGCTGGACCTGAGGCAAGCTGGACCTTAAGCAAGTTCTGGAGCTTAGTCTGCTCCTCTGCCGCATCAAACACTTGTTTCCTGTGATGGGGTCTGGTTACCCCGCACAAGCCCAGAGAGGGTTAAGCCCATGTTATTGACAGTGGAAGTCCCGCCTCCCAGGCAAGACTGGGCATGCTCCAAGTGCTCTAGTAGTATAAAGAGAGGGAGCCCAGCTCATTCTGGATAGGAGGTTGCAGGGAAAGTGCCTGTGGAGGGCCAGCCACAGCCCCTGACTTCACTAGGAATTGAAGCCATCCACAGCCTGCCTGCACCCTGATGACTGGAGGAACCCTTGGAGATGACTGGCCCTGCTGAACACAGAGAACCTGACATCTCATGGTAAATCACAACACAGAAACTGGTAGGAAGTGACCCAGGGAGGGTGATGGAGTGGTACCTCCCCCTGGGGAAACTCAGTGTATTTTGGTAGGACCCCCCTGCTGAGTCAGTGGCAAGCTGTTAGGGCCCTGGGTTGGGGCCTGGTGGAGTTGGGTGGGCCTGGGACCCCCTACTGAAGCTGCCATACCCTATAAGGGGTGCCCCAATGCTATAGACTCTGGCTGCTAGGCCATGCTGCCCTATGCAAAAGGACTGCTTTATGGACTCTGGCTGCTAGGCCATGCTACCCTGCACTGAAGGGCTGCTTTATAGACTGACCGATGGGCCATGCAGCCCTGACCCTAGGGATGTGTGGACCATCACATTCCCCAATCTCTTTTTCAATTCTGGCCAAATCCTGTTCCCAATGTATAGCTTGAGCTCACATCCTGTCTCTTGAGGAGTACTTCTCTTTGAGTTCTTGCAAGTCCTCAACCCTTTAGGCCTGTAGGATATTGAGTTGAGCCATGACTTCCTCTATGACCCTGTCTTCTATTTTTCTCCATTCCAGTAGGGGTTGGGTTTGTTGAGTAGCTGTAAAGGCTACGGCCATCACAGCAGCCTCTATAGTTGACACAATCTCCGTATTAGTGGCTGTTGATACTAAATCTGTCACTTGGTGGTGAATCCACACACTTGTACCATTCTCCTAGGTGCTTGAATCCTTACCCCATTCACCTGTGGGAATATAAGCTTTCTGGTCAGCACTCACTATGCTTGTGTGCTTATCACACTTCTCTGCCCTCTTCGGGACCATCAACCTCAGTCCTCTATTTTCCTCCATTTGTCCCAGGAGGAGGTGGTTGGCTTGGCTTTTGAGGTCATCCTGCTGTCTTGTGACCATCTTCTTGCTCTGTTGCTGTAGCTCCCATCTGAGCACTGCATTTCAGTCTTGCAAACTCATTGGCTGGGTCTCCAACACCTGAATCTGGGTCTGGAGTTTTTGCAGAGTTGGCTCATGTTCTTTATGCTGGCTCTGTAGCTGGCCCTGCATCTCAAAGACATTCTGCATAGCTGTCTGTAGAGTCTATTGTAATTTCAGGTTCCAAAATTGCTGAGATTTCCGCTCATCTGTCCTCTTCTGGATCACCTCAGTCTCACTCTCGCTGTCACTATGAAGAGCTTCCTTCTACATGAGTAGCTATCAGAAACTCTCTTGCTTCCCCTTTCACTCTTTAGTGAGCGTGACTAGCTCTTCTTGGAGCTAGGAGATCTCAGCCTGCTCTGTTACCTGCAGATTTTTCAGTTGCTCCTTTAGCAGCATCTTTTCCTTTTTCTCACTCTCCCATTTTAAGCTCCTTCTGTTTCAGCTCAGTCATCTGCTGCTCCAGGGCAAGCGCAAGCCTCTCTATCTCCTGAACTTCAGCTACTGCCTTTCCACATTTCTTGTAGTGAGAGGTGCAGTTCTTCTCCAGAGCTAACAGATGTTCCACCTCCTACCTGTTTTCTAGGTGGGCAACTGCCTTCTCAAGGCCTCTGTTCAGTTTGGCTTCTTCACACATCTGCTCTTTGAAGTGGTCTTTCTCTGCCTCCACCTGGGTCTAGAGACTCCATGTCCAGCACTGCTCTTCTTGTAAGAACTCTTATGCTTTCTGTGCACAGATCCCCAGGTCTCTCACAGTGTCCATAGATGTGAGAACTGCTCTCCCCCTGGCTCAGCCTTCCTGGGCCACCATTCATACTGGAGGCCGGGGGCAGGCTACTTGTTACTTATCCCCACCTGTTGAAAATGTTTTATTTGCCAAATAGAAGTGTCTTAACTTCATTGGCCAGCACAGAATAAAACTTGCTTTGCCCTTTCCAGATCTGCTTCTACCTGCTTTGTTCATGCTGTGCAGTCATCTCCTCCAACAGAACCTGGGAATGTGTCTGTAATTCTTGGATTTGTGCTTCCTGCACTTTTAGCCAACTAGCCAATTGTGGACAAAAATCCTTCATCTGGGCCTGTAGTTTCTGAAATTGTTTGCCAGCACCAACCCTGCGCTCAGCAATTCCCTGGTTCTCTAGAACCCTGGTATCACTTTCCATCTGAGTGTCTTCATCCCTACAACTCTGCTGTCCTTGAGGTCAGTTGGCCAGATCCTTGTGTGGAGCCCCTTCCATCTCCTGCGTCTGACCTGGCTTTCGTAACAAAGTAGGCAGTGTCTCCAAGTTCTTACCCACTGGGGCTAAATGTGGAGTCAGGGTTCCCCCCATAAGCAATGGAGAGTTGGAAGCCTCAGGCCAACTTCTCCCACTTAGGTTGATACCTCAGAGTCTGTTTTATTGACTCCCAGTATGCACCTCTTCTGGTGGACTCTAAGCTTCCCATAGTTACAGTCCCTCTGTCCAAACTGCCACATTTTGGCAGGATAAGATCTTTCTATGTGGCCCAGAGGGCCCCTACAGCCTTACATTTTCGCAAACTTGATCCCTACAGTTATTTGTACTCTGTAGTCTGGGTCCCACTACCTTTGGGAACAGCATCTTTAATAGTTGGAACCTGCCCAGTTCTCTACCTACTCTGGAGAATAGAGTGCTTCACAGTCCCTGTTCCTACAAGGGGACACACAGCTTACATGCCCCTCTTGCCTGGAGAGAGTGTACACAATTGGACAAGCCCCATGCCTCCTCCCTTTTTAGCATCTACAGCAACTGTCTCATCAGCATTGCTGGATCACACACGCACACGCTAGTCTTCCTGCAACTGTTGCTGGCCCTCCGTATGCATATTCAGGATATCAGACATCTCACACTTGAGATAGGCCTAAGCATTGCTCTTCAATATCCATGCCTGATGGGAGGGGGACTCACACTCCACTTCTGGTTCCAAGCTGGAACAGGGGGCACTCACTTCTTGAGCACCTTCTGCTGGTGTGTGTGTGGTACTGCAGGCCTTTTCATGTTCCTGGCACCCCCTGCAGCTGTCGCCCTTGCTTGGTGGGTCTTCAGCAGCTCAGCCCTCCAGCTGGATCACACAGTCAAAAAGGAACCTCTTCCAGGGTAACAAACAGTCCAACAAACTCTCTATCAGCTCTCGCCAGGTCTTCAGCACCAGCTCTGGGGCCTTTGAATTCAGCCCTTCACTCAGGCTTTTAAATAAGCCTTGGCCCTTTCTCAAGGATTAAGTCACTTTGCCAGTGGCTGGTGGGGGGAACCCAGGCCTGCCCACCCACTTAGGGTGACCAGACAGCAAATGTGAAAAATCAGGATTGGGGTAGGGGGTAATAGGAACCTATATAAGAAAAAGACTCCAAAATCTGGACTGCCCTATAAAATCGGACATCTGGTCACCCTACACCCACTACTCTAGTCCCAACCTAAGCACCCTATAAATAGCAGCTACATATTGATTCCTTTGACTGGTTGCTGCTACTTCCCTGGGGCCTCTTCCCACCCACCCGTCTATCTTTACCCCTAACCTCAGAGGTGGAGTTCTCAGGGCTTCTTTCTCCCAGATTAAGGAAATGCAGTCAGTTGCACTCCTGTGGCCAGACAGGAGACCCTTTAATCCTCACCCTTCTAGTCCCAGCCAGGCAGTGAGCTACTAAGGCCCTGCAGCTCCTTTTATCTGATCCTACTGGGCTCTGACTGCTTCCATACTATATCTCTAGGCAGGCCTAGAGGACCCACCTTTTCTGCTCATTTCCTGGGGCAGGGTGTAGTAGGATCATAGGGCCTTGTACATTCAGTCACAGAGATACTATCGTTGTCAAAGAGCCTCATAAATTAGAATATACATGAAAAACACCTTAATGCTCTGCACAATCAGTGTGGTGGACCTTGCATGGACCTTCAACACCAGAGTGAACTTTAATCTTGTATGATCTTGTTCTCACTAGGAACTGTAATCACATTTAAACTAGCTTCTTTACCAGTTGAATCACCTGACACAATGCTGACTGGTCCATAAACATGGACAAGGCAGGGATGATCTAGGTTTACTTGGTCCTGCCTCAGCATCGGGGTAGACTTGATGACCTCTTGAAATCCTTTCCCATGAGTGACCCTTCCTTGACTAAGGTTTTTGTCCAGCGGTTAGAGTGCTAGCTGGGAGGCCCAGGTTCAAATGCCTGTTCTGTCATATAGATTTCCTGTCTGACCTTACACAAGTCATTTAGTTTTTCTATGCCTCAGTTCCCCATCCATAAAATGGGGATAACAGCACTTACAGAGCTCAGAAATGTTGGGAGAATAAATGCATTAAAGACTGAGGCAATCAGATACTATGGTAATGGGGGCCAGATGCATATTTAAAATGGACAGAACATAAAATTTCCTTGTCTTCCCTGGCCAGTCATGGGCAGTATCGTCTCACTTAAACTGATTTTTTTTTTTAAATGGTGATTAAACACAATTAAATTTTCTAGTTGAGATTAGCTTAATCAAACCAAGACCAAAATGCTGATGTATTCTGATCTCCTGTTATAATAAAAGACTTAAGGCCAGGAGAGACATCTGGAGCTGACAGGACAAATTCTATTCCTACATATAAAGCTGTTGGCAATACTGGGAGCTAAAATGCTGAAATAAATCTTTGGTTTGTTTGTTTTTTTTAATTCTTCATTTGTTAAAATCTGTAATTTTCTGTTTTTATGAAGTGCTAATGGATCCCTGTTCTTATCCAACCTATTAAAATTCCTTAAGCTTTGCTAGATCCTACTGGGTGGCTTATATATTTTGTTTTCTTATTACAGTCTGTAAAGGATTTTTGGACAGATTTTACAACTCATTAAAAGAAAAACATTCTGACTTCACCATGGCCACCATAGAGAAAGAACTGGTTGACAGCTGCACGGATACAAAAGGAAAAGAACACCGCTTGGTACTAGTCTCTTTTTTCTTTAAGTTCATGATACTTTGAAAAAACCCCACTGATTAGATGGTTCTTTGATTAAAATATTGGTTCATCTGCACTGTTATTTAGTATTGAGCTGTAGGGCACTGGTTCAAATCCAGCTACATCAACAATGGCTGAAAATTATTACCAACTGCTAGCTTACATAAAATAAGTTTGAAGGCTTCCATTTAATTTCAGGTGTATAAGGGCCCACATTAAGACCCTGATCCAACCCTCTTTGAAATTAATGGGAATCTTTCCTTTAATTCATTGGGCATTGGATGGGACCCCAAATGCTCCACCTCAGTTGGCACTAATTAGCACCCTTTTCAACAGTTTAGCTAAGAGGGCAAGGCAAGGAACTGAGATGCCCTTTCATTCCTAGAAGTGATCCCTCCAGATCAAAGCAGGTAGGATGATGTGGAAGAGCTTTGCCTTGCTGCCATCCATGATGTACCTGTTCTGTGAATAAACAGATTTGTTTCCTGGGTTCAGGGGTAGCACTAATCACAGGCCTACATCCTACAGCTGGATGGTGACAACATATTTTTCAAGCCTATGGTAGGTGCACAGCCTTGAGTAAGTAGAAGAGCTGTCATTGTGCAAGGATGTGGGCTGACGCTGCGGACACCAAAGGCCGTTAGGCCACCGTCCATTTTGAAAGTGGAGGCCTCTGGCCTGCAGAAGAGACTGGGGCTGGCTGAAGCCTACTGCACTATCTAACTACTGTTACCTTAGTTGTTAATGCCAAGTTCTCCTGCCATGCCTTAATGCTGAGTCCTTCACAATTCAGAGGCTTTTCAGCTGTTTCCCAGTGTTCACTGGGGAGAAAAAATACCCTTCATTCTTCTTTCTGCTCTGTTAAGCTGCCAAGAGACAAGGAGTAGGAGAGGAATCACAGAGCCCCATAGCGAAGAGCTTCTGGGCAGGGCACAATGCTGCAGTGCTAGTCAGCACCTCACCAGCCTGGCTTTAGGCTAGTGACAGTGACAGTTCTGATGACCTATGTGATGTCTTTAGCTTTGTTATGCATGGGTGGTCTGTATTCTACCAATTTAAATCTTGAAAGACTGTTGTTTGCAAAGGCTGGCAGCCATTTTGTTTTCAGTTCTTTGAAAACTGTTAAATCTCACACACACACACTGACTGCATGGTCACACAGTGATGTCGCTATGTCCTCTCTTGTTTTGTTAGCTTCCTAGAGCCTGGTGTTGTTGTTGTTGTTGTTGTTTGTATTACTGTAGCTCCTACACTGCATGGGAGCATGTCATGGACCAGGACCCCACTGTGCTAGGTACCATACAAACCCAGAGCAAAAAGACTGTCCCTGCCCCAACGAGTCTACGGTCTACATATAAGACAAGAGACAACAGGTGGATACAGACAGACAGATGGGGGAACACAAGGAGGCAACAAAACAGTCTTAGCCAACGTGATGGGCAGTGACCTCAGCACACCAACTGCCTAACCATTCTCATGCTGAATAGTACCCCATACGCCAAGTAGTTCCATTTTCCTCCGTGAGATTATTCAACATGAGTAAGGGTGGCAAAATCTGACCCCTAATACAAAACAAAGATCCTTCTGATTGAAAGTATTAATTTGCTCTCTGCCTACTGAAAGATGTAACAAAAATAGGCTATTGTTTTCCATCAAAGGCACCCCATTCTAGAAGGTGTTATGTTGAGACGGAAATGTCCCCTTGGTTTCAAATTATGATTTATTGAGTTAAGAGTGATATATTTCATGTCCTGGAGACAGAATTTTGTATTTTCAGTGGCTTATTAATAATACTTTGTACAAAATAGTAATCAGAGTAAGAGGAATCTGTTATTTGCACAATAACAGCTTCCGAGCTGCTTCATATAAGGTGTATCTAACACAAACACACATTGTTTTCTGTGAGCTGTGCCAGACCTGCAATATCCCAACATTCCACCAAGCATAACAAAGCATTCATTTAACACAC
This sequence comes from Gopherus evgoodei, assembly GCF_007399415.2. Lineage (NCBI taxonomy): Eukaryota > Metazoa > Chordata > Testudines > Testudinidae > Gopherus > Gopherus evgoodei. The sequence goes on from NC_044322.1 coordinate 351,491,130, forward strand.
CACCACAGGGAAGGTCCTCTGTCAAAAGAGGAAGTGGTAGGAGTCTGAGTTTTAGGGTACAATCCTTCAGGGTGCTAAGCATCCTCAAATCCCATCAACTTCAATGGGAGTTGGAGGTATAAAGTACTAAATGTGAACCCCTCAGCAGTTGGCAGGAGCCACTCCTCATTTTGTCTTAGTGCTGATGATGTGTCCTGCTTGTTTCAGTGCTATTACATTGGGGCAACAAGCGATGCAGCCACGAAGATCATCAGTGAGGTCAGCCGCCCAATGAGCGCTCATGTGCCTGTGTCGAAGATATGTGAGAAACTGAAGAAGAATGACCTTCAGATCTGTGAGCTCAAATATGATAGGGCCAGAGTCTGGAGCAAACTGGTGGGCCTAGAGATCTAGTTGCATTCTGTACCTAGTTATCCCCATGTATCCCCATTGGCTCCTGCCTGCATGCCACATCTCTATTCATTGTCAACTGAGATGTAGAAAGAAAAATAAATAGGTTTCTACTCTTTTTGCTTCTAAAAAATTAGGCCAGAAATGCCCTCCCCCAATTAGAAATATCAGGAGCACTAAGTCTTGTCTTCACTATTTTTGCTGGAGAACTCTTTGGCTGGCTTAGGTATGTGGTGGGCACTCTCTCAGCCCTTACATGAAGGGGCGGTTGTGTTGAACTCTCTAAAGAGAGAGCTTTTTTTGCATGTGTTTTTTTTAAGTTGCTGTTAACAAAAAATGAATCATTTTAAACATGGTGAATTAAAAAACCTCTCTTCTCTCTCTTCAGTTGGGCTGCAGATCCTTCGTGTAACTGATGTTGAATGCCTACTACTTTCTACTTGTCCATGTAGTTTTCTGTGATAAAACTGAATGTATAATGCAAAAAAACAAGCAAGGAAAAAATCCTTATAATTTATGTGTACTAAAAACCTTTTCAGGCCTGTATGCACCAGGAAGACACAGAAACAAAGCACAACCCCTTTGTTTCTTTCCTTTGCAAGTCACCTTCAATTTGAAGAGCTGGCAGGGTGCTGACCCCATGCCTTTTATCCTTCATTTGTGTTTTAATGTCTCTAAGCAGAGGCAAAGGCATCCTGTTGTCTAGCTAGCAGAACCACTCACATGGCACTCTTGAGTATATTTGCAAGCAATTTTTATGCAGGAATTGGAACGGATGCTAGTCAGGGCTTGAGAAGCTTAGGAAGTGAGCTCTGCTAAGCCAGTTCCACAAGGAATTAGTCTGCCCACACAAGCCATTTAAAATAAAGTCTCTACTACTGGACGCCAAGCCACAGAGAGGTGGTGAGGAATGGCCAAGGAAATTACTAACTCATGAAAATGCACCTTCTTCCATTCTCTGTACCCAATTCAGCCAGTATTTCCATCCTGCCGTTAGGACACTGAAGTGTCCTGTTCCCGCTCCCCACCCCCGAGAGTTACTCTTACCCAACGTCCACTGTACCAATATGTTGATAAAGCTCAGAGTCCTTAGGGCATGATGCAAAGCCCCCTGCAAGCAGCATGAGTCCTGCTGTTGGCATCAGTGAGCAGTGTTGTCCAGCTTTGCCAATTCCAGCTGGGAAGGTTTCTACTCAGAATGAGGGCTACTGTTGAGAAGCTAGCCATTTAACAGGCCCAATTCTTTCCCCTGTGCAGTTGTGGGAGCTGTTTCATAGCCTCCAAAGGCACAATTTCTTTTTATTAAGAAGTTGAAAATGGTTGAAAATTCTAAAAGAGTAAAATGATCAATTTTTTTTAAAGGGTTTTGATTTTATTTTTAAAAGAACATATCATGACTCCTCCTCCTCCTCCTCGGAGAGCTACAAACTGCTCAACAGCGGTCTCTCTCCAGATATAAGTGAAATACTGTGCTGTTCAACATACTCATAAATGATCTGGAAAAGGGGGTAAACAGCGAGATGGCAAAATTTGCAGACAATATAAAGTTACTCAAGATAAAACTGACTGCAAAGAGTTACAAAGGGATCTCACTAAGCTGGGTGATTGGACAACAAAATGGCAGATGAAGTTCAATGCTGATAAATGCATAATGCACATTTGGAAAACCATCCTAACTATACATACAAAGTGAGGGGGGTCTAAATTAACCGTTGCCATTCAAGAAAGATCTTGGAGTCATAATGGATAGTTCTCTGAAAACATCTGCTCAATGTGCAGTGATAGTCAAAAAAGCTAACAGAATGTTAGGAACCGTTAGGAAAGGGATAGATAATACTGCTACCATCGCATGCAGTTCAGGTCCCCAATCTTAAAAAAACAAACAAACCAGAACTGGAAGAGGTACAGCTAAGGGCAACAAAAGTGATTATTTGTATGGAATAGCTTCCATGTGAGATGAGATGAAAAAACAGACTGGGACTGTTCAGCTTGGAAAAGAGATGAGTAAGAGGGGATATGATAGAAGTCTATGCTATCATGAATGGTGTGGAGAAAGTGAATAGGGAAGTGTTATTTACCCCTTCACAAAACCCACAAACCACCCAATAAAATTAATAGGCAGCTGGTTTAAAACAAACAAAGGTAAGTACTTCTTTACCCGATGCACAGTCAACCTGTGGAACTCGTTGCCAGGGGATGTTGTCTAGGCCAAAACTATAACTGGGTTAAAAGAATGAGAAATTCATGGGGGATAGGTCCATCAATGGCTATTGAACAAGATGGTCAAGGACGCAACTCCAACTCTGAGTGTCCCTAAGCCTCTGATTGCCAGAAGCTGGGACTGGATAACAGGGGATAGATCACTTGATAATTGCCCTCTTCTGGTCATTCCCCCCTAAAGCATCTGGCACTGATCACTGTCAGACAGGATACCGGGGTAGATGGACCATAGGAATGGCTATGATGGGACACATCAATGTTTTTACTTGCCTTAAAAACAAAGATAGGAGTTACATCACTATGTGTAGCAAGGGTCCTGCTGGATATATGTGTCAGGTGAATAAGGCAGAAAAATGGTTGCCAAATTTCCTTATATGAGTCCATGTCTTGTTACATGAGGGCCATATGGCTCTGTGTTGTAGCTCCTTCAAAGATCTAATCACCATCCTTTTTATATAAACCTCATTTTGAGCCACAGAAGGTAGGATATTCAGTAGATAGAGGAAGATTTGTCCTTTTTATCAGATTTGGTCAAAAAACAATTTCAAATTTTGCAAAAATCATTGAAAAATGTTATTTAAATTTTGAAAAAAAAAACCATTGCAAAAAAATTGAACTATCTGTAACTGGTTGAAAAGAAAATTGATGGATTTTTGTTGAAAACTCCAATTTTCAATAGTTACAACCATGTACTTCTTATACAAATGGCCACTTTGAGGAGAAAAGTTGGGTCTGATCCTGTTTTCACACTGGTGTAAATCAGGAGTAACGCCATTAAAGTCAATGGGGTTTCCACTTTTATATATGTCTTAATGAGATCAGAATCAGATTTGATAGGCCAGATCCTCTGCTGGTATAAATCAGTGTAATTCTATTGTTTTTCACGTGAGCTATGCAGATATACAATAGATGAGGATCTGGCCCGTTATGTTTAACTTTTTGTCCCTCACTAAACTATCACCTGAGTTATAAGAGATACTTTTAGAACATTTGTAGGAACTAGAATTTTTTTCTTTGGCAGCATAGAAGAGTTGAGGACAAATATGAACTCTCCTGTGGTCTTTAAAGCATGTCTCACATTCTTTGTTTTTGCAGAAAGGAAACTGGACTTAAACTCGGCGGATCTCTCCAAGATGAGAGTGGCTGAGCTGAGGAAGATCCTGGATAGCTGGGGAGAAGTGTGCAGAGCATGCATAGAGAAAACAGACTTTGTGAACTTGATTAAGGAGCTGGCACCTAAGTATACGCTTACAAACCCCAAATCAGACCTTTGATACTTGTGCCAGCCTAGTGCTTGCTATGGTAGGTCATCTCTCTGTGCACAAAGAATGACTGACAATGGAATAGCTGGGCTAAAAAACTTATTTGGTTACAACTGACAAGTGCCAAAAAACGGAGTTATTATTAATAATTGCTTATCTAGCACCACAGAAGGGCATAGTACTTTACAGACAAGACAAAGTCACTGCACCAAAGAACATAATATATAAGAATCAAATCGTATTTGTATTGCCATAGCAAATAGAGTCTTCAGCCCCACAGTGCTAGCATTGTACACACACATAACAAAAAAATGACCCCTGCCCCAGAGATCTTTTACTTTAAAGTAGAAGAGACCAAACCCCACCCCCCTAAACAAACCCCAAACAGACCTTTAGCTAAACCGGTGTAATGTGTGTAGACAATCTTAGGGCTTATACGGTTTTCACCATATTGGTTTAAAAACCATTAAATATTATTAACAAAATACTATTATTTTCCATGACATAATATATACAGTTATAAGCAATTTGATAATAGTATAACTGCATCCACAGTAGAGGGTTGCATCAGTTCAACTACATTGGTTTCTAAACCAATCTGTTTAAGTCAATACACAAACTGTGTGGAGACCAGCCCTTGTGTCTATTCAAACCTGGCTTATATTGATATAGTTTGTAATGAGAAGGTACAACTTGTACATTCATGCACACCTTTCAACTGCTGCAGTGAATGAGGCAGGGGCCTTACAACCAGCATTGTGTAGTGAATGAGGCTGTTATCTCATCCACTGTCCATCTTGTGCATTTCCAATCCTAGGTCGACACCTTGATATATTCAGGGAAGAGCAATATTTTTATTTAAGGAGTTTGGAAACAGAGAAATTAGAGGCGGAAAAGACTATTTGATTATTTAGTATATTCCTCCTTCTAGCTGAGGTATTCCAGGGGGTCCATAGGCCCTGCTGATTAACTTTTCCTACTTCCTCCCTCAACTCCTCCGCCTCCCTCCCAGTGCATCCTGCATGCCACAGAACAGCTGTCCCTCGGCATGAAGGAGGTGCTGGGAGGGAGGAGAAGGAGTGGAGACAAGGCACGCTCAGGGTGTGTGTGGAAAGAGGTGGGGCAGAGGTGGAGCGGGGGCAGGAAGAGGTGGGGCCTTGGAGGAAGGGCTGGAGTCGGGCCTGGGGCTGAGTTGAGGGAAAGGGCTGAGGGTCCAGGAAAAATTGTAAATCAAAACGGGAGTTCTCGGGTTGCTCTAGTTTGAGAACCGCTGTTCTAGAACATTTTAGAAACTTGCAAACAAACCAACCTACCTTTTTGGTTCATTAAAACTAATTCATTCCTTCTCAGATATTGACCCTCTTCGAGTATTTGCAGCTGGCTAGCATATCCAATTTATTTGCTGCTTGTCCACAACAAGCATATTTTGCTCTTTTAGGATGGAATTTTGGCCCTTAACTTCCTTAGACTCCTTTGAGAATTCCTCAGTTTCCTCATTCTCTCACATATTTTGTTTGGCCTTCTTTGAATTCCCTTAAGTTAATAAGTTGTACCACTAATGTTGACAGAGAGTGTCACTAGATCAAGAAGTTTTGTCCAAGTTTGTTTGAAGTCATTACTTTACATGTATGCACATAGGCCCCAGACCAGCAAGGCACTTAAGCACATGCTCAAGTTTAAGTATGTGAAAAGTCCCATTGAAATCAATGGGACTATTCACATGTTGAAAGTGAAGTAGGTCACATGCATCCAACAAAGTGGGTATTCACCCACGAAAGCTCATGCTCCAATACGTCTGTTAGTCTATAAGGTGCCAGAGGACCCTTTGCTACTTTTAGATCTTAATTGTTCTTTTGGATTGGGGCTAACTGATTATGATTACAGAGTTCCAACTCATTGTGCAATATGAAAGTGACCCAATATGCAAACATTTACATTTTAGAAAAGAAGGTTTTGTGTACACTGGAGAAAGCTATTTCAGTGCTTATCTTTAGAAGTGTTTGAAATATGGAAGATAGAGGTTACTATGAATTCACTGCCAGATATTTTCATCTTGATTGCATAAATCCCTGCATTTAATTGAAATCCAGTGGTTATTTGCATGATTAATGTTTTATGCTTGCAAAAAATGTTTAAGCCCAGATTCTCAAAGGTATTTAGGCATTAGGTGCCTTTGAAGACCCAGGAATTAGTGGACCCACATCCTAAATTATGCGGGCCAAAATTCTATCTCTGATACAGAGACAACTCCCACTGAATTGAAAAGGCATTACACCTTTGTTTTTTAGAGAACAGGCTTCATGACTGTCTCCTTTACATGGGTATAAATCAAAAGTAAATTCACTGAAGTCAGTGGAGTTACTCCAGTGTAAACTGCTGTGAGAAAAGAATCAAGCTTGAGATTCCTGCTGTGTGTGTAGTAGGAAAGAACCAGGCTTATACATTAGTAATGACCAAATCTCAAAAGGGATTGAGGCCTAGTTCAGATCTGCATCCAACTGTAGAGGTGTGAAATAACCAGCCATCTGTGATATGGTAACCTTGCAATATGTGGTTTCTCTTAAAGTTTATAGTATTTCCTGCTGCAGAATTACCCTTTCACGAGTTATTTGTGTACTTCTGCTTCTTGCTGAAAGAAGGAACTGCAGGGATGTGTAAACACTGAATTAAAGAGAATTAAGTAGAATCTTTTTTGAATTTCAGAAATGGTTCAAGTGCAGTTTGACTTATGGATAAAGAATCAGATTGGTTCTTATTACAACAAACCAATGGTCTATTTTTATTGGAAACCAGCTGGCTGAATCTTAGCTTGCCTATGCTCTAAATTAATGTCAGTCCAGTTTTTGTATGAAAAAAGACAGAATGTAACGTCTACTTCAAAGCAACATTCTGATCTCATTTAAAGTAGTGTAATTCCACACACTTCAATAGTTACATTATTGTAAACAGTAGCAAAACCAGATCCTTTGGCGCCAAATTCTTTGCTGATGTAACGCCATTGACTTCACCAGCAGAGAATTTGGCCCTTCGTTTCTAGTAACTAACTTGTGTTTTAATATTTTAAGACTTATTAATATCCCACCCCCAAGCTAGTATCACCTAATGCTGTATGATCATCTCACAAGCTAAACTTGTCCATGTTTGACCAGCTCTTGAAAACCTACGAAGTAATACTGGTGATTCAGGAGATGGCATTGTTCCTTCTAAATCAGTAATGAACTAATGCCCTGGAATGGTGTTAATGTCACTCTTCTGCTGGAAGTGCTATCTTCTGCAAGAGACATAAATCTGAGTTTCTGACCTTTCATGGACATTTAAGATCTTCAAGCATTTATTAATCAGAACATCAGTGGTTAACCCCGAGTTCCTAGACAAACTCCAACTTGCTTAATAACATTCTGCCAACCTACATGTCCTTCCCAGTTTGATCTGAATAAGATATTCTGCATTTCCTACCCAAAACTAGTCTACTTTTGCTGCATGGTGTTAAATTGTGCAACATTTTGTCTCAGATGCCACAGGTTGCTTTGTAGCAATATACACGTATATTTACTATTGTGTAAATACAATGCAGAGAGATGGTTAAGAAAGGATTGGATAAACGGGTTTCGCCTTCTAGTCAGTAATTTGTTTTTTTAACTCAGTCATGACTACATTTTCATATGAAACTATCATGGAGCCAAGTGAACACATATGGCCAGATTTTCACTATCTCTCTGTCAGGTGATGTCAATGGAGCTATGCCTGTTTGCACCAGCTGAGAATCTGGCTCATAGCTTGCCTGATATTTATAACCAAAATAATATATGGGTGGATACTGTGTAGCCTCATGGACATTTTAGCAATAGTTTTTAAACCAAGGTAGAGGGAAACATTACTGACAACATATGGGAACAGCGCAATGTGTTGGATACCAAGGATGGCTGCCACACCCTGTTGGCCAATAGAGGAATAACTGCTATCAGCATACACCAGCTTCAAATTGTGTGGCTCTAAAAATGACTGCATTTGCTGATGACAACTATTTTTTCCTCCATGCTGTTGAGGATACCACTCCACATACTCTGCCAGAAGAGGTACTTTGTCTCCCCGGGTCCCGTGACAAGAAGAGAAAGCCCTTTGTCCACCTACAGTAGAGCTGGTGGTGAAGAAGGAAATGTGAAACTCTAGCTGCTGTTACCAGCAACTGAGCCATAAAGGATGATTCTGCCAAGAGGACACAAGCTTGTTCAGCCTCCTGTATTGAGCTACTGTAAGCTGAACATAGAGAGGCTGGTATCACCAAAGACATCTCTGCTGCATGTATGACTGTGCTTATCTGAGCCAATAATGCCCGTAAAGTTAGGGCTTTGTTATCATACTGATTCAGAAATACAAGCTGGTCTCAGAAATAATAATGATACTTGGCCTCTTGTACCTTCCATCAAAGGATCTCAAACATTATAAATTACTGCTAGTTTCACAAAAACCCTATGAAGTAGGTAGATATAGAATCATAGAAATGTAGGGCTGGCAGGGACTTCAAGAGGTCATCAAGTCCAGCCCCCTCTACTGAGGCACGACCAAATAAACCTAGACCATCCCTGACAGGTGTTTGTCCACCTTGTTCTTAAAAGCCGCCAATGATGGGGATTCCACAAACTCCCTTGGAAGCCTATTACACAGTGTTAACAGTTCTTATAGTCAGAAAGTTTCCCCTAATATCTAACCTAAATTTCCCTTTCTGCAGATTAAGCCCCTTACTTCTTGTTCTACTTTCAGTAGACATGGAGAACAATTGATTACTGTCCTCGTTACAACAGCCCTTAACATATTTGAAGCTGTTATCAGGTCCCCTCTCAGTCTTCTTTTCTCAAGACTAAAGCTGTCCAGTTTTTTAAACCTTTCCTCATAGGTCAGGTTTCCTAAATCTTTTCTCATTTTTGTTGCTCTTCTATGGACTCTCTCCAGTTTGTCCACATCTTTCCTGATGTGTGAAACCCAGAACTGGACACAGTACTTCAGCTGAAGCCTCACCAGTGTCAAGCAAAGCAGAACAATTACCTCCTACGTCTTACATACAACACCCTACAATGACATTAGCTTTTTCTGCAACTGCATCACTTTGTTGACTCATTCAATTTGTGATCCGCTACTGCCACATCCTTTTCAATGGTACTACCAGTTATTCTCCATTTTGTAGTTGTGCTTTTGATCTTTCCTTCCTAAGCGTAGTACTTTGCACTTCTCTTTATTGAATTTCATCTTGTTAAATTCAGGCCAATTCTCCAATTTGCCAAGAATTCTAATGCTGTCCTCCAGAGTCCTTGCAGCTCCTCCCAGTGTGGTGTTACCTGAAAATGTTATAATCATACTCTACTCCATTATCCAAGTGATTAATGAAAATATGGACTAGTACTGGACTCAGAAAGAGTAGGGGACTCTGAGTATTGTTTTTCAACCAGTTGTGTGCCTACCTTATAGTAATTTCATCTAGACTACATTTCCCTAGTTTATTTATGAGAACTTCAAGAAGGGCTACATCAAATGCCTTACTAAAAATCAAGGTATATCACAGCTACAGCATTCCCCCTATCCACTAGGCCAATAATCATGCCAAACAAGGAAATTAGGTTAGTTTGACATGATTGGTTCTTGACAAATCCATGGCTGGCTATTCTTTATATCCCTATTATCCTCTAGGTGCTTATAGATATCCCTGTTTTAATAATATCCCAGTTTTACAGATAGAGAGGCACGCAACCCAGGATTGGATGAAGGTAGCCCAAGGCTCCAGACACTCACCCCTCATAGTAGGCTCTCTCATCATAGTCTATCTCAGAGCATGCAGTGATGGCAGTGGCCCCCTTCCCAGAGACAGGGCTATGGTGGTACGTCTGGCAGCAGGAATCTCCTTCCTCAGCTCTAGGGGCTGCTCTTCCTTCCCCTGCTGGAATCTGTCTGCAGAGTCAGGCAGATATCATTGCATTGGTTGCACTGGGCATGTTTTCAAGCTTTATTTTTCTTTGCTAGTGTAAGCGGAGTCTGAATGAGCTCTCCCCTCACATCTAGTGGTGAGCTGTGGAAGAGGACTTCAGGAGCTGATCTCATTTGCATGGGCACACCCACTTTGCCTAGGTGCTCAGCATGATGGGATTGCTTGCTCAAATGGCCACTTTTGGCTGGTTTTGGATCCCCAGTCTCCTTGTTATTGGGGCAGGAGTAATAAAGGGTTGTTATCCTTGTTGTGTGAATGGAGGGCAGCAGAACTGTACTTGGCATACCCTGGTTGAGGGACTCACCCTCAATTCAATGGCACTCTCTAGGCAGGAGACATGGGTTCCAAAGCCCATTGAGTAGAGAGAGGGTGGGGATAGAGAGCTGTGCCTGGCTGTGGGGGTCCTGCTTATGGGTCTTAGACACTGATACTTCCTATCTTCATTGTGTAATGAATGAGCTAATTTAGATTTAATTGAGAGTCTTGTTACACATTGCAGAGCTGAAATCACTGATATCTAGGTCTGAGTGTTAGACCTGCTTTGGGACAGTGTCTCTGATGCAAGAGACTGCCTAGTGTGCACCAGCAGTGAGGCTCTCCCGCTAGCAGCTGAAATTGTTGAGAGTTGTGTTAAGTGGTGGGACCTGAAAACAGCCTGGCAGAGTCCTGCAGAGATGCTGGTGGGAATTGGTCAGCAGCGTGGCTGGCAGAGAGGTGGGGAGTGCCAATTGGCTAGCAGGGTGGCTGACGAAGAGGAGTGGTGAGCAAGTGCCCGGGCAGTGGAGCGAGTAAGGTGCCTTCTTACTTCCATCACCACCACCCAGGGTAGGAGCTGAACTCTGCAGATGTGCCTCTGAACTCTGGATCTGCACTGACCAATGACAGCAACTGTGAGTGGGATGCAGAGAAGAGACGGGCACGTTAAAGAGACTTTTGGTTGCTGGTCTTAAGAACCTGAGGGAAAAGGACACTGCCCAACTTAGCTGGGGGTGGGTCTTTTGCTCATGGTTTATGTTTATGAACCTTGTTTGCTGTGTTTTCCCAAATTAATGCTGAGTTACTTTTTTCCTTCTATTAAAAGTTGCTTTGCTACAGTCAGACTCTGCTTGCGAGAGGGGATGTATTGCCTCTGGCTGGCAGAAGGGTTACACTAGAAACATAGTTTTAAAAAAGTGAATCTGAGACCCTGTCATCACATGCCTCTGGGAGCCAGGACCCTAATGACATGCCCATGCCTTAACCAAGCCCTGACAGCACCCAGAACTCTTGACTCCTACTATTATATTCCAATCACTACACCAGTGTTTCTCAACCTTTTTGTGTTGATGACCCCCTCTGGACTTTGCAAAAATTGTGACATCCCTTACCTTAAGCTCGATCTTGGGTTCCAGCCCTGGACGGCAGGGCTGAAGCATGTAACTTAGCTTTGCAGGACCCCCTATGGCATGAGCCCTAGGCAATTGTCCTGCTTGCCACCCTCTAATACCAGCCCTGCACTTGCACCCCCCTAAACACATCCTGTGATCCGCTGGGGTTGAGAAGCACTAGACGACACTTCTCCTAGGAATCTGGTAGCCCTTATCTTCAGGAGAAGACGTTTTGCTGGGCCAAGGGTTTCAAAGCTGCTGCCTAAAGTTAGGCTCTTACGTCCATTTTTGAGGCACCTAAATAAATGGCCTGGTTTTAAGTGGTCTGAGCTCCTAGCTACTGCCCCTGATTTCATCGATGGAGGCAAACAATTGCTCTTGAAAATGTTGTAAAATTGCCTACATTGTGGTTTGGTCTGACTTCGTTAAACCACAATTGAAGGGGTGTGGGATGAGGGAAATAACCATTTAAAAGAAATCAGGAATGCCTGTGAAAATGAGACAGCTGTTAGAAGCATTTGGGGCACTGACACAGGAATTCCAGCATGTGATCAGGCAGCCAGCTGCAGCCAGCAAAACCAATTGAGAAAAGCTCATAAGTGGAAGCCTGCACCTGGCATGCTGTGTATCACCTGTTTGAGTGGTTTTAAGAAGGGAAGGAAGTCTTAATAACGGAACTCAATCAAATGAGAGTGAAACTAACAACGTAGCTATATGGAGGCCGTATTGTAAGCGATCACTTATTGTCTTGCAAAGAAAAATAAGAAATTATTCAGGGTCTCTCCCAAAGGAGCTATCGGTGTTTAGGAAAGTTTCAGGACCTCTGTGTAAGCTATTAGCCTTTTTACTATATAAATTGAGGCTAATGGCAACCAGGCTGTACAAACTGAAGTCAGAGGCATTTAGTTTTTGCTAATATAACACCACCTTGGGATGAGTCATTTGCAGGGACTGAAGCAAGGACCAATGAGTTTAAACAAAAATGTGGATTCATTGGCCCGGGGGCAATGGCAGTCTCAAGGATCTTTACATAGATCAGCCACTAGAAGGGGACAAAGACACACCTGGCTAATGTTACACACAAAAAGTTCAGCTTTTAAGTTGTTCACCAACTGTTTATATTGAACAGTCAGTCAGGGTCGGACACTACTACCTTATTCATGCTGAATAGCACCTCACTCCACAAATTACTCTGATTTTATAATCCAGCCCTTGGTATTGACAGTTTGCTAGTAGAATCATGGGACTGGCCACCCTAAGCATGTGCCCTCACCTCTGGCACCTGGGTACAGCATTACAGGGAGTCCTCATCTCTGGCACCTCCTCTTGTGCTCTCCCTCAGACCTGCTTCTTCTCTCAACTTCCCCTCTGGGTGTTCTGTGGTTTGGACCTCCAGCCAGGTCACAAAAGTCTAAACCCCTTCCAAGCAAAGCTTTGAAGTAATAGTTCTGCCTCTCTCAGGCTTCAGTGACATTCCCTTGTAAGCTGTACCTCAGAGTTTGCTTGGTAGGAGCCTAACCTACTCCTGTAGTATTCCTCCTCTGTTGTTATCTGTCTAGTTAACCCCTGTCCCAGGCCTTCGCTACTCGAAGGAGACCTGTCTCCGCTGTGGTCTCTTTCCAAATGAGCTCCCTCAGTCTACTTATGAGGTTAGCTCTGCTTCCTCTGTCCAGGAGGCAATTGGTTAATCACCCCTCTCCGCTAAGGTGCAGAGCATGTCTAATTGGAGTTCTTCCCTTGCCTTGCAGGTGATGGGGGTTAAACCCCATCACAGTCAGCTACGTCACAAGGCATTGTTTCTGTGTGCTGATTGGATGGATGGTCTTAACTTTGTAACTTACTTTGCTTCTGCCTCAAATGAATTTTATTTAGTCACAAACTGAATTTTGTTTATTGAGTAAGCGAATATTTTAGCCACAGGAACAACTATTGATTTCCACAAACGTCAGAGTATGAATGTTTGTAAAAAGCAAATAATGAGATGTGAACACAGCTGAAATGAAATGGAAAGAACCAAAATGGTTGCAAATATTTTTTGTCACTATTCATCTTCCTACTTAAGACCATTATGTGAGGGAGGAGGGGTTATTTAAAGCTAGCTAAAAAAATTCCATCAGAAAACTCTTACCTCTCTCCCTTTTTTAACTAGTGGTGGAAATAAGTGTTTTCCCCCGCCATGTAAAATTAAAAAAAAAAACATTTTGGTTGTTTCTGTTGGAAAACCAAAAGTTTTCATGGAAAATTGGGGGAAAAAAGTGAATTTTTTAAATGTTCACGAAATATATTTACCTTTTTGAGAAAAAAGGTCCATTTTTATTGCTTACAAATTGTTAACACATTGAGATGAAAATTAAACTTTGCTCAATAGAAGCATATGGAATCTCTATATACATGGAATATGTGATTCCAGTCCTAGATGATGATGATGTCTTTTCAAGGGTGTATGAAATCTGAGTAACGTCTCTTCCCATATCAGAAATTACTGAGTGAGTTTCTATGGCTGGTGTTATGCCCGTCAGACTAGATGATCATCCTGGTCTCTGCTGGCCTTAAAACCTATGTTTCCTTCTGTCAGTCAGCTAAACTTATGGATAAGCTATGCCAGTGTTCTTCACTGCAAGGCCTGCGAGCCACTGGCGGCTCCCATGGACCCTAAATGTGGCCCCCTGTCGATTACACTCTCTGGCAGTGCAGTGGGGCTACAACTAAGGCAGGCACCAGGCTCCCTGCCTGCCTCAGCCCCACGCTGCTCCAGGAAGCGGCCAGCACGCCCCTGGGGGGTAAGTGGAGGGGCAGAGGTCTCAGCGTGCTGCTCTTGCCTGCAAGCACTGCCCCCGCAGCTCCCATTGGCTGGGAATAGGGAACTGTGGCCAATGGGAGTTGCGGGGGCGATGCCTGCAGAGAGGGGCAGTGCACAGAGCCATGTGCCTGCCCCAGGGGCTGCAGGGGCACGTTGGCCCCTCCCAGGAGTGGCATGGGGCCAGGGCTACCCAAAATAAGTGCCGCCCCTTCAATGGGAAGGTTCTGAACAACTTTTTCCCCACCCAACCTGCAGCTTCTTGGAGCCAGGCCCCCATACTCCCTCCTGCACCCCAAACCCCCTCCCAGAGCCCCCTCCCAGAGCCATCCCCCCCACACACCCTCCTGCACCCCAATCAATATGACCAATAATGGTAATATTACCATATCAACCAACAACAAACTTGGAGTGTTCAACCGTCCATGTCAGGTATGTGTTCAACTGTCTGTGTAGGGTATGTGTTCAACCATCTGTGTTGGGTTGATATGGCTCTCGCATTGAAGTTTTTGCCAAAGGGGCTCCCACTTCAAAAACAGTGAAGAGCACCGAGCTAAGCATTAGCAAAGTAAAAGTCAATGGAGTTGTGCCAATTTACACTTGCAAAGAATTTGTCCCAATGCAATAAACATCGAGAACCAGTTTGCTGTTCTATCAACAGGAGGAGAGAGGCAGATTCTCAAGGCTGAGGAAGAAGAGACCCCTGACCCCCAAGGCTGGGAGGGTCACAGCAACCACACTCAAGAGATGCAGAGTGTTGGTGATTGGGGACTCCCTTCTGAGAGGGATGGAGGCATCCATCTGCCAACCTGACTTGATGTTCCCGGGGGCAGAGGTGCTGGAACAATGTGTATAGTAGAGATGCTGAGAGCCATTGAACCAAACTGTAAACGCTGCATATGATGGAAACCACTTCAAGCCAGCACCCTCTGCACCCCTCGTTCCAGTATCTATGCTGGAGTGTGTGCTGCCTGTTTGGAGCCTGAATCTGAGACATCGCTGAAAGGTTGCTGAGGCTCATCTGTCCCTCTGACCACTACCCCATGATGCTCATCTGTGCAGGCACTAATGATACTGCCAGGTCTGACCTAGATGAATGCATGGCTGCACAGATGGTGTTGAATGAAGGCCTTCAGTTTCCTCGACCATGGGATGTTGTTCCAGGCAGGAGGAATACCGCCAAGGCATCTTCCTCGAGTGTAATGCCTTTCAGCAGTGGTCTTTCCTAGATATTGCCACCTCTTATTGTTTGCACCGTTGCTCAGAGCATACAGTATCAGCCTGAGAGTTCCTTAGGGCTGGGACTGTGACTCATGTGTTTGTGCAGTACAATGTACACTCTTGCCCCGGAGTGAAAAACAAGTAATGATACAAAATCTCGACTGGAGGGGAGACTGCAAGTCCAGCTTGTTTAAATTTGGTTACACGTGCGCACTAGAGAGTGAGGGAAAGGCTGAATCAATGTAGGTCTCGGTATCAGCTGCATCACAGAGGGCCCATTCCAAGAGCAGAAGGCCACTGAACAGATTTCCTCTTTCCAGGATCCTAATTAGCCATCTGTGGTGGGGAATTGGAAATCTGTTTTGATTCATTCTGTGGAAGAATAAAGGAGAAGACCAGAGTATGATTCTGCTTGATTTGATTAGCTCTACATTTCTACTTACATGGAAGCGGAATCTATATTTTTGTTGTTGCTGAATGTTGACCCAACTGAAGGCTAGATAAGGGAAGGACAGTGCATCCCTTCAGACAATAGGTATGTGGAAGCAAAGAAATCAGAGCTGAGTAGTCCCAGATGGGCCTTTAGCAAATACATTTCAAACGTACATGTGGTGTCTTAGCCATCTGCTGTATTTATATGCCAGTCTATTGAATTGGCATTGTTCTCACTTATACTGCTGAGGGGCTGCCTGCCTTGAGACAGTCTTGCTGGATTTCCATTTTCCGTTATCATCATGCATTTGTATTGGTGCTGATCTAACACCCATTGAAATTCCTGATAAGACTGTCATGGACTTCCGTGGACACTGGATGAGGCCAATAGTGCCCATAAGTGCACTAGCTTTTTACCACACAAATCGGATGACAGATCCTTTCCCTGAAGAGCTTACACACAAAACAAATGTATTCCCTTTCCTTCATTGCTTTAAGGCATACTGCCTTTGACTGCTTACAAAGCTCACCAAATAGCCCCACATTTAAATTTTCTTTAAATAATGGAAGAGGATGTTTGTTTGTTTGTTTGTTTGTTTTGTACAAATTCAAATATGACTAGAAAAGTTTTCCCCTGACTTTTAAAATGATTTATCCATGAAAATGTGTTGTTTTGGACATATTCAGTGCCCTGCAGCGCTACAAACTCAGTCTAAGATTCTTGTGAGAGGACGATAACTGGAAACTGAAGCTGATTATAAACAGAAAGTGAAACTGACCAATCTAGTTTCATTGAGTGAAGTGCAGAAAGTGAAAAAAAAACCAAAAACACTCTCCCAACTCAATAAAATTAAAATGCTATTTTAAGTCAGCAACTCAAGGTGTCAGTAGTTTGCTTCAGTACATTTTAAAAACACTATATATGGCTTTTATATTTGGTATTATCTTGAATCTCTTGAACTATGGGCAACCAGAATTCTGTTCTTGTCTCAAATGGAATTGTAGTTCTTAGAAGATGCCATTTTATTTGCACTGCTGTTAAGCAACCTAGATTTAGCACCAAATTCCCAAATCTCTCTCTTTTGAAGTATCAAAACATATTATCTTAGTGCCATGGGGAAAGTACCAAGTACTATTGTTGCTAAGTCTAATTGAAGAGGAGTGATCTAATGTAAAATTTACTTGAGAACAAGGAGGAAGCTCAAGGAAGACATCCTGGAAGAAAGGAGGAAAATAGAAGGCAGTGGCATGGTGAGTTGTATTAAATAAAGAATCTCATTTACTCCTTCTGACTACTTCTGACCAGAGACTTGCAGGGAACATTTACTGGTGCTTGGGGAAGTCTTAATCTATGAACAAAGCTTATCCTCCTAAAACAAATTTCAGTATTAAGAATGGGGCGTGTTGTGGACAGGACTGACATTTCAATTTAGGTGAAGAAGGGGGTGCTCTGCAGAATCCTTCCACAGGACTCTGGGGGAAGTAATGGAGAAGGATCTTTGTAAAATAGGTATTATGATACTTATCTCTATTGTAAAGAGTTTTGAGATCTCCTGATGAAAAGTGCTATATAAGAACGAGGTATTTTATTATTATTTAGGTATTAGTTTTAAATCATTGGCTCAGAGGTATTGGCAGCTCTAGGAATTGCAATATTTAGTGTCTTTCTTAAAGCCCCAGCGCTGGGGGGGCGGCATGTGATTTCATGAGAATCTCAGCTTCCATTAAACTAAACAAAGCAAAATTTTGTGGTCCTCATGGTTGCAGAGAAGACAAGGCCTTTTTTGTTGTTGTGGGATGGAGGAAGGGGCCTGTCATAAACAGATAGTTAAGGGTTAATAGAACAGGAGTACTTCATGTTTCTTTTGCCTGTAAAGAGTTAACAAGTTCAATGAGCCTGGCTGTCACCTGACCAGAGGACCAATCAGGGGACAGGATACTTTGAAATCTTGAGGGAGGGAAGTTTTTGTGTGTGCTGTTAGTTTTTGGTTGTTGTTCTCTCTCGGTTCTCAGAGGGACCAGATGTGCAACCAGGTTTCTCTCCAATCTCTCTGATACAGTCTCTTATGTGCTCAGAATTGTAAGTACTAGGTAGATAAGGCGAGTTAGGCTTATGTTTGTTTTCTTTATTTGCAAATGTGTATTTGGCTGGAAGGAGTTCAAATTTGTACTTTGCTGAAAGGATTTTAATTTGTACTTGTATACTTAGGCTGGGAGGGTATTCCCAGTGTCTATAGCTGAAAGACTCTGTAACATATTCCATCTTAAATTTACAAAGATAATTTTTACTGTTTTTTCTTTCTTTAATTAAAAGCTTTTCTTGTTTAAGAACCTGATTGTTTTTTTATTCTGGTGAGACCCCAGGGGACTGGGTCTGGATCGATCAGGGCATTGGTGGGGAGAAAGGAGGGAAGGGGGGGGAGAGAGGTTAATTTTCCCTCTGTGTTAGGATTACTTTCTCTCTCAGGGAGAGTCTGGGAGCGGGAGAGAGAAGGAGGGGGGAAGGTGGATTTTCCTCTCTGTTTTAAGATTCAAGGAGTTTGAATCACAGTGATCTTCCAGGGTAACCCAGGGAGGGGAAGCCTGGGAGAGGCAACGGTGAGGGAAAGGGTTTACTTTCCTTGTGTTAAGATCCAGAGGGTCTGGGTCTTGGGGGTCCCTGGGCAAGGTTTTGGGGGGACCAGAGAGTACCAGGCACTGGAATTCCTGGTTGGTGGCAGCACTACAAGTACTAAACTGGTAATTGAGCTTAGAAAAATTCATGCTGGTACCCCATCTTTTGGACGCTAAGGTTCAGAGTGGGGTTTAGGTATTAGTTTTAAATCATTGGCTCAGAGGTATTGGCAGCTCTTGGAATTGCAATATTTAGTGTCTTTCTTAAAGCCCCAGCGCTGGGGAGGGGGGGCATATGATTTCATGAGAATCTCAGCTTCCATTAAACTAAACAAAGCAAAACTTTGTGGTCCTCATGGTTGTAGAGAAAAGCTGGAAAAAGCAAAACCTAAAGGTTTAAAACCCAGAAGGCAAATAAAAAGAAGTCAAGGCCTTTTTTATTGTTGTGGGATGGAGGAAGGGGCCTGATTCATGATTTTTGAGTGTTTGGGGTTGGCAATACTGAAATTCTGCCCTTGCCTGGCCTATGCAATGCCAATGAAGGCAGTGGGGCTGTACAAACAAATAAGAACAAAGTTTGGCTCATAGTTTTGTCCATATGGAATCTGCTCACTTGTTAATTTCCTTTAACTCCTTGGAAAATGTGGACAAATGTATCTATTCAGATGTACTGGATGTTTACATATGCCCACACATTCTCTAAACATTTATTTGTATGGCATTTTCTGGACTGACAATGTGTCAAAGGTTAACTTCATTTATGTTTCACAGGCTACTCCTTCCTGCAGCGTGGCCAGAGCTTGGACATGGAAAAACTACAGAACAGCATACTGCTTATCCAAAGAGTCATTTGCAAGTTAGACAAGGGAACCTCTTAAAAGTGTTTCAACTGTGGCTTTATCCACAATAGCATTAGAAACACTGCCTGGGAAACCAAGTTTATGTCCTTTTATGCTTGGTTTCACGTGGCCTGTAAATTAATAATATATCATTTTTCAAAATATTAGCTAATGAATGTTAAATGCACTGCTGGAAGATAGGGAAGTAAGAATTGTTATCCCTAATTTGCAGATTTCACTGGCAGAACCAAGGTTAGAACTCAGGTGTTCCTGGTGCCTTGTCCCATGCCTCTTGCATGGATTTCTATTACCATTATGTGCACGGGTAGGCAAGAGGATATGAACAAGGCCCTCTGCTTCACTACTAGAGAAGAGTTGATACATGCAGCCATCAACTGCTCTGAAGCAGAGGAGGGATGCATCTTTTTTAAGCAGATGTCTTCTAGTCCAGTCCCCTGTACTCAGGGAGGACTAAAATATTATCTAGATCATCCCTGACAGGTGTTTGTCTAACCTGTTCTTAAAAATCTCCAGCGATGGAGATTCCACAGCTTCCCTAGGCAATTTATTCCAGTGCTTAACCACTCTGACAGGAAGTTTTTCCTAATGTACAACCTAAACTGTCCTTGCTGCAATTTAAGCCCATTGCTTCTTGTCTTATTCTCAGAGGTTAAAGAGAACAGTTTTTCTCCCTCCTTCTTGTAACAACCTTTTATGTATTTGAAAACTATTATCATGTTCCCCCTCAGTCTTCTCATCTCCAGTCTAAACAAACTCAATTTTTTCAATCTTCCCTCATAGGTCATGTTTTCTAGAACTTCGATCATTTTTGTTGCTCTTCTCTAGACTTTCTCCAATTTGTCCACATCTTTCCTGAAATGTGGTGCTCAGAACTGGACACAATACTATAGATGAGGCCTAATCGGCATGGAGTAGATCAGAAGAATTACTACTTGTGTCTTGCTTACAACACTCCTGATAATACATCCTAGAATGATATTTTCTTTTTTTTTTTCTTTTTTTTTTTTTCCTTCAACAATGTTACACAGACTCATATTTAGCTTGTGGTCCACTATGACCCCAGGTCTCTTTCTCCAGTACACCTTTCTAGGCAGTCATTTTCCATTTTGTATGTGTGCAACTGATTGTTCCTTCCTAAGTAGAGTACTTTGCATTTGTCTTTATTGAATTGCATCCTATTTACTTTAGATCACTTCTCCAGTTTGTCCTCATCAATTTGAACTTTAATCCTATCCTCCAAAGCACTTGCAACTCCTCCCAACTTGGTATTGTCTGCAAACTTTATAAGTGTACTCTCTATGCCATTATCTAAATCATTGATGAAGATATTGAAAAGAACTGGACCCAGAACTGATCCCTGCAGGACCCCACTCGATATGCCCTTCCGGCTTGACCGTGAACTACTGATAACTACTGTTTGAGGATGTTTTTCCAACCAGTTATCCACCCACCTTATAGTAGCTCCACTTAGGTTGTATTTCCTTAGTTTGTTTATGAGAAGGTCATGTGAGATAGTATCAAAAGCCTCACTAAAGTCAAGATATACCACATCTACTGCTTTTCTCCCTATCAACAAGGCTTTTTACCCTGTCAAAGAAAGCTATTAGATTGGTTTGACACAGGGCCGGCTCCAGCATTTTTGCAGCCCCAAGTGGCGAAAAAAAAAAAAAGCTACAATAGGTGGCACTTCGGCAGCAGCTCAACCACCGCCACTTCATTTTTCGATGGCAATTTGGCAGTGGGTCCTTCCCTCCAAGAGGGACTGAGGGACCCACTGCCGAATTGCCACCGAAGACCCAGACGTGCTGCCCCTTTGCGATGGCCACCCAAGCACCTGCTTGCTGTGCTAGTGCCTGGGGCAGGCCCAGGTTTGATATGATTTGTTTGTGACAAATCCATGATGACTGTTACTTATCACCTTCTAGGTGTTTGCAAATTGATTGCTTAATTAATTGCTCCATTATCTTTCTGGGTACTGAATTTAAACTGACTGGTCTGTAATTCCCTGGGTTGTCTTTATTTCCCTTTTCATAGATTGGCACTATATTTGCCCTTTTTTAGTCCTCTGGAATCTCACCCATCTTCCATGACTTTTCAAAGATAATTGCTAATGGCTCAGATATCTTCTCAGTCAGATCCCTGAGCATTCAATCTAGATCTAGGATGTATTTCATCAGGCCCTGGTAACGTGAAGACATCTAACTTGTTTAAGTAATTTTTAATTTGTTCTTTCCCTATTTTAGCCTCTGGTCCTACCTCATTTTCACTCACATTCATGACGTTAGATATCCAATTGCTACTAAACTTTTTGGTGAAAACCAAAACAAAATAGTCATTTATTACTTCTGTCATTTCACATTTTTCTGTTATTGTTCCCACCCCCCTTATTCAGTAACGGGCCTACCCTGTTCTTGGTCTTTCCCTTGCTTCCAATGTATTTGTAGAATTTTTCTTTTTACTCTTTATGTCTCTAGCTAGTTTAATCTCATTTTACGCCTTGGCCTTTCTAATTTTGTCCCTACATACTTGTGTTATTTATGTAGATTCATATTTTGTAATTTAACCTAGTTTCCACATTTTGTAGGATTTCTTTTTGAGCCTCATATCATTGAATATCTCCTGGTTAAGCCAGGGTGGCCTCAGTGCAGTCTGGTTTTAAGTGTTTGAATCTATGAGAGTTCCAAGAATACCCATGGAAGATGCTCTACAATTTACTGGACCAAGCTACTTCAATTTATTCAAATTTCAAGTATTTGACAATTTTTTTTAGCTGAAAATTATATTTGAGAAAAACAAAACAACCTTTTGTTGAAGATTTGAGCTTGAGAGCCGGTTGACATTTTTTCAAAGATCTCCCCCCCCCAAAAAAAAAGTTTGAAATGTCAGGTACCAGTGAAAAATTTCAAAAATATTTGATTTTTTAAAAGTCTTTTTAAAACCAGCTTATTGTCAGCTTTTCTTGATATTCAGCCTATGTTTTCCCTCTCTTAATTTCAGCGCCATGTTCCTCATTAGGAACATAGGAATTGCCATAATCGGATCAGACCAACAGTCCATCTAGTTCAGTTCTCTATCTCTGACAGTGCCTAGTACCACACACTTCAGAAGCAAGTGCAAGAAATGTGGCAGTTTACATGGGATAACCTGACCACTCTATTTTATTATTAATTATTATTATTTACATAATCACAGTGCCTAGGAGCCCTAGTCACGGACCAGGACCCCATTATGCTAGGTGTTGTACGAACACAGGACAAAAAGATAGGCCCTGTCTCAAGGACCTTACAATATAAATATAAGACAAGACACAACGGATAAATACAGACAGGGAAGTACAGGGAAACAATGAGACTGTATTAGGCAGCATGCTAGGCTGTAGTATCAGCGCACCCACAGTCCAACTGTTGTCAAGTTTGCTGTAGACATCATGGAAAACGAGAGTTTGAAGGAGGATGATGAGTCAGCTTTGCACATGCTAATGAACAGCACCTCCCAAGCATGATGGGCAGCCTGGGAGAAAGCTCGGAGGTCTGAGTTGAAGATGATGCCCTGGCTGTGTGCCTGAGTGACAGGCAGGGCGGGTGGTGTTGTCTACAGTGATTTAGAGGGGGCAGTGAGGCTCTGGGGGGCAGATCATGACCTGTGTGTTAATCATGTTGAGCTTGAGCTGATGGCTAGATGTTCACAAAGTGAGGTCAGAGAGACAGGCAGTGATTTTTAATTTGGACAGAAGGAGACAGATCTGGAAAAGAGACACAGACCTGTGAGTTGTCAGCATTGAGCTGCTAGCTGAATTTGTGCTTGTGGATGAGATTATTCAAAGATAAGGCATAGAAGGAGAATTCCTTTTCATTCTTGGTGCTTATGCCTTCCAAATATATATATAGTGTTATCTTGCTTTGTTGTTGCTTAGCTGGGCAAAGCTCTTTAAACCTCCCATCAGAAACCAGTCCATCCATCATGTGTTACTCTTCTCTGAACTCCCTCCAGTCAATCTCCACCTTTCTGATACTTAGATGTCTCTAACTGAACTCAGTATTCTAGACTGTCTCACCCATCACCTTTAGTTTCAAACCTCCTTTGTAAGGAAAGATATCACTGCTATATAAACACACAAAGTTGAACATCAATGGGGAGTTTCCATATGCATTTGAGTAGCAGTGGAAAATGTTTTCATTAGCACAGTTGTATATTTTATTAATATCTCAGTGGCCATTTTTCTTAACATGTATTAGTTTGCCACTTAGAGACTGGTCTATCATGAGATACAGCAGGGAGTCTAGAGTCTGATACATTGGCTTGTCATTTAAGTGTAGTTCAGCTAACAGACAGTCCCTTGAAGAGTATTTTGTAAAGTGAGTAGCACCATATGTGTTCAACAGAAGAAAACAAATGGCAGTATGTTAAATTGAGAAGATTGAAAAAAATGAGTTTGTTTAGTCTGGAGAGGAAAAGACTGAGAGGGGACATGATAACAGTTTTCAAGTACATAAGAGGTTGTTACAAGGAGGAAGAAGAAAAATTGTTCTTCTTAACCTCTGAGGATAGGAGAAGAAGCAATGGGCTTAAATTGCAGTACGGGAAGCTTAGGTTGGACATTAGGAAAAACTTCCTAACTGTCAGGGTGGTTAAGCACTGGAATAAATTGCCTAGGGAGGTTGTGGAATCTCCATCACTGGAGATTTTTAAGAGCAGGTTAGACAAACACCTGTCAGGAATGCTCTTGATAACACTGAGTCCTGCCATGAGTGCAGGTGACTGGACTAGATGACCTCTCGAGGTCCCTTCCAGTCCTATGATTCTATGCACCCAGGGTGATGAGCTTTTAAACAGGCCATTTCAAAATTAACAGAACAATTAAGAGCTGAATTCAGATGTAAGTGGGCACCTGGGCTGAATTTGGGCCCATATGTCCTTCTGAGCCTTAGGCCTGGTCTACACTGGGGGTGGGGGTGGGGAATCAATCTATGATACTCAACTTCAGCTACGAGAATAGCGTAGCTGAAGTTGACGTATCTTAGATCGAATTAAAATTACTTACTTCGCATCCTCATGGTGCTGGATGGATGGCTATGGATCCCCCATTGACTTTGCTTCCACCTCTCACACTGCTGGAATTCAGCAGTTGACGGGAGAGTGATCGAGGATCGATTTATTGCGTCTACACTATACACGATAAATCGATCCCTGATAGATCAATCGCTACTCACTTGTCCGTTACAGCTATTCCCCTATTCCATTTTGTTTCCCCAGACTCCATTTTGTTTTCTGTTCTCCTGTGGCCGCCCTTCCCTGGCTGTTAAGTTGTTTACCAGGGCCACTGCCCTTCTCAAAGGGAGGGCCCCTTAAGTTGTTTAACAAGAGCCATTGCCCTTCTCAAAGGGATGGCCACTTGTGCTGCATGCTAAATGGGACCACTGCCCTTTTCAAAGGGTTAGTCCTGTTATCACCTCGTTGAACCTGGGCTTGGTGTAGGGTAGGCAATGTCCAGAGCTGCAAGGCCTATTGTGGTTTTAAGATCCTGGGCATGAGTCATAGTCTCATGTGCTCTTGAGTCACCTATTGCACAGGACTATGTCCAGGCATGTCTCTGGGCTTACCTTCAGTTTTTCCCCTGTGCCCCCTCCCCTGTGACAGAGGGAGCCTATCAGGATTACTGGTGGAAACTGCCCAAGTTTGCCTTTAAAACCAGACATTTTTGAAACACACCTCAGAAAGGTTCCTGCATTGCTGCCTGGTCTGATCAGCTAGGGGTTCTTGGGGGTCCTTTCTCCGCTCTCATTTTATTTTTGAGCGTACCCCCGTTTTTGAAAACCCCCCCCCCATGAAGAACGAATTGCTACCTGAAAGATCTCCTGATTATTGAGACTGTACCGAACCCTCCTTGCCTCTTCTGATGTTGCTGCTGCTTCTGCCTTTGCTGCTGCCTTGGGGACTGGTAAGAATCCCTCTGTAAAACTTTCTATACTTTTTATTTTATTATTTTAGCTGCTGGCCCTGTTTCCCCAGCACACAGACTCAAGCTAAACCTTGGTCTGTGTCTTAAAACCTCTCTTAAACTACAGGGCTCTTTGCCACTGCTAAGCTCTGCTCCTGTGGGCTTTGCCTTGGGGCTCTCTGCTTTCAGCTGTATCCACCGCTGTAGTCACCATCCCTTGGCTTCCTTGGGAGCTGGGTCCTGGATACATACCACTCTGCCCTCTGTAACCTCCCCATAGCATAAGGTGCACCATAGGTCTTGTTTTTTTTTAATTTAATAAGTCATAGTTTGTTAAGATTGCAGAGCTTGTAAGTTTCTGTGATATTTGTTGTGTTGCCTAATTGTTGGTTAAGATAAGTTTAGAAAATCATTGCCTGGTTGTATTCTGTAGCTGCTTGTCATTTTATATAAATTTGATTAAGTTAGGGGATAGATAAGGTTTTTACTATTTGAATTTGTCTTCCCACTGCCCCAATTCCCCCCCCCCGAGCTCCCCAGTCACTCATTGCAGTCTCTCTGCTGTTTAAACTTGCAGCCTGTCTGCTCTCTGTGTCTCCCTGAGTTTAAATCTCCTTCTGTAGCGCCTCTATCTTTGGTTTCTGCTCCACCACGTGCTCCCCTTCCCCCATCCCCTAACCTCATTCCTCTACCACTGCCTTTCTCTCTCTCTCTCTCTCTCTTTTAATCCCTTCCCCCACGTGTACTGCTGCCAAACCTCAATTGTATTACTGAAGTCTAGCATAAAACCCCATTGGTTACCCTTTTTCTCTCTCACACACCTCACATTTTATATTTACACCACTGTGACACATTTTTACCTAGAGTTGTTGGTTATTTAACACATTTTACCCATAACTGTTAGTTGGTTATATGCTGCTGTGACACACCCTTTACCTAGAAATTGTTAGCTACCTGTTACATTTATACTTCAGTGTTAGTTGGTTACCAACTGTATTGTACCCCACTATTGAAACCCCCTATACTATACTAAAAGAACCCCCTCCCCAATTGCCTACCTTAACAAACCCCATACCCCTCACTATTAAATTTTCCCTGTTTTTGCATTTTCTTAATAAAGTTTATTTTGCACCCCACCTGTGTGGTAATTGCTCCCCAAGATCCCATATACCTGCAGGCAGGGACACCACTGATCCGGCGGGTAGTGTAGTCGTACCCTTAGAAGAGTAAAAGGAAAAACCATGTCAAGGAAACTGTAGTTTTGAACTAATGATTCAGAGGACAGGTCATCCTGATGGGTTGGCTGAAAATTGCCTTCTCCATTTACTCTCAATGTCCAACTCACTGAAGTGTTAAGCCAGTACATTTGAGCTCGTAATTAATTTATGAGCAAATTCACAGAACAATAAGCCAGTCTTGTCACTTGTCCTAATAGAACCTGTCTCAAATAGAAATGTAGTAAAACATGCTTGATTGGCTTATGTGAGGAGAGCTGTGCTAATGAAATAAACCTGGAGTTACACCTTCAAGGTTAGCAATAGAGATGGTTCCAAATTAAAGCTGAATACCCCCAAACTTCAAGGAGTTTGAGATCCAGATCTGAACACTGGGGCTCAGATCCATCACTAGTTAGATATGTCACCTGAAGATTGTCTTGAAAGTTCCACCTGACAAGGCGGTTTCTCAGTCTTTTTAAATTCAGGGCCAGATCCTTAGCTAGTGTAAATAGTCCCAGCTCTATTGACTTATACCAACTGAGGTTTTGGCCCTCTGTTTATTAAAAGTGTTTTTAAAAAGTATTCACAGACTACAGATGCCAATCTGTGTATGATAGGACACATGCAGCTAATGCATTTCCCAATCAGAGGTCAGAGAGGACTATGCATTGTTTATAGCACATGCCCTGTCTCAAACCAACATGCACAGTACTAGGCTGGCTTAGTGTCTATAATCATGTCTCTCTCTAGTGACTGGTCCTCTAAGGGTAGGTGTACAGAGCAGCTGGGAGGGTGCTTCCCAGCACAGGTAGACAGCTATGCACTAGTGCTCCTTGAGCTAGTGCATTAAAATTAGCAGCATGGGCTCAGCAGGACAGGCAATGGCTTGGGCAAGCCACCCTAGTACAGTCCCACTCGAACCCCGGGACATGTACTTGGATGGCTAGCCAGAGCTGTGACCACACTGCTATTTTTAGCATGCTAGCTCGAGTACAGCTAGCTCGCATTTAGCTAGCATTCTCCCAGTGGCTGTGTTGTGTACACATACCCACAGAGACCAAAACCTGCTCTATACACAGCTTTTTTGGAGAGGACTGAGGGCACATGTCCTGCACTGATGAAGGAATAGAAAGGATGTTTTGTAGGTGGCTGTCAGAGTTGCTGCTGAATTTACTTTAATTCTTCTGGGATTTTATTGAACTAGTGGTGTGTTAGAGAATCTAGAGCCTTGGCGAGGTGTCTTTTTAAGTCATTTTTTAAATCTAAAAAAACTATACTACTCCTTGATGAAAGAAGTTACTCCTTTAGCTCCAGCTGAAAGATATAGAAGATCTCAGGTTCAATCCCCTCTATGACCATGATGCCTTTACGTCTGTAACCAGCATTTGTTTCACTTCCCATTCTCTGTTACTCTTGTAGCTCCCTGGAGCAAGAGCATGCTGTAGTGTACAATATCCCATCTAGCTCAGATACGCAATCGTATACTAAATACTCAAAGACATAGACAAGCTACACGTGGCATAGAAAACTTCTGAGGGAATAGAAAAAAACCCACTGCCCCGAAATAGCTTGATGCACTAAGATTAGTAAAGGGAGATATTTTTAGGGAAGGGTAAATAGGTTTGGGGAAAAATAAAAATTCCTCCAAATTATTGCCCATGTTTAGAATCAAACTGAACCTCTTTGGCAGTTCTGAAATGGATGGAAAACTTCTTCAGAATATTTTCCCCATGCCCTTTGTACTTCTGAGGCCCAGGCTAAAACAGAGGCATCATAAATCTTGTGAGAAAGTTTGTTCTCATGACATTCCGAGCCCAGGCTCACATACCCAACATGTCTGTATAATTCAAATAAATACCAGACTGTTGGGTACTTGTTTGAACTGTGAGCTTTTGGAGGTTCACTGGTATAAGCGGGATGGATATCACTCTAGGGGACTTATATGCCCCCTCCCCCGCTTACTGCAGTATCTGAGCAGCTCATGATATTGTGTTTAGCCTTACACCACTCCCATAAAATAGGGAAGTGCTATTATCTCCATTGTATAGATAGAGAAATGAGGAACAGAGATATTAAGTGATTGGCCCAAGCTCAGAAAGTCTGCAACAGAATAGGGAACTGAACCCAGGTCTTCTGAGTCCTGTGCTAGCGCTCAAATGACGAGACCATTCTTCCTCACACAGACTATTAGAGTCCAATGTGCTCTTCCTTTATTAAAGCCATTTCTTCCAGGGAGCCCACAAGAAGAGGATCATAACACTTAGGGTGGAATTTTCAGAGAAACCTAAGGGAATTGGGCACCATTTGCCCTAGCTTATGTAAAAAAGGGGGAAAACCCCACCTCTGGATGGTCTCCTCACCTCTGCATTCCCAGGTTTTAGATGTCCTGACTCAACTTTTTTATAGTGTGGACCATATTTTAATAGAATATACATTCTCATGTCACCTCCGCTCCCATTCTCAATGACACAGACCACTTAAACTCCCCTGTTACATGGGATGGCTAGTTGGCACCGGTATCAAGTGGAATGCCCCAGGGATCGGTCTTGGGGCTGGTTTTGTTTATCATCTTCATTAATGATCTGGATGATGGGATTAATTGCACCCTCCGCAAGTTTGCAGATGACACTAAGCTGTGGGGAGAGGTAGATATGCTGGAGGGTATGGATAGGGTCCAGAGTGACCTAGATAAATTGGAGGATTGGGCCAAAAGAAATCTGATGAGGTTCAACAAGGACAAGTGCAGAGTCCTACACTTAGGAAGGAAGAATCCCATGCATTGCTACAGGCTGGGGACCGACTGGCTAAGCGGCAGTTCTGCAGAAAAGGACCTGGGGATTACAGTGGATGAGAAGCTGGATATGAATCAGCAGTGTGCCCTTGTTGCCAAGAAGGCCAATGGCATATTGGGCTGTGTTAGTAGGAGCATTACCAGCAGATTGAGGGAAGTGATTATTCTTCTTCGAGTGATTGCTCATATCCATTCCAGTTAGGTGTGCGCGCCGCGCGTGCACATTCGTCGGAAAACTTTTACCCTAGCAACTCAGTGGGCCGGCAGGTCGCCCCCTAGAGTGGCGCCATCATGGCACTTGATATATACCTCTGCTGGCCCACCCGCTCCTCAGTTCCTTCTTACCGCCCGTGTCGGTCGTTGGAACAGTGGAGCGCGGCTTAGCTGACCTCCACTTCCCTAGCTACTCGTATTTCTCGTGTATAGTTATGCAGTTATAATCCTTTTAAAATGGGCTCGGCCTGCCAGAGGCCGATGCCGAAGGGAGATCCACACGACTCCCCTTTGAAGTGCCACTTGACAGCTAAGTGGCCCATTTGCAAGGCTTTTAGCCGAGAACAAAAAGGAGCGGGACTTTCACTTACCCCTCCACCTTGGGCGCCGAGCGATGATCAAGCGGCTGGCAGAAGCGCCTCCTCGGCACCGGACCCCGCCGGTATTACCAAGGCCTTTCGGCACCGGCCGTCGCCGGCACCGAAGTCGACTCGGCACCGCTCCCTTCTTCCGAGGTCGAGAAAGCCTACGATTCCTGCTGGTACCTGACGGCTCCCCGGCACGCGCCGTGGTTGAGCTACTGCTCCTGCTGCTTCTGTGCCAGTGGCACCGCAGCCAGAGAGCTCGTCTGAGTCGGGTCGCCCGGCACCGACACCTGCTGCGGCACCGACGACGTCGGCACCGTCGATCCCGGTCCCACAAGGGCCGTAGAATCCGGTGCCTGACGGCTCCCCGGCACGCGCCGTGGTCGAGCTACTGCTCCTGCTGCTTCCGTGCCAGCGGCACCGCAGCCAGAGAGCTCGTCTGAGTCGGATCGCCCGGCACCGACACCTGCTGCGGCACCGACGACGTCGGCACCGTCGATCCCGGTCCCACAAGGGCCGTAGAATCCGGTGCCTGACGGCTCCCCGGCGCGCGCCGTGGTTGAACTACTGCTCCTGCTGCTTCCGTGCCAGCGGCACCGCAGCCAGAGAGCTTGTCTGAGTCGGATCGCCCGGCACCGACACCTGCTGCGGCACCGACGACGTTGGCACCGTCGATCCCGGTCCCACAAGGGCCGTAGAATCCGGTGCCTGACGGCTCCCCGGCACGCGCCGTGGTTGAGCTACTGCTCCTGCTGCTTCCGTGCCAGCGGCACTGCAGCCAGAGAGCTCGTCTGAGTCGGATCGCCCGGCACCGACACCTGCTGCGGCACCGACGACGTCGGCACCGTCGATCCCGGTCCCACAAGGGCCGTAGAATCCGGTGCCTGACGGCTCCCCGGCGCGCGCCGTGGTTGAGCTTATTGCTCCTGCTGCTTCCGTGCCGACGGCACCGCAGCCAGACAGCCCATCTAACTCGGATCGCCTGGCACCGACACCTACCGAAGCTCTGACGACCTCGGTACCATCGATCCCGGTCCCACGAGGGCCGTCGAATCCGGTGCCTGGCGGCTCCCCAGTATATACTGTGGTTGAGCCTGCTGCTCCCTCCACGCCGGAGTCGTTACCAACGGCGAGGGATCTCATTGCCATGACAGAGTCGATGCTGCCTGACCCCGGCACCGCCGGTGCGGGTAATACAGTCTCTTCATGTGACCGTCCTCTGTCAGCACAGCAGAGCGGCACCGTTCATGCTCACGGTCCCGCAGACACTCCAGGTCCTGTCGGCACGCCCGTCACCACTTGCAGTCCCGGCGCTGTTTCCTCATCGGTACTGGTCGCACTCGCTGCACCAGTCGGTATCCCGTTCGCCGACCCGCTATCGGCACCGTTCCGACTCCCGGCACCGCGGCAGGCACCTTGACTCCTGTAGCCTCTTCCCGAGCCTCGAGATCTCGGTCGATCTCCCGGCACCGTTCTGGTTGGGGGTCTGGATCTCGTTCCAGGTACCGGTACGCCTCCCGGTGCCGGTCCCCAGTGCCGCGTTGGGGCAAGGTCCGATAGAGTCAGAGACTCTGCCTGTGCCTTCTTTTAGTACCTCCATGGTCATCCGGACACGCATCCGTGTCATCCCACATGCGCAGATTTTATGCTCAGGACCACGATTCTGATATGATGGCCAGCGGGCGCCAGCGCCGAAACCAAAAGAGGCTTGGCGAATGAACCTGCTTTGCCACCGGGTGTACTCTGCGGAGGTCCTGCAGCTCTGGGTAGCAAAGCAACAAGCCTTGCTTAGCTGCGATAATTATAGCACCTGGGTGAAGGTGGTTTAGTTTATGGAGTTTCTCCCTCAAAACTCCCGCCAGGAGTTCGCTGCCGTCTTGGAGGACGGGGGAAAGAAGGTACCCAGAGCGTCCCTCCAGGCCTCGTTGGACAGCAGACTCTGCAGCCAGGACTCTGGCCTTTGGTGTCGCCATGAGGTGCATTTCATGGCTTCAGGTTTCAAACCTCTGACCGGAGCTGCAGTATGCCATTCAGGATTTACCCTTTGTTGGTAAAGGCCTCTTCGCGGCAAAGACAGCCCCAGGCTGCGAAGCCTGATGGACAATAGGGTCCTAGTGCGCTCTCTCAGCATGCATACGCCAGCGACCAAACGCAGGCCTTTCTGTCCCCAGCCGCCATACTCTGTGCCTAGCCAGAGACAGGACTTTGGCAAACAGCGAGGCCAAGGTGGTCGCAGACGAACGTCAGGACCCCTAAAGAGCCAAGGTCAAGGTCCCTCGCAATTACCACTGGGACCAAAGACGAACCTTCCAAGGTGCGCCTGAGGGCGGTGTACCAGTCACAGGCCGGGATCCAAATCCCGCTTTCTCCTGGTGTGGCCCCAGTTAATTTTCAGATCGCTGGGTCCTGCGCACTATGGAGCATAGGTACCACCTCTAATTTGCTCCAGCCTTGTCCCCCTTCAGCGGACGAAAGGGGCAAGGGGTTTTACTCCCGCTATGCCCTAGTCCCCCACTCGAACGCAGGTCTCAGACCTTCCTGGTCCTGCACGGACTCAACCGGTTTAGGATAAGGTTGAAGTTCCGCACGGTATCCCTGGGAACCATTATTCCATCCTTGCCTCCTGGGGGCTACTATGCTGCCCTGGATATGAAGGACGCGTACTTTCGCAACGCCATCTTCCCTCCGCACAGGAGATACCTCAGCTTTCTAGCCAACTGTCGGTACTTCGGGTTTACGGCCATAGTCGCCGCCTACCTTCGCTGATGTCGGATATGCGTTTTCCGTATCTGGACGATTCGCTTATCCGAGGAGACTCTGAGACACAAACCACTCAGCGCGTGGGCATCATCACGGTCTTATTCACAGGTCAAGGCCTGATGATTCCTATAGAGCAATCCACTCTGGTTCCCACGCAGAGGTTGGACTTCCTAGGGGCTATCCTGGTCTCCTACCTAGCTGGAGCCTGCTCATCCCAGCTGCGGTTTTAGGCGATGGCAACAATCATCTGAGGTCTGCAGGCTTTCCCAACGACCTCGGCTCATACTTGTCTCAGTCTCCTGGGTCCATGGCTGCCCGCAAGTTTGTAACCAAACACGCCAAGCTCCGCCTCCGTCCTCTCCAAGTCCGGCTCGCCTCGGCATACCGCCCGGACAGGGAGCCAATGGTCATGGTAGTCACCGTTCCCTCGAGCACCTTAGGCTCCCTAGAGTGGTGGCTAACTCCCTCCCTGGTGTGGGCAGGGATGCGGTTTCATCCGCCCCAGCCCTCACTGCCCCTGACGACGGATGCATCATCTCTCTGCTCGAGTGCTCATGGTCACCTCCGAGCTTCAGGCCTTTGGTCTTCTCGGGAGCTGGCATTCCACATCAATGCCCCAAAAATGGGAGTAGTCCGTCTGGCATGCCAGGGGTTCCAGCGGCAGCTGCGAGGCCGTTGTATCTCGGTGTTTACGGCCAACACAACGGCCATGTGCTTCATAAGTATTCAGGGAGGGACATAGTCCTCCCCCCCCTTTTGTCAGGAGGCCATCCATTTCCGGGTCTTTTGCATGGCCCACTCGATGGAGCTGGTGACGTCCTTTCTCCCAGGCGTTCGGAACATCTTGGCGCTTTGACTTAGCAGGTCTTTCCTGTCTTACGAGTGATCACTCTGCCCCATGTGAGGCATTCTGCTTTCCAGAAGTGGAGATGTTTCCTCACATGGACCTGTTCGCTCACCGCGAGAGCAGATAATGCCAGATGTTCTGCTCCTTCCAAGGTCTCTCCTCGGGATTGATCTTGGACACATTCCTGATGCCGTGGAAAGGCCAAGTCCATGATGCCTTCCCACTGTTCCCACTGGTTCATTAGGTCCTGCTCAAACTCTTCAGGGGCAGAGCGTGCATCATCATGATCACTCCAGAGTGGTCCAGGCAGCACTGATATACCATGCTCGGCCTGTCAATAACAGACCCAATTACCCTTCCACCCCACCCAGACCTCATCACTCAGGGCAACGACAGGCTTCGTCACTCGGACCTGCATCCTCTTCGCCTCACGGTGTGGCTGCTGCGTATCTGAGCCGGGGTGACAGGCAGCCTTCCACCTGGTCTATGTACCAGGCCAAGTGGAAGCGTTTCTTCTACAGCTGCAATACGCTCGATCTTGCTCCTGCTGAGGTCTCGATCCCCTCTATTTGGCCTGCCTCTGGCCTTCAGCGGCGGGACCTGGCGGTATCATCGCTGAGGATACACTCAGCAGCCATCTCTACCTTCCAGCCAGGCTAAGGTGGACGTTCCGTGTTCTCACGCTCTATGGGTTCGAGGTCCCTCAAGGGCTTGGAGCGCTTGCACCCTCGGGTGCGCCGCCCAGCCCCGACCTGGGACCTCAACCTACTTTTAACCAGGCTTATGTCTCCCCCAGTCGAGCCGTTCACGACTGGCCCTCTGCTATACCTGTCTTGGACGACAACTTTCCTCGTAGCTGTTACATCGGCCAGACGGGTCTCCGAGCTCAGAGCTCTTTCGGTGGTTCCGCCGTACACTAGGTTTCACAAAAGCAAGGTGCACTTATGACCGCGCCCGGCTTTCCTCCCTAAGGTGGTTTCGGCCTTTCATGTTACCCACAGCTCAACGCAATGGGCACAACCATTGCACTCCTTGGGCGTCTGCGGAGTGCTCGCATTTATATTGTGCTGTCAGAACCATTTCGTAAGGTGCCCCAGCTCTGTCACGGTAGCGGGCCAAAGGGAGGGCTTGCTTGTCTTCCTCTCAGAGGATCTCATCTTGGGTGATGGCGGACGTCCACACTTGTTATGATTTGGCTCATATTTCCTCAAGCCACATCACCGTGCATTCTACCAGGGCTCAGGCTTCATCGGCCGCCTTGCTGGCTCGTGTTCCTACCCACGAGATCTGTCGCGCAGCTCCATTGGTCTCGGTCCATACCTTTGCTTCGCAGTATGCCCTGGTTCAATAGTCAAGAGATGCTGTAGCCCCTGGCTCAGCAGTTTTCATTCTGCCACATTTCACTCCGACCCCACCGCCTACGTAAGGCTTGGGATTCACCTAACTGGAATGGATATGAGCAATCACTCGAAGAAGAAAAGATGGTTACTCACCTTTGTAACTGTTGTTCTTCGAGATGTGTTGTTCATATCCATTCCACACCCGCCCTCCTTCCCCACTGTCGGAGTAGCCGGCAAGAAGGAACTGAGGAGCGGGTGGGCCGGCAAAGGTATATATCAAGCGCCATGATGGCGCCACTCTAGGGGGCGACCTGCCGGCCCACTGAGTTGCTAGGGTAAAAGTTTTCCGACGAATGTGCACGCGCGGCGCGCACACCTAACTGGAATGGATATGAGCAACACATCTCGAAGAACAACAGTTACAAAGGTGAGTAACCGTCTTTTCCCCTCTATTCGGCATTGGTGAGGCCACACCTGGAATATTGCATCCAGTTTTGGTATCTCTATTACAGAAGGCATGTGGACAAATTGGAAACAGTCCAGCAGATGGCAATAAAATGATTAGGGGGCTGGTGAACATGACTTACGAGGAAAGGCTGAGGGAACTGGCCTTATTTAGTCTACAGAAGAGAAGAGTGAGGCGGGATTTGATAGCAGCCTTCAACTACCTGAAGGGGGATTCCAAAGAGAGTGGAGCTCGGCTGTTCTCAGTGGTGGCAGATGACAGAACAAGAAACAATGGTCTCAAGTTGCAGTGGGGGAGGTCTAGGTTGGATATTAGGAAACACTATTTCACTAGGAGCGTGGTGAAGCACTGGAATGGGTTATCTAGGGAGGTGGTGGAATCTCCATCCTTAGAGGATTTTAAGGCCCGTCTTGACAAAGCCCTGGCTGGGATCATTTAGTTGGGGTTGATCCTGCTTTGAGCAGGGAGTTGGACTAGATGACCTCCTGAGGTCCCTTCCAACCCTGATATTCTATGATTCTATGAACATATTAGGAAAGGATCTAATGCAATGTAGCTGCTGCCATTCAGGAGGAGAACCAGTACCATGGTGACCAGCCATGTCAACAGACAACCAGCAGTGTGTGGCCCACAGTTTGAGCAGCTGTAGACCGCATCTGCCTCTGTAAAGCATAAGGCCAAAGGAAGAATGAATGGAGCCACCTAAAAAGAGCAACAATTACCTCACAATCCAAAATGGATGCAACAAAATAATTTATTTCAATGGCAGTTAGGTGCCTAAATACCTTTGAGGATCTAGGCCTAAATTACTTGCTCAAGATCACGCAGGAAGTCTGTGGTAGTGCAGGGAATGGAACTCAGATTTTGTGAGCCCCGTTCAGGTGCTGTAACTACACAATCTTCCTTCCTCACTGTGCAAAGTGTCATTTCAGTGGCCGGCATCAAGCCACTTCATGTTGAGAAATAAAACAGCTCCCCTTACCTATTATTTCAACTGTTTAGGGTCCTTGGCATGACTTTAAGTGAAACTCTTCCCCTGTGTAGTTCTGCAAGGGGTTGGAGGTCAGTAAGAACAGCATGTGCTGTCTGAGAGGAGCGGGAAGGTGTGGATAAATTAATAAAAAGAAACGAGCAGTGCATTATTCATTGCTTCCATGACACAAGGAAGGAAAGTTTCTAAGGGCTGGACTCCTATGTGCGCATGCAGTAGTGGGTCTGAAAAGATGTGTGATATAATTGACTATGCAGGGCTAATATAGGACCTAATCTTCTCCCTTCTGAAGAAAGCATAAAACCAGCCTCCCTTTTTAATAATGAATGATCCAGCCGGGACCTGAAAGTACATTTTTGATTTTCATCAGTGACAGAGGATGATTTCAATTTTTGCTTTGTTTATCAATATTTGAGCTGGGTCACTGGAGCCGGTTATGCTATTGTTGTGATGTCACTGATACACACGTTATTATTATAGCTGGGAAGATCAGGCTACATTATCTTTTTGCAGCTTTCGCTAGGTAACTTGAGGCCGCAGCCCTATTGACTTAGCCCTGTCTAACACTGAAGCATCTGTGCTGTAACCGTAGCCTGCTGTGGATATGATGCTTTTGTGTGAGAGCTTTGTTTAACTGCTGACAGCTTTGGGGAAGAGCATGAAACTGTCTCAAACATTTTCACTGTACCCGCACCTCTCCTGCCCAAAGATGATACCTGCCAGAGGATATTAGAGAGTGGCTGGCTGAGGACTGAGGGGAATGTTTGGACGGTAACTCGCTCCTAGAGGTTTGCCAGAGAAGCCACTGGAATGTTCTTGACTTCAGAGAAGAGGCTACTCGCTCCCTAGGAAGCCTGGAATGACATTATGCTACCTGCCTTTATTTTTGGTTCTTTTTAGGATGTGAACGCTGGCTGCTGACTATGCTTTGGTGGAAAGCAGGCTAGGCAGAGACAACATCCTGTTATCCAAGATGCATCCGTTCCCTTGTTCGGCCCTTCTTACCTGTTTTGGAAGCGTGCGAGAAAACACTCCTTTCGACCAAACCCATGGGAACCCCTTAGCCGCTGAGGTGCAAAAGGCTGAAACGGACTCAATGATATGCAGGCAACCGTCTGCAAAAGGAGCTGACAGCATGAGTCACAGCCGAGAGAACACTGGGGAGGAGATGTTCCAAGCTAGCAGCTGCTCTGAAAAACACAGCAGCACAAACAGCAATTCAAGTAATCATGCTGTTGCTCAGCCTGCACCTACTCCTACAGATTCGTCTGTGCTTCCTGAGAATGAGCCAGACCACGATACCATTACAGTCCAGACTCAGATCCCTAGACCATCAATCATTGGCGTGCCAAAGGTGAGTGCTCTAAATGCTGATATATGGAGTGATAGAAGAAGCGGCTCTTTAATAAACCAAAGCATAAAAAGCAAAAGCATCGTCTATTTTGTATTGATTGGAACAAGACAGGGCTAATGGTTGCTCATACTTAAATAACACAACACAACAGCTATCGCTTTTCTGGGCTATTACAGGAAGGCTTGGGGAATGTTAGTAATAATACTGTGCACTTCTGCAGTGCTTTACATTCACAGATCTCTCCCTATTCTTTGTGACACACTTATTTTTGGACCTTATCCAAAGCCCATTGAAGTTTTTCCATTTACTTCACTAGGCTCTGGATCGGGCCCTTTGTTGTATCTTCAGTTTTAGAGTGTACTTGTCTTACAGCCAGATTTCTCCATGTCTTCTGTAAATACAATCTTCTCCTGGGTTTAATGAGAAACAATACAGCATGTAGTGCATTTATGGGCCCTATCAATCAATCAATAAGAATAAACA
Organism: Gopherus evgoodei; assembly: GCF_007399415.2. NCBI lineage: Eukaryota > Metazoa > Chordata > Testudines > Testudinidae > Gopherus > Gopherus evgoodei. Next base: position 351,529,034 of record NC_044322.1, read on the forward strand.
AATGTGATATGCAAATTTCCACCAGGCCAGAGAGTGACTGAGTTAGGAATAGAACCCAGGTCTCTTGACTCAACTTTTTAATAGTGTGGGCTATATTTTAATAGAAAATTCTTATGTTACCTTCCCTCAGCCATTCACAATGGCCAGGACCCTACCAAATTCATGGCCATGAAAAATACGTCATGGACTGCGAAATCTGGTCTTGTGTGTACTTTTACCCTAAACTATGCAGCTTTCATGGGGGAAACCAGTGTTTCTCAAATTGGAGGTCCTGACCCAAAAGGGAGTTGCAGGAAGGTCACAAGTTTATTTTAGGGGGGGTTGCGATATTGCCACCCTTACTTCTGTGCTGTCTTCACAGCTGTTGGCCAGGAGCCCAACTCTGAAGGCAGCACCCTGCCAGCAGCAATGCAGATGTAAAGGTGGCAATAGCATACCAGACATCCTTACTTCTGCACTTCTGCCTTCAGAGCTGGGCAACTGGAGAGTGGTGGCTGCTGGCCGAGGGCCCAGCTCTGAAGGAAGCAGGGCAGAAGTAAGCGTGGCAATGCCATACTTTGCCATCCTTACTTCTGCGCTGCCACTGGTGGTAGCTCTGCCTTCAGAGCTAGGCACCCGGGTAGCAGCCCCCACTCTCCAGCTACCTACCTCTGAAGGCATCGCCGCCACCAAGAGCAGCACAGACATAAGGGTAGCAGTACCACTACCCTCCCTACAATAACCTTGCGGACATCTCCCCCCCCCCCAATCTTCTTTTTGGGTCAGACAGCTATAATTACAACACCGTAACATTTCTGATTTAAATAGCTGAAATCATGAAATTTGTGTTTTTTAAAATCCCATGACCATGAAATTGATCAAAATGGACCAAGAATTTGGTTGGCCCTTAACAATGACACAGACCACCTCTCCTCCCATTAGTGACTGCATGAACCACCTCCCCTCCTGTTCACACTCATGTAATATCCTTTTGGCAGTGACAGCACTCATTTACATGGAGGAGCATTACTAGAAAAGGATAATATAATTTAGCTGCTGCAGTCCAGGAGGAGAAACAGAACCATGTGACCAGCTAGGTGTACATGTGACCAGCAAGTTCTCCAAGGCCCCCAGTTCTGAGCATTGCTGCCATAGATTACAACTGCCTCTGTAAAGCATAAGGCCAAAGAAGGGATGATTGGAGCACCGAAACAGAGTAATAATTGCCAAAAACTAAGCACATTCAGACTGGAGATAAGGTGTACATTTTTAATGGCAAGAGAATTAACCATTGGAACAATTTAGGGTTGGGTGGATTCTCCATTACTGATAACTTTCAAATCAAGATCTAAAAGATCGCTCTAGGAGTTATTTTGGGGAAGTTCTATGGCCAGTGTTATGCAGAAAGTCAGGTAGAGGCTCATAATGGTAGCTTCTGACCTTGGAGTCTATGAAAATAAGGCATAGTGCACTTAGTGGGCGTCGCAGACACAGCTATGGAATAGAACATTGTGCTTTTATGAAGCTCATGTGACCATCTTCCCTGGTCTTTTTGTATTAACACATCTGCTCTGTCTGAAGCTGCCTTTGGTGCTGCCTTTGTTTACAGCACTGTTCTCTTTGCAGCCAAGGGGACACCGCCAATATAAACATCATTGGCCAAAGTATAGCTGCGGCAGAGCAGGTTCCCTACCGTTAATAGAGAGAGCCCACTTGGTGCTCCTTACTCCCAGAGTGACTGTTGGCGCTGTACTGCAAGCCTGTACTGCAGGAAAATGCAGGTCACAATGATCTATGGGTCCATCTGTGACTACAGGAAGAGGAAGTAGTGGAGGAACTGCTATACAGACTCTACCATACCCTAGGCTGGGGTGATTCTCACATAGCCTGCTATGCTCCTTTGAACCATCAGAACAGCAAAAGTGGTCCCAATGCACAGCAGGATGTGGCTTATTCAAATCTCCAAGTTCCCCCACCTGGTCCTGTCTGTCTCTTTAAGACTTATACAACTGATTCTCCAACCCTTACAAGCCCCCTATCTGACTGCCCTGACCCCTCAGCAAGGGCTGTCTCCCTCTACCTGCTGTGCTGCCCCTGAAGGGACTCAGTGCCACAGCTAGGGAGTGAGCCACCCTGGCGTCTCTCAAAGATGAAGCCCTAACTCCTGTGGTTGAGCAGGGCCTTGTTGACTGAGCTTGCGAGGCCTGACCCTCAGCTCAACAGCATTTCACTGTTGGTAACAGGATACATATTGATTGCTGCATCCAATCCATTCCAAAATTGTGGGGAACATCAGTGATTAGAGAACCCTGTTGATTTTGGTGAAATCTGGAATACTGGAAGAGGGAAATGGAGAACCAATGGGGTCCCTTGCATCTAGTTAGCAGAGCTTCAGCCACCTCTGTAATTGTCTATAGATGAAAGAACCAGTTGAGGGGGTGACACACACCTTCCAAGAGAGAAATACCTGCCATTGCAGCTCTGACCATAGATCCCACACAGTTTAAAATTCTGACCTCCTTGGCTGGCTTATCTTCCAGACAGAAAAGAAAGAAATTAAACTAGTGAGAAGGAAGGAGAGCCTGGGTGGCACACAGAGCCCCTGGCATGGAGTGGGGGAAGAATGAGGCACAACATTATGGAGAAGAGGACAGAGTTCCTACCGTTGTGGGGAATGGGGACAATGGTATGGAAAGAGACATCGGGGATACACAACTTCCCTGGTATGTGGCAGAGAAGGGAATGGGAAGCACACAGAACCATTGGCATGAGGGGGAAACGGGGAGCATAGGGGAGAATGGTGCGTCACACAGCACCTGGTATGGAGGAAAGGAGAAATAAGGAAACCCTGGTGTTGGAGGAGAGAAGTGTTGGGGTGGTGTTGCAAGAAGCCCTGAAATAGAGGGCATGAGGGAGCTTGAGGGAAGAAGGGAGGGATATAAAGAGCCCCTGGTCTGAACTTGGCCTACAGAAACAACGAAGCGTGTGACCTTCTAGAACATAAGGCCCTGAAAGAAAAGGGGAACGACTAGCAGGAAGTAGCAAGCTGCTGGCTTCTTCTAGCAGGGCAATAATGTGGAAGGTTAGGCGGCGTCACAGAGAGCAAAGAGGCTATACTGTGGATCTTCAATGGGAGAATGTGTGTAAAGTTCCCTGAACATCAGAAAGTGCTGTTCAGTTTTGCTGGCATTAATCGATATAGGCTTGAAGGTTTAACTGAATTAATTCACTCATCTCTTCTGTCAGCGTCTTAAAATTCCAAACAGTTCCCTGCTGACCTGGCTTTATATAGTGGCCAGGACATAAATCTGTTGCCAAATCCTAGTCAACTCACTCACAGAAAGGTCCCATTGACTTCAGCGAGTAGATGGGGGACTAAAATGAGCAGGATTTAACCCTCAGTGTGTTGACAAGTATTTTCCACCAGTTGCAAAACACCTTCATTCTCCTAATTCCCCCACAGAAAAATCTTTTTGGTAGCTAACTGATGGGAATGAAGAGGCTTGAGAGCCTGGCAGTTAAAGTAGAGTTTTTCTTTTTATGGCTCTGAATTTTGCAAAATAAATCACCAAAAGCAAACAGGCCAAAAAACCCCCCAAAAACTTAGAAGCTGTTGCTTTATAATAATAAATGTATTTATTCTTCATCACAATTGATAATTGTGTTAAAAATCCATGCACCACAAAGAAAGGCAGTGAGGTCCAATGTACAAAGTCAGGAGACACAGTTTCCCTTTCTTTGTGTGTGACTATGAGCAAGTCACTTAACCTCTCTTTGCCTCAGTTTCCTCATCTGTAAAATGGAGACAATGGTTTTCCACCTTTCTTTGTAAAATACATTGAAATCTATGGATTAAAAGACCAATATAAGTGCTATATATTATTAAAAGACAAATACATGATCACAAAAACAAGAATGCCATTCTATAATAAGATAAAGATCACTATATAGCAAAGTGACAAAATTCATGAGCTCACATCAACATTTCATAAGAAGAGTTAAGGGAATATCAGGAACAATACATATGCTTTTCCCCCTTCATTTTTTCATAGCCACATAACAAAAGAGCTTGTGACAAATATTATAGGATCTCTCAATACCAAGACACCCTCTGTCTACCTGTCAACATATAATCCTTTTCAAACAGAGGCTCAATCCATTTTTAACTCATGATGGAATAAAATTCAAATTTTAGCAGATAATGAACTAATTAACTAGCTCTTCCAGCTGACCCTCCCCACTGGGACACACTCAAAGATTTTGAAGTACAATGGAGTTGCATGCATGTAACTGAATCTAGAATTTGATCAATTATTCCTTGTACCTAAAACAGTGGAGTCCATCTGCTATATATGGAGCCAACTTTAAATCTGACAAATTTTATCTTCCCCCAAAATTAGATCAAAACATAATTGTAAAAGAGATTGATTTTGACTATTTTAGTCACAAATTAATTTTGTGGCAACAGTTTGCTTATAGATAGTTGACCACATTTCTAATATTTAAAGCTTGCCCAACTAATACAGTGTGATAAAATACCAATGTGAGTCTCTGCATCCAGCATCCCCTTTTGTTCCAATTATGGCATGTGGTGAATTCATTCTATTGCATTTTGTATACAGGCCTAAAGGTCTTCATCCCACTTTATCAGGCTATAAATCAAAACTGTCAGAACTATACATCTAAACATGCTGAGGCTTCAAAACCCCAGACACAGCACCTTTATTTCCAGATCCCATCTCATCCACTAGTAAACACTGCACTCCTTTGCTGTGATGGAAAAATCAGGAAAATCTTCACTGTTCTGAGCCAATAATCTTGGTATCCATCCAGTAAATGTGCTCCATTAATAATAGGCATGTAGAGATTCATTCCAACACGAGAGAGATGTTGTTCACCTAATTTGAACTTTAAGCTTTCTCAGTTCAGGGTGGTTGTTTAAAAAACCAAATAAAACAAAACATAGAATATCAAGTTAACTTTCTTTCAGTGCACCACTGAATCATTTCTGTATGTAACCCAGAGTGATAAGCCATTCGAGTTGTTTGGATTCAAAGCATCCAGCAGGCAAGAACCTACATGAACAGAGCTTGTGAATGATATACAGGATGAAGCAAGCTCTGCTTTCTGTGCAGTCTCATTGAAATCAAGTGTTCTTCCTTCTCTATCACCAATGATGGGCCAGGTGCCACAAAGGCTCCCCAGCCATTAGGCTAGAAGGACATTAACACATCATTTCCATGGCTAAGGGCTAGCTATTTGGATGAGCACTGACAAAATGGCTCTGGCCCCATGAGGCTAATCCAAAGCACGCTGAAGTCAATGGAAAGACCGAGTGACTTTACTGAGCAGTCACTGATTTCATTGTGCTTTGGATCAGGCCTGATTTGAATGGTGGGCCAATGAAGAGAAATGGCTGAAACCCAACTTTAAGTTATTATTGAATATAATAAATAATTGAAGAGAAATTTTATGAAAATGTTCCATAAACTGTTTCCATATTTTTGATCCATATTTTGTTTCCACTGACTTTTTTTTGACCAGCTCTAATTGTTATGATTATTGGTGAGTTTAGATGGCATGCTACAGAAAGGATACAATGTAAGGGCCTGATTCTCCATTGGCTGCCACTTTGGGTAGCCATTTAAACCTGTGCAAAGAGGATGTAAAATGCTACCCAATCAGAATTCTCCATTCATTTACAGCAGTGGAAATGCACATGAGGAAATGACTGCAAAAGGTCCCAGAGACTCTGTCCCTACAGTTTTAAATCTAGAGCCCCAATCCTATAGACTTATTCACATGCTTAACTTTAAACATGTGAACAGTGCATTGATGTCAATGGGAGTACTCATGCTTAAAGTTATGTGCATGTGTCTTTGCAGGACCAGAGCCTAAGGGCGCAATCCTGCAAAGATTATGGGACCAGATTTTCAACACTGCTAATCTGTCTTGGGGAAAGAGGTGAGATGGGGTATCCTCAAGTACCTGTTGCAGACCAAAAGAGAAACCCATTTGTTGATCATAGAATGGCCCTTACAGCCCATTGGCAGCTGGCACAATTTAGAGCAGCCCATTGCCTGCTGGCCCGTGGATCAGTAAACCACAGATTTGCTTAAAGGCACTTTGCACCTCACCCGCCTCCAAAATCCTTGTCTGAACTGCACTGAATGCTGAAAGGCAGGTCCTTAGGATCTGGTCCTATGTGACTGGACCTTTCTTGTGCTAACAGTCCAACTGAAGCGAATGCAGCATAAATCTTTGCAGGATCTGTCCCTATACCTGAATTTAGATGGAATTCACACCTGTGCAGAAGAGCCAGCACAAGGTTTACGCAACAGTTAAGTCCCACTTCTGCCATATTTTGAGAACAGCTCCAAGAGTTCGCTGGCTGTGAAGGGGAGCAGACAAACTGACAGAGGATATTACAGAGGAATATAATTTTATTCAGGGAGGCAAAACCTCAATTAGAAGTAAATTAATTACATTCTAGTAATAGCTTTTTAATGGATAGAGCACCTTCCATTTGGGACTATAAAAGTTTTTGATAAACATTCATGAATCAAGCTTCACAACCAGAGAATTCGCTAAACATTTTTTTAACTGCTTCACAAATCCTTTGAGAACTGTTTCCAATTTCTATGAATGCACTGATAATTCATTGGCATTTGCCAAGTATTTGGATTAATATTTTTCAGCCCATGATTTGTTCAAGTACTTCTCTCTACAACTATTCAATATTCATAGTGTATCACATTATTGATTGTGCTCTCTGAGTGGATGACTGACACTTCTGAAAAGGAAAAGAATAAATGTTGACTGGTGAATACTGCACTGGGGCTACATGTTCACAAACCATTTAGGATTTATAAACATTTTGATGAATATCTGGGAGTCAGATGAATATTAATAAATAATGAATAGTATAAGCCCATGAATAGCAACAAATTGAATGAAAGCTGTCTTCCATGAATATATTCACAAATAATTTTTCAACTATCAGCCACTTCTGTTGCATCACCTCAATGAAATAGATATTACACCCATTTCATAGATGTGAAAACTAAGACACCCAGGCCCAAATTATGCTCTCAGTTGCACCAGTGTAGGTCTGGAGTAACTCCTTCGAAATGGATTTACCCCAGTTTAATGGAGAGCAGAATTTGGCCCAGAGGGTAAGGACAACATTTTCAAACTTGAATGTCTAAACTTAAGCACCCATGTAAGTGGTCTGATTTTCAGAGATGCACAGTGCTGACCTCTCCTTTCAGTGGGATTTGTGAATGCTCAGCACCTTGGAAAATTAGATTATTTGTTTCAGTGTTTAAATATGGATTTAGATGCCTACCCTCTGGCACACAAGTTGGAAAATGTTGTCCTTCGTGAGTTGTCCAAGGTCACAGAGGAAGCCTGTGACAGTCCAGGAATAGAACATATTTTTGACTCCTATTCCTGGTGCCTTCCTTCCAAAAGATCATCCTTCCTCCCAAAACAAGCTATTGAAATATTTCTCCCATTCACCTCTCCCTCTTGATCTTTATTCTTCATTTGGCTGCTGCCTGGGAAGGTTGCGTGTGGGCTGGAGGTTCCTGACTCTGAATATAAGCAAGACCTAAATGAAACCAGATTGTCTCATTCCTGCTTCATTTTTCCATCAAACTCCCACATCTGTATGAAAGGAACTGCATGGATCTTTTCACCCACGCCAACCCTTAACTCATTTACCTCCATCAACATTCTTGTTATTGTGAGTTGTACATACATGAAATAAGATTTATTCTACAAACAGAGTAGCAAGCCTGATCAGAAAGACTTGGGGTCAGATCCTCAGCGGGTGTATGTTGGCATAGGTCCAGTGACATAAATGGAGCAACACCAGTTTTCACCAACTGAGGATATTGCTCTAGGTTTATGAATCTCTAAGTAGCTTGAAGACAGCCATCCTCTTCTCTCTGGAGGATTCCTTGCCCAAATCACCATTCTTCCTTCTCTTGCATTTTTCAAGCCAAATCTCCTTTGTAAATGCCCCAAATGTGATCTTGATTCCTGGATCAAAATTGCACTGTTCCCTCTGTTTTGAACAGGAGCAAGTTTTTGATACACAAGCATATTTCTCAACTCTCACGGACGGTGAGATTTTTAAAAACAGGATCACATGGCTTGCAGCTAATATTCTGACAGCTTCCCCTTGAGGTAGTGATGAGAGAGCCTTTCCAATAAAGCCTAAGAGCTTTCTTCAATCCCTCACTCACTAATACAATACTAAAGTAATGAAACTCCTGCCTGCTGCTAATGACTAATACCTTCAGCGAGTTCTTGGAAGTCTCCTAACACTCCCTTTAAGGGGATTAGAGAGGAGAGTTTGTAAAGAGTTGTATGAAAGGTGCACACGAAAGCATCTGAAAGCAAGATATTGTAAGCAGAGCACTCTAAAACCCTCATTCAGAAACTAGAGACCACAGGAAACTTGCCTGGTTTTGGGTTTCATCACTGAGACAAAACTCAGACCTGTTTTAATGACAAGTTCGTCAAAATGTTCATCACTCTGAGCATTGCCTCCTTCTCTTTCTCTGTCTGTGTACAAGGGGGCTGGGAGACTGCTATGTAATCAAATGCTGCATCCCATTATCACTTAATCTAAGCCTTGTGGGCTCCTTGGACGGCGGACCTGCAAGAGCTGCACTGTTCAGGTTTTTCAGAGCACCAGACTCATCACTGGCCCCAATGTCCCTCTTGCATGTTTCATATCATTGCCCTGAGTATTGTATGGATTTGATGCTAACTTTATCTCTCCAGTTTCTCAGTGAAGGCCGTTAGCTGCACTCAGGGGGAGATGGGACAAAATTAGAATCAATGAAGTAAATACAGGAAAAAAATGGTACTAATAAAACTAATCTGAATGCATACCTGAGGAGAAATGCTATGGGTCCCCGCCCAGAAGGTGCACACTTTCCTCATAAGGAGTTCTTTGTGATCTCACACATTGCGGCTTTGATGTTTTGCACTCTGCAACTTTTTTCATTGATAGAGGAAATGGTTTCAATATTCCACATTCTTACTATAGTACGTCTGCCTGCTGAGAAGCCCATTCATCTTATATGGCCCATATTACAGTAGTATCTGAGTGACTCACCACCTTTAATGTACTTCTCCTCCCCACACCGCAGCTGAGGTAAGGGAGTGCTATTTACAGAGGGGAAACTGAGGCCCAGATCCTCAAAGGTATTTGGGTGCCTAACTTTCATTGAAATCACCGAATACCTTTGAGAAGCTGAGCCCAAGTGACTTGCCCAGGGTCTGGCAGGAATTCTGTGGCAGAGCAGGGAACTGGACCTGCATCTCCCAGGCCCTCTCTCACCAGTGCTATAGCTCTAATAATACCTACTTTTCTCATACCAGTCAAGAAAAACAGTATCAAAATCCCGATTCTTTTTTTGCTTTCTGCAGCCAGAGTTTTCTTCTGTACTACGTTGCTTTACTCCTGAAGTGAGAGTTAGAAACCAGGGGAGCAGAGAGAGAAGAGTTTGGTCTCTTGGATGCCAGATTCACAGAGGGATTTGCAATTGGGGATTGGTCCTGCTCTGAATAGGAGATTGGACTAGATAACCTCCTGAGGTCCCTTACAACCCTAATATTCTATGATTCATGTTGCACTATATAACAAGTGAAGAGACATGAAAATTATTTTCCATGTCCCCAGGCGCAGGGGTATGTGAGGAAATCTCCTCGAGGCAGTCCAAGGAATCAATTCATTTTGCTGTATGATATTTGGTTTATTTCCTGAGGCACGGGAGGTGGGGATTCGGAGTCGGAATTCCTTTGTTTTGTTGGTCTTCAAACTAATAAATGAATCTTCTCTGAAAAAGAGGGGTTGTTTTTGCTTCAGAGAAGTCTCTAGTGATTTGTGATGAGGGAGAGGAACACAGGACCTTATCGTACTCCCTAGAGTTCAAACAACTGGAGCTGGTTGCAAAATAGGGGGGAATTGAAGTGTGGGAGCCGTTGCATGGAAGTTTTCTAAGCAGCTGCACAATTACCTTTGTATAACTTGTCAGTTATGCAGTTCAATACTATTAATCATACTGGTGGCATCAGGGCCCTTAACAGGGCAGTCTGACCTAGATGTCTGAGCCAGGGATGGAGTTGGGGGTCACAGCTGGAAGTCATACCAAGGATCCAGCCAGAGTCAGAAACCATGCAAAGACCAAGTATTAAGCCAGAATCAGAATCAGAAGTCCCACCAAGGGTCAAGTGGAATCAGTCACTGGTATTAGGGTGAGGAAGCAGGATCAAGATGTGGTAACACAGAGGCAGGAAGTTGGTCTCAGGGGTCTGATCAGCAGTAGCCTAGCAACTAGTTGCTCAGACAAGGGGTGAGACAGGAACCAGGAGCTTTATGGCCAGCTGAGACAGTGGGTGTCGCCTCTGGAAGTGGGGTGTTAGGTGACGTTCCCTCAGCTGAGCTTGTAGTGCAATAGCACAGAAGGTAAGACTCTTGCTCAGCAACCCACTGGCAGGTGGACACCATACATAAAGTCACCAGGCAACACACCAAAAGGCTTAACTAGTGGCTCAAAACAGATGTGTGGAAAGTAATCCACCCACTTCCTGGGTGTGGTGCTCTGTCCCCTTCTAGCGACATAGAAACCAATTAGACATTATTGAGTCTGCTACAGCCTTAGCTAAGAGCCATATGGCATTTAGCTAAAAAGGTCCCAGATTTGATCCTGCCCACTGACGACTGGAGTGTGTCGGTGTTATATACGGAGCCTGCTCAGAACCTGAGCTCTACCCAACCTTGCCACTGGGGGGAAAAAGGAGTTGATGATACTGATGGATTCTCTATCCATTAAAGTCTTTAAATCAAGAGTGAGTGCTTTTCTAAAAGACAGCTTTGGTTTGAGCTATAGTGTATTAGGCTTGATGCAGAAATTATTTGGTGAGGTCCTTTGGCCTATGGTAGGTGGGAAGTCAGATGAGATGATCATAAATGGTCCTTTCTGGCTTTAAAATGTATGACAACCTCAGCTGGAGTCTTTCCTGAGTGAGAACTAGAGGATTTGGGTCCAGGTGTTAAAAGGTAACGTGTGGGGTATAACTCCTACCTCAATGGAGGGCACAAACCTAGGTATCCCAGCTGTCTTTCTCCTTCATTCACAAAGAGCTGTAGTCTAGTGACTTGGGCCTGGAGACATGAGCCAGGAGACCTGTGCTCAGTTTCTAAGTCTGCTATTAACCTGACCATAGGCCAGTCACTTCACCTCACTGTACCAGTATTGCCAACTACCGCCGTTCAGGATTTTTTTTTTTGACAAACAGGTTTTTGCTGAAAAATTCTGGATTTATCTAAACCAAAAGTTTTCATGGGAACGTATCAGTTTCAACAAAAGTTTCCTTGGGTCCAGGATGGTACTTTTGGTCAAAACCACAGAGAGAGACAATGCTCCTTCCCCAAATATGTGGGAGCTGGTCCACTTTGTGTAAAATAATTAAATATTCATTGGAGCAGAGTGAGAGATGCTGAATATAGCCAGGTGGCTAGAGCATTCACGGGAGATCTTGATTGGCTGCTCCAGGCAGGGCTGAAGTTCAAAAAAGGGCTGGAGCTTCTGGTATCACCCTGAGACTGGCTCCAGCAATGACTGAAATTCCTTCACTGATAAGAAAGTCACTAGAGTTGGCCACACTGAAGTTAGCACAGAAAGGGGCTCCCTGTTACCAGCTGCAATCCCTGCATTCCATCCTTATACTCCTTCTTAGTCATGTGACAATGAATGACAGCAAGGGTCACTTTCTTCCAACACTGAACAAGAAACTTTATTAGAATAGGGGGACAAAGTGTTATTCCTAAAGCTAGTGTATGTCAGAGAGAGAGAGAGAGACACACACACACACACACACACACACACACACACACACACACACACACACACACACACACACACACACACACACACACACACACACACACAGAGGTCTGCTTCACTATGTCTGACTGACTGCAGAGTTTTAAAGAAACCATACACACAGCTGCCAAACAATTGCAGCTGCAATTGTTTTTGATTAACATCTCTCTTAACTCTCCAACACAGAATATTCCAGAGCACAAAAAGTGTGGCAACCACATCCAAGACATCACAGCTCTTAAAGCTCCATGCACCGCTAAGACCACACTATCTATAGTTCACAGTACTGTGTGGAGAGGAAGGTAGTGAGCAGGGAGCTTTGCTCAGATGGGTGTGCAAGTAGGCCTGTCAGGGACAGAAATGGCAGGGCGTGGTATCCTCTCCGCAGTGTTCCACATAGCATGCACACACTGATCCAACACACTTCCTGTGGTAAAGTGGTCATTGAGGGGTTAACCGGGCTACAAAGAATATTATGGGTTGAAGCCACACTCTCTCTCTCTTCCGTACCTCCTGTTGAGTTAGTTGTTGTTCTCCCCTGGTTGTGATACCATGAAATAAAGCAGCAAGTTTCCTGCTAACAGTCCTGTAAGTAGACTGATTGAGCAGGTCCCTTTACAAAACTTGTCACTCTGGTTTTGTACCATGTTGAATAAGGATGTGCGGTTTATATCTTATATCTATTTGGTGTTCCACTCACTCCTGGTGTGCCTCCTTGTGTGTAGGGGGTGTCCTTAGAATTAGCTCTTGCCCCATATGGTTCCCTCTTTCACTGTTGCTTGCACTGTGGCCCCCCTCTCTCAGTGACATGGGGTACTCCCTCTTTGTGACTCAGTCTTCCAGCCAGGTCACTATATAGTCTCCCCCTCCCAGAGTAACAAAGCCCCACTGGACAAGCTGTCCATATGTCATCTCAGACAGTCTTCTGTTCCAGCTCCATGTCCTCTGCTACTTTGCCAAAGGCTGGTAGGGGAGCCTGGGCCCACCTGCTACTCTGGGTTTCAGCCGAGGGTGCCTATAATTAGCCACCTAGGTCTGCTCAGACTCCAACTCTGTTGCTGTTTCCCTGGACTCCTTCCTACCCTGCCTCTCTATCTGCTTAGTATCAGAGGGGTAGCCGTTTTAGTCTGGATCTGTAAAAGCAGCAAAGAATCCTGTGGCACCTTATAGACTAACAGACTTTTGGAGCATGAGCTTTCGTGGGTGAATACCCACTTCCTCAGATGCATGTCACCCACGAAAGCTCATGCTCCAAAATGTCTGTTAGTCTATAAGGTGCCACAGGATTCTTTGCTGCTCTATCTGCTTACTTATCTCTGGGTTTGCTACTGGAGCTTTCTCTGCTTCTCATGGCTACCTCACCCTCTTGGCCTTTTATTAAGACTCTCTAGTTTAGGGTAGGGCCCCAGGATTTACTCTCCCCCTGATTAGCCTCTTTGTCTGTGGTCAACTCTCTTTCGATCTAGAGAATGACTGCAGACCTCTTCCCTGCAGCCCCTTCCTGCTCTCACTTCTTGGCTTTATACTTCTAGCCCAGCTCCTCTCCCAGCTGGGCTTCAATACCTGGTGCCCCCTCCAGGTACCACGTATAAGCTTATTTGGCCCCCTGTGGCCAACTTTAACCCGGTCATGTGAACATCCCATCATACTGCTTTTGGTGCCCAACTGTAGGTGTGAAGAAACCATTTCTCTCAAATATAGTTACTATTGCAAGTGTACAGGAATAACTGGGCACACAGCTGATGGCATACAGTCTGAGGAACAGTGCTGCCACCTGCTCAGTTGCATTTCTTTGCCTTGTGGAATTCCTCTCGCATTCTGGACTCGGGTTGCCACTTCTGAGGTACAAAAATCCAGGACCTCCAGGATGATCCTGAGCCTATAAAACTGGACAGCTGGCAATGTGTACTGAGCACCATTACAGATTTCCCAGGACAGATACCTCAAAAGAGGGATTATCCTGGGAAAACAGACAGGTGGCTATCATATTTCAGACAGCAGAGGATCTGACCCTTTGGCTCAGGTTCTTTTCAGTTCTGCACAAACAGTTCTGTGCCCGTGTGCTTTATATATCCTGGTTCTGACACACTAAGCTTTCAATTGGAATTCATTTCCATCCGTCTGTTCTTGCTGATGTTCAAAGTATAAATTAATTAAGGTGATTTCCACCGCCCCCAGCCTGCCAAGCTGCAGTGAGTTTTCATTGCTTGGCTAATTTTAACAAAATAAAAGAAATACAGATCATTGATGCCCCAAGGTGTTAAGTCTACCTATAAATAAATTACTTTGTTTGCTTGGACTCTTTGTTGCAATTTTTAAAGGAATTTAGAAATGGCAGTATAAGATACTCAAATAACTCTAGACTCCTGTTGGCTTTTGGATGCAACTAGCAATTTTGGGACTCCTGGGTTCTATTTCCAGTGATATCACTTACTTGGGGTGTGACCTTTGGTAAATCTGGTTACTTATTTGTGGCTCAGTTTATCCACCTGTAAAATGGGAATCATAATATTTGCCTACCCAAAGCTTCTGAGACTACATGGTAATAAATATATATATTAGTCTTCATGGAAGGCAATGACTTGACAACCCTGGGTAATAAAGGCCTAGTTATGCACAGGATAGCTGCAGCAATACAAATGCCCACCCTCTGCCTCACTAACTGTGACCTTTTGAATTGTCTGTGTCTTAAGTCACCAGGGTAAGAGGGAAACTCTTATTTCCTGTCTATTTAAACTGAGGTGCCTCTGCTGAGACTGCAAACATAGGTGCTAACAGCGCTGAAGGTTTTGTGATATGGATATTTGCCCAGTATCAGCTGAATTTCAACCACCAATTCATTTTGCAAATTAGTCCTCATATTATAATCACACTGGGGCACTACCAGTGTGAGCTGCCTTTGAATCAGTAGGTTAGGTGAAAGGCTTTGTGGTCTGACCCTGTACCATTAAAGTTAATGGAATCTCTACCATTGACTTCAATGGCCATAGCATCAGGCTACTAAACGCTGCTACCTGAGTTTTACAGACCTCATGAAGCTTTGATACTCACAAAAAGCATTAGACTGTGCATATGGTGGTTTATTTAGGGTAACGTTCAGCAGAAGCTATGTCCTTCTTCCTGCAATTAGCAGCAGGGTCCTTTAACTTGGGTCTGATGATTTATTTGAAAAGCAGCCTTCTGGTGTCAGCCACTTTATATAAACTATAGATTTAGAGGATGTAGGCCTCCACCCTGTCTGTTTATATGTGTCCTTATTTGTAACTCTTTAATTACATAATGGATGTAATGCAAGGACTAACGGGGAACAGTCCCTTAGCTTGCTACCCTGAAGTAAATCAAACTGATGGCCTCAGTCTAACAACATTGTGGCCTCCCATCATGACAGGATGGCTATTGTAGCTGTACAGTACATCGCCTTCCCTGCATATATTCTTGCATTCTCTCTCTCACACACAAGTTAAATAAAAGAGTGTTGCAGTAACACAAAACTATTTGTCCTGTGGCATCTTGTAGATTAACAGACGTATTGGAGCATGAGCTTTCGTGGGTGAATACCCACTCTGTTGCATGCATGTGGGTATTCAATCACAAAAGCTCATGCTCTGATACATCTGTTAGTCTATAAGGTGCCACAGGACTCTTTGCTTCTTTTACAGATCCAGACTAACATGGCTACCCCTCTGATACAAAACTATTTGTTCCAGAAGCCACTAAACATTATTCAGACCCAGAGGAAATAAAATACATATTCCTTGCTCGCATTTTCAGATCAAAATATAAGCAATGGCCTGAAAAGGAAAACAGCCCCCAGCCTCCCCTTTTTATGTGCAATCTGAGGCAAGTTATGAAGACCAATGTTTTCAAACTTGGATGCCTAAAGATAGGCACTTTAATCCACATTTGGGCACCTAAATAAAATTGGGCCTGCTTTTCAGAGGTGCTGAGCACCCATTGATCTCTGCTGGAGTTGTGAGTACTTAGCACTTATGAAAATTGGGCCCAATGTATCTAGGGTGTGGCACCTAAAAACAGACACACCAAAAATTAGAGGCCATTATTGTAAGTGTGGGCCCACATATTTGTTTGATATAGATATAAAAGAATAAAACCCATTTTTCTGACGGCTTTATGCTAAAAGGCAGATTAACTGATTTGCACCAGTTTTGGAAACCAAACAAGAAGTGTAAAGTGACACCAGGTGCCAGATTTCAGCTCAATGAGATTTCAAATGGCCACAATACAAAGTCCTTCAAATTGGTATGAATAATGGAAAGACTGAATGCTGCAAATGAATCATAGAATTACAGAATCAGAGGCACTAGCTGAGTAAACAGCCTATGAGGTCATCCCCTTCATCTCTGAGGCAGGACAGGATTGTTCCCTACAGTACATTTGTGAGTGTTTTCTCTAGGCTAGCAGCAAATGCAACACTACAGTATCTGGGGGTTGGAGTAGTGTATTGTACCTTCCAGTAGATGAACGCTTTGAACAGAGAAGTGCAATTCAATCTCTCTTCAAATGTCACCCTGCCTCCTCTTTGTCTTCCAGCTCAAACTCAAGCTCCTCATCTTCATAGATTCTAGGATTCTAGCCTGATCTCTTGTATAATACTGGCCATTGAACCAATTCTTCACCTTTAAGCCTTGCACATCTTATCTCTTGCCTACCTCTTCCCATCTCTATTTGCTCTGAGTTGCCTCTTTGGCTCATGCTAACAGCAGCACCCTTCTTCCCCCTTCTCCCACTCTCATTGCTGTGCTGTGCATCTCTGTATTTATTATACTGCATACATCACCATAGTATTTAAGCGTTGACCGAAGTAATTATAGGTACAGGTGGCTAGGTTTCAGGAATCTTTCTTGGTTACTCTCCATTCTCTCCTGGGCATGGATTAGTTTGTGTGTGTGTTTTTTATTCTCCCTTATCTGCCTCATCTTCAGTAGGCTGGAATTATCAGAAGGGGGACTAATATTGTGAAGATGGATCTTGCATTTATTCCTGACTCTGGTGATATTTTTGGGTGTTTGCGTCTTTTCCAGGAAGGAGTTCTACAGCTGCAGACCTGCTGTCAATAAGGTCCCCATCACCCCAAAGTCTCCTTTATTCATTGGACAGTTCCACAGGACTAGATGAATGAGTGTGTGTGTCACATTCTGGGGTAGAATCCAGACCAGTGAGGGGTTGTGTCACTGCCTGCCCTGCAACTTTGGGTGCCTCACAATCATAGGGGCCAATGTTTTGATTCCCGGGGAGTGCTCGATCCCCACTTTGCCCCAGGCCCCACTCCCTCTCTACTCCTTCCCCCAAACTCCACCATGCCTCTTCTCAGCCCCACTCCTCCCCCTTACTGCAGCGCCTCCTGCTGCTCATGATGGGTGGGAGGCTCTGGGAGGGAAGGTTAGGTGCTGATTGGCAGGGCCACTGGAGAGCAGGAGGCACTAGGGGAAGGAGATGCTGATTGGCAGGGCTGCCAGTGGGTGCTCAGCACCCACCATTTTTTCCTGTGGGTGGTCCAGCCTTCAAACACCGATGGAATCAGCCCCTATGCTCACAATGCTTTGCTATTATAGCTCCCAACCTGGGTCGCTCACAAACAACAAACAGCCTGCAGGTCACTTGAGTGTCTGTGTATAGCTACAGCCCTGGTCTAGCAACTCTGATCCCAGCAGCCTGTCAGCAACACATCAGCCACACTCTGGCTTTCAACAGCCTTGGTTATTACCTGTAGGTGGCCCCAACACACTCCCAGTCCCAATTCCCCCCGCACCCCCAACATGTGTTCTGCACTGTTCAGCCCTCTCCTGGGCAGTTCAGATAGTAGAGGTCCATTGCCCCTGTAAGGGCTCAATATTCAACACTTCCTTTGTCTTCTTAGGTGAGAGAGAGCGAGAGAGCGAGCATGGGGTGTCAAATAAAAAAGTACTGATTTCTTCTGTTCGTTTTGTTATATTTTTCTCCGTCTTGCAAGTGTTTCACTATTTCATTTTGGAGATTCATCTGTACTGCAAAAGGCAGACTCAGCATGTTGGCCTTCCTGAAGTCTGCAGCAAATCTACTCAGCTCCTAAACATGGAGCAAGAAGGCTGCATAGTCTGAGATCTAAATAAGCATATGCAGGCTGGCTCCCTTTATGGCTGTTTTCAAGAGAATTATTTTGGGTGCTAGACAAAGCAACAACCATATTGGTAGCGACACTGACATAATAAAAATTTTTGTCTCTCAAAGTCACACCATATCTGCAGACAACTGTAGAAACTGTGCTGTCCTTTCTCCATTTTGCAGGTAGATAAACTGATATTTGTTGACCAATTCATGAGCAGTCTTCAAGGACTGTTTGAAGGTGTAAACTGCACAACTGGGGTTCATATTTCTATGGTGGCAGTGTTATCTGGTAATTAGAACAGGAGACTGAGATTCAGGATTCTTAGAATCTATTCCTGCTTTGTCACTGACATACTGTGACTTAACTTCAGTGACTCAGTTTCCCTACCTGTAAAATGGGAATGTTATCTAACCACAGGTGTATTGTGAGACTTAATGTGAGACTGATCCTTGGATGGAGGAATCTGTAAATAAGCACAAAGTATTATCTTGAATTTCATTCTTATATTAGAGTTTTGAAAATGAAGTCCTTCCATATTCCATGTTAGTGCAGCCACCTATTTATGTTTCAGCCTATGGATCAGAGGGTTATTTTAACTGAATAGCTTTGTGGCACATTTTATGTTGTGTAACATAGTACCTGCTACTTTTTAAAGAATGCTAGTCCCTGAAAGTCAAGTATGCCAGTATTTAACATACTGCAGGGAATTAAACATAGCCCATCAATGCCCTTAAATAATCTTGTAAAATAAGAGACTTTCTGCGGCTTATGCTTTATGGATGGGACCTCTTTATTGGATTAAAAAAAATCAGTAAGGCAGGAAACTTGCTTAAACAAATGTAGTAGCAAATACATAGGGTGTATGTGCAAAAGTTCCATGAGCACAGGTCTCTGTGAGCAATGGAAAGAGACGGATAACAAATGAATTTGCTTTTTATTTGTGATAATATTCCCATGGATTCCTCTGAAGTTCAGGCCCACTCTACAGTAGAAAAGATTTGGTGGTATATACAGGGAAACTCTCCAAGTGTTGGATGAAGTTTGTATCAGGAAAAAATGGCTTTTGCAGGGATAGATTGGTGAATGAAATAAACTATACCAGCAAAATCACTTTTATGACTGTTTAACTGCATCTACACTGGGGCTTTGCCCAGTACAGAAGTGTTGCAAATGTGTTGCACACCCCTAACCGCTGTTTGTTGGTACACAGATACATCAACATCTCAAGAAAAGAATTAGTAGAAAACAGTTTGGTTCCTGCCCTGCACACAGTTTTTGCTCTAAGGATCTTATGTGAGCTTAAAGGGAAATTTGTATGTGCTTTGTAATTTTTGAGAAGGCATTTGATAAAATCATGCATTACAAGATGATACATATTATTGAAGAAAGTAGTATTTGACTTCCAAGATCTACAATGATTTAAAAGTCTATATTTGGGACAGAAAGCAGCAATCCAAACAAACTATGAAATAGCTGCGTATTGCAGCATCAGGAAAGGTATACACCCAGCTTGCATCCTATCTCCACAATTATTCAATATTTATGTAGAAGGTAGGGTGAGGGAAAGTTTAGAAGACACAAACCATGGTGAACAGGTCAGTGGTGTATATCTATCAACCAATATATCAGCCGACAACCTAGTTTGCATTGCTTTGACTAGGAAAGAATTTCAGAACATATGTATTGCTTTGAGCAATATCGGCAAGAAATATGGAATGACGATCAACGTTAGGAAGACAAAGTATGATAGTAAGTAAACATAATGCACAAGGTAGGCAACACCTATACCTTGATGCTTAAGTGGCGAAACAAGTGTTTGGTTTCCGTTGTTTAGGGAGCCTAATAACATGAGATGGAAGATGCAATGAAGAAATGAAGACAGGACACAGTTTGCAAAAACTACATTTGACAACTTTCCAATACTCTTGTTTTGTGCAGACCTAACTTTTGCCCTCATCACTAGATTGCTGTAGTGCAATATATGGTCAACCCTCCTGTATGGACGCGAGAGCCAGATGCTTGAAAAGGACACAGAGATAACACAGGGTGGATCCTAGTTGTTCAGACAGGTTCCTGTTGCTGTCTTAAGTAGGGCCAGTGGGCCACTCAGCTGCTCTGGGACTTTGCAAATGGCACATATGGGCCAGAGCCTCAAACTGGGGCTGTGTGTCATGGGCCCTGAGTCAGCAGTTGACAGCAGGCAGCCAAGTGGAGGGTTGGAGCATGGCTGCTCCTGTGGACCCACATTTGAGGCTGATGGGTTATGACATCTAGGAGATTAATTTGGGGCACCCCAGTTCGAAAATATTGGCCTTTGCCAATGCCCATTCTCTGCCCATTATAACCCCATGCAGGGCAAACCACCCATACAGGGCCGGTGCAACCTATTAGGTGACCGAGGAGGTCGCCTAGGGCACTAGGATTTGGGGGGCGGCATTTTCTCTGGCGGCGACCAGCATGGCTGTATCTTTGGCCGCCCTCGTCACCACAGACATTTAGGCACAGAGAGCTGGGGCAGGGGGGTGCGGGGAGGGCCTCCTGCAGCAAGTAAGTGGGGGCAGCACACAGGGGAACTCCCCACCCCAGCTCCCTCCTGCCCTGCCTCCTCCCCGAGCACGCCGTGGCTGCTTCACTTCTCCCACCTCCCAGGCTTGCGGTGCCTGAGCTGATTGGCACCGCAAACCTGGGAGGCAGGAGAAGTGAAGCAGCGATGGCGTGCTCAGGAAGGAAGCGGAGCAGGGGAGAGCTGGGGCGGGAAGCTGCCGCACGGCTCCCCAGGCCGGGGGGGTGGAGCTGCCACGTGGGGGGGGGCACCTCAGGGTGGAGGAGGGGTGAGGAGCTGCCGCAGGGCTCGGGGAGGGGGTGGAGCAGAGGTGAGCTGGGGTGGGGAGCTGCTGCATGGCTCCCTGGGGGGGGAGATGCCACTGGGGGGGTGCCTCAGGATAGGGGAGGTGGGGAGCTGCTGTGGGGGGGGGTTCCTCAGGACGGAGGGGGGCAGGGAGCTGCCGCAGGGCTCGGGGACAGGGGAAGGTGCAAGGTGGAAGTTTCGCCTAGGGCACGAAACATCCTTGCACCAGCCCTGCACTCATAGCCAGGGGTGGCTCCAGGCACCAGCATGCCAAGCGCGTGCTTGGAGTGGCAAGCCACGGGGGGTGCTCTGCCAGTCACCACGAGGGCGGCAGACAGGTTGCCTTCGGTGGCTTGCCTGTGGAGGGTCCGCTGGTTCCGCGGGATCAGTGGACCCTCAGCAGGCAAGCTGCTAAAGGCAGCCTGCCTGCCGTGCTTGGGGCGGCAAAATGCCTAGAGCGGCCCCTGCCCATAGCTGCAATACTGTAAAAACAAGAAACGAATGTAGAATCTACAGACCCCACCCAGCCCATGCTTTCTTTAGGTACCTGTGCAGTGTGCCCTGTGCAGCGGCAGCCAAGGTGCAGGAAATAAAAAGCCATGAAAGCAGGTACAGAGAACAAATCCGCAATGACCCAAGGTGTGGTAGACGTAGCCACTCTGGGGAAGAGGCATCCTTTGAACTTGCCCTACTGTGTTGGTGCAGCCAGTTGACAGGAAAAGAGATGAAGCTGGAGAAGCCCTGCTTTCCCCAGCACTGCCATTTGTGGCTGGTACCTTGCTAGCCTGCCAAGCCTGATGTCCTCTGGAAAAATGGTTGGATTGACCAATAGCAACACTCCTAACAAAGAGGGCTGCCTTTGGTCAGTGGCTGC
The DNA here is from genome assembly GCF_007399415.2 of Gopherus evgoodei. Lineage (NCBI taxonomy): Eukaryota > Metazoa > Chordata > Testudines > Testudinidae > Gopherus > Gopherus evgoodei. The sequence goes on from NC_044322.1 coordinate 351,550,747, forward strand.
TATAGCCCAACCATTAGGGTGGTCTTGGACTTCTGGCCCTGCCTCTAATCCAGTACCAGCTATCATGGCCAGGTGAATGCTGAAGATAGGTATGTAAAGAGGCAAGAGGCTATATGGGTCCATGTGTTACTGAGTAAGAGGCATGCTCTTTCCTCATTGAGTGTGCATCCTAAGCAGGTCATAGCTTTCTACTGCTATCTAGCAAATAGTTCCACAGGACAGAATTCCTTTCATCATTTCCCACCTAAAATAATCTAGTCAATTCCATACAAATAACTACTTGAAAAAGAACATTATGGCTGCAAACTGGAGGACTGGAATGTCAGGAAATGTAATCAAGGACGAAACTGGAAAGATTTTAAAGGTGACAACTGTGTTTGTTTAAAAACACCCTCAAGGTAATCTTACTGTTGGCAGCCTCAGAAAAAGCAGAGATGGCGGGAGAGGGATTAAAATGAAGGTTACAGTGTAAAACTGCACTTTAGGGAGGCCTGATCCTATTTCTTCTGAATTCAACAGCAAAAGTCCAATAGGACTTTAACAGCAGCAGGATTGAGCAGAATATCAGTTCCTCTGCAGCGTACCACTTTAACCTGTTAAGCTGTTGCACCTCGTGATCACAAACTAAGTGTGGCTGGGACCATACTTGGATGGGAGATCTCGACGCTACAGGAAGTGGTGTTGGTGACTAAGGGCCTGATCCAAAGTCCATTGAGATCTGGAAAGCAGCCATTCATTGGGCTTTGGATCAGGCTGTGAATGGAATTAGTAGTGTCTTTGTAATCCTATCAAATATATTCTTCTGAAAAGATAATTGTGAGCCAAATCATTCTAACACATCAACTCATTATTGCTTCACCTTTCGTGCCCCTACACACGTGGCAGTTCCAAAGTATAGAGCAAATCTCCTTTCCCTTAGATTTCAAAACACTCCACTTTTTTCACTGGCTGTGAGTCCTTTGGGGGAAGGGCTGTCTCCTAGGGTTTTTTTACACACAAAGTTTTACTTTTTTAACTATACTGGTATGCTTACAGCTGTACAATCCTGCTAGCATGGACACAGTTATACTAGTATAAAGGTGCTTATCTCAGTATGGCTGTTGACATAAGGGAAGGAGAATAAGCAATATCCTTAAAAGGCACCTTTCCATGGATACTTCTGCACCCATAGTATGCATTGTACTGTTTTAACTAACACTGAATGAAAACTGTCATTTCTGTTCCCTGGGAAATGCCAGCATTCAGCATTTGCTTTTGTTTCAAATAATGGGAGGGAAATGAAATATCAAATATTTCTCTGGAATGAAAAGTTCCAAAAAAATCTCCATTTTGGAAATGGTGAAATGTTTTTGTCTTGGCATTTTTGATGGAAGTGAAACAGTTTGATATTCCAGAATCAAAACATTTGGGTTTGTTGAATTGACCCAAAACATTTAATTTTGAGTCAGTCCAACGTTAAGCTGCATTTCCCTAGGGTGCTGCATTGCTTCACCGGAGTTGCAGTTTGGGTGCCTGATGATCCCATTGTCACCAATGCACTGAGTTCTCTGGCTGAAATATAGCTCCCAGGATGCACCTATGGTTGTGGAGTTACATGACTCTAGATTTAGTTGTTTTAATCTCACCTCCAACCAAAATAGTTAAATAATTACAAAAACTGGGTAGACCAGATCTCACTATGTGTGTTTAGTGCCATGCAGCCCTGATTGTTATTGAGGCCTTTACATATCACTATTAAAGTAACACTGGACCCGGATCTATACCCTGCATCTAAATCCCTCTGAATCCCCAGGGAATTCCGGTCCAGAGGTGAATTTGACAACTTCAGGCCCATAACTCTTGCATGTGTTCAGACAGACATTTTTTCTTTTTTTGTTGATCTCATGAAAAAAGTTCCCGTCTAGGACAGGCTACAGCTTTTGACTAAGGAAGATCTGACTCTTAGTTTCCAAGACCCTAACAAAGATCTGCATGTATAAAATGCCACAGGATGTTTGCCTAGAGAATTGCCTGCATGTTCCCAGTTGGGTCACCACATTCCAAGTCTCTGATTCCATTGAGATGTATTTCAGGGGTCCTAGCGTGAAATCCTGGCCTCACTGAAGTTAATGGCAAAACCCCCAGGGACTTCAATGGGGTCAGCCTTTCACTTCTAACTTCTGTAGGGTATCAAAACAAATTTATTCAAGTGACACTCAAAAGGCGCATTATGAAGTATCTTAAAGTCTATTTTTCATGAGAACTTCTTACCTCCTGGTGGATCACTCACAAAGGGCCTGATCTGGCTTCTGTGTCATCTTGGTAATTGGTGTTCTGTGACTGCTGCTTATTATCCGTTGCTGCTGTGTATGATCATTTCACAGCTACCTTGTCTTCCTCTGTTTGCTGTGTCTACCTATTGTGTCTCACCATGCTACAATTGTAAGCTTTTCAAGACATTTTCTTTCTTATGTGTATGGATAATATTTAGCCCAATCAGTCACTGCAATATAAATAAGAATATAACTAAATAGGGAACTTTTGCCAGTGACATCAGTGGAAGCACTACTAGGCCTGAAGACAGAAATTAAACGGCAACAAGAAACTAGAAAGAATCTGTTTTGCTGTTTATGTGCTCACTTGGCCATATGGGGGAAAGTATAAGGACCGCATAGCAAAGCAAGAATATTTCTGCGGTGATGAAACACCGTTGTTCTTCTTCGAGTGATTGCTCACATCCATTCCAGTTAGGTGTGCGCGCCGCGCGTGCACGTTCGTCGGAAACTTTTTACCCTAGCAACTCCAGTGGGCCGGCAGGTCGCCCCCTGGAGTGGCGCCGCCATGGCGCCCAATATATATCCCTGCCGGCCCGCCCGCTCCTCAGTTCCTTCTTACCGCCGTGTCGGTCGTTGGAACTGTGGAGCGCGGCATAGCTGTCCTCCACGTCCCTAGCTCTCCTAGTTATCTATCGTTATCTATCGTTTATCTCTAGTTCCATTATAGTTGTTAATTAGTTTGTTAAGTTGATAGTTAAGTTAATTAGTTGTAAAGTAGTTCTTCGCCGGGGGCTTAGCCCTTCCCGGCACCCGGCACCGGGCTCATGCCTGGTTCGCCGGGCTTCAAGCAGTGTGCGGCCTGCAAGAAGCCCATGCCTACCAGCGATCCCCACGAAGCGTGCCTGAAGTGCCTCGGGGAATCGCACAGATCCGACAAGTGCCGCATCTGTAAGGCCTTTAAGCCGAGGACAAAGAAGGAGAGGGATCAAAGGCTCCGAACTCTCCTAATGGAGGCGGCACTTGACCCGACAACTTCGCAGGCCGTGGTATCGGCACCGGCACCGGATCGCTCCGGCACCGAGAAGACTCCTCGGCACCGACCCTCTCCGGCACTGGAGTCAGAGCCAAGGCCGTCGAAGTCTGATACTCCGGCCAGGCAGACCCGGCTAGAGCGCCCGGCCTCGACATCGGCCGCGGCGCCGCCGGCACCGTCAGCACCGTTGACTCCGGGCCCGGCGGGTCCGTTGAGTCCGGTGCCGCCGAGCTCCCCCATGAGATCTGGGGTTGAGATAGTGGTCCCATCCACACCGGAGACCTTCGCCTCGGCTCGGGACCTTATTGCCCTGACTGAGCCCACTCGGCTGCCACCCCCGGTACCTCCGGTGCGGGTCGTGTCCAGAGGCAAGCCCATGATGTCGGCACCGCCCAGAGACAGTCGTTCACGATCCAGGTCCCGACGTCTTGGGCGCTCCAGATCCCGACGCCGCTCGCAGTCCCGGCACCGCTCCCCTCAGCGGTACCGGTCGCACTCGCGGCACCGATCGGCATCGAGACGGTCGCGGTCAGGCTCCAGTCGTCGACACTGGCACCGCGACTCCAGGAGCAGGTCCCGACGCTACTCGCCGCACCGGTCGACCTCCCGGCACCGAGCTGGTGGCAGGTCCCGGTCTCGGTCGACCTCCCGGCACCGAGCTGGTGGCAGGTCCCGGTCGACCTCCCGGCACCGAGCTGGTGGCAGGTCCCGGCACCGAAGCGGCGCCCGGTACCGATCAGGATCCCGGCACCGTGACAGATCCCGGTCCCGATCCCGATCCCGGCACCGATATGACTCCCGGCACCGGTCCCCGGCACCGAGACGATCCTCCGTGCCGACCCGCGCAGACCCTTACCATCCAGGGTCGACCCCACCGTGGCCCTCGAGACAGCCGTCCGTATCCTCCCAGACGGACAGCGGCTATGCGCTGGGCACCGACCGGCAGGCGGCGCTGTTCGGTGATCCACCGCTGCAGGACCAAGGCCCACAACAGTGGGGATTCTGGACACCCTGGGCGTACCATCAGGCCCAGGGCCTCCAGCAGCTCCCTGCAAGGCCGGCGACTGCGGTGCGTAGAGCCCCTGAAGCCTCGTTGTCTCGCCCCCCTCCCTCCCCGGAAGGGGAGGAAGGGTCCAAGCAGCAGGACTCCGCTGTGGCTCCGGAGGCAGAGGCGAGGGCTGAGGAAGATCCTCAGTTAGACACTCTTGTGCCTGGGGTCTCATCATCCTCCTCCCCGGATGAGGCGGTGGCGGGTACCTCCTCCAACAGTCCCCCCCCGCTGGATCTCAGGGCGCACCAAGACCTCCTCAGACGATTGGCTCAAAATCTGAGTCTGCAGGCAGAGGAGGTCTCGGAGATAGAGGATCCAATTGTAACCATCCTCTCTTCTGATGCTCCCACCAGGGTCGCCCTGCCCTTATACGAACCATCCAGGCCAACGCCAACACCATCTGGCAGTCTCCGGCCTCCATCCCTCCGACAGCGAAAGGCGTCGAGAGGAAGTACATGGCCCCTTCTAGGGGATACGAATATCTCCATGTCCACCCGACTCCGTGTTCACTGGTAGTTCAATCAGTGAACGATAGGGAGCGTCATGGCCAGGAGGCTCCAGCCCCCAAATCAAGAGAGGCCAGGCGGATGGACCTCCTTGGCCGTAAGGTGTATTCGGCTGGGGCGCTGCAGCTCAGGGTCTCCAACCAGCAGGCCCTGCTGAGCAGATATGCCTTTAATTCCTGGGTGGCAGTGGACAAATTTAAGGAGCTGCTGCCACAGGATGCTCGCCAAGAGTTTACGGCCATCTTGGACGAAGGCAAGAAGGTCGCACGCACGGCCTTGCAAGCCTCCTTGGACGCTGCGGACTCGGCTGCCCGTACCCTCGCGTCAGGAGTTACGATGCGTCGCATCTCCTGGCTGCAGGTTTCCGGCCTTCCGCCGGAGCTCCAGCATACTATACAGGACCTTCCTTTCGAAGGCCAGGGCCTGTTTTCTGACAAAACAGACCCCAGACTCAAGAGTCTGAAAGATAACCGAGTCATTATGCGGTCCCTCGGGATGCTCACTCCCGTGACGCAGCGTAGACCCTTCCGGCCACAACAACAACAACAACAACGCAGGCCGTTTTCCCAGTTCCGCCAGCGGCAGGACCTTTACAGGCGCCGCGGCAGGAACGGGAGGCGCAGGCAGTCGGGGAACCAAGGGGGGCAGAACCAAGGCTCCTCAAAACCCCCGCCTGGTCCTAAGCCTTCATTTTGAAGGTGCGCTCGAGGGCGCAGTAACAGTTTCCCCTATGGATCCTTCCCCCCCCGTTTTCCAACCGCCTTTCGTTTTTCCTCCCGGCGTGGTCCCAAATAACATCGGACCGCTGGGTCTTAAGCGTGGTGCAGACGGGATACCGCCTGCAGTTTGTTTCATTTCCTCCTTCCCGCCCTCCTTCCTCGTCCCTCTTCAGGGACCCCTCTCACGAGCAATTCCTTCGGCAGGAGGTGCAGACGCTCCTCAGCAAAGGAGCTATAGAGGCGGTTCCGGAAAACGAGAAAGGCAAGGGGTTTTATTCCCGCTACTTTCTGATCCCCAAGGCCAAGGGGGGCCTCAGGCCTATCCTCGACCTGCGAGAGCTCAACAAATATCTCGTGAAGTTGAAGTTCCGCATGGTATCCCTGGGGACCATTATTCCATCCCTGGATCCGGGAGACTGGTACGCTGCCCTCGACATGCAGGACGCGTATTTCCACATTGCCATTTGGCCGCGCCACAGACGCTTTCTCCGCTTCATTGTGGGGGCTCTTCATTATCAATTTGCAGTCCTCCCGTTCGGCCTGTCCACGGCCCCGAGGGTGTTTACAAAATGCATGGCAGTTGTCGTGGCGTATCTTCGGCGCAACCGTGTCCACGTGTTCCCTTATCTGGACGACTGGTTGATTCGGGGCACGTCGGAACAGCAGGTGAACAGCCATGTCCGCGTGATCACCGGCATGTTTGCGAGTCTGGGCCTCTTGATAAACACAGACAAGTCCACCCTGAGGCCCACTCAGAAGGTGGAATTTATCGGGGCCGTCCTGGACGCCACTGTGGGCAGGGCCTCGCTGCCTCTGCAGCGGTTCCAGACCATGGCGGCGATCGTTCAACGTTTGTGGTCAGCCCCGTTGACGTCAGTGAGGACATGTCTAACCCTGTTAGGCCACATGGCGGCGTGCACCTTTGTGACCGACTACGCTCGGCTCCGCATGAGGCCTCTCCAGCTGTGGCTTATCAGTCATTACAGGCCGGCAAGGCAACCGTTAGACATGTTAATCACAATCCCCCAGAAGGTCTTAGATTCTCTCGGCTGGTGGTTGGACCAGTCCGTATTGTGTGCGGGTCTTCCCTTTCACCTGTCTCAGCCCTCGGTATCCCTGACAACGGATGCCTCAGATCTAGGCTGGGGGGCCCACCTAGGGACCCTGCGGACGCAGGGCCTGTGGTCCCAGGAGGAGGTGGGGCTACACATCAACATGAGGGAGTTGAGAGCGGTCCGCCTTGCTTGCCAAACGTTTTGTCATCAGCTTCAGGGTCGTTGTGTCGCCGTGTTCACGGACAACACGACGACCATGTACTATATCAACAAGCAGGGCGGCACCAGGTCCTCCTCCCTGTGCCTCGAGGCGATACGACTCTGGGACTTTTGCGTAGCCCACTCCATTCACCTCAGGGCTTCCTTCCTTCCCGGAGTACGGAACACGCTGGCGGATCGATTGAGCAGATCCTTCCTGTCACACGAGTGGTCCCTTCGCCCGGACATCGCTCTCTCCATTTTCCGGAGGTGGGGTTATCCCCGGGTGGACCTCTTCACGTCCAAGGGAACAGGAAGTGCCAAGCGTTCTGCTCCTTTCAGGGCAGGGAGCCGGGGTCGATAGCGGATGCCTTCCTCATCCAGTGGTCGACCCACCTGTACTATGCGTTTCCCCCGTTCCCTCTGGTCCACAAGGTCCTCCTGAAGGTGCGCAGAGACAGGGCTCGTGTGATCATGGTGGCCCCGGCATGGCCCAGGCAGCACTGGTATACCATGCTGCTGGACTTGGCCGTAGCCGACCCAGTTCCCCTGCCCCTTCATCCGGACCTGATTACCCAGGACCACGGGTCTCTCTGTCACCCAGACCTGCAGTCGCTGCACCTAGTGGCGTGGCTCCTGCGTGGCTAACTGGTTCCGAGCTGCGCTGCTCCACGCCTGTGAGAGAGGTGCTCTTGAGCAGCAGGAAACCGTCCACAAGAGCCACGTATTCGGCGAAATGGAAACGCTTCTCCTGTTGGTGCGTAGAGAGAAATCTCCGCCCTATGGAAGTTTTGGTAACCGAAATCTTAGACTATGTTTGGTCCCTCAAAGAGCAAGGTCTGGCCTTATCGTCGTTGCGAGTCCATTTAGCAGCTATCTCCACCTTTCACCCGGGTGCGGACGGTCGCTCCGTTTTTTCTCACCCGACGGTGTCGAGATTCCTTAAAGGGCTGGAACGTTTATTCCCTAACGTCCGTCCCCCTGCTCCAACCTGGGATCTTAACCTGGTGTTGTCCCGGCTCATGGGGCCCCCCTTTGAGCCGTTAGCTACTTGCTCCCTGCTTTACCTCTCTTGGAAGGCTGCCTTTCTAGTAGCTATCACCTCAGCTAGACGGGTGTCGGAACTCCGAGCCCTTGTGGTAGACCCCCCATATACGGTCTTCCACAAAGACAAGGTGCAGCTTAGACCACACCCTGCCTTTCTACCCAAGGTGGTCTCAGCCTTCCACGTCAACCAAGAGATTTTCCTCCCGGTTTTTTTCCCGAAACCTCACTCCTCAGGCAGGGAGCAGCAGCTCCACACGCTGGATGTCCGTAGAGCTCTCGCGTTCTACATAGAGAGGACCAAACCCTTCCGCAAATCCCCTCAGCTTTTCGTGGCGGTAGCGGACCGTATGAAAGGGCTTCCTATCTCCTCCCAGAGGTTATCCTCTTGGGTTACGTCCTGTATCAGGACCTGTTATGACTTGGCCCATGTCCCTACGGGCCGTGTGACTGCGCATTCTACCAGGGCGCAGGCGTCGTCGCTGGCTTTCCTTGCCCGTGTGCCCATCCAGGAAATCTGTCGGGCAGCGACCTGGTCATCGGTCCACACCTTTGCTTCCCACTACGCCCTGGTACAGCAGTCTAGAGAGGATGCGGCCTTCGGAACTGCAGTGCTCCATGCCGCGACTTCTCACTCCGACCCCACCGCCTAGGTATGGCTTGGGAGTCACCTAACTGGAATGGATGTGAGCAATCACTCGAAGAAGAAAAGACGGTTACTCACCTTTGTAACTGTTGTTCTTCGAGATGTGTTGCTCACATCCATTCCACACCCGCCCTCCTTCCCCACTGTCGGAGTAGCTGGCAAGAAGGAACTGAGGAGCAGGCGGGCCGGCAGGGATATATATTGGGCGCCATGGCGGCGCCACTCCAGGGGGCGACCTGCCGGCCCACTGGAGTTGCTAGGGTAAAAAGTTTCCGACGAACGTGCACGCGCGGCACGCACACCTAACTGGAATGGATGTGAGCAACACATCTTGAAGAACAACAGTTACAAAGGTGAGTAACCGTCTTTTTCTCATTCTTTATTCTTGTAAAGTAAGTAATTTTCGAATACTTCATACTATCTTTGTAAAGGAAACGCCCCATCTATGTAGTTATTCCACTATGTGCCTATAACCCATTCTGAAGAAGAGTTAGAACTTTTACCTGCTGAGAGACACTGCTGGCTCGAACGGGCTTGGTTGGGTGCCTTATGACACCCACAAACTAGAGATGGGCATGAACTGAAGTCAATGAAGTTATATATGTGCAATCAGAATCAGGCACTATCTCTCCAAAACCTCACATCAAACACCTCTAAACATAGAGGTTTGACGTTAAGAACTAAATTTGAACTTTGCTATCGTGTGGGATATTCAGATTCTGAGATACAGAGGTTGTAGCTGCAAACTTGGATGCAGGGATCTGACACATGCCCATCTCTGCTGAACATAGTGTTGCATTGGTATTGTTATCAGCGAGAGTCTTCTATGGCCTTATGCAATAATAGTACCTTATGCAATTTTAGGGATTGCTCATGCACTACTGGAGTTTTGCCACTGGTTATGATTGGCACCTGACTGAGACTTCACTTAATCAGTTGCAGGTCAGGCATGGGTTGCTGAGGGAAAAGTAGCTGACCTGCTGACTTGACAGTAATTGTCTCTTGTGTTTGCTGTGAGCTTAGGTTGTGCAAGGTCACTTATGGAATCTGCTTTTTGTGCATACCAGAAACAGAAAGCCCATTGTCAGCCCTTTGCTGCTAAAGGAGGCTTATTACTGTAACTTCCTCCCTGGCCTCGAAGCATCTCCCTTCATGCCCTATATCCGAAAAGCTGCTGACAAACATCTCTTTCTCTTCCACCACTCAGAGCAAGTCAGATCCCTGAGTTCTTTCACTGGGCTTCTTCCCCATGCCATCTGCATCAACTGCAAGCCACTCTTCCTCCTCACATCCAAGGCTTTATGCCATACTGCCCTACTGCCCTTGCCTGCATCTCAGCCCTTATTTACACTGCTTTCCCCTTCTGTTGTGTCTATGCACAAGGCTGGCTTCAGGTATTTTGCTGCCCCAAGCGACTAAGCCAAAAAAAAAATAATAATGTAAAGCCGTGATCGACGGCACTTCAGTGGCAGCTCTACTGCACTGCTTCATTCTTCGGTGGCGGGTCCTTTCCTCCAAGAGTGACTGAGGGACCCACCGCTGAATTGCTGCCGAAGACCCACACGTGCTGCCCCTTTCCATTGGCTGTCCCAAGCACCTGCTTCTTGCGCTGGTGCCTGGAGCCAGCCCTGTCTATGCACCTTCCTAACCACCCAGTTTCTATCCTCCTTTCACTACTATCTTCATGCCTTGATCCAATGCATTCTCTGTACTTGGAGATCCCGCCACGCCCTTGTATCTGAGTTGACTATATTTCCTACATTCAAATCCTTCCTTAAAATTCACTTCTTCTAGGAAGCCTGATCCTTCAGTGAAGGAGTGCATAACATAGCACTTGCATCTTTATTGAGATATTTGCCTCTTTGAAACTGGGCCATTGTCTGCTGGGTGTTAAGGATCCCATGCCTAAGAGAGTTTAGTCTATGACACTACCACTTTTTTTCCAATGTGTAGTTCAATTCTGTTATTTTTCAGTATTAAAATACACTTATGATTATAGAAGTGAAGCCAAAAAAACAAACTGGTGACCTGAGAATAATGCTTTATCCTGCAAGTTTGATAGTGACTTGTGCAGGCCAGATTTAGGAATTTCCCCTTGCAACGATCAGCAGATTTGTGAGCAGTGCAAGAGTTTGAATAGTGGGACTCTGAAACAGAAGTGATTTGGGGGATTTTGACTGTGGGTTCTTTTTCTTTTAACTCTCCAAAAATGTAGGGCCCCTGGACTTAAGGTTTCTGTAATCCCGAAAGAGATTGCTAGGTCCAACAGAGAAACAACAGATGGGTATATGCTGTTATACATTCATGATATTGCCTATCATAGGTATTCTAATAAGACAAATTCTGCTCTCAGTTTTGGAGATATAGTTCCTTAGAAACTTTCCAGAAACTGAAGTGCTGGGGTTTGATCAAACTGAAAACATGCAGTGAAGCTTATGGGAAGGATACTACAGAGCCAAATGAATCAAAATGAAATAAACGGGTAACATGAATACTTGAGAAGTGAAACCACTGTTTCCATGAGTAATAATTAATCAAGATAAGTGTAATGGTCTTCATCATATATCGGTGGGGTGTGTGTTAGGAAGTATCTCCAGCCCTCTGTTAATCTAGGTTTTCATTAAGTCACCCATCACCATGATATCTAAATTTGTTCCATCCTGTACATATTCTGCTGTGTCTGGGTCTTGTGGCTCGTGTGGCAAGTAAGTCACGCTGTTTGGAGGGAAATCCCATCTGTCTGTTTTTAACTCTGAATTTGTCTACTCTTGTTAGTCTATGTGCAATGGCAATGGAATCTAAAGAGGAAAATATTCTGATCAATGACTGTTCTTGCGGGAGAACTGAGTTGCTAGCATTGGCAAGTATGTTAAGATTGCTGTCCGTATGACATGATTTGACATGTGCCCTGTGAGGGGGATAGAAATCTACCCCAGAAGTGGCTGCAATTTCAGTGGTTGTACAGGGGTAAGGTTAGGCTGAAAGGGGCTGTAGACGTATAAAAAAGCAAAGCGTTAGCATTTATTACCATATAGTTCAGGATTATGCCATGGAAGTGTCACAGGGTGCGAGGGCCTTTTAAGAGGAGTTTGGTTCTCTCCCACTGGTACCTGGTTACATGCCTCCCAGATGATGGGGTTGGGTCAGGTGACTAGGCATTGTAGGTTTCTGTAAGATGGAATCTGCTGCTTCAGAAGTTGAGGGAGGGAGACCTGGGCTAGAGAGGGGCTCTCTGGAGTGGCCTGGCAGAGATCTGGGGAGCTAGCAAAGTTGGGGCCAGATGCCCTGATACAAAGGTAGAGAGGAGAGACACCAGCAGAGAGGCAACTGTAGGGGATACAAAGATGACCCAGAGTTGGAGAGGATGGGGAAAGAAGCTTCCCTTACTAGCTAAGGGGCAGGGCAGGAGCAAAATCCCTGAGAGAGAATGAGGAGACCAGGTGGTGCATAATGCACTGAAGGGCTGGGAGACTTTAGTTTAGAGTGAAACTGTCATTTTATGTTGATATACTGGACCTCTAGCCGGGTGTTATTTCTCTGACAGGGGCCTGGTGCAGTTCTTGGGAAGCCCAAGTGGCAGCAGCAGTGGGGACCAATACCAGATGAGACGACACTCCCCTACAACAAAGAATGTTGGTTTTGTGATTTCATAGAATCATAGAAGATTAGGGTGGGAAGAGACCTCAGGAGGTCATCTAATCCAATCCCCTGCTCAAAGCACCCCTTCCAACACCAACCAATATCCTGAGACTTTAAACAAGTCCCACAGGAAATCTTTGGCAGAGCTGGGTGTTGAGCCCATAACTTGTGAGATGTCAGCCTGTGTCTTAACAAAGTCCATCCTTCCTCTCCTGCAATGGGTGCAGTTCCAATCTTGAGGCATTTACAACCCAATAGACAAAGATGAAGAAAAAAAAAACTGGCCCTGGCAGACCCCAAGTATTCTCTGGTGTAAAAATCCTGGTCCTCCTGGTAAGTGTTGAGCAATGCATCTTCTGTATTATTACGTTAAAGTTAGACCTCGGGACGCTCTTAAATGGAGCTTCATATCTGACCTCTTAGTCCTCATCCTCAAAGGAAACCTGCACAAAACCTTCAAAAGACAAGCCGGGGAACTTAAATTCATAACTCTCCTGGATACTAAAGAACAGGGACTTCACAGAGACATTGGTTTTATGGCTCATTACAAGAATTTGTAACATGCTAACACTGCCTGCTGTCCCTCAATAGCCCACTTCATTTTAAGTGGTCTCCTACAGTTTGTGTGAAGCCTGTATATTTAATCTGTCCCACCTGATATTTAGCTTGGAATGTCTGGTTACCTTCTCCTGACCAGCTCTGTGAAGCTTAACAGCTTGTCAGAAGTTGGTCCAGTAAACGATATTACCTGACCCACCTTGTCTCTCAAAGGTGGTAGAGTTGGTGTTTTTTTTGTTTTGTTTTTTTTTCAATTTTCTAGTGTTTCCACTGAAACTGGAAAACAAAAAAGTTGTTCCCCTTTTTTTCCCTCCTTTCAGTAACAGGGGGCATGTTTGCCAGAAGCTGGGTATGGGTGACAGGGGATGGATGACTTGATGATTACCTGTTCTGTACATTCCCTCTGGGGCACCTGGCATTGGCCACTGTTGGAAGACAGGATACTGGGCTAGATGGACCTTTGGTCTGACCCAATACAGCCATACTTATATTTTTATGGAGGAAAAAAAAATCTCAAAACCAAACATTTTCAATACAAACTTTTATGAGAATTGTTTCTTTCCAAAAACCTGGAGAATGAAAATGACTGGTTTTGTCACTTCCCCAACCTCCAATATTTCAACCACCTCTACTTGAAAAGATCTGTGTAAACCAACAAACAAAACCCCAACAAAACCCAGTATGCTGTATTCATTCTGTAAATCTTTTTGCACACTCAGGTTATGGTGGTTCACTGTCTGCTAAGTGAGCCTTAATGTCTCGCCCTGTTCTCTTTCTGTGGCCGTCTGTGTTGCTGATCCTCATGTGATTCCAGTCTGTGGGGGCTGGCAGGATGAGGTCATTCTCATTCAGTTGTCTTTTATACTTTCTAGTACTGTTAAAATGACAAGCACAGTCAGCAGCCATACAGTTAGAACATAAATTGTATTTCTTTGTTTCAGGCTTTCACTGTCCCTCTCTAACTTACCTTCTTGTCTGGAATGCTGTTCAAAGGATGCAATCTCCAGCTAGCTTACAGACCAAGTAGGAACTGAGGGGCTGATTCATCAATGTGTAAAGGAGATACAGGCCAGGTATAAGCCATTCTTAGAGAATACTCCTGGAGCACATGGCCTGTAGACCAGCTGCAGAGCAGGCTTCCCCAGCTTTGTGCTACCTCTACTCTGCCCCCTGCACTAGGAAGGGCTACTGTAAAGGCTAGACAAGGAGAGGGTAAATCAGGAAAGGAGGTGGCAAACTGGGGGCAGGAGTGGATGTGATGGTGGGACACAAGTCTTGGGGGGTGCTAGCCTGTGCTATCAGGCTGCACCAGCAGAGTGGAGGTGGAAGCCAGCTCTATTCTGACTCTGCCTATGCAGAGATGAATCTAGCCCTTAGTGTTCTTGCTGCAGGTCTCTCACAGTCCTGAAGCCTGGTCTACACTACAAAGTTCGGTTGATGGATCGACCGAGTTGTGCATGTGTCTATGCTCAAATTTGTCTTTGGCCAACATAAATGCTCCATGATGGTGCTGAAGTAACTCCACCCCCCTAAATGGTGTTGAGCCATGGTCAACCTACTGAGGCCAACACAGTGCAAGTGTTGACACTGCGTGACCTGTGTTACCCCTAACAGTCCTCCAGCAACTGTCCTGCAATGCCCTATAGTCACTACTCTGGTCACAACACTGAACTCCACTGCTCAGGGGTCACAGACTGGAAAACCTCCAACCTCCACTCAAAACCCTCATGTATTTTGAAATGTCTCTTCCTGATTGCCCAGCTTGGTGAGCACACCTGGCATCTCTCCCTTGTTGTGTACAACTGCCCTGCTGACCATGGCAGCTCCATGCACTAGACATGCTCCTGCCTGGAGTAGACGGGCTCTCCTGGGCCTGTGGGGAGAAGAGGCTGTGCAGGCCCACTAGGGATCAGTCATAGAAATGCAGACATCTACAAAAAGACTGCAGGTGAAGGGGTACGACAGGGATCAGCAGCATTGATGCGTGAAAGCAAAGGAACTGCAGCAGGAAAAGCATAGGGCCAGGCTGGCCGACAATTGATCAAGTGCTGAGCTGCAGACCTGCCGCCTTTACAACTGAGCTGTATGCTATACTAGGGGGGAGACCCCCACCAGCACCCCACGGAGCACTGTGGATACCTCCAATAAGCCCAAGATACAGACCCTGCTGTGGATGGGGAGGGGCCATGTCGTGGTGGTGGTGGTGAGTCCAGATATGCCACAAGCCAGGATCTTTTTGAGACTGCACAAGAGTCTAGCCAGTCCTTCCAGCAGTGCACGGACGAGCCCAATAAAGGGGAAAGACCCTCAGGTCAGTGTGTGCCTGCATTTTTTCCTTAGGGCTTGGTTACACTGGAGAGTTGCAGTGCTGGTGGTGGCTTTACAGCGCTGCAACTCACTCACCGTCCACACTTGCAAGGCACATACAGCGCTGTATCTCCCTGGCTACAGCGCTGGCTGTACTCCACCTCGGCCTGGGGAATAACTACTGCAGCGCTGGTGATGCAGCGCTGCTCTGCCAGTGTGGCCACCAAAAGCGCTGTTACTGGCCTCCGGAGGTATTTGGAGGTATCCCAGAATGCCTGTTCAGCCACTCAGCTCATCAGTTCGAACTTTACTGCCCTGGCCTCAGGTGACCCGCCCTTTAAATGCCCTGGGAATTTTAAAAATCCCCTTTCTGTTTGCTCAGCCAGGTGTGGAGTGCAATCAGTGAATCTTTCCAGGTGACCATGCCTTCACCCGCCAAATGAGCCCCAGCATGGAGCAATGGCGAGTTGCTGGACCTTACCAGTGTTTGGGGGGAGGAAGCTGTGCAGTTCCAGCTGCGCTACAGCTGTAGGAATTACGATACCTTTGGGCAGGTATCAAGGGCCATGTTAGAAAGGGGCCATGACCGGGATGAGCTGCAGTGCAGGGTTAAAGTGAAGGAGCTGCAGAGTGCCTATTGCCAAGCCCATGAGGGAAACAACCGCTCTGGCACTGCCCCCACGACCTGTCATTTTTACAAAGAGCTGGACGTGATACTTGGGGGTGACTCCACCGTCAATCCGAGGACCACGATGGACACGTCAGAGCGGGGGAGGGAGGAGGAAACCGAGAGTGAGGGTACTTGGGTGGGGGGAGACACCCCGGAGTCCCTGGGCATGCAGCCAGGAGCTCTTCTCAAGCCAGGAGGAAGATAGTCAGTTGCAGCAGCCGGTACTTGGTGGAGGACAAACAGAGGAGCGGGTTCCCGGTAAGCGGCTTTTATTTTCAGGATGGAAATTTTTTGGGAGAGGAGGGAGGGTTCTGCATGCATGCCTAGATGTGGAATAGCGCATTGATGTGGTCTATCACGTAGCGGTAATCGGCCTCGGTAATCTCTTCAAAAGTTTCAGCCAGAGCGTGGGCAATGAGCTTGCGCAAGTTTATTGAGAGAGCCACCATGGTCCTTGTCCCAGTCAGGCTAACGCGTCCTCGCCACTGTGCCGCGAGGGGTGGGGGGACCATTGCTGCACACAGGCAAGCTGCACAGGGGCCAGAGCGGAATCTGCATTGCTGTAGAAGACCCTTCCGCTCTTCCCAGGTGACCTGCAGCAGTGAGATATCTTCCAGGATCAACTCCTGTGGAAAATGTTGGGAGAGTGTTTGGTGTAGGTCCCCCTGCAGCTGTTTGCTTTCCCCAAGGCACAGAAACCCCACTACAGCCCTGAAGCAATCAGTCCCCCTTACTCACCTTTTCGGGGCTCCTGTGGGTTATGTGCACTCTCTTTGGTATGGGAAAATTATGCTATTGTGAAGAATGTTACTCCTTCACTGTGTGGGAATAACTGTCTGAGATATAAACAATGCTGCCTCTGTTAAGTGTTGCCTTTTTTTGCCTTTCCACAAGCAACATTGAGTTCTCGGCTGCCTGTGTTATCAAAAGCTCAAAAACTCCAAAACCTCCAGAAGAAGCCGCGAAAAAGCAAAGACATGCTTCAAGCAGTTATGGATCACTCTGCCAAAGAGAATCAAAAAATGCAGGACTGGAGGGAAAAGGAAAGCAGGATCCGCCAGAAAAATGAGCGGCCAGGAAGAAAAGCACAAAGCAGCCGATAAGCATCCTGGCGCACCAAGCGGACTCTATCCAGGCGCTCGTAGCCATGCAGGCAGAGCACTACCGCCCCCCGCCCCCATCCCCATCCCAAAGCTTTTTCCCTTGTGCCCCAATGTCAGCTCAAAACCCCCTTCCCCAGCATCCAGGTTCTTAACACCACCAGCTGCCTCCAACACCTGTACGTTCACCAACCAGCCCTGAGAACTACGAATCTTACCCTCTGCACTCAACCCCCATTACCATGCAGTATAGGCATCCTGAAGTGCAGCAGTCATTGCACCGCACTCCAGACATGATATATTCAAACCTGTGACTGTACAGTTCCCCACCCCACTCCCCTTGCCTTTTTAGGTTCCCAAAATGTTGTGTGTCTGTCAATATAGTTATTTTCTTTTCAATAAATGAATTATTGGCTTTGAAAACAGTCTTCATTATTGCAGAAAGTCAAAGATACCTTAGCTCAGGAAAGAAACAGGCACTGCAAATCAGCTTAGAAAAAACAGATTCCTACTAACATTATAACCACTACACTTCACTCCCGTGCAAGGCACCAAACATTACTGGTGTTTTTCAGCCTCAAATTCCTCCCTCAAGGCATCCCTAATCCTTGAAGCCCTGTGCTGGGCCTCTCTAGTAGCCCTGCTCTCTGGCTGTGCAAATTCAGCCTCTAGGCGTTGAACCTTCGGAGGTCCATGCCTGACTGAATCTTTCACCTTCCCTTCACAAATATTATGGAGGGTACAGCACGCGGATATAACCGCGGGGATGCTGCTTTCCCCCAAGTCTAGCTTCCCATACAGAGATTGCCAGCGTCCCTTTAAACGGCCAAAAGCACACTCCACAGTCATTCGGCACCAGCTCAGCCTGTAGTTGAACCGGTCCTTGCTCCTGTCAAGCTTCCCTGTATACGGTTTCATGAGTCAATGCATTAATGGGTAAGCTGGGTCTCCAAGGATCACAATGGGCATTTCAATGTCCTCTACTGTGATCTTCCAATCTGGGAAAAAAGTCCCTGCCTGCAGTTTCCTGAACAGGCCAGTGTTCCGAAAGATGCGTGCATCATGCACCTTTCCAGGCCAGCCTGTGTTAATGTCAATGAAACGCCCACGGTGATCCACAAGCGCCTGGAGAACCATAGAGAAATACCCCTTCCGATTAACGTACTCGGATGCTAGGTGGGGTGGTGCCAGAATAGGAATATGCATCCCATCTATCGCCCTTCCACAGTTAGGGAAACCCATTTGTGCAAAGCCATCCACAATGTCCTGCACGTTCCCCAGAGTCACAGTTCTTCTTAGCAGGATGCAATTAGTGGCTCTGCATACTTGCATCAACACGATTCCAACGGTCAACTTTCTCATTCCAAACTGGTTCCCAACAGATTGGTAGCTGTCTGGAGTTGCCAGCTTCCAGACTGCAATAGCCACCCGCTTCTCCACCAGCAGGGCAGCTCTCAATCTTGTGTCCTTGCTCCACAGGGTGGGGGCAAGCTCAGCACACAGTCCCATGAAAGTGGCTTTTCTCATCCGAAAGTTCTGCAGCCACTGCTCGTCATCCCAGACTTCCATGACGATGTGATTCCACCACTCAGTGCTTGTTTCCGAGCCCAAAAGCGGCATTCCACGGTGCTGAGCATTTCCGTGAATGCCACAAGCAATTTAGTGTCATATGTGTCAGACGACTCGCTATCATCGTCAGACTTCTCATCACTTTGTATCTTAAGGAATAGCTCAACTGCCAAATGTGATGTGCTGGTGAGACTCGTCAGCATACTTCTCAGCAGTTCGGGCTCCATTTCCCACAGAAATCGCACTGCACAGAAACCGTTGAGAGAGTCAAGATGGCGCCAAACATGGACGGAAAAACAGGGATTGCTGGGATGTGAAGCGATGCATCATGGGGCGTTGGGACAGGAAGCAGAATGACCCGCCCCCCCCCCTTCCCACAACCCACGGCGCCAAAATGGTGCCAAGATGGGACACTGTGGGATAGCTGCCCATAATGCACCTCTCCCAACACCGCTGCAAATGCTGCAAATGTGGCCACCCTGCAGCGCTGGTAGCTGTCAGTGTGGCCACGCTCCAGCGCTTTCCCTACACAGCTGTACGAAGACAGCTGTAACTTCCAGTGCTGCACATCTGCAAGTGTAGCCAAACCCTTACAGTCTTTAAATGTAAAGATGGTGCCTGGCCCATCCCCAAATTATCAGGACACAGGTGTCACTTTTTCATTGTTTCTCTTGTATGAGAAGAGGGAGTGGTACAACAAAGGGAGAGTTATCTGCTTTTCATTCCCTTGTGGGGTTAGGTGGTCGAAGGGCATGACGAGCAGTTTGTTTGTGTACATAGGGATGTACCTTGTATCCTTCTGAGCGATCGCAATGAAATGGCCCTGGAAATACTCTGCAACCTGCTCTGAAGGTTTCTAGGGGTGGCAGCCTTACTTTTTCCTCTGCAGAAGGGTACTTTCCCATACTACTCCAAGATAACTTTGGCAGGCACCATTGCAGTACACAGGCTAGCAGCGTGCAGGCTCGGGTGCCTTCGGGACTCCAGCATCAGCTGTGCTCTCTGTGCCAAAGCTGAAGTGTCAACAAGTCCGTCTTATATAAGACTTTTATGGGAATAAGGGAAGTGAGTCCTGAAACTTATCTTTCACTTTCTGCTGTGACAGTAAATAAAGCGATACATTTGTCTATTATAGCTGTTGCTGCTGCTGTTGGTGCCTTGCAGGGTTTCCCCTCCACACCCGGGAAATGTCTGACCCTGATGAGGAGGAGAAAGAGGACTAGGGAGGATAGATTCTGCAGGCCAGTGCTGCACTGGACCATGACCAAAGGGCCTGGAGGGTGAATATAGCAGACAGCATGGAGAAGGAAAGAGCAGATAGGAGAGAGGCCCAGGTGATCCAGCAGGACTAGGAGTGGGACATGCAATAGGACATAAGGGGTGTCTCAGTAAGCAAACACAGATGCTGCAGACTCTTGTGGCCCTACAGGCCAAATAATCACAGGCTCACCTCCCTCTGCAGTCACTGGAGAACTCAATTTTATCACCTTCCCCCAGACATTCCCTGTGGCATTTGGGGCCACACTCCTACCCCTACCACTCCATGCAGAGGGACACTAAGGATAACCACAGATTCACATGCACTGACCTCTGAGCGCAATGGTTGGTCTATGTGTATGCAAAATGGACAGGATATTTTCTACCTTTCCAATTAAAGTTCTGTTCCATTCATTTCTTTTAGGAGTTTGTATTGTATATGTTTTTCACTGCACCTTATTTCCAAAAAACAATGCAAAAAATAAATTCATTTTTATTATTGTACAACATCTACTGGAGAATGCCTACACCTGCTCCTAGACCCATTACTTGTAATTGTACAGGAGCATGGAACTCACCGGATCAGTGAAAAACACTGTAATAATTATAAATGTACAGCAAGCCCTGCATAATTCCTAATGGCCCCCACAACTTCAGGACCAGGTAGAGAACAATAAACCTGTGCTGGGGCTGGGCATTAAAGCGCTCTTTTAAGGCCCTTCTGAGCCTCATAGCTCTATGCTGAACTCTTCAAACTCCACCTCCGTCCTCCACCCCATGAGCAACTTTTTCTCCTGTGCCTCACACTTGTTATGCAGGATGCAACAGGCAGATATGACTATTAGGATATTTTTCTCACTGAGATCCATTCTTGTGAACACTGCCAGCATCCCTTCAATCTTTCAAAAGCACATTCAATTGTCTTTCTGCGCCTGCTGAGCTAGTAATGAATCTTTCCTTGGTGCTGTCAAGGTAGCCAGTGAAAGGCTTCCTGAGCAGTTCCCCAGAATTACTACTGGCATTTCAACATCACCAGTGGTAATCTGCCAGTCAGGAAAGAATGTCCCAGTTTGCAGCAGTCCTGTGGTCTTAAAGATGTGAGCAGTCTTCACTGATTTTGGTGCTGCATCCCTGGTGATCAACCTGTGCTTACACAACCATAGAAAAGTAGACCCTTCTGTTGCTGTCCTCTGTGGCAAGGAGGGCTGGTGCCAAAATAGGGATGTGCATGCCATCTATCACCCCACCACAGCTTGGAAACCTTATTTCTGCAATCCATTCACTGTGTCCTGCACACAGTTCTGCAGAGCAGGAGATGACTAATTACTCTCTGCACTTGCATGACAATGTCCTCACATTGTTGATTTTCCAACTTCAAAATGATTGCCCATGGACCAAAGTAAGACTGCCACTGGCTTCTCAACTCTCAGCGCAGCTCTCATTCTGGTGTCCATGTGCTGGAGGGCTGGGCATAGCCCAGCGCACAGATCCAGAAACATGTCCGATTGCATTCAAAAGTTGAGCAGCCAATGCTTGTTGTTCCAAACTCGCATTACAAGGTGATCCCACCAATCAGTCCTTGTTTCTTGGGCCTAGAAGTTGTACTCCACCATCTGCAACTCATCATGCCCTCTATTGTTGTGGTTCTTCTTGCTGCTCTGCAAATACCAGAGGATTGTTCGTCCTGAGTCTGCAACATTCAGGACAATGGTGCAGAGCTCTGTGGGCTCCATGATTCTCTCAGAGAGGGTGGTCACTGAAAAGGGCTATGCAGGTTTATAAGATTTTTTTAGAAAGGTGTAGAAATTATGGGATGGAGAAAGCTGCATGATGGGAACTTGAACTTTTAAAGGGCGGGTCACCTGAGGCCAGGGCAGTAGAGTTCGAACTGATGAGCTGAGTGGCTGAACAGGCATTCTGGGATACCTCCGAATACCTCCAGAGGCCAGTAACAGCGCTTTTGCTCCCAATCACCTCTATCTGACTCATTTCTGTCCCACCACTCATTTCCGAAATTTTCCAGAAGGCATTGCTCATAGACAAGTGCATATTAGGATACTTATCTATGGTGCATTGCACTGTGCATAGACATGTACTTCTGGGAACTGTGTAGTGCAGATGTAAATAGCCAAATACACACACACACACACACAAGGGATATACTAACTGTGGTGACTTTACACCAATGTAACTTGTGTCAACCACAGTCTGTAGTGTAGATGAGAGTTTGGAATCTCCCGGTATCCCCGCCAAAAGTCTGCATTGCAACAAGGCAGAAGCCTCAGATTGGGCAGGCATGTCCATGGCATGGTCCCTCTTTCAGTCCTATATATTCCATTTTTTTACATATATATAAAACCGAGCAGGTTCTGCTTTCCAAATCCTGATTTTGAAGCTCTGAGCAAGATTATACAACTTGGCCGCAGCTCTCTGTCATCTGTTCATGTTGCTGTAAAAAGTGTGATTTAATTTTATTTTCACTTTGCTCTAAGTTGGGTTGACATTTCAGAGCTGGAAAATCTGTTTTCATGACTTTGTTAACTTTCAAAATCCCCACACATGGGAAATCCTGTTAGATGTACAGAGAGCCAGTAGGAACCTGCTCTCTGTATGTCTATGTGATTTTTTTGTTTGCTCAAAAGAAGGCTAAATTTAATTATCTAATTATCTCTAATTAGGGTTTTGGAAACTACTTAATTCCTGAAAGCTGCAACTCTTTAGCTATCTGTTAGCTTTCCTGACGCAATCAGTTTCCAAGTCTCTAATAAATCCCGTTCCACTACTAATATAAATGCTGGCACATAAATTAAGGCAGCTCAGAAACAACTCTTATGAGCTGGCCTTTCCACTAGATATTATCTCAATGCTAAAAGTATTTGAAGAGTATAAACACCAAGGAGGGAGAGGAATTGTTTAGGGTGATCTCAAGCATGTGTATAATTAAGACTATGATGTGCTGTGCATAAGTTATCAGCAGGCTCTAAGGTGCATCTGCTTTCAAACAAACGGGTAAGAGAATGGGGAAATTTATTCATTTGAACAAATATGCCCTTGTAACATGTAAAATGTGTCATGTTCCTATCTACTTGCTGGTCCACAGGGAAAGTAATAGTCTGCGGTTGCTACCCACTAATGAGGTTATGCCTGTAGCTAAGGTGACAGAGGTCAGTGGTTTGGTGATGAAGGTTCCATATTCAAACCCAACTGATGACCTACAGTAAGTCCCCTAACAAGAACCAAGGACCATTCCTACTTGGCAAATAAGCACATTGAGCGTTCCATGCTGCAAGTGTTTAAACTATATTTCTTGGGGTATGGGGAGAATACAGCATGTAGACTCTAAGGTCAGAAAGGACCATCATGATCATGTAGTTTGACCTCCTGCACATTGCAGGCCACAGAACCTCACCCACCCACTCCTGTAATAGACCCATCACTTCTGGCTGAGTTACTAAAGTCCTCAAATCATGATTTAAAGACTTCAAATTACAGAGAAGCAATATAGACATTTACACTAGTCTAAACCTGTAAGTGACCCATGCCTCACGCTGCAGAGGAAGGCAACGCCATCCCCCAGGGTCTCCGCCAATCTGATCTGGGGGAAAATTCCTTTCAGACCCCAAATATGGTGATCAGTTAGACCCTGAGCATGTCAGCAAGACCCACCAGCCAGACACCTGGGAAAGAATTCTCTGTGGTAACACAGAGCCCTCCCCATCTAGTGTCCCATAAAGCAATATAGCACCATATTCTGGTTCTGCAACTTGAAGGAGAGTGGGCTGAGGATTTGTATGGAAGTTTGGATGTATTGTGCTCTGGGAAGTTTCAGTGAGAGAGCTGGTCCATGTTACATTGAGCCTCTCCCTCTCTTTGGGATCCTTTCTCTCTGTATACAAATGTATTCATGTCTCCTCCATCATCAGGGCAGAGGTACTTCACTCATGTCCCTGCCTGCCTCTCCAGTTACTGTCCCAACTCTCTTCTTCCCTTTGCCTTGAAACTCCTGCACATACTTCCTCACTGCCCGCTCATGGCTGGATCCATTCCAGTTTGGCTTCAGCCCACTCCTCTGCACTGAAATTGCTCTCTCCAGAGTCTCCCGTGACATTTTCCTGGCCAAAAGTCAAGGCCTCTACTCCATCCTCATTATGCTTGACCTATTTGCTGCACTTAACACTGTGCTTCATGCTCTCCTCCTTATCAGCTCACCCTTTCTTGGCTTTGATGGTGCTTTTTCTTCCTGAGTCTCTAATCATACATTTGGGGGAAATGCCTTGTAGTGCTGTAGCTGTTTTACAGTGGTGCAAAGTGGCTACAAAGCAGGTTCCCTGTGATCCCCCTGGTGCAGGGCAGATGTAGAGATCCCCAGGAATCTCTCCTTGGTTTATTAACATCTATCAACTCCTACAAACACCTGCTTTCCCTCCTCTACCCTCCCCACCACTGTAGGTTGTTGTCATAGCCCCAACTTCTTCACACAGAAATTGTCACAGGAAACTGAAGTCAGTGGCTGGTGACTTGCTGACTTCAGTCGGAGTTGGCTCAGACCTTAGCCAATAATTCCTGTGGGTCTTTCACACATTAGCAGAGAGAAACATTAAAGGAAAATGTGATTGTTACAATCACTGACATTATTGTTACAATCACAAGAGGACTCAGAGCGGGTGCAGTGTTTGCAACTACCTTATTTGTAAGCTGTCTTGGGCAGGAAGAGAGGAAGGATGGTCTAGCGGTTAGGGACTAGCCTAGGATTTGGGAGAATGGCATTCAAGCCCCTGCTCTGGCACAGACTTTCTGTGGGACATTAGGCACTTTGGATGGAATGCTAAAAAGCAGTTTGGCTCATAACTGCCATTGAAATCAATGGTTGCAGTGGGGTTGTAGCCATGTTAGTCCCAGGATATGAGAAAGACAAGTAGGTACATCGATGGTATTTTCATCCTCTGGACAGACAACCTAAACTCCCTCATAGATTTGCACCAAAACTTCAACAACCACCAATCCACCTAACTACCTCTAAAACACTCCCACACCAGCATCAACTTCCTGGACACCATAATCAGCTTCAACAGTAAAAGCCTGCAGATAACTGCATACAAGAAATCCATGGATCACCACACTGACCTTCACCGATCCAGTAACCACCCCAAACACAGCAGGAAATCTGTTATCTGCAGTCAGACCCCTCAGGTACCATAGGATTTGCTCTGAAGAGAAAGTCCAGATGCACACCTAAACACACTTGAAACTGTTTTCACTAAACAAGGACACTCTACCAGAGAAGTAGATCACATCAGGGAACGGACCACACAGACACCCCAGGATAACCTGCTTCAATACCGAAAAAGAAAAACACACTGACTGCAACCCCTAGTTGTCACTGTCATAAACAGATAGCTAAGGGTTAATGTCTCTTTCACCTGGAGCACCTGACCAGAGGACCAATCAGGAAACCGGATTTTTTCAACTCTGGGTGGAGGGAAGTTTGTGTCTGAGTCTTTGTTTTCTGGCTGCCTGCTTTCTCTGAGCTTTGGAGAAGTAGTTTCTACTTTCTAGTCTTCTGTTTCTAAGTGTAAGGACAAAGAGATCAGATAGTAAGTTATATGGTTTCTTTTCTTTGGTATTTGCATGAATATAAGTGCTGGAGTGCTTTGATTTGTATTCTTTTTGAATAAGGCTGTTTATTCAATATTCTTTTAAGCAATTGGCCCTGTATTGTGTCACCTTAATACAGAGAGACCATTTGTATGTATTTTCTTTCTTTTTATATAAAGCTTTCTTTTTGAGACCTGTTGGAGTTTTCTTTTCTGGGAAATTTCAGGGAAATTGAATCTGTACTCACCAGGGAATTGGTGGGAGGAAGAAATCAGGGGGAAATCTGTGTGTGTTGGATTTGCTAGCCTGATTTTGCATTCCCTCTGGGTGAAGAGGAAAGTGCTTTTGTTTCCAGGACTGGAAACGGAGAGGGGGAGTCACTCTGTTTGGATTCACAGAGCTTGTGTCTGTGTATCTCTCCAGGAGCACCTGGAGGGGGGAAGGGAAAAAGGATTATTTCCCTTTGTTGTGAGACTCAAGGGATTTGGGTCTTGGGGTCCCCAGGGAAGGTTTTTCAGGGGGACCAAAGTGCCCCAAAACACTCTAATTTTTTGGGTGGTGGCAGCAAGTATCAGGTCCAAGCTGGTAACTAAGCTTGGAGGTTTTCATGCTAACCCCCATATTTTGGACGCTAAGGTCCAAATCTGGGACTAAGGTTATGACAGTCACCTACCACCACACTTTAGAATCCATATAGGATAGCATCAAACAATTACAACCCATACTTGATGGGGATCACATCCTGAAAGAACTCTTTCCAGAACCTCCTCTTTTTGGCCTTCAAACAACCCTCCAACCTCTCCAAGCTCATCATTGGAAGAAAGCTTCGTGTAGACCAGGACACCAAATATGACACCAACTCAAAGAGGCAGCAGATCCTGCCACAAGAACAGATCTAAAACCTGCAAACATATCTCTACTGCTACAATGATCAAAACCCTCCACAATACCTTTCAAGAGCCAGGAGTCCACACATGCCTATCACAACATACGGTGCATCACATACCCCAACAACATCTATGTGGGTGAAATCAGACAATCATTATGATCTTGACTGAACTCACTCAGAAAAATGATAAAAGACAAAAATACCCTATCAAATGTGGGTGAACACTTTTCACAAAGTGATCATAACATAGCTGACCTCCCAGTCCTCGTTCTCAAAGGAAATCTGCACAGCACTTTCAAAAGACAAGCGTGGGAACTTAAATACATAACTCTGCTGGACACTAAAAAACATTGATTTAACAGAGACACTGGTTTTATGGCTCATTACAACAACTCCCTACTACCTGCTAATTGTCCACTTCATTTTAAAGTAGTTTGCTACAGCATGTGTGAACCCTTTATATTTAACAATGTCCCACCTTGTATGTAGCTTGGACACTTGGGTTACGTTCTTCAGACCTGAGGAAGAGCTCAGGTGAAGCACAAAAGTTTGTTCCTTCCATTAACAGAAGTTGGCCCAATAAAAGATACTCCTGCACATACTTTGTCATTGAAATCAATATGAGTTAGGAGCCTTAAGAGAAGTTAGGAGTCTGAATTCTTTCGAGAAGTTAGCCCTTGGTCACTCTGTACCTCAGTTCCTCATCTGTAAAATGAGAATAATAGCACTTCCCTATCTCACAGGAGTATTGTGAGGTGCTCTGATACTATGATGATGGTTCCTAGCTATCTTGCTGTTTGCACAGTACATGCCACAGTGGGCCCCTGATCTTACTTAGGATATACTGGTGAGGTACTATTGAGAATGCTTGAAACTCATTTTTTGAAAGGGAGTAGTAGACTTCAAGTTAATTTTGTCCCCTCAGTGCTTGCTTGGCTTGAATAAGGACTGCAGGACTTGCTTCACAGATTTAAAGGCTGTTTGGTTGGTTCTGACAGTGGTGTTCAATCTACTGCAGTTTTAATTTCATTTCAGTGTCACTATGTGACCAGACAAAGCACAGTTTTTCCCCTTTGCTGATTCATTTAATTTAGTTTGTATTTCTACCCTCCTCTTCAACCTAGAAATAAACAAAAAATGTATAGATCGTCACCTATCAGACTTAAATGACTGCTTTTGCAACCTGGAGGGGGAAAAAGAGCTAATTTCCCTTTATAAAAAGATCTGAGAATGGAATATGATCCTAAGCCCAGACAATTAGTACTAGAAGTCTGAGAGGCCTCTCTTCTTGAGGTTGAATTGAAAATGTTTAGTGCATGTCAATATAATCAAAAGGTTTATAAATAGCCAGAGTGAGGCTGATATTTCAATCAGAAAGTGGTTTCTGCTCAAATAAATCATGGGAAAATGGAATACTATTTCTGTGAGGAGACAAGAAAGATGTTTTCCCAGGCAGGAAGTACAAAAGCTGTTTATATGACAATGCCTCCTCTATTTTAAAAGTTGAATGGGAAAATATATCTGAAAATAGCTGAACATTATAAACGTATCAGGGCCAGAAGGAGATGAATAATAACAAATTTATCAGATGAATTTCACCTTTTTCCTGTTCAAGAATTACATGTGAACAGCTTATGGTAGCCAAATATTCTGAGCAAATGATTCTTGATTTGTGGAGGGTATATTTCACAGTTCATTGCAAGTATTGGTCTAATATTTGCAATTCAAGTTGTGTTGGTTAGTTTTGACTGGACATCTATTGTTTCTGTTCCCTAATTGCAAGTGTGCATCTTTCCTCTCATTCTTTATCTTAGTGTTGTTTACAGTGCTCATTGCCATAGAATCAGAGTGCTCTCTGAGTAAATTAGTCTGCATGGAAATGTCCCTTCATGAGTCTTCGGCTTTTCTCCCCTACTGGTAGAAGAAGCTATGCTTGGGATATCCCTTAGCTGTCCCATCAATTTGGTTAGAGTGGGAAAACTTTGTCAGAGGAGAGATTGCAATGGTTACAATTCAGAGTAGTCTGACAACTGTTCATCTACGAACCACTGTGACAGCTGCACTCCTATGAGACAATGCCGATCAAAAAGCCCAGGAGGAAGCATTTGAGAACACAGGGATGAAGCATTCTTGGCTAAGAAGATCCAACTATGGAACAAACTTCCAGGCAAATCCGGAATCTAACCACTTTAAAAAACACTGCAAATACCTTCCTCTTTGAAAAAGACATTTTATAATAAGAATGATGCTAACAACACCGACACTCCCTTCGACCACTAAACACCTACCAACAAAAAATGGCGGGGAAAGCAAACAAAAACCGTACCCTGTAGCAGGGTGGCTGCCCCACTCCATGAGAAAAAGGGCTGGAACAGCGCCAGAGAGGCTGCGCAGACCAGCAGTCAATCAGCAAAGGCCTATGAAGACCCAATCAGGGCAAAGAAGGAGGCAGCCAAACAAGGCCAAGCTGAGCCCTATATAAAGGTTGCCTAGCAAAGCTGAAGGCAGTCTCTTCCTGAATAGTAAGGAGGTAGCACCTTGGACAGAGCAGTGCTGGGTAGGCTTGGGGGAGCAGAGGAGAGCTCCGGCCCAGTTACCTGCCAGGCTACAGCCCCTGCTAAAAAGGGTCGAGAAGGTGCACAGAGCCAAAGGGAAAGTGGCCCAGGGAAGATAGGCAGACAAGAG
Organism: Gopherus evgoodei; assembly: GCF_007399415.2. Taxonomy (NCBI): domain Eukaryota; kingdom Metazoa; phylum Chordata; order Testudines; family Testudinidae; genus Gopherus; species Gopherus evgoodei. The sequence continues at coordinate 351,579,523 of NC_044322.1, forward strand.
GGGCAAGAAGAAGGGCAGAGAGAGGCTGCCACTGGAGGGTCCCTGAGTCAGGACCCAGATTAGCTGGTGAGCCTGCGTCCCCTTGCATGGCACCTGGCCACAGAGTAGTGTGGTCGAAACAGACTGCAACTTGCCCTGAGGTGAGGAGCTAGAATTTGGGGTTGTGGTTGGCCACTGAGGCAGGTGCAAGCTGAAGGACTGTCGTTACTCCCCCCCCCGCCCCCTGGAAGGGTGTGAGAATGGAGTAGTGGGTGCTGCAGGAGGGCAGTGTCCTGAAGCAGACAGCAGGGAGCAACGTGGTTCCCAGATCAGCAGAGCAGACAATGGGCGGGACACCATGTGCAGAGGATGCTCCATGGCTGACAAGAGCTAATTCCCAAGCAACCAGCAGAAGGCACCAGCGGTGGGGAGTCCTGATGCCTGATACATACCCCAAGTAGAGTTTCCATCTTGAAAAGGGAGAAATGCCAGACAGTCCTCTAGGGATATTGCTGTTACTATTGTTTTTATGTTGAAGATGCTTAAATACTATGGGAATGGGCAACAGTATATAACCTTGGATATGGAAGCTTGTTCTAGAGCTGAATCCCTTTGATTAAGGACAGTTTTTCTCTGACTACCATGTGATTTGGTTTGGGCTTAGTAAGCTACAATTTCAAAGAGAAATGTGGTCATCTTAGAGTCTTGCTTCAAATCTATTGAAATAAATGGAACTCTTTCTATCAGCTCCAGTGAGTGTTCGCCCTGGGTAGGCAGCAGATGGAGACGCAGTAGTTGATGTAGCTGTGTTCTGACTTCTCCATGACCTTGTAGATCAGAAAAAAGGCCACGTGATAGAAGTAGGCTGGGAGCCAGTGATGGATCAGGGTATGATGTGTTCCTCTGTATTGCTGCCAGTCTGGTGGTGTCAAATGTATGGATCAATATGCCCAAATACATGTCTGAGAGTAAAAGGTCAAGTTTCCTAGCAAGCTGGAGATGTACAAAGGCATTTTTCACCACTGATACTACATGGTTTTCTAGGCTAGGTAAAGAATAAAACTTGACCCTGAGACTTTGCCCTACTTTGAACAGGATGCAGGTATCTTTGATGGAAGGAGATGAGCAAACCAGACAGTTCTCAAAAGCATTTTCCCCACATCAGTCTGGTCTTGCCTGAACTCTGGCTTAACTAACTATTCTTCATGAAAGCATTGATTTCTAGTAGGTGTGGTCACACTTTTGTGATATCAATTGATTCTGTGGAAAAGGAGATACAGAGCTCATTGCCATCCCCATCCTATTGGTAACAGTCTATGACTCAACATGTTAGACAGCTGGGACATTTTTAGTTAGGAGCCTATCTCTGCATTTTGAAGACAAACTTTAGATGTCACATTTGAATATTTTGGCCTTAATATTCAGTTATCTTCCAGATGCACAACACTACTTAACTGGAGTAACAGTCTGCTTTTGACAGCATCTATAATCATATTTCAAAACTAGTGCTCAAAGTGACATCTCTTTTTAAGATACTTGTTTCCCATGGTTCCTACAAGTAGAAGTGCTTAGGTTTTCTCAAATTCCCTTTCAAGATTCAAAGTTACTCTTAGCTTTTGATCAGAGTCCAAAGGGTAGAGTATTTACTATAACTGTCACAGAAGTTAAGGAAAAGTTTTGTTGAGGGGGAGGGAAATTTCTTAACCAAGAACAGTTTACATCAAAAATAGTTTCCAGAAAAGGAATAAATATGCTCAGCAATCATTCCATGTCCCAGAGAACTCATGAAGGATACCATGTGTCTCCTGTATGTCACATGATGTCTCTGTTTCTGGATGGACTCAGTTCTGACTCGCTCTGTCAGTCCAAGTGCATCATTCAAAATATCTAGGACAGTGCATGTTCCTTGGCATTCATAATCTTGGTATTGAACCTAAAAAAATTTGTGTCAAGGCCTTGGACATCTAAAAGCCTTTGAATGGTGCCCATTGGCCCCCTGGCACCGGTGACGAGTTTATACCATTGTTCTCCTGCTTTAAGAACTATCATCCTCTTTGTTAGATAGGAAGAAAGTTTTCTGTCAACCAAAAGCTGAGGTACTGATTGAAATGCTGAGTTATTAGTGCTAGACCCTGGCTACTGGGAAAAGAATTAGGGAGCTACATTTAAACATTTTTTCCAATTCCAGCCAGATCAAGTTCCAACATGCTAATGAAGTACTAGTTTATCTTTATGAGTTCCACCAAGTCTGGTGGACAACCAGAGTTCAGATCTGGATTTGTTGGTGAAACCAGACTTGAGGAAATTGCAGCTGTAACCTATTTCTACATTTGATCACTTTGTTACCCTGCAGTAAAAGCTCTGGTACCCTAAACAGGACAGAGGAGACCATCGGTGTTTGGAGCACAGCTTACAGTACTTAGTGACATCTCCCTGCAGAGGTATGTTTGCACTTAGGGGAAATTACTATAAGTTTGTATGCACTGGTACAGGTACACCAGTGCTACCAATGGTGTGGAGAGCACTAGAGTAGGCCAACTGCTTGTGTGTTCACTATTGTACCATGAAACCCTACTCAAAACAAGCCAAACAGGCTATAGTGCAGAAGGTCTTTCTAGGGGTTATATTATTCCTTGCACTGTCTGACTGGTACAAAGCACCCAGAAAACAGACAGATCTGCAGAGCCCTGAAAATCCACAGATATCCATTTTAGATTCGCAGACCATTTTTGTGGATCACAGCTAGGATGAAGATACAAATTATGTGTCCATGCAGGGCTCTGCCGCACACACTCATCCGAACGGAGTGGTTGTCATGCAGCCCTCAGGCTCCAGCTCAACTCTCTGAATCACACAGCAATGGAAATAGCCCACTGGGCATTCTGGGAGTTAAAGTCTCCAGCTTGCTTGGAGGAGGTAAACTCCAGAAGGGAGTGAGTCAAATGCCATTTTGAAAGAGATGTGGTTGTACTTTAAAGTAGCAGGTGACAACATCGGGTGCTGTGAGGAGAGTAGTTGTTGTTGCTGTTTATCCTAGCCAGGTCTGCATGGATTAGAGCTGCCGTGGCTGCGAAGGGGTGTCTGAGCGCCCCCCCCCTGCAAGAGTTGGTATACATGGCCCCTCTACTGCCCAATCTGCTCAATCCTAGGCTAGGGGCCATGTTGGGAGCATGGCTGCTCTGGCTATACAACCTGTTGTAGGGTGCTCTAGGGCTTGTAGCCAGCTGGCATAAGCTAAAGTAGTTCTCAGGCTGCTGCAAACTATGCTGGGTCAGGGCAGTGCAGATCCACAGTGTGAGTTAGGAATCCATAACCAGCTCCCTGGTGGCATCTTCCTGCTGCTACAAGTGGAAGGTGAGTGAAGTGAATAATCTGGGCCTAGGTGTCTGTAACAGTGTAGCCTTCAATGCTCCTTTGGGGGCACTCTTGTGAGCTGGAAGAACCAGAGGGAGGTTTTTTCACTGGAGGAAAACCCGAACACTTCTATAAGTCTCTGCATAGAGTATAGATATTTGGCTGGAGTATAGATATTTTTGAGCCAGCTGCTACTCCCATGGCATTTTTGATAAAGGACAGTCTAGATGCTCGGTAGGATTTATGAGTCTCTGGGAGCAGAACTCCTGAAGAGTGGCTGGGTGTGAGTTCCTCTCCAGCTTGGCTGGGCCGAGAGGAAAAGCAGCTTTGCTTCCTGACTGACAAAGCTCATCAGAGCAGATGGATACTGTTTCTCTGATAAGCAGTTAAAAGATAGTATAGACAGAGTGTGTATGGTTACCCATTGTTCAGGTTGCCTACATGTTTCCATTATCAAAGGTCATTTTAGCTAGCACATAACTTTCTCCTTGCTTCATCTTTTTCAGATTAGGTTTTATCTACTTGCACGGAGTTGAGGAGAAAACTTTCCCTAGAAGGGTAACTGAAAATGGTGGAGTCATAATCAAGCACAGAGGGAGTGAAATTAATGCAGGTTTTCTGCTAAGAGAAAGACTTTGTGACCTGTCTTTGAACAGCTGTAGCATCACAGACTGATGACAGAAACTGGAAATTTGCCGAAGGCCATAGTCTTTAGCTGCAGGGAATTGGGCAAAAGTGTGTGTGAAGGATGCTCTGTCTCTGCCCTCCAAAGACTATGATTCAGCTGCAAGTTTTCTGGGCTACTACTCAGCTACCACGATAGGTGCAGAACAAGAAGCTTTACATAATAGAGGAGGGGAGACAGGAGGCTCCAGGTGGCAGCAGATCCTCTGCCCTTTCCCGGATCTACCTATGATTGTTTTGCACAATCAAAGTGTGCAGCTGAAGTTTTGCAAGACCCAGACCATCCTTCACAGAGCCAACCTCCCCCTATTAGTTTCATAAATTCCAATAGCTGGAAAGAAAACCTGGTACAATGCAGCTCATCCTCTACCCTCCTTCCCCTGATTCTGCTACCTCGACTCTCCTATCCTTTCTCACTCACCCTTGAATTGTTCGCATCATTCCCTGCCTGCACAGTTTGCTCCTTACTCTTGGGAGGCACCTTGCAGCCATCATTCTGACAACAGCTTCAGTTTTCTCCCTGGGCTTTGCATGCTCATTGTCTTTCCTCCACCCTGTAGAGTAAAGATATGGGTACCAGCTGATGCTGCAGTTGGATCTGGTCCCCAGTGTAAAATTATGGTACTGAATCAGCCGAAGGAATTCTGTTTGAGGGACATTATCCCAGTAGTTACATACACATGCACGTACATTAACAACTGCCACATCTCTCCACACATTACCTCTGGGAGCTAGAAAGCTCTTTTAATGGAAGGCACATATGGATTTACTGGATGAAAATGGAGACTTTTTACAACCCCTTCCCAACTCCTCCCCTGCCCCTCCTGGAAAGAACACTTCAGTTGAGCTCCTCTGAGTGTTCTGCCTCATTAATTCTGCAATCTCTGTTTGAATAGATGACAGGCAGAATGTATGACCTCTACTAGGAGCAAAATTTACCCTAATGTTGGGGTGTGCTGTATAAACATCACCATTCACAAGCTAGAATTACAGGAGGTTGAAAGGTTTCCTAAAACCAGAAGCCAACACTTTCAAATCCAGATTCCTCAAAGTGAAGCACTTAAATCCGTATTTAAGGTGCTAACATAAAAGTTTGCTTGATTTTTTCAGGAGTCCTGAGTAGAGACTTTTATGCACTCTCTGCATTTCTGAAACACCAGTCATTTTTATTTAGGTGTTTAAAGATGTAATTTAGGAGCGTATCTTCAGGTACTCATGTTTGCAACTTTTGGGTGGGGACCCCTTATTTACACAGATGTAATCCCATAGATTTTGGTGGAGAATTTGGTATCTCTGCACCTTAAAGATCTATGCCAGGAGTCTCAAACTCAATTTACGTTAGGGCCAGTGCCAGTCCTCAAATCCTCCCAGCGAGCCAATAATGTCACTGAAGATGGTTTTCAGAAAATAAAACACTTATATTATATTTTTTATTTCACATTTCTTAGAAATAATAAAACTGTTATACAACTTTATACAATTCTTTGCCAGTCAGAGAGTTTTTAGTGTTTGCCAGACACCTGGCAATGCTTCAGTTCTGTCAGTTTGTTGATGTTTTGTTGCAGTGATTGAGCAGTTGAAACTTTCAGGACTGCAGCAAGGTGTGCATCAGATAATTGTGTTCGGTCCACTTTCCCACTCTCCATGCTCTGCTGACTGCAGGACCTTGCTGGGCTAGGCCTTCTTGGGCACAAAAGTGGCTGAGGAGGAGGATGCACAGTCCTGGTCTGCCCACTGGTCAGATGCAGGGGTGAGGAGCATGGCTACTACCCTAAAGAGATGGGGCAGTGGGTGGTTCTAGCCCTTCTGTGTGTCTGGGATTATGCTACTCCTGCTGAGATAGTCCTCTCCTACCAACATTATATGGGATAGTGGGTAAAAAAGTAAATAAAGGGCCCCATTTCATTACACAGACCTGCAGTGCCAACAGCTAGAAAGAACCTCTTTCCTTGCATCTTATCTTCACCTTATCTTATCGGCAGGCACCAGCACATTGCCTCCTTGCAGGCACTGTCTCCCAGTCCTCCCATTGGCCATGGACTCAGCACTCGGGGACAGGGGGACGGAGACAGAGTGCCCCCTTGCACTGTCATTGAAGCCACACAACTCACGCCACCTCCTAGACTATTTTCCACCCTTTTCCCTTGCTCCTTTAGCCTCACGTTGCCCAGCTCTCTGTGCCCTGTGACTCATGACGCTTCCTCCATGGCTGATTCTGCCCGACGACTAGTGATGGTATCTCTGTCCCTCTTCCCCACCCAATGGGACCTGTAGTGGAGAGGGGGATGACACCTGCAGCAGACAGAGATGGCAGCTTGGCAGCATCTCTCCTGCCCACCCCCCTCATACCTCCCCCATGGCTGCCAGCCACGACGACCAGATGAAAGAATTTGTTAAACGTTTCCATGGGCCCCAGTGGGGAGGTTCTCGTGCCGCAGATGGCCCATGGGCAGGGACTTTTAGGACCCTGATCTATGCACTAAGGTGACACAATAAAAAAACACTCTGATACATAAGTGATGGATCATTCCGCTTGTGTCTTTTTTGTGTGTGTGTCTTTCCCAACTTATCTAACATTTCAATTTTCAAAGGGCTTGGATAAGCTGCTGACAAACCTGGAGAATGAAGTCCTCTGTTTGAGCCTGATCCAGGGTCCACTGAAGTCACTGGAAAGTCTCCCATTGACTTTAGTGGGCTGTGGATCAGGTGTATTTGTAACACCAACAGACACCGGTCATCGACGGGCAGGATCGACCCTGGGACCTCTGGAGCTAAATGCATGAGCCTCTACTGCATGAGCTAAAAGCCATGTGGCTGTTAACTAAAGCTGTAGAGTAGACTCGTTAATCTCTCTCTAAGTGGTGTCAGTGTCACTAGAGGGGACAGAACACCACACCCAGGAGGTATGTGGGTTACACTTTGTCCACTATTACAGGAGTCAGCAGCACAAGCTTCCCCAGCGCTGTGCCTCCACTCAGTCTTGGAGGGACCTCTTCTAGGCATGACAGTGGAATTTGTTCTTGAGTATCTCTTGCTTAGTGTCTCTGCTCAAACTTTAAATGAGTTGCAGTTGCGATGCAGACATTTGGAAATGGACTGAGATCACCAGTAAATTTCAGATAGACTGCTAAGCAAATTTCTTGGGAAGGTGCTACTGACCTGGGCTGACTTTTAAGCTGGCAATCTGAAAACAGAGAAGCTCCATAACCCATTGCCGGACACTTGATTATTCTGAACTATATGCAATATATAACACATCAAACAGAAATGATACATTAGTGGTATAATAAAGATTGTGTTAATAAGAAGAGTGCCCTAAAAATCATTTTAAATGACTTTTTCCCAAATAACAAGAACAGGACAATGCTATCATGTCTTTTACCTTTGAATCATATGTGTTCCTGGGGCCAAATACATGCATTTCTAAAGATTATGGGCTAGAAACTTGGCTCACATAAGTCTGCGTAGCTCCTGTCTGTCCCATAAGACACATAAGAAGACCTTCTCTTTTATCCCAGAAGTGTTAAAATATGGCTGAAGTTATGTTTGCCCAATGCACTGTAAATAACCTAATTGTATTGTGATGGTTTGAATCACAGAACCCGCCTTGGGAACTGCCAACTGATATGCCAAGACTACTTTTTCCCCTGCTTTCTCTGCCGACCTGGGAATCCAGGACCCCGTCTTGTTGACCCAGACATGCCAGTCTGCTCCAGCACAGACTCAGAGTCTGAACCATGTGCCCCAAAGCTGCAGACTTAACTGAAAGCAACTTACAGAAGTGTTCCTGTCTTTAACACTCAGATGCCCAACTCCCAATGGGGTTCAAACCCCAAATAAATCTGTTTACTGTGTATAAGATTTATATAGGGTAAAACTCATAAATTGTTCACCCTCTATAACACTGATAGAGAGATATTCACAGCTGTTTGCCCACTTCCAAGTATTAATACATGCTCTGGGTTAATTAATAAGTAAAAAGTGATTTTATTAAATACAGAAAGTAGGATTTAAGTGGTTCCAAGTAGTGACAGACAGAACAAAGTGAATTACCAAGTAAAATAAAATAAAATGTGCAATCTAAGCCTAATACAGTAACAAAACTGAATACAGATAAAATCTCACCCTTAGAGATGTTTCAATAATTTTCTTTCACAGACTGGACGCCTTCCTATTTGGGCACAATCCTTTCCCCTGCTACAGCCCTTGTTCCAGTTCAGGTGGTAGCTAGGAGATTTCTCATGATGGCTCCTTCTTTTCTCTCTTCCACTCACTTATATATCTTTTGCATAAGGCGGGAATCCTTTGTCCCTCTGGGTTCCCACTCCCTCACCTTCTCAATGGAAAAGCACCAGGTTAAAGATGGATTCCAGTTCAGGTGACATGATCACATGTCACTGTAAGACTTCATTACTCACTTGCCAGCCCATACATATACAGGAAGACCTACAGGTAAAACAGAGCCATTTGCAGTCAATTGTTCCGGTTAATGGAGTCATCGAGATTCCAAACCACCATTAATGGCCCCACTTTGCGTAATTACAATAGGCCCTCAGAATTATATTTCATATTTCTAGTTTCAGATACAAGAGTGGTACATTTATACAAATAGGATGATCACACTCAATAGATAAGCATTGTAATGATACCTTACAAGAGACCTTTTGCATGAAGCATATTCCAGTTACATTATATTCATAATTATCAGCATACTTTCATAAAATCATATAGAGTGCAACATCACATGTACCTCATTGTGCTTTCAGTTAAGACATTATTTCATTTGTTTGGCATATCATTAACCCCATAGTCCCATGTCAGCCCACTTCTAAGGTGAGGAGACCTCGTGATTCTGGGCCTCTTAATTTCCATAACCATTTTATCTGATTAAGACTTGCACATTATGACAGATGCAAGCACAAAACCACATGGCCTGTGGGAGGAGTGTGGGACTTCAAGGGTTAAAGCAAAGTTCATCTTTACATTTGGGAAGGATTAGTTGTCATGCTGTCACAGATAAGCTCTGAAAGACTCACTGCATCTGCTGTTGAGCAGTACCAGTTAGCTTTATCTATTGTCTATTTTCCACCTTCCACACGAAACAGTTGTCTCGAGACAAATGCACCAGATGCAGATATGTGATGTAAAGAGAACCACCTTCTTCAAAGACAATGGAATGTAACACAATAAGTGAAAACTGTACATCTCCACATGGAGATATAAACGGTGTCTAAGAAGTTTCAACCTCAAGACTCTGGTGCTAATAAATTAATTGCTTGAGACTAGAACCTGAGAGCTATTAAATATCCAATTTCTCCTGAGAGTTTGAACACCATCAACTGCTTCTAAAGATGCACTGGACCAGACCTGTCTTTTTGAGGCTAAAGAGACATTTTGCAACACTGACTGGCAAGAGACTATACGAACATACAGCTTCTCTTCTTAGCCTGCCTTGCCCATCTGGTGCAACTTGTTTTTCACATACATAAAAGCAAATGGAGGAAAAAATAGTGGTTGAAATCCTTGGCTTCTCCACTTTCTCAGCAAAAAAACAAACAAAGAAACAAAAACTCCTCTCAGACCCAGCCAGTGGATCTTGACTTTGCTATTCTCCTATCCCGCTTTGCATGTAGTTCCCGTTGGCCTCACAATCCCAGAAGATGAATGACATATGAAGTAACCATGGAAAATATCTAGAGGAAAATCGTCTTCTATCTGAGCCACATGGCACATCACAACTCTGGGATTTTATAATTCCCAGTGAACTGAAGGGAAAAAAGTTACACTGAATCAGGCTGTTGGCTCTCAGAAAGGTTGTAAATGGAGCGGGTTGAATAATGGATTTTTCAGTTCTTTGGCAATTTCCAAATAGAATGATTTCATTTTCTGGCTGAAATATTTTGTTTTTTGAATTTTCACCAACTCCTCACCCATTAATTTTCCTTTCAGGAGGGGGAACAATTTTTTTCCATCTAGTTCTAATTAAAATTACAACCAATCATGTTGTCATTAGGCAAGTATTACACCCACATTCTCAGCTTTGGACAGAAGCCAAATAACTGGTTTGGGACTTTAGTGAAGGTGAACAATGGTAGATATGAATGAAGCCGTTGGAGGGGGATTGGGAGGAGTGTGGTGCAAATTGAGGTATATGGGCTAGCTGCAATACTACATTTGCTTTGCAGCTACAGTGACTGCCATCACGACATTTCACATTGGGCCAGATCCTCAGCTGGTGTATGTCGACATTGGTCTATTAAAGTCAATGGAGCTTAGCTAAGTTACACCAGATAAGGTTCATTCACAACTCAAACCTGAGGATCAAATACAGAGAATGGGAACTCAGGCAAACAGAAACTCAAGAAAATGTGCCCACAAACCAGAATTGTTCAGTTTAGCACCTCTCTAGTACTTTCCAAGAGCACATGTATCTCCCCAATGTGTCTCTGTCCTCTACGCACTTCCTGTCTCTGTCTTCAGTTATCTCTAGCCCCTCGCTTCTTTCTTTTCCCAGTCTCAATACCTCCTCCTCCTACCTCACTCCCCTTCTCCATTGTGTGTCTCTCCCTACATTGTGCTTACTACATAACTACAGAGCCTTATTCTCAGTTACGCTTTGGCCACTTGTCACCACTTTGGCATCATAAAGATGCCTTAAAATGCATGAATATGTAAAATGCAAGCCCAAAGTATTGCTTTGCATAGTTTTCCTCCAAACAATACTGAACCAACCACGTACCTGTTACTGAGTAGTATTTGTACAGGTTTTCCCTGTAATTACTTCACCCATCCTCCACCTCTTTATGGCTCTTAGCTTGTAGAAGCACAGTATTTGCTACTTGCAGAACATTTCCTTAACACATCTCATCTGTCTCAGCTTTTGATGGTGAACGGGTCATTCTGAAGGTGAATCCTAAGGGTATGTCTACACTACCTGCCAGATCGGTGTGCAGCAATTGATCCAGCGGGGACCGATTTATCGCGTCTAGTTTAGACGCGATAAATCAACCCCCGAGCACTCCCCCATCGACTCCTGTACCCCAGCGCCGTGAGAGGCGCAGGGAGAGTTGACGGGGGCACGGCAGCAGTCGACTCACCGTGGTGAAGACACCGCGGTAAGATGATGTAAGCACGTCTAAGTACATTATTCACGTAGCTGAAGTTGCGTAACTTAGATCGACTCCCCCCGGCCCCCTGTGTAGACCAGGGCTAAGTGTGTGCCCTCTCAGAATTTTCCTTTTTTTGTTTTGTAAACACCAATTTAAAAATTAAATGTGATTTTTCTGGCTTCCAAGCAAGCTTTGCACTTCAAGGATGGATTATTTCCTTGTTGGGAGAGGAGTGAATTAGAACAGGTTTAGTTATCCCCATTTCACAAATTGGGAACCAAGGCACAGAGAGACTAACTGACTTAATCAAGGTCACATAGGAGGTATATGGCAGAGCACAGTAAAAAAGCCAGGGTTCCCTAGGCTAGGTTTCCCTAACCACTGGACCATCCTGTGGTTAGCAGACTACTTTGACATAAATATGAGTGAACTGTGAGAGTCTGTTTATAGATTCCAAGGCCAGAAGGGACCATTGTGATTATCTAATCTGACCTCCTGTATAACATAGGCCAGAGAATTTCCCCAAAATAATTCCCATTGAACTACAGCATATCTTTAAAAAAAATCCAAACTTGATTTAAAAATTGTCAGCGATGAAGAATCCACCACAACCCTTGATAAATTGTCCCAGTGGTTAATTATGTTCACTATTAAAAATGTATGCCTTCTGTCCAGCCTGAATTTGTCTAGCTTCAACTTCCAACCATTGGATCATATTATGTTTGTCTGCTAGACTGAAGAACCATTATCAAATATTTGTTCCCCATGTAGGTACTTAGACTATAGACTGTCATTAAGTTACCCCTTAACCTTCTGTTTGTTAAGCTAAATAGATTGCGCTCCTATAAGGAGCAGTGGTCCCCAAACTTTTTCAATCATGCCCCCTTTACCTGGTCCATGCCCTCCTGGGTTCCACGTGTGGGCGGGTGAGTGGGGCAAGATAGGGGAGGAGGAGCTGCATTCCAGGGGTAGAGGGATGACTGGGGCAGAGTGGGGCAAGGAGAGCTGTGCTTGGGGCAGGATGAGAGGGCAGCCAGTACCTCTCTCGCTGGAGCCCGTTTCTGAGTGCTCCACTCCTCCTCCAGACACCAGCAGCAACTGCTGCTCTTCCCGCCCCGACCCAGTGGTGGAGGCTGGTTACTGCGGGTAACCGGACATTTAGTGTCTGGTCAGCAGTGCTGATCGGACACTGCCAGGTCCTCTTTCAGACTGGACTTTCTGGTTGAAAACCAGGCACCTGGCAACCCTAAGCCTGGGTCGGGGCCAGGGCCAGGGCCAGGGCCAGGGCCAGGGGTGGGGGCCATGGCTGGGAGCTGGAGCTGGGAGAAGAGCCATGGCTGGGGCTGGACCGGAACTGGGAGCAGAGCCGGGCTCCCTCCCCCTGCCCCAGGGGGCTGGCTTGGGCCCACTGCACCCCCTGGATGTTTCTCTGTGCCCACCCCAGGTGGACACACCCCACAGTTTGGGAACTACTGCTATAGGGCATGTTTTCTAATCCTTTAATCATCCTTCTGGCTCTTCTCTGAACCCTCACCAGTTTATCAACATGTTTTTTGATGCTGCTTGCTGATAATCTTGCCCATCTCACCAGGTTACAGGAAACCACACATGCTCGCCTTCCTGCTTAAAACATCCATTTGCCAGCATTTGTTTGAGCCCAGCAGTCTGTACTGTGTGCTGTGCTAGCACAGAAACCTCACTGCCTTTCCTTTGATAAGGGAAGATATGAGTAATGCAGTGGTGTGGCTGGTGGATGTTGTTGTGAATGCTGTGAGCCCTTTAGAATAACATCTGTTCTTCCAAACTTCCATTACAAAACTAGAAGTTCACCTGGGTCCATTACCAACTCTAGGTCCAGGTTTGTAAAAAATGTAACTCTTTCAAATATGTAGTGTGGCGGTAGCCGTGACGGTCCCAGGATATTAGAGAGACAAGGTGGGTGGGGTAAATATCTTTTACTGGACCAACTTTTGTTGGTTTGCTTACAAAGATAGGCCTGAAGAAGAGCTCTGTTTTAGCTCGAAACCGTGGGTCTGTCACCAACAGAAGTTGGTCCAATATAAGATATTACCTCACCCACTTTGTCACTCTTTTAAATGAAACTTTTCAAGTTCTTTGTAAGTTTTAAAGGGCTCGGATGATGGCGCTTCCACAGGGCATTGTCCCTAAGATTGGTAGATTTTGCTGAGAGGATTTTTTGCTGTTGTTGCTTACCTGTTTAAATTTTACCTTGCTAATTTCATTACATCTAGTCTTGTCTTCAGTGGTTTGGCCTAAGTACCAAAGCATTCTCTATCTTAAGTACTTATATGGCATCTCACAGGATAGGTGCCGTCTTTAGGAGTTGCTGAGGGTGCTCAACCCCTGCTCTGCCCCAGGGCCTGCCCCCACTCCACCCCTTCCCCCAAGCCCTCACCTCTGCCCCACCTCTTCCCGCCCCCACTCTGCCTTACCCCGCCTCTTCCTGCCCCTGCTCTTCCCTGCCCCATTCTACACCCTCCCCTAAGCACACCTTGTCCTCACTCCTCCCCCTGCCTCCCAGCGCTTCCTGCATGCCGCTGAACAGCTGATCTGTGGCAGGGAGGTTGCCCTGTGAGAGAGCGGGAGGAGATGACTGGCAGGGTAGCCAGCTGGTGGGAGGTGCTGGGGAGGAGGAGATGATGGGGGTGCTGCCAGGGGTGCTGAGCACCAACTGAGCATCCATGGAGTTGGCACCTATGGCTCACAGTCTTCAATGTATTCAGCCTGTGAAGTAGGGAAGTGCTATTAGCCTCATATTACAGGGAATGAGACACAGAGACACTGAGTGAATTCCCTCAAGTTACAAAAGAAGTCTATGGTGGAGCAGGGACTTGAATCCACATCTGGGCTAGGAGCTGGCTAGTGTCCTAACCACTGGACCAACCTTCCTTTCTGCTGCAAAAAGTTTTAATAATACTACTTCCATCCTGTTGAATGTAGCTATGTGTTTACTGATTCCATCGCTCCATATGTAGTTAAGTAAATACTGTCTAGTTTATCTAATTATTCCTTTTATGAATCCACTCAAAGCCCATATTGAAAGAATGTTAGGAGTCTTTTTCTCAACTAAATATTGGAAGATGACCATTTTAGATCTGGGTCTTGAAAGATTTTGGCCAAAGTGATTTTATTTTCTGAATGCTGAAGCCACACCCATTGCAAAAGACAGAGTTCAAGTGCACATCACATTACTTGCAGAGAAAAATATTGCATTTTACATTTGGTGTTACTGTCATGTTTAGGTTAACTGAGTTAGTATTTTATTAACTAAAGCTCGAATGAGTTTACTATTATTGTATTTTTGTTTGTTAGACATGGACAAATATACAGAGGCAGCATATCAAGTGGCTAGCTCATGGGACAGGCAGCCAGGAATCCTGGGTTTTGTTCTTTGCTCTGCCATTGACTTACTCTCTGGCTTTTGGCAAATCACGTAAACTCTATGTTTTTCAATTTCCTGATATGCCATATGGGGATAATAATATACTTACCTTTCTGACAGGGGAGTTATGAGGCTTGATTTTAATGTTAGTAATGTATTTTCAGATCCTTTGATGGAAGATGCTTTAGAAATACCTTTATTATTATTAATCATAACTATTCCACATCTTTCTAATTAACAATTTATTTGCATTTTCTCTCTCTTTTCTCTTTTGTGGGATGCAACTTCACAGGAACAGCAAGAAGCAGTGGAGTCACAGAAGGACATAGATTTGCAAGTCTCAGACAATGAACCATTATCAGGTAGAATGCATTAAATGGCACTTGTAGTTTGTTTCCTGACTGCCATGCACTGTACAAAGCATAATCTGGCTTTTCTAAACCTGTTTTAGACAATCCCCTAAGAAGTGATGATTTTCAGATCAGCACACATAACAAATACACCTAAAATAGCAAGTCTGAAAATCTGAGAACAGGTCTAATTCAGCTGTCAGTTCCACACCAAGTAACTGCATTGGAATTACTCCAGAATTACTCTGATATGAGCAAAAATTGCCCCAAAATTTCCAGGGTTTTTCCCTGGCTGGTCAAAAAAAATCCTGTTCACCAAACCTTTTTCATGATGACAACTAGGTTTCATATTGGTTAAACTTGAGTCATGTTTAACATATGGGCCAAAGATTTTCTTAACTCCAATGGATTACTAGATATGCCACATGAATAACAGACCAATTTATTGGTGTTCAGCTGCCATGAATAAGAAAGGTCCTCTTTTATACAATCTGACCTCTCTGAGGCTCATTACTGAACCTTTAGGGCTTGTCCAGGGCCCTGGCATCTCTTCAACAACATGAACATAGTGGTAGCCAACAGAATATATAGTTTCCTTTCCCAGTATATGAAATAAAAAGTATTTTGGATGAATCCATTTTGAAACATAGTAGCCCTGGATATGTCCCAGTGATGATGTGGGGTAAACTTTCTCCTCCCACCAACCTGTAAAGAACCTTGGATACCAGGGGCATATGCTTATAGCAGGAGTGAATGAGGAATCTATTCATCTTCCATGTAACCAAAATCTCCTTCTTATAACTATAGCCAAGGAGAGAGGCAAAACCACAGGGCAACAAGTTTCTATTAAGGACCCTTCACTGGAAATATTAAACCTCTTATTTTTGAATTCTATATCTGCAGTATTGGTGTAGATGTGTGTGTGTGTTTATATTACACACACACGCACACACGCACACACACACACACACACACGTTTAACATGCACTGAGGTAGGAGCCATCATTGTGCATTCCCTACCTGTATTATGTATAAGTTAAATTCTATGGTCAGTGCTATACGGGAGATCAGAAGAGATGATCTAATGATCCTTTCTGGCTTTGGAATCTATGAAACTATAAATACATTCCAGTGTTAAATTGACTAATGATTCAACTTATCTTACAACTTGGAAGTCCCCTATCTTTAACATGCATTGAGGTAGGATCTCTCATCGTGTATTCCCTACATATAATAACATATGCAGAGAGTACATATTTTATAAAATAATATATTTTACATATACTATATGAAGAATACGTGTATTTTTTTAAACTTTCCCTTTATTTTTGTAGTAGTTTACATTTAATACATATTGTTCTGAATTAGCTTTTTTTTTTTTTGTCTCTGCTGCTGCCTGATTACGTACTTCCAGTTCCAAATGACGTGTGTGGTTGACTGATCAATTCATAACTCTGGTGTTCATAACACTGAGGTTCTACTGATGCAGTTTTCTTGCTAAAACGAAACAAACACATTTCAACAGTATGCTCTCTCTCCCCCAGTTGTGGTTTGCTGTAAGTGTAATTAAAATGTATGTATTCTCAGCAGATCTGTGGTTATGTGTGCAATCAGGGCTGGATTTTGACACAGGCTCACCCAGGTAGTAATTAAGTGATCCAAGACAAAAAAAATGCCCCTTGAAAGCCTGTCCATGTATCTGTTTAGAATCAATCAGATTTTCTGGGCAACTGTAGTACTTGCCTCATAACAACCAGTGATGAAACCTTAGTGGACTCTAAATTTAGCCACCGGGTTAATTGTTTTAAAATACAAACTCTACTAAAGGCTTATTAAGGGCCACAAAAAGGGGTGACATCATCTTAATGAACCTAAGATTGTTTGACAGAGAGGAGAAATTACTGTGGTACTGGTTGGGGCATCATGTAAAACTCCAAGGTATTTTATCTTGTAGGGGGAGCGGTGGTGACCCCTATATTACGGTTGCCTATCACTTCAGTACAGGACAGGCAGGCAAAAGCTGTAGTAAGCAATGATTTGCCCTGCTGCAGCAGTGGAAAAAATAGTATGTGACCTGTAATTAAAGACTGTATCATAAATGCACATACACAAGGGGGTCAAATTAAGATTGCCCATGCAACCTTAAATTTGGCATTTCCTATCTTTTAAGTGGTTGACCTTACAGCCTTAGTAATCCTCCTTTAACATAGTTAATACCATATCTATGCCATGTGTCAGAAGAAGCTGTGTAGAGAAATGGCAACAGAATTAAGCACTTGCTCCACATGATCATTTTTGCAAACAAGTCTGATTGCACCAATTTCTCTGTCAGGGTCGGTCTCATGAGCCCTCTTCACTGTGTAAGACAGACAAACGGTAATACAGAGTGTCTGCTTCAGTATGTTGGGATTGCCATAAGGTTTCACAGGCATTTGGTGTTAATGCCCCTTCCAAGAGTTCTCCCTTGGTTTGCCATTTATCAGTGTTCCATTTAAGAAAGCATCTGAACAAGAATTTTGAATAAAGGAGGTGGATTGGGAAATGATAGGTATATTCCATGTACAACTTTGAGTGAAACAGAAACACTTTCATTAATTTTTTCAAAATTGTTAACAGAAATGTGATTTTTTTTTGATGGAAAACCATACTTTTTATTTTGGTTTTCAAAATGGATTTTTTTTCAGTTTTTGTTTTAAAACTTGGAAACTTTCAAAATAAATGCAAATTTTCCGTGATTTTGTTTTGTTTGTTTTGAGAAAAGGCCATTTTTCATCAAAATCTTTTGAATAAAACTTTTTGATCAGCTCTAGTTAAGACTGTATAGATGCAGGCTGGGATGGGAGTTAGAGTTTAAAATCCCTAACCTATTGATGTCAATGGGAATTTTGCTTCAATGTAGGGTTACCAGATAGCAACTGTGAAAAAATGGGACGTGGGTGGGGGGTAATAGACACCTATGTAAGAAAAAGTCCCCAAAAATGTGACTGTCCCTTTAAAAATGGGACATCTAGTCACCTTACTGCAATGGGGCTAGGAAAGATTTGTCTTTTCCTTTTCCTCCCCTGGTGTTTAACAACGTGAATGCTATTTATATCAATGGGTCCCAGATTATTTAGACCAGTTGTACCACTCCTAATACCTAAGGCTTTTGTGACTGGTATTCGAGGCTTGCCTCTCTTATCTTAATGGTAAGCCTTCGAACCAGGACTATGACATGCTGAATTTGTGTACTGCTTAGTATGAGTTATGGAGCATCGCAAGCATCGTGCATTAGAGTGCTCACATCTGACTGGGAGGTGATGGGCATTGGCTGCTGTGACCAAGGGCTTGTCTATACAAACATTTAGTTCACAGGAAGCTGGACTGTGAATCTACCCCACACTAGCCTGCTGTCCCTTGTAACTGTCTGGTGGACCCTGCTCACACACACTACCAGTTCATTAATGCGCTTTGATCTTCTAGTTCCTTTTCAGAGTGCCCTCACAGGGAACTAGTGTGGCATAGCTAGTGCACTTTAAATTCACACCCTACTGCACACTGTTTTCCCTGTGTAGACAAGTCATCTGGTGGTTAGCATACTAGACCAGGAGACCTTGGTTCTATTCCTGTCTCTGCCGCTGACTCACTGTATGGCCTTGGGCAAGACTTAGCCTCTCTGTATCTCAGTATCTTTAAAAAGGGATACCTATGGGAAAAGTATGAGGCTTTATTAATTGATCTTGGTAACATGATGTGAGCGCTTCAGAAAAATGCAAAGCAGGGTTACTCTGACCACTTGACGGAAGGGCGTTTCAAAGCTTATAAAAGGAAAATGCCTGGAAGTATTTTTCATATTGCATCTATTATTTGAAAATGCTTTTGAGAGGAATGAAACATACAGTCAGACCTGATAATGATTCCTGGAACTCGATTTAATCTACAGCCCAATCCATGCTGTGGTTCTGGAATATCTGTTTTAGACGCTTCAGAGGCTGAAAACTTTTACCACAGTTTTAGGCACTTCAAGCCACGCAAGTCTATTGTGGTTCCTTTAGACCCTCTCCAGCTTATGTTGTTGAGAAGCTTCTGCTGCACCCAGCTGTGAAGAAATCACACTACGCGAGGAAATGGACTCTTGAGCGTAATTAGACTATTCAGGTGCAGTAACATGTGGTACACATAAAAAAAATGCAGTTTGTTGTCTGAAGGCCCAGGTTCTGAGCAGGGTCTCTCAGATTGCTCAAGAGGTGCAGCCCTGGGAGTGGGAATGGAAGTAGAGGTGGCTTTATATCACCATTTCATTCCCAAATTCTGGGGTGGTATGGAGGCTGGAGGCTGTGTAAGCAGGAGTGGCTCTAGAGGCAGTTCTAATTTACAGCTGCTGCCCAGAGCTGCCCATGGACTACTCCATAGCTCAGAATAGCTGGAATATTGAGGAGTCTGATGGCTTTCCCTCCCATCCTCAATATGCCTCCCCGTCGCATCCCCAGGGACCCCCACCCCTAACCGCTTCCTGGGACCCCTCCCATCCAACCCTCCCATTCCCCATCCCCTGACTACCCTGACCCCTATCCACACCCCCACCCCTGACAGGCCCCCAGGAATCCCAAGCCTATCCAACCGCCCCCTGCTCCCTGACCCCTGACTGCCCCCTGGGACTCTCTGCCCCTTATCCAATCCCCCTGCTGCCTGCCCCCTTACCATGCTGCTCAGAGCAGCAGGAGCTCACAGCCCTGCCGCCTGGCTGGAGCCAGCCACGCCACCTGCGCTGCCCAGCAGGAGCAGTGGGCCAGAGCGCTCGCGGTGAAGCCTGCTGAGGCTGCCGGGAAGGGGGAACAGCAGGGGAGGGGCTGGGGGTTAGCCTCCCTGGTCAGGAGCTCAGGGGCCGGGAAGGATGGTCCCACGGGCTGGATGCGGCCCACAGGCCATAGTTTGCCCACCTCTGGTATAGACCCTATCCTGAGGTTGGCAGAATAGGGCTCATGCAGGTAGGGGCCCTCACTGCAGAGACTGTCAGGGCCTCAGCAAGTTGTGATGAGGACGGGATAGGATAGGTCAATCAACGGGAGGTGGGGTAGGGTGGGGAATAGTGCTGGACTTGCAGCAAGCGTGGTTTAGGTTGGACATTAGGAAAAACTTCCTAACTCTCAGGGTGGTAAAGCACTGGAATAAATTGCTTTGGGAGGTTGTGGAATCTCCATCATTGGAGATTTTTAAGAGTAGATTGGACAAACACATATCAGGGATGTTTTAGATAATACTTAATCCTGCCATGAGTGCAGGGGACTGGACTAGATGACCTCTCAAGGTCCCTTCCAGTTCTATTATTCTATGACTCAGCTGGGACTAATAGTTCTGTTGCTGAGATCATAAGTACAGGGAGAAAGGTGGTGTGTTGCTTGCTACTTCGAGTGGGGTTGTAGCTAGAAATCGGATTGACACTGTGAGGAATGCTGTGATTGGGAGAAGTTCATTGCCTTCATATGCTATACTCTGGCTGTAGGTAGCTCATTTGTCTTGAATTGTTGAGACAGACTCAGACGTCTAGGGTTGTTTCTCCTTTCCCTGATCTTGTGTCACTTGACTTGTCAATGCTACACTCTCTCTCTGTCTTTCTCTGTGTTCTTAAATTCTATGGAACACCTGAAGCATGGAACAGTGCTAATAGCTCTGGTATAAGCCCAGTGCAGTGCAGACAACACAATCTGCACCCTGGGCTACATAAGAACGGTCATACTAGGTGAGACCAAAGGTCCATCTAGCCCACTATCCTGTCTTCTGACAGTGGCCAATGCCAGGTGCTTAGAGGGAATGAACAGAACAGGTAATCATCAAGTGATCCATCCCCTGTCACCCATTCCTAGCCTCTGGCAAACAGAGGCTACAGACACCATCCCTGCCCATCCTGGCTAATAGCCATTGATGGATTTATCCTCCATGAACTTATCTAGTTCTTTTTTGAATCCTGTTATAGTCTTGGCCTTCACCACTTTGCCATCTTAATACTGACTAGAGCAGTCCAGCATTTCTCTTCCTTATGTAGAGGTCAGCAGTGATGCCAGTCTGTCTGGGGTGTGTGGTGCCAGAAGAACAAATAATTCCAAGGACAAAGCTAAAATCATCCAATCCACCTGTATTAAACTTGAAAGCAGATCACAAGAATTGAAACACCAGTGGAGTAAGCCAATGTTATTTTCTCTGTGCTAAAGAAAATTCATAGGCTTGTTCCTCATCTTGCTGAGATGGTGTAGGTATGCATTACATCAAGAGCAAACCATTCATTGCCTGCATAAACCACTCACTGACTCAGTTTGCAGAACACACAGATTTGAAAAAAAGACAGCGCTCAGAATTATTGCAGGTAACTTGCAAACAGAAAAAGGATCCCCATTCATTGATCACTGAGAATAGCTTGCTGAGCTCTAGTACCTACCTATTTTGCAGTATGCAGTTATTACTTATCATAGTAGCATCAACCAGGATTTGGGCCCCTGGTGCTATTTAAACACATAGTGAGACAATCCCTGCCCCAAGGAGCTTACAGTCTAAACAGACAAGGAGTGGTTGAGAAACAGAAGCATGGAGAGTTGTAATGACTTAACCAAGGTCACACAGTACATCAGTCGCAGAGCTAAGACTAGAACTCAGGTCTCATGATTCTCACTCCAGTGGCCTAGCCACCAAGCTGTTTCTAATGTTAAAGTAAATTTTTACATATCACTTTGTGAACTATAAAGTAAACCATGCATCCGACGAAGTTGGTATTCACCCATGAAAGCTCATGCTCCAATAGGTCTGTTAATCTATAAGGTGCCACAGGACTCTTTGCTGCTTTTAAAGTTCCACAGACCATTTGTGGAAAAGTTTTCAACTAGCAATAATCACACCTCGGATTAACCTCCTTGGCTATGATACTGCCACTTATTATTATTGAGCATTCCAGAATGATTTTTAGATGTTTTATTACTACTCCACCACTCAAGGGCTTGCTCCTGCCCTCTGTGAAATCAATGGCAGTAATTAACTTTGATTTCAGCAGCATTAGGCGCTAAATACTTTCGCATAGCATTGTCCACAGGTGAAAAGAGCTGCAGCCATGCTGGCAGTCATGTTTCAATCAGTCTATGTTTACTACCTTATCACTGTTTGGGGATTATCTTAGGCATTGGCTGCATCCAGGAGAAAATGCACTGAACTACAGCCTCCTGTTTCAACTAACATGGGGGGAACTTTCTGTCAGATTGCTGATCATTCAGGATCTTTGTTTTGTCTAAGACATAGCAGCTTAACATGAAGAAAGCCGGGAATGTTCAATATGCTTGTTTCTATGGTGTCACTGTAAATTGAGGTGTGATTGTAGTGAGGGTGGGCATGCATGTGCTAGCTTCAATGTAGCCCGCACGGGTAACCACAACAATGAAGATATGGCAGCATGGACCTCGGTATGGGCTAGGAGCCTGAATACATAGCCAGGGTCCCCAGCAGGCTTGTGCTCAAATGGCTAGCCTGAACTAACAGCCGTGCTCCCATTTCTTCACTATAATTGTTACCTGTGCTAGCTAGATTAAAACTAGCATGGGCATGCCAACCTGAGCTGCAATTACTCCTTACTTTGCATTGTAGATGTACCCAAATTTGTCTGTGCCAATAATGGATAAGGATCCAGCCGAAGAATAAGGGTTGGAATAGGGGCAAAATTCATCCCTGGAGGAGGTCCTCTACAAAGCACAACATGTATCAAACTTCTTCTTCCTTTCTGCTTTTCATGAAGCCTTGGTTATGGAATATTGTACGCTCCTTGTGAATGCCCAGGGGTGGATTATATGCCTTAAAGACTGACCAGTGTTGTGTTTAGGTTGACCAGACAGGAAGTGTGAAAAGTCGGGACAGGGGGTGGGAGTAATAGAAGTGTACATAAGAAAAAGACCCCGAAATTGGGACTGTCCCTATGAAATCGGGACATCTGGTCACCCTAGTCGTGTTATTGATGTAAGATCCATCCTTTGGGAAAAGGGAAAGAAAGATAGAATTGTCACAAAAGCATGAGACTGTGACCCTACAACTATCTGCTACGAAATATATGTGCAACTTAGGGCAAGGGCTCATGTCTATTTTTAATGTCATGTAAACAATGGAAATACAGAAAATCAGAGGAAGTATGTATTGCCAATGTAAAAAGAGTCAGCCAGTGTCATGTGTTTTCTTTTTAAAGGGAACTTGACAAGGTTTATATCTCCATTAACAAAAAGTTTTTTTATTTTCGTTGACACTGAACTTTAACCTGCTGCCGTGCTTTGCGTAAGATGGCACAAGGAGCCTTGCAGAAAATTCCTCCAAAAAGCAGTCCATTTGTTTGTGATGAAAACAAGACGATTTAGAAAACAGGTTTTTACAGAAGCATCTACCACACTCCTTGCATACTGAGTGCTATTAAAACAGTATATGTAACTTATGTGAAATACATTGCCATATAACATTTTTATTTCGAGGCTCTGAGAGCATTTTCCTTTCTTTTGCCTGCAGAAGGGCTATCCCAGCATCTGACCATCCCAAGAGCTAGGGTTCTTGAACGTGAATAGACAGAGGAAGTGGTTTCCCTAGCAACGGAACTATATAGAAGCACTCACAACCTAACAGCTCCTCCCCACTTGGGGTCTCTTTCCATTGTAGTTATTTGCTGTCATGGAGAAAGTGGCAAGCATGAATCTATCGGCTTGGCCAGAAGCAAACTGCATTGTGATGATGTCTGATTTTGGATAGTGGATGGGGGGCAAAGCGCCAAAGGTTTAGCATTTCCCTTCAGTTTGAAGGCTAAACATCAAGAAGTTGGGGAATCTTATTGGTGCCTCATGGAGCTGCCAAAGTGGGCTGCAAACCTTGAGAGATTTGTTATTTCCTATTTCTGGTCAGGCTAAAAATAGCACAGGGACAACCTCTATCATGGCATCTTATCCCTTTTGCTGCAAGTGCTGGCGTGCAAACTGAAGGAAAGAGCCACGTGAAAAAACAAAGGATCAAAATGTGCTAACCAACACTTTTCTCATCTCTGTAAAGGGAACAGGATCATTCTGACAGTACAGCCTGGTTATTATTTTATCCATAGGGGTATCTAATTTTAGTCCATGAACCTTTCCCCACCTCTGTCTCCCATTTTGTAAAATGGCCTCACTGTCATTCTTTCCTTTTAGGGATAAATTCTCTACTGGCATAACGCCACTGACTTTAGTGGTGTTATGCCAACAAAGACCATGGCCCAATAAATGGAAATACTAATACCCACGAGACTGAATCGGCAAAACTTCTGATACATTTAAATTTTTTTAAACATACAAAGTTACTTACAAAAAGCAAATTCAAACAGATGTAAGCATGCACTTCAGGTAGCTTCCAAACTTTAGCAGACCTTTGTTCATCAGACCAACCATGCATAAAGCCTCTCCTGGAAGATGGCCATATTCACTAGAACTAAAGGTGACTGGGAATTTTTTTGACAAAACAGTTTTTTGTTGGAAAATGCTGATTTGACAAAACTGAAACTTTTGTGGAAATGTACCAGTTTTGACAAAATTTGTGCCACAAAAGGTGTCTCATATCTGGGATGGAATTTCTAGTCAGAGAGAGAAAAACTGTGAAAGATCTTGATTTGTCCTAATGCAGAACAGGAACATTTTTCTAAATATCAAAAATGTTCACAGCAAGGAAAAACCATTTCCCACTCAGCTCTAATGCTCATTTCCATGGACAGTTCCATGACTCTGCCTCTCTTAGACTGGGTCCTTCAGCTTCTACACCCCTATTTCTTAATGTGACTACTTTAGCCGGGCCAATGTGGCTTGGCTACCTGCAGGAGCTTTGTAACCAGAAATTGTCTGTAGTGACACCGTACAGAATTTTCAAAACAAAGTATTATTTATTAGTCAACAGCATCACAGTGCTCAGAGAAACGGTTAAAATAACAAAGAAGGTCTACACTCTCATTAATCTTACCTACACCTCACTCTTTTCTTCCAAATTTTGGGTCAGTTCCACTCAACTCAGATGTCCTGCTCCTGGGCTGGCCTTGCAGCATCTCATTCACCTCTAGTAGCTGTTGCCTGCTCTTTCCCCTCCCTCTCCAGCTGGAGTCTTTAATGGTTTAATGTTCTTTTAAGCCTATGGTGAGGTCTGGGAACAAACTTACTACTTCATCTGGAATGAGGCAGGTGGCTATTTCCCAGTTAATAGTTCCTGCACTGTTCCCTTAAAGACTGTAGGTGTTCTTTCTGGAAGTACCTCACATCTGTCATTATTTCATGATCTCCTACCTGTCTTCTTTGATTTAACTCCATGTAGCCAGGCAGAATAACAAGGAGGTAAACTGAGGCACACTCATACATCCCCTGTTTCATTTGGCGGTGTCAGTTTCCTAGACTGGCCAGTGAAGTCTACAAACACCTGGAAAAGTCTCATTTGAGGATTTTAAAAAATAAACAAGAGTTGTGGACGGGATATAAACCCTCATGCTACAGGGCACAAGCCAACATCTATCCACTTGGGTGTAGGAAGAAACTTTCCTTATGGGTAGAGTATTCCAGAACTGGGTACTACAGAGGGTTTTGCACCATCTTCTGAAGAATCCAGTACTGGCCAAAGTTGGAGATGGGATACTGAAGAGGTACTTTGGGCCCGGCAATTCCTCAGCATGGTGTGTATGTATGTGGACTCCTGAGAGTCTCTCTAGCTCCAGGTTTCTGTAATTTTATTTTTGTTCCTTTCATGGGCCACATACTTATGGTACTTAAAAGCCAAGTTCACAGCTGTTGCAAATCAACATCGCTTTATTGACTGTAATGGTGATACATTAATTTATAGCTGCTGAGGATCTGGCCTTATCCACCTCTAAACATGTGCTCAGGAAGCAGTATAACTATGTCCTATAAGACTAAAATGTGTAGCTAGGCACTAAGGGAGGAAAGGTGTTTTTTTGGATAAGGTACTAGGCTAGCAGTTGGAAGAAAGAGGTTCTATTCCCAGCTGCACTGCTGTGTTCCCTTGTGCAAGTCACTTCCTCTCTCTTGTTGTGTTTCCCTTTCTGCCAAGGCTATTTGGACTTTAAGCTCTTCAAAGCAGAGAGTGGGTCTCAAGATGTGCATATACAGTGCCTAGCACAATGAGGCTTCACTCTTGGTTGGGGTTTTCAGGTGCTACTGTAATACTAATAATAACGATCTCTATGCAGGTAGGCAGAGGACAGCATAGTGAATGTTACTGATGTCAGCATAAAGGACATTGTCTTCTAGAGTTTCAAATATTGCTTTCTAAGTGCAAAATTGTCATTGTTTATATTAGTCAGTGTTTGCTTTATTTCTGAGATGTGAACTGTAAACAGAGCAACAGATGTCTTCTCCGAGGGAGGGAGAAGGGAGGAAGACTGAATTTCCTGCAGAATGGAAAGTCAGACAGGTGGTGGCATCTTTGTATAGAGATTTGTTTTGCCAACTGTAATGAAGCAAGATACTCCTCAACCACCCACCGCTAAGTAAGTCTGCTATTTGTCATTTCAGGCAGGAGATTAAAACTGAAAGCTCTTCCTGAGCCATAAGCCCTGTACAGTGGCTCATTTACTGCCAAAATAATTAATAGTAGAGTAGCTCATCCTTCCATTCAGCTTCTTACATTCTTCACAAAGGGCATCTTTATAGGAGGGGAATACACTCGCTCATATTAAGTCTCTGAGGTAAGAGGAGCCAGTAGGAAAGGAAGAGGCGTTTAAAAGGAATATTGGAAAACTAGCAAGCAGCAGAGACCAATGAAATAGAAATGATAGGATTGGATAAGACATGAGGAGTGCTGAGAGAGGTAAATGTACATACTATCTGAGTTGTTTCTATACAAACTATCTACATCGTATCCAAGCGCTAAGGACTCCATTGTGCATGGTACATATTCTCTGTAGTCTAGTACAACAGAAGGGTGTACAGGCCAAATGTGAGTGAGTGGTGTAGTGACCTGGCACACGGGGTCACTGTGCTACTCAGATTTGGCCCAGGTGCCCCTCTGCCGTGAATGTTTTTGGACTGGGGGGTGGGGAGAGACTCAGTTTCAGATTTTGTCCTGGGTCCCAAAAAAACTTCTGTGAAGCCCTGATTAAATCCAGTCCCAGGCTAGTGCCATAACCATTGGACCAGCTTTCCTCTCATTGGGGTTAAATTCAATCTAGCATAGAATGGTAAAACATGATCCAGTGGCTGGAAGTTGAAGCTAGACAAATTCAGCCTGGAAATAAGCCGTACATTTTTAACAGTGAGAAAAATTAATCATTGGAACAATTTACCAAGAGTTGTGGTGGATTCTCCATAACTCACAATTTTTAAATCTAGACTGGATGTTTTTCTAAAAGATCTGCCCTGGGAATTATTTTAGGGAAGTTCTCTGGCCTGTGCAATACATGAGGTCAGACTAGATGATCACAATGGTCCCTTTTATGAATCCAATTATCTATAAGCGTGAGGTTACCCTGTCTCAGGATGGATTCTGCTTTGAGCAACCAGAAGTCCTTTTGGAGTTTTGAAGTTGAAAGAAGCAAGTTTTACATCCTGCAGAGGTGAACTCCAAACACGAACTGCTGGTGACAGGATTTAGTCTGGCAAACTCAAACTGGGCTGGAGTAGGTGGGTGTTTGCTTATTTTTTCCAACCCCCCCTACCCAGCCGTAGTGAGGATTGTGGAACAGAACAAAAGGTGATGCTGGGAGAAGGCAGCTGTGAGCTGGTGTCTGGGGTAGTTAGAAAAAGGACTCCACTCAGTGCCTGATGGGAATGCCTGAAGCTAATCATAGCACAACCAGGAGTCCTAGAAATCCTAGGCCTTGTCTAAAATAGGATAAAAGGTGTGTAGACAAGGCAATGTATACTTCAGTATGGTCAAGTTAAAAGTTAGTTTCCCTCTTAGGCTTTAAACCAGCTCAGGACATGTTAGAGGTTGTGGGGCTTTTGCTACATTGACTTTTCACATATGTTAGTTAGAAAGTGTTGGCAAGTGCATTCTAACAATATGCATTTTATCCTGCTCTAGTTAAGGTCCCTGTCCACCCAATAAATTTGGCTAGACTGCCAACCTTGTGAGAGCTATTTAGTCGCTTGTGGACTTGAAGTCCCACACCCAACTCACCCTTACACCCAGAGATAATCAAAAAACACCATTCCACAGACTCTATCCCAGAGTGTAAAATCCTAGATAGAGAGACAGAGGCTATGCAAGGGATCCAAATTCTATTCTGTGGGTGATCTGAGAAATTATCCCCAGAGAGGCAACTGAGGCTTTGCTGGCACAAATAGGATGAGGCGCTGCTGGGGTATTTACAAAAGGAAGTGGGTTAGTACCTTAATAAAGTCCTTCAGTGAGAAGCTACAGGTTACAAAGCAAGAGCAAATTGGATCAAGAAGACCTGCAGAGGCAAAGCACAGAGAAGAAATCCCAGCAGTCCACAGAAGTGGGATAACCAGAGGAGTTCGCAGTAGAGAATTCAAGGGTGCATTGTACAGAACCAGCATAATGTTGCCATAAAGCAGCCATAAGTCACCCCATTGGAGAATTAGCCTGCACAGGGAGCCTTTCTAACCAGGGCATGTCAGGAGCTGACTGGGAGCTGGAGGGGATGTGGCCTTACCTCTTCTGCAGCAGAACAGTGTCCACAGGGGTCATTGTGGCTAAGGTGCAAACAGTGGGCTGTTGTGATCTGCATTGGGGGTTGGGGGATGATTTGGCTCCTCGCGGCCCCAAAATCAGGAGGGCCCCCTTGGTCCATGTACTCAGCATAAGTGCAGGCCTTGGTGTCTAGGATGAGTCTCAGGAGAAACAAATTTCAGAGTGGTAACCGTGTTAGTCTGTATCAGCAAAAGCAACAAGGAGTCCTTGTAGCACCTTAGAGACTAACACATTTATTTGGGCATAAGCTTTCATGGGCTAAAATCCACTTAATCAATGCATGGAGTGGAAAATACAATAGGAAGATATATAGAGAGCAGTACACGAAAAGATGGGGGTTGCCTTACCAAGTGTGTGTGTGTGGGGGTGTCGAGACAATTCAGTTAAAGTGGGATATTATCAACAGGATGAAAAATCACTTTTGTAGTGGTAGTCAGGGTGGCCCATTTCAAACAGGTGACAAAAAGGTGTGAGTAACAGAAGGGGGAAATTAGCATGGGGAAATTAGTTTTTAGTTTTTGTAGTGACCCAACCACTCCCAGTCTTTATTCAGGCCTAATTTGATGGTGTCTAGTTTGCAAATTAATTCCAGTTCTGCAGTTTCTCGTTGGAGTCTGTTTTTGAAGTTTTTTTGTTGTTAAAGAATTGCCACTTTTAAGTCTGTTATTGCGTGACCAGGGAGATTGAAGTGTTCTCCTACTGGTTTTTGAATGTTATGATTCCTGATGTCAGGTTTGTGTCCATTTATTCTTTTGCGTAGACTCTCCGGTTTGGCCAATGTACATGGCAGAAGGGGATTGTTGGCACATGATGGCATATATCACATTGGTAGATGTGCAGGTGAAACAAAGTGAGTCTAGACATCCCCAATCTCTAATTAAAGTGAGAATTCCCAGCTCTAGCAGGGTAGGTTGGCATCTTTTTTTTCTTAAAGCAAGTTACATGCTGAGACTATAGAGAGAAAGGATGGTCTGGTGGCTGGGGCACTAGCTGGAGATGTGGGTTCAAGCCCTTGCTTTACCACAGACTTTCTGCATGATCTTGGGTGAGGCACTTAATCTCTCTATGCTCCGTTCCCCATCTGTAAAAACAGGGGTACTAGCATTGCCCCCAATGCCTGGAATGTCCACCATTTGGTATCAGGCACAGAGATATAACCCAAGAGATTCCACCAAACAGATTGCAGGGTCCTTGGAGATCAAGCTGTACACACTGCCTGTGCACCTCTTAGTATTGGGTGTCTTACAGGCACAATCACTACACTGCCACCTTATATCTTTGCTTTAGAAGCTTTAAATCTCTTTAAAAGAATACCTGAAAACTTCTTTGCCTCCTTGGAGCAGATCCTCAACTGGCGTAAATCAGCATTGCTCCATGGAAGCCAATGGAACAATGCTGACTGACAAACTGAGGATCTGACCTGCTAATGATCCTTCCCTCTGCTCTTAATATTGCTAAATAGGGATGTTGTGTGGAATTCTGTGGAGACAGAACAAGCTGTTGCATTTTGCATAATGAAAAGCTTGCTCATGTTTATGCTTAAAGATGCCTAATCTTAATCGGGCTGCAGAACAGGACAGCCCACATGTTTGAGTTTTATAAAGAGTGAAAATGAGTTGAATGGAATCAGGAAGACAACGTATCTGGGCTTCAGGATAAAAGACAAAGGCCACCTAAAGATTCCTTTGCTCACAGGCACTCTTTTCCATTAGCGGATGGGTAGGGAAGAACAATGTGTTTTTTACATCCAAAGCCTTTGAAAAAGAAATAAATCCTTGTGTATGAAAACAACCCACAAGCCTTTGACTTTGTGCATCAGCATCCAGCAAGGAACATATTACAGAGGAAAGTGCTGGAAAAGAGAATAGACCTATTGGGACCGATCCTCACCTAGTGTGAATTGGCACTGCTGCACTGACTTCAGTGCTGATTCACACCAGCTGAGCACCTGGCTCCAAAAGTCCAAAGAGAGCAAACTCTCAGCCAGATGCTCAGCTGGTGTAAATCAGTGTACCTCTACTGAAGTTGAAGGAGCTAGGCTGATTTACACCAGCTAAGGATTTGGCTCCCTTTCTTTATGTCGTTGGGAGTCTGATGGAGAACACATTCCTGAAAGTCATTCTTAGCTTAGCCAAGTGAGAAACCTTCAGAGACCCTTAAATAGCAAGAATGACTAAAGCGTCCTTTTTCTCCTGCAGAGAGGATGTCCCGTAGCAGATTTATGAAGTGGAGAATGCAAGGCAGGCAATAAAGGAACTCTTTGTAGCTGCAATTGTGATTCATAACCTATGGTGAAAGGACAGTGAGGTCACACCCATGAAAGAACTGAAGTCTCCATATGATGTGCACAGTAATTGAAATATTCGTGTTAAGGAATGGTTTCCATTGAACATAGCTTTCTTTTTCCCCCTTCACTGGATTTTTTTTATATACAGTAGATACCTAATGTGAACGTACTCATAGTTCAGATTGAAACACTGACACAGCAAGTTTAGTTTGGTTTCATAATGATCTGTTTCTAAGGCGCAAAAGGACTGTGAAGAACTCTGCCATATTTTCAGCACCTCTCCCAGGAGGGTCAGTTACTGGTATATGGAGCAATGCATTTCCTGTTCTGCGTGGCTGTAAATAAGAGATGAATGAAGGAAACAGATGTGGAAATTTCTCCCTAGCTTGCCACTCAAAAGTAGCCAAAAGCAGACTTGGTCTCTTTGTCTTGTGAGTGATCGTTGTCAGTTTCATTTATATGATCTATTTCTGCTAAGGGACACAGGCTCCTATCCTGATTGTGACATTCTCATGTTGCCATTTGAACAGGGGTGAACCAGGGGACCAAAGGACAGAGAAAGCAGAAATTTTGATTATTTAGGTTTCAGAACTGCCATCATTCAGGTAAAACCTGAATGTGATGCCTGACTCGGGGCTCTTAGTCCTGATCAATGGACCTACTGTACTGTTGTGCCATCGATTAAAGTGTCTCTGCTGAATGTGACTACTGTACGTTATTTCCTGGCTTCTTATGATGACTGCTAAGAGGCTACCAGCTAGGCCTAGGCATCTGAAGTTGGCGGAAGCAAGTTTTCTATCCAACAGAGGTGAACATTCACTGCAGTCAGTTTCTATTGTCAGCAGCTTAGTTCCCTTGAAGGAACTATATTAATAAAGAAACCATTTACAAATGCAGTAACCATGGAAAACCTAAGACTGTAAATCCTTAATCACTTATTGAAATCAATGGGACTTCCCATGCGTGTAAGGTTTAGCAAGACTGGGCCCACAGAAAGCAGGTTTCCTGAAGAAAGGACTTTGTTTGTGCAACTCTGAGCACAACTCTGCTCAATACATAGCTAATAATTGCTACAGCTTATATGTATGCAGGCCCTTTCATCATAATGTGTAGCAAAAGGTAGGGAAAGTAATTCTATGAAAACCTGCAATTATTAGAGATACAAATGTGATAATATGTGTTTATTGAATTATTTTGTATTAGGAAGAGAAATCTTATTAGTGTTCTTTTACTGTATTAGCATGTGCCAAAATATAAAAAACAAACAGTAAGAAAAAATAGTGTTTCTGTGACTCAGTCATGCTATCTGTGCTAGTAGAATATAATAATAATTAATAATACATTATTATGATGATTATTTTATGGTAATGCATAGATGGCCCTTCAAGACTGGGGCTTCATTGTAAAAGTACATAGTTAAGAGATTAACCTGAAGAGCTAACACTTTAAACAGGCGCAAGAAAGGAAGTAGCATTGATCCCATTTTACAGATCAGGAACTCATAGACATTATGGCCAGAAGGGACCATCATGATCATGTAGTCTGACCTCCAGCACATTGCAGACCACAGAACCTCACCCACCCACTCCTGTAATAGGCCCATAACCTCTGGCTGAGTTACTGACGCCCTCAACTCTTGATTCAAAGACTTCAAGTTACAGAGGCAGCACGAGTTTGTGACTAGTCCAAGGTCACAGAAGACCTTGGGGCTCTCAGGCAGTGTGAATGGAACCCTGATCTCCTGAGTCTGAAGCCAATGCTTTGACCACAATGTCATTTGTCTTCTCGTAGATTTATCCTTTCAGTGGCTAGAACTAGTATCACCAACCAAAACGTCAAGTCCAGAGCCAGATGGAGTTAGAAGTCATAGGCGTGGCTGTCTGGAAGAGGCTGTTGAATCTGATAAATAATTAGAACTGGATGTAAGCTCTGATCTGACTGTTGAAGCCAGTGGGAGTTCCGTCATTGATTCCACAGGAAGCAAGATAGAGCCCTTAATCGGTGTTTCTTTCTTTTTTTTTAAAAAAAAGGACACCAAAATGCAGCCTTTGTGTAAGGAAAAAATTGTGCTGATAATATATAGTGGTTTTATCAGGCCCTTAATTGTTGTTGCCAAGAAAATGTATCCTTTTGGGTCAGGGCTAGTCCAATGAATAATATGCAAACAGCTTGGTTTGTGTCTAAAGACAGACTGAGACAAATGTATCCCTTGTGTAAGGCAGCTGAAATCTGTAGATGAACTTGGTTCATTATCTAGCTAAAATCCTACATTAAAAAACCCCTCTCCTTAGGTGTGTTGCTAACGACACTTAGCTTTTTAAGAGGAAAAGTTTAGAAAATCAAATTTACGTGTCATCCTTTATTGCTTATTGACTGGCCTTTGCTTGGACAAGGATTCAACCAATCTCTTCATGGTCAGTTTCTGTTCTCAGATCCTATGTGCTAAGACAATGCTGCAAATGCTTGGGTTGCAAACCCTGCAGAGGAAATGTTCTAAATAATTAATACTCTTGATTTTCACTGAATTTTTTAAGGTTTCTCATGTAATCATTTCTATAAACAAACATTTCTATATAGAAACCCCACCCTGGGCAACACTGGGTTAACAAGCTATTGTGGGCTCAGCCGGCCCCACTCTGCCACAACTGGGAGTGATATCAGACCTGAAAGGAAGAACTTAAAAAAGGAAAACACAGCTCAGTTCATGGCAGACCAGACCTCCAGTCTTCAGCTCCAGGGCTGGCTGAAGGCAAGAACTCCTTGGATGACCACTGCCTGATGACCTCTATTAAGGGAGACGTGAGGGATCACAGCTCTCAGGCCCCAGGGTCCCAAGTGGTATCCAGACCACAGCTGCCACCTGACAGCTCTTCAGAATCACAAAGGGACGGGACTAGCAGAACTCTGGACCACCAGAGGCTGCACCTATGAAGCTCCTGATTGGAGCAGTTGTCTGGCCTCTCCAACTGGCCCAGATACACTACTTAAGCCAGAAGGAGGCATAGGAAGTTGTCTGAGCAACTAAGTGAACTCCTGATCTGCTGCTGCACTGGACTCTAACTCCTGACTCTGGTTTGACCTGTGGTACTGCTATCTGACTCTGAGGTAAGCTTGACCCTTTGTACGGCTGTCTGACTCCAGTCCTCATCCTTGGCGAGACTTCTGACACTGATTCTGGCTCAGCCTTTTAGGTGACTCCAAACCCCGACTCCAGCCCTGACCTGTGGCATGATTCTGACTCCAACTCCAGCTCTGACTCTGGCTTTGGTTCCTGGTTCTGACCAACAAACATGACCACCCTTGCTCCGGTCCCTACAGCTTGCTTGGATCACTATTCCTCCAACTGGTCCCAGCCGAGTACAGATCCAGAAAAGTCCTCCTTACCCCAAAGAACATCAGCATCACATGAGAATGCAGCTTGGCTCCAGGGAGATAACTGAGCAATGGAAGCACTGATTGCAGAGCTGGAAGCAAGAAGCAAGCCCATCAACTCCATGCAGAGAATACTGCGCTCTGTGCCCGACCAGCTGCACCACCACCTGAGCTGGGACTTGCTATCCCCCTCCTGGAATGCTTCAATGGACATTGTTCAAAATTTCAGGGCTTCATGAACCAGTACCACCTCTTGCTCCTGCTTCGACCACAGATGCACTCTTCCAGCCAGGCCAAGATAGACCTGGTTATTAGCCTACTTGACTGGGGAGGCATTGGACTGGGCCTCCCCACTGTTGAAAACCAGCAGTCCAGTGCTGTCTAACTGGGACTTCTTCCAGCGGGTGATATCAGCCATCTTGAATGACTCCAACCATGCCTGCTCTGCTGGGGCTCTGCTTGACCCTAGGAAATAGGAAGCATAAAGTCATTTCTCAGCCCCGTTTGGGGTGGCAAAAACCCTGGAGCTGGCCCTGGGTGTGGAGCATGCTTTCAGAAATCTTAAAAGAGCAAAACTCTGATTGGAAACTACAGAACCCTAACCATCAAAAAAGAAAATCAACTTTCTACTGGTGGCATCTGACTCAGATGCTGAAAGTGAACATGCATCGGTCTGCACTGCTTTGGACCGTTATCAAGCAGAATCCCTCATTAGCATGGATGCATGTCCTTTGGAATGGTGGTTGAAGCATGAATGGACATATGACTCTTTAACACATCTGACACATAAATATCTTGTGACACTAGCTACAACAGTGCCATGTGAACACCTGTTCTTACTTTCAGGTGACATTGTAAACAAGAAGCAGGTAGCATTATCTCCTGAAAATGTAAACAAATTTGTTTGTCTGAGTGATTGACTGAACAAGAAGTAGGACTGAGTGGACTTGTAGGCTCTAAAGTTTTACATTGTTTTATTTTTGGATGCAGTTATTTTTTTGTACCCCATTTTATATTGTAAGTCAAACTTTCATGATAAAAAGATTACACTACAGCATTGGTTCTCATAGCCGGTCCGCCACTTGTTCATGGAAAGCCCCTGGTGGGCCTGGCCAGTTTGTTTACCTGCTGCATCTGCAGATTTGGCCAATCACGGCTCCCACTGGCTGCAGTTCGCCGCTTCAGGCCAATGGGGGCTGCGGAAAGGGCGGCCAACTCATCCCTCGTCCTGCACTGCTTCCCATAGCCCCCATTGGCCTGGAGTGGTGAACCGCGGTCAGTGGGAGCCGCGATCAGCCAAACCTGCAGATGTGGCAGGTAAACAAACTGGCCAAGCCCACCAAGGGCTTTCCCTGAACAAACGGTGGACCGGCTTTGAGAACCACTGCACTACAGTACTTATATTAGGTGAATTGAAAAATACTATTTCTTTTCTTTTTCATAGCACAAATATTTGTAATGAAAAATAAATATAAAGTGAGCACTGTACACTTTGTATTCTGTGCTGTAATTGAAATCAATATATTTGAAAATGCAGAAAACATCCAAAAACATTTAAATAAATGGTATTCTATTACTGTTTAACAGTGCGATTAATCACATGATTAATTGCAATTATTTTTTTTAATTGCTTGACAGCCCTAATAAAAAAATGTAACAAGTAAACAAATCAACCAACACAAAAAAAAAATCACTTGAAACAGAGCTTTGGGGTTTTGTTTTGTTTTTTTACCCTCAAAAGTGAGAACTGACAATGACTCCATGAGATCAACTGGGGATTTTGCTATTTCTATTGATTTTATGTGGAAGGTGCTCAGATACTCAAAGATGGGTGTGAGTATAAAAGATTAAAATAGGCTGGCATATATCCTGACCAGCTCTATACAAAATACTTTGGGCTGCAGCAGAATTGCTATCCTGCATAGTTTAGGAGCCTGAGTATCACTAGAATCCATTTTTTTTCAGTCTAAAAGCCCCACCCCAGGACACTGACAGAATTCAGATATAACTAACTGAAGGGGGAGAGTGCTACTGAAATCGCCTTCAAGGCTGCCTACCAATGAGCTGCATTTTTGCTGGAATGCCTTGTAACTTCTGTTTTTAAGCTACTGTTTAACTATACCAGTAATACAGGAACACTGGAAATGTCAGTATTCAAAATACTTTGCAGTTTGGATCCCAATGAGATATCTTATTTTGGCAATTTTGGTTTTGGTTTCAAGACACTCTTAAGTTTCACAGATACTGTTGTACAACGTTTTAACAAAAACCACAATCAAATTAGGTTAGTTGTGGGTATATTTAACAAAAGTTCTTGTATTTCTTGTCAGACAAACAGACTCCTTTGCTCATGAATTTGTGTCCTACAGTCCATGCTTAATTTAATTTGCTGCCTGATTTCTTTTTATGATGCACAAAATGATATTATTTACCATTAATTCTTTAAACAATGCCAGAAATATGCTGCAATGAGGGCAATACAGGAAAGAGGCATTCTGAAAATGAGTTAGCGGACTTAATTTTTGTCTTGTTTGGATGCTAACGGAACCACAGCAATGAATTAACAGGGTTCAGTGTTTGCACTGGATCCTGATAATTCCAGGTTAATAAGGGGTTGTGGAATAAGGGTTCCGTTAATCATCCAGTGAAAGGGAGAGTCTCCATTCAGAAGGGGACTTGATTAGCTCTTGACATTCGCAAGGTCCATTCATTGTCCTCAATTCACTGTGTCACATGGGGTACATTCACCGCTAGTGGTGCCTCCTGCAGGCCATCCTGGGAATTAGCTCCACTAGGCTTGCACTCTCCCTTCAGTGGTCTCTTCCCCGTCCTGCCTCACTCACTCTCAGATCTGCAGTATCCTCTTCATGGCTTGGCCTTCCATCTAGGTCACTAAGGTCCTCCCCTTCCAGGGAATTCAAAGTCCTTCCAGACCTACTGGCTGGCGTCTCTAACCCAGACCTGCCCTCTACATTGCATTTCAGCCCAGGGACACTGTCACAAACAGCCATTGTTTCTGCACAGTCTGGCCCCTTGCTGCTGTTTCCTTGGGCTTCTTCCTTCTCATCTAGCTTCTCCCCTTTCTGGGCTTGTGAGATTCCCATCTCCCTTCACTTAGGGGGTAACTGCAGCCTGCCTTCCTGCAGCCCTTTTGTTGATCACTGCTCCTCAGTTTTATACTCAGTCTGCCTGTTCCTACCGAGCTGATCCCACTTCTAATTAGCGGCATGCTCTCTGGCTCCTCCTCCAAGCGTACCGGGTGGAGTTAATTGGCCTGCCTGGCCACCTTAATCCCTTTTAACACCCCATCACACAGTGTTTGGTTCAGACAAATCCAGATCACTGTGCACTACAACAAGGCCTGCTGGGAGGAGAGAAACAGGATATAAAAAACAGGTCCTGTTTCTCAAGTGTGGAGAGGGCAGGGAGTCTCACCCCGAAGGCGAGTAACCAGGGTGAAAGTAATGACGAAGTCCTGACCAGGAGGCGGGGCCTCAACTGGAAGAGGCGGAGCCTTTACATCCTTAAATCAAGTTTTAAAGGGCCAGGGACTCCGCTGCAGTAGCGGTGGCTGGGAGCCCTAGGCCCTTTAAATCAACCCCAGCTGCAGAGACGGCTGGGATGCCTGGCAGTAGGGGGTGATTTAAAAGGCCCGGGGCTCCACCTGCTGCTACCTCAGTGGAGTCCCAGGATCTTTAAATTGCCGACGGAGCCCCAGCGGCTCCTGGCTGCTGCCACTACCCTGGGCTCAGGACTCTGGTGGAGATTTAAAGAGCCCGGGGCTCTGCTGCAGTAGTGGTGACCAGGAGCCCCTGGCCCTTTAAATCACCACTGCAACCCCGCTGCCAAAGCACCTGGGGTAGCGGCAGCAACTGGTGGCTCCAGTGGCATTTTAAAGGGCCCTTTAAATCACAACCTGAGCATCACCCACTCTGGCCACTGCTGGGAGCCCCAGGCCCTTTAAATCGCCAGCCTGGGGAAGCTGGTCCAGTCCGGCATGGTGCATTAGCTTTTGCTGGTATGCCACATCATACTGTACCGGCTTACTTTCACCTCTGGGAGTACCAGGAGTTGTTAGTTCTCTCCAGGCCAGGGTAAAGACTGCCTGGTGCCCCTCCACTAGGGATGGACTCCTGTAACACAGTGCAAGGACTGGGGAACCCCCAGGATAAGAAGAATTGGTCACCCTTGTCCTCATGAGTGGGTTGTGGAGGCCTAAGAGACAGTGCATAGAGGTTGGTGAATTAAGCCTGAAGAGAAGGTGTATATGGGAGCAATTTCCAGATATCTGCTGTGTGTTAAGACTTTATTAAACCAGAGCCCCGGGGTGTGGGTAGGAAGGAAGACTTAGTTTTAGAACTTTAGTTGTTTGTGTGTGATTACAGCAGGCCCAGGAAGGAAAGAGAGTCATGGCTACACCTGAGTGCTTGAAGGGGAAATAGCCTTCTCACACTAGGCTTTCATATGTTGTTATTAAAAGATAACCTTGAAAAAAAGAACAGAGTGTAACCAGTTTAGAATGGTTTTCCTGAGTCTGCACAAAACCTGAAAGAATAGCACTAAGAGATGTGAAGTGCCTCGTTCCTGTCAATGTGCTGTTAACTTTGAAACATAAGAGTAGCAGTATAAATGTCAACATTCACTATTTCTTTGTTAAGTATCAGAGGGGTAGCCATGTTAGCCTGGATCTGTAAAAAGCAACAAAGAGTCCTGTGGCACCTCAAAGACTAACAGATGTATTAGAGCATGAGCTTTCGTGGGTGAATACCCACTTTGTCAGACTCATGTAATGGAAATTTCCAGAGGCAGGTATAAATATGCAGGCAAGAATCAGTCTGGAGATAATGAGGTTAGTTCAATCAGGGAGGGTGAGGCCCTCTTCTAGCAGTTGAGGTGTGAACACCAAGGAAGGAGAAATTGCTTTTGTAGTTGGCAAGCCATTCACAGTCTTTGTTTAATCCTGACCTGATAGTGTCAAATTTGCAAATGAACTGAAGTGCAGCAGTTTCTCTTTGAAGTCTGGTCCTGAAGTTTTTTTTGCTGTAAGATGGCTACCTTTACATCTGCTATTGTGTGGCCAGGGAGGTTGAAGTGTTCTCCCACAGGTTTTTTGTATATTGCCATTCCTATTGTCTGACTTGTGTCCGTTTGTCCTTTTACGTTTTCTCTGTTGATCATGTTAGAAGGAACATCCAGTGAATGGTTGAAATGTTCAAAGCCAATCAGGGGCTTTAGCCACACACATCCCCTTGAAACCAGTCCCAAACAACTTCCCAGGAGATGGAAGTCTCAGCTGTTCCTTGCCTAACTGCCAAAACCTCCAGTTTCCCCCTAATAACTTCTGTGATGAAGATATAATGAGTCACAAAACATGGGACATACTAAAATGTGGGAGAGCACTAAATGAAAGGAATTTAACAGTGTGCTGAGTGCGTTGTTCATTTTCTTATTTAAGCATCTTAATTTTTAAAAAAAGTAAATGAAACTGCCATAGAATTTGCATTAGGCTGCACCGGAGCTCTGCAGAAAAGCCGTTGGTATAATTTTGGATCAGCCATCTAAGTGGCACAAATTATGCCCACATATAATTGAAGTCAAAAAATGCACTTGAACAATTATTTGCAGGTGCAAAAAAGGAGCTCGGTTTGAACCGCCAAGAAAAATCAGGATCCAGATTTTCTCTTTATGAGCGACTGGATCCCGCTCTGCCTTCCACACTGCACAGTCCTGTTGGGATTCAGTTGTGTTTCACGGGATGCAAGTCAATACAGAGTTTGGCTATCTGTCTATTCCATTAGATCTGAACTGTAAGACACTGACTACACTGAAATGCAGGCATGAATAGACTTGAAAGGATTTTTATCAGTAAATATTGGTATATGTCAATTTCACTGTATACACATACACAAACTGATGAAAAAATATTTGCATTAATGATGATAGAAATGTACAGCTAGGCAAAGTAAGCAAAACGCTGCTTGAGAACTCACTAGTATTTGATCTAAGGTTATTTACTTTGTATATTTTGACATATGATGTTGCCCCCACATAATTTCACACAACTGTGAATTTAAGTTGATAAAAACTAAAAGAAATGCTTAAAATAAATATCAATATTATGTCAAAATTATAAAAAAAATGAAAATTGAGTTTTGCCAAGCCTAAGCATGAAGTACTTCTCTTCCCCCCACTGCCCCCGCTAATGTTTATTCTGGCATATTGTGTTACAGCTGCATAGTAGGTTTAGTCCCTCATGTCTTCCTGCAGCGTTTGGTCCCAGCAGAGTTTGCCAGAACAGAGCCCTAATTGATACAAGACCTTGGCTGGAGCAGTTAAAGACCTTGTCACACAGCAGAGGCCAATGGCTGTTAGGCCTGCACGTGT
This sequence comes from Gopherus evgoodei, assembly GCF_007399415.2. Classification (NCBI taxonomy): domain Eukaryota; kingdom Metazoa; phylum Chordata; order Testudines; family Testudinidae; genus Gopherus; species Gopherus evgoodei. The sequence goes on from NC_044322.1 coordinate 351,620,110, forward strand.
TGTCGGAGTGTAAAAGGACACTCTGGAATGAAATGAGAAGAAGGTGGGGGAAAGAAGCAGTTTGGTGATGGCTGGGGAATTGAGGGGGGGCATCATTTCCAGGCAGGAAGTGGGAAGAGGAAGGCAAGCAGAGAGAAGAAAATCTGTCGAAGCAGCATGCTGATTAATATACCCATTGTGATGATCTCTGCTATTGAAGGGATAGGAGACCACAAGCAGTTCCTACAGCTGATCCTTTATACATATAGTAAATGTATGGCATTTTACTGTTTATATTTTATATAGTTTCTGTTGTGTTAATTCAAAATTTTCAGGCCTTTCACTCATTAAATTGTTAACTTGTCAAAGGCTTGCAAAAGAGCTAATATTCTAGTCAGAAGGACTACCTATGTGTGAAGAAGGCCTGAAGGATCTAACCCAAAGTGTCTGGACTAGATTCAAAGGGGAGTCTGAGGGTAGGTCTACACTACCACTTAAGTTGACCTAACTTACTTGCTCAGAGCTCCCCCGCAAGCGATGCTAGTTACAGCAACCTAGGCACTGTCCACACCGGTGCTATATCTGCAGGAGACGCTTTCCTGCTCACATAGCTTCTGCCTCTCATGGAAGTGGAACAATTATGCTGATGGGAGAGTGCTCTCCCATTGGCATAGAGCGTTTTCACCAGACGTGCTACAGCTGCGCAACTGCGTCAGTGCAGTTGCTGTGCAGCTGCTTCTAGTGTAGACCTGCCCTAAGATAGTGTCATTTAACAATCTTTCCTTAACATTGGCTACAGCCTCTGGGTGAAATTCACCCCCGTGTACAGGACATGCACAAGGGCCTATGTACCATTCATAGAATATTAGGGTTGGAAGAGACCTCGGGAGGTCATCTGCTAGTCCAATCCCCTGCTCAGTCCCACTGAAGCCTTGAGGCTCTTAATTCACAATGTGTTGGTTAGATACATAGCTCCTCCAATCACAGATCAAAAACCATCCCACACAACTTCTGTATCCAGCCAAAATAGTGGAGCTTGAGAACTGCAAATAATCCCCCTGAAATGTGATGAATGATTTACGGACAAGAATTATTCTTAGAAGAAATTCAAATAATGAATACATTTGTACATTTTGCAAACAGGAAAAATGCAAAAATCACAGATTGAATTAATCATTTCAAGTTCTTTACTCGGCTCTGTCTGTAGTGTATTTCCTATTCTTCTTTTAGTTGATTTCTTGGTTCATTGTGATTTCTCCAGTGGTTCTTGTTATTAGGCCCAGCTTTGCCAGAATCCTGTGAAACTCAGTGGCTAGCCCTAGCCCTAACAAAAAGGTCAGCTTGCAACTTCATTTTAAAACACTTTCTGAGAAAAGCGTTTCTTTGTTTTACTACAACTAACTTCACCTTTCTTCCTCTCCCTCCAATCCCAGTTTACTAACAAGTGGGGCCTATTTCTGATAGCAAAGGAGGCAACCATGAAGCCCTTTTGGTAACTCTCCAGATCTGCTGGGAATGCTGCTGCAGATGTATGAAATACTTCCGGCTCCACCCTTTCCTTCTCTCTGCCCCTCTCTTTTCCTCCACTTCAGCACATTCCCATGATCCCAGGGACCCAAGTGAATTCTCAAACCTAAGTGCTGTATCCTGTTTCCTGCAGTAGAACCACATCAATGGACTTATATTTTCAGTTGTATTTTAGGTGCAGGATTATGATTCTTTAGTCGTGGGACATATGAATGTGCATGCTATGCCCTCAGAACCTCTGCCATGTCGCTCTAAAATTCTGTTAAGAAAATTAGCTGGGAATAAGCATTGCATCATACATGGAATCTACCAAAAATGTAAAGAAGAAAATATAGGGGGGGAAATAGAATGAGGAAGAGAAACTGCCTGCCAGCATGGAAGGGGTTAAAGAGATCTTTTGGGCCCAGCTACCCCTCCCCGTGATAGCTACAGCTAATGCCAGGCCTGGAGGGGAGAGAAAAGAAGGGAACCTGGCTCAGTTTGGGGCTGACTGGTGAAGAGGCAGAAGCTAGCTGCTTCCCCACCGGGGGCAAGGAGCACTAGCCTGCTAGCCAAGGTAGCCACCAGGAGACAAGCACTGTCTCCCTGGCTAAAGGAGAGTGTGTGGAAGAGACCTAGGAGCACCTGACCTTAGAGATACCTGTGTGACCAAAGCACGGAGACCTTGGGCGAGGAGGATGTTGTGATCCAGCCAAACCTCTGGCTGCCCCACCCAGAGGAAACAGGGCCTCAGCAGGATGCTGCCCAAGGTCCACAAGGGAGTGCTGCTAGAGACAAGCCAGCACAGTGATTTGAAATATAGGGCCATGCCCCAAACTGAAGGGACAGTGGTAGGAAGTAGCCCAGGGCAGTGGATGTAGACTCCCCGCTGGGAGGTCCCATACTCAGGGATTGATTTACACAGAACCCTAGACTGGGACCAGATGGAGAGGGAAGGCCTGGCCTCAATTCCTCCCCTCCCCAGCGCATTAAAAGCTGGAACACCTTGACCAAGCAGGGGGCTGGAAATCAAGCGCTCCAACCACTAGGCCGCCAGGCCTTCCAAGCTCCCTGTTAAACTGACTGATGTTCTGAAGCTGTGAATCACTTATAGGTCAGGTGCACCAGAATTTAATCTAGAGTAGTTCGGATAGCTCAGGATCATTTTAATTGGGTTATGTATTTAGTCTGAATGATCACAAGATGACTCTGAGCAGTGATCAAATAATGGTCGGATTAAATAATTGGATTAAATAATGATTAAATAATGGGATTAACTGTGGAGATGGGTTGAAACCAGAATCATTTCTCAAAACTCCCTACAATCCAGGAAAGTAGACAAAATGAGAACTGCAGCCGCACCATCCTCAGTTTGGGTAGTGTGGAACAAGAACTCACCGAAACACACACACTCACCTGGCTCCCTGTTTTGTGCACTCATACAGCATGGGGTCAGGATTTGGGTTTGCCTGTCTGTAGATCTCCTTTCTGGCACTTTCTCCCAGTTCTCTTCTCAATGTTCTATCTTACCAAACAGGCACACACATTTACTGCCCTTTGCCAGCATCCCAGAGGATTTCCAGGGCAAAGCTCAAGCATAACCACCAGCTGGGCCTCTTCAGCATTCAGGGGGACCTTCCCATTCAATGCTAAGCATACTGTTAGCACACAGCCTAGTTCCCTTCCCAGGCAGAGCTTTCTAAGGACAACTGAAAACAATCTACGTCATCTGCCTTGCCATCGCTGCTCAGGGCTGTCCCATCATATTTTCAGGATCCAGTCCACTTTTTTCCCCACCTGTAATGGCTCTCACCGGGATTTGCTCACACCACTCCTCCGAGGCATGTCTGGCTTGCCTGCAACTTTGCCTTATGCTTTGCCAGTTCATGAGGGCCCATGGCCGCTGGCAACATCCTTCCCCATATATGAATTGATAGGCTGAGCCAAAACACAATTTATAGAGTGAGGGAGGGAGGTCAGAGTGGGGATTCACTGCCTGCTTCCTGGCAGGCCACAGACAGGGCTACAGCTGGGGAGCTGAGGATGGGACATTGGTGAATCAGGCATGTGTGAGATGTGGGGGATTTCTAGAAGAGCAGGACCCCATGTGACTGCATGGCTCACCCACTGTAAACCTTTCAGTGACATGAAATCAGTGTTCAGTGTGCAAAGTCTTTGCCAAACTTGCTCCATCTACTTGATTGCTAACACAACATATGACTTTGCTTGGCATGCCACTGGTCAGGTCAATGACATCAATGGAAATACGCAATGTGTTTTGACTAGATATTATCAAACTTACTTCCCCACCACCACCAAAATCCCCACCTGCAACTGATATATGTTTATTTTCCATAGTCTCCCTTGCACTAAGGAATATGGATGGAAACCCTATAGTTATCTGTTCAGAATTTAAGAAAGGAAATACCACCTTCTTGCCCCCAAACAGCAGGAATATAGATGATGGTGGAGTCACTGGAGCTGTCCCGTGAGTAGAGCTGCCAGTTTTGGTTGGACGTATTCCTGGAGGTTTTCTCACATGACATTTAATTAAAGATTAATCTTTAATTCCTGGAGGCTCCAGGATAATCCTGGAGGGCTGGCAATCCTGCTTGTGAGTGATAGAATCAGAAGAACTGGTGTAAAATGGCTTTTTCAACCAAATGGAAATTTTTGTATAAAATGTCCAATTTTGTTGAGAGATATTGTCAATAAAAGAAAAAAACAGAAATGTTTGGTTTTAAACTGGAAAAAAAAATCAGATTTTCGGGCTTTCATTGACACTTTTTTGACAGGAAAAAATATCATGTCCCAACCAGCTCTAACAGTAAGTTTAGAATTAATCTTGAGAGTAAATGAAAGGAGAATTGTGTTCCTCTGTAAAGGAGAGCAGAACAGTTTATAAGTGATACTGACAGAAAATCATCCCATGATCTCACGTATCCAACCACGTCACCCCTGTTGTTTTCACATGGAAGTCAAGGTGAGTTTTGTCTTAGCAGGTAAGCATTCCCTTCTTGTGCAAGTTGTGGAGGGGAGCAAAAATATGGAAATGCATTCAGAAGACTATTATTCTGAAAAACTGAAGTGCTAAATATTTCAACCATAACATTGTATTCATGCTTGGATAATTTTTTGGTGTTTTATAACTATGTTGTATTTCCATAGGACCGTCCAGGAATGACTTATTTCACTGCTATCCCTCCAGGAAAAGCTACCAGGAAGCTTTTTCTCTCTGTGATTACAGGGATTTATTTATTACAATTGAGAGGCAGAGCTCCCTGGTGAGAGTAGGAATGAGGGCCCCCGGGGCTCAATTTCTAGCTCTGCAACTGACTCAACATAATAAAAGAATAGGAATGCAAAGCATACTGAATATATACAGTGTATGTAACCTAGGAAAAGACTGAGGGTTATATCCACAAATAATACACATACAATACAGTACCTTCCTTTTCAGTCTACCTCTGTACTTGTTGTTAGCACAATAAAGAATAGTTGATTTAAAAGATGATATAAATGTGAAGTAGCTCCAGTGAGACCATCTGACTTTACATCCAGCATTGTAAAGGCCCAGAATGTAGCTAGATGGGAGCTGCACCCGCGTCAATGAGGACAGAGCATTTTACTGAAGCTATTTGTTTCTGTAATTGCTCACATCCAGGGCTGGCCTGATTCACCATTCATTAGCATTTGTCATTCCTTGAGATATCTGTATGAATAAGATCCAGTTTCTAGGTGAAATGAATATCATGGTGCTCTGTTTTAGATTGAGACAGTATTACAAATCTAAAACACAGGTGTCATAAACAGATAAGAAAAGTTAATAGCACAGAAGTACTTTATATCTCTTTGCCTGTAAAAGGTTAACAAGTTCAATGAGCCTGGCTGTCCCCTGACCAGAGGACCAATCAGAGGACAGGATACTTTCAAATCTTGAGGGAGGGAAGTTTTGTGTGTGCTGTTAGATTTTGGTTGTTGTTCACTCTGGGGGCTCAAAGGGACCAGACGTGCAACCAGGTTTCTCTCCAATCTCTCCGATACAGGCTTTTATAAGTTCAGACTAGTGAGTACTAGGTAGATAAAGCGAGTTAGGCTTATGGTTGTTTTCTTTATTTGCAAATGTGTATTTGGTTGGAAGAAGTTCAAATGTGTATTTGGCTGGAAGGATTTTAATTTGTACTTGTATACTTAGGCTGGGAGGGTGTTCCCAGTGTCTATAGCTGAAAGACCCTGTACCTATTCCATTTTTTTATATTTAAAAAGATAATTTTTACTGTTTTTTCTTTCTTTAATTAAAAGCTTTTCTTGTTTAAAAACCTGATTGTTTTTTTATTCTGGTGAGACCCCAGGGGACTGGGTCTGGATTCACCAGGGAACTGGTGGGGAGAAAGGAGGGAAGAGGGAGAGAGAGGCTGATTTCTCTCTGTGCCAGGATTACTTTATCTCAGGAAGAGTCTGGGAGGGGGAAAGAGAAGGAGGGAGGAAGATGAATTGTCCTCTCTGTTTTGTATTTCAAGGAGTTTGAATCACAGTGATCTTCCAGGGTAACCCAGGGAGGGGAAGCCTGGGAGAGGTAACGGTGAAGGAAAGGGTTTACTTTCCTTGTGTTAAGATCCAGAGGGTCTGGGTCTTGCGAGGTCCACGGGCAAGGTTTTGGGGGGACCAGAGTGTACCAGGCACTGGAATTCCTGGTTGGTGGCAGCGCTACAGGTTCTAAGCTGGTAATTAAGCTTAGAGGAATTCATGCTGTTACCCCATCTTTTGGACGCTAAGGTTCAGAGTGGGGAATTGTACCATGACAACAGGGGAGAGTAAACCTTGCTTTGAATAGTCACATTAAACTTTAGAGTCTCTATAAATATTGAGGAAAATCTTATATGGCAGTGAAGAATACTGGCTTGATCCAAAGCCCATTGAAGTCAATGGAAAGGCTCCAGTTAACTTAGATGGGCTTTATATTAGGCCTTATGGTCTAGCTCCTTCATCACTGAAGTCAATGAGAGGTTTCTGTTCCATGGCTGTAGGATCAAGATTTCCTTGAGGAAATTTGTAGTAAGTATTAGTATTTATTTATAAAAGCTCATTTGCTATCAGTAGTGGCAGCTCATCTGCTCCTGTGGGAAAACTTGTAGAAGGAGATTATGACAGAGGAAATCTCCAGGAGGATTTCCTTTGGAGCTCCTGACCTCCCACAGTATCTAATTGGAAGGAAATGCAGGGAAGGCAGGGGTATGCACAGGAATAAAAAATTGGTTGCTTTTGGAAGGGCACTTTCTCTGGCCCCCACGGCCGGAGGCGCTGTCTTCCCCACCGCTGTGGCCCTGGGACCAGTGGAGCTGGCTCTCCATCTGTCCCCCAGTGGTTCTGGGGTTGGTGGAGCTCACTCTCTCCCCAGCAGCTGGAGGAGCTGGATCTCCTCTTATGGCCCAGGGCCGGAGGAGCTGTCATCTTCCGTCAGAGGAGCTCACGCTCATGCCCCCAGCCACAGAGAAGCTCTGTGCTCCTGCTGATTTTTTGTGGGAGGAGCTGTGGCCATGCTTGTCCCCCCTTATGCATGCCCCTGGGGGCAGGGTCTTCTTCTTTGCAGAATAGGCTGTGGGGCAGAACCTTAAGAATCCACGGAGACCACAGCCATTTGGTCTACACTGCTCCACTCCCTAGTGGGGTGCTCCATTACAACCATGCTACCAGAGTGTCTCTGGCCACAGCTTCCCCTAAGTGATCTGTGGGAAAGAAAATACTGCCTTAGGCTGTGTTTATTTTTTCTCAGAATCTATACAGGGTAGGTGGAATTTGGAAGGATGTCCCCTCCAAATCTCAGCCCTCTGATTCCTGTCCTCAGCCTGTCCCATCTCTGTTCCCTCCCTCAGTGCCAATCCTGGACCAACTGAATACCCTACACAAGGGATGGTGTCATGGAAGCAACTGAGCCTCTGCTTCCCTGGGAGATGAAAGAGTCCACTCCATGTGTGGATCTAGGGGCAGGGCCACCCGGGGGGAATGGAGGGGCGGACAAGTGGGTCAATTTGCCCCAGGCCCCGGACCCCGCAGTGGCCCCCATGAGAATATAGTATTCTATAGTATTGCAACATTTTTTTATGGAAGGGGCCCCCGAAATTGCTTTGCCCTAGGCCCCCTGAATCCTCTGGGCAGCCCAGTCTACGGGAGGGAGGTATACTTTGATGGAAGATGTTCAATGAAAATAAATATGTATTTAGGAATGTAATTTATGGTTGGAGTAACTTTTATCAATCATACATTACATTAAAGTCCTGTGGAACCCTCGTTTGGAAGAGTTCAGTCATGATCTTCATTAATTTGATTGCCAGAAGCAACTATCTCTAGTCTAGTGTAGGATGCAAAAACCAAAAAACACATCACCCACCCACACGCACACACAACCAGGCAAACCCAAAAGCCCTCTCTACAGTCTACAATTCTACCTGTACAGATAAAAAAATTTAATCATGCATAAAAAATACACCATTTACTAGTGCTGAAATATACATGATTGATTTGCAGTAAAAGATAGCATAAAACTCCACACAGTCATAATTTTAAGGCTGTCTGAAAAAAGAGGTGAGTCTTAATAAAAGCCACAATACAAATGAAGAATCAGGGAAGTTTTATAGTGCTGACTCTGCTAATGAGCGTGGAAGGCAACAGAAATGAAAACGCTCCATCAGACTGTTAGATTTTTTCAGGGAGTTATAAACTGGGCCAGTGGATTCTCCTCGACATTGGTACAGTTTGATCTCTTCTTGGATCAGAATGTTCCCTATACATTGCTACGCCTGGGGTGCTATAATGTCAAAGAAGCTCTTTTTCTTTCCAGTTCCCTTCTGACATTCATTTGTCTCATAAATTAAACGCATTACTTGTCATTTGGACTGTATGTCGGGCATCTCCCAAGGCTTTATCCTGTCTGTGGTAGAGCAAAGAAGAAACAGACTGACCTTTGGAAGAGAGCAGCCTATCTAGTATTTTTCCCCTTGGGTTGCCATTAGGGTATTGATTTGCCACACACATGATTCCTTGAAGTGGGAGAATTTGTTTGTGAGCAGCCATATTGCTAGGCAGAAAGGCATCACGTTTTTAACTCACTTTTGTGGTGACACAGCAGTCAACATGAATGGGACCGGTGATGTGTTATTTAACTGAAAGCTGCACCTGACTGTTTGTGATGGAGACTTGGAAAGTCTTACTCCTGAGCATTTGTGTTTACCATACTTAGTAATTTATCTCACTTGTGCTCATTGGGGATGCCACTTCTGAAACTGTAATCTCCGAAATAGCACAAAACACGCAGGCTTTGATCAGGTTTTATAAACAGCCATGGGTCAGATGCTTGTAGGCAGAGGATATATTATTTACCAGCAATCTCAGCTGTGATATGGTCAGTCAATAGTAAAGCCTCAAAGGCCCTAAGGAGAGCCACAATATTGCTCAGCCTACTGATTTCTTTATAAGGAATGTCAGCTGATTATTAAAATGGTGGGGGGAGAGGTAGAAACGTGGCAAATTGGGCATAATGATGATTAATTTCAAGGGAACACCAGGAATACATATTTAAAAACTCTTTAAAAATTTACAGTTTCTCATAGCTTCTATTATTATGGTGGTGCCAAGATCAACTGAGATCAGGGCCCAGTTTTGCTAGGTACTGTGCAGACACAGAGTATGAGACAGTCCGTGCCAGAAGCATAAGTCATGGATGAAATTCCCATGGAGTTCAGTGGGGCCAGGATTTCATCCCGCATGTTTAAATATATTTCACTGAGAATTATAAAGGGGGAGAAAATGAAAACACACTGAGAAATATTTGTAAATATTCTATGTGAGCACACGGTGAGTGGGGTGTGTGTCTTGTAGTTAGATTATGGAAAGGGTTCTCAAACTGTGGGTCTGGACCCCAATTTGGGTTGTGACCCCATTTTAGTGGGGTCACTAGGGCTGGTGTTAGACTTGCTGTGGCCTGAGGCCGAAGCCCGAGCCCCATTGCTCAGGGCAGAAGCTGAAGCCAGAGGGCTAAAGCCCTGGGCGGTGGGGCTCATGCTTCGGCTTCAGCCTTTGGCAGTGGGGCTCAGGTTACAGGCCTCCTGCCTGGGGCTGAAGCCCTTGGGCTTGCCCCCCCTCCGGGTGGTGGGGCTCAGGAGGGTTCAGGCTTCAGTCCCTCCCTCCTGGAGTCAAACAATAGATTTAGTTGTCAGTAGGGGGTCACGTTGCAATGAAGTTTGAGAACTGCTGGACTATGGGACTGGGAGTCAGGAGTTCTGCATCCTATTCCCAGCACTGTCACCAACTTACTGTGGGTAAACAAACCACTTAGGGCCTAATTTCCACATGGACCAAGCTGTACAGCTCCCACTGATTTCAAGTAGAGTTGAGGATTCAGCCTCTCAAACATCAGGCCCTTAACCTCAGTTTCCCCATCCGTAAAACTGTCGTTCGGATGCTGTGATGATGGGCACACTGGAAAGAAGTTAGATAGAAGTTATATACCTGCTTCATATGAGTGCAGAGGTTTAACCAAGGTGTGTAAAGTATTTTGAGAGCATTAGATGTAAGATGCTATAGAGTCCTAATCCTTCAAAACACTGAAGTGGATGTTTAACTTTAAGCGTGTGAATAATCCCATTGAAGTCATGGAAGTGTAATAGTTACACCGAGGAAAGGTGGGAGGAAGGGAAGTTAAACTGTTTGACAGATGTTGTTACATTTTTTAAAACAAGGAATGTTGTGGAGGGGGATGTTTGTTTATTTTCCCCTCCCTGATGGACTGAGCTGTTGATTGTTTGTTTTAGTGGGAAATTATATGAAATTGTCAATTTTAATTGCTGTAAAGGCACCCACAGCACATAGTTAATGAAGTAACATTTTTAATAAATAAAATAACCAGGAAAACTAACACAACCCCAAGCCCGCCCCCGCCTGCATTACAGCCCAGATGCGTAACGACTAATGTACAGATTGGAACTTCTCAGAGGCTACAGTGGAATATTAACATTTATTATTTAACAATTTATATTTTGATAGTATATAAAGGCCAATCAAGTGAAAGCCCTATTGTGCTATGCATTGTACAAACATTTAGTAAATGACAGTCTCAAATTGTAATGCATTGCAATTTATATATTACAGTTCTGGTTATAATGGGCACTCGCTTACCACATATTACAGTTGTTCTGTTGAAGACCTTGATTTCATGATTTTATGAGTGTTCCACAGTACCATATGCTGTACATTTATTGGCTATGCATTCATTGTGTCCATAGAGAGATTACTCATACATTCAGTACCAAACCTATATATAGTCTCAGAAATATAGATTTTCTTTATAAGAGTGTATCTCCATTTGTCATGCACAATGTTACAATTTATGGTGCTATAACAATTTTAAATAGTGACAAGAGAAGGCAAACATTAAAATGATTGTGTTAACGGGCAGTAACTAGATATGTACAAGTAACAAATACAAGATAAGAAGGAAGGTGCAGAAAAATATTCACAGCATAGATGGTATACAGGACCTAACTCTATGAATAATAATATCCATTGCCAATATTGCACTATTCAATATTAGATCTCAAAGTGCTTTACTCAAGAGGTCAGTATCATTATTCCCATTTTATCCCCCATCTAGTGGGGTCCTGCAGGTGTCTGTGCTGAGTCTAGTATTAGTTAATATTTTCATTAATGACTTGGATAATGGAGTGGAGAGTATGCTTATAAAATTTGCAAGTGACATCAAGCTGGGAGAGGTTGCTAGCACTTTGGAGGACAGGATTACAGTTCAAAATGGCCTTGACAAATAGAAGAATTGGTCCAAAATCAACAAGATGAAATTCAATAAAGACGAGCGCAAAGTACTACATTTAGGAAGGAAAACTGAGACACGCAGATACAAAATGGGGAATAACTGTCTAGGCAGTGGTACTGCTGAAAAGGACCTGAGGGTTATAATAGATCACAAACTGAATAAATCAACAATGTGATGTAGTTGCCAAAAAGGCGTATTCTGGTGTATTAAGAGGAGTGTTATATTTAAGACACAAGAGGTAATTGTCTCACTCTGCTTGGCACTTGTGAGGCTTCATATGGAGTGCTATGTCCAGCTTTGAGGGATACATGCAAAAAAGATGTGGACAAATTGTAGAGAGTCCAGAATAGGGCATCAAAAATAATAATTTTTTTTTAGAAAACTTGACTATGAGGAAAGGCAAAAAGTCTGGGCATGTTAAAATCTTGAGAAAAGAAGACTGAGGGGAGACTTGATAACAGTCTTCAAATATGCTAAGGACTGTTATAAAGATGATGGTGATCAATTGTTCTCCACATCCACTGAAGGTAGAACAAGAGGTAATTTGCTTAATCTGCACCAAGAGAGATTGAGGTTAGATATGAGGAAAAACTAACTATAAGGATACTTATGAACTGGAATGCACTTCCAAGGGAGGTTGTGCAATTACTGGAGGTTTTTAATAACAGGTTAGACAAACAGGGATGATCTAGATATAGTTGGTCCTGCCTCTGCTTGGGGGGATGAGTAATAGACCTCTCGAGGTCCCTTCCAGTCCTACATTTCTATGATTCTGTGATTTTACAGATGGGGAAACTGAAGCACAGAAAGTGACTTGCTCAACATCACCCAGCAGGCTAACAGCAGTGCCAGGAACAGACCCTACATCTTCTAAGTCCCAGCTGAAGGAGTACCGACCGAGTAGCTGTTAAGGTTCTCAGCATAATAGAGCCCAACATGTGGGTAGCGATCAGAATGATTTCTAAAACAGTTATCAAATAAAATTTTGCTGTCAGAAGCCCCCTTTGTCCTGCAACCTGTGGAACAAACATATTTTGTATTTAGCTGTGTAGCATTAATCACAATATGGATTATTTGAGCTGTAGGTCAACCACAGGGTCCAACTATTAACATATGGGATGTGGCTATTATCCCTCTTACATAAAGATACAATATAATAGATAATTAAGCTTCTGAATGACTGCATGTGCAGTACTCTGGTTTTTCCAGTTCTCTTTGTGATTTGATGCAGAATCATTTCCTTTCACTGAATGCTTAGAAAAAGAGGAAACTAAGGTGGCATCCTGATCTTAATTTCAAATACACAGGAAAACTCTGAGGAAATCCCTTCTATGCCCCAGGCTTTATGTAAAGAAAAAAGAGAAAACTAAAATTTCATGTTGTTCATATCCTGTATATATGTGTATAGCAGATGTTTGTTCAGATACATAACTGATGTCTCTGCTAAGTTGTAGCACAGAAAAATGACCATAGAAACCTACAGTCATATTGTTTTAGTTTATTAAAAGTCTAGACAACCATTTTAAAAATAAACAAATTTGAACACAGAGGACTAGATCCTCATCTGATGTAAATCAGTGTTGCTCCTTTGAATTTAATGGAATGAAACTGATTGACGGAAGCAGAGTCTGTTGCAAAAACACAGGGCAGATAAAATACAGTATGATTATTTAACATCTTATTACAGTAGCATCTAGAGACCCCAATTGAAACCAGGGCTTCATTGTTCTAGGCACTATGCAGACATCCAGTAAGAGACAGTCCCTGCTCCAAAGAGCTTACAGTCTAAATAATGTAATTTTTTTGTTGTTTCTTTTTAACAAAATATAAACAAACAGATAAGGAAAAAAACATGATATTTAATAGAAAACATTTGGTTTATAAGGTAACAAGCATGCCAAGTGATCATGTCACATGATGTTTATAAAATGAAATGACTGTGTACTTTTGTCCATAAATGTTAATAAAAAAGAAGGCATATCTTGTTAAATATTTCCTGTGTATCTGTCAGTCTGAGAGATGCTCTGAAGTGCAGTCAGCTCATTCATGGCTGGGATTCCAATAATTGGTAAAAAATGATATCTTACATTCGTATAGTGCTTTTTATCCAGAAGAATCCCTAAGAATTTTGCCAGTGCTGTCTAGAGTTCACTACACCCATTACTTCAAGAGGCAGTGTAATTTAGTGGAAAAAGCACTGGACTAGGAGTTAGGACAGCAGGGTTCTGTTCCTGACAGCTGCTGATGTGCAGCCTTGGGTAGGTCATTTCATCTCCCTGCGCCTCTCCCAGCCTCTGTCTGTCTTGTCTATATAGACAGTGAGAGCTTCAGGAAAGGACCTCGCTCTCACTATGTGTTTGTGCAGTGCCTAGCACAATGCAGACCCAATCTTGGGCCTCTACGTGCTACCGAAATACTAATAATTATATAAAAAATTATGTGAAAAGGATATTAAGGTTGCAAGTCAAGTGCTCAAAAGTTAGAAAATGACACAGTTACAGTTGCTTGTGCAGCCTTTATGTATTACCATTGTGCATATGCATTACAAGAGTCTTTAATTACATGATCACATACTATTATTCCACAGATATCTGCTTTATTCAGTGCTCCTCATTCAGTGTGTGGTCCCTTGCCATGTTTACTGCATACTATCCAAACTCTGCCCTCAACACAGAATTGTTAATTTCCTCATAGACATTTCTATGGTGCTTTCTCTGTGGTGTATGAGTGCTCCAGAAACATTAACAAATGTATCTTCACAATGCATTGGTAGTGGTATTACCAGCCCCCTTTTACAGATGGGGAGTGGAGGCATTGAATGATTGCAGCTAAAATAGTCAAAATTGTCCACTCATTCTGGATACTCAACCTGAGATTCCTGTGGGCTGATTTTTCAGAGGACATAGTATTCTATAGTACTTTGTTCACAACACAGCTCCAGTTGACTTCAGTTGTAGTTGTGAGCATTCAGCACATCTGCAAATCTGATTTTTGGTATCCTAAGTTCAGGGCACCCCGAAAATAAAGAACACACAATTCATGGCCACCTGCAAAAAATGTGACTTGCCCAGCATCACAGTCTTTTCTCCAAGTGAAGGCCTCACAGAAAGTGCCAAGCAATCTTTAATAACCACAGGTGATCAGAGCTGCAGCTTTATATCTTACCCTTGAAAAAACAATACTTCCAAACACACACTAATGCCCATAACCATGCTAGGGCATTGGGTTCACTGTGTTGGGGCACTGACTCAGTGAAAAGAGTGTCTTGCCTCCTTCTGAACCCCTGGAACCTTTTATTGTTGGTTTTTTCCTTGAAGGGTTCCCATATTCAAGTATTGTATTGCTTATTGCCCAACCCTGCTTAGCTCATGAAGTGTGAGCCTGAGGTGGCATGACTAAGTGCCATAAAGGAGATGTCCATCATTCGTATGATTCAAGATTCTGCTGTAATTGCAACCATCCTTCACTGCAATCCAAGTCATTTGCTCAAGAAAAGTTTCCTAGTAATAAATATACAGAGTGACTGGGTGAATCCAAATATGTAAAACATGTATTCCAATTACACACTTTATCCAAGAAGGCTCATTTATGATTTGCGCATTCTCAAAGTATATGTACCATTGTTCCAAATTGTCTTTCACTTCTCCATCATGTATTACTTGTATGGAAACAGATTTCCATCTTATCTTCTGTAGTTTCAGATACAATAGAATTATCATTTACACCATCATGCTACAGTTGGATCCACACAGATATATAGGTCTGTCCGCAGGGATCTGATGGCAGAATGGGGCCTCAATTTACATTTAGTGATTGGCGAAATATAAATGGGGGATGGGATGGAGTTGTTATGTTCTTGGATAAAGAAAAGAAATAAATGGGTGGGAGAAGGAAAATTAAAACAAAAATACAGTTTGAGATTACCCTCTGACAAAAAAGGAATGAGTTACTTTCTTGGGCAAATGAGGTCACCCAAAGAATTTAATGCCTTGACATCTTTAGAAAATATCTACAATTAAAGCAAGCCCTGTTTTTTCCCCCTCTAAGGTTCAATGCACTACAATTTGATTTGTTTCCTCTTTTAAGAAAAAAACAACCACAGCATTAAGGAAGGAGCCCTAAATCACAGCTCTTACCCGGTGTGTAAAACTGGAAAGCCTGGGAATTATAAAATTGACATGAAATCCTTTCATCCATAGCCTCCTCTTTTCCCACTCCCCCTCCTTATCCTTTTTGTTATGTATTATTTGTATTACGGTACTGCCCAGAGTAGTGGTCCCCAAACTTTTACCTCATGCCCCCCTTATCCCTGTCCATGTCCTCCAACCTCCGAGCCGAGGCCAGGAGTGGGACTGCAGCTCCTAGAGGGGTGGTGGTGGGAGGAAATTCAGACGGGGTAAGGGTTATCGGAGCCGCGGCCAGTAGCGGAGCTGGGTGATGCTCTTTCCCCGCCCGCTGGGGGGGCTAGCCCGGGCCCCAGCTGCGCCCCCCCAAAACATTCCTCCACGCCTCCCTAGGAGGGCGCCCCACAGTTTGGGGACCTAGCGACTTGGGCTCTATTGTGCTAGGGCACCATACAAATACATATTAAGAGACAGCCCCTGCCCTGTCTAAATAGACAGGATAGACAAAGGATAAGAGGAAAAAAAAATAATCTCTATTTTATAGCTGGAGAAACTGAAGTACAAAGAGATGAAGGGTACATTGTCATGGCAGAGCTACAGTGCTTCAGCAGCATTTATGTAGCACTGTACCGGAGATGCTTCTTACATTGGCAGAAGGAGTTTTCCCTTTGCTGCAGTTAATTTGCCTTGCGGTCGGGTGGGAGGTAGGTCGGTGGAAGAATTCTTCCGTCTAGCTGCATCTACAGCAGGGATCGGATAGGCAGGTCAACCGAATCATGATGCACAGGGTGTGACTTTTTTTAGGTCGATCTAATTTTGAGGCACAGCCCAGGCCTAAGTGATTTGCCCAAGGTCACCAGAGGGTCTGTGGCAGAGCCATGACGTGATCCCGTATCTCCTGAGTCCCAGTCCCAGACTTAAACCATGCAACAAGTGGTCTCCTGGTCTAACCCCAACACAATGCATCTCCTCCTCTCTGAGCCACAGGGGCATCCCTCAGTCACACAAGGGCAGTGTGGTGTGGGGCAGGGGCGGCTCCAGGCACCACAGGGGGCATTGTGCGCTGGGTTTAGGCTTTTAGTCCCAACTCCCTCCCTCCCAAACACAACCCTCTCTCACCCCCACCAGCCCCCTTCTTGGGAAACCCACAGCAGCGAGTGAACCCACCCCTCCCTGCAGACCCCTTCCCCTCCTGCCAGGGACCGTGACAACAAAGGAGGCGCTGGCTGGCTAAGGTGCAGAGCCACAGCACGGCCAGCTGGGCGGGGAGCCGAGGGGGAGGAGCTGTGACTCAGCAGCCAGCCCCCTCCAGCTCCCCCGCCCCGCGCAGCCCGGAGTCAGGGCTGCAGCAGCACGAGCCGGAGGGGCTGCGCGAGCGCGTGTGGCAGGAGCTGCAGACACCGCCGCGCGTGGAAGCGCCTCTCCCGGGGCGCAGGGCGGAGCGCGGCAGCGGCTGGGGAGGAAGGTTCCTTTGTGGCAGCTCAGGGGCAGAGCCGCCCAGAGGGGCGAGGTAGGTGTGTGTGGCTGGGTCTCGCTCTCTCCTTTGCATTGCACACAAAGACGCTCTGCTGGGGGCTGGTTGTGTGTGTGTGTGTGTGTGTGTGTGTGTGTGTGCGCATTTGCTGGGGGCAATAAAACGCCGGGTTTTGTTTTCTAAAGAGAGGCTCAGGGCCTCGGGGGGAGAGGGAACCACCCCCCTCCCGAATTGTTCTAACTTAATGAATAGCAAAGACAGACATTTAAACCACCCCCCCCCCCCGCCGCCTTGTGCTGGAAATCTGCTCGTCTGAGTCAGGGAAGCGGCAGCTCGGGGGCTTTCAGCGAGGAAAAGTTCCCTCTGGCAGCCCCGTGTGGGGTGCAGATGCCGTAGGGTTCAATCAGCTGAGCTTGGGCGGGGGGCAGAGTGCCCCCTTCTCTGCTCCCAGAGGGAAAACGAAAGGGTCCGTGTGCCTCGGTTGCAGCGTTTTTCTTAAGTGCCGTTGAAAGAAAACAACCCCACGGAGAGTTAATTGTTCCTTTAAAAGGAAGGATGCGTCGTGCTCGGTGAATCATGTGGTTCCCTGGACAGATACTGAGCTAAATCTGGGTCTGAAATCAGGGTTCTTGGCCATGAGGCATTTTTAGTCTGGAGCAGAACAGTTGTTATGTGTTTTTCCAGATAATGGTAGGTTTTCCCTGCATTTGGCTTCCATGCTTTTTTTGAGCTTGTGGGGTATCTTTGTTCGCCAGCATGTGTCTCCGAAGTAACTTCTCCTTCCCCTGACTATTTCCTGAGTCTCTTTCCAGAGCCTCTTTTCTGTGTTAACAGTTCATTGCTGTGCCATACAACTTCTGCCTGCTAAAAGGAAGGTGTGTGCTGCTTGCATCCTCTTTCCATTATTCACAGACATCTAACATGTCTAGGAATGTATGTATATGTCCTTGGGTAGACAATCAGAGATGCTAGGCAAGACCTATTAGATCATCTTAGCATTGCAGAATTGTTCCCTATATTGGCTACCTTTTAAAATGTGAAAATAGTGTTCAGCCTTGAAATTATGATGGGTAGGGGGATGGGCTGTGAACGTCCTGGGCCAGTCATACCAAACCTCCGGTAAAAAATTGTGTAGCAAACCACAGAGAGTTGTTCTTTCTTTTTCTCTTTCCTTGATTCCAACTCTTACAGCTTATGATTTTGTCAAAATTTCCCTTAGAGGCCTTGAGGCTGTAACTTACTAGATTTTCATAGTGCTTTGGGTTAAAACCCTGTACAAAAGTTACAGCCCAGATGTGTTTTTGCTAATAAAAATCTTGTGTGTTCATTTGATTTAGAGATGGTAGGGGGAAGGATATATATAACTTTACATATAAAGTTTTTACTTCTGTTACATCATTTGATATTGTGTCGTCAGATATATGTAGTCTGACTAGTATACTGTACATGTGTGCTTGGCTGGATTGTTAGGGTTTGTGGGACAAGGCACAGGATCTCAGTTCTGTGTAATGAATCTCATGCCTGAAGTTTTGTATCCGTATACGTGCATGTATGTTTATAGCAAACTCTCAGCAATGGGACAGGAACACATGAACATTTGGTTTCACTGAGACTTGGTATAGTAAAATTAAAAAACAGTAAAGAGAGAGGTATTTCTGAATGATATAGCTAGGGCCCTACCAAATTCACGGCCATGAAAAATGCGTCACGGACCATGAAATCTGGTCTTCTCCTGTGAAATCTGGTCTTTTGTATGCTTTTACCCTATACTATACAGATTTAATGGGGGAAACCAGCATTTCTCACATTAGGAGTCCTGACCAAAAGGGAGTTCCAGGAGGGATACCAGGTTGTTGGGGCGGGAGGGAGGATCATAGTATTGCCACCCTTCTGCACTTCAGAGCTGGGCGGAGAGCGGCAGATACTGAGTGGGCACCCAGCTGTGAAGGCAGTGTCCCGCCAGCAGCAGCATAGAAGTAAGGGTGGTAATACCATATCATGCCAGCCTTACTTCTGTCTTCAGAGCTGGGCAGCTGGAGAGTGGCGGCTGTTATGCCAGCACCCAGCTCTGAAGGCAGCGCCACACTGGCAGCAGTGCAGATGTAAAGATGGCAATACCATACCTGTCTCCCTTCTACACTGATGGCTTCAGAGCTGGGTTTCCGGAGAGTGGTGGCTGCTGACTGAGGGCCTGGCTCTGAAGGCAGCAGCGCAGAAGTAAGGATGACAATACCATACCATCCTTACTTCTGTGCTGTTGCTAGCAGTGGGCTTGGCAGAGTCATATTGGCATGGAAGAACATTGTGTTAACTTGAGTAGTTGCTTGTGGATCTCATGGGATACTGTGAAGGCAGTTGGAGCAGCAGTCTAACTATTTACTTTTTAAGAAGTCCCACCACAGATGATTTTGACATGTTAAGTCTGACTTTCATTTACATGAGCCAAGAAATTCAGAGTTAATTTTTTTAATGTTATCCTTAGTGCTCAGGTATTATTAATTATTTGTATTATGGTAATACCTAATAAACAGTACAGTAGTGAACTGTGCTGGAGAGTCATCTGATGAGACCCGCTAATTCTCTTAACTTACTTTCCCTTATTTCTGTTTACTTGCTATCTCACTTTTCCAGTCTTGGCATCTTAATTCAGAAAAAGTAGTGGAGCTTGGCTCCTCTCAAAACAAGCTTACCTTGAACGCTTACAGTTTTTGAGATTGCTGACTGTACTGAAGCACCTGCTGGTAACAGTCCACACTTTGATAAGTTAAGAACTTGATAGCAGCTAAAGTTCTGAATGTCTTTTGCTGTCCCAAGAAAACACATATATAACTTATTTTTACAAGCTGATTCATGTAATAGCAAAGTCTGTGTACATTTGCAAAGGTGGCACATTAGGCAATTTTATTTAAAAAATTTAACAGCCAGGCTTAGAACAGTTTGGGTGAGTAAGTCAAAGATGCAATTCAATGTATTTTTGTATAGAACGATGCATATAAGGTATCAATGCTTCTCAGCGAGGTCAAGGAGCAGTATTGGTTTACAGAGTTGAGTACAGTGTTCTTCATAAGAGCAGAGGCAGAAAAGCGATCTACAAAGATGGAGCAGAGTAAGAAACAGCAGGTATTTTTGTATGTTAGCTACAGGAAGGGAAAGATGGAAGGATGTAACAGTGTGGCTGAGAACCCTAAGCGAAATGGAAAAGGCCTACTTATATGGCCTCCTCTTAGTGAAGTGTTTGAGCACCTCACAGTCTTTTAATTTATTGATCCTCACAACATCCCTGTGGAATACGAACATGCTATTTTTCCCCATGGGAAACTGAAATGCAAAGAAACTAAATGATTTACCCAGTGTTACAGAGGAAATTGGTAGTGGAGCAGTCTCCGAAGTCTTAGGCTGATGGACCACCCTTTTCTCTCTCTACAAACCATGAGGAATGAACAAAGAGACATGGTCAAGACTGAGTGAGCAGAGGGGCATGAAAATCACGTTTTCATTGGGATTTGATGCCAGTTAATTGTGGTGTATGTAGTTGTTATCCAAGGTACAAATTTATGTGGGCCTTTGGTAGAGAGGCCATAAAACCAGGAGAAATCTCTAGAGTATGAAATGGGTGTATAGGTGGGAGACTCACCCTAATCTCAACACAGAAACCTGATTCTATTCAAAATCTTAGGAAAAGAGCCACTCCACTGCCTGGCACTGTGTGTGGTCACTACCTGTTGTAATACACTACCATTCTCACTGGGTTTTGCACCTGCTTTGCGTCAGTGTTAATGAACACGTAAAGTGTGTGGTAGTGGGGAACTGAGTCACTGACTTCCTACATGAGGGAAAAAGCATGGAGATTAACTCAGCTTGACAGCAGAAAGTCCTGACATCTGTGAGAGGGGAAGGACGTGGTTTGACCAAACTAATACTTCCTCTCTAACTGTAACCTTAAAACCTCTTGGAATCTCCCATCAAGGCTCCTTTGCTTGCTCAGTGACTAGAAATTTTATTAAAGCTAATGTTAAAAAAATATATAATACACTGGTTAAGAAAAGAGTATCTGTACATCTGGGTATATATCTTAGATTATCCACAAATTACTAAAGTCCAAAACAGCATTTTCTTACAGCATCGAGATTGGTAGTTGGCAGTTCTGTGGGCAAAATTCATGTAATCCTGAATGTATTGTTTTGCACAACCCTACAATAACTAGTTTGTGTGTAAATGCAATGCAGAAAAGACTTTTTGATGAGAGAGCAGATTTTTAGTTTCCGGCTTCCAGTTTATGATTATAAACGAATAATCCAAAAGAGATTTGGCTGCTATGAGTGTAGAACCCCCACTGGGCCCTATAATTTTTTTTTTTAAAAGAACATCTCGGATAGGCTGTCACAAATCCAGAGTAGGGTAAAGGAAGTAATAAGCATGCCAGTGTTTCTAATGGCCTAGTGGCGTTTACATTCTAATACAGAGCCAAATCTGGCTTGCTTTAAATTCAGAACGAGGCCTGTAGTCCATCATAAGCCTAGGCAGATGTGTCCAGAATTGTGGTTTCACAACCAGGGCAAGGACTATACAGGAAACTGTATGTCTCATTTCTTGGTTTTTCGTACATTATTTTCTAACATTTTGGTTTCATGATGTTAAAGAATGCACAGGTGCATGCTCTCAATGAAAGAGAGAAACAGGGCCATCAGGAATTGAGGGTGAAATTCATTTTACCCCCATAAGTCCAAGAAACCAGGGTTCATGGAGTTGAGGAAGAGAAATTCCCCCCCCTCCTTCTGATGTCCTTATTCCAAGCTATAGGAAGCACTTTTGCTTCCATGATGTATTGCAGATTCTGTATTTCTCTCCCCTGGGATATCCTAGCTAGCTACCATTGCTGGCCTTTGGCACAGTCCACATGGGAAACCGCTCTGTGGCATGAAAGAGTGTGGAAGAGGTTCTGACTGTTGGGAAGGTTCAATGGTTTCACCAGTGGCTTCTCCCATATCCCACACTCAGCTGCAAAGTGGGGAGACGGGGAATTGTTTTGGTCCTCTGTGCCTGGGTGAATTTTACGCTTAGACAATACAAGAGGTTAAGAATCTAAAATCTACAGGACAACTCGGGGAGTGTACTCAGTGGGTGAGTGTGAAATGATTGGTCCCTCAGCTTCGTGATCAAAGTACATTTGTTTCCGTGATATATATTTGATCCTTGAAACAGCTTAATATAATCGTGGGTTTCCCTTCATGCCCATAATTTTGTTTTGAATATTAAAGGGTTTCCCCCTCTGGTGAAGGACACTGCCTTCACCCCCTTCCCCCCCCCGACGTGCCAGCCGGGACTAGCTAATACATGGAATCCAGTTGCATCTGCTCCAGAAGGAGGCTGTGCTAGTCAGAGGTAGCTCATAGTGATAACATCCACTACAGTATTTTTTGATGAGAGGGAGGGTTCTGGGGAGAGTGTGTTTCTCTGAGGAGAAGATAATGGCATGATTCTTTCAATGCCTTGTATGTATAGTGAATAGACATTCATGTGACCTCATGTATATATGCTGTCCTTTGTTCTACTGAAAATAATAAAATAGAATTAACATCCCTGGGTATTTAAGAGGATGTGACAAGAAGTGGGTCAGGAATGCTCTGCTGCACATAAAACACAACCTAGATCTAGGCTGGCATGTATGTATGATATTTTTATACACACTTAAATGATTCTAAGGTGTTAATTTACACTTTTTGATGTGCTGTTGGACCCCTGCCAAGCAAAGCACTTAAGCATGGGGATCAAAATTGTTTAGTTACCTTTGAGTTCAGATTCAAAGTAAAGTGGAAATCTTATTGTCAGGTAGCTCAGGAAGGCAAGGAACCTGTTTTGGACCAACCGAATTTTTATTACTTACTGGCAGGTCAGTGGACATGGATCAGTGTTCATGTCGTACTCCCCATCAGTACCCAGCATGGGCTGGGGAAGCTAATGATCTAACCAGCGGATCAAATTAGTTGATGAATCCTGATCACGTGCTAAGAAGACTGGTAGGTTAGGTTGCTGAGCAGCACTTAAAAATAAATCCTATATAGATTGACTTGCTATTTAAATTGAAAATGGGCGACGGGATGGATGCCTTGATGATTACCTGTTCTGCTCATTCCCTCTGAGGCACCTGGCATTGGCCACTGTCGGAAGACAGAATACTGGGCTACATGGACCTTTGGTCTGACCCAGTATGGCTCCTCTTATGGGAAAACGTCTTTGCTGATGCAGTTTCCTTCTAAGTGCCACCAGGGAAATGGACGATTTACTGAACAGTCCTGTTAACTTGCTGAAGTCCTCTCTTAGGTTTTCTCCCTTGGTTGTGCCCCATAAGGCACTTCAAGGAAGAGTGTATGTGGTTAATCACATCTGTGCTTTTGCTGAGATGCAGGATGGGATACAGTTGTCTCTTGGAGGTCAGTTGGTGAGGTAACTGAGGCAGGAGACCAATAGTCACTTGCAGCATCAGGATTTTATTTTTTTATTTTGGGTCAGTTTGGATTATGATAATTTTGCATTCAGAAGGTTTCCAAGGCAACTTGTCCTTGAAGGAGAGCTATACTGAATAATGTACTGAAAACAACTTACATTTAAAAAGAAAAACAACAACCCTGCTTGCTACCCTCCCACCCCAACACACACAATTGCCCAGAACTGCCAGTAATTTGGAATTCAGTTTTTCTTCTGACAGTTCCAAATACAGGAACACAGAAGAAGGGGGAAATTGGTTTTGTTTATAGCTTTTGGTTTACTTCTTTATGATGTATAAGGGGGCCTGAATGGTATTTTCAAGAGTGTTTTTTAAAATATTCACTTTTAGAAATATCAGTAATGTCAAATCTGGTCATCTCCCATCATGCTGGAAGTATCTGGATTCTCCAGACATACCCCTTGCGAGCAATTCTTAGGGTCTGATCCTGCATGCTTGTGCATGGGGATCTTTACTAAGATGAATCCTAAATCCTGTGGGACTACATGCGTATGAAAAGTTACTTGCATAGTTTTTGTGTTTACAGGATTGGGCCTTAGGACCTTAAGTGAAAGAGACCATTCTTTAACAGAAATGGTTTTCTTCTAACTGTTTGTTGGGCCTTTGAGTCAAATGGATGTTAACAGGAATGCAAAATCCTGATAAAATTTACTTCCCTTCTCAATTAACCAGGTATCGTCTTCCTTTAGTGCCTGTGATGTCATAGCCTTACTAGTTCTCCAGTTGTCCCTATATTTCAAGAAAAACAAGCTAGATAAGAGCTAGATTTCTAATGTAGAAGTTGACCAATTCTCTTCTTCCCCCCCCCAACCAAAAAAAAAAATTCCAGGCTGCCTTAATAGTAGCAAAAAAGTACAAATCTATTGTTCCCCTTTTGTATGTCACTTAGGGAATGTTTCCTTACACATAGATGAATTGGAAGGATGTACAAAGATACTTCTTTAAATTTCCAACAACTAAAAGCAGCACTGTCATTGCTTGTAAAATGAAAAAACTAGCTAGATACCACTAAGAACATAAGAATGGCCATACTAGGTTAGACTAAAGGTCCATCTAGCACAGTATCCTGTCTACCAACAGTGGCCAATGCCAGGTGCCCCAGAGGGAGTCAACCTAACAGGTAATGATCAAGTGATCTCTCTCCTGCCATCCATCTCCACCCTCTGACATACAGGCTAGGGACATCATTCCTTACCCATCCTGGCTAATAGCCATTAATAGACTTAACCGCCATGAATTTATGCAGTTCTCTTTTAAACCCTGTTATAGTCCTAGCCTTCACAACCTCCTCAGGTAAGGAGTTCCACAAGTTGACTCTGCGCTGTGTGAGGAAGAACTTCCTTTTATTTGCTTTAAACCTGCTGCCCATTAATTTCATTTGATGCCCCCTAGTTCTTGTATTATGGGAATAAGTAAATAACTTTTCCTTATCCACTTTCTCCACATCACTCATGATTTTATATACCTCTGTTATATCCCCCTTAGTCTCCTCTTTTCCAAGCTGAAGAGTCCTGGCCTCTTTAATCTTTCCTCATATGGGACCCTCTCCAAACCCCTAATCATTTTAGTTGCCCTTCTCTGAACCTTTTCTAGTGCCAGTATATCATTTTTGAGATGAGATCACATCTGTACACAGTATTTGAGATGTGGGCATACCATGGATTTATATAAGGGCAATAATATATTCTCAGTCTTATTCTCTATCCCCTTTTTAATGATTCCTAACATCCTGTTTGCTTTTTTGACTGCCTCTGCACACTTCATGGATGTCTTCAGAGAACTGTCCACGATGACTCCAAGATCTTTTTCCTGATTCGTTGTAGCTAAATTAACCCCCATTTTATTGTGTATATATAGTTGCAGTTATTTTTTCCGATGTGCATTACTTTACATTTATCCACATTAAATTTCATTTGCCATTTTGTTGCCCAATCACTTAGTTTTGTTCATCTTTTTGAAGTTCTTCACAGTCTGCTTTGGTCTTAACTATCTTGAGCAGTTTAGTATCATTTGCAAACATTGCCACTTCACTTTTTACCCCTTTCTCCAGATCATTTATGAATAAGTTGAATAGGATTGGTCCTAGAACTGACCCTAGGGGAACACCACTAGCTACTCCTCTCCATTCTGAGAATTTACTGTTTATTCCTACCCTTTGTTCCCTGTCTTTTAACCAGTTCTCAATCCATGAAAGGCTTACGTAAGAGTCTTTGGTGAGGGACCTTGTCAAAGGCTTTCTGGAAATCTAAGTATACTGTGTCCACTGGATCCCCCTTGTCCACATGTTTGTTGACTCCTTCAAAGAACTCTAATAGATTAGTTAATCATGATTTCCCTTTACAGAAACTATGTTGACTTTTGCCCAACAATTTATGTTCTTCTGTGTGTCTGACAATTTTATTCTTTACTATTGTTTCAACTAATTTGCCTGGTACTGACGTTAGACTTACTGGTCTGTAATTGCCAGGATCACCTCTAGAGCCCTTTTTAAATATTGGCATTACATTAGCTATCTTCCAGTTATTGGGTATAGAAGCCGATTTAAAGGACAGGTTACAAACCATAGCTAATAGTTTCGCAACTTCACATTTGAGTTCTTTCAGAACTCTAGGGTGAATGCCATCCGGTCCCGGTGACTTGTTAATGTTGAATTTATCAATTACTTCCAAAACCTCCTCTAGTGACACTTCAATCTGTGACAGTTTCTCAGATTTGTCACCTACAAAAGCCGGCTCAGGTTTGGGAATCTCCCTAACATCCTCAGCCGTGAAGACTTGAAGCAAAGAATCCATTTAGTTTCTCTGCAATGACTATATCATCTTTAAGCGCTCCTTTTGTATCTCGATCATCAAGGGGCCCCACTGGTTGTTTAGCAGACTTCCTGTTTCTTATGTACTTAAAAACATTTTATTACCGTTTGAGTTTTTGGCTCGCCGTTCTTCAAACTCCTCTTTGGCTTTTCTTCTTACATTTTTATACTTAATTTGGCAGTGTTTATGCTCCTTTCTATTCACCTCACTAGGATTTGACTTCCTAAGTTTAGATTCTGTAGGGAATGTCACTTAAGATTTCATGCCAACTTTGTGTGTGTGTGAGGATTTTTTTTTTTTTTAAACATCGTTTCCTATCATTCATAATAATACTGCAGATCTTCATAACAAGGTTTTAGGGATGCCACTAGCTGCATTGTGTTATGCGGAACATCCAGCTGAGAAGTGTTCTGGTAAGGTGTGTGTTTCCTCTCTCTGTCATGCACTTGGTGTGTGTGATCAGTCCCTCCTTGTGAGTGAGTGAATGAATGAATGCATCCACAGAATGCCAATTATCCTCCAGGTAAATGTGGGGATTGGTGAGCTACTGGAATCCTGCAATGATTCTGAAAATGTAATGTTGTAGCTTAGTAACATGCCAAGTATGTAATACATCTGTATTATACATAATACCTTGGTAAGCTATTTTAATACATTGTCTTGTCTATCTTAAATCTTGCAGTCTGTTTTGAAAAACATAGTAAAAGTCCATGCAAATCATTTTTATGTGGAAGATTTTGTAAAAGGGCTGTTATGCAACAAATCAGACATTGGAGATGAGCCTGATCCAACCCCTGCTTCAATTTTGGGGAAGTTCAGACCCAAGTTCCCCCTCTTCAGCATGAGCCCATTTCTACTTTCTTACTACATATATAGAATTGTGGCTTATCAACAAAAGAGACTTTTGCTGAATTTAAAAGGCAGCCTGTAAGTTCAGGCTGGATGTGATTTATATTTTCTGTGATCCCTTTTTCAGTATGGCCGCATAATCCAAAGATTCATATCTCATAAATACAGGAATTTACTGAGCTGAGCTTCTCTGAAAATCTAGCCCCCGTTGTGGATTCTATCCACTTGTGCCAAAGCTTAATGAGTAACGCTGTACAGTCCTCATCACAACTTATTGAGAATAGTTCAGAGGTGCTGGGTCTTCTAGATGAAGTATAATGAAGGTGCCAATCACTGGTTGTCTTTTAAAGAGACAGTTGCGCTGTATGCAATAGTACAGGTGTTACAGTCCATTTTCTGTGAGAGAAGAAGGGTTATGTTCAGTGGTTAAGGCATTGTCCTGGGGCTAAGGAGACCGGAGTTGAATTTTACTGCTTCACCACAGACTCCTTGCATAACCTGGGGCACGTCACTTAATATCTCTGTGTCACAGCTCTTCATCTGTGAAATGGAAATAACAGTATTTCCCTACCTCACAAGGGAAGCTGTGAGGATAAAATACATTAAAGGATAGTGAGATGCCCAGATACTGTGATGATGGGCCATATAAGTTTGTCACAGAGAGAGACAGAGGGATCCTGGCCAAATTGTAATTCAGGTATTTACATTGTACCTCTCCAAAATCATCTGCTTATGGTTTCCTATTGCTAAGTTATTCTTCCCACAGCTCCCATTGGCTGTGAACGCCGAATCATGGCCGCAGAGAGCTGAGGTGCTCCAGGCCTGCAGACACTCCAGGTAAACAAAATGGCAGTGTATTAGATACTCAATTCAATGATTCCATAGAGTTTAAAATCATCAAATTTTGGTGTAGACCCATTTATAAGCCCACCCCCGCTCTTTAATGTGTCACATTTTTGCCAAAAATATTTGGCCTGTGACTGAGTATATGCAGAAGTACAGGTCCATCCGTATGCTGGTGCCCTTCAGATGTACTATTCATGTTTGAAAACACTATAGATTTCAGAGTTCTTGTTTTCTTTACAAAATCAGTCATTGATATAGGATTTTTTTTTCTTTTTTAAAGAAACCTGGCTAGCTTTCTGCTAAAATGACTACAAACATGTAACATTTACTTTCTAAACCCAGACACTGAAAAACAATGTTGTTATATCAGGTAAAGATTGCACATGGGAAGTATCTCACTAGTAATAATAGTCAAATCCTGTCACGTATGGATAATTAGGCATCACTATAAAAGGAATGACATAAAGAATTTCCACTCCTATTGCTACTAGCATTCTGTTGACCAAAAGGGGGACAAAAGTTACATGCTACCAAGTGTAATGATTCAGAATATTTTTTAAGATTAAATTTCTCTGTAATCAATGCACAGATTTTGTAATGCACCCTAATTAAGATGTGCAAACCCAATTTAGAACAACATGGTTGGTTCAAATGAGAGACTTGGAAATGTAGTGTTGGAAACCACATATGCAGAAAGAAAAAACACAAAGGTATTCCAGGTTTACAAACGCCAAATAACTTTATTAAGAGAAAAGAATGTAGACCAGAGTATTCATTACTTCATACTTACATAGAGCTTTGCATATGTTGAAAGTTGTACAAATACAAATTAATCCTCCCAACGTCCCTCTGAAGTAAAGAAGTATTTGTTTTTATTTTGCAGATGGGGAAACGAAGGCAGAGATCTTGCCCAAGGCTATATGTAATTGGACGCAAAGCTAGCTAGAATTTGAACCCTGGACTTTCTGAATTTAGTAGGATTTTTAAAAGGATTAGACATTTATATGGAAACAGAATGAGATAATATATAAGTAAGATTAAAATCTTACGTTTCAGGGCATAAACCAACTGCCAACTGACAGAAGTGAGATAGAAACTTACCTAATGGGCAATTTAGGCAGTTGTGTTTAGAGATCTATCAGTTAGCATATATTAAATGCATTAAATACTCACTATTTTGATCTTCTGTAGTACTAATTTTTAAAACCAGAATGTCAGGTTAGTAGAACATAATGACCATACTGGGTCAGACCAGTGATCTGTCTTGCACCTTATTTTGAAACATCTGGTACCAACCACGGGCTGCTGGACTAGATGGATAATTAGTCTGACACAATTTAGTGATTCCTCTGTCGACTCTCTGCTTGTTACTCTAGATCGTATCACCTCTACACTGCTTATTGCTGAGTTGAATGCCCAGAAGGGAAAGTTAGTTTGTGCCATTCCTAAGTTGCCTCATTTGCTTCAACCTCAAGATTATGCGGACACAGAAAAGCAACATGGGTGTAATTCCAATTTGTCTTGAAAAGTTGTAACAATTGCCTATTTATATAGCATAAATAAATAAAGTAAAGGAAACCGGCCAGAGTTTCTCGTAGACAGATCCAGCATTTTCCAAAGTTGTCTACGGTGGCTCAACTGAACGCTGAAATGCAGCCAACTCGGGTGTGATGTGGCATCTTTTCATTAGATGTTACATGAGTTTTAGGATAGAAAGTGAAGTGAATTCATTAAATTAAAATTTCCCCTGTTCATTCAAGTACGCAGAATGTAATTACCTATATTAGAATTTGGACTGGGTACAGAGGATAAACATGCCTTCCTCTTGTGAAAAGTGCCCTGGGGTTATTAAAAAATGCAGGTACTCAGAATGTTGGGTTTTGTGTCTCATCCCCCTAAGTAACACACTGCTGCCAACACCAACACCGGTGGTTCTCAAACTTTTGTTCTGGTGACCCCTTTCACATAGCATGCCTCTGCGACCCTCCCACCCCCATAAATTAAAAACGCTTTTTAATATATTTAACACCATTATAAATGTTGGATGCAAAGCAGGGCTTGGGGTGGAGGCAGACAGCTTGTGACCCCCTGAGGGGTCCCAACCCCCAGTTTGAGAACCCCTGCATGCTGGTAGCCCAGAGAAGATTCCAGTTGGAGTCTGTCACCTGCAGAATTATCAACACCACTTCTTATTTGAAGGTCTCCCATCCAAGTACTGGCACAGACTGATCGTGCTTAAGCTTGAGAGATCAGATGTGATCACAGCACCACATGCCAGTCCTGAGATGTTACTCAGATTGAGGATTGGTGGTTTTAATCACAGAATGTTTTAATTACATTTTTAACTCTTCTTTGTTCTTGAGTCCCTGTACTTTATATGAGCAGTTCTCAAACTTTAGCAACCCGAGGACTCCCATTTTGATTTAAAATTTTTTGTGGACCTCCAAACCCCCTACTCAGCCTCCGGCCCCACCCCCACTACACCTCTTCTCCCATGGACCTACCCTGCCCCTCCTCTTCCCCATCTCTTTCCGCCCCTCCCCTGAGCGCACCCCGTCCTCGCTTCTCTCCCTGCCTCCCTCCCAACGCCTCCTGAACACCAGGGAACAGCTATTCACTGGTGTGCAGGAGATGCTGGGAGGGAGGGGGAGGAGTTGATCAGCAGGGCCCACGGACCCCCGTTCCAGTTTGAGAGATGCTGCCTTATACAAATGAAAGGTACTTTCTCTTGCTTTAAATCTGAATGCAAGTTGGGATCTGGCTATTAGAAATATATAAACTTACTTGTTACATGTCAAATAATCAGGACCACCCAGAGGATTCCTGGGGCCGTCGGCAGGTGGCTCCGGTGGACCTCCCGCAGGCGTGCCTGCGGAGGGTCCGCTGGTCCCGCGGCTCCAGTGGAGCATCCGCAGGTGTGCCTGCGGGAGGTCTACTGGAGCCGCGGGACCGGCAAGCGGCAGGGTGCCTCCTGTGCGGCGAAATGTCTAGAGTTGTTTGGCTGCGGGGGGTCCCCGCTGTGGGTCTTCGGGGCACTTCAGCAGTGGGTCCTGGAACGGAAGGGCGCCCCGCCGCCGAATTACCACCGAAGACCGGGTTGCACTTCAGCGGCAGGTCCCGCTTCGGCGGTAATTCACTGGTGGGGAATCCTTCCGCCTTGGAGCGGAAGGACCCCCCCCCGCCGGCAAAGGCCGGGAGCGGAAGAAGCTCCAGGGCCAGGTGAGTGAAGGACCCCACTCCAGGGGCCCTGAAAAACTCGTGGGGGCCTGTCCAGGGCCTGGGGCAAATTGCCCCTCTTCCCCCCCCCCCCCCCGGGCGGCCCTGCAAATAATATAAATAGGTGAAATCTCAGCCTCTTTGAAGTCAATGGGAACTGCTCACATTGATTTAAACAGGACCCGGATTTCACTGTAAGTCACCAATGCAACTATTCCATTTAAATAATTTGGAGTTCCAAAATGGTCTGATTGTAACAATGCATTTTGTGTTAATTTTGATTAAATCATGAGTCTTGTGGCTTTTCGTACTTAAGAATTTAGCTGTAATGTTGTCCTATAATAGGGTTTAAGTTTTTTTTTCTTTTTTGAAGAAGAGGTTGAAAGGCTTATTCCAGTGGTCTTTTCAAGCAGCTTGCTTGAGTAAGAGACTAAAATGAATGGAAAGGGAATTCCATTTCAACATAATTTTTTTAAATTTCAGCATTGCGTAATAAAAGCTGCAGATAACTCTAGGGTTCATTGATACTTTTGTATGAATAGTATGGGAAAGTATTGGGTGACCCTTGAAAAAAAATGTGCTGTTGGTGTATATACTTAGATTTATTGATCTGGTGAAAATTCCTTGTCTTATTTTTCTAAATTAATATATTTCTTTTACACTATACACTGCTTAAATAATGTTCATAACTAAATTTAGATTCCTTTGGTCTGACTGTGCAGGACTCTCTCTGATTCTTGGGCTTCAGCTTAGTAGATGCTAGTCAACAAATAGCGGGAGGGATAGCTCAGTGGTTTGAGCATTGGTTTGCTAAACCCTTGGGTTGTGAGTTCAGTCCTTGAGGGGGGCAGTTAGGGATCTGGGGCAAAAATCTGTCTGGGGATTGGTCCTGCTTTGAGCACAGGGTTGAACTAAATGACCTCCTGAGGTCTCTTCCAACCCTGATATTCTATGAACACTTCACTAATGGAAAATCTAAGGTAAAAAGTGGATATATGTTGCATCATAAACTGTAGAGCAGTGGTTTTCAAGCCGTGGGTCGTGACCCAAAACTGGGTTGGTGAATGTAAGGCATTGGGTCGTGGCGGCTCTGGTCAGCATTGCTGACCAGGCCATTAAAAGTCCTGTCGGTGGTGCTGCAGAGCTAAGGTAGGCTAATCCCTACCTGTTCTGACACCGCACTGCACCCTGGAAGTGACCAGCAGGTCCGACACCTAAGCAGAGGGGGTGGGTGCTATGGGGTTCCACATCTGTCCCTGCCCCCCCAAGCACTGGCTCTGCACTCCCATTGGCCAATTCACAGCCAATGGGAGCTGTGGGGCGCGGTGCTTACTGGCAAGAGCTGCACAGAGCCGATAGTGTGCCTCTGCCTAGGAGCCGGACCTGCTTCTAGGGCGCAGCATGGTCCGCGGTGCTAGGACAGGCTGGAAGCCTGCCTCTGCACCTCTGCTGACCAGGAGTCACTGGAAGTAACCCCACACCACCATCCCCTGCCCCAACTGTGAGCCCCCACACACATCCCCTGAACCCCTCATTCCTGGCCTCACCCCTGCACCCTAACCCTCTGTCCCAGCTCTGAGCCCCTACCACACCCCAGACTCCACATCCCCAGCTCCATTGGGGCGTGGGCATCAACAATTTTCTCCATCTGGGTCACCAGAAAAAAAGTTTGAAAATCACTGCTGTAGAGGACTAAAGGTCCTACAGTGAAAGTACAAGACTTTTAAAACATTGCATTAAATTATTTGAAGAAATAGTTTGTTAGTAGAAGTTTGGATAATTGGAATTTCTTGGCAATAGCACCCAAAAGTTGGAATCATTAAAACTTTGGACTTTTATAACTCAACTAGGTTTGCATGTAAGGACTTTGAAGCTTATAATGGAGGGGGCAGAGAGTGTATTATTGTAAAGTGTATTATTGATCTCAATTTAGTTTTTTATAATGGATTGATTGGTCATGCTTGTGAAGGGTTAAAGATGATCTTGGCATCTAGAGCATTAATACATAGGCCAAGTGTATTGCAGACAGCTTAAGTGCTGTCTTCCTTTTGTGATGGGGTTCTCTTTTTTTGTGACTCCCATGTGTTTTCAAGTTCTACTGTATGGAGGTTTTTGCTTAATTGGGTACTTTTTCCCCTCAGGAGTAATTTTTTGAAAGCATATCTTACTTTTTATACTGGGGCAAGACTTTTTGAAGTTTAAACACAAGTTTCCAAAGTTGAAGACTCTGGGCCAAAATCTGAGTAGGTGTGTATATACGTATAGACAACACACCACAAAATCAAGCAAAATTTTGCTTTGCAGCTGTTGCCCAGCCCCATTCTGGACTCCATATGTTGTCTTTGATAGGCAAAGCATAAAGCAGAGTAGCCAAGGGCTGCATGTTATGATGTAAACATATATGCATCTTGCAGGACCAAGCAGTGGTTCATATGAACAGACCCTTCTGCGTTCTGATCCATCGGCATCAATAGACTAAACAAAGGGTCTAGAGTAGTGGAGACTGTAAGGTCTTTTGCAACATAGGTATCCGTGCTTTTGGGGATTGGGCTGGATTTAAATTATTCTCTTTTCAGCAATCAGAATTTGACCTTGTTTGATCCAGTAGAAAGCAATTTTTTAGATTTTTTCACACAAAAATAAGATGTAGAATATATTTCACAGTAATGGTATATTGTAGCTATGGGTCAAGGTTCAGAAATGTAGAATGATCAAAACCATTCTGGCAAAATCTGAATTAAGTTAATTGATGTAGCACTTAATCAAGGCAGGTGACTATTAACAGTTTTTAAGCAAAGTCTCCGTAATGGCAATATCTCTCTCCTTGTAAACCTGACTTCTATATTTAAAGCTGGGACTCTGAAAATGCTCAAAGAAGCCATAGAATCACATACAGGACAAATGTTTTCGGATGGATAGCAAGTAGATACAGGAAAGGATATATTACTACTGCTTAGGAAAGAAATGTCAGTTGCTTAAGAGTCCCTCTTGTGAGTTCAGAAGGAGCATGGTTATAACAGTATGACTGAAATGTGCAAATGTAAACAAAAAAAATTGCTGTCTTTGTGGTGTATCTGTATTTCCTCTTCCAGCTGATATTTGTATAGGTATGATCTGATAGCCCTGTGAGATGGGTGTGGGTGCACGTCCTTCCCACAGCAGTTTAATCCCTTTTAAAAATACACAACTAAAAACATAGATTCTGTTTATCCACTCGCCCATGTGCCACTAGGTAAAATGATTCTTCAGTCCTGCTCCCCCAAAATAGCAGTGAACTCCTAGGAGTTTTTGCTAACATTTAGCCTCCAAATGGACCATAGCACTGGCCATGATTTACCTACTTCTGAAGAATCTTGCCCCTGCTTTCTTGTTACACGATCATTCCCTGTCAGAGATGATTTATTCCTGGATGAAGCTCATAAAAATAACTTGAGAGAGCAAATTTTTTGCATCTGGAATGCACCATATCACCAACAGTCAAGTAAATTTCTCAGGTGAGTTTATATTTGGAATCTCCTATAAAGTCTGCACAGGCCCTCCAGCCAATACTCAGCCCACTGTTCCAAGCTACGCAAGCTGAACATGGAGCAGTCCTATTAATGTGGTCAGTATATTTCACTAGAAGGAAGTAAAAACAGTTCCAAGGAAGCACACTGAATATATGGTAAATTTGTTTGCCAAGTGGTGGTGCCTTCTCCCATTGGTGCCTACTCCTGCAAGGTGCTGAATGCCCTCCACTCCCATTGGTGTCAGGAGGGCTTCAGAATATTCAGCACCTTGCAGAGTAGGCAGAATAGGAGAATGGGTCTTGTTTAAATAGAAAAATGAATTCATACATTCTCAGTACCTCATCTTTCTCTTCTGCAAGCAAATATTCTACCCTTATGTGGGGTTTATCCCAGACTAAAGGGGACAGTGTAGGAATCCTTGATTAAAATATTAGCAGCACATTGTTTAGAAAAATGTTCCTTTGTTTGAATGCCCGATTATATCAAACCTCACACTTGTTTCTTGATTATGAAATCCTCCTTGTTTGCTCCTTCTCTGTGTTTGTGTTATGCTATACGTTTTATATATGCTATATTAGGCCACCCAGAGGATTATTTAATGTGGTTCTGCAATGAACCCTTTAAAGCCCAATCTGTACTACAACTAGGCAGATTTAACTGAAATGTGTACAACTGAACAGTACTCCAGATTTCTTCTCTTCAGTCCCTAAATGCTTTTCAACATGGTTGCTAATTTTTAAAAAGCTGATTGTGAAAGCAAACCACGTGAATTTCCTTAACACAGTTTAACTGCCACATGATGGGTATCTGAGATGGGGAAATAACGGCTGCACTTTCATTTTAGCTAACTTTCTAACTCGTAAACCACACACAGAGTTCTTGAGGCTGAGAGGAAAAAAGTGTGTACACCTCCACTCCTCTCACACTCATTACTTATGAAGGTGCATTGCTCATTTATCATTGTCCTTCATAAACTTTGTGTTTATCTGCATGTTTTATTCCTGTACTTCATTGACCACAGACACCAAAGTCCTGACTCTTAGATGTTAGAAAACTTAGTAGGAAATGTACATCGTTTCAAACTGCCATGTGTGAGAGTGTAAGGGCACCTCATTTTGGTTCTTTGGCTGTTTTAAAAACTACCAAACTAACTTGGTTGCCAGATGTTAGCATGATGAACAGTACAACAGTTTTAGCATAGGGTCTGTCATGGTATGTGGAATTGCAGTCCTCTGTTAAACTGAAGATATTGATTAAAGAAAACTGCTACAACTACAGACACACACAAAACGATTTCCCCATAGCTTGATTTCCAGCTTGGTCATCTCTGCTTACCAGGAAAAATAACAAAAATATACCTGGTAGCTGAATAATATATATTTCAAGTAAAGATATCCTCACAGGATCTGGGTACACTTGGCTGAGATGGATACAATTGGCATATTCCTATAAAATAGAGGAATCTAACTTTGCCACCCTCCTCATCCCTTTTGAATCTTATATTTTAAGTTGACCCATTTTGTTGTGTCCCCTCCCCCCCCCCCGCCAGTCACCAACTCTGAGGGTCTAAGCACCCTCAACTTGTGTCAGTTTCAGTGTAAGCATAAGACACTTCCCAATTTTCAGGCATAGTTTGCACAGTTTTTCTACTGGTATAACTATGTTAGTTAGCCATATGACATTTTTATCAGTACAGTACAGTAATGGATGAGGTTACACTTGTAGAAAGGTGTGTTATACTAGCATAAGGGAATGGGGACCAAGTGGCTAGGCAGCAGTTCTGCAGAGAAGGAGCTAGAGGTTACAGTGGACGAGACGCTGGATATGAGTCAACAGTGTGCCCTTGTTGCCAAGAAGGCTAACGGCATTTTGGGCTGTATAAGTAGGGGCATTACCAGCAGATTAAGGGACATGATCGTTCCCCTCTTCAACATTGGTGAGGCCTCATCTGGAGTACTGTGGCCAGTTTTGGACCCACACTACAAGGATGTGGAAGAATTGGAAAAAAATGCTTAGGGGGCTGGAGCACATGACTTTTGAGGAGAGGCTGAGGGAACTGGGATTGTTCATTCTGCAGAAGAGAAGAATGAGGGGGCATTTGATAGCTGCTTTCAACTACCTGAAAGTGGGTTCCAAAGAGGATGGATCTAGACTGTTCTCAGTGGTGGCAGATGACAGAACAAGGAGTAATGGTCTCAAGTTGCTGTGGGGGAGGTTTAGGTTGGATATTAGGAAAAACTTTTTCACTATGAGGGTGGTGAAGCACTGGAATGGGTTACCTAGGGAGGTGGTGGAATCTCCTTCCTTAGAGGGACAAAGCCCTGGCTGGAATGATTTAGTTGGGGTTTGGTACTGCTTTGAGCAGGGAGTTGGACTAGATGACGTCCTGAAGTCCCTTCCAACCCTGATATTCTATGAATAATCTATAAAATATAACCACAGTTATGCCAGTATAATGATGCCCACACTAGTGGTTGTACTGCTTTAACACTATCAGTCTAATTAAAATGGCACAATTCTTGTGGGTTGACAAGATCTCAGAAGGTCCTCATAGGCCTGGGCCTTAATCTGACTGATGCTTACGTGTATCTTTCAGAATTGAGAGTTAAGTGGATTTATTTATTTTATTTTATTTATTTATTTATTTATTTTTAGTATATATAGAGAGGTCTTAGGGCAATGTTCTCCCAGGAAGAATGGAGCAGTCATACCACTTAAGACTGTTTCTGATATAGCTTTCAATAAAACTTGATTTAACTAAATGAACTGTCTGGCTCCCTGCCCATGTAGTAAATAAAAATAGCATGTATTTTATTAAGCAGTTATGGCCCATTTTTTTCTAAGTAGTGGAATGATAGCTGCTTTCTGAGAGTTAAACACTGGGGTGGGGGACATTATACAACAAGGCAAAGATGGTTAGCAAATATTCTCTATTCAGACAAATTGTGGCTATTCATGTTACATTGGTCCTTATTTTGTTGCTTTTAAAAAAGGGTTCCTCTCTTTCCAAACCCGATGAACATTAAACTTTCATGTGCCTACAAATAATAAAACATGCTCGGGTATTTGCATGGAATTCATTTCAGAGGACTTGGCATCAATACAATACACAGTGCCCATCTTCAGAGTCTGAAAGCAACTTTTTTCTCTCCTGGTTTTGGCCTTCTTTACATTTGGCAAACCTTGAACCTTCCTCTTCCTAGTCCTGTGCAATGAATGTGGCTATTGTTGATGCAAAGTCTTCCTCAACATTACTGGGGACCTACTGGATTTAAAATATCTGAGCTGGTATTGTACAGCTGGAATCCCTCTAGCCAGAACAGGCAGACGTCTGTTTACTCCAGGAAGAAACATCTTCTTGTTCAACATCTCCTGAAGCTCTTCTGTGGGTGTGAGCCTTCTGTTATACACTGAAGTGGTCCTAGGAAACAGCTTACACAGCTCAGGCCCAGCCTTCTGTTGCTTGAAGAATCGACCCTAATGCCGTCTGACAGATTATTTTTTCCAGAGCACAGAGTGAAGATGATGAATTAACGAAAGGGGGAAGTAGTAACTCTTGCTTCCTTCCTTGATCCCCTTCCACTGCATCTTGGTTCTATCTTATCTTCAGGCTTGGTGGATGATGGTGTAGCCACACATCCAAGTACTGAACATCTTCCTTGTGACTGTTGCAGAGATTTTGGAGAGATGAAATGGATAGAAGTCCGCAAAGAAAGCGGGTGAGGCTTGTTCCTGGTCTCTGCTTGAAATGGAGCGGCATTTGTGTCGCTCCTGAGTGGTTGTTGCTGACAGCAATTATGGACCCCAGGGACATGGCTGTGCCTGGGGGGGAAGGGCTCGGGTCACAAGTGACAAATCCATCACTTCTGGGATGCTGTCACTTCTGGGACCGATCACTGCCATGCCTTTTTAAATTGTCTGGGCCCCAGGGCAATTTCCCACTTTGTGTCCCATCCCCACTGACTCCCCCATCGGCAGGCCTGTGCTGCCTTGATTCAGAATGAACAGTATGAAACCAGTCCAGGCCAGTGGCAAAGATGAAGAAAAGATGGCCAAAAATTAGAAGCATGTTAGGTATTTCCCGTGTATGTATAAGGGGCCCCATTGCCCCACAAGGGCAAAAGGCTATGGTACAGTGTCCCCCTCTTCTGCCCTAATCTGTATTCTCCCAGACAGCCCTCCTCGCCCCCACTCCACCCCATCCTTCTGATATTGAATTGGGGCTGGCAGAGCTCCACTCCTGGCTGGGTGCCTGCAGTCACCTATGCACAGGAACCCGGGCTGCATTCTTTTCCTACTGTCTTCCCCACGTGGAATGCCAGGAAGGATGAGAGAGTGAACCTGAATGGCTATGGGAGTGCAGGTTGAAGGAGCCCCTCGGATCACCCAGTGTACCATCACCTAGACTCTGAAGAAGTGGGTGCTTAGTGCTTATTGAGTGTCTGCCTTGCAGCTCCATCCCCATCCCCTGAACACATCTGCAGCAGCCACTGGTGGTTGCTGGCTGCAATGGGAACCACAGGTTCCTGCTGTGCGAAGTCCAAAGTTCTAGGAACTGCCCAGGTAGTACGTGAAGAACGCTACGCCCCCACCAGCATCTCGCTCCCTTCTCTCCATAGTGACTCGCTTCCATCAGTGTGCAGTTGTCCTCAACCTTCGAAGATGAGCATGATGGATGGAGCATCGGCCTGCTAAACCCAGGGTTGTGAGTTCAATCTTTGAGGGGGCCATTTAGGGATTCGGGGATTGGTCCTGCCTTGAGCAACGGGTTGGACTAGATGATCTCCTGAGGTCCCTTTCAATCCTAATAATCTAAGTTTCTATGATACAATACAGAATCCCTGCCAGCTTGTCTTTAAAGGAAAAGTCATGCTCTAATTCACTAGAGTTCTTTGAGCAAGTCAGCAAAGCTATGCATAAAGGAGAACTAGATTATAATTTAATTGGACTTTCA
Source organism: Gopherus evgoodei (assembly GCF_007399415.2). NCBI lineage: Eukaryota > Metazoa > Chordata > Testudines > Testudinidae > Gopherus > Gopherus evgoodei. Next base: position 351,659,705 of record NC_044322.1, read on the forward strand.
GAGAACTTTTGACAGAGACCATGTGGCATTTGTGAGCGGCAAAATGGCTGTTGTGCAATGAAATCTATGATGGTTAGACTTAAGAGGCAGGGAAGGAAGAAAGGAAACACCAAATGGAAGTCCTAGTGTACAATATAGCAATCCTTCACCCAGCCACTGGCAACTGAAATTTAATTGAGACTCTCTACTTTTAACTTTATCATGCCATAGAAAGTGGGAACTTCAGCTGAGCTGTCAGCCCAGGATCAGAGGAAATATCCATTTTTTTGCTCAAGCTCACTTTTTAATTTCCTGTCTTGCCTCTGAGTTAATTTTTATTTAAATATTGTTTTGATTTGTAGCCTTTAAAATGAAAAAATGCTTTTTTCAAGAGATGAAAAAACAAGGTCTGTGATTATTTAAGGAGTGGCCACTATGTCTCCTTTTGTTTTCTCATCCCCTTGACCCTCCCTGGAATGAGTAAATTGTTGTCTAGTTGCAAATTGCCATTCCATTGCTGCAGTCATTTGCTAATTATGGCATGGCAAGCAGTGAGCTCATACAGAGTTACTGGGCTCAATTTACGGATGAACCAGTTCAGGCCTCTTTAATGAAAACCTTTCTCCTTCAATCCCTTTTGTAGTTGTCCTAAACAAGCAATAAAACTTCTTGCATTTGAGACTTTTTGAAATAAAATCTTCACTGTTAATTTCACTGAAAAATGCTTTTGATCCCTTACCTGTTTTATTTAATGTTGTTACCTTAGTTCTGGAGGGACAGTTTCTGAGGAGGAAAAAACTTCTACTTAGTTAAACCATTTTAATTTTTCATAAAGGGAGACTTTATTTATAACTTAACTCATTCTAAAATGAGTGAAATGTCCATTTCAGCTCAAGATTTAATGTGGAAACATGGATCATTCCAAAAGCCAGCAAAGTTTTCTGGACCTAATAGAATATGGATGGGATAATATTTTACAGTGGCTGTGTAATAAAGGAACATGTCAGAGTGGTTATGGCAAAACTTGCATAATTTATCTAGAAGTGTATATACCTGATCTCATGACACAAAATAAACTCCCCCAACCACATATAACAATGAGTGGTGTGTGAGAACTTTGAGATAAAATGTCAACCAGTGCTCGCAAAATCACATGACCAATGTCACTTCACACCATCTTTTCAAATGTGATTTTTTCCCCCCTTAGGTTGAGACGTCAGGATCTACTGTAGACTTTTAACGTAAATCAAATCTTTGTTTGGCTATGCATGATATTGAAAGGTCTATTAACTGTATTTTATTTATGGAATGCCTTTGTTGCCTAAGTACTCATATGGACATTTTTCTGTGCCTCTATTCATATTGGTTGCCCATTTCTTGGCGACCTTGTATTTCTGCTATCTTTTGAGTTGGGGTGGTGTCATTCTACGGCATTGCTGTCAAAATGAAAGATATTTTTTCTTAGGATGACCACACCCAAAACAGTACATTTTGGTGTCATCTGTTGTCTCTTCTCTCCAGAACGTCAGTGAAAATCCCAGAGTCATGGTACTCTGATTTGAGAAGTAAATATTATTTCTGGCCGTTTTGTTTGCCTTTTTTCCTATAAGCAACCTTACTGCCTTTAATAAAGCCTTTCTGTCTTTATAATAATTTCAGTTCTAAAAAACTCCAGTACTCTGTACTACTTAGACTTAAAAAACAAAAAAAATCAAATATTTGCTTGTTGTCTTGTTGCTTTTTTCCACTCTCCATTTTCAGGTGACTTTATATTCTTGCCTTTTCTTGCATTCCTTGGGACAAGTCTGGGAGAAGTAACTATTTAATAGGGGACAGAGCCCAAAGAAACCAGTTCAAGTTTCTCTTAATGTAATAAAGCTGGCAGACTTGTCTAGACTTTTGTTTGTTTTGCTTATGTAAACTGTTCACTTATGAATTTGTGCCTTAAGACACTGCCAGGCTTCTGTACCTGGCCTTTTTTGTTTGTTTGTTATATAAGTGCTCTTTTAGATTATCTCTATCTTATTCTAAGGGTATGTCTACACTACCCGCCGGACCGACGGGTAGCGATTAGTTTATTGAGGATCGATATATCGTGTCTCATCTCGACGCGATATATCGATCCCCGAATGTGCTCCTGTCAGCTCTGGAACTCCACTAGGGCGAGGGGTGGTAGCGGAGTCAACAGGGGGAGCTGCGGCTGTCGATCCCGCGCCGTGAGGATGGGAGGTAAGTTGAAGTAAGATACTTCGACTTCAGCTACGCTATTCCCATAGCTGAAGTTGCGTATCTTACATTGACTCCGCCCCCGGTGTAGACCAGGCCTGATATACATACATACATACACACATCATCGTCATCTGTGTGTATGTGGCGAATCTTTATAGAGAGCTTAGGAAACTGGAATCTTTGAAAAATCCATCCCATAGTTTTGACGACATTGCCGTAGTGACAGTTTTGGGGTGAATCTTCCCTGGGAGGCAACCACAAGAGGATGTACTTCATATCCCTATGTCTGTGACAACTTTGAATTTGTCCCTGTAGATGTGAAATACCCATCCTTAGGCTGGATTGCTCAGTAAATCAGTCAGTCTCTTCATACTGTCCTATCTACCTCCAGCTTCTAAAGCCCTTTGTAAGATATTTTAGTGAATGTACGCAATGGGTTTGTCTCTAGAATGTAAATTAATGCCAGCTACAACTCCAATGATGTATCTACTTGCTTCCTTTTTAATTGAGATTGAATAATGAAGATGGGAGGGAATTAAATACTTTCAAATCATTTGCTTGTGATTGTAAAACATTGAAACTCTCAGAGCTTGATTTACAGAAGTTCCTTTTAGGCCTGTATCAAGATACTTGTACATACAAACACTAAACTGCTTCTACCTTCTCCCAGGGAAGAATCACTCATCCCTAAAGTGCAATATGAAAGCTCACTGTTACTCCTCCAGATGAGCTGAGTGCTTTCCATCTAATAGATGCTTAGATAAGATATCAATGGTCATCACAAGTAAGGTTTAAAACTGGCCTGGGTCAAATTTCAGAGGTGACTAAAGAATATTTTAATGCTTTAAAACCTTAGCTCTGCTGGTGGAGACAAATCCAGTAAGTTTCACTGTAATTTATGATTCTGATGGATTTCTGTTCATTCATGACCTGATTTACAAGTTAAAGCATCTGTATTGTTGAAGCACTTTAGGTGCATCTTTGGAAGCTTTTTAATAGGTGTACCAATGGCAGGTGAAGGAATAACAGAAGTCAGAGATAGAAGTGACCTGGCAGGTCACTTCTATCTAGTCTGTCCCTATTACTAATGCAGAATTGTTTTTGAACCACAGTATATCCTTCAGTTCATTTTTAAGTGACCGGCCAAGATCCATATGTGCAATGGTTCACATGCCTCCTGTTCTTGTCCTTTTAGCCTTCTTTCTCCAGTCCCTCTGCGACACAGCTTGGTTGCTGACGGACTGCCATTAACTGAGCTCCAAGGCCTCTCGCCTACATCTTTAGTTTGAAAGAGTCCCTCTGAGATCGCCTACCACTTTATAAGTCTGTCAGCCATGGATTCCCTGGCTGCTTCTGCGCATTGCAGATCTTTAATCCTCTTTGTCATTCGTTAGCTCAAGGCAGCAGTGCAAAAATTATCATTAACTATGGCTGCCCTGAGAGGAGAGCATGCAGTGTAGGACAGCTGTTTCCTTGGCTCTTCTCTCTACTGTAGTCTATGCCAGGTAAGGTCCTACACTGCAGCCGTGGATGGACGAGAGGTGGATAAACAGTGGATGAAGCTCTTCTGCTCACATTAGCACAGTGGAAATGATTTTATGCCCTTTGGCATTTGTTTATTCTCCGGTATAGAATTGTTGGAAATATATTTCTAGTAGATTTTTTCCCCTTTGAAATAGTTGAAGGATTTTTTCCCCACTTTTTATGTATCTAAATATCAGTTATGAAATAAGTGGGTGGTGGTGGTGGTGGGGAGGGGGGTTGACAATGTTTGCATTTAGTGCATTGTACTCGTGAAAACATTATCTAAGTTGTATCTGTTCTTTGTAAGTTTGCTTCTCTAGTCACTGCTGGGCAGGGTTCTGAATCCAAGCCGTTTCTACTTCAATTGAAAATCTATCCAGTGTGAGAGAGTGAACGTTAATGAGATAATGGAAAATATTAACAAATGGAAAGGTCTGGCATTGAACAGGGTGGAAAAGGAGATATGCAAAGGTAACAAAAGCAAGGCCTTAGTTTGCATGTTAATTATGGATTTAAAATTTACAATTTAAATTAAGAGATTTAATCTGGTAGCTAAATAACAGTTTTATAACCAAAATGTAGGAAATAATAAACAGCACCAAGATGATGCTAGAGGGCCAGATTCTGAAAGGCCTCAAGCCTCCAACTCCCATTGCAGAATCAGGCTTATGTTGTTGGATTTGTAGGATATTTTTTCCCCCCAAGTATGTAGTAGGAAAGATGATCTGAGAAGGCTGTAATGCAGGTATTGAAATGTGCTTGATTCAAAAACTGAAGCCTGGATTGCATTGAAATGCCAGCAGAGTTCAGGTAAACATGTAAAAATCAGAGGAGGCTGAGGAGAAATGTCCTGTTTGTCCATAGGACCTGTTGAATTTGTGTACAGATAATGAATATGGATTATTGCTTAAAGTTATTAGTAAGAATGTACATTTATTGTCCATTTAAAAAAAAAAGAAGTACAGCACCAGAAAGAAATACAGGGCCAGAACCTCAGTTGTTTAGAATTGACATAGACCTATGAAAATTAATGGGAATTAAACGTGTACTTAAAGTAAAATATCTTTTGATTATCTTCCTGTTTTTCATGCTTTCTGAATACTGAACATTTTCATTACAAAGCTAAGGGAAATATGAATTAAAACAAGATGGGGAGTTATGACACAAAGTACACCTCTACCCTGATATAACGCAACCCAATATAACATGAATTCGGATATAATGCGGTAAAGCGGTGCTCCCGGGAGGCGGGGCTGCGTGTGCCGGTGGATCAAAGCAAGTTCGATATAACGCTGTTTCACCTATAACACGGTAAGATTTTTTTGGCTCCCAAGGTCAACGTTATATCGGGATAGAGATGTACTATATATATTGAATGAATTGACTGGGACAAACCAAGAGAAAACTGTAAATACTGTATTATGAATCTGCAATTACATTTCAGAAGTACTCGGCTTGTGATAAATACATTGAAGGCCTGTGGTCTTGTCTACATCTTATCTGATTAAATTAATCACACAGGTGTACGTACTATATTAAATCTACAAGTCAACATAAAAATTGCTATTAGGAAGTCTAAAAGTAACATACATGGAAATGTAATTTCCTTATTATTCAAATAATAATAAAAATACCATATATTTTTGGATACAGACATAAAAAATGAATATGCAAAAGATAAACCTCACATTTGCAGACACATGTTCCAGAGATAGCAAGTCTCTGGAAATATGTAAGCAGATCAAATATGCTGGTAGTTCTTTTGTAACAAGAGTGGTAAAGTCAGAAAGAGATCCTGGGGTTCATATGAACATCTAAAACAAAGACAAGCTTTGACCAAAGGCAGTAGTGGGAATGTATCAGCCATGGGCCTACATTTAATGGAGCCCTCTCAGACCTTGGCATTGAGCATGCTCTCTGGAAACACCACTTGCATGATTTGAGAGTCAGTTAATCTAAAACAAGGATTTTCAACCTGTGGTCCATGGACACCTAGAGGTCTGCAAACCATGTCTAAAGGGTCCACAAACGGCAGCTATGAAAATAAAGTTTCAGATCCCAGCAAAGGCATTCCAGTTTTCTGATCAATCAAAAGTATGTGAATACCCCCACCTACATGTCAAAACCTGAAAGTGTAGTCATTGCTATAAAAGCTCTGTTTAGCACTCTTTCTCATAATACGTCAGATGCCGTGCTGAGCCTAGGAGTTTTCAGTATGACTTTTACAGAAGGGGTCTGCGGATCTCAGGTTGAATTTTCAAAGGGATCCACACCTCCTTTGAAATTTTTTTAAGGATCCGCAGGTGAAAAAAGGTTGAAAACCACTGGCCTAAACTAAGCCACATATAGTGCACTCGAATAGAATGGTGTATGCTCTATCTGGACACAATATGATAAATAAACAAACAAACCTTGGTGACTGCAGACCAGTGCCAGTGCAACCATTTAGGCGACCTAGGCGTTCGCCTGGGGCACTAGGATTTAGAGGGTGGCATTTTCTTCGGCAGAGACCGCGGCGGCCGTATCTTTGGCCGCCCCGGTCTCCGCCGGCAGTTAGGCGGAGGGAGCTGGGGCAGGGGGGACGCCTGCAGCAAGGGGGAGGACACGCAGGGGAGTGGCATGCAGGGGATCTCCCTGCCCCAGCTCACCCCTGCCCCACCTCCTCCCCAAGCATACTGTGGCTGCTTCACTTCTCCATGTGCTTAGGCGGGGCAGGGGTGAGCTGGAGGGAGTGCCTCAGCGTGTGGGGTGGGGAGCTGCTGCTGGGGGGGGGGGGTGCCTCAAGGCGGAGGGGGGAGCTACTGTGGGAGGGCAGGGGTGGGGGGGCTCGGGGATGGGGGAGAGCGCAAGGTGGAAGTTTCACCGAGGGTGCAAAACATCCTTGCACCCGCCTTGCCGCAGATATAACTCATAAGGGAACTGTGCAAACCTGTTCTTACTAGGTTTTATCAGATAGACCACCTAATGTAGTTCCTAAGCATCAGAAATGTGAGGGGGGGGGGATCTGCCAATGCTGAATGTGAAATGGCTTACCCCGTAAGTCTTCTGCATGGATACTGAATCAACCGACATGCAGGATGCATGGCTTTCTAATCTCCGTAGCCTAGAACCATCATCAGCATCAAGATTTGCACTAGCTTTTCTGTACCTAGTGTCCAGAGACCTTCCCCTCAGACTGGCTGTCTTCTCAAGGATCTGTATGACAGTAGGGAAGGGTCATTAGAGTGACTGTTCATGGTTATGCTGGATGTAGGAGTTGTGGTTGTTTCTTCAATCAGTATAAAGGCTTAAACTTGGTTGCCAAATCTGATTTTTAGACCTGAAATCTTGCAAAAAATACACAATCTTTTTAACTTTTTGATATATGAATTTATTTCTAGCTTGGGATTGCTTCAATACATCCAGCATTTGGTGTTTGTCTTTACAGTGAGTTAATACAGAAGATAAGGGGTCTGATCCAAAGCCCAAAGAAGTCAGTGGAAAGATGCCTGTTGATTTCAGTGGACTGCAGATTGGGCCCATAGGTATGCTTGGTGAACAACTCATCCAGGAAACTCTTCTGTTGTCTTTGGAAGTCCCTGGAAGGATGATTAATAATGTGCATCCTTACTCCTTTGAATTATAGGCTCATTGATGCAAAAATAACAGTGCTTATCAACTGAGATTCTGCTCTAATTTTGTTTGCAATTAAATTAGCATACTACTCCAGCATCTGTAGTACCCAGCTCCCATTAATGTCTTTGAAAATAAAAGGACTTTCTGTGGATTAGCTCCTTTTGTTACATGTGATCATAGTTTTTTCTGTAGTTTTGGATATTGTGTTCTACATTTAGTTGTAGCCTGTGATGACTCTCTATCACAAAGGACCTATGCATGCTTCTATTGTTTCTTATCCATATATTTATAATCATGCTAGTGTCTCTGTGACTCCGTGGTTTTAAGAATCTCTCTCCCTGCCAGGGTTCGGGTGTGAGAAGAGATGTCTTGTTTTTTTCCATACTTAAGAGGTTTCTAAGCAGACAATAGCCTTGGAAATGTTTTGCATTTATATACAATTCTCATATTTCTTCCATGTATTTCTGACAACCAATCTTGAATAGATTCTTTTGGAACGTTATATGGATGAGATATGCAGGTGCTCCTCCTGTAACATATGAAGAACATCATTCAGTAAAAAAATACTTTTTCCATCTATGGGCAGGTAAAAATTTGAACAGTGAAATAAAATGCTATTATCGATACCAGCTTGACTGTCCACTTTCACCATAAGCATCTTATTGTTTTTTTCCATCACCTCTTCTACATGGGGTGGAGGGCAAAATTCCCAGTCAGAATCTGTAAAGTTGCCATATTATAGGCCTTCCAAGTCCATCTATAAAATTCATCTCTGCTGTAATGACTATAGTAAATGTCATCCGATGAAGGCCACACGAGTAGTGAATTGTGGTTTATAGCTACTAATTTTGCAAGAACTGTGCACCCAGCTAGTCTGTGCTAAAACAACCACTTTTTTATTTATTTATTTTTTTTGGTTACCCTGTTCTCTCTTCCAATCTGCCCACCCCTCCTGCTTGTTTGTTTTATCTTCTTGCAGTCTGTGGGCCAGGGACTGTCATGTACTGTATGTTTGGATTGACTGGTTGAAACCTTCTGCTACTGCAGTATAAACATTAAATAATTATTTAATAGATTAAGCTTTACATGCCGTCTTTAAAGTACAGTTTTAATAATAAATTCCATCTTGCATGAACAAAGTAATTTGGAAACCTCTTGGAGACACATCTTTGTAATAGCATACCTAGTAACAGGACAAATCTTGCTCATGTAAGTAGCCTCATTAACTTTAAGGCTACGTCTACCCTACAGACCTTACAGTGGCACTGCTGTACCGATGCAACTGTGCTGTTGTAATGGCCCTTGTGTAGCACTCTAAGCCAATGGGAGAGAGCTCTCCCGTCGGCATAATTAAACCACCCCCAAAAAACAGCAGTAGCTATGTCAGCAGGAGAGCATCTCTTGCCAACATAGTGCTGTCCACACCAGCGCATCTGTTGGTGAAACTTATGTCGGTCAGGGGTGTGGGGTTTTTTTCATTCCCCTGACTGACAAAAGTTTTACCAACAAAAGTGCTAGTGTAGACCGAACCTAAGGTTTACTAAGGTGAACAAAATTTCATCTGTCTACAATAATTCTTTGATTTTTTGCAATGGAATATATAAATCATATTCTTACACTGCGTTTAAACCTGCCCTGTGTGTACGGATATGGTTGTAGTTTTTTTAAGCTGAAAAGAAACTCTTGCAAACTTAATGTACTTGATGTTTGTTCAAAAACAACTGCATCCCTTGCGAAAAGCTGTGGCTGGTGTTCATTAAATGCTGTGGGGCTCACTTCGGAGCCCACTGAAGTCGAGGCAAAGCCTATCATTGACTGCAATCCCTAAATCTAGAACGGAATCCATAAATTGTCTGTCAAATGTTGCTATGGCTCAGTCTAAACCAACAGAAACCTATGGGGCTCAGCAGCTTGCACTTTGAACCCTTAGTTTCCAGAATTTGATGGTCTTTCCACAACATGTGTAGCTAGAATTTTCAGGAAATGGCCATGAAGAAAGAATAACTGGTAGCATGACAAAGACGGAAGGGGGTGGGGAATGAGAAAGCGCTGGTTGTCAGAGGAAGGGTAGCTTGCAAAAGTAAGCAATGGGTAACTGTGTGTGAAATAGATGGAGGCAAGAAACGCTCAACTCCATCTGAACTGGTAGCACAAGTAGCATTAAAGAATGTTTCTAATGCTATAGATTCCATTGTCCTAATACGTTCAGTGGGAAAAATCAAGGCTAATTTAGAGCAGATTCTTTTATTTTCCCACCATGCCAGCTCACATCTCACTTTGTTATTATCTTGGTGACAGACACAGCTGCAGATGATAATGGGACCACATACTGTACTGGTGTCTTTTGAGACTGTAGGTCATTGACACCATACAAAATCACACTTAAGGAAGATCTCCCTAAGAGTACATAGGTAATGCCTGTTTTTATTTATTATTAGCTATTTATTTTGTACAGATTAATCAGTCTGAACCCATTTTTCTTCCATTAGAATGACAGCAAAGTGTTTTCACCCAGCTGTATGCTATAGCTAAGGTTACATCAACATTTCTACTATAAACCCCTCATTTCCTGTAACTCTGCTGTATAATGCTGAGACATTACAAAGTTCTTGGTGTAAAATGGTTTTATTCAGACTAAAGATTTGTCTGCTTTTTTCTTTTTTCCAAACCACCCCCTGACCCTCTGCATGTAATTGAGATGGACTTAAATGTAGCTTAAGGCCCCTTTATGCTGCCAGAGCCGTGTAAAGAGGACACGGTGTAAATGAGAAGCAGGTGCCTTGTGTTATAGTTGGAATGTAGGGATGGCTGAATGTAAACAGCACAATGTTTTCCAGTAATTGGGAGCTGTTGAAGGTTAGAAGTATTAACCTACAGTAATAGATGTTAACATTCACAAGGTTTGTGCACTAAGGAGGAAAGAGGGAAGCTTCTGGGAGTGACTGCAGAAGAAACACAGGTCTGTTTTCCCGGTGGGTGTAAATTGCCACAGTGCCATGTCTTCACTGGCACTGCGCCAGTTTATGCTGGTGGATAATTCTGACCCACATCATGGAAGAATCAATGGACAGGATTTGCATGACGAAAATAACAACCCAAGCGATAGATGACTTGAAATAGATGAGCTGTTCTGCTTTCCAAACCCACAGTGGTAGCTGTGGGAGGATGGATGGAAAACCATTTACTTCTCTTAGGACAGAAGCAAATAGCTGCTGTTTATTATCCTTAAATTTGATGGTTTGGAATGTAGACCATGAGGAAACGTGTGAGTTTAAAACGGGGGCTGACCAGGACCGGCTCCAGGCACCAGCTAAAGAAGCAGGTGCTTGGGGCGGCCAATACAAAGGGGCGGCACTCCGTCTGCTATTGGGGCAGCAGGTCCAGGTCTTCGTGGCAATTCGGCGGTGGGTCCCTCACTCCCTCTCAGAGCGAAGGACCAGCCACCGAATTGCCACTGGAGAGTGGAGCGGGGCGATCGCCCTGCCATGGCTTTTTTCTCTTTTTTCTTGCGCCGCTTGGGGTGGCAGAAAACCTGGAGCCGGGCCTGGTGCTGACACAGATGCATGTTATTTTGGGTTTTGTTTTATTAACTGCTCCATGAGTCGGTCATTTCTGGCATCTTCTTGTTCGGCAATTGAACTCTTGAGTTTGTACCGCCTACATGTGATCTATGATAGATTTTCTGTTACCTTGGACCACATAATTCAGGGAGCATCAGAGGAAATTAACAGAATCGATGAACTTGCTCTTTAAAGGTCAAACTTGTATTTTTAAACAACATTTTCAGGACTTCCGAGTATTAATCCCAGTGGCTGTGACTTTTCGATAAAAGTGAAACATTAACTTTATTTTTCCAATTTTAAAACATTTCCTTTCTATGATACACACGTAATTCATTGATGCTGTGTATTACAGTCTTTGGTTCCTCATTTACTCAGATTTGCATTTATAAAAGTTATGAACGGCTTTCAATGTGGAGTTTATTGGTTGAGGAAGCCTCTAGGAATCAGCTTTATCTTTAGTGAACAGAAACTAAACAGTATTACATAAAATCTTCTAGGGCTGGACATATGGACTACGTCATTGAGAACTGCTGAACGACTAAAAGACCATTCATAGCTGAAGGTGTAGTTTAAAGTTAATTGCTGTCTTCACATAAGTTCAGTTCTATGTGTTTTATTACTTTCCAACTTTGTATTTTTTTAACATGAGTGAAATGAAATGAATAATTGGGTGAGGACTTATAAAGGAAATGGAATATTAGACTTCACAGCATGAGGGAGGAAAAGGTCTCATGGTATTTTAGCAGGCCTACTAATTTTATTCTTAAATTCTGACCTGAAAAGAATAAATTCACATCTTATTATTAGGAGTGGTATAATTTTTTTACAGTAGAGCAATTACTGAAAATCCTCATGGAAGGCAATCATCACAAACTGAAGAGAAATGAACTCTCTCAGTTAACAGAGTCTTAAAAAATAGCCTTCAGTCCTTCAGGATTTAAGTAGACACACAATTTACTCACACAGGTTGTGTCAATGACTAGTTGCCATGAGTACAACTGTACTGGATGTGGAAGGAGAGGAAAAATAGTGATCTAAAATAGCTTTATTGCACATGAAACTGAAATAACATAATTAGGGCCCTACCAAATTCACGGCCATGAAAAATGTGTCATGGACTGTGAAATCTGGTCTCACCCATGAAATCTGGCTAGTGTAGGGGAGGGGCAAGGCTGGAGGCTCTTATTGTGCGCCAGTCTCCAGATGCTAGTCCCGGCCTGACTAGAGAGGGACAGAACTTTCTCTGGGTTCCTATCTCTGGGAACCTCCCCAGCTACAGGTAGCTCCGTGGCTGCTGGCTGGGAGCCCAGCTCTGAAGGCAGCAGGGCCGCCAGCAGCGGCACAGAAATAAGGGGAGCAATACCGCAATCAGCCTACAATAGCCTTGTTGTCCCCCTGTCATAACCTAGTCCCAGATTTGGACCTTAGCGTCCAAAATATGGGGGTTAGCATGAAAACCTCCAAGCTTAGTTACCAGCTTGGACCTGGTAAAGCTGCCACCACCCAAAAAATTAGAGTGTTTTGGGGCACTCTGGTCCCCCCAAAAACCTTCCCTGGGGACCCCAAGACCCAAATCCCTTGAGTCTCACAACAAAGGGAAATAAACCTTTTCCCTTCCCCCCTCCAGGTGTTCCTGGAGAGATACACAGAAGCAAACTCCGTGAATCTAAACAGAGGGAGTCCACCCTCTCTATTTCCAGTCCTGGAAACACAAGTACTTCCCTCTTCACCCAGAGGGAATGCAAAGTCAGGCTAGTAAATCTAACGCACACAGATTTCCCCCTGACTTCTTCCTCCCACCGGTTCCCTGGTGAGCTGCAGACTCAATTCTCTGGAGTTTCCCACTAAAGAAAAACTCCAACAGGTCTTAAAGAAAGCTTTATATAAAAAGAAAGAAAAATACATAAAAATGGTCTCTCTGTATTAAGGTGACAAATACAGGGTCATTAGCTTAAAAGAATATTGAATAAACAGCCTTATTCAAAAAGAATACAATTCAAAGCACTCCAGCAACTATAGACATGTAAATACAAAACAACAAACCATCTTTGTACTCACAACTTGGAAACAGAAGATTAGAAAGCAGGAAATAGAAAAATCCTTCCCATAGCTGAGAGGGACAGGCAGAAGACCAAGAACAAAGGACTCACACACAAACTTTCCTCCACCCAGATCTGAAAAAATCTGGTTTCCTGATTGGTCCTCTGGTCAGGTGTTTCAGGTACTTCTTTCCAGGTGTAAGAGACATTAACCCTTAGCTATCTGCTTATGACACCCCCTATTGCTCCCTTTTGGGTCAGGACCCCCACTGTTACAACACTGTGAAATTTCAGATTGTAATACATGAAATGGTGAAATTTATGATTTAAAAAATCCTATGACCATAAAATTGACCAAAATGGTAGGGCCCTAAGCATAATTGTCTAAAATATCTAGGCGCTTCAGGACTACAAGCAAGTGTTGTACATACGACTGCAAAGCTAGTAATTTCCTTTTTTCCCCAATAGCCTAAAATACTTAGAAAAATGGCAAGATATTGGATTTTAAACCTGTGACAGGTCCAGGATTGGATATTGCCCATCCTGGGCCTTAGGCCAGTATAATTCTTTTAGGTCAGTATAAATTCCTTCTTTGGTAGAAAAGAAGGAATTATTTCCTTGGCAGGTTGATTTAAAATTTTAACAAAAAGATGGCATGTGTAGCTTTCTCCGAGGCTTGGAATGTTATAAGTCAACTCTGTGGAGATGTGTTGGCGGACAGGGTGTAAGTGATGTGGTTAAATATAAGAAGGACGACATTATGTTAGTGGACTGAGGCTTGGGATCCGGCTACAGTTCCTGGCTCTGCTACAAATTCTCATGTACCTTTGGGCAAGCAGCTTAATTGCTTTGGCCCTCTCAGTTCTCAACCTGTGAAATGGGGATCATACTTCTCAACTTCACAGAAGTTGAATGTTAATTAAGTACTCAGATACTATGGCAATGAGAGTCACACAAGTAACTAGACAGGCGCTGCATTTATCCTGTGTGATGATAATATCTATGTGATCTGCCTAATCTAAAATATTTCTACTAAACTTTTCTGTATTGATAGCAGGTAACATACTAATTTTTATTTGAGAAATTTTAGTTTCTAATGTCTTGGCATTTAGATACTGTACTTTAACATTTACAACTAAATTTATCAGTGTTTCAGGGTATGGCTACACTTGAAACTTCAAAGCACTGCCGCGGCAGCTCTTGAAGTGCGAGTGTGGTCGCAGCGCCAGAGCTCTCTCAGCGCTGCATGTACTCCACAGCCTGATGGGGTTTAGCTTGCAGCGCTGGGAGCTGGGCTCCCAGTGCTGCGGCACTGTTTACACTGGTGCTTTACAGCGCTGTATCTGGCAGCGCTCAGGGGGGCGTTTTTTTCACACCCCTGAGCGAGAAAGTTGCAGCGCTGTAAAGCGCCAGTGTAGCCAAGGCCTCAGTGTTTTGGAAGTGATGTGTTTAAAAAGTCTAGGCAGAACCTTGTAAAGAAGTAAGGGTAATCAAGTTTTATCTGTACTGCAGTCTTCAAGTAGGATATTGTAGGACAAGTATTATCCTGTAATATGCAGAAGAATGTTGTGCAGCAACTTGTTATTCTCAGGAAGAGGTCAAATGTTGACCGGTTGAACAAGTTTTTCCCTCTCTTTATGGCTATGTGAGTGTGTGTACCAGACACAGGTTCTGAATGGATTAATGTGGGCCTGAGAGGTTAATTATGTTATCTGGCTGCACCTTGAGGGAGGCCTGCGGGGCAGGAGCAGGCTGGCTAGGATAAAGAGAGGAAGTTTGTCACAGAAGGGGTTTGCAGAGTAAGTCTGCAGTCATTCTCTGGGAAGAGAGATGGTGTGGAAGAAGCCCTGGGACCTTAGCTTGGCTAGAGAAGGCTGGCAAGCAGCTGGGAAGGCATAAAGTAGCCACTGGAGTGGAACAGGCCCTGGTTGTCACCCTGAGAGGAGGACAAGATTTGGACTGCCAGTGGGAGAGATCCTTGTGAGGTGTTCTGTGGAGGGACAGAGTAAGGGGAACTTAAGAGGCTTAAAAAGGCAAGCCTGAGAGGCTGGGTAGGAAGGAGACCAGGGAAACAGCAGCAAGAAGCTGGATTGCCAAGACCTTGGCTGCTGGTTATAGGGTCCCTGGGCTGGAACCTGGTGAAGTGGGGATGGCCTTGGTTCCCTAATCAGCCACTTGCAAGGTGGCATGAGCCTGGAGAAGAGGACAAGAATATTGGAAAGCCCTGAGGTAGTGGTATGGACCCGGGGCCAGGAGTTGGGACCAAAGACCCTCTCGTGAGGACACTGGACTGTTTTATATTAGGCTTTCTGTTACCCCAGAAGAGGTGGGCTAAATCATGACCAGGCCAGAGGGATGAGTTACTGGAAGAGAGACACTGCAATGCCAGAGTGACTGTCGGCAGGGGGCACCAGACCAAAAAACAGCTGCTTTGCTGTGCCTGGCCAGAAGGGGCACCCTACTTGTGAGGCCAAGTTCTTAGTTAGGCTCCTGAGTCCGTATTTAGCCACTTTTGAAAATCTGACCCTTAAGCTCTTAAACATAAACTCCTATTTCTGCAAATTTTCCCTGCATCTCTACTGTATGCAGCATATCTACTTAAAATTGATTTATATTGAATAGGTATTATGAGCGGTATCTCTGCTCTAACTTCTTAAATCTATTTTAACTTAAGGCTTTTCTACAAAATATTCAGCAGACAAATCTTTGGGGACCAGGGCGCACTTACTGCAATTCTGTCAACAATCTTTATAGCTCACCTAGTTCGTACCTTAAAAATCACAACTAGAACTTGGTTTCATACTGCATCTTTAGTATTTTATGTAGCAGATCTCAAATGGGGGGTTGCAACCCCAAGTGGGGTTGTGCCATCAGCAGAGAGGGTTGTGGCACTCGATAGTGTGTGGAGGGTGCCATTTTGCTTTGCACAGTGTGACCTTGTATGCATGGTGTGAGCAAGGTCACAATGCATGGAAGTTGCCATTTGAGCAAAATGGTGCCTCTCCCCACCATGTGGTGTGACCTCACTCTCATGGTACGTGTAAGGTCACATTGTGCAGAGGATGATGCCATTTTGTTCTCCAAAATGGCATTCTCCATGCTTCATGAGGTCCCAGGAGGAAATAATTTATTAAAATTGGGTTGTGTTAGCAAAAAAAAATTGTGAAGTGCTGATTTAATTATTAATCCCACATTACTTGATCCACCTCCACAGGAATCAATGGCTTTATTTTTAGTAATATCACTGGGACTTAGATCAGGCCCTTGTTTCTTTCTAAATGAACCACAGGAGCTTTAACGTCCTTCTGAATGGCCACCAGGAACCAAGAGAAGATACCTTGGTTATTCTTTCATCTTCAGGACAACAGGCTTTGTTATTGTCTCTTTATTTTTGCCATTCCCATCCTGAAAAAAATTGATTAAAAGACTGATATGATCATGTCAGAATATCCAATAGTAATGTATTCTGCTTTCATAGAGTGTATGTGCTTGATGTTAATATATATGTTACTATACCTGCATTGGGCATTCCTACTTAATGAAAATAGTATTATTAATGTCTTTCCAAATTCATATTTTTTTGCAGTTTCTTTTAAAAGATGGGGGTTTGTGAGAAAAGGAAAAAAAACCCCAAGATCCTTGTATTTGCCAAAAGAAACCATTTTAGAATATGAGCACCTCAGCGTAAATATACATTTATGAGTAAGAATGAGGAAGCAGTAGAATAATTCAGCCATTTGAACAAAAGCTGTTTGTAATCAGAGATTGCTCTCTGAGTTAAAAGTTTGATGTTAGAAGTTTATTTAAAAAAATAAGCATAAGATAAATGAACTACACATGCCTCTTCCCATAAGACTTAATTGCTTTCAAGTCTTAAAAAACATATTCTGTGTGCACACATTTAAAATCCTAAACATCTGTCAGACAAATACAGAAATGATGGCATGTCTGGTGAAAGCATGCCTGTACATGTACTTAACCTACAGGTTGGATAAATCAAAACATATGAATGCCTGATTGTGGTGAAACAAAATTTTTTAATGCAAGTGAAGAAAGCCAGGACTGGATTTTGTTTGCAAATTGTAGCTTCTCCATCTCTCCCTGCCAGGGTTCTGTGATAGTGTACAGCATTTGTTTTCAAATTTCTAAAACTTATTTATCTGGGACTTGCTGGTGCCCAGCTGATTTTTTTTTTTTTCCTGGAGTCTATCAAAAAGGGGAGTAAGAATGTACTTCTCAGGCCTCAAACACTCCCTACTTCCCTTCCTCTCTGTGCAAATGCCTACCTGCTCTGTCTTCAGTTTCAGCATTGCTGCTGGTAAACAGAGCCAGAATGTGTACATGAAAAGTAGTGTGCACAATAACTCCTGCCAGAGCAGTGCATAAGAGAGATGTCATCCTTCTAGTGCATAAGACAGGAAGTGTAACTGAGCTTCAACAAAACAGTGAAATTGACTCTATTCTGAGTTATCAGTGCACAAAGTAAACAGAAACAATCTAAATGTAAATATATAGTCTCTCTAATCTTTCAAAAACAAGGAGGAGTACTTGTGGCACCTTAGAGACTAACAAATTTATTTGGGCATAAGCTTGCGTGGACTAATACCCACTTCATCAGATGCATGGAGTGGAAAATACAGTAAGCAGATATATATACACAGTACATTAAAAGATGGGAGTTGCCTTACCAAGTGGGGGGTCAACACTGTAAACTGTAGAGTTTCTTGCACATTTCTCTTAAGCGCCTGGCCCCGGCCACTATTTGAGATAGGATACTGAACAAGATAGAACTCTGATCATTTCTGTCTGTCTTCCTGCTTTCCTTATTGGACATTTTGTTCCTATGATGAATTCTGCAGGGAAAGGTTGAGCTTTTCTTTTGTTGTACATAGCATTGGTTTCATATGTGCATTACCTGTAAAAGCACAGATCTGACAAATCATTGTTTTTGAAATAATTTGTAGTCCGTATGTGTAGTTTTTTTTTCTACAAATAAATTGAATTTATCAATTTTTTTGCTTAACTATTTCAGTTGAAATGGGGCATTGTATTGGGAATTTTTCTTTTACATTTCGTGGACCAAATGAAATTGTTTAACATAATGTTGAAACATGAGGGGAAATGTCACTATTTGGAAATTAGAGATCTGCTGTTCAGTGCTATCCAGCAAGACAACTGGCAGATGTGTGTGCAGCAAACCTGGTATCAATATAATGCAGGTCATTTGAATTATCTGTAGATATTGTAGTCTGATAGCATGGGCAAGCTTTGCAGTGCGTATCTCCACTATAACATTCACTTGCTGCTATTCTGAAGGCATAGCCGCCTTCGTTTTATTGACAGCTCTATTTTGTGCTTCTTTCTAACAAAAATGAAACGTTAGTGGTTAGTCATAAAACATCTTCAAAGTAATATTGCTTTGCCAAATGTAACCTGCATTGTCTTGTGCCATTCTGTGCACACATTTTACATTCCTACAAAGCAATAGCTTAAAGATGTGCCTTCACTGAAAATTAGAACAGTAGCTCTTCCAAGTTATACTACCAATGCTGTGGTGCTGATAATAATACCAAGCAATTACTTTAGAGCCTGCTTTCCTGCTAACTCCCAGTATATTATGTATAGTAGCTGTAATTTTATTAGAATTTCCTTCTACCTTGCTTTGGATAGCATAATTGTTTTAAATAGTGTAGGTCACTAGTAGACTCTGATGCCTTATCACTCAATTTTAAGCCAATGGCACACTATGACCATGTGTTTTTAAGAGTATTCTATCATTTTCATTATGTACCTTTGTCATAAACAGATAGCTAAGGGTTAATGTCTCTTCCACCTGAAGCACCTGACCAGAGGACCAATCAGGAAACCGGATTTTTTCAACTCTGGGTGGAGGGAAGTTGTGTCTGAGTCTTTGTTTTCTGTCTGCCTGCTTTCTCTGAGCTTTGGAGAAGTAGTTCTGTTTTCTAATCTTCTGTTTCTAAGTGTAAGGACAAAGAGATCAGATAGTAAGTTATATGGTTTCTTTTCTTTGGTATTTGCATGAATATAAGTGCTAGAGTGCTTTAATTTGTATTCTTTTTGAATAAGGCTGTTTATTCAATATTCTTTTAAGCAATTGACCCTGTATTTCATCACCTTAATACAGAGAGACCATTTGTATGTATTTTTCTTTCTTTTTATATAAAGCTTTCTTTTAAGACCTGTTGAAGTTTTCTTTACTGGGAAATTTCAGGAAAATTGAGTCTGTACTCACCAGGGAATTGGTGGGAGGAAGAAATCAGGGGGGAGATCTGTGTGTGTGTTGAATTTGCTAGCCTGATTTTGCATTCCCTCTGGGGGAATAGGAAAGTACTTTTTGTTTCCAGGACTGGGAACAGAGAGAGGGAAGCTTGTGTCTGTGTATCTCTCCAGGAGCACCTGGAGGGGGGAAGGGAAAAAGGATTATTTCCCTTTGTTGTGAGACTCAAGGGATTTGGGTCTTGGGGTCCCCAGGGAAGGTTTTTCAGGGGGACCAGAGTGCCCCAAAACACTCTAATTTTTTGGGTGGTGGCAGCAAGTACCAGGTCCAAGCTGGTAACTAAGCTTGGAGGTTTTCATGCTAACCCCCATATTTTGGACGCTAAGGTCCAAATCTGGGACTAAGGTTATGACATGGTGTAGCAGCAGTGGGATATAGACAGAATCCAGAAGCCAGTAGGAATATTATATTTTTCTTTTCTCTGCTAAGGGCTTTTTAGCAGAGAGAAAAAGTTTGGTTTTAAAAGGGAACCAGAGAGAATTGTTTTTTCTGCTCTCTCTGGCAGTTTGTGGCTTGCATGTTAAGCAAGAAGTCATTAAGGTGCTAATAAGAGTCTTTTGTCACACAATAGCACTCCCATTGAGAGTCATTACCAGCACTATATGAAAGCAAATAAAGTAGTTTTTCAGGTTTACTTAACATTGAAGATTAGCTAAAGGCACTGTTGCTAGGCAGACTTCAGGAGGCAACAGAGAACCTGCAGTTCTGAAGATAAACACCGGAGGGCACCCCAACACAAGAAAACAGGAACCATGACTTCTAAGACAAAAATGGAGGCCGAAGGACAAATCAAAGAAGCTGAACACAGGCGACAACTAGAAAAAAGACAAAAAGAGGTGGAGCTGAAAGAAAAGGAAGAAAGCATCAGACTGGCAGCCTACCAAAGAGAACAGGCAGCCAAAGAGGCAGCACACAAAAGAAAACTAGAAGAAGAAGAGGTTGCCCACCGAAGGAAACAAGCAGAAGAAGAGTTGGCCCACAGAAGGAAGCACGAAGAAGAAGAGGCAGCCCACAGAAGACAGATAGAACTCCAGAGGGAAGCCCACCAACAGGCCATGGAATTAGAAAAGGCTAAGCAACAGACTCCAGCCAATCCTAACAACCCATTGCCCATTATTGCTCCACAGCACAGGAAATTTCCCACCTACAAGGCAGGTGATGACACCGAGGCCTTCTTGGAAAATTTTGAAAGAGCCTGTCTTGGGTACAGCATCCCCGAAGACCAGTACATGGTGTTTTTAAGAGTATTCTATCATTTTCATTATGTACCTTAATTTAAGTTCTTCTCCAAAAATGAGGCTGACAGATTTTTCACTTATTCATAAACATGTGTCGACTTTTTCCTGATTGTTTCATCAGATATTTGGTGACATAAATGCACAGCGCCAATCAAAGCAGCTACACTTACTTATGCCAGTTGAAGATCTGGCCCACAATTTTCATCTTTCTGTGGATTTTGATTTACTCAGAACATGGATAAAAGTGTCTAAACCAATATGGAAAATGATTGTCACCATGTTAAAAATTTGTACTCACTTCCCTTCATTTTTAACCTAAATGGGTATATCTAGTAAAATTATTTTTTAACTTTGCGGGGAATTAGAGAAGTTTAGAAAAATAACCTCACCCGAGATGAAACTGGGGGAATTTTAGCTTTTCACCAGCTGTCTTTGTATGAGAAAAGTAACTTTTGTGGTTGAATACTTTGCTTTCTGGCCTGGAATACCTTCACAGACTCAGTTGTGAAGCAAATAACCCAAAGAAAGGCAAGCCCTTTCTTGTTGTTTTGCTCACTAGGAAGTCTGGGCACTAATAAGATGTCCACAGGCACTTTTTTTCAGCCTGTGGTTCCAACACCAATGGCTGACGAGACTTGGATTTTACAGCTCTGCCTGGAAAAGCTTCTGGCTGGAAGGACATGATGTCCAGGTCTGTGATGCTGAGCAGTGTGAGTAAAGGATGCCTACAATAATTGTACCTGAGTGTACACAGTTCAGTGTCCCAAATCCCTAGATTTTTTTCCCTCAATTAGCATTAGATGTTTTTGTAAATGGGCGGAGTTGTGTCACTGTAGTTAACTGGCAAAGAAATATAGTTAAAACTAGAAAAGTTGTACACATGGAACATAACTCTACAGTCTCTGTTCAGTAATATACATCCATGGTTGTCTAGGCTTCTCACTTGCAGAATTTGGCCATATCCATCAGGAATGTTTGTCTGTGGAAATCCATTCTGAAGTAAACACTAACATATCATCTGCTGGCTGACAAGTGAACTCAAGCAACTGAACTTTCTTACGACTCGGGCCCTATTAGCTTGAATTTATGCTACCCATTTTCTCTTGTGATTATAACACTGAACCTCTGGGTGGGCTGTTGGCACCAGGGATTGGATCTGGGATTTCCTATCTCTGAAAGTGTGGTCTGCTTATCCTCTGCCCAGCCACCACTTGAGGGGGATGTGTATCCCATTGAGTGAGTGTGAGTTACATGCAAGGACGCCACAACAGATGGGGTGGAGAAGGTCGAAGCCCCCTACTCCCACCTCCACAGCATTTGGTAAAAGTTTGTCCCTTGGCTGGTAGTTCTGCTGCTGCGGCCTCAGAAGCAATATGGTACTGAGCTGGCGCGGCTCCTTCCCCTGCCCATAGGGAACGGGAGCGACGGAGGAACTCAAGCTGCTGCTGGCTGACAGGGTTGGTACTGCCTCTGCAGGGCTCCCCACACGCTGCCCATGGGAAGGGAGGATGCTGAGGAGCTGGAGGTGCTGTTTCTGGGGAGAGGACGCTGGTTGCCTGGTGAATGGTGTTGCTTCTGTGAGGGCTCTTTTACTGCACAGCCTGTGAAGGCCCCACCCAACAGCTTGAACTCCCCTGCTGTCTCCTAGTAATGCCTGAGTTGGGGCTGGGCTGGACTGGCTCAGTACCAGGCATCGGCTGGAGCGAAGGGCCCAGCCCAGCTTTTGAGGGGAGGCTAGCACAGAAAAGCACCGACCCCACTCAGCAATTCAACTCTGTGGCTCAGGATCACATCCTCCCTCACCCACCCACTTCCAGCATTCCCCACCCAGAGGCATCTACCCCAGTCTCCTCCCTCCGCCCCTGTTAGAATGGGGTAAATTTTTGGGAAGCATTCAGTAAATTGTTTTTTTAGTCTTCACTCTTTTCCTGCTTGAGACCTCAGCAAACTAGTAGTTACTCCAGCTCTAAGTCTCAGCTTTCCTATCAGGCCGTACAGAGACAGAGGAACACAGTGGACACACGTACTTAGCTAACCAGTCACCCAGGGAAGAGCTCACCAGTGAAATAACAGCAATGGCACCTTTTGAAGACTTCTCTGACTAACTAAGGACATGCCACCATCACTCTGTTTCATCAGTTGGGGAAGAACTAGTTGTCATAGCAGCACTCTTGGGCACTCTTATTCTGCAAGTGGAAAACTCCCAATTCACCTTGATTTCATGATCTCCGCTGCCCTGTTAGGCTGGTTGGAGTCAGTGATTCCTTTCTAAAGAGGAGAGGTGATGGCACAGAATGCTCAGCATTCTGCACTAAGGTCAGTGATAAGTGGCAGTGCTACTCTGTCTTGCAAAGAGTGCCAGTGGAGACCAGAAAGCTCATTGGCTCATGGGCTAGCAGCTGCTGGGAACAAATTCTCTGTGAACTTTAACCCTAAACTGTCTGGAAACTAACTAAACTAACCAGAAAACTACGAGCCTATAAACTCTCTCACCATAATCATTTCAGCATCTCTAATATGATTCACGGAAAGAAACCCCTGTATATCATGGGGAAATATTTTACATGTCAGTGGTTCATAAAGGAATAGAGTAATTAGGCTACACTGCACAGTACGGAGTATTTTTCTCTTACTGAGGGACATGGTTACTGAGGATTTTTAGTACAGAGAACAACGAGGTTCCCAGAAGACTTGACTTTTATTTTTCAAAACAAATATTTTGCATCTCAGAGCTAAACCATTTTAACTTCCTTAATTAAAAGCGATGATCGGCGCGTGCAGACTAATAATAGAATTTAATTGCATTACGCTTAATGTGAGAGTTACAATAAAGGATTTATATCTTATTAAAATGGTTGTTTCTTAGTGTCATGTGCTGTAGCTCGAAATTTTCTTAACAAATGACATTAATTTTCATACAGCATTGGAAAAAGGGAGAGAAACCAGATATGTATTTATAATTGCTACCAGTCAGGAATAAGGCATCTCTGTAATCCAGAATAGATTGAGAGATTTATTATGAGATGAAATGAAAATGTCAGAGCACAACAATAAGCAATAAAGTTGTTGGGGGGAAGAGAAGTTTTTCCATAATTGAAAAAGGGAAAATCCCCCAAAATAACTTTGCCCCCAAAACAGTAACATCTGATCAGAAGTTCAGTTCTGAGAATAAACTGAGACTAATACATGTTGAGTTGTGTGATTTGTTTGCATTATTGCATGCAAAGACATATATGGAAAAATACAAGAAATATGTTACATACCATTAAGAATCTAGATGATAAGTGTGAGTATGTGTTTCACACACTTAACATGGCCCAGATCGTCCACTCCATCTGTGCAGAGGTGATAACCTATAGGAGTCTGGGCTGGTTGATCCAATGGCCCGGGGCTGTGGAAGAGTGCTGCCTTTGCAGCATCATGTCCTGCCTCCCTAGATCCCATGAGTGCTCCCCCTCTGGATCTGTGCTTCCTGGAATTTTGGAGGTAAAGCTGGAGGCAGGAAATGATGGAGCAGGGGAACTAGCCGTTGTCTGTGGTTTTTTCCTCCTCTGTACCCATGGATTTCTGGTGGGAAATCTGAGTGGGAGTTACTGCGTCTTGAAGTCACTTTAATTCCTGCCTGTCTCATCAGTGACTGCAACTGTGCAGTTACAAGAGAACTCTGGTAAGATCCCTACTCTCTGCGGGGAGATTTGACTGGAACATCAGTGTGGAGGGAATGACCCTGCATGGGAACTGAGTGTCCCCTTATCTCTGTGTTCTGGGATGTGGTGGATTTGGGAGAATGCACATCTTGCTTCCTCTATCAGCTCCCCAACACTTTCCCTTGAAGAGTATGATTTGAGAGGAACTCTGTGAGAGAAACTTGCAAAGTTTCCTGTGGCCTCTGTATTTTCATCAGGGTATCCCATAAAAATTTTAAACTTCAAAAATGTCCACTGAGAATACATATCAGTGTTGTGGAGGCGGGGGTTGGTATCCTGTTTCTTCTATAGAGAAGCAGAGTTAAAGTCCCTTCCCCTCATCTCCTGCAAATTTAGCAATGGTACAGCTCTGGGTTAAGCACCGTTCATGTGCAAGTGTAACCCAGACACCTCCTGGGTGTGGTGCTCTGTCCCATCTAGTGGCACCTAGACCACTTGGAGATGAATGAGTCTGCTCTTCAGCCTTCACTAAGAGCAGTTGGCTTTTAGCTCATGCAGTAGAGCGGGGGTCGGTAACCTTTCAGAAGTGGTGTGCCAAGTCTTCATTCATTTACTCTAATTTAAGGTTTCGCGTGCCAGTCATACATTTTAACATTTTTAGAAGGTCTCTTTCTATAAGTCTATAACATATAACTAAACCATTGTTGTATGTAAAGTAAATAAGGTTTTTAAAATGTTTAAGAAGCTTCATTTAAAATTAAATTAAAATGCAGATCTCCCCGGACCGGTGGCCAGGACCTGAGCAGTGTGAGTGCCACTGAAAATCAGCTCGTGTGCCGCCTTTGACATGCGTGCCATAGGTTGCCTACCCCTGCAATAGAGGCTCATGCACTAAACTCCAGGGGTCTTAGGTTCTATCCCACCCACTGATGACCGGGGTCTGTCAGGGTTACACAAAGATGCAGCATTCAGTAGCTTTTAGTTGTCATTAAAAGCACAATACCTGGCAGTTAGGACAAGCTGGGGTTTTCCCACACAGTTTCCTAATCCTGAAAAGGCTGAATGGGTGGAGACCAAGCATGAAACATTTCTACCCAAAACCTTCTGGGGATTGCAGTAGACATTAATTGTGCAAATTTATCTATAGCAGTCACCATAGGCAATAGCTATAACAGAAATGTTTTTATGACTTTTAAAAAATTCAGTAGATGGATCCATATGGGCAAAGGGGTAGGGGGCTGTGGGTGCTTTTTTTTTTTTTTTTTTTTTTTTTTTTTTTTAAATGAAGATGCACCTGTGCGACATTGTGCTGCTGTAGCACTTGCTAACTAGAGTCCCCAGTCCTCCAAGCACTTATGTATGTGCTTATCTTTACTGTAACAAGGTTCTCTGCCCCTCCTCTTCCTGGGGCCCACTGACGGCCCCAATAAAACTCAGAGAGGCCTCTAGTTCTTCAGCACCCGTGGCTTTATTTACACCAGGTTTTCCCATCACCAATGATATACTATATACAGCTTGCAGGCCTTACAATCTCCTCTTCTGCACAGAGTCTGCCCTGAGCCTGGAGACTAACCTTCCCCTGGCCATTCCCCCTTCTTCGGGCTGCCAGCCAGCCTTTATAGCCCTTGAACCCTCAGGCCCCAGGTGCAGTCAGTTCTAAAGGCCAGGAACCAGGCTTCTCCCCAGCCCCAATCTATTTCTCCTGATTGGGGCTGGCTGAGCAGGGGCTAATTAGGTGCCTTTGCACCAGCACCCTGCTACATTTACATGTGAGTCCATGGGGAATTACAGTATTAGAAAACAGAGATCAGATCTTTATCTGGTGTAAATAGAGGAAGATCCATTCATTTTAATGGGCCTATGCCAATTTACACTAGCTGAGGATCCCGTCTTGTAGTATTTTAAGTGTGTGCCAGAAATCTTGATCGTGTAATCACAGTCTGAATTTCACACTTCTTGAATTTAAGAATGTATGTCCAAGATACAAATACAACTAGTGATTTTTTTTTTTGAATGCTTGCCCAATTGAGCCACATTAAAGGGGCCTGATTTTAAGAAGGCAATTGCTTGGCACATTCTGAAAGTCAGACTCTTAGGGTTTCAATTTAGGCAGCCAGAAATTGAGGTGTCCCAAATCATTAGTCTCTTTTGAAAATCTTGACTACAATGTGATTAAGTGGAATGTTCAAATTTCTTGTCAACAGCTACAATTGGACCTCTGGAAGTATCAGTGAAGACACTACTATCATTTTTCAGACAACCACATCTGTGTCATATTTAGTGTGGTAGAAACTAAACATAGAGAGAACATTTTTGAGCCAAATTTATCCTTAGTGTAATTTCATTGACTTCAGTGGCGTTACATCAGGGATGAGTTTGACTTATTATATTTTATTTATAATCCAGGATGTGTATGCAGCTACAGCACATCCTCGCCCAGCGTCTGGTACACAAGAGGAAAACTTGCATGATTCCCTCAGTACTTTGTTAATTTAATTATAACAGAAGATGTGGCATTTAATCTATTTGACTTCTGTTATTGGGTTACTAAATCTTACTCAGAGAACACTTTCATTTAATTACCCCCATCTGTTGCATTGAGTAATAAGCCTTACGGCTTTTCAAAATGTTAAGTAGCTTTGTAACTTCCTCTATACTCTACTACATCAATAAACTAATATTTTTGCTGATAATACTTTGTTTTGAAATGGGAGATGTAAATCTATCTTCCGCTTAGCAATACCTAGTTCCTGCTATAGTGGTTTAAAAAATAGATGTATTTTTCTCTGTGACATTTTTTACCCCTGAGGCAATGAGCTCAAAGTTTTTAATGAAAAAATAAACCCTCTTCAGGACAGCGCTTAAGCACTTGTTTAAAGTTAACGTGCTACTTGAGGCAGTGGCCTGAAAACCACAGTAGTGTTTCTACTTGTATTTCCAGTGGTGTAATTTTTATAGTCTTTTTAAAAAGAAATGTATGCATTCCACTAATCATGATTTAATTATATGGGAGGCTTTCTAGTGAAATGCTTAAGCCCTGCTGCTAATAAGGACAGTAATTCCACTCTAGAGATGTCTGCAGTTTATTTAGTGGTTCTTAGGTCTGTGTGTGTCTGGGATCCATGTGGGTTTTGTCTCTTTCTGATTCTTACAGCTGTGATATGTGCAAATAAATGTCTTGCCTTCTCATGATTGCTGACTTGCTCTTTCCATTCCAATGATGCACTTTTGGCCACTGTGCCAAATCTCTCACAGCTGCCCTGATTACTGGTCTCAGCCTGGTTAGTGGTGCCTCCTAAGTCCATGGGCCTGACCTGTAACTGTGTGGGCAGTCAGCTGCAAAGCAGTGTTACTACAGAAAGAGGAATTCTGCATTATTGTATAACATTTACAGTGTACTGAGTTAACATAAATAATGCTTTGTCTCTTCATTTGGTTTCAGGTGAACCGAGTCTTTGCTTTTAAACTTCATGTCCTTTTGCTCTGTTCCTATTAACTTTAAATATTTCTTCCCTCTAAATATGTAGCCATATTTCTCCCTTCTCCCACTCCTACACATTAGAACTTCGTATAATTGCACGAGTGCTTATTTCACCTATTTACATAATGTTTCTGCAATATCAAGAAGGGCTTTGCAACATATGCCCTATTTGGTAGGAAATTCTGGTGCAAGAAAATTGAATTGAGGAAGTACCTCATCTATTTAGACAAAATGTTCATAACAGATAACAGGAACACATAGCTTCCAATTGTTTAGCTGATTACTACAGACCAACAATAATAATGCTACTTACATTCATTTTATTATCATGTGATTATGTAAAACAGTGGCTCTCAATATTTTCAGACTGCTGTACGCCTTTCGGGAGTCTAATTTGTCTTGCGTACTCATCTCACTTAAAAACGACTTGCCTACAAAATCAGACATAAAAATAAAAGTGTCACAGCACACTATTACTGAACAGTTGCTGACTTTCTCATTTTTACCATATAATTATAAAATAAATCAATTGGAATATAAATGTTGCACTTACTTTTCAGTGTATTTTATATAAAGCAGGATAAACAAGTTATTGTCTGTGCGAAATTTTAGTTTGTACTGGCTTCGCTAGTGCTTTTTATGTAGCTTGTTGTAAAACTAGGCAAATATCTAGATGAGTTGATGTACTCTCTGGACGACCTCTGCATACCCCCAGATGTATGTGTACCACTGGTTGAGAATCACTGGTGTAAAAAGTACAGTAGACAATGTGGCGAGTAGTACAGGAAATGATTCAAAGGATACTTTCCATGATTTCCTGTTCCCTGGTGTATGACACTGGAAGCAACTGGCACACTGGAAATATTGTTTAAAACATGGGCAGGTTAGAGTTATCAGGTGCAAGTAATTTAAGAAACTTGGGGTGAAATCCTGACACTACTGAAGTCAAGACCCTATTGAAATAGCACAGGGTGCCTATTTCCATCTTTAGGCACCTAAATACCTTTAAATATTTGGCCCCCTTAGTGCCTACCTCACTTTTGAATAGGGGACCTAGGCATTTCTGAAAATTTTAACCCAAGTCCATGAGATATTGTCAGTTAGTCAGATGGTAGGTAAATATATCAAAAAATATACACTTTAATCAGAATTTAGATAACATTATCTTGTTCAAACCTTCAAGAATAAAATTAGGTGGTGCCTGATACGATGCTTAGCCCTACGTTCTGTAAGTTCATTTTATCTTTCCTCTGCCATCATCAGCACATATTCCACATTTAAAAGGGCACCCATTGTGTTGCTACAGATGCTCACAGTCATGCAGAGTTCTGAATGGCTATTAGATAGTGACTGAATGACTAAAAGCAGTGGTCTCCATTGAGCCAGCGACCTAGCAGCCCAAAGCTCCGTATCCCATAAGTCATCTTTTTTTAGCAATAATTTAATGTTTAAGACCTAATAATCAAGAGGTGGGATATATCATAAGAATAACAACATGTTGGGAGGAGCTGATTGTCATTAGCTTGTCTTCAGGCTGTTGTTCCAGCTGCTTTTTGGTGCCCAAAGAATCCTTGCTGTGCTATCATCATTGCTAATATCATGGAAACTTTGTTTTAAAGGTTCTGTGAGAGCTGTTGCATTGTGCACAGTCTAGGATATTACTACTCAGCCCCCCACCACCCACCAGTTAAGTCTTTGGGATAATTTTTCAATCTTTCAGTGGAAATTATACTGACTAGACAGTGGATTTTTTTTTTTTTAATGAATCAAGAAATCCGGCAAGTGGGGGGAAGATATTGGGCATTTCTGTTATCTCAACAATTCTCTTTGGCAGAGAGGAGACGATGGTCAGGAGTCTCTCTCTCTCTCTCTCTCTCATATGCACACACGCCCTTGTATGGATGTTGTATATTTGTATTTTTCAGTATCCTCAGAAAAATGCTTGTTTTAGTAGTAGACATTATTTCTCCATTAAAACTAATAGGCATGATTTCTCTATTTTCCTATATGCAAAACACTTGCTGGAGTCTCTGGAAATACTGTGTCCACCTTTACTTCCTTATGTAGCACCCAAAATGCACTAAGTAGAATTGCAGAAAT
This sequence comes from Gopherus evgoodei, assembly GCF_007399415.2. Taxonomy (NCBI): domain Eukaryota; kingdom Metazoa; phylum Chordata; order Testudines; family Testudinidae; genus Gopherus; species Gopherus evgoodei. Next base: position 351,689,418 of record NC_044322.1, read on the forward strand.
ACTAGGATATGGTGGTCTACAGCAGTAATTTAGTTCCTTGAAAGGAAACTTCAGACTCAGGAAGTCCAGGTTCATGTCCTAGCTTTGCTGCAGCCTTGTGTAGTGTAGGGCGTCACTTAAACTCTGTGTGTTGTGTGTATTTAGATTTAGTTCTTGGGGCAGGGATACTACTCTTACTCTGGGTGTATGCATGGTGCCTAACACAGTAGAATCACTATCTCAATTGGGACACTAGGCACTATTGTAATACAAAATAATATATCTTACACGGCTTTCATTTGAGTTTTTTGTCTTGTATATTTCAATCAGCCTGCTATAATTCTTTACTCACAAGTTGTCATAAAGGACAAGCAAAGCAGCAGTTTACTTCATACATTTTTTTCTTTAAAAGAAATCTTTTCGGTTTTTTCCCCTGGAACACTCCGATTTGATCCTGAAGCATTGCCATGGATAATTTACTTTGCTCTTGTCTGCATTAAAAAGTCGTACCACCTTACAACTGTATGGTTAAAGCGGTACAATCCACACAGTGTGGACACAGTTATACTGTTATAAAAGTACTCTGTACTAGTAAAGCTATTCCCATACGGGAAGGGGGATAAGCTATAATGGTATAAGGCACCTTTATACTGGCATAACAGTGTCCACATGAGGACTTTTTCTGGTATATTTGTAAAAAAATCACAACTCAGAATGGCATGCTGGGGTTGTAATGCTGTAAGTGAAGAGAAGACACAAAGTAATGAACACTGAAGGGCTGTCAATGCTGGGAAAATTTTCTGTGTAGCTTCTGGTGGCCTGATCTCTTTTTACTGAATGGTTTTCAAAACCTCAGGTCAGGCTGCCTTAAACCACGTAACACCACATCTTTGCTGTGGTTGTATCCAGTTTTTAAATTGCTTAAGCTGGACCAGTTTTAAAAAGGGTTAGTAAATGTCCCTTGTGTAGATAGGGTCTTATAAGGTGTGTAGTGGAATGGTAGGGAGGGTTTGGTTAAATTGGTATTTGAAATTGTCTCTAGAAAATATACAGTGCAAAAAAAAAAAAACCACAAAGGAGAAACTTGTTCATGTTTAATATCAAAATTATAGGATAACTGCACATTTTCTTGATGGAATGGTGAATTAGCTGTTTCTAATAATCAATGCAGTCTGAAAAATCTAATGTGTAAAAAAAAAAAAAAAAAGTCAAACTGAGGCAGTGTCTGAAACTGGCATTTTTTCTCCCTTTTGTGCTTTGAGGGAGTGCTGTTTTAGGGGAGGACCGTTCTTCATAAATGATTGTTATTGCCAAGACACTCTTGAGGACAGTGCTATATGCACTAGGGAAAGGCTTAAACCCTCAGGCTTTTGGTCTTTTATTGATGTTTTTCAATGTGGACCTTAATCTCTAAGGAGCTGAGTTTTCTTTAAATTTATATATTAGTGCAGCTCAATGGATACCTTTTTTGTTATGTGCTTCTATTTCTGAGTGAAAAGTCATGAACAAAATATAAAAATCAGAAAAGAATAAGAGTGCTGTAATGACTGAAATAAAGAAAATGCATAAAAATACATTAAAAGCAAAATATCAGCATCCTCAGACTTTCAAGCCATAAAACCAATGTATTTTATTCCTCCAATACTGAAAAGAGATTTCACAGCCATTATGATGATTCCAATTCATTTTCTTAAATTTCCACTGTTTATTGTATTAATATCTATTTTTTAGCTTGCTTTTCGGCACTACCAATACCGTTTCTCTCTAATGTAATATACAAGTGAAAGTTATTTACAGGTTTAGTAGAATTTGGGTTTTGCCTTTGAACAGAACATTTGTTTTTAGAAGCAATAATATTGCTAGTTTAAAAAACAAGATATTCATAAAGAAATTGTTCTCTCTCTCTTCCAGAAGTTCAGTCAAGGTGCTTCTTATCCTAAAATAAAGTGTAAGATTGTTATAATGAATTTGTATGCCTTCTGTCGAGGCTTTCATCCAAAGATCTCAAAGCACTTTAATAAGTTAGGCTTCACTGCTCCTATAAGGAAAGAAATGTGTTCCCATTTTATAAATAGGGCAATTGAGTTCAAAGAGTTTGAGGCCTGTATTTTAAAACAAGACCACTATTTTTTGCTCTCTCAATTTTCAGGTGCCCAACTTGGTGTCTCTTGTAAAAAACACAGAGCTCAGGAACTTGCCCAGAATCATGAAGCAAGTCTGTGGTATAGTAGAGTAGAATCTCTCTCGACTCTTGGCTCTACATTCTAATTACTTGGCCACACACTAGCCACATGATAGAATTTGTGTGGTTGTGTCTATTGGAATGTTCAGATCCAATTTTGTACAAGTTTTACTTAGTTCATGGAAAATGTGCTCTTTTCTTGGTGCTGCGGGCCGTTTACTCTGCAAGTAAATGTTAAAACATGGTCAAATGAAGTGCCTGAGTCTGACCTAAAAGGGAAGTGTTAAGTTTCTGTTTGGCAATCCATTGTTGCTTGGTGCTGTTACAGTACCTTTCAGCAAATGGGTTGAGAAACTGTTGATGTTGCAAGTAGAAAGATGAATGTGTCAGATTGGAACTTGAGCAATTTTGGTGGAAATGTTTGCAGGGGTTAGGGAGAACTAGTGCCTCTTATTTGGATTAATGGGATTGGTACTAAGCCAGGAATTTGACAAAGAGTAAAGAACTACCCCCACATCCATTATTTAAAATTGCTCTGCTTGCATTTCAGGGTCATGGAGCAACTTCAATAGCCGAAGGATGTTTTAGGCCAGGAATTTCACAGAGTGAGTGTTATCTACGGAGAGAAAGGTGTAGCTTAGTACCCTCTTCCATTCACAATTTCATAGATCACATCCACTCTCTCTTGATTGCAAGGACCAGTTCCCTCCCTTTCAATATTGTGTAATATCCCTGTGACATCTACAGCAATTGCTTATGTGAAAAATTAGTAGCCGGGAAGTATTTAGAGTGGGGTTTTCTAAATCTCTTAGCAGTGGCTGATCTGTGATCCCACTGAAGTCCATGGAAGTTTTACCTTTAATTTCAAAGGAAGCAGTTTGGCCGTCTCTGAAAATCCCTGCCTTAACGTATATGTGTAGTTCTTTTAATGCAGTTTAGCATCTGGAAGGGAGGGGCCTGTATCATGTGACCATCCACCTAAACAGGGGCTGCCAGCTTAGGCTCCACAGACCACCAGTGGTCCATGAACAATAGTTTGAATACAGTTGTTTTAGGCTCTGAGAAGGAGTCCATAGTGCCTCTGTGTGGTAAAGAGCGGGCTCCATAAGAAGAGCTTCAGAGAATGAGGAATTTCGATGAGGATTAATTTCAGATGAGATTTATTTCAGGGAGTGAAATGAATTTGTTACAGGATCTTAATTAAATGCATCAACCCATTCTTTCTGCATTATCGTCCCTTTGCTTTTTAAAAAAGAAATGGGCTGTTTTTACCATTAAAAGAGTGTAGGCATCAGATCACAGGCTTTTCCTCTCCCTTTCTTCCTGCCTCCTACAAATAACTGGAAGGTAACACTGCGGTCTCATTCAGGTGGCCTCAATATGGTAACTCTCCCCATACCTCCTTAGCAGCTGCTTGCTGCCAGGCTGGGGAGCAGGGATATCCGTTGGCTTGCTCCTTGGGGGTAGCAGAAGCTGGGCTTAACAAGACAGCCCACTGAGCTGCCTATTCATCTGTTGAATAAAGAACAGAGATGACGTCAGAAATGAAGTGGTACAGCTGGTAACTGGCCGTTACTGTTACGAACAAATAGCTATTTATCCTATTAATTGTCAGAATCAGAGATAGGGACATCTTTTCTGCCTGTCTGTCTTAAAGATAACCTGGGGCACAGAGACAGTGTTTGCAAGGGGACTCCAATGTAAGGTGAATGGAAGTGGGGAAGGGTTTCTTCAGATTCCCCTTCTCTTTTCCTCTGTCCTGAGTGTAGGCTGTAGAAGAGCTGGCTGTAACCTCTTTCAGAGCCACTTGTTGGCTGGCCATATATGAGTGCTTGAGGGCAGTAATTCTCAACCAGGAGGAGTACACGAACGTCTTCCAGTGGGTACATTAACTCATTTAGATATATTTGCCTAGTTTTACTACAGGCTACATAAAAAGCACTAGTGAAGTCAATACAAACTAAAATTTCATCCAGACAATGACTTGTTTATCCTGCTTTATATACAGTACACTGAAATGTAAGTACAATATTTATATTCTGATTGATTTATTTTATAATGATATGGTAAAATCAGAAAGTTAGCAATTGTTCAGGAATAGTGTGCTGTGACACTTCTGTATTTTTATGTCTGATTTTGTAAGTAAGTAGTTTTTAAGTGAGGTGAAACTTGGGGATACTCAAGACAAATCAGACTCCTGAAAGGGATACGGTAGTCTGGAAAGGTTGAGAACCACTGCTTTAGGATACCTCTACACAGCAGCTGGAAGGTGTAATTCCCAGCCTGAGTAAGCGAACACATGCTAGCTCTGCTCGAGCTAGCTCTTAAAACAGCCGTGTGCCCAGGGGGTCAGACAGAATGTTCTTGGGCAGCTATCCTGAGCTGCTGTGGTCACACTGCTATTTTTAGGTGCTAGCTCAAGCAGAGCTAGCATGTGTATGTCTTCCCACACTGGGAATTACACCTCCCAGCTTCTGTGTGACCGGTGGCACTCGCTTATTTTATTGCTGCTTGTCTGCTTCCTCCCAGTCTGATTAGCAAAGAACCAGACACTGACCTGGGTACTGATTTCCCTTCTGCTGCTGCAGTCTGGCAAGTCAGCAAGAGACCAGGAGCCCAAGAGCTCCCACATCCCATTCCTGTCTTTGCCCAGGGCTTGGTGTGTGGCCTTGAATTCACCTAACATCTCAGTATCGTTTTCTGTAAGATTGAGAGGATGGTGATACTTTTTTCCTTGGAGGAAGACCACGAGGATTGATTAGGTCATGTGTGTAATGTGCTGAAAGCCCCCCAAGTGCACTGAGGGGAAACTTAAAATCCCAGAATGGCTGGTGCAGTCAGGGCAGAGGTAGACTCATGGCTTGTCTACATCACAAAGTTGCAGCGCTGGTGAGGGGGTTACAGCGCTGCAACTTAGGAGGTGTACACATCTGCAGGGCATCACCAGCGCTGCAACTCCCTGTTTGCAGCGCTGGCCGTACTCCCGTTTTGTCTCGGGTGTAGAGGATCCAGCGCTGGTGATCCAGCGCTGGTAATCAAGTGTAGACACTTACCAGCGCTTTTCTTGACCTCCGTGGAATAAGCAGGTATCCCAGCATACCTGAGGAAGCCTCTGGTAATCAAGCTGGTCTCCTTCCCCGGTTGCTCTCGCGTTCCCCGAACCTCCGTGCAAGCAGGTCTCCTTCCCTGCGGTTTGCAGGGGGGTTCGGGGAACGCGAGAGCAAACCGCGGCGAAGCTGGTCTCCTTCCCCGGTTTGCTCTCGCGTTCCCCGAACCTCCGTGCAAGCAGGTCTCCTTCCCTGCGGTTTGCAGGGGGGTTCGGGGAACGTGAGAGCAAACCGCGGCGAAGCTGGTCTCCTTCCCCAGTTTGCTCTCGCGTTCCCCGAACTCCCCTTGAAGCCGCCCAACAGCGCTGCAGTATGGCCACATCTAACACCACTTGCAGCGCTGATTGCTGTAAGTGTGGCCACTCTGCAGTGCTGGCCCTATACAGCTGTACTAATACAGCTGTAACAACCAGCGCTGCAAAATTTTAGATGTAGACATACCCACAGAGTAGCTTTTAAGTTCACTTCTTTAGAGCAGAGCGCAAGTGAGCTGTCCCTTGAAGGCTCCGGGAAAGGGGAACTGGGAGGAGGAGTGGGGGGGGTTCTACCACTTCCGGGAGGCTGCTGGACACCCCCTGAATATTTGAGGGTGGAGAGTCTGTGGATTATTGCCCTGATCCCTTGCTCTCCAAGGGCTTGACAGCAGATAAACTAGGAGAATGACAACTGTAATATCCCCTTACATGCCTCCTCACCCCCAAGCTAGCTCAGCCGTCCTCTGGTACAGGGATTGTAACAAGTCTATAGCTGTGGCCCCTTCATTTTCCCTCCAACTATATTTAATGAAAAGCAGCATCCGGTTTTGTACACTATATCCTGAAAGTAGACCAGCATATTCATGTAGCTTCTAATCTGTGCTCCTGGAGGGTAAATTTTATCTGCGAGTGTGCAAAGCTTTCTGAGTATGTTTTGGTTTTTATTTTAAAATCATGCCATTCTAACTCCGGTGTGAAAGAGAGATGAAAGGTCCAAAGGATGCTCAACTTTGTGAGGAAAAGATCTACAGGTTGTTCAGTCAGAGAAGCATTTCTTTAGAAAACGACGCCCTTCCGTCTGGGGAGAGGTGCAGACTCTGTTGCCTTTATCTGCTGGAGGCTGGCTGCTGCTTAGTCTTTGTCTTTGCTTCCTGATTTGTGAGGCTGTGATGGGATCTGCTCATTGTAACTGTTCACAGAGCGGAAACAGGGCCATCGTTGTCAAGGCTGGCAGCCTGGAAACTGACCTATCTGAAGGATACCGTTATCTGTTAATTTCTGGTTTCGGAGCTATTCCTGCTGCTAGACAAAATAAAAAAAAATGCATCTTTTGACTCTCAGGGCTGGTCTACATTACAGGGGGATCGATCTAAGCTACTCACTTCAGCTGCATGAATAATGTAGCTGAAGTTGACATACTTAGATCTGCTTTCCACCGTGTCTTCACTGCGGTGTGTTGACGGGAGACACTCTCCCATCGATTCCCCTTGCACTTCTCCTTGAGGTGGAGTACTGGAGTTGACACTATAGCAATTGGCGGTAGATTTATTGCATCTGTACTAGACACGATAAATCGACCCCCGCTGGATAGATTGCTGCCCGTCGATCTGCCCGGTAGTGTAGACAAGCCCTCAGTAAATGCGCTAGTGCATGCAGGCATCTCCACTGTATCTTGCCAGACCTGTTTACAAGCTTTTCAGATTTATTCATCTGGACCAGGGGTTGGCAACCTTTCGGAAGTGGTGTGCCGAGTCTTCATTTATTCACTCTAATTTAAGGTTTTGCGTGCCGGTCATACATTTTAACGTTTTTAGAAGGTCTCTCTCTATACAAGTCTAAACTATTGTTGTATGTAAAGTAAAGTAAACAAGTTTTTAAAAATGTTTAAGACGCTTCATTTAAAATTAAATTAAAATGCATATCTTATCAGTTTAGTGCAGTGGTTCTTAACCTGAGGTGCACGCACCCCCTGGTGCAGGGCCGGTGCAAGGATATTTTGCCACTCCCACTTCCCACCCCAATTGCCCCAGTCAGAACCCCCAACCGCCCCCTGCTCCTTGTCCCCTGACTGCCCCCTCCTGGGACCCCTGCCCCTAACTGCCCCCCCAGAACCCCACCCCCTACCTAAGCCTCTCTGCTCGTTGTCCCCTGGCTGCCCCCTCCTGAGATCCTCCCACCCTAACTGTCCCCCTAGGACCCTACCCCCTACCTGTCCCCTGATTGCCCCAACCCTTATGAACACCCCCGCCCCCTGACAGGACCCCCAGAACTCCCGACCCATCCAGCCCTCCCCCTGTTCCCTGACTGCCCCCCTGGACTCCCCTTACTAGGCTGGTGAGACTGGCTCCACGTGCAGGCAAAACTCCACGTGGAGTGCTGAGGCAGCAGGAGAAGGGGAGCTGCGGGAGGGGCGGCGGCGGCAGCAGCTCACACTTCCAGGAGCTACAGAAGCGGAGTGCGGTAAGGGGGGAGCCGGGGGGCGCGCCTGCCTGGGCTGTGGCCTGATGCCCCCGGGGGGGGGCTCCTGAAGTGGATGCATGCTGGCGGCAGGCCTCATGCACCCCCCAGGTTCCCTCTCGCTGCGCTTGGGCTCTGCAGCTCCCGGGAGTGTGAGCTGCCACTTCCCCTCCCGCAGCAGGCTCAGGGCCCCGTGCCTGAGCGGCTCACACTCCCAGGAGCCGCAGAACCAGCGTGGTGAGGGGGGATCCAGGGGGTGCACCTGCCACCTGTCTGGGGTCCCGACCTCCGGCCCTGCTTCACTCAGCTGGCCGCGTGCGCTGAGTGGGGCCGGTGGCCGGGACCCCGGCTGGCAGCCGCATGCCAGGCAAAATCGGCTCTCATGCCAAAGATGGCACACGTGCTGTAGGTTGCCGACCCCTGATCTGGACTAAGGGCATAGGTCCTAGTTTTATTAGAGATTTCCCTGAGCCTTGCTGTGACTAGTATCTGTGCTCACCCCACCTGTCAGGGATCCCACAGTTGCAGTTTAAATCTACAGGGCACTGTGCCTTTGCTATGGTGAGCCCTAGCTTGACTCCTCTCTTTCTGTCTCTCTCTCCACTTATAAGACCAGGCAGTCACGTGATGTCTTATTAGAATAACTATTATTGGTCCCTTATTTACTTCCTTCTCCCACAAACCCTCCTACTCCTCTTTATACGCCTCTACCCTGCTATAACGCGACTTGATATAACACGGGTTCACATATAGTGTGATAGTGGTGGGGCTCGGGCAGCACTTTAGAGGGTCTGGGGCTCCGGCTGCTGCGGAGCCCCGAGCCCTTTAAATCACTGATGGAGCCCTGCCACCACTACCCCGGGGCTGCAGCAGCGGGGTTCCGCCAGCGATTTAAAGGGTCTAGGGCTCCCCGCGGCCGAAGCTCCAGACTCTATAAATCACCGCTGCAGCCCTGTCACCGCTACCCCCTGTAACGGCATTTCACCTATAACATGTTAGGGATTTTTGGCTCCCCGCAACCGCGGTATATCGGGGTAGAGGTGTATTTGATTCTCTTTTGCTTTATGTACTTAATTTTAGGAGTGTGATTCCTAATAGTATCTCAGAAAACAAAGACTTGGTAAAACAGGTTGGGGCAGGAGAGCGAGTCTCTTTGTCTTTCAACACAGCATGTGGATGGAGCTTTGATAATGAGGCCAGAGCCAAGACTTGCAGTTTGGGCATGTAAAATTTTTGTTTTTCTGTAGCTAAGGACGAGTGTGTGTCTGGCTGATGGTAGAACTAAAGATTGGTATGTTAAGCCACCCTTTCTTTTGTTCCATATCTCCATCCCCAGCCTCTGGTTTTGAATAAATCTAGTTTTATGGAATTCTTCTAGTGCAGTAGTGGGCAAACTTTTTGGCCCAAGGCCACATCTGGGTATGGAAATTATATAGTGGGCCATGAATGCTCATGAAATTGAGATTGGGGTGCAGGAATGGGTGAGGGCTCCGGCTGTAGGTCTGCCCTCTGGGGTGAGGCCAGGGATGAAGGGTTTAGGATGCAGGAGGGTACTCCGGGCTGGGACTGAGGGATTCGGAGGGCAGGAGGGGACAGGGCTGGAGCAGGGGTTTGGGGCGTGTGGGGGGAGGGGGCAGGACTCTGGCTAGGGGTGCAGAGTCTGGGATGGAGCTGAGGATGAGGGGTTTGGGATGCAGGAGGAGGATCAGGGCTGGGGCCGAGGGGTTTGGAAGGTGGGAGGAGGAAAGGGTTGGGGGGTGGAGGACGTGGACTGTAGTTTGTCCACGCTGTTCTAGTGTCTGGATGTTTTGATCCTACAAGTTTGTTCCCAAAGAGAAAAGAACCTTGCAAACTCAAAAGCCGAGGTGCTAAAGGGTTTATGGGATCTAAACTTTGGCCTCAGTTAAAAGGCAAGGGAAGAGTTTTTTCTTTTCTCAGTGAGCTGTATTGCCAGGATGCAAACACCTGGAGGAGACGCTGATAGAACTAAGGAGACATGAACGGAAGGAAGTGTGACTGAGTCCCACCAGGCTGGCGTGAGGATGCGTACAAGTACACCATTTTAATATGGCTACACTGAGTATTTTTAGGGAACTGGTAGGCTGGGTAAATAGTGGAACTTGCACTATATGTCACTCAAAATTTTTTTTTTAAATTGGAGGGATCTTCTGTGGGGAGTAGAGGTTGAATTTCTCTAATATTCACCACCTGCAAAAAGCTAGATCCTGTGGTTCTTTGTGGGGGTGTGATATCTCCCCAGTGAAATTGCACTTTGTTGTAATTCTCAGTGGGAGTCTGGGATGCTCCAAAGCTTTGAGCACAACAGATGGCAGGAGGGCAAGCTTGCAACATCCCCAACTCCACTGTGTTTGAACCTGCAAGAGTCAGTGATCTATAGCTTTATTGCAACTTGACTTAGGCAGCAGTACAAACAATTTTTTGTAGTTTGCTGTCCATGTTTTTTTCTGCTGTACCTGCTTAGTGGGTTACGGAGTATTTATGTTGTGGTTTTGTTTTTTTTTCAATCTTCAAAGCACATTAGGCACATTAATTAAATCTCTCTGTAACAAATGTAAAAATAACTGTGTATCTATCTCTCTCTCTCCCTCACCCCCCTCCCCTGGCCATCCTGCCAAAGAATTGTGAACTAGATTTTCAAAACTGCTCATGATTCGTCAGTTTCTGTTTAGGCACCTAAATGAAGTGGTCACGTTTTTAAAAGCTCTCAGTACTTTCCAACTTCATTTGTTCTTGATAAGAACTGCTGAGTGCTAAGCACTCTTACAAAATCTGGTCCTAGTTGTGCATGCTTTTAGCAATGTCGAAAATCTTGCCCTGTATTAAAAAATAAAATAAAATGTGCCCTATTTAAATAAAGTAGACATTATGAAGTATGTTAAACTGAAGAACCGCTGGGGCATTTTATTTTATTTATTTATTTTTAGTAAAAAAACAAACAACCCCCAAACAAACTGGATTTGGGATCATGAGTAAGATTTCCAATGCCATAACAATTTTGTATAAAATCCTCTTTGTCAAGATTTTTTTCTTCTGCTCCTTTCCATGGCAATTTCTGCTACTGTTTGTAGGAAGTCCTTTACCACTGGGTGACACTGTTTGACAGTATTCTTGATGTTCACTGCAGTAAAGCCTGAAGAAGCTGTCCTTGAACTTCTGATTTTCGTACTAAAACACCTAGAATTTTTATGTTAGGTGTGCTGTCTTCATACAAAGTCCCAAAATGTGATTTATAAGGCTCTGCCGTAATCTGTCCAGTGTCCAGATTAATTCCTGGTGAAACACCGTTGATGTCAATGGAGTTACATGAGGGACAAATCAGATCTGATTCTCCCTCCCTGCCTCTTCTGGCCCTCCCCATAATCACATTTTAAAGTAATCTAAGGACTGAAGAAGATTTACTGTTGCTCTGGGTTGTATATAAATTAATGTTGAACTGCATGTTAATGAATTGCTAATTCCTTTTTGGAGGAGCAATATTAATGCAAATTATTCTGTCACGTTTATTTCCCAGGAGGCAATCATTTGAATGATCTGATTCTACTAAAAATCAAACTTGCTGCAATATGTGCAGATTAACATTGTAATTCTTCAGTGAGAACCAGATTTCATATACTTGGTTACATATTTTTAGTAAATCTTGCTTAATCCCTGTAAAATGAATTTTGTGTGTTTGTGTGTGTGTGTGTATACCCCTACACAATATTTCTTTTATTACTGCAAAAGCAAATATACTTCATCCATATGCAATAAGTTATTTGGAACAAGCCCAGGGTAGGATCAGATTGTTCCCTTGTCCCCAGCATGTGCACGCACTCTGTCTGTCTGTCTCTCTCTCTGTCTCTCCCCTCACGCCCCGAAGGCTGTCCCATGTATAGGTCTGAACACCGACAAGACCATGGTGTTACCCTTAATAGAAAGGATGTAGAGAATTTGATAAACATATTTCTAAAGAAGCCAAAAATCAAAGCCAAAAGGCCTACCAGAGCCTTTCTAGCCTGATTTGATTCTTGTCAGTATCTGTTGAAAGGCAGTGTGGTTTAGTGGTTAGGTCACTAGACTGGGAATTAGGAGAGCTGGGTTCTGTTCCCAGCTGTGCCATTGATGTATGCAGGGAGACCTCGGGCAAGTCATAGCCCTTCCCTGTGCCTCAGTTTCCCTATATGTAAAATGGAACTAATGATACTTATCTTTTACTCAAGTGGTTTGAAGGCTGCTGATGAAAAGAGCTAGATGGTATTATCATTGACTTGTGGGGAGGTCTTGGGCAAGTCTCTTTACCTTTCTGTGCCTCCCTCCCCCCTTTTTATCTATCTTGTCAGTTTGGATTATTTGCTCTTTGGGGCAGGGCCTGTCTCTTACTCTGTATATGTACAGTGCCTGGCATGGAGAATATGACCCCCAGGAGTCTCCAAGTACTACTGTAATATGTATTTATTAATGGTTCCAGTGTCTCTTCTGCACCTTTCATTCCACGTCAGTCTACCCTACGGTTTGAACAACTCATCTAGTATGGAAATCTGTCATCACATCCTAGAAGGGATATTCTTCCTTCTTCCATTCCCTGCCCCCTAATTAAACAATGATATTTGTGTCTGCAGCTTTTCACCATTTTAATCTAGCAGCTTCCTTTAACTATAATTTTAAGCAGGAATGTAACTATATAGGTCTTATGATTCATCTCTTCACCCTCTGAAGCAGCAATTTTGAGTTTTCCATAGGATCTTGCAGCCACAATGAGAAACTAATGTCTTTGGAAAGTTTAAAAATTCTCATAGCCATTTCATCTGCTGTCCATTCTTATTTCATGCAGATTACAGAACTGTGGTTCACTCCTCATCATAACTGCTCTGTTGGGGACTGTTCAGACCCAAGGAGGTTCATTTATCCAGCATATTCCTTAATATATGTGATTGATTTTTGCTTGGAAGCAGTGGGGTGTAGAATGAGTCTGGTGGTGGTCGAAAAAGAGATGCTAGCTTATAAATATGAAGCGCGAAGCAATAATGTGGTGGTAATTGAAGAAGCGAACACTGTCACGTTTATTCTGTTCTTCTTCCTTCGAGTCTCCGTAAACCTTCCAGTGCAGACATCTTTAAGCTGATATTGCTTATTCTGGCTGCTCCTCATCTGTGTTCAGTTGATGTTACAGTCACTGTAGTATTTTGAGTGGGTTGGGGAAGCAAACTTTAAATATTTCATTGATTTTCCTGAAAGGTTTTGAGTGGTTTAACTAGTTACAACAGAAATAGTGGTAGCTAGCAATGCCTGCTGCTTTCTGATTCCCAAATCCTCAACATTATTGCAGTATTTTAGGCGATGTCTTCACTACAGCCTGGATCGACGATCTGAGATCGATCCATCGGCAGTTGATTTAGCAGGTCTAGTGGATCTTGCAGATCGATCTCCAGTCAATCCCTGTGCTCTACCCCCGATGAGAAGAGTAAGGTAAGTCGACAGGAAAAACTCTCCTGTCAACCCCTCATGGTGTAAACCCTGCGGTAACTTGACCTAAATTACATCGACTCCAGCGACATTATTCACGTAGCTGGAGTTGCGTAGCATAGGTCGACTTAGTGGTAGTGTAGACATAGCCTTGGGACTGGATCCTGCACCACTTAAATCACTGGTAGCCTTGCTGTTGTCACCAATGGGAATAGGATCAGGTTTGTAGTCTCTTGGCAGCCAGGTGACTAATGAATCCATTAAATGCTGATAGTAGTGCCTTATTTCTTAGGTTTAAGACTTGGTCTGCAGCTAACCCCATTCAGTACCATTCTAATCAACAAAACATTCCAAGATAATGTTATGGAATTCGTCTCAGGCATGGCTGGCCTAATTGCACATCACTTATCAGGCTCACAACTTTCAAGTTCATACTTCCTATCTCCCATTATCACATAGCTTGCAGTTCCAGGGGGAACGACTGCATCTGTCTTGGAGACGAGATTAACAATAATTAACCATAACCATTTGCATTTAAACACAGTGTTAAAACAATGGGCTCTTTATTACTGCCTTCTCTCAATGCAGTAATCCAGGACTTTCAAATCTGTATGCCATGGATGAGGAGTTAGGTGGTTACAGATGGAAGCCTCCTAGTCTAAGGGGAGTTTTGTTTATGTTGGGCTGCTCTGGGTAGGGTAGAGATCCAGATATTCCAGATTTGCTATCTTTGCTGCCCCTTGGCATTGAAAACCACTTACTTTCTGACACTAAATAAAGTCTTTGGACTTAATATAGGAGAATCTTGGTGAAAATTAATGGCATATGATAACAGACTAGATCAGGGATCGGCAACCTTTCAGAAGTGCTGTGCCAAATCTTCATTTATTCACTCTAATTTAAGGTTTTGCGTGCCAGTAATGCATTTTAACATTTTTAGAAGGTCTCTTTCTGTAAGTCTGTAATATATAACTAAACTATTGTTGTATGTAAAGTAAAAAAGGCTTTTAAAATATTTAATAAGCTTCATTTAAAATGAAATTTAAAATGCAGAGCCCCTCAGACTGGTGGCCATGATCTGGGCAGTGTTAGTGCCACTGAAATTCAGCTCACATGCCGCCTTCAGCACCCGTGACATAGGTTTCCTACCACTGGACTAGATGATGTAACGGGTCCTCTTCTGGCTTTAAACTCTATGAAACTCTATATGCCACTCTGCTGGGCTTACCTTGTACCAGTTCCCTCCTTTCTCCCATGTTAGATTCACCATAAACTATCTCTTATCCTAGATCAGAGATTCTCAAACTGTGGTCTGTGGATGACTGGTGGTTTGTGAGCTCCATTCAGGTGGTCTGCGGAGAGTTCCCTCTAAGGTGCATGCCTGGGTAGCCGCACACGAAAGAATGAAGGGCCACCCGCCCAATTAGTGGAGCTGCACAGGCCTGGCTCCACTAATTAGGTGCCTGGACCCTGGTGAAGACACACATGTAAGGTGAAATGGTGACCGTGGGGGGAATAGAGGGTAGGTGAGAGGGGGCAGTGGGGTGAGGAGGAGGAGTGGGGGGAATTTGGGACATGCAGGGCTGCGGCTGCTGGGGAGAGACCCCCCTCCCTCTCAGCCCCAGCTCAGGGGCTGCTGCGGTGGAGGAGACCCACCCTCCCAGCCCCAGCTTGGGGGCTGCTGGGGTGGGGGAGATCCCCCTTCCTCCCCGACCCAGCTTAGGGATTGCCACAGCAGGAGAGAGAGGGCACATCGAGCGCATTAGAAGGGTAAGACTACTGATATTAAAATATGAGTTGTGTGCTTTAATTTGTAGAACAAAAAAAGTTGATTATTATTAAGGCTTTTTTATATCGAGCGCTTTCATCCAAAGCACTTTACAATAGTTAGCTAACAGTGAAAACAGCATTTGGAAAAGCAGCAAAGAATCCTGTGGCACCTTATAGACTAACAGACGTTTTGGAGCATGAACTTTCGTGGGTGAATACCCACTTCGTCGGATGCATCCGACGAAGTGGGTATTCACCCATGAAAGCTCATGCTCCAAAACGTCTGTTAGTCTGTAAGGTGCCACAGGATTCTTTGCTGCTTTTACAGATCCAGACTAACACGGCTACCCCTCTGATACTTGACAGCATTTGGAAATATCGTTTAGTGGTCTGCCAAGACCCTCAACAATTTTCAAGTGGTCCACAAAAAAAAAGTTTGAGAATCACTGCCCTAGATTATAAACTGGCCACAAATAGAATCATGTATACACTGCAAGCTGATTATCTTGCCAGCTTATAGTAGGTGTGTAAGCCCCACTCTTGGGTGGCATGACTGAGAAGGTAGGAGTCCTACTACGAAGGGCTGTCCACTGCTTGCCAGCGGTTAAATATCCTGTGAAGGAGGAGTGGTTAACTCCAATCAAGACTGGCTGTAAAATTTTCCATAAATTGCTCTGGAGTAGAAGCACCTAGGGTGATGCTGCATTCTGGAAGAAGGATGTAACAGTCTTAATGACTTAGTGGGCTATATAGGTATTGCTTGTTCTTTCCTGCTTGCTACAACCAGATTTAGCTTTCCTGAAAAAATATCCATCCATATGAAAACTGTTTTTCATTTATGTGTTATAGCATCTTTGACCAGTCTAGTGCTTTACATTGAAACACAACCTTGTCTAATACATTGTATTTTGATCTCTCCTTCCATCAGACGGTTTTGAAATTCTTTGCAAACAATAATGAAGTTGATCTTCCAGCTCTCTTGGAAGATAGCTAAGTTATCCCCTTTTTGCAGATAGAGAAATAGAGACCCGCAGAGGTTCTGTGATTTGCTCAAGATCACCTAGGAAGTCCGTGCTGGAACCAGGAACAGAAGCCAGGTCTCCAGATTCCTAGACCTGTGCCAAAAGTGTGCCCTTCACCTGGTGTAAATAGTAGTACACCACCACATATGCTATGTGGACGTTAAAACAATGATCACTGCAATATGTTTCTTATCATTTATGTACTACCATAGGTGTATCTCTGTGTATGTTTTATGTATCTCTTATGTATACCATAGGGACAAGTAAAGGCTGCAAGGTCCCTGACCCATGCCTTTTATAATCTAGGGCCAAAATTCTTGCCATCTTTAAATGGCACCTCCCTAGAACAAGAGCATGATTGGGCACTGACCCATCATTTACCTCTCTACCACTGCTCCCAGCCAGCAGCACCAGAACCCACCTCTTGCTAGCCCCAGCCACCCTCTCGTCACCCAGAACAAATGTCTGATTCTTGCCTTGATCTAAATCCCATGGGACCCCCAAAGGATTCTGGGATTAAGCGTCAGGCTAATATATCATGGCAGGTTTTGGGATCCCAGGTGGGTAGAGTATGAGAACTCTTCCCCTGGATTAGAAAGAGAATGAACAGTAACCGGAGAGGTAATTTGTAAAGGGGGGTTAAGATGAACATTCCTAATGGACGATCTCTTGCATTTCTCATGAACAAATATTTATACAAAAAATTATAATGGTGCTTATTTGATACGCGCAAACAATGTTCAGATGTGCACAGTTTGGAAGGAAAGTGGAAAACTTGTGCAACATGGACTTAAGCGGCCTTTTTCACCCAAGCATGATTGTGCAAAGCTGTGCTAATTATGTAACTTCTGAGCAGAGGCATGCTGAAGTATTTTCATTCTAATGCCTCTAAAAAGCAGAGTGTGAAAATGGAATCATATTTCTCCTAAAAGAATGCCTTAGGGTTACTTGTTACAAACCACAAGCCTATGCAGTAGTTTAAAGATCTAAAAATGTAAGCCTTTCAAAAATAGTGTTTGGGTGGGTTATAGTACACTCGGAGCAGATGTTCAAACTCTTTAAAGAATAAAATTTCACTTCCGGAGACATTAAGCAATTGAATGAACGCTTCTGTGCAAGGTTAATTTCAAAGTTTCTCTAGGCAAAAACTAAAAATTAAGTGAATAGTCCCAGTTGCTTGCTTCAATGTATCCCGCTGAGGCCTGGATAAGTTTTATTATTTTTAGATAGATATTTTTAGGCCTTGATTTTTTTTTTCTAAAGGGGCCTCAACTCTGCCTGTGCTTTCGCAGCTGCAAATAATTGTGTGCACAACTTGAAATGTGTAAATGTTTCATATGCATAAATTTATGGTGTTTTTGTTCTCAAGAAAAATTTGAAATTCAAATTCTATATTAGTGCTTTTAGGAAAACACCTTATTTAAGGTGTTTTGCACTGTAAAGCAATTAAAGCAAAATATTGACATTTCCCAAGGGATTGTTATCACTAGGGTTTTTTGACATAAATTTCCTATTGTTGCAAGAACCAGTAGGAACATTAGTGTAGTGAAGGCTCCTGCAGCTACCATGTTATAAAGACCTGCCTTGGAGAAGTGTCAGATAACTCTGTTTAAAATGCTAGTGGCGGCCTGTAGCCCTTCTTATATTAATGCTCGCACTGTTGCTAACACCGGTAGACCTAGCCAGAAAACCCTACTGTAAACACAATTAAAATGTGTAATATGAAGAACATTTAAAACCAAAATGTTCACTGGAGTGTATTTATGGATATACTCTCCATAATTCAGTTTGTAGGTTCTCAGACCATAGTGTTCTATCTGCATGTATAAAATAATAAAGATTAATGGATCTATTCTGATCCCGCTGAATTTATTGGCAAAACTCCTGTTGAGTTCAGTGGAAACAGGCAGGATCTGGTCCTTACTTTTGATTTACTGAAGTGCTGATAGGATAGCTTTCATACCTCTGAAAATGTAAAATTTGTAGCTGATTGGATCATTTTAACATATGGCTTTAGAATGAAGGAGACATTTTCCTTGGCTATTTGGATACCCAAATATCCACGCTGCTATGTTTGAAAAGTCAAAACTTTTTTGTTTCTGTTTAGTATGGCAAATTTAATTTATTTAGAGAACACCCATGGTAAATAAGGGCTGCATACAAAATTCATGTGAATCTACTTGTATACATAGACTTGGAAGGATTAGATTTTATCAGTAAACATCAATTTCACCGTACACACTCACATACCATGAAAAAATATTTCCATTGATGATGACAGAAATTTACACATAGGAAAAATAAGAAAAATGCTGTTTGAGAACTTATTAGAGTTTGCTTTAAGGATATTTACTTTGTATATTTTTTACACAACATTGACAATTTATATTTTTATGGTTATAAAACTTGAACGTTTTGAATCTCAATATCTGCTGTTATTAAATAATCATTGTCTAATTCCCCCATTGTCTGATGTGCCCATAATTTCCCACAATTATGAAAAATTTAAAAAAGCTTAAAAATAAACATTGATATATTTATTATCTGTTGGAATTATTACAAAAAAAATAAAATTGAATTCAGCCAAACCCCCGTCAACAGTACTAGCCGCAGCAAATAAGTGCTTTTATGTTGCTGCTGGGGCAACTTGTTACAAAATACGTTGAGAAAACTAATATACCACTGCTTTGGCCCAGAGTTTCAAACTCAGCCAAACATATCCAACATCCGTATAAAAGGTTTCTTAGCCTTGAATTAAGGTACCAATAGCATAGTAAAGTGAACTGTGCACCATCCGTAGATTTACATACCACCAACAAAAATTTACTGGAGCCTCTCAAATGCTTGCAAAACAAAATATTTGTGTTTAATTCTTTGAACCAAAACCCATGCAGTATTGCCACAGAACTGAGGCCATGACACCTATCTGGGATACTCAAATACTAGCTTTAGACAAGGACTTTCTTTGCTTCAGAGACTTTTATATAAAAGACAAAAGGCCTGTAGGACCTAAGCTGCTTTTCTATATCCCTCAAGAGCAGGGCTTGGGAAATTTTTAATGTTAGGCCCCAGTTTCTCTATGTCCAAACCATTTATCAGGAAAATGGTTTACATCATGTTTAACACGATTCTTCATAAGTTTCACTGCTGCCCTTTAGGGTTCTGAATAGCAGCAGTGAAAACTGACAGGACACTATTCAGTTTTCATTTTGCTGCAGCTTGACAAAGCTGTTTGCAGCAACAGAGGCGCCAGAGCTGTCTGTGTGTAGATTCAGGAAGATAATGCTGCATCCTTTTACATTCACTTAACTTATGGAAAGTTTTTTCGAAACCATGAGGGCTAGAAACTATAATTTATTTTCTTCTTAAATAGGGAATCTTAATTTTTTAAAGAAACTGTTGGCACTCGCCTGGGAAATAATTGCAACCATATGAAAACCGATCAGTGGCTTGACAATTTTCATTGCTGCTGTTCACAATTCCACGGACAGCTGAGAAGTTAACAAGAACAGAGCACTTTCCTCCCTTCACCACATACCGGTGGTGGACTATGCTTTGTCACCAGGGTATTAAATTTTTGGCTAATAAGTTTAGTCCTCTGGCTGTTGTCTGGTAAAATACTCAAGCCCTGGATGTGTCTAGGAATTTGCCTTTAGTAATCTGCATATTAGCAAGATTCCATATTCAGTTCTGCTTTTCCACTACTGGTAAATGACATGTGCAGTCAGTGAGAATTGTATGGCCCCGGACAATGGATCAGTCTTTTACAAGCTAATGGAGACGAAGACCATTATGTGTACTTAAACTTTTTAAGAACAAAAATGGGGAAGAAACCTAGTGATTGTGGGGGGGGGGGAACCTCCTTTCATTGCTTCCAGTGAGATCTAAAGTGATATATATATTGACCAATCTGCCCTATAACTATGAATATTCAAGTAAAATGAATGATATGGGAAAAGTAATTGAAATATGTTTTTACTACTTGTATAAGGGAGAGAGAGAGAATATTAGGTTGAAAAGCAGTAGGAAAAGGAAACGATTACTGTATGTAGTACTGGCATGTTTCTAAACAGAGCAAGTGTATGTATTGACTAGCTGTAGATAAGTGTTCGGTGAACCTTTAATCTAATATTGTGCAATGGAGGCATTTTTGTCTAGACGTGAATTAAGTTTGCATGTTGTGACTTGAGAAAGGGTTTTATTGATGTGGGAGTAGTCTGAATTCATTTGAGCCAGAGTTTGGTTCTACTCCCAGTTCTGCCGCTGTGACATTGGGCAAATTGCTTCTATGCCTCAGTTTTCCCATTTGTGAAATGGGGATAATACATTGCGAATGGATGGATGGAAATTATGTTAGTTCTGTTCAATATTGTCACTGATTATTTATTACACCACTACCTTGATATAACGCCACCCGACATAACACGAATTTGGATATAATACAATAAAGTAGTGCTCTAGGGAGGCGGGGCTGCGCACTCTGATAGATCAAGGCAAGTTCAATATAACACGGTTTCACCTATAACGCGGTAAGATTGTTTGGCTCCCAAGGACAGCATTATATCGAGGTAAAGGTGTATTTACTTAGATTGTAACCTCTTTGGGGAGGGACTGACTTTTTGTTCCATGTTCGTACAGCACCTTGCACAATGGGTTCCTAGGCCATGACTGTGGCTCCTAGGTGCTATGATAATACAAATAATAAATAATAATTCTTGTGTAGGGAAATGCAGGATTGGGCCCACAGTCTGTGATTAAGGCTGGGATTTTGCAATGGCATCAAAGGGAATGACTTGAATGAGAGTTGGGTGTCTCATTTCCTTATGTCCATTTGGAAATCTCAGCTGGAGTAACTGACAGCTAAAGTCCTTTGGTTTTGGTATTTATTAGTTTTTTGCAAAAAAAATAATAATTGTTTGCGTTGAAAAAGTCAGTATTTGGGCTTTACTGGTTTTATTTTTCTTCTACCTGAATTTTGGGTGAGCCAGGACCTCTTCCCCCATCCCCCTCTCCTTGCAACAGGGAGGAGTAAAATGGGCAGGGAGCCAGGTCTGACAGCTGAGACCACCCGACTGCTGAAGTGACAGGCACACAGGGAGCAGGTGGTTTCCTTAAGGGCAATGTTGTGTGTATTGGGCACCTCTCCCCATCCTGTTGCCCTTTGTGATTTTTATTGCATTTTCACTCTTTTTAAAAAACTTGGAATAAGTTCCTGGGAAATTTTAAACAAAACTAAAAACCACCAGGACCATATTTATAGTGTAATGATGGGTGGCCAGATTTTCAGCTCCTGAGCAAGCTGTTATCAACTCAAGTCTGTCACTAGTCGTTCTTTTTACACGGGGAGACCTCAATTCCTGACACAAAGGGTCCATATTACAATGTGGATAAATCTTTATTTGTTTTTTGTTTTTTTTAAAAAGAAATGGCCTGCCTGGGGAGGACAGTATTCAAGCTATATCTAAAATAAACCCTATGAAATTTCTGACAGATCCTTTCTGATGCCTTCCAAAGTAGACTTACGTGCTGCAAAATGCTTTATCAAACATTCCCAGACAAAGAGACTGACTCATATTCTATTTCCAGGGGCTCTTATGTTAGAAAAACAATCCCTCAGTTGTGATGTACCTGCTGTAGGTAATTCTGCATTGGCTATCTCTGTGTGAAAACAGCAATAAATATGTTGCTGGGTTGTTTGTGATCATAAATGCTTGAAAAATTATGATATATTTACCTTCCACCTATAGTAAACATGCACTGTACATATTTGATTCTGTTTGAATTGACAGATCTTGTGTTAAGGCTGAGAGAATCTGAATTGTCCTGTCCCTTAAAAACAAACAAGTATAAAGCTGTGTGGCGGAGCTTATTCAAAGGCTGCAATAAAGAGAATCTGTGGTGGCATAAACCAATGATGGGGTGCACAGTATGGTCCTTTCAGCCAGAAATGTACCTTTTTATTTTTTGTTTTGTGTGGCATCTTGATGATGATCTGAGGGACATGCGATAAATTGTATTTGCAGCATATGAGAAAATGTTGATAACCCTGAGATGATAAAGATGCATTAGAAAGTGGGCAAAAGTGGTGTTTTTTGCTTTTTGTTTTTTTTAACATCTCTGTATTGTTGATGTCAGTAAAGGATTTAAATGACATGTCTTCGAACCCTGTAGTAGCCAAGTCTTGAGTTACTGCATTCACTGTTGTTACCTAATATTTACATTAGCACCCAAAGGTCCCAACCACGACTGGGGGCTGTTGAGTTGGTCACAGGGCACATGCATGCAAAAGCAAAGTCCCTGCCTTGAAGGGTTAACAGGCTAAGGCCTAGAATGAACCTCTTACTGTGGAGAGCAGGTACTCCCAGGAGTAGTTCCAGTTAAGTTAACAGCTGATGTGTGAAGGGTAAGGGAAGAAATTGTATGATTCAGATAAATTATTAAAATGGGAGAAGCCAAAGGGCCTGATCTGTTTCAGAGGTGGAAATTCAGAATAACTCCATCGACTCCATTGAAAAAAATATGGCAATATTGTGGATCTGTGGTCTCCATCTGTACCACACTCACCTCTGTGCTTTGGGAATGTTACTGGCATAACAAAAAGACCTGACCTAAAGCTCATTAAAGCCAATGGATTTGGGAATCTTTCCGTTGACTGCAGAGGGCTTTGGATTGGGCCGGTAGAACGGATGTGGGATCCAAGCTCTGAGCTCTTTTATATGGGAGTAAGTAAACAGTCCCTGTCTAATGATTAACTGGAGTGAAACTGCTGGTTTTATACTCCATTGAGTAACAAAGTGAAGGAGATCGCAGTTCAGATTTGGTTAAAGCTTGGATTCAGTTTTCGCTCTGGAAAAAAAACGAAGAGGTCTTTGAGTTTCTCTCAGTAGCTCTATATTAAAAGGTCCGCAGTGTTCACCTGTTCCATCAACCATGAGGATCGAGGTCTGTATGTTTTTTTATGCAATGTCAAATCAGTTTCTCTCTGAAACACCGCATGCTGTGAGGCAATTTTTGTCTTTGAAATGAGTCGGTGGTTGTCTCGTGTGAGTGTTCAGTTGCAGTGGGCCACCTTCTACTGGTGGGGCTCTGTGATAGTAAACGAAGGCAGAATTTGGCCCAAGATGTTTAATTTCAGATACAGGAGTTCTGTGTGCTGAGACTGGTGCTGTTAAATGTAACTAGGTATTAAATGCTGCAAACAGATCATTTCAAAACTAATTTGCGGATTAGCTGCTAATAAAAAGCTCTCTTTTATTGTGACTTATGTATGATAAGAAAAAGCTTTTTACAGCTTGACAATGTGAATATAAATTCAGTGTAGTTTCATTGACTTCAAATCACTGAAGCTGTGCCAGTTTCACACCAGCTAAAAATATAGCCCTTAATTGTTAAAGTTCCCAGGTAGGGTGACTAGATGTCCCGATTGTATAGGCACAGTCACCGATTTTTGGGCCTTTTTCTTATATAGGCTCCTATTATCCCGCACTCCCTGTCCCGATTTTTCAAATTTGCTGTCTGGTCACCCTATTCCCAAGTCAAAGTAGGATGTTTTATCCAAAATCTAACTGTAATCAAGATGTGAATTCTCATTGTGCATTTTGGGAAATATTTTCCAAATTAAATTCTTCTTCTTTTTTTCTAGGTAACAACAAACAAAAAAAGAGGGTAAAATAATTTGTTTAAAACACATGATTCTGTTTAGTAGTGCTGCATTACAGTACTGGACGTACCTAAGAGAGATCATATTTTCCACTGTAGCTATTAAATGGGGTTACTGGTAGTGGGAAGTAAAGTCTCAATGACTCCACATATACACCCAGTACTCAATGTATTAACTGTTTTTTTCAGACCTCAGTCTCTTGTAGTTTATGCTCTTGAGGCCCCAATGAAGCAAAACAGATTTAAGCCTATGAGTTGTCTCGTTAAAGTCAATGGGACAATTCACATGCTTGACTGTAGGCATGTGCTTAGTTATTTTGCTGAACTTAGTCCTCAGTGTTAAGATTTGATAACTCAGAAAGTCTGATTTATTGAAGTCCATAGCCTGAAGAATTTGGAGGAGGAAATTGTTCCTCAGTTTCCCCCCATCCACCCAAGAATACTGTGATTTATTTTTATATATATATATAATATAATATTTTGGTGTAAAATTTAAGAAGTTAAAGTAAACTGCTCTGGAGCCTTATGTCTACCTACTGTCAAATGCATCTGTATCTATATATAAAAAGATAAATGTTACCCACATAACATATTTTAGCTGTATGGATGCAGCCACCAATTCTGTATTTCTTTGTGAAACAAGGTCCTTAAATGTTTTAGCATAATTGTTTCTTGTGTTTTACAGATAACTTGAGTGAGGACACTGAACTCAAAGATCCATATCTTATTCCAAGCAATATCATGGCTGAACCAGACTACATAGATGAAGACAACCCTGAACTAATTAGACCTCAGAAACTAGTCAATCCTGTGAAATCATCCCGGAATCATCAGGACCTTCACAGAGAACTCCTTATGAACCAGAAAAGGTGAATTCAATGGAACTTTTACTCTGTAATCAAAGGGCTTGTCTTCATGTACAGCGCTACAGCTGCACCGATGTAGCTGTGCTGTGGTGAAGTTACTATTATGCAGATGGGAGAGCTTCCCAAGAGGCGGTAGTTTCTCCCATCAACAGCACTGTCTACACCAGGGATGAGGTTGGTATAACTACGTCATTTGGGGTGTGGATTTTTCACACCCCTGAGCAACGTAGTTGTACAGATTTAGGTCTGTAGTATAGACTCGGCCGGTGTTGCGCTACCCAAAACGTGATTAACATTTTGTGTAACTTTAAAGATTCATTTGGGGGGTAGGGATAGCTCAGTGGTTTGAGCATTTGGCCTGCTAAACCCTGGGTTGTGAGTTCAATCCTTGAGGGGGCCATTTACAGAACTGGGGTAAAAATCTGTCTGGAGATTGATCCTGCTTTGAGCAGGGGGTTGGACTACATGACCACCTGAGGTCCCTTCCAACCCTAATAGTCTATGATTCTGTGAAGGCTTTGGGCTTGTCTACACAAACATTAAATTTGCAGAAAGCTGGGTTGTGAATCTACACCTCTGAAGTGGGACTAGATCAAAGTGAACTAACAACCTGTCAGTGTACAGCTGCAGGGTCCACAGGGAACAATGAGTCTGCAGCAGGCTAGTGCAGGGTAGTTTCACACCTCAGCTTGCTTCAAACTAAAATTTTTGTAGAGAAACCCTAAATCACAATGGCTACCCATAACATTTAATTCTATTTCAAGTGTGTGCTGGATTGAGTTGACCGGTCCTTTTTCTTGGTAGCTGTATTTTGTGTTCCAGAATCTAATCTTGTGTTTCTTTTTTAAAATATTTATTATTAATTAATATTTATATTGCAGTAGCACCTAAAAACCTCAACCAGATTGCATCTTGTTGTGCTAGGTGGTGTGAAAGCATGTATGATGGACCCTGCCCAAAAATATTTCTTAGTCTAGGTCTGTGCTGGGTATCTTTTTAGTTTGTTCTTACTCCCACTGGGGAACTACAATGCAGCACTCTGGTGTGCGTTGCAATTCACACCCCTGTAGTCTGAATCGTGGGGCCATGTATACAAGCCCTTGGATAATCTTCAGAATCTGAATTGTAAATACATAAACTGATGCAGTTTACAAACAGCCCGGAACAACATCTCTGGGAAAAGTGCAAGCTTACCCTGTTTATCTAAGTGGGATGAAGACTTGGAACGTAGTGATGTTAATCATTAGCTGTCTCACAGCTGATCAGAATGCACAGTAAAGAAGGAAGTTGATCATATGAAGCGCTGCAAAATCTGCTGTAAATGGCATTTCATTTGGCCTCACAAGTAGGCAGAGTCTGAGTTGTGGGCAGGGTTGGAAAAACACTATTGCTGGTTTTTGCCACCCTCCAGCCTGATTCCTTATTTACAAAGACACCTATGGTCACATTTATTATTGAAGATATAATTTCTTATCAGTTCTATAGTCTTCTTTACAACTAAATTAGGTGTATATTTGCCATCTGCTTTCCTGATGCATATGCATTACAGTACATTATGCGAGTGCTACTTCCTTCATGCTGGTAGATGATAAATAGCACACAGCTTTGTTTATATACTGCTTAAGAGCTGAGAGGCGAGATCCTGATTCTGTTGACATCTGTGGGCCCAGGACTCAGTCCAGAGTTAGCTGGGTTTCTGTTTTAAATTAGTCTGCAATGGAGGGGAATAATTTTGAAAAATTTAAAAATAGTCCACACAACCAGACTGTAAAATGAGCCAGATTACTGGAAAGAATTGTCAATTTAAATGGTATTAAAGATTTGACTGATTGCAGGTGATATCCCTTTGCCAATACTTTGCTGAGAAACTTGGTATCCTCTTGTGCTTTTCAGTCCATGCTGTGTCAAAGTAAGGTTTCCAACTTGACTTCCTTCTTTTTCATTAATGTATTAGTAAAATCCCTGGTCTGAGCTCTAATACAGAGACCTGGGCACTGGTATATTCTTAACGAGGACACTTTTTAGCTCTGCAGCCTTGGGCAAGCCATTTAACCTCAGTTTTCACATCTGTTAATTGGAAATTATACGTACTGACCTTGCAGGAGTGTTTGTGAAAGTTTCAGTATATTACTCCTGGGGAATTCTGCACCAAAAAAATTAAAAATTCTCTGCACAATATTTTAAAATTCTGCATATTTTATTTGTCAATAAATAAAGGTGGAGGTTCCAGCATGGCAGTGGGGAGCACAGGCCACTGGCTGCACAGAGGTGGGAGATCACCCTGCAATATTGCCGCTCCCCACCCCCAGCGACATGGACTTGGCAGTGAGGCTGCATCTGATCCTGATGCAGGGCAAGGGCTGGGCCTGCCCCAGAAATACTCTGAGGCCCTGTCCCTCCATGTCAGATGCACTAAAATAGCAAGCAAGAGGGACAGAGTCTCAGACACATACCCAGCCCTGGCCCCGATCCAGGTGTGAGGCAGGCAGGATCCAAGTGTCGGGTGAGAGGTTTTTGTGTGAGGCAGTCTGGGTGCGGGCAGCTTAGTGGGGGATCTGGATGTACAGGAGCTCACTGGGGAGTTCCAGGTGCAGGGGGAGTGGGACTCTGCAGAGGGGTTCAGGTGAAGATGGTTGGGGCTTGGGAGGGGGTTTGACGGAGAGGCCTGAGTGTCTGAGGCTCAGCAGGGGGGTCCAGGTGCTGGGGGAGTGGGGCTTGGTGGGGTTGGGGTCTGAGTGCAGCTGGTTGGGGCTCAATAGGGTGGGGATCCGGGTGTGGGAAGTTTGTCGGGGTGGTCCAGGTGCAGCAGGGGTGGGGGTTCTAGTGCAGAGGCCTTAAATGTGGGGGGGAGTGGTCTGGGTGCAGGGGTGGAGGCCCGGATGCAAGGGAGGGGTCCAGGTGCAGGGGGGCTTTAGATGCAGGGAGTGAGGCTCGGTGGGGTGGGGGTTTGGGTGTGGGGGATCTTGGTGCAAGGTGAGAGAGCTCGGCCGGGAAGGTTTGGGTATGGTGGGATCCAGATGCACAGGGGTTGGACAGACGGGGACACAGCTCCCCATATAGTGACTCCTCCCCCCTGCAGCTGAGGAGCAATGGGAGCAGAAAGCAGTGGAGGGGGGTGCAGATCTTCCTGCAGCCAGGAGAGGTGTCTGGAGATAAGTCTGACCTGGCCCTGGCCCCAGCACCAGCCCCAGTCCCAACTGCTCCTTGCAGGGAAAAGAAAGTCCTGTTGCCGCCCGCTTCCAGTCCAGACAGGGCATCCCTTGCTCTGCCCACCCCACCCCACCCCCACAGGCGTGATTTACCTCTCCAGTGACTGCTCCAGGAGCCTGAAATAACATGCCTGCACTGCTGTGGAGGAATGAATGACCCTTTTGCGGCTTCCCTATGCTTCCATGTCAGAAGTCATTTTTCTGTGGGAAAGCAAAGAAATCTGCGGGGGATGTGAATTCTGTGCATGCACAGTAGTGTAGAATTCCCCCAGGAGTAAGTATGTACAAGCAGGTGCAAGATCATTGCTATACATAATTGAAGATTAGCCTGCTCTTACAAGCTATAGTCATACAATGCCGTGGATTTCAGTAGGGCTGCTTGGGTCAATAAGAACTACCCGCATGAATAAAGGTTTGTAGACTTGGACCCCAACTCCTTGAGAGGTTAAAAAAGGATTGTTTTATAGTTGTTGTGTCGGAAGATATCTCCACTGTTTCAATAATGTTTGTACAAGGTATGCCTTGTGAGGCATCATTTATCATAATTTGCTGATCAATAATAATATGGCAAAATGCAGGTAGCAGTGTTGGATGTGACGTTATAAACTGAAATCACGACTAAAAGAATGTTTTCCAGATCAGTCTGGGGAGTGGCCAAACCAGTTCCTCAGAGACCAAGGGCGATCTGATGCCTCAGCCAGGTGTCAACAAGGCCGATGGACCATTACTTGCTCAGTGGCTGTTCACTGGCAGGAAAAGGGACAGGCGAAAAAAAATCTACATCTTAGCAAGAAACAGCACGGAGTTCTTTCTCCACATCTTGCTCCCAGCTGGAAATGTTTTTTCAAGAAGGGAACTGAAACTCTAAAAATAAGGGCAAATGCACTAAGACTCCCCTCTCTCTCCCTGCCCATTCTCCCTCATTCTCTGCACCTGAAAAGACAAAGGAAACAGCTGTTGGATTCTAGGGGGAGGGATCTTGACTGCTGAAAGCGTGTGGTGAGAAAACTTCGCTTTGAACCTAATATAGTTTGTTAAATTAGGCACCAGTAAGTGTTTTATCTTTGTTTTCCTTGCAGCCATTTCTGACTTTTATGCCTCATTACTTGTACTCACTCAAAATCTATCTCTTTGTAGTTAATAAACTTTTTACTGTTTTATCTAATCCAGTGTGTTTAAGTTGGAGTGTCTGGGTTCTCCTATTTAAAATAATAAAGAAGCACATTCTTCCCTTAAAGGAATAACAGCCTTATTATATTTGTACTACCCAGGAAAGGGCTGGAGAGTAAAGGACCTAAATTATGGGGAGAAGATCTGGGATGGGGATGGGGGAGGGGTCACCCTGCAGAATAACCAAGGCTGGTCAGAGTCACGATGTGGCTGGCTGGCTGGCTGCAGCACACGTGGACATAGCTGGGAGTGACTTGCATGCAGGAGGGCTTTTGTAAGCAGTCTATGTTGGAGGCTACCTGGAACCTCGGTTACAGGGCAGGACTGACACAGCTACTCATTAGTCTGGATTGTGCCCCAGTATGTCACAATTATATATAATCCATGGTAATCAGGTAAATTGATATGGTTACAGACAGCTAGGATTTTTGTCTGATAATTTGTTCTTCATTATTATGTTTATGTCAATGACATTCATGGATATCTCAACTTCAGAAGATCTGGAATGGGGTCAAGTAGATTATTTTAGATTATAGGACTGCTGTACTACCATTGCTTGGGGTCTTTGGCCAGCGTTGGTGCGTCT
The DNA here is from genome assembly GCF_007399415.2 of Gopherus evgoodei. NCBI lineage: Eukaryota > Metazoa > Chordata > Testudines > Testudinidae > Gopherus > Gopherus evgoodei. The sequence goes on from NC_044322.1 coordinate 351,718,863, forward strand.
CTGATTATAAACATCTTCAACTTTGGAGTATTGTACAATTCCCAGCCAAGTTTTGGATTAAAATCATTAGTTTGAGAGTTTTTTAATTCTTTTCTGGGACTGGGAGGAAGGGGGTAAACAGCAAAATCCTTTGGCAGGTTTTAAGCATTCAAATCCCTATATATTTTCCTTTTCGTTTGTAATGAGTAAATATCTCAGTTAACTTTGTCTGGGAGAATGGATTTTTCTAAAATCAGAAATGTATTCTCACAATTGCAGAAGACTACATGTTTTGGAGTATGTTTTTAAAAGTATGTGTGTGTGTGTGCGTGCTTTTTATATATATATAAAATACACACACCCACACATTGAAATAATTTTAATGTTAATTACAAATGTTACATATATACCCACTATATCAACGTAAAATTAGTATGCTGAAATGACAATTTTTTTATTTTTATTTTTGAAATGATCGGCTTTCAGAAGTAGTGGAAAAAACTTGAACATGAATGAGTATCCTCAGTCATTTTAGAACACAGTTTATAAGGGTTTTTCAGTGGATCGGCCCTATTCATTTAAATATTATTTTATATTTTGCATTTGTCCGGTGCATTCCATCTAATCACAGTGCATTTTATAAACACTATTTTAGTTTCACAGTGTTCCTGTGAGCTTGTCTAAAGTAGACCAGCTTTGAAGAGGTTATATTTGGCTGCCCTTCTAACATACATACATATTTTACAGGCTGGCCTTTTCATGAAAAGCATAGCTCAGCAAACACTATTATATAAGCTTTGTGTAGTGCTAAAACGTCAGCGTCCTGAGGTTTAATGAGTGTGATATTTGGCATCCTGCTCCTTCCACAGCAAGGTCACATTGATAGAGGGGAGGCGCTTCATGCTGCATTCATTGCTCAGAAACATTTAACTTTGTCCATTGCTTTAAGCGGGCAGGATGACAAAGTTACAGAGCCCACTCTCTTTTATTGCCCTTGTTCCTTTCTGTCTATATCTGTTTACCCAACATTCTACGTACAGCCTTTATGGCACCCATGTCATAGTGACTGAGCACATAATAGTATCTCCCTCACCCTGCAGAGTGTCTGCAAACACAAGGCACAGCTGTTGGATGAATGTCTCAGATGTGGCTATTCCTGAGGTAAGAGATGGGCGGGTGACAAAGGAAATTCAAGGGGGACAGGGTAGTTCGGAATTAATTGGTTGTTTAAAATACCATAAACAGCCAATCAGTCTTTATGACTGAGACATTTCCCCACGTAGGAGAGACAGGAGTGCCATCACTTTTTGACACCCAGACTGCTTAGATTTCCACATTTTAATCTTCCTGCCTAGTTCTGAATGTTCCTCCTTTTGTCTTTAGTGTTATAAGATATTGAGGGGGGAATATGAAGATGGAACGGTCCTTTTGCATATCTAATACTGAAAATCTTCCAAATGCCGGGGGTCAGCTAGTTAAATCTAAATTAATCCTGCACACAGTATAGTAGCTCTGCAATGACAATGAAATGGACGTTACACAGAGTCCAAGCGGATCAGAGAAAGTTGGCAGTTAGGTGTGTGTGCGTCTTGTTTTGTGTTAATGGGATTAAACATCAAAGACTAACTCCTAGCACCAAAACGTTTAAAGGCATTGAGAGACACTTGGAAGTTTCTTTTCTTATATTTTTAATCTAAAGCATATTTAGGCTGCCCTGAATTAAATCTTCTTTTCCTCTTTAAGGTTTATAAAAGCATAAAACACCTTATAGACTCATAGACTCATAGACTCTAGGACTGGAAGGGACCTCGAGAGGTCATCGAGTCCAGTCCCCTGCCCTCATGGCAGGACCAAATACTGTCTAGACCATCCCTGATAGACATTTATCTAACTTACTCTTAAATATCTCCAGCGATGGAGATTCCACAACTTCCCTAGGCAATCTATTCCAGTGTTTAACTACCCTGACAGTTAGGAACTTTTTCCTAATGTCCAACCTAAATCTCCCTTGCTGCAGTTTAAGCCCATTGTTTCTTGTTCTATCATTGGAGGCTAAGGTGAACAAGTTTTCTCCCTCCTCCTGATGACACCCTTTTAGATACCTGAAAACTGCTATCATGTCCCCTCTCAATCTTCTCTTTTCCAAACTAAACAAACCCAATTCCTTCAGCCTTCCTTCATAGGTCATGTTCTCAAGACCTTTAATCATTCTTGTTGCTCTTCTCTGGACCCTCTCCAATTTCTCCACATCTTTCTTGAAATGCGGTGCCCAGAACTGGACACAATACTCCAGTTGAGGCCTAACCAGCGCAGAGTAAAGCGGAAGAATGACTTCTCGTGTCTTGTTTACAACACACCTGTTTATGCATCCCAGAATCATGTTTGCTTTTTTTGCAACAGTATCACACTGTTGACTCATATTAAGCTTGTGGTCCACTATGACCCCTAGATCTCTTTCTGCCATACTTCTTCCTAGACAGTCTCTTCCCATTCTGTATGTGTGAAACTGATTGTTCCTTCCTAAGTGGAGCACTTTGCATTTATCTTTATTGAACTTCATCCTGTTTACCTCAGACCATTTCTCCAACTTGTCCAGATCATTTTGAATTTTGACCCTGTCCTCCAAAGCAGTTGCAATCCCTCCCAGTTTGGTATCGTCCGCAAACTTAATAAGCGTACTTTCTATGCCAACATCTAAATCGTTGATGAAGATATTGAACAGAACTGGTCCCAAAACAGACCCCTGCGGAACCCCACTTGTTATACCTTTCCAGCAGGATTGGGAGCCATTAACAACTACTCTCTGAGTACGGTTATCCAGCCAGTTATGCACCCACCTTATAGTAGCCCCATCTAAATTGTACTTTCCTAGCTTATCTATAAGAATATCATGCGAGACCGTATCAAATGCCTTACTAAAGTCTAGGTATATCACATCCACCGCTTCTCCCTTATCCACAAGGCTCGTTATCCTATCAAAGAACGCTATCAGATTAGTTTGACACGATTTGTTCTTTACAAATCCATGCTGGCTATTCCCTATTACCTTACCACCTTCCAAGTGTTTGCAGATGATTTCTTTGATTACCTGCTCCATTATCTTCCCTGGCACAGAAGTTAAACTAACTGGTCTGTAGTTTCCTGGGTTGTTTTTATTTCCCTTTTTATAGATGGGCACTATATTTGCCCCCTTCCAGTCTTCGGGAATCTCCCCCGTCTCCCATGATTTCCCAAAGATAATAGCTAGAGGCTCAGATACCTCTTCCATTAACTCCTTGAGTATTCTAGGATGCATTTCATCAGGCCCTGGTGACTTGCAGGCATCTAACTTTTCTAAGTGATTTTTTACTTGCTCTTTCGTTATTTTCTCTTCTAAACCTACCCTCTTCCCGTAAGCATTCACTATACTAGACATTCCTTCAGACTTCTCAGTGAAGACCTTAATGTAGTCTGGAGTTTTTCTTGTGTAGAGGAATGTCCTAGAAAAGGGAAGAGCTGTGCTGCCCACAGTACCCAGACTGCTATGATTGTCATTTTGATTAGCAGCAGTATTTAATTTTAGAACCTGATTTGTTTATACTGAAGTGAAGTATTCCTTTAGTGCAGAGTTTTACTAAGAGAGAGGGAGAGTGACTGCTACATTTTTAATTATTTTCTGGGATTGGGCGGAAGGGAGTAAACACCAAAGTCCTTTGGCAGGTTTTAAGCAGTCAAATCCCTATATCTTTTCCAGGAAGAACTGAAGCTTCTTGTTGGGAAATGGCTAGTCTGGTCTCTAGGGTGATCACAATGTTGTTGCAGAGGTCTGCTCTCTCTTAGGTTCCCAGGGAGCTCTGGGTTTCACGTGGCAGGTCTCAGTGTTGACCATCACAGCCATCCATATGTACAATTCCCAAATGTTCAGAAAATGGCAGAAAGCCCAGTTCCCATGAGTAATGTGACAAAAGTACAGATGGGAAAAAATGTTCAGCTCCACTCTCACAAATAACTTGGGAGGGATAGCTCAGTGGTTTGAGCATTGGCCTGCTAAACCTGGGGTTGTGAGTTCAATCCTTGAGGGGGCCACTTAGGGATCTGGGGCAAAAATCAGTACTTGGTCCTGCTTGTGAAGGTAGGGGGCTGGACTGGATGACCTTTTGAGATCCCTTTCAGTTCTAGGAGTTAGGTATATCTCCTATTATTATTATAAATGCCTCTGGAATGTCCTATGCAGAGCTGACTGGATAAAATCCATGTGGTCTGCTGGCGAAAACAGGGAGACTGGAGTTGCAAGGTTTGTTCCTAGCTCTCCCCCTGAGATGACATGTAACCATTGGTACATCATTTCCTCTGGAATGGAGGGAGCAGGGTGAAGATTACAGCTGAGAGTGTGAGTTAGTCAGGAGGAAAACTGATATGTATATTAAAAGAAGATGCTTTTAGTGGTAATGGGGTCTGAAATTCTGATGTGGAGCTGAGATTTTGGTTGGCGCTCCTCTCTAACTTCTGTTCATTTGCTAGGTTCATGCTATTCAATATTAATACAGAGATATTTATCTTTAAAAATGGTATTTATCAGTTAACTTGAGGGAGACGTGCACATATTTCTGTGTGAATATACACTTGATTAAAAGCTTTGTCTCTGTCTTTTTTCCCCAAAGGGGTCTTGCACCTCAGAATAAACCAGAGCTGCAAAAGGTGATGGAGAAAAGGAAACGAGATCAAGTTATTAAACAACAAAAGGAAGAGGAAGCGCAAAAGAAGAAATCAGACCTGGAAATAGAGTTAATGAAACGACAGCAGAAGCTGGAGCAGGTGAGAAGGGAAATGGTGTTAAGAATAGGTGGAGAAGATCACTGGGCTAGAGATTAGAATGGACTGGGATTGATGGGGGAATTACAGCAGCCTTCTGTCTATGTAAATATTTGTGTTCTGTGTGCACCTAAACAATCCTTAATGGATTTTATCCTTGCAGCATTCCTGTGAGGTAGGGAAGTATTATCCCCATTGTACAGATAGAGAACTGAGACTATAATATAATAATAATTGGAGATATACCAATCTCCTAGAACTGGAAGGGACCTTGAAAGGTCATTGAGTCCAGCCCCCTGCCTTCACTAGCAGGACCAATTTTTGCCCCAGATCCCTAAGTGGCCCCCTCAAGGATTGAACTCACAATCCTGGGTTTAGCAGGCCAATGCTCAAACCACTGAGCTACCTCTCCCCCATAGGTTGGTTGAGGCCTGCGTACCCTAGGAGGATTCATAGCTGTAGTATGGTATATGGACTCAGCACAGAAGTGATTTTGCTGGTATAGTCTATACCAGTTAAACAAGTAAAGTACAGACGCTCCCCGACTTATGCAAGTGTTCCATTTCAGAACGCCTTGCGTAACTCAAATTTTGCAAAAGTCGGAAACATATCTCTGACCATTACGCCCTTCCCTCCCCCCCTCCCCCCCCCAAAAACGCCTCCTATTTCTAGCTTACGGAACTTTTTCTGTAAACTCAGATTTGCGTATGCTGGGTTTACGTAACTTGGAGTCCGTCTGTAGACTATACCAGCATATTCACTTTTATACCAGTTTAACTTCATCTGTGCTAGGGGGTTTGCTGGCATAGCCATGCTGCAAAAAAATCATACCCCTAACCAATATAGCTGTGCCAGCAAAACTTTTAAGTGTACACCAAGCCTAAGCAACTTGCTTAGGGAAGTGCATGACCAAGCCTGGAATTGAACCCAGAGTCCTGATTCTCAGTCCAGTGCTCTGTCCACTAGACCATCCTTTCTACCCCTCCCTTAAAGAACTTTTGTTTTAAAGGCATGCAGTGTTGTTGTGTATTCTCTTTTAACACAGCCAAATGCAAGGTCACACATCTAGGAACAAAGAATGTAGGTCACATTTATAAGATGGAGGAATGTCTCCTGGAAAGCAGTGACTTTGAAAAGGACATAGGGGTCATGGTAGAAAACCAGTTGAACATGAGCACCCAATGCAGTGATGTAACTGAAGGGATTTGTGGATGTATAAACAAGAGTAGCTCGAGTAGGAGAGTGGTATTGCCTGTGTATACATTGTCATCTGACCATTACTGGAATCCTGTGTCCAGTTCTGGTGCCCACACTTCAAAATGGAATGTTGAAAAACTGGAAAGATTCAGAAAACAGCTACAAGAGTGATCTGAAGTCTGGAAAATACGCCTTAAAGTGAGCTGCTCTCAATCTATTTAGTTTATCCAAGAAAAGGTTAAGAGGTGATTTAATCATGGTTTACGTGTTCCTATATGGGGAAGAGATTTCCAGTAGTAGATGGCTCTTTAGCCTAGCAAAAAAAGTCATAATGAGATCCAATATTTGGATGCCGAAGCTAGACACATTCAGACTAACAATAAGGTGCCAGTTTTTAACCTTGAGGGTAATTAACCATTGGAACAACATGCCTAGGGATGTAGTGGATTCTTCATCTATTACAGTTTTTAAATCCGATTTGGCTCTCTTGCTAAAAGAAATGCTGTAGCTCAAACCAAAGTTATGGCCTTGATGCAGAATTTAAAAATCTATGACTCTATTGCCAGGCCTTTAATAAACAAACAACCCTAACTACAGAGATTATGTGACTTGCAATCTACTGGGGTGAAATTTTACTCTATTGCAGAGGGCCAGCCGAAGGTCTGTGTGTTCCTTAATGAGCTCTGTTGTTTGTTTGCATTAAGACAATCCAACACCCACCAAAGTGCCTTCAGACAACGAAATAACTTACTCAAAAGCATTATTTTTTAATTTAAAAATCCATTTAAAAATAATCATAATTAAGATACAGTTAATCCAGCTAGTTGTCTAACTAAATATTAATTAATTACATTCCAAGCCACACACAAAAAGTTTAGAAATTAAGAAATTTTGAGGGGTTAGAGATTCAGTTTTTTTAAAATCCTCATCCCCAACAAAGAGCCCAGTCTCAAAACATGTCACCGCTTGGAAGCTCCCTGAAATGTCCTTGATCGGCTCAAGTTCAAATCTGGAAAAATAAATCCTGTTGCAACAGGAAAAACCTGCCCATAGCAAATAGTGTTGTGACTCTGCCTGTGTGGCAGGAGTGACATCAATTGACAAAATGATTCATTGTGGAATAGAGCCATTCTTTATTATAATCAGATGTGTCCCTTGTCACAGGGCCAGAAAAAGGAGAGCTTGTGAGCTTGTTTGAGTGGTATGTGGTCCCCATTAACATCAGGAAGACCCTGCTATATTCAAATGAACAGTTCCTCTCAGGATAGTATTTACTGGTCATTTTCTAGACAGTTGCTTCTTCCTGCCTATTGGCTCATAGGTTTGCACTCAGGACTTGTAGGGTAATTGTTGTTCAAAGCAATTCATAAACAGCATTCTTTACAAGCAATATATGACCACACTTGATGGTGCATAGTAAGCAACTACATGCCCTAATGTTTTTTGATGGCTGCCATGTGTGAGCAGGAATGCCACATGCTTTAAAAATGTTAGTAATTGGGCACTCAAAATGTCGGCAACAGATGGGATTGGGGGAACTGTTTTACTCTTCTTCTGCTCAAGATAGGCAAAGCAATTGGAGATGTCTCCATTAGACCCCTAAATCCATATTGAGATCCTACAACTATGCATGTTAATAACTCTGATCTCCTGTATTCTTTCTTTGGGCATGATTGTTCCCCTCCTGCACTGAAAGCCAGACGAGACGATTTTATTAATTATTATATTGCAAGGAAATTCTCATGGATCTCTCCAAAGACTTAATCTCATTATCCTGTCATGTGAGTACGGTTTGCCCCACGTGGCAAAGCTATTTCCAGTCTGGGTGTATCTTCCAGGAGAGATTGGTTAGGAGGAGATTGTGATACTCTTGTCTAAATGCCACTTCCCCTCTTTTTTTATTAAAGTACGTTCTGGTACTTCTAAGTCTTTGAGGCTACATTTCCTTCTGTGTGAAATTATAGCTTTAATTTTGGTCTGTGACTTTTCATTTGTTAACACAGGTATTTTAACTTTTTATAAACGTGACTCTCATTTCAGCTGGAACTTGAGAAACAGAAGCTCCAGGAGGAGCAGGAAAATGCACCTGAATTTGTTAAAGTCAAAGGCAACTTGAGGAGGACAGCCCAGGAATCAGCAGAAGCTCCAGACTCCTAGAGGAAATACCTGCTAAGATTTTCAACATTCCAGCAGTGGCTGCAGAGAAAGACTTCTGCAAGTTGTCAGATCCCTTTACCCTGGAGAGGGAAGATATACGGCATTCAAGTGATGTTTATCGAAGATGGGTTTTGAATTCCTGGAACCTGTGGATTAAAACTCTGCAACATAAACAGATCAAACTCACCAAACACAATATTGAGACCAGGGGATCAGCAGCCTGTTTTCAGGTCAGGATTATGGACATGTCTGAAGTGCTTAATGAGAGACTTAAACCAGGGACACTAGAAAAACCCTTTGAGCGTTGCACTGCTTGGTTTCTTCTGATCCCAGTTTAGTGGAGACATCAAGCTTATATTCTGCTTTTCTTTTCTTTTTAAATTCTCTGGTCATATTTTATGGAACTTTGCTGTGCAGGGAAGTTCTCACTTTCTGTCCTTTCAGTCTGTGTAAACTCTGTTTTGAAAATGTGGGTTCCTGCATTTAATTTTAATGGGGGTTAAATGTAAAGTGGAGTGGTGTGTCCTGGTCATTGCTGGGCATCTGCACTGACTGTTACCACTGGGAAAACTGGTGCAGAGATATAGGGATGTTTAAAATTCCAGGGCACTGAAAAAAGCTAAAAAAGTTTTTAGGACCAAATTCTGTCTTTGGAGGTGCATGTAGAATTTGGCTCTTGAGAGCACAAAAATTGGAATATTTCCTCACCTGGGCAAAAATCAAAGGCTGATTTCCCCTCTCCCCTCAAATGCATCCCTTGCCCCACCCCACTAGAGCAATTACAATGTAGAGGCCCAGGTACAGGAGTACCTTTTTCCTGTCAACTCTTAGTGGAAAATGATGCATCCTCTAGTTTTTATGTTCTTAAAGACTGCTTGGTTTGCTGGCGTGGTCTTTCTCCTCTGGGACCTACAGATCTAAACTCATTGTTAACAGATCAGTAGCATTAAACTCACAGGACTGACGACAAGCATTTGAAGGGCCTTGCTCAGAGCACCTTGAAGACAACGGGAATGCTGTGCACGGATCAGCTACAGAATCAGGTTTAAATGACACCAAATTAGCCCTCCAAGGCTACTGAAATGAGAAACTTTCCCTAATGTTCGATAAGCTGTGACTTCTCCCATCTTTTCTCTTGTCTCATGAAATAAGGGAATCAAGTTATCACTGAGTCTTAGGGCCATATTCTGTCCCCTACACGTAGCCCTATTGACTTGCCACTGAGTAAGATGGAACTCGGTCTGAGTAAGGGTGACAGAATCTGCCCCTTAGTGCTTATGACTGCTACTTTTCCCCTGTCAGGAAAGCCTGGAGTTGGGGAGGAGACTGCTCATGAGGGGCCAGAGCCCCCGCTCGGTTATGTGTGCACACTACCAATGCCTTTGTGAGAGGGATGCTTATCCATACCCGCTCATCGTCTTTGCCCTAGAGCGCTAAACAGAAATAAATGCTCCTTTGTAATTACATCTGAGCTAACTGCTTGAGAATATTTTCTCTTAATCTCAGCAGTGTGTGTGTGTGTGTGTGCAAGATGCTGTTTTTCTCTTTTGTTTTTCCCAGGGTACTGGAAATGTGAATACAGTTTTAGTATTGGACTTGGGACACAGCGTTCACAATTCACAGGGTTTCTTAGGCATATCCTTCAAGTTGTCAAGATCAAGGTTGTTTTTTTTTTTTTATGAGGACACAGTTAGATTAGAAGTAAATTAAATTTTGGGAAACTTATTACCATTGACTTAGATTGACAGTGCAGTTCACATTTAGAAGATGAAATGTTACAAGTGGTTTACAAAGCTGTTCAGGCTGTAGTCATACAAAAGGCAAAGGCAAAATGTAAGACACTGCATTTTGCAAACTCTACCATATTGTATTTTTGGGAAACAGGACCGTAACTGCTGCAGGGTTTTTTTCCCTGTGCCTTTTTTGCTTTGGAAGAAGGTCTTCCTGTCTAGCAGCCAGTCATTCAAACACACATTCTGACTGGATTTGCCTCTTGTCTTTTGTTCAGATGGCCTTATGGTCCAATTTTCTGTGTTGCGTCCCCCCGTACAAGGGCAGTGGAAAATACTTCTTTAGAAATCATACCTTGATGCTGAGCCACTGCTGTTTATCTTTCTCACCCACTCCCTGCCTTGTGAACTCCTTCAGATCTGCTGGATTCCACTTCCACAGCCAGCCTGAAGTCTTCAGAAATCGCGGAGACAACCTCATTTTGCTATACCAGCACATTGCTTCAGATGAAGCTCAGTCTCTCTGCTATTTCACCTCAGCGTATGTGGCAACCCAAACTCAGATAGAAAAGAAATAGGGCCTAATCCAAAGCGTGCTGAAGTCAGTGGAGAAGGCTTCCCATTGACTTCAGTGGACTTTGGCTCAGGCCTTATTGGGAATATAGGATGGACATTTTCCACTTCCCATTCATGTTGGTGTAACCAGTTGACTTGTGGTTAAAGGTAGAGTTTCTCTTTCTAAAAGATGGAAGATCTGAATACTTCTTGCACGTACAGTGTGAAGTAATTAAAAAAAAATTCAAATTCTGCATTACTAGACTAAATGGCAGTAGAATGACAATTTTTTTTAAATATCTTAGAATTCTGCTGCACTTTGTCTAGGAACCCAAAAGTCAATTTCATGTGGCTTTGGCAGGCAAACCTCTGTTTTTTTTTAAATCGGGTCCAACGTTGGTTTAGATGATGCAGCCCTTAGATGGGTGACCAGTTCGTCACACCTGAAATCGCATTGAGTCCAGAGGCTACTTGTGTGAATATCTGCTCACCAGTGTGAAGAAAGGCATTTATGATCTGCTCTTTAGTTACGTGAAATTTTAAGCAATCCTCTGTGTTTTCATTGAGCTATTTTCTTGAATTAAAAGTGGCTCACTTTTACCACTTTCTGTCTGTAATAGGGCAGAACAATTTGTTTGTTTGTTTTAAAAAAAACCTTGCTTTTTGTTAGTAAACTTAGGATTTCTTTCTAGCTCTGAAAGCTGGCTTTAACCTTCTGTTAATATCTGTACTTGTTTGAGTGTACATATATAAATATATATAAATACAAAAAGGGAGCCTTAATAGATGTGTTTTCATAATTTAATATTTTTTGTATTTGCTCTTGTATAATTGTTTTTAACTAAAGGTATTACAAAAATGAGAGTGGAATACTTAGAACCAAAGTTATGCTTAATAAAATCTGCTACATGCTTGGAATATGCAACTCTCTCTCTGTCTTGACCTACTGAAAATGGAGCTTCGGAGCTGCACTGAAAGTTATCCAGGTCATTTTCAAATTATATTGTCTTTATTTTTGCAAGAAACAATTTCAAGACCACACTGACTTGATTCCTGTAACTTGCCTTCATATTTACATGCATGTAACATAGTCGGCAAATTAGTTTGGCAGAGGCAGCTATATCTTGCTGTCTTTTTGCATCTTATTTTCACTGAGAAATTTTAAAGACACTTAAAATTTAGGCAGCATGGAGAAGTGATTTAAGAAAGAAAAGGAATGCTGTGCTATTCAGCTAGTACAAATGAACAAGGGAGTGGAAAGTATTAGGCAAGTTTTTGATGGGATTAAATAATTCCTGGAAGCTATTGTATATAACTTTGCTGACCTTATTAAAGCACATGGGGCAAAATTCATCGCAGAAATCAGTTGATTGACAACCAGGCTACATTTGGCGCATTTAAAAAAAAAAAAAAAAAGTATCAAGCCTGGTCCTGGGCTCAGTCCTGCAATGTGCTCCCAGTCCAGCAAAACATTTAAGCATATTGATTCCCATGGGGACTATTTGTGTTGAAAGTAAAGCACATGCTTAAATAATCTGCTGGGTTGGGGCCAGTGTTCTCAGCACCTTCAAGGATTGAGGCCTCTAAGAGCAAGATAATGATCTGTAAAGGCAGACTGGAAAAATACAGAGGGAAGAAGATTGGCCAGGGAAAAATGTGGGTGTCCAATTCGCTTCTCCCCTCTAAGTCCTTAAATGGGATGAAAATGTCAAGCTGGGTGCTAGCGTAGTACAGATGGTGATAGGAGATTCAAAGGCCAATAACGAGGAGAAGAGCTGTGAATTCATACCAGATGTCAGGAAATGCTTTTTTTCTTCAGAAAATACTCAGCATGTGGAATGGATCCTGGCAATGCTGCTGAAGCAGAAACTGGAGCCAGTCCAGGAGCCATCAGATGTGGGGGAGGTAGGAGGGAATGGAGTGTTTTAATAAGAGATAAGTTTCTATGGCCTGTTAAAGCATTGCCGCTTCCCACCCCCCCCCCCCAAACATATAGAAATGTGTTTCAAGTTATCCTCTAGGTATTTCATTCCATTTTCAGAAAGAAATAAAACAAAGAGCATGGGATGTTTGATCTGCTTTTGTAGCAAGTCCAGCAAAAACAAAAAAAAATTGTTTCCTTTGTATGTATGTAGGTTGCATCCTGTTAAATGACTTTTAACTTACATATCTGTTGTAAGCTCACTACAGGGTGAAAGCCTCTTCAGCTTTGCTCCTGCTGTCATGTGCAAACTGGTGATGGCATGATATACTGTGTGGGGAGACAGCTTGGTCACTGCAAAGGTTGAGCAGACCATAGACTTTCATTCCTGATTAAAAATTACTTCATTAGACTTGATGCCATAAATCCAATTGATGTAATGATTTCTGCCCTGGAGCGGGGAGAAAGCAGACTAGGCAGTGCAACTTTTGATCAGTCAAAACCAGTATCATCAGGATTGGTGAGGGGAGGGAGTCAGATTACATGTGATTCCCAAGCAGTCTTACTACAGGGGATCCTCAAAGGCAAGGTCTGTCCTATTAGTGGCAAGCCAATGTGCCCAGATAATGGACAAGATCTGGAAACCTGAAGATTGTTTGCTTTGAGTTCTTTTCACTTTAACAACCTTTCATCTGAGGAGCTCATGACTTGCCATCCCCTCATGATGCAGGTAAGTTTTATTAATTCCCCTCACTGATGTGGGGGAACCGTGGCGCAGAGAAGGGAAGAGAATTGTCCGAGGTTACGCAACAAGTAGGTAGCAGTTATGCTAACAGAACAGGGAACTCGTGATCTCCATTACCATGCTCTAGCCACTGGACCATACTCCCTCCCCCAAATGTTTGGCATTGCTTTACCCCTGGTTTTTAACTTGGCCTAGGTTACAGGGAATGGAATGCAAAGAGCAGACAATAAACCACTGGTGGGGTTTGTGACAGGTTCCCCCCGGGGTGCCACCTGAAACTGGGATACCACTGAGCCCTCTGACCCACCAGCCTGGGCTCCCACTCACACTGTACTGCTGTGACAAGCTGCAAAGCTCTCCAGCCTGCACTTTCACTAGCATTCACACAGGGACACACCCAGCTGCAGTTACACACAGGCTCGTTAACCACCAGCTTCTCAGCCTAGGACCCCAGAGCAATACCATCCTGCGCTGGTTAAATATGGCCAGCATATGGGTTTAATACCCAGTCCACCTCTCCTTCAACAGGAAGAGAACAGTGCACACCTGTGGTAACCAAACAGAGATTTCCCTCAAGCACTCTAGTCAAAGCTCACCGGTTTAGATTAAAACAAAACAGGTTTATTAACTACAAAAGATAAAGTGATTATAAGTGATAGCAAACAGATCAAAGCAGATTACCTAGCAAATAAGATTAGTTTGCGATTTTTGCTTAATATACTAAATAGATAGTTACGAATAGGCAGATTCTCACCCTAGGAGATGATACAAGCAGGCTGCAGATTCTTAAGGGCCAAGCTGCACTTGCTTTACAGCTTGGGATCCCCTTGTGTTTTATTCACAAGCTAGAAATTCCTTTAGCCTGGGCCCAGCACTTCCCCCAGTTCAGTCTTTGATCATCAGGTGTTTCCAGGAATCGTCTTGTGTGGGAAGTGAAGAACCCCTTATGATGTCACTCCCTGCTTTATATAGCTTTAGCATATGGTAGGAACCCTTTGTTTCAAAGCTTGGTTCGCAAACCAGTTTGTGGAAAAATACTGGCATCCCAAGATGGAGTCCAGCATCATGTGGCCTGGTTACATGTCCTTGTAAGTGTCATAGCAGCCATTATTTACAGGCTGTCTGTAGCATTCTGAGGGCTGGTCTACACTACGGAGGGAAATCAATCTTAGATACGCAACTTCAGCTACGTGAATAACGTAGCTGAAGTCGAATATCTAAGATCGGATTACTCACCCGTCCTCACCGCGCGGGATCGATGTCTGCGGCTCCCCGTGTCGATTCTACAACTCCGTTGGGGTTGGTGGAGTTCCGGAATCGATATAAGCGCGCTGGGGATCGATATATCCCGTCTAGATGAGACGCGATATATCGATCCCCAAGCAATCGATTTTAACCTGCCGATACGGCGGGTAGTCTAGACGTAGCCTCAGGAAGGCTCACTTGGTGGGGGAGGATCGATCTAAGATATGCAACCTCAGCTACGAGAATAGCATAGCTGAAGTTGCATATCTTAGATCGACTTAGATTGATTTACTTCGCATCCTCACGGCACATGATCGACAGCTGCTGCTCCTCCGTCGAATTCACTTCCACCTCTTGCAGCGGTGGAGTTTCGGAGTCAACGGGGAGCATGTTCAGGGATCGATCACTACCCGCCGATCCGGAAGGTAGTGTAGAACCTGGATGTAGGTAGATAGGAAGCCACACTGCCTGTGACACTTGATTGTGAGTGATAGGGAGAAGGACTCCCCAAGCCTATAGATGGGCTTCACCCTATGCCGTTAAAATCAATGGCAGCCAGATCAAGCCCTTAAAAGCCATTCAGTATGACATTGCCTCACAGACTGACTGACTAGTTTCCAAGCAGCTTTTGGAGGCAGCCTGAGGGGCAGGCTGTATAGGGCATCTTGGGGGCTGATGTGCTAGGAGAAGCTCCAGCCAGACTAACCCACTGCCAGGTGGGACAGCATTAGAGTGGGGAGCCTCTCCACTGCATCAGCTGGTAGCAGCAGCCTGGCACCTCAAAATGTCCAGCACCAGCTTTGCTTTGGCCTTATTAGGGTTGGTTCTGTGAGCAACAGTCGGAAGCAGTTCTAACCAGAAGCCATGTCAAGTAGACGTGTCACCTTGACGTGTATGCAGGGAACAGTGGCTTTGTCATAGGGCAGGCGTGCCTGGAGCACCCTCCTATGGCTGGCAGGGCACAACAAGTGCGCCTAGCTCTGGTTCCCTCCTCAGGAATAGACCAAACAGTCTGAGTACAAATATAGCCTTTGTAGGGTTTATTATAAACATCCCATGCACATGAACCATAAAAAAACAAGTCCCAGTACCAGACCCCACAACCATAACCTATACAGTATGTCAGATAGAGCCCTGGCATCCCCTTGCTGCCCTGCCCCATCTCTCCCAGCTCCAAGAACCAGCAGGCAGCTCCCCCTGCTGCTCTCTCAGCCTTCAGCCCCGTCTAGCCTTCTCTGGCCATGGCTTTTTACCTCGGGAAGGATAGCTAGCTGTCTCCTCCATTGGCTTCCTAGCCATCAGCCCTTCTTAGCCTCCTGATGTTGGCTTTGGCTTTTTCATAGATTTCAAGGCCAGAAGGGACCATTGTGATCATCTGGTCTGACCTCCTGTATAGCATGGGCCATAGAACTGCCCCAGAATAAGTCCTAGAGCAGATCTTTCAGAAGAAGATATGCTCTTGATTTAAAAATCGTCCGTGATGAAGAACCTGCCATGATCCTTGGTAAATTGTTCCACTGGTTAACTGCTCTCACCATTAAAAATGTTCACCCTCTGGAAGCTCAGCATGCTAGCACCTCTGCTGGCTTCCTGCAAATTCCTCCTCTTTCCAGGTAAGACTTGCGGATTGTTTTCTGCAGCTTTTCCAAGAGACTTCCCTGTGACTCTGTCAGCCCTAACTCACTGGGTCTCTCTTCCTCTCAAATTCTCTCTGGACTTTTCTACCCCTCCCCACCAGCCTGCCTTATCCCCTTAATTAACCAAACTGGGAGCTCCTATTCTGGCACCAGGGGCTGAACCTGCTTCATTGACAGAGGCCAATCACCCAGTGAGAAGCTTCCTTTCAGCCATGAGTCTGCACTGGAGAGTGGTGCTCTGACTACAACCACAGGAAAAGCAGGGACCTGGACAGAGGTGGCAGAAGCTTTGAGCAGGAGTATGTATAGTCCTTTGTTGACATGTTCATTAGTGCTGCTGTTTGGGAGCTAGTTCCTTAGTATACGTGAGTGATCGGTTAGTCCCTATGAATATGTTGCCCGGTGTCTCCATGTCACCTCACAGTTTTGTTTGGTCAGGGGGGTAACTATCTAGGGAGGTTGTAGAATCCCCATCATTGAAGGTTTTTAAGAACAGTTTGGACAAATGCTGTTCAGGGATGGTCTTGCTTTATTTTCTGTGACTCTAATAAAAGAAAGTATTGGCAGAACTGGTGGGATTTTTAAATCCCCATTTTATCTGTCATTTAATACAGTGCTCTAAGTGATCCACTTTTTTATTAATATTAATTCCCTTGCCTTTGAATGGTAAGCTCAAGGACTTTTATAAATACATGCAGACACACACAATATTAAGCCTTTACCTAGCACCGTACATCAATGCACTTCATGAATATTAATTATCACAAAACTGCTGTCAGACAGTATCATGTATGTATTATACACATGACACAGATGGGAGTAGCTGAGGCCCAGCAGCTTGCCCCAGACCACATAATGGTTTGGTTTCAGCGCCAAGACTAGACTCGTGGTCCTGGCTTCCAGCCCTATGCTTGGATCATTAGGTGTCTAAGTACCTATACAGTGATTGGCACTGTAATCTTTAGAGGAGTCTAAGGGAGTCAGGTGCCTCACTGACTGAAATTCAACTCCTTTGAAAATCCCAGCCTAAATACCTAAGGCAAATAACAGAATCTGCCTTCCAACCATCATTGCCCGGAGTGCAGAGAAGGCGGCCTAGAGAGTGTGTTAACTTCGCTGCTGCAGGCTTCTCTGGTACCATTCCCCTTCAGAAATTCCCTAGAACACTTTGCTGTCTTTGGTGTCACAGCTGGTACTGCTCACTCTATCAACAAGGAGGCTGCATGCATGCAAGGTTAAGTAAAGATGCACCTGACTGGAGGAGAAAGGCATGACAGCTACAAGATTCAGGTGTATAGGTGCTGCAGTTTCCTATTTGCTTACAGGACAAGAGTGTCTACTTGTGGTTGAAAAGTCACTGTAGCAAAGCTGTGTTCAAAGCATAGCATAACATCTCCGTGCTCAGTGTCTGCACATTCACCACTTGAAGGTTTACACACTTTGACCACAAACAGAACATCTGGGTTTAATTCCCGGCTCTGCTGCATACTATATGTAATCTTGGGCAAGTCACGTAGGCCCAGATCTACAAAGATATTTAGGCTCCTAATATCCATTGATTTAAGTAAGTTTGGAGCCCAAAAGCCTTCAAGGATCTAGGCCTTAATCTCTCTCTCTGCTTCAGTTAAACAGGGTTAATAATGCTTCCTGTCTCCCACCTTTGCCTTGGTCAGGGACTGTCTCGCAGTGGGTGCAGTATTTACTGCAATGGTGCTCTAATCTAAGCTGAGGTCTCTGAGTGCTACCGTAATACAAATAGTAATGACTTTTCCTTCTAAGTTGCTATTTACTATGTAAGCAGAGCGTAATATCCCCAGCTGATGGTCCAAGAACCTTAGCTCAAAGATCGAGTGTGGTGCAAAGGAACCTCCAGCATCTGACTCTCCAAGAAGAAATGTATCTCCGGCTAGTTTTCTCTTCTTCACATGTAGAGAGGTGAATGCTTCCTACAGCAATGGGATTTCTGAGCCCTCTTCGTGGTGCTGGAATATCAAGGAGCGTCCAACAAACCCAAGCCCCTTACCTGGTACAACTGTGACAACTTAGATCACCCTGTGTAAAGATAACGATGTTGCAGGTGAATCACAAACTGTAAGTGGGAGTATGTTAGCAAGTCAGCATGCCTGTTCTTGCTCATTTGGAAAAAGGAGGAGGGGCCGGGCAGGGGTGGGTTTGGTACGGTGTGTAATGGTGTTGTCTGACACGGGCTCATGTTGAGCGGGGCCGCCCCCTTGGCTCAGTGCAGGGGTTGTACACCCAGTCACACAACCACTGGGACTTCCTGTTGGATCAGGGAATTTCAATCAGGGGGACTCAGGGCTCCTGACGGGACCCGGTAAACACTCTGTCCATGCCTTCTAGCTGGGGCAAACATAGCTGTCTTTGACCCTCTGGGCAAGGTAAAGCCAATAGTCTTCAAACCCTGGACAGGGCAAAGCAAATGTCCAGTCTCTAGTCTCCTAAGCCTCCTGGCCGGGGCAAGCAATAGCAGTTGTGGGGACTCTGGCCCTCTGAGCAGAGCAGAGCAAACAGTCTGTAGCTGGAGTCCCTAGTAGGCACCCCTAGTGGCAAGTGTGTGTGGTGGGTAGGGGAACCCAGGCCCAACCTACTCCACCAAGTTCTGACCCAGAACCCTATAAAGGCAGGAAATTCCCCATTAAGGGTTCAAGCATTGGCTTCTAATACATTCCCTTAGTCACTTCTTACTGCAAGGCTCATCTTGAGCATCTCCTTGGCTGACAGTGGCTCAGCATCCCAATCAGTCTCTGCAGACAGCTGTCATCTGCAGCACAATCTGGGTCCTCGGCTCCCACCGCTTGGAGAGTTGCAGGCAGCTCTTTGCAGGAGCCTGCAACTCGCGTTCTTCCACCTCCTCAGCCAGCCCAGACTGAGCTGCAGATGACAGCTGTCTGCAGAGACTGACTGGGATGCTGAGCCTCCTTTTGTCTGTCCCTTACACCTGGACCATGCACATCAGGGACAAGATAGTGTGGTCTCCTGGGCCCATAGTGATTGGTCCGACCCCGTTGGCCCAGTGCAGAGTTGGTACTCCCTGTCACAGAGTCCACAGAGAGACCTCATTTGGCAAATGGAGTGAGGACAAAAAGATCATTTACTGATGGAAAGTTGAACAGGAATTAGCTTTCTCATTAGTAACAGAGGAGGCAAGAGACTTTCTTTAAACTGCCAAACCCTGAAGTCCTTATTCAGCTTTTCATTGGGGAAAATTTTAATTAAAGCCCATCTCTGTGTTTCCTGATCAGTTACTTCAGGATTTGGTCTGTGATCAACAGAATTTCATTGTTAAAATCAGTTAATAAATCAATTTCCCTACATCTGCAGCAGTGAGATTTAGGGTCAAATTTTCAGGACCACCTGAGACCTGGTCTTCACTAAAAAAGATAAACCCAGCGATGTGTCTCAGTGACATGAAAAATCCACATCCCTGAGCGATTTAGCTAAGTCGACCTAACTCCCAGTGTTGACAGTTCTAGGTCAACGGGAGAATTCTTCTGTCAATCTAGCTACTGCCTCTCAAGGAGATGGATTACCTATGCCAATGGGAGAATCTTTGAGGATCTGAGCCTTAGGAGCCTAAATCTCATTGTAAGCCAGTGGCACTTTAGGCTTCTAAGTCACTTTTGAAAATTGTGACTGTGATTTCCTTGTGGGTTCTCAGTATGTTCCAGGGTTGGCCCCTATTCTCTCTCTTCCTTTGTGAGATTATTGTGCCAGTACATTAGAGTTAGCTCTTCATTGACTGTGGGCCAGATCCTCTTCTCATTTAGACCAGGTTTCACACCAGTGTTGCTTCAGTGGAGCTACTCCCGATTTACACTGGTATAATTGGCAGGGGAATTGGATTTTATATGTTCCTTTTTCAGTTGTCAGAGAATTTTGATACTATCCAGAATTAGAGATCATTAATGATCCTTAGAAATGTAGGCCCCTCTTCTGCCACTATGGAGACCCCCTTGGCAGGAGCACCAGTGCAACTCTGGTGCACAAGTAGGGGGGTTCTCTTCATATGAGGCCCCTGTAACTTATCCAAGGTCAAACAGCAAGTCTGCTACAAAACGAAGCATACAACTTTGTCCTGTGCTTTAACCACTGGACCATGCTGCTGCTTCTAATAGAATTTAATGTCGCATATGCTTCCTTTTTTTGCAGCCTCATTGCACTTCTGGCTCCTATTCTATCATTCACTTTGACTCCCAGTTCCTGCTGCCCAGCCAGTCTTCCTTGTACGTTGCTGATTTCTCAGGACCAGTTTGTAATGACGGACTCTTATGAATGCTATGAGTCCTATGGCTTGATTGTAAAATGAGTATTTTGGACTGTAAAAGCAGCAAAGAATCCTGTGGCACCTTATAGACTAACAGACGTTTTGGAGCATGAGCTTTCGTGGGTGAATACCCACTTCTTCAGATGCATGTCATCATGCATCTGAAGAAGTGGGTATTCACCCACGAAAGCTCATGCTCCAAAACGTCTGTTAGTCTATAAGGTGCCACAGGATTCTTTGCTGCTTTTACTGATCCAGACTAACACGGCTACCCTCTGATATTTTGGACTGGAAACTGGATTGCTATTCATCATAAAAAGAAACCCCATCTCAGTACTTGTAGGGAGAGAGGAAAAAGTGACTTATACATATGGAAAAATGTCAATTATAAGTGCAAAGAGCCCTACTAGGGACATAACAGTCAGGCAAAGCACTGTACTCAGGAGCAGGGCTGGCTCCAGCTTTTTTGCCACCCCAAGCGGCAAGGAGGGGAAAAAAAAAAACGCGATTGATGGCACTTTGGTGGCAGCTCTACCGAACCGCTTCATTCTTCAGTGGCAGTTCAGCAGCTGGTCCTTCCCTCCAAGAGGGACTGAGGGATCTGCCGCCGAAGACTCGGATGTGCCGCCCCCTTCCATGGGCCGCCCCAAGCACCAGCTTGCTGCGCTGGTGCCTGGAGCCGGCCCTGCTCAAGAGATCTGAATTCTTTTCCATGCTCTGCTGCAGATATTCTGTGTGATCATGCACAAGTCACCCAGTCTCTAAGAGCTAGACAAGTTCAGACTGGAAATAAGGCGTCAATTTTTGACATGGAGGGTAATTAACTATTGGAACAAATTACCAAGGTCATGGTGAATTCTTCGTCACTGGCAATTGTTAAAGCAAGATTGGATGTTTTTCTAAAAATCTGCCCTAGGAATTATTTTGGGGAAGTTCTATGGCCTGTGTTATATACAGGAGCTCAGACCTAGATGATCCCAACTTCTGGCCTTAAACTGTACAAATCTATGTGCAAATCTCCACCTCTCCGTGTTCTTGAACCCCAGCTGTACAATGAGAACCAAAATACTTCCTGGCCTGACGGGTGGCGTGAGGGTAAATAAATGCATTGAAGACTGTGAGGTGGCCAGACACTATGGGCCCTAAAATACACCAAGAAAATTGATCATATGACAAATTCAAGTCATGCTGTGTTATTTCCCTTTTTAAGCTATAAAAGATGTATTTTCTCCTTTTTATTATCTACATAATTCAGACACTCCTAATAGAATACAGAATAAATGTTTTTGATTATTAGTATTTGATTTAAAAAAAAATCACACTAATACCTTTTCACTGAGGCTTTGAGTATCTGAGTATTTGAGACTTCCAGCTGGCCTTACCCTCCAATATGCCAGTGGCTGGGTTTTCATCTTTAAAAATGCTAATTCATTTCAACTTGTACGTAATGCTGCCATCTAGTGGTTGCAGGCGATACCAGAACAGGCATTTTCCAGCGCAGGTACTTATTTTTTTAATACAAGGACAGGAGCAGAATTTCAGAACAAGAATTTTCATCACCAGTATTTTTTCCCCTTTGTATAGAATTTAGGGGCCAATCCTGAAAAGTGCTGGGGTCTCAGCTCCTATTATACTTAATGGGAATTGAAAGTACTCAGCACCTGTTTGGAAGTGCAGGATTGGGCCCTGAGTACAATTCTTGATTATTTAATGTTTACACCTAAAGACCACAAGGTGGGGCCCCATTGTGCAAGGTGCTGTACAAACCTATGAAGCCAAGACTAGAATTCAGGAGTTCTTGGCTCTGAGACTCTTGCTCAATCTACTAGACAAAGATGCCCCTCTCACAATTTCATGTAGCAGTAAATAGAATGGGAGGAAAAGGTTGAAAAATGATACTTTTGGAGATTTGTTGGTTCTGTGTAATGTAATGTGAACTTTCAGTGCTTGGAGAGGTTTCAGTGATGGGCATTATAGCAAAACCTGTGATAGGACCCCTGCATCCACCACTATTCTAACCCAGAGCTTTTCAGGACCAGAAAGTCAATCTCTTCCCTCCCAGCTCGACTGGCCAGGGAAACTACCACTTCTGCTATAGATCCATATCCATTTGTCAAAAATTCAGCCTTGATGAATGTTAGGAAAATCACACCTAAACATCAGAGATCAGCCGCTTTCTTATAGGCTGTGAATGTGCTTTCCCCTTTGACTGTTTCTTTGCAGTACAAGATTGTGTTTTCCCTTGCCCCCTAGGCGGTCTTTGTCTTCCTTTGCTAGAGTTAAAGTAGTCAAATTGAGCCTGTCAAGTAATTTACAAAATGTAGGGGACGTTTTTTATTAATTACAAAAAAATCTAACACGTCCAGGAATATTTTCATGTAAGAAAAATGAGAGAAAATCTACATAGAAAACATTTTCTACCTGCAGTGTTGGGAACCCAAACTCAACAACATGATGCTAGCACATTGACTGGTTGAAGCTGACTGAAATTCAGGGAATTAAACAGCAAAAAGAGTGGGAAAAAAGATGTAAACCTTGCACTGCAAGTATGAGTTGAGATTCTTAAAAGCCCAATGGAGGATTTAGCGAGGCAGCTCTGTATTAAGATTGTTCAGTGTGCACTACCACCATGGATATTCCTGTGTTTGCACAGCATGTTCTACAATGGACCCCTCCCTCCAATACTGATGGGGCATGTAGCCACTACTTTAATAAGGGATGATAAGAAATGTACTATCATTACTCAGGATTCTTGCTTCCCAAGTTATGAAGATGCAATTCGCCCTGCATCTGGTCAGATGGGGAGGGAAGGCTTGGAATTGCTGCTTTAGGACTAGTAGCCGAGGGGTAGCCGTGTTAATCTGGTTCTGTAAAAAGCAACAGTGGGTCCTGTGGCACCTTAAAGACTAACAGATGTATTGGAGCACAAGCTTTCGTGGGTGAAATCACATGCATCTGACAAAGTGGGTATTCACCCACGAAAGCTTATGTTCCAATACATCTGTTAGTCTTTGAGGTGCCACAGGACTCATTGTTGCTTTAGGACTGGCTGCGTGGAGGTAATCCTATTTTACCTCTTTAAAAAAAACAAAAAAACCCAACCTCCCTCTGGGCTTTCAGCTGAATACAGTAGTCTACATTTCCTGTCCTAAGCTACTGTGCACTGCCGCTGCCCCAAAACGAGTGCTCTCAGACTTGTCTGTATTTAGGTGGGGGATGAAGTGATGATTGCATACGCTATGGTAGTCGGTTGGTGGTGCGTTTTGAGATGACAGACACTGGGCCAGATTTTCAAAATGGCTCACTGCCCTCCATGCTGAGTTCTTTCAAAATCTGTCCCTATTTAGAATGCACGCACATGCGCACATGAAAACAGAGTGTCTGACTGATTGTGGTTTGTGTAACATTCATAACTTCCTTATTGATGCTGATTTTCAGCCAGTCATAGGTGGATATTTTTAGAAGTAATTAGAAACAAGATCTTTGTCATTCCAATGAAAGCTAATTTATTGGACTGACACAAATTTAATATTTTTGACCAGCATGCTGATGTTTATTTAAATTAAGACAATATTTCATTAGTGATGAAAGACACTACATTCAAAGTTAGGGTAGGTATTCCACTACTGATTCTGAATATTCCAGGTTTTTTTGTTGTTGGTATATGTCAGATGTATTTTATTTAAGTTTCAAGTTTTGTTGTTGTGATAGCCTGCCCCTTTAAATGATTGGGCACACTGTACCCAGTGCAAAGCCTCACTTCCATTGGTTCCAGTTTGTTGCCGGAACAATAAAGTCACCTCAGCAGACAGACACACGGGGGGCTGATTTAAACACAGCTGTATCCAAATATAACAGCTATGCTCTCAGGCACACTGCTTCAGTGTATTTCAGTTCCATTGTTTAAAACAAAGCCCTGCACAATCAGCACTAGAATCTATCTAAATTAGCTATCTGGTATTTTGCAGCATCACTGAGAGGCCCCAGTTGTGGATTAGAGCCGCCTCAAAGATCTTACAATCTACATATAAGACAAAATACAGCCGGGGGGGGGGGGGGTTGGTCAAGGAAAAAGGTGCACAAAGGAATAGTGAGACAATTATGATAAGTTTTATGTGCTGTGACCACTGCTAACAAACTGTCTAACTATTGTTGTGTGTTTTGTAGGCATCTATCTAGTATCTATGTGATGGACAAATCTTTAAATACAGGCCACCAAACAGCCATCGGGCAGTAAAAGCTTTCATAACCTGAAGGAGAATATTTCAATAATGCTGAGGTGGGAATAATGAAGCCCCTACAGGCAATCTGTTCGCCCTAGGGGTCCTGCTGCAGAAAAAATCCTGTTCAGTCAGGATTCTATGTGGACTACAGAATGTGATCACAGAAGAAGATTCTTTAGATGATGTATCAGACTTTCCAGTACAGACAAAATGAATTAGGATCTTAAACTTGCAGCAAGAGCTATTGTTTTTCAATTAACAAATATTCTAAACCCACAAGTTTAACACAAACAAACAAAAAAAACCTCCTAAGATTGTTTTAGCAACCGTAGTCACTGGGCTTTTTGTTCTCATACTAGCAACCTTCCAAAAGTTGCTAAACTCTTTGCTGACAAGCCACAACTTCAAATACTGGTTGTTTCATGTACCATGTGCAGGGTGGAATCACTGGAGGCCTCTTGTGTTATTAAAACTAAATTGGCTTTTTAATAAAAGAGCTGCCAACAACAACTAACATTCTAGCAATGTGCACCCAGACTGACTTCCTAGTGCAACCTCCGAACTCTCCCTTCCTGCAACCTATGCTTCTCCCTCCAAGTTCCATGCAGGTTGCTGCATTGGTGATATTTAGCGGTAGTTAAAATATTCCACTTGAGCTCCATCTTGCTGACCATAAAGAGATGGTGCTGCGGGGGTGGTTGTTATATTTAGGGTGGAGCGGTTGTATTCTCATGCGACACTAGTATTCAAGACCCAACAGAATGGAGATAGTCAGATTTCTTTCAGCAGATTGAGTGAAATAAACCAATTCAGCCATAAAGCCAGATCCTCTACTGGGGTAAATGAATCAGTGTAGCACCATCTGTGGGCTTGGCTACACTTGTGAGTTACAGTGCAATAAAGGATCCCGGGTGCACTAGCTCACTCCCCATCCACACTGACAAGGCACATACAGCTCTCTGACTCCACGGCTACAGCACTGCTGGCACTCCACCTCGGTGAGAGGAATAACGTTTGCTGCACCTTGGCTACAACACTGGGGCACCAGTGTGAACGAGGTGTTGGGTTACTGCGCTCTGATCGGCCTCTGGAAATGTCCCATAATCCCCTTAAGTCAAGTGGCCACTCTTGTCATTGTTTTGAACTGTCGAAATGTGGAAATGCCCTTTCAAAACTCCATTTCTAACAGCCGGCATCCAAGCCGTTACTGTGGAATGCTGTGTATGAGAGAGAGGCAGGAGGGGAGGGAGGGTCTGCTGCTGTCTGAATTTACAAGACAGCATTCTGACATGCTCTCAGCCCCCTCAAAACTCACTCTCTCTCCCCCCCACATATACACACAATACACTCCCTGTCACACTCCACCCCCACCCCCCCCGCATTTGAAAAGCATGTTGCAGTCACTTGCATGCTGGGATAGCTACTCATAATGCACCGCTCCCAATGCCACTGCAAGTGCCACAAATGTGGCCACGCCAGTGCACAAGCAGCTGTCAGTGTGCACAGACTGGAGTGCTTTCCCTACTGCACTCTCTGAAGGCAGGTTTAACTCACAGCGCTCTACATCTGCAAGTGTAGCTATGTCCTAAGTCAGTGGAGCAAGGCTAATTGGCACCAGTGGAGAATCTGGCCACAATGTCGTCCCTTAACTCAGCTTGGCTACTGACCACCAAGCACTACGTTTATTCTTCCTACAACTGTGGCACCTAGAACTCAGCTCTCACAAGCAAAGCTGGGTAAAACAGGGTTAATACTAGAATGGGAGCCCTCTGTAGAACATCTGCTGAAGGCATTGCAAGAATTACTGTTGGTAATTCAGTGAATGACACTTTTCCCTCTTAATCGGCACAAAATAAGTGGCCCAGGATGCTGTTAGACCTGCCATCTTTGGAACGAGCTGTATAATATAAATTCTGTGCCGCCGTCGTAGTCATTAAAAATTCTCTGGCACTTGTGAAAGTGCCAGGGTTAGCACTAGAGTACCAGCCAAAATCCAACTCTTAATTCCATTTGAACTAGCTAAATCCCCCCTGAAGTTTCAACTGGATGCTATCATCTTATTCATTTTCTGTCTTGTGTAGTGTTGCTGTGTGGGGTGCCATGAAACAGAAGGAAAGATATAAAGGTTGTTTCTTTTAATTAGTGGCAAGAGGAATGGTGGCTGCTCCTGGTTACCAAGGCGAAAGGGCTACTTTAGTGTTTGATAGCATAGGCCAAGATTTTCAAAAGTGACTACTGATGTTCAATGCCCAACTTTAGGCACTGGATTTTGAGAAAGCGCTGAGCATCAGCTCTCTGAAAAGGCCCCTTTAAGACATCTCAGCATGGACACCCAAATATCGAGGCACCCAAACCCACTAATCACTTCATGAAATCTTGGTCTTAATGAATGGTTGGCATTATCTGACAAGGTCTCTTTAAAGGTAACAAGGTCCCAGAAAAAGGAAGTGGGTGGTTTTGTGTTACCAGCTCTCTGTGTGCAGGTTCTTTTCTCTTGTAGTGAGTGCAACAAATGTAATACCCACATTCAAAGTATTAGAATTATAGAAATGTAGGACTGGAAGGGACCTCAAAAAATCATCAAGTCCAGCCCCTGTACAGTGGCAAGACCAAGGAAAACCTAGGCCACCCCGACAGATGTTTGTCCAACATGTTTTTAAAAATATCCAGTGATGGGATTCCACAACTTGCCTAGGAAGCCTATTCCAGAATTTAATTACCTGTCTAGTTAGAAAGTTTTACCTAATAACTAACCTAAATTTCTCATGCTGCAGATTACTGCCATTACTTCTTGTTCTACCTTCAGTGGACACGGAGAACAATTGCTCATCATCTTCTTCATAACAGCCCTTGACATATTTGAAGATTATCAGGTTTCTCAGGATAAAATATGAACAGTTTTTTTAACCTTTCGACAGAGGTCAGATTTTCTAAACCTTTTATCATTTTTCTTGTTCTTTTCTGGACTATCTTCAATTTGTCAACATCTTTCCTGAAGTGTGGCACCCAGAATTGGACACAATACTCTAGCTGAGGCTTCACCAGTGCTTAGTAGAACAGGACTGCTTACCTCCTGTGTCTTACATATGACACTCCTGTTAATGCAAATTAGCCTTTTTTGTGGTTACGTGACATTGCTGGCTCTATCACCCCCTGATCCTTTTCAGCAGCACTACCACCTAGCCAGTTATTCCCTATTTTGTAGTTGTGCATTTGATTTTTCCTTCCTAAGTGAAGTACTGTGCACTTACCTTTATTGAAATTTCATCTTGTTGAATTCAGACCAATTCTTCAATTTGTCAAGGTCATTTTGAATTCTAATCTTATCCTCCAAAGTGCTTGCAACCCCACCCAGGATGGTGTCATCTGCACATTTTATAAGCATACTCTCCACTCCATTATCCAAGTCATTAATGAAAATACTGAACAGTACCAGACCAAGGACTATGGCCCCTCACTAGATATGCCCTCCCAGCTTGACAGCAAACTACTGATAACTATTTTAATATGGTCTTTCAAACAGTTTTGCACCCACTTTATAGTAATTTCATTTAGTCAACATTTCCCTATTTTCTTATAAGAATGTCAAGTGGGATTGTCTCAAAAGCCTTAAAAAAATAAAGATATATCCCATCTACAGCTCTTCCCCTACCCACTAGGCCAGTAATCCTGTCAAAGAAGGATATTAGGTTTGTTTGGAATTATTTGTTCTTGAAAAATCCATGCTGGCTATTCATTATAATCCTATTATTCTCCAGGTGCTTACAAATTGATTGTTTAATAATTTGTTCCAGTATCTTTTCAGTTATTGAAGTTAGGCTGACTGGGCTATAATTCCCCAGGTCCTATTTGTTCCCCTTTTTAAAGATAGGGATTATGTTTGCTGTTCTCCAGTCTTCTGGGACCTCACCCGTCCGTCATGAGTTCTCAAAGATAATTGCTAACGGTTCTGAGATTGCTCCAGCTAGTTCCATAAGTACCCTAGGATGAATTTCATCAGGTCCTGCCAACTTGAATACAACATTTAACTTATCTAAATATTCTTTAATCTGTTCTTTCCCTATTTTGGCTTTCATTCCTTCCCCCTTTGTGTTGTGTTGAGTATCTGGTCATCAATCTTTTTAGTGAAGACTGAAGCAAAATAGGCATTAAATACCGCAGCTTTCTTGATGTCGTCCATTATTAGCTCTCCTTCCCCACTAAGTAGAGAATCTATACTTTACTTTTTCTTTCTTTTGCTCTTAATGTATTTAAAGAACCTCTTTTTATTGCCTTTTAATGTCCTTTGCTAGGCATAATTCATTTTGTTCCTTAGCCTTTCTAATTTTGTCCCTACTTTCTTGTGCTATTCTTTTGCACTCTTCCTTAGCAATTTGTCCACGTTTCCACTTTTTATAGGATTCCTTTTTGATTTTCAGGCCATTAAAGAGCTTCTGATGGATTCATAATGGCCTTTTCCGATTATTTTTATCTTTCCTTCACATTGGGATAATTTGCAGTCATGCCTTTAATATTGTCTCCTTGAGAAACTGCCAGCTCTCCTGGAGTCCTTTTTCCCTTAGATTTTCTTCCCTTGGGACCTTACCTGCAAACTCTCTGAGTTTGTTAAAGTCTGCTTTTTACAAGTCCATTGTCCTTATTCTGCTGCTTTCACTCCTTCCTTCCCTTAGAATCATGAAACCTGTCATGTCATGATTACTTTCCCTCAAATTGCCTTCCACCTTCAGATTAGCTGCCAATTCCTCCCTGTAAGTCAGATCCAAGCCTGAAATAGTTACTTCCTCCACCTTCTGGAACAAAAAGTTGTCCCCATTACATTCCAAGAACTTATTGTAAATTTTGTGTTTTGCCATACTACTTTCCCAACAGATGTCTGGGTAGGTAAAGTCCCCATTTACTGCCAGGTCTTGTGTTTTGGATATTTATGTTATTTGTTATAGAGATGCCCCATCCACTTTCTCTTCCTGAGTTAGTGATCTAAAGTAGACCCTGCCATGGTGTCACCTCTATTTTTTACCCATCTTATCTTTGTCCAGAGGTTCTCAGCTGGTCTGCCTCATACCTCGTTCTGGACCTCAGAACAAATGTACGTATTATTGATGTAAAATTCAACACCTCCTCCCTTTTTACCCTTCCTGTCCTTTCTGAACAAGCTATACCACTTGTATTGATATTCCAATCATACTACTTAACTCACCAACTCTCTGTGACTCCAATTAATGGCATGCTGCCCCCCTCGCCCTTCCAAACAGTATTGAAATGATATACTGTGCAATTTTTAGAGCTTACTTTTTGATGTAGGCTTCTGTTCATACAGCACAAATTTTTGCCTGGAATTAATTGCATTCACAGTTTAGTGCCCAAAAGAATTATTTGAATGTACAGCTTGTAAGAAGACAAAACGTATTGTGACTGCAAAAATGTGCCTACAAAAATGGTAGCCTAGGTGAACCTCCCCCATATTTTCCCCTAGTTTTATTTATTGCTCTTATGTGCAATATGGGGGGTTGGGGAGAGAGAGAGAGGCAGCCTGATCTTGTGGACTGAATGAATTTCTAGGAACCCAAAACTCCTGCATTTTAACTGTGGCTCTAAATCTAACATATTGGCCTAGGCATTTAAGTTTAGTACTAACCTCAATATTGGCTTAAAGTCAGATCTGCCGGCAATGAAATGCCTGAGATTTTCCTGTTCTTCTTCATCTTTTGCAACAGAAAATTGGTTCAAGGGAATTAATGCAGATAAATCCAGAAAATACAATAATCCCCACTGTAAATGAACTCGAACAATGTTGAGGTCAAGAATGATCATCTTTGTTGTCTGCAGATGCCCATCACTCTATTTCTCCTTGTATTGTCAATGTCCCCCCAAAAGAGTAAGTGTCACTGGGTGACTGTGGCCCTTTGAGGGAGCAGGGACAACACCCGTGCCTCATCAGTTCAGCCCATTTTGGGATTTAAAGCGGGCACCTGAACCCTGGAGAGGGCAGAGGCGCAGTGAGTGGGGGTTGCTTTAGAGTAGTGGTTCCTGGGAGAAGCCTAAGGAGGAAGTTGCCTGCTGTCTGTAAGCCAGAGAGCTGGAGACCCAAGAGTCAGAGAGGGCTGAAGGCAAGAGAGTAGAGGAGAGGCTTACCTGCTGACATCTCCACACTGGAGGCCTGGACCAGGGAAACAGTGAGGAGCCAAGAGGAGTGGAGGATGCTACCATGGTAATGATGATCTCCCAGCAGAGAGGGAAGAGTGGGGTTGAACTCCAGATGTGCTGCAGAGAGATGAAAGAGGACTAACGAAGAGCCCAAGTGTGGTGGAAGACTCTGGAGTATGGTATGGAAAGGCTCCTAGCAGAGAGGCTGATAGGGATGCCTGCTGGGAAGAGTGGGGTTTTAAGGACTATACACACTGGGTGTGGGAAATGGACAATGTTTGGGACTTTTGCATGGGATTCAATGAACTGTGATTTGGGAATAAACCAGTCCCAAGGAGGGGAATTGTTTAACCAAGAGAGCCTGACGTGGAGTTCTGGGGACTCTGAGAGGGGAAACTGAGGCAGTGGGGCCTTTTATGCCATGGTCTGCTGCAGGAGAACACTCCGGGGTGGTTGCCTTCTTACAGCAAGTGTCAGGCCAAAAGCCTGAGGTGAAGCAGGTATATCCCTTATACACCTCCCTAATGGGACGTAGAATTTCCCCCTCTTTAGCTGGGGCTTAAGTATTTACCTACCTTTCGTGAGTGCTGTGGAGCTTATTTCATTATCTTGCTCAGTGCTTTGAAAATGTCAGATTCAGTTCAGCCCTGTGCAGAGACTCAGGACAAGGCTTGGGCACGAGTTAAGCTGCCATCTTGTTTTGAAGACTTAGGTGGTGCATGTGACACATGGGGATGTCCAAAGTTAAAAGCAGGAGCTGCTACAGCTTCAGTTAAAGACGTTGTAGCTGGGAGCCGTAACAACTCATGCTCTTTGGATTGGCACAGCGGGGAAACTTGTAACACACTCTCACTGATGGGTTACACATAGGCCTTGTGCTGGCCCTGTGTGCACAGGTGAACATCCTCCAGGAAGCACTGAGCATGATGGGGGATGCTGTATGACCTCATGGACAGTGCACTATATTAGGACCTGGAGATCTGGCTTCTATTCCCAGCTCCACCATCTCTGTGCCTTAGTTTCCCCATCTGTATAACAGGGATAACAATACTGACTTTCTTTTGTAAAGTGCTTTGAGATCTACTGATGAAAAGTGTGATATAAAAGATAGGTATTATTATTAAGTGCTCTTGTATCTTCAAGAGTCTATGATATTTCCTAAACACATGCAAAGAAAGTTGGTTCCCTAAGTAGAAAACTTCAGACCAGCTCCTTCTCTCACGGACCTACTCTCTCAGGGTTGTACCTTCCTTAGTATCGTGGATTTAGGCCTAGGCAGAAAACTGGGGCCCCTCGAGGCAACAGTTCAAAGTTGTGCATAGGGATTTAGAGACAGAAATCCTGTTAAAAAGTAACAGGATTTGTGTGCATCTAAACCCTAAGTGCTACTTTGAAAATGTACCGCCTCATGATTAAAATTGGCTAGGTAAGCTGGCATGAAGTAAATGGTGCTCAATGTGCCTGATCTCTGATATTTGGGAGGTTGCCTTGGTATATTTCCAATTTTCAGAGAATGCTTTTGGAGAAATATAGTGGCCACTTTAAAAGGAATAAGACTGTGTATGTGATGTGGATTATTTATATGCCCTAACCAATAAAAATCCAGTAAATAGGCATGTTCTTAATTTTCAGAGTGTAACTGCATTTTATCTATAAAAATGGTATTATAGGGTTCTGTGTTCCAGATTCAATTTGCTTGGTTGATCATTTTTCTAACTTCAAGCGCAACCAGTTTACCCTGGGATCTGAAAGTTGAGCTAAGGTTTTTCTGGCTTATGCATTACCCCGAGTATTACAATCCAGATTCTGCCATTGGAATTCAGTTAATAATTGTGGTCAAGGTTTTCAAAAGTGACTAGCAACTTTGGGTGCCTTCAGTTTTGAGTGCTGCCCCTGAAATATCATGACGGTCTAATTTTCAGAGTGGATCCACACTCAGTAAAAGAGACTGTTGAAAGGTGTCCCCGTTCAAGCACCCAAAAGCACTAGTCATTTTTTGATAGTTCATTATAGAGCTGGCTGGGAGAAAAAATTCCCATGGAAGATATAGATGACACAATATAGTTTTGTAAAAATCAGTGGAAAATTTCAACTTTTCATTTAAAACAAACAAACACACCAAACAAAAACAAACAAACAAAAAAACCCTAAAAGCCTAAAGTGGAAATGTTTATGGCTGAAAATGGAAAAGTTTGGGTTTTCTTAGTTTTTTCCATGAAAAATCTAAAAATTTTGAGGACGGCAGTCACTTTCCATGGACATTTTCATTCAGCTGAAAACTCAACTTACAGTTTTAAAAAAAACTTGGTGGAAACTTTTTGATCAGCCCTAATTTATGAGATGTGAGACTGAAGAGAAAGTAGCTCTCACTTCCATGCTCTGTACTGTGCCTGCTTATGAGCACACAGCTTAGTGCCCACAACACTTTAGAAAAGGATGTGACAAAGACTCTGCCCAGTCCTCAAGAGGTATAAATTGGCGTAGCTCCATTAATGGAACTTTGCTGATTTTTACCAGTGCAAGGTGTCTGGCCCACTGTATCTAAATGAAACTGTAGGAGGCATTTAACTAGATATAATGTAATCTGACCAGATCAGGAATAACTAACTAACTTACAACAAGTGCTAGGAATTTTATATGCCCACTATTTTCTATGACAGAGTCTTGGATTTCCAGCTCATCTGAGAGGTGGCATCTCCAGCCGCACGGTATGGAATGATAAGCTGAAGGTTGTGTTCTGTTTCCTACATGCTATAAATGAAGAAAGGATTTTGATAATACTAAAGATTCAGCTCCATAGAGACACCAACATATTAGTGCAACAGTGAGTTGACAAAACTGAGGATTCAGCAGGCTCAAAACATTTTTATGCTTCTTAAGGCAGCAGCTGGATAGGGAATCTTTCACCCTGTAGTGTGCAAATGAAAAGGTTTAACAAACCCACTGATTGAATGGGATGTATCCGTAATCAGACACCATATTGCACCTGGGTCTTAAAAGAGGCTCTAGAGTACTGAAGATTTTCTAAATATGCTCATTAGAGTTCTTCATTTTTAAGCTTCCAAAGTTCTAAAGCCCCAGAGGCGCTAAAGAAAAGAAACATACAAACAGAATTTTAAATAAAGTTCTCTTCAGAAAGATGACACTGAAAAATAATGAGTTCACTCCAATATGAGAGCAAACTAGCTGAACACAAGAAGTCCTTTGTTCCATTAGAGTCCCTCTGCACATCTGCGAGGTCCTACCATTTGCAGTGTCTTTGGACTTATAACAAAGATATTCTGCCAAAAAACAAAATGCAACTCTGTTAGTCAAATTTATTTCTTGGCTGCATTTACACAGTTGGGCTATAGGGATAAGCAACAATTAAGTTTTTCAGGCAATACAAAGTCCAATATTTAAATATTTCTTTTAATGTTTTCCTTAAGAAACATTGCAACTAGAGTTGCATGAAAAATCCATAACCAATAATTAATTGAATGGACTCACTTCTCAGTCTGTAGAGCATCTACAAACACATCTTGGTTTTCTTGAACTATTTGAAATTATTTGCTAAGGAGCTTTTGGAAACAATTCTTTGCCAGCAGCTATTGCAAGCAGTTCCTATGCAAAACATGAGCTGTTTTGCTTGATCATATGGAAAGTCAATTCTTGATTGGATGCCTAAAATTCTTAGCTTCCAGGCGCAAATACTAATACTTGTCATTACAAACCCAAAATGCACTGTTGGTGAATATTCTGCAATATTTGCTCTTTTTTTTTTTTACTTTAGTGAACATTCTGGTCTGTAGACTCATTTGCTACAATATCTGTAGAAAGCAAGACAAAAGAACTGTGAACCCAGGTGAAGTGAAAATTGTTTAAACTATTTAGATAGGGAATCTACGTCTCTCCTTCTAGCTGGGCGGCACTTTTTTTTTTTTTTTTTTAAAGCTCATAACTTTTCCTCAAGTGCAATTTCTTGACCTGCAATGTGGTGTCTGTGGTGAAAACAGGGATACCTGTAACTAGTTTTTACTCTCCTTCTCTATGGAAGGGAGAACCAGTAGGCGTCAATCCAAGTAGGATTTTTGGAAGTGCTCAGCGTTGGTGTAGCTCATGGTCCCACTGAAGTAAAACTCCTCTTAATTTCAATCAGAGCAGAGTCAGAGCAATGCGGAGGGCTTTCGAAAATCCCACCCTACGTTTCTCTGTGGTATTGGAGTTGCCAGTGACCATCAAAGAGTCTCTGTGAGTAGTTGGATAGAGTGAGGTGATGGCTTTCCCACAAGTAACTAGTCAGCAGCCCAGTGCCAGATTAGTCAACTTTGACTTTGACTGTGGACAATACTGGACTTAACTGGATTGATGGTACTTAGGACCGGTCTTTAGTATCCAAGTCTCTTGCCCACACTCTTTGGCAATGTAAGATGGCAATGGCATATTGTTTAGCTTGCTTCCTACAGACAGATCCCTGAAGGTCCAGTTTTAGAGACCCAGTCAATAAAAGCTTCCTCTAGAGATATACAGCGCCTGATCAATGCAGCTGTGTGGACCCAAAACTTTGAGAAATTTGGAATTCAATCCTGCAAATCTTTATGCTCATGAGTAGTCTGCTCTGTTCATGTCGGTGGGATGGCTTACATAAGCAATTGCAGGATTGAGCTCCCAGTTGCTGCCAAATATACATGTGCAAAAAAACTGATCTTTTCTAAAGTCCCTGAAAACTTCTGACCTATTTTCTGGTTACTTCTGATGTAAATAAGACAAGAAGGGACGACAATACCAGATGAGCCAGGAAAGCACAGGATGCTTAGCTCTGCTAAATCCTACAGCACTGCAAGCACTAAGATTGGATGTGTTTAGACTCAATATAAACTCCTTGTTGTCTTCTTATTACATTTGAAAGAGCTACAGGAAGGAACATGCCCTTGACAGCTAGTGAGCTCCATTGAAAGATGTGTAGCAGATTCCAGTTGTGACCAGCTGTGATGTGTTAGCAGCTCAAGGATTTTAACTGAAGCCTGGTTTAAAACCAAACCAAACCCCAGAATCAAAATGGTGTCATTATCAAACATGTTGCTGTAGAGTCCAATTTTAAAAGGACAAGATTCAAACTGATGTCTGTGGATTATGTTCTGTATCATTGTATATACAAGCAGAAGAAATGCATAGATATAATGGTTACTCCTGGGGCAATTCTATGCCAAAAACATTTACAATTCTGTGCATAATATTTTAAAATTCTGCCAAATTTTGC
The DNA here is from genome assembly GCF_007399415.2 of Gopherus evgoodei. Lineage (NCBI taxonomy): Eukaryota > Metazoa > Chordata > Testudines > Testudinidae > Gopherus > Gopherus evgoodei. The sequence continues at coordinate 351,754,711 of NC_044322.1, forward strand.
ACATTTTATTTGTCAAAATAACACAATGTAATCACACCCGTTTTAATTATTTTGGTAATTTATTTCAAAACACATGTTAGCAAGTATATCTGTAACAATACAGACAACAAATATAGATTTATTTTTTAAACAAATCTATTCCTTATGTGATGGGATCCCCAGGGTGCAGCTTGGGACTGTGGGACCTCTTTGCCCCCTGAACTCTCTCCAGCCTGAGCTGTCTCTCACAGCGCCTTGAAAACCCCAGGCCAGCAGCAAACCCCTCCAGACACTGTTATCACTCAGCACAACCACATGTGGAGACCCAATGCCCGGATAGATTACATGAATATGCCCAGAGCCACTCATGAATCACACAGAAAAATGCACCAGAGCCAAATCCCCCCAGTTCCCAGTACTGTAAGAAGTATATTTTCTTATACTGCTCAAGATGAGCAATGCAGATTTATTAACTGATTCACCACTTCATCAATGGAAAGTGGATATACACCAGCCTTTGCAAACCTGAACAGATTTGCCACACACTTCATACAAACTCACTGGTAAAGATAAACAGTAAAACAAATTTATTGACTACAAAAGATAGATTTTAAGTGACTATAAGTGACAAGCAAAAAGTCAGAGTTAGTTATCAAAAGAAATAAAATAGAAGCATATAGTCTACACTCTCAACCAATGACGGGCAACCTAGGCTAGTGAGTGGCCGCTTGAGTGGCCCTCCTTCATCTTAGTGGGCTGCAAGATTGAAATTGGGCATGTGCACTAACCATGATCCCATGAATAAGATTAAATACTTTTACTACATGTTGAATATTTCATAACAAGTTATAGAAATGCTCAATCATTCATATATTAATAGAACTGTCACCAACTTCAAACAGTAAGAAAATAAATATTTACACTTACCTACATCATACTCAGTGTGACTTCCGGTTGGATCTGTCCTCCACAAGCTTTCTTAGATTAGGAGTAAGGGTTGTGCAGACACTTCACAATTCAGCACTGAGGTTTCTATCCATTAGTCTGTTGCATTTGATGTGTCCCACAGCAGAAAAGGTCTGCTCACATGTGCATGTTGATTCGAAGATTGACATCAGCTTTGCAACACAATGCTGGAGAACTAGACCAGGGGTATTCAACCAAAGTTCTTGTATACCTTTCCTTTTTAGCTTAATTTAGTCTTCATCCAGGGCATGAACATGAATTAATTCCTCCTCAAACTTCCTTTTATCAACCCTAAGCCTTTAACATACTACTCCACATTGGCTCAGATCAAATTCAAATGGATTTGAGAGCAATGAGGGGAAGGGCTTCAGGTATCTCAGAGAAGAAAAGTGGTTCTTGAAATGCTCTGCCAGTGTAGAAAGCACTTGTATGTGAACTGACGGATCATTTTCATTTCCTTGATCAGAGTGTTTGTGCAGCATTTTTTTCAGATTTTGGAAGTGAATGTAGTCACATGAAGCTAACTGAGTTGACATAAACTGCAGGTGTACCATGAATTTTCTGACACTACAATTAGTGTGGGCAAGAGGTGATTTTTCCCCCTGCAACGACTCGTTAAACACTTTCAGGTGACCAGTTATGTCGATGAGAAAAGCCACATCCAAAATCCAGTTTTTATCTTCTAACTCTGGGTACATTTGAGATTTCTGAGCAAGAACTTTCTGAGCACTTTACCACGGTTTAACCAACGTACTTCAGTGTGCATGACAAGGTCTCCATATTCTGTTTCAATTTGGTCCACAAGTTCCACAAACTGACGGTGATGCAGGGGGCAAATGTGTATGAAGTTAACAATCTGTACTACTTTGTCCATTACAGCTTTCAGTTTGTCTTTCTTGTCAAGTTTAGCGCAGAGCACTTCTTGGTGTATTATGCAATGCACACCAACTATGTCAGGTACACAAGCTTTCAACAAAGCCACAAATCCATGGCGTGTTCCTGTCATGGAGGAGCACCCATCTGTTGTAACTGATACTTTTGGAAAAAATTGTAACTCATGCTCCTTGAAGAAAATCAGTAAATGCCTCAAAAAATACCGAGCCCTGTGCTCGCCTGTGTATTCCCAAGAGATCTAAAAATTCTTCTGTCACATTCAGATTACTGTCCACACAATGAACCCATATGCAGAGCTGAGTAATGTCGTTAATATCTTTGGATTCATTGAGTGCAATACTGATAGCCACACTTGGACATACAGTTCTGAAAAGCTGCTCTGCCAGATCGGCAGCTATATCTTGCACTTTGCGATGCACAGTATGCCTGCTGACTTGCAGACATTTAACCCATTTAATAATTTCCACTTGGTTTTTAAACCCGTCAAATGAAGCATCTAAGGATTTGATGATGCATTGTTTCACTAATTCACCATCTGAGCATGGCTTTCCATTTTTTGCCCATCCAAGCAAAACAAAAGCTAGCCAAGGTCACTGTGTCACTCTCATTTAATGCTCGTCTTAAGTACCTGCTTCTGCATTTCCACAGCTTCCTTCAGATTTGAAAGCTGTCGAGCACATTGGGCAGAACTATTGGAAATTTTGCTGAGTGAGAGGCGAGAGGAATGGCATATTTCATGTCTCATAATGTTGTATTTTTTTGGAACTGATATCACCGGGTTGCAAATTAAGCAAAATGGCCTCCATTTCTGTTCAACAACAAAATAATCCAGCTCCCAACTCTCTTTTACCATTCTGCCCTCATCACCGATTTTCCTCTTTTTGACTGCTACTTCTTCCTCTGTACTTTTTGATTTTGCACTTGATTCTCCTCCTTTATTATGCCTTTTCAACACAAAGTGATCCATTATATAATTAGGAGCAAATTAAATTACCGGCAGCAGTAACATAAAAAAGTGCAATCTCCCACATCCACCAATGTCATAACCAAGACAATCTCCCAGGACAGGGTAGTTTTGCTAACTGCGCTTGCATACCTAGAGGTTGTGGGGTATGCCGATGGAACCATAGCAGCTCTTTGACTGGATGCCAAATATCTCATGGGCCACACATAGAACCCTGGTGGGCTGCAGGTTGTCCACCACTGCTCTCAGCCCTATTAGACTGGGCAACAACTAGACTAAGCAGTTTTTCTCACCTCACTGGATACTGAAGTCCTTAATATACAGATATTGTCCCTTAAATCTGGGCCAGACTCCTCAGTCTTCAGAGTGTCCTTGTTGCTTGCAGCGTAGGGTGGTGAAGGAGAGAGGCCCAGCATGTGGCCACTGTGTCTGTTTTATAACCTCAGTCCCCAGTGCTTGGGGAGCACAAGTCCAGGCATGTCTGGGGTCATTGCTGAGTCTCCAGGCAAGGTAGAGCAATTCCACTGGTGTGGCCTCATGCAGATAAATCATTTGAATTGTAGCTCCCTTGCTGGACAATAGCTGTTGAGGGGTTGTTTGATACCCCACCCAGATGTTGGTTATTTTCCTTGCTGTTGCTTCTGAGGAGCTAATATCTGGCTGATTCCCCAATTTACTGCATGTTTTAGTGACAACCATACAACACAATTTTTATAACTTCATATGCATTAATGATATACATATATGGCTAGAGAAATAACTTTCAACAGATTATAACCTTTCCCCTAAAACATGCTTTATATATCATATCACAATTATATACAGATGAAAAATATAGGGGTTACAAGACACTCTCCCAAAGGTATAGTATGTCACACCTTCACTAGGCATATTAATGCAGAACTCTGAGTAATTCATTTACATAAATGTATGTCACGCATCCCTCAGAAGCAGTGCAAAGGCTTGGGGGAGTCAGGGAGGAGCTGAGGGAGAGGGAAGGTGGGTTGTTGGGTGTGGGTGGGGGAAGTATGAAACAGTTTCTTTTTGGGGGGGAGGGATTGTTAGGGAGTTGGGAAGCCTCCCCCATGCAAATCTTGGCTGAACTGAGCCTCTTCCATTCAGTTAGGGACAACTGCCCCTCTTCCCCAGGTATCCCTGCAGCCCCTTACCCCTGTTCCCATGGGGCCCCAAACCCCTCAATCTCCCATCCTCACGTGGCCCTGCAGCACCCCTCCCATTCAGCCCCTGGGCCAATACTTTCACAACATTAGCTCCTGAGCCTGCCTCCAAGTCTGTCCCCCCACTACCACTTCTGAACCCCAATCTGTGACCCCCTTCCCCCCAGCATCCCCATGTGCCCTGATTTGTATGTCCTAATCTGGCTCTGCGGGGAGGGTGCTGTGATGAATGCTCCTGACAGTTCTGGTGTCACAGTGGCCTCTAGTGGGTGTAACGCAGAACTGCATCACTTCTTAGGCAGAATGTATTTTCTGTGGGGAAAAAAAAATTCTGCTCCAGATGTGAATTCTGCACATGAGCAGCAGTGCAGAATTCCATCAGGAGTAGATGGTACATTAATTAGGATGCTAGGCCAGGTTTAATTCCTGCTCTGCCACAGATAATCTGGCAAAGTCACTTAGTCTGTGTGTGCCTCAGTTTCTCATCTGTAAAATGGGGATAATAGCACTTTCCTACTTCACAGATGTTGTGATGATATATACATTAAAGATCATAAAGTGCTCAGCCTATTAATAGGCCATATAAGTACCATAGATTGATTATTTTATCTACTTAGAGACAAATATAAAAAAGACAAGTCCATTGCCTTGGAGGACTTACATGTAAACGGTTGATGTACAGACAAAGAATGGAGGTGGCAACACAGAGCAAAGTGACTTAAGGGTGGCATTTAGCTTGCATACCATGACTTTTTATTATTATTATTATTATTATTTTGTAATGGCTCTCATAATACTTGCCTGCTTTTGAACAGTGCTTTTGCAGTCTTTGGTCCTATTGTTGTTATTTACTATCCACTTAGCACTGACAATAACCTTGACACTGGACACAGAGACTACAGTCAAACTGTTTCTGTTGTAGTGCAAAAATGATTGAAAGCTGTGCTTGGAAATGTTTGGTAAAGTGGATACTGAGGCTCCCTTCAGCACAACATTTAGCCTCACATCCTGAAAGGTATTTAGGTGCCTAACTCTTGTTGAAATCAAGGGGAGTTAAATGCCTAAATCTTATAAGCACATGACTAACCCTAAGCATTTGTTTAAACTCTCTGGGGATGAGGGGTGGGGGAGGAGAGATTGTTAGAGGTCTATAAAGAAGTAGCTTATTCATGACGAGGGATGGATTAATACGTAGGCAAACCAGGAATATGCCTATATCCTAAATTCATGGGAGGGTGCCCAGCCTGAGCAGCGCTGTGACTCTGGGCACCAGGTTGCACTGCCACTCACTGAAACTTGGTGTGGCTGGCCCTCCTCCTTGACAGAGGGGTGGCCGGGTCAAGCCTGATGGGCACTGTGACCCCATGTGCCAAATCACAATGTCACTCCCTTGGATTTGGCCCAGTCACCCCTCTGTAGTGATGATGGGGCAGGCGGGCCAAATTTGAAAGAGTGGCATTATGACCCAGAGCATGGGATCGCAGTGTTGCTCAGATTGGCACTCGCTCCCCTACTCTGAATTTGCCTGGGGCCGACTGGTGGGGTAATCTGGCGCTGCTGATGACAATTTATTCTCTTACAGATGCTTAACTGATGCACTGGTGAATTTTGCAAAGACTGTCCCATTCAACAGTTTAAGCCATTGAACAACCATTTTAAAAGTTCCTAATTTGTACAGCTAGCAAAGAAAAATGGAGATAAGGAATGAGAAGGTAGCTTCATTGTACTTAAAATATTTTCATATTATCTCCATAAAAAAGCTGATACATAAGCCATTTCAGAAGGCACAAAATAACTGGCACAAAAATAAAGCACTGCCTTGGGCAGGAATGTAAGGAATTTTTCTCCAGACAAACTGTTGTTAAAGATGATTGGCATCCAAAAGGGAGGAGACAATCTATGTAAAGAAAGGTTTTGGTATTTCAAAAATGACCTAAGAAAATACTTGCAATCTCATTTAGAGCTGGCCAGAAAATCCAATTGGTTGAACCCAAAATGTCTCTGGAAAACAAGTCTGGTTTGATGAACTTTTGCCAAATCATCGGCAGGATTCCATCAGAAACCTGCCTGCTTTCCTGCTAGCTTGCCTGGCATGCCCTGGGGACCCTCCATTTCTATGGTCTGCAGCACCAGGGCAGCCCTGTAATGTGAACTTTCCCAGGAACCAGGGGCTGGTAGGGTCTGTGGATCTGGGACATTCAGTGTTTCCTGGATCGCTGCCAGGGAGCTGAGAGACTGGCAGCCCTGGTTCTAGGCTCCTGACTTGGTAGCAGGGAACCTGGAAGTTCTGAGAATCCTGGCTTGGAGCTGGCACTGCTGTGTGAAATTGACAAGAATGTCAGTTTCAAGTGAAAATTTCTGGTTTCTGAGAAACTTCAAAACATTTGGTTTTGGTCCAAACTGAAATTAACCCAAATTCTGAAACATCAAAACTTCTCATGAACTGAAAATCCTGAGTTTCAATGAGCTCTACTCCAGTGATAAAGTCTCCCAGTTGCGGAGAGCACGGAACGCATGGGCCTAAGACTATTCCCGTTGGAAAAGCCTAGCGCTATGAGGCCATTTACATCTGGAAAGTGACCCATCATTGACAATGATTGTGGACTGTCCCTGCTCTACAGTCTTCTCAGCTGACTGCTAGTGTAAACGGGATCAGATCACATTCAACATAATCACTGAATTGAATTTTGGCTGAAAATGTTTTCCTCTCGACCTGGTATTGAATATGGCTTAATCCTTAGCCTAGAACAAATGGAACTGTTCTGCAAATCTGCTGCTGGTGACTCTCCCAGAATGGGAGGGAAGTCTCTAGTGCTGATAAAACAGGTTTTTATGCCTCCCTCCCCTCGTTCCCTGGCATAAGTGCCAGGGAAGGGAAGTAGCTGAAGTGCAGTGCACTCCAAATATCCACAGCTGGTTCCTGGTGCCTAGAAAATATTGCCAGATACCAAAAGTTAAAGTAGGCAACTTGTGGAAATGGGCCATTTTGATTTACCACTTCAAAGTCTTTTTTCCTCTCCTGCTGGTAATAGCTCACCTTAATTGATCACTCTCATTATAGTGTGTATGGTAACACCCATTGTTTCATGTTGTGTGTGTGTGTGTGTGTGTGTGTGTGTGTGTGTGTGTGTGTGTGTGTGTGTGTGTGTGTGTGTGTGTGTGTGTATATCAGATGTAGCCGTGTTAGTCTGGATCTGTAAAAGCAGCAAAGAGTCCTGTGGCACCTTATAGACTAACAGACGTTTTGGAGCATGAGCTTGTATTCACCCACGAAAGCTCATGCTCCAAAACGTCTGTTAGTCTATAAGGTGCCACAGGACTCTTTGCTACTTTTATATATATATAAACTTCCTACTGTATTTTCCACTGCATTTGTCCTCTGAAGTTGGTTTTAGCCCACGAAAGCTTATGCTCAAATAAATTTATGAGTTTCTAAGGTGCCACAAGTACTCCTGTTCTTTTTGCAGATACAGACTAACATGGCTGCTACTCTGAAACCTTCCATTTTACTGTATTTTGTTGATAATTCCATTTATCTTCAGAGCTTGCTGTGATTGAATAAAATGCTGTTGAAGACTATTTAAAAATCATTGTCCCCTTTAAATTCTGTTAGCTGCGGTAATAACACATTGCTTGCATGTGGAGCAGGAGTCCCTTCTCTCCCAGTACCTGTATTCCCTATTTTTTTTTGATGGCTTACAAGCTACCGCACAGCATCAACCAGAGGGATACCAGATCTTGCGGGAGGATAAGTATGTTGCCTAATCCAAAACTTATTGACGTCAGAGACTGTCATTAACTTCAGTGAGCTTTGGATCAGAACCTTGAAGATCTAATTTCTATCTCCAATGACTGTGACGCTTTTCTTTCTTTCTTTCTTTTTTATTTTAAATTCCTCCTTGTGACCCTGATCTTCAGGAGAGCCCCAATTAGAAAAGATCTAAATGGCAAACTAAACAGCAAATAATCGATTGCTCAGCACAGATATATGCCCCGAGCATGTAAATGTAACCGCTCAGGCCCTTCTTTATTACAAATGACGGTTCATTGAGTGACTAACAATGCAAGGCACTTTGTGCAAATGTGAAATGTTGTTATGAACTGCCTCCTTTGCTCTGTTACTTGCCATATCAGTGCCAACAAGGCAAATCTTCCCACGCTGTGGTGAGTCCTCTCCTAGCTCCTCCTCATATATTTATGCAATCATTTAAAAAAAAAAAAAGGGGATGGTGGGGGGAAACTAGGAATAACAAGAACCAGAAGGAGAAATAGAAGGAAAAATCCATGGTAGCTAAACTTCAGAGCTGTTTACTCCTGGCTGGCTTCTATTAAAAGCATTTCATAGTTATGAAATGCTAGTGCTTTATTAACTTTATGCCCACTAGCAAAGCATGACCTTCAAGCAATTATTCTGGATGGTAAAAATGCAACCGTATCTCAAAGAAGGGATGATGGAAGATCAAGTCTTACACTGCTATCACCACAGGGATAAAATACCAGAAAGGGAATTCTGAGTTAAATCTTGGATGTGTTTTAAGTAGTGATTATGTGAAAGTTACTGGTAGGCCCCCTTAACAGCTTACAAGCAGCCAGTAGGGGGAAGCAGAAGCCTCACGTACACAGTAACCTGAACTTTTGAACTATCTTTTCTCTTCTGCCTCAAAGCGGAGAAAACTTGCTTCAAACCAGTTTTTACTGAACAAATAACAGAAGCGCGAGGTTTGACAACCACCAATCAATGTTAACACGGCCAGGGTCTTTGTCTGAATGTGTATAAAAAGTTTGTGAAATTTGTATGAGACAGAGTCTTTTGTACCAAGGTCCAGGTCAAGGTCCTTTCTTCTGCAGAATAAAGCATATTTTCCTTATCTCTATCAGACTGTTATTGGCTCGCAGCTGGCAGACCCGATATTTTGATAACAATTATATTCTCTATTTTCCCTGTTGTGTATCATGATACCTGTTAGCAGTGGCTTCAAGACCTAATCACTCCTTATATAACTGAGTAAGTCTGGTAAAATGTTCTCACTGTGTGCATAATGATGTGACTAATTTCATTACTTATTCTGAGCACTCATCCAGTTAGCATGATGCTGAGATTACTCGGCTCCTGTCAGGATTGGGTCTGTGGCTTGTGTATTTATGGCGGAAATGACAAAGAAGACATTTGCATTGGTTTGGTAATGGTTTTACTAAAGCCCAAGGCTACCTGATCTTATTCAAATAGAAGTACTGAATTACTTCAGTGAACATTGCGATCAGTAACTAAACCGTTTCTTATTGCAGGGTTATGGCAGAACGCTGATTTATGGAAGAGAATTCCTAGGAAAAACATAGGGCCAAATTCTCTCCATAGACTTCAAGAGAGGATCCAGTGATTAGGTACTAAGCAGGGACTTGGGAGCATGTTCGTTTGTACAGCGCCTAGCACATTGAGCTGCTGATCCATGACTAGGGGCTACAGCAGTATAAATAAGGACTTGGGTTCGAGTCCCTGCTCTGCCACAGACTTTCTGTGTGACCTTGGGCAAATCACTTAATTTCTCTGTGCCTCAGTTCCTCAATACATATAATGGGGACGATAGTGCAACCGAGGTGCTGTCACAAGGTGTTCAACTCACTGCTTGTCTAGTGCCTCCTCCTAATCACTACACAGTACAGTGTGGATGCAGCCTACTTTTCACTGCAGTATGTAGCTACACATACACTACTGTAGACAAGGCCTATTTGAGATCACATACTTAACCAAATACATAATAAAATACACTGCAGCATGTGCAAGCAGTAAGAAAGGCTACCAGGGAACTGACACCAAATGCCAAGGAGGTGCTGCTACTATTGAAGGAGCATTTTGACGAAGTGCTGAACCTTATAGGTCAGGCAGATGAAAGCATTTTAGATGTGCTAGCTGAATGGGGAAGCTTGCAAGGCACAATGGATATTGTCAGTGAGCCATCAGAAGAAATAGAATGAGCAGTGAAGCAGTTAAAAATGGGAAAGCTGCAGTAACAGACAATACAACAGCCGAGCTTCTATGAACCTGTGGGACAATTGCTATGAAAGCATTAGGAAAAATATACAGATTAGGCTAAAGGGAGTAGTTGTACCAGTTGTGAATATTTATAGAGGTATAAGCTTATCAGTACCAGGAAAAAATCATGATTAAGGCCAATTTTAGAGGAAGTAGTAGATGAAAAATAGTGCACCTTCAGACCAGGTTGAAGCTGCATTGATCAGATATTCATGCACTGACAATTAATAAGGGTTGGGGTTGGGAAAGAAGCAAGAATGGGGATTAAAGATGTTTGCTGTTTTTCTTGACTTCACAAAGGCATTTGATTCAGTTTGGAGGAAAGCATTATGGAAAGTAGTAAAATCATATGGACTTATAGATAAAATCATTGCAATTATAAAAAACATGTACAAAGCCTCCTCTAGTGCCATAAGAAATGGTGGAAAGTTAAGCAACTGGTTCACGTCAAAGCCTGGTGTAAAACAAAGGAGTATGGGACCACCATTGCTCTTCTTGATCATGTTCTTACACTGAATATTAAGAATGTTAGAGGAGTTGGAGGGCATGACATTGGGTGATCTAGAGTTTAAGCTCTGTAGTTCATGCAGATGACCATCCAATTGGCAGACATGTTTGAATTGATATGATACTCCTTGGAAAATTGGTATAGTTGACTAGGACTTACAATAAATGCCAAGAAGACACAGTGGTTGCATCTCGGAAAAGGGACTGTAGCGAAGCGATGACTCATCGGCCCAGCGCCTCCTGCTGGTTATCCTGGGAATTAGCTCGATTCCAGCCCAGAGTGCCTTCTGCAGGCCAGTGGCTCATCCGCAGCTGGCCCCATGTCCTTCCTGGACCCCAGTGCCCTTTACTCAGAGGTCTGTCCCCAGGAGTACCTCCACTCTCTGGGTCTCCCCTCCCAGAGGAACCACTACCCCTCTATCTCCACCTTCCCTCGGTGGCTACTGCCAATTGTCATCTGGCCCCCACTCACTGGGGCAGACTCCACTCTGTAAAGGCCATTCATCATTGGCAATGAGATTGGACCAGCTGTCTCTGCCTAACCTCAGGCTGCACCTCTGCAACCCCTGTATCTTCTTTGGCCTTTAGCAAAGCCTGCAGCCTGAGAATATGCCAGGCTGGAGCTCCCCAGCTCCTCTTGCCTTTCCCCAGCCCTGCTCCACTCCCGGTACCTGAGCTCCCAGGCAGCCAGGTCCTTCTCTCTCCATGGCTAGAGAAAGACTCCTCACAGCTCCTGGCCCACAGACTCTTATCAGGGCCAGTTGAGCCCTAATTAGCCCTAATTAGCCAGCCACACCTATGGCAGCCACTCCCTCAGCTGCTTTCACTGTTTTTTTCAGCCACAGCCCTCTCCAGGGCTGCTTTTAACCCCTATTCTGCAGGAGTGGGGTGGCCACCCCATTACAGGGACAGTAGACAAACAGATGTAAATTAGATCCTCAAGAGCCTGATCCAGAGCTCATTGATGTAAAATCTTACCTCTACCTTGGAAGCTTGATCAGTGCCGATGGTTCCATTAAGGATGAGGTTAAAAGGTGATGTGCTTTAGTGCTAAAGTGATTTGACAAATTTTCAATGTGTTAACTGTCCTACTTTACGGTCTGGAAGCAGTTGCATTAATTGAACCAGACATCAGAATGCTGGAGGCAGTAGAGATGAGCTCTTCGGAAGATGAAAGGTGTAAAGTGGAATGATTTTAAGAAAAATGAGGACGTTAGAAAGAGAGGGTGTATGCAGGACTGACTAGAGTCAAACCGATTACATTGGTGGGAAAGCTACTCAAGACCAACAGATAATAGGATGCTCAAGAAAATAATGCAAAGACAACCAAGATCAATCTGACTGAGAGACTGGCCACCAGTTAGATGGTGGGACATTGTAGATAGGGACGTGACCTGGCTGGGCTTAATGAAGGAATGAGCTGTTATAGTTGAAGCCAGCAATGCTGTACTGTAAAGTTGCTTTGGGATGAGAAGAATCACCTGGGAAGATAAAGTGAAGAACGACACTCCTACCCCTACAGGAGGCAGAGAATACCGTTCTGATCGATGTTCAGATCAGATCTAGGCATCCTGACCAGCTGAAGCTACTTCTCCCTGAGCTGTGAGAATAGCCTGCGACCCTCCTTTCCATGTGCATCTGTTTATGATTGACGATATGTTCAGAGATAGGAAAACTCACATTTGTTTTTTCAAAGAAGCATGAGTGCTGCTGAGCTCTGTGTTCTGCCTGTGGGGAGCCATTGAGACATTTCACCTGCATTGTGTGTGTGTGTGTGGGGGGGCGGGGATTGGATATCACTGGGGAGGGCAGGCAGGAACAGCAGAAGGGTGAGAAAGCTATGAAATGGGGTAATACCCACCCCCCATTTGAAGGTGGCAGCCTTGCGAGGAGGCGGGTGAGAATGGTATGCGGGGGAGTTTGTGACAGGTTTTCCTGAGGAACAACCTGAACAACCCTCTGTCCCACCAACCTGGGCTGCCTCTCCTACTGTTACACAGCTATAAACCTCTGGCAGGTGCTGCACTTACACAGACATCCACAGGCAAGGACACACCCAGCTGAGTTACGTGGATGCTTTCCTCAGCCACTCATGAACCAACAATAGAGCCACTCCAGCCAATTCCCCGCATTTCCCATCTCGCACCCTAGAACTGTATTTTCTCACACTGGTCAGAAGCCTGACCAGTGAAAGTTCATTACCCAGTCTGCCCCTCCCTCAGTGTGAAGAGGACACATAATAACTTTTGTAAACTGAGCTGAGATTTCTCAACCACTTCAACCAAAACTCACTGTTTTAGGTAAAATATAAAATAGATTTATTAACTACAGAAAGACAGATTTTAAGTGATTGTAAGTAGCAAGCATAGAGATCAAAGTTGGTTACCTAGGAAATAAAAGTAAAGTCACAGTCTGAGCTCTACAAACTAAACAGGATTTGAATCAAGCAGTGTCTCAGCCTGACAGATGGCATAGTTCCTCAGTACACAGGCTGGAACTCTTTTTTCCAGCCTGGGATCACCCTCCCCAGTTCAAAGTCTTTGTCCTCCAGATGTGTTTGTAGGTGTTGGGTTGTGAGGGGAGTGAGGCCAACTCACTTTTTTATAGTTTCTTCCAGCTTGCCAGAAAGATTTTTAGATATGGGGATCAGTCAGTCCCCATTGGTCAAGCAGTCTCCATTTTCTACATGTTCTCTCTGAGAAGACTTTTGGGATGGCTGTTGGGAGTGGATTCCCTTTAATGGGCCATCAGTGCATCTGGCTGGTCCTTTGTTGTACCTGAAAGGCAAGTTGTGGGTGTTCCCAACCTCACAACATATTTCAGTAACACACACAAAGCAAAACTTCATAACTTCACGTACAGTGATAGAACCTACAATCCAACAGGATATTAATGTTCAACGGATCAAGACTTTTAAAATGATACCTCACAAGGCATACTTCATACAAAACATGTCATAATTGTATGACAGTGGGGAGTATAGGGGTTCCAGGGTGCTACTTTGAGGTACAGAGTGTCACAGAGCTACATTGACAAAAAGCTTATTCTAGGTCGGTCCCTCTGGGTATGGAAAGCTCATGGGATTTGAGTTCAGGGAGCTCCTGTTTATATTGTTTTGAAGTGAGATGTTTTCATAGGGGATGCAGGCATTAGGGCCAGTTCTGAGTTGGAGTGACTACTGTTGTAGCTTGCTATGTGGGGTCCTTATTTGCAGCTGCATCCCTTTAGCATGGCCCTGCATTCTCTGAGGTACTGAAGATGGTGGAGGATCTTTGTAGTCTGGAGCCACATTCTTCCTGGCTGGTGAATGCCAGTGGGGAGTGTGAGATTGTCATTACCTTCCTGAAGGAAAAGGCAAGAAACTAGCAAGGGATGCCAACAAACTGGTCAACTATTATCCTGTGTCTGCTCTCCCCAGTTTCTTGCCTCTCCTCAACACTCATCATAGTGAGATGTCATGGAGTTCCTTCGTCTTTGTCAATCTGGATACCATCTGTTTATGCAGGAGCTACTGCAGCAGTCATAGTGGTTGGTGATTTCTTAATAGTGGTTGAAGAAAACCAAGGGTGAAATTCTGGACTCACTGAAGTCAATAGCAAAACTCTCATTGACTTCAGTTGGGTCAGGATTTCACCTAAATATCTGTGTTGATAGGATTAGATCTGCTAGATGCCCTTTATGTTGTGCATGAAGACAAAGAGGGGTTTGATGTGAATGGGGTGCTGTGGAGCTTAGTTTTTATCGCGGTCCCAGAGGATAGTGATCTCTATGCCGGTACACTCACGGGGAGTTCTACAGAATTCCGTCTAGTTCACCTCTTTGTTCAATCTGCACGTGAGACTGCTGGTGGATTAGTATGGAAACCTGGATTATGCATCTTCATTAGCAGAATGACTCCCAGAATTATGTGTCTGTCTCTTCTGATTCAGCTGGCACAGGTGAGTGCCTTCTCCAGTGCCAGGTGGAGACTGGGCTGTGGGTGAAAGATGGTTGAATGAGCTGGCTGGTGAGCCTCAATTCAGGTGAGACAGATGTTAGTGGCTAGGGACAACAAGTGAAGGGCTGAAAATTATAGCTGGGATTTTAGCACCCAACTTGCTCAGGCTGCTTTGAAAATCGCATCTGACATGTGCCTTTAAACGTTCCTAAAGCCAGTATAGCTGCCATTTCACTCCAGTTGATCTGCATGTGAGAGTGAGGCTACCCTTAATACGTGTGGCTGCCACCTCTCACTGTCTTCAGTGAAACTGAAGCTATGCCCACAGGCAACATGGCTGCCACTCTATGGTTCAGGGGGCCGGACAGGGCACTCGAACTGTGAGGAGCAGCAGACACATTATGAAAAGTGGAGTGGGAGAGTGAGGGGAAGCAAGGCACTCATGGTAGCTGGAAGCTAGGGGGCAAAGGGGGTCCTGAGGGCTGTAGGGGGATGTGGGGACAGGTGAGAACAAGGAGGGTGCAGAGGATGATGATGGGGCAGGAGATGGAAGGGATAAAATGGCATCTCCTCAGTCTTGAGGGTGGGGGTGGTGAGTCAGGGGTGCCCCATTCTAGCAGCCGGTGCGAAGCAGTGTTGCAGTAATGTCAACTCTCACAAATCGTGGAATTTTGCACCTGCAGGAGGAGCTATTATGATGATGCAAAAAGCTCCTCCAATCCCATGATTTTCAGGGCTGGGCACAGCTCTGTGTGAGAGCCTTGGGGCTGAGGACACAGTCTAGGGCCTCGAGTCTAGCAGCAAAAATTCCCTCCTTCTGATACCTTGGGAACTTTCCACTTGGGATCTGGGGGAAAGAAGCAGCCCAGGAGGAGTCAGGAAGTTGGTGCTGAAAGGTCCAATGAAGGGGGAAGAATCACAGGGGGTAGAGAGTGAAGCAATGCAGGGGCAGGAATGGCAACCCTCTCCTCACCCCTAAAATAGGGGAAGTGGAATCTTCATCTGAGCAGCCAGGGAGAGGTATGCATTGTTGTGTGCATTGAAGGTTGATTTTTCCACCTGAAAGGATCACATTTACATAGCCACAGGAGTAGAGGGGAATTAAAAAGTCAAAAGTCAGTCTAAAAAACCCATCAAATTTAAAATCTCATGATGTGTGGGGACAATCTTATGACTTTGGGGGATCTAAGTCATGATTTTTGATCTCTTGAGGTTGGCAATGCTGGATATAGGGCCAGATCCTTAGCTGGTCTATGCTGACATAACTTCATTGACGTCAGTGGAACTACATTGATTTACACTAAGTGAGGATCTGACCCACCATATCAAATTCTAATCTCATTTTGATGGGTGCAAGGGCTTGTTCCTGGGAGACGATGAGAGCCTCCTGGGAGTTGAGGATTCAGAACCGCACAGACAGTTCTCAGCATGCTAAAGTACAGTACTGGGTTTCCGATCTGGAGTAACTCCACTGAAGTCAGTGGAGTTACACTGGGTTAAATTCAGAATATCTAAGACAGGAATTGGGTAAATATTCTTTATAATACACAATCTATGTGGATCTATTACAATGATTAAATAAATATATGTCAGAGCTTCTCCAGTCCCAATCCCCAAATCCTCAGAGTTTATTCTTCAAAACCCTTGATTTGAACAGTGGGGGATTCCACGAAGCACCTTTTTCATCACCTACAAATTATACCTTCTATTCACAATTCCTATGAAAGCAAATGATTAAGTGAGAATTGGCTGCTAGAAAATGTTTAATGAACTCCTGAAAAAATCAGCATGAGGAGTCCCACAATTTTCAGAAAAGTGAGTTCAGTACTAAAATCCTTGGAATATAATTATGTTGTTCTGTTGACTTATAACCCCTGCTGCTTGTGAAAATTAGGAACTTTTGGAAAAAGTCATTTATATAGAGAGGAAGTGAACCATGCAGGTTCTGATTTCTTGTTTTCCATGTTAAGTCCCTATGATATATTGTTACTTGAAGAGGTATATTGAAACAAGAGGTTGCTTGATGTCGAAGGTCTGTTAAATAATTTTTGGTTCCTGATCCCAGCTGAGTTTTATAGTTCAGTTGGTCTACAGCTATCTCCAGTGGGTTGTCAGATCTCTGGTATGCTGCTGGTTACTTAGGAAACTTATTTTCTGGTACAAATACCAGCAATGTGTAAAAGACAATATTACTAGCTCAGTTATTTAAGTGTTTTGCCTCATTAGATAGAGAGACTTATACTGTATCAATTCTTATCTACCTTTCCTCAATCACACTTGTAGCTCATATGTGTTTCATAAAGGCATGCATGTCAAAGTTTGTTATGTATTATGCAAAGCACATTTGGCTCCTGCTCCATTGTCAGTGGGAGCATTTCCATTGACTTAATTGGGGGCAGGATTTCACCCAAAGAAGGCAATATTCTCTTCTTCTGATCCACATGCCCTATTGCATGTGTTGTACACTTCCCAAGTTCCTTATATGTGCAACCCTTCTGCCAGGTGGAGCCAGCAGCAAGCAGGGCGGGGTTCAATATCTAGGGATTTCAACAATACAACACAGAACCAGCTCAAGCCCCCACCCAGTAACCTGGGAAAGTTACACACCACCCCTGGGCATCTCTGAGAGACAATACTTCCCCACTCACAAGCACAGAGTCAGAGTGTAGAAAAGAAACTTTTAATGAAAGGAGGGAAGTGACCTGTTGTCACACCTCAGCTGCTAGAAGAGGGCCTCATCCTCCCTGATTGAACTAATCTCATTATCTGTAGACTGATTCTTGCCAGCATATTATACCTGCCTCTGGAAATTTTCACTACATGCATCCAATGAAGTGGGTATTCACCCATGAAAGCTCATGTTTCAATATGTTTGTTGGTCTATAAGGTGCCACAGAACTCTTTGCCGCTTTTAGAGATTCAGACTAACATGGCTACCCCTCTGATATTTGACGCAAATTAACAGTGGAGTTTTAACAAAGTGATCCCCTATAATCCCTCATCTGTACATTGTTGCAGCCTAGCTACCTATCAGCATCCCTTAAGATCCAACGAAATTTATCCATGTGGCACTCTTTGAAAATAGAAACACTGAGGAGCAGTGGGGGCAGGAAAAAAATAACCCAATTGACGGGAGTGGAAAAACTCAATTACAGAGATAAAAGAGACAGCCCAGGCATATGTTTCTTAGCTTTAGATCAGACCTGCCAGCTCTCATTATTTTCTAGCAAGCTTCACTTTTCTCCATTAGAAGAGGCTCCAGCTACATGTTCACTTGAAGAAATCTCATGCCTGCCTTGCTCACCTGAGCCAGTGTTATCAAAAACAGGCTAAATGCTGCATAATGGGAGGTAGCAACACGGATGTGAAATTTTCAGAGGGAATAAAGGTAGCCAAGAGTGGGGGGCCAGTGGAAGTAAGCTTTAAAAAAAGACCTAGGTGAATCAGATAATCAAAACCTCAGCGTTAAATAAAAGGCCCCACTAATAACTGAGAAAGTGAGACAACACAGAATGCAGCGGAGGGAGATCACATTTGTCTGAAGAGTGAAAGGGGCCAGGGTGAGTGAAGTGGGTACAACGGTCACAGTTTTCTTCATTCAGCATCCACAAACTTCTTACTCTCCGGAAGTGTTGTTAGATCTGTCTCAGGGTACATCTACACTACCCACCGGATCGGTGGCTAGCGATCGAGCTATCAGGGATCAATTTATCGTGTGTAGTGTAGACACAATAAATCAATCCCCGATCGCTTTCCCGTCGACTGCTGAACCCCAGCTCAATGAGAGGCGGAAGCAAAGTTGACGGGGGAGCGGCAGCTGTCAATCCCGCGCCTCAAGGATGTGAATAAGTAATTTTAATTCAATCTAAGATATGTCGACTTCAGCTACGCTATTCTCATAGCTGAAGTTGAGTATCTTAGATCCATCCCGCTCCCCCAGTGTAGACCAGGTCTCAGTGTCGGACTGCACACCACTTTTCAGCTTTAGCTAGTTCCCCCATGATCTGTCCTTGAGCACTGAGAGACAGATTTCCCCAAAGGTAGGAGGGTAGGACTCTGTGTGTTGCATCTTTTTAATCTAGAACTGATTTATGTGCTTGGCTTGTGCAAAGAACAGGCACACATTATAGATGTATAGAGTATTTGTATATTTTATAGAGCCATACACACAATACATATGCATGCACCCAATATATCTTACATCTAAAAAACGACATTAAAAGAACATTATTAAAGTTGCAAAGTCAAGTACTCAGCTGTTAGGACATGCCAGAATTAATGTTGCCTGTGCAGCCTTAATCTATCCCCCTTGTGCATATACATTGTGATATAGTCTTTAATTTCATGATCACATACTATTTTTTCCACGTCTCATTCAGTGCACAGAGGCGACACGCACTGGAAATGAATCAGGGCCGCATAGTGAAAGAAGCTGATGGCTGTACATCTCCTGCCTCAAGTGCTGCAGAAGTTGGAACGTGTGCAGTGAATGAGGGAGGCTGGTGGCTGGAAGAGACAGGATGACCTCAGAATTAAGGCAGTCGAGTGCTGCCCTAGGGAACTGGCTTTGATCCCGGCCCCTGCCACAGAATTCTTATGTGATTCTGGGCAAATCACTTAAACCAAAGTGGTCCCTAATTATGTGTGCCTCATTTTCTGGGTGCCGAACCCGAAACTGTGGGGTCTGATGTGTGGAAGTGCTGAGCACTCATAACTGCAACTGAAGTCAACAGGAGCTGAGCTTTGAACATACGAAGTGCTATATAATGTTAAGTACTCTGAAAAGTCAGACCAGAGGGGTTTCAAATTGGGCATCCGGAATTAGTAGACACTTCTGAGCTGAATCTCACTGTGCTTCACCTCCCAATCTGTAAAATGGAGATAATACCAGCCCTCCCCTCATACATGTGTTGAGTATTGTAGCGGGGTGACCATCCACTCCAGCCTGGAAGGGGTTGTAAAAGCCCTGAAGAGGGCTGGTGCTGGGCAAAGTAAAACTATGGCTGATTGGGGGAAGTGGCTGCAGCTGGGACCATGCCCAAAACTGAGCAACAGGGCCTTATAAGAAGGCCAGGGAAGCCAAAGGGAGCAGTCTCACCCTGACTTGAGAGGGAGGCAGGCAGGCAGGCCTGGCTGCTGGGGAACTCACCCAGGGGACCTAGAGGGAGGCAGGGCTGGGGAAAGGCCTTAGGAGCTGGGAAGCCCTAGGCCAGCAACTCCCCAGGCTGCAGGGCCTAGTTCTAGGCCCCCTAGGTATGGGGCTTGCAAAGGAGCAGGTGGAGGGTGGGTAAAGGCAGCCAGTCTAAACCCCTTGTTGCCTGTGATGATTGGCTTATAGACTGCAGTCTGCCCCAGGGTGCTGGGGCTAAAGAGAGACTGGCAGTAGCCATGACTGAGGTGACATGAGAATAGGGAGTGGGGGTTCCCCTAGGGTGGGGAAACCCAGTAAGACTGTGGGGTACTGCAGGAGGCAGAACCCTGGGATAAAGGCACTGGGGTCCTGGGAGGGACACAGGGGCCAATGTCAAGTGAATCACTGGCCTGCAGAGGGTGTTCCTGGGTTGAAGAGCTAATTCCCGAGGATGACCAGCAGGAGGTGCTGCTGGGTGAGTCTGAGCCAGCTTACGCATATAAATTAAGGTTTGTAAAGCACTCAGGTAACTCTCGTGATGAGCCTCATAGAAAAGCTCTGGGGAAAATTAATAACTATGTCTTCATAGCAGAATTTGACTAGCATGCAGTCAATACAGTCTAGGGACACATTAAACAGTGAGCATAAAACAAAATATTGAATAGCTGCTCAGTCAGTGAACACCAGCCATCATGTACACTGTACGAGGCAGGGGTTCAGTGGAAAAAGTAGTTTGTAATCCTATAATTAAAGACTATATCGTAATGGATGCACACCAGAGAACCAAATTAAGGTTGCACTGGTGATCTTAATTCTGGCATTTCCTAAGTTTTAAGTGCTTGACTTTGCAACCTCAGCAGTGTTCTTTTAACATAGCTTTCTGCATGTAATACAAACACTGTCATAAGTATATTAGACCAGGGTGAACTCTGGAAAAGCTTTCTGTGACTATTCCCTCACCTTTTACACCCAGGGGTTTGTCTGTGTCCATTTCACCATCACTTTTTGTGAACAATCATTCAACTGCATGTAAGCTCAGCCTTTCCTGTCTCTGACTTGTGTGTTTCATTAGCCAAATGAACCTGGAAAGGTGAAGTGAAATTTAGGGATATCTGTCATCCTCACCTTCTAGTTCTGTTGCACTTGATTAGACACATGTCCAAACAGTGATGCTTGCAAGAAACAAGAAAATTCAAGGAGACATGAGTGAAATCTCAGAATGAAGATTGGATTTAGTATCTGCCTTCAAAATGAACAAACGTACTCTCATGGATGAGCAACTTAGACCTTTCTCCCATGCTGTGGCCATAAAACTGCCAGGTGGGTGTAGGGTTGGCAGAGTAGTTCCCAAATCCTAGGTTACATGCATCTAATTAAGCCCTGTGGTGGGGCGAAGACTCACCAGCGTGGCACCTCCTGCTGGTCGTCTCGGGAATTAGCTGTTTCCAGCCTGGAGGCCCCTGCTCTAGAGGCAGCAACACCACTCTCAGGCTCTCGGTGATGGGAACCTTCTCCCCAGTATCAGCCCTCCCGTCGGATTTGCATCCTGGCTTGCATCCAGTCTGCAAGGCCATCGTCTGGCAATGCCTCCCTGCCCATGTCTGCCCAGACCTCCACCTTGCTCTCCCAAGCCACTTGCCACACTCAGCTCCAGTGTTGTGTGTCATTGCCAGCATCCGCTACCCTGGCTCTGGTTCTGTGGTTCCCACTGCAGCTCGGCCCTGGCTCCCCATTGGTGGGGCTCATTTCCACAGCTCCAGCTCAGCTCTGGCTCTGGCTGCTGCTCTCTCCTTGGCTCTCCCTTACTCTGCCCAGGCAGCCCCAGCTCACATGAATGACAGGCCCTGGGCTCTTGACTTCCTCATTGGCCTGCCTGCCCTGTCAACCCAGCTGACTTGGAGCTCTAGCCTCTCCCCATTAGCCCCAGGGACTGTTTGTTGCAGGACCCTGATTCGTCTACTGCCCTCCCCCTCTCTCCTGCTTTTGGGAGAGGGAAAACCAAAACCCCACAAAGTTTCAATATGGGGTCAACAGCCCCATTACAGCTGTATTTCTCTCTACTCTCCTTTTTTTGACTCTCCCAGCACGAAGTGAAAACAGAGGCAGCCACAGTAGCTTTTTTCCAGCCTCCTGGCCTTGGGAGTGGCCCAGCATCAAGGAGGTGACTTATAGCCAATTCCCACTCTTTGTTTTGCAAGGACTTCCCTTCCCACCAGTGAAACTCAGCTTGCCTGCAATCAACTGCCTGTTTTCATTATGGAGGGGAAATTCCTCCCTTGGATTAAAGTCAGGGGCCTCTTAGTTGATCTCTTGTCCTCAGGTCATTTCCCACAAAAGGAGGCGAGAACTGAGAAGGGTGGTGCCCTCCCTGCTCCAAGTCAATAATGGCTTTTGGGGGAAGGCTCCACACACCTCCACAACTACAAAACATCACCATAGCTTGAAAGCCCCTTTTGGATGGCAACGTATTGTAGCACCCACCACATCTCATGTCTGGATAATTCTCCCTGCTTTCTCTACATGCAGCATTATCACTGAAAACCAAAGTCTTGCTCTTTTTTCATCTGTGCATCCCTATTCCTAAAAAAATCCTTTGCTTCATCTGTAAATCCGTTCTATCTGCCTATATTAACTGTGTCTTTCTAGGTTTTGATGCTGCAGTCATCACTGAGTACCTAGCAAAGCATTTAAAACATTATATTGTGTGATAGATCCAGGCCAGTTGGGAACAACAGAGTAGTCAAAGGGAGATATACTGGCCACTGTATAAGCAGTTTTCTGTTCCCTGAGTGACCAAAGCAGGGGCTGCTCCAGGGTAATGAGAACACCTGACTCCAGTTAATCTGCTAAGAGTCAGGTGAGGCAGTTAAGCATCTGACTCTAATTAAGACCCCTCTGATGCTATAAAAGGGCTCACTCAAGTCAGGCCAAATGGTGCCAGGGAGCCAGAGGAGAGAGAGTGTGTGCGAGGAACTGGAAGCAAGAGGGGTGCAAGAAGCTGAGTGAGCAGGCATACTGCTGGAGGACTGAGAAGCACAAGCGTTATCAGACATCAGGAGGAAGGTCTGGTGGTGAGGACAAAGAAGGTGTTGGGAGGAGGCCATGGAGAAGTAGCCCAGGGAATTGTAGCTGTCGCACAATTGTACCAGGAGGCACTTTAGACAGCTGCAGTCACAGGGCCCTGGGCTGGAACCCAGAGTAAAGGGTGGGCTTGGGTTCCCCCCCCGACCTCCCAACTCCTGATCAAACACAGGAGGAATTGACCTGGACTGTGGCTTCTACCAGAGGGGAAGGTCTCTGGGCTGTTTCCCGACCCACAGAATGAATTTGTGAGGCCAGCAAATTCGCCAATAAATGCAGGACCCACCAAGGTAGAGGAGGAGTTTTGTCACAATTAATATGATCGATCTCTCTTTCCTCCACACCTAGGGGGATTTTTTTTAAATAAATACTCCAGTGGGAAAAGTAAATCAAAGAAATTGGATTTGTATTTTGCCCTGAAGGTAGCAAGCTTTGTGATATGTCTAATCTTCCCTGGAAACAAGTTCCAGAGTCTTGACACAGTTTCTGGGAAAGTCTGGTCCCTGATGACATTTCTGTAGTTCCATAGATACATAGGTGTCCTGGGAGATCATAGTCACGGAGAGCGAAGTGGTCTAGAAAGTAACATGGGCCGGTCTTATGAATGACATCTTAAAAAAAGATGATGTGTGGTTTTTTTAGGCCATGCTCTTGATTCTTGAACTCCCCCTACCCACCCCCAGGGCATGTGCATGTGATAATTGGTGTTGCCCACTCTCCCGCATGTATTGGATAAAGGGATTTTTTTTGGCCCCTACCGCATGACCTCTCACCCTCACATTGGCCCATCTCCTGCCCAGCAATTAATCCTGTCCCACAGTGCCCCATCAGTTCTGTCCCCACCCAACTCCCCTCAATTCAAGGGTGCAGGATCATTAATCACGTCCTGCTATGAAGGACCATTACTCTTGGAAATGTGTGTGAAATAGTGGATGGCTTTGATGCAATGGTATTCTCTAACTGCAGCATGATGGTAGATGGCACACACATTGCAATTTTGGCCCCAGACCATCTTGCGACAGAGTACATCAGTAGAAAGGGCTACTTCTCTATGGTATTGCAGGTGCTGGTGCATTACTGGGGCTGTTTCATTGATATCAACATGGAAAGTGCATGGTGCATGATGCATGCATCTTCAGGAACACTGGCATGTACAGAAAGCTGAAAGCAGGGACTTTCTTTCCAGACCAAAAGATTCCAATGGCAGATGTTAAAATGCCCTTAATGATCCAGGGAGACCCAGTCTACCCCTTGATCCTGTGGTTCATGAACCTGACACTGGAAATATGACAGCAGCAAGGAGCACTTCAACAACAGGCTCAGCATGTGCAGAATGATTGGTGAATGTGCATGTGACAAAATAAAGGCTCGCTGGTGATGCCTTTTTGACAGGTTAGACTTCAGTCAGGAAAATATTCCTATATATGGTCATA
Source organism: Gopherus evgoodei (assembly GCF_007399415.2). Taxonomy (NCBI): domain Eukaryota; kingdom Metazoa; phylum Chordata; order Testudines; family Testudinidae; genus Gopherus; species Gopherus evgoodei. The sequence goes on from NC_044322.1 coordinate 351,778,812, forward strand.
GCAGCCTGCTGTGCTCTGCATAACATTTGTGAAGCCAAGAGGGAAAAGTTTCCCCAGGGGTGGAGGGTTGAGGTGGATTGCCTAGTGACTGATTTTGAGTAGCCAGATATCAGGGCTATTAAAAGGGCTCAATGGGGGTGGCTATTCAAATCAGGGAAGTTTTGAAGCACAATGAGCTCCAGTAATGTGGGTTTCTGTAATGCATTCAGCCAGGCTTTGTTTACTTGCTGCCTGAAAGGACCCTTGTAATGATTGCTTCCTAAGCGTGACTTGTAGTCTGAAACACTGCCAATTGCCACTGTGTATGAATTCCAGCAGCAACCACCGTGTCTAGGAGAAAAATAAAGACTACATTTTTATTAAACAGAAATAATCAATATACAGAATTTGATTTCTTGCAAAGGACATGACACTGAGGAGCACGTTCTTAATGGAGGCTCTCATAGCTGTGTGTAAGTCCAGCTGTCATTAGGGGACCTGTCCGAAGGGGTGGAGTGAAAGGGGTACTGTGACGGGCCGGGAATATGCAAGGAATGTGTAGGGGGTGTTTGGGGAGGGCATGGCATACAGTTCCATACAGGCTGCAAGGGGAGGCAAGCACCCATGTGTTCTAACTGCAGCGCAATCAGGGTGTCAGAATCTGTTTGGTCCTCCATCAGCTTTATCATCAGCTCCTGGCCCTGCTTCCTCTCTAGGCTATCTATTTTCAATTTTTCATTAATTGTCTCTCCCCACACCCTGTCATCATGTTCTTTGACATAAGAGGATTGGAGCTTCTCCCTAAACATGTCCTCCTTACTCCTCCTGGTTTGCCTCCTTATCTGAGGGAGGCACTCAGCTGGTGTGCTTCAAGGGCACAGCTGCAGAAGCACAAGAAACAATAAATAGAGGCAGTATTGTGAGTGCACTCTCAGCATTGATTAATAGTTAAATACACCTCTTTCCCACTCTCCCATGACAGGCAGACTGCTTGTCAAGTTCCCTAAACATGGTGAGTTCAGCCTGAGGTTGCAGGGGTTAGGGAAGTCCAAGATGGCACAAAGGGTCTAGGTGATTTTTTTTAAGGGGATCACTGAAAGCACCTAGCGACACTATTGTAAATTCTGCCACCATTTTCCACAGGAGGGGGTGATTGAAGCTGATATCTCATTCCTGAAACTAACCGAAGATGCAAGGGTGCATCTCCTGCGTCTTCAGAGTGGGTCCATATGCTGCTCACCTGTGTGTTGCTTTGCTCTCTGCAGAAGTGGTTGCCAATTGGCATGGCAAAATTTTCTACAGCGGGGAAAGAAACAAAGCAGCTCTGCCAAGGAACCTTCAGCAGAGGATGCCAAGTACCTCCAGGAAAGTTTCCTAGAGATCTCCACTAAGGATTCCCATGAAATCTCAGTGTGTATTAACAAACCTTTCCACAGAGCCCCCACTGCATAGCTGTGCAGGAGAATGGGAAGTAGATGCAAACATGGCCAGTCTTGTACATTTCTATCCGTTAACCCACTTCTAACATATAATGAAACAAAAGACAGCGCTACCTTATGTCACTGAGCTGTATCAAATCAAAGTGAGAGCTCCCCTCCCCTGTATCATGAGAACCAGAGCTGGGCTGCTGGGACTGGCTTGAACCCTCTGGAGTCGAAGAGGTCCTGGCTTGCTATGCTGCCAGATAACCCTGTCACCTCTCCCACCCCAGCCTCCAACTCCACATCATCATCCATCACTTCAGCCTCAGGGTTGAGTCCACTGGCCACTGTCTTCAGCTCCACTGTCTTCAGCCCCACCAAAGTATCCATGGGGCTCTTAATGGTGGAGATGGGGTCGCTGCTGAGGATGGCATCCAGCTCCTTGTAGAAGTGACAGGTCTTTGGTGCGACTTGCCCAAAGTTTCCCAGTGGATCAACAGCAGATTTGGGAAAAGAAAGGGTTCTCCTGACTCCTAGAGACAGGATTCTGCAAGAATTACCCTCTCTTTCCAATTTATTTCTTTCAAAAACTATTTAACAAGGCTGCAGCCATGAGATCAGTACCCTTTAAACAGCACAACTATTGCATGCTTGCCTTTCCTCTGCAGCTGTCCTGCTTTCACTCCTTCTCGTATAGGACAGCAGAAGAAGGTCCCTTTGTGAATAAAGAGAAAACACAAAATAAGAAGATCCAGATGTTTGCACGGGAGAATATTAACAACACCCAGTACAAATGATTTCATTCTTCTTTGATAACCATCTCTGGGACAGCTGGTAAAAACAGACACAATTTAGCTTGGTAAAAACATAATGCTTCAGCCTTAGTAACGGACCGTACCTAACCCTGCTGCTTAGGGATATTATGTCAGAGATTCCTTCTCTTCTGCCCCGCAGTCATGACCTTTAGAGCTGTTCCTTCTTGCTGTTTGCTTTTGGGGGAATTGTGGAAAAAGTCTCATTCAGAGATGAATTATGTCTTCCCAAGCCATAAAAGCAGCAGCAAAATCAATACACAGAGCAACACAATAAGCCCTCAATCTTGTACTGAGCTCCACACCGGCACAAGGCTGATGCTCACAAGAGCCCCATTGACCCAGAAAGCTCAATGCAGGATTGAGGCTTATGACTGCGTTCCATTCATTTGTCAAACTGACTAGGACATACAAAAGCTAAAGTTCCCTGGAGAGTCAGGAACCATTTCTCCAACACTTCCCCATTGTAGTAGTAGTATTACGGTGGTGCCTACAGATTGGAGCATCAACACTCCACATTGTAAGAGACAGCCCTGTCTCATAAAACTTGCAATCTAAATAAAGGATAGGAGAAAGGGGCCTAAATACCTGTGATGATCTGGGCCATAGGAGCCTAACTCCCATAGATGTCTAAGGCCATGTCTACACTTACCCGTTTACAGCACTGTGCTGCTGTCAGAGCGCTCATGTAGCCGCATTATGCCAATGGGAGAGAGCTCTCCTATCGACATAATAAAACCAGCTCAACGAGCAATGGTAGCTATGCCGGTGGAAGAGAATCTCCCACCGACATAGCACTGGACACATGAGTGCTTGTGCCAGCAAAACGTATGTCGCTCTGTGTGTGTTTTTTTTCACGACATATGTGCTAGTGTAGACAAGGCCTAAATATCTTTGAGGAGCTGGATTATATGCACCTAAGGCCAGGTCTACACTGCAAATTCATATCAGTATAACTATATTGCCCCAATCAACACAGTTATACTGATCTAACCCCTGGCATAGACAGCGCTATGTTGACAGGAAGGCTTCTCCTGTCAACATAGCTACCGCCTCTCGCAGAGGTGGATTAACTAAGCCGAGGAGAGAAACTCTCCCATACCGTAGTGGCATCTTCACTGAAGTGCTCCAGTGGGGCAGCTGCACCACTGCAGTGTTTTAAATGCAGGCCTACCTCTAAGTCTCTCTAAGCTGGCATGGTCAGCTGGGAAGATGCTGTGTGAATTGTGCAGGCCGAGCAAACAGGAAGAGGAATTTCAAAAATTCCCAGGCTTTTAAATGGGGGCAGGGAACATACCTGTTTACTTGAGTGCATGGCAGTGGAGTTCAAACTGCTGACCAGAGCGGTTAGGATGGGCATTATGGGACACCTCCTGGCGGCCAATTAGAGTGTCATAAGCAATTGCAGTGATGCTGTGTTGCTCTAACTACATCAAAAAAAGCCCAGTGCTGCTTGTTGAGGTGGTTTTATTATGTTCCCATAGCAGGGGAGTTTCATCGGGGTGGGGAGGAGCATTGTAGTGTGTACACCTCCACTGTTTTGTCAACAAAACTGTGTAGTGTAGACAAGGCCTTAGGTGAATGCTCGTGTAATTTAAAGTGCTGTGCCTTCTCTCCAGCCAATCTCCCTCCTGAGCACTTAGTAAACAGTACTTGGACTCGACGAGGGCTAAAGTAAGGATGAGGCTGTACAAGATCTTTTTCCTGACCTGAGCTTAAGATACGGAGTACAGATATCCCCATAGGAAAACACTGGGCAGTCTTGTAAGATGTCAAGCTGAGGAGTTCTCTGCTAGAATAGTGTGTGATTGTTGGCTATATTCACAACAGCTCATGTTACAAAGAAAAAGTACTTTTAATGCAGTATTGGCATTATGAGACAACCAAACTTATTTTAGAGAGCTGGTCGGAAAATGGGGAAGGGGAGAGCAAGGGATTGAGGGTTGCATGGTTTTTCTGAAAAATCAAAAACCTGAAAACTTTCTGGTTTTCTGTTGAAAAGATTTTGGTTTGGGGCAAAAAAGTATTTGGTATTAACTTTTTCAACAAAAATGTCAAAATTCTCCACAAAAAAACAGACAATGTTTGTCTAGATGAAAATCCAATTTTCCACTGAAAAACAATTTTGATTGAAAGTTTTTGAACAGGACATCAAAACATCTACAGGCCCGGTAAGAAGATTAACTATGTACTTTAGTTTAATAATAAAAAAGGCAACAAAGGAAAATACTGGATTTTTTTTGACCATCTCTAAAAAAACCAAGACTGGGATTCCTCTGAGGATAAGAAATAAAACCCTTCAGTCTAAATACCTAGTGTCAGAAGTTTTTTAGCTCTGATGTGGTTTGATTCCACAGCCAAGTATTTCTAATATGTCAGGCATGCTAAAAAGTTGTTGATATATGTGTTGACAGACGGAACAGAAATTGAATTCAGTTAGAACCCTTTCAAAGTGCCAGTGGATAGTGCTGATCCATCAAAAATTTCCAAAATGGTTTGATGTAGTCAGGGCCGGCTCTGGCATTTTTGCAGCCCCAAGCAAAAAAAAACCCAAACAAAAAAAACCCTGCAGGGCAGCCAGAGTCAGGGTGCAAACTTTCCCAGGCAGTGGAGTGCATGCCCCAGCTAGTAGTGGGGAGGGGGAGGGAGCTGGTGGGGGAGAAAAGGGGCGGCCAGGGCTTCCTTTGGCCACAGCGCTCACCACTCGGTCCCTCCCCCTGCGCCGCCTGCCAGGAAGGCTCTGTGCTGCTCAGGTCGGTGAGGAGGGAAGGATGTGGGTTGCCAGGCTTGCTGCAGACCTGGCACCAGCTGGGGCAGACGGAGCATGCAGCCAGCTCCCATCAGGGCGCTCCCCTTCTCCGCGCCGCAGCAAACAAACAAAAAAAAAGGGCAGCCATGCCACCCTAGGAATGGATGGAATGCTGCCCCTTAGAATCTGCTGCCCCATACATGAGCTTGTTTGGCTAGTGCCTGGAGCCGGCCCTGGAAGTAGTAAAAGAAACAGTATGAAGTCTGTTGCTGCAAGTTGTGTTATTCACCTGTCGGTCAGTTTCCTTGTCTTTAACACACACTCTCTTGCTCTTTAAAAACTATAATTTAAAATTAGAGACATTCTCAGATGCTCCCCAAAAATATAATCTAACAATAATTACCTAATATTGCATCAGAAGCGCTCGAGGTACTTTACAAATAATCGTCCCAGCCCCTGAGTGAAATTGATAAAAATCATTTGTTCTTTATTACTGAAGAGGAAAACGAGGCACAATTTAAGTCCCAGACATCCAGGCTCAGATCCTCAAAGGGAGTTAAGTCCTTAAATGCCTTTGAGGATCTGGGCTCTGGTACATCAGTGACAGAACCAAGAATAGAACCCAAATGGGGTGACTACTGGGACATGCTATTATCATGAGACGCAGCTTTTCTCCTCCTTGCTAAGAGATTACTTCTAGGGAAATCTTAGCATCAGCTCTGAGCATCATCGAAAGCTCTGAGGATCACCAACTGACAACAGAAAGAGCACCAACAAGGCCCAGTAATTCTAATTTGCAATACTAAAAAATTAGTTAATATAAAAAATAATTGGAGTTCTGCCCTTTTTACTTCTTTGCAATGTACAAAAGTTGTTGTATGTTTTTCTTTAAACCACCTGCTTTGTTTTGTTTTTTATCTTAAGGATATCAGGAATGTATTCCTGGTCTTCTCTGGTTTTGGTGGAGGAATCAAAAGGTGTCAAATTGTAAACTTTTTCCAGCCTGTATTTGAAAGCTTGGAGAGAGGCTGAATGCAAACAGGGACATATTTTCTCCCAAGTCTTTCACAGGTATTTGAGTTATGGACTTTGAATTAACAAAAAATCCCGACTCCACTGAAGCCAATGACAAAACTTCCATTGCTTTCAATGGGGTCAGAATTTCACACACAGTTTTTTAAAAAAGTCTGAATAAAATCGCTTTCCAGTTCAGCCAAGCTTCACTAGCATGGTGCCTCTGATTTTGAAAACCTGTTAATTTCCCAATCACTAAAAATCTCTTTTTAAAAATGTGAGACTTTAATTTTTGGCATAAAATCTTCTTTCCAGTCTCCCTGAGCTTGTTTGCATTTATATATGAGTTGAAAAAGTTTGGTTAATGTCTTTTTAAAAACAAGGGTTAGGATTCCTGTGGTTTTCCCACATGGCAGCTGTAATAGGGAGCACAGAAATACCGCAATAGTGATTGTTTTTATGCAGGCTCTGGCCTAACATGGAGCACGAGGAAGCCTTGGGTATGTCTACACTACGGGGCTATTCCGATTTTACAGAAACCGTTTTTGGGGAACAGATTGTATAAAGTCGAGTGCACGCAGCCACACTAAGCACATTAATTCGATGGTGTGGGTCCATGTACCAAGCTTAGCGTCGATTTCCAGAGAGTTGCACTGTGGGTAGCTATCCCATAGCTATCCCATAGTTCCCACAGTCTTCCCCGCCCATTGGAATTCAGGGTTGAGATCCCAGTGCCTGATGGGGCAAAAAACATTGTCGTGGGTGGTTCTGGGTACAGCCTCACCCCTCCCTCCGTGAAAGCAGCAGCAGACAACCATTTCACGCCTTTTTTTCTGGATGAACTGTGCAGATGCCATACCACGGGAAGCATGGAACCTGCTCAGCTCAAGATAGCAGTCATGGACATTGTAAACACCTCACGCATTCTCATGCAGTCTATGCTGCACCAGGACCTGCAAAACCAGGTGAGGAGGAGGCGGCTATAGCAGCACAGCGACGAGAGTGATGAGGACATGGACACAGAATTCTCTCAAACCGTAGGCCCCTGCTCTTTGGAGATCAAGCTGGTAATGGGGCAGGTTCTAGCCATTGAACGCCAATTTTGGGCTCAGGAAACAAGCCCAGATTGGTGGGACTGCATAGTGTTGCAGGTGTGGGACGATTCCCAGTGGCTGCAAAACTTTCACATGCTTAAGGGCACTTTCATGGAACTTTGTGACCTGCTTTCCCCTGCCCTGAAATGCCAGAATACCAAGATGAGAACAGCCCTCACAGTTGAGAAGCGAGTGGCGATAGCCTTCTGGAAGCTTGCAATGCCAGACAGCTACCGGTCAGTCGGGAATCAATTTGGAGTGGGCAAATCTACTGTGGAGGCTGCTGTAATGCAAGTAGCCAAAGCAATCAATAAGCTGCTGCTACGAAAGGTAAATGGGACTCTGGGAAATGTGCAGGTCATAGTGGATGGCTTTGCTGCATGGGATTCCCTAACTGTGGTGGAGTGATAGATGGAACCGATATCCCTATCTTGGCACCGCAGCACCGGGGTACCCAGTACATAAACCACAAGGGGTACTTTTCCATGGTGCTGCAAGCACTGGTGGATCACAAGGGATGTTTCACCGACATTAACGTTGGATGGCCGGGAAGGGTTCATGACATTCACGTCTTCAGGAACACTACTGTTTAAATGGCTGCAGCAAGGGAATTACTTCCCAGACCAGAAAATAACAGTTGGGGGTGTTGAAATGCCTGTAGTTATCCTGGGGGACCCAGCCTACCCCTTGATGCCATGGCTCATGAAGTCATACATGGGCAGCCTGGACAGTAGTCAGGAGCTCTTCAACTACAGGCTGAGCAAGTGCAGAATAGTCGTAGAATGTGCATTTGGCCGTTTAAAGGGATGCTGGCACACATTACTGACTCGCTCAGACCTCAGCCAAACCAATATCCCCATTGTTATTGCTGCTTGCTGTGTGCTCCACAATCTCTGTGAGAGTAAGGGGGAGACCTTTATGAGGGGCTGAGGCAAATTACCTGGCTGCTGATTACGCGCAGCCAGACACCAGGGCCATTAGAAGAGCACACCAGGAAGCGGTGCACATCAGAGAAGCTTTGAAAACCAGTTTCATCACGGGCCAGGGTATGGTGTGATTGTTGTGTTTGTTTCTTCTTGATGAAAACCCTCCCCCTTGATTGACTCATTCCCTGTAAGCAACCCACCCTCCCCCTTCGATTACATCTTGCTTATGTAAGCAGCATCAGGATGAGCTCTACCCTGACATCTGGTGGTGAATTATGGAGAGTGTGGAAAGGAATTTTAGGTATTTGCATTGGCACACCCATCCCACCTAGCATAGCCCACGGCAGCCTGGGATGGTTATTTTGACAGCTCTGGGATCCCCAATTTCTTTGTTATTCGGGCAGGAGGAATAAAGTGTTGTCACCCTGATTATGTGAATGAGGAACTATAAGACAGCTTTATAACAGAGATGTCTCAATATCAATTAAGTAGCACTTGCTAGACAAGGGACATGGGTGCCAAACCCATTGAAATGAGAGAGGTTGGGGACTGGTGTGTGTACCTGATGGTATGAGCCCCTTTTGAGGGCCTGGAACATCAATTGCACATCCTCCTCTCTCCACTGTTGAAGAGTAGAGCTAATTTTGATTCCATTAGGAGTCCATCTAGAGGCTGCTGAGCTGAATTCACGTTGAGCCAATGGTGCACCAGCACTGGGGCTCCCCTAATACAAGCTGAAATCACTAAGAGCTGAAATCACTATAGGAGCTAAGCTTACTGAGCTGAGATCACTGAGTGCTGTGTTAACTAGTGGAGGAGCCTGAGGATCTATCGCTAAGCGACTGGCAGAGCGGAGCAGTTAGCAGCATGTTGGAGCAGCCCATGGAACAGTGAGTGGAGTGGAGCGGTTTGCGGGGATGGCTCGAGTGGCTCATGGGTTGGCTGGAGGAGCAGCACAGCAGGTGTAGTGGAGCTGGTTGTGGTGAAGGCTGCAGTAGAACTCCACGGAGAGGCGGAGCAGTTGGCCCTGGCCCACGTAAGGTGTCCCCCCCATTTCCACCCAGGCTGAGGGGGCAGTAAAACTCTGCAGATAAACTTTTGAACTCTGGGGTGGCACTGACCAGAGACTTTCGGGTTGTTGGACTTTGGGGTGATTGGACTTAAGACCCTAAGGAGGAAAGGACATTACCAAACGTTCTTGGAGGTGGGTTTTTTTTGCTTATAGTTTGTGTTATAATTCTGTTTGTGGTGTTTCTCCAAAGTGATGCCGCATTGTTTCCCTCCTTTATTAAAAGGATTTTGCTACACTCAGACTCCATGATTGCGAGAGGGGAAGTATTGCCTCCTAGAGACGCCCGGGGCAGGAGTGGTATGTAATTGTCCCAGGTCCCTGGGTTGGGGCTCGAGCCAGTTTTGCATTGTGTTATTGAAACGGAACCCCTGGATACTGAACCTGGCTCTTGTTGCTGCCAACTCAGAGGGACAGAAGGGTTACACTTAAGGAAATAAAGTCACTATCATTTAAAAATCATGTATTCTTTATTAATTCATTATAAAAAGAGGGAGAGAACTGACAAGGTAGCCCGAGTGGGGTTTGGGAGGAGGATAGGAGGGAAGGAAAAAGCCACTAAAATTTTTTCAAAATAATGACAGCCTTTAGGTTGGGCTGTCCACTGGGGTGGAGTGGGCGGGTGCATGGAGCCTTCCCCCACACGTTCTTACATGTCTGAGTGAGGAGGCTATGGAACATGGTGAGGGGGGAGGGTGGTTATACAGGGACTGCAGCAGCACTCTGTGATCCTGCTACCGTTCCTGAAGCTCCACCAGATGCCAGAGCATGTCAGTTTGATCATGCAGCAGCCCCAGTGTTGCATCCCACCACCGCTGATCTTCCTGCCAACACCTCTGATCTTCTTGCCAGCACCTCTCATTTCGAGCATCCCTCTTGTCCTCACGTTCGCTGGCATCTTTCCTGTAATTTGATACCACGTCCTTACACTCATTCAGATGAGCTCTTTCACTGCAGGTCACTTCCATGATTTCCGAGAACATTTCGTCTCCCATCTTTTTTTTCCGCCGCCTTATCTGAGATAGCCTTTGGGATGGAGTAGGGAGGCTTGAAAAATTTGCAGCTGCAGGAGGGAGGGGAAAAAAGGTAGAAAAGTATTTAAAAAGACACATTTTACAGAAGAATGGTCATACTCTTTCACGGTGAACAACACTATTCATATTACATTCCACATGTGATTTCAGTACAAGGTTGCATTTTGCATCTTAATATTGAGTGCCTGCGGCTTTGGTGTTAGAGATCACAAACGCAGGTCTGGGCAACAGAATTTGGCTTGCATGAAGCCATGGTAAGCTACTGTCTTTCGGCTTCTTCAGTCTTCATGTATCCAGTGCCCTCCTTTCCCAAATACCAAGCAAAGCCCATTGAGTGCTCCATCTTTCCTGTTAACGTGCAGCAGCAGAAACCAATCCCCCCACCCCATCCAATTCTCTGAGATGATCACATTATGCCTCCCCCTACCGCGTGGCTGGTATCAGGGAAGATCCCAAACGTGAAAAAGCTCAGCATCAATCACCCCCCACCCTCCTCTCGCCACTTGGCTAACTGCGGGAAAGGATTTTTTTTCAGCCACAGGCGAACAGTCCAGTAGGAAAGGCCACCTCTGTCCCTCTAATTAAATTCCTGTATTTCAACCAGGTTACCATGAACAATATCACTCTCCTGAGGATAACACAGCGAGATAACGAACGGATGTTGCTTGAATGCCAGCAAACACCAGGACCATATGCTGGCAGGCTTTGTCATGCAATGATACCAGGTTACTTCCTACATGCATCAGAGGGGTTGTGGTGTTAATCTGGATCTGTAAAGCAGCTAAGAATCCTGCTTTTACAGGATTTGGTGTTGGAGAGTTGTCTGGCAGCCTCTTTTTGGTAGTCAGACCTGTTCATGATGACAACAACCAAGACAAGGTGGCCATCCTGCAGCAAAAAAACTTCAGGACCAGACTTCAAAGAGAAACAGCTGAGCTTCAGTTCATCTGCAAATTTGACACCATCAGCTCAGGATTAAACAAAGACTGTGAATGGCTTGCCAACTACAAAACCAGTTTCTCCTCCCTTGGTTTTCACACCTCAACTGCTAGAACAGGGCCTCATCCTCCCTGATTGAACTAACCTCATTATCTCTAGCTTGCCTGCATATATATACCTCCTCCTGGAAATTTCCACTACATGCATCTGACGAAGTGGGTATTCACCCACAAAAGCTCATGCTCCAAAACGTCTGTTAGTCTATAAGGTGCCACAGGATTCTTTGCTGCTTTTGCTACATGCATGGCGTGGTCAAGTGTCCTACCATGGAGGACGGAATAAGGCTGCGCTGCCCAGAAACCTTCTGCAAAAGCTTTTGGAGTACTCTGCAGGAGAGCTTCATGGAGATGTCCCTGGAGGATTTGCGCTCCATCCCCAGACATGTTAACAGACTTTTCTAGTAGCTGTACTGGCCGTGAATGCACCCCAAGTCCTCAGGGCAAATTAATCATTAAAAAATGCTTGCTTTTAAACCATGTTTTATATTTACAAAGGTACACTCACCAGAGGTCCCTTCCATGGCTTCATTGTCTGGGATAGGGGCTTAGGAAGGCTGGGAGAGTAATTCCGTCAGGCTCAGAAAAAGATCCTGTCCGTTGAGGAGAACGGAGTGCTGTGTGCTCTCTGCAAGCTTGTCCTCCTCTTCCTCCTCCTCATCTTCCCTGTCCGCAGAATCATCAGGCATGGCTAAGATTACCCCCGCCTCGGAATCCACAGTCAGGGGTGGGGTAGTGGTGGCGGACCCCCTTAGAATTGCATGCAGCTCAGCGTAGAAGCAGCATGTCTGCGGCCCTGCCCTGCACCTTCCGTTTGCTTCTTTGGTTTTCTGGTAGGTTTGTCTGAGCTCCTTAACTTTCACACTGCACTGTACTGAATCACTGGTGTGGTCTCTCTCCATCATGGCCTTGGAGATTTTTTCAAATGTTTCTTTATTTCGTCTTTTGGAACGGAGTTCTGTTAGCACGCGATCATCTCCCCATATAGTGATCAGGTCCAGTACCTCCCACACGGTCCATGCTGGAGCTCTTTTTCGATCCTCAGACTGCATGTTTACCTGTGCTGATGAACATTGCATGGTCACCTGTGCTGATCAGCTCTCCAAGCTGGGCAAACAGGAAATTAAATGCAAAAGTTTGCAGGGCTTTTCCTGTCTACCTGGCCAGTGCATCCGAGTTCAGATTGTTGTCCAGAGCGGTCACAATGGTGCACTGTGGGATAGCGCCCGGAGGCCAATACTGTCAAATTGCTGCCACACTAACCCTAATCCGACATGGCAATACCAATTTCAGCGCTACTCCCCTTGTCGGGGAGGATTACAGATATCGGTATTAAAAGCCCTTTATATCGATATTAAGGACTTTGTTATGTGGATAGGTGCAGGGTTAATTCAGTTTAACACTACTAAATTCGGTATAAACGCATAGTGTAGACCAGGCCTTTGTCTTGTAAGAAGCCCGTCCCAAGTTCCAGCCCAAGGAAGTCTCACCAAGCATCTGAACCTTGTATTACCAAACCAAAGCATTTAAAAAATCACGAGTCAGGCCCCTCCAAAATGATGAGAGTTAATAAAAATATCATTTTTCGGGGGATTTTCCTTTTTCTTCTGCTTTTTTACTCTTACGTCACACTCAAGTTGCATTTTCAAGCTTTCTTCTGCAACCCTGAGGGCTCATAAATTACTCTTTTTAAAATGAAAGCTGAGATTCTCAACTAATCACAGGCCTCCTAGAGCCGTGGCTTTAAGAAAAACAGCAAACATCACAAAACTCATGAAAGTTTGCCCCAATGAAACTTACAATTGTTCACCTGCCCCACACTTTTTGAAGAAGAAGGATGCTACATGGTCCATCTTATCTACATTACTAGTCAGTATTAGGGTACGTTTGCTGGGCAAATGAGTCTGTGCCTGAACAAAATCATCACATCAGGCTGAAACTGGTGCAGCAACAAAGGTAGGTGCAATTCCCTCCCCCCAGAACTTCACTGGCTCCATGTTCACTAAAGAACAGAATTCCAAATCTTGGTTTTAAGTCACTTGTATGCATGAGTTCTTCTGTGAATGGATTATAGCCACTGAGCATTGCAGGAGAAATGTGTTTTCAGGAGGAATTCAAATCAGGAGGGTGAGAACCTTGTGCACAAAAATGGGAGAACATTCCAAGCAAGGCAAGGAAACCAGAGTGGGAGAGGTAGGGCATTTAGATGAGGCAGTAGATGTTCACTTGTTGCAGCTGTTGCACTCACTAACTGTGTTATAGTGCAAATTCTTTTGTAAACTCTTCAGGGTAGGGATTATTCCTTCCTGCGTGATTGTCCCAGCACAAAGGGAACCTGATCTTCACAATTGGGCTGTACTCCTGATTGGTGCCTCTGCAGCTACTGCAACATAAATAATAATAAAGGAAAGTGAAGCATGAGGAAATTAGAACAGAGATGGAGGTTGGATGGTGTCATAAACAGATAGCTAAGGGTTAATGTTCTTTTACCTGTAAAGGTTTAACACTGGGAACCAAACACCTGACCAGAGGACCGATCAGGAAACAAGACTTTTTCAGATCTGGGCGGAGGGAAGTTTTGGGTGTGAGTTCTTTGTTCTTTGTCTTGGGTCTGTGCCCCCTCGGCTCTGAGAGTGATTTTTCTATCTCCAGGCTTTCTAATCTTCTATTTCCAAGTTGTAAGTACAAGGATAGTAAGACAATAGGTTTATATTTTTTTTTTGTATTTACATATGTGTAGTTGCTGGAATGTGTTAAATTGTATTCTTTTTTGATAAGGCTGTTTATTCATTTTTTTCCTTTAAGCAATTGACCCTGTATATTGTCACCATAATACAGAGACTATATTTAATGTCTTTTTCTTTCTTTTTATATAAAGCTTTCTTTTTAAGACCAGTTGGAGTTTTTCTTTAGTGGGGACTCCAGGAAATTGAGTCTGCAGCTCACCAGGGAATTGGTGGGAGGAAGAAGTCAGGGGGAAAATTTACAAAGCCTGACTTTGCATACCCTCTGGGTGAGAGGGAAGAGAGATTAGATCTCTCGGTACTTGTGTTTCCAGGACTGGAAGCAGGGAATCTCCTAGGGTCGTCCAGGGAGGGGAGCCTGGGAGGAAGTAACAAGGAAACAAGGGGTGGGGGTATTTCCTTTTGTTGTGAGACCCAAGGCATCTGAGTCTGGGGGTCCTCCAGGTAAGGTTTTGGGGAGACCACAGTGAGCTAGGCACTGTATAGATTCCTAGCTGGTGGCAGCAATTACCAGGTCCAAGCTGGTAACTAAGCTTGGAGGTTTTCCTGCTAACACCCATATTTTGGATGCTAAGGTCCAGATCTGGGAAGAAATGTTAAGACAGATGAGTGTGCAGAACCTTGAAGGTGAGGACAGAAAGCTGCATGGGAACTGAGTCATTATTATTATTGTTATGATTCATTTATATGGAGCCTTTAAGTGCAGATGTCAAATCTGTAAAGAAAGCGTGGAAAGAATCCAATATTTTCTTGATACATTTATATAGTTTGTCAAAGCCCTGTAAATGATAGTCATTTTTGGGATCAGAGATGTCACCCACCTGTATTCTGGACTTCATGTGGAATCCAGTTACCGTGTATGTTCTAATATATAGCATCAGCACAGTTTATTGTTAGATATAAGAAAGAGAAACTAACTGTCAAAGGACACGGAGCTCTATAACTCTGATCAGCTCATCTCGGTGAAGGGTATTAGCTAGTGCCACATAAATATTGGATGGGAAGCAGCTCTCTTTCTTTCAGCACACTCTACAGGGTAATCCATTTGGCTTCGCAATGTCAAAAGCTTTTTTGTGTATTAACAAGATTTGTTTCGTTGGTCCCTGTTTGCTCTTCCAATGACACATGTTCCTTTTAAAATAGTTGTGCTTCAGGCTTAACAACCACAGATTGAAAAGTGACATTAAATTAAGTATACCAAACTGCTCCCTGCCTGTCAGTTATTTAAGTGAACTGCTAGCGTAGAAGGTCTGAAACTACTTCCCAAATTATTTCAGGGTTCGCATTATGCTGGTGCCTGGCAATTAGCCATCAATGTGCAAACAAGATCTTCCAACGCTCTGTGCACAGAGATTGCAATGCTCTCGAATATATGTGGAGGCTGAATGGCAGGGGACCGATGGGATAAAAGAAATGTACTAATGCACAATACTTGGACCAGCAGCAGGCAATATAAATATGAGCAATGAACCAAATTTTGATGCTTCCTATATGAGGAAAAAATTGCAGCGATCATTTGCAGTTTCATTAGAAGTACTGTCAGACCTTTTGGGGAGGTGGAAGGTTTTAATGGGATAGGGGAGAATATAGCACTACAAATAACAGGCTTCCTGAAAATGCCACAGGAAAGCCTGAATGATTTATCATTTATATAGGCTCATGGGAGAGCCACAGAAAGAGTCATTATTGAGACCCAGAGACTCTGCATGAGGCTGCTGCACATCCAGTCTACCCTTCTTCCTGTACTCCTTGCTTTGTTTAACATGGCTGCAGAGTATATAACTGCTAAAGAGAGAAGCAGAAAAGTCTCCAGCAACTTTATGGGTTTTGGTGCTAATATTTGTTTGTTGAATCCTTAAGTCCGTTTCATTCTAACAATGGAAAGCTCCATTTTGAGGGTCAGCAAATGGCCTTCTTTCAACATGTGGGATGAATCCAAAAGCAAATGTATGAAACTGGGATAGCATACCTTATATGGCATGATGATATAGCATAATGTATGGCTAGGCAATCAATGCTTGTGCAAACATATGTACAATAGTGGGAGAGAATATACAACGAGAGGTGGTATAAAGGTTTTATTGATATGAGTTTTTTCATGAGGCTTATGAAGTCTGAAGTCAGTTATACAGGGCCACCCACCAAACAAACAAACAAAAAAACAGAAAAAAATCTTTATACAACAGCATGCAAGCAGATGTGGCTAGGAGGCAGTGTTACTGAGAGGAAGAGCACCAGACTAAAACTCAGAAGTTCTAAGTTTGACTTTTGGCTTTTCTGGTGATCTGCAGGACAAATCACTTTTCTGTTTCTCCTCCTACCCTCTGTCTGTTGTATCAGTTCAGATTGTTCGTTCTTTGGATCAGGGATTGTTTCTTCCCATGTATACGCACAGCAGCTATCACAATAGGGCATCAGTCTCAGTTGGAACCATAACACAAGTAATAATAGTCAGTCTGCACCACAAGTTTTACAGAAAAACTATTTTGCAAATGAATAAACCAATATATTGGGAGTATTTTTAGCATTCATCCATCTGTAAAGCCAGCTGTCATTAGTTAACATGAATTTAGGAGTTTGAAAGAGAAAAATACACAACGTACACATTTTAGAACCTATAAAAATCACCTGAACAAGCTTTCCCATGTATAACTATGTGGAAGTGCTGAAGTCTGATTGCTTGAGCAGGGCTAGAAACCTTGTATTTTGTGGTAAGTTTGAAATCTCGTCTGAGCTGAGGTATAATGCTCCTGTTTCTAGTTCTGAAGGGTTGTAAGTGCTAAGGTACTTATATGACCCCTGTTATCATGTGAGAGCCTCACAATATTTCACACAGCTCTCGATACCCCTGTGAGGTAGGGAAGGTCTGTTGTCCCTATTTCACACATGAAGCACTGAGAAATTAAGATGCTGATCTTCAAAGTTATTGAGGCACCTAATTCCCATTAAAATCAATAGAAGTTTGGCACCTAAATACCTTTGAGGATCTGGGGCTAAGTGATTTACCCAAGGTCACACTGAAAGTCTGTATTAGAGCAGGGACTTGAACACAGGTTTTCTATCCTTAAGATTGGTGCACCTAACCACTGGACAAGCCTGCCCCATCCCATGACTGGGCTATGGATGAGCATGATTGGGCTATGGATGAGTATTGCCTCTCCCTCATCTTTTTAACTCAGTGTTGGGACATTCATATTTTGGGGGAAACTCACAGCAAATAGAGCAATGACTATTTGTAGCCACTCAGAGGTTTGGAATGTTAAACACAGTCACAGGGTAGATGGATTTGTGGGCAAAGTGCAAGTGAAGAAGTCAAACTATCCATAATTGATCACATGGCTCTGCAATTTATTAGCAGGATCACATATGCTTTCTCAGGCCGGTGGTGTGATACTATGGTGATAGCAACCCCCTGACCCTAATTAACTCTGGTGCAGAATTGCCCTGTGATAGGAACATTTCCCAGCATGCCTTGTTGTGACATGCACTTTAAATCTGGCAAAACTGAAAAGCTACAGCCCTAAGCAGCCATTTTGCAATTGTTAGCTGCTTGGCTTCATCCATTCCTGGTCAAGCTGATAAATAACTGGTAAGTTTTCCCTTTCTTGTTGCTGAGGAAATTGCATATGCCTAGAAAGGGGAATGTGTTAGTCCCCTCATATATATTTTCCTAATCTGTATTTATCCTGTCTGGCATGAGGCCTTGCTCAGGTAAAACTGTATTTTTGTCCTGTCTTTACAAGTGATATTAAGAAAATTCTTTTGGAAACTAGCTTGGAACTTGAGGGCTGAGCATTGTGGTGAGGGGCTGGCATTCAGGAGCTCTAGGTTCAAACTGCAGTTCTGCCACACTCTTTGCACGTGCATCTAGGCAAGTTACACTGGTCTGGATTTTCAGATGTATTTAGGCTCCAAAAGGTACAGATCGGTAGGTGTGCCTGGTGGGTGCTAAATCCCATTGAAATCAATGGGAGTCAAGTACTTAAACTATCCAAAACCTCAGTAAGCACCTGTCTGTCTGCACCTTTAAAAATCTGGCCCTTAATTTCTGTCATTCTGCATAAAATGGGAAAAATAATCCTTCCTCTCTCGCCTGGGTTTTTTGTCTTAATAATATATATCTAAGGAAATCCGACAGTTCAGTGATGGGGTCAAGTCAGTACCTAGCTAGAGTGGAAACAAGGAAGAAGCAGGTTCAATGATGGGCTACTTAGGCAAGCAAAGAACAAGAAGTTCCTGCTTCCAGCCCCTCCCCCTCCATAGCTCTGTGCCTCATTGTCATGGAGTACTCATTGGTTCCTTTGGTCTGGCCAGTGCAAAACTAGATGACAACATTCTCTGTGGTTTATGCTCTTCTTGCAGCCACCTAAGCAGGGTCCCGGACTTAACTCATTGTGCTCTAGTTGGTAACTAAACCCAAGCTGTTTGCGAGTCACTCTAGGCCCTTAGGGCACCATATAAATTTATGGGGAGTGTAAATCCTGCTAGTTAGCCTCATTCAATATACTCTCTCATGCCTGGTAAATTAGTCATGTGTCCACACAATCACTATTTTTTCAGCCACAACAAATACTTCCTAATAATATTACCCCAGGGAATGTGACACACAGAGATTTATTAAACTGAGAAAAGTAACAACGGATAAAACTGACGTTTACTAAATCATCGCTCAGTTAGAAATGCATATGGCAGGGAAAAGAGCGTGAGGGAAAAAAATCCCAATTTAAACTAAACTAAAGCTTTTTAAAGTCCCAGACTGTAGGCAGTTTATTTTCACTCAATGTTTGTATGAACATAGCATGCAGATACAAGTATATTTTTATACACACACCTGTGGCATAGGCAGCATAACCGAGGCGTGCTGATTGAAGGCTCAGAGGCTAGCAAGGTGCTCAGATATGTTACACTGGTGGATGCCAATATAACTCTGTGTAGATTGATAGAATGACTTTTGATATGAGCAGTTCAAGTTTTTCCTTAGCCCACTTCCTAATGACTTGGGGAAATTCAGCTTCTATGGTGTAAAATACTGTATTAGGATGCAACACTTAACTACTAATTGTGCCAGCCCTCTGCTACATCTGTGCAGCTATGTTGAAATCAATGTGGCTGGAGATGGGTGGAATTTAGCCCACAGTGTTTAATCAGCAGGGGCTGGGGAGACAGACAAAATCAAGAGGGGGAAATATGTCAGTTCTTTTGATCAAATACCAGCAGGGGCGGCTCTATGTATTTTGCTGCCCCAAGCACGGCAGTCAGGCGGCTTTTGGCGGTATGCCTGCAGGAGGTCCACTGATAGTGCGGATTCAGCGGCATGCCTGCGGGAGGTCCGCCGGTCCCATACCTTCAGTGTACCCACCACTGAATTGCCACCCAAACTGCGGGACCAGCGGACCTCCCGCAGGCATGCCACCGAAGGCAGCCTGACTGCCACCCTCATGGCGACTGGTAGGCCGCCCCCCGTGGCTTGCCGCCCCAGGCACATGCTTGGTGAGCAGGTGCTTGGAGCTGCCCCTGAATACCACAGTGAACAATCTGAAAAGAGACAGGATAGAGGGACAGACTCTTAGAGAGTGTAAATTGGCACGGCTTCACCGCCGAGGAGTTGCCTGATTTACCCCAGCTAAGGATTTGGCACATTATAAGAAAAAAGAAAATCATGGATGCCCCTCCTCTACCATAGTGCAGCTATAAAAATTAGCACTGACTTTATGCATTGCACTTGCTAAGAGTATAAATCCACACGATTGATCCTTGCGTATCACAAGCAAAAATGATTTGATGGTTCAACGGCTAGGGTGTTGCCTGGCCACATGGATAGCTGGGTTCCATTCCCTCCTGGCAGTGTCACTGAAGATAGGATGCTAATATCTTTTTTTGGGGGGTGGGGGGTAGGAGGGGGAGCTGAGGGGGAGGAGAGAGAGAAGGTGGAGGGAGGATGAAATCTGCATTGCTCATTACTCTGAGTCAGGATTCAGCTTCCAGTTCAGAGCAGTGTTAAAGGTCTGGGGAGAGCTTGCCATAGGAAGGCTTGGGGTGGAGAATTTGGCCAAATGACTGAACAGCCTCATTGGAAGGAGCCTATTATGGCCCAAGTACAGTAGAATGTTTTTATAGTGAGTCACTTAATTCGCAGAACAGCCTCACGCTGGCAGCAGAGCTCCCCCACAGCTCGAGTTGCAATTGCACATTACAATGCGTTACACGGGGATGTTCATGCTGCATCACTGCAATTAGAGTTTCGTTGTCTCCATTTTCAGTGGATATCGGTTTACGATAACAGGCTCAGCCATACCAAAGGGAATAACTCTGTTCAAGGTGGAGCAAAGGATAAATCTGGGTTCAGACACCTTGTGCCAAATTTTCCATGTAGTCAGCACCCTACAGTCAGTGCTGTATTTTGAAAGAAGAGTTCAGGTCCTATTTAGACACCCTGAATAAGGGCCAGGTTTTCAATAAAGGTCAATATTCAATATGTTGAGTTCCTTTGAAAATCTGCCCTCTTGAGTGTACCCTCCCTCACACTATAACTAAACTATATATACCTCCATGTGTGGGATCAAGCATGATTATTGGACCAAGAGATTTAACAGCTTGGGAACATAATTACAATTAATAATGAAACACTATTACTCATCTTTGTAATCTGTTACAGACAAATACTATCCAGCAGGGTGAAGGGGGTTGTAAATACCTAACAGTCTTAAACGCCTATTCAGCAGCATAGCCCTGAACTTCATTGTGCTTTCAGTTTTTGCTTACAAATGATATTTAGGGCTAAATTCAGACTTGGTGCAAGCATCTTCCAGCAGCTCTGTATTCTACCCTTGTATTATAAGAAGTATGGGCCTGATTCTCCACCTTGGTAGTAATTTACAGATGTGTGAAGAGAGCGCAAACTGAGTGTAAAATTCTGTAGGAATGACTGTTTTACACCCACTTTGCACACGCATCAATAGCTACCCAAAGGGCAAGGCAACGGAAAGTAAGGCCCTTTACAAGTTGTGTTTTTGAGAGGGTCACCATAGCTCAGTAGTTAAAGCATAGGACTAGGCATTAGGGGACCTGCAGTTCTTTCTAGACAAATACTTCATGTGTGACCTTAGCCAAGTCCTTTGGGTTAAAACTTCGGTTCAGTGAGTGTTTACTTTTATTTAGGTGCCTTAAATATACGTTTAAGTGCTGAACTGTACTTTTCCAAACTTAGCAATTTTGGTCTTAATCAGCTTCAGTGTGTGCATAGTGCTTTGCAATCCATCAGTGGAAGATGCTCATGTAGTGCAAAATGTTCTGTTCTAGTGTGTAATGATCCCAAGACACTGAAGGTTAATAAACTGATAATCAGTTTACATAGGGACCATTTAATCCACCACTGAAATATCACCGTCTGTGGGGTGAAACATGGCAAGTGTTTTTTTCAGAGCAGACCGCCATTTCACAGCAGGTTGTAACAGAAAATTAAATCTACCTTATTCATTTGAAACTGGAAGGCAAAGAAGGAAAGAAGGCTATTTATTATCTTCATAAGCATTTAACAGACATTGGAATTACACTCCCTCTCCCGCGCCCTCCCAAGCCTCAACTTTCCAAAAAGTGCTACAGGATTTTGAATAACCCACTAGCGATCAGGACTTGGTTTTAGCTTTCCGCCAAAATTCTAGCACCATGCTGGGGTGCTTGTTCAATAGAGACTCAAAGGTCAGAGTGTTGTTTACTGAATCACCAGCACTCTGTGGTATGTGGATTTTCTTTGTTGGTTCCCTTCATGTTGCACTATATGTGATTTTATGAAAATATGCTAATGAGTGTGAATAATATAACTGGAATTTGCCTCCTACAAAAGGTCTCATGTAAGATATCTTTACAAAGCTTATAATCTACTGCGTGTGATCATCCTATTTGTATAAATGTACCACTCTTGTATCTGAAACTAGAAATATGAAATATAACTCTGAGGGCCTATTGTAATCATGCAGTGTGGGCCATTAATGGTGGTTTGGAATCTCGATGGCTCCCATTAACCCGGACAACTGACTGTAGATGGCTCTGTTTACTTGTAAGTCTTCCTGTATACCTATGTGCTGGCAAGTGGGTAATGAAGTTTTACAGTGACGTCACCTGAACTGGAATCCATCTTTAACCTGGTGCTTTTCCATTTAGAAGGAGGGGTGGGAACTCAGAGAGGAACAAAGGATTCCTGCCTTGTGCAAAAGCTATATAAGGGGGTGGAACAGAACAAAGGGGGCTGCAGTCATGAGAAATCCCCTAGCTACCACCTGAGCTGGAACAAGGGCAGTACCAGGGGAAAGGATTGTGCCCAAACTAGAAAGGTGTCCAGTCTGTAATAAAAGCTTATTGAAACATCTCTGAGGGTGAGATTTTATCTGTATTCAGTTTTCTTACTGTTCTAGGCTTAGATGTGTGTTTTATTTTATTTTGCTTGGTAATTCACTTTGTTCTCTCTGTTATTACTTGGAACCACTTAAATGTTACTTTTTGTATTTAATAAAATCACTTTTTACTTATTAATTAACCCAGAGTATGTATTAATACCTGGGGGGGGGCAACAACTATGCATATCTCTCTATCAGTGTTACAGAGGGTGAACAATTTGAGTTTACACTGTATAAGCTTTATACAGGGTAAAACAGATTTATTTGGGGTTTGGGCCCCATTGGGAACTGTGCATATGGGTGTTCAAGACAGGAGCACTTCTTAAGCTGTTTTCAGTTACGCCTGCAGCTTTTTGGGGACATCATTCAGACCTGGGTCTGTGTTTGTAGCAGGCTAGCATGTCTGGCTCAAACCAGGCAGGGCACTGAAGTCCCAGGCTGCCAGGGAAAATGCGCTCAGAGGTAGCCTCAGCACATCAGGTGGCAGTCCCAAGGGGGTTTCTGTGATCCAACCCATCACACTCTAGTGCTCCAATTCCACAAAGCATTTAAGCACATGGCAATGTGCACTAAGTCACTGATACAGCAAACAATTTTGGCATATTTCTCCAAAGTCTGGGAGGAGAAAGAAGTGCAGAGTGAGAATCAGTTTCTCAAAACTCACCTGAGGCTACATCTATACTATAGCCTATGCTGGCAAAACTTATGTTGCTAGGGGTGTGAATATTACACACACACACATATATACACACACACACACACTCTCCAAACAACATAAGTTACACTAACTTAAGCATTCATATACACAGCACTATGTTGGCAGGATAGCTTCTCCCATGACATAGCTTATGCAGCTCACAGAGGTGGTTTTTGTATGCAAACTGGAGAGCGCTCTCCCGTCAGCACTGAGCATCTTCACCACATATGCAGCAGCTATACATATAGACATGGCCTTAGAGATAGCCTTGAGCATATGCTCAAGGCTAAGTATATGTTTAATTGCTTTATCAGAGCAATTCTAAGTTGCTCTTTTTGTTACCCCAGAATTTGACATTCCTGTGAGTACCCTAGCATTTGATAGTACTGCAGTCAGCAGTTTTGTATGTTCAGCCATTGCCAGCTGAAGACCAAACATCACATAGCTAGGAAAATCTTAGGCCCTGAGAGACCAGGCCAAATACCTGCATGTTTTTACCTCTGCTATCAAAATGGGAGGATGGGATAAGAAGTGACTATATTGTGAGAATAGAAGGAATGTTTGGATGGCCGACCTTGGTCTTGGACCGCCTCTGACATCATTAATATGTAAGTTTAATTATTGTTACGACTAGAAATGTTTTGAAAAGATATAATGAGTAGTTTTGTTGAAATTAGGAGAATTGATGACTCATTAGGAGTCACTATAGCTTATGTGCTTTGTTTGAAGTTAGCTATAAAAGATGAGGTGAAAGAATTTGCTTTGGAGCAGTCCGAGGAAACTTTCTTTGGGCAAGGATCTGACAGATAAGGACCCCAGCAGCTAGATGGAAGGCAGGGCGCCTCTGAAGCCTGCTGCTGATCCC
Source organism: Gopherus evgoodei (assembly GCF_007399415.2). Classification (NCBI taxonomy): domain Eukaryota; kingdom Metazoa; phylum Chordata; order Testudines; family Testudinidae; genus Gopherus; species Gopherus evgoodei. The sequence continues at coordinate 351,802,604 of NC_044322.1, forward strand.
TTGAAACCATTTCTTGACTTTAGGTAAATATAAATGTTTTAAAATACTCTAACCCTATTGCGAGAACGTGCGTGTGCTTGATAATAAAAAATGTGTTTTAAGTGAAAGTACTCTGGTTTGTATCAATTATTGATCAGATGGATGAGCTGTGCCCGCACTGATTTATTCCTGACAGTGCCTGGTGAGAAACAATTAAGTTGCCACTGTTGTAGGTTTCTGAAACCCCTGGGTAATGCTTGCACAACTGACTTTGCAGAAAAAAGCTTTGAAGTAACTTGGGCATGGCACATTTTCTCATCATTACTTCTGCTTTGAGGTGAAGTCATCTCCTATTGGAATTGGGTTAATTCATAGACTTGAGGGGCTTGTTCTTCCCTCATTCTATCTGATTAACTGTGAATTAACAACCTGTCCGTAGATCAATAACTGGGTAAAACAAAGTCCCAAGTCTTAACATGTAGGGGCTGTGCGGCTTGAAATGCCATGGGGCTAAAATTGTGTAGACAATTCTGCTCAGGTTGGAGCTTGGGCTCTGGGACCCTCCTCCCTCACCAAGCTTCAGAGCCTTGGCTCCTGCTTGTATCCAAATGTCTACATAGCTCTTTTTAATCCTGTAGCACAAGCCCCAGGAACCCAAGTCTATTGACCTGGTTCTGAGACTCACTGCTTCAGGGTTTTATTTTTGTTTCCCAGTGTAAACGTGCCCATAAAGTCTTCAAAGGTGCTTATCAGTGTGTTTGAGACGTTTACAAACATGAATTAAGTTATCTTAACAGCACCCTTATGAGATTTGGAAAGGTTATAGATGGGGAACTGAGGCAAAGGGAGATAAAATGACTTGTGTAAGGTCACATAGAAAACCTGTGACAGAGGCAAAAATAAAATCAAATATCTTGCCTCTCAGATGAGTACTTTAACCACAGACCATTCTTCCTCTTCCCATGGATCCCTGCCTCAATCATTAAGAACATAAGAACAGCCATACTGGGTCAGACCAATGGTCCATCTAGCCCAGTATCCTGTCTTTCGACAGTGGTGGCCAGTGCCAGGTGCTTCAGAGGGAACAAACAGAACAGATAATCATCAAGTGATCCATCTCCTGTTGCCCATTTCCAGCTTCTGGCAAACAGAAGCTAGGGACACTTCAGAGCATGGTTTTGCATCCCTGCCCATCCTGGCTAGTAACCATTGATGGACCTATTCTCCACGAACTTATCTGGTTCTTTTTTGAATCCTGTTATATTCTTGGCCTTCACAACATCCTTTGGCAAAGAGTTCCACAGTTTGACTGTGCGTTGTGTGAAGAAATACTTCCTTTTGTTTGTTTTGAACCTGCCGCCTATCACTTCATTTGGTAAACCCTAGTTCTTGTGTCTACACTTCCTTGCTTGCTTTCCTCACACCAGTCATGATTTTATGGCTCGCTATCATATCCCCCCCTTACTTATCTCATGTCCAAGATGAAGAGTCCCAGTCTTATTAATCTCTCCTCATACGGAAGCTGTTCCATACCCCTAATTTTTGTTGCCCTTTTCCAATTCCAATATATATTTTTTTGAAACTAGTGTCACATTAACTATCCTCCAGTCATCTGGACAGAAGTTGATTTAAATGATAGGTTACATTCCACAGTTGTTAGTTCTGCAATTTTCACATTTGAGTTCCTTCAGAACTCTTGTGTGAATTCCATCTGGTCCTGGTGGCTTGTTACTGATTCATTTATCAGTGTATTCCAAGACCTGTAATGACATCTCAATCTGGGACAGTTCCTCAGATTTGTCACCTAAAAAGAATGGCTCAGGTTTGAAATTCTCCCTCACATTCTCAGCCATGAAAACCGATGCAAAGAATACATACCATACAATAGGACAGACCAATTCGTGACACAAATCTGCTTCATTCTCTGGCCCTGCTGCATACTGAATAAAGTAGGAATCCTAAGGAAGAAGCAGTTCTCATATTGAGAGAGGATTGTTACGTGAGTCAGGCCTGGACTAGGATTCATCAGAGTTGGCTCAGTTCTCACCTCTGCCACACACTGCCAGTGTGATCTTGGGCCAGTCACTTAATCTCTCTGTAAAGTGGCATTATAACTTTATTTTCCCATACCTTTGTCTTGTATAACTCGTCATGGCAGGATCGGTCTCTTACTATGCACAGTGCTTCGCACATTCGGACCCTGACCTTGGCTGAGGCCTCTGGATCGTTATTGTAGTAGAATAATAATCATCGTGTGTCATTCTGCATATGGGTTGACATGAGTTTTGCAGCCTCTCCTCCTTCCATATGCAGCCTCACTTACTGAATGAAAGAGACTCTTCCTTCCATACATAAACTCACATATCAGAAAAAGGTAGTCACTGCCAACAAACATTCTTAAGCTAAATATGCATGGATGGGCTCAGCAGAACATTGGCAGACCATTAACTGATAGAATTACAAAAGCCAGCGTGCATGTGCAAAGTATGTTATTTAAATCCTTCTGACTTAGGCAAGTAACAACCAATTTTCACCAGACTGCCAAAAGAGACAGCTGTGACCTTGGGACGATCTTCCTGCACAATTCCAAATTTCTACCACTGATCTGCCAGAACTGTTTGGTTTTTTTCTTTTAAAAAAAAATACATTTTTACAATGGGAAAAGTGTATTCTTTTATAATCTTGGTTCTTGAAAATAAATGTACTATTTTGACTCAAATGTTCCAGAAAAATTCCTTCCTAAATTGGAAACAAACTTGCCAAATTTCATCCAGAAAAAAAAAACTGCTAAAGTTACTAGCAACTTAAAAAGATCCCTTAGTACAAAAATTCTTGGGCATTCTTAATAACAGGCATTGGTAAATTATGTCCTTATAATTCATAAATCATTAACAGTGCAGTTAAAATTAGGGTTAGTATTCTGTCTCCACATGTGCCCATGCAATCTAGCCAATGTATGTGAAGGCAGAAATTCACTCTTCTGTTTACAATCAAAGATAATTGGGTGCATTCCCCTTAGTTCTAATACTAAGCCCTTTGTGTTGCTGTTTTTTTGGTGGCGTTCATTTCAATGCAGTTAATTTACAGCCATGTAAAAGTGGATGAAGCAGTTGTGAATAAGGCCCTATACCTTCAAAGCACTGTCTATACATCATTAGCTTGGTGTTTCGAGGAAGGTTAATTAAAGTGGGTCAGATCCTCAGCTTACTTACATCATCTGAGCTATGCTAATTTTCACCAGCTGAGGATCTGAATCAGTCGGTGTATAATGTTACCACCAGTGCAAGCAACAGGAGAAATCTGCTTTGGTAATGTTTTGCACTCTTTGAACTGGTGTAAATGACTACATGGGGCAATGGAGTATCAGGCCCCTTTTCCTCTACTGTTTTCCCATATTATTACTGACCCCCCCCCACACACACACACTACCACCAAAAATCAAAATTGTGGTGCAGATGAGGAATTTGTCCGTTGACAAAATTAAGGATCTTCTTAAAAATAACTAATAATGTTTCTCTGTGAGTAATGACTGCAATGTATGCTCGAATAAACAAAAGCCTGCAATGTAGGATCTGTACTTCTTTTTCGGACTTGTAACAAATACATGTATGTCTTTTAAGGCCACTTAAATTAAAACATACCATAAAAGTCATGTGAAAGGCAAATTAGTCTCATGAGAAATTTAATCTAAGGTAGTAACACACAGTGAGATTCCACAGTGGGACAAAACATCATGTAGCCCATATAATGAAACACATATATTTTATCATGAAAATGCATTCTGTAGTGACACATGCTTTATGTTACACAATATATTAAAGAAAATTCGATCATTTTATGAGCTACTATATAAGTACCATTTAGGATGTCCAGTTAAAAACTATTAAATCAAAGCGTGTGAGTTAAAATTGCAGGGTCGTCTGCCATAGAGCTAATGGGTGGAAATAGTCTGAGTGCATAGTACTACTTGATAGATCTCAGTATATCCACAGCTTCCTTGAGCAGAATCCGCTATTTTATAATGGCTAAAACTCCCACTTTCCCATCCCAAAGCAAATATTATCTGGAAAGCATGAGACAAATTTCCAAGAATACTCCACTTAGGGAATGATCTGACCCAGTATAATTTAGAGGCATTCCTGAGTTTTGAAAATATGGGTTCTATTCTGGATTTGCATTTCAACATCAGAGCCCTATAGTTTGGAGTGTTAAGATCTGGGACTTTCTTTTACCCTGTTATTGATATAAGGACAGATTATAAATTCAAGTGTGCATCTAGGTTTGGTTTCTGAACACATTCCCCACCTTGAAATTTTGGGATGCAGGCTTTGGGCCCCCTGTTGCTGAACACTCAATCTCCGATACCAGACAAAATCTCAGACACATTATTCACTTAGCTCCAGATAATGGTTACAGTATGATTAGAACTGGAGAAAAAGGGTCAGGTTTCAGGGGGATCTCTACTGCAAGGAGCAGCCCAGCTGCTCTCTCTCACATGGTGGAGCCTCAGCATGTAACACTGGCCATGCAGCGTGCTTAAGGAAGCTCTGTGTTCTACAATTCTGCTTGCCTTGTGCATCGCTTATTACTGATGAAACATGGCCTTTAATTGTATGATATTTATTGTGTAGGTTTGCTAGTAAAGGATGTCTCTCTTCGGCATGCTGTACATCATATAATACACGCATTGCTCCCAAATGTGATTTCATTCAGAATACAATTGAAGCTAATGGGAGCTTTGTGTTCTGAGACAGCGGGATTTGAAAAACAAGGTAACAGCCAGACATCCACTATTCTCAAAGGAATAAATTGGTAGTTCTCTGTCTAGCAAAGGTTTACAGGTAATCAAATCACTGGGTCTCATTCTCCCTCTTGCTTACATCAGGAATAACCACTGCATGAGATACTGGCGTGTGAGGCGAATCAGGCCTGCTGTCTGCCCAACAATAGTAATTAGAAGTGGAATTAGAGCCTTGTCCATGATTCAGACATCCAACTCTCCCTGTCACCAGCCAGCATTAGAGAAACAGTGACAGCCTATTAAGGCCATGCAGACGTGTCCCTCTGGAGCCATAAAAAGCTGTTTTGAAAAGATTAAAGTTTGAAACAAATGATGTGACTAGGAATTACCAGCACAGAATGATTCAGGCCTCGATCCTTCACTTTCTAGCACTTTGTGTGGTCTAGAGTTACCACCTTTGAAATACAAAAGAACCAAAAACCCAGAAGTCCCCCCTACAACACAAGCCAATCACAAGGCTACTCCGCAACCCTCCCCCTTCAACAGCCACATATAGTATCTAGAGAGAGAACACATATAGATAAGATTGATAACCTCATTATCTTACCATGGTCATGTTTCTCCAAGTGGCTTTGTTTGTGTCCATTTTCACTGAGATTAATTTTTCCTAAACTGCATTGGTTCTATATTTTAACTATATGCTTGAATGTGAACGGTTTGGAATTTTATACATTAATAACATCCATTGAATCTATTTCTTGAATTTGTGCTTGCTGTTTGATTTTGCCTTTTTCAGCCATTTCTTATTTTTAACGGTAACATCGTAGCATCTTTAGCTGGATGCAAGCTTTTAACATTAGATATCCCAATATATTGTGATGCTGCTGCAAATCTTTAGACCCACGTTAAAAAAACAAACAAACCGGCAGATTGAATTATTTTTCTGGCAACTGGCAAACCTATTGAAAAAATAGCCAGGCCAGTCAAATACCCACCGGGAGTAACCCTAGTGTAGTCTTGTGTAAAGTGAATGTAAGATGCTTCCATCGGGAATGCCCCATGGCAAGAAGGCGGTGGAGAGGAACTGGGATTGGGAAGATCCTTGGGGTAGACTGCACACTTTCAAGACCTCTTTCTCTATACAGCAAAAGGGGAGAATGTAAGGAATTGTGCCTCTGAGTCAGAATTCCTTTCTTGTGGTGGTACTTCTTCTTGGATGGTGCCCTACATGCTCACCCTTGATTGGATGTACCTACCAGCTCTGTCTAGCACATAGTATTTCACAGCTTTAAACCATTGTTTGCAGTGTTGTTGCAGCCATGCTGGTCCCAAGATATTAGAGAAACAAGGTAGGTGTGATAATATCTTTTATTGGACCAATTTCTATTGCTGAAAGAGAAGTTTTCAAGCTACACAGCACTCTTCTTCAGGTCCGGAAGCACCTATTGCAGTAGGTCCTGAAGAAGAGATCTGTGTAACTTGAAAGCTTGTCTCTCATCAACAGATGGTGCAATAAAAGCTGTTGGACTCACCTTGTCTCTGTCACAACTTTAAATACATGCTAGCAAAAGTCAAAACAAAACCAAACAAAGTAGTACTGGTGCAATAGCTGCTTTTTAGTGCATTTTTTCACTATTTTTGGGGTGTGTCTGATACCATCCAGAAATGAAGGCACTGTAGACTAATATATTAGAAAATATTGTTTGCTGCCAGGTTACCAACATAAAATCCTAAAAATATGTGCAGAACTTTTGGATTTTTCCGCCCAGTGGTATTCAAAGTGTCAACAAACTTGATGATAGTTCATGACTAAGGCTGCCAGTTTCTCATGGAGGTCATGGAAGTCATGGATTCCGTGACTTTCTGGGACCTCCGTGACTTCTGCAGTGGCAGGTGTGGCTGGCCCGGGGGCTGCCAGAGCTGCTCAGGCAGGCCCCTGGCCAGCTGCACTGGCCACTTCTGGGGTAGTCTCGGGCCACTGCCCACTCCTGCCCCCAAAAAGCAGGAGTTTGGATGTAGGAGGGAGCTGGGAGTTGGGACACAGAAAGGAGTGAGGACTCTGGACAGTGCTTACCTTCCTGGGGCTCCCTGGAAGCAGCAACGTCCCTCAGCTTCTAGGCAGAGGCATGGCCAGGGGGGTTTGTGTGCTGCCTCCGCCTGCAGGCACTGCCCCCAAAGCTCCCATTGGCCATGGTTGCCAGCCAATGGGAGCTGCAGAGTGGGTGCTTAGGGAGGAGGCAGTGCACAGAGCTGCCTGGCTGTGCCTCTGCTTAGGAGCTGAGGGATGTCGCCACTTCTAGGGAGGTGCAGAGGCAGGTAGAGAACCTGCCAGCCCCACCAACCCCCACCCAACACAGCAGGGGTCCCAGTTCACAGGCCATTGCCTGCCCCTTTTAAGCACTTGTGGTGCCATGGGGATGTCCCCCAGCATCTGCAGCGCCCCCAGGCTTCCCCCATTGAGCACCCATGGTGCCCCCCAGGCCATCCCTCTGAGCACCCATGGCACTGCCAAGCTGCGCCCCTCACCAAGATTTAATCAAAGGTATACAGTACAAGTCATGGACAGGTCACAGGCCTGTCAATGACTTTTATTAAAAATACCCATGAGTAAAACGTAGCCTTATTCATGACTAGATGGAGAGGTGCAGATTAGCAACAATATATACCCAGCAGGCCACCTGAATGTTTTTTAATGTTTTCATCCTGCCGTGCAACTCCAAAGAAGCTGCTCCTCACTCACTGCTCAAATCAGTCTACAGATTTACTAGGGCTGTAAAATTCACTGATGCTCAGTGGTAAGGTTTTTACAAAAAAATCTCAACTTTATTATTATGTAGGATCTTCCTTGACATGCCTGGTACTGGATTATGAGAGAAGTATAATTACACTGCTCTACAGCCAAAATGCTTCTGAAATAAATGTAGTCCAACTTTACTAATTCTGGGTCACTGAGAACGAAAATGATGCTTAAAATTGTTGATTGGCTCTAGTTTTCAAGATATGCTCTTGGGTCAGTATATACGACCCTTGACTTGGGAATGGTGGAGGATAAGTGAGTTATAAAGGGAAGGGATCTCAATTTAAACCAGAAATGACTAAAATACATCTTTGACTGGATCTATGAAGAAATCTATGACTGGGTTTGGACAGTACTTGCTTTTTAGGCAAAAAAAGAGAATGATGCAATCTGAAGCTGGTATTGCATCATACATGATATGAATTGCATCATGTTATTCCTAGAAGTCATGGATGATGCAATCATAACGAAGCTTACATCACTCTGCTGAACAAATTGCCCTATATCAGCTCTAGAAATCATACAGTGTTGTGCTCTCATTTGTCAGTGTTTGATTTTGCAAAGGGACACATTTCTATTTAGCCAAAGTGAGCAGAGATGCCTTGTACTTGTGTGAACAGTGCAGATAACTTCTGCTATGTTTGTGGTGGAGTGACTTTTGCATCAGAAAAGCGCAGTATAAGCACTATGGTTAAGAAAGCCTATCACCTTTATTTTGGCTGCAAAATTGGAGATCAGGACAAGAGGTGGGCACCATACATATGCTGCAACACTTGTGCAACAAATCTTGGCCAGTGGTTGAACAGGAAAAGGAAATCTATGCCTTTTGCAGTGCCAATGATTTGGAGAGAGCCAACCGATCATACCAGCAATTGTTACTTCTGCATGGTGCCTCCAGTTGGGAAAGGTGTGTCAAAGAAGAAAAAGTTGTCATAACATTTTTTCCCAGATCTGGACCTTAGCGTCCAAAATATGGGTGTTAGCATGAAAACCTCCAAGCTTAGTTACCAGCTTGGACCCGGTAAAGCTGCCACCAGCCAGGAATAATACAGTGCCTAGCTCACTGTGGTCTCCCCAAAACCTTCCCTGGGGGACCCCCAGACTCAGATGCCTTGAGTCCTACAACAAAGGGAAATAACCACCTCCCCTTGTTTCCTGGTTACTTCCTCCCAGGCTCCCCTTCCTGGATGACCCTAGGAGATTCCCTGCTTCCAGTCCTGGAAACACAAGTACCCAGAGAGCTAATCTTTCTCCCCCCCCCCCCTCACCCAGAGGATATGCAAAGTCAGGCTTAGTAAATCTAACACAAAGAGATTTTCCCCCTGACTTCTTCCTCCCACCAATTCCCTGGTGAGCTGCAGACTCAATTCCCTGGAGTCCCCACTAAAGAAAAACTCCAACAGGTCTTAAAAAGAAAGCTTTATAAAAAGACAGAAAAGTACATTAAAAATAGTCTCTGTATAAGGTGACAATCTACAGGGTCAATTGCTTAAGAAAAAAAAGTGAATAAACGCCTTATTCCAAAAGAATACAATTTAACACATTCCAGCAACTACACACATGTAAATACAAAAAAAAACAATATAAACTTATTGTCTTACTATCCTTGTACTTACAACTTGGAAACAGAAGATTAGAAAGCCAGGAGACAGAAAGATCACTCTCAGAGCCGAGAGGGTCAGACCCAAGACAAAGAACAAAGAAAGCACACCCCAAAACTTCCCTCCACCCAGATTTGAAAAGGTCTTGTTTCCTGATTGGTCCTCTGGTCAGGTGTTTGGTTCCTTGTGTTAACCATTTACAGATGAAAGAGACATTAACCCTTAGCTATGTGTTTATGACAAAAGTGGACTGTGCATTATCCAAACATTCCATCAGCTATACGCCCAGTACCCCACAGAGAAGGACTGCCGGTTCCTGATGCACCAGAATCATTTTCACTTGAGTCAGACAAGGAAGAGCAAGAGGATGAAACTTCTGGTCCTGAACCATCAATGTCACAGGACCCACATTTTCTCCCATCCTCCTCCTCTGAACCACACCTCATAACACAAGATGAACTGAATGACCTCGTCAGGGATTTGGAACTACTCAAGAGTAAGGTAGAGCTGTTGGGCTCCAGACTACAGCAGTAGAATCTCCTGGCAGGCTATCAGGGCAAATGGAGCCCATCAATGCTTGCAGACTATTGCTGGACAAGAGATGCTCCATTTAATGAATACAAGAGACAAGCCAAGAAGCGCCGAGTAGATACGGAAGAGGACTAAACTATGTACATAATCGTTTTTTGCCTTTTGTTTCATAATACATTTTATTTATATAACCCTTTTGCTGATTTTTAAAGTGTTACATAAACAGGACAGGTGAAATATTATCATGTAAAGCAACCATAAACACATGAAAAGACCTAGGTTTACAACTTATGATTAAAACTCTACTATCTACACAATATACATAGACATAAAATGTAAAAACTTAAATATCTTAGAAACAGTAACCAATCAGTTGTTTTAATTGTCATATTTGAATTCAGCACATCAAAATACATAATAAATATCACATTTTATCTCTGAAGCAGACGACTTCTCAAAAATTGTAGACCAGTGTTATATATAAAAATTGCATGGCAACCTTATTATAATGTCTATACTATTCGTAATACAAAATTGAAACTAACAAAATAGGAGATCAGCCTTGTCAACACTTGCATACTTGAGTAACTTTGATTTCACTTGGTCTGTTTATGGGAATAAAATTAATCATACATGTAAATGTTTGCAGGATTGGACCTCTGCTATAATCTCCTAATTTAAACACTATGAATAATACAAACATGAAATTAACAAAAAACAAATCCTTCGGTATTAAGGCTAGGAATATAAACTCAAAACATGCATAGATTAATTTGCAAAACCCAAAACAAAACCAAGAGAGATTTTAAAGATATGGAGCTGAAACAAAATGTTCCTCTTTTACATCTGTCTAACTAGATTGTTCTCTAACTCAGACTCCCTGATCCTTAGGTTGGGGATTAGGAAAAAATCACAGGAAGAGCATCATCTGGGAAGCCATCGATATAAGTGAGCCAGCAGTACTCCATAAAGTGGCGTTTTGCCATTTTCCCAGATGGAATTCTTGAAAGTATTGCCCATGATATTGGTGCTGTCCTCACAGTGCTGTATCTTGATTGGCTGGCACTGACTACATCCATTCTTAAAGTTACTTGTTGAGGAGTTACTTTAAGAGTTACTTTGCCAACTACAAAACCAGTTTCTCCTCCCTTGGTTTTCACACCTCAACTGCTAGAACAGGGCCTCATCCTCCCTGATTGAACCTACCTCATTATCTCTAGCTTGCCTGCATATATATACCTGCCCCTGGAAATTTCCACTACATGCATCTGACAAAGTGGGTATTCACCCATGAAAGCTCATGCTCCAAAACTTCTGTTAGTCTATAAGGTGCCACAGGATTCTTTGCTCCTTTTATAGATCCAGACTAACACGGCTACCCCTCTGATACTTGTTGAGGAGTATAACTCTGAGTAATGCCATGGGGCTGTCCCCTTCCATTGGTTTTTATTAGACAACTGCCTATGTAGGGGCTTCCCTGCAAACAGCGAAAAATTGGACAGCTAACGTCACTGCGGGTATTCAGACACTTTGGGGATTCTCTTGGGCATTGACTGATTGAGCAAATAACCTGTATCTGCCGTACACCTCTACCCTGATATAACGCTGTCCTCGGGAGCCAAAAAATCTTACTGCGTTATAGATGAAACTGCGTTATATCAAACTTGCTTTGATCTTCCGGAGTGCGCAGCCCTGCCCTCCCTGAGCGCTGCTTTATTGCGTTATATCCAAATTTATGTTCTATCGGGTCACATAATATTGGAGTAGCGGTGTATTTCTTGTAGTGTTAGCTATAATGGGTGAATATTGCCACTTTGGGCAGAAGAATGAAGGAAATAGCTTCTTGGATGCATTGCTCACCCCCAAGTAACCATCAAAGCTCTGAAGTTTCTTGAAGCTCACCTCTGATTTTATGATGTATCTTAACTTCAAACAGTTGCATTATAGCTAAGCCAAACAAACAAGATGAGAGCGAGGCTATCAGGTGATAGTGTACAGACATACCTATCATATTGCAAAAACAAGTTATCTCTGTATTAATTTCCTTTCCAGCTTGATTAATAGTTGCAAGGTTTATTGAATTCATACAGCACTCAGCTTGACAATAAAGCATACTCTATAAACTGTGCAAGAAGGTCAAATCCTTCCTTATCTTCTGGATCAGGGGGGCCCATCCAGATCCCCAAAGTAATTTACTGTTTAAGGATTTAGAAATTAAAGGACTGTGTTTTAAGGTTAGAAAAAAAATAAAGCACGTTTTGTATTTAAGCTACAGGCAGTGAATGATTAGTCATATTTAAACATCTTTAAAAAATAGGGTTTATGAAAAGGGCTCATTTGCACTCATGCATGTCTGATGCCCTCTTTTCATCTACAGAATAGGTAAAGGATTGTCAGTGACTATGTAAACTAACCCGAACATGATTATTTCAATCCTGAACTACTTTCACACCCCTTCACTTGAGAGATTGTGAAAGTAGTTCAGATTCTCTACTCAGCTGGGCCCTGATTCAGCAAAGGTGAGAGGTATCCTTTGCATAGTATGTGATAAAACAATACAATACATAGTATGTGTGATAGTATCCCTGGGTGCAACCTGGAACTGGGGTACCGCTCTACTCCCTTAACTCTTCAGCCTGGGCTGTCTCTCATACCGCTTTGCTAGTGACAAGCGACAAACCCCTCCAGGCACTGTTATCACTCAGCACAACAGCATGGGGAGCCCCACACACAGCCAGATTGCATGAATGATCCCAAAGCCACTCATGAATTACCCAGAGAACGGCGTCCTCTAGTTTCCCCCAGCTTCCCAGCCTTACACCCCACAGCTGTACCATTTTTGCCCTGGTCAGAAGTCTGACCAGTGTACGTTTATTACCCAGTCCACCCCTCCCTCAGAGTGAAGAGGTCTGTACCAGCTTTTGTAAACTGAGCTGAGATTTCCCAAGCACTTCAACCACAGCGCAGTGTTTAAGTAAAGTAGAAAACAGATTTATTAACTACAGAAAGATAGATTTTAAGTGATTATAAGTGGTAGGCATAAAATATCAGGGATAGTTACCAAAGAAAATGAAAGATAAACATACAATCTAAATCTTATTACAGTAGGCAGTATTTAGATCAAGCAATTTTCTCATCCCACTGTATGTTACAGTTCATAATACACAGCTTCCCTCTTAAACCTGGACCAGTCTCCTCAGCTGAAGTTTTCATCTTCTCAGTGTTCTTATTGCTTCCAGCATAGGTGGGGGAGGAGAAAGGAAAAGGCATGTGACCACTGTTCCCTATTTTATAGCCTTTGTCCATGTGCTTAGGAGACACTTGCCCAGACATGTCCTGGTGGGCTTTGCTGAGTCACTGGATGGAGTAATCCCCCTAGTGTGGTCTTGTGCATAGAGTTGGGCAGCCCTTTTTGAATTATAAATCCCTTGATCATAGAATATCAGGGTTGGAAGAGACCTCAGGAAGTCATCTAGTCCAACCCCCTGCTCAAAGCAGGGCCAATTCCCAACTAAATCATCCCAGCCAGGGCTTTGTCAAGCCCGACATTAAAAACCTCTAAGGAAGGAGATTCCACCACCTCCCTAGTTAACCCATTCCAGTGCTTCACCACCCTCCTAGTGAAAAAGTTTTTCCTAATATCCAACCTAAACTTCCCCTACTGCAACTTGAGACCATTACTCCTTGTTCTGTCATCTGATACCACAGAGAACAGTCTAGATCCATCCTCAGATTACAACTCCCCTTCTGATTAACAGTCGTTGAACACCCTCCTGCACAGGGTCTTTGTATGTCACTCGTTGTGGGCCAAGGGATGTGCTGGCCATCACTTCCCGCAGCCCCATTGGCCTGGAATGGTGAACCACAGCCAGTGGGAGCTACAATCAGCCGAACCTGCAGATGCTGTCCCATCCTGCTAGTGGATTTCTCTGATGGGCTGCGTGCCAAAGGTTGCTGATCCCTGACCTAGATCTTTCCAGACACTAAGACTTTGACCTAGATCTTTACCTCTACATTTAGTTTTGATGTTTAGTTTTAGTTGGTAGTTTAGTACCAACACACTAGCACATCCCTACATTTCTTGAGCACTAAAGAAATTGAGGGATAAATATGCCCCTTTACTCAGCTTATAGCAACTGCCGCCACCACACTATCAAGGTTAAAGAGTCGTCATAAGATTTATGTAATATGTCTGGCATACCATCCTCATCTGGAAATGTACCTACTTCTGAGTTTATTACCATTGCTGATCTCTACAGCGGGAAGTAACTTTCCCTGTGGTCTGTTATAGGACCTGGTAATTTTGATAAATTAATCCTCTCATGAAGCAATCAATTTATAGTAAAGGCTGAATAATACTGATTATAGTATTTGTAAAATTTCTTTAGGTATTCTCATTGAGAAATGAATTTGAAAGCCCTATCAAGAAATTATACTTTATATTATTATTTGTGATTACTGTATCTTATTTGGATAGATAAGTTTACTTGCCGTTTTCACCCTGTTAAAACTCATGACATTTACAACAGAATGTTAAAACTTGCATGAAAGAGGGTTTGTACAGTTACATTTTGCAAGGACTTGTGCACCCAGAATGTATGTCTCTTGTCATTTGCTGAACTTCTTGTACAGACATGAGGCATTCTGAATAAGCTATTTTTCATGCTTCCTAGAGTAGGTTACAGCTAAAAGTGCCAATTTCAGGTCAGACTGCCAGAATACAGGTCATATACTTCAGGCTGGTGGTGTATTCGATCATAAGGCTTCACCAAGCCAATAACAGATATGTGCTTCTGAAATATTGTACTAGTTATTATGGAGCCACAGACAATCCCCTTCAGGCCCTCTAGCCATTCATGCACCACCCAGGCAAACCAGACTTCTCTGATACATGATTATTAAAACCAGAAATCATGTATATTAGGTTCTTCCAGCTCCAGAGAGCCAGCCACTTACCCCAGGTCAAAATATACTTCAGGATGTCACCCCAAACTCATGCTCGTAGCCAATCCTTTAATATACTAGAACTAAGGGTTTATTAACATACAAAGAAAGAAAGTTATTAAATGGTTAGAGTGAATCAGATACATTACAGTTGATTTCAGAGTCTCTAGATCAGGATAATAGCAGTGATGTTAAAACTGCTAGCTTCCAAAAAGTCTCTCTGGTTCACCCAAAAGATTGAGGGTCCTCAGTCCATTGTTCAAAGCTCGCCTTGTTAGAAACCACAGCCCAGAGACTTAGGGCAGGAATGAAGCAAGGAGGTGACGTCAGCCCATATTCATGGAAAAACACCGGCTCAAACATGAAGCCATGCATCATATGTTCTACGTGCCCTGCTGAATCATGGGCATCCATAGTCTGTATGCTCTCTGAGGCATCCTTGGGAGGGGCCCACTGGAAAAGTTGATTCTCCTTAAGGGCCCATGACCACATGGCTGGCTGGTCTTGACATAAATCTGTCTTTCGGATTGTTACCCAGTAATACAACATGTTTAGTAACAAGCATGCAGTAAAATTTCATCACTTCATACCCAATGATGGTATTGTATATACACATTTGTATATTGTATATACACATTTCAACAAGATACTAATGATTAGCAGATTATAACCTTTTCAATGATAGCTTGCGAAGCATACTTTGTACAAGAATTATTGCAATTGTGCAACAGTGGTGACGATGATCATGTAAATATGGTCACCTTCCTTTTCTACAATATCACACTTCTCACCTGAATTACAAGGACACACATGTCAAAGCCAGGAAAGGTTTGTGTCAAAATTTTCATTGTATTAGAAACATAATCAAAAGAGAAGGCCATGACTCACCTTCAGAAAAATCATTATTCCATTTTCCCAACTTGCTTTTCACTGGGTTTGGTTAATTCCTAATGGAAATTTCTGCAAACTATTAGTGGTTCAAGTTACCAGTGAGCAGCATGTTTTCAAGCTACTTGCCTCCCACTCAGAACAAAGGGACCCTAATCGGATTCAATTACTGTACATGTGTAGCATCACTGCCCATAACATAGACTTGACTCTGTTGTAGATTCTAGAATAATTAAACAGCAATAGTGTTACCGTGGAGTTACTATTGTTCTGAGTGAATCCACTGGATAATTATTACATCGTTACAGCACAATACACTTTATGCTATCTCCATGCTCCCACTGTAGGTTTAATCGATAAATACTTAAGAAAAATTCTCCTCTGCTAGGGCCAAATCTTCTGGGTTTTAGTTATTCTATACCAGGGGTAGGCAATGTATGGCATGTGTGCTGAAGGCGGCATGCAAGCTTATTTTCAGTGGCACTCACTGCCCAGGTCCTGGCCACTGGTCTGTGGGGCTCTGCATTTTAATTTAATTTTAAACATTTAATTAATTTAATTCTTAAACATTTTAAAAACCTTATTTACTTTCCATACAACAATAGTTTAGTTATATATTATAGACTTAGAGAAAGAGACCTTCTGAAAACATTAACATGTATTACTGGCACACAAAACCTTAAATTAGAGTGAATAAATGAAGACTCGGCACATCACTTCTGAAAGGTTGCTGACCCCTGCTCTATACTCTTGCAAATTTTCCTGCAGGATTTGGCTCATTATGAATGTATGTCTAAACTTTCTGTATCTCTGATGGTCTAAATAATGGCTCACATTCTCGAATTCAAAGCCTTTTAGAGACTGAGCTAGCAGCTTGATTGTCTTGAGTGCCACTTGTGCTATTAGTATTAACTCAGATTAGTGTTTACATGTGTGATTCAGGGATCATGTCTATTCATAAGTCAGTCTTGTGGGTTCAATCACAGCTCAGTTTAGAGTCTGTGGAGGGCATGGACGTGAATGGAAAAGCTAAGAAAAAAGTTGTAATGGCCCAAGGACCAATTCCTGACCACATCTCCACAGTTCCTTTCTGTTAAATGAAGAAATCTGGTAGGTTTTAGTTCTCTCTCATCCAGCTTCTTCATCTATCACAAGATACAGCATGAACGCTCTGCCCAGAAACAGTTGGAAACCTTTTTAATGTTGTCTTGTCATTTCAGCCATTACCCTCAAACCATATCTCAAATCATCTGTGTCCTATCCCAACATCTTCCTTGTATGCAGAGACCTAGCACTGACTAGGGCGAGAGATTTAAAGGTTGAGAGAAATGGTAAATATGGGATCAAGCTTATATTTAGGGGGAGGAAGCACCCCATAACATTCTATTTGTGGTACAATGTTGTACCCAGTACATAATGATACATACGTTGTCACTGTGCATTCTCCTTTCTGGGGCTAAGTAACATTAATTAATAAAATTTACAAATTTTGCAGTTTTTTCAAATGACAGTTGATTTTCATGAACAAACAAACCATTAATGTTCAAGAATGTTTAGGAATTTTACAACAGTTTTCAAATAACATTTGCCATTTTTTAAAAAAATTGCCCATCTCCAATCCTTGCAGGATGAATACTGAAACAAGGCACAAAAACATTCTAGATGATGACTTAATAGAGAGACAGGTAGTTGCCTTAGGCCTCCTCTACACTGGAGTGGGCGGGGGATATCAATGTAAGATACGCAACTTCAGCTACAGGAATACTGTAGCTGAAGTCGAAGTATCTTATTTCGATTTACCTCCCGTCCTCACAGCGCAGGATCGACGGCTGCGGATCCCCCCTTGACTCCGCTACCGCCTCTCGCTCTGATGGAGTTCCAGAGTCAAAAGGGAGCGCGTTCGGGGATCGATATATCGCCTCTTGATGAGACGCGATATATCTCAGTCCCCTATAAAGCGATCGCTACCCGCCGATCTGGCGGGAAGTCTGGAT
Organism: Gopherus evgoodei; assembly: GCF_007399415.2. Lineage (NCBI taxonomy): Eukaryota > Metazoa > Chordata > Testudines > Testudinidae > Gopherus > Gopherus evgoodei. Next base: position 351,820,079 of record NC_044322.1, read on the forward strand.
GTACCCTTAGTTGGAAGTCATGGTTCTGTTGATCTCAGTAATAAAACACTTGTTACTGTCAATGAAACATCTTTATTCAAATTCTTAACAGAACCGTGTTTTCTGCCTCTCACCTTTGCTCCTCACATGTCTTGTTCTAAGTCCAGTGAGGACTCCTTCCATGTTTGTAATGTCCACCTCCAACCCCACCATGCACTTACTTTACTTAGTGCCTTTCTCCATTTAAGCCACTAGGTGTCGTAACTACTCACAACCAGGTGTGAGGAGCTCTTAGATTTGTCTGTCTCGGTCTACTATAATATGTCTATCATGCATCTATATAGAGTTATATCCTTAACTGTAAGGCTGTTAATTTTTGCAGGTGTTAATGTTGTAAATGAATAGCTTTTTGAGGACTGGAAATAGTTACAGTTAAATGCATTAATCTGGTAATGAAGGTGACTGATTTTGATTCAGGTGGGGAATTATTACTTAAAAGAAAACCAATAAGGGAGGAAATATTTTTCTATTTCTCCTTTTTGCCTCCTTTAATAATTAATGTTTGAAAAGTGCTGCTAGGAATTTTGTGAGTGAATTCAGTTGTGATTCATATGCTCTTTTTATCTTTATGAATATATCTTGCCATACTTGCTTCTGGTCATGTCTTTCTCAGAAGCACTCAGGTAAAGATCGTAAAGTAAGTTATGTAATGTAAGTTTATTCCTTTATAAACAAACATAAACCATCAATTCCCAAATGCCAAAAAAGGATTTAATTAATGTGGATGGGTGTGCATGCTGATAAACCCTAATGAATATGAATGATTGATGAGAACACCAGTAAAGGTTTTCTGAGAATTTTGTTTCTACCTAAGGCATTGTTCTAGGAAAGCACAGCTTGGCAGCAGTAAACTAAGACATGGCACTCAGGAGTGCTTGGAAGAGTGATTTTTTAATTTCTTGGCCTCAGTCACTTTACGTGGGTTAGGGTTACAAAAGTTTATTGCTCTTTCACGTGATAGGGGTCAGTGTCCACTGACTTCAGTCTCTTCTGTTACAATGTCCATTAAAAGACCTCAAAGGAGTGAAATAGACCTACCCTCCTTTTCAAATTTTCACCTGGGGCTTTAGGGAAGCCATTTTAAGACCTCTGGTCCTGAAAGCATAACCCATTGGTGTGTGCTACAGGTCATCCCCCCGCACCCCACCCAGATCATCAGAATCTGTTACAGCCCCAGCTACAGATCATTGGCTCAGTTTGTAGCAGCTCATGTGCTTAGCTCTTCCCTTGTGTTAGCCAGGATGGCAACCAGCACTGAAGCACATGTATAACATTACACCTGTGAGTAGTTCAGTAGGACGCTTGCACAAGTGTTTGCAGGATTGGTCCCTAAATTACCCACATGGCAGATGTGCAGTGTATGTGAATATCTGGGAATCAGCCTGGTGAATTTAAAATCATCCAAACATTGGTAGTGGGAGCCAACTTTTGGGTAAACATTCCCCTGTCTCTGAGTGAAAGGAATTGTTGTTCAAAATGAACGGGGTCAGTTAGGCATTTCTCTTACTCTTCCCCACTCTCTTTAAGTTGTACTTACTGGTTTCATCCATTATTAGTAGGATTTGAATGAACCAGTGTGAATAAAACCAAGCCTGAACTGAACCTTCTTGGAGATTTGAATATGGATGGATAACTTTATTTTGTTGTTTTTTCCCTCTAAGTGTTCTCCTTTTCAGTGTACCATCATTTTCTGGTGTATGGGGGGTAGTCTCATTCAAGGTAATTCAGGCTCCAGTGTGTAGACCCCAAGAGATCTGGAGAAACAATCCCAACTTTTGGCTGTTTGTCTGAACTGGATTTCCAAACCTTTTGAGCTTCACACTAATTATAAGAATAGCCAGAAGTTCAGATTTGGTTTGACAAACTCTTTCTACTAATGCATAAGAGTGTCTTTGCTCTCCCTAGAGATGAATGCTGTGATCATTCTGGCACAGCTGTTCGGGATTAGAGATTTGATCATTAGACTCACTAAAGTCAATGGGAGGCTTTCCATTAACTTCACTGGCCTTTGGATCAATGGCTACAAGACGGATAAGAAGTCTCATTGCGGCATCAATGAGATTGTAATAGTTAATAGCTGCTTTTACTAAGGTGCCCTTTCTTCAGTGCAACCGTTACAGCAATGTCCTACAGAATTTAATGGGGATGAAACCAGTAGGTGTCTTGTCCTAAAACTGCCGGTATTTATTAGTGGATATCCTTTCCATAGAATTTTTAAACCCAATGTATGGAATTTAATAGGCAGTTCCTATAGAGGTTTGATTAAAAATGTGCAAAGAGATTATCCTCCTTAGGACTTTCCCATAAAGGAAGAGAGTGCAGCTATGAAGCTAGCAGCAACTCCAAGAAAAGTGAATAGCTTGTACCATGTAATTTTACTGCCATTTTTTCACAGACTCAGACACCCCCAACAGAACTGACTCCAAACTCAAATTGCTCTTCAGACTCACAACCACCCTCAAATGCCTGCCACTGGAGGGGTCTTTTCACTCCAAGGAATAACTAAACAAATACCTAGCAATGGATTGTAGTTTAGCAATGGAAACTATTCTTCAGCATGACTGGCTGCCAAACCTAAATATCTCTTACATAGGTTGAGCCCATGTGGGTGGTGGTTACACAGTTGCTGCTGCTGCAAAAACAAACCATCAGTGAGAAGGGCAGAGGTGAGTGTCTGAAAAGAAAACTGAAGTGAAGAAAATGTTACAACTACTGAGACTGCACGCTAGGTGGGTATGTTACATGGAGATCCTGGGTTATGATGGCAAAAGCTGGCATAACTCAGGGCTGTTTTAACCCATCGTTTGTAAAGAAAATTGGGATCTTTCTGGATGAAAGAAATAATAGTAAATTTAAAGTGCATCTATATCACTATTATTGCATCTGCTATCATCTTAAGTGACTGGTTCCAGAGAGGCACTACTCTTTTTCAGGCTGTGGTGCAGCAATAGCGAGGAAAGGATGGTGTCCCAAATGGATCATGCAGCAATGCAAAATTGATGGGGCATGTAGTTATCTGGCCTACACTGTTTTTAGGAATGCATTCACAGCCTGACTTTGCAAGAGTTTGTCGACCCTAACACAGTGCTTGATAGCTCTTTTAACTCAGGCAACAGCAAGCCCTTCCATGATGGAAAAATAAATAGGTATGTTTGTCCAAATGAATAGCCCTCGTTTGGCCACTGGAAAAGCATCTAAATGCAAGGGGCTTTGTGAATGTATTCAGTGTGATTCTGGGTAATGAGATTCATACTTTTTTGACTGGTAATCCTCCACTAGACAGAATTTTAAATTTTTCCCTTGATTTGTGTGCTGTATTTGGTCCATAATATACATATTTTCAAGTGTCATTTTTAATTTAATGCATGATTGAACATATTACCCCTGGCAGAGCTAAATAGCTAAACTAGAATCCATCAATTTGGCTGAACTATTGACATGCAGAATAATATTACAGATACATTTAATTTTAAATGGAGAATGGAGAGCTGGCTTGGTGGTTTCAGTCAGGTGGTATCCCTCTGCTCTGTACAAAGCAGAAGACATTGACTATAAACATGGGAGTCCCTTCTTTGTAATCTCCTAAAGCAGGAAGAAATACCATGTAATGAGAGATGGGCTCATGCCTCAGAATTCAGACCTTCCAAAGTATGGGGTTGTTTGGCTCTTGGGTTTTGAATCAGCACATTTATGAAGATAGTATCTGCCACAGTTTCTGGGTAACTACATCTGTATTCCCCCTTGGCACTCCACCAATGGTACCCACTTAAAAGTTTCCAGCTCCCAGCCATCTCTCTCACTCTGTCTCTCCTCTTCCCCCTGTGCCCCCAACTGGGGGGTTTTAAGGCTGCACGGTTCCCTGCCTTACACTGTAATATTCCCAGGAAGACAGACTGCCTAAGCAGACCAGCATTTACACTTCAATTCTTCTCCAAAGGCTCTGAATAGTGCAATTGCCAATAGTTACAAGTCACCATGCAGACCTTTCTAAGCAAGCACATTTATTCTTAAGGTGAAAGCATTATAGAGAAAATGTATTAAAAACAACAAAAGATCCCATACACATGTTAAAAAGCTTTCCAGAGGTCACTCCCCACGCCTCCAAACAGTGTAGCTTCAACAGGCAGGATTTCTGCATAACGAGAGGAGGGGAATTTGCATTAAACTCACCTTATGTATTCCCCAGGAAGTTCACTTAATACTTATTGTCTCAAAAGTCCATTCTTGCCTGGCACATTTTCAACATAGTCCTTTGAACTCCCAGGCCTCATATCACCCCCCCAGAGAGGTTACATACAATCCCAGTTCACAATAATACATACATCTAGCATTTAATACAATGGACCCCATAGATACTTAAACTTAATTCAGTAAGGTTTTTCAGTGATATTGCAGGAAACTTGTCACAGTGCCGTGTGTAAAATTCAACACCAGGCTGGGGTTTGGCATTTGAACACCCCAAAATCTGGTGGATATTTGAAGCTCAGGTTTTGATTTACTTTTATGTAACTAAGAAGAGCATTCACCTCTCTGGGGATTGATGTGATTTTGAAAGATTTCAGATTTATACTTTTTATTACCTGAACAGTGAAGCCCTGCATTTTTTGCATGAAATTATATCCTGATGTCACATCAATCATTGTTTGATTAGCATACAAGCAATGTATCTATTCTTGGGCACTGTACCTTTAAATTTCTAGAAGTCAACTGTTGTGTTGGAGGTAGCTGTTGTTTTGTATCCAGGATAGAGGCAGCATGTTATGGAAGACACACATTCTAAGCAGTCTTTTGCAGACTTCCCTTTTGCTCCATTTTTATATTGTTGTTCTCCTAATACGAAATTAAAGGTTATTTGGACAGAAAGTACCTGGTAGCTCATGATTGCATGTGGCAAAACATAACCGTTGCTACTATCATAAAGAACCCACAAACACGCAGAGAAGGAAATTAATGGGCAGGAAAACTGTATGTTAAAGAGCCATTGATGCTTCATAGCCAACTTTGATATTCGATCATGAAATGCATTTCTATGCAATTACATTTGATAATTGAGATTTTCTTTATTATGAAAGATAATTGAATGAAGGCAGGATCTGCATAGATTAGGACTTCATAAGAGGAATTATAATAATACCTAGCTCCTATACAGTGTATGTCATCAGTAGATGTCAAAGATCTTTACAAAAGGAGACTCAGTATCATTGCCCCATTTTACAGAGGAGAAACTGAGGCACAAAGGTGAAATGGTGTGCCCAAGGTCACTCAGAATGTCAGTGGCAGATAAAAACCAGGTCTTTTGAGTCCCAGTCTAGTGCTTTTATCCAACAGATGAGCTCCTGAATAAGGCTTTGTTTTCTTTTTAATTTTTTTATGTAAGCAGTTTGCCAGCCCGATAGTATGAATCCTGCCGGATATCCACAGAGCAGAGACTACCCCTGCCAATCTGCCTTACCTCTGATCTAGAGACACCACCATTGGGGTGAAAAGGGTAATTTGTCTGTCTTTGTCTTCTCAGACTTGGCGTCTGAGCTGGGGCTGCCAACGAGGGTAGGTAGCCACTGTGGTGGGTTTTTGTGATGTAGATGTTGGTCCACCCTTCTGGGTGTGGTGTTTTGTCCCATCTAGTGGCACTGAGACCACCTAGAGAGAGAGAAATTAATGAGTTTTCTCTACAGTTTTAGCTAACAGCCAGTTGGCTTTTAGCTCATGCAGTAGAGGCTCATACATTAAGGTCCAGAGGTCCCAGGTTCAATCCTGCCTGTTGACAACCAGGGTTTGTTGGTGTTACACTGGCACTACGTGGGAAATCGCAGATTCACTGTCCTATGTTCTGGGATTGGAGACACCCAGTCCTCCTTTGTCCTTCACAGAACACGATGCTCCTAGATTGGCCTCTCTTTGCTCTGGGGATATGATTCTGGAATGCAGGGCTTCCTGTGACTGGTTGCATGGCAAGTGGTTGGACTTCTTTTCCAGGAAACACCCTGTCAGCCTAAAGTGTGTGGGGAAAAATTGTCACTTTCCTGTTGTATGTGGAAGATGGGTTTTGCTAAGTGGACAGATTAGGAAAGTGAAAGCCCTGTCATCTTGTGGTCTGAGGATAGGTTGCCTTCCGTGCAAGTGCATAGGATAGAATTGCCCCTGTCATCTTATTTTCCAAGAATTGGTTCCTGAAACCCAAGGCTCTGTCTTGCTCATACTTGTAGGATGTGCTTGTTCTGTTCTTCCCAAGCTTCAGGAATCATTTTTGGAAGTATTAAGATTCTGGCTGGTAACATGGTTACCATGTTACCTTCTTCCTCATGGTGGGGTGAATTGTTTTACAATTTTCTGGGGCTTATTTTATCTTTGCTAATATTTTTCACTTCATCATCATCATTTTATAAAGGTTTTGTTTGTTTAATCTCCAAACTCTGAGAGAAAACAATCCTAGAAGCAGAGCAAAGTTTGGAGGGAACATGGAGAAAAAAATTACATGGCTTCCAGCATTCTATTTCTGAGATGAACCTTCCAATTACCTGCATGCTACATGCATGGGGAAGAATTCCAGTGTCAATAGAGCCTCTTGTTTATTTCATACTTGCATGATATATTTCCTCATCCAGAGCTTCAGAGACTGTGGAGTGGTTATAGAGTTCCCAGTCCTCCACAGTCAACAGAGAACCACAATGTGTTGCAATAGGAAATTCCTGGTTAGGGAGTTCTCTAGTTGCTGCTTAAAGCATGAATGGTTTGATTTTCCCCTCACACTACATGGTATCAGAAGTAAGTGAATCTCTCTTTCTAAGGCTAAATCTACATTAAGAGCAAGGAGTGTGATTCTCTGCTCACATCAAGCTCATGCAAATATCAATAGCAGTGTAGCAGTGATAGTACAGGTAGTGGCAGCAGCTTAGCTGGGCTGAGTATGTACCCACCAGTTTCAGGCAGGTTTGCACTCAGCACACACAAACCATCATGCCTCCTCTCTTGCAACCGATGCTACCACATCTACACCTCTATTTATATGTGCACTAGCTTGATGAGAGCTAGTGTGAGCATGTGTATATGAGCAGTGGGTTCACACACCTCGCTTGTAGTGTAGACATAGCCAAAAGAAGGAGTAAAGGAAAGAGACCCCAAAATTTCCAGAGTTGAGAGTGGAAAGTGGAAAATTGGAGACCACCTGTGAAAGCTGGAGCAGGAAGGAGACAAAGCCCTGTCTCTATACAGCAATGGAGCCCATAGCACAAATCCCTCTGTTAGAGAAGTTTGATTTTTGGCACCCAGGCAGCGGGCCTTGGTGGATTAGGCACAGACACCAACTTTCCAAAGTGCCAGGGGGTGCTTGACCCCTTGCTCTGCCCCAGGCCCTGCCCCTTCTCCACCATTTGCCCCAAGGTCCTACCCATGCCCGACCTGTTCCTGCCCTGTCCCACCCCGCCTCTTCCATCCCCACGCCACCCCTCGCCTCTTCCACCCAATTCCGCCCCCTCCCTGGAGCACACTGTATCCTCACTCCTCCCCCCTACTTCCCATCCTCCTGCACGCCACGAAACTCTGATTGCAGTGGGCGGGCAGAAGAACTTTCTCCAGTTTCCCAAGGATTTGGCCACAAACATCCCACTAGTCCCACCTAGAATATTATTTGGTCTTTGCAGATCTCCAGCCCAGGACTGATTATATCCAATATATATATACACAAGGACTATGCCTGCCAAAACTGCCTCCAATACAAGATTGCACCTAATAGAGAAACTGGCAAAAACAAACTATCCCGCAGATGTTTCCACATGTCTTCGCAGGGCTAGGAAAGCTGTCAGGGGGAGAGCAAAATGAAACTGATGCCATCAGCAATTCCCTTTGCTTTCACAGCTCCAAGCTGTATCCCTACACCCTTGCTAGGGAAAGGCAAAGAAGAATTAAAGAAAATGGAAGATATGGCAGGTTATTTCCCAGAAATAGAAAAACCCAATGACTGGTGTGGAGGATAGTTGTACCAAAGCCCAACGGCAAAATCCAGATTTATGTCGCCCTTATACAACTTAATAAAAGTGTGTTGAAAGAAAAACACATGCTTCCTGCAGTGGGACCAGACATTAGCTCAGTTATCAGAAGCTAAAATCTTAAAGTTAGATGCTACAGCAGGCTTCTGGCAAATCCCCCTTGCTAAATAATCTGTACCATTTACTACATTCGTCACTCTATTTAGAAGGTACTGTTTCTATCATCTTCCATTCAGGGACAGCTCTAGACATTTTGCCACCCCAAGCATGGAGGGTCCTCTGGTCCGTGGCTCGTCTGCGAGAGGTCCACCGAAGCCGCGGGACCAGTGGACCCTCCGCAGACAAGCCACTGAAGGCACCCTGCCTCTTGCCCTAGCGGCGACCGGCAGAGTGCCCCCCGCGGCTTGCTGCCCCAGGCATGCGCTTGGAGCTCTGGTGCCTGGAGCCACCCCTGCTTCCATTCGACATATCTTCAACACTAGAACATTTCCAAGATCACGTTGGTTTTGCCTGGTGTCCTGTGTCATATGTTGGTATATGTCAGAGATTAAAATGAACACCGTGAATGAATATGTGTAGTCTTGAGACACTTCCAATGAGCTGACCTGACTCTGAATGAGAAATGGGAATTTGGCAAGGAGCAGATAAAATGTGTAGAGCACATAATTAACGAACAGGGAAATTAACTAGATTCAGACAAACTGAAGGCATCACTCACCTTATCTGAACCCAAAGATGTTTCTGCTGTAAGAAGATTCCTGAGCATGACACATCTTACCAAACTTAACTCATCTAGCAAACCTGATCTTCTGAATGGTCACAATATGTGAATTTCATAAAAAATAAAAACTGCTGACATTATCCCACCTGATTTGGCACAGTATTCGAGAAAACTATCCAACAACAGTAGCAACGGATACATCTTCATGTTAGTTAGGAGCAGAGCTCACTCAAAAGCCACCAGAAAGAGACCAGAGAACTGTTACTTTCATATTAAGAAGCCTCTCTGAAACTGAACAACAATATTCTCAAATGGAAAGAGAAGCAGTTACTTGAGCCTGTGAATGGCTCAGTGCACATCTGTTTGGCTTGAATTATAATAGAGAAACAGAACACAAGCCCTTAGTGGTATTATCAGTTTCAGAACCTCTGGATGACCTTCCAATTAGAATTCAAAGATTTTTAACTACAGCTTATACAGTTTCCTTTCAAAACTGAACACATACCAGGAAAGCACTCATAGCAGCAGACACTTTTTCTAGAGCTCCAGTTGAGCAGCCACCAATGGAAGAAGAAAAGGTCTTAGAGAAAGACATCACTGTCTTCATTGACCTTGTTCTGGCAGTAATTCCAGCATCTGCCGGCTGACTTCAGCAAACTGGAGATGAACCTTCTAAAAGACGAAACTTGCCAGAAACTGACTCAGCGTTGTCAAAAAAGGTGGGGTCAAAGGAGTCAATTTCCAATAGACCTAGTACCATAGTGGCAGAACAAAAATGACCTTCACCTGCCCAATAGGCCGATGTCCTGCTTCTGACAGGAAGGCACATTCTTCGACAGTACTTCAGGAAGAGATGCTTTTCAAAATCCATTAGGCACACCAAGGTATAAACAAGCCTGAGGTATAAGCACAACAATCCGTACGGTGGCCCAGTCTAAGTAGGCAAATTCTGACCTTAGTAGAGAGCTGCTGGATATGTAACAAGAAAAAAAAATCTCTGCAAAGCTACCTGATGGATCTTGGCAGCACATAGCCACAGATTTATTTTTCTGGAAAGGACACACATACATTATTGTAGTCAACTACTTCTCCAGATATATTGACTGACTTGGCTATTCTTACACCGACCTCATTGGTACAAATTATCCAGAAACTGAAGTGAGTATTTGCAAGACTTGGTGTTCCTGAAGTCCTAATAATGGATAATGGACCTCAATTTACTTCTGAAACATTCCTAGCATTTGCACAGGACTTTGATTTTGAACATTGCCTTATCCCCAGAGCAATGGGGAGGTAGAGAGAGCAGGGAAACCTTTAAACAGACATCTGAAAATGAACCCATATAAAGCACTCCTGACACACTGGTCAGCAGTGCTTATGTCTGGACTATCTCCATCAGAAGTTCTGATGGGAAGATGAATAAAGGATGCCTTTACCTGTGGCACCACTACAACTTAAACCTGAAGGAATTTTGAAAATGCGATGCCGAAATATAAATTTGGCAACAACAAAACTTCAGTGTTCAGCACAGAACTGGCATGGAGTCTATAGACTCCATAGAGGCTGAACAGCCAAAGGGTTAAACAAAGCAACTGCCTGCAGGCCTAGCCAAGGCTGATTCTCAGCCTCCCAGCAGCTGAGAGGCAGGAGGGTGAGGTGACTACCAAACAGATTGAGGGATCTTCGCCAGAGCATCCCTCCAGCAGACTGGGGAGGAGCTGCCAAAGATAGCTACTCAATGAAGAGGGACAAGCAATGAGAGAAGCTGAGGAAGACTGCCAGGTTAGGAAGTAGCTCAGAGAAGAGTGAACGATTGATTTCTGGCTGTTCCCCAGCAAAGGCCCTGAGCTGGAACACAGCAGAGTGGGTGGGCCTCAGTTCCCCAGCCAGACACTCTCAGAAAAGAAGAGAATTAGGACCAATTGACCCCTGACAGGCCCAGAACTTTCATTTCCCCATTGCCTCAAAGGGGAACAGATTATTGTGGACTTACTCAGCAGAGTCCAATCCTTGACTGGGACTTAACAAAGCAAAGTCAGGTGTGACAGTACATGGGTGGAGGAGCAGAATCTGTGTATCTCCTTGCCTCACCGCACGGAGGAGCTGACTGCTAAAGACTCCCCTACTCTTCATGACAAGAACAAAATCACTTCCTGGACTGAGACCAGAAAGCAAAGTTTGGCTCAAAAGCTCCCAGACATTCGCAACTATTCAGAACTTGACAGAAATGCCCAGACTCAATCTGGTGGAGACTACAAGAAAGACTTCTCCAGAGGAGTTGGGTTAATCTTCAGTATTTCCTAACACAATGAAGAGTGTATCTTGGACCTGCAGGTACTCTGTTAGGAAGTGAGCCACCTCTCCAGGGATCTCCATGCACGAACTCAACAGACATGAGAACATGGTCTGGAAGACTGATCAGGTCCATTGAAAGACTAGATCTTTAGAATACTGTTCAGGACTATTTAAATGCAATTGTTAAGGGATGTAGCAGTTTACATAGTTTTAAGGAATTCAAAGGTTATTTTGAACTGTTTGTGTATATACATTTGTTTATAATTTAAGTTTTTTACTCTTTTATTATAAAGAAAGGGAGATGTGGAGTGGTTATAGAGTTCCTGAGTTACCAGAGAGGACCAGGATGTGTTGTAGCAGGGAGATTAATAAATGTAGCAACTTCCTGGTTAGGGAGGTCTCTGATTGCTGCTTAAAGACTTGTAAATAAACAGGGACAACACTGAGCTTTCTTGGTTTGGTTTGAGACATGTCAACTGCGCTAGATTTCAAAGGGTCTCTTTTCCCTCTAATACAAAGTGTGACACAGAAAGAGCTGCTGCACTATGAAGGAGGTAATTGACCATGGTTGAAATTGACAGGTTTGCCAGCAGGCACTGATCATCTAGTTAAGGGAAGACAGATAAATCTGCTCATGGAAACCATCATGTCCTATTGGTTGTGATTAGAGTGAGCATGGCAGAAGTTATGTAGCCACGAAGTTTGGCACCTGGAACTGGAGCTATATTACAATGTGGTGGTGCTTGTATTGGTGTGCAAATATTTTTGCATCACCACTTCAGTCTAAAAGAGCCCTAGAGAGGGTAAGGAGGAAGTATGGCAGCCACATGGAGAAGAAACATTCTTCCTTACTCCAGAGCTAGGCTCCCGGAACTGTTCTTGTCCAGCTGTTTACTCTGCTTGCACTGTCTCCTGGCATCCATGCTCCAGGAATGGGTTTAGAGATCCTGGCTTCTTCTGGGCTTAAAATCTGATGTTTGCAACATGCTGTCTGATGACAGGACCTGCAATATTTGGGTGGGTTAGGTGGACTCAGTCAAGGACAGCTCAGAATTCCATCTGGTCTATTCAGCCAGTCCCTAGTCTGTGTTCTAAACAAATCCAAATTAATTTAATGAATGGGTCTCAGTTTAAAGGGTGCTTTAAAGGAACAGTATTTCAGACTACAAGTGGAATAAGCACTATATAGTGCATCGTACTAATTGCAAAGCTTTAAAGAGAACTAAATAGGTCCATAAAAGAGAAGATTTGGCGGCAATGTGATTATAAGCTCTTCGGAGAAGGGACTGTCTTTTTCTTGTGTTTATACATCACTTAGCCCAAGAGTCCTGGTCCGTGACTTGGGCTCGTGGGAGTTAACACAATACAAACAATACATAATATGATCAGCCCATAGGTATTTTATACCCAAGGTAGAAATGTGACTTTTATTATTGGGAAATTTAATCACCAATGATAGGATGCACATTTTTTTTGCCTGAAGTTGTAGAAGGGGATGTTTAGGCAACATATCAGAAAACCATCCTTTATCGTGAGGTGGGGGACAACACTCCCAAATGAGGTGGCTGAGCCAACTCGTGTGAATAAGCATTTGCAGGGGAGTGCTGGTCTTAAACAGCTCTTCTAAGCTAGGGGAGGTCTGACTTAATGATCACAGTGGTCCATATTTGTTCTGATGTCTAGGAGACTGGTTCTGCAAACACTTCCTCACAATCCCTTTAACCAAAGTAGGACTACTCAGTGTTTGCAGGATTTGGCTGTATGATTGACTAAAATATTGAACAGGCTTCTGTGCTTCACATCACAGAAAGCAGTTACTATACTTTATATCTTCATGTCTCCTGATTAGTCCTGTTCAGTGAATAAAGAGGCCTGACTTTCCTATAAAAATGCACTTTCCTTTTTCCCACTGCTTAACCATCTGCACATTAGGTCTTGTCTACATGGTGCCTTAGTCTGCACCAGAGGAGTGTAAAATCTAGTGCATAGTAGCATGTTGTACGCTAACTGCCCCATGTGGACCTTGCTGATACATGCTAAAAATTCCCTAGTGTACATTAGTGTAGCATGCATCTGACGAAGTGGGTATTCACCCACGAAAGCTCATGCTCCAAAACTTCTGTTAGTCTATAAGGTGCCACAGGACTCTTTGCTGCTATTAGTGTAATATTGTTTGACATGAACAAACAATGTAGACTAGGGAATTTTTAGTGTGTACCAGTCAGGATACCATTGGCCAGTTAATGTGTGACACACTATTATGCACTAGAATTTACACCCCTTTGGTGTGGGCTAAAGCACTGTGTGGACAAGCCCTTAGAAAGAAGTTTAAGTGACCTTACTGACACATAAGAAACGAGTGAATCCATTAAACTGTGAAGTCTGTTGTTTTCAAAGCACTGTGTATGGGAGTCAGGTCCACAAATTCCACTTTCATTAATGGGATTTGAATGTGTGACTGTCATAACATTTTTCCCAGATCTGGACCTTAGCGTCCAAAATATGGGTGTTAGCATGAAAACCTCCAAGCTTAGTTACTGGCTTGGACCTGGTAAAGCTGCCACCACCCAAAAAATTAGAGTGTTTTGGGGCACTCTGGTCCCCCCAACAACCTTTCCTGGGGACCCCAAGACCCAAATTCCTTGAGTCTCACAACAAAGGGGAATAAACCATTTCCCCCCCCCTCCCTTCCAGGTGTTCCTTCCCTGGGTTCCTGGAGAGATACACAGAAGCAAGCTCCGTGAATCTAAACAGAGGGACTCCACCCTCCCCGTTTCCAGTCCTGGAAACACAAGTACTTCCCTCTTCACCCAGAGGGTATGCAAAGTCAGGCTTAGTAAATCTAACACAAAGAGATTTTCCCCCTGACTTCTTCCTCCCACCAATTCCCTGGTGAGTTGCAGACTTAATTCCCTGGAATTCCCATTAAAAAAAAACTCCAACAGGTCTAAAAAAGAAAGCTTTATAAGAAGAAAGAAAAATACATAAAAATGGTCTCTCTGTATTAAGGTGACAAATACAGGGTCAATTGCTTAAAAGAAATATGAATAAACAGCCTTATCCACAAAGAATACAATTAACACATTCCAGCAACTACACACATGTAAATACAAAAAACAAACAATATAAACCTACTGTCTTATCTCTTTGTACTTACAACTGGGAAACAGAAGATTAGAAAGGCAGGAGACAGAAAGATCACTCTCAGAGCCGAGAGGGTCAGACACAAGACAAAGAACAAAGAACTCACACCCAAAACTTCCCTCCACCCAGATTTGAAAAAGTCTTGTTTCCTGATTGGTCCTCTGGTCAGGTGTGTTTTGTTACCCCTTTCCAGGTGAAAGAGACATTAACCCTTAGCTATCTGTTTATGACAGTGACTCCCACATGCAGCTTTGAAAACTTACTCCATCTGCCCCATTTTATTAACTTCTTGTTTTTAGCACAGAAAATGGCGCCTTCTCCTGAGGTAAACTTTTAAAACTATAACTTTCCAGTATAAATCATAATTCTATCAAAGCAGGGTTTTATACCCATCAGGTTTTTTTCCTATAATGGCAGCATATGTAAACTGAGAAATAGATCAAGGTGGGTTATAAATGGAACTTGATGCTTGCCCACAGACACAGGCTAGAACTGATTGCCACACGTGTGGTGGAAAAGGAAGCTCAATAAAAGTATATGGACCAGGCTGAACTTGGTGATTTTTCAGCTTCCCCTGGGGATCACCTGTTAGGGTCATGTAGGTACATCACACATGGCTGATCTCCTACCTTGTATTATTTGCTAAGTGCCCCCATCACTGCATATATAGGTGCCTAAACATATATTAATATAATGCCACTCAAAGCTTGACTACTGTCCGCTAAATCTAAAGCATATTTGTGCCACAATCAATTATAAGTTGAACTGATTGGAAAATGGTGAGAAATTGAAACTTTTGAAGTTGCTTCCATTCAAAACAACAATTTTTCACGAATTTTTAAAAAAACATTTAGACTGTTTCTCTTTTTGAATCTCGCCCCCCAACCTTTCCCCCTACTATCGGCAATAAAATAGATGACGTTTAGAAGGGGGGATTTTGGGAGAGGAGTTCCACTGCTTCGCTTTACTTTTCCCCCCCATTCTTCTGTTCTTTTATCAGTGTGCAGTGCAAGATAAATGTGCAAACCCTGCCAAAGTTGCATACCTACGTCTTTGAATTTCACCCTGCAAAAGCTGGTACAAGATGCATCAGCCCATTGACTCAGCAACATTGTTACTGTGAACATATCACTGTGGAGTTCTGCTATCTGCACTGGTTCCCCCTTGCATGCAGGCTCCAGTTCAAGTTCTCTGCCCTGATATTCAAAACTGCTCATGGGACTGGCCCTCTCAAGCTCAGTGACCACCTTTTCCTCTGTGACCCCCAATGAGAGCTGCATCCCACCAGAACAATGAAATGGTCGCCCAGTGGGGAGTGGTTTGGGAGTGCAGGAGATGTGAAATTTCACAGGTACTGGTTCTAGACTTTGGGATTGACTCCCAGGAGAGTTAAGAGTGACCATGATCCTCATCACCTTCAAACCAAATGCAAAACTCCTTTATTCAGCTTGGCTTTCCCTCATTAATTATAGCATGTACAGCCCTTCGCCTCAACCACACAAGCATAGCCCAAACTAAACAGCCTCCCCCATTATAAACTAATCAATCTCTGTCATCAGCAGGTGGTGGTTGTCATTTCTATTTTTAAATACTTGGGAGGTCCTTGGTTACTATGGAGATGGAAGACATGTTAGTACCTAGATAGATCTCAGGGGGAGCTCATCACCTCTCAAAATCACGCAGACTTCTTGTGTCCTTACTGTTCATCTTTCATGGGGAACATAAGAAATGCAGCTTCAGTGGCTTGGTCAAGTTGGATTTTGATAGACTCATACACTGAGTGCAGAGCCTTGGGTGAAGAAGCCATATAGAAATATATAGGGATGAAAGCAGTAGCAATTTATTGCAATTACTCTAAAAACCTACAGAATTTAATAGAGAATTGAGATAATTTCTACAGAATTTCTAAGCCAATCAATGAAGTTCTATAGCAGCGACATGATTATCCATTAAATTCTATAGAATAATTTTATAGAACTCTGTAGAAATAGAGAATTATATGTAATTCTGTAGAAAGGATCGCATTCTCTATTACACTGGCTAGGGTTTTTCTATAAGGGAAACCCATAGGCTCTTCTGCTGTGGACATTCTTGACACTCTTGTGAAATGTTAGATTCCTAAACCAAAATTCATGTCAATTAGTAAAGCAATAAAAATACACTGGTTCTGTTCTCTATCTATTCGAAAGTGCAATCCATTTAGATTTCCAGTGTTGCTACAAGGATATTAAAGAGACATGGTGGGTGAGGTAATATCTTTCATTGGACCAACTTTTGTTGGTGAGAGAGACAAGCTTCCAAGCTTAAACAGAACTCTTCTTCAGGGAAAGGTACTCAGATGCACCAAATGCAAGGTGGAAGATATTGTTTAGCATAAGTAGTTAACACACATTCTAAGAGACTATTCAAGGTGACATCTTTGGACCATTTTCTCCTATGACTGCAGTGGTGTTAATGGCCCACTTCACTTGTATGGTTTAAGTTGCATGCCTTTACTGCTGATGCAGACCACTGTTCTGTAAAACCAGGTATGCAAAGAATTGTCAAGCTGAAAAATGCCAATCAGTAATGGCTAGTTAAAAAGCAAAAAAAAAAAAAAAAAGGAAAACAAGAAGAATGACATCAGAACCATCATATTAAATGTCTCAGAAGTGTAACTGTGTGGAGCTATTGGGATAATATTGTTGAGGAATTTGTTTCCAATATCTTCACTGCAGTGCATACAGATACCTCCTCTCTCTCTCTCTCTCTCTCTCTCTCTGAATCATGCATTTCACAGTCCAGTAATCCCTTTCAGAAGTGAAACTCAACTCTGTCTTCTGTATTCTGCTGCTATTGCAAAGTCATTCCT
The DNA here is from genome assembly GCF_007399415.2 of Gopherus evgoodei. Lineage (NCBI taxonomy): Eukaryota > Metazoa > Chordata > Testudines > Testudinidae > Gopherus > Gopherus evgoodei. The sequence continues at coordinate 351,837,114 of NC_044322.1, forward strand.
GTGAACTCTATGGTGAGGTTTGCCATCTGGGACAGATAGGTGCAGACTACGATCGTTCCCAAAATAATATAGACACTAGCTCAGTTCCTCAGCCAGTGTAAATAAGCATACTCTGATTTAAGCCAGGTAGGGGGGTCTGGCCTACTTACTTTAAATATAAAAATAATTGCTAGCCAAATTAAAGTATTCTTGTTTGTGACCCTGACCCTGCAAACAATTCATCCAGTTGGACCTTATGGTTGGATGGAATCCCATCAGGAGGAAGGATGGTCCAGTGGCTAGGGTGCTAAGTCGATGGAGACCAGTGTTTGATTCCCTGTTCTTCCCCAGATTTCCTGTGTCACTCCAAGGAAGTCATTTAATTTCTCTGTGCATCAGTTTCCCAACCATAAAAATGGAGTGTTGTGAGGATAAATGTTAGATGATGAGGTGTTCAGACACTAAAGTGGGAAGAGCATATGAGCATTTTTAGACATTGAAATTAGTGGGACTTCACATAGATGCCAGGGTTCATGGACATGGGTTGCTTTGCAAGATTGGGGCTTATGGTTTGTAACTTCAGTGGGAGCCGGATAGGGCTCTGACTAGATAACTGCTACTCAAATATCTGTATCATCTATAAGCATATTTCAGAATAAATATTAATGAGAATTGAACTGGACTTCAGATTCATAAAGAATAATATTCACTATGAAAGTGCATTAGTGTGAAATCACTGTTAAATGTCTAGTACAATTAATATATAAAATACACTAATTGTCTTGCAAACTACCCACTGAGAATGCAAAGGCAATTAATCATAGCATCGGTTTCTATTCAATGAGTTTTATAATGAAATTTGCAAATTACCAGCCACAATATTTAGGCCAATTACCAGTGCAAACCTACACTCAACTGCTGTCTCTCATTCTTTTATGTGAGTTTTCCACAGAACATATTACTAAACTAAAATAAGTGAGGAATTAAAATAGCACATTCACTTTTAAAGTATTTAATATTCACAAATGTTTCCATAACTATAGATGGTGCCTGGCAAACAACGATCTGTTTTATTAATACTACTTTAAACTTTGCATTATTGTTATAAATAGCTGTGTGAATTCCATTTTTCCATTTTCAAATAGATTTCTATGTTAAGTATGACACCAGTATCCTAAGTATATTTTGAAACCACAATTAAGTGTGCAGTTTTTAAAGCTTTGGTAACGTGCTTTGGCAAACACGGCTATTTATTAACATATGCATTGCTATATACATTCTGAATGACTTCATCAGAAATGTCTGCACATCTTACCATTATGGCTATTAATTTCAACAGTGGAAAAGCTTTTCCTTTTAAACCAGCATTCTCACATCCTTTGGCTTGACTATGTCGATTTTAAGCTCTTCAAAGCAGAGACCGTCTGTTACTCTGTTTGGAAGTGCCCAGCACAATAGGGACTGTATTTCAGTTGGGTTCTCTAGGCATTACAATAGTATAATTAATAAGGGATTTAAGGCGAGAGATGAACATGAACGTTGTTCATCCTAACTCCAGTGTGTCTTAGGGTATTGTATAGCACTAGTCTCTTAAGTACTCCAGGCACTTCCCATGTAAACTAAATCTGAGGAGCGAGTTCCTTAGTGGATAAGCAGACTGCTCTTCATTGAACATACCTATCAACATTTAAATATTATTTATATTTAAACCACTATGTATTGTTCTTTTTTGAAGCTCTGTCTCATGTTGTGGTGACATTCTTTAAGAGCGGCAAAGAGTCCTGTGGCACCTTATAGACTAATACACGTATTGGAGCATGAGCTTTCGTGGGTGACACGTCTGCATCCAACGAAGTGGGTATTCACCCATGAAAGCTCATACTCCAGTACGTTTGTCAGGCTATAAGGTGCCACAGAACTCTTTACCGCTTTTACAGATCCAGACTAACACGGCTACCCCTCTGATATTCTTAAAGAGGGAGATCCTGGTGTATGTAACTTCCTAAGGGACCTGTGGTTAGAGAGCTACTTCCAGAAACTAGAACTCAGTTCCTTGTTCCACCACAGACTTTCTGTGTGACCTTGGACAAATCACTTAGGACCACATCTTTAGCGGTATTTGGATGCTTAACTGTCACTGATTTCAGTGCGTCTCTGTGTCTTCAGTGCCTATCTGTAAAATGGGGTAACAGTAATTCCCTGCCTCGCAGTGGTATGGTGAGAGTTTGCTGACTTCTTGTTCTGTGTCTGTACAGCACTTAGCACAATTGGGTCCAGTCCATGACTGGTACTCCTGGGTGCTACGATAATACAAATAATAAATGCTAATCAAGATTGTGAGGACATGGATAGTATCTTAATGTTAATATAGATATGTCCTAGAAGTTCTTGAGCTCCATATGTGTTTGAGTATCAGAGGGGTAGCCGTGTTAGTCTGGATCTGTAAAAGCAGCAAAGAATCCTGTGGCACCTAATAGTCTGTTAGTCTATAAGGTGCCACAGGATTCTTTGCTATATTTGTTTGAGCAGCTCTGGGAATTCATTCTGTAGCCAGAGCCAGTTGCCTATGTTCACTTTGTTCTGGGTGATGGTGGTCGAGGAAGGGGAAGCACTTTGAAGAATTCATCTCATCACTAACTTCATCCTCCACTGAGGGCATCTGACCTCACATCATCAAGGCAATCTTCAGCCTCAGTGGTCTTCCAGTCAAATAGTGACAGACAGTGGCAAATGTCCTACCAATCAGAGATGGGAAAAGAAGACTGCATTCCCTTTTACTGAATTCAGACTTAGCCAAGACATGGCTTCAAAGACATGTGAATCCCAGGTCTGATTATTGTAATCCTGAACATAGATATGAAATTGCCGACTGTCAGGCTACAGTTGGTTCAGAATGCGACTCGGAGAGTTTGCTCAGAAAGATGTGCTTTGAGCACTGCCCCTCAGTGCCCTGCTCTGCAGCCTTCTCACTGAATAGCAGGCCACATGCGAGGTTCCATTCCTCATCTTTCCTGCACTCCACTACACTGGCCCAAGTTATCTGAGGGAAAGTGCCTCGTCCTGGGTGATCGTGACCCCATCCACAACAGCTGTGTTCCCCTGGAAAAGTGGAACTGTCAGCCTTCACGAGGAGGCTCCTGTGTGCGGCAGACCAACCTCTTGGCCACGACCTGCAAATCTGATCAGCACCACCTCGAACCTCAGCCCTTCAAAACAAAATGCAAAGCCAACTTCCACTTCACCTTCCTAGAGACAGAGAGCATCTCTATAATTTCATTTCATAATGATAGGAGGCACCATCCATCCCCTTCCCATGGTACAATAGAGAAATCCAGATCTCATCTTTAAACCAGCCATGCTGGTGATTTTGTTCTGATTGGCCCCTGCTAGGCCTCAGGTGGAGTGTTGCTTTTGCTTCTGAGCATTGTGTTACAAATAAAGAAATAAAACCCGAAAGAGCTTGTTGGAAAGTAACAAGAGGAAATGCTTTGGATATGTAACATAAGAGGAAAGGTTAAAGTGACTGGAGAAGTTAAGTGAAGGAGTTAAGATGAGTGAGCAGGTGACCTGACAATTGATATTTACAAATAGGCAATAGGAGATATTTTAAAAGGAAAGGGATCAAATATTATGGCTGCTCAATAAGGACAAAACGAAGGTGTAATGTACATAAACTGCAGCAGAGGAAAGAGGTAAGAAAACTTTGAGTATGATTTGAAAACGGAATAAGCCATCAGGCAATGTTTTAGGTTAGCCGTGCACATCTGCAGTGATAGCAAAGAATCAGACTGTGCCCTTGTCTTACTTATCTAGGTAGGAATCTAAGGGTATATCTACACGGGAAAGTTTCTGTGCCACAAGTTATACTACTTTTATTAAAATACTGGAATTAAACTGCTGTTGCGCGTCCACACTGTGGTCCTTGTGACGCTGGAGCACATCCACATTAGCAGATCTTACAACAGCAGAGACAGCAGTGCATTGTGGTTGCTATCCCATTGTGCAACTGACCACAGAATGCTTTAGGAAAGGTTTGCAATGTCTCATGGGGCAGGCACAGCATCACATGATGCAGGTTTCCCAATCCCATTGTTCCATGGGCAACCTACTACATTGCCAGCTGCTTTTCAACTGAAGGGGGCGGGGGAAGAGTGTATGACCGGGAGTGTGTGTGTGTGTGTGTGTGTGTGTGTGTGTGTATATGAGGGTGAGGGGGAGAGAGACAGTGTGTTCTGGGGGACAGAGTGTGTCAGCATGCTGTCTTGTAAGTTCAGACAGCAGCAGGGAGCAACCAGTCCAGAGGGAGGGGGAAACCCCAACATCAGCCCCCTGCCCCTCTCTCTCTCACACTCACTCATACACACACACACCTTTGTTCAACAGCACAAGCATTCCACACTGATGGTTTGCTTTCTGTCCTGGAGCAGATCAGTGCAGCAGGCAAGGGCTGTCAGAAATGGTGCTTTGAAAGGGGAGGGGTGCATGTCTCCAGGGCAGCCGAGTTCAAAACAATGAGCAGAACGGTCACTTGAGGCATTATGAGACAGCTCTGGAGGGCAATTACAGCACAGAAAGCAATCACGTGTCTGCACTGGCAATCGAGTGCTGGGGCCTCTGCACAAAAAGCCTTACGACGCTCGTCGAGGCAGGTTTTTTTGCAGTGCTGCAACTGAGGAGTTTCTGCACAGAAAGTGGCTTGGCAGTGTGTGCACGGCTGCAGTTTGAGCACAAAAAGCCGCTTTACTGCGCAGAAACTTGCCAGTGTAGACAAGCCCTAAGACCTTCCACCCTACTCCTTTGCTCACCATCCCCTGATCTTTGGGTCTGGATCTGGTGTAGAGCACAGCCCATCATATCCAGTTAGACCCCCTTGCTGCAAATTGATGACAAGAGGCAGGGAGTGGAAGTGGCTTTGGCTCTACCCCTTTGTAAGCTGGTGTGGCCGCACCTCCTAGTCCTCCTCTGAGGGAGGTCATGCCTCTTTGAGGTCCGGTCTGCTAGAGTTCTCTCACAACCAAGAAAAACGGGCATGAGTGGTACTCAGTAGGTCCTGGCCTTCAAATAGGGCATGGCAGCAAACAATCAGGATCCTGGCCTGCAGTCAGGCAGAGCTGTAGCAGTATATATGCCCAACTTCAAGAAGGATGGAGTAGCAAACAGCCAGAGCTCTGGCCTGTAGTCAGGCAGAGCTGTAGCCCCAAGCACAGTCTGTGGGGGTCATGCTGGGGATGAGCACCAAGCACGGTCTGTTGTCCTGAGTCTGGTGGACGACAGACAAATGTAGGGCGTCTTGGCCTACAGAGGGGGAGTACTGCCACTCTAGGAGTAGGATGGCAGGGCAACAAGGGCCTACCCAACTCCAAGGGCCCAGCCCAGGGCCCTAACAGTGGCAGGGTGGTCTGCCTCTGGGTCAGTGGGGAATCCACCCACAACACTGACTATGTTTCTGGTGGCAGCACAGCCAGACTGTAATCTGGTTCCCCTTGGCTGCTTCCTACTCTCCCCCTCAGGTGTACCTGCATCCAGGGGCCATCATCAGTCTTCCAGGGATATACCACCAAGGGTAATGGGAGCAGCTCCTTGGGTCAGGGCTCTCTGGAAGCTTGTGCAGGTCCTCGAGACAGCAGCGGTTCTCCTGGGCATTCTGCTCCAGCAACGGGGAAGGAGAGTCTGTCTCCCTTGGCAGCTCTTTCTCAACTGAGCTGCTTGGCTGGCCTTTTCTACTTCCTCGTCCTTTCCTATCCCTCTGCTTCCAGGTTCTGCCCACCAAGTGGCTTGGGGCATTCCCTCCAAGTCCGCTTCCTCGCTACATCTAGGGTGACCAGATGTCCCAATTATATAGGTACAGTCCCAATTTTTGGGTCTTTTTCTTATATAGGCACCTATTACCCCCCTATCCCCTGTCCTGATTTTTCACATTTGCTCTGGTCACCCTAGCTACATCTCTCCCCTAGCTGACCAGAATAGCCAGCCAGTTGTGCGGTGGATGGAAGTAGATTGCATTAATTTCATGTTCACAGACTGAAGTAACTTCCTTCCTGTTGCAAGGGTGAGAGTTCTGAGATTCTGTCCTTCCTTAGGCTGCTAATGGGATGAAGCAAATACACACTGCCCCTCACTCAGGGCTGGGAGTAAAGTCTCAATCTAGCACTAAAACAGACATCCAGCTACTAACAATGGATTAAAAATTGGGAAACTGACCCTTCCATAATGCAGAGAGGTGGGAAACAAGGTCCCACTGGAATTAAATGATTCTACAGCGCAAAGTTCCTTCCCTCTACCTTTTACTTCTTCTTATCAATTGATGTCTTAGTACTGCTGCTGGAAGTAAAATTCTTGCATGACCCAATATGCAAATCTAGCGGTGGGGAAGGCTGATGGGCATTTAACTTTTATGCAGTTGTGTCCAGAAGACGAGCTGCTGTTGTTGTTTAAATATTTTTTTGAGAGCTCTTGGGGATTCCAAGTGCTTTTATGCCTCTGAAAAGTAGATCAGTCGGCACACATGTAGCCTAAGAGGTCACTTAAAATGTCAGTGATTAGGCTTTTCAGGACACTTAAGTTTGTGTAGCTACTGTATTTTAAAGGCCCTCCAAGCCCCATGTGGGGCCCTAATAAGTCCAGCCTTTCTAATTAACACTGAATGAGCCTATCTGGGTTATCATCTTATAAACCTCAGATCAGTACAAACCAGCCATCATATAAAATCTGAGGCTTTTAATTGAGTAAGACAGTTATAGAATGTTAATTAATTATCGTGTCATCATTAAGATATTCTTTGTGATTAACTGCTATATAATATGTTTATTGCCCAGCCATTAGCCTCAAATACTAATTAAAATATTTTAGTATTTCACCAGCATGCAATAATTATTCTATTTAACTTAACTGTGCTCTTGAGAACATTAGCCTGACGACTATCAATAATAAAGATGTGAAGACCCCAGGAGTGCGAGCGAGAGGTTGGCTTCATAGATAAAGGTTAAAATAGGGTATTGCTCTGTAGCAACATTGATGTCAATATCCACTGTGTTTACTGACCTTACATAGTGCCTGATCCAAAGCCTGTTGAAGTCAATGGAGAGATTCCCACTGACTTAAATGGACTTTGAATCAGCCCTTACACCAGATTAAAACCGTATCTTCATAGGTATAAGGTAAGGTGTGAATTTAAGCCACTGTAGTTACACTAGTATAACTCTGTGTGGCCACTCTTATTCTGGTATAAGGATGAATGCCTATTCCAGGTTTGTTTATGTCACTTTGGACATAGTATAAAATAACACCCCACCCCCAGCCACTGTTATACCAGAATAAGAATATCCACATGGGGGATTTAGGCCTGGTCTACATTAGGGGGGGATCAATCTAAGATACGTCGACTTCAGCCACGCTATTCTCATAGCTGAAGTTACGTATCTTAGATCGACTTAGATTGACTTACTTCACGTCCTCATGGTGCGGGATTGATGGCTGCTGCTCTCCTGTCGACTCCACTTCCATCTCTCGCCCTGGTGGAGTTCCGGAGTCAGCAGGGAATGCGTTTGGGGATTGATGTATCGCGTCTAGACAAGATATGATACATCGATCCTCAATAGATCGATCAATACCTGCCAATCTGGTGGATAGTGTAGACATACCCTTAGACATATCAGTATAATTATACTGGTACAACTGGAAAAATATCCTATGTAGACAAACCCTTAATCTGAAATAACTTCACTGAAATTAGTGAAGTTACACCAGTGTAAATTTGGTATGAGTGAGTTTAGAATAGGTTTCCTGTGATTTTACTTATCCAGGGCAGTCTATCTCTTGGTTTCTTAAGAAGAATTTTTCTCTGGGGACCGCACCCTCCTGGCCAGCCATAGACGTCCTGATGGTTGTGTCCACAGCTTTGGAGTTTGGTGACGAGAAGGACTCCAGCTGGCTAGATAGCACATAATGCCAGGTACCTCATTCTTGTCTTACTTGTCTAATTGTCCCACTGAAGTGAATGGGACTGTGACAGGATCCCCAAGGTGCAGCCTGGGACCGTGGAACTGCTGTGTCCCCTTAATTCTCCAGCCTGGGCTATCTCTCAGAACACTTTGCTAATGAGAAGCAGCAAACCCCTCCAGGTGCTGTTATCACTCAGCACAACCGCATGTGGAGCCCCACACCCAGCTAGATTGCATGAATGCTCCCAGAGCCACTCATGAATCACACAGAGAAAGGCACCAGCCAAATCCCCCCCAGCTCTCAGACTTGTACCGTTGACGAGCAGTCCAAATTTATTTTCCATTCATCAATGGAAAGTGACGTACACTAGCCTTTGTAAACCTGAGCAAACACCCTTACCCTTACTTCAGAAAAACTCACTGGTAAAGATAAACAATTATATTTATTGACTACAATAAGTGATAGGCAAAAAGAGGGGTTAGCAAAAGAAAATGAAATATAAGCACACAGTCAAAACTCTCAACCCTGTTAGACTGGGCAACATTTAGATTAAGTAGTTTTTCTCACCCCACTGGATACTGCAGTTCAGAGAACACAGGTTTGAACTGCGCCAGTCTCCTCTGTTGGAGTCTTCAGTCTTGAGTGTCCTTGCCTAGGGCACTGGGATTTGGGGGGTGCCATTTTCTTCGACAGTGACCGCAGCGGCCAGATCTTTGGCTGCCCCAGTCGCCGCCGGCATTTAGGTGGAGGGAGCTGAGGCAGGGGAGCATGGGTAGGGCTGCCTGCAGCAAGTCAGGGGAGTGGGGGGCGGCACGCAGGTGAAGTCCCCGCGCCAGCTCACCCCCTGCCCCGCCTCCTCCCTGAGCACGCCATGGCTGCTTCACTTCTTCCACCTCCCAGGCTTGTGGTGCCTAAGCTGATTGGCGCCGCAAGCCTGGGAGGCGGGAGAAGTGAAGCAGCGACGATATGCTCGGGGAGGAGGGGGGGCAGGGGTGAGCTGCTTCACTTCTCCCACCTCCAAGGCTTGCAGTGCCAATCAGCTTAGGCGCCACAAGCCTGGGAGGCAGGAGAAGTGAAGGAGCAGTGGCATGCTCGGGGTGCTCGTACTCATAGCAGGGGTGAGCTGGGGGGGTGCCTCAGGGTGAGGGGTGGGGAACTGCTGCAAGGGGGGCAAGCTGCCATGGGTGGGGAGGCACCTCAGGGCGGAGGAGGGGAGCTGCCGCAGAGTGGGGGGCAAGGTGGAAGTTTCTCCTAGGACACGAAAGATCCTTGCACCGGCCCTGTAATCACCAGATAAGGTATTACTGAAAGTGAGTAAGGGAGAAAAAATACACCTATAGCAAGTACCCTGCTTCGAATTAGGGCCAAGCCATTGACTTGTTCTTCACAGCACTCCTTAAATGTGGTTCTCAGTGTCTAAAATTGGCCCTATACTGAGATTGGCTGATTTTCTAATTTTATTTTTCCCTGTTATAATTCTCACTTGGGACAACAAATGGTTGCTTCTTCAGCTGCCTCTGGTGTTCCAAGCCAGCTAGCAGGAGAGAATGATGGAATAACCACAGACTTCCCTTCTCCCTCAGGGCTCCGGTGTTGGCCTTTTCTGTTGACAGCCTGCAGGCCCCAGGATCATCCAGTGCTCTCTAAATTTTGGTAGGAGAATCCTCTGACCCATAACCATATTTGCCAGGAGCTTCTGAGAGGATTCTTGAAAGAAACAGGGGATCTGTTCAGAGGGCATGATTAATTATTTTTGAGCAATTGGGTTTGTGGAGGGGATTGTAGGAAGGAGAAGAGATAATGGGATAAATCTCTTTCTATTGCTTTATTACAGCTGAATGAATAATTCACAAAGGATAAATTATTTGCTAGAGTCAGCCTCTTTCCTTGCTTGAGGATATTCTATGAGTAAATTGAGAAGTCCTCAGATTTGCCTGTTCAAGTTTGTGATTTTAAATGTGTTTCTCTGCAGCTTGGTTATGACTGTCAGAAATTCAAGCTGCATCTCTTTGTTGCAATTTGTCAGATTGTCACATGGAATGATTTCTGTACTCTGGATGAACGCAGTGCACTTCTGGTATGTGTATTGGCATTTGCAAATCATAGGATTTGTTTTTTGAGAATGAACATCCAGTTTAACTTGCTCACTTGAAGATAGGTAGGAAGAAAACACATACAAGGGTGCAAGCATTATTGAACAGAACTTCATTCTAGTCTGTATCACTAACACTGGAGCAGAGTTTAAACGTCAACATTCAGATCTGGATTCTGAACACGTCAATGATTTACAGAAATTTGGATGTTGGGCTTGGGTTTGGGCTTGTTTCTCAATGTTAAACTAAAAATGATAAGATTATAATTGATTCATGAGGAGTTAGATCAGGTCCCAATTAAGTGCCTGATTCCATAATCCTTACTCACTTTGAGCAGCATTTACTTATACAATGTAAATAGTACTACTCGTGCATAAGTACAGCTCAACATGAGTAAGGGTTGGAGAATACTGCCTTTTGAGAACAGAAGAGCAGCCATACAAAAGATCCATCTAGCCCAGTATCTTGTCTGCCAACAGTGACCAATGGCAGGTGCCCCAGAGGGAATGAACAGAACAGGTAATCATCAGGTGATTCATGCCCAGTCGCCCATTCCCAGCTTTTGGCAAACAGAGGCTAGGGACACCATCCCTGCCCATCCTGTCTAATAGCCATTGATGGACTTATTCTCCATGAATTAAACTAGTTCTTTTTTAAAACCCTTTTACAGCCTTGGCCTTCACAACATTGTCTGGCAAAGAGTTCTACGGGTTGACTGTGCATTGTGTGAAAAAATACTTCCTTTTGTTTGTTTTAAACCTGCTGCCTATTAATTTCATTTGGTGACCCCTAGTTCTTGTATGATGAGGAGTAAATAACACTTCCTTATTTACTTTCTCCAAACCTGTCATGATTTTATAGACCTCAATCATATCTCCCCTTAGTCATCTCTTTTACAAGCTGAAAAGTCCCAATCTTCTTAATCTCTTCTCATACAGAAGCTGTTCCAAGCCCCTAATCATTTTTGTCGACCTTTTCTGAACCTTTTCCAATTCCAATGTATTTTTTTTTGATGGGGTGACCACAGCTGCATACAGTATTCCAGATGTGGGTATACCATGGATTTATATAAGAGCAATATGATATTTTCTATCTTATTATCTATCCCTTTCTTTATGATTCACAACATTCTGTTTGCTTTTTTGACTCCCGCTGCACATTGGGTGGATATTTTCAGAGAACTATATGCAATGATTCCAAGATCTCTTTCTTGAGTGGTAGCAGCTAATTTAGAGCCCATCATTCTATATGTATAGTTGGGATTATGTTTTCCAATGTACATTACTTTGCATTTCTCAACATTGAATTTCATCTGTCATTTTGTTGCCCAGTCACCCAGTTTTGAGAGATCCCTTTGTAGCTCTTTGCAGTCTCCTTGGGACTTAACTATCTTGAGAAGTTTTTTGTCATCTGCAAATTTTGCCACCTCACTGTTTACTCCTTTTTCCAGATCATTTATGAATATGTTGAATGGGACTGGGCCTAGTAATGACCCCTTGGGGACACCACTATTTACCCTTCTCAATGCTGAAAACTGACCATTTATTCCTACCCTTTGTTTCCTACTGCCTTTTAGTAATTAAAGTAATAATGAAAATTCCCTATATTACTCAGTAATATCATCTCCCTACTACCTGAATACTAGCCCCTTAACTACTATATTCATTCCCTGCTCCACAGGCTCACATACTGCACTATTTTCTATTCAACACTATTCATACCTCCAAAAGTCATTCTATGAGAGACAGGAGAGAAGGTTTCTCTCCGCTCTTTTTTGCCCACAAGGGATCACTCTAGTATAGATTCAGTGCTTATTTACCCAGTGGGATAGGGTTGCCAGTCCAGTTTTCGACCAGAACACCCAGTCGAAAAGGGACCCTGACAGCTCTGGTCGGCATCACTGACTGGGCTGTTAAAAGTCCAGTCGATGGAATAGCAGGGGCCCAAGGCTAAGTCAGGCTCCCTGGCTGCCCTAGCTCTGCACAGCTCCCGGAAGCAGCTGCCATGTCCCTGCAGCTCCATGGCACATGAGCAGCCAGGGAGGCTCCATGCGCTGCCCCTGCCCCAAGTGTGGCTCCGCAGCTCCCAGTGGCCGGGAACCATGACCAATGAAAGCTGCAAGGGCAGTGCCTGCAGACCCCACACCAATATCCCAATCCCCTGCTCCACCCCTGAGCCCTGTCCTGCACCCCACCCCAAAGCCCATACCCCCACGGGAGCCCCCACCCCCTCCTGCACTCCGAACCCCCTGCCCCAGCCTGGAGACCCTCCCTCACTCTGAATCCCTCATTTCTGGCCCCACACAAAGCCCACACCCCCAGCCCAGAGCCCATAATTTCCCCACATCCCAACCCCCAGCCCAGAGCCCCCTCCCACACTCCAAACCCCTCATCCCCCACCCCACCCCACCCTGGAGCCCTCACCCGCCTCCTGCAACCCAAGCCCCTACCCCAGCCTGGTTAAAGTGAGTGAGGGTGTGAGGAGAGTGAGTTATGGAGGGAGTGGGTGCGGGACCTTGGAGAAGGGACAGGGTGGGGCGGGGCCTAAGGGAAGGCGCGGGGAAGGGGATGGGGCAGGGGTGTTCGATTTTGTGCTATTAGAAGGTTGTCAACCCTACAGTGGGATAATGCATCCTTTGGGGCGGGGGGTGATTTCTAAAGCACACTAATGTGTTGCACAGTAATTGGTACATGTAGACCTTGCTGGTGAGCACTAATGTTTCTTTAGTGCTCTTTAATGTAGTGCTGTTTTAAACTGTACTAGCTTAAATCATTCAATGGAATTTTTAGAGGACACCAAGGTCTACGAGAACCAATTAATTTTGCAACATGTTGGTGTGCTTTAGAAATCAGACCCCCATAGGGTGCATTACCCATCATACAGACAAGCCCTTAGTAGAATATTTTTCCACCACACTCCATCACCAACAATTAGGAAGTCCTAGACCCATAAAGTGGTGGCTGTACTACAGGTGGGAGAAGCGGTATTGTGGTAATTTTGTATTGTTCTTTACTTTTCATGCTTTTAAAGACTTGTTACCTCTAATTTCATTTGAACACATTCCTTTTATCTCCACTAATTCTTCTCCTACTACTGTTTGTTGGCTGCAGCTCAGTTTTTCTTGTGAAATTCTGGATTTGCCCTTGTGATTTTTATTAGGATCTTGGGTAGGAGTTGGACTTTAAATCAAGGCTGGATGCCTTCCCCATCAATATGTTATAGCTCAAATAGAAGAGATGGGCTTGATGCAGGAATTACTGGGTGAGGCTCACTAGGCCATGTTATAGAAGAAGTCAGACTAGATGACTATCATGGTCCCTTCTGGCCTTAACATCTATGACTTTCTGGCAGCATGGCTTGTGTCCTACCGAGAAAGTTTCCTTTGACAGTCGGATCTGAAATTCATGTATGGGGGGGAGGGTAATTGTTGTTATTCTCTTTCGTTTTCAGTTCTTGTTAACATCCTAGAGGACTAAAATTCTGACCGTTAGGGGTAAGATTTTCCATATATCAAATACCAGTTAGGTACCAAAATAATGATCAGGTTTTCAGAAGTGCTCAGTATTCAGCAGCAATAACTGTATGGGTACAAATCCCTCTAAACACAGCCTGGTTTGTGCTCAAGTTGACGGTTAAACTGTCTGCCTAGTTTCCAGCTAGGAAAACATTTCCCCCTCAGCCCCATGACATACTACCAGGGACTTGGGGATGGCGAATATAGCTGGATGCAAAACTATTTCCTCATCCCATTTAAAGATGCAAGAATGGAGCACCCACAGGGAAAAATAAGTCAGCACCTTTGAGCCAAGCCATTGCTTACTCCAGGATCTGCCTCCCCTGTGACAAGAGCTCCGTTACTGAAGTGCCTGTTGATAACTGCTCCAGCTATAACAGTTCAGCAACCAGATTAGGTTGTTACAAACAGCATGGTTTATTGGCAACTTCACAGAAATACAGAGAAAATGACCAAGTAAGAGACAGGCACAAAAAAAATATACCCCAGTTACTTCCTACAGAAAACTTAACTTGTCTGAGGTTCAAACATGTCAAGTATTTTACCTCTTTGTAGAAAAGTCCTTGTTCTCACAAAGGCCAGAGATGTCTGTTTCTGCTCACCCACTGTCTCAGTCACATGACCCAGAGCGCGCACGTGTGTCTGTCATCAGACTTTCTTTTCTTATAGACTGGTTTTCAAGATTCCTTAGTTAAGTTTTGAAGATTAACTTGTCCATTAGTCCAGAGTCAACCAAAATGGTTTTTTCTTTTTGTGATAGAATTGCTTGTAAATTGTAAGACAAAACACATTTCTTGTACAGCTGATCAAAATCCAGGGCAAAAAATATGAAAATTTTATTGAAAATTTCCCCTACTTTTTTAAAAAATCAGAATTTTGAATCTTGAAACATAATCAAAATATTGAAATTTAAAATTTAACCAGCTGTATTTGATCAGTTTTATATGTTTTAGCGGTTCTTCTTTTGTCCCTAAACATACATGGATATTAGCCAAAGTTCTCTTTTATAGATACATTTCCAAATGAGTCTCTTAAAATTTGTGGCACAAGGAAAAATTCTCATGTCCTCCTTCTTGCATGTACAGTTGTCAGTCAACAGTTTTCCAGATAACAACCTTTGAGTTGAGTTGTATTGTAGCTGTGTCAATCTCAACTTATTAGAGAGACAAGGTGGGTGAGGTAATATCTTTTATTGGACCAGTCAAAGATATTACATCACCCACCTTGTCTCTCTAACCTTTGAAATGAGCTTTAGTTAGTGTGGTAAATTGCTGATTTCTCCAAGCTGAGCAAGAGTCAATGAGGTGTATTTTTTCCCTAATCCTAACTGGCAACATATCCAGATAAAATGTACAGAGTGGGAATGCATAGGTAAGTTTGCAAATTTAACTCAACACTCTACATCATATATCCAGACACAGTTGACTCACTCCATGTGATCGATACCCTGCAACTGATAGATCTCAGACTTCTGGCCTTCTTCTGTATTGATTTCACACAGCAATGTTTTGGTTAGGGCTGCCACAAACCAGTCTTTGGTTAGGAGTTCACCCTACAGCTGTACTCTTCATAGAAGCTGGAGATTGAAGAGACCTCTGGTATCAATTTATTATCTTGCCATTGCTGGAAAATTATAACGAGTGGTTCCAAAAACCAAACAACCCCTCCAACCCTAAAAGTACTTGCCTGGGAACTGGGAAAGCATCTCACATTTGTCAGGCAGACCCTAGAGTTGCAGAGCTCGCTGTTTACGCGGCTGTGTTATCCTTGTAATGACACAAATACAGAGCTGTACAGTTCCGCATGTGGGTTAGTACAGGGAAAACTTGAACAGCTGTAGCCTGTGGGTATTTACTGTTGATGTTTAAAACCTTTTGTTACATATTTTATATTTTGATGCCCTTAGACATTTTTTAAAAGGTTGCTTTCATCTTCCCCCCTCCCCTCCCAATTTCTCTGTCTCGAGTTATTTAAGGAATTTGTCTTTGTCTTCCTTGGAGTACTCATAGACTCATAGAGTCAACCTCCTGCTTCTCTTCAGAGAAGAGTGTTTTGTTCGCTTGTTTTTGGTGAGGCCCAGGGGGTGTAACAACTTGTAACATCCCATGCTGGAAGGAGAGGGAGAATAGCCCCATGGGGAGAGAGATGGTAGCCTGGTGGTTAGGGTGAGATCCTTGGGGTGGGAAGATTTTACTTCAATTCCTTGCTCCATCCATAGGCTTTCTGTGTGACCATTCGGTGTCTCAGTTTCCCACCTGCTTAAAAAAAAAAAAAGTGGAAATGATCCCTTGAGGGGAGTTGTGAGGATAAAAAACATTAAAGAGGAGCTCAGGTACGATGGATTTGAGTGCCTTACGAGTGCCTTAGATAGAGTTATTCATGGGGGAAGTTCTGATAATTACCTTGATATGCTGATATGTTTAAAAAAAAAAGAATAAACTAAACTGGTGGCCTTCACAATAGGATGCTTTATTTTCTAAAGCTCTGAGAAAACCAATCTCCTTCACTTACATCCGATATTTAAACAAGTGGCTTCTTCTCAGGCTAATTTGTCTTGTGTCTTAACAGTCTCCATCCACACAATTAGCCTTCTACATCTGCCTGAGCTGTAGATGCTCCACAGGGGATCATAACATGTAGCCTAATGGAGGGGCTGGAGAGGCGGGGCGGGTGGAAAGAAGATTCCTGGCTCATCTGTTTGCATGTGGTACAGCCAGTGTGATCAGAGAGCTAACAGAGCAGGCTGTGTAATTACATGTCTGTAGTAAGTGTGTTAGCTCCACAGGGAGCTGAGTCCTTTTGGAGAGGAGGAGAAATAGATTTTATTTTTTTGGGTAACGTGAAAAGGGTCAGTGCATAACCCAGTTCTCATTCGAATACGATAAAGGTAATTGTTGCTCTCAAGTGAATGCCTGGCACTTCCTGATTCTGCTCCTCTCGTTCATTGCTCATGTCTGTATTATGCAGACGTCTGCTTTCCAAAGAGAGGAGCAGGTTTTTATGAGAAGAGAGAAGAAAATTAACCATTTTGGAAGCGGTATGTTGTGATATTTATTAGCATTGTTTCTGCATCAGTACTGCAGGGAGGAAGGAGCAAAGAGTCTGGGACATTGCTGCTATATCCACAATAAAGATAGTGACAATTAAATCAATTAATCCTATTCAGTATGGTGGGTGTGTGGGGGAAGGGGAGGGTTGTATCCTGTATTCTAACCTCTCACGTAGGTGTTTGATATTAGTCTTGTGTTCCTGCAGCTTACTGTAGCTATGTACATCTAATCTTTAAATATCCTGCAGTTTCTGATATCTCATTCCTCCAGCAGTCTCTCCATTCTATTTCTCTCCTCCCTCTAGTGTAAAATTTGGCCTAGCTACAGCTTTTTTCCTGGATTGAGGAGGGGCTGTGGTTTTTTCTTCCTCCTCCACCTCTAAGAAAATGCTATCTGACCCTGATTCTGGATTTCTATTTTTGTAGTTTGCTGTAGGTGCTGCTGGATGCTTTCCTGTGATACAGGGCCGAAGGCTGACCAAATCCGAGGAAGGATTTGTATGTAGGAAGAGAAGGTTATGGCTGTTCAGCGTGCTCCAGAATCTGCTCTTAGCTTGTTGATGGTAAGTTCTTGCTGAAATGTGGAGCTTATTGAGAGGCTAGTGGGGAGAGTGCATGGATCCTGAACAGAAAATCATTGAGAGACCATGTTGACTAAATGCTTTTCTTTAACAGGTCCTGGAGAACTTTGAAAATGAGTTCATTTGGAGCATATGTAGAAACGTTCCTCTAATGGTGGTTTGAAGCATATTCACCACTAATAATGTTCATATTTTGAAATGCCTTTAATATACAGGTATATTTGCATCCTGGTTTATCCCAGCCTGTAGAGACTTCCACATAGTTCATCATATGAGAATCTAAAATCTCTCTTCTTCCTTCTGCTTTCTCTCATTTTATCCTTGCTAATTGCAAGACAGCTAAATGCCAAGGAGTCTTTCCCCCCATCAGTCCACGTATATATGTTGTTAACAATGAATGGATGCTTAGAGATGATACTGTTATCATCATTTGGTAAACCAGTGAATAGTCACTTGACTAGCTAATGAGTATGCTGGACGTGATATTGACTGTGACCTGTAGAGAGAAATGGCTAGTGTTTATATGAAACATTTACTACATGTTGCATTACTGACCTACTTTTCAAAGTTCTGCAGATTTATAATATTTCAGAGAGGATTATTTAGCATAAAACATGGAGGCTGAGTCCAGGAAAATAATGATATCTTGCTGCAATTAAAATAAACCTTTGATGGCATCAGAGATGGACATTAAGCATTATTTCTATTTCAATCTCTCTCTCTCTTTTTAAATAATTTGTGTTGCCATTTTCTATGCTGCAGCATAAGAAGGAATTTTAGTGTAAGATCTCTGCTAGATTTGTTTGTGTCCAAATGTGTCTCTAACATTTCCACTGGAGGCTTTTTACAAGCAAAGAGCAAGTGCAATATATATATATTGATCTTTGCTTTCTGACGGAGAAAGGGAATGGTCTCCTGGAACACAGGATTTGCAGACATGATGAGTTTATCAAGGGGATGCTGTAGGATAATAGGTCTGTAGTGTCTTAAGTTGTTAACAAAGGTCAAGCTGAAAAGGGCAAATTTTATGTCTGTTGCTTGAAACTCTAAATACGCTATTAAATATACTGATGGTTTGTTTTTATATTTGTTGGAGAGTAATGTGCTATACAGGCTGCCCTTTCTTTCTCCCATCCCTTCCAGGCTTTTTAAATGGTCTCTTCCTTTTCCCTGCCTCTGACCTTTCACAGGTGTACGAAAAGCTCCCCAGTTTCTAAAGCAGTCAGTGCAAATAGGAGGAGGAGGAATTATTTATTCTGTCTTACTTCTGTCTTAATTCTCAGCCTCTATTTTTATGCTTCCAATTTACCCTCCACCTTGTTTTATTTCTTTTAGCCAGTTCTGTATGTTGGGTGAAATTCTGTCACTGTGCAAAGCTGCCTGAAAAATGTGCCCTCAAAAATCTGAGTTTCTATGGCTCTGTGCACAACAAGGCATTCCCACATGTGTATGTATCCTGTATTCTAACTTGCAGTACTGTTTTCTGCAGTTTACTGTGTATCTAATCTCTAAATATCCTGCAGCTTCCGTTATCTCAATTCTCATACACCCATATGTAACATATCAGCAAAGTTTGTATTGTAGATCCCCTTAGGCTCCTTCATTAGTGCATAACTGCCCAATACTGCTACCAGCTACTGGAGCTACTCCTTTAGCTCAAGTGGTAGGCTTGTGTACCATGGATCTGAAAGTCCTGGTTTCCAACCCTTCTGGCAATCTGTTTAGAGGGTTGATGCATCATTGCTGGGGCAGGGAAATATGCATTGAAACTCAGTAACAAATGTCCCAACCTTCTAGGTTTAAATGTGTTTCTGGGGCTTCTGTGCAAAGGGGTGTGCTGGCGTCTCTCTGGTTTTGAACGGGATGAAGATTTGTAGCTAAAAAAATCCCACTGCCCCTTTGCCTTTGCTGTTTTTGTTTTGTTTTCTGCTGTATGACAAGATGTAGCCACCAATCAGAATCCCCACCCCCTGCCTCTATTTAAAATGCATGCTTGAGCAGCCTGCCCTTGGGTCAGTGACAAATACCTACATCATTCATCCTGCTGTAATGGAACCTTTTCTCCAAATTCCCCTACACTACAGGGATTAAAGGATTAAACCCTTCACCTTCAGGAAATAGCTTTTCATGCTGTGATGGGCTATCCACATCAAGGGAACCTTTTTTAAACATTTTCAGTACCACACTTTTCCATCAGTAATGTGTGCCTCAAGGGTTCCATCATCCGTTTTTTCAGGACACAATGGCAATGGTGTTGGGGATGGGTTACTTTTCTGTGCATGCTATAAGACTATTGCTACTTAGCCTTTACATGGTTCTTCCACCTGGAGATCTCCAGGCATTTACATGGGGTGGTGATGTTATCCCTATTTTGCGGATAGGGAAATCAAGACAGTTAATGGGCATGCCCAAGCTCATACATAGAGTAAGACAGTGGCAGGTATGGGAATGTAGATGAACCAAACACTGGACCATACTGCTTTCCCAAATGCCACTGACAATTGTAATGGCAAATTATCATTTGTGGGAGTGTCCACAACATACTAGGCACTTCCCATATGTACCTGCTGAGTATGCCCCAAGGAGCTCACAGATTAAGGAAAGACAGGTAGGCAGGCCTGGTCTGCACAGGGTTTATTATCTAATGGTGTGATCTAGTTAAATCAGTGCACATCCCTGTGTGTGGACAGTCTTATTTCAGTTTATTATTTTTATTTACTTATTTGTATTGCACTAGTGCCTGGCAACCCCAGTGATAGACCTAGGACTCCCATTGTGCTAGGGCCTGTACAAACATAGAGCAAAAAGACAGCACTTTCCCCATACAGACTGTCTTTTTGTCTGCTCTGACATCAAAAATAATCATGTCCACACAGGCTAGAACTAGCTTAAATAAATTGGTTTAAAATCAGATTCAAGTTCAACTGGTGCAACTTTCCCCTGTAAACAGAAGTCAGGGAATAGGCCCAATGATGGAGCTTTTTTACACAAATTCAGACTGGGTTTTTCCTGCTGTAGAGATGTTACATTTAATACAAATGGGAACGAACTGAAAAGTTTAAATGTGAATCCCTATTTTTTGGCAGTGATCCTTCATATTAGAAATGACTTGAGTCTGGGCAGTGCCTTGCTTTGCAGAATTAATGTTACCAAGCTCTAACATACTGCACAGATTGCAACAGACAAGCAGTGTCACTTCAGCTGGAACTGAGGAAGTAGACTGCTACAGAACATAAGCAATTTTATCTGTAGGATCACCTGATCACTAGCATCAAGGTTGCATCAGCCGCTGTGCTTCAGGAGGAGTGAGCATAATAAGAGTGTAATAGCAAGTGTATCCTCATCCCAGACAAGCCATTGCATTTTCTATGTTAGGATCTTTAGCGCTGATACAATAACAGTACACACTTTATGTTCATCTGATCAGTCTGCTGCAATGTTTTAAAGCTGCAGCCATGTATTGATCATGGGGGGTTTAATTGCATAGTAAGTTATGTTACCTGGTTTCTGCTGAGAGGGCATCACAGCATTTAATACAATTAGTTCTCAGGGATGTGACCTTTTAGAGTACCATAGGTTAAAACGCCTTTTAATATGCACTAATTGACTGCAGAGTTTGAGAATGGGAAGGCATCAACCACAGCTGTCCTCAGCAGTTAAGCCTAAATGCTGCTGCACAAAATGATCTCCTCCTGTCATGTCACTCACTGGTTCCAGTGAAGCCATTGGCTCTGCTTTCCCTGTACCTCACGGTGAAGCTTCTCTTTCTCCTCAGCAAGGGCATGGTGGACCCTACTTCCGTTCACGTCTGAGCTTTCATCTCCTGCTTCCCCTCGCATTGTCTTCACTGCCTCCGATCTAGTTAATGTAGCATCCCTATCTGCCTGGATACCTCTTTTAGCGCCAATCTCCTTACAAGTTTTGATGGACAGGCTTGGTTCTTCTGGATCCCACCTTCAGCTCAGCACCGTGTAACTTTTTTATTTTCTTCCCATATGAAATTAGTTGGCATCATTAACAATATGAAATAAAAATAACACTGACAACACCTATCTATAATATCCAGTTATAAGCAGAGGATGCTTTGGCTAAAGGTGGGATTCAGGATACCCGGGTTCCACTCCTGTGTCTTGCATTGTGAATTTCCTACTTAGGGTAGGATATTTCAAAGGAGCTGAATGCAATTAGGGGCCTGAATTGCACTAAATCAATGGGTGCTCAGTTCCAACCCCCTTAGGGTCCACTAAAAATCCCAGAGCCTGTTTCTCTGTGCCTCAACTTCCCCCTTTTTAAAAAGGGAATCATAATACTTCCCTCTCAGAAGTTAGACTGAACTCTTCAGAGTCTCTCAAACACTTCAGAATGTTAGGCCCTGATCTTACTTCTGTTGGAGGTCAAAGGCTCAAAGCTCAAGGCCAGGCCCTCGTGCTGAAAGGCCCTTCTGTAGGAGTAGTAGTGCTTATTATTGCTACCAAACGTATAAAATACAATGCCTGCTTTTGCTGGCTTTAGGGGTATTGGTCTCGATAACAGCTTTGACTCTCCAGAACATAGGGTACAGACGGACAGCTACATTTTCATCCACCAACTGGGTAGTTAGCAGCCTACCCAGCTTCCATGTGCAATGCAAGTTTTGAGCATGCAGACCCTGGAATACACAGAGCCCAAATGTAGATCCTGGAACAGAAGGAAATGTGTTCTGTGCTATTCAAACTGTGCCCGTTACATCTATGGCAAGAGAGCTTGGTTTGGAGGATCATATTGATGCCTTTGGGAGAAGCAGTGTTACAAAAGAAGGGTGAGCTCATTCACTATCTAATTGTAAATGTCACTTCTCAGGTTGAAATTGTCTCACTGTTTACTACCCTCCCTCAGGATATGTAACAAGCATGTGACATTTTAACCTTGTGGCTCTGACCTCTACCTACTAATTAAGTGACCTCAGCCCCTGGGATGTAGATCTTAGCTGCTTCATTCCTTTCCAGCAAGTGAAAAGCACACAGCTGTTTCTACACAGGGCTTCATGGAGAAGCACCTGCAGCCCTCATTTGACTTCAGGGGGTATTCAGCACTTGTTGGAGGACCACACTGTGCCATCAGTTTGTAAGCAGAACACTCCATTGCTTAGAAATGGATAGTGCAAGATTGCCTAGAATCAGGCCAGCAGCTGTCCTTTCACCCTCTCTGGCTACTATTTCAAATTTAAATCTGAAAGGATGAAATGAAGTCACCAGACCAGGCAATCACATAGTCCTTATTATAATCCTAGCATCTAAGAGCCCCAGTCATGCAACAAGACCCCTCTTCTTGCATGTACTTTTGCTAAATAGACTAATTTGTGTTTTTACCACAAGCCTTGAGCATGAGCTGATGTGTAGCTGCACAGTTCCAAGATCACCCAAGGAAAGGGATTGATGCTTCAGAGGAACACAATCCTTAATAGGAGAAAAGAACTACCCTCCCTACAGGTCAGCTCTGCTGGTTGTTGTGTTGGAGGATGGGGGTGGAGGAGCCAAATATCTGCTCAGGGAGGTGGTGGGAGTGGCCAGTGCACAACATTTTTATATAAGACTTTGGTCTAATTTTGGTTGTTGGGTTTAGTGTGTGGGTGCTAGGTGGTGTTGGTGGCCTGTGATAAACAGGAGGCCTGACTAGATGATCTGGTAGTCCCTTCCATCCTTAAACTCTGTAACGCTAGCTCCTACTTACTCCTCCAGACCTGGACTCTGGCCCTCATTTATTTTTGTGTAATTCTGAAACATCACCACAATGATACTGAAGCTCCATTCTCACTGTAAACTGGTGAGAGAAAGAGGCCAGGATGTTACTATTACAAATACAGAAGCCATTTAATTCAACTCAGTCAAGTTGAGTCCTTGGATTGCTATTAGCCTCTTTGTGATGGGATCTGGATTGTGATACCTGTGCTCTTTTAGCTGGAGAATGATGAAATTATTACTGTTGTAATTCTGTTACAGCACGTGATTGATTTCCTTTTCTTTCTTTTTTGCACACGCGTTTTTTTAAAGTGTGAATGAGCAGATGGCAATGTTTCCATGTCTGACTTTTCCCCTTTAGTACCACGCTCAAATCCAGGCACAAAACAGAATTTTAATTTGATGTTGTTTACTAAGGTTTTTCATTTCAGGAACATTTTTTTAACCACTCATTCAGAATGACTGGGAAGATTTTTTTTTTAATAATTTTTTTTTTTTTGTCCAAGACATAGTCATCGATTTTGTATGAGATTATAGAATTTGGATGTTTCTGGGAGTGAGTTAGTGGGCATTTGAGTAGGCTTTCAATATGAGTAATGTGAGGTTCTATACAATTAAGAGACAAGTGGTCAATTAGCATCGTGGATGGATCACTTAGTGTATTGACAATGAAAGTTCTCAGAGTATATTTTTTAAACAAAAATTGATTTGTTCATTTGACAGTGTTGATTTATCCCCAAGCCAAAATTAATAATAGATTATTCTGTAATTATATTGTTTCATCCAAAATATTTTAGTTTCACATGTGTAACTGTCTAGTCTTTACTTACTGTAGTTATTCAATTCCCTGAACTCTGGCTATGCAAATCTTAGGCCTTGTCTACACTAAAGGGAAAAGTCAATTTAAGCTACACAATTTGAGTTACATAAATAGCGTAACTCAAATCGACGTAGCTTAGCTGTACTTACCGTGAGGTCCGCACTACATGATGTCAACTGGAGACACTCTTCCATCAACTTCCCTTACTCTTTTCAATCAGGTGGCGTACAGGAGTTGACAGGAGAGCGGCAGGTTGATTTAGCAGGTCTTCATTAGATCACTAAATCAACTGCCGATGCATCGATCGCTAAAGCATTGATCCTCTGGTAAGTGTAGACAAGCTTTTATTTCCATAGCCCTGGTCTACACTGGGGAGAGGATTGATCTAAGTTACGCAACTTCAGCTACGTGAATAACATAGCTGAAGTTGACGTACTTAGATCGACTTACCGTGGTGTCTTCACCGCAGTGAGTCGACTGCTGCCGCTCCCCTGTTGAGTCTGCTTGTGCCTCTCGCGGCGCTGGAGTATAGGAGTCAACGGAAGATTGCTCGGGGGTCAATTTATTGTGTCTAGACTAAATTGATCCCCCACTGGATCAACTGCTACCCACTGATCTGGCAGGTAGTGAAGGCATACCCATAGTCACTCTACACTTATTTCTCAATACAATGAAAAGCTTTTATTCCACATGGCTAATGATATCAACCAGTTACAGTATAGGGAGTTGCAAGATTTCTGTATGGTTACTTCTCAATAAATACCGTGAATGTGCAAGTCTCTGTAATCTGGCAACTATATTTCAGACACTTATATTGACTTTAGGGTGAATAAAAATGTGGTTTATTTTTTTGAAAAAATTAACAGATTTTAAAAATTTAAATCAGATTATTTTGATTTTATGATGTAAATGACAGTGTTTTTCTTTTTAAAAATAAAACCAATTAATTTATTACAAAATATGTTAAGGCCTAGACTTATTCTAATCTCTTAAAACACTTATATAAAAAATAACAATGCTGAATCCATGAGTCTCCATCAAAATCTTTGCGTTAAAGGCTGCTTTTCTATATAAAGAAAAAATTCAGGGAGAAATATCTAACTTTTGAGATCAAGCTTTATAAATGTGGCACGATAGATCATGTATTGTATTAAAGATTTGTTTTGTTGAATAAAAATACATTTTATATTCTGTTTTGTGTGTTTAATTAAATTCCAGTTACCATCCTAAGGTAGCTTGACATAAATTGTGAGCAGAACATTAATTATCTAGTAAATAAGCAATATACCATTCACCATTTCCTAACTTACTAAAATATACAATTAATTAATTAGAATCTGAAAATATTAAGCTATATAATGGATTAAATACATGTATATAATTATAGTTGCATCCTCCAGGGTAGAAAAAAAGATGTACTAAATCTGATATAAAAGGCTCTGTTTGGTTGTAAATCAAGATGTTGTAATAGTTATGTCAACCAATGGGAAAATAGCTGAAGTACAAATGGACAAGTTGATTACAATCGATGAATTAAATTGAGTCTGTTCATGGGGTGATTTAAATCACATTGATTTAAATCAATCCACCTGTGCTGCATTTTAAAGAAGTTAACCAGCAACAAAAATGGCTGCCTCAGCTTCAAAGAAGCTTCAAAGAATAAGACGACAAAATAATACCAAAAAAGAAATAAATAAAAGTTTAAACTTATTTCTCTTTTTAAAAGATTTTTTTTTACTATCCCATAGCATGTTAACAGACTGACTAAGCTGTATACTGTATATTTCTCAGAAGAAAAGTTTTGCAGGTTGAAATCTCTTGCTTCAACAAGATTGTAATGACCCTTGAAACAGACAAATGTGAATAAACAGATCTCAGTATATGGCACAGAATATGCTTTAAAAGGTCACTAAGAAGCATAGAATCAAAGTTATTTGGGGGGTTTTTTAGAAAGAAGAATGAATTTAAAAACCAGTCCATGATTTGTGCTTTCAGAATAGATAAAATAAGGTGTTCATACAATTCTCTTGTCACTTGGAACTGAGCAGATGCTTCCTGCACTAATTATGGTGTCAGCATGGCCTTTTGGGGGCAAACCAACTGTTAAATAATAGCATGCACTTGTCCTGAGCAATATGGATAGGGTGACCAGACAGCAAATGTGAAAAATCAGGACAGAGGTGAGGGGAGACCTATATTAATAAAAAAAGACCCAAAAATCGGGACTGTCCCTATAAAATCGGGCCATCTGGTCACTCTAAATATGTATGGGCATCTCGTGCTCCAAGAGGCTCAGATATGAATGCACCCAACTAATGGTCCTTAAACATTACTGAAATATGATTGCAGTGTAAGGTATTAAGGTAGGGCATTCAGCAATGAAGCCCAAGAAGCTGATGAGGTTATGAGAAATGGCAATTTGGCTAAAGTTCAAAAAAATAAAAGGCAGTGGTGAAAGGATTGTAGATCACTTCCAGTGCCAGTTCCAGTCCCTGGTCCTAATCTTTAAGGCCCTAGAAGAGCTGGGGACAAAGCTTCTTTGAATGATGCCAACAACCAACCAGAGAAGATAAGATTGAGCCCAAGCTTTATTCTTTTCAGAGTGTGTTACAAAACCCTCCTGTTTTCAGAAGCCTTCCTTTGATAACTGAAGACAAAGGGTACATCCACACTACCCGCCAGATCGGCGGATAGCGATTGATCTATCAGAGATCGATTTATTGCATCTCTTCTAGACGCGATAAATTGATCCCCACCGCACTCCCCGTTGACTCCGGAACTCCACTAGGGCAAGAGGCGGAAGCGGAGTAGATGGGGGAGCTGCGGCTGTTGATCTCACGCAGTGAGGACAGGAGGTAAGTCGAAATAAGATACGTCAGCTTCAGCTACGCTATTCTTGTAGCTGAAGCTGCGTATCTTCCATCGACCTCCCCCCACCAGTGTAGACCAGCCCAAAGAATTGCAATTTCCAAGACAGTACAAAGCGGCCAAATGCAGGAAAGGCAAAGAACAAAATCCATTAAGGACAACTGTACAATTCCTAATTACTTTATCTAGTGCTCTGCTAGATCTACCAAAACTAAACTAATCTTTCTCTCTGCCAGTGAAGGACTGCTCCCTGCAATGAGTTCTCCCTTGCTCCCCTCCCAACACATCCAACCAGTTTCAAACCTTTAAATATCTAAAAAGTAACTCCTTTACGGGATGCTCCAGTAATACAGACATCAAATCCGTTTTGAGCATATTCGCCATCTGTGAGAAGCCTGTGATCCTAAGACTTGAAGACTCTCCAGTTTAGTTACCAGTAACTTGGGTAAAGTTAATGCAGAAATGTTGTATAACGTATGTTCAGACTAATATATGTTTGATTTTTGCAGCTAATATATTAAAGTAAAGCCAGAGACAGAGTTCTGCAATAAACATGGTTGAAATATTTTTCATTCTGAATAATAATATAATTGAACCTTAATGGTCAAAGGACAATGTATTTCCGGGTAATTAATTACTGGCCATGATAGCTGATAGTTGATAACCTAAAATTATATCGTGGGCCATTAACCCTTGGTCATTAGTAGCCAGGGACATGCCTAGTCAAGGTCATTATTACTACTATACCACAGGCTACTATAATAGGAAAGCATGAAAATTAGCTGTATTAAAACCTTTTTCCCCACTCTCTTCCCTCTTTAGCAATACAGGGCAAATTGTGCTCTCAATCACTCCGGATTTATAATGACTTTAATGGATTTACTCAACATTTATACAGATATCAATCTGAGCAGAACTTGGCCTGTTGTTTTTGGGTTGTAGACACTTATCCACTAAGAATTGGAATGAGATGAGACACAAAGAACATTTGCCTCGATCTACAATGGGCAGCGGCATCAGATGAATAACATAATTATTTAATTTAAATTTTTAAAACAACTACCACAAGGCATGCTCTTGTTAGTTGTTTCAGCAGTAGGCCGAGGAATGAGTGGCCCCTCGACACTGAACTATTGTCTCATGCCTGTTTCATTAGCAATAAACATGGCATCCGGCAGACAGTTTTGTAGGAAACAAGTCTTTATTAAGTATTCTGAGTGGCCAGTCTTACATGCTGAAAATGTAGAGTGTGTGTGTGTATGTGAGTGAGAGAGAGAGAGAGAGAGAGAGAGAGAGAGAGAGCGCAGCCTGGCCTCAGCTTGAATTCCTGAGACCTTGGTGTCACAATAAACAGGATCCCTCATGAAACTTGACCTTTTCTCCAGTTCCAACTATCATCCTACAATCACTAAACATTTTCCCTCCGGCTAAGAACTGAGGCACATTAATGCTTTGGGGGAGCGTATCCTACTGTTTCTCATGCTCCACCTGTTGTGAGGATAAAACAGTACCCAGGGTTGTCCAGCTGGTTCTCACCAAACCTAAACTCACTGAAAGAAGGATGATGAATAATATCTTGAAAAGAAACCTGAGAGTCACTGTAATTACTAAGAATTATATTTTTTAAAACATGGAAAATAATTGCAATAAGAACTATCGAGCAAGGATAACTTGTATTACAGTAACATCTTTCTTTAAAAAATGGTGATAGTCATGTTCACTGGTGGCCATGGTTTTACATATTTATTGAATTAAACACAGAACAATAATGATGATATATCTTGTTTGGTTGTGTTCATCGAGTGTCCAAAAGTGTGCTAAGCAACTCCCATAGAATAAGATGGCTTCCTGCTCAAAAGAGCATAGCCCCATGGAAGTTAGGCACCTAAATACCTTTAAAAATCTAGCCCTGAGCTCTTCAGGGCAGAGAGTTGTCTTATTCTAAGGCCCTGCTCTTGCAATGGGACTGCACAGGAGCACTAGTGGATTACAGTGATGCCGAAACAGCCAAAATAGGGACCAGGATGGGGAAAGCAACAGAATGCACAAGCAGTGATTGCGTTGAAGTCTGTTGCACAACTTATTAGTGCTAAGATTTTTTTCCCCTCTGAGGTTATTTTTTTGGAGTCAAGTGCTGATTAAAAAAGGCAGCTTAATCAAACAGCATAAGTTGATTTCATGTTGAATGGAGCCAATATCACTTCCTGTATCCATATCAAAGCATACCTTGCAAACACTTGTATGCTCACTGATTCAGTGAAGGTAAAGGTCTCTCATGTTTATTTCTCATTTTCTTTGTATATCCAGTAGCTGATGTGTTCTGTTTGCTTTCTCATGCCTTGTGATAGGACATGCATGTAATTTCATTAATTGTCTCTGTTTTGGAAGGCCTGTGCTTCTTATAGGATGAACACATTTTTAATAGCTCTGTTGTCAGCCTAGCTGGATCTACATTCAGCTTTTTCCTGGGAAATAGTTCTCAGTTAGAATAAGAGGCTTCTTGCCTTTGGATGCAGTATTTAAATTCCATTAGGGACCACTCATTATTTAGCATGTCGTGCATCAAAGCTGTAGGGAAGATCAGCAAAAGAACGTTAATTAGAGATGGCCCAAAACCAAGTCCCAGATCCTGACATCTCTGAACATGGGGGAAATTTGGGTTTGGATCCACTTCCAAACACTCCAGCTTTGGGTTGCCACTCATTACAGCATTGTTAACAGTGGTCCTGTGGTTAAGTTTGAAGAAGCCACTTTCAAACACAAGTTGCAGTTTTGAACTTCCTACTCCTGTGCGTGTGCACACCTGTGCACATCCACACTTGGCACATGACATTTTTCATGTCTAGCCTCAGATTTGTCAAAAATGATGTCTTTGTAGTTAAGCACTGCCAAACTGCACACCCGAAGTGTGTGCACAGGACACTTTTGAGACCTAGTTTGGACATGTGCAGAAGTGTGCATGGGTCATACTGACTGACTGAAAACAGGGCGGTTGTTATATAAAGGAATTGAAGAATACAATCAAGTCCTAGATGTGTTTTAATTATTGACTCATTGATCGGTAATAATAATTTTATTGCCAAGTCCATATATGTAAAATACATACTTTCTGTCTTATTTAATGACTAACCTCTTACTAAGAAGGCAATCGAGAATATTTTCCAAGTGGTACTCAAATTCTATTATCTGTGAGTAGAATGTATATGTACAGAATGTTGAGAATTTATTTCTTAGCGACAGTGAGGGGGTCATCTTGCCATCATTAGCCCCATTCCTGCAGCCTTTAATCAAGCCGAGCGGTATTTACTTACATCAGTAGTCCCATATCAATTGACTACTCTTTGATTGATGGTTGCAGTGCTGGGTCTGTTGATTTCAGTGGGATTTTTGCCATATACTTCAATGGGAACTTGTTTGGATCCTAATTCACTTGGGGATAAATTCTGGTTTTGGCTACATGAGAATAGATTCAGAGTAACTTCATTTTCCCCAGTAAAGTTCATTCTGATTTAAACTAGTATAATCAAGAGCAAATGTCAGCCCTTGTCTTATGCCTAATATAGTTTTCAGAAACTACAACACACAAAACTCAGTCCAACTTTTCTTCACACTGAGTCCTATGGTTTCAATCAGTAAAAATTTCTCATGTGGATGAGGGTAACAGGACTGTGGGTATGTGGGTTGTTTGGTTTTGGGGTTATTATTGGCTTATTGGTGGAATATTCCTGTTCAAAAAAGGGTGACTTCTTAGTAATGATGCATCATCAAATATGTACCTTGCATTGATATTTTTAGGTGCTAAAGCCACCATTTCAATGAAGCTGGGGTGGTGAAAATTGTCCATAACATTTTAGATATATAATTAAAGTACCATCTGCCTCTGAAATGTAGCAGATGTATAATTGATATTCACTGCTGATTTGCCACTTGATTTTTGCAGATATTTAATGCTATAATAGTTTATACAGTGGGATTCTAAATACCCATGTGAGAATTCTCTTCTTCACTTGTTCCCTACCAGAAGTGTAACTATCTTTCCTAGCACTTGGAAGGCAGAAGTATTAAAAGATAATTTGCAATAAACCAAGCCAAAATGTTACAGTACTAGGATGTAAATAGATAAGAAGCTGCTTGACATTTTATCAATTTCAAAGAGCTGTTCACTCCTGTAAAATCACAATTTTAGCCAGAAATGCTCGTTAGAAAAGTTAAAATGTTACTCCCAGAAATAAACACATTTTCTGCACTAATTAGGATCCATGTCTTATAACTGGGATTATAAAGAGGGAGAGGTATTTGCTTTTATGTGGAAATATAGATCTCCCATTTGAAAATATGAACATTCCAACAGCAGAAATGTTTAGGTTTTGGGAAATCAGAAGACCAACTGAAAATGAAAGAAAAGCTTTCTTCACTGGAAGAACTGCACAGCTGATGATGATCAGATTGAAACCCATAGCAGGTCCCTAACAAACAGTGAGTTTACCCACAGAAAGTCCAAACACTGTAGAAGAACAGTGGTATGTGTCTTTCTTTTGTCACTGTTTAATCATCTTGTTTTCTATAAGGGAATCCTTCCAGGAAAAACAGTGGGCCTTAATTTTCTCCCATCAAAATTAAAGGAATTTTGTCATTGGCATCAACGGAAGCAGGTTTTAAATTTGTTGCCACCTCTTCTGATACCAGTGTCCTATTCTGGCATCCAGTTTGCACCTTGGCTGAGTGGTAGTGCATGTACAGGGCCTTGTACATTGGCTTGTCAGTGGACAAGAAATCAGTAATGGAGAATCTGGGTATATTCTAAGTGTAACTTGCCTTATTTATGCACATATCCCAGTCCTGGAAAAGAGGTGCTCAAAGAGCAAGCAGGTAACCCCTTTTTTCCAGGAATCTCAACCCAGCATCACTGCCCAGGTCCGAAAGCACAACTCTGCCTCAAGAATTGACTGTAATCAGAGACCAAGGCAGTAAGCAAACTCTCCTGCAGGTCACATGATTCCTGTTCCAAAGACGACTGCATCTACACAGAACCTCACGTAACCCTAAACTAACAATACACGTCTTCCCAAGGCTGAACTTGAAAGACTATATGTAACAGCAACACTCATAGACTCATAGACTCTAGGACTGGAAGGGACCTCGAGAGGTCATCGAGTCCAGTCCCCTGCCCTCATTGCAGGACCAAATACTGTCTAGACCATCCCTAATAGACATTTATCTAACCTACTCTTAAATATCTCCAGAGATGGAGATTCCACAACTTCCCTAGGCAATCTATTCCAGTGTTTAACTACCCTGACAGTTAGGAACTTTTTCCTAATGTCCAGCCTAAATCTCCCTTGCTGCAGTTTAAGCCCATTGCTTCTTGTTCTATCATTGGAGGCTAAGGTGAACAAGTTTTCTCCCTCCTCCTGATGACACCCTTTTAGATACCTGAAAACTGCTATCATATTCCCTCTCAGTCTTCTCTTTTCCAACTAAACAAACCCAATTCCTTCAGCCTTCCTTCATAGGTCATGTTCTCAAGACCTTTAATCATTCTTGTTGCTCTTCTCTGGACCCTCTCCAATTTCTCCACATCTTTCTTGAAATGCGGTGCCCAGAACTGGACACAATACTCCAGTTGAGGCCTAACCAGCGCAGAGTAAAACGGAAGAATGACTTCTCGTGTCTTGTTTACAACACACCTGTTAATGCATCCCAGAATCACGTTTGCTTTTTTTGCAACAGTATCACACTGTTGACTCATATTATGCTTGTGGTCTACTATGACCCCTAGATCTCTTTCTGCCATACTCCTTCCTAGACAGTCTCTTCCCATTATGTATGTGTGAAACTGATTGTTCCTTCCTAAGTGGAGCACTTTGCATTTATCTTTATTGAACTTCATCCTGTTTACCTCAGACCATTTCTCCAATTTGTCCAGATCATTTTGAATTTTGACCCCTGTCCTCCAAAGCAGTTGCAATCCCTCCCAGTTTGGTATCGTCCGCAAACTTAATAAGCGTACTTTCTATGCCAACATCTAAATCGTTGATGAAGATATTGAACAGAACCGGTCCCAAAACAGACCCCTGCGGAACCCCACTTGTTATACCTTTCCAGCAGGATTGGGAGCCATTAACAACTACTCTCTGAGTACGGTTATCCAGCCAGTTATGCACCCACCTTATAGTAGCCCCATCTAAATTGTACTTTCCTAGTTTATCTATAAGAATATCATGCGAGACTGTATCAAATGCCTTACTAAAGTCTAGGTATATCACATCCACCGCTTCTACCTTATCCACAAGGCTCGTTATCCTATCGAAGAACGCTATCAGATTAGTTTGACACGATTTGTTCTTTACAAATCCATGCTGGCTATTCCCTATCACCTTACCACCTTCCAAGTGTTTGCAGATGATTTCTTTGATTACCTAGGCAAGTAGAGTAAAGATACACCAGAACCTACACAGTTCTCTACAAGCCCAAGTCATGTTTCCCATGTCCACCTTTCTATATTTAGCCCTGTAGTGTCCTGCTGCCTCCCCATTGCTGGAGCCTTTCCCCATCACAGCAAAAGACTGGCAGCGGGGACAGGTTCTGGCAGCTCTCCAGCCAAAAGCTGCCAGAGCCTTTCCTTATTGCCTCCCCAACTAAAGCCTTTCACTGCCACATGTAGCCACATGCCACTGAGCGGATGCAGCCTGCGGCATGTAGCTACATACGCCCTACACGCTCCCACCAGAATAGGTGAGGCCTCTCTCTCTCCTCATTATAGAGATTGGCCTGAACCAAAAATCCTTGATCTGAACAGTTCTGAACGTTGTGACCTGACCCTGAGTCACATTCTGGTTTGTCACTGTGGGGTAACTACAGTAACTTCACTGACTTCATTAGATTTACTGCAGAATTGCAGTATTGCAAATGAGATCCCAATTTAATCCCTTATTAATAATGGGCTAAATCAAAAGCCCAGATCGATCTGAGCATCCTTGAATAGATCTAAGCATCCAGATTTGAATTTGCAGCTCTCAGTATTACCAGCTCCAAGTATTAAACAATCATGAGTGAAATGTCAAAAATAATGAGATTGGATTAGAAATCATGAGACTATTTTACAAAGTCTAAAATTTGAGTGCTTTTTCTTTTTTTTTCTTTGCCTTCTGGTTTTTCAGCCTTTACATTCCACTCATGTCACATTTTCACGCGTGTCTCCAGAGCTATAAAGAAGCATATATTTTTGATTTTGTGGTTTTAGTTTGTTTTATTTATGTATTTATTGCATTGAAAGTGGAGATTCTTTGGTAATTTCATAACTGGAACTTGGGCCTTAGTGAAAGCATCAAATATCATGAGCCTTCAGATAAAAGTGTGAGAGGTACCGGAAACATCTCTAATCTATTTTCATTCTTCCCAAAAATAAAACTCATCTATTGGTTGTTGTTTTTTTTAACCAAATTATTGACTGATCTGTTTTGCTTTAAAAAGACACCTCCCTTAGCTTGAAATGTTGTCAGTTTTAAAATAAAGAATTAAAAGTTTCAGGTATAGCCTGTACTCAAGTCCTCCTAATTTTTTAGTTTTAAAATCACATTTCCCTATGTTTCTTTTAGATGTTTTTTCTCTTCCCTGTTGCTGTATGAAAAGATCACCTCTATTTTTTGCAACATTTTTTGAGAGGTCTCAGTTTTGTCTTGCTAAGGAACAAAAACAAATTCCAAAACTTTGAAATTTTTCATGAAATGGAAATCTTGTTTTCTGGCCAGCCCTAGTGTCAATACATAGGAAACTGTGGCACTGACTAGCTACTAGTGCTGTCAAGTATTGAAAGTAAACAGAGAAAATTGTTTTTCTTTAATCTCTCTGTTACAGTCATGCTAGATGTTACATGTAACAACAGTAAGGGTATGTTTACACTGAATAGGGAGGTGTGGTTGCAGCAAGTGTAGACATAGCTGAGCTAGTTTTGATCTATCTATCTAGATCAAAGCTAGCTTGAGTAACAATAGCAGTGAAGCCATGGCTGGATGGGCAGCAGCTGCTTAAGTATATAGCCAGGGTCTGGGTGGGGCTAGTCAGTGAAGACACCCAAACTGCTGCAGTTGCTATTGTTACTCGAACTAGCTTGTGTATGTCTAAATATGCCTCAATCACACATCCTGTTTTCAGTGTAGACGCACCCTTTGTAATAAATATTTTTCAGACCAATGTGATTTTTTTTTAAGTTAACACTATCCATATAATTTCTCTTTGGAGGGTTCTACCTGGTTTTATAACATATTTATAGTGCTTTGACATCTTTGGATGAAAGAGAACCTATACATGTACAATATTCTGTATTACTGGAGCCCTAGTCATGGACAAGCACTCCATTGTGCTAAGTGTTATACAAACAGAGAACAGCAAAAACAGCACCTTCACAAAAGAACATGCAATCAAAGACAAGAAAAGGGACAACAGATGGATACTGACAGATGGGGGAATACAAGGAAACAATGAGACAATATTGGTCATCAGAACAGGCTATGGTCTCAGCACACCAGCTGCCTAGCCTTTGTCAAGTGGTTTGTAGGCTTTGTGGCAAAGGAGAGCTCTAATCTTCTTGGGCCTGTAGCGAGCTTTTGCTTCTCTTTCTAGGGTAAGGAATCATTCTGAAGTCAGTGTACACCAGCTCAGAATCTAGCCCATGAACTAACATGCTGCAGGCTCCAGGCTGTGGTGTTTTAGCAGCAGGGCTGAGCCAGAAGCGTGTTGGGAGTGGAAGGCAGTAGTGGATGAGGAGAGTGGGAGACTGTTGGGTAGGGAGAGAAATGCAGAGGGGATGGAGACTTGAAATGGGTATGGAAAGAGGATATGGGGAGGGAGTACACACCAGCACAGACACAGGGACAGCATGGAGCTGGGATCCCAAGTCTTGGAAGTGGAGTTGCTTTGGAAGAGGAAGGAGTAGACTGAGCAATACAGATGCTGTCTGCCTATAGGGAAAACCAGCTAGCTGAATACCACAGTTGTCTCTCTGACACTTTCCTTGCTCCTAAATTGGCTGTTAACATAACTTCACTGTGCTCAGCTTTTGAATGCTGCCCTGTGGATTGTGTGCGGCATTCGCTTTTTCCATTGGTGTCAATGGACGCATTAGAACATGTAGCTCTTCAGTAATAAACACATCTCAGCCTTTGAAAATAGCAAGAGGTTTTTTAAAAATTAAATAAATAAACTGAATAAATAACGCAGCACTCAGGAAGCGAATGACTTTTTGTGATCATTCGCCATCACAGTCTTTCTAATAACATGATAGTCCGTTAGATTGTGAGTTCTTCCGGGCAGGGGCTGGTCCTCTGTTTGTACAGGAGCCAGTACTGTGGGGGCCTGCTCATGACTGAGGCCTGTAGGTGCTGCCAAGTTGTTGACCAATATTAATTAATTATATTCTCCTGGAGTGTTGTTTTTTTCCAAAATGTTAAGAGCAAAACATGCACTTTATAGTCCCAGCATACACAGAGAGAGAAAGTTAGAAACAAACCAAACATAACACTGCTTTATTTCTTGGAATAAAGAAATCTAGCACACCCCGCTGCTTCTTTTTTGGCCCACTCTGCAGCAGCCCCACGGCCGTGGGCCCGCTGGTCACCGCCACTGGGAGCCTGCTGCAGTTTCTGAGGCTGGTGAGGCAACTCAAGAGAGTACCACGAACAGGCTGGGTGTACAGGAATGTAGAGAAGCCAGAGAGTATATAGGATCACATGTACAAGATAGCAGTCGTTGCTTTGGTTACTGAAGATAAACAACTTAATAAAGACAGATGGGTACAACTAGCTCTGGTTCATGATACGGCTGAATGCACTGTTGGAGATATAGCACCTGCAGATAACATCTCCAAAGAGGAGAAACATCAACGAGAGGAGGCAGCTATGAAACATTTGATCTGGCTGCTATCAGAAGACCTGAGAAAAGAAACCTATGAACTTTGAGAAGACTATGAACATCAGTCTACAGCAGAAGCCAGATTTGTAGAAGAGCTGGATCAGCGTGAGATGATACTCCAAGCGTCTGCGTATGAAGAGTTGGAAAAAATGCCTGGAAGACAGCAGTACTTTTATGATTCAACTTCAGGAAAATTTAACTCTCAGAAGTAGTCCAACTTGTGTCTTCCATTAATATAGAAAGAAATACAAAAATAGCTGCTACAGCAAGCGAGCCATGCTCTTGAGGCATTTTAACACTTCCGTAGCTAAAATAAAATATTTATTTAAAAGAACAAAAACCAGCCAATTGCAGAGAAAGAGAGAGCAGACCGCCCCCTAAAGCAGAGAGGCACATCTCAACTCACCACGCTCCAGAGTGATGCTCAAGACCTAA
Source organism: Gopherus evgoodei (assembly GCF_007399415.2). Lineage (NCBI taxonomy): Eukaryota > Metazoa > Chordata > Testudines > Testudinidae > Gopherus > Gopherus evgoodei. The sequence goes on from NC_044322.1 coordinate 351,874,020, forward strand.
GGCTAGTCCACACTACAAAGTTAGGAGAGCTTAATTACATCGCTTAGGGCTGTGAAAAATGTCAAGCCCTGTGTGATTTAATTAAGCCAACTGAAGCTCCAGCATAGACACCACTAGGGTGACGGAAGAATTCTTCCATGACCTAGGTACCACCTCCGAGAGATGCAGATTTCCTGCCACGACAGAAAAACCCTTTCCATTGTTGTAGTGTTTACAATACAGCACTGCAGTAGCAGCTGCAGCTGTGTTGCTGTAGCAATTCTAGTGAAGATATGCCCTTAGATTGCACACTTCTCTGCTTCCCCCATTAGCATGCAAAAGGGACTAGGAATGCCCTTCTAATTTACAGTGATAGCTGGTAATTTTAACACAGTTTCCAATTTACCCTATAGTTCTTAATCCAGGTTATTCTTATTTCAGTTTAAGGAAAACAACAAAGAAAGAACGAACGAATATAAAGTCTCACTGGAGAGAATGGTTTACTCTGCACTGCTGTGCCTGTGAAATGAAAGTGGCATTAGAAAAGGTTCAGAGAAGGGCAACTAAAATGATTAGCGGTTTAGAACAGGTCCTATATGAGGAGAGATTAAAGAAGCTAGGACTTTTCAGCTAGATGGACCTTTGGTCTGACCCAGTATGGCCATTCTTATGTTAAACAGGAAATAGCAGCTTCCCTACAGCTGCACTTGCAGCAAGCAGGAAATGCCTCAATATTTTAAAGGTGCAGTACACAGGTGGTTATACATAGAGTTATGCAGATAGCTAGTTTTTTGGTTCTTTGGCTGTTTTGATAAGCAAAACATAAAAATTGTCTTGGGTAAGACCAAAAATGAAAGTTTTCACAAATGCCAGCCAAGTGAACTTAAAAAAAAATTCATTTCGGGCTGAATGACATATTCTGATTTCATCCATTTTTCATTGTTTTTTAATTTAAAAAAAATACAATTAAAGGAAAATTTGCAACCAGAAAGTTATTTCAAACCAAAAAAATTGAAACCTTTAGTTTCAAAAAATTCCAAATGAAATGTTGATTATTGAATTTCTATTGGTTTCAACTCTAATAATTCAGCCAAGTAGCATGAATCTGTGAAGCAGTTCAGTGTCGGTGAATCTACATTTTTCACCGAACAACATTTCACCCAGTTCTAGTTATACACTCATCACATTTAGGGAACAGCCATCAAATAGCTTCTTTTATCTATTTTCAGGCCATGTTAGTCCTCTTTTTTACTTCTCTGTTTGCAGTGCTGTTTGCTTTATTTTGTACATTAATGAATGACAACTTGTGATCCCCATTTGATCTCCAAGAAGATGTGGCTGGAAGAATCCTAATGGCCCAGAACCTTTTTTTCCCTTTTTCTCTTGACAGCAGATCAGACAGGCCTCTCTGTTGTAAAATGTATTTTTTCCTTTCTTCACTTGCCTCCATCTCTCATTCTACTTGAGCTTTGCTAGTTTTAATTCTAGTTCTGCCAGTCTAAATAGGAATAAAATTCCCGTAGGAAAAGCTTTCAAAGCTTCACATACAGTGTCTTAATTTTTATTGTGTAGATCCATATGTGGCGGTTATGAGCTGAGGTATTTATGGAGGCACCAGAGTACAAGAAATCACAGAATGCACTCCAGAATGGAATACCTGGCATTCAAGGCAACCTCGATTAGAAAATGTGTTATGTTATTGCTATCATTAAAATATACAAAGGGGTCTTATTGGCATGCAAGCTTGATATGGGTGTGGACTTCAACGTTTCTGTATTCCATATCACTGTTCTGCGGAGTCTGTCATACAAGAGAAGTTAGCAAGATGAAAAAGACATGTTAGATTATGAAGTCCACACCCGTATCAAGGTGGGGTTTATTCTGTATGATAACTTTTATAGTCTAGTCTATCAACTAATACTAAATGAACTGAGAGTTGGGGCTCCCATTACTTTCTCTGGGAGATATTCCATTTCCACAGCCTGATGTGGTGTTTCCCAATGTGTGGGATGTGCTCTCCCTGAAAAGGATGAAGGACTTACAGAGGGGTGGAAGATAGAGAACATAGATAGATCTCTTCATTGTGCTCCAGGGTCTCAGCTTTCTCTTGTTCTTTAAGTATGTCTCTAGCTGCAATAGTTATGGCAAAAACCTTCAAAATGTGACCAAAGTTTAGCCAATACGCTAATATCTACCTGAATTTGCAGAGAGCCTGAGACAACAGATCTATGGTATGGACTGCCTCATTCATTTCAATGGATGCCAACTGAGATGCCAGTGATGATATTTTAAATGTCAACATTTTGTTAACTATGTCGCAGCTCATCCAAGCATGTAAGAAAGGAGAAGTATCACATGATGAAGTATCACAGGAGGTTGGACTGGATGACCTCCTGAGGTCCCTACCTACCCTGATATTCTATGATTCTGAGACTCCATATAGGTTTGAGAGTGGTAGCTGTGTTAGGCTGAAGCAGCAAAAAGAATGAGAAGTACTTGTGGCACCTTTGTGTATATAGCTCTTCCAGGAAGGAGGGAAAGCTCAGTGTTTTGAGAATTGGCCTGGTAAACCCAGGGTTGTGAGCTCAATCCTTGAGGGGGCCATTTGGGGCAAAAATCTGCCTGGGGATTGCTCCTTCTTTGAGCAGAGGGTTGGACTGGATGATCTCCTGAGATCCCTTCTAACCCTGATATTCTATGATTCCATAAAACTGTATAATCTGAGTAGGCTTTTAACAATATATGATGAGGCTGCTGTGGTGGAGGACTGGATTGATATCATTTTCTTAAGTAGAAGCTCAACTTTCAAACATTTGGGTAACTCTGGCCTAATAATGCTCATGATCAGAAAGCTTTCCTTAACATTCAGCCTATATCTTCTCAATTTTATCCTATTACTCCTAGTTTAATCCTTTATTTGTATTACTATAGTGCCTAAGAGCTTTACTCATGGATTAGGCATGGTACAAACACAGAACAAAAAACTTAAATGCCTCTCTATCCTTGAGTGCAAATCTTGTCCATCATCAACACCTGAATTTGGAGGTACTTAGTTCACTCTTCTTTCCCTGGTTTGTGAAGCATTCCTGATTCCCTTCGTCAAAGATTTTCCTCTAGAGAAACTTTTACTAATGGTTTAGCTGCAATGTGAATGCACCTCTTTTAAAGCTACAGACGTGAAGGGAATGTGACTTATGAATCCAGTTAGCTGTAATGGCCACATGAAAATATCAAACAGTTAGTCAAATCAAGGGTTTGCTGCGATGCATCCTGCATTAAAAGGGTTCCTGTACGTTTCATACTGTGCCAGAGGTTTTTATGTATCTCTGGTATGTGGCTGTATTGGGGATTCATAAAAGTTGAGTTAGCTTCTCTTTTGTCACGGGCAGTTGGAGGAATATGTGTGTGGCTGAATTCAGTTAAAATTCATCTGCTTACTGTAGAAACAATGGGGAAACTTTAGTGATTGTTGGGAAAATAGTGAAGCCAATTAATAAACTGTCTCTGAATTATACGCCCTATGTGATGAAGGCACATGTAATTTTTAGCAGATGGTGCAGGGTTATAGCACATCTTTGGGGTAGAATGGACTCAGAGGATGTTGGCGGATCTATAGCTTGTCCTTGTTGTGGATGTGGGAAGATTTGATTTGTGGGACTGATGTGGACAGGACCTGACCAGTTGGTGGATTGCTGCTTTGCTGCCTGTAGAAATTTCTTACATGGCAACATGATGTTGGGCATTGTGTGTGTGTCTATTTCTAGCACAGCGTGATCAAGGAGTTAGGCCAGGTCTACACTGTAGAAACTTTTGCCGGTCTAGTAATGTCGGTTAGGGGCGTGGTTTTTGTTTTACACCATTTCTCTACTGGCAAAAGCCCTAGTGTAACTGCAGTCATACTGGCATAAAAGTGCTTTTGCTGATATAGTTTATTTTGCTCAGGTAATCGGTATAAGCTTTACCAGAAAAAAACATTTTTCTGCTGGCATAAGCCCAGGGCCGGCTCCAGGTGTTTTGCCACTGAAGCAAATAAATAAAGCTGGCGTGCCGCCCCTTGAAAAGATCTGCCCCAAGCACATGCTTGAAATGCTGCTGCCTAGAGCCGGCCCTGCATAAGCCATGTCTCCATTAGGAGGGTTTGCCGGTATAGCTATACTGGCAAACCCTTTCTAGTGTAGACTAGGCCTTAGGGTCTAGAAAAACCAGCAAGCAGTCAGCTTTACTTCACATTCTCATTTAGGCCCCAATTCAGCAAGGTACTTAGGCACATGTCTAATAAGTTTGAAGAACTATTCATGTGCTTAAAGTTAGGCATGTGGTTGTTACCTTGCTGAATTCCTTAAACCCCTCAGTTAAATGGTTAAGGCAGAACTCAGCCAATGTCTTAAAGCAGCCTTCCAATAGATCAAGGGTCGACAACCTTTCAGAAGTGGTGCACCGAGTCTTCATTTATTCCCTCTAATTTAAGGTTTCACATTCCAGTCATACATTTTAACATTTTTAGAAGGTATCTTTCTGTAAGACTATAAAATATAACTAAAGTATTGTTGTATATAAAGAAAATAAGGTTTTTTAAATGTTTATGAAGCTTCATTTAAAATTAAATTAAAATGCAGAGCCCCCCAGACCGATGGCCAGGACCCGGGCAGCATGAGTGACACTGAAAATCAGCTCACGTGCTGTCCTCGGCACGCGTGCCATAGGTTGCCTACCCTTGCAATAGATAAAGTCCACACCACTTGAAAGTAGTACCAGTATAACTATGTCACTTAAGGGTGTGATTTTTTTTGCCAGTATAGGTATCAGTACAAACCCCAGTTCAGACATGGTTATACCAGTATAAATGTGCCATGTACCTTTGTAGATTTTTCCCCTTATACTGGGAATAGCTATTCCAGTATAAAGCATCTTTTAACTGATATAACTGCATCTGCACCTGGGGAGCTGTGTCACTTAACTATACCGGTATAACTATATACCGGTATAGTTATACCGGTATATAATTATAACTTGTATATACCAGTATAAATGTGCCATGTACCTTTGAAGATTTTTCCCCTTATACTGGGAATAGCTATTCCAGTATAAAGCATCTTTTAACTGATATAACGGCATCTGCACCTGGGGAGCTGTGTCACTTAACTATACCGGTATAACTATACCGGTATAGTTAAGGAGACAAAGAGGGGGAGGTAATATCTTTCATTGGACAAACTTCTCTTGGTGAGAGATACAAGCTTTTGAGGTCCATAGAGCTCTTCCTCAGGTCAGTATAGTTAAAAGCTACTTTTTACTGTTGACAAGGCCCAAGATATTAACGACATGTTCCTGTATAGACATTTCAGAGCCAGTGAATTAGGGAGGTGGCTACTATGATAGCTAGATAGGAACTTGGATTTAAGAATCAGCCTCATGTGTATTAAATAACGGATGTGATTGCTCAATATCCTTGGCACATGCATTTTTGCACCTAACCAGTAAGGGATCTGTGACCCAGTAATGCAAATGTCGCCCCAGTATTTTCAAGATGACTTGCAGAAACAAATCATGTGAAAGGATTTAGGATACCCTGACCTTCCTATCCCTTAACAAAAGGTGTCAGCAAGTTAACGTGAGGCAGAATGCATTTACTCCTGTAAATAAATAAATAAATAAAATTACCTCTTTATTAGTTTTTCTGAGCTGGGCTAAAGGGTTCAGTTTCACTGTATTGCCTCTTTGAATCCCACTGAATCAGGGGCAGAAGATTACTATACACAGGAGAGAAGCATGGTTATCAGTACAGAGTCAGGGGTCAGCGAGCTATGGATTGCAATATTCGGCAGAGTTATTGCATTTATTTTGAAACCACAATCATGTCCTGATTATTCTCTCTGCCTCCAGCCATGTGAGAAGAGAAGGATGACTATTCTGCTTTTGTTTATCTGTGTTATAACCTTATTCCCAGATTTGGACCTTAGCGTCCAAAATATGGGGGTTAGCATGAAAACCTCCAAGCTTAGTTACCAGCTTGGACCTGGTACCTGCTGCCACCACCCAAAAAATTAGAGTGTTTTGGGGCACTCTGGTCCCCCTGAAAAACCTTCCCTGGGGACCCCAAGACCCAAATCCCTTGAGTCTCACAACAAAGGGAAATAATCCTATTTCCCTTCCCCCCTCCAGGTGCTCCTGGAGAGATGCACAGACACAAGCTCTGTGAAACTACACAGAGTGATTCCCCCTCTCCGTTCCCCAGTCCTGGGAACAAAAAGGACTTTCCTATTCACCCAGAGGAAATGCAAAATCAGGCTAGCCAATTCAACACACACAGACCTCCCCTGATTTCTTCCTCCCACCAATTCCCTGGTGAGTACAGACTCAATTTTCCTGAAGTAAAGAAAAACTCCAACAGGTCTTAAAAGAAAGCTTTATATAAAAAGAAAGAAAAAATACAAATGTTCTCTCTGTATTAAGATGATACAACACAGGGTCAATTGCTTAAAAGAATATTGAATAAACAGCCTTATTCAAAAAGAATACAAATCAAAGCACTTCAGCACTTATATTCATGCAAATACCAAAGAAAAGAAACCATATAACTTACTATCTGATCTCTTTGTCCTTACACTTAGAAACAGAAGACTACAAAATAGAACTACTTCTCCAAAGCTCAGAGACAGCAGGCAGACAGACAACAAAAGACCCCGAGACACAATTCCCTCCACCCAAAGTTGAAAAAATCCAGTTTCCTGATTGGTTCTCTGGTCAGGTGTTTCAGGTGAAAGAGACATTAACCCTTAGCTATCTGTTTATGACACGCCCCCCAAATTGCAGACAGTGGGGAAGCTCACTGGCGGCAATTTCCTTCTAGAACTTGAAAATAAACAGATTAATACAACACATGCACCTTTACATATACTACTAAGTATATAACTAACAGACTTTTACATTTTAAGAACACTTTTTAACTACTGGATTCTGGGAAACTCTCACGGGAGAGTGCATCAGCAACTTTGTTAGAAGCTCCTGTGATGTGCTGAATTTCAAAATCAAAATCCTGGAGAGCTAAACTCCAACGAAGAAGTTTTTTGTTGTTCCCCTTGGCAGTATGAAGCCACTTTAGTGCAGCATGGTCAGTTTGTAGTTGGAACCGCCGTCCCCAAACATATGGGCGTAGCTTTTCCAGGGCGTACACAATGGCATAGCATTCCTTTTCACTGACTGACCAGTGACTTTCCCTCTCAGACAGTTTCTTGCTGAGGAACACGACAGGATGGAAGTTGTGATCTGTTGCTTTCTGCATGAGCACTGCTCCTATACCACGCTCAGATGCATCTGTGGTTACTAGGAATGGTTTGTCAAAATCCGGGGCCCTGAGTACAGGGTCAGACATGAGCATCGCCTTAAGCTGGGTAAAGGCCTTTTGACACTCATCAGTCCACTTAACTGCATTTGGCTGGGTCTTTTTGGTCAGGTCGGTCAATGGGGCAGCGATTTGGCTGTAGTGTGGTACAAATCGCCTGTAGTATCCGGCCAAGCCTAAGAAGGATTGGACCTGTTTTTTTGACCTTGGGACAGGCCACTTTTGGATAGCATCCACCTTGGCCTGTAGGGGGTTTATGGTTCCTCGACCCACCTGGTGCCCCAGGTAAGTCACTCTGTTTTGGCCTATTTGACACTTTTTGGCCTTAACAGTTAGTCCTGCCTGCCTGATGCGCTCAAAGACCTTTTCCAGGTGTAGGAGGTGTTCGGGCCAGGAGTCTGAAAAAATGGCCACATCATCGAGGTAGGCAACTGCAAATTCTCCCAGTCCAGCTAGTAGACCATCTACCAGCCTCTGGAAGGTGGCGGGTGCATTTCGAAGGCCGAAAGGAAGGACATTGAATTCATACACCCCCGCATGGGTGACGAATGCTGACCTCTCCTTGGCAGGTTCATCTAGTGGTACTTGCCAGTACCCCTTGGTTAAGTCTATTGTAGAGATGAACTGGGCACGTCCCAACTTCTCCAATAGCTCATCAGTGCGTGGCATTGGATAGTTGTGCGGACGAGTTACCGCATTTAGCTTACGGTAATCCACGCAAAAGCGTATTTCCCCATCTGGTTTGGGTACCAGAATCACTGGAGATGCCCATGCACTGGTAGATGAGCGGATTATACCCATCTGTAGCATGTTCTGGATCTCCCGTTCTATAGCAGCTTGGGCATGAGGAGACACTCGGTAGGGTGGGGTTCTGATTGGGTGAGCATTACCTGTATCAATGGAGTGGTATGCCCGTTCAGTCCGTCCTGGGGTGGCTGAGAACAATGGGGCGAAGCTAGTGCACAGCTCCTTGATTTGTTGCCGCTGCAGACGTTCCAGGGTGGTTGAGAGGTTCACCTCTTCCACGCCACCGTCTTTTTTCCCGTCGTAGTAGACACCGTCAGGCCACTCAGCATCATCTCCCTGGACTGTAAACTGACAAACCTGTAAGTCTCTGGAATAGAAAGGCTTGAGAGAATTAACATGGTACACTTTAGGCTTTAGTGAGGAATTGGGAAATGCTATGAGGTAGTTTACAGCTCCCAGGCGCTCTTGGACCGTGAATGGCCCTTCCCATGATGCTTCCATCTTATGGGCCTGTTGCGCCTTCAAGACCATAACCTGGTCTCCTACCTTGAAGGAACGTTCTCTGGCATGTCTGTCATACCAGGCCTTTTGCTCTTCTTGAGCATCCTTTAGGTTCTCTCTAGCAAGGGCTAAAGAGTGTCGGAGGGTGCTTTGTAGGTTGCTTACAAAGTCCAGAATGTTAGTTCCTGGAGAAGGCGTAAACCCCTCCCATTGCTGCTTCACCAACTGTAATGGCCCCTTAACCTCGTGACCATACACAAGTTCAAATGGTGAAAACCCTAAACTGGGATGTGGTACAGCCCTGTAGGCAAACAGCAACTGCTGCAACACTAGGTCCCAATTATTGGAGAATTCGTTGATGAATTTTCGTATCGTGGCCCCCAAAGTTCCATTGAACCTTTCCACCAGGCCATTGGTTTGATGGTGGTACGGGGTGGCAACCAAGTGATTCACCCCATGAGTTTCCCACAGTTTTTCCATGGTCCCTGCCAGGAAATTAGACCCTGAATCTGTAAGGATGTCGGAGGGCCAACCTACCCTGGCAAAGATGTCTGTTAGGGCCAGGCACACAGTGTTAGCCCTGGTGTTGCCTAGAGCTACTGCTTCTGGCCATCGGGTAGCAAAGTCCACTAAAGTCAGTACGTACTGCTTTCCTCTGGGCGTCTTTTTTGGAAAAGGGCCCAGAATATCCACAGCTACTCGCTGAAATGGGACCTCAATTATGGGGAGTGGCTGGAGAGGGGCCTTGACCTGGTCTTGAGGCTTACCCACTCTTTGGCATACCTCACAAGACCGGACATACTTGGCAACATCCTTGCCCATCCCCTCCCAGTGGAAGGACTTCCCCAACCGGTCCTTGGTTCTGTTCACCCCAGCATGGCCACTGGGATGATCATGGGCTAAGCTTAAGAGCTTCCCCCGGTACTTAGTTGGAACCACCAACTGTTTTTGCGGCTGCCATTCTTCCCGGTGTCCACCAGAAAGAATTTCCTTGTATAAAAGTCCTTGGTCTATAACAAACCGGGATCGATTAGAAGAGCTAAGAGGCGGTGGGGTGCTCCGTGCCGCCGCCCACGCTTTCTGAAGGCTGTCATCTGCTTCCTGCTCAGCCTGGAACTGTTCCCTTGAGGCTGGGGTCACCAGTTCTTCCTCAGACTGTGGACTTGGGCTTGGTCCCTCTGGAAGCGATGTAGGTGATGGGGTTGTTTCCGTTGCTGGTGAACCGCTCTCCGCTGGTGCACCTGAGGGTATTTCAGGTTCTGGCTGAGCCTTTTGGGTATGGCTGTCGTGTGCTTCTGCCAGTTCTGGCTCACTGGCGCCCTCTGGCGTTGAGTTTGAAGATGTGGTTGCACTTGCTGGTGCTGGTTGCTGTTCCAGTTCCGGGCCTGGGACTGGAGATGCTGTGGCTGTTTCAGTGGTAGGCATGGGATCCGGGTCCACTACCTCTGTCTGGGTTTCTGGTAACACAGACGGGGCCTCTGTGGACGGCTCAGGAACAGGAATGGGTCTGGAAGCTTGCCTGGTTTGGCTACGTGTAACCATTCCCACTCTCTTGGCCCGCCTCACCTGGTTGGCCAAGTCTTCCCCCAGTAACATGGGGATAGGATAATTGTCATAGACTGCAAAAGTCCACATTCCTGACCAGCCTTTGTACTGGACAGGCAGTTGAGCTGTAGGCAAGTCTACAGCTTGTGACATGAAGGGGTAAATTGTAACTTTGGCCTTTGGGTTGATGAATTTGGGGTCAACGAAGGATTGGTGGATAGCTGACACTTGTGCCCCCGTGTCTCTCCACGCAGTAACCTTCTTTCCGCCCACTCTCAAATTTTCCCTTCGCTCCAAGGGTATTTGAGAGGCATCCGGGCCTGGGGATCTTTGGTGTGATGGAGGTGTAATGAATTGCACTCGCATGGTGTTCTTGGGACAGTTGGCCTTGATATGTCCCAGTTCATTACACTTAAAGCATCTTCCATCTGATGGGTCACTGGGCCGAGGTGAGTTACTGGAGACTGGTGAGGTTGAAGGGTAGGATATCTGTGGCTTTACTTGGGTGGTATGTGGGGTCTTTGGCTGTCCTCGGTTGTAGGGTTTATGGTCTGTGTGCCCCCTGTGGTAATCGTTCCCCTTGACAGTAGCTTTTTTGCTTTCTGCCAGTTCCATCCATTTGGCTCCAATCTCCCCCGCCTCAGCGATAGTTTTGGGATTTCTATCTTGTATGTACCGTGTGATGTCTTCAGGAACACCATCCAAGAACTGCTCCATTTGTATGAGGAGGTTCACTTCTTCCAAGGTTTGAATGTTGTTTCCTGTTAACCAGGCCTCATAGTTTTTTGCAATGTAGTAGGCGTGTTTGGGAAATGACACCTCTGGTTTCCACTTTTGGGTTCTGAAGCGCCGACGGGCATGATCTGGGGTTATCCCCATCCTGTATCTGGCCTTGGTTTGAAAAAGTTTATAGTCATTCATTTGCGGCTTGGGCATTTCAGCTGCCACCTCTGCTAAAGGTCCACTGAGTTGTGGCCTTAATTCCACCATGTACTGGTCTTCGGGGATGCTGTACCCAAGACAGGCTCTTTCAAAATTTTCCAAGAAGGCCTCGGTGTCATCACCTGCCTTGTAGGTGGGAAATTTCCTGTGCTGTGGAGCAATAATTGGCGCTGGGTTGTTAGGGTTGGCTGGCACATGCAGCCCAGCTTTTGCCATCTCCAGTTCATGTTTTCTCTGTTTTTCCTTCTCTTCATTCTCTTTTTGTTGTTTTTCCATTTCTTTTTGTTGTTTTTCCATTTCTTTTTGGTGCTTTTCCATTTCTTTTTGGTGCTTTTCCATTTCTCGGCGGTGGGCCACCTCTTCTTCTTCTAGTTTTCTTTTGTGTGCTGCCTCTTGGGCTGCCTGTTCTCTTTGGAAGGCTGCCAGTTTGATGCTTTCTTCCTTTTCTTTCATCTCCATCTGTCGCCTGTGTTCAGCTTCTTTTAATTGGTCTTCGGCCTCCATTTTTGTCCTGGTAGACATGGTTTCTGTTTTCTTGTGTTGGGGTGCCCTCCGGTGTTTCTCTTTTGAACTGCAGGCTCTGTTGCCTCCTGAAGTCTGCCTAGCAACAGTGCTTTTTTCCCCTTTCTCTCTCTAGCTAATGTTCAATGAAGGGAAACCAGAAAAACCACTTTATTTGCATGCATATAAGTGCTGCTACTTGCCTCCTAATGGGAGGGCTATTGCATGACAAAAGACCCTTAACAGTCTTCTCGCTTAACATGCAAACCACAAACTGCTAGAGAGAGCAGAAAAAAAAATTCTCTCTGGTTCCCTTTTAAAACCAAACTGTTTCTCTCTGCTAAAAAGCCCTTAGCAGAGAAAAGAAAAATATAATATTCCTACTGGCTTCTGGATTCTGTCTATATCCCGCCGCTGCCACTCATGTTATAACCTTATTCCCAGATTTGGACCTTAGCGTCCAAAATATGGGGGTTAGCATGAAAACCTCCAAGCTTAGTTACCAGCTTGGACCTGGTACCTGCTGCCACCACCCAAAAAATTAGAGTGTTTTGGGGCACTCTGGTCCCCCTGAAAAACCTTCCCTGGGGACCCCAAGACCCAAATCCCTTGAGTCTCACAACAAAGGGAAATAATCCTATTTCCCTTCCCCCCTCCAGGTGCTCCTGGAGAGATGCACAGACACAAGCTCTGTGAAACTACACAGAGTGATTCCCCCTCTCCGTTCCCCAGTCCTGGGAACAAAAAGGACTTTCCTATTCACCCAGAGGAAATGCAAAATCAGGCTAGCCAATTCAACACACACAGACCTCCCCTGATTTCTTCCTCCCACCAATTCCCTGGTGAGTACAGACTCAATTTTCCTGAAGTAAAGAAAAACTCCAACAGGTCTTAAAAGAAAGCTTTATATAAAAAGAAAGAAAAAATACAAATGTTCTCTCTGTATTAAGATGATACAACACAGGGTCAATTGCTTAAAAGAATATTGAATAAACAGCCTTATTCAAAAAGAATACAAATCAAAGCACTTCAGCACTTATATTCATGCAAATACCAAAGAAAAGAAACCATATAACTTACTATCTGATCTCTTTGTCCTTACACTTAGAAACAGAAGACTAGAAAATAGAACTACTTCTCCAAAGCTCAGAGACAGCAGGCAGACAGACAACAAAAGACCCCGAGACACAATTCCCTCCACCCAAAGTTGAAAAAATCCAGTTTCCTGATTGGTTCTCTGGTCAGGTGTTTCAGGTGAAAGAGACATTAACCCTTAGCTATCTGTTTATGACAGTTCAGTTTCACTGTATTGCCTCTTTGAATCCCACTGAATCAGGGGCAGAAGATTACTATACACAGGAGAGGAGCATGGTTATCAGTACAGAGTCAGGGGTCAGCGAGCTATGGATTGCAATATTCGGCAGAGTTATTGCATTTATTTTGAAACCACAATCATGTCCTGATTATTCTCTCTGCCTCCAGCCATGTGAGAAGAGAAGGATGACTATTCTGCTTTTGTTTATCTGGTCTTTTTCATTATTCCACCCTAAGCCATCTATGCTTCCCACCTACTAGGTTCTGTCTGACTGTGTTATTGATTGTTTTTAATCAAATGGTTCCAGATTTCTTCCTCACTTGTCAGTTTCCTGCATGTCACTCTCTTGATTATTGCACTACATTGACATGAAGGGAATAATCATGTGTCTCATGAAATTCAGAGCTGAAAGAGAAGAGGGGAAACCCACCTAGGTGGATAAGCTGGTTTTGTTTGATTTAGCGCCTGAAGTTCTCAAAGATTGTGTTTACATAGCATTATTTTTCTTAACATTTTCCACTGTTGCTACCATCACCGTAGTCTGCCTGTAGTAGCAACAACGACTCTGCTAATAGAGAAGAGGGGTTTTCTAGTGGTTAAGGTGCTAACCTTAGATTTCGGACACCTGACTTTAAGTCCTTGCTCTGCCACAGACTTTCTGTGTAATTTGGGGCAAGTCACTTAGCCTTTCTTTGCCAGATTTCCCTCTCTGTAAAATGGAGATCATAGCACTGCCCTATCTCACAGGGCTTTTGGGGGGATAAGTACATTAAAGATAGTGAGGCACTCAGGACTACAATAATGGGGGCCTTACAGGTATCATAGGTAGCTACACAGATAGTACAAACCAGTTGCTTGGCTTTTTAACCATGTCATCTAACCCTTGCTCAGAGCAGGCATTAGGCAACACAGTGGCTAAAATCCCAGTGGCTGCTTAGTGTACACTGAAATTCCCATCATTGCTACAACCAATGGAGTTACAACCTGGTAGCGATGGTGCAGAAGTCTAAAAATCAAGGTCTCGCGTAGACAAGACCAAAATCTGCCAGGCTTCTTCTTGATGGTGTGCAGATCTTTAAAGTTCAGAGCTTTGGGTCAGATGTGTAAAGCTGTTACTTACTGGAACCTTTGTGTTTGCTTATCAGGCTGGAAACTGAAAGGAAGCTTTTCTAGGGCAAAGAAAATATTTCATGTATCATATTAAATACCATTGTGATGATAAAGGCCTGTGTTTCTGGATGGTGCCCCCTATCTAAATATGTTAGGGCTCAACGACTGGGATAGGTTAGAGTATGACTTTTTTTCCCAGCTATTTAAGGCTGTTTTGATTTTGAAATGAGTTAAAAGTCTATGTAAACTCTCTTTTCTCCCTCTATCACACAGCCTGTAGGCCTGGACTTCTGCCCCAGGCTCCTCTTAAAGATTGCTCCAGACTCCCATTGCAATCAGATTTGGGTTTTTAAGATTATTCATTGCACCTCTAATGGGACTATTCATGTTTGTAGCAAAGGAGTTCTCTGCAAAGGATTTGCCTATGGACTCTTTTAGTGTGAAGTACATCATAAGATGTATCAAGTCTGCTGTGACTCATCCTTGTAACATATTTGGTTACCTTGCCATTGATGGCCAGATTTTTAAAAGAGCTCAGTTTCTGGCTGCTCCTGTTCTTCTCTGTGGGAGTTTTTGGGTGCTCTCAACTTTTGAAAATCATCCCATTTTACTGAGGTGCCTAACTAGGAGCGCAGGTCTTTTGAAAATCTCGCCATTAGTGCCAAGGTTCATAGGGAAACAGAGAACAAAACTAACTTGCTGACCAAAAATTTGTTGTAAATATCACCTTGGTTCCTTTTTGGTAGAGCATGTGTCCTAGACGCACCAGGGTACTTCTGGTTATGCTGCCTGGCCTTTAATGGACAGAAGCAATGGAGAGTAATAATCTTGAATTGGCAGAGGGAATAATCTTATGTTAGTAACAAGATTACGTGACTATAAAACCCCACCTCCAATATCTATTCCTAGAGTTTAAGACCAGAAGACACCATTATGATCATCTGACCTCCTGCATAAACCCATGTTTGACAGACCCAGGCCAGTGGGGTACAGGAGTCTGGTAGAGGGCAAATATACTGGTCAGTGGATGACTAGTCTTCTGTTCCCTGAGTGACCAGAGCAGGGGCCACACTACAGTAATCAGGAACTGCTAGAACCAGTTAAGGCAGACAGGCTGATTAGAACACCTGCAGCCAATCAAGGCAGGCTAATCAGGGCACCTGGGTTTAAAAAGGAGCTCACTCCAGTCAGGCGGGGAGGAGCCAGAGGAGAGGAAGTGCATGTGAGGAGCTGGGAGCAAGAGGTGCAAGGAGCTGAGAGTGAGAGGGTGTGCTGCTGGAGGACTAAGGAGTACAGGTGTTATCAGACACCAGGAGGAAGGTCCAGTGGTGAGGATAAAGAAGGCGTTTGGAGGAGGCCATGGGGAAGTAGCCCAGGGAGTTGAGCTGTCATGCAGCTATTACAGGAGGCACTATAGACAGCTGCAATCCACAGGGCCCTGGGCTGGAACCAGGAGTAGATAGTGGGCCCGGGTTCCCCCCAAACCTCCCAACTCCTGATCAGACACAGGAGAAGTTGATCGAGACTGTGGGGAAGATCACTGAGGTGAGCAAATCTGCCAATAAGCACAGGACCCACCAAGGTAGAGGAGGAACTTTGTCACACCATGCTACAGAACTTTACCAGTAATTCCTGCTTCATGTCTATTAACTTCTTCTTGAGCAACAGATATCTTCTAGAAATACATCCAATCTTGATTTGATCTATGGTCTTCTGGAAACCATGCCCCTGGATCCAAAGATGATGGTGACAGTGAGTTGAGGGAAAGGGAAGACATTTGAGTAAGATCAATCATGTGAATGATAGAACATGGAGGAATAAAATACCTTCCGTACATGTAACACTAAAGTCTTCTCTGAGGGTACGTCTTCACTACCGGCCGTATTGGTGGGTAGCAATCGATTTCTTGGGGATTGATATATCACGTCTCATCTAGACACGATGTATCGATCCCCGAACGCGCTCCTGTCGACTCCGGAACTCCATCAATGAGAATGGCGGTAGCAGAATTGACAGGGGGAGCCGCGGACATCGATCCTGCGCCGTGAGGACAGTAGGTAATTTGATCTAAGATACGCAACTTCAGCTACGTGATCTTAGATCGACCCCCTACCCTAGTGTAGACCAGCCCTGTATGTGCTTGGCAGTGGAAATTCTGATAAGAAGGCAGACTTTAGTGGTCCATCTCGGAGCCTCTTCCCCTATTTGTCAAAATTTACACTACCAGCCAAAGCAAAAGCTTTGTCCTGTTCAGAGTTTCTACTAACCACTTGCTGCAACTGAAATGAAATGATAGTACTTGAGTCTGTGAAGGTTTTACATGGAAAATACAACTGTGTCAGTCTTTTGCTGTTACAGAGAACATTTGGCTGGTAGCTTAGAGCAGTTTTGGCCCTCATTATGTAGCTTTTGTCTCTCATAACACTTTCAACCTCTCTCTAACACTTTTTTTTCCAAGCAGAGGCTTGAGAACCGCAGCAGTGAATATTAATAAATGCAATCTGGATCCGAGAAGTTGCCGCAGCAAACAGCCAACTAATGGAGGATTGCTTGCTTTGAATCTTAGACAATGCCACTGAGAAATGTGCCTCTTAAAATTTCTTCCGACCAAAATTAAACAGCAATGTAGGTGACTGCTGAAAGAGAATACCAGAAGGAGAGATTTGATTTGATTTTTTTAAACCTATTCTGCCAAATATAGAGAGAACAAATAAATAATACAAAAAATGTAAACAAGGCATTCATAATTGCATTTCTCAGTTGCCTGAAGCAGAATCCCTATTTTAAAAATGCTGAAAGTCTTGCTTCAAAGGCAGCTGTGTTAAGCTTCCAGATTAGTCTATGAGTCACCAAGATATCTGTTCAGGCCACATGAAAGTTATTGTTGTTGTCATGGCAATTGCAAATTTCCTGTAGCTGGAGAAACCATCGGTTTAGCACAATATCCAAACACCTGTTCCAAAATACTGCATTATGCTGCCATTCCCCCACACTGTGCATCTTAATCTTTATTCCATCTGGCTGACTTGTTCAGAGGACCTGCACTGGTTCAGAAGTATCAAAGGGACCTCTGAGCCAGTGGAGCTCAGGAGCTCAGGCTGCACTTTAGGACTATGTTGTGGGAGTCACAGCATGGCCCCTGATTTGCACTCTTGAACCCTGAAGCACAAAAAGTTCACAGTTCCGTTGAAAGGCCTTTCAACAAGCATGATTCTCCATGTTTCATGTTTCAGAGTAGCAGCCATGTTAGTCTGCATCCACAAAAAAAAACAGGAGTACTTGTGGCACCTTAGAGACTAACAAATTCATTTGAGCATAAGCTTTTGTGGGCTACAGCCCACTTCATCAGATGCATAGAATGGAACATATAGTAAGAAGATATATATACATACAGAGAACATGAAAAGGTGTAAGTTGCCATACGACCTCTAAGAGGCTAATTAATTAAAATGAGCTATTATCAGCAGGAGGGAAAAAAACTTGTGTAGTGATAATCAAGATGGCCTATTTTAGACAGTTGACAAAAAGATGTAAGGATACTTAACGTGGGGAAATAGTTTCAATTTATGTAATAACCCAGCCACTCCCAGTCTCTATTCAAGCCAAAGTTATTGGTATCTAGTTTGCATATTAATTCAAGTTCAGCAGTTTCTCGTTGGAGTCTGTTTTTAGAGCTTTTCTGTTGCAAAACTGTCACCTTTAAGTCTATCACTAAGTGACCAGAGAGGTTGAAGTGATCTCCTACTGGTTTTTGAATGTTATGATTCCTGATGTCAGTTTTATGTCCATTTATTCTTTTGCATAGAGACTGTCCGGTTTGGCCAATGTACATGGCAGGGGAGCATTGCTGGCACATGATGGCATATATCACATTGGTAGATGTGCAGGTGAATGAGCCCCTGATGGTGTGGCTGATGTGATTAGGTCCAGTGATGATGTCACTTGAATAGATATGTGGATAGAGTTGACACTGGGCTTTGTTGCAAGGATAGGTTCCTGGGTTAGTATTTTGTTGTGTGGTATGTGTAGCTATTATACTAATAGATGCCTTAAAAGGAAATTATGTTAGATTTAGTGGTGTTTGGGGAAGCTGTAAGTAACGATTGGAAATACCATTAGAAAAGTTATTCTCATCGTATCACCCTCAGGGCCTAAAAACAAAGGAAGTCTTTTAAAAAAAAAAATCTCACAGAAGCCTCTTTTCTGGAGATATCCAAATGGATTTCTAGATTCCAAAGACATTTAGGTAAATTAAGATAAGCCTTGAATAAGACTAAAGTATCCAACTTTGGGATGAATAATGAAAATTTTAACCTATGAATCTGCAGAACAATCAAAAGGTCTTTTCTAATCTTTCATATCAGGCCATCTTGTCTTCACGTTGTCAGTAATTGTGTTCAGTGTCACTCAGTATGCAGAGTCAGTCAGTTACAGTGGAAAATAACCTAAGAGACATATTACCAAAAGTAGTTGACCAATAAGAATGCTCTATGCAATAGGGGCCTGATCCATAGCCTACTGAGGCCAATGGGAACCTTTCAATTGGCTTCAATGGGCTTTGGACCAGGCCTTTACTGAACTGCAGGTGAATTTTTGTTTGTTTATAAACACCATTTTCATATATATGGTTAAAAAGTGGAAATCATGGCCACTTCCGGAACGAGTTGAAACCTTATTTGTATTTTACAACTGCTGACATACTTAGTAGGAAAAGTTTAGTTTTGCCACTGGAAAATCTCTGAAATTAACAAGCATTGTTGTGTTGAATGTTTGTTTGCAAAGGGAGGTTAGCAGTGGTCACAGTAGATAAGATCTCAACCTCCAGGAGCACAGGGCAGAGAGAGAGACTGCATAGAATGTGAGAAATATTTAATCAATAAGGCACAGAATTTGTCTAAAAATAAACTCCCAAAATCAAAATTAAAACAAACACTGAAAAAAACAGAAATGGTGTGTACTTTATCACTTCTAAATAGCTGTATCACTGATCAGATAAGCATCATGCACATCTGTGTAGAGCTGTACCAATAACAGATTTTTTTTTTTGGTCGGCTGGAAATTCTGAAAAAAAAAAAGCGATTTGTTTCATGTCAAATTAAAAACAAAACTTTTAGAATTTTTTGTTGTATTAAAAAGTAAAAAAAAAAATCTTTTGGGTTAAACAAACATTTTGTTTGACCTGAAGGGAAATGTTTCATTTTGGATATTTTTAAAATTAAAAGAAATTTTGAAAACAATAAGTTTCGAATAGAAATATTTTGTTTCAAGAATGTTGAAACAAAATGTTATGGGGGGGGGTTAATTTGCCTAAACAATTCAGTGAAACTGGCACAAATTTGTTAAATGTTTCAGTGTCGCCAACTCTGCATTTTTCACTAAAAATGAGCTTTGGTTGAAAAACGTTGTCTAGCTCTACATCTATGGCTTTGTGTTAATCATAATAGAGGGCAAAATTATGTCCTGATCCTATGCAGTCACACTGGATCTATCTGCATCCCAGCTCAAGTGTGGAGGGAGACAGGAGCTGTATGGATGCCTGATCTGCCCTCCTGCCCCTGGGTGGGCAGAACTGCCCAGAACTAGGGAAGTCAAGTGTTGCAACTTATATCCAAGAGGGGGAAGCAATGTAGGTGTGGTGACTCTGAGGTATGTTTATACCAGGGATCGGCAACCTTTGGCATGCGGCCCGTCAGGGAAATCCACTGGTGGGCTGAGATGGTTTGTTTACCTGCAGCATCCACAGGTTCGGCTGATCATGGCTCCCACTGGCCATGGTTCACCGTTCCAGGCCAATGGGGGCTGAAGGAAGTGATGTGGGCCGAGGGATGTGCTGGCTGCCACTTCCCACAGCCCCCATTGGTCTGGAATTGTGAACCCCGGCCAATGGAAGCTGCAATTGGCCAATCCTGTAGACACTGCAGGTAAACAAACAGTCCCAGCGCGCCAGCAGATTTCCCTGATGGGCCACATGCCAAAGACTGCCGATCCCTGGTCTATACTGAAATTAGGTAACCATGGCTGGCCCATGCCAGCTGACAAGGCTTGGGCTAAGGAGCTGGTCAATTGTAGCATAGATGGTGGGCATGGGCTGGAGCCGAGGTTTTAGGACCCCGTGTAGCAGGAAGTTCCCAGGGCTCAGGCTGCAGACCAAGCCTGAACGTCTACACTGCAGTTAAACAGCTCCTTAGCCTGAGCTGCACAAGCCCGAGTCAGCCGGCACAGGCCAGCTGCGAGTTTTTACTTGCAGAGTAGACATACCCTGAGCCACAATTCCCTCTAGGGCTCCTCCTAGAATGATGCAGCTGCATGTCAGTCCCAATGCAGAACTGGTCCTAATAGCTCATTCTGTCCCCTGCTAATGAATGCAAGTGATCTCCACTGTCATCTCCTTTGCCTTAATTAACATGATTATTTTTGCCTTTTATTAACTTTGTAAACAAAAATGATTTGTTATAGGAAAAGCCATCAACATAGTCTGTAACAGAATTTTATACCCTTAAAAGAAACTGTGTGCTTGGAGTGGGGAAACAGTCATTTTATATCAGAGGGTAGCCGTGTTAGTCTGGATCTGTAAAAGCAGCAAAGAATCCTGTGGCACCTTATAGACTAACAGATGTTTTGGAGCATGAGCTTTCGTGGGTGAATACCCACTTCCTCAGATGCATGTAATGGAAATATCCAGGGGCAGGTATATATATGTTTGCTAGCAAGCAAGCTAGAGATAACGAGGTCAGTTCAATCAGGGAGGATGAGGCCCTGTTCTAGCCGTTGAGGTGTGAAAACCAAGAGAGGAGAAACTGGTTCTGTAATTGGCAAGCCATTCACAGTCTTTGTTCAATCCTGAGCTGATGGTGTCAAATTTGCAGATGAACTGAAGTTCAGCAGTTTCTCTTTGAGGTCTGGTCCTGAAGTTTTTTTGCTGTAGGATGGCCACCTTAAGGTCTGCTGTAGTGTGGCCAGGGAGGTTGAAGTGCTCTCCTACAGGTTTTTGTATATTGCCATTCCTAATGTCTGATTTGTGTCCATTTATCCTTTTCCGTAGAGACTGTCCAGTTTGGCCGATGTACATAGCAGAGGGGCATTGCTGGCATATGATGGCGTATATTACATTGGTGGATGTGCAGGTGAATGAACCAGTGATGGTGTGGCTGATCTGGTTAGGTCCTGTGATGGTGTCGCTGGTGTAGATATGTGGGCAGAGTTGGCATCGAGGTTTGTTGCATGGATTGGTTCCTGAGCTAGAGTTATTATGGTGTGGTGTGCAGTTACTGGTGAGAATATGTTTCAGGTTGGCAGGTTGTCTGTGGGCAAGGATTGGCCTGCCACCCAAGGCCTGTGAAAGTGTGGGATCATTGTCCAGGATGGGTTGTAGATCCTTGATGACGCGTTGGAGGGGTTTTAGCTGGGGGCTGTATGTGATGGCCAGTGGAGTCCTGTTGGTTTCTCTCTTGGGTTTGTCTTGCAGTAGGAGGCTTCTGGGTACACGTCTGGCTCTGTTGATCTGTTTCCTTATTTCCTCATGCGGGTATTGTAGTTTTGAGAATGCTTGGTGGAGATTTTGTAGGTGTTGGTCTCTGTCTGAGGGGTTAGAGCAGATGCGGTTGTACCTCAGTGCTTGGCTGTAGACAATGGATCGTGTGATGTGCCCGGGATGGAAGCTGGAGGCATGAAGGTAGGCATAGCGGTCGGTGGGTTTTCGATATAGGGTGGTGTTAATGTGACCATCACTTATTTGCACCGTGGTGTCAAGAAAGTGGACCTCCCGTGTAGATTGGTCCAGGCTGAGGTTGATGGTGGGGTGGAAGCTGTTGAAATCATGGTGGAATTTTTCCAGAGTCTCCTTCCCATGGGTCCAGATGATGAAGATGTCATCAATGTAGCGTAGATAGAGAAGGGGTGTGAGTGGACGAGAGCTGAGGAAGCGTTGTTCCAGGTCGGCCATGAAGATATTGGCATATTGTGGGGCCATGCGGGTGCCCATAGCAGTGCCACTGATCTGGAGATATATATTGTCATCAAATTTGAAATAGTTGTGTGTAAGTATAAAGGCACAGAGCTCAGCAGCCAGTTGTGCTGTGGCATCATCAGGGATAGTGTTCCTGACAGCTTGTATTCCATCTGTGTGTGGGATGTTTGTGTAGAGAGCCTCTACATCCATGGTGGCTAGGATGGTGTTTTCTGGGAGGTCACCAATGCATTGTAGTTTCCTCAGGAAATCAGTGGTGTCGCGGAGATAGCTGGGAGTGCTGGTGGCATAGGGTCTGAGTAGAGAGTCCATATATCCAGACAGTCCTTCAGTGAGAGTGCCAATGCCCGAGATGATGGGGCGTCCAGGATTTCCGGGTTTGTGGATCTTGGGTAGTAGATAGAATAACCCTGGTCGGGGCTCTAGGGGTATGTTGATTTCTTCTGGTGTTAGTGTAGGGAGTGTCCTGAGTAGATGCTGTAGTTTCTTAGTGTATTCCTCAGTGGGATCTGAGGGAAGTGGCCTGTAGAATTTGGTATTGGAGAGTTGTCTTGCTGCCTCCTTTTGATAGTTGGACCTGTTCATGATGACAACGGCGCCTCCTTTATCAGCCTCTTTGATGATAATGTCAGGGTGGTTTCTGAGGCTGTGGATGGCATTGCGTTCTGCACGACTTAGGTTGTGAGGCAAGCAATGTTGTTGTTCCACGATTTCTGCCTGTGCACGCCGGCGGAAGCATTCAATGTATAGGTCCAGGCTGTCATTTCGACCCTCAGGAGGAGTCCATGTGGAGTTCTTTTTCTTGTGCTGTTGGTGGGAGGGCACCCGTGTATCAGTGCACTGTTCAGTGTTGTCCTGGAAGTATTCTTTGAGTTGGAGACGGCGAAAGTAGGCTTCCAGATCGCCACAGAACTGTATCATGTTGGTGGGGGTGGCAGGGCAGAAAGAGAGTCCCCGAGATAGGACAGACTTTTCTTCTGGGCTGAGTGTGTAGTTGGATAGATTGACGATATTCCTGGGTGGGTTAGGGGTACCACTGTTGTGGCCCCATGTGGCAGGTAGGAGTTTAGACAGCTTACAGTCCTTTTTCCTTTGAAGAGAGGTGAAGTGAGTAATGTAGATCTCCTGTCTTATTCTAGTGAAGTCCGTTTGTATAGAAGTTTGGTTATTAATGAGAGTCTCCAGGTTGGAGAGCTCTTTTTTGATGTTTTCCTGTTTGCTGTATAGGATGCTGATCAGGTGGTTCCTCAGTTTTTTTGATAGAGTATGACATAATCTCTCACTGTGGTCTGTGTAGTATGTAGATAGCAGTGGATTTTTTACCTTTAGTCCATTTGGTATGATGTCCATCCGTTTGCATTTGGAAAGGAAGATGATATCTGTCTGTATTTGTGCAAGTTTCTTCATGAGGTTGATGTTTTCATGAGTCATTTTATAGATATTATAACTCTCCAGTATGTATCTCTATAGCTATAGAGAGATCAAACGGCACTAACTGAAAACAGCCCACCACAACAGCAGTTCTAGCAGGGCACCACTTCACTACAGCTGCTCCAAGACCCAGAATTTATCTTATGTTGGGCGTTAGCGATGGATTAAAGTGCTTTGTATCTAGAATCCTATTAGCAGCTAAGAGTGACAGTGTACTCATGTCACTGGAGGAAAGGACATGGCTAACATGTTACTTCTTCTCTTCAAAGATTTACCAATTTTATAATCAGCAAATGTCTGTGTTCAGATTTCTGGAAGTACTTTGTAACTGCCCACACATGCCTTTAAATATTGTCTGCAGTCCTAACAACACATCTCCTGCAAAATTCAGTCTAAAATTAGTTATGCTTTCATCCTCTGAATCATCTTGTAATGGTATCTTGTGTTAGAATGGTAACTGTTTTCTTCAATATTTCAGTAGGGTAATGCTAATGCAGTTTTAAGGCAGCAGAGCTGGCACCAACAGGTCATTAATTTTATGATCGCCACTTACTCAGCCAGGCTACTTCTCGCTCGCCTACATATGGCTGCTAAACTAATCAACTTGAATTCGACATCTGATCAAGTACTGAGTATCAACCAGATAGTGTGCCTGATTTAGAGAAAATAGATACCTCCAGCAAATGGGACTCAATTTTAACCTCACAAATCCCAGTCTGTGTGCAGGGAGGGTGAAGTAATATGTTTTATTGGACCAACTTCTGTTGGTGAAAGAGACAAACTTCCGAGCCCCACGGAGCTTTTCTTCAGGCCAGCACGCGTTTACCAGCAAACTCTCTGCTAGGCATGTGAGTGCAAGAGAAATGATGGATTTGCCAAGATCCAGGGTAATGTGTTTCTGCATATTAGGCGTAGAGGCTTAATTTTCCCCTCCCACTGATTTTACACCAACTTCCATTGACTTTGTAACAGGGCTGCTGCTTCCTGAGCAGTCCCTTGTGGCCAGATTTCCCTTTGAATGGCCTCCCTTTGTTCTCCCTTTTCAGGCCTCTTATGGTCTCACCACAGACCTATCATCCCTCTGTTACCATTCCAAACAGTCCCACCAATGAAGTCCATCACTGCAGTCTAAAGGTTCACACTTACCTTGGTCTCGTCTGTCAGCTCCACAGAGATCTTCTCCTGCCAGAGCCTGCTTTTCCCAGTGTCAGGTCTCATAGCTGTCTCTCCGTGGAGTTTAGCCTTTTGGCTCTGGCTTCTTTCTCTGGCCAGTGTCTCCCCTGTTCTGAAGGTGAGGACAGTCTATATACTGCCTCTTCCAGAGAGCGCCTCACAACTGGCTAGAAGAGAAGGGAACTCTGCCCCACCTTAATCTAGGACAGTGGTCACCAACCTTTTCGTCTGGCGGGTGCCAGACGAAGGACCATGGCGGCGGTCGAGCATCCGCCAAAATGCTGCCGAAATTCGGCGGCATTTCGACGGCGACGCTTCTGGATGATGTCGCTTATCAGTGGCAAGCAGCGTCATCCTGAGGCATCGCCGCCAAAATGCTGCTGAATTTCGGCAGCATTTCGGCGGATGCTCAACCACCGGTCAGGAGGCAGGTGCATTTAGATGCCCCCGTGGGCACCACGGTGCCTGCGGGCACCGCGTTGGGGACCCCTGCTCTAGGAGCTCTGATCCCTGTCCCTTAAAGGAATGATGCCCTTCGGTTTTCCCCTATCCAACTCCTAATTTCCCAGGACCACTTCCTCTCTTCCACTACCAAGCCATTTCCTGCCCCTTTGTTCATTCCAACTCCCTGGGAGTGGGTCTTCTGCCCCCCTCTACTCTCAAAGGGCCAGTATAACCCCTTACAGACTTAGACTTATTTCTGATTTACACCAGTACATCAGGCCCTAGATCTTTGAGATCCTTGGGAAGACTGTAAACCTTAATCCCTTGCCCACCCCATTTAAACATCTTCCATTTATGAAATGCTGTGACAAGGTGTAGGGGTCTTTTCAATTGCCCTCCAGCCTTCCTGACAACAGCTAGAACTGTTTCTTTGGGTGGCTGAACTCCCAGCAAGGCTTTGGAGTCACCTCAGGGAGGCATTCCCAGCTTGGAACTAATTAGGTGCAGCTGAATCTAATTAAACTCAGCACCTTAAAGATAACTCAGGTGACTCCAATTAGGGAGAGTAAGGGGCTTGCTAAATAGAGACCACGATAGGGAAGTATGGGGAAACTGGAAGGCTGCTCTGTTTTTGTTGTGTTGTTGCGTTGATTCTTTATTGCTTTTGGCATTTACAGGGTATTGTATTGCTGCATGGAAGGCACGTGATCAGGGACCTACCCATTTGTATAGTTTTGTTTTGGCCAGAATGGAAAACTCAAGGAAGGATTGGGGTGGGGTGTTTAAAACCAAGCCACTTCTGAACTGTCTCTTCAACTACTTAGACCATGGCCCTACCACAAGCAGAATTGCTCATTGGCATCTTTTCTTCCGTATATGGGATGAAGCATGGCAACTGTTTAGCTGCAGAGCAGAGGTATCCAGCAGGTCAGGATAGGAAGTGTGCAGTAACCTAGCCCACTGAAACTACCAGGGAAACATAGTGACCGTAGGTAGAATGAACCTGGGATCTTGCAAAGGCACTGAGTTTAGCACCCTTATAACGTGTGTGAGAGAGAACAGGATCATGGTCAGGGCCATGAGTTAATGCTTGCTCTGGAAGGTGACACCTCCAGCAGCACTGGTCTGTATAACATTAAGGGGCTGAGTCACCAGAGGGAACCTACTAAATTGCTAACACCATGTTCAGCGAGCTTTACATTCTCAATGGAATCCTCCCACTCAACTTCTGAGCCCATTTATCATGAGTATGTGTCTGCATTCTTGTAGAGACCAGCCCCTTACCCATTCTGTACCTGTTGGAGTTAGGAGTAATCAGTTGGTGGTTGGGGCTGGATCTGCTGTGAAAGACAGCCAGTTTCCTAATCCTTATCCTGTTTGCAAAGGCCACTGCTAGGTCACAGAATAACTCAGGTGACTCCAATTAGGGAGAGTAAGGGGCTTGCTAAATAGAGACCATGATAGGGCAATTGAGCAATGGGCTCAAACTGCAGCAAGGGAGATTTAGGCTGGACATTAGGAAAAAGTTCCTAACTGTCAGGGTAGTTAAACACTGGAATAGATTGCCTAGGGAGGTTATGGACTCTCCATCTCTGGAGATATTTAAGAGTAGGTTAGATAAATGTCTGTCAGGGATGGTCTAGACAGGATTTGGTCCTGCCATGAGGGCAGGGGACTGGACTCGATGACCTCTCGAGGTCCCTTCCAGTCCTAGAGTCTATGAGTCTATGAGAATGCACAGGCACAGGCATACAGACCATACCCACTGACTGCTCACTCGTGCCCTGTTATACTCCCTGTCAGATCTTGGAGTAGCCAGAACATGAGCCCCCAGCCTTTTTCCTCATTCTCCCAATCAAAAGAATAACAAAAAAAAAGGAAAAAAATTTCAGAAGTGCCTAAGTCCCATTTTCAAAAGTGCTTTAGGCACTTAGGAACCTAAATTCCATTGACTTCAATGAGACTTAAGTTTTTAAGGACCTACGTCACTTTTGACAATGAGACTCAAGTGCCTAAGCAACTTTGAAAGGAACCTTTGAAAATTTTACACCATGGAAAGACTTGATTCTCCTTTTACTTACTCTGGAATAGCTCCACTGGAATAGCTCCACTGAAGTCAGTAGAGTCACACTGATGTATAATTGATGTCTGCTCAATGATCTGCGGGGAGATGTTGGATGACATGGGAACTGAGTTACTGCAGAGAATTCCTTCTTGGGTGCTGGCTGGTGAGTCTTGCCCACATGCTCAGGGTTTAGCTGATCGCCATATTTGGGGTCGGGAAGGAATTTTCCTCCAGGGTGGATTGGCAGGGGCCCTGGAGGTTTTTTCGCCTTCCCCTGCAGCATGGGGCACGGGTCGCTTGCTGGTGGTTTCTCTGCAGCTTGAGGTCTTCAAACCAGTTTTGAAGATTTCAATAACTCGATCCTGGGATAGGGGTTGTTATAAAATTGGATGGGTGGGGTTCTGTGGCCTGCCTTGTGCAGGAGGTCAGACTAGATGATCAGATTGGTCCCTTCTGACCTATTAGTCTATGAGTCTATGAGTCTATGTCAGAGGATAGAGTCTATACCATACATTACTTTTCATAGACTCATAGATTCCAAAGCCAGAAGGGACCATTGTGATCGTCTAGTCTGATCTCCTGTTTAGCGTGGGCCACAGAACTTTCCTAAATAATTCCTAAAGCAAATCCTGTAGAAAAACATCCAGTCTTGATTTTAAGATGGTCAGTGATGGAGAATCTACCGTGACCCTTGCTAAAATGTTCCAGTGGTTAATTACTCACTGTCAAAAATGTACACCGTCTTTCCAGTTGGAATTTGTCTATCTTCAGCTTGCAGCCTTGTTATACCTTTCTGTGCTAGACTGAAGAGCCCATTATTAAATATTTTGCTCCCCGTCCAGAGTTAAGTCACCCCTTAACTGTCTCTTTGTTAAACTAAGTAGATTGAGCTCCTTGAGACTATCACTGTAAGGCAGGTTTTCTAACCCTTTAAGCATTTTCATGGCTCTGCTCTGAAACCTCTCCATAGGAACTGAGTCCTCCTTGACTTATAGGCACCAGAACTGGACACAGGACTCCAGAAGAGTTTGCACCAGTGCCAAATATAGAAAGAAAATAACCTCTCTATTCTTACTGTTTATGCATCCCAGAACTGCATTAACCCTTTCAGTCACAGCGCATCACACTCATGAGAGAAAGATTGTAACCTTACCTGTGAGGACACTTGAAGAGGTATCTGGTTACGTTCTGATTTTTTTTTTCTTCTTTTTCTTCTAGTCGTTTCAAAATAGATTAAAATCAGTAACGTTGACAGAAAAACGAGCACTGTTTGGCAGAGGGATGGAATTGAAAGCGCCTTTGTAAAAATACTGTGCATCTTTCATATAATATCATGATCATTTTTACAAGATGTGCTTTATTCATGGTTTTTTATTATCTTTCTACATCTCTTGTCATCTTTCACAAAAACTGTATTCGTCAGGAGCGCAAACCAAACAAAACCCCTCGGCCTGTCATACTGAGAGTGTGAAAGGCTTTGATGATCTGATTTTAAAGAGAGTGTTCAAGTAACACTTTGCACTGTGCCCTTATCTTTTGTGGGTTTGTATACAGATTTCAGGGTATTTCCATAGACTCTGCCTGTGCATACAAGTTGCCAGGTTACATCTCTTTACATTGTATCCATCAGTCTGATATGGAGGGGCTAATCATCTGATTAAGGGCTGCTAACTTGAGTCATAGCTGCAAGACTGGGTCTATCTGATTTCCAGGAATTTGCGGAAAGCAAGCTGGTGGTTATGGCATTAGTCTTTGGCTTGGGAAACCAATATTCAATTCCCTTCTCTGCTACAGATTTCTTGTGTGCCATTTTGCAAGTCTCTTAGGCCCAGATTTGTAAAGGAATTTAGCTCTTCCTGAACTCAGCATTGCAGTTCCTAACTGATTTAGGAGCTTAGAAGTGGCTTAGGCACTCAAATCCTATCGAATGTCAGTGGTATTTTGGCTCTTAGATAAGTCACATCTTTAAAGATATTTAGGCACTGCTGCATTGTGTCACAATGCCTAACTGAATTAGGATTCTATCATTGCAGGGGACTGGACTGGATGATCTGTCGAGGTCCCTTCCAATCCTACAATTTTATGATTCTATGATTTTCAAAAGGGTTTAGGTACTTAGGAGTCTAAATCCCATAGACAAGTGACATCAGGCATTGCAATGTTGAATGCAGCACTGCCTAAATACACTCTACCCCAATATAATGTGACCCGATATAACACGAATTCGGATATAACGCTGTAAAGCAGCACTCCGAAGGGACGGTGTTATATTGGGGTAGAGGTGTACCTTTAAAAATATGAACATCTGGGCTTTAGTTCTTCATCTATAATATGAAGATAATAGCATTTCCCTAGGTCACATGGGGTTTTGTGATACATTAAAGAGTATGAGGTGTTCAAATACTTTGGTAACAGGGGACATAGACTCAATGCACTGATGGTAACTTAGCTGGCCTGAAGACATAAGAAGATCCTTCTATAGGCTTGCCACATCTATAGAATGATAAACTGTGTTTTAAAAAGACACTATTAAGTCCTTGATGGCAATGATGTAACCTATAAATGGCTGTCTCCACAGTGGTCAGGAAAGATTTCCCCTCGTCATGTTCAGTATTACACCATTGCGAAGCTGCATTAGCTAAGAAGTGGTTAGGTTCCTCTGAACAGCTCAAGGTAGTCTGTGGACATCTCTGCATTGATGCTTCGACATACATAGTCTTCACTTATGTCGAAGAAAGAATATTTCCATTCAGTGCAGGAATCACTGGGTGGAATTCTAAGGCCAGTGTTATATAGATCAAACTAGAAGATCATATTGGTCCCTTCTGGTTTTAAAATCAGAGTAATTCAGATCCATTGTCTACGCATTTGTCAACATAAGGACACTCAGGAAAATTAATCTGAATTAACTAAATGTGTGAATTTAAAGTGGATTGGTTCAACAGCATTAAACCTACACAGAATACTTTTATTCAGAATTAAAGCAGCCTTAATCCAGTTTAGTTTATTTATCTTTAATCCAAATTAAGGCCACTTTAGCTCTGAATAGAAGTGTTCATACCAGGGTGTCATAAACAGATAAGAGTTAATAAAACAGAAGTACTTCATATCTCTTTTGCCTGTAAAGGATTAACAAGATCTGTGAGCCTGGCTGTCACCTGACCAGAGGACCAATCAGGGGACAGGATACTTTCAAATCTTGAAGGAGGGAAGTTTGTGTGTGTGGTGTTAGTTTTTTGGTGGTTGTTCACTCTGGGGGCTCAGAGAGATTAGACGTGCAACCAGGTTTCTCTCCAATCTCTCCGATACAGGCTCTTATAAGTTCAGAATAGTGAGTACTAGGTAGATAAAGCGAGTTAGGCTTATGGTTGTTTTCTTTATTTGCAAATATGTATTTGGTTGGCAGAAGTTCAAATGTGTATTTGGCTGAAAGGATTTTAATTTGTACTTGTATACTTAGGCTGGGAGGGTATTCCCAGTGTCTATAGCTGAAAGACCCTG
Source organism: Gopherus evgoodei (assembly GCF_007399415.2). Classification (NCBI taxonomy): domain Eukaryota; kingdom Metazoa; phylum Chordata; order Testudines; family Testudinidae; genus Gopherus; species Gopherus evgoodei. The sequence goes on from NC_044322.1 coordinate 351,904,582, forward strand.
TAACATATTCCATCTTAAATTTACAAAGATAATTTTTACTGTTTTTTCTTTCTTTAATTAAAAGCTTTTCTTGTTTAAGAACCTGATTGCTTTTTTATTCTGGTGAGACCCCAGGGGACTGGGTCTGGATTCACCAGAGAATTGGTGGGGAGAAAGGAGGGAAGGGGGAGAGAGAGGTTATTTTCTCTCTGTGTTAGGATTACTTTCTCTCTCAGGGAGGGTCTGGGAGCGGGAGAGAGAAGGAGGGGGGAAGGTGAATTTTCCTCTCTGTTTTAAGATTCAAGGAGTTTGAATCACAGTGATCTTCCAGGGTAACCCAGGGAGGGGAAGCCTGGGAGAGGCAACGGTGAGGGAAAGGGTTTACTTTCCTTGTGTTAAGATCCAGAGTGTCTGGTCTAATGAATTGTAAAAAATCCATTGTAAAAAGTCATTAAATACAACTGAATAATGCAATCCTAGTTCCATTGAAGTTAATGGGAGTTTTGCCATTGACTTCAATGGAGACAGGATTTTGCCTTTTATATGAGGATTTGGGCTAAACTCCCTTGTGGGGCAACTGGTCCTCTTCCACCCTTCACCCCAAGTATTATTTGGAGCAATCTGTTCAATTCTAAAGACCGGGGGGGAAAATTGCTCTTCATAGTATCTGTGGGTTAGGGCTAAAAAAGAGATTCCTGGTTCAGCAGTGGCCTGATTCATCTACCTTCACACCTCTGCTGTTCTTCGCCCCTAATTGTTAACATTAAATGGTCAGTTCTGTTAGTGATTAGTGGAAAAAATCACTGTGAATGACTGTGCTCCTATGTTCATCACTTTTACAAGACCATGGTACCTTTTGTATAAAGAATGCCTTGTGAGGTATCATTTGAAAACTCATAATATGATGAACATTATTGTCCTGGTAAAATGTGTGTAGGCAACATTATATGTAAGGTTATAAGATTCTACTGTACGACTTTGCTGGCACATGCTCCAAGTTTAGAAAAGCATCCCAAATCAGTTCCTCAGAGACAAAAGGTTAGCCAGCACCTCAGCCGAGTGTCGACATAATCAAGTGGGCGATTATTGGGTTAAGTGGTCATTCTTCGGCAGGAAAGAGCAGTGTAAGTCAGAAATACACATCTTGAGAGACTTACTGTTACCTGAACCCCATCTGGAGATGAGCTTCAAAGGGAAAAGAGAACTATAAGAAATAAGAAGAGAAGCCCCAAAACACTTCTCCCTTTCTGCTCATGGCATCAATGACACCCAAAAAAACACTAAAGTGGAGGAAGGGTCCTGACCGAAGGAGTTCAGGCAGTAAAAGCACATGGTGAGAAAACCCTTTGCTTTGAATAAATATAGCTTGTTAAGTTAGGTATTAGTTTGTGTTTTATCTTTTATTTCTTTTCAACCAATTCTGACTTTTATGCCTCATTACTTGTAATCACTTAAAATCTATCTTTCTATACTTAATAAACTTGTTTTATTGTTTTATCTAAACCAGTGTGTGTTTGGATTGAAGTATTTGGGAACCTCCATTTGGGATAACAGCATTTGTGCATATAATTGACTATTAATAAAATGACGGCCTTTCCATGAGCTTGTACTGCACAGAAGGAAAGAGGTGGGCAGTACAAGATGCACATTTCTGGGAACAAATCTGGGACTGTGAATTTGCTGGTGTCATTCTGCAATATAATTCAGGAGTGGCTGGCTAGAAGCACTCATATCATTCAGCTGTGAGTGATTTTGCATGCTAGAGAGGCCAGGAGTAGCTGCTCTCACAGCAAAGCAGTGTAAAAGGCACTCCAGGTTGAGAATTGAGGGGACACAGCTGTTCAAGTCCAGATTGTATCCTAGGGAATGTCACAATCATAATTTACCAGAGGTTTGAAAATGGTCTGTAGTAATTTAAAGTGAAGTTACCTTAAAGAATCTGAGCTACAGTCTCAGAAGGAGTAAATCAACATCAGCCAATTGATTTGCATGGGGCTATGCTGATTTACATTACCTGATGATCAGGCCCAGTGTGTGTAAAATTTAGAGCTGATTAGAAAATATTTTTCTACTAACATTTTTAATGGATTTTTTTAAAAATCCTTTAAAAAACGATTCAACAGATAATTTGCAGTTTTTGGTTTAGGAGTGTTTAGTTTCTCAACAAAAAGTCAATCTTTTCCAAAGAAATCAAACGTTTGTGAAAAATTTCCTTTAGACAAAAACACAATTTTGTATCAAAGTTCTAACAAAAACTGTTTGGCCAGCCCTAATAAAATTGTTTAATTTGGCTGTGATTTCTGAACCTACTTATTTGGCTCTCATGTTTAGAGCTCAGTTCTTTTACAACATATGAATTTGACTTGGGATAAAATATTCAAATTATAACCAATAGGGATGTGAAAATTTAGAGAGAAATGTCATAGGTTCTTATGCAGCTTAGGTAAGGGACATAGCAATATTAATGTTCAATATGCCTTGGACCACTGCAGAAGTTCCAGAAGACTAGAAGAAAGCTAATGTTGAGCCAATGTTTAAAAAGGGTAAACCAAATGACCAACGTAATTATGGCCTGTATGCAATGCTGTAGCTGTGTTGGTCCCACGATATTAGAGAGACAAGGTGGGTGATGTAATGTCTTTTACTGAACCAGTCATGAGCAAGACAAGCTTTTCAGCATACACAGAAGAAGAGCTCTGTGTAAACTCAAAAGCTTGTCTCACTCACCAGCAGAAGTTGGTCCAATACAAGATATTACCTCATCCACCTTGTCTCTCCAATTATAGACCTGTCTGCCTGACATTGATCCCAAGCAAGATAATGGAGCAGCTGACACAGGACTCAATTAATAAAGAACTAAAGGAGGGTAATGTAATTAATGCAAATCAACATGGGTTTATGGAGGATAGATCCTATCAGACTAACTTAATTTCTGTTTTTATGAGATTACAAGTTTGGTTGATAAAGGTTATAGCACTGACGTGATATTCTTAGACTTCTATAAGGCTTTTGACTTTGGAACGTGAGACAGTTTGATTAAAAAATTAGAATAATATAAAATCAACATGGCATACATTAAATAGATTAAAAACTGACTAACTGATAGGCCTCAAAATGTAATTGTAAATGCAGAATTGTCACTGAGGGGTGATGTTTCCAAGGGGGTCATAAGAACATAAGAATGGCCATACTGGGTTAAAACAATAGATCATCTTGCTCAGTATCCCATGTTCCGACAGTGGCCAGTGCCAGATGCTTCAGAGGGTATGAACAGAACAGGGTAGTTATCAAGTGATCCATCCCGTGTTGTCCAGTCCCAGCTTCTGGCAGTCAAGAGGTTTAGGGAAATCCAGAATATGGGTTTGCATCCTTGACCATCTTGGCTAATAGGCATTGCTGGACCTATCCTCCAGGAACTTATCTAATTCTTTTTTGAACCCAGTTATAATTGTAGCTTTCACAGCATCCCCTGCCAATGAGTTCCATAGATTGGCTGTGCATCATGTGAAGAAGTACTTCCTTATGTTTGCTTTAAACATGCTGCCTATTAATTTCCTTGTGTGAACCCTGGCTCTTGTGTTATATCTAGGGGCATATAACACTTCCCTATTCACTTTCCCCATACCATTCATGATTTTATAAACCTCTGTCCTATACCCCCTGAGTCTTTTCTAAGCGGAACAGTCACAGTCTTTTTAATCTCTCCTCATATGGAAGCCATTCCATACCCCAAATCACTTGTATTGCCCTTTTCTGTACATTTTCCAATTCCAATATATCCTTGTTGAGATCGGGCAACCATATCTTCATGGAGTATTCAAGATGTGGGCGTACCATGGTTTTATAGAAAGGCAACATGATATTTCCTGTCTTATTATCTATCCCTTTCCTAATAAGTCCCAACATTGTTAGCTTTTTTGACTGCCGCTGCACATTGAGTGGATGTTTTCAGAGAGCTATACGCAATGACTCAAAGATTTCTTTTTTGAGTGGTAACTGCTAATTTAGACCCCATCATTTTATATGTATAGTTGGGATTATGTTTTCCGATATGCATTACTTTGCATTTATCAGTATTGAATTTCATCTGCCATTTGTTGCCCAGTCACCCAGTTTTGTGAGATCTCTTTCTAATTCTTCTCAGTTTGCTTTGGACTTAACTGTCTTGAGTAGTTTTGTATCTTGTACAAACTTTGCCACCTCGCGGTTTACCCGTTTTTCCAGATCATTTATAAATATGTTGAATAGGACTGATCCCAGTACAGACCCCTGGGGACACCACTGTTTACCTCTCTCCATTCTGAAAATTGGCCATTTGTTCCTACCCTTTGTTTCCTATCTTTTAACCATTATTGATCAATGAGAGGACCTTTCCTCTTATCCCATGATAGCTTACTTTGCTTAAGAGCTTTTGGTAAGGGACCTTGTCCAAGGCTTTCTGAAAGTCCCAGCACACTATTTCAACTGGCTCATCCTTGTCCACATGCTTATTGACCTCCTCATAGAATTCTAGTAGATTGGTGAGGCACAATTTCCCTTTACAAAAACCATGTTGACTCTTCCCCAACAAATTGTGTTCATCTATGTGTCTGACCATTCTGTTCTTTACTACAGTTTCAACCAATTTGCCTCATACTGAAGTTAGGCTTACTGGCCTGTAATTGCCAGGATCGCCTCTGGAGCCTTTTTTAAAAATTGGCATCACATTAGCTATCCTCCAATCATTTGGTACAAAAGCCAATTTAAATGATAGGTTATATACCACAGTTAGTAGTTCTGCAGTTTCACATTTTGAGTTTCTTCAGAACTCTTGGCTGAATACCATCTGGCTTATTACTGTTTAATTTATCAATTTGTTCCAAAACCTCCTCTAATGACCCCTCAATCTGGAACAGTCCCTCAGATTTGTCACCTAAAAAGACAAGTTTGGGAATCTCCTTCACATCCTCAGCTGTGAAGACCGATGCAAAGAATTCATTTAGTTTCTCTGCAATGGCCTTATCTTCCTTGAGTGCTCCTTTAGCATCTCGATCATCCAGTGGCCCCACTGGTTGTTCAGCAGGCTTCCTGCTTCTGATGGACTTAAAAATATTTTGCTGTTACTTTTTGACTCTTTGGCTAGCTGTTCTTCAAATTCTTTTTTGGCCTTCCTAATTATATTTTTATACTTCACTTTCCAGAGTTTATGCTCCTTTCTATTTTCCTCATTAGGATTTAACTTCCACTTTTTAAAGGATGCCTTTTTGCCTATGACTGCCTCTTTTACTTTGTTGTTTAGCTATGGTGGCACTTTTTTGGTTCTCTTACTATGCTTTTTAATTTGGGATATACATTTAACTGGAGCATCTATTATGGTATCTTTAAAAAGTTTCCATGCAGTTTGCAGGGATTTCACTTTTGGCACTGTACCTTTTAATTTCTGTTTAACTATCACCCTCATTTTTGTTTAGTTATCCTTGCTGAAATTAAATGCTACTGTGGTGGGCTTCTTTGGTGTTTCCCTGCCCCAAAAGGATGTTAAATTTTATTATGTTATGGTCACTATTACCAAGCGGTTCAGCTATATTCACCTCTTTGACCAGATCCCATTCTCCACTTAGGAGTAAATTGAGAATTGCCTCTCCTCTTGTGAGTTCCAGGACTAGCTGGAAACTTTATCTCTGTGTCCCATTCTGCGGTGACATGTACCCAGTCAATATGGGGATAGTTGAAATCCCCCATTATTATTGAGTTTTTATTTTTATAGCCTCTCTAATCTCCCTGAGCATTTCACAGTCACCATCATCATCCTGCTCAGGTGGTTGGTAGTATATCCGTACTGTTATAGTCATATTATTCAAGCATGGAATTTCTATCCATAGAGATTCTATGGTGCAGTTTAGTTTATTTAAGATTTTTACTTCATTTGACTCTACACTTTCTTTCACATATAGTGCCATTTCCCCACCAGTATGACCTGTTCTGTCCTTCCGATATATTTTGTACCCTGGTATTACTGTGTCCCAGGTATCATCCAGGTCCTAACACATTATTTGGCTATTCCTGGTTTGTACTTATTTAGAATCACCCAGACTGTAAAAGCATTTGCAAGTTACCATGTAGGTTTTTTTGTTTTTGTCTTTTGAAGGGACATATATGGTGAAGATATATGTACTGTTTCTTTAAATCTGGATGAAGATGTCAAACTGGGAGGAGGTTAGAGGAGGTGTGGGAAGCAGAACAATGAAGGGGAAAAGGAGAGAAAGCAGACTGAAGTTGATTCTGTTTTCTTATTCTCACAAAGTTCATTGGCCCACTGTCACACGACATGACTAACACTTGATCTGTACCCCTGGCTGTTATGAAAGGTGGTTCCAGGTGTGGAGATGGACAACAGCATATAGCAGCTGAGAAGAATTAAAAAAGCATTATCATTAACTAAGGGAACTGCTGAATATAAGTTGAGCCTGGCCACTGGGTAGGCCTGACATTAGAGAATGGGTTGTCAGGCACAAACCAAGCAGGTTTTCACCCTCTCAGCCGTATCCCTTCCTCTCACTCCATGGATGGGCATATCCTGCTTGTCTGTGGCTATGTTTACACTGCATCTGGGGGTGTAATTTGCAGCTCATGTAGACAGACCTGCACTAGCTCTAATCTAGCCAGCTCACTAATAATAGCAGTGAAGACAAGGCAACATGGGCTTTAGTGCCGGCTAGCAACATGGCCTGTGTGCTTATGCTGGCCAACTGGGTTTGTGCATCCTGCTCTGAAACTGTGCTGCTCTGTCTTCACTGCTATTTCTAGCGCGCTGGCTAGATTAATGCCAGCACAGGTCTGTCTACACAAACTGCAAATGACACCCCGCTGGTTGCTGTGTCCACATAGTCTGAGACATTTCAGTAATGAAGCATCAGAGGGCTGTTTCCCAAAGAGGGGCTTGGGCCCCACACCTTTTATTTTAACACTCCTGAGTCTTGAGGGCCAGGGGTATTTGTAACCCAAATCTAGATCCAGATCTGAAATTTGCAGTTGGCCTTTATCCCTCAATTGCCCAGTCCTAAATCCAAGATCTGAAAACAGAGGTTGTGGAGGGGAGAGTGTAAAATCTTGAGGCTAATTTTTGCAGTGTAAATCCACCTCTAACTAAACGGCTGATCTGGGGTATGGAGCTAATGCAGAATGAGGCAGCAGGTTATTGGGAAGAGGAAGTTCTACTCCTGCTGCTTCAGTTACTGTCTCCAGGAGTACGGATGAAATTAAAGGTTACCGACAAATGTCAAGGTCACCTTTGAGACAGACCTATGCTTTCAAGCCTGCAGGAAAATGTATCAAACATTAGCTAGTTCAAACCCTTATACAAAAAGGGACTCAGATCCTCCTTCCACATGATCTGAAGCTCTGTCTCTTGGGGCTACACAGCTCCATGTATTTCATTCTCACTGCTTCTCAGTAACAATTATCTATGTAACTATTGGATGTCAGAGCAGTGCAAACCTACATGGACGGGACTAATGGTTTTTGTTTAACAATGACTTTTTTGCCCATGCAACAGCTCACAGGGCACTTCTCACAGTGTGAAATTGTTTTTGAAGAGGAAACATGACTAGCTGGAGTACTCAGGAGCGGCACCAGGGTTTTTGGTGCCCTAGGCAGGGGTCCTTCCGTGCTCCCGGTCGGCGGCAATTCTGCGGTGGGGGAGGTCCTTCCGCGCTCCCGGTGAAGGACCAGCCCCAGAATTGCCGCCGAAGACCCGGAGCGCGGAAGGATCCCCTGCCTCTGAATTGCCACCAAGGGCCGCAAAATGCCTCCCTCCCAAATCCTGGCACCCTAGGTCGCCTAAATGGAAGTGCCGGCCCTGGGAGTACTGTACTTCTGCAAAAACTCTGTAGCATGCTACTCACTATACAACACTGAAGACACTTTAGGCCTATATTCAACCCATCCAGCCTCTCTCTCTAATCCTGTCTTTGTTGCAATTAAGGCTGTTAAAAGTGCCTGTTTATTGTGCTATCGTCTGCAATATTTTTAAATTAAATCAGTGCAAATATGTAGGGTCAAATCCTCAGCATGATGGAGAGATCTGGCCAAATAATGTATTCGGACCTGGATAATACCTGGATTTAATCAGATGAGCTGAATCCAAACCTACCCATCCCATGGGCTGCCTAGGGCTTCTGGAAATTTCTTTAACCATCCCGGGAAACCTAGGTGAGTGCATGATGGTGAGGATGTAGAAGCACCGGACTGTCCATGGGGGGTGGCCCTTTTTGGTCTCTTCTTCACGGAGCATAGGCAGAGCTAGATATTCTTTTCCCTCCTCTCAGGGAAGCCTAGGGATAGGGAAAAACATGGAGGTTCTTCTCCAAAGAGGTGAAGGGCAGGGGATGCTGAAGGAGTGGCTCTTCCTTTCATTCTACCTATGTGGGTGAAGATATGGACAGGAATGCCTGGCCATCTGATGCATTTCAAATGCAACAACCAGGCAGAACTCTCATACCCTCGTTGTGGACTCCTTGCTACTGGCAGCAGCACTGCAGGAACAATCACTCAACTAGTCTGTCATTCAAATGCAGCCAACGTCACTCAGCTGACAAATATTGTTAATATTCATTCTATGGAGAAAATGTGGTTTTCCTCCCTTCCATCTTTAGCACGGAGATGCTGCATGGCAACCGTATATGTGTTGTTTCAGTGAGGGGATGCTTATGTATGGACATTTGATAACTAAATTTATTCAAACAAGCCTTGCATCTCCGGAGGAAAGTGTCAGGCAAATGCAGGTTGGAGCTGGGTGGGGGCAAATAAAGTGGAAGATTGGTTGTTCCTGTCATATCAAGCATAGATTAACACAGGAAATTCTGCAGAAGACTAGTAGGCAAAGCCCATATTTCAGCCTTGATCCTCCAAAACCCTGCGCAGTGGGCAGCACTGCTGGCTAGGTTATGTATAGGTACAAGTAAGGCTCAACACTATGCATAATCATTCCTAGTGAGTTTCATACTTGTGCACCCGCTGTTTCACTCACAAGTATGGTGGACTTGAGAATGGAGAATGGGCATGCTGACGAGAGACAGATTTGAATGTGGTGATCTTATGCTAATGAGGTGCTAGCTATTCCTGCTCTCAGGCTTGATGCTAGCCACAGGAACCTGGGGGCCACGCTATAGCACTTGCTTTAATACAGAATCCAATTGCCTGCACCCACTGTCTTTGAATCTTGTATTTCTACATGCAACTGTGTTGTGTAGGATCAGGCCCAAAATAAGTAACTACATATTACATATTACATATGGGTGGGGAAGGATAGCTCAGTGGTTTGAGCATTGGCCAGTTAAACCCAAGGTTATGAGTTCAATCCTTGAGGGGGCCATTTAGGGAACTGGGGTAAAAATCTGACTGGGGATTGGTCTTGCTTTGAGCAGGGGTTTGGACTAGATGGCCTTCTGAGGTCCCTTCCAACCCTGATATTCTATGATTCTATATCTACAGAGAAAATTACTGGGCCTGCTCGTCAACTGGCATAGCTTCATTGAAGCCAATGCAGCTACATTGTATGACACAAGGTGAGGAGTATCTTACTCCACAAATAGTCATGTTGGTTTCAATGGGACCATTCATGGGCAAGATACTACTCTGGAATGATTTAAGTAGTCAATAGGTGAAATCAAGAGGCACGCTGTGGGCCAAATTCAGAACAACAGACCCTGAAATCTTTTTATTTACTTATCATTATCATTATTGTTGGGAGAGGTGGGTATTATTTTCCCCCAGGGGCTCTGGACCTTGACTATAGTTTGACCTAGAAATTTGAACCTTAACAAAAAATAACTGACTGACTGCCACTGTAAGGTATCCCACTGCAGAATAAATGGATGGCTCACTGTGACATGCTTAGGCCACTAAATGGGAGCACTACCTACTGGGTCTTCAAGTCCTGTCCTTGCAGCTTTCTGTGAACATTCTGTGTGCATTCGCTGTGCTCTGTCTGCATTCATTAGTGATTCCTCCTGGATGTTTTGCCCTGTATTATACATGAGGACACTCTACATGATCTAATGGTTCATTCTGGCCTTAAAATCTATGGCTGTAGCTCCTAAAGCATTTAGGTGCCCATTCTGCATGTGCAAATGTGGGTGCACACAGATTTTGCATGCAAGGTGGCCATTTAAAAAAAATTGCCCTTGATATTTGAAAAATAATATGTTTGCTTTATTGCACGAATGTGCTTTAAATAATTTTCACCTTCAGAAGTATTTCAGAAAAAGTACGAAATGTGACCATTGCCCAGAAAAAGTAAAATGTCATTGCCTGGCCTAAGCTGACTCATCCATACCAGGAAACACTAACTTACCTGCAACTTACTCTATTGTTTTAACTCTTGTTAGAATGTCAGTTCAGAGTGCCCTATCATATGTGCACAGCATCACAAATTAATCTATACCAAGCTTTACGTTTCCATAGGTAGCGGGAAATGTAAAAAAAATTCCAGACTTACAGCTGTCTCTCCACGTACTACTGTTCATTTATTCACTGGAGTCCACAGAGAAGCAGGTAGTGCAGGGGGAGCTACAACGTTGCCATAATTCTTTATGAAGATTAATGAACAAAGAAATGTACAGGAAGGCCCAGCAATCTATTAAATTGGAGTGTTCAGACCTATTTGTGGAAAATAAATAGCTCTAGGGCTCAAGTAGTATAGATGAGGGGCGTTAAGATGTGTTCATTGATTCGACTTCAGAGATCTACAAACAGAAATTGCACCGTGTGATCTGTCATTCATTTTGATTATGGATTACCAGGCAGCAGTGGAAGGAGCCTTTGGAGCGTACTGCAAGGAATGGCCTTTTTTTACTGATGATTTGTAGACTGAGCTAAGCTGCTTGTTTCTAAGCACAGAGGAAGTGATGGGAGGAGTAATTTTCAATTTGAAGCAAACTTTGTTTTAAACAGTGTCCGTTTACATGGTATCTCTAAACTTTGCTGTTTTATACTTCAAGCCGACTGAGTTACTATAATACTTGCAATAGATATACCTCATGTTTCTAACTGAAAATGGAACATACACTTTTAATTACAGCAGTTCTAGAGGCTCTGATTATTATGCTGTGCCATTTGCAATACATTACGCTATGTGATGCTCTGTCATGGCAACCTATATAACATGTATGGTCATAATTCAGCATTACTCAACATTCCATATTGAAATCCACCAGGGTCACATTGCTGATGAGAACAGACTCCTTATGCTCATGGTGGCATTTAGAGGTTCCAGTTGAGATCTATTCTGATATATGCATAGTAAGAGACAACCTTTGCCCCAAAGTCTCAGGTCACACGGTGGTTGAACCAGGAAAGTGATTCACATCACCTAGATTTGCCTCATCCCCTGCAGTGTGCTGCCTGTCAGACGTTACATTTCTGAACCAGAACATGTGACACACAGCTGGGGCAGCAGGTTTGCATAATTTTTGGTGGTGCCCAAGACGGGTCCAAGTCCTGTCCTCCCTCCCACACCTGCCTAAGGCTCTGGGAGGGAGTTTGGGTGAGGGCTCTGGAAGGGAGTTTGGGTGCTGGGTGCAGGCTCTGGGCTGGGGGAGGGGGTTGGGGTGCAGGAAGGGTAAGAGGTCAGGCTCTGGGAGGGAGTTTGGGTGCAGGAGGGGGTGAGGGGTTAGGCTCTAGGAGGGAGTGTAGGTGCGAGCTCTGGGCTGGGGCAGGGGGTTGGGGTGAGGGAGGGGGTGAGGGGTGCAGCGCTTACCTTGAGCAGCTCCCGAAAGCGACCTGCACACCCCTCTGGCAGCAGCTCCTAGGTGGGGGAACCAGGGGTCTCTGTGCACCGCTGCCCACAGGCACCGCCCCTGCAGCTCCCATTGGCCGCAACTCCAATGGCAGAGTTGGTGCTCGGGGCGGGGGACAGTGTATGGAGACACACACACCACCGTCATGGACTTCAAGTATGTGTGGCCACTTCGAGTATGGTGCGCTGTGCGGTGCAAGGATGGGCAAGAAGCCACTTTAGCCCCGCTGCACTGCTGGTGGTGGCAGAGGAGGCCCCCAGGCTCTTTTAAATTGCCTGGGAGCAGCAGGCGGGGCAAGGAGATGCTCTGGGAGAGGTGCGTGGGGGCAGCAGGCAGGGCCAGGGGAGAGACCTGGCACCGAACAGTGCTGAAGCCGGGCACCATGCTCTGACTATCCTGGAGCACAAGCACCATGGGCTCATACAGCTTGCCACCCCTGCACACGGGCATCCATTTTAAGGAAGTGCTGTGGGCATGATCCATCAGAGCAGTTTACTCCACATGTGTCTCATTGAAGCCCTCATGAGATAGAGTCTGTATCTGCAGGAGAGGTTGGCTGAGAGGTTCGGGACACTTTATTCTCTTGCTGAGTATACACAGACCCAGGGTATGTGTATGTGTGTAAGTCTAAGGGCCTGATTCTGCCACACTGAATCCCTTGAGTAGCACCTTAGTCTGCAAGTAGTCCCATTAAAATCATGACTCAGTGTGAGTAAAGGTGGCGGAACCTTGACCCTAAATAAAAATTCAATCTATTTTAATCTGATCTGAAATTTGGCCTCTCCATCTAGTCCAATGTTGTTGTTGTTGTTGTTATTATTTATTATTATTTTTACATTTTATTTTATTATTTGTGTTACCATAGCAACTAGGAGTCCTAATCATGGACCAGCATCTTATTGTGCTAGGTGGTGTACAAACACAGAATAAAATCCTGTCTCTGACACAGCCCTGCACATTAGGTCTCATTCTGATCTCTAAATACACCTTTCTTTGCATCACGGTTCAATAGGGCGATTCACATTAACAACTGGTCAGGAACCTGAAGATTGAATGTCCATTTACATCATCTATAAAATAAAAAATTCAAGGCACCCAAACCCTGATATGTTTGCTCTTGTATCTTGTTTGGCTGTGAATGGGTGTACCTCATTGTGAGAGTTCCCCAGCAGATCCAACACTATCCTCATCCTCCAGTTATGGGGACAGAGTGAACACAGGTGACATTTTGGGATTCTGTAGCAGGGCCTCCTAGAGGGGGAGAGCAAGTGGGGCAATTTGCCCCAGGCCCCGGGCCCCACAGGGGACCCCATGAGAGTTTTTCAGGGGCCCTGGAGCAGGGTCCTTCACATGCTCTGGGGGCCCTGGAAAACTCTCACAGGGCCCGGTTCCCCGGAGTTTCTTCTGGTCCAGATCTTCGGCGGCAATTCGGCGGCAGGGGGTCCTTCCGCTCCAGGACACGCTGCTGAAGTGCCCCGAAGACCCGTGGCAGGGGGCCTTCAGCCTTAGGACCCGCCGCCAAAGTGCCAGGTCTTCAGCGGCAATTTGACAGCACGGGGAAGACCCAGGCCCCCTGAATCCTCTGGGTGGCCCCGTTCTGTGGGTCAGATTTTGTCCATGTGCTGCTTTAAGGTTCCGTGGTTCAGATGTAAATTAATCTTTTCCATTACAAACAAATACACAGTGTTATATTTAACGAGATAATTTTTCTCCAAATGGCCAGAGGCAAACACACAGATTTACACTGTTTAATATTTTAAAGGTTAGTTGCTTCTAAAATTCACCTCTTCAGAGACCACGGATTTATATGATCATAGGAAGCATTAATTTCATGATGTGGATGATTGAAATGTTTCTTTATTATATATTAGTTCAGTGATGCAAATATGTAGACTAATGCATTTGTGTGTGCTCGTGTAGATACTTACTTCAAAATGATGCATTTTACTGCCTCCTGTATCAGAGTGATAAGTTAAAGTAGTAAAATATGAAATTATTCCCGTGTAATTAAATTTTGCATACATACATTATTGTCTCTTCCTGTCGGCAGCAGAAGAAACAAACTGATGTGTATGTCCATATAATTAATGGGATTTTTCAGATATGAAAATGTGGCTGCACCCTCACACGCTCCCTTTCACAATCTATGCAGGAATTGACTTCTGTGTAAGTGAACATCAACAACTTTTAACCTGATGGTCACTATTTAGCTCAATATTCACTGAAACGTGAAGCTTTGATACTGCTCTTGGCTACCCACATATAACGTTGCTTCATTAAAATGAGGTTTTATGGTAACTAAAACTGGCCCAACACATGTATTATTACAGACATTGCATGAAATTGATCCCTGTGCAGACAGCCAGATAGGCTATACGCCCCTTCATTCCCAATTAAACCTGATGTTTGGGTTGCTTTAGTCCAGGTTCCTGGTTCAGGCTCCTTTGTAGTTTTCATTCCTTTGTGATTACTTTTAACAAACCATTTTTATTCTCTTTCCTATGGTAAATAAGAGCGGTTTGGAGGCATGGGTGAGGAAACTGTGAATGCTATAGTTATTTGTGGAAGAGAATGATGGAGACACTGCTGTACTGCAGGTGCCAGGTGAGCAGTCAAAGTAAGGTTACAACACAGATGAATGAACCTCAGAAAGTTCTCATTATAGAGGGCCCAGAGCTTTAGGCTGTGTTGAGACTTGCGCTTAAAGTGGGACTTCAATCTCTCTATTTCAGGCTTTAATTATTTGGATTTAGTCTACAGTTTTAACACATTCTTCAGGAGATATGTGATTTTTCAATAATAATTTTGTGGTCAGAGCTTTACTAAGGGCTTGTCCTCCCATAGAGTTAGTGGGCAGCAAGCTAGGGGGTGAATGTGCAGCACTTTAGCCTGCTGTGACACTAAGTGCCCATGTGCCATGTTAGCAAACCAGGCATTAAAAGTTCCATAGAGTGCTTAACCTGCTACAGTTTGAAACCATTTAGGGGAGAAGTTTGAAACAGCAAAAGATCAAAGTGCATGATGGAACTTTAGTGCGCAGTAGCAGGATCCGTGCAGCCAGTTAGTGCACAGCAAGCTAGTGCACTGCAGATTTACACCCTGGCTTTCCATGTACTAACTGTCGACAAGCCCTGAATTTATAGACAAAAGATCTCAGACAGAGGGTGTCATAAACAGATAGCTAAGGGTTAATGTCTCTACACCTGGAAAGAGGTAACCTGAAGCACTTGACCAGAGGACCAATCAGGAAACCAGACTTTTTCAGGTCTGGGTGGAGGGAAGTTGTGTCTGAATTCTTTGTCTTCTGCCTGTCTCTCTCTCGGCCATGGGAAGATTTCTGTTTCCTGCTTTCTAATCTTCTGTTTCCAAGTTGTGAGTACAGAGATCATAATACAATAGGGGTTATTGTTTTTTTCTTTTGTATTTACATGGTATAGTTGCTGGAATGTGTTAAATTGTATTCGTTTGAATAAGGCTGTTTATTCATATTTCTTTTAAGCAATTGACCCTGTATTTGTCACCTTAATACAGAGAGACCATTTTTATGTATTTTTCTTCTTTTTATATAAAGCTTTCTTTTTAAGACCTGTTGGAGTTTTCTTTAGTGGGGAACTCCAGGGAATTGAGTCTGTGCTCACCAGGGAATTGGTGGGAGGAAGAAGTCAGGGGGAAATCTGTGTGTGTTAGATTTACTAGCCTGACTTTGCATTCCCTCTGGGTGAGGGGGGAAGAGAGATTAGCTCTCGGTACTTCTGTTTTCCAAGGCTGGAAACAGGGAGGGTGGAATCCCTCTGTTTAGATTCACGGAGTTTGCTTCTGTTTATCTCTCCAGGAACCCAGGGAGGGAATACCTGGAAGGGAGAAGGGAAGGGAAATGGTTTATTCCCCTTTGTTGTGAGACTCAAGGAATTTGGGTCTTGGGGTCCCCAGGGAAGGTTTTTGGGGGGACCAGAGTGCCCCAAAACACTCTAATTTTTTGGGTGGTGGCAGCTTTACCAGGTCCAAGCTGGTAACTAAGCTTGGAGGTTTTCATGCTAACCCCCATATTTTGGACGCTAAGGTCCAAATCTGGGAGTAGGTTATGATATGGTGGCAGCGTTTGTGGGAAAGATAGAATCCAGAAGCCAGTAGGAATATTATATTTTTCTTTTCTCTGCTAGGGGCTTTTAAGCAGAGAGAAAAAGTTTGGTTTTAAAAGGAACCAGAGAGAATTTTTTTTTCTCTGCTCTCTCTTGCAGTTTTTGGCTTGCATATTAAGCAAGGAACCATTAAGGGACTATTACGGGTCTTTTGTCACACAATAGCACTCCCATTGTGAGACAAGTATCCAGCAATACACATGCAAATAAAGTGGTTTTTCTGGTTTACTTTACATTGAAAAGATTAGCTAGAGGAAGAAAGGGAAAAAGGCACAGTTGCTAGGCAGACCCCAGGAGGCAACAGAGCCTGCAGTTCGGACAATAAACACCAGAGGGCACCTCAACACAAGAAAACAGGAACCATGCCTAACAAGAAAAAAATGGAGGCCGACGAACAATTAAAGACGCCGAGCACAGGCGAGATATGGAAAAAAAAAATACAGGAACTAGAAATAAAACAAAAAGAGAAAGAGAAAGAGAGGCAACTCACAAACAAGAGATGGAAAGGCTACAAAAACAAGAAGAAGCCAACAATGCAGCCCACCAACGAGAGTTGGAAAAACAGAGGGAGGCCCACCGACAGGCCATGGAATTAGAAAAGGCTAAGCAACAGGCTCCAGCCAATCCTGACAACCCTTCACCAATTATGGTTCCACATCCCAGGCAATTTCCCACCTACAAGGCAGGTGATGACACCGAGGCCTTCTTGGAAAATTTTGAAAGAGCCTGTCTTGGGTACAGCATCCCTGAAAACCAGTACATGGTAGAATTGAGGCCACAGCTCAGTGGACCTTTAGCAGAGGTGGCAGCTGAAATGCCTAAGGACAACATGAACGACTATAAACTTTTTCAAACCAAGGCCAGATACAGAATGGGGATAACCCCGGATCATGCCTGTCGGCATTTCAGAACCCAAAAGTGGAAACCAAATGGTGTCATTTCCCAAACACGCCTACTACGTTGGTAAAAATTATGAGGCCTGGATATCAGGACACAATGTTAAATCCTTGGAAGAACTGCACCTCCTCATACAAATGGAGCAGTTCCTGGATGGTGTTCCTGAGGACATAACATGGTACATACAAGATGGAAAACTCAGAAATCTCACTGAGGCAGGGGAGATTGGAGCCAGATGGATGGAAGTGGCAGAAAGCAAGAAAGCTACTGTCAAGGGGAACGAATACCCCAGGGGGCACACCGACCATAACCCTACAACCGAGGACAGCCAAAGACCCCACATACAACCCAAGTAAAGCCCCAGACGCCCTATTCTTCCACCTCACCAGTCTCCAGTAACTCACCTCGATCCAGTGACCCATCAGATGGAAGATGCTTTAAGTATAATGAACTGGGACATGTCAAGGCCAACTGTCCAAAGAACGCCATC
This sequence comes from Gopherus evgoodei, assembly GCF_007399415.2. NCBI lineage: Eukaryota > Metazoa > Chordata > Testudines > Testudinidae > Gopherus > Gopherus evgoodei. The sequence continues at coordinate 351,921,864 of NC_044322.1, forward strand.
CAAGTGCAGTTCATTACACCACCATCACCCACAAGATCCCCAGGCCCAGATGCCTCTCAAATACCCTTGGAGCGAAGGGAAAATTTGAGAGTGGGCGGAAAGAAGGTTACGGCGTGGAGAGACACGGGGGCACAAGTGTCAGCTTTCCACCAATCCTTCGTAGACCCCAAATTCATCAACCCAAAGGCCCAAGTGACAATTTACCCCTTCATGTCACAAGCTGTAGACTTGCCTACAGCTGAACTGCCTGTCCAGTACAAAGGCTGGTCAGGAATGTGGACGTTTGCAGTCTATGACAATTATCCTATCCCCATGCTACTGGGGGAAGACTTGGCCAACCAGGTGAAGCGAGCCAAGCGAGTGGGAATGGTTACACGTAGCAAACCAGGCAAGCTTCCAGACCCATTCCTGTTCCTGAGCCGTCCACAGACGCCCCATCTGTGTTACCAGAGACCCAGACAGAGGTAGTGGACCCGGATTCCATGCCAACCACTGAAACAGCCACAGCGCCTCCAGTCCCAGGCCCAGAACTGGAACAGCAACCAGCAATTGCAACCCCATCTTCAAACTCAAAGCCAGTGGGCGCCAGCGAGCCAAAACTGGCAGAAGCAACAGACAGCCATACCCAAAAGGCTCAGCCAGAGCCTGAAATACCCTCAGGTGCACCAGCGGAGAGCGGTTCACCAGCAACGGAAACAACCCCATCACCTACATCGCTTCCAGAGGGGCCAAGCCCAAGTCCCCAGTCTGAGGAAGAACTGGTGACCCCAGCCTCAAGAGAACAGTTCCAGACTGAGCAGGAAGCAGATGATAGCCTTCAGAAAGCGTGGGCGGCGGCAACACTCTAATTTTTTGGGTGGTGGCAGCTTTACCAGGTCCAAGCTGGTAACTAAGCTTGGAGGTTTTCATGCTAACCCCCATATTTTGGACGCTAAGGTCCAAATCTGGGACTAGGTTATGATATGAACAGAAATCCTCCCATAGCCGAGAGAGAGAGAGGCAGAAGACAAAGAACTCAGACACAAACTTCCCTCCACCCAGACCTGAAAAAGTCTGGTTTCCTGATTGGTCCTCTGGTCAAGTGCTTCAGGTTACCTCTTTCCAGGTGTAAGAGACATTAACCCTTAGCTATCTGTTTATGACAAGGGTACTCTTAAAATATTAGCTTTTAAACACGCAAAGGCTCGTTCCCCTTATTCATCATTATCTATTTTAGATCTACAACAAGATTTGATGGGATTGTCTTATTCCACGAGCTACTTCAGTTCTTTGACTCACCAGCTTGGCATGTACCATTGAGAACTGGGCAGCAGGGGAGTCACAGAATTACAGAATTGTCCATACGTGGCACCTTTCTCTAAAGCATCTGGCTCTGACCTAGTCTGAAGACATGACGCTGGACTAGCTGGATCATTGGGCTAAGCAGGTAGAGCTACAGCATGAATGATCCAGTAGTTTGGGCACTAGTCTGAGACTTGAGAGATCTAGGTTCAGGTCTCTTCTCTGCTCCAGACTTTCTCTGTGAACCTAGATAAGTCACTAAGGTATCTAGGCATTGCTGCACTACATCACAATGGTGAACTGATTTAGGAGCCTATCTCATCTTGAGAAGGAATTAAGAGTCTAAATCCTGTTGGCTGTCGATGGGACTTAGACTACCAAGTGCCTTGATCCCTTGTGAAAATGAGATTTAGGCTCCTAAATCAAGTTAGGCATTGCAATGCTGAGTGCAGGAATATCTAAATACCTTTAAAAATCTGGGCCTTGGCCTTTCTGTGCCTCAGTTTCCCATCTGTAAAAATGGGGATAACAGCACTTTCCTGTCACAAGGGTGTTGTGAGGATAAATATATTACAGACTATGTGAAGTCCTTTGCGATCTACTGATGAAAAACATTATCTAAGAGTCAAGTATTCTTATTATTTCTGATGTGCCTATATATACTCCTACTTTTTGCTGTAGAAAGGACAATTGTGATTCATATTACTGTAAAATAACATACATGTTAATTTCAGTAGTAACTCCCTTGAGAAGTGCTATTAGTTACATGATGTCTTCTGCTATTGCTTCTGAATCTTCTCAGAGTTGTGTGTCATTAACTCAGGAGAAACCTTTGAAATAAAGTTAGTTTTATTTTAATAATTCTCTTCCTGAGATTTCCAGTGCCTGCCTGAAGACCCCATATGTTGGCGTTGTATGTTCTACAGCTGAACTGAGCTGCATCCAAATTCTAATCATGTTTGCACTTGCGCTTCTAAGACTCTTCCTCGACCCCTCTCTCTTTAGAAGAGATATCGCTCTCTGAGTATGCCCAAGGGAGTGTTGGGAATGTTGATTCTACTTCATACCAAAAAAGAAAAAGCTTTAGCAGCTGATTGTGTGCACTAAATAGATTAGACCCTAATTTGCCATTGTCCATGCTGGGAGGACCTTTTCAGGAAAAATAAGAACACCAAGCATTTCATGGTAATGATTCTTGAAGGTCTTCTAGCAATTGGGCACAATGACCCACATCTACAAAGGGATTTAGGTCCCTGAATCCCAGTTTTGGACATCTAAGCCCCCATTCAAGGCAACATTCTGATCCATAAACCTTGCCCCCTTTCTTCCCCCCACCCCTCCCACTTGGCTATCACCTAAATTTATAGGTGCCTAAACTCACTCAGCATCCAAATTTTCACAGTAGAAGCTCATTAGGTTCCTAAGTTTCTACCTCAGAGCATGCATACTATTGCCTTGGGCAAGCATCTGGATGCCTAACCTATGGCTGAGCCCCAGTGTGATCCTCAAACCACGTGAGGATAGGCGTTCCTTCACCTATTTTCTTTGCGAGGCTTGATCTGGTAGGCATGCTCAAAAAACATAACTTCACACAAAATGATTGTGGAGGGAAGAGGCAGCAGCAGCTTCCCTTATAACCTTTAGTTAGAGCAGTGGTTCTCAACCTGTGGCTGCTTGCTGCCCAATCAGCACACAGTTGCAACCCATGTGACATCCTCAGGGCCATGCAGGTTGTATGTATATTGTGTGGATGCGACCCACATAACACATAGAGAGCTGCATATAGGGCCTACAATGGTAAATAGGTTGAGAGCCACTGTGTGAGAGCCCTTGCCTGAGTTGTGGGAGACCCTGATTCAGGTCCTCCTCCTGTCTATTGAGGAGCAGGGATTTGAAGAGGGACCTCTCTGGCAAATATCCCAGCCACTGGGCTAATGGATATTCTAGCCTGAGTCTCTCTTGTTGAAGTTATTCCACTTTAATTAAATATGAATTGGACCAGCGATTGAGTGAGAATTTGAGTCTAAGTCTCTTTGTGGATCCAGGCTTAGGCATTGAGCCAGTAATTGAAGCACTTTATTGGACTAACCTTTATTTGGTCAGTGACATTTAAATGGTCACCTCATTCTTCCTGCTACAGTGCCACACCAGAAAGGTATCTTAAATCAGCAGAGCAAGTACGTTAGAGAAAAGGAGCAGAAATCCAGGCTCTTCCTAACAGGAGTGAAGCCTGCCTAGGAAACTAGGGCTGAAGGAGGAAGAGAGCTCCAAGCTGATTTGCAAATACTAACCTCCATTGCCATTTGCAGGAATAAAGCCCATATGCCTACCAAGAGATTGCTGTTCAAGGTAAAGCTCCACAGCACAGAGGATTTGTTGGCAGAAAACGAAAGAGGTGATGCCACTGGGTTACTTTTGCCATCTCTAATAAATCTGCAAATTAATTTCCTGACTTCAGCAACTGAACCGACTCACAGCCATATGGCTACCCATTTCTCGTGTTTGTTCTGGGGAGAGCTAAGCAATGATAAGAAGGAATCATAAATGTGGAAGAATCGTGTGACTTTATTTATCCCAGTTGCCTCATCCGGCTGGCAGTATGAGATCAGAATTGGGTTTTATTTGCCTTTTTGCAATTTCCTTCTGTTTACCGTCTGCCCCCGATTCCCCTTCTGAATTGAAGTGTGGCATGACATATTTATCTGATTTATTTATGTGTAAAGAAGAGTCCCCGGGGCTCTTCTGAACCTTGCATGGTATAATCTTATTGAGAGTCTTTATGAAATTAGTGGTTTGTGGGCTGCACATGACATTTTGGTACAGAGATATGTTATTAATTCTATGTCTTCAAGTCTCAAAGATAATTTCCTGCATGAAGCACTAATCTCAATAATAAATGTCCAAAGGCCTGGTTCCACAGACCTTACTCATGCAAATAGCTTTTACTTATTGGGATGGTTCTTGGGCACCTTGTTACCCCCTGCTTCCAGCAAGAGGGGTCTTTCTTGTAGTGTGGGCTCCCTAACCCTCCCAGCCTTTCAGCCACTCATGCACTCTCCTCTAAGTTATGCTGTCTCTGTCTGCACCTTGCGAGTTAACAATAGGTGCATCCACTCCCCGAATCCTTGTGAAGTGTTCCGCTATGATATCCACCTTCTGATGCTGACTCACCACAGAAATTCCAGCTCCTCTGCCCCCAAAGGTGCAGTGATCCCCAGTTTAACCTGAAACCGCCACACAGCACCTGAGAGCACTTATACTAAAACACAAAAGAAGAATTTATTTAAGAAAAAATAAGGATTCAACCAGAAACAAGAGCAGTAATGGAAACAAATGGTTACAATATAAAACAGAATCCTAAAAAGCGAACCGGGGTCTACTCTGATCAAGAGTTACCTTTCCTATCCCATAAAGTCGATTTTCCCACCAAAATTCAGACTCTTGCAGAGCTGGCTGGTTTCTCAAGAACCAGGTTCTATATGTTCATCAAAGTATCCCTGCTTCATAATAGGTTTTCCTCAGTGCTTCTCCCTCCTCTGTGTTTCACTGAAAACAGCCTTTTGTTTCTATTCACAGACAGGGCGAACCCCTGCCTTGTTGCAAAGTTTCTCTCTGTCTTTTTTTGTAATCTTTAAATGGTTTTGATTGTTGTTGCCTCTGATGGTTTCCCATTGAAAGTCTTAGGATTGAACAAGGCTGAACAACTGGGCCTGACATTGCATCACCAGCCAAACAGGGCAGGGTGACAATTCCCCCTTGCCCGAATGGCTCATCACAGAGACCCATTGTCTCCTGGTGACTAATTTTTACTTCAAATCCATAAACCATGCTTTCAGTATAAATACATTATTCCTTAAATATTACCTATGAATACATCTCACAATGATTATGAATCTTGACAAGTTATGAGCTTTCTGTAGAAGCCTTACATGTTACTCTTTATTATCCCATAACACATGTGTACGGTGTAGTGCAGTGGTTCTCAACCAGGAGTGTGTGTATCCTTAGGGGTACGCAGAGGACTTCCAGGGGGTACATCAACTCATCTAGGTATGTGCCTAGTTTTACAACAGGCTACATAAAAAGCACTAGGGAAATCAGTACACACTAAAATTTTGTATAGACAATGACTTGTTTATACTGCTTTATATACTAGATGGTAATGTAACATGCGCATACACACTGTATTAGATGTGCGTTTTATGTCATTTACTGATGCATACAAGCACATTAATGAGGTTGAAGTTGTCATGGTCTGCATGCGGATGTGATGCAAAACTGGATAGATTTTTTAAACAAGGAGTTGGAAGCACTGGTAGTGGTGACAGTGAAAATTGTGAGAAATTGAAAACAACTAAAGAAAACACCCATTGTCAGTTCTGCGAGGAATATATTGCTTTTGGCTTGACATCTGCACATACCGATCCACCTCAAGCTTTGTGTTTCCTTTGCGGAGAAACTCTATCAAATAACAATACGAAGGTGGCACATTTGCAATGATGTTTGAAGACCAAACACCCTGCACATGTGGGTAAGCCAGTAGAATTTTTTCAGAGAAAGTTTTCTGAGTTCCAGACTTGCTAGCTTAAAATGAAAAAAGCTTTTCTAAGCACTATACCATCTACAAGTAGTTTTAAAGTGAGATGAAACTTAAGGTACTCAAGACAAATCAGATGTCTGAAAGGGGGTACAGAAGTCTGGAAAGGTTGCGAACCACTGCTGTAGTGAAATACTTTTTTTAATGTTTATTTGGTGTAGTGAGTTTGTCAGGGATGAGAGATGTTTGAAAAGAAAGGAGACACTTTGTCCTGGGGTCTCCTGTCACACTTATGCTGGAAATCACATTGCAGTTACATGAGAAAGGGTTCCAGGATAGGGCGATATGAATAAGATTTTTTGAAAGTGATCATGATTTTTGAATGTTCAACTTCACACACCTTAAAGGGACAAAGCATCTACCTTCTTAAATTAAACTCTTGGAGGAGTCTGAACCTGGGCATCTAGAAACTGAGCCAGTCAATCATTAGGCACTTTTAAAAATCATTACCTTAGGCCTAGAACATGAGAACGGCTATACTGGGTCAGACCAAAGGTCCATCTAGCCCAGTATCCTGTCTTCCGACAGTGGCCAATGCCAGGTGCCCCGGAGGGAATGAACAGAACAGGTAATCTCAAGTGATCCATCCCCTGTCGCCCATTTCCGGCTTTTGGCAAATAGAGGCTAGGGACACCATCACTGCCCATCATGGCTAATAGCCATTGATGGACCTACCTCCATGAATTTATCCAGGGCCGTCCTTAGGAATAAATAGCATACGCAGCTGACTAGGGCACCATGATATTTAGGGCACCAAATTGCCCCAAATCTCTTGGTGCTCTAGGCAGCTGCATGCTGCATACACAGCAGCACCAGCCCCGGCGATCAGCCCTATCCCTCGTCCAGCCCCCCTGCAAGGGTCAGGGCCATCCCTAGGGGTGTGTGGGGCCCCAGATAACTCCCTCTGCCCTGCCTCTTACCCTTCCCCCTGCTTCACCCCCAGCCCGCCCTCATTCCACCTCTTCCCCCAGTGAGCCCGAGCTCACCAGCAGCGGCGGGAAGCAGAGCAACCAGGCCCAACCCGCCCCACTCTGCCAGCTCCCAGCCACAGCCCCCTGCACTCACCGGCGGTGGAAAGCAGAGAGACATGGCCCCAGCATGCTCCGCTTCCCTTGCCCCAGCCCCAGCCATGTTGTGTGGGTTGGGGAAAGGATGGCCCCAGCTCTCACCGATGGCGGCAAGGGGAGTGCTGCGGCTGGGAGCTGGTAGAGTAGAGCAGGCTGGGGCTGGGCTGCTCGGCTTCCCACCGCTGCTGGTGGTGGTGGGGGAATCCCTTCCCCCAAACCTCCTCCCTCGAGCGACACAGCTGGGGCCTGGGTGAGGGAAGTGGAACGTGCTGCTCCCAGCCCCCCATTAATCCCCAGGGCCACTCTGGGCCTGTGGGGCCCGCAGAAGTGGCCCCCCAACAGCTCGTGCCTCCCAGAGCCTTGTAGGGCACCCAAATGGCTAGGGACGGCCCTGGGTTTATCTAGTTCTTTTTTGAACCCTGTTATAGTCTTGGCCTTCACATCATCCCCTGGCAAAGAGTTCCACAGGCTGACTGTGTGTTGTGGGAAGAAATACTTCCTTTTGTTTGTTTTAAACCTGCCGCCTATTCATTTCATTTAGTGACCCCTAGTTCTTGTGTTATGAGAGGCCTGATCTATGCAGAACTTTTGTACAAATATAACTATTTCATTTTAGGAGTATGATATTTTCACCTAAATAGACCAGGGCAACCTCTAGCATGGACACAACTGTACTGATGTAAAAGGTGCCTTCTACCAGTATAGATTATTCCCCTTCCCATAAGGAATAGCTGGTCTGATAAAAGCACCTGTATACCAATATAACCTCATCCAAACTAGGAGAGTTGCACTGCTTTAATTATACTGGTGTAGTTAACGAGGTACGACTTCTGCGTGTATAGAAAGAGTTCTTTACAGTTGCAGTGCTAAAGGCCATTCAAGCTGCTATATTTTCATCAGCTTATCCTGTACTGTACGAGTTGGCACCCTGTAGATTCCCAGTCCTTTTTGTCTCTAGCCTGTGGCTTTGTGCTATGTTCAAGGTCTGACATTCCTTTAAATGGGAGCATATTGTATCATAACAGGTCAAGTAAAATAAGACAAGCTGGGTTAGACAGTCGACCAGGCACTTAACTTTACTCTGCTTGGTTTCTACAGAAACAAAGCCCTGCGGTCAACCTCTTCGACTTCTCTTTGAAATGCAGTAGCTATGGATTTGTCCACAGTGCCCAGGTTTAATAATAGCTTCCCCAGGAGGAAAGATGTGTCTATTGTTTGAGATCATCAGAGGAGATTTTTGAGGGGGGTAAATCTTTTGTTATGAAACCAAAGCCATGCAACTCTTGCTTGGTTTGATCTACTGTTGTTAGATAGCAATTTAGGCCTAGGGTCATTGGAAGATTTTTTTCAGAGCCACACACCTGTTCATACTCACTTGGTGTCAGGTCAAAACCCCAGTAATTGACAGGATTTCAGCTGTTAGCAGAAATCCCTTATATGATGTCTGACAGTCCTTCCAGAAAGATGAAGGTCTTGTGGCTAAAGTACTAGGCTGGGATTCAGGAGAATTCACTTCCTAGCTCTGCCACAGACTACCTGTGACCTTGGGCAACTCACATAATCGTGCTGTACCTCAGTTACTTTCTTTCTTTCATCTCTTGTTTGTCATTGTCTATGCAGATTGTGAGCTCTTTGGAGAATGGTGTGTGTGTGTGTGTCTGTGCGTGTGTGTGTGTACACAGTGAAGCCTCAAACTCCTCTGGGCATTACCAGAATACAAATAATAAAGTCAAAATTATTATTATTTCACTGTAAGTGTTTTAGTCATTTGCACCTAAAACTCCAAGCCCTCATGGATTGAAGCTGAAGTCAAAGTTCTCCTGAAACCCTGAGAAGTGAAACTGTTGAGCTTTGCACAGCTTAAAAATTACCTTCCTGTCTAAAAGGGTTCTGTAGTGGACAAAGACATAGACTTAGTTCCAGAACAGGCAGGGTGGAGCCCTAGTTTTTACGCAGCCAGTAGAGAGGAAGGATGGACCAATGAGTAGAAGACTAGCCTAGGACATGAGTCCTGGATTCAGGGCCGGCTCCAGCTTTTCTGCCACCCCAGGCGGCACAAAAAATCCCAAAACAAACAAACAAAAAAAAGGACGAGTGGCGGCACTTCGGCAGCAGCTAAATTGCACCGCTTCTTCTTCTGCGGCAGTGGGTCCTCCCTCTCTTCAGCGGCAGCTCAACGAGGAAGAGAGGGAATGAGAGACTGCTGCCGAATTGCCGCCGAAGACTTGGACGTTCCACTCGGATACTGGATGGAATGTCGCCCCTTTGACTTGGTCACCCCAAGCTCCTGCTTCCTACGCCGGTGCATGGAGCCAGCCATGCCTGGATTTGATTCTCTGCTCTGCTACAGGCTTCCTTTGCAACCTTGGGCAAATCACTTTGTCTTTCTGTGCATCTGTAAAATGCGGATAATAGTACTTGCCTACCTTACAGGGGTGCTCTGGGGAAAAATATGTTAAAGACCGTGAGGTGCTGAGACACTGCGGAGATGGGGGCCATACAAGAATGTTAGCTCAATAGGGTGAGACAAAAAAGGAGAACAGATGAATGGTGACAGAGACATGAACCAGAGAATGTAGCAATGCTCTGTCAGATTTCCCTCCCAATTTCAGGTGACCCCAACCTCTGCTGCAGCAGTGGCATCTTTCTTCCCCCTGGCAGGCTTGCCACTTCTGCCAGCCCTTGTCTCACAAGGGCCACTTCCTGAATCCACCACCCCTCCCCTGGGGCCTGCACCTGTCAATCACCTGCTTAGATGTCCAAATTCTATAATATGTGGCCACAACTAATTGCAAGTGCAAAACTGCTCTCACAAAATGAGGGGGATGTTTCTGGCACATACGATGTTACTCTGCAGTAATATGGAGATGTTTGTTAGTGGTGTTTGTATTTTTTTGTATTAAATTCAAACAGCAGAGGTACACTCTCCCCCCCGAGAAGAGCACTTGAATTATCATTTTTTCAGAGCAAGCCTATGGCTTTTGGAGAAGATTAAACCTTCAAAGCAAAAGCACTGGAATCAACTACTTCCCTGGTGTAATTCCAATAGGTGTTTACATCAGAGATGGATGCGTCCCATGGAGCTTATTTAAACGGGCTATCTTTCTTTTCTTTGCTTTGCTTTCATTTGTCTCTGTACAAATTTAAAACATGTTGCCCTGCTCATGACTTATTTATATTGTGCCATGTATTTAAACTCTAGTGTTTTCTGGGTGTTTTTTTAACATTATGTCCCAAACACTGTTGTTCCCGGAGAAGATGTCCAAATGATTTGTCAGCAGAGGGAAAATGCTGTGGGGCATTATCATGTGAGAACCCCCAGCTAGCATTGCCATATTTCAGGTTCCCAAAAAGAAGACACTGCCAGGGGGACAGTGAGGGGGGGAGTACAGTTGAGGGTACTGGAGAGGTTACCAGGGATGTAGGAGGGGGTTGTGTGTCCTGGGAGGGGTATTTGGAGGCCTTGGAGGGATACCTGCAGTGGGGGTACTCACTGGAGGTAAGAGGCAATGCTGTTCCCTGTCACAGCAACAGCCATCAGTTAGCGCCTCCCTGTGTGGATCTCCTCCCCAGGGCTGGGAGCCGAAGCCTGGCTGGGTGAGATCCGGCAGCTGTAGCTTCAGGGGAATGGACCAATCAGCTGCTGATGCAGGGAGGGACCAATTGGGAAGCAGACCAATCAAGGGTCTTTCTGAGCTGCAACGACTGCTCTGCAAAAATCTTGGACATTGCCTGTTGTTTGAAAAATCCACCCAGACAGAAGGCAGAGCATCATAAAAGGGGCAACATCTGGGAAAACCCAGATGCATGGTAACTCTAGCCCTGCCCCCAACCCCATGGCATGTGATAAAGAGGCTATATGGTTTGGGTTTCCTTTTTTCCTTTCACTGTCAAGGAACATTCTTCAATAATGGCCAGGCTCTCGTACAGTAAAGGAAAACAGCCTCCTGCAAAGCACTTCTTGGATGCCTCAGAAAATCAGTCCGTCCCCACATCATTGAAAAGCTCTGAGCTGATGTTGGAACTTACTCATCGGTGCCAAGGTGAAGTTATCAGCTAATGCAAAAGAGGCAAATCTGAGTTCAAAAGCAATCTGAAGATTCCTTTTCCCTCTCAACTGGTAATGGGGGAAATTCTCAGCCTCTGCTTTTCCTCACCCCCTTGCGCCACCACTCAGCGTGGGTCATGATTTTGATACCAGTTTCAGGAAATAATCTGTCCGTACTGAGGCAGGCTGAGCTCAATAGACCCAACTGAAAATGAAAAGGGAAAAAGAATGGAAGACATGAGAGTGGAAAGAGAGGCTACTCAGTATAATCAAGTGGCTTTACATGCATGTAAGTGATCTGATCCTTAGGCAAAGTCAAAGTATGGTGTGGATCTCCCATAACTTGACTTGAATGCAGTGAGTGGAAATCCATAATGTCTCTCACCTCTGCCTTTCCATCACAGAAACCAACCTTGTCTATTCATTTTGTATTACTTCTGTGTGCTGCATTTTATAACAATCAGCTTAGAGCAGTGGCTTCTCTTGAGAAATCCAAGAGATGAAAAATAACTTTGCGCACTAATCAGTGGTGAATACTGCATTTCCCTGACAGCCATCAGAATCATATGAGCTTTGCTTCTCAGAGTTTCCTGTGAGCATTTGACTTGGTGAACACCCCAAAGCTAAGCCCCCAAACGAAAGCAAAACTAAATCATTGGGTCTCACACTGAAACTGTGAATTTCAAGTGGATACAATGTTCAACCATATATTGGCCCAGGAACATGAACATTACAATAAACTTAGCTATAGTTATTATTGGTGTGACACATAGCACACACGGGGTGAAACTTGTCTTCCAGGCATCCAAGAAGGAATTGCTCCAAGAAACTCACAGTTTAAGGACAGACAAGTTGGCAGAGGTCAAGAAAGGGAAAAAAAGAAAAGTGATTTTCTATACAAACCAACAAGAAAGCATGGTAAAAGTGGTGCTTTAAAAGAGGCTTAAGTGAGATGGTAAGTGTCTTGCAAATGAATTCAGGGAGGCCATATCATGTATAGGAGACTACATGGGAGAAGTCACAAAGGCAATTGTTTCAGAAACTGACAGGTGAATGGATGAGAGTACAAAATTTGGCAGGGTGGAGGGTCACATGAAGTTTGACAAGGAGATCAGTAAGGAGAAATGGATTTATATAGACAAAGTCTTTATATTCATAATAAAACTCAGAGCCGAATGATTTTTCATTTAATTTTTATTTTTGCTATTACTTTGCAATTCTTTAATTTGAAGGGTGTGTTCCCTTTGAGATATCCCTGATCTGTCCTACTCTGATATTGCACAGAATTTTTCTTTAGGCTGTGTAATATTATACCTGGCAACTAAAGAAGAAAACCAAGCTGTGCTGTGTGTACTTACATTTCACTAGGGGTAGAAAAAGTCATAGGCCAAGATGGCAAGTATAAAAGTGCACATTGCAAATCTTAAATACCCATTGTTCTACTTTGGGTGGGGTGTTAAAAATGACCTTAGCTCATCTATTTGATATCTTTCTATAAAAGAAGTGGCTTCCTTCCTGGCAACAAGATATTTTAATGAATGTTTAGTATAACTGATTACCTACTGATTCAATCAATTATGTGAACATGGAGCCAAAGAGAACATTATGTGGCTTTACGCTGTTGCTGCAGCTGCTCTGCTGCTTGACCTCATGACACGTTCACTGTCTGCTGTAAATATTTGCATCTGTCAGCAAAACCTGGACAGTCTCCTGCTGCCAAATTGCTCTGTTATATAGACTAAAACTCTTCCTTATTAGTTGACTCAGGGCCCCAAATACAACCCTGTTAAGAACGCAGGTTGATGTGGCTGTCAGAAGGGAAAGTGGAAGAATCATTGAAATGAAATTGTCTGACCATCCTGGAAATACTGATGAAATTGTGATCTAGTTGTCCACGTATGGAGCTTATCCAAAGCCTCCCATTGACTTTACTGGGCTTTCAGTCAGGCCCTTTACATGGTGTTCTTTTAAAGAAAGGTTGTTCTCACTGTTTGACTTCCTGTATGCAACAATAATGGATAAAGAAGTTGACAATGATAGGGTATGGAGTAAATTGCAGTGGCAGTTTATCGGTCAGGAAAATGATTAGCAATTCTGCAATGGCAAGGCTTTGAAAATGAAAATACCTTGCTATGGCCAAGAATCTTTCTTGTAAAGAATAAGCTTAGTAAGCTGTGTATGACGGCTCTTCATTCAACCAACTGTTATAATTACCTATATCTCTTTGGTCTCTGAGCTTGTAGGTGATAATGTATTTGGCGCACCAATAAAAGAGATCCTTGTATCTCGCTTATTTCCTAAGGCAGGAAGAAAAGAGATATTAAAACCATCTCTTCAGATAGTCCACAATACAAAATATCCACCACGCTGGCATGAGTTGACCCTCTTTTGCACAGTCTTTCTACACAACATAAAGAGCGAATGGGCCATGGAGTGAATGGGCCACAGAAACAGGACTATGCTCTGACAACTGGTGATGCCTTAGTGTAAGTCTGCACAGCAAAAGAAAAAGAAAAGACATGGCAGTGAGTCTTAGTGCCTCGGTCAACTGGTTTGGGCTCACATTATGGGGCTAAAAATAGCAGCATAGACATTCCCACTTGGACTGAAGCCTGGCCTCTGAGATCCACCCCATCAGTGGTTTCAGAACCTGGGCTCCAGCCCTAGCCCAATCATCTATGCTGCTATTTTTAGCCCTGTAGCACATGCCTCGTGAGCCGGGGTCAGTTTACTCAGGCTCTGAGACTCGCTGCCATCATAAGAGTTTTTCTGCAGAATACACATGCCCTTAGGATATGTCTACACTGCAGTGTAAGCCTAGGGTTTGAACTCAGGCTCAAGCCTAACCCCCACCTGTCTACACACAAATTGTGTTAACCCAGGGCTTGGTCCCAAGATCCCACATAGGTGGAGGGTCCAAGCCTGAGTCAAGCCAGGACCCAGGTTCAAGTGCTATTGCTTTGCTATCCCATAATCCAACGGGCTGACTTTCTTTGTCCTTTGAACGGTCAAGTTTGGTGGATGACCAAGTTTTCTCACACTGCACCGCAGACAAAGGCTAGAGCAGCCACGTTTTGGGAGGGCACTAGAATATGGGTGCTTGGACTCATTATAATGCAGTGTAAACACTGGAGCCCCAGATTGGGACTCAGAGTTCAACTGTTCATAACCTGGAGTTACAAATGAGTGTAGACTCTCAAGTTCTAGGTTAAAAAATCCTGGGTCCCAAAATTCGAGTTCTACTAACCCTGGGCTCACATTGCAGTGTAAACATACCTTAAGATGAAGGGTAGAAGGTCCCACAGCTCAGGCTCCAGCCCAAGCCTGAATGTCTACACCACAATTTTATATCCCTGCAGCCTGAGGTTTTGTCTACACTACAGCCAGGATCAATGCTCTGAGATCGATCCACTGGTGGTTGATTTAGAAGGTCTAGTGAAGATCTCCCAAATCGACTGCAGATTGCTCTCCAGTTGATCCCTATACTCTACTCCCAATGAGAAGAGTAAGGTAAGTCAGCAGGAGATTTTCTCCCATCAACACCCCTCCCCTCGGTGTAGACCCCACAGTAACTCGACCTAAAGTACGTCGACTCCAGGTATGTTATTCACATAGCTAGAGTTGAGTAGCATAGGTTGACTTACTGCGGTAGTGTAGACATAGCCTGAGTCTTGCAAGCCTGAATCATCTGACACAGATCATCCTCAGGTGTTTAATTGCTGTGTAGACATACCCTGGGAGGTCAGGTTTGAGGCACAATGGCAGGGCAGTGTGGATAATCTTGAATACCACTAGTCCCTGTTCTGAACCTCTTGATTGGAGAAACTAAGGTCTTTAGGGCTATCAATGTGGCACCTTTCATATGTTCTTATTTTTTGGGAAAAGCCATAGGTGCTTGTACATTATTTAGTAGTATGTAAGCAGAGTCAGGATGAGCTCTACCCTGACATCTGGTGGTGAATTATGGCGAGTGTGGAAAAGAATTTCAGGAGCTGATCCTGTTTGCATAGGCACACCCACTGCGCCTAGCATATCCCATGACAGCCTAAAATGGTCACTTTGACAGCTGTGGGATCCCCAATTTCTCTGTTATTGGGGCAGGAGGAATAAAGTGTTGTTACCCTGATTATGTGAATGAAAGACTATGAGCCTGTTTTATGGCAGAGGATCTCACCATCAACTAAGTAGCACTTGCTAGACAAGGGGTATGGGTGCCAAAACCCAGTGAATTGGGTGAGGCTGGGAATTGGTGTGTGTACCTGATGAAATGGGCCTCTTTTGAGGGTTTGGAACACCAATTGCATCTCCTTCTCTTTCCACTGTTGAAGAGCAGAGCCAATTTTGATTCCATTAGAAGTCCATCTAGAGGCTGCGGAGCTGAATTCACTTTGGGCCAATGGTGCACCAGCACTGGGGCTCCCCTACTACAAGCTGTAATCACTAAAAGAGCTAAACTTACTGAGCTGAGATCACTGAGTGCTGTGTTAACTAGTGGGGGGGTCTGAAGATCTATCGCTAAGTGGCTGGCAGAGCGGAGCAGTTTGCAGCACGGTTGGAGCAGCCCATGGAACAGTGAGTGGAGCAGAGTGGAGCTGAGCTGAGCAGTGTGCAGGATGGTTGGAGCGGCCCACGGAACAGTGAGCGGAGCAGAGAGGAGCAGTTTGTGGGATGGTTGAAGCGGTCCACGGACCAGCGAGCAGAGCGGTTTGCGGGGATGGCTGACGTGGCTCACAGGTCGGCTGGAGGAGTGGCACAGCTGGTGCAGTGGAGCCTTTTGTGGTGACGGTTGCAGCAGAACTCCACGAAGAGGCAGGGCAGTCGGCTCCGGCTCACGTAAGGTGCCCCTTAACACCCTGTGTGCCCTCACCCAATTTCCACCCAGGCTGTGGGGGTAAAACTCTGCAGATAAACTTTTGAACTCTGGGGCGGCACTGACCAGGGACAAAGACTTTTGGGTTATTGGACTTTGGGATGATTGGACTTAAAACCCTAAGGGAAAAAGGACATTGCCAAAACTTACTTGGTGGGTCTTTTGCTCATGGTTTATGTTTGTGGTGTTTCCCAAATATGATGCCACATTGTTTCCCTCCTTTTTTAAAAGGATTTTGCTACATTCAGACTCTGTGCTTGCGAGAGGGGAAGTATTGCCTCCTAGAGGTGCCCGGGGGGTTGGTGTGTAATTGTACCATGTCACTGGGTGAGGGCTCGAGCCGGTTTTGCATTGCGTTATTGAAACGGAACCCCTGGATACTGAACCCAGCCCTTGTTGCTGCCAACTCAGAGGGACAGAAGGGTTACAAGTAAATGAATAATTAGGTCTGGTTGAAAGCAAATCAGTACACAGGCAGTGCAGCTTTTCTATCGACTGACTTTTTGCCACCTTGAAACACTTACATCCTTAGGTTTCTTGCCCAGGAGTGCTGTCTTAAATGGAGAGTTTGTCTTTCCTGTGTGAGAAGGAATGCTGGCCAAATTCTACTTGATGGTACACTGTTGGAAATGTGGAGTATTTTTGTTTCATTGTTTCCTTGTGCTCCCCCCTCTGTCTGCATCCACCTCTTGTCCTATACTTAGACTGTGAGCTCTTTAGGGGAGGGACTATCATTTTATCCTGTTTGTTCAGTGCCTAGAACAATGTGGTCATGCTATAATGCAAATTAATAATAATTAATAATAATTAATAAATGGAGTAACTGAAGTCTGGAATCATTGTGGATTTTAATGAGCAAAAATTGCTTGTCTGTCTTAAGCTGGGTGGGTGCAGAAATTTAAATTTGACTCCTCTTGGAGGCAGACATTCTGTGCTCACCCTCCAGGGGCTTGCTCTGCTCCCTCCCCACTGAGCCCTAGGAAAAGCTTGCTGCCCCCACCGCCCCAGCCCCAACAGGAACTTGCTCTCCTGCCCCCAACACGCACACACTCTGGCAGGAGCTCATTCTTTTCTGCCTCTGTGGCCTCGGGGCTAGAGAAATTCTGTGCCCCTGATGATTACTGGGCAGGGTGGGGTAGCCTGTGCCCCTCCTTGTCTCCTACTTGTGCACGCTCCTGGTCTTCAACCAGTGTCTTGGTTGTTTACCAGCACAATTACAAGAAGTAAAAGAAGACAAATAATGGGGTTTTTTTACTGTGAGGAGATAATACTGTAGTTCAGAGATCGGCAACCTTTGGCACGCGGCCTGTCAGGGAAATATGTTGGCAGACCGGGCTAGTTTGTTTACCTGCAGCGTCTGCAGGTTTGGCTGATTGCAGCTCCCATTGGCGGCGGTTTGCTATCCCAGGCCAATGGGGGCTGAGGAAAGCAGCGTGGGTCAAGGGGTGTGCTGGCCTTCACTTCCTGCAGCCCCCATTGGCCTGGAACAGCAAACCACTGCCAGTGTGACCCGCGATCGGCTGAACCAGTGGACTCTGCAGGTAAAGTAACCGTCCCAGCCCACCAGCGGATTTCCCTGATGGGCTGCATGCCAAAGGTTGCCGATCCTTGCTGTAGTGTAACAGAGGTCAGTATATTGTACAATGAGAGACTCTAAGAAGCAAGGATGAATGGTGTGGTGGTGAAGGTTGAATAGGAGTGCCACTGACCCCTTGTGAGACCTTAGAGAAGTCACCTGGCACTGCATTTCAAAACAGTGATCTCCTCTTGGTGGGTGCAACTTCACCTGCAAAACTTACACCTGAATTTTGCACCTGTAATGCAGCTATAGGTACAAAATGTGAGCAAATGCTGTTCCCCCCCCGAAGGAAATCCTGGATTCAGCCCTTTGAAAATGTACCCCTTAAATCTTCCTTGGTTTCCTTATCTGTATATGTAAAAATAAATGGGGGATCATGCTTCTGCCCTTAACAAGGATGTTGTGAGGCTGTTTCTGTTTTCAGGCACGTTGAGCTCCTGGAATGAAAGGCGCTATGAAAGTGGATGGTATACTTGTATCACAGGCACTGATGGGCTGGAGAGACATTTAGGTCCTAATCCTTCAGGGAGCTGAGTTAATCATGGGAACAACTAACCTAGAGGTGTGGTCAGGGCCGGCTCCAGCTTTTTTGCCTCCCCAAGCAGCAAAGCAAAAAAAAAAAAAAAAAAGATAAAGCCGATTGGCGGCACTTCGGCGGCAGCTCAATTGCATCACTTCATTCTTCTGCAGCAATTCAGCGGTGGGTCCTTCGTTCCCTCTCTTCCTCTTTGGCAGCACTTCAGCGGCAGCTCAAAGAGGAAGAGAGAGACTGAGGTACCCACCGCTGAATTGCCGCCAAAGACCCAGATGTGCCGCCCCTTTCCATTGGCTGCCCCAAGCACCTGCTTCCTTCGCTGGTGCCTGGAGTTGGCCTTGGGTGTGGTAGATTCTCTTTTATCTGAAGACTTTAAACCAAGACTGACTGTCTTTCTAAGAGAGAGGCTCTAGCTCAACCAGCAGTCAGAGGCTTGATGCGGATACCACTGGATGAAATTCTCTGACCTGTGGGATACCGGAGGCCAGCCTAGATGATCATAACCATCCCTTCTGGCCCTAAAGTCCTTTAGCATATGTGGAACCCCAGTGAAATCAAAGGTACTCTGTTCCCACAGAGCTCATTGCAGGGCCAGGGCCTCACTTCTTGGCATTTATTGATCTCCTGAGTAGTGGTTTAAAGTTTTTAGAATAAAACCAATTTTAAGATATTGGTCTCAATTCTGCCATCAGCCATGGCTGTGCCTCCCCGTTGATCGTAATGTAATTTCAGGGGCATAATATAGGGCAGAGTTTATCCCAGGATACCTGATCCAAATTTTAAACATTCTTTGTAAGTATAATTACTAGATCTGCAAGTGAGAATCTGAAGTCACAGCATGGCCCCTGATTTGCACTCTTGAACCCTGGAGCACAAAAAGTTCACAGTTCTCTTGAAAGGCCTTTCCACAAGCATGATTTTCCATGTTGCATGTTTCAGAGTAGCAGCCATGTTAGTCTGTATCCGCAAGAAGAACAGGAGTCCTTGTGGTACCTTAGAGACTAACAAATTTATTTGAGCATAAGTTTCCATGGGCTACAGCCCACTTCATCAGATGCATAGAATGGAACAGATAGTAAGAAGATATATATACATACAGAACATGAAAAGGAGGAAGTTGCCATACCAACCCTAAGAGGCTAATTAATTAAGATGAGCTATTATCAGCAGAAAAAAAAACCTTTTGTAGTGATATTTTTTCTGTCGCTTTTTAATTGACAGCAATATCCTCAAAAACGATGAACCTGTGTTAATGATAGTCAGGTTAGTCTGTTTTTCTATTTCAGGTTTTGTTTTTCTTGATTTGCCAGTATCTAAAACTCTGAATGTAAAACAACCTTGTATTTTAAACAGAGATTTCTTCCAAAGGTCTTCTCAAAAGGAGCTTTGTTTTTTAATGTCTCTATAATAGCTTTATCATAGCATTGCAGCCATTGTAGGAGGAAGACCTGTTATAATAATGAAATAAACAACAAGTTACAACCTTCCCACAAACAAAGGAACCATTGGCATTTATTTGCCTGTAATACACTATCTGCCTAATTACCTGGTATACTAGGGGTCCTACATGAGTTACAACAAAATAACAAAGCAATGGAAGTATAAGCCATGCTCACATAGCTTATGTTTTCCTGCTAATACACATCTTCATCATCTTCTTCTGTCAGTTTATACAGCTGTGAATATCTTGCATGGTGCCCATTCAACCTATCCCTTTCATTTAAAACATGATAAAAGCAGTTTTGTTTGCAAAAACAAGGGGACTGGAATATTGGGTTTTGGAAATCAGACTATAAAAGCTAGGAATTGGGAGAGCTTGGGAGAAACACCACCTATGCTGAATAGATTCTTAGAGCAGAAGGGACTATTATGATCTAGTCTGACCTCCAGCATAGCGCAAGCCATACATTTCACCCTGTGATTCCTACATCTAGTTCAACAATTTGAAACTGACCCAGAGAATAACTTTTAGAAAGACATCCAGTCTTTATTTAAATACTCCAAGTGACAGAATTTACCACATCCTTTGGTAATCAGTTCCAGCAGTTAGATACACTCACTTATTTACATCTTATTTCCTATTTGAACTGTGGTGGACTTAAACTTCCAGCTATTAGATCTCGTTGCAACTTTGTCTGCTAGATAAAAAAAAACCTTCCGATAGGGTGACTTGCTTTTTTAAATGAATTCTTCCAGCTGGTCAAACCAGTGAGCCACACATGACTGGTTTAATTAAAGTCCATAGTACAGAAAACAGCACCTAACATAACTAAAAAGTTCTACCCTTCCTTGAAAAGTTGTGAACTAGATATGGTGGGTCTGTGTGAAGTAAGCTGGTGGTCTCCATACAGTTCCTAGTGGACAATCATCCATGACATGCAAGCCATCACTACAGCTGGCACTATATAGATCCCTGGTAATAAACCTCAACAGAAGGAACCCATGGATCCTTGTTGTAATATGTCTGTGATTTAATTAAATAACTTCAGGGCTAATTTCTGCACCTCCCTTTACAATCCTAGTAATCTAATCAGGGATGCAAATCACCTTGGATTGCACTAGAAGCTTTTAGTTCTTTTGACAGAAGACCTCAGCTGCTTTGATAAGTACTGGAGACAGAAAAGAGTTTACAATCTAAACAGACAAGACAGATAGAGGATAGAGGGCTGGGGCGTAACTTACAAGGGTAGCCACTTGGGGGCTGCTCCATAGCTTCACCATCTAAGAAGTCACTCCACTAAAGTAAGATACCCAAGCACATCTCTCAGTGAGGGTGTGGAGATGCTGGATCAGAGGCTGAAAGAAAAAAAATCTGATCTCTTTGCTGTTTGTGAATAAAGATTTAAAGTCTGGTTGTTCTGGAGAAACAAACAAACAAAGTGGTTGTCCCAATTTTCAGATTGTGGTTTCAATCTCTCAAATAAATTTAACTGAAATATTGCTGCTCCTGTAACTGCCTAGAGGTATCTGTGTCTGCATTCTCTCTGCTCAGTTTTTGACTATTATGCTGGGGTTTCTCTTTTTATTCTTCCGTTTTTAGTGTCTCTCTACACCTTTCCTTGGTCTTATGTTTAGTTCTGTGTTTACATTTGGCCTGAGACTATGAATGATAAATCAGGCTATATAATCATTTTGTTTCTAATTTAAGTAAAAACTGTAATAAAACTCATTTGAAATCCAGATCAGATCATACAAAATATGACATGTCTGGTGTTGCCTCTGCTGTTGCTGACTTCTCAAACTGTCACCCTGTCTAGGAATTAAAACTAGGCAAATAACTGATTTTTTTTGTTTGCTGGCAGTTCCAGATAATAAAATAATAATAATTAATAATAATTCTCAGTTTAGGTCAAACCAAATAAACAAAAAATTCCAAAAAACTTTGGCAAATCAAAAGAATCCATTTTAGGGTCAAACAAAACACATATATCCAGACTACCCGCCATATCAGCAGGTAGCAATCAATTTTTCGGGGATCGATATTTTGCGTCTCATTTAGACACGGTATGTCAATCCCCGAACATGCTCCCGTTGACTCCGGAACTCCACCGGAGCGAGCGGCGGTAGCAGAGTCGACATGAGGAGCTGCGGACGTCGATCTCGCGCTGTGAGGACCCAAGGTAAATCGATCTAAGATACTTCGACTTCAGCTACGCTGTTCTCATAGCTGAAGTTGTGTATCTTAGATCGATACTCACCCCCCAGTGTAGACCAGCCCATAGTTCAACCCCAAATGTTTTATTCCTGGGCCATTTTTAAAGGACCAGATTCACAAGATGGCTGGAGAAGGAAGTGGTACTCAGCTGGAATGTGGGAGACCTAGGTTTGAACCCCCTACTCCTAAGTTAAAGCCCCAATTACCAGTCCAAAGTGTATTCTGAAGGGAGCACCTTTCAGTCTCGCCTGTTGAACTGTGTATAAACTACCTGACTAGTTATTAGGTCAAAAGGTGAGCATGAAAATCAATATAGCCTGGTGGTTAGGGCACTCATCTATGTTCAAATCCTTGCACAAGAGCAGGGATTAGAACCTGGGCATCTCAGATCCCAGGAGAGTGCTCTCCTCACTGGACTAAAAACCAGCTATGAGATGAGCAGTGCCTCCTATAAGCCACCATTTTGTGACTGTAGGTAGGGGGAAAAACCAATTCTGGGTGAAACTATTCAGCAAATGTGTGTCAAATTATGTCACTCAGCCTTTCCTCCCTCCTGCGTTACCCATGACCCTCCTCCCCTTTTGCAACTTTTACTCATTTCTGGCTTCTGTGCAATAGGATTTCCCCCCCCTCACCCCCCAGCCTGGTTATGCCACAGCTGTGGGAAGAGCCTTTGAGCCTCTGGACCCTGCTTCAACATAATCAGGCTGGTCTTTATAATGCAAGATCAGAGCAGATGGTGGCCCAGTCTGAAATATATTCTGAAGCAGAAGGAAGCTGTGTGAAGATGTCTTTTGTTGTCTGGAAGGCTTGAGGTAATGTGGAAGAAGCGAGATCAAATGCATGGCTATTGACCATTTTTCTGTGTTAGCAGAGCATGGTTCTGTTAGACAGACTGCACTGTGCTCCCAGAAATGTGTGTGAATTTCATGTGAACCTTCATTGATTTTCTTACAGATTGCATTAGTTCCAATCACAAAGAAATTGTGTCTCCTATATAACTAATGCAAACCTACAGCAAACATTTCCCTGCAGACTGTTTTTCCTGTAAAATGCAGAAACTCAAATACTTCTGGGAGCAGCCCTGAGTACTTCACACATCCTCCTCTTTTATAGATATCACAGACGCTGCACCAGTCAGCCCTGATGATATTAGTAAATGCCACTGTTACTTCTCTTCCCTCAAACTAACCCAGGAGCCGGCAATTTCAAACAGGGAAATGTGGCAAAACTACATCGCTGAAATCTAACAGAGCCTTCATTTCATTAGACAGATTTTTAGTTCCCCAGAAACCTGGAGCTCTGGTGTTTGCTTAAAAAGGCAACAGTCCCCTATTTTGTCTTTAGGTGCAAAGAACTGAGGGACAGATCTTCAGCAGGTGTAAATCAGCATTGCTCCACTGAGGTCAAGGATGCCAGCCGAGGATCTGGTCCTTAATATCTTCACTGTCTGACTATGCTTTTCAGTGCAACTGTTTCTTTGCAATGTATGGTTCTTTCAGGATTTCTAATTGAGTGAGGTGCTAGTGAAAGGTGCCAGCAGGGCAGTGCCTGGGGGGGGTGCAGGGCCCAGGATAAATCAGCCCCCACCAGCTTGGGGGCCTCATTCTGCATCGGCGGCTGGGCTGGCGGGACAGATCCAGCCTGGTGCTGGGCCACCTGCTACGCTACCACGCCTCTTCGTTCTTCGGTGGCAATTCGATGGTGGGTCCTTCACTCCAAGAGGGACTGAGGGACCCACGGCCAAATTGCCACCAAACACCCAGACATGCTGCCCCTTTCCATTGGCCGCCCCAAGCACGGTGTTATTGTTGACCATAGCGCCATGGCGATTCAGGGTTCCGGCCAGGGTGGGAGACTTGCTGCATCAAAATGTCAGCGGCTGAGCCGGGCGCTGTCTCTGCTAACTGCCAACAAGATGGTGGGTCCTGCGGAAGTGATGGATTCGTCTTCTGGGACTGACCGTGCAGCAGCCCACGGGGTCCCCCAAAGTGCGGGGCCCTGATTTGCCCTTCCCAAGGGATGGCTCTGGGTGCCTGGCTACTTCACCTCTGGAGTCCCACCACAGAAATGACAATGGCAATTCTTGATTTAGTCCTAAGCAGGGCCAGCTCCAGGCACCAGCCGAGCAAGCTTGTGCTTGGGGCAGCAGATTCTAGGGAGCGGCATTCCATCCAATCCTAGTTGCAACCACTGCCCTTTTTTTCCTTTTTTGGTTCGCTGCTCCTGCCGCCCTGTAGGGTGTAGCGGCATAGAGGAGGGGCGAGCCCTGATGGGAGCGGGCTGTGTGCTCCATCTGCCCCAGCTGGTGCCAGGTTTGCAGCAAGCCCGCATCCTTCCCTCTCTGCCAACCTTCAATTCACCTGCAGGCGGGAGCAGCGTGGAGCCAGCCCCCCTTCTCTCTCTCCCCCCCGCTCCTTCCCCCTCCCCGCCACTAGCCGGGGTGTGCACTCCGCTGCCCGGGGCATATCTGCAGCATAGGGAGTCTCACTAGCTAGCGCGACAGGGGGAGTGGCACTGAAAGTTTGCACCCTGGCTCCGGCCGCCTGCATGGGTTTTGTTGTTGTTGTTTGTTTTTTTTGCTTCACCGCTCCAGCCGCCCCACAGGTTTTATTGTTTTTGTTTTTGTTTTTTTGCTTGGGGCAGCAAAAAAAGCCAGAGCCAGCCCTGGTCCTAAGTGGAACACAGGATCTGGTCCAAGAGGTGAATATAGCTGAACTGCTCGGTAATAGCAAAGTAAATGTAAACATCCCTGTAGGGATGAAAATACCAAAGAAACCCCCATATTAGCATTAACTTCAAAAAAGGGAACTACACCAAAAACAAGGAAGCCAGTTAAATGGAAAGCAAAAGTAACAGTGGCAAAAGTGAAATGCCTGCAAGCTGCCTGAAAGCTATTTAAAAACACCATCATAGATGCTCAGACTAAATGTATACCCCAAAGCAAAAACAAAAACAAAAAAACAATGAGGGCCAAAAAATGCCCCCCCAGCTAATCAGCAATGTAAAAGAGGCGGTTACAAGCAAAAAGGCATCCTTTAAAAATTGGAAGTCAAATCCTACTGAGTAAAATAGAAAGGAACGTAAACTCTGACAGGTCAAGTGTAAGAATATAATTAAGCAGGCCAAAAAAAGAATTTGAAGAGCAACCAGCAAAAGATACAAAAACTAATTGCACCTTTTTTAAGTACATCACTGGATGATCAAGATGCTAAAGGAGCACTCAGAGAAGACAAGGCCATAGAGAAAAAGCTAAGTGTATTCTTTGCATGGGTATTCACAGCAAAGGATGTGAGGGAGATTCTCACATGTGAGCCATTCTTTTTCGGTGACACATCTGAGGAACTGTCCTAGATTGAGGTGTCAATAGAGGTTTTGAAATAAATTGACAAATTAAACAGTAATAAGTCACCAGGAGTAGATGTCATTCACTGAAGAGTTCTGAACAAACTTAAAATATGAAATTGCAGAAGTACTTACTGTTGTATGTAACCTGTCACTTAAAACAGCCTCCGTATCAAACGATAGGCGGGATACTTAATGTAATGCCAATTTTTGAAAAGGGCTGCAGAGGTGATTCTAGGAGTTACAGGCCAGTAAGCCTAAATTCAGTACTGGGCAAATTGTTTGTTTGAAACTGTAGTAAAGAGCAGAATTATCAGACGCATAGAGGAAAACAATTTGTTGGGGAAGAGTCAGCATAGCTTCTGTAAAGGGAAATCACGTCTCACCAATACATTAGAATTCTTTCAGGGAGTCAACAAGCATCTGGACAAGGGAGAGGCAGAGATATGGTGTACTTGAAATTTCAGAAAGTCTTTGACAAGGTCCCACACCAAAGGTTCTTAAGCAAGCTAAGCAGTCATGGGATAAGAGGGAAGGTTCTCTCATGGATCAGTAACTGGGTAAAAAGATGGGAAACAAAGGGTGCTCCTTTAGCATCTTGATGTCCCTGGTGGGCTGTGGAATGAATGGTGTCAGACTGACACCTGTGGAGCCTGAAGCTCTCTTTCTACAGAAGAGGCACAAGAAAGGGTCAGTTTTCACAATGAGAGAGGTAAACAGCACGGTCCCCTAGTGATCCATACTGGACCTTTGCTATTCAACATACTCATAAATAATCTGGAAAAGAGGGTAAACAGAGAGTTGGCAAAGGTTGGAGGCAATACAAAATTACTCAAGATAGTTAAGTCCTAAGCTAACCGCAAAGAGTTTCAAAGGGAACTCACTAAACTGGGTGGCTGGGCAACCAAATGGCAGATGAAATTCAATGTTGATAAATGCAAAGTAATGTACATTGGAAAACATAATCCCAACTATACATGTAAAATGATAGGGTCTAAATTAGCTGTTACCACGCAAGAAAGAGAACTTGTGGATAGCTTATCAAGGAATAACAAAAACCAATGACTGGAAGCTGAAATCAGACAAATTTAAATTAGACATAAGGTTCAAACTTTTTACCATGAAGGTGATTAACCATTGGAACAAACTACCAAGAGAAGTGGTGGATTCTCCATCTCTTGATGTCTTCCTATCCAGACTGGATACCTTTCTAGAAGGTATGTTTTGGCCAAACACAAGGTGTTGGGCTTAATAGCTTGGTAAAATGTAATGGCCTGTGATATGCAAGAGGTCATATCAGATAATATAGTGGTCCCTTATGGCCTTAAACCCTATGAATCTATGAGAATATGGGATTAAATATAGTGATATTACTATAACACCTGGATGTCCCAACCAAGATTGAGACCTCATTGTGCTAGTCACTGTACAAATATATACAGCAATAAAAGAATAGTCTCTGCCCTGAAGAGTTTTCAATCTAAATGGACATGTCAGAGAGAAATGAAGTATTGTCCCCATGTTTGAATGGGGAACATAGGAATATAAAGTCATTTGCTCAAGGTCACAGAAGACAACTATGGAAAAAGTGGATCTGAATACAGATTCTTTGAGGTCCAATCAAGGTGCCTAACCAGAAGATTATACTTCCTCTCAACTGTAAAGAGCCCAAAGGTTTTGAAGAGGAACTGATTACATTAGGTTCAGTGTTCCATTCTGAAAGTTTGACTTCAGAGAGAGTAGGATGGGATCCTCTCTGGCAAACAGTAGCTGCATTCAGTGTACCCTCTTAGCACTCATGGAAGGACTCAACCGTAGGATAAGTGAGGAAATTCAAATCAGAGTCTGACACACAATCCATAAATCAACCAGCAGTACCAAGGTATTATGGCAAATAATACTTTATCTCATGTACTGATCTGACAGCCTGGTAATTGCTTACAATGGACTGTCACCCATAATTTTGACATGTCTTGCTCTTGTTGGTTACAATCTTAATAATGACTCAAATGCAGAGCTTGAGTTTAACTTTCAGTGTTCGCTTCTTTAAAGAGGGAACTCTTTCACAGAGGACAAATAACATACAGATAATATGCCATGCCAGCTAATAAGGTAATTTAAATGCAAATTATATGAAGGTATGTGAAAATTGCTGCTTAAAAAAAAAAAGAAAACTTGCAATTTAGCAAAACATATTTTTAAATGATTCCAGATTAAGCCCACTGATGCCAAGTTTCAGCTCCCATGATGGTGTTTTTTAAGGACGAGATGTCAACCCGCTTTGAAGAGGGATTTTCTAGTGGGCAGGTTGATAGCCTTAAGGACAGCAGTGGGAATAGCAACTGTGTAATTGATTTGAGATAAAATATTCATATTCCCCTGTGATCAGGCAGCGTGATACCTTTCTTAACCCATATCGCAGCTGTCCTTATTAAAGCCAGCATTGCTTAATGTGCACTTAGTTTTTGAATGGCACAGGATCACCTGTCACTTTTCTGGTTGGCTTTTTTCTCTAGCTCCAAAGGTTCTTCAGATATTTTACAGGATCTGGAGAGCTCTGGATCTTAGCACAAGACGGAGTTCTCATTGAAAAAAATGACATCCTGAGTTAGCTCTCAGAGGATAAATTTGGAACAGCTCCTCTTATGTGAAACACTGAACAATTAGATGTAATCATTAGGTGATGGTCAGGACCCAGAAATAAAGAAGCATCAAGAGCATGCCTGTAATATACTAATGTGCACATTGTTTTAAAAGTCTGAAAGTGCATTAAAGCTAGGCATCTCAGCAGGAGGTTAGTGAAGGAGTTTCTTTATACCTCTCTCTACATAGGTCCCCAACTCATTTTAAAGATGATGTTGTGAATGTTAAGTAGCCTGGGGAGAGGGCAAGCTGTCACATTGTTGCAATATAAGTTAATGGCTCTTCAGTGCAATAGAAAGAGATACATGCATCATCTCCAGGATGGCAGTTTTGATCTTACTAAATT
The DNA here is from genome assembly GCF_007399415.2 of Gopherus evgoodei. NCBI lineage: Eukaryota > Metazoa > Chordata > Testudines > Testudinidae > Gopherus > Gopherus evgoodei. The sequence continues at coordinate 351,949,830 of NC_044322.1, forward strand.
GCTAATTATTAATAATTGCTGAGCCTTATACATTGTGCAAAGGGAGATTATAACTAATATGGATTTGTGGGGGGAAGGGACTCTATATTCTCTAAGGTATAAGCCTCAGTTGTAAGCCTGTAGTAGCTTGGTTGCCACTGAATTCGGCGAAAGATGCTGGTGTTGCCCATAACAACCGTTGCTAAGCGACAGTTGCTGGCATGCAGAAGGATTGAAATTGCTGCAGATTATGGGCCTATTTATCATAGTTGTACGAATAGTCTTGTTAAGGAAATGCATGACATATAAATTTAGCGTGCACATGATAGAAATGTCATGCATACATTGCGAGAGGAAATTGTATTATAGGAGGAATATTTGTGAATCATGAATAGTTGTCTCCGTTTGTACTTATCTGTCACTGCTTTTGTGGTTTCTGGTTAAAACTTCCAGGGGAGTCTATAAGACAGCGATTAACTGCTTAAGAAATCTACTTTTTATGGAAGTGCCTTTCGGAAGTGGGAGAGAAATACTGACGTCAGTGTTACATATTATTATTGGGTAGTAACTCTGTTACAATGGTATAAAAAAGGAGTGATTCCTATTAATTCCAGTGCATTTACTAAGGCTTTACCCTGGTGTACAGTAAGAGCAGAATCTAGCTTCCTCAAATCTGTCTCTAACTGGCCACAGAATGAATGGCTTCTTTTCATTAGATCACTTTATTAGTAAATTACCACAGTCTTTCTGATATAATTCACTTCCTGGGGTGAAAAGAGTTTATGCCAATACTTGTTTTGCGTTTAATGGGCTCATTATGCTTTTAATCATAAAATTCATCAACGTTAATTGAACGGATTAGCAAAATGTAATTGGGGGGGGGAAGAGTACATCTCTGCTTTTTCCTATTGCTCCTTCACTTTAGCTGCTGCCTGAACATTAAATTCTCTTTCCCTATTACCCTTTCCAATTTGGTTTATCAACATAATCTCAGCATTCATATGGCATCTTAGATCGCAGGTTAATTCAAGTTCAGAAAAACATTATTGACCATTTGTTTAGTTTTTTATAATTTTTTGGTAAGGAGCCTTCTTGGTGAAAAATGCCTGCGCAATGGAAAAGACAGCGCAACCTAATTAATTCTCCTATGGTTGTTGCTAGTGAAGCTGTTAAGCACCTCCAACAGTCTTTGGGTTTCAGGAACTGAGCGCCAAGTTGTGCTGCTGCTGCTTCATTTTGTTGTGTGTGTTGGGGAGGCGCAGGTGTTCGTGGCCAGTTGTGAGTAAATTAAGTAGTGAATAGGTATCTCAGGGCAATTTTTCCTGTAGACAAGATCATTAAAGCTACCTTAGCTGCTTCAGGGTGAAATGGCATACCTGCCTCGCCATTTTCTTCACGGCAAGGATGCATTGTCACATTTTTGTAAGTCAGCAAGCAGCTGTAAAGATGTTTGAGTTGTATGTTAAATAAAATTAAATTAAAAAGAAAAACCTGTAAAGAGCCCAATTTCCCAACATGGGCTCCTTTAAATGTCAGCTGCGTTCAGATGAGGGCACTGTAATTGGTGGATCTCTTTCAGGCCACGAGACAGCACTCCTGGGGCTATGGAACATGCTGATCAGCAGAAAGGAGGCTCAGCTAGAGTCTTGCTTTACTGAGCACCAGATCCCTGTTGCGGCTGAACGTGCTTGATGGAGGACATGGAGTAGCTGAGTGAGCCAGGGGAAAAGTGGATCTAGTAGCTGTAAAGAGCAGGGGCAGGGAAGTTGGTTCTAAACTATTTTTCCGCTCCTCTGATCTGGCGCTATGGGCCAATGGCGTTGTGTGGAACAGATGTCGTTGTGCAAGGATTTGGGGTGTGGCTGCAGAGGTCATTCCACATTGGAAGATAAGGCCTTGAAGTTTAGGGCAGACCAGGAATCAGCAGCTTCTCACTTCCCTGCTGTTTGTAATCTTTGAATAAAAAGAATGCAATTTTTGCATCGAAGGGGTGAAATCCTTGCCCATTGAAGTAAATGGCAAAACTCTTAAGTCACTAGAACAGGAACTTGAGTCTTCTACATCCCAGGGGAGGTTCCTAACCACTATAGAGTCATTCTCATTCTCTAGCCCAAGGACAATTTAGTTACTTAAACAAAGTGGGACAGCTTCACAGGGGACACAAAAAGACCCACCCAAGAACATCCCAAAGCCTAGTGGTTGGGCTCCCCTCCTGAGAAGGGATGGAAGGCTCCAAATCAGGCAGAGCAGAGATGGAATCTGGTCTCCCACATACTGGGTGAATACTTTAACTTCTGGACTAAAGGTTATAAAGGAGGGTAGTCATGCCACCACCACTGCTACCATTTTGTGCAGGCCCTGATCCAGTCGACTTGCTCTAAGGCAGCCTCTGAGAATGCTACTGGATTGGGTCCCCCAGGGAAATGCCTAATTTAGGAATCCCACTGAGGCTTAGCCTGGAGCTAAGAGCCTGAATGAGGGACTTAGGAAGCTACACTCATGCCCACTGGCAATTTTTAGGCAACAAGGGAACTCTATTGGCAGAAACATAGGTACCTAGGGATGGCAGGTGTTCACAGGGTTAGGCAATAGCTGAGCTTCGGAGACATAGTGGTGGAAAGGCTCTGCAGGGTCCATTCGTAGCCACAGTCGTGGGGAACGTTTATGACACAGTCTCTGCATTTGCCAGAAGCAGGCTAACAAAGCAGCAATGTTTTATTGTCTTCCTTGGCCTCAACAGTTTTCCCGGCGTAATAAATGTTCTGTCTGGCTAGAATCCTATAACCATTTACCAAATAATTTTCCAGTAAGTTTTCCTTGTACCGTTCATGTCTGGATATTACATGCACGGTAATGTCCCAGCACCACCAATGTGTGAATGATAGCAATTGGTTTCAGCAGCGGCACTAAGAAGTGCCCCATTCAACAGCATCGGAGAGCTGATGATAATGATGTGAGAGCATGATCAGTCTCTATCACACAGAGGCTTTTCATGGCTGGAACAACGACGGCACCAGCAGTTCAGAACAACAGGGCTGGCTTATTTTGTGAGGCTCCAATATCCACCTCAGTGTGTGGCACCCAGGAAAGCAAAAAGAAAGCTGCAGCAGAAAGTAGGTGGAAGAAATATGAGAACAATGAGTAAATCTGGGAAAATGTAATACAAATCAACAGTGGTGCGTCAGCTGTTTAGCCCTGATCTTAGACTGAAATAGACAAATGGACAGTCCATGCACTTTAAATCATTGCCAATAAATTTACTACATCTTCCTTGGGGTTTTCCAGCCTCAGATGTTAAAAGTGACTACTGATTTGCGGTGCCCAATCTGTAACATTTTAAAGGGATCTGAGTTTCAGAGAGTGTTGAGCACTCAAACTGGGCCCCAAAAGTCACTTTTGAAATTTGAGGCCCCTATGTTTTTCTCCACATTGGGGAACTTGTATAGTCCAGCTCTCTATAGTATATGCACGCTTGCAAAGCTGAGAAGCATTATTATCCCTGCAGGGATGTGAGGCACAGAGTAACTTGCTCAGGGTCTCACAGGGAGTTTGTGGCAAAGCTGGCAACTGAACCCAGATCTCATGAGTCCCATTTTAGTGCCTTTCCTGTACTTGTACAGCACCTAACACAATAGGGTCCTCATCTGTGACTGGACCTCCCAGGTAGGGTGACCATACATCCTGTTTTGGCCAGACAGTCCCCTTTTTAAGCCCTGTCCCAGATATCCTGACTTTTTTCTTTTTTTTTTCAAAACTGGGCATTTGTCCCATTTGCACTTGCCAACTGATCATCAGCTGGCATGAGCAAATCAAACAAATGCCCAGTTTTGCCAAAAAAAAAAAATAAAAAAGGAATGTTCAGGAGGGTGAGTGGCTGTGAGATATTGGGTGGTGGGGCTCGAGCTCTCAGCCCCAGGCAACATGGGGTTTGGGTGGTCAGCAGGTGATACCAGGCGGTTCCGGCAAGTGGTGACGCCAGGTGACTTGGATGAGTGGTGTCCATTTTCACTTTAGGAGTAGCATAACCATATTTGCTAAGTGTTACAGTAATGTGAATAACTATAATAATTAACTAGAAAGGGTAGTTAATTCCCTCCTTTTAATAATAATTTTCTTTGTAAATTGGTTTAAGCAGGAACACTGGAGGAAATTAGAATAATATAGAACATTTCTCTCTCTCTCTCACACACACACACACACACACACACACACACACACACACACACACACATTGCTAATCATTTTCTGTCTTCTGCTGCTATTGGTTGAAAAATTGGAGAGGGTTCAGAGAAGATCCATGAGAATGATTAAAGGATTAGAAAACATGGCTGAAAGTAACAGACTCAGAGAGCTCAATTTATTTAGCTTAACAAAGAGAAAGTTAAGGAGTGATTTGATTACAGTCTGTAAGTACCTACATGGGGAACAAATATTTGATAATGGCCTCTTCAATCTAGCAGAGAAAGGTATAACAGTCCAGTGGCTGGAAGTTGAAGCTAGACAAATTCAGACTGGAAATAAGATGTAATTTTTAAAAACAAGGGTAATTAGCCATTGGAACAATTTACCAAGGATCAGTGATGGATTCTCCATCATTGACAATTTTAAAATCAAGATTGGGTGTTTTATAAAAGATGTTCTCTAAGAATTACTTTGGGGAAGTTCTATGGTCTATGTTATACAGGAGGTCTGACTAGATGATCATGAGTCCCTTCTGGCCTTGGAACCTATGAATCTATTGAAATTGTTACCCCCAAACTTTGTTCTCTTCCCAGAGTTGCCTCTGCTCGATCCTTCAGTGAAATGACACTCCAGTTTTAAATAATATCATTTTACACTTGATTAGCACCTTCCTCAATGTGCTTTGCAGGCATTCAGTCAGCCTCCTCCAGCACAATGCATGATGTGCAAATATAATTCCACTCTTAATACTAAAGGGTAGAAGTGAAGCAGGAAGATATTATGGATACCATGTGGTCCAAGCTCATATGGTGAGTCTACAATAGAGTTAAAATTAGAATCCAGATCTTGGGAAAAGATTTGTAAAAAACGATAAAAGAAATCAACAGATTTGTTTCATTCAAGATTGTCTGTGAAATGTTACTTTAATTTAAAAAATCCATTCTGGTGAAGGAAAAAGGCTTTTTAAAAAAAAACTTTTTAAAAAAACCAATGAAACATTCAGGAAGGGATTATTTAAAAGGAGTGTTTTCCCCTATTGAAATGAAACAAAGTTGTCCATTTCAAAAAAATTGTTGAAAAATTGTACTGAAACGAAGAAAACTTTTTGGTGGACATTTTCATTGTGGTCAAATAGGTATTTTCTGTCAAAAAAGAGTTTTGATGGAGTTGGTGTTTTTTTTTTAAACAAAACTAAAACATCTACTCACTCTGTTATCATAGAGATATCATAGTCTAAAGGTCTGAGTTTACCAACCCTGAGTTCTAATCCTGGCTCTGACAATGATTTGTTGTGTGAACCTGGGCAGATACTTACAGTTTCTGCTTTTGTTTCTCCATCTGTAAAAGGAGAATGACACTATTTACTTATCTACTATGGGGTCTTGTGAGAATAAGTGCTAAACATTATTATTATGGGAAAGAAAGCAATGTAACAAATTAGCTCTTTGAAAATGAATACAGAAGGAAAGTATCAGAGGGGTAGCCATCTTAGTCTGGATCTGTAAAAGCAGCAAAGAATCCTGTGGCACCTTATAGACTAACAGACGTTTTGGAGCATGAGCTTTCGTGGGTGAATACCCACTTCGTCGGATGCATGCGACGAAGTGGGTATTCACCCACGAAAGCTCATGCTCCAAAACGTCTATTAGTCTATAAGGTGCCACAGGATTCTTTGCTGCTTTTACAGAAGGAAAGAGACTTAGTCTAAACATGAGTAGGTGACATAACTGACTAATGCATCTAAGAAGATCATGATAAAATTTGGAATCTCTTAATACAGGTACACTGAGTAGATCTAAAGATGACGGGCCATATCCTGCTCTTGTTGCTTACTGTAATACTGGAACGCCAATCTGTCTTTGCACAGCACCTAGCACAACAGGGTCCTGGCCCTTGGCGAGGGTTCCTGGGCCCTATGGTAATACAAGTAATTAATGATAATAATATATGTTGATGGGAGATGGTTGGAAGAATTTGACCCCATCCATTTTGCGGTGTTCCTGAGTACATAAGATTTACATACCTTTCTTTGGCGAGAATCTCAAAAGCAAGTTAAAAATGTACGATTTTTTCCCCTTTTAAAGGTCAAAATCACAACCCAGAAATAAACTGCGGGATACTAAAGTAATGTGTTGATACAATCATTACCAAGTCGTTTCCCTGAGGTCCTACAGAATAGAGAATCAATGCATTAGGTCCTTGTCTTCTGAACCTTGGTCTCTAGAGTCCAAACAAAGATATTAATTTCATTTATCCACCTGCCTATGCCAGGACATGATATAATTCATAGCATTCTTCATAGCATGAGGCTTAGACACCTAGAACTGTTGAGCTATGCAAAAAGGCAGAGTGGATGCACTAGCTTAGAGTTTTTTCATGGTGCTTTAACTCTCCTGGACTGTCAGCAGATTGTTGCTGACATCCTCTTTTGCACAGCTGACCTCCTTTTGTATGAGCTTCTGATACATTTCAATAAAATATTAATTGAAAAAATCCTGGGTTAAACACAATGGGCAAGTTGGGGAGGACCCGAGTGCTTTTTATCCCTATGAATCTGGCCCAATATATCATTTAACTACCCAGCTGGGTCTGACTCCTTCCAAGGGGAGCTAGCTATTTTAAAAGTGAATTTAACAAGTGCTTGCAGCTAAGGCACTGGAATGGGACTCAGGAGCTCCAAGTTCAATTCACATGGTCTGCCACAGACTTCCTATGTGACCTTGGACAAGTCACTTAGTCTCTGTGCCTCAATTTCCCCATCTATCATTCCCCTTTCTTTTTATGTGGTAAGGTAAGAGGGTATCATTCCCCTTTCTTTTTATGTGGTAAGCTCTTCAGGGCAGGGACTGTCTCTTACCACATGTTTGCACTATACCTTGCTCAATATAGCCCCAATCTCATCCAGATGCTACTGCAGAACAAATAAGTAACTTGTCCTCTGGAGTTTAAAACCAGTTAATTATCCTTTACAAACGCTAAGAGAACATGGCTATTAAAGCAAACTTTCAGCCAAAGCTACCTGCATTTGTCACTACTACTATTCTTCTTCCTCCTTTAGTGAAGTAATATTTTCTACAGCAATGGGAGTTTTGTGTAAGAACTGTGCTCTGGCTGGAAACTCCATGACAACTGCATTGCCAGAAACTTGAACTGCTCAGAAATGTTCAGTTAAAAAAAAAACAGAAACCAATTTGGATCTGAATGTTCACAATCCTGCCACTCCCCCACGACTGCAATTTCCAGCCAGTTCTAGTCAGGAACTGCCTTCACGGCTGCCATTTCCAACTGACCCATAAGCAGTAGTAATATGTATAGGTGTGCTAGGCACCTTAGAGCACAAATACAAAGAGACCGTCTCTGCCCCCGAAGAGTTTCCAGTCCAAGGCCCAGATCTTGCTATTGACGGTGTGTCTGCGTGCTGTCAGTTGCAGGATTAGAGCCTAATTATAAAGACACCACAAGGAGTAAAGGTAAGAGACAATCAGAGAGAAAAGGAGAGGCGAATAAGGTTATAACACAATGTGATTACTAACCTCTGTGTTCCCTTTCATTGTGGCATGCAGTAATGGCTGGCAGATTCCCAAATATTGGCACGTTTCCTTGTCTTTTTGATGGGGCTCCTTGCACTAGGACATGAGTTTCATTGTTGCTTCCTGTGAGGGGGGGCTTATGTGTCCCATGCATGTATAAACCAGAAAAGGGTTACGCCCATTCACCTAGCAGAAGGGAGAAACTGACCCTTAGAGACTGCCTGAGCTGCCAGGCCTGGTGCAAATTCTAGCAGCTGCAACCTGCAGCTCATTACGCTTCTGGGAGGTGAATCTGTTGTGCCTCCTCTGTGAAGGGACACCCCCCCCCCAAAAAAGGGGGGGCTGAGAGGGATAGGAAAAGAAAGGGGGCTCGTAGGAGAGGAGAGGAGCTGCTGTCCTGTTCCCCCTAATTTCAAAAGCTCCCAATCCAGACTCAGGATAAGAGGAAGGAGTAACTGGAGGAATTAACTGCCTGCTCTGAACTAAGGAGGACTGTCCTTCTGCCAGAGACTGCAACCACAATGAGACTCTCTGCTTTTAATTATTCATTTGGGAGCAGGTCACACCTGCTAAGTTCTGTGCTGCTCCGTGTGTGGCATTTCATGCAGATTGTTTAATGAGCGAATTTCAATATCTGCAATTAATTTGCATATACAGGTTAACTTTGAGAAATAGGGTGTGGATTTAGTGTCGGTGAAAGGCAGCTGTGCTGAATAAGGGCCAGAAGGGACCAGTATGGTCATGTAATCTGATCCTGTGCAGAACATAAGCCAAAAACTTCTGAATCATGCCCATCACTTCTGTTTGAGCTACAACATTGCTTTTAAAAACTGAATGTTTTTTTTTACAAGTTTCTTTTAAAAAATAAGATGAACCAGAACATTTGTCTGGTTTTAAGCCAGGCAGTCCTCCTCTTCTAAGGTTTGTCCCCTGTCTGGTACTGAGACAAAACCAGATGTGATTTTGTCTGGCACTGGATGTGGGGACGTCATTTTAAAGAGCGCCCTCGTCCACCATGTCCCCACCAAGTGACCTCACTTGCTCTGCCAATAGGGGCAAGGCAGTGCGCTCTTCAAAATGGCATTTTCCATGCGATATGACTTCTCATGCATGGTTGGGGGAGAGCTCCCACCAGTGGAGTTGGGGTCACACAGGTCGTGTGCTGGAATGTCTGATGTTCTGCAAATGCACAAGTGACCACCCTAAGCCAAAGACGTGACTCTTCTGAATGCTTTGAGGACAGTTTCTTAAGCACTTTCCACATCAGATACAAAGCATACATGCTGCTAGCCTGCTGCTTTCTATCCTGCTGCTTTTCCCAGTTCTAGATCAGTGATTCTCGAAATCTCATCTACAAAACAATTGTTGCTGGTCAGAGACAGCTGGCCAGGCACATGATGATGGCCCCTCCTACACATCTGCCCATCTCTTCCTACAGACATCCAAACCAGACTCTTCATTGCAAAGAAAGGGCTGGATGCCTGAAGAAATGGATGGAAATAGTAGCAAAGGGATCATCATGGGGTTAACTGAGTTACCCAGAGTATAAGGGATGGAGCTATGGTCCACCCCTCTCTACTTCCTGTTTGTCAGTGGGAGCCCCCACCACCACCACCACCTGCCCATCAATTTGTTGTGATGCAATTGAACAAAGCAGCTCTCAGCTGTCGCTAGCTCTTCACGGTCCATTTCAGTAATTTTTCTGTATCCATGGCTTCTTTGGGGTTGGGTTAACTATTATACCTTCTGTCCTTTTAACTGCCTGCATTCTCCACCTTGTGTTGGGAGGTTGGAGCCCAAACCAGGTAGTGCTACCTAGTGGACCATGTCGCCCAGTGGGGAGAGTCAGTGGCTGCGGATAGGGGAATCTGGATCCCCCCTGCTCCACTGGGCTCCAACTCAGGGCCCTGTGAATAATAGCTTAAATGTGTGGCCCATGGGCAGGCAGCCTTTCGCCTGCTCCCTGGGCCACTTCCTACCCCGGCTTTGGTTCCTCCATTGGTGCCACTGGTCAGTTTCTGGATTCCCTCTGATCACACTCTGGAGTTACTCTATCAGCTGCGGCCCGTCATTACCAGCCTCTGTGAGATGAAGGGTCTATGGCAGCTTGGCAGTGAGGCCTGGTCTTGGCCACATGGAGCCCCAGCAGCTTCTCTGCAGCACACAGCTGCTCCGCTTCTCTGTCCACCCAGACTGAGCTGAGCTGCTCCTTTTTGAGCCCAGACACCAATTTGACCATGCCGTGCAGGTGTAGCTGGGCAGGGCCTTCTGGGCCCAGAGTTACCTGTAGTTACCTTATGCAATCTCTGTTAAAAGTGATGAATTTCATCCTAAGGTAGGAGTATGAGGCTTTGGCTAATCAAGGATTGTGAAATACACAGATATAAGACATCTGGGGTAGAGTTGGAATTTAGAACTCATAGGCTCTTTGCTGACAACCCACTGCACCCTTTCCTAGTCTAGGGCACTGTCAGGTAGTCTGTCTTTCTCCCCTCCTCCCAGGAGGTGACTCGCACTCTCGTTACACTTCCTTAAAGTGCTGAGCACTGTGGATTGACTCGGTAGAACAATTTTACTGAATGCAGCAAGCTATTTGGGAAGCAGTGTGACCTAGTGGAAAGATCACTGGCCTGGGACTCAGGAGACCTGTGTTCTAGTCATGGCTCTGCTGCTGGGTGACTTTGGATGAGTCTTAGTTTCCACATTTATAAAATGATACTGGCCGCCTCTGTAAAGTGCTTTGAGCTCTACTGAGGAAGTGCTATGTGGAAAATGTACTTGTTTACCTTGGAGGCTGTTTAGAGGAACTTTTATTTTAATATTTCACTACTCAGGTTAAATAACACACTGCATCTTTGAGGCTGTCTTAGAAAAATCTATTATCTTTAGTAGACCTGATCTGAGATTGAAACCGATGCTTTTTATAGCTTGATCTGTACACAAATTGGCACTTTAGAATACAAAAATGCTCCGTGTTTATTAATGTGCTCTACATTATTGGAAATTGTTTCAGTGCTTGTCATATATGTATTAGCGTGCATTTAGATTAGGTATTAGCATGTATTTAGATTGGTTATTCAGCACAGCGGCATTACATTTGACCATGCGTCACTTTGTTTCTAGGTCACAATAGGCGCCAGTAGTTGCCATAATAAAAGGATAAGGGGGAAAGAAGAGGGTGGATTCCTATTTTTAACATAAAAATAATTATAATTTAAGTTTTTCAGATATGAACAATGGTGAATGCAAGCTTAGATATCTGCCTGGTCCACTGGGGAACAGCTTTGACTTTGAAGTGCAGAACTGTATTCATATTCAATAATGAGATCTTTTTAAAGCGTGGCTTAACTGAGGTTTGTTGATTATTATTCTGCCTCATTGATAAAGATCCCAAACACACAAGAGTTTCAAATGATTTCACAGCTGATTTATATGCACAAAGCATAATTAGCATCATGTAATTTTCTTTGCTAGATTGATTCTCATTTGAATATCGAAAATGTCATTTAAAAAAAAAACTTTGCTGGTTGACTGAAATACTGAATTTAAATCATATCCCCAAAAATATCTTAAAAGAATCTCTCATTATTTCTGTTCACTATTCAAACCCTATTCTAAATACAGAATTATTTATTTCCTCATAGGCATTTTTATTATTCCCATCGCTATGGTAAGCACTAATTTATTTCACAACACCCCTGTGAGAGGGGAGGGTCAGATTTTCCCCATTTTACAGATGAGGAACTGAAGGCACAAAGAGATTAAGGTAAAAAATGTCCACTATTTTGGGGTGCTCTATTTGAGACACCAATGGCCTATTTTTTTCAGAGTACTTAGAATTATATAGCACTTACATTTAAAGCACAGCTCCTTTTAATGTGGGTGCTTGGCACTTCTGCATATAAGATTCCAGGATCTCAAGTTGGGCATCCAGAAAATGAGGAACACTGCAATTAGTGACCTGTGAAAAGTTTGGTTCAAATGACTTGTCCTGCATCACATAGGAGCCATGGAGCTAAGGCAGGGATAGAAACCAGTTCTCCAGGGTGGCATTTAACTAGAGCTGGTTGGGAATTTTCTGACTAAACTTTTTTTTGGAGGGGGTCAGAAAAATTGAAACCATTTTTTGGAAACAGCTGTCTTTGATTAATCTCCCAATTTGAACATTTTTTTGTGGTCAAATTGTCAAATTATCTCATTTCAACATTTTCAAAACAGTTTTGTTTTCTGGTTCAAAATGACTTTTCATTTTTAAATTCTAGTTCATTCTTAAATAACGAAAAATTGAAACAAAACATTTTGAAATAAAGGAAACATTTCAGTTGACCCGAAGAAGAGCTCTCTGCAGCTGGAAAGCTTGTTTCTTTCATCAACAATTTTACCTCACCACCTCGTCTCTTTAACTTTTTTAGATTATCAATTTGTGAAGATTTTTGACTTTTCATCTTGGTTTGGGATGGGAATAATTTCAAAATCTCATCTCAGAGCCGGCTCTTGTTTTTTTGCCGCCCCAAGCAAAAAGATTTTTGGTTGCTCCCAACCCCAGCCCTGGGCTCTTACCCCTCCCCACCACTATTGTCCTCCCCACCCGCACTCCCTGCTGCCCCAGCCCTGGGCTCTGTCTTTCCCCCCACCTGCACCCCCTGCCATCCCAGCACTGGGCTCCCCCCTACCAGTGCTGACTCTGCCTGCTATCCCCTCGCCTCCAGCTGGTCCGGTGCTGGCAGGGTCTGGGTAAACCCTCAGCCCAGGGTCCTTTCAGCCAGGGTTCCTGCCTCCAGGACCGTCCGGGACCCAGGAGGGCAGAGCCGGGGGACTGCCCCGGCAGGGAGCTGAGGAGCTGGGGCAGGGCAGCCCCAGAAAGAACAGAATCCTGGCGAGCGGGATACGGGTCCCGCAAGGCAGCGCCCTGCCCTCTATGGCCCCACTGCTGCTGTTGCTGCTGCTTCTGGCCGCCCTGCTGCGGTCCCTGGGTGGCTCGGGCTGCTTCACCCAGCCCCGGCTGCGGTGCTGGGGGGTGGCCACCCTGTGGCACCTGCAGGCAGCTCCGTGTGCCCCGCGGGGTGGCCCTCAGCATGAGTGTCCACCACTCGGAGCCTGCCCGGCCCAGCCACAAGGTGCGGGCACTGCTCCACCTTGGCGCGAACCACAGCAGCCCCAGGGCACCCCCAGCGCATGACGTGCTGCTGCTGCCAGGGCTGGCTCTAGGCTTTTGAGGCCTGAAACAAACAAAAAAAAAAAGATGGCCAGAATGCTGTCCTTGAAAATGTGCCGCCCCAAGCACGTGCTTTGTTTGCTGGTGCCTAGAGCCGTCTCTGTCTCACTCTCATGGGAAGGAAATGCCATATCCCGTACAGCTGTACATCTAAGTGCCCTGACTGTGAACTTGTGCTCGCTCTTCTGGCAGTCCCCTGTCTCGTGCACTAGAAACCTTCCATCTTGAGCAACAGATGAAGCCTGAGTCCTGCAGAAAACAGTCTCCTTCATCGTGCAACCCTCCTCCATCCTGTACGCTGAATGAGGCAGGGTTCCTGTGGAAAAAATAGCATTTGTTCATGTAATTAAGGACTGTAGTACACTGCAAATGCACCAGGGGACCAATTTACGGCTGCACAGGTAACATTAATTCTGGCCTTTCCTAACATTTGAATGCTTGGCTTTGCAACCTTAAAGCTCTTTAAATGTATTTTTGTGGATAATTATCTTTGTTTAAAGCAAACAAAAAACACTAAAGTTCATTATGTGCTGGGCATCTGTTTTTCAAGGTTTATTTTTACCAGTGTTTGCGGTCTATGTAGATGTCCAAAAATATGGGGCTTTTAGGGCTTTCTCTTTGTCTATTCTGCAATGAGTGATCTCTTTGTAATGTTCCCTAGTGTGCTATAATGTAGTGCTGTTTCAGCATATTAAAGCACACAGGGCAGGGGCGGCTCTAGGTATTTTGCCACCCCAAGCATGGCAGGCAGGCTGCTTTCAGTGGCTTGCCTGCACTGCAGGAGGTCCGCCGAAGCCGGGGGACCAGCTGACCCTCCGCAGGCATGCCGCCGAAGGCAGCCTGCCTGCCACTCTCGTGGCTACTGGCAGAGCGCCCATCGCGGCTTGCCGCTCCAGGCACACGCTTGGCATGCTGGTGCCTGAAGCCACCCCTGACACTGGGGAACGTTTAGTGCACACCAGCAGGGTCCACATAGACCAATTAATAGGCAGCACATTAGTGTGCTTTAGAATTTACACCCCTGTAATCCTCATTACTTGCGCTGTATAGATAATCCCTTAAATACAAGTAACCATTTATGAATGAACACTTTAGCTAATGGAGTACCTGATAGCAGTAGCAGGTTGTCATCCTCTTTGGTGAGCAGCACTAGAGGGGAAGGGATGCTTGGCCAGTGGTTTTCAGAGATATTTGCTGACAGCAGAGGAATGTCAAGACTCAGGATTTTTGGGTTCCATTCCAGGCTCTGGAAGGGAGTGTACTCTAGTCCACAGTTCTGTCTCTGTTCCCCTTAATCCTCAAGCCCTGATCACTTCTCCCTTCTAGCCTGACCGTGTCCTGTATCACTCCCCATCTCACTCTCCTCCATGGGCTCCCTGTCTGAGTCCCCATCATGCCTCCTCATTCCAGTCTCCTTACCCAGATAGCCCCAGTCTCCTTGTCCAAACTCAGCTCTTCTCTCCCCTTATCCCAGCTTCCAGTCTCAATCTCCTCTCTAGAGTCTTTGCCCCAACCCACTCCTTTCACTCCCCCTCCACCCAGGTCCAGCTCTTGTCCTCTCTGCATTAGTTTCAGGCAACTTCCTCCTCCATGCTGCCTGGAGACCAATATACGCACAGAAAAGACAGTCTCCCTGCTCTCCGTTCCTGTGCCCAATGGCCTCTGCAGAGTCCAGACACATGTAGTAGCTGTGAGTGGATGGAGCATTGCAGACAGAATCTTTAGGGAATTTAGCTGCCAGACTCCAAGAAGTCTCTACTGACCATGTTCCAACTGAGACTTCACAGACTTGGCCAACTTTTCACAGGAACAGCAAAAGATAAAGCCCTGATTCCAGGGCATCCCATGCTCTGTGAAGTTTCAAACCCTTGCTCCAATGCATGGAGGTGCTAGAGTTCCTCAGCTACACAGTTGTAAGATTTTTTTTAACATAGGCAGAACAGCATTTTTTTTTCTTAACCTTGTTTTCTGAAATGGCTGAATGGTTTTTGCTGAAGCTTTTTTAAAAAAAAGATCAAATGGAGGCAGATGGCTAGCATTGAAAATGTCATCCCAAAGCAAGGGCTTGAAATTTCACAGAGCGTGGGATCCCCTGGTGTCAGGTGCGTACTTTTTGCTGTTCCTGTGAAAATTTGGCCACATTAAAAGTCTGTGAAAAGTCTCAGTTTGAACGTGGTCAGTAGACTTCTTGGAGTCTGGCAGCTATAACCAACTGAAAAGAATAGGAGTACTTGTGGCACCTTAGAGATTAACAAATTTATTGTAGCATAAGCTTTCATGGGCTACAGCCCACTTCATTGGATGCATGTCAAGAGAGGCTTATAATGGGAAGTATCAGAGGGTAGCCGTGTTAGTCTGGATCTGTAAAAGCAGCAAAGAATCCTGTGGCACCTTATAGACTAACAGACGTTTTGGAGCATGAGCTTTCGTGGGTGAATACCCACTTCCTCAGATGCATGCATCTGAGGAAGTGGGTATTCACCCACGAAAGCTCATGCTCCAAAACGTCTGTTAGTCTATAAGGTGCCACAGGATTCTTTGCTGCTTTTATAATGGGAAGTGTTGGTCAACCTTAATGATAGGCCTATAATACATGCAAGGTGCTCTTAAAATTTTTATTCTATTTTTTTCCTTATGCAAAGGGATAAACGGGAAAGGTCTGGGTGCTTCCATGTCTGAGCTGTGTCTTGTGCATTGGTCAGGCATTGTGTAAGCAGATCTCAATTCATGACCTCTTTTATGTTTATCAAATGTGATTCTTAACCTGGTGACATCAGCCCCTTTTTAGAGGCGAAATGGAATTAATTTTCCAATCTGTCTCTGCTGTGGGCTTCCCTCTGGCTAGAGAATTTCTCATGCAGTGTAGTGGGTTTTTGTTATGTAGCCCCGTTTACACCTCGGGTCAGATTTCAACCACAGCCTATGAGTGAAATTGAATTTATTCTCTGAACTCCCCCTCTCTTGGATGATCTTTATTGTGCATTAGTCTTGATGTTACTAAATGGAAGCAAGATTTAACAGGATGAACAGTATATACACTTCTGTTTCGATGTGGATGAAATACAGTTCAAAAAAGGGCCTGTTTAATGTGTTATAGAATTGCCAACCCTGTGCATTCTGATGGGTGTCCTCTCTTCTCCCCCCGCCCCCACCCCGAATCATGAGATTGGCTTAAAAATCATGAGGTATTACAAATATTAAATGTTTTACTTTTTAATCTTTCCTTCTGGTTTTTCAGCCTTTAGGGTTCACCTTTTCAAACCTTTCTCTGTAACCAAGAAGGCTAGAAACTTTAGGGTTTTTTCCAATGAAAACTGAGCTTTTCTGATAATCCCGTGACTCCAGAAGCTGAGGCTCTAAGAAAACAAGATAAGCAAGTGCTACAAAGCAGAAAGTCCTGCTTGAAAAGGTGGTGAGCTCCCACTGGGGTTGGGGAAGGGTGTGTAACACAATGGCACATGCTACCATATTGCAGTACAATGTGGCAGTGAAGGCACTTTGACCCCATGCACAGACTGAAATGCCACGTTCTGTCCTTGCTTCTCTGTGGTGTGCCATAGAAGGGCATATGGAGCTGTAATATCCAGGTAGGGTGCTCTGATGCAAGCACTGCTCTTCTCACCAATGAGTCCCAGGTCAGTCGTTTAATCAGCAAGCCCACCTTCCTCTGTGTAATACTATGTGCTCCCTGGTTGCAAAGTTACTGAGGGCAAGGCCAGTGCTTTCAAAAGTGTCCAGTGCTTCAGTTTTTGGATGACCAACTTGAGATGTTTAATTGTCTAAAGTTGGCCACCTAAAGCTTGAGGGCATCCAAAATTAGTGTGGAGTCCCTGAGAACTTTGATCTGACTGTTTAGAGCCAGAAGTATGGTTCCCATATCTCTGCAGGAAACAAACTGCTGAATACACAGTGCAGTCCATTATATTATCTCGAGACAAATTACTGGTTTCATAGTATGCAGTCAAAGGATTTGATGCCTTAATGCAGGGAACATAGTGGTTGGATATTGGCAGAGAAGGGTGGTTATGCATCTGTGCGCCAAGGAGGATCTGCCAAAATGTGCTCACTGTTGGGTCCCCAAGTTGATTTTGGAAGCTGAAATTTTTTTGCTGAGCTGGCTGGGGTGTTCATGCATTTGTGTATCCGAGTTGCGGCTCTTCACACACACCCAGGGAGCCTTGTAAATCTCAGTTAGAATACAATTGTTGAACTGAAGTTCAACAAGAACTAGATTTGGAAGCATGTGTAATGGGGTGAAGTAGGCAGGTAAACAAGAATGGCTGTACAGAGAAATGGGAAGATTGCAGAAGACGTACCTGTTAGCTGTCCCTGCTCTGGGCAAAGACTGAGAACTGGAGTCCTCTGTTTCAGCAAAGGAGTGTACAGCATGGACTGTGAGGGGGCACAAAGGGCTATAAAGCTCATCCTAGGCTGGATGTATGAAGGCTCCTTTACATTATGCTGGCTGCCAACAATCCCAAATCATTGGAACTGCAGCAGAGGATTAGCTGGGCATGAGAAAGCCACGGGCTATGCCCTGCTTTGCACCAGTCATATCCCCTACTGGATTAATTCCTCTGTGGCTCAGTATACCAGTTTCTGCACTACTTTGCAGTTTTAGGCAGGAGCGATGGTCACTATAAGTATTTCTTTAGAGAGGGAGACATGTCGTGGGGTGCGAGGTTTTCTTTATTTTTGCACTTCTGTCATATGCACCTGGTAGGGCTGGAGGAAGTAAGTGTGTTTATGAGCTTGCCCACAAAAACAGTGGTCTGTTTCCAATGCTACTTCTCCTGACCACGCTATAAGTTAACCATGAAAGTGCTTTGTCTGCATTCTATTTAAAAAATACAAATTTCAAAGGCTGTCGTATAATAACCATAGCTTGCAGACTAACTCAGACGTATGGTGCAGGATAGCAGGCAAAGCTTAGGATAATGTGAAATAAACATTGAAAAATTCTGCAGTAATTTTCCCTGAGAAAGGGGACAAGGCCACCCAGAGACAGATCCTCACCTACGAAAGTCATGGCCAAATTCCCATTGTGGAACATGATGCCAGTGTATGGGCCCAGTTTTCATGTGTGTAAGGCACTCAAGAGGTGAGAAGACTAATATAATTGATAAGTATTTTATGAGTGAAATTAGGCACCTGAGCAGCTAAATGGGCACTTAATTTTAGACCCTGGAATTTACAGACTTGGCCTTTAGACTTCAAGGCACGTGCTCAACATATCCAGCTCCTAGGCTGTTTATTAAGACAGCCATTAAAGTACAGTTCAGTTACAGTCTCGCCACCGCTGCAGCAAAATTGCTCCAAGCAACATAAATGAAAGCAAGCCAATATACTCCACATAATTAATCAGAAAATGAAATGAAATTAAATGAAATATTGTTAGATACAATATAAACTTTGGCTTTGCATAAGTCCTGCCAGAGTGAAACAAGAGAAAAGCTCCATCTTTAGTTGATTTTCTTAAATTTTATCCAATAGTCGTTTTGCTGTCTGAGGTTCCTATTGCAGATATATGTTTAATCACAAATGATGACTTTCACCACCAATCACAAGTTATCCATGCAGTCACATAGATTCACAGACCTCACAGTCATCACCAGCATGAAGACTACAGATCATAACCTCCTCAGCCCACATTTACAAAACAATACCACTGTAGTCTAAATATAATCCAGGGTCAGATTGAACTGGCCTTTGGTGACACTCTGTCAGCATTTCTCTGGTGACCTCATCAGTTTCTGAGGAACTTAATCTATTAAAAAAAATTGTTTCTGTCTCTTGTGAAGAAAGCCTTCTGAACATGACTTAATGTTGTATTGCTACATCTGGAGAGAGAAAGAGAAAGGGGGTGGGATGACCCCTTTCAACATAATTAGGTTTTAACTCTGAACCCTAGTGACACTTTTAACTGTACGTCTGTCAATCTTTTAGGGGGAAAGAATCCAGCAGTTTTGAGGCTGTGAGTTTATTTGGGATTCTGAGTGGAGCTAGAGACAAGTA
This sequence comes from Gopherus evgoodei, assembly GCF_007399415.2. Taxonomy (NCBI): domain Eukaryota; kingdom Metazoa; phylum Chordata; order Testudines; family Testudinidae; genus Gopherus; species Gopherus evgoodei. The sequence goes on from NC_044322.1 coordinate 351,968,751, forward strand.
TTTGGAGATGGGGTGTTCAGCACCTCCTGAAAATCAGATTGTGGGTGTCTGAAGTTGTTCACCCAAAATTAATGAACTACTCTGATTGCTGTTTGTGGTGTGGTTGGTCCCAAGATATTAGAGCGACAAGGTGAAGAGCTCTGTGTTAGCTCAAAAGTTTGTCTCTCTCACTAGGAAAAGCTGTTCCAGTAAAAGATAGATATTACCTCACGCACTTTACATCTCCAGTATTCTGATTGCAGCATTTTCAATAACATTTCAGCCTGAATCCTGAGCATAGTGTTGAGAATCATGAAAATATTTCTGTCTGTGTTTATATGTAATGGTATTTTTTTAATAAAAAATGGTTCTTTTTCTTTGTTTTGGCAGTTTTAAGGCCTGCTTCCTTTATGGCTGAAGAGCTGGACTTCAGTCAATTGGTTTTGCTTGTGTTCTTTGGCATCTTAGCCAACCTAACAAAACATTGTCTCAAACATTGTTCCTTTTGTATATTTAAAAGGCTTAAATTCTTTCATTTGACAAAAATCCAAACTCTTTCCACAGAGTCCTAAGCAAACATTCTAACTCACTGGTATATATTTTAATCTGACAATCCCAAATGTTCAAAATCATGATACTCTAAAAAAAAAAAAAAAAAAAAAAAGTAATAATATATTTTGGGGCTTTTTTTGTTCGCCTTCCAGTATTTAAACCTTTAGTGTCACATTTCAGTGTTTTTCCCCCATAGCAATGAGGGCTAGAAACTTTTTTGTTTCACATGAGAATTTTGATTCACATTTAATCAGTTGACTCCAGGAATTGCTGGATCTTTAAGGAAACACCACATGCTACAAGACTCATGAGAAAATCATGAGCATTGGCAACACTGGAGGAACTGATTCTAGTTTGGTTCCATTCCATCTTCCTTGTAATTCATCCTAATGCACTCTCCGTTTCAAGCAAAGTCTGATCTGTGATGAGGGTCTGAGCCTTTCCAGCATTGCATTTGACACTTTTTTGTTCTTGGTGTTGCACATGAAAATCAAACTTTAGTTCTAAGTAGACCCAGTAAATTCAGATATTTTTAAACAGGATTTGTATAAGCAGCCAGATTTCTGGTTGGCTCTCCAACCAAACCCTCTGAACAATTCGATGTTCATCCATCATTATTTATAATTAGTCACTAGAGTATTATAGCAAGTATGTGGTGTATAGGGAAGTGAGAATTGTCATATGTAGAAATCTGCCTGTGTTGTCTTTGAAATTTCTCACAAGAAATGATGTTTAATTACTGTGCGTTCTGTCAACCTACAGTCATACCTGAGGTTTCAGCTGGAAAGCCTATTCTTTACTCCCTTTCTGCATGGTGTTGATTGTACAGATGGCTGCTACCTACTACCTCAGAGTGGGTTGCATTTAACTGGGGGATGAGTGATCCAAAGAGAGATAGAAAGCTAAGTTGTCCCCTCACTTAAATTTTGGGTACCTCTGTTGACTTCAAGCATGTATCAGGAGAATTTGACCTGGAGGGCCAGGTCCTTCTGCGGCCTGCCCTGAGGAATAACATGGATCAGCCTCAGGGGGCTGCTGTCAATTCCACCAGCTGCCAGTGGTCCACAGACACTATTCTGCCAGCTGGGATGACTGGAATGCACGGTTTCGCCGGTGACTCCCCTTTCCCCTAGTCACACCCTCTGTTTTGAGGAGGTAGGGTAGGCGCCTCAAGGACAGCTCTGTACTTTGTAAACATTCCCCAGGAATGGGGAATTCCCAACTGGCCAGCTAAATCAGCTTTAAAGCTGTTTTGTGCAGCTGATAAGAGTTCAAGGCAGTCTTAATGAGGCTGATCTCTGATGTTCAGGATCCTACATGACTAAAGCTATGATGTTAATGTAACATTATTATTTATTTTATTATATAATTGTTCTCACAAGCCATGCAGCAGTGCAGGGCCCCAGGTCAAGCTCATAATGCTGTTTGTTTAAATAGTTTTGTGTGGGTGAATTGGTGTTGATTTTTGGGAACTTTTGGCACAGTGTGGTTAAGTGACCCCTGGTAAATGCTGGAAAATGTTGCCAACTAGCAGGCCAGATTGACACAAATCAGATTATATTACACAAAAATACACATTTTCTGTACTATCCAAAGTGCTTGCTTTTCAAAAGTTCTGAAAACAACATTCTCTATAACAACTTTGCATATGTGCTCTATTTTGTGTGAAGATATCAATGCTTGTAAAATCATAGGATTATAGAAATTTAGAGCTGGAAGGAGGGGTGAAAGTAACTGAGGACACTTACCGCTATGGGGGGGAGGGGCATGTCCTTCGGTGGAAGGAGTGGGGCTGGGAGTCAGCATCCCCCAGCCAGCCCTTGGCCCGCGCCACCTGGGGCTCTCGTGTTGATTTAAAGGGCCCAGAGCCCCGGGCACTTTAAAATTGCTGGCTGCTCCCTTTGCCCCCACCCTCAGCCTGTCAGCAGCGGGGGGGGGGGGGGGCAAAAGGGGCAGGGACATTAAAGCGCTGTAGGGTCCTTTGCCGCCAACGGGTGAGGGGTGCAGCAACATTAAAGCTCTGCCGCGGCAAAGGACCATCTTTAAGGCTTTGCCATGGCAGCGCTTTAATGTCCCTGCCCCTTTTGCCTCCCCTGTTGGCTGCTCTGCCAGTACGGACCCTACCAGCAGGGACGCTGACGGGGGTGGTGGTGTGGGGGAAAGGGGCAGCAATGTTAAAGTGATGCATGGCAGCGCTTTAATGTTGCTGCCCCTCCTCCCTCCCCCGTTGGCGCCCCTGCCAGTACGGACCCAATCAGCAGGGCCCCCGACAGGGAAGGCAAAAGGGGCAGGGACAAAAATGGCAGCGCTTTAATGGGGGCTGGGTATGGGCCGGTGCGGGTTCTTACTGGTACAGAGTACTGGCCCGTACCGGCTCACTTTCACATGGCTGGAAGGGACCTCCAGAGGTCTTAAAAACCTCCAGTGATGAGGATTCCATAAACTCCCTTGGAAAGCCATTTCAGATCTCAACGACCCTTATAGTTAAACAGGTTTTCCTAATATCTTTTTAACCTCTCCTTATAGGTCAGGATTCCTAAAACTATTATCATTTTTGTTGCTGTCTTCTGAAGTGTCTTCAATTTGTCCACGTCTTTTCTAAAATGTGGCTTCCAGAATTGGACACAGTCCTCCAGCTGGAGGCCTCACCAGTGCCAAATGGAGAGGGAAAATTGTGTCTTGTGTCTCACATGCAACACTCCTATTAATATGCCACAGAATGATATTAGTCTTTTTTGCAGCTGCATCACATTGTTGACTCACATTCAATTTGGGATCTACTATAACCCCATTTTATAGCTGTGTGTTTGATTTTTCCTTCCTACGTGAAGTGCTTTGCACTTGTCTTTCTTGGGATTTCATCTTGTTGAATTCAGCCCATTTCTCAAATTTGTCAAGGTCCTTTTGAAGTCTGATCCTGTCCTCCAAAATACTTGCAACTCCTCCCACCTTGATGTCATCTGCAGATTTTATACACATACTCTCCACTCCATTATCCAAGTCATTAATGAAAATATTGAATAATACCAGACCCAGGACTGACCCCTGTGGAACCCCACTGGATTCACCCTCCCAGTATGACAGAGAATCATTTATAACTACTCTTTGAGGATGGTCTTCCAATCAGTTGTGCACCCATCTTATAGTAATTTTATCTAGACAACATTTCCCTAGTTTGCTTATGAGAATGTCAAGTGGGACTTTGACAAAATCTTTACTAAAATCAATTGTAACTGTGTTGGTCCCAGAATATTAGGGAGACAAGGAGGGGGAGGCAATATCTTTTATTGAACCAAATTCTGTTGGTGAGAGAGACAAGCTTTTGATCTTACACAGAGCTTTTCTTCAGGTCTGGGAAACTTAATCAGAGTGTCAGCTAAATACAAGATTGTTTAGCATAAGTAGTTAACACATATTTTAAGGGACCATTCAAAGTGAAGTGGTCTGTTAATACACTCCCAGTCATATGGAAGAAAGGAATAGGGGGAAGCAGCTGGGAGGGGTTGTTAATAGGTTATAAATTGTTGTAATAAGCCATAAATCGAGTGTCTCTCTTCAGTCCATGATTTTTAGTGAGTTGCAGAGTTATGAATTCAAGCTCATAGGCTCGTCTTATGTTGTGCAGGTTTCCGATGAGGACTAATAGGTCATATATAGAGTGATTGCTTTGTGAAAAGTGTCAAATATCAGGGGGGTAGCCATGTTAGTCTGGATCTGTAAAAGCAGCAAAGAGTCTTGTGGCACCTTATAGACTAACAGACGTATTGGAGCAAGAGCTTTCGTGGGTGAAAAGTGTTCATCCACAGATGATAGGTTGTTTTTGTCTTTTATCATTATTCTGTGTGAGTTCATTCGAGAGCATAGTGATTGTCAGTGTTCACCCACAGAGTTGTTATTGGGGCATTTAGTGCATGGATGAGGTACACCACATGTTGTGATAAGCATGCGTAGGACCCATGGATCTTGAAAAATGTGTTGTGGGAGGTTGTTAGTCAGTGCAACAGTGGAAATATGTCTGCAGGTTTTGCATCTGTTCTGGCAGGGTCTGGTGCTGCTTTGAGTTGGTGTAGAGTTGCTTCTGATGATGAGCTTGAAGGGGTCGAGAGGGGGTTGTCTGAAGGTCAGAAGATGGGGTTCAAGAAAGATTTATTTCAGGGTGAGGTCCTCAGCAAGTATGGTGGGGACCCCTCAATTGGACACATTACTCCAGGTGGGGCCTCACCAGTGCCAAGTACAGCAGGACAATTACCCCTTGTGTCTTACGTACAACACTCCTGTTAATACCCCCTAGAATCATATTCACCTTTTTTGCAGATGCATCACATTGACAACTCATATTCTGTGTGTCATCCACTATAACCCCCAGATCCTTTTCAGTAGTACTACTACCATGTGGACAGTTATTATCTCCTTGAGAAATTGCCAGCTCTCCCGAATAACTTTTTCCCTTAGATTTTCTTCTGACAATGAACTTTTGCTGTTCACTTTTTTGGGCATAGTTGAATTTACTGACCATGACAGCTTAATGTCTTCAGTCAGCAAACAGTGTATCCTTTCCCTGTATTCTCCTGATCTTGAAATAGAAGATTTACCAAGAAAAAGAAATCACCACCCCCACAACCTACTTGAAGACTCCCTTTGATGTCTGCTTAATCAATGCAAAGCTCGCTGGGCACTGAATCTCAACACATCCGTATTTGCCAGTGCAGGCACCAAAGTAGCAGTAACTCCTCTGTGATAAAAGCTTGCACGTGTCTGACTCTTAGGTCCTCTCTAATTACTAATCAAAGCACAATGAATTTCATTTATTACATTACTCACCTTGTTTTTTGTGCTGCCATGAAATGGTGCTTTTCTCCCAACACTTGTTTGTTGTTACCTTTATTCAGAGGGGGATTATTTTATGAAAGAATAATAATAATAATTTTAAAAAACCCAAATACTCCCTCCTCTGCCTGCAGTATTTGCATCATCTAAATGAAAATGCTCGTCTGATGTTTCATGCTGAGTGTTGTGTTGCATGCAGTCATTATGATCAAAATCTTTTGAACTCAGGTGTTAAATTGTAATTATAACCATGCACTATTTGACGCATAAGGCAGATGTAACGGAACTGTGCACACTAAGGACCATATCCTCAGCTCTTCTCCATCATCATAGCTCCATTGAATTCAGTGTGATTATGCTGATTTACACCAGTTTAGGATCTGGCCATGTGGTCCTAATTTTGATCTCACATACATGAAATTTACATTGAAGCCAGTGGTGTTGTCCTACTGGAGAATTAAACCCTGTGTTTTTCCATAAACTTAAATAGTCTCTGGTTTTAAAAGGGTGCATATTGATGGTATTAATTATTTCATCACCCTGTTTCTGTCCTCCAGCACTCCTTTTTATAGGATTGGAAGGTACCTCAGGAGGTCATCTAGTTCAACCCCTGCTCAAGAACGGGGCCAATTCCCAATGGTTCCTTCAAGGATTGAACTCACAATGCTAGGTTTAGCAGCCCAATGCTCAAACCTCTGAGCTATCTCTCCTCCCTTTATGCCAAATACTATCATAGGCATGGTGTCATTGAGATGTGCTTACTTTCCTCCGTGACATTAATGCCAAGAAGCGCTGATGGTATAAACTGCTATTTCCCACCTTAATTGGCTGCCATTATGGGTCAATAAAACAGTCAAACTTATTTACACATCTACTCAATCTCCAGTCTAACCGTCTTAAGTGACCCAAACCCATCACATTTGCTATAATCTCTCTGAAATAATTAACTGGAAGTGATTAAGTTAACATGCCTCTTTGGGAACCCAAGTCGCTTTGACTCTAGATTCAGTCCTGTGTGCAGCAACGCTCAGCTGTCACTCCACGAAAATGGGCTGCTGCTGCGAGAATTCTTCGTGATCTGGTTTAGATCCCTGATAGAAATAAATTATAGGCAACGTCAAGGCGAGGGGGTCTCTTTATAATAAGCTGGAGTTAATTATGTTACTCCGCCTCCGAAAGGGTCTTGGTAAGGCAGCAAACCTGGGTGTCCTCTTAGCAACACTGGAGATAATGCTTTTGGGATAACAGGAGATGTCAGTGTGCTTTGGGTTATTTGAGATGTTTTCAGAGTGTAGAGGATCCTTGGTGATGTGCTAGAGTGGGGAGAAGGCTCAAGAACTCTGTTCCTTTTTGACGCAGATTGCACCCATGGAGCACAAGGAAGAGGTGGGTTGCTGCTGTTGCAATGCTCACCAGTTTAGAGGGAGATGAACAGAGGTGGGCCAATGGCCCGCTTCTCACTGCACACCCACCGGGGTCAGGCTGAGTGATGCCCTGGTGGCGCAGCAAGAACCACCACTTACTGCACCTCCCCACTTGCCCCAGAGGCAGTGGGACTTTCATAATAAAGTCCTTTTTCCATTGTAGTTTGGACATCAGAGGTGCACCTCTTCACTGGTGCCCCACCGCACCCAGAGAAATAATGTAGTCCTTCTTCAGCAGAGGTGGATAGCTTAAGGTACTGATGGTTTTAGATTGGAGTAAATGATTCGCCATATTAGGACTGTGGATCAATTTCACTATTAATGAAAATGCAGTTTGCTAGGAGCCCTGGGCCATCGTCTGAGGCAGTGTACTTCCTATGTGATAAGGAGAGATGACAATCTAGATTAGGCTGCAGCTGTAGCTGACTGCTGCTTCCAACAGAGTCTAAGGAGATGTGACGGTGGGTGAATAAATCCTAGAAAATGAATACACATTGCACACTATTAGTCATTTTTATATAGTAGAGGCAGCAGGCATGGTGTTTCGTGGGCAAGCAAAATGACAAGATCAATGCCCCAAAGGAGAGTGCAATCCAAAAACTGGACTAGTTATATAAGCACATTAGCGGAGCAGGTGCACTCAGTCTATGATGCCTCAGGAAGCAGTCAGATCCCCAGCACTCCGCAGGATTTGTGTGGAGGAGAGAACCTCCAGCACTGTTAGGTAGGTGACCCGAGGTGCTGTCCTGGAGATGGAATGGGTATGAGGGAGGAAGAATCTTTTTGTACCTTTTCCTGCCAACCCCAACCTTTGCGTAATGGGAGCCACAGTTTTACCCTAGTTTGAAAATAATTTTCTATGAACTGCAGAAAGTCTGGGTGAACCTACTCCGCCAAGGACTAGTAAGTTGACAGAACGGAGAGGGAAAACAAGGCCACAGGATGGGAAATTGCAAGGATTTTGAATGAGTTCTGAATGCTTTGCTTTAAAAGGTGGCAAGCAACCCCCAAAATGGCTAAACGTGCAGTTAGTGGCGATCCTGGCATTGTAAATCAAAAGGGAAAGGCAGACTGGGTCAATAAAAATAAATAAGAGGCAAGGTCCCCTGGGGGAAAGAAAAGGCCAAGCTTCTGTTAGTCTGAAAACAGTCTCTCCTGCCCCTTGGTAATCAAGGGCATTTCACTAATAGTAAAATATAGGCAGAGAGAATGTTGACATGATTTATCCCAGGGTTACTCATTGTCCATTGTACCCCAATAACCACGGTGAAGACAAACTACTGTAATGTGATCAACAAATGGTTCCACAGCAGCTCGCCATGCTGGATGAGATTTCTGCTCATCATATATCTTCCTCTCGGTGTGCCTGAAAGCCAGAGAAGTGTATTTTCCCCACAAAACTCCTGTTAGTGCTAAGTTGGAGGTATGTGCCTTCCCAGGAAGGTTAAAAACTCATCAAACTATTACCAAAGACTGGCTCCGGGCATTCTAGAAGCAGCACGTCTATGGTTAGTTTCCTTAATTACTTTCTTTTCAGTCCCAAAATCATACCTCAGTCCCATCCCTGGCCTCACCTCCACAAAAATTATGGATCTTTTCTGAGCAGAGACTCCACTGTACGGTACTGGCTTGTGTGCACCAAACTTGTTTCCACTTCTAATTGAAGCAGAATTTGACCTCAAGGTCAAAGGCTATGGCGTTAAACTACTACACCACCTAACCTCCACTTAATTTGAGATGCTCTATAAACATTACGTTCCACACCATTGCTAAGGTGTTGGATGTGGAATTTATCACGAATGTGGCAGTCATATACCAGAAAGTGTATAAATAGCACCTAGTTTTGAGAGCAACAGTGATGTGTAAAGGGCAGAAGGGTTTACAAAATGTATCATACTGCACTTTACTGCCGTGCAGTGCAACTCACCACAAAGTCCCACACATATTTATATATTCCCACAATAATTACAATCCCAATTTAAAATAATGGGAGCCACTAACTATACATCTAGGGCCAGATTCTCAGCGGATGTAAATTAGTGGAACCCCACTGACAGCAGAGTAGCTCTGTTTTTATACTATATTTTACTTTTCCATCACAGGTGGTTTATACCTACCTATTTTTGTGCTATACCATATATAATTGCACATCCATAGCACCTTACATTCAAGATTATCAACGCTCTTGGAGGAACCAGAGTCCTGTGGCACATTTACCTAACATTTCCGGCAGTAACAGAGATGTACTCATGATTTGGTGTTTCATCCATTTGGTAAAAATGTAATGACTGTGCACTGTCAAATATCCATGGGTTATGTATTTCACAGCTGATGATCTGGCTGACTGTTAAGACTCATGCACATAGCGGTAAGCATGGCAATGATGTTAAAGTAGCTGAAATTTTGAGTGGCCACTCTATTCTGCACAAGCAATGGCAGCAGTTAAAGGGTACTGTCCTTCTATTTCCCCAGGCTTGTATAGGGGAGCCCTGTATTCCAATACACTATGATGAAATAAAAGCTGAGCTAGGAACAGGAAGGCTGGAATAGTGTGTGAGCTGCAAATAGAACAAAATGGCTGTTGCATGTTGCAGATACTCAACTGGGTTTTTAATGGCCACATTATAATTAGTGCAAATCTCGCCATCTGCTTCAATAGGGGCAGCATCAAGCCCTTAAATTATTAATTATTTACTGTCTATATAGTGCTTTACCCAAACACCAGCTGATCCTTACATTGACCTGGGAACTAAGTAAGTGTTTTCACTCCTGTTTGACAGGTGAGAAAACAAAAGTACAGGGAGAAAGGGGCAGATGTGAAAGTTTCTGAACACGTCTTTCTGGCTCAGTATGTTCAGTGTCGGAGTTAGACTCAGGAATAGAGCTCTGGTGTTCCTGGCAACCAGTCTAACATGAGATCACCAGCAGCCAGTCTCAATTTCTGTCTGACTTCAAGAGCTCTCTTTTCAGGTCTTGAAAGTTGATCATTTCACAGTAAGATTCAGGATCTGTGTCTCTGAAGGGTATGAGCTAACTATGGCAGAAACGTCCCTGGGTAAGAGATGATTGCAGAGGTTATGATGTACAATATTGCATGTCTGGGTGAATGACCAGCAGTAGCTGGCCCACAAGAGGGTAAGAGACCTTCTGCTAATGTCAGTTAAGGGAGAACTCCTAATGTTCAAGGCCTAGTGTTGTGATAATTAGGCCTACAAATTTACCCTAACTGTAAGCTTAACTATAAGAAATGAGTGAAAGTTCATGGAATGTTACAATAACCTTGGGAGAAAAATTGGCTACTAGAGTGAGCTTCATCATCATGGCTGCCACCCCCACCATCTTCTAGGACCCCAGATCTTCTCCACACTAATTCTGAGTGATGTCCTGACCAGATTGTACCAGAGAGATGGAGCCAGTTGACATACCTCCACCAGCTCCAGCTGAATCCCAAGCACCATGTGGGATGTGAGACTTTGTCACACATCCCTCCTCAGTGTGTCCTTTTCCTTCCCCCCCTTATTTCTTCTTTCCCCCATCCCCCTCCTTTTGCCATCTGTCCAATATGAGCCTGGCTTAGCTGCATATTTTGCAACACTGCTATGAGCCTGCCACCAGAGAGGCAATTAAAAGCAATGCCCAAAAACAGCCCGATGCCAATACAAGTTTGCCAGGTCTCAGAATGTCTGATCAGACCATGTTCCGTGCCTGGGGTTTTGCAGCAATAAGGTTGTGTGTAAAAGTCAACACCAGAGACAAAAGTTGCATTTTCTGTCTTTGCTACTCTTACCTCCCTCTTGTGCATGTTTGTCTTGTCTTCAGAAACTGGATCAGACTTAACAATAACAGCAACTATGACAGATCCAGCCCCTTTCAACTAACTTCTTCTCTTTTTGCCAAAAAGGACAATTATGAAGCAAGGTTTTGTCTCCCTAAAAACTCTCTTCAGCTAAAGAGAAAAGGAACAAGGAATGCTGTTAAAAGGAAAGCCTTATGTAATACATTATATTTGAAATGCTTGAACTCTCTGTTCTTCTCTTCCTATATTTGTAATAAAAGGTTTAAAGGATTTTTAATGATGTCTGTGCCATGGTTCTAAGCAGACGGAGGTCTCCGGCTATGTCTATACTGCAATTAAAAAACCCACGGTAAGCTCAAAAGCTTGTCACTCTAATCAACAGAAGTTGGTCCAATAAAAGATATTACTTCACCCACCTTGTTTCTCTAGCACCAACATGGCAACAACAACACTGTAGAGGCAGCTGGCAAGGGTTGGTTCCAATAGTGTGATTTGAGGGCAGCATAATGCACACATTACTGCCTATCTAAGCAGAAGCAGAGTGCTCTTGCTTGACTGCAGTCATACACACCAGCTTTCTGTGAAGGTAAACTCCCCCTGTTGCTCACCATTGGGAACATAGTACATAGACTTGTCAACTAGACAGCCCTCTCTGCTCAAGTATGATGCAATGAGGACAAACCAACATGGTTTCTGTAGAGGAAAAACCATGTCTCTCCAATCTACTAGAATCCTTTCTGCATCACCAAAAAGAATGAAGAATGGGTTAACACAGTTTATTTGAACCCTGGAAAAGCCTTTGACAAAATCCCTCATATGAGGCTGTTAATGAGACTCTATAGGCATTTGGTGAGAGGTAAAGTACTGTGTCAAGGATTAGAAAACTACAAACATTTTACAAAAAGGTTAACAGTGAGGTGTCAAAGGGAAACAGTACTAGGCCTTTTGCTTAATAGATCTATTCAGAGACTTTGTTAGAAAGAACTAAGATTGTTATTGTTTCTCTGGCATCCAGCTAATATCCAAAAATTGTTACTTTGTTCTAAAATACTGCACTTTTTAAAAAAAAAAAAGTCAGGTTACTAGGAACGTATTGGAAGTAGTTCCCTTAAATAGGTATGGGATTTTATAACAGGATTTTATAATGGGATTTTTTTCCCTATTTTTGGGAGCAAAGTTCAGTTTGTATGAGCAGTGTAAGTTGGAAGAGAAGGGGGCCGAAGTAGTGTTGCGATGGGATGAGGTGCTTGGATCTTGCAAACTTTTACTAGTGTGATTATCATGGCCACAGTGTGTAACAAAGGCAATGATGAATTGGCTAAATCCCTAAATTCTTCACTTCCAGGCAGGGGCAACCACAGCTGTTCACACGTTTACACACAGTGCATCGCATCTGGCAGTTGTGAGAAGGTGCAGCACTGGCTACCCCACTGCCCACTCAGGTTTGGCCCTGCTGGCCCTCTGTCATGATGTGGAGGGGGAGGGTGCACAGAGGTTGCAACACCACTCACTCAATTTTGGCCCTCCAGAGGGGCTGTGGGGCCAAACCCGAGTGGACAGTGGGGTGATTAGCCCTGTTCCTCCTCTCCACTGCCATGGGGCTGGCTCCTGCACTTGGGGAGCCTGCTAGGCCTCACCCCACTTCCAGCAGCCCATGTCCCTTCTCAGAGATTGGGACTGACACTGCACCTGGGCAGGCAGGGCTGGAAGATGGGAGCTGAGCGTAGCACGGATTTGGTGGACAAGGAACTGAGACCGGCATCTGCAGCAAGGCTAGCTCCACAGGGATTGAAAGTGCATACCTGGGGGATGGATTTCTGGAGGCTCCCTTGCTTACAGGCATTTTAGTCTTTGGAACTTCCAAATATTTTTGTAAGGAAAGTCTACTGTACTTGAGTGATAGCTGGATTCCTCTGAAACCTTACTTCATCATAAAGCAGCATATTGTATTCAAGTGGTTGAAGCTTTTTCATGGAAGCTGTTTTTGGATGGAAAACTGGGTATTCAGCTAAACTAATTTTTCCCTGGAAAGCATCTGCTTTCTTCAGAAAATGTTGCATTTTCATTGAAAACCAAAAGCTTTCAGGCTGAAAACTTTGTTTTCAACTGAATCTTTGGGGGTGTTTTTTTGATAGAATATCAAAGTTTTCCATGAAAGGATCAGCTCTCTGTATGCTATATGGGTCCTGAATGCTGAACTCTGGTAGGTCAGCAGTACAAAATTGGTAATAATGCATAGTGCTCGAATGGTGCTTTTTCATCTAGAGATGTCAAAGCGCTTCACAAAGGTAGTGATGTCCCTCGAAATGGGGAAACTGAGACACAGCAGTTAAATGGCTTATACACAGTCAATAGCACAGCTGGGAATGGAACCTAGGTTTGCTAATTCTTAATGCAGTGCCCTGTCTGCTGAACCTTAGGGTAAATTACTAGAGATTGAAAACCTTGGAGTTGATTGTTTAGAGATGAGGAAAGAGGCAATGAGTGTGCATAATCTGGAATAGCTCATGTATTTTCTAAAGAGAAAAAATAGAGAGAGCTGCCCATTTATTTTCCAGTATAATTCAAGACTATATAGCCCTGCATGTACATTGTTACTTTCCTTTATCAGCAAGATGGTTTTTGCTGCATGAAGTCTTTATGTTCAATAGATCTGATTTTTTTTCTCAAGCAGCTGGGTTTTCTTACCCTGTGAAAGCTCTGTACTAATCTCAATTTCTCTGCTTTTCTCAGTGCCATTCCCAGCTGCTAAGAAATGAGCAGAATGCTTTCATCTTTCTTTTTCTTGTTCTTATTAGGTGTGACAGCTTCTACAATATCTGTATATTAAAAAATGCAGATTTTAATTTGTTAAAAAAAATCTAGTAGAGGAAAATCATGGGAGTGGGGAAGATACTGCCTCTAAATTACAAGGGAAAATAAAACCCTGCTGTGAACACACTAATGATGTATTTTCTTGAAAAGAAGACTTTTCCACGCCATTATAAAATGTGATTATGGTCAAACCTTATTTATCTAGATGAGATCGAAGAGCAAGGAAGAAGTTCAGATATACAGCAGTTCAGATGAGTGGGGGCACTTCAGAGTATTTGGACCCATGGGGGGGATGACCTCATTTTGGGCTAATGAGTTTTTCTGATAATTGGGTTCAGCTAAATGAGTTTTGACAGATTAGACTTCTGATTATTCACTTAAGAAAAGGTTTTGTCTGTACATATGAACACTAGAAAATGAGAACATTGTATAAGATGTCCAGCACATCAACATCTGAGATGAGGGCAGACTATGAAACTGAAATCACTGGATTTTCTTCCTCAGCTTAGAAAAGAAGAGACTAAGTGGGGATATGATAGAGGTATATAAAATCATGAGTGATGTGGAGAAAGTAGATAAGGAAAAGTTATTTACTTATTCCCATAATACAAGAACTAGGGGTCACCAAATGAAAATAATAGGCAGCAGGTTTAAAACAAATAAAAGAAAGTTCTTCTTCACACAGCGCACAGTCAACTTGTGGAACTCCTTGCCTGAGGAGGTTGTGAAGGCTAGGACTATAACAGCGTTTAAAAAAGAACTGGATAAATTCATGGAGGTTAAGTCCATTAATGAGTATTAGCTGGGATAGGTAAGGAATAGTGTCCCTAGCCTCTGTTTGTCAGAGGGTGGAGATGGATGGCTGGAAAGAAATCACTTGATCATTACTTGTTAGGTTCACTCCCTCTGGGGCACCTGGCATTGGCCACTGTTGGTAGACAGGATACTGGGCTGGATGGACCTTTGGTCTGACCCAGTACAGCCATTCTTATATTCTTATGTTCTTATGAATGTTCCTAGAAAGGAAGCTATCTTTATAGATATCTAGATACATATATTGCCCCCATTATGGAAGCATCTCAGCAGCTATCAATCTTTAATGTATTGCAACATCTCTATGAAGTAGGGAAGTCCAACCAGTATCTCCATCCACAGATGGATACCCGATGCAAAAAGAGAGGTATTTAGACTTGTAACTTTCATTGAAATCAATGGGAGTTAGGTACCTAATTGATAAGGCCATGGTCCTACAGCTGTCTATGGTGCAGCTGGGAATACACCCCCATTTTCCTGAGTCCCGAAGACTTGACCACAAATGCTTTCTCTGCACTGCCTATCTAGATTGCAAGCTCTTCAGGACAGGGTCTGACTCTCCCTATGGCAATTTTGGAGTCCAGGAGACTTTGAGACCTGCGAGCCTAAAGTCAGGCTCTTAAATCTATAATTAAGCACCTAAATGAAGCAGCCTGACTCTCAGAAGTACTGAGCAGCCCCAGCTCCCGTTAAAGTCAGTGACACCTCTGAAAATCAAGTTGCTAAAGTCTGGATGTAGGAGTCTAGGCACCCAGGTCTGTAGGCATTGACTTTAAAATCTCGTAGGCCTCTTTCTGTGGCGGCATCCATGTATGTTTTGCAAGGTGCAGAGCAAGATAGTGATGCTGTGGAATCTACTTTTACTGTTGCTCCCCAAATCTCTGTGAATCTTGCTACAGGGCTTACGCACCCATGGTGGTGTGGCGGCAGCTGCTGCTGCTTATTTGTGGTTCCCAGCCACCAAAGGAGAAAAAGCCACAGCTGCGATGGCTCGTTATCTGAGATCTAATCCGGAAAGAGACTGGCTCAAGAGAGTTCATGGAGGCTTTTTCATTCTCCATCACAGCACTTGCGGTTTTTGTTTGTTTAGCTCTCACAGTGTACTCCATACCGTACAGCTCACAGACAGCTCCTTTCCCATAGAGCTTACAGGCTGAGGACTTACATCCACCCTTTTTTAAAAAAGTGTGTTCTTCACTGAGGTTAGCTCACTCCCATTAAAATAGCAGTGAAGATGCTACTTTTAACTCTGGTTACCAGCTTCAGGTAACGCCTGTGTGGGAGAACCTGGGGTTGAACTTGTTCTGCTAACCTGAGTTAAAAACAGAGTTGCCATGTCTTCATTGCTATTGTAACATGGGTTAGCTAATGTGAGTTAAGAAAACCCTTTTTCTCTTGCTGCGTAGATGTACCCTAAAAGAAAATTGCATGAAAGGTGAAGCACACTGGAAAATCCAGAGGTGAAGAGGATTCTCTTGAACTGTAAACTCACTACTTGTGGGTCTCTCAGACAAAGTGAGGTTTTAAGAGGCACCGAGCTAGAGCTGGCAGGGGCTTGCTAAGGGAGGGGAAGGGCACTGCATGCACAGGGGTCCAGCGGAAAAATGCACAGACTGTGGAAGAAGGAAACGTGGGGTTAACAATACTTGTGTCTTTGGTGGAGGAGTGAAGCAAAGAAGTGACAAGAGGGAGGCTGATCTTTTGGCTTAGGCTACGGACTTCCAGTGGGACCTTGGGCAAGTCACTTAACCTTTTTTGTGTCTTGATGCCCCATCTATTATATGGCGATGACGATCCTCGCTGTCTCTGCCCTGTCCATTTAGATTGCAAGCTCTGCAGGACAGAGACTGCCTCTCGCTGTGGCTATGGCCTTGTCATTAGCCCAGAAAAAGAAAAAAAATGTATTCACTCGAGTAAGCTAACTCAAGATAAGAATGCACATATTTTTGGAGTGAAGCAAAGGCCTGTGTCGTCATGTGGTTTTTATGTTGTTGGTTCACTTGATGCAAATTCCTAGTGGAAATATGGCACAGGTAGTTTTTACCAGTCATGGTGGTATAGCGTTGACCTCGACTAGCTACACTGAGGTAAAATCTATCTGTACCTCGCCTCCACTAGGATTTTGCATTGAGATAGCTAAGCCAATGTAAAATCACACTTTTGGTGGACGGACAGCCTATGTGTACGTGCAGTGCCTACCACCATGGGGTCCAGCTCTTGGCGAGGACCTGTAAGTGCTGCTGTAGTACAAATGATAAGAGATGAGGTGGGGAAGAGACGTAAAGGGCTTAGAAGGTGTAGAATATAAAAGGACTCTGATGGGGGGATAATATCTCAATGAAAGATTCTTTGTGCTTTGAAAACTGTAGAGGTGCGAGAACTGAAACTGCGTTTTTTTTTTATACTCTGTATCTTGGAGAGATCAAATTGAAGTACATACAATGAATTCATACCAAGAAAATATGTCTGTTACCTGTGATGCCTTTGATGCTGGGGCTGTAACTGGGAAGGAGAAGGTCTCCATTATAGGCAACTGCTTGAAAGGGGAAACTAGAAACACTTGAAAATAATGCTGGATCCACATCTGTTCTATGGGGTTTGGATCTGGGAAGGAGCAGACAGTTTTGTTAGTCTTCAGTGTATTCTGAGTGCAGCCAGTCTTGTGGTTTTCCTTGGACCCATGCTTCCAGTGAAGGAAGCATTTCATCCTGCCCTTGTAAAGAAGCTATGTTGAGTTCATTTTCTGAAGAGGGCCAAGCATTGTAAATTATGATGGGTGAGGTCTATAAAGCTGTAGCTATATATTAACTTTGATCCATCGGTAGCTGGTGATCCAGCCATTGGGGGAGGCTAGCCCCCAGTCCCTCCCCTTGTGCCTGAGGCCCCTCCCCTCCTTGTCTGCCCCCTCAAGACCCTTCCCCTTTTGCCCTCCTCCCCCACAGGAGCCCAGAGCACCCTCACTGTGGCCCCAGGGAATCTTGTGCTGATAAAAATAGGAAGATGTGCTCCCAAATGGGGATTGGGGAGAGGGAAGCCTCTGGGCTGTGCTATGAAGAAGGTCAGACCAGACTGTAATTGTCCCTTCTGGTGTTAAAATTGATGTATCTGTAGTAGAATATGGCCCCTGTACAGTAACTGTGCTTTTAGTTTGTAAAGCTACTGATGTATTTGATGTAACTCAGTGAGAAAAATGACAGGGTGTGCTCTTAGGACCACCATAACTACTGCCTTTTGTTGGGCAGTTATGTAATTTTGACCACCCAGATGTGGTATTTATGCAAACCAAGTGCCCAGTTTACACCAAAATGAATTGAAAATCTGGATCTTATGATTAGTCCACACCTGAGGGGAGTAAATACTACCACACATGAGAATGTTGTGCACTAACTGCTCCACATGGACCTTGCTGGCATACACTAGAAGTTCCTTAGCACACGTTAATGTCGTTTTTGTTTGAAACAGGACTACAGTATGCACATGAGGGAAACAACTGGTGCATGCCATCAGGGTTCATGTGGACCAGTTAGTGAATGACACACTAGTGCACGGTAGCATTTACTCCCCTCTGGTGTGGACTAGAGCAACGTGTGGACAAGCCTTTAATTCCAGCCTGAGGAGCACACTTTAATGTCCCACTTTAGAAGTTGTGAACTTCTCCATTTTTTTTAGAGTTGTTGTTTTAGGCTGTCAGTAAACTCAGAAAGACAAGTCTGCCTCAGTTGTTCATCAGTTACACTCTGTTCACTTCAGGGAGACTTTCTTTGAAACTAAAAGGGCTAGAAATTTATTTTCCCCACCCCTTAGTCCCCATTCGATGAAAGCTGAAATCCTGCAGAATCTTAAAGCTATTTTGGTGGCTGAGTATCCAGCCCCACTGTTTCAGAGGATAAGATAATACTGAAACTAGCAGTTGTATGTTAAAATGTAGCTTTCAAATGCAGTTCCACTTCCTGTGTGACCTTTGGCAAGTTATTTAATCAGTCTGTGCCACAGCTCCCCTCTGTGGCAAATGAAGATAATACTTACAGCACCTTCTTCAGCCGGTGGTTGTCACTTGTGGACAATAAATCCATTAATGTTTGTAAACTACCTTGTAAATGACTTGTGAATTAAGTCCACTTAATTATGAATCCACTGATGTAGAACAAATTCATTAATGACAGAAAGTGTTTTTGAGAGTCTCAGGTGCAAGCAAAACATGCGAAATGGCACCTCCTTCAAACGTTTCTGGTTCTCTTTTGAGAGACCTTTCAGAAGATAAAGAAATCTCCAAGATATACCGTAGTAAATCACAACCAGTCAAACTCTGATAGGCAAATACTGTCTTTCATCCTCTTGATTATAATGTATGAGATGCATTCAGGCAATGCCTTTGAGCCAAGCTTACAGTGGTTCCTTGTGACCTGATGTAGTGCTCTCTTGGTGCAAGGCAGAATGATTGCTTTGTAAAGATGTAGCAATAGTGAAGGACAACTCCAGGAAAGCAGGGAGAGAGATTAATCACGCAGAAGAGTCAGGAAAAGGCAGGAATGCAAGCTCAGTTCGGGCTCAATAATGCAGATCCATCTGAGAATGTGAAAATTGAAGTGATTAGTAATAATGATGGGACCGAGCCAAATAGGGAGAGGACACTTTAATATAGTAGGTGACCTTGGCAGAGATCACCAGTACACAAAGCAAAACAGCTGTACTTCCTTACCCATACAGAAGGGACATCCTTGTTCTAGTCTCAAACCTGCAATACTTTGTCTGTTGAGATCAATGTCACACTACTTCAATAAGACTCTTACTTGGCTAGGGACTACAGGATTGCATTTTAAGTGAACTGCTCTGCTGTTGTGCCCAGCTCAGTTTTTGTATAATTGGCTACAGGAGCTGTTGGTATTTGTGCCTAACACTTTTTCTCCACACTAAAATCAGTCAAGAAAACAGTTCATTGCATTTCTTTTAAGTATCTTTTGGGTCTGGAGCAACTGCTTTCTATAAATAATACTTTGTATTTCTGTAACATCTTCCATCTGAGGAGCTCTATTACTTAATTTAGCCTCACAGCTTCCCTGTGAGATATGTAACAATCCCTCTTTCAGAGTGATGGAACTAAGTATAGAAGGATTTGCCATGTGATTTATTCAGGATCACCCAGGAAGTATGTAGTAGATATGGGACTAGAACCTACACCTTCTGATTGCTACTTCTCAACTACCAGACTGGCTATCCTTTTTTCATAATACACCTTGATGCATTTAGGGATTGTGAGGAAGAGCAAACCTCAGCCAGTCCCTCCTTCAGGAAATCATGCCACTGAGCTAGCAAGATGTCCAAACTAGTCTATGCCCATAAATTAAGAGCTGATCAAACAAAAGATAAAGTTCACCATGGGCTTGGTGTGTCTTGATTCTCTGTGACTCAGAGAACTGCTTTGAGTGGTATTTGGGTGAACCAGACTACGATACCAGTGACAAACTGCTCACAAATAAATCGCCTAACCACCTGCATCTGGTTACCTCTTAGTTTTACTAATCATACCTTTGGTAACTGGACAGCAGCACTGTTATATTAGGCCCAGGCTCCTATGAATGCTTTAAAAAAATTGATGTGTGTAACAATCCTCAATTATGGCTGCTCAGTGGAAAGCAAAGCTAGCACTGCCAGTATTGAAGCAGAATCTCTAATGCTTGTCCTAAAGGAGTAGCCCCTCTATATAGCAACTATTGCAGGCTCTTATTCGCTATGTAACATGCACTAAACTGTGGGAAACTGTTGCATAACTCCTATTAGCACTAGTGGAAGGCAAACCTATAAATCCCCCCTGAATCAATAGGAGAGAAAACCACTTACATGTGTTCTTACTTTGATTCTATTTAATCAAACCTTAGGCTCAGAATCGTGTGTTAGGGGATGATGATCCACTGGTTTGAAATTGTTTTTAATAAGCAAAGTAAGGGAAAGAGGGATGGACAGTCAAAAAGTTATGAAGAACTTGTACATGTAATTGTAGATTAAAAGCAGGTATGGAAATGCTTTGGGAGATTGGATTCCTACCAGTCCCCACATACAGGTGATACATGGACTTAGCACTGTAAAGTGAATTAGCTAATTAACTTATTGAACCACTAGCTATTATCTTTGCAAAATAAAGGACAGCTGAGAAGGTTTCAAAAGACTGGGAGGGGAGGAGAAAAACTGGCTTGGTTCCAACTTTCAAAACAGGAAAAATAAATCTTACAGGGATTTTCTTGCTAATTGAACCTTGTCCCAAGTAAAATAGGGAACAGATATTAAGTGAAAGTATCTCTGTCATAAACAGATAGCTAAGAGTTAATGTCTCTTTCACCTATAAAAGGGTTAACAAACAGTGACCTGAAACACCTGACCAGAGGACTAATCAGGAGACAAAATACTTTCAAAACTGGGTGGAGGGAAATTTGGGGGTGAGTTCTTTGTCCTGGTTTGGTGACCCTCTCGGCTCTGAGAGTGATCTCTTTATCTCCAGGCTTTCTAATCTTCTGTTTCCAAGTTGTAAGTACAAGGATAGTAAGACAATAGGTTTATATTGTTTTTTTGTATTTACATGTGTGTAGTTGCTGGAATGTTTTAAATTGTATTCTTTTTGGATAAGGCTGTTTATTCATTTTTTCTTTTAAGCAATTGACCCTGTATATTGTCACCTTTATACAGAGACCATTTTTATGTCTTTTTCTTTCTTTTTATATAAAGCTTTCTTTTTAAGACCTGTTTTAAGTTTTTTCACTGGTTAATGCTAAGAAAGAAAGAGAGGGGGAAAATCTCTTTGCGTTAGATTTACTAAGCCTGACTTTGCATACTCTCTGGGTGAAGGGAGGGAGATCTCTCGGTACTTGTGTTTCAGGGACTTGAAGCAGGGAATATTCTAGAGTACTCAGGGTGGGGAAATCTGGGAGGAGGTAAAGAGGGGGAAGGGAAGTGGGTTATTTCCCTTTGTGGTGAGACTCAGGGCATCTGAGTTTTGGAGAGACTAGAGTGAGCCAGACACTGGAATTTTCTGGCTGGTGGCAGTGATATCAGATCCAAGCTGGTAATTAAGTTTGGAGGTTTCTAGCTTCTCATGTTCTGAACTCTAAGGTTCAGATCTGAGTAGGAAAGTTATGACAATCTTGATCAGATACATTTGGAATACGCCCCTCTATTATACCCTGCACACTATTGTAATAATCTTTGCACAAAATATGCCTTGTAAGGTATCATTTGAAAACTCATTGTTTGCTGGTTAGTATTGTCCTGATAAAATATATATGGCAACACTGTAATTGAAGTGATATGCTTCCCTTGTATGATGTTAACAACACATCTTTCAAACCACACAGCCTTGTCCAGGAAGAAGTCAGATTTGTCCTAACCAAAAAAAGGAATATGTGCTTGTCTAAATTTGCATTTAAGCAGTAAACAGACTCATAAGCAGGAAGTGAAAACAAAGGAAGTTGAAACAGGTGGGGGGGGAAGCAGGGAACACCCTTTGTCTCCTGGGTCTCAGCTGGAAATGTTTTTCAAGAGGAGGACTGAAACTATAAAACAGAGGGACAAACCCTACCCTATTACTCCCTGCCCATTGCATCTGAAGAGACAGGAAGCAGTGCTTGGACTCTGGGGAAGTGGTCCTGACTAAACATGGTCAGTAAAACTGCTGAAAGTACTGGGTGAGAAAACTGTGCTTTGCCTCTAATATAGTTTATTAGGCACCAGTAAGTGTTTTACTTCTATTTTTCTTATAACCATTTCTGATTTTTATGCCTTATTACTTGTACTCCCTTGAAATCTATCTCTATGTAGTTAATAGACATGTTTTATTGTTTTATCTAATCCAGTTGAAGTGTCTGGGTAACTCCATTTGGCGTAACAAGTTGTGTGCATATTATTCTCTTAAAGGAATCACTGCCTTAATATATTTGTGGTGTCTGGGGGCAGTACAAGACATAGGTTTCTAGGGGAAAATCTGGGAGTGTGCTGGGGTCACCCTGGGGTAATCTTTAAGGCTGCCAAGAGCCCAAGTGTGGCTGGCTGCAGCACATACCCAGATGTATATGGGAGTGATTTACATGCTGAAGGCTGTTTGTGAGCAGTCCCTGTTGGAGGCTACACTAGCATTGTAAAGAACACCCAAGATTACAGGGCAGGGGTGACATAGCTACTTGTTAGTCTGGATTGTACCCATGTATTGCAATGTTCTCTTATCGCCAAGAGGAATAATAACCAGCAATCAGTACACTTTTACGATAATGAATGAGACTCATAGCATACAGCCTTCATCCTTGTGTCTGATAGAATTACAGATTCAGTGAATGCAAGGGATGCAGTAGATGTACAATAGGGTCTAATCCTGCTCTGTGAGCTTTGCCATTGGCTTCAGTGGAAGGAGATCAGGCACTTAGATTTTAACAAAGCATTTGATGATCATTCCTAATGAAATCCTACTTAAAATATTCACTCAAATTCACTTTGAAGAAAGTGGGGGCAGTTGCTTAGACTGAAACTGTCTGAGCTACAGACATGAAGTCTATGAACATAAATATCAATACGTCTAGTGGGGTGTTGGAGGGATCAGTAATTTCTATCTTGATTAATATTCTGGAAGGAGTAGGGAGGTTGGCAAACAACCCATTGCACCAATAAAGACAAAGAAGGGATCTAAGATGGTCAGAAAGATGCGCAGAAATGTCTCGCTATTACAATAGCGCACAGAGGGTTCCTAATGAAAGTAGGATGCCACCAGGCAAGGAACAAACAGGCCCATAGTCCTAGACAGTCTCTGTCCCAAATAACTTCCTGTTTGGACAGTGAAGGAGTGGGACTGGAAACAGAGGCATGGAGAGTTGAAATATCTTGTGCACATTCACCAAGCAAGTCAGTGGGAGAGCCTGGGATAGAAGCTAGGTCTCTTGAGTCTTAGTCTGTTGCTTTAGCTACACTCTCTCTCTCTTTCTGTCTCTCTAAATACAATGAAACTCAAACTACAAAAGTGGAAAAATAATCTGGAAAAGAATAAACTGGGCTGCAGAGAGTCAGTAAAAGGGAATTTCTTGGAAAGGTTTGGAGCTCTTAGAGCACAGTAAACTAAATATGAATTTGAAGTGCAAGATGGTAATAAAGCAGCAGGAGTGTATAGATAGATGGATAACATCACAGTAAGGCATGAAACCATGCTTGGAATACTGTGTATTGTTCTGGGCTCTTTATCAGAAGGCGATTGCTAAGGTGGTAGAAGAAATTCAGAGAAGAGCGACAAATGACTGAGAGGCTGAAGTAAAAATTGGAAAAAACCAAAATGTTTTGCTTCACTAACCAATGACAGGGTGTGATGGTTCTCAGGGTGCCCAGGACCATAAGTCACCTTACTTATCCCACCCTGCCCCACCTCCAGCAAGAAGACTTGTTTGTGCTTAACTGGATGTCAGCTCCTTTACACCCCCAATCTGTTAGCCCAGAGAAGATTGTTTGGGTGGCTATGCCAGCCCTCACCTTGCCTTGCAGGTGAACAGTAGGTGCGCTCCTGTCCCCAAGCTGCTTTGAGGCATCCCCCTGTAGTATTCAGCCTCTTATCCATTGAACAGTCACAGTAATACCAGGTCTGCTGTCTCCAAGGGAACACTATACACACCAACTTGACTGATTCAATTCAGAATCCTTATTTTGTATGATACCACAGCACTGAGATATAGTTATAGTGAAAACAATCATAGGTTTATTGTCAAAGATCAAGATTGAAGAGATTGTGAGTAAGGATAATGGAAACAGAAGAGCTATAAACAAAATCAATAAATTCTTTCTAGAGACTAAACTTAACAGGCTAACCTGCTGTCTAGAGCGGTCTTATCTCACCCATTGCCTTTTGCAGCATTTCCAACCAAGGCTGGTTGGGATCCCGTTTTCATCAATATAAACGCATTCTCTGTTTACTTTCTAGGTGCAGGGTAAAGGAGTATACTTTTGCCTTCCCCTTACATTTCCCAGAGACAGGGAAGTTCAGTGTCTGGTGTTTTGTCTATCTGGCATCTTGTCTCTGTGTTGACTTCCCAGCCCCCTGTTGACTTTTGTATATAAATAGGGCTTCCATTGTGTTGGCTTACTATGCTTAATTTATATGTGAAACCATATAAACAGGTGGATATATATCCTTTGTCTGACAGAAACCTATTTATCAGCCCTGCCTTGATTCAGACTTTAGGAGCTTTCACTAGACATACAGGTGCTATGTAAAAAAGTTATGTATGTACATTTCACAATATAGTAATGAACAGTGTGATCCTGGCTTTCATTTAAGATCTTGTGTTAGTCATTGTTGAACCAGAACGTATGTACCACGATCAGAATATCCTTGTATCCCACTTTCCTAGTTGGCATTGAGCAGTTCTGAGGATCTCACAGGGTGATGCCATGATTCTCCAAGGGTTTGAAGGGTGTGGTGGTTGAAAGAGGGGCAGGACTTGTTTAGAGTTAACCAAAGTGGTATGAGAAGGATTAAAATGATGAAAAGGAACACTTAGGCTCATCAGGAAAAAAAGTCTGACAGTGATTGTTAGAGGGTAGAATAATATTCCAAGGAAAAGGGCATAAACCCTATCTTGGACATAGAGCAACTAAAAGTCAGTGGAAATTATACATGAATATTATCAACCATTATTTCTCAAAGCTAGAGTTGTTGGAGATTTTAAAAAACAAACTCCTTCTCTAAAGATCACACAACAGTATTCTAGGGCCTGACCCAAAGAAGTAGTGGGTAGAGACTCCAAAATTCCTACCCCACAGAGACCTACACCCCATCTGGCTGCACAGCAGGGCTCACAGTTGGAGCTATGACAGAGTATAAATCCTGGGCGCTCTGTGGTATTTTTAGAGTCACTCTTCCAGGTACAGTCACACTTTAAAAGCTTAATCTGCTGCTCAGTTCTGATTTGTATTGTGAGATGCTGACTCTGTCAGAGCAAATGTGTGAGAGGGAAGTTAAAAGGAGGGATCTGCTCATAGGTTTTTGTCCATTCTGCACACAGTGCCTCTCAAGAACTGTTGAAAGCACTGGAAGTGGGGGTGGAGGGGGGGCTTTATGTTGTGTGGGAAGCTCCTTGGTCTTTCCACAAATCACGGTGGGGCAGCCAGCGAAAGAAGCTGTGTCCACTGACTAACATGGTGGACAGGGGTCTACCTGTACAACTCAGCGTTTCAGTGAGAGATGCCTTTCCTGCAAACATGTCATATGACACTAATGGTTTCCTCTTTAATGCCCTGCCTGCCCTGTATAGAGCTAAGGTTTTCTCTCCTGTTCTGAGCATTGTGCATGGTGCAGTGAGAGTATTTATTGTTTCTTATGAGATAAGTGGGAAGTCACCTTACATCAGAGACTGTTCTTGCAGAGAACATAATGGTCAGAGGTAGTGTTCTCACAGTGAGCATAATAGCTGTGGTTTGCCTGAGACATAGCTTTAAAAACTGGCATTTTAATTTGACCTAGATCTTGACAAGGATGTGGAGTCCTTGACATTGCTAGCTGCAAAAAGTTTTTCTTTTATCCCATTGTGTTGATTCATTCGCACAATGCAAACACACTTAACGTCTGTTGCTATATACAGAGCACTGAACACCATGCCCTATCTAGATGATTGCAAAGTGCATGAATGAGTCATCCATTTTACTGTTGAAAATATATATTCATACAATTTGTATGCTAATAAAAGGCTTCACACATGTCTTGATAACATCCAGGACCACAACTATACTAGTACTTAGGGAAACAGAATAGCTCTAACAACAAGGAGTCCTTGTGGCACCTGAGAGACACTGATTTGGGTATAACCCACTTCATCAGATGCTTCTGTTTGTATCTGCACAAGTTGGTTTTTGTTTGTTTGTTTTTTCCATTAAGCTGATGAATTTCCACTTCATACAGCTAAATTCAGTGCCTTGCATGGTGCTAGGTTTCAGAGTGGTAGCCGTGTAAGTCTGTATCCACAAAACAATGAGGAATCCTTGTGGCACCTTAGAGACTTACCGTTTATGGTTTACCTTTACTCCTATTTACAATGCAACCTTTTCATCAGGAGACTAGGTAGGAGGGTAGCCTTGTGGTTATAGCACATAGCTGGAAATTAGGAGACCGGGGGCCCATCTCCTCTGCTATACTTAAAACTGACTCTCTCATCTAGCACTTTTAAATTCTAGATCTCAAAACACTAGTAAGTCTCATTAGCCCCATCTTACAGAAGAAGCAGCTGAGACAAAGAGGTTGGAGACTCACCCAGATCGCAAAGCAGGCCAGTAGCGGAGCTGAAATAGAACCAAAGGGTCCTGATTCCCAGTCGGTGCCCTATCCACTGGGCAATCCTGCCTCTCCCTGATCTAGGATGTGGATAACTCTCACAGTTTATTCTCAGCTCCAGACTGTGTGGCCAAGGGACAATCTTTTCTGCTTCAGTTTCCCCATCTATTAAATGGGGACAATCATGCTTGCCTATCTCACTGGTGCATTGGGAGACTAACTTTATCAAACTGCTCTGAGGGCAATGGATAGAAGAGCCAATATGAGAACAAATAATTGTTATGCTGCCTTTGTGCTAAAAATCTGAACTACTAAAATGACTTTGGTTTAAGCTATTTATTTGTTGGCCTGTAGCTTAACATCAAGCCTAAGATTTTTCCAAAGTGCCTAGTGATTTTTAAGTGCCTAACTTATAGAAATCTTAAAATTAAGGTTACTAGCTCTAACTTAAGCTATTCCAGGAGATTCCCTCCTCTCCCCCATGACGTAATATTTTCTTAAAATAGCCTGTAAAGATCTCCTGGATTGCTAGTCACCGGGAGACCAGTGCTGACTCCAGGCCAACCCTAGAGGGTTGGCAACCCTATTTAAAATGTCCTGATTGTCAGAAAGTGCTTAGCACCTGTCCTCAGGGCTCTTTAAAGCATCTCAACATGGGCACCCAAAATCACTTGTCTCACTTTAAAAAAAAATCTTAGCTTTGTGGGTGGAATGGAACAACTCTGAGAAATGGGTCATTTAGGTCTTAAGGATGCCATCAAATAAAGACGAGTTATTTTTATTTGAGTGCCATACGGGATGGGCTGTCCATGCCACACAAGGCAGAGCAGGTTAAATTAGGTCAATTAACCTGATAGGCAGCACCTCATGGGAGACTCAGGGATTTAAAGGCCAGTTGATGAGGAACCCCAGCTGACTAGGGGCAGGTTGAGCTTGTGTAAAGCAGCAAGCTGAGAACAGAGGAAGTAGTCTACAGTCACTCCCCAGGAGCAGAGTGGGGGAGTTCGGGGTGACAGTCTGCCAAGAAGTTACAGGGAAGTAGCCTATAGTTACTCCCTGTGAGGAAGGAGTTTGGACCAGTAAATCCAGGGGGACAGAAGAAGGAAGTAAGGAGTCCTGGGAAATAGCCACATGGTCTGGGAGCAAGCAGACTGTCGTTCCTAGACATAGGGTCCCTGGACTGGAATCCAGAGTAGTGGCTTAGCCCAGGTGGATTTTTCACACCCCTCACAATGTAGTTATATCAATATAGGTCTGTAGTGTAGACCTGGCCTTAGCTTTAAGGTGCCCCAGGTTGCATTTGTAGAGCTGGCAGTCTCAAATTAATAACACCCACAACCCTGCAAATGACTTGTAAATAAAACACTTGTAAATGTGACTATGAGAGTAACAGGCTAGGATAAACACAGACCAAAACACAACATGTTAGACTTACCTTTCTGATCAAAATCTTTCTTTATGTGTAGTAATAGAGGAGTTCAGAAAGGAATCAACTAGCCCCTTGGGGGGTGGAGGGAGAGATTTATAACTTTGCCTTAAAATTAATCCTCTGCTGAGACAGGAACTCAAAGCATCTTCTATATGTCAGTCTAACCTATCTTCAGTAGTTTTGTGAGTAATGCACAGGACTAGAACTCCCTATCCCACATATTAAAGATGGGGGAAACTGAGGCACAGAGGTTATGGGCTCAATTGTGACTTTAGGCCCAGTCTTCATCAAGAGGGTAGTGCATGAGCTGCATCACCCTAGGAGTATCCCCAGTAGCACTAGACTTCAAAGACACCTCTCTGAGTTGCAGTGCTCTCACCCGCACTACTTCCTTGTTTGATTGGGAGGGGGAGTCTACTGGCCTATATCAGTAGCAAATTCTACCACCCCATGCACTAGCTTGGCTCCACCCCAGCACTCACTGGCCAGTGTAGCCAACATTATGCATGTCCCTCTGCTGTCCACATTATTCAAAATGTATCATGAAAACATAGTAAAGGTTCAGGCTTTTGGTTTTGGGTTCTGTACTCTTTCCCTTTTGGCCATTGGAAAAAGGAGGGCATGGGTGGGGGGGAAAGAATCTGTACATTTTTCATTTTTGTGGGTTGTCTGAATTTGTTTCAAAATATTTTTTGCATGATTTTTTTATAATGAAAGGATGTTGGCCAGCTCTAGTTAGCAGTAAGCAGGTGCACAAAGCTTTTGCAGGCTACCTGGATATTGGGCCTGCAGGAGTATCTGGGCTGCTCTTAGTCTGTTATATGGACTTATATTCCAAATCACAACTTGGCCTCTAGTAACTTGATTAATATCCTGCAGCAAGTCAGTAGCGAAGCCTGGAATAGATTCCAGATCCATGTTTCCCATTCTCTTGACGTATTCCCAGGACTACATTGCTTCCTTCTAATGTGGGATTTGTTTTGCTGATGCTATGGGAGTAGTGCTTTGGCCTCCATTTGTTAGCATCTGCTATTTAATAAGAGCCTAACAAGATGCAGGAGATGATGGAGAAGCATAATGGCAATGAAATTCATACTCTTTTAAAGGCAAACGTTGCACTTATAGCAAACAAGCCATGAAAAGAAAAGCAAGCAGGAAAGATGCTTACAGTGTTAAATATTCACTAGTGTTCTACATGCTGCACATTCTAAAAATGAGGTGTGTTTCAACATTGCTACAGTAGATGATTGGGATTCCCCCCCACCCCTCCCCTTATAATGTCATAGCAATTCAGACTGCTGGGAAGTCACCATGGCAACACCTTGATGCTACCTTTTGTTCAGCTGATGATCTGACTTGTCACATGATCTCCGAGCAGTGCACACAATGTAACACAGCAGGTGATCTTATTGTCCTATTTAGTGACATAGTGAATAGACAGATCACCATAAGAAAATTTCGCAGAGATTTATTTCAGGCATGGCAAGACCGAAGAGGATCACTGATTGCCATGTCTCTGAAATGTTACTGTAGTGTGAATGACTCTCTCCTTTTGCTCATTTTATCACCACATACTGGTGTATAAAGACAGCTGGATCACCATACACCTCTTGATTAAACACCCCTAGCAAAGACTGGTGTACGAGAAAGGTGTTCTTTGATCATTTTAATCCTATGTAAGGGTATGATGGTGATTTAGGACTTTGTCCTGCAGTGTGCTATATATTCCTGTGTAGAGTGCACTTCTAGCTTCCACTGATCTCAAAGGGGGTTGAGAGCTCTCAGCATATTTCAGGACCAAGCTGTTTTTTAAAGACCAGACAGAGCCACAGAGGTTGGACCCAGGTCTAAACTTTCCCAGCCCTTGTGTGTGTTTTGGAGTTTATGGATTTGGTTCATCTACTGTTAGGGATCAGCTACAAAGCTTGGACCAGTATCTGGATTCACATCCTATGTTTCCCAAAGTTTATGGGTGTTCATCTCTGGGGGGGCTTCATTCAGGCCTGACTCTGGTAATGGCAAGTAAACTTTAATATAAAAAAAAAAGAGGATATTCAAATAAGCATCAAAGTTAAGATGCTTCTATGATTGAAAAATAGATCCTGCCAAACTAACCTCATATCTTCTATGGTTGAACTTACAAGTTTGGTTGATAAAGGTGGTAGTATTGACATAATATACTTAGACTTCTGTAAGGTGTCTGACTTGTTACCACATGACATTTTGATCTGAAGACTAGACAAATATAAAATTAACATGATACACATTAAATGGATTAAAAACTGGCTAGCTGATCTCAAAGTGGTTGTAACTGGGAGAATCATCAAGTGGGTGTGTGTTTCTTGGCCCTACACCATTTAACACTTTTATCAATGACCTGAAAGAAAACACAAGAACATGGATAAAACTTGCAGAAGCCCCAAAAACTGAGGGAGTGGTAAATAATGAAGAGGACAGGTCACTGACTCAGTAATCAGGATTGCTTGGTAAAGTGGGCACAAGAAAACAATATGCATTTTAATGTGGCTAAATGTATACATCTAGGAACAAAGAATGTAGGCCATACCTATGGAATGAGGAACTCTATCCTGGGAAGCAGGGAGTCTGAAAAGATTTGAGGATCAGAGTGGATAATCAGTTGAACATAAGCTTCCAGTATGACACTCTAGTCAAAAGAGCTAATGTGACCCTGGGATGCTAAACAGGGGTATCTCAAGTAGGAGTATAGAGGTTATTTTATCCTATACTTGGCATTAGTGTGATGGCAGCTGGAATACTGTGTTTCGTTCTGGTGCCTGCAATTCAGGAAGAATGTTGACAAATTGGAGAGGGTTCAGAGAAGAGCCACAAGAATGACTAAAGGATTAGAAAATATACCTTATAGTGGTAGATTCAAGGAGCCCAATCTAGTTAGCTTAACAAAAAGAAGACTAATGGGTGACTTGATTACAATCTATATGTACCGATGTGGGGAACAAATATTTAATAATGGGCTCTTAATTCTACCACAGAATACTAGACATTTTCAGACTGAAAATCAGCTGTA
The DNA here is from genome assembly GCF_007399415.2 of Gopherus evgoodei. Taxonomy (NCBI): domain Eukaryota; kingdom Metazoa; phylum Chordata; order Testudines; family Testudinidae; genus Gopherus; species Gopherus evgoodei. The sequence continues at coordinate 351,999,714 of NC_044322.1, forward strand.
CATTTTTAACAATGGGAGTAATTAACCATTGGTCATAGTAGATTCTCCATTACTGACCATTTTAAAATCCTAATTGGATGCTTTTCTAAAAGATCTGCTTGAACTGTTTTGTGAAAGTTCTATGGTCTGTATCAGAGGGTAGCTGTGTTAATCTGTATGCACAAAAACCAACTAGGAGTCTGGTGACACCTTAAAGACTAACAGATTTATTTGGGCATAAGCTTTCATGGGTTTTCAAAAAAAGAAAGCTTATGCCCAAATAAATCTATTAGTCTTTAAGGTGCCAGTGGACTCCTTGTTGTTTCTATGGTCTGTTATACAGGAGGTCAAGTGATCACAGTGGTTCCTTCTGGCTTTAGAATTTATAAGAAATGTAGAAACTGGATTATATGACCAAATTGCCTGTGATAGACACTGGACTCAGGGCAGGAGGTCCCTTCCAGTCCTCTGTTCATAAGCACCCCAGATCATGCTTTGTCCTGTGACATTGTTGGTGGATTTCTAGTAGGGCTGTTCAGTGCACAGATTGTGTATTTACCATGTGCTTGTACAGGACTCATTGCAACGAGACCTCTTAGTGCTTCTATAATAGTAGTAAATAACCTGGGTTATGTTTAGTGTCTTAGTTTTTTGTAGTTTCTAGTGGCATCAGCTGAGAGAAGATGTTAATTCTACTAAGCACTGTAGATGCACACAGAGTCCCTGCCCCAAAGAGTTCACAGGTCCAATACACAAAGAAAATAAGGTGAGAGATGTTTTATAGATGGGGAACGCAGGTACAAAGAGTGAGTGACCTGACCGAGGTCACACAGGAAGAGTGTGACAGAGTCAGAGTTTCCACCCAGTTCTGCAGAATCTCAATCCAGCACCTTAGCTGGCAAAATCATCCTTCCTTTCCCTAAAGAGGACAGGATCCCATGGAGTAAGGACAGGCAAACGCCAATGCAGCTGGCCTGCTGCTCTCCAACCTTAGAGCACTGGCTTCCTTTCATCCCATCCACTTTCCTGTGTGTCTTTAAACTAGGTTCGACGGGGACAGGTGAGCAAAGCCCACAGGTAAGTGGGGAACAAGACCTGGGAGATGGGTTGGAAACAGGAGGGAGCCCGGGCTATAATGGCAGAGAGGAAGAAGGGTCAGGGCAAAGCTGGGAGGCAAGATCAAACCAGTATCTTAGATGTCTATATACAAATGCAAGAAGTATGGGTAATAAGCAGGAAGAACTGGAAGTGCTAATAAATAAATTGGCATTACTGAAACTTGGTGGGATAATACACACGACTGGAATGTTGGTGTGGATGGGTATAGTCTGCTCAGGAAGGATAGACAGGGGAAAAAGGGAGGAGGTGTTGCCTTATATATTAAAAATGTACACACTTGGACTGAGGTGGAGATGGACATAGGAGACAGAAGTGTGGAGAGTCTCTGGGTTAGGCTAAAAGGGGTAAAAAAACACAGGTGATGTCGTGCTGGGAGTCTACTACAGGCCACCTAATCAGGTGGAAGAGGTGGATGAGGCTTTTTTTAAACAACTAACAAAATCATCCAAAGCCCAAGATTTGGTGGTGATGGGGGACTTCAACTATCCAGATATATGTTGGGAAAATAACACCGTGGGGCACAGACTATCCAATAAGTTCCTGGACTGCATTGCAGACAACTTTTTATTTCAGAAAGTTGAAAAAGCTACTAGGGGGGGAAGCTGTTCTAGACTTGATTTTAACAAATAGGGAGGAACTTGTTGAGAATTTGAAAGTAGAAGGAAGCTTGGGTGAAAGTGATCATGAAATCATAGAATTTGCAATTCTAAGGAAGGGTAGAAGGGAGTACAGCAGAATAGAGACAATGGATTTCAGGAAGGCAGATTTTGGTAAGCTCAGAGAGCTGATAGGTAAGGTCCCATGGGAATTAAGACACAGGGGAAAAACAACTGAGGAAAGTTGGCAGTTTTTCAAAGGGACGCTATTAAGGGCCCAAAAGCAAGTTATTCCGATGGTTAGGAAAGATAGAAAATGTGGCAAAAGACCACCTTGGCTTACCCTTGAGATCTTGCATGACCTACAAAATAAAAAGGCGTCATATAAAAAATGGAAACTAGGCCAGCTCACGAAGGATGAATATAGGCAAATAACACAGGAATGCAGAGGCAAGATTAGAAAAGCAAAGGCACAAAATGAACTCAAACTAGCTATGGGAATAAAGGGAAACAAGACTTTTTATCAATACATTAGAAGCAAGAGGAAGACTAAGGACAGGGTAGGCCCACTGCTCAATGAGGAGGGGGAAACTAACGGGAGACTTGGAAATGGCAGAGATGCTTAATGACTACTTTGTTTGTCTTCACTGAGAAGTCTGAAGGAATGTCTAGTATAGTGAATGCTTACAGGAAGAGGGTAGGTTTAGAAGAGAAAATAAGGAAAGAGCAAGTAAAAAATCACTTAGAAAAGTTAGATGCCTGCAAGTCACCAGGGCCTGATGAAATGCATCCTAGAATACTCAAGGAGTTAATAGAAGAGGTATCTGAGCCTCTAGCTATTATCTTTGGGAAATCATGGGAGACGGGGGAGATTCCAGAAGACTGGAAGGAGGCAAATATAGTGCCCATCTATAAAAAGGGAAATAAAAACAACCCAGGAAACTACAGACCAGTTAGTTTAACTTCTGTGCCAGGGAAGATAATGGAGCAGGTAATCAAAGAAATCATCTGCAAACACTTGGAAGGTGGTAAGGTGATAGGGAATAGCCAGCATGGATTTGTAAAGAACAAATCGTGTCAAAACTAATCTGATAGCGTTCTTTGATAGGATAACGAGCCTTGTGGATAAGGGAGAAGCGGTAGATGTGATATATCTAGACTTTAGTAAGGCATTTGATACAGTCTCGCATGATATTCTTATAGATAAGCTAGGAAAGTACAATTTAGATGGGGCTACTATAAGGTGGGTGCATAACTGGCTGGATAACCGTACTCAGAGAGTAGTTGTTAATGGCTCCCAATCCTGCTGGAAAGGTATAACAAGTGGGGGTTCTGTTTTGGGACCGGTTCTGTTCAATATCTTCATCAACGATTTAGATGTTGGCATAGAAAGTACACTTATTAAGTTTGCGGACGATACCAAACTGGGAGGGATTGCAACTGCTTTGGAGGACAGGGTCAAAATTCAAAATGATCTGGACAAATTGGAGAAATGGTCTGAGGTAAACAGGATGAAGTTCAATAAAGATAAATGCAAAGTGCTCCACTTAGGAAGGAACAATCAGTTTCACACATACAGAATGGGAAGAGTGTCTAGGAAGGAGTATGGCAGAAAGAGATCTAGGGGTCATAGTGGACCACAAGCTTAATATGAGTCAACAGTGTGATACTGTTGCAAAAAAAGCAAACATGATTCTGGGAAGCATTAACAGGTGTGTTGTAAACAAGACACGAGAAGTCATTCTTCCGCTTTACTCTGCGCTGGTTAGGCCTCAACTGGAGTATTGTGTCCAGTTCTGGGCACCGCATTTCAAGAAAGATGTGGAGAAATTGGAGAGGGTCCAGAGAAGAGCAACAAGAATGATTAAAGGTCTTGAGGACATGACCTATGAAGGAAGGCTGAAGGAATTGGGTTTGTTTAGTTTGGAAAAGAGAAGACTGAGAGGGGACATAATAGCAGTTTTCAGGTATCTAAAAGGGTGTCATCAGGAGGAGGGAGAAAACTTGTTCACCTTAGCCTCCAATGATAGAACAAGAAGCAATGGGCTTAAACTGCAGCAAGGGAGATTTAGGTTGAACATTAGGAAAAAGTTCCTAACTGTCAGGGTAGTTAAACACTGGAATAGATTGCCTAGGGAAGTTGTGGAATCTCCATCACTGGAGATATTTAAGAGTAGGTTAGATAAATGTCTGTCAGGGATGGTCTAGACAGTATTTGGTCCTGCCATGAGGGCAGGGGACTGGACTCGATGACCTCTTGAGGTCCCTTCCAGTCCTAGAGTCTGATCTTTTTCACTTACAACTGAGAGCAGCATCCTTGAGTGAAACAGACAGGAGGGTGGGTGTATTCAGCATCCTCCTTGACAGCCCAAGCACTCCGGAGTTGATACTCACTCACCTATTCACCACTGCAGGCAGTCCCCGAACAGCTAGCTGAGAGAAGCATGTTGCTTAAAGCTGTGGATCTGGAATATGATGTTTTAATAATAACCCCAGAAAATCTACTGCTCAGCCACACCTGCAATTGAGACTTTTGTTGTCAGTCTTTTTAGCGACTCCAGAGTGGTTACTTGTCAGCCACACAAAAGGAGGCTAGAAAATGCTGCCTATTAATAACCCTCCTCGTGCTACTACAGGCAATGCGGAGTCCCGGACCCACCACACTTGTCCCGTGTGATCCTGCGCTCGGGCTAAGATCCCTTGTCCTGGGCTGAACGCATTACGTAAGACAGGGAGCGTTTGTCAGCGGCTCTGGTACCAATCTAGCTACAGGCGGCTCGTGCAGAGAGGGGGTGGCGAGAGGAAAGCTCCGCCAGGCACCGAGCTCCACACCGCTGCTGGCTGCAAGTTCGCCGGGTCGGCTCGGTGGCTCATCTGGCGCGAGGGACGCGTCCCTGGTGGGTCTTGAGGGGACGCCGACTCCGGCGCTGGGGGAATGACTGAGGAAGGGAAGAGGGACTGACCCGGAGGACGGACTGGCATGAGGCTCCCGCCGCAATGGAAGGGCTCCTGTCTCCGATGAGAGCCAAGGTAGGCGGGGGGAGCACCGGGAATGCCTTGGGAAGCTGCTGCCTCCCGGGGAGGCGCGGGGCTGTCTGGGCGAACAGGAGACTCCCCGCTTTTGTCTCCCGGCTCTTGCACAACTGCACTTGGGGAGGCGACTCTGTGGAGACGCGAGCGGAGCCGCTTCAAAGCGGGGGGGGGGGTGTCCACCCCTCTTCCCGTCACTCTCTCTCGCCAGAGGGGACCTGAGTTTGTTTTTTGGAGGAGACGGACCGCTCTTTATAGGGGTTCCCCATCTGAGCCTCTCCCGTGGGGGGAGGGGTGTGCAGACACCCAGGGCGCTGTGCCAGTGACTGCCAACCCGCGGGGCGGTGGGGCTGCTCCCGGGTGCCGGAGTCGCACTTTCCAGGGGAGGAAAAGCGCCCATCTAGGCACAGACCGGAGCATTTCCCTGAACGCTCCGAAAGGGAGAGTAAAAGTGTGGCACGTTCCAGGCGTGCGTGGACTGGTCCCCCGGCTTCTCCGCTCTCCCACTCTCCGTAGCGGGGCAGCCTTCGCCTTCTTCCATTCGGGGACTTTGAGCTCCCAAGGAAATACAGTCAGAGGCGGAAAAGCCCAGTGCTGGGCTTGGTTCTGCAAAATCTGGTGTGCCAGGAAGGTGTTCTCTGATCCTTTACTCCCACAACAGGGTATGGGACATAGCTATTGACAAAGCTGTGGCTGGGACGATTTAGTTGGTCTTGCTTTGAGCAGGGGGTTGGACTAGATGACCTCCTGAGGTCCCTTCCAATCCTGCTATTCCATGAGGGTGATTGATGACTTCACCCTGCCATGTGCTACGTATTCCTGCTGTAGGGAGCACTTCTAGCTTCCATAGACATCAAAGGAGATTGAGGGCTCTCGGCATATTCCAAGGGGGTGAGGCGGGTGGATCCCATCCTACATTACCCAGTCGCTACCAGCACATACTGGAGCAGGTGAAGCTCCGTTGGGCGGCCCAGTTCCAGTCGGTTGCAGCTTTGCAGTGAGAGAACTGGTACAGAATGAGAGTTCTCAGCAGCAGCAAGACTGTCTAACATGAGAACCATTTAAGGGGGTGTATAATCTAGGGAGAGAACTATTAGACTGGGTGTTTTACAGTTCTGCTACCTGGAGATCTGCACTGATACACTCACCTTCGTTACTGAGTATTTTTAAACCTCTGTTTCCAAGCTTTTACTATTAAAAACCCTCTATTGCCAACAAAGGGCTATAACTTAACCCTGTATCCAAGTGATAATTTTTATCACTGTCTCGCACCTTTTTTGCTTTACATGTAATGTGCAGGCCAATGGGGGCTGCTGGAAGCAGCGGCCAGTAAGTCCCTTGGCCTGCGCTGCTTCCAGCAGCTCCCATTGGCCTGGAGCAGCGAACGCGGCCAGTGGGAGCTGCGATTGGCCGGACCTGCTGACCGGGCAGGTAAACAAACACAAACCGGCCTGGCCCGCCAGGGGCTTTCCCCGCACAAGCGACAACCCCAGTTTGAGAAACACTGCGTTAGCATGTATCCCCTTTGCTGGGCATTATAAAACAATGTTGCTGATGGCATTTTATAAAATGTTCACGTGGTACTTTAGGGTCATGCATCTGCACCTACTATGATTAAAGGGGAATATGCACATTACACTTATTAAAAGAACTAAGTGGTTTTTTTGTTTTTGTTTTTTGTTTTTATTTTATTTTTTTTGCAACAAGATATAAAAGACTGTCAACCGGAGGGAAAGTCCGTAATGTTGGGGGTGATGTTTCCATTGTGTGTTCCTGTATCCACCCTTTTGAAATTCTAGCCTTAGGCAAGCTAGCATGGTTTTGGTGTGTTATCAGGCTAATGTTGGAATTACAGTTGAGTGTGAGTAATATCAGCACCTGCAGCATCATTTATGTTAAATGCACACACAGCTATAAAAATGATCCAGTAAAAGAGGTGGAAATTTAATGCTAGTGGGCTGGGCCCCTGGCCATATATTCTGCTTGTCAATCTAACTTGCATCATAAATACAGTTGGAATTTAATAGTAATACTGTTAATAAGACTTCATTGTGACAATTACATCTTCAAGGTTATTTATTGCTCCTTCAGAGGAATCTACGTGGAGATTTAGACCCAGACCTCTAGATCCTGTTTTGTTCTGATGGAATACGAAGGGTCAGACTCTGATCTGCATAATCTTGGTGTAATTCAGAGTAATCCCTTAAAAGACAGACCCCCATTTTGTTTATATTGGTGCCAGAGTAACTCCACTGAAGGTATAAGACCAGATTCTGAACTTGGTTAACTTGAAGTAAATTTGGAGTAACTCCATGGAAGCTGATGCAGTTACTCCAGAGTTACATCATATAACAAAGGTCAGAGTCTGTATTTAAGTTTCTATGCAAAAGCAATGTGAAAATTACTTCAAGAAACATTTTTAATTCACTTATGTTCTCTCTGAAGTCCTTACCTAATGGAGAATTGAACATAAATTCAATAACCTCACAAAATAAAATCTTGCTGTAAATGCAGATAGCTAGAATTTTTCCATTGCATTATGATGAGGTGCAAATAAACAAATGTTTGCTTTTAAAATTTAACTTCTGGTTTCCTGAAGTCACATGCAGTTCTATTTCAAATGCTCAAATCTAGAGAAGGCATTTTAAAACAAATACACACAGAATGCTCATTTGTCTACGTGTACATAAGAAGCAGGCCCATTGCTTTTAATTATCCATGAAGTCCCTTTTACAGTACTCAAGCAGCTTGAAGGGCCCAAAAAGTGAAGTAAACTGCATTTACACCTTACTTTTTTTTCTAACCGTGCAAAGAAAAGGGGTCTTACTGTGAATGAGATTCAGTTTGAAGATTAGAAATACTCTCTGCTATGCTCCTACGTGAGACTTCAGTCTGTTATTTTGCATGGAAGTTATCTGAATTTCAGATTCTATAAAATGTTGATCCATTTGGTCACTGAAGCAAGCTAGATTTCTGTATAGCATGGTTACTTAATAACTTAGCAACACTAGAAAATATTTAGGGTAAATTGGACATCAAACAGTAATTGCAGTATACCATGTGATAGACTTCACCAGACTAAATCATGGGTGCTTAATGCATTTATACCTTAAAATTTGCCTAAATGGCACATGAATGTGTAAGGTTAAGGCAAAGTAGAGTAATGTGGTGGTAAAATAAAATTAAGGCAGCTAAGTGGAATGCACCTGTGAACCTTGGCAGCATTCTTGTGTTGATGGTTACATTTCACTTGGTTTAAAATAAGGGAGTGCTGCACTACCACTCTGGGATAATCAGACTTAATTATGACATTAAATATTACCAGCACATATTAATTGGATTCTTCTGCCTAGCATGGTTATGATTAATAGAAATCTTAACAAATGAACACACATGATGATTCAGCATACCACCTTTGAAAGACTAGGAAGTTCATGGAATACAGCTGGCCTTTAAAAGAAGGAAGAAATGTATAAATATAACTAGCCTCTCCCTTTTGATTTGTTTGATAATCCTCAAGCACTCACAGTTCTCCTTAATCCTCAATGTACTGCCTTTAGTGAATTATGCTGGTATAAGAATTTCAGTAATTTCAGTTTCTCTGCAGCTAACACATGCCAGCGTATGCTACTGAATTTGCAATGAGCACCTGGCTTGAACCATGCAAAATTGGCTAACTGTGCCCTTTTTTCTCCTGGGGAAGAACGGATTTGCAGGCGGGTGAGGAGGAATCATCAAAGCAATATGTTTTCTTTCGACTGACAGAACTGTTGAGTGAACTTTTCATCTGTTCACAAATGTACACAGAGGGTAAATGGAGATTAATTACCATCGAATTTACTAAGCATTGCATCTAGAGATAATGAATTTTTAGTGTTTTGTATACAGAGAATTCAGCTAGGGAACTCAATAAATACGGTGTGCAATGTTTAGATAGAGAAGCCCCATTAGTGTTTTAAAAGCTCTATTATTGAATCTTAACTGTATCAGTTTATTATAGGTTCTTGGGATTAGCAAATTCCCATGGTGTTACTGTTTTGTGTGGTGGTTTTTTTGTGTGTTTTTTTTTTTTTTGGTTGTTGAACCTTTTTCTTGTGGCTGCATTAAAGACTTTTTTTTTCAACCACTCAATCACTCTTCTGAGTGGTTGAATTACCCCTTCTATATTCTATAGATAAGTTCACTACTTACAAATCAGTGTTGATAAGCCCTGGAAGATATTGCATCCATGTTCTGCCTTACTTTGACAGCCATTGAATGATGGAGACACTGGGCCATTGAGATTGATGGAGGGGATTGGGAGGGGGACTTACCCTAAACAAGAGTTCTGGAGTAGAAAATGCCCAACCAGCTCTACTCAGTAGTTAGAGATCTTGGATGTCTGATTACTGTTTTGTGTGTGTTTTTGTCTCCTGGATGTGAACTGAAAAGTGAAGTTTTCAGATACAACACTGAAGCTCTGATGTGCTTTTTTTGTTGGGACCAAAAAAAAAATTCTATTAAGCTCCAATCCATCAAATCACTTGAGCATGTTTTTAACTTTAACCTCAGTGGGACTGCTCATGTGTTTAAAGTTAAGCATGTGCATAAGTGCCCCAGTGTATCAGAATAAAAATGCTTAGCCCCATTTTAAGAATTACATGTGTTATGATACAATATATGGGAATCCTTCATGTAACTTCTGCATAACTTATTAACATTGACAGGACCCAGTGTGGGGACAGTTTTCAGACAGAACATTCACATCACTCCTTTGGAAACTCAAATTGCATAATAAAGGCGCAATTATACATCTAAATTTGGGTGTCCTATTTCAATATCTACCTATGAAAATTGGGCACTGCTAGTGTACAGAGTGTGGAAATTTCTCAGTCACCTAAGGGACTTGAATATCTAGCTTCCACTAAATTCTAATGGGCATTCAGCATCCAAAGCTCTAAACTCCTCTGCCTGTCACCAGGTATGTTATCCCTGTGTAAGATATAGTAGGTGATCTGCAAAGTGTCAGTAGTATCTGATGGGAGTACAGTATTCTGTGTAACAACTTAGCAGAATGGCTTTGCCTGTCACTCTGGGGTTAATAATGCTGTGTGAGATGTGCTGAGGTTGTAGATAATAAAGTATAATTAAAAAAAAAAATGAAGAGCTAGGTCTGTCTTAATCATAGTCTTATACATGCAGGTGTTGTATGGGTGTTTCCAAGAGCAGAATTTACTTTCATATTTGAATAGCTCTTTGCTATAGAAAAGTTGGGGTATGTAAAGTATGGGTAGAATATAAAAAGTGGAAGTGGTGTCTATTTCACAACACTTCTTCAGTCAATATAGTATTATCTGATTGGTTTTGCTTTTGCTTCACATCTTAAAAAAGATATGGAAAAAATCAAATTACATGGTTTTTCCTCCCCAGTCCTGCTTTGTATCCATGCAGCATGGTAGAGTATTCTATCTGAATGTTTGAACTGCTGCTGCACTAGGGCACAATGTTGGCAAGAGTGCATTGTTTAGAATATATGGTAAATCATTGTTGCATATCTTAGGTGGGAACTGGGCTGCTGTGCTGCTGGTAGAGATGGCTGTTTATATTGCAAAAGATCCCACTCATTGTGTGAGGCTGGACAAACCTATGACAAACCAACCTCTTTCTCAAAGAGCTTTCTAGCTAAAAAAAACAGGGTGAAATCTTGACTCTCAGAATTTTGCCACTGGTTTCTATGGGAACAGATTTCCCCCCAGAATCTGATACCTTACTTGCTTTGACTAGCACCTTACTCCACTAATAGTCCCTTTGAAGTCACTAGGACTGGATTGAAGGTACTATGAAGCTAAAGCGAGAATAATAGCATCTAGCCCTAAATAAGAACAAGATGTAATAAGAGGGTATGGAACATGAAAAAGGAAGAGTGACAAGGGTAGGACACATGGTTGCATATCCAATTAACTTACTGTACAATTTAGAGGCTTCAAGGCTTTTCAATAAGTGGTGAAGGATCTTGTTGAATGGCTACCTACCCTAGTCATTTCAGTAAGCAGTTTACCATGGGTGTCTGTTGGCTAGCATGTTTGCCTGTCTGCGAATAAAGAATTAAAATTCTTCCCCCTGTGAGACGTGAATCATAAGGTTACATAGGTATTAGTTGTGAATGGTCTTAAAGTCAGTACTGCTGTAAAATAAACTTAAGAGGAAGATTATGCTGCAAAAATGATGGTCCATTCATGATGATAGATCGGTGCTTTACTATGGAGTACAACTGGCTGCAAAGCTCTCTAGGCTGTAAGGTCATGCTGAAGGATATTTTGGCAGGTCTCAGTGCTGTGTGCTTAAGCTAGTTGTTTATGAATACTTGGCATGCAATAAAGTACTTGCATAATGCCGGTTTCACATACAGTGGGCCCCATCCTTTGCTAGTGCAAATCAGTTTAGCTCCAGGGATTTCAAGGGCACTCAACTGATTTTATGCTGTCTGAGAATGTGCCTCATAATAGTTTCACTGGCCTTTTGAGTGTGTGCGCACACACACAGACACACTGGTCAAGGAAGGTCTAGGTATAGTTAATCCTGCTTCAGCATGAGGGAGCAGAAAGTGGTGCTGGACTAGAGACCAAGAGGTCAGCTAGCAGCTCAACATTTTTATGATTTGTGTGTTCTATAGGCTTTCATCCCAGAGCATGTCTGGGTATATAACTAAATCTGAACTTCCATGGTATTTATCACAATCTCTAAGCATGTCACAATTTTAAGGCCCACATTTTAACAAACTACAATAAAAATATCTCTTTAAAAAAAACAACTTCCAAAAGTCTTGCCAGACCCAGCATAATCCCCTTCATAGCCCAGGCATAATCACATAACCCAGCTGCCATGAAAGACTACTTCACTTCATAGCTTCCAGCATAATCACCCCCTATTTCTACTAACTCTCCTTCCCCTCAGTCTTCCTGCCCAGGAAAAGCATGAGAAAACAGATTGCTTTTGCAGCAGGTCATAAGCTAGCAAATCCCAACTCCAGTGAACTAAGGCAAGAAGCCAGATCTCTAGCCATGGTCTTCTCGCTGAGGGTCCAGATCTCATCCCCCTCTCCTATACCAGGGGCTGTTAGCTCAAGTGCTTAGGAGGATTGCATCTGCCACAGCATTACATAAAGGTAGAGGCAGTCTCTCAGGTAGATCTTCCCTAATCACATGCTCAATCAATCCCGGTGATTTAAGGTGGTGAGATAATTAAAAGGGAAATCATTAGTGATTTATCTAAGGCTGGATCTCTGAATTGCTGGGTTTGGAGTAAGATTGTGGAGGTGAGTTCTTAAAGAAAGCAAACTTCATTAAGAAAAGATTAATTCATGTTGGATAAGGGGAATCCTGTCTAATGCCATAAAAATACCCTACCAGTGGTTCCATTGGGACTACTCAGGTGAGTAAGGGCTCTGTGATCTGATCCACTGGCAGTATTTGAGGTGTAAGGTTATACTTTGTAAGTAAGGATGGCAGTCTTGTCTGTAATGTTTTGCGGTCCTTGGAAATGGATGAGGTGAGGTGGAAAGTTAAAAAGCCTTAGAAGTTCACTGAATTTTATCTGTCACCTTATTACATCGCCCTGTGATAGAACTATACAAACCCCACACAGGCTGAAAAGGTTAATGAATTGTGCTCACTGCAATCAGCCCTGCCTGCTACACCTCTGGGTGTCAGGCCTGTAGGAGAGGGGCTGAAAAGGAGAGCTGGCGCAGTTGTAGCGGGCCAGGAAGGAGACCAGATCAACTGCTCTCTCTTGAGAAGAGAAGCCCAGCTGGAGCCAGGAACGAAGAAGGATTATAGCCAGTCATAGCCTCCCTGAAGGAAAGGCAGCCTTGATGCCAGACTGGGTTTATCAGGGGCTTGCCCACTGGTTGTTTTAGCCTGCCAGGAAAAGGGTACCCTCCCACCCCGTCCCATGGGAGAAGGCTGGGCTCTGAGAGCTGAGGACAAGCAGATGAATAACCTCATAGTGGCTGAGAACTAAGCCCCCTTGGGATAAAAAAAACTCCTTTTATTTCATGTTTGTTTTGGGGATGGCAACTTTGGACTTCATTTTGCTGGGAGGGGGTGGTTGAACTTTTGTAGTGACCTTCCAGAGGACCAAGTCTTAAGCTACCAGACTGGTCTGGAAACCACACTTGAGAAACTAAGGCAGAGTAGTTCTGGCAGGGTTCTGTGCTGCAAGGAGGTGCATGGGGCAGAGAGAGACCCTAGCACTGTAGTAATAGTATTAATCCTCACATGACCACTGTCAGGTACGAAAGTGCTATATTATCCCCATTTTACAGATACGGAACAAAAGTATATGGTTTAATTCCTGGCTCAGTCACAAACTAAACCCAGGTCTCTCAAGTCCTAGTTCCGTGTTCTATCCACTAGACCATACTTCCTACACATGGACTGCAATTGTAAGTATAAAAATAAGTTGGGGGTGACCCTCCTTTGTGAATGTATAGGTGATTTAAGCACAACACTCTTTCCACCGAGAAGGAAAATCAGTGGCTGACATTTGTACATCTATCAGGGGCAGAAGGAGTCTTGGACTATGCTTTGAAACAGTTGTACTGTGGGAAACAGTTGCACACAATTGATTATCTCTTAGGCCCTACCTTGCTCCCACAGAAGTCAGTGGGAGATTTGTGATCTACCTCAGTGGCATCAGAATCAGAGCTTTAATTAGGACATCTCATCAGTATGAGAATATCCGTTAGTACAGTTTTGTCCCTTCATGCCTGGTAGGGGAAATGGACTCAAATGGGAAATCAGCCTGGTGTTTAGGGGAGAGAGTAAGAGTTCCAGAGGAGGCATAAGCTCCCCAGGAGATGTGATAAAGGGATATTTCTCCCCAATGCCCTAATCTCACTCTATTCCTGCCAGCTCTGTCCACTTTTGCATCTTCTCCAGCTATCTCCAGGACCCCTGATGAGTAGGAGTTGGTGGTGGATTGTGGTGATTAGAAAACGGGAAGTGTTCCCCTTGGAAAACTTCAGCTACATGCTACAATTGAAAAATTTCAACCCAAAACTGGAAGCTAGTATGAGACTGTAATGTAATAAAAGACTGCATCATAATGTGTATGCACAAGGGCACCAAATTAAGCTTGCACATGAATGGCCAATACGAATAACCATGTATAATCATTGGGCCAGGACATGAGAGAGGACCACCAGGCCATAGAGACAAAGGGCACGCACCTCAGATGTAGAAGTCCTGAGTTCAAGTTCCTGCTCCACTGGCTATTCACATATAAGAAGTGCAACCTCTCCTGTGGAAGCTGTTCCATGATAGCCCAGGAGGTAGGGCACTCTTCTGCAATGGGGGAGACCCAGCTCTAAACACCTTCTCCATGTCAGAGAAAGACAGGAAGTGAACCCCTGCTCTTGCCTGCTGAGAGAGTACCTTAATCTCTGGGGTACAGGCAAGCTACTCCTCTTCCTGCAGTTCATGAATCTTGTCCTCCTTCGCTTTTGCCTAAAATGCCCCCAAACAAATGTCAAGTTACAAAACGATTCTGAAAAAAAAATTTCAACTTTTTGATTTGCTGGAAATTTTGAAAATCATTCATTTTCTGTTTGATGTGAAATCGAACTTTTTATTTTGATTTGAAACTGCCAGTAAACCAAAATCACCATTTTTGCCTAGCTGTATTTTGTGAGTATCTCCTACCTGACAAAAAGCTAACATGGCTCTACCCCTCTGATACTTCCTACCCGACAGTGATGTGTGAGCAGGTGTTAGTTTTATCCAAGAAAAAAAGTCCTAGTTCTTAAGTATAAGTAAATATGTGGTGGTTTTATGAAATGATTTCTTGCTCCCCCCCCCCCACTATGGCTGACATGCTTATGGTGGAGTTTGCATATGTGGCCTTCCATATTCAGAATGGCTCTGCTATGTTTGAGGTAACTTCTTTGTAAACAACAGTGTTCCTTACAAAAGCGTATATCTGACTAGTTTGTTTACAGTAACTTGGTGGGACAGTAGATAAAGCTTTCTAAAACAGGCACAGCTTTATATTGTATTTTGTTTTTTAAAGACATTTTAATCTCTGTACAATACTGGTTATTCTGTCTTTACTGAATCACATGCATTTTCTGGTGGTATTCACTACCTTGAGCGCTAGTTTTCTGAGTAGCATGCATAATTTTGCTACCAAGGTAAAATGTCAAGGAGATTAAGCAGAAAACGTGATCTTTATTCACTGTTCTGTAATCTATGATGAGCTCTTCTGGCATTCTAAATATATATATTTTTTTATTTAGTCCATAGCTTTATCCCAGAGGAATAAGTTGGCCTTTTTTTTTTTTTTTTTTTTTTTAAAGGCATTCTTGATCAGATAGTAACTCTGTTCTGGTGCTTCAGAAACCACAAGCAGAAGCACCACCAATTAACTAAGAATTATTCAAGGTATGGCAGTGGGAAAGAGGAAGTGAAGGTAAAAACAAAAGAACATTTGAGAGAGTCTGCTGGTTTAACTCCATTAAAGTCAGTGGAGTTATGCTAGCAGAGAACTTGGCCAGAGACTGGCTGAATCCAAAGAAGGATATAATTGATTGTTGATCATTTGTGGCCTTAAAACACTGTGGAAGCACAGAAAAGTAGGTAAAACCATAAATGGCCCTTCATTGTCTCTACCTGATGATCAGGATACACAGAAAAGCAAATACACATTTATTTGTCTAAGGAACACTGTGCTTATGTTCTTAATGTGTTTGGCAAGCAATGCATAACTCTAGCCCATATCAATAATTTTGTATATACATCACATAAGAATATTAATGATCATTGAGTTATCAGTTTGCCAGTGATGCATTACGTGCCCCATGTAGGATATATACCACAACAGAATTGTTTTAGGTGTAGTGAGTATAACAGGCTCCTGAGTTCCTGACACTGTAGTGAACACCCCAAAGTGCCATGTGTGGGGGAAAGAGGGTGTCAGGGTAAAGATTATACATTTAAAAACTATAAATCTTAGAAATGTTTGGGAAAAGACTGAGTTACCTATTAAACCTCCCAGAAGCAAATCTTATCTCTGTTCATTTACATACATTTGATGGAATTTATCTGTTCTCCTGCTCCATAAAAGATAAGTTCAGTACTTATCCTCCAACCCCAGAAATGTCTAGCATGTGTGCTCCTTCCCAGAGACCAGCAATACTTAGAGACACATGCAGCTGGAAGGCAGAAGTAGAGTAGGTTACTGGGAGGGGGAGCATTATTATACAGGTATCAGACCTCTCACATCTTGCTACTCATCTGAGGGTTCTCTACCACCTTCACATAGGCTGGATTTTTGCCTAATTACCATGATGGCAACTCTCCTAATGTAATCGCTGCTACTGAAGCCCCTACAGCGATCACACTCTCACTTTGGGACAAACCCGTCCACTGCTCTAAATGGATGTAGTTCCATTAGTCAGTAGAGTGACCCTGATTTTTACACCAGCTGAGGATCTGGTATTGGGCAAAATTATGCCCCTATTTGGGTGCTCTGTACTGGGGAGGGGGGAGTGAGAGAGCAGGACGAAGCCCAGCAAGCTTTCCTTCTGACACCCTGTAGTAAAGTCATTCAGTGGGTAGAGGCGTAAACTGCCTTCCAGAATTGGGGTGCACAAGGGAGGTGGAAGCCATTAGCATTGCTAGTGGCTTGTGGGGGGAGCATCTAGGCAGGGTGTAGGAGGGACTATGGCTCTGTTTCTTGCATGCCACAATGGTGCCTCAGATCTAATAAAGGACACCTTGCCCTGCGTCCCCCAGAAGCACCATCGGGATGTAATGCCTCCTCCCACCAGCATTCCCAACCACCCCATTCCAAATACAGTTCAGCCTCAACAGAGGTATAGCCGAGCCCTCTTTTATGTGGGGAATAAGGATTGACCTCCATGGAGCTATGCTGATTTGCACCAGCTGAGGATCTGCTCCAAAACATATAGTTACATAGAGGGGAAGAAGAACTTCTGTGACTAGTCAGAGCTTCAACCAAGGAACCTCATACTAGTAGTAGCTTCTAATCACTTGGAAGTGCACAAATGCCTTCAGAATATTAAGTGGTAGATGCACAGCTGTTGAAAATTGTCATGCTCCCTTTAAGCTCATGAGCCATGATGACATGCATCAGCCCCTAAAGTTGACCTTTTGGTAAGCACTTGGCTTTCATTGGGGTTAAGAAGTTGATGAATCCCCACCTCTGAATCTTGTCCATATGCATAAGTGAGGAATGATCTTCCTGATTAAAATAATTCCGTGACAAAATGCTAATGGTCTCCTCGCCTGCACACAGGGAACATAGTATTTCGCTTGCAATTCTGTTGAAGTAATACACTGCAAAGGATAATGCACTACACACTCCTGGCAAAGTCTCCCACAGCATTTTATATAAAATGAAAAATTAAAGGTGTTGAGGGCCTTCCATTAATTATACGGCTTCTGTCCAATATAAGTGCACTGACAAATCAAATGCAATTGCTGGTATATGTGCTGAACATATTAATCAGGAACTCAGTTGGTATTAGTGAAGATATGACATGTAATTCCATAGGAAAGTCTACTGTGATTTGGAATTAACCCTCTGGCACAGGATTTTCTGGCTTGACATGCTAATGCAGAATGCATAGTGCTAATGATGTGATCTCCAGATCTGCCTGTTCCAAGGGATTAATTAATAACATGATGTGAAAGTGTTACTCATTTTTTTTCAGAAAGGTGGGGGAAGGGGCAAAGAATGGCTTTGCTGAATGGGGATATTAGAGTTTTTGAGAGCTTAGGTGGTGGTAGTATAATAAAAATGCTTCTTGCCAAAGCACAAACAAATGTATAAATGTCTAGGATATCTTAAATAAGAAAATGAATAAAAATCATATAAATTAATAAGTGTGTGTGAGGAGGAAATAAGTGTCCTTGTCTTTGTGCTTGCTGCTTTGATATGGGAATGGTCTGCTTTGTAGTGGGTTTGTTGAGGCTCTGGGAGACACTGTCTGGGGGCCAGGGACATGCTTTCCATAGCTGAAAGCTGATCCTTTTCAAAACTCTGCTTACCATTCAGTATGCACCTGTATGAAAAGGGCACTGTGCTTTGAATTGCACTTGGAACAAGTCACACAGAAAACTCTAAGGGCCAGTCCAGATTTTATCCTAATGCTGGACAAGACTTGACTGAGTTCAGGAGGGATTTTTCTTTCCTTTTTAAACTGCAATTCTGAACTGACTAACGGGCGGCTCTAGGTATTTTGACACCCCAAGCACGACAGGCAGGCTGCTTTCGGTAGCTTGCCTGTGGGAGGTCTCTGGTCCCGCGGATTCAGCGGCATGCCTGCAGGAGGTCTGCTGAGGCTGCGGGACCAGCGGACCCTCCGCAGGCATGCCGCTGAAGGCAACCTGCCTGCCGCCCTCACGTTGACCAGCAGAGCGCCCCCCATGGCTTGCTGCCCCAGGCATGCGCTTGGCGTGCTGGTGGCTGGAGCCGCCACTGCTGGCTAAGAGGGTTTTAATGCATCTCTCCAAATATCCTTCTAAAAGGAATACATCTCTGGAAGAAGTATGTCTTAGTGGGGCAGTGCAAATATCACTACCTCAATCTGTCACCAACATGCATGCTTCTACCCTGGTCTGGACTGAGAAGGTAGTTCATGGCCAGTTCAGTTAACTGGCTTCTCTAACTCTGAGTCCTAGGTGCTGTTGTACTGATGGTTTTGTGATGGGAATGCTTTATAGCAACGTGCCCACTAAGAACTGGTGAAAGTCATAGGTTCCAAGGCCAGAAGGGACCATTGTGATCATCTAGGCTGACCTCCTATGTAACACAGGCCATACAGCATCCCCAGAATAATTTGTAAAAGCTCTGCTCTAGGAAACAGCCACTCTTGATTTTTAAAACTGTCAGTGATAGAGAATCCACCATGACCCTTGGTAATTTGTTCCAATGGCTAATTATTCTCTAGTAAAAATGTCCACGTTATTTTCAGTCTGAATTTGTCTACTTTAACATGATCCAATGGCTGGAAGTTTTCTCACCTAGACTGTAGATCCCATTATTACATTTTTGTTCCCCATGTAAATACTTACAGCTGTAATCAAATCACCCCTTAACCTTCTCTTTGTTAAACTACATAGACTCGAGGAACAAAGTCACTATAAGGCAAGTTTTTTTTTTTTTTTTTAATTCTTTACTTATTCTCTTGGCTCTTCTCTGAACCCTCTCCAAGATTTCACCATCTTTAAGTTGTAGGCACCAGAACTGAACACCGTATTCCAACAGAATTGCATCAGTGCCAAATTCAGAGGTAAAATAACCTCTCTACTACTACTACTTCAGATTCCACTGCTTATGCACTCAAGGATTGCATTAGCCCTTTTGTCCGCAACATAACACTGGGAGCTCGGCTGATTATCCACCACAAATCTGTTTCAGTGTCCCTCTTTCCCAGGATAAGAGCCCCACATCCTGGAAGTATGACCTATGGTCTTTGTTCCCTAGATGTACACATAGCCATATTGAAACGCATATTGTTCACTAGTGCCCAGCTTACCAAGCGATCTGGATCACTGTCAGTGACATTTTAATGATGACCATTGCACATATATACAGCATGGGTGGCCAAAGTACAACCTGCAAGCCTACCCCTGGTTTGCAGCCTCCAAAATCCTTAATGTGGGTCTGTAGCTCTTGGAGACTACAGGTCCTAACATGCACTGTTCGGCCTTGAACCAAGCAACCTTCATCTTGCTTCAAGATGAAACATATGCTGGGATGTGTAGTCCCTGCAGGATACATATGGCTAGTAAAGGTGACTTCAATATGCTCAGTTACAGGTGAATTAAGCACAGCTCTTTGGCTTTTGTCAGATTGTCAATGCAGCAGCTAGGCAATGTTTGACCAACACTAATGCACAATGTGAATCAGAAACTTCTTTGATTTTAAGTATTAACTAACTAGGAATCCTAGATGGAAAAGTTCATTCCTACCTTAACCCCATAGACTACATTGCCATTTGCCACTAATTGTATTTTTAATTGTTGCGTTTAGACCATCTCATCAATCTAATCAAAGCTAAATAAGCCCTATGGTGTTTGGCACAGCAAAGTTTACTGAGGATGTTTCTTCAATCTGCTGGGCTGCCACCAGTCAAAAGCATAATGCTAGTGAGAGGAGAGAACATACCCTACTTTAATACAATTGACTATTACTTTGGCTGTTCTGAATATTATCTCACAGGCAGCAGAGAAGCAGCTGGATGACATTATCAGTAATTGCTCAATATTGTCATCACATTTGCTTACAAGAAAAGTAAAGCAACAGACTATCAATCAGTTCACAGAATATTCATAGTTTGATTCTAGTAAGCGCTTTTGAATGTCATGGCAACTGTCCCATGAGCGGCAATTTTTTACCTGATTACTTCATGCTACATTCCTGACCGTGGCTGTGCTGCTCCATTAATTTTTACTTTTAAAATCTCATTTGTTTTTATAAGCTATGCAAAACATGGAGCACATATTTACTCATGCATCCTTTCTGAAATTTGATATAAGCCAACAGAACTGCAGTGTGTAAACACTGCTGCTGTTATGTAGCCTGTGAGATCCTATGAAAGCATTTTTCTTCCTATATTTTTTTGAAATGTAAATTTTGGAATTATGGATGGATGTTTACACGGAGACATTTCTGCTATATATATTTTGAAGATCAGGCACATCCTCAACAACAAAAGAATAATCTGTCATGGCTTTTGGACTAAGAGAAATAATTGATCTTGATGACAATTGTTTAGGCTCCAGTCTAGCAAAAGACTTAGTATGTAAATAACTTTAACCACAAAAGTCAATGGTATAGTATTGCCTGTTGCTGTGAGTCAGGCCCCCAAAAAATCATGATTACTTTTTAAACCTGTAAATATGGGGTTCTATTTTTTGCCTCCTGCTTTGGAGGTTCACATTTTCAAGCTTTCATCTAGAGTCATGAGGGTTAAAACTTTTTATGAAACCTCAGATTGACATGATTTATAGGGCTCCAGCTGCCAGGACTTGAAAGGGGGGAAAGTAGATATCACAAGGCCTATAATAAAAAATCTCAAGAGGTGGCAACACTCCTGGGATCATTCATATGCTTAAAATTAAGCATGAGCTTTGTTGGATTAGGACCTATATAGCACCTTATTATGAAGACATATGCTCTTGTGGTGAAGAGACAGGGCTAGGAATTAGGAAACCTGGGTTTTATTTGTGGCACTGTCAAATCTCAGACAAGTCACTTAAGGCTAGATTTTGGCATTATAGATTAGACAAAATTGGTGTATCTTTCAGTCATGTTAGCTCAGTTGAGTTTGTGGATTTTGAGGTCAGAATTCACCATTGTGATCACCCAGTTTGTCCTTTTGCATAATACAAGCCAAAGAATCTCACTCAATAACTTTTGCACCAAGGCCATAACTTTGGCTTGAGCTAGAGCATAGCTTTTGGAAAGAGATCTAACCTTGACTTAGACTACAAGAGAATTTACCACATTCTTAGGTAAAGTGTTTGTTTGGTTTTTGTTTTTCTCATGGTTAATTACTTTCCCTGTTTTAAAAAAGTTCAACTTCTTATTTCTAGTCTGAATGTGTTTAGCTTCAGTTTCCAACCATTAGATCTTATTCTGCCTCTTTCTGCTAGATTACAGAGCTGCCTACTATCAGGAATCTCTTCCTCCATGTATGGGCTTCTGGACCATGATCAAGTCACTACTACTTCCCTTGGATAAGCTAAATTAGTTTAACACCGTTGAAAAGACCCATTAAGATGAAGACAAATATGTTAGATGGCTGTTTTGTAGTGCTGGTTTCCACCAGTCTACAACACTGTCTGGTTGCTTCTCAGAGTAAGACCCTCATTCTGAAATGATTGCATTTCATTATCACTGTTTTCAAGACCCAGTTCTAGTGTGAGATGGAGCTCTGATCAATCTCCCAATTAGAACACCCTGAAATTACTGGGGGGGGTGAGGAGGAGGGGGGAATCCAACCCCATATCCAAATGTGAATTTTGCAATGGTACATATCTTTGTAGCTGAATCAAAATCCCAGATCCATCTCCTTTCCCAAAATTGTCATTTTCAGATCCCAATTTTTCAGTTCATTCCCCACTCAAGAAATTCAAATTTCTGTGAAATTACAGTGCAAAATGCTGAATTGAAGCCTTTTGCTTTCTTTAAAAAAAAAGGAAAGGCAAGACAGTGCTTGTACTTGTTATGAAAGTGAGAGGAGCACCTGCCACAGATATGCTAAAATGTTTTGTGGAGAAATGTACAGACTAATGCCAGCCTGAAGGTGGCGTGGTATACAGAGGCAGGATGGTGGTGTACTAAAGGCATAGGATTGGGAGCTGGGAGATCTAGCATGAAATCCTGGTTCCATTAAACCTCTGGAGTTTTGCTATTGACTTCCAACAAAACCTGAATTTCACCCCTCAGTTCTATTCCCAACTCTGTTAAGATTATATAGGAAGGATCTAATCAAGTCATAGAATCATAGATTATTAGGGTTGGAAGGGTCATCGAGATCATTTAGTCCAACCCCCTGCTCAAAGCAGGACCAACACCCAAATGGCCCCCTCAGTGATTGAACTCACAGTCCTGGGTTTAGCAGGCCAATGCTCAAACCACTGAGCTAAGTCTTTCAATTGTAATTTCTTTGTGCCTCAGTTTCTCAATCTCTATAATGGAACTATACATCAGAGTGCTTAATTCTAGATCTGGGCAAAAAAAAGATTTGGACACATTCTATTTGACAAAAGATGCAGTTTTGGTTGACTTGAAATGATTTGCAAATTTGACATACAACTTTGGCTATTCCCAAAATAGTCAGAGGAGGAGGTGGTGCCGCTTCAACTCCTTTACCTGCTTCTCCCATAATCGTTTTAGCCCAGTGGTGTGGGCGCTCATGGGGGATACAGGTTTGAATCCATGCTCTGGATCAGAACCAAAGTGGACTCTTTAAGTTCAACAAAAATTCTGAAAAATTTCAAATTTCCTTTGAGTTGAACAGAAATTTTGTTGGCAGTTTTTTAGAACTGCCACCAAAGTGAAAAATCAGTGCTTTGCCCAGCTCTGATTATTTCCTTTAATGAATGAAATTCACCCCTTTGCACAAAGCTGGCTGAAGGGCTATTAATCAAGTGGTGCATAAATCTTGTGCTGGTCTTCATCGGGGTGAATTTGGTTCTGCACTTGTAAAGTGCTTTGATATCCTCTTTTTTGGAAAGAAGCGAGTTAATGACTAGACTCTTTTGGCTTGGGTGGTTGTCGCCCATCACTGCATTAAGTCCATAAGTGGAAATCAAACTGCTTGGCTTCTAAAAGGGTTTTGGAAGTGTCAACCCATATTTTATAGATATGGAGCAGATGTCCTATTTTGCCCTGGAGATCTCATTATTGCTCAAATATGTATATGCAGATTTTTTTACATTAGCAAAGCAGCAGCTCCCTCCTCCCCCACATAGTAATAGTATCTGCTGGTGTCTGTAGAAATGTTTGTCAAAAAAAATCTGAAAGTCTGCGCAAAGGGAGGTGTGTGTCCAAAAAAAAGTATCAGTCTTTATTAATTACAAAATGATTAATTATTTCATCTGCCCAGATATCTGTATGCACAAGTTGACTTCCTCTCTCATTTATCAGGCTTTCAGCACCATTAATCAATGGAAGTTTTAAATGTGAAGGCAGACAGGTTGATTTAAAGTGTTGCATTGTGGTAACCTCTCCTCTATATGCTGACCTGCTCTGGATCCCAGACTATCCATCACTGAGCACATCACTGTCGGAGCGCTGAGCACATCACTGTCGGAGCGCAAGGTTTGATTTAGAGATGAAACTCCTGAACGGGAAGCACCAGAAATTGTCCATCTTCAAATGAACTATGTGTGTTTTGGCCAACTTAGGACTCAATCCTTTGTTTTGCTACGCAAAACTCCCATGGAGTGTTCCAGAAATGCAGGAATGGGCTACTCCCCTACACACTGTGATAAAGAGAAATTCATAAATCAGCCATGTCTCAATGTTAGTTACTAAGGGCTAGACAGTGACTTGGATTATACCATCCAAGCAAAGGATGAGGAACATCCTTCATATCCCTGTGCAGGCTCCCGCAGGCCTTGGCTCAGGGGTGCAGGCATAAGCAGGGCTGTCTGCTTGCTCACTCCCTCGCTGGAGCTGTGAGGTGCAGAAAGGGTGCAACTTTGTCTCAGTCCCTTTTTTAAATCAGGCCCAAAATCATTTCCTTGCCTTATACTCTCCACTTCCTGCCTAAACTGAACTTTGAAAATTTCAGTATACCAAGCCATGATTGCCAGCTTTCATGATTTTATCGTAAGCCTCCTTCTAGTTGGTATTTTTATTCAAGTCCCAGCTCCTGGAGTCATGTAACTAATGCGGAATCTCAGCTTTTTTTTTTTTTTAAAGGTAAACCCTAGCCTTCATGGTTTCAGAGAGATGACCCAAGCATAATCTAAAGTCCCAAGAGCCAGATGGCAAATGGAAAAACTCACATTTATTTTTTAAATCGCATGGGTTTTAAAGCCAACTTCTTGCCTTTGGAAGGCCTGACTCATCCTAAGGGTTGACAGTGTTGTAAAATTTTAGTATCATTCTGCTACAAGCATTCAAAGGTTGGGGGGAGTGGCACACTTGTTTGGCTCCTGTGCTGCCTTGAAGGCAACCTTGTGCCCAGTTTCTTTCATTGCAATTTCTGCTTAGAAAATGTGTATCTGAATGGCTAGTAAGCGTGGAATAGATACTTCTATGTATTTTTTTTTCTTTTAGAAGGGGAGGTTGTGGCTGATAAAATTTCAACAAGTTTCCTCTGAGTGACAATGTGCAGAGGCCTCTAAACTAGGAATTTTTCTCTTGCAAATGGCTTTATGATAGAAAAAGACACATTTCCTCATCTCCTGTGCCAAAGTAACAGCCTTTTGCTGTACATATATACATCTGTAGGACAAGCTTGACTCTGGTAGCTAAGAAGCTACATTCTGATTATCAGTAAGAGCAGAGATGACTCTCTCAGTTCTAACACAGGTTAGACATCACACCTTTTCATTAGTCCAGCTCCAGATTATTAGGTGTCCTCAGATCAGTAATGATCAAAGAATGGCTGGTTCATGTCAGCAAATGACAATGGTAAACCACAGACTCTCGTAAAATTAGTTCTGTGGCTTTTCTACCCTTATCTTTCTCCTCTCTGGCAGATTTAAAAAAAAAATCATATCTTGACATTGAATAGATGCTAGTCACAGCCTACCTTACTGATGTTTGATTTGTTTCCTCATTGCATCCATGGTGCACCGGGCACCACTCAGAACATACAGACATGTTTGCTAAATGAAGAACAAGCAGGTAAAAGGAAAGGAGGTCTTGTATCTAAGGCACCGGACAGGGATATGTGAGCTCAGTTCCTGGCTATATCTTTCCGCAGGCCTCTTAATCTCTCTCTGCCTCAGTTCCCTGATGAACATGATACACTCACCTCTGTCTTATCTATTGAAATTTTAAGCTCTTTGGAGGTGGGTGTGTGTGTGTGTCTGATGTCTAGCACAGAGCTGGGTGAACTACGCCCTGTGGGACCCTCCTGCCTGGCCCGGGAGGCTCACCCCAGGCTCCTTCCCCCCTCACAGCCTCTGCTCACTGCACCGCCACCGCAATGCTCTGGGTGGCAGCACAACTGCAGAACTCAGCCTGACCCAGTGCTCTGTGCTGCGCGGTGGCATGGCAGGCTCCAGCCGGGCAGCACGGCTGCCTGTCCTGGTGCTCTGGGAAGCAGGGCTGTAGGACCGACAGCACCGGTGCTCCCGGCAGCGCGGTAGGGGGGTTGGATAGAGGGCATGAGAGTTTGGAGTGGTGGTCAGGAGGTTGGGGGCAGTCAGAGGGCGGGGAACAAGGGGGCAGGGGTCCTGGGGGGGGCAGTCAGGAATGAGAGGAGGGGTTGGATGAGGTGGCAGGGGGCTGTTGGGATGAGAAGCAAGGGGGGTCAGATGGGCAGGGGCTGGGCCATGCCTGGCTGTTTGGGGAGGCACAGCCTCCCTTAACTGGCCCTCCATACAATTTCAGAAACCCCCAATGTAGCCCTCAGGCCAAAAAGTTTGCCCGCCCCTGGTCTAGCACAATGGAGCTTGAACTCTCAACCTGCTTCTGCAAAATGAATGTGCATCAGTGTCACTTTTGTGGTCACTGGCTATTTGGTGCCATGCATCTTCCTTCTGTGTTTCTGCAATGTGCTTCTGGGTTAATGTTTTTTTCAAACAAGAGAGCTTCTTTTCACAATAAAACTCTAATTACAAGTTAACATTTATTTGATTTCTTGTGACAATACTGGTGGCTCTCCAGACCACGTCATGGAAAGAGCGTGATATATAAATATTCATATTTTTGTTCATTTTCCTCTTCAATATATCATCTTGTCTCTACTTTCTATTTAAAATGTAGAAGGTGTTGTTGAAAGAGGATTTAAAAAAAAAAAAAAACCAAGTGTGTAAGATCCTTCCAGATTCTATAATCTCATGTAGTAATAAGTGGTGGGGTGAAATCTGACATCAATGAGAATATCTATATATAGATAGAGAAAATAGAGTGATCCGGGCTTTGTTGTGTTGCATGCATGTGCAATGCAGTGAGGAAGACTGGATGATTTCACTTCTAAGGTAGACTTGGATTTGTATTGATATTTTGGCCTTAACTTTAAATCAAATTCTCTGCAGATGCAGATCATTGTATCAATTTGCCTCTTCTAAAAGTGTTTCAACACAGGAAGCCAGATCTTGTAAATACCTTTGCATCCAGAACTCCCACTGGAATCAGTCAGAAGTCTTTGTGAATATAAGTCTGGCAGGATCAGGCCCAGAATATTAAGTATCTGATCCAAAACCCACTGTAATAAATGGAAAGACTCCCATTGACTTCGATGAGTTCTTGGATGAGACCTTAACTGAACAGCATTTATCTTGTATTGACATTCTTTGGCTTGAAAGGCCCAATGGAAACTGACAAGCTAATGAATGTGTCAGTTGTAATTGAAATATCTTGACTGGGGGGGGGAAGCTCTTGTGTGGTGGAGTAATGACATTTGCTCTTTTATTTACATATATACACCCCTCTCTGTAGATTTTGAATCAAAACTTTTGACTGAAGGAAAAAAATCAATGAGAGCAATCTTGGTTCCAGCGGAGAGGAGAGAAATGTACCAGCTTGGAGCTATCATTGTAATAAACACTTTCTCTGAACCTCTAAAGCAGTCTAGATCAATAGAACAATTGCTGGGAAGCACGGGAGAAATATGGAATTGTATCACTTAACATTTATGGAATTTCTAAATGCATTCGTTAAGCATTGCAGCAATCCTGTAAGCAGTATTATCACCACTTCACGGGTGGGGAGTCTAGAGCACAGAGGTCAAGTCTGAGGCTACATAATGAGTCATTGGCAGAGCCAGTAGTGACAGTCAGACTCTCTAATTCTCACAGATGTGTCCTAGCCATTAGATGATGCTCCCTTCCCATAAGCAGCAAAGAATCCTGTGGCACCTTATAGACTAACAGACGTTTTGGAGCATGAGCTTTCAGGGGTGAATACCCACTTCCTCAGATGCATGTAATGGAAATATCCAGGGGCAGGTATATATATGTGTGCTAGCAAGCAAGCTAGAGATAACGAGGTCAGTTCAATCAGGGAGGATGAGGCCCTGTTCTAGCAGTTGAGGTGTGAAAACCAAGAGAGGAGAAACTGGTTCTGTAATTGGCAAGCCATTCACAGTCTTTGTTCAATCCTGAGCTGATGGTGTCAAATTTGCAAATTGTGAATGGCTTGCCAATTACAGAACCAGTTTCTCCTCTCTTGGTTTTCACACCTCAACTGCTAGAACAGGGCCTCATCCTCCCTGATTGAACTGACCTCGTTATCTCTAGCTTGCTTGCTAGCACACATATATATATATATACCTGCCCCTGGATATTTCCATTACATGCATCTGAGGAAGTGGGTATTCACCCCTGAAAGCTCATGCTCCAAAACGTCTGTTAGTCTATAAGGTGCCACAGGATTCTTTGCTGCTTTTACAGATCCAGACTAACATGGCTACCCTCTGATACTCAATACAGAGTGCATCTCTTATCTTCAAAAGCCATTTCTGTGGCAACATTTTAAGCAGGCTTTTTTTCCTTCCCCTGAGTCAATCTTTGGGTTGGAAAATGCTTTGACACAGAGGGAAAATGTTAATGGGTAATGGGCTAATCATTTGTTGTAGTTGCTTCACCACTGAAATTTGTATATATTTGAGACTGCTAATAAAAACAGAGCCATTTACACCTAATTTAGTTGATTTAGTTCTAACTCGCTTGCAGCAGCCTCTGAAGTGCACAGTTACTTAAGGTTCATTTTGAGAAGGTTTTTAATTTAGATGGATGCCAGACATGCAGGCTATTCTTATTAGGAGTCATTCTGCACTGTCCTTGTACTGTGTATTATATGATTAGTGCGCACTTAACCAATGCAACTATTTAATAACCCCTTTGTGAGTTTCACATAATGATTATAATTATAGCCAGTGATTGAACACAGAACCAGAGCATACAACAAGATGTCCTTGCGTCTTAGAATGGGACAGATTTTAATAGTTTCTCACTGTAATCTGGGGCTGAAACTACAAAATTCCAGGTACAGGTAGTCATGGTTCTAATTTCAGTTTTGTGTTTACACCCAGAGGGAAATCTAGTTATTTATAAAACCTTTCAAATATAATAGGTCTGATTTATTTATCTTTCATCTCATTGACACAAGTGTAAATCGGGAGCTACTCCAATAAAGTGAATGCTGCTATGCCGGTGATAAATCACAATTGAACCCTAACAATACTAGAAGGTGCTGAGCAATCTTGTAATCTGTCGGGAGCTTTCACTGCCTCTGGAAATCAACAAGAGGGGAAATGGAGTCACAGGAGTGCTCAGCACCATGTGACATTGAGCACTGTCCTCCAGATCACGCCACAATTTACCTAAGGAATTAAACCTAGGCCTGGTGGTAGAAAGATTCCCATTTACATTAATGGACTTTGCATCAGGCCTATAAGAGTAGACCGTAGACTGAATTTTCTTCTTTGTGCCTGTAGAGGTCAAATTATAATGTCAGTGTTGTAAAAAGAATATTTAGTTTTAATGTGTGGGGATTTTTCTGTTTTTATGAACTGCTCACATCAGCATATTGTAACTATATATTCTGGCACAGAGAACTCCTCAAACAATTATGGATAAGGGTAAAAGTCTACAGTGCGTGTATCTCGTGCCTAAAGGCATTAAAAGTTAGTCTCCAGTGCCTTCAATTCCTTATGGACTTCTCTGCAAGACTTGCTACAGGAGATGTCTCAGAGGCATCCAAAAAAGAGGACAGCAGAAGCAGGCTGGCTTTAGGCCGATTCCCCGGAATTGGGCCCCACGCTTATGAGGACTCTGCACCCACACCAAAGAGGGCCCCACACCTTAGACACCTTTTTAATTTTTTTTACATACCTGGTAGTGGTCCGGGACTTTGACAGTGAAGGGGTCTTCACTCGCTCCAAGTCTTCGGCAGCATTTCAGAGGTGGGGGGTCCGGAGCAAGTGAAGGACACCTCACCGCCAAAGTGCTGCCAAAGACCCAGATCACTGCTGGGTATTTGAATTGGGCCCTGCAGTTCCTAAAGCCAGCCCTGAGCAGAAGTATATTATAAAGATGCTTTTCTCTCAAGAATAGTTTTATGTTTTAAAAAAAAAAAATAACTTTTTTTTTTTTTTACAAATTAAGTTCACAACTTCTTAGAGCTAGGCAAAGTCTTCATTCCAGGTATGTGTTGAAAATTTAGTTGTTTTCCTTCCCTATTTACAAGTTGTTTGTGGGCCAATCTGGTTTTCTATTAGTGTTCTCTAACATGGTGTTGGACAACTTCTTAACAGAACATTTGTGTACTAGTCCTGTGGCAAGTACAGTAGTTGGTTACATGGAAAAGTGACATCAAAAAGTATTTAGGATAGATTTTCAAAAGGGTTGTCCATAGCTGTGCTCCCACTGAAGTCCATTGTAAAACTCCCATTGACTTCAAGTAGATTAGAACAAGGCCAACACTGAGCACTTTTGAAAATCCCATCCTTGTATTTTCAGTTTATTTTAATATATTTTATCAGATGGAAATACGGCGGAGGAGCCTATCCCATGTGACCAATCATCTCTGTGGAGCACCAGCAAGTTGTCTGTGGATCACAAGTGGTCCATGCACCAGTTTGAGACTCACGATAGCAACACATTAATTAATGCATAAGTATTCACGAAATAGTTCAAGCCAACAAACTTTAGTCAAGGGATTCTTCCCATGACGCACACCTCAGGCCAGCTGGAGTTGGCTCCATTGTCACCAATTGAATGATATCAGTTTACACCAATGGAGGATCTGGTCCATTGACTGTACACAATTCATGCTATGTGTGTCACTAGCCACCTGAGCCACATAATACTCTTTACTGCTCCCTTTTGAATGGGAGAGTAATAAAGACTGATTAACAAATGCCGTGGAGTCAGTCATGCTAAAATTCGTGAAAACGCTCAGATTTCCTGGACATCCATGAATAGCTGTCAGCTGTTGAAATGCACTCGGACAATAAGTAATCTGACCCCAGCCAATAACCTGCAGCCTGAGTGCCTTGCTTTTTATCCACAAAAACCTGTGCAATCACGTCTTTGTGTTATCCGCTCAGCTCTACAGCTTACTTTAGGCGTAAACATTTTCTCCCAGCCTCCATCTCTTTCAAGTGCTTCACTGACAAACTTGGATCACCTAATTTCATTAACTTCCTGATGAAGAGGGAAGAAGCTGGTGTTAATATTTTCTCTGATCTCATTGGAATGATAAATAGGACTCTAGGTGTTTGGAGTTTTTTTTAATTGAGGCCACTGAGCTGAAATAAAATACCTGCAGGTATTTGAGTGAGCTGAGTTAGTATGAATACACTGACAAAATTCATCATTCTTTTTCATATGAAGTTAGGGCGTATTGCAATCAATGAGAAGACTCTCATTGAGTTCCCTGAGCATTAAATCAATGCCCAAGGGCCAGATTTGTAAAAATACTTAGTGCCTATCTGCATCTTTAGGCACCTGAGTAGGATTTTTTTTTTCTGCATCTTTGGGTGCTTAGATCAGTGTTTCTCAAACTGGGGTCGCCGCTTGTGTAGGGAAAGCCCCTGGTGGGCCGGGCCGGTTTGTTTATCTACCTCATCTGCAGGTCCAGCCGCTCACAGCTCCCAATGGCTGTGGTTCGCTGCTCCAGGCCAATGGGAGCTGCTGGAAGTGGCATACAGCGAGGGACTTACTGGCCACTGCTTCCAGCAGCTCCTATTGGCCTGCAGCAGCAAACCACAGCCACTGGGAGCTGTGATCAGCCAGACCTGCGGATGGAGCAGGTAAACAAACTAGCCAGGCCCGCCAGGAGCTTTCCCTACACAAGTGCAACCCCAGTTTGAGAAACACTGGCTTAGATGCTTTACCAATCTGGCCTTTAGTTCTTTGGAAAGGCGATAACCACAGGAAATGTACAGTGCTGGCAGCAGCGTTACAAGTTTGCCAGAGTGCCTCAGCTCTTCCTATATGGAAGGAAGGATGGATGATGCTCCCTGCCCATCACTATAAAAATATTTATTGTGCTGTAGAGACCTAAAGCCCCCATCCCCTGCTGCATTAGATTAAATATGATGAAGCCCAGAAAAATAAAGGGGTGTGAGAGGATGTTCTGTGAAGAGAAGGGTGGCTTGCACAGATGAGTTCTAGGGTGTTTAACAGATATGTGCAAGACGATGGTACAAATCCACGGGGGAGGATGACTGTCAAGGAGTAAAATATGGGAGAATTTTCCCCCTCACAGTTGCTAGTAAGTTGAAGAAGGGGTAGGCTCAGAGACACCTTCAGAGTAGGGAGGGGGAGAGATTAGCAGAAACCCACACCCCTGTACCAGCCAGGATGCCCCGGAGTGGAGGAGAGACATTGAGAGAAACTGATCCTTCTCCTTCCCAGCAACTGGGTAGGGTTGCCAACTTTCTGCTTGCACAAAACTGAACACCATTGCCCCATCCCTGCCCTGCCCTCCTCTGAGGCTAGGAGCCCTCTCATGCCATCCCTTCCCAGAGGATTCAGGGGGCCTGGGGCAAAGTAGGGGAGCTGTGGCGCTTGTACTTACCCAGCGGCGGTCCAGGATTTCGGCAGCAGGGGGCCCTTCAGCTGCTCCGTGCCTTTGGCAGCACTGAAGGGTCCCTTGCCACTGAAATGCTGCCGAAGACCCGGACCACCGCTGGGCCAGGGCTCGTGGGGCCCCTGCAGGAAGAGGTGAAAGTAAGCCAGTACGCTCTGGTACGGCGTACCGGCAAGAGCCGGTGCACTCTACCGGGGCAGATCAACTTCCCCAGGCAGCAATTTAAAGGGCTTGGGGCCCCAGGCCCTTTAAATCACTCAAAAACCACCCATCCAAACACCTATGAAACACTTACTGTTTTCACTCAAAAAATATGCCTATAGCTATTGAGAGCAAACACCTTGCACTTTCTAGAGTTCTGAAATTTCCTATTTCAAATTACCCTGTGCTGCCCCGCCTGCCAGTCCCCCTTGCCCCACATCCTCAGCAGCGCCCTGCTGGTCGTTCCCCCCACCCCCCACCCCGCTAGCCAGTCCCCTCCTAACCTGCGCCCGCAGCAGCTCCCGTCAGCAGCTGGAGCCCTGCCCCTTTAAATCGTCCCCTGAGCCCTACTGCCAGATCCCCGGTGAGGTGGCAGCAGGGCCCTGGAGGCTATTTAAAGGGCCAGGGCTCCAGCTGCTGGCAGGCAGCTGCTGAGGGCACAGGGTAGGGGAGAAACAGCTGGCGGGGCACTGCTGGAGGTGTGGGGCAGCCCAAGGCAATTTTGAAATATAGGAAATTTCAGAACTCTAGAAAGTGCAAGGTGTTTGCTCTCAATAGCTATAGGGATGTGTTTTGAGTGAAAATCTTAAATGTTTCATAGGTGTTTGGGTCCTCCCCCCCCTACCGCCCCCAGCAATCTAGGGACTAGTTTCATGCAATTGAGAATGGACAGGATTTTTGCAGTTCTGTCAGTGGCTTTGGAAGGATTTAAAGGGCTCCCACTGCTGCTACCTCCGGGGCCCTTTAAATCACCACCCGGGTCTGGCTGCTGGAGCCCTGGGGTAGCAGCAGCGGGGTTCCAGTGGTGATTTAAAGGGCATGGGGCTCCTGGCTGCTGCTACTGCAGCAGAGCCCTGGGCCCTTTAAAGCTCCACCAGAGCCTAGGATGGCAGCCAAGAGCCCCCCAGGCTCCAATGGCCGTTTAAAGGGCTGGGGGCTCTGCTGCGGTAGGGCAGCTGGAGCCCCAGGCCCTTTAAATCACCCCTAGCTCTGGGGGTGATTTTAAAGCACCTGGAGATTTAAAGGCCCCACTTCTTCCAGCAGAAGCCACACCTCTTCTGGTTGAGGCCCTGCCCCTCCTAAAGACTCCAGAGTACCGGTAAGTCCTTTAAGTTACTTTCACCCCTGCCTGCAGGGCCTGGGGCAAATTGCCCCCACTTGCCCCGCTTACCCCCCCAGTGGCCCTGCTTCCCTCCCTCTCCCTGTCACTCGCTCTCCTCACTGGCTTATTTTCACCAGGCTGGCTCAGGAGGCTGGGGTGTAGGAGGGGGTGAGGGCTCTGGCTGGAGGTGTGGGAGACTCTTCTTAGAAGAAAGGAGACAATAGGAAGAAGAGAACAATGAACCACATTCTCAGCTGGTGGAAATCAACATTGCTTCATTGATCTCAGTGTAGAAAAAGTTGAAGAGAGCTGGTGCAAATCTTCTTTAGTGGAGCCACGATGACTTGCACCAGCTGAAGATCTGGCCCTACATCTTAAATGTGTTCAATAGAAAGTTGACTGCCAATGTTACGACTGGGATACGCAGTCCATGGTGCACAAGTGTTTCATTCCATTAAGCTTCAAGGCCCTGGCTTAGAGGGACATGCCAATAGGCAGGGAGGGAGGGGGGGCATTTTTCACCATCGTCAGCAGGCTTAGTCCTTGTGTCAAGGTAAATTATTTCCAGTCTTGTCCAGTACCAGTCCCCAGACTCATTAAATCCCACACAGCACACCTTCCATTGCCTTATGATGGGAATTATGCTCTGAAGTCAGTTAAATGTTTTTGAGAATTCCACCTTCTGTAAATCATTCCATCAATGTTACAAAACACATAAATTTGATGTATTTTTGCATCATATGTCTTTAAACATGTGCACAATTACATCATCACTAAATGAGATATTGTATCTAGTATAAATGAATCCAACTCCTCTTAATATTGAGTTGCATTGAGTTAACATAGCTCACCATAGCATAATGTGGAGGATAGGGGGCTCTTTTCATATAGTTTTTGTGACACATTGGATATTCTGGGATGCAGATTTGTTTTGGGCCCTTGCTATCTTTCAGAGTTTTGTGGATCTTTCAATATCTTTAAACTGTGACCTCACCAAGTATCGGAACTTAATTAGCTGGATTTTGCTTTAACAATGAAAACATAATTTAAGCACACAATAGAAGAGATCTGTTAAAATGTGTCTTCTGAGGGAATAAGGCAAATGTGTTTCATAGTTTGGCATGTTGTCCATAACAAGATATGACATCTCTAACCTCCATTGCTCTTTAGTTTCCTTTTTTATTCTGTTTTCATAAGCTGCGTGTTCAGAAATCAGAGGGTAAAGCAACAGACAGGGTGCTTATCAGGCATTGTTATTGAACTGAAGTCTAAGTGCGGATTTTAGATACCCTTAGGTGTGGTACTTCACAGTATAAAACTTCAAGGCCTGAATTCTCAGTTACATTATTTTATTTACACCAAGTTCCATGGGCCATTGCACTGCCAGAGTGATGTAAACAGGCTCTGGTGTAAACGAGTATCAAACCCTGCATACTATAGTGCCTTCAATTTTCAGATTTCTTTACAAACATTAAGTAACTTGGTTTCACAACACTTGTATAGGTGAGCCAGTATTGTTATCTCCAGTTCATAGAGAAGAGGACAGAGACAGAGATTAAGTGACTTGCCCAAGGTCACACAGGAAGTTAGTCCCAGTCTTTCCTACTGAATCCACATCTCTTGGCTCCAACTCCTGTGCCTTAACCATAAAACACTCCTTCCCTTCATTTTTTATACAATTAGGACTAAGTACAAATCAGCATAACTCCACTGAAGTCAAGACAGCTACCCTGATCTACATCAGTTTTAGAACTTAAAATCATACTTGCTGTGTTAGTTCCCTGAGAGTTGCATCTCCCAAGAGGGTCCCGGGGGAGAGCAGAGATAGTCACTCAGTCATGCTTCAGTAGAATCCAGATAACATAATCCAGGGCACTGACTAGAATTTAGTGGATTATTTGTTTAGTTTCCCATTCCATGCCCATCAAATCATCATACTGTTTGAGCAGTTCACTTTCCACTAACAAGACTGCTTAAAGAGCAGAATGCAAAAGCCTATCTATAGAATGATTAATAATTCTTAGCATTTATATAAGGCTCTTCATAGTAAAAGTCCTTTTAGTTTTACAAACGGCAGTTTGCCCTGTAAAATAGATAGGTGTGAATGTCCCCATTCTGCAGGTAGACAAGTTGAATGGGACTTGGGGTGACCTTGGGCAAGCCATGTAGGCCAGAATGTTCAAAAGTTGGGTGCCTAACATTTTCAGAAATTATTTTGATGTAGATTAAAGGAGCTTGATTTTTTCAGTGTGTGGATCCTTTTAAGCTGTTCTCCAGAATCACTAGCTACTTTTGACAATGTCCATGTTTAGGCTGAATCGTGGCTACTCAACCCTTGAAAATCAGGCCCCTTTTTATTTAGGGGTGTAAATATGGATATAGGATTCTAATTTTGGCCACTTATGTCTTGAAAATGTTGGTCTTACCCTCTCTGTCTCCTCACCTGCAAGATGAGAACAATATTTTTACCTCCAATTTAAATAGATTTTTGAGGCCAGAAAGAACCATTATGATCATCTAGTCTGATCTGCATAACACAGGCCCTTGAATTTCATCCCACAATTCCTGCATCAAGCCGTTAACTTCTGGTTGAGCAAGAGCATATTGCTTAGAAATATCCTGTCTTGATTTAAAGACTTCAAGTGATAGAGCATCCACCACATCTCCAGGCAAGCTGTTCCAATGGCTAATTGCTCACTCTTAAAAATTAGTAGGCAAATTTCTGACTAGAAATAAGGTAAGTTCAACGTCCAGCCATTAGACTGTTATCTTTATCTAATAGTTGAAAAGTGTCTTCTACTGTGAAATCTTCTTTCCGTGTACGTACTTATAGGCCCTCCCTGTAGTCGCCTCTTATCTTAACCTATAGGTGTTGCTTAACTCATTACTGTTTGTGCACAGCTTTGAAATCTTCAGCTGCCAAATGCTGTCTGTGTGAAAAGTCTTCTCGTTGTGTGTTAAAGGCTTGAAGATTCCAGTTGGGTTTCTGGGGTTTTTAAACCTGCTAGCCATGCTTCATTGCCCAGAGTCACTTAACTTTACAGATTATGAAGGAAGCATTTTAAAGTACTTCTAACTGGGAGTTAATCCATGAGTTCCCCAAAGTAACCAAGTGTGTGTCAAACTCTGGCTGTAGTTTAGTGTTTTTAATGCGTTTTCTGGGGATCTAATTTTTGTTACTTCAAATATGAAATGACTAAAAAACCCAAGCAGCTTGTTGTACCAGATGCAATTTTTAATTGCCATCATGAACCTGTTCATCTGCCGAGTCTAGGGTGCAAACAAAAGCTTCAGAGGGACAGGGTGTGGGACCAATGGGAAAGCTGGTCTGCTAGTTTAGGAAAGTCTGAACTCAGAAGAGGGCAGTTAAGATCAGCCAGTCAGCTTTGCAGAAAACAGAGCAGGACAAGCCCTCCTGGTATAAGGCACAGATTTGGAATCTGTACTGATATTTGGCATAAGCTGTCATTCCTATTTTATTAGGTCATACTGAACGCCATGAAGGCCTGAAGACCATTTATACCACTCTAAGTATGTTAATGTAACTCTCATGTTTGTACCACAGCAATTTTTTATATATACATATTAGGGATGTCTATTATCACAGTTAACTCACATGATTAACTTAAAAAAATTATTTGCCATTAAAAAAATTAATCGCAGTTTTACTCACTGTTAAACAATAGAATACCAATTGAAATTTAATGACTTTATGTTTTTCTACATTTTCAGATATATTGTATTCTGCTTTGTGCCTATGTAACAGCAACGAAACAGGGAAGACTCTGTGGGGAAAATACCAATAGTTATTGCATGAGAGTTGCTCAAGAAAAGCGAGTGCAGAGCTGGCATAAGGGCTGTAACAAGCCTGCTCCCAAAACCTGGCAAAGAGAGAGGCTAGGCCAACGTGGAAGTGGGGTCATAGCCAAAGTGCCCTGAGCTCTGGCTGTTCTCTGCTCACCAGGGTCCAAGGCAAGCAGAGCTGTAAGTTGAGCAGACCTGATTAGGGTGACCAGACAGCAAATTTAAAAAATCAGGACAGGGTGTGGGTGGTAATAGGAGCCTATACAAGAAAAACCCAAAAATTGGGACTGTCCCTATAAAATCAGAACATCTGGTCACCCTAGACCTGATGCTACTGTAGCTTACAGTGGGGATAGGCAGGCACCCTAGACCTGATGCTACTGTAGCTTACAGTGGGGATAGGCAGGCACCCTTTGCTCCCCCAAGCATGGGATCATAGGTACCAAGACTCAGGGCCTTGTTTTGCATGTCAAACAAGTGAATCCAAGTGAGCTGTCACCTTTGTTTGTTTTTTTATTACTGAAATTAATTTCTTCCCTCCAGTCCCATAGCACTAAGACCCCAAACCACACTGATCTAACCAGATACTTGACACGTCTATGCTGCTCAACCAACAGCAGAATAGTATTGGAGTACTAAATTTTTACAAGGAACCAGAGTATACAGTGTTTCTGTAACATGCTTATACAGGTATTGAGGCATATGTGTAGAACCAGATGTAAGGTCTGGAAAGAGAACATGTAGTGGAACAGAGAACCCAGAACCAAAGTTCTGAAGGATAAGAACATAAGAATGGAAATACTGGGTCAGACTGGTTAGACCAGATACTCGCCCAGTATCCTGACATCTAACACTGGCTGGTGCCAGATGCTTCAGAGGGAAAGGCAATGAACAGAACAAGGTAATTATCGAGTGATCCATCCCTGTTTGTCCAGTCCTGGCTTGTGGCAGTCCAAGGCTTAGGAACACCCAGATCATGGGGCAGCATCCCTGACCATCTTAGCTAATAGCCTTTGAACCTAACCTCCACGGACTTATCTAATTCTTTTTTTGAACCCAGTTATACTTTTGACCTTCATAACATAACAATGAATTCCACAAGATGACTGTGTTTGTGTGAAGTATTTCCTTATGTTTATGTTAAACCTGATGCCTGTTGTTTTAATTGGGTGAGCCCTGGTTCTTGTGTTTATGTGAAGGGGTAAATAACACTTTCTCCACGCCATTCATGATTTTCAGGATCTGAATGCTTGAGAGACTAGATGCACGATAACACAATCAAACAGAAATGCAGACAGATCATAGGACAAAGAAGAAATAGAGGTTCGATCCATTCAGTACTGTTGCTGAACCAACATGTGAATGATCACAAAAGCATTCCATGAAATAGAACAGAGTCACAAAGGATGGCAAGGATGACTGGGAGCAACTCAACTCATGGCCTGTACTGAAGAAGAAAGACTTGCCTGCTGAGATGTGTTCCTAACTGTTAGGGATAACTAAATCTTCAGGAAACTGTGTGGTGGTGGTTTTTAAAGTGATAGAGGAGTGAGAAAGGGAGTAAAATGTCAGAATGATTCAACTTTGGTGCAGGTGTGGAAGAGAGAATTCATTCTTCAGCTCCTGCCCTTGAATGATCAGAAGTTAAAAAGGATTATGGTTGAGATAGTGTAAGAATTTGTCAGTAATCTGTAATGTAATTTTCTTGCAGTACACTAGTCAACCACCAGATGTCTGTGAGGGAAAGGATTCCAGACAGGAGGTGGCTCCTGGTTTCAAAAAAAAAAAAAAAAAGACAGCGGGAATGCAAGATGTGGAAACTTATTTATATTTGTCCTAATAGTTATCTTTTTTTAATAAATTCCTCCTGCTTTAAGATAGATTGTGATTCCATATATCATGGCAGCCTTCATATAATAGGAAAACACTGCTGGTATTTAAGAATGTGCCTCTTACATATGCAACAGTTAGCATAAAAATAATTTTTGTGTAAAAAGAAACCATGAGGAAAAATTTGGTTTCATGATCATAATGTGCATAGATAGACTAAAGCTATCCACTGTACAGAACTTGCCGATCAATGCAGAGTCTTCCGCTCAAAGCAGCGGGGAAGCGCATACTCCTTGCAGAGAGGGATCCAGAGGAATTGTTGGTTGCAAGATTCTCATTTAATGGTGTTTAGCTCCAGTGAAAATGTGAATCAGTCTTTAGGATAGAGGAATTTAAGCATCTTTCCTCTATTTTGTGTTGCAAATTTGGTGCTAATAGGGTTGTAGGATTTAATCCTGCTACATGACTCCCCATTGACGTTGGGGTGCGTTGACATCCGCAACCTGCAGCAAGTGTTCAGCACTATGTAGAGTCAGACTTAGGGTGCATTAATATTGTTTAACAGAAATCTTAGTTGTCAGGGAATATAGAGCTGTTCAGTTATTTTTATGATTAAGTGGATCGTGTTATAGTGGCTTTGGCTTTAGCTTTTGGCTCAGGCTCGGTCTTTCCCCTTCTTCCCTCCCCCGCGCCCCCCAGGATAGCAAGGCTCGGGCAGGCTCAGGCTTCAGTCCTCCCTCCTGGGGTCATGCAGTAATTTCTGTAGTCAGAAGAGGCTCACAGAGCAGTGAAGTTGAAGACCCCTGGATTATAGCATAAGGAGAGGGGTATAGATTTTTAGGGTTGCTCAGAAGGCACAAGAACAAAAAAATCAGTTTGCATTGGCTCATCTGTCTTTCGAATGTTCTTGATTGGAAGGCTGAGGGTTTGCTGACCGAACTTTTTCAACGTTAACATAGAGGAGGAATCTCAACACAGAATGTTGAGCCAGTACGATGCTGTGGAGGCATGCATCACAATGAGTGGTGCCATGATCCACCTTACCTTCGGATCCCTCACCACCAATGGTATCTTTCCCCAGAGGGGTTTCCGTTGGCTAAGGATGGAAAGGAACAATGGCACTGATGAGACCCTTCCATACCACCCTGGCCTTTCTCATGGCCAATGGCTTTACAAGAATTATGTGGGGTTAACCCACTGTATTGAAAATGCTTTACTTTTTCTAAAGACGTGTATGGAATTTCTTCAGGGCTAAACTTAATGCAAGAAGCAAGTGATGAATACAGTGACTGCTTCTTAGGCTTGTCTACACAGGGTGTTGAAAGCCTGGATGTGAATCCACAGCGCAGTACCTTGCCATGTCCTGTGTGGACACTGCTACAGAGTGTAAATGTTCCGTAGTGCACTTCAAGATACTCCCATTTCAAACAGCAGTATGTCAAAGCATATACAGACCTTTCAGTGTGCCATGGCAGTGTCCGTGCAGGATGTTATTGCTTGGCAAACTTGTATACTGTAGATTCATGCGCTGGCATGCCATGCATGAACGTGCCATGCAGACAAGCCTAAGTTCTTGAAACTTGTGTTATATTCCTAGGTGGTGGTGGATCCATTGGTGTCCTCATCCTTCAATTCATGATGATGATAAACTAAAAAATTACAAGAGAGAGTGTTAGGACATGAAGGCTTTATCTTTCATAGTTCTAGAAAGTAAGGCAGTATGGAAAGCTTCTAGTAGAGAGGATTTACAGGAAACTTGCAGGTTGCTGTCTGAGAACAGGAAAGGGGAAGTGATGGGCTCCCTTACTTGAAGTATTTAAATACTGGGTGAAATCTTGGCCCCTTTGTAGTCTGTAGGAGTCTTGTCATTGACTTCAGCAGGGCCAAGATCTTACCCTAAAACCGGAAGTCTTTCTAAAAGATATGCTGTAGTTAAAGTTACTTGGCTTGATACAGGAATTACTGGGTAGAATTCTATGACCTGTGTTATGCAATAGGCTCAACTAGATGATCAGAATGGCCCATTTTGGACTTAAAAAAAATCTATGAAAAACACCCTTAAAAGCTAATAAAAAGGATGCAGTCATTCTCTACAACGATTTTCCTGCATTAGTTTTCCCTGGCGCGCTCATGATGAAATGCTCCAAATTCCCAATACATCCTGATATTTCCATTGTCTTCAATTTAATCCCCAAGTAATCTTGTTATCCTTCCCGTCTCTACTGATCAGTGGGGGCATAAAGGCTGCTACAGCTCCCTTTGGTGCTCTTAGTGCTTGCCAAAGGGCAATATCTTAAACCACAGATAGACAGCCTGGTGTAATTAAAGGTCTTGAAGCACTGGTTAACATGCTGAAGACTGCATTACGTATACTTAATTGTATACCACATTCTGTCTGCACACACATTAACTGGGTTATCTTAATGCAGCATTGGATCATAAATGTTCAGATGGCTACCAAAGCAAAGCTCCACAACTGGAAACTATTGATTGTATCTGTCTCTAGGTTTCTAGTGGTATGCAGCACTGTGGTGTCTTGGGAAATTAATAAATAGCACCTCACAGGATCTGAGCACTTCAGCACCATGCTAAGCTAGTGCCTGTACTCAGAGCACCGTGCAGAGCAAGCTGCCATTGCATATATCTTGTCATTCCTGGACCCTTATTGCAAACTCTTCTCTTGTGTCAGCATAAAGACAAATTGTAAAACAGCAATAAACAGTAAGCACAATAAAAATAATTCAAGGCAGTCTCCCCTAGTTCTGTTTTGACACAAGGTTTAGAGATGTATTGACTTTCCTGTTTGCAGAAGCTCAGCAGCGGAATAAACAGTCTGCAATATCCATATTTATATATGTATTTACCTACTTTGATTTATAAATAAGGCTCCTTTCTTCTATTCAGAGAGCTTTTGACGTTATTTAAAGTAATAGTACAACCAAAACAAACCCAGCAGCAAATCCCCACCTAGCCAATAGGTAGGACTTCCTCACTCTCCCTCCCACCAAAACTCTTCCCCACCCTCTTCAGTTCCCCAGGCAAAAAGGGGAGGCTTGATATGTGCCTTGAAGATCAATAATCCTGGACTATTTCAGAGCTGGAAGCTGGTTCTAATCTGAGCACTTCTCCTGGAGAAACCTCTACCGTTTTATCTGACCTCACATATCTAGAATTCCTGGGCTATCAGAATAGTTTGGGCTTGATACTATGAAGTGCTAAGCATCTCCTGAAAGATGCCGAATGCGTTTTGACCTTAGAGTCAGGCCATAGTGCGGTTGCTGATATTCAGACTACATGAAGTTTACCTATCCCTGTATTTTCAAATCCCGTGTGTAGTAAGAGACATGCCAGGTGACCCTAATGAGCTCAGTGGAGCTGCTTTGTGAGCCAGGATAAGGGGAGCTTGTATAATATTATTGAATAATTGGACACATTTCTAAATTTTTTTCAGCTAAATTATGCAACAGATATATTTTCTCATCTCTAGAGAGGATGGAATTTGTCCCTTTCTGTGTATACTGCATACCCAAACCAGACAAATGCAGAGTGCAACTCAAAGGGATTGAACAGGTGGGGAGAACAGGGCGCTCTAGGATTGAATTTCAGAACTGCATTGACCTCAACAAGAGCCAAAGGCATAATCCTCCTGGAAATCAGATAAAAGTGCCTGCAAATCTCTTATAAGGAACTAATTGTTGTAATTTGCTATCATGAATAAAAACCACCCAAATACACTTTTTAAAAAGTGTATCTCACTTATAATTAGAACAGCTGCAGACTGATTAATTTAAAGGAAGTCATCAGGTCCTTGATCCTGCAAGTGTAGCTCATTGGGCAGGGTCAGCATGTATTGCCCTTCTCTGGACCAGCTCCACAGAGGATAGAGCTCTGTCATGCTCTGAACTTGAAAGCCTGTCTCTTTAAGTCCAGCGGTAGGGACTCTTACTTTCAACTCTGGAAATCCCTGGTTCAGTTCCTGATATTAGCCAAGATAATGGCTGTTGCACAAACACTTGTGCAACCCATTGGTGAGTGTGTGTCTATAGGTCCCCCTCACTGTTGGTCTTCAGAGAATATGAGTTTGTTACAACTCCAGCTAGAGAGCCCTGGCTGTAGCA
Source organism: Gopherus evgoodei (assembly GCF_007399415.2). NCBI lineage: Eukaryota > Metazoa > Chordata > Testudines > Testudinidae > Gopherus > Gopherus evgoodei. The sequence continues at coordinate 352,042,727 of NC_044322.1, forward strand.
GCTGATGCTTTCAGCTCTGGAGGTCCTGGTTTCGATCCCCAGTGTGCTAGCCAAAACGGTTACCAACACATTCATGCACCTGCTCAAAGTCAGGGGCTGAAGCAATGGGGTGAGGAGAACCCAACTTCCCCCCCCCCCTCATCCTCCCTCTCTGTTGGGAGAATGGGGCTCCCTTCCTCACTGCTCTCCCTTCTGGTTCAATTGACGACTTATAACTACAGCATTACTAATGTGTAGTTCCATTGACTTCAATAGGACTAACTATGGGAGTAGAGCATGTGCATAAGTGTTTGTTTGCAGGATTGGTGCCTGGGTTTCCTTTTGGTCTGGAATCTTTGTTTGCGGAGTCATTAAACCCTTCAGAAATGAGATCCACAAGTACATAGCTGCTCCTTCCATGATATCATTCTCCCTCTGCCTCCATTTAACCATTTCCATGAACAGTCATTCCTTTAAAATAAAACTCTCATCTTTTTTTTTATTATTGTTTCTGTGATTGTCCTCCCGGGCATGTTCACTAGATGGCAGTGAACAATGGCCAAATGAATTAAAATCTGAATTTTAAGATGATGCCTTTAATTTTGGTATCATGAGTCGGGCATCTCGGAACGGAAGAGCCACCCAAAGAAAGTGGCTACTTCTGAAAAGGTGGGGCTAAGCAAAGGAAGTTTGAAATTGTATATTCATATTCAGTCTCAACTGAACTTTCATGAAATCCCTATCATAAAGCGCAGACTCTGTTTTGAAATCTCATCTAAACACTTCTCTTCTGCCTTTCCTGTATAGGGATGTAAATGGGAATTGGGTGAGGTCATACTTCTTAAATTCTTCTCTCTTCACCTTGTTCAAACCCTCAGGCCCTTACTCTGTTTTCATCCAGGGCCAGATTCTGCCACTCTTGCCAAAAACAAGTAGTACCTTACTCCACGGGTAGCCTTGCTGGTTTTAGTGGGAGTAAGGTGCTACTCCACACTTATAAGGGGCTCAGCACCTGCCCTTTAGTTCTTAATCCATAACCTCTTAACTTAATAAAAATGAGTAAGGATGTGAGGGTTTGGCCCTTTACAATCCCTTTTATTTTAGGGTGGTGACTGTGAGCTAAATTCTGGCCTACCTCACATTCACTTGCATCCCTGTTAATGCCAACAGGGTCTAGTCATGTAGTGGAAATCTCAGCCCTCAGTTATTTAGCCCTGTATATCATTTTGGACTTGTGTGAAGACTATATTAAACTAAATGACCGTGTATCTTAGATAAATAAAACCACTACAAATAGTGTAATGCTGAAAGGTGTTATGGCTGCCAGCAGGTGACTCATTGATCTGAAGACGATCAGGGTTTGCCTATGCAGGGTTTGCTGTGTAGACAATCAGGGTTTGTCTACAGAGCAATTAGACACCTGCTGACTCAAGGTCACAGGGCTCAGGCTGCGGGGCTGTTTTCATTGCTGTGTAGAATTTCAGACTCAAGTTGGAGCCTGAGCTCTGGGATCCTTCCACCTCATTGGGTCCTAGAGCCTGGGGTCCAGCCTGAGCCCAAGTGTCTACATAGCAATGAAACAGCCCTGCAGCCAGATCCCCATGACCCCAAGTCAGCTGGCATGGGCCAGCTGTGGGTGTCTAGTTGCTGTGTAGACATACTCTTAGAGACCTACTCTTAGAGACCTTTTTAATGCTCAGGGGTGCGCCAAGCACTCTCTGGGTTCCACAAAAGGAGCAATCAACCCATTGATGTAGTGAAAACAGCCAGGGGCTATGAGGCTCGCTCCCAAGATATTAAGTCACACGACAGGTCAAGATTAAGCCAAGCAGGCTGCAGGGTTTCCTTGGTTGCAAATACAGGGACTAGGGTACAGGTTTCAGATTGTGTATGTTGGGTGCAACAAAAAAGCCAGAGGCATTCTGCATCTGAGAGAAAGCAGAGACAGAACTTCTTGGGCACAGACCTCACTGAAATGGCAGATTTGCGGGTTTCAGAAGAAGGAAACTGCCAGCTGTTGTTTGTCTCTACAGTGTTTCTTTAACTAAACAAGAGTACTCCAAGGTTATTCCTATTTAATATCGCTCTCTCCTGCTACCAGAAACTGCCTTGCAAGGCCCTGAACTTCAGGCCAAAGAGACAGTAATAAACTCATGTGTCTGGGGCGGTAGGAGGATAATGGATGGAGACAGCCTGTTAACCAGGAACAACCTATGAGATGCAGCTGAGTCTGAGACAGAGACAGATCCTGGTTCATCAAGTTGTTGTCACTGCAGAGCTCTCAGCCAGCAGGAAGCACCTTGTACTCCACACCAAGCAGGGCTAGAGGATAGAGCACTAAGCATTCTACCCGTATTTCAATCCAACCCTGATGGCATCAGGCTGTTGTGACCTGGAAATGCAGGTCTGGTCCCCTGGAGCTGCAAGTTTCACAGCATTTATACTGGTTCTGCTGGCCAGGGCCTGATCCTATAACCCTCACTCACCCGAATAGACCCATTGGACCAAATTGCATACAGATAAATAGCACAGTAAGGTCTTCCGTCCTTGTCCAGGCAAACTCGGCCCTACTTCAATGGGATTTGTGCTGTTTACCTCAATGGGACAGATAACATGAGGAACCCTTGCAGGGCCGGGCCCTTTTAGGGTAAGGTATAAATCTTGGTCTCATAGCAGTCGATGGTAAAACTCCTGTTGACTTTCACAGGACAAGCATTGAGAAGTGGAAATGAGATGTTTCCCCCCCCCTTCACCCGCTTGGTGTGAAGTTGCTGTAATTCTGTACACATGGCACTTGCTAGACCATGAGACGTTGTCCCAAGAGTCCTCTACCAATCTTTCAATCTCATTGCAGTAATTTTATGAGGTTTAACAGCAAACGAGCGATGCAATGCCAGCACTGGGGTTTGTTTAACATAAGAGTTGAAATGAACTTTCAGCGATAACGCAGACGCTGATAATATCAGGCTCTCCTGCACTGGGCACGACTAGCCATCTCCTGACCACTGCCAGTGGGGCTCCAGAAATCTGTATTGGTTACTTTTGAACATGAAGCTTTTGAAAGCACCGGCTGTGCAATGTTAATTTGCTACTACAGAGCTTAGCAGGACCAAAGTGTTTGAAATGCTCGCAACGTTCACGTTATTGATGTAGCTGATCAGGAGCTTTCAAGGTTGGTTTGGGGTGAGATAATCTCCACTTCGCTAAGAAGATTAAATAAATTAAGGCTAGGTTACTGCAAGCGATAACTCTTGTGTTTTACTGCAAGACATGCTACTGTTAATTATCTTGAAGCCACTGGTCTTTGGTGTGAGTAATGTTTCAGCTCTTGATTGCAGTGGTTAGGGAAGCAGAGGCTGGGTACATGTACATGCGGTACATTTTAATGCACCAGTTAACAAACAAACACTAGCTTTGCTGAATTTTCTTCCCTGCTGTACGGTGGGCATGTAAGACGAAAAGGGAAATATCCGTGCAAAATCAAAACACTACACAGACTTGGACTATCTCAGCAGTTCCATCCCATATGGAACTGTTTTCCAAAGGCTTACAGAGGTAAATGTTCAGATTGCTGCGTGGGAGGAAGCATGCATCAATCCTGTTTATATGTTAATGAGATTATTGGATCTAATGCTGACCTGAGAGACCAAAAATCCCTGCTCTGTAGAACGTAAAGAATATACAAGGATGATCATTAAAAATCAGCTCTTATCCAAAGTTAGCACACAGTGGTATGTGAACTAGCACAGGTCTATCCTATTCTATGCATAGCAGAATATTGTTAGCTGACTTTTTAATGGTGAACACTCTAGAGTGTAATATTATTCTGCCCTCGTTCCTTGCATTTACATCATTCTGCAGAATGATTTAGGGTAGCATATGCCCAATGGGCATTCATCTGTTTTTATATAGCGCAAGCATGTTTTTTAGAAAAATCAAAACAGAAACCCCTGCTCTCAAGTCTCTTAAGATAAGTCCTTCTTAAACATCAAGGCCAAGGAGAAATGAGTTTATAATTATGAGGAAAATAACAATCCCGAGCTTTGGATTTCCTTGTGTATCCCATCTTCTATATGTCCATCTTTTAGGTTGCAGCCTTTTCTGGAAAGAGAGTGTCTGTATTTTTTTGGTACATCATAGTTTGATCAGACTGGCATAGAACAAATAACTATAATAGACTATTAGGGCCAATCAAAATCAGTACATGTGCTGCCTGGTAGGAGAGGTCCATGGACTTTGGCTTTGATCATGCAGTATGACTCTCTGCAGGCACAAGAGTCTGTCTGTGTTGATTCAATTGCAAGTTCAGGGCTTTATTTGTTCCTATTATAATATTTAGGAGAAGATTTGGGACCTATTTCTCCAAAGCCTTGCCTCTTGTCATTTAATGGTCTGCAAACTGGATTTAAACTGCTACTCTAACCCATTGAGTCTGATCCACAGGGGATGTGACTCTGTTACAGCCCTCATCTGCAGACCCTGACTCATCAGCTCAAGCTGTAGATACTCGTGCTTTCATTCTGAGGGTCCTGGGTGATATCTCCAGTGATGACAATGGTGGAGACTATCACACTCTCACATCACAATGCTTAAATTTTACCCATACTTTGCTCAGGGGTAAGTGACTAACCAAGATGCAGTGAAAGAGCAAGATCTGTCCAATACTTAGAATGCTAAAAGGGGGTTATTGCTGAATCCAAACAAAACCCTATGAGAATTCAAGTGAAAGACAGGACAGATATGCATTATATTATTGGTCTTGTTCTTATTCATATTACTCTTGGAAGCACTCTATGCAATGATAATTGTTTTAAAACTGATGTTGGTGAATTCTTGCGGAAAGCCTGCAGATGGACTGGCATTTCTGCCAGCATGCCAGTCTTCTGTAAGGCATGAAGATTTCAATTTTCTTTAGGAGGGTAGAAGATAAAGTTTTTACTGATTTTGTGTCAGGATTCTTCAGGTGTGACACCAGAATGCTGACTCCTGCAACTGGAATGAAAGCCCACATGGGCAGCACAGTGATGGGGAAAGTTTTATAACAGTGAGCAGGAGTGCAATTGGATGTGCAGCCCACATCAGCTTAGAGCAATTTCCCTTATATGGAAAATCCCAGTGTTTGTTAGAAAAATAGGAAGAAAAGTAAGGATTGCTTTTGTGATAAATGAAGGGGGGTGCGAGGAGGGTAGCTCCCTTTCATGGACCCAGTTAGCTGTAAAATCCCTCTTGGCAGCTATTATCTGCTTGCTTTACCTGTAAAGGGTTTAAAAAGTCTCCCTGAATAGGTACAAAAAAGAAAAAAGGAGTGGGCACCTGACCAAAAGAGCCAATGGGAGGACTAGGACTTTTTAAAATTGGGGGAAAAAACTTCCCTTTGTCTGTTCTCGCTGGGCTGCAGGGACACAGCACAGCAATGCTATAAGCAGGAATGCTGGGTAAGGTTTGAACTAGATATGAAAAATTATCCTCCATACCTAGGATTGTTTAGGTAGACGCAATCAGGTTTATTTCTTTATTTTGACTTGTGGGTCTACTTTGTGCTAACCCCAGATGCTTTTGTTTGCTTGTAACCTTTAAGCTGAACCCCCAAGAAAGCTATTTTGAGTGTTTTAATTTTTGGAATTGCTGTTTTAAAATCTGTCAAAAGCCTAAGTTCCAGACGTTTGTTCTTCCTTTTTGTTTTTAATAAATTTTACCTTTTTTAAGAACAGGATTTGGAGTTTTGTGTCCTAAGAGGTTTATGCCTATGCTGTTTGATTAACTGGTGGCAACAGCTAATTTCCTTTGTTTTCTTTCTCAGCTCTTCCCCCTGGTGGGGGTGGGGGTGTGAAAGGGCTTGAGGGTACCCCACAGAGGAGTTCCCAAGTGCTCCTTCCTGGGTCCAAGGGCGGGTTTGCATTTGATTGGTGGCAGCATTTACCAAACCAAGGTTAGAGAAAAGCTGTAACCTTGGAAGTTTAATACAAGCCTGGAGTGACGAGTATTAATTTTTAGAATCTTTGCGGGCCCCCACCTTCTGCACTCGAAGTGCCAGAGTGGGGATTCAGCCTTGACAGCTTTACATTAAAGTTCGCTGGTTAAGTATAAGCAAAAAGAAAGGGCACCAATGTCAGGAGGAAGATGGGTTAGAGTGACCAGATGTCCCGATGTTCGGGGCTTTGTCTTAAATAAGAATTTACCCCCCAACCCCATCCCGATTTTTCACACTTGCCATCTGGTCACACTAAAGATAGTGTAACTTGAATTTAACATGGTATTTCGCTAACAATCATTTGTTCTAACTGAGGCAACATAATCCAGTTCTGAAATCTGTGTTTGCAGAAATCATGCCATCCCTAAGGCTGACAGAACACTGATTCTTTTGTGGCAGGACAAGGGGCTTCAAAAAGTTGTGGCAACTACTTTTTTTTTAAAGGTGTGGTTTTGGTGTGGTCAGTCCCCACACCATAAAACACCCAACGAACAGAACAACAGAAACAGTGGTGCACCCACACACAAGCTCCAGCGTATTCTGAGTGAGTGGCATTGCGATTTGGCACACAAGGTCTCAGCGCCACTCAAATTTGGGGCAACTGTCAAAAGTTGTGGTGTGTGTTCCAGGCTGCAGGTTCTGAAACAAAATCAGTCTAATTTTTCTTAAGCCTTAGCCACTCCTTTTTCCCTGGCTCGCAAACCAGGAGCTCTTCTATGGTTCTTGGAGCTTAGGATATACTGGAACTTGGAGCACAGGATGCATCATTCAAGTCAGGCTTCTTGAAGTCAGATTAGATGATCTAATGGTCCTGTCTGGCCTTAAAATCTATGAAAGCTGGAGGCATTGGGCCTCATTTACACTGTTGTAAAGCCACCGTAACTGCATTGGTTTTATGTCTATAGGGGACATACTGGGGCAAATGTATCACTTGTGTAAGTATGAGAGGCAATGTGGCCTGATGGATAGTGGGACTCAGTAGAGCAAGGTTCTTGGTGCTGCCACTGGCCTGCTCGGTGACCTAGGCCAAGTCACTTCACTGCTCTGTGCCTCAGTTTCCCCATTTGTAAAATGCAGATAATGATACGGGTCTCCTTTTGTAAAGTAGTTTGAATTACCTGCTGACAAGCAGTGTGTGAGAGCTAAGTATTATCATTTGTCTTTCGGATTCAGTGAAATTACAACAATGATGAATTTGGTGCAGTGCCTCCAAAAGGGAGCTGAGAGAGGTATTCATTGTGCTATTGGGGGTGCCTTCTCCGCTGAAATCTTGGGATCATAATTCAGACTCTACCTCTCAAGAAGCCATAAGTCTTGGCTATCCTAGGAAAATAAGCTGTGGCTGGTGGTGATGTTTGCTGGTGATGCAGCTGAACTGGGGCTGGCCCAGAGCCTGACTGCAACTAGCCAGGGAGAAAACATGTTCAGTTCTGTTTCCAAAATCATGGTTCAAAACAGCTCTGAGCGGAATTGCTCCACTCCCCTATAAAAAGTTTCCCTTTTTCATTTAGCATCACTTTATTTTGCCAGAACCAATATGTCAGGCAGGGTTGTTTTTAATTTGGCATTTATCCCCACTTTTCAGGTTTCATTAGTGTTTACCCTGTATAAATGTTTCAGTGTTAACGCTATGGACATAGATAGTTAGCTGCACTAGTTCTTGCAACAACTGAAAGGCTCCTTGACGTAATTGGCTGCCCTGTTAAGACTAACAATAATTTGAGCAATTAGAGAGACCTCGATATGGGCTTTAACTTAGGAGTACCTCTGTGGAGCAGTTGCAGAGCTATTTATACTCCCCTGTCAAGTCCCAGACTGAAATAGTGTCTCAGGAGAGTAGTGAATAATCAGTCCCTTTGCAATGACTCGAGTAAAGCTAAATAAGTCTGATTTCAATTATATTAATGAAGCTGCAAGGGGATGACACATCCAGAAATCACCTGCATCCCTCTTGGGAAAGCAGCCTCATAGTCTGCATGCAGCAGCTCTTGGACCTTCCCCAGTGATCCCCCAGGAAATACTGGGACAGTCGCCTGGCTGCATATGACTGGTTGATATGGAAACATTCTTCCGTCTCTTTGATCTAAGTGTCTTTTCAATTGATAAAAATCCTTCCAACAAACTGAGGTTTGGACCATGGGGGACCTCTGCCAGCAGACAGAAAAGCAATCTCCTCCCATTTAATCTAACGAGGGATCTCCAATAGCTGTAATTTGTAATAGACACCAATCATCTCTCCTTGCTCTGGTTCTTCACTGGTGGGTCATGTCATATAAATACTTTCGTGGTCCTACATAAGCAGGATTTTGAATTACACAGGTAACAGCAGCACTTCAAGATCTGAGAAATAGCTCCTGATCATTATCCTGATAGTTCTTGATATCCCCACGCTGTGGTACGGGGGCACTCAGCTACGTGCTGACAGTCCTAGTGTAAGACCCTAGCTGCTATTAATTATTTTTAATACAATAGTGTCTAGACACTCCAGATTAGGGCCTGGTGGTGCCAGGGGCTGTAAGAACACATAGTGAGACAGTCATTCCGTCAAAGAATGTACAGTTTAAATTGATGAGACAAGCTGGGAAAAACGGGGATGACAATACAGCCTATTACAGTAGAGAACAGAGAACCGAGAAATTCATGACTTGCCCAGGATCAGAGAGGAAGACTCATAGAAATGAAGGACTGGAAGGGACCTGAATAGATCATATAGTCCAGTCCCCTGCCCTGAGGCAGGACTAAGTATTATCTAGACCATCTCTGACAGGTGTCTGTCTAACCCATTCTTAAAAACCTCCAGTGACAGAGATTCCAATGTGGTGGAGGTAGGAATTGATCCTACGTATTCTGAGATCCAATCCAGCCCCTTAATCAAGATAACAATAAGGGCCTGATTCAAATCAACCTTGGTTACCTACTGACTTCACAGGAGATACTTCTGTTTTACTGATGCGAGAGGAGAATCAGGTCCCAGGTATCTTCCATGCAAGAATGCTGTGGTACAAAAATTGGTCCATTAGGCTAAGTAATGAATAGCCACATTAAACTCTCATGGACGTTTCATAGTGAAAAATTTTCAGTTTAAAATGTCTGTGCAATGTCATTCTACTGGTTTAACTCTACCACCTCAGTAGCTATTTTTGGATCTCATTAGCATAGATGCAATCTACATATAAAATTGCCTACTGTATTTTCAATTCAGTTAAAGCTTTGCCAGTAATAATAGTAATTAACAAACTTGCTTTGTTCTTCAGTACTATGGCCCTGATGTAGCAAGGCACTTGGGTAGCATCTCATTCATTGATTTTAAGACCAGAGGAGACCATTATGATCACCTAGGCTGACCCTGTGTAACACAAACCCCAGAACGTCACCCAGTAATTCTTGCATCAACAGATTAAAGAACTCTCTGCTCTCAGAAATCTTTCTCCTGTAGACAGCTCTAGACTGTGATAAAGTCTCCTTTTAATCTTCTCTCAGATTGAAGTCAGTCAGTGAAATTGAAGCATCTGCTTAAAGTTAAGCATGGTCTTGTGTGGAATACGTACATAAGTGAGCATGAAATATTTTTTTCACTGGGGCCAGGCCTCTAGATTTCCTATTGAAAAAGAACCTTGCCGGAAAGAAGGGATGGGCAGGCAAAGAAATACCATCTGCTTTAGTGAGCAATTGGCATTCTAAACTGGGAGTGATTTCATTCTTTTCCAGTGAGTTGCAGTGTAATATGATCAAACAAGAATCAGCATCTGAAATTAGCGCACACACAAAAAGGGCCGTATATTAAATTGCTGGTTTCTGTATACGGTAACCTGAGATAAAAATGAAATTTCCCCAGGGAACTGAGAAGCTGGGAGAAAGCATTAGAACATGGCTAGTGGGTTTTCTGTTTTGCACATAATCCCCTGAAAACTGGAAGGTCCAAAGTCGAGGGTTGAAATAAGGAGGGGAAATATGCTGGGATCACATGAGCACTTAGTTGGTGCCTAAGCAAAGAAATAAAAAAAAATGGCACCAGGAGGTCAGCAGCCAGCTAGAGGGCAACAGTGTTGGGCTTGATCAGTTATAGGTTATGCAGACTCTGCATTGAGCATCTCTCTAGATCAAGCAGTAAAAATAATTGAGGTTGGGAGGGCAGGGAGAGAAGTTCCTAGATGATGTGGGCACCTGAGAGAGAACCAGCTCTTCATGGGTTGCCAGGGCATCCATCCATCCAGTTTAGTAGAAGATGAAGATCTCCCCTTCAACACATGATGTGGGGGGCGAGGGGAGGAGGTGTGTGAGAGAGACAGACTCTACAAAGCATTTACATTGCACCACCTTCAGCATAGAGCAATGGCTAGGCAAGATGCAGCACGTTTTCAGAGCTGGCTCATTGTAATATTGTTTGTGGTTTTTATTTATATGCAGACAGGAGCGCTGGCAGCCTTTTGGCGCCGTAGGCGGCGGAAGTTCCTGCCCCCCAAAATACTGCTGATGACTGCGGCGGACGAACATCCGGTCGCCGCCCCACAAATGTTAGCGCCCTAGGCGACCGCCTAGTTGCCTAATGGGTTGTGCAGGTTCTGTATGCAGAGTTTGAGCTGGGGCCAGGATTTAAAGGGCTCGGAGCTTCAGCAGCTGAGCTGGGGCCAGAGCTGCCCAGAGGTGGGAGCAAGTGAGGCAATTTGCCTAGGCCACGCGGGGGCCCCCATAAGAACATAGTATTGCAACTTTTTGTATGGAAGGGGTCCCCAAAATTGCTTTGCCCCAGGGCCCCTGAATCCTTTGGGTAGCCCTGGCTGGGGCTGGGATTTAAAGGGCTCGGAGCTTCCCGCAGCCACGGGAGCTGCGGGCCCTTTAAATCCTGGCCCCAACCTGGCAAGGCTCGAGGCTCCCTGCAGCCGCGAGAGCCCTGAGCCCTTTAAATCCCAGCTGGAGCTGCGGTGGGGATTTAAAGCTCCATGGCGGCTGGAGCCTCGGGCCCTTTAATTTGCCTGTGAGCCCCGGGGGTTCCCAGCCACCTCCTGTAGCTGGGTTGATTTAAAGGCCCTGCGGCTCCCAGCCACAGCCGGTGCCCCAAAGCCTTTAAATCTTGAGAGGCCCTGCCTCTTCTGGTTGAGGCCACGCCCCCCTCAGGACTCCAGCAGTACCGATAAGTGCTGTAAGTTACTTTCACCCCTGCTCCCAGATGACCTCTGCTTGGTTCTCCAGTGGAAAATGAAAATCTAGTGAAATCCCTTCCAATGTGCCCTGGAGGAAGATGCTTTCCCAAACTCATATCAGTGACCAGTTTGAAATCAAGCATGGGAGCCTGGATCATTGGAATTAAGCATCGAAGATACAGATTTTGCCTTCTCCAGAGCCTGTTGAATAAAATATTTCCTTCTGGGCACAAGATCCTACTTGTTGGAATATAAAAGCAGATGAGGTGCAGGAAAGTCACTGAAGCAGATCAAAATGCAAATCTGCAGGGAGGTTAAAAGTATCAGGAGTTTCAAATGGGGGAGATGGTGCCATAGATAAAACCTTTGCCTCCTAATGAGTGCTGTGATCTGGGCGTTTTGAATCAAGTGCCAGTTTTCTGTCTGTCTTCCTTGAGAGCTAGAGGGAAGCAAAGGGAACACTAGGTTGTGCTGTTTCTCTTGGTTCTTGTGGATGTTGCAATTCAAGGGCTGCTCATTTGCCTCTCTCAGAAGATCCGGGCTTATTTGCTGCTGCAGTTTGTGATGGAATGGGTCTGGTGTTCAGAGACATGTAGGGAACTGAATCGCATCTGCTGATTGGAAAACTTCAAGTATATGAGGCAGCTCCATGTGTTCCTAACAAACCAGCCTTCAGATGATCTATTGAGAGATGACCTTGTTTATGCATAATTCCATCGCTATAATATTATGACAAAGGTTTGTTTTTTAATTAGACCCCTTGTTTTCCTATCAAGGGTTCAATAGGGAAAAATATATCAAGGACTTTGGAGTGTCCCTATGAGATGAACTCAACTCCTTGCTGATGTTAAATACAACAGGATGCCATCGGGGGGGTGGGGGCGAAGCTATTTTTTTGATGTATATTATATGACTTGAACTGGCGTACACCTCAATCCATTTTACCTGGAGGCTAAGCATTTAGCAAACTGGGACAAAGTAATACAGTCTCTCAGTAGGGAAGAAGCTCAGCCAAATGATGTATTGACATTGTTTTCTTCACACAGTAAAGAAAACTCCCCACTCCCAGAGAGAATGTTCTTTGTATTGCTGCTGTCAAACAGCCACTTTGTGTATCTTTCAGCTTTCAGATGAATATATTAAATCAGGTTAGAGATTTTGAGCTCTGCAAAACTCCTGGGTGAGTGTAACATCTCTGCATCCCAGAAGCTTTGAGTGTTTGCCTTTAGTTTAACAGGACGTCGTTGCTGCTGCTGGGGTGCTTAAAGGACTATTCCCTTCACAAATCGTACATTCATTGAGCAAAAGGCACTGGGCTTCGTTAAACCGCTAGGTATGGAGGGCAGTGACTTTGGAAGCAGAGCACAGCACAGGCTGCTTTTCAGTAGAGTTATATAGTTCACAGGGCCGGCTCCAGGCACCAGTGAAGGAAACAGGTGCTTGGGGCGGCCAATGGAAAGGGGCGGCACATCCGGGTCTTCGGCGGCGAGTCCCTCAGTTCCTCTCTGAGCTGTCACTAAAGTGCCGCCGAAGAGGAATAGAGAGAGCGAAGGACCCGCCACCAAATTGCCGCCGACCAAAGAAGCAGCACGATCAACTTTCTTTTCTTTATTTTTCGCTTCGCAACTTGCAGCTGCAAAAAAGCTGGAGCCGACCCTGATAGTTCAGCATATCACCTTCTGTGTCGCTGTTATCTTAACACTTCTATGTTGATTCATACACAAGGGACCATTCTGAACATCTACTCTGACCCCCTGCATAACACAGGTCAAAGAACCTCACCTAATATAGGTTCGTTCTTTCTGACCAAGGGTTTTCTTAGCATGCGTTGCTGCATTCTCTAAGAGCTTGATCCTGCATGGGGCTGAGCCCTCTGGCCTTGATGCTGTAAATCACATGCTGAGTACACTGACTTTACTTGAATTATCCTGTAGGATTGAGCTCTAAGCACTCCCCAGATATCCACATGGTCGTAATATGGTGCCTAGGTTCTCAGGTCCACAAATGTTCCTATAGACATCCTGGGGGACATGACTCATTAGATCAGTAATGGAACAAGAGAGGTTTTCACTGTGTAGGTAGCCGATGTGAACCCTATCCCAGATGGTACTAACCAAATTTTGCCTTCACAATTAGTCCATTTTTGCACCACTCCAGCAACACAAAAGAAGCTGCAGACTCCAGTCAGCTAAATGGCTAGAGTGACATAGAGCAAAAGGAGTGCATCAGTGAATCTGGTCCACTAATCCCTGTCTGTTCAGTGGCCTGCGTTGGTGGACCCAGTCCACCTCCTGTGAAACTGTTAGGCCACTTCCACACACAAGTGTATCTGCACCTCTAAAAGCACCAGCAAACTTGGACCCATTGGGGGTAGCCTCAAAAGAGATAGCAAGGACTGAATGGGCCATGGAGACAGGTCTCTCATCCTACCCCTACAAGGCAGGGTTGAGATGCATTGGCAAGGCAGCAGATGTGTGATGTGTCACTGTTGGCGTTGTACCTATTTTGTAAACAAACAGAGGACTTCACTCCAAATTTGTCAGTTAAGCTCCCTGCAAGAGCCCAAAATGAATTAAAAAAGGCAATGTAATCTCAGTCCTTGTGCACTGTTTTTTTTTAAATTTTTTAGATGTAAGAAGAAAATTGTAGAAGGGCTATAAACCCTCATGCCATCAGCCAACCTCTTGCTAATGAGGATTAGGAAGAAACTGCCCTTGTGTACAAGCTGTCCTGTACTTGCTCACTTTAGGGCTTCTTGCACCATTCTCTCAACCATCTGTTAGAGGCCACGGTCAGACAAGATACTGAACTAGATGGGTCCCTATCCTGATCTGGCAATTCCGAAGTTCCTGACCTATGCTTCGACTACTCTTATCTCAAGGTCAGTGCAGACAGGGGTATGTCTCTGTGCAAAGTGTGTGAGTATCCTCTACTGACAGTATAACATATTCCTAAACATGGCTCCACAAATAGTCATGCAGATTCAGAAATAAGAGTGGCTGAATTGTCTTGCTTTCCCAAGGAGATTAAAACCATAGAAATGGAAGCAGGCAGAATTTAAGAATACCAAGATATTGTACAAAGAACACCCTGGCCTACACTTCTCCTCCCACCAGTACGTCACCCTTAAAAAATACAGATCCAGACTAACATGGCTACTCCTCTGGTACTTGACCCTTAAAGACATTCAAAAAAGACCTTTTTAAAAGATGGGTGTGTGGGGAATGTTTGGGGGAAAAGCAATCATTTCAGCAGAGGATTTTTTGGAATGTCTGTTCTTGTATTTCTGCAGTGAGACCTTTTTCAGAGGTGTTTGGATTGTGAGCATAATGTAGAATCGGCAAACTTGTCTTTCCAGCTGATAAAGCAGAATTACACCAGGGCTACACTGAAGTGAACACTGCCTACAGGTCAAGTACATAAAATACACTTGTCCTCTAGCAGGCTGAGGTTACAGATCTGATTTACGTTTATAAAAGCATATGATTCTTTTCTGAGTCTGGCACGGTTACACAGGAGGTGCTCGGTCGAGCATGGCCGTGCCCCTCTTCTTGATTTTTTCATATGTGAGGTTTGAAAGGTGATGATGGGGCGAGTTTTAAAAATAAGAAATTGATGGAAGTGATGTATGCGCCATGCAGTGCATTGTGTATGTTACTGTAGATTCAATTTTCTCTGATCCAGGGAAAGGATATTCACGGCATTCCTTTTGCAAACTGGGACAAATCTATATGTTCCATATCCTGTGATACTTGACACTCAAATCCTCAGTAGTAGTAATGGTTAGAAAGTGCTTAATAAAGATTAGCTCTTGTCCATGGATCTCAAAGCATTTGATAAATGGTAACCAAACCTCACAACACTCATATAAAAAGTGATCACTAGCTGTATCATTAGGCACCTACATACCTTTGAGAATCAGGCTCTTTGCCCACTATTGAAATGCAGCCACCTCTGAGGGGGAACATAACCAATTGTTTTATGGTGCATAGCATCAGGCTGTGGCAAATGTTAGGTGTGAGAGGGAAGAGAAGCACCGTATCCAGTTATCACTGCATGGGAAATGTGAGCAGGCAGAATATAATTAGCCCAACTTAGAACTTGACCAGGATGTCCAGGTTAACTCTCCAGCACTTTCAAAAAAGTGGCATGAGATCTTTAATGACCACATGTGGGCATAGCCTCAGTTTTATGTCTCATCTGAAAGACGGCATCCCATGTAGCACAAAGCCTCTTGGAATCCTGCGGGTGGACTGGTTCACTGACTCAGAGGGAAGAGTGCCACCTACTGAATCTCCAGCACTATTTACTGCACTAGCCACGTAGGTGTTCTGAGCAGCCTCGCATCCAATAGCAACTCTGCACAGCTAAGGCCTGATTCTGTGCTATGCTGTGCACCTACACCTCCATTGCATCCTCAGATGTTGGTTCTCAGCACCTTTTACGATGAGGCCCGTTATTAAGTGTTAAAGGCATAATAGCTAAGGATGGGCAACCAGGTTCACACTTTGTTTGCTGCCGATGCGCATCCAAAAGTTCAGATACTGCTGAACTCCGAAGAACAGGATTTCATATGGGATCTGCTGCATATCCTCTTGTCATCTCTGCTGGAAAGTGGAGTGAGAATATATATATTTAAAAACCTCAAAAAATGGGATTTGTTTCCACCTGTCCTCCTGAAAGAATCCCTGTGAACATGTGAGAGGGGTCTTGTCATTTCCCCTGAACCAGCACGCGCAGTCATCATTACTGCTAACCTACTTGAAAAAAAGCTAGAATGTTTAATTCATGTTTCGCCAGTGACAAGTGCCTGGGGTATTGATCAATAACTAGTATTTTGTATCTCCACAATGCTTTACACATGAGAATCTCAAAGTACTCTTTAGAAAAGGAGTGGACTAAGCCTTGCAGTGTCCCTAGGAATGAGCTATAGGGTGATTTTTTTCAAGGGCACAGATGGGTGACTTTCTATGGGAGTTGAGAGGTTTAACTGCCTTTTGCTTTTGAAAGTCTCTGCCAAAATCTCTGTATTGTACAGAGAAATTGAGACCCAGAGAGGACTGGTCTCAGCTCCAATGGTGAGGCAAAAACGGAACTGTGGATAGTACATCCTGACTCCCAGTCCCACGTTGTAGCTATTAGACAACAGTAGCAGCGTCCTATGTGTCAGTCTTGCCAGCAATTCAGGGTAGAAGCCAGCTCATGTAGCATTTAATCCAGCGTGACTGTGAGAAAGGTGAAGTTGCTTAACCACAGCAGGTATAATCCTTGGCAGAAGATGTTCAATGGAGGTCCTTTCGAATTCTTCAGATTGTTCAGCTACACTCTCAGGTTCATGTGTCATGATTCAAAAGGAGCATGGGATGCCCCAGGAATTAGTCCTATCTATTGTTCTATCTCTCTCTGTCACTTCCCCAGGTACCGCCTTTGGTGCTTGGTGCATTCTCGATCTGTCAGAGTTCTCCCACCGCGTTGGGAAGATCTGAGGGACACCATTCCTCTAGAGTCAGGGGCCTGCAGCTGGCTGGCTGTCTCCACCTTCTGCATCTGAGAAAGAGCTGGGATTTCACTGGCTGATCCTTATAAAAGAGGGCAGCTGGAAATGAAGGAGGGCACTGCAACACTCTCCAGAAATCTGACAGGGCAGAGGCTGTGTTCCTAGTGGAGCTGCTGCAGAGAGGAATTGCTCCAGAAACCAAAGGGACAGAAGGGTGACTGTGTGAAGTCCTCTTTTGCTGAGGCTCTGAGGTAAGAGCCAGGAAATTTTGGGTTACCGACATTACTAGTGTGAGGGACAGATTTGAGGAAGGGACTACTCAGTCTGCACAAATGTTTGAGAGGAGAGTTTGCAAGGTCTGGATTTGTTTGTTGAGAAGGCTTACAATAAAACTAACCCTGCTGGGAACTGCTCTCCTGGATTCCTTGAGAGTGCTCAAACAGAATTACCCCAGGAGCGAGCGGACCCAGCAAGAGCAAAACCTGCTCTGGTAGGAGGAGGGTGCGATAAGATAGGCCCCCGTCCTGTTACACATGTAACTTTAGTGCCCTTGTGGCCAAGCTGGAGTCTGCTCTGCAGGCAGCACTGGCGCACGCAGGAATGCAGCAGGGACAGCCCTTTCCATTCCCATGGCACCTGTTCTAACCCCTCCCCTCCCCAGAGTGAACAAACAAACACACACACACGGGAAAAGTACGATGAATATAGGAAAAGGAAATGTTTGTTTACAGATGGATGAAAGGAGAAAAACAGGGAGGAAATATAGGG
Source organism: Gopherus evgoodei (assembly GCF_007399415.2). NCBI lineage: Eukaryota > Metazoa > Chordata > Testudines > Testudinidae > Gopherus > Gopherus evgoodei. Next base: position 352,060,083 of record NC_044322.1, read on the forward strand.
GAAGCAGTACACCAGGGTTGCATTTAGCTCAAGGCCCAGTGGTACCACAGTTTGAAAGGGTAGACGCTGAGCAATGTGTCTGCACACAGAGATCTGAAGTCCTGGGCAAAGTGAATTTTGGATGCTCCTGATAGTCTTCGGCACCAATAAACTTCCTTCAACAAACCCCTCTGGTGCCCTCTTCTGCCACTCTCTGCAAAGCCACACAGAGAGACCACCTCCTCACTTAACTAGCTACAGCCTCCCTTCTTGTTCCCAATGCAAAGTCACAAGCCCCAGTACTCACAGCCCCATGCAGCTCTGGACAGCAGTGATACTGGGTCCAGCTCCGGTCTGTCCTTTTTGGGCAATTCCTCCCTGAAACAGGGCTCCTCCTGGCTCCTGTCCTGGGGTGTCCCCGATCAGCTGCTCTGTCCCTCCCAGGTTTCAGGCAGGCTCTTGGCTGCTTCTCTCTGTGCAGATCCTACTGTCTGGAGCTCGAGACACACACACCCTGTTGCTCTCTCCCTTCTCTCTTTCCCCCTCCCACCAATAGCACTTCTGCCCTGAACAATCAGCACTTAGCCCTACACGAAAAATATTTAAAGGGGCCATGCTCTCCGAACCCCAAGGGAGTTACACTCTCCCTCCCAAAAAAAGAAATAATCCTTGATGTCCCCAGCAGGTTGGCAACTCTGCCATAGACCCCAGCAAGAGACCCAGGGCCTCCATTGGTCAAGAGCGTCCCCATCATCCAATCCACAGGACTCCATTGGGGGAACAGGTTTCCCATGAGACAATTTGCCTCCGTGGCACCCCAGAGATCTGTAGGTCACTGGGTTCCCCCAAACAATCATATGTGAGCATACACCTGGTCTTCCCTTCCCTGGAGGACATCTTGGCTGGCTGGCATCGGCTGGGGTGACACCACTGAACATGAAGGCAAGATGATGGATCCTTCAGGCACAAAATTGAGGGTGTCTGGGTTTAAAGTGGCTATTTGCAGTACAGGGTTCTCTGCCTGCACTGTACCTTCCTCATCAGGCTCTTGGGGGGGTGGTGGTCACCACAGCTTTCGACAATGGGGCTTCGGGAGTGCCCATTGTGCAGTGGTTTCCCCAGAAATTGAAATTGGGGGGGGGGTTTGAATTTACGGGGGGGGGGGGATGTCAGGACCAATGAGATAAATAAGAGATATGAATAAAGTAAATGTTTTGTTAGAATTATGCAAATTTAACATAAGAGATGCAAACACATAACAGATCTAGATTGCTAAAAAAAAAATTAAACAAATGTTGTTTTTAATTTAAATTGACTTTTGAAAAGTAAGCCATCATGGGATAAGAGGGCAGTCCTCTCATGGATCAGTAACTGGTTAAAAGATAGGAAACGAAGGTTAGGAATAAATTATCAGTTTTCAGAATGGAGAGCAATAAATAGTGGTATCCTTGAGGGGTCAGTACTGGGACTAATACTGTTCAACATATTCACCTGGAAAAATGGGTAAACAGTGAGGTGACAAAATTTGCAGATGATACAGAACTATTCAAGATAGTTAAGTCCCAGGCAGACTGCAAAGAGCTACAAAGGGATCTCACAAAACTGGGTGACTGGGCAACAAAATGGCAAATGAAATTCAATGTTGATAAATGCAAAGTAATGCACATTGGAAAGCAATCTCAACTATACATACAAAATGATGGCATCTGAATTAGTTGTTAACACTCATGAAAGAGATCGTGGAGTCGCTGTGGATAGTTCTCTGAAAACATCCACTCAATGTGCAGCAGCAGTCACAAAAGCAAACAATGTTGGGAATCATTAAGAAAGGGATAGATAGTAAGACAGAAAATATCACATTGCCTCTATATAAATCCATGGTACGTGCACACCTTGAATAGTGTGTTCAGATCTGGTCACCCATCCTAAAAAATATATATTGGAATTGGAAAAAGTACAGAGATGGGCAACTAAAATAATCAGGGGTATGAAACAGGAGGAGAGATTAAAATGACTGGGAATTTTCAGCTTAGAAAAGAGATGACTAATGGGGATATGACAGAGGTCTAAAAAATCTTGACTGGTGTGAAGAAAGTGAATAAGAGAATTTTATTGAATCCTTCATATAACACAAGAACTAGCAGTCACCCAACGAAATTAATAGGCAGCAGGTTTTTAAAAAACAAAAGAAAGTACTACTTCACACAATATAAAGTCAACCCAGGGAACTCTTTGCCAGGGGATGCTGTGAAGACCAAAACTATAACAGGATTATAAAAACTAGATAAATTCCTGGAGAAAAGGTCCATCTGTGACTATTAGCCAGGATGGGGAGGGATGCAACACCATGCTCCGAGTGTCCCTAGCCTGTTTGCCAGAAGCTGGGAATGGGCAACAGGGGATGGATCACTTGATGGTTACCTGTTCTGCTCATTCCCTCTGAAGCACCTGGCATTGACCACTGTAAGAAGAAAGGATACTGAGCTATATGGACCATTGGTCTGACCCAGTATGACCATTCTTATGTAAAAATTAATTATAATAAAAATGTTTAGTACAGAAATCCCCAATATAATGACCTCCCAAGATAGCAACAATGTGAGATAACAACCTTGGCAAATAATGCATTTTAAAAATCTTGGCCTACTAGGAAACATTTATATAAGTTTCCATTCCCAGCCACAAATCTAGCATTCTGGAGCAAAGTGACTAAAATATAGTCCAACAAACAAATGTTTATTTAACTTTTCCCTCCCCCGCACCCCACTCACCGGTGTTGTCCTTGGTCAATGGAGAGTAGACTCAGAGTTCAGAGGTGCTTTCACGTGAGTACACCTTCCAGGTGGGGGACAAGAACGCACCTTGCTTGTTCCTCCAGCTCCTCGCTGTTCGCTCTGGCCACATCTGTTCGTTGTGCCACCGTTCACTCCACCGCTCTGTTGCCAATGGCCCTGCACAGTCACCTTCTGCTGCCACCTGCTACTGTGACCTCTGCGTGTTGGTCTCTTGAGGTTCCACCAGCTCTGTGATTTCAGCTGAACTCTCAGTGTGGGAACCTCGCTGTTACTGCAGTCTGGGCTGACTCTTACACAAAAACACTCTACCCACAGCAACACTGTCCCCACAACAGGACTAAGCACTTAGACCTGATTGTCAGTGATTTCAGCTGCAGTGGTCACTTAACAAAACAAAAGACTCTCTATGAAGCCTAATCAGCTCTATCTTTAAACAGTGGAGAGGGACAGATCCCCACCCTCTCTTTCGATGCCTTCAAATCATCACAGGCTAAGTGTAGTTCTACTGCCCTTTACTCATACAATAAGAACAATATTTCATCCCCTATTCCCCCCACATTCAAGTGGTTTGTAACCCAACCCCAGCCAAAATCTATCACTTGGACAACACAGATCTGTTCGCTGGATACCTAGGTAGATTAGGTGTGAATGTAAATATAATCTGGCCCTGAAGCCTTTCCCCACAGTCCCAGCTCATCACTAGCTGTCAGGGAGAGCTCATTTAGACTTTGCTTACAAATCATCATTTGAAATTATTAGGTTGGCCAACATCACCGAAATGAATGCACTGACATCATAAAAAACAGCTGTATAAGGAAGCAAGGAAGCTAGTCTATGTTCATACATTTCAAATCTATTATACTTTTTCAGATACGCGTATTTTATCATACACTGTATAAGCTTTTAAAGTGTGCATTAATGTTTCAGTTTAAATTCAGATTTCCAAACAGTCAGTAAATTAGTATGTAACTAGCTCACAAAACTGGAGTGGGGTGTTGGGGAAATTCGGGGGGGGGGTGTAGGGAAATCACTGCCCATTGTGGGTTCTTCTCTTTAACCATCTGTCTGCGCAACGACAAGAGGATCCATTGTGGTCAGGGCCTCTCAAACAGGATGTTTGCCAAACCCCACTTCATCCTCACTCTCTGAGGAGCTGGGCATTCGCAGAGACTGGGTATATCTCCAGCACTGGGACCTGTGTGGTTGGGGGGCTCAGCATCTCTGGAAACATCTTCAGGGGAAACAATACTTGTCCCACATGTAACAGATGATTCCAGTGGAGAGTTTTGGTGGGGTCGTGACTGCCTGCTGGATGTATGTGATATACTCATAGATTCCCCCAGTTTTTCCTTTATAATGTATGGGTGTGAGTCCCAGCAATCTGCAATTTTGTGTTTTTTGCCTGTAATCAAAGATTTCGGGCCAAAACTCGATAACCAATCTGAAGCGCCCATTGCCTCACTCGCCAATCATATCGACTTTATTCTTTTGATTCTGGTGACCAGATGCGTGTGTCACTATCCGATGTGCCTCCTTCAGTTGATCTCTTAGGCTAGTCACATACCCCAAATACATTTCCAGGAGTGCCCCATCTGAAGACACTCCGAAACAGAGATCAATCGGCAAGCAGGCTTCTTGACCAAACATTAGCATGTATGGTTTGTACCCAGTTACATCATGTTGAGTGCAGTTATAGGCGTGTACCAAATGTTCCACATACTGGCTCCAGTATGTCTTTTGCTGAGACTCCAAGGTTCCCAGCATGTTGAGTAGCGTGTGGTTGAATTTTTCTGGCAGTGGATCCCCTTGTGGATGATAATGGGTGATGTGTGGTGATTTTTTTTTTTTTTTTTTTGGTCCCCATGATCTTGCAACGTTCTTTTATTAACTGACTTTCAAATTCCCATCCCTGGTCTGAGTGTAGTCTCGTGGGCAACCCATAGTGAATGAAGAACTTTTCCCACAGGATCTTAGCAACCGTGGAAACTTTTTGGTCTTTGGTGGGATAAGCCTGGGCATAATGAGTAAAATGGTCAATGACCATTAAGGTATTTGCAATACCCAGGTGGTCAGGCTCTAATGACAGAAAGTCCACAAAGATAAGCTCCATGGGTACCGAACTTGTGATGCTGATAAGAGGAGCTGCCTGCTTAAGCAGACTCTTTTGTCAGATACATCTGGTGCAGGTGTGAACATGGTGGGCAATGTCACCCCCCCACCCCCCAACTAGGGCCAATAGAATCTTGCTTGAACGAGAGCCTCCCGTCGCTCTACTCCTAGATGCCCCATTCGATTTGTGGAAGCTATCCTGTTAGCTGGTGTTTGCCTAGCTGGAAAGAGTTAAGATGGTTGTGCTCAAAGCCCTGACGCTTCTCGCTTTGGTGACTCAGTCAGAGTTGTGAGTTTGACAGTGTGCAGCAGATGGAGTTTGTTTGTGGAGCAGGTTGGGAAAGACGTTTGATCACCAGCTTCTACTGGGCTTTCCCTTATGTAAGAACATGTAGATCTTTTATTGGTATTTCATTGCTGAAGAAATTCAGGTTCTCTTGGCTTGCACCTCCTGCCTCAGCAGCAATATAAATTGCATCTGAATGTTGACTATAATATAGAATTATAACCAGCCTGATCTATAGAAAAAGATGTCGTAGTGTTAAAAGCCTTTGCTGCCAGCTCTTCCAGTAAGTGCCTAAAACCTCTCCAAAGAGGCTCATTACCTTTTTACTCTTTGTTACTCCCAGCAACTAGACTTTTCGGAACAGCATAAATGTAGTAGTGAAACGTGAGTTCACTTACAGAGGCCTAAGGCTTTTATAACCAAGTGCTTTATGATGGATCTGTCAAGGCTACCTGGGAGTATAAAATGCCCTGTCACGCTGTACAGGGAACATTATTTTTATTTCTAGAATCCCTGAGAGCACCTTCCTTTTTTCCTATTGAATTCATAGAGGAAGAGAGAGGAAAGGACACAGACTCTTCTTGCATAACTACTTTGCTCTCAAAGAGAACAAAGATGAGGCAAGAAGCAGGGATGCATGCACCCGGCATTGGGACAGAAAGCCTGGACAAATGGATCCAAGCACATGAATATACAGTACCAGATGGCTGAGTGTTTCAAGATGGGATGCTGGGTGGAAGGGGAGGTAGAAAGTAGCTTACAGGCTTGTGACAGCCATCGTGTTAAACTCTGAATGACCGGATGGAACAACAAGCCAGGAGGGAGGAATAAAAACTGGGATTTTGTTGTGATTGCAATTAAGAGGAAACACATTTATTTAGGGTTGTTGTCATTATTATTTGCAAAGCCTAAAAATTGAATTTCATTCTATTACTGCTAAGCTTTCTAGTACCGATTAGACGTGTGGAGAAATCTTCACATAGCCTGCCCACACAAATGCTCTTTGCAATGGAAACTGACTAATACTACCCACTTGGATTCTCTGCAACTTGCTAAAAAGGTGCTACTAATTCTGGATTTAGCCCTGCAAGGTGCTGATCTCCCTCAACTGCCATAAATTTCTCATTAGGTGCTCACACATCACAGGAATGGGCCCTTCTGTTGTATTGACCTACATGGCCCAGTTTTTGCAGAAGGATGTCTAATAGGAATGATGGGGCCAAATCCTCTTTAGTCCTCTCAGATGTGCATTCCCACTGTAGTCAAGGGGACTGCTTCCATGTGTTTGGTGAGCAGGACTGGACCCTCACTTTTTCCACATGTCTTCTAAGGCTTTGCAGCCATATAGGGTTCAGACTGGAAATGAGCAAAATCAGGAACTCAGCAAAATCTTTGTTCTCCCTTTAACCTGTATGAGCTATTCCTAGGGGAAATACCTTCTCTTGCCTTCCTAACGCACAGTGACTTTTTTTGAAAGACCTTACCTTTTTCTGCACAAGCTACTTGCAATTTTCAGAGAAGGATGGCCATTGATGGTACATAAAATGCTTTTAAAAAACAAAGTGAAAACCAGCTGTAGGATGGTCTGCCGGATGGGTTGTAAAGGGAACATTTCAAAAACATGGCGGGGGTACAATCTATGTCAGAGACCAGTCCTGTATAGCCATGTCCATACACTATTTCTTTACACTTTTGGTGTATCTTATCAGTTTTGGTCAGTCAAAATAGTCTGGTCACTTTCATTTGTTTCTAGTCAATTCATTTTCTGGTTCTTGGATAGCTCACTGTTGCCAACTATGAGTTTAAAATGGGGCTCACACTGCACCTCTACTCCAATATAACACGATCCTTGGGAGACAAAAAATCTCACCGCGTTATAGGTTAGACCGTGTTATATCGAACTTGCTTTGGCCCTCCCTGTCCCTTGTTCCCTTTGACTGCCCCTTCCAGAGACCCCTGTCCCTAATCACCCCCAGGACCCAACCCCCTACCCAACCCCCCTGCTCCCTGTCCCCTGACTGCTCCAACCCCTATCTACAACCCCATGGCGTGAAGCAGAGCAATGTGGCTCCAGCCCACTCCATTCCGCCACCTCCCAGCCGCGACCTTTTGCTTCCCGCCACCAGTGAGTGTGGGGAGGTTGGGGAAAGAACGCCCCCCCATACTCACCTGTGGCAGGAAGCGGAGCACCACAGCTGGGAGCTGGCAGAGTAGAGCGGGCTGGGGCCAGGCTGCTCTGCTTCCTGCCACCAGTGCGTGCTGGGAGGTTGGGAAAAGGACGCTCTCTGCACCCACCGGCGGCAGGAAGTGGAGGGATGCGGCCCCAGCCTGCTCTGCTTTCCTTGCCCCAGCCCCAGCTGTGTTGCTGGGGGTGGGGGTTGGGGAAAGGTCCCACACTCACCTGTGGCAGGAAGCAGAGCACCACGGCTGGGAGCTGGCAGAGTGGAGCGGGCTGGGGCCAGGCTTCTCCACTTCCGCCACTGCCAGTGAGTGAGGGGGGATCCCTTCCCCCAAGCCCTCTCTCCCAAGCAACATGGCTGGGGCTGCAGCAAGGGAAGCAGAGTGGGCTGCTCCCGGCCCCCCACTAATCCCCCAGGCCACTCTGGGACTGTGGGTCCCCCAAAATTGCCCTCCCACAGCTCCCCCTCCTAGACCCTGGTGGGGGAGCCCCTGACCGCCCTGAGACCCTCGGCCCCTTATCCAATTCCTTGGCCCCGGCCCGGCACCCTTAACATGCTGCTCAGAGCAGCGTATCAGAGCTTTACCGTGTTGTATGCGAACCCGCGTTATATCGGGGTAGAGGTGTATTTGTTGTTTTTCTTAAAACCTCAGCTCCTGGAGCCAGGTGAATATGTGAGAGTCTCAGCTCTCATTAGAAGAAGGATGTGGGGGGAAGCTTCTAGCTCTCCTGATTAGGGAGAAAAGCTTGAAAACTTGACCCAAGAGTACCCAAAAGGTTCAGAGACCAGAAGGCAAAGTAAAACACCCACATTTATTATTTTTTCAAAATCCCATGTTTTTAGTAAAGTTAATGTTTTTTGATACGTGGTTTGAGATATTTTGAATGCTTAGGGTTGACAATACTGCAATCTTTATTCTGGTTTGTGTTCATGCACAGAATGGGAACATATACATCCAAAAATACTGTGTGTTTCTTTTTGCTCTCCTCCTTCTTGCCATTCTTTGTCCTTTCTAACTGATCAGAAGTCCAATAAAGAATAAATGTAATAAAGGAAGGAATTGGAGCACTTTATATTGAACCATCAGCGAGCGTTCTGTTACTGACTACAGTCATAGTAGGATTGGGGCCAGATATATGTAATGTCATTTCAAATTAAAATTTAAGTAGCTGAGACTAGTTTTTATGAAACTTTTCAAGACTGTCTGGGGTGGAATTATACTTATCTAGCCAGGAATTAATAAATGAATATATCTGAATTGCTGCTGTCAACATCTGGTTCCAAATTATAAAAGGAGCTTTATCCTTAGCCAAAATCCTGGGGCATTTAAATAATCTTGCAGACAAAAGCCCAGATTCTGCGCTCTGTACTCCAGTGTAAACCCTAAGTGACTCCACTGAAATCAGTGGAGCAGCTCAGGATTTACAGTGGTGCAGAATTTGGGCTGTGATTTTCCAAGCATGCGAATTAAATCCTTTGTCAGAGCCAGACTTCTGAAGTACAGCGTGTGAGGAGATTGTCATAAACAAAACCCTTTGAAGAATTTTGGGGGACAGTAAGAGCTCTGTTTTATTTGGAGAAGCAGAAGTGTTTTGCAGTAGTTTCTCACAGAATTTCAGTGCATACAACCAAGCGAGAGGGTGGGAGAGAGAAGTTTGTCTCTTGAACCTTTATTCTGATCTTTCTTATTCCAGATTAACTCCACTATATACAGTAGAGCTGATCCAGTGTGAAACTAGAATAAGAGAAAGCAAACTTGAGCTTGGTAACTATTTTCCTCTAAAAGTTATTTTATACATAGTGTGATAGACCCAGGCCAGTTGCGTACAGCAGAGTAGCAGAAGGCAGATATGCTGGCCACTGACTGACCAGAGCAGGGGCTGCTCCAGGCTAATGAGAACTCCTGACTCCAATTAACCTGCAAAGACTCAGGTGAGGCCATAAAGCTAATGTGACTGTCTGACTTTAAGGCCCCTCTGATATTATAAAAGGACTCACTCCAGTCAGGCAGAGGAGAGCTGGGGTGCCAGAGGAGAGGAAGCGTGGCTGAAGGGCTGGTCAATGAAGACACCCTCAAGTCATTGCTAAGGGTGAAGAAAGGAGAAGCAGGAGAGCTGTGGGCAAAAGGCCCAGGGAAATGTAGCAACTCTGGCAGTGAACAGTTGGTTGCCAACAGCTGCTACCATTAGGGTCGCTGAGTCGGAACCCGGAGTAGAGGGTGGGCCTGGGTTTCCCCCAATCCACCACTACAGGAACACCTCCTAGGAGGGGAAGTCAGGCCCCTGTCAGGACAGGAGGCTAAACTGTTCTGAAACAAGCCCCTAGGGACAACAGAGACTGTGGGAGTTCTCTCACCAACCTCCTTGCTGGCTTATGATGAAAAGTGCTCAGTAGACTGTAACCCTGGCCCTAGAGAGAGAAGGACTATGTGGAGGGTTGCAGTGAGCCACTGAGGCTAGCATATACCGCCTAGAAGTGTGGGACCCATGGGGATGAGGTCAGAGCTTTGCCACAATAGATTTAAAATTCAACCCATCATGGCAGCCCAAAAGCTGCTAAGCCCAATATGCTAAAAATCTATTGTGTCACTGAGAGAACCAGCCAGTACAAGCACACAGGCTTATGAGACCAATTGGGGGGGAGGGAGGGAAATCTTTCCTACCCCAAGAACTGCCCTCATATTAGGGTGATTAGTTTACTGTGAAAGCTATAATAGAAGGGATAACAGGGGAGGAAGAATGGTCTGGGGAGGAAGTGATGTCTAGTGGTTAAAGCACAGGCGTTAATGTCAGAGTCTCCAGACTGATTTGCTATTTGGTCTTGAGTAATTAAACCCCTATGTTGCCTCAGTTTCTCTATCTGTAAATAGGGATGGTAATTGTGACAGATATGGAAATTTCCTGCAAAATCTCTGGGAGATTTTACTGTATTAAGTGTGGGTATCATTGTGGGCCAGGGACTGTATGTCACTCCACGGGGGCGGGTGACCACAGCTCCTCCAAGAACTAGGAACAGTAAGGGTGATGAGGCAATCTCCCTCAGTTTGTAACTCTTCAAGAAAGGTGCCACCACCTGGAGAGGCTCGCTTATACTGGTTCAAACAAACTGGATTCTCCAGACACCAACAGACAGAGAAAGGACTTTTGGATAAACAGCCTGAGTTTAAACTGACTCAGGGCCTGCTTTGTGATTCAGAAAATGGACAGGCTCTTCTGTCCAAGCAAAGCCTCCTTCCTGGGAAGGATTGGAAGGGCTTTGGCCTACTGAGGCACCATAAGACTGACAGGTGCCCTCTGGTCAGCTTTTAGCAGGCATACAGGAACTTCTATTGGTTTTTTATATGTTTTTCTCTGTAATGTTTTAATTTAAGAATAAATTTACTTGCTCGGAAAGGGCTATGTGGTAACTGAAAGCTGCTAGCAATCACACCGTTCACAGACTTCAGCGAGAAAGCAAAGCACAGATGCTGGGCTAGTTAAGCAGTCTGGCTTGGCTGGGAATGCCACAGTCTAGGCAGAGAAGTGTGCAGCCTGGAAAAAACCCTGGTCAGGAGAGAGAGAGAGATGCAGGTCTCTAAGCAAGAGAGGTGTGGCTGGGGACCTGGGATCTTAGATTCCATGTCCTTGGTGGAGCATGGAACACAGGTGCAGATACCCTGACCTGTGACAGTAATATCTCAGTGTTGTACTGGTACACAAATCTGCTCTGTAAAATAGCTAGTTAATTACAAATATTGTATTTTGTTATTCTACAGAAGTAGGATGACCAGATGTCTCGATTTTATAGGGACAGTCCCAAAATTCAGGGTTTTTGTCTTATATAGGCACCTATTAACCTTGACCCTGTCCTGATTGTTCACACTTGCTATCTGGTCACCCTACACAGGGGCGACTTTGTGTACCGTTACAACACATAGAAACAAACTTCAGACTGTCCTTACTGCAGAGCTCCAAATTTCCTGAACAAACTAACATCCCATTCATTTGCACAATGCAGTGGCTTTGTCTTTGCATCCCTGCATTGCAGCTTTTCAGTGTTTAACTCGACATTATTACACCTGGGAATTTCACTCGAGCAACACTCAGTTGAAATTATGGACATGATCCGCCTACCATTAACATCAGTATACTACAGTGGGAGACTGGCATTGGACACTGTCGGAAGATGGGATGCTGGGCCAGATGGACCTTTGGTCTGACCCAGTATGGTCATTCTTATGTTCAAAATTGGCAACTCTATCTACACCCTGCCTATGTTCGGTAGAGAGTAAAGCTGTGATTGGTTTCTTGAAAGCCCCACCACTTTCTTTTACTGTTCCTGTGGTGGCTCTTAATTCAGAGCACAACTGTACAGGGCAAAAGACTACAGCCTTATAGCCCAGAAATCTGCTGCTCCTGCAACACTCAGTTTTGCCATGAAAGCATCAATGGCTTGATAACACGATCACCACTGCAGCCTCTTCAATCTTCCATCCTGAACAGCATTTAGTCTTTTAGGGACTTAAGTTTTTAAACCATCATTTGAGGACTTCAGTAACTCAGGCAGAAGTCTATTACAGGAGTGGGTGGATGAGGTTCTGTGGCCCGCAATGTGTAGGAGGTCAGACTAGATGATCATGATGGTCCCTTCTGGCCTTAAAGTCTATGAGTGTATGAGAATGGGAAGGGGAGCTTTCCCAGGGGCAGGAAGCAAGGAAAAAAGCAAAAGCAAAAGGAGAGGGGGAGAGAGAGAGAGAGAGAGGGAGAGAGAGAAAATAGGGTAAAGGAAAACAAGAAGAAAAAAGAACAGATACAGAAGAGAAGAGAGACAGCACCTATGCTAGGGCATTAGGCGAGGGGACATAGGAGTCCAGTCAAAATAAAGTAGAAATGATGGCCACTGCTTTCATGCTTGAGATTGGTACCATTAGGCACCTCAGACCTTACTTAAACACCTCAAAGGAAGTGACTTGGTTTTCAAAGGTTCTGAGCTCCCACAACTTCCATCAAAGTCAGTCAGAGTTGCCTGTTCCCACAGATGGAGCCACTGGTATAGTGTCACTAAATATTGCTAGTTACTGTGGGGCATTTTAGTACTGAAAGGTTGAGCCAACCAAAAGTACCTTGGCAAAGGATGGTGTTGATGATGTGGGTGGGCCAAAATGGCAGATGGTGTCAGTGGAGTGATGGTTTCATTACTGCTTTTAAAACAGGTTAACCTCTGAAGGCAGCTAGGCTCAGTGACGTACTATCAGTGAAATGAAATGATGGGGTGGACTCCCCATCTACACAAATAGACAGGCCTCCGCCCGGACAGGTGGATTAGCACACACTTTGGCAGTCTTAGCAAAGACATGGAATGTTCTCCTCAGGCCTAAAGATGGTCTCTCCAGGTCAGTGACGAAACATGCTATTGGGATTGGGTGCAGTGTCTATGAGAGAGCGGTTTTCTGGGTGCTCACAGGAGCTCAGATTCTCCAGCTCTAAGCTTATAAGAGAGAGAAGAGAAATATATATTTCAAGGCTGTAAAAAGCTTGAGTGGCTAAACTTGACGGGGTAACGCCACTTGGGTCATTGCTTTTCTTTGTTGTAGTACCTCGGGCCTGCTAGTTCTTCTCATTTGGAAAAAGTCGTATAAAAACATTTATCTTGTCATGTAGAAGCTGCATTTTTCACTGTTATGGAGTTATGTCAATCCCACTGCAGGCAAGAGGTCAGAAGTGGGACTCCCACACTCATTCTTCAATTTACTGTACTGCGATTGGCCATCCCAATCATGGTGAACCCAAGCAGCATGTGAAATAAGAGTTATGCCTTTCTGCAGCAGGAGCTGTGACTGATACTTGTGTGGCTTTTTAACTGGGTTTTCTGCTGGTAAAATTCAAATGCATCATAGATTTCAGTTCCTGTCCAGCACAAAACATTGTATCTGCAGCCTTTTTTGTGCCATGTGGGAGGGAGGGTTTTAGCTTCTGCCTAGGGGCAGAAGAGCTCATGTAACTTATTTTATCCCCTTCCAAACCTTATTCGCACTGTTTCTGTCCCCCCTCTCCCCATGCCTGTGGTGATGCAGCCAACGGGAGCTAAGGTGACATGCTCCTAGGGTCAGAGTAATTTTCCCTCTGTGTGGTCCATCAGGAGGTGTGGGAGACAGATGGGTCTGTCTTTTTCTTCTTCCTTGCATTAATCCCATCAAATGGGGTCCATTTGACAAGTCCTTTCCTTCCGAAGTGCTCTGTTCAGTGCTATAGCCTCTCTCACGCCACATACTAACATGTCTTCCTTTATAACAGCCCACCATGGCTTGAGCCAGTCCCTCTGGGTATGTCTACACTGCAGTGAAAAACCTTGGGCTGGCTTGTGCCAGCTGATTTGGCCTTGGACTGCGGGGCTGTTTATTGCAGTGTAGATTTCCGGGCTCAGCCTGGAGCCTGGGCTTTAGGCCTCTGCAAGGTGGGAGGGTCCCAGAGCTCAGGTTCTAACCCAAACACAGAAGTCTACACAGCAATGAAACAGCCCTGCAACCCGAGCCCTGTGAGCCCAAGTCGGCTGGCACGGCCAGCTGCGGGTGCCTAGGTGCTGTGTAGACATACCCTCTGTATTTCTCTTTCAGCCTTGATCCACTGGATTCTCTTACTGACATAGTTGTTAGGACTGCACTTTACATGGCCAATCCATCTGACTCTCCACTCCCTCATTTTTCATGTATGAGTGTTACTTTGAGCATGTCTTGATCATACACACTTCCTTATGTAATCTTTCTTGTTTACGCCACTCATCCATCTCAACTATTCAAATTTCAGTTAGGCCTATTTCTTTTTTGTTGCCCAGCATTCAGCACCATACATGAAAACTGGACAGACGGCTCTTTTATAGACTTTCCCTTTTAATCTTACTGTCACATACTTATCTCTCTCCGTTTGAGCCAAGTATTTCTTATCCTCGATCTAATTTCATCCTGAATTTCCCTATTTTCCTGAATTCTGGAACCCAGATACCTGAAACTTTGCCATTTTTGGCTTTGTTGGCCCATCTAGTTTCAAGGATAATTCTTCAGTGTTCACATTATTGAAATCACATACCATATGCTCTGATTTTCCTCTGCTTATTTTGAGCCTATGTGTCTCCAGCACATCTCTTCGTTTATCAAGATCCTCTTCTAGGTTATCTTTCTCCTCAACTGCAACTAGCATGCATCAAGGTGCTCCTACTGTATGTTCCTTGGGAGGGTAAGTAGGACAAGGATAAACAAAGAACTCAGTGCTGACACCGATGTGTCTTTATTTCTCTTTTCTCCACACACACTTTTTTTAAATAAACAAATACCCTTCCAGGAGGCCATCCTTTCCAACTCATGGTCTCTAGGCAGGAGTTCAGTATTGGGTTCCTGCTCTTGTCTGGTTGACAGAAGCCTTGGAAACGCTATCACTATAGTGTTTAAGTGCCTTCTATGTAAAACTAATAGCAATAGTCTAGTACCTAGTGGACTTCATGGGGTCTCTGGCACTGATCCCTTTTTTGGGGTCAAACTCTGTAGATTTTTGTTTTTAGGGAGAGGAGTTGAGTGTGGGGCGAGTTTGAATTGTGAATGTCCACTTATGGTGGAAAGGCTTTCTCAGTGAGGAAGATTTTGCAACATAAAGATGGTCAGATGACACTGGATTGACCAGATCTCCTCTGGAGGACTCTTCAATAGCCAGATCCCCTTGTTAGAGAATGCTTTCCCCCAGCTCTCATACACTTGTTCCTGGGCATTCTCACAGGGAATTGCTGCTGTCATGATGGTTCAAAGATCAAAGTTTGAGCTTTGGTCTAGCTGGGGCTTAATCCATTAATTGCTTTGAAAATTAAGACCAAGGCCTTAGACAGGCATCAGATGCTGACTTTGAGCAAGTGGAGGGAGTTGAGAACAGCTTGAGGTGTTCACAGCAGCCTGAGCCATGGATATGGCAGACAGCTGCATTCTGCACAAGCTGGAACCTTTGTAATATCTTCACACTCAGTTTCAAATACAATGAGTTTCAATAATCCAGCCTAGAAGTGACATGTGCAAGGATTATTGTGGCCAGGTCCTTGTCCTTGAGAGAGGTATGAAGTTTCTTAGGAAGGTGAAAAAAGGCAGTTTTGGAAACTGATACTAACCAGTCATCCAAGGTTAGTGAAAAGTCAAACAGGACCCGGGGCTCTGCACCTCTTCACAGCATTGTACCACTACATCCCAGATTTGTCATAGTAATATTATGATTATATGATTATCCTATTTGTATGCATGTATCATTTTTGTATCTGAAGTTATGAATATTGATTATGGGTCTGTATTTCAAATGAGCTTACTCTGGAAAACACCCACAGCCAGCCTTTCAGGTACAACAGTGAAGAAGCCAGACAGTGCTGATGGCCTATCTGCAAAGACAATGGGCTGTAGAATAGCTCAGCCTTCCTGTGGACGTTTTGGCCACCTGTAAGTAATGGCTATTATGACATTGCAAGGGCATGAGACCAGATCACATGACTCAGGACTTCATTTTCATGCCTGTATTTTTCCACAAAATGAGCTGGGAACCATTTTTGAAACAAAGGGTTCTTGCCACGTGCTAAAGCTATATAAGGCAGGGAGTGACATCATATGGGGTTCTTCACTTCCTTCACACCTCAACATCTGAGGGTATGGCTACACTTACAGTTGTACAGTGCTGGGAGTTACAGCTGTCTTCGTACAGCTGTGTAGGGAAAGCGCTGCAGTGTGGCCACACTGACAGCTACCAGCGCTGCAGTGTGGCCACATTTGCAGCATTTGCAGCGCTGTTGGGAGTGGTGCATTGTGGGCAGCTATCCCAGCATTCAAGTGGCTGCAACGTGCTTTTCAAAAGAGGGAGTGAGGGGGAACATGGGGGAGAGAGAGAGAGTGGATTTTTGGATCTGTCAGCTCCCTGCCTTGCAAGTTCTAAGGACTGGAACATACACATCACCAACCTGCAATCAATTTAAAAGTTTTGAGCCCTTCCCCCACCCCTCCCTTATTCACTAAATGCAAATTATGCACTCCTAAATAGCCTTC
Source organism: Gopherus evgoodei (assembly GCF_007399415.2). Classification (NCBI taxonomy): domain Eukaryota; kingdom Metazoa; phylum Chordata; order Testudines; family Testudinidae; genus Gopherus; species Gopherus evgoodei. The sequence continues at coordinate 352,076,469 of NC_044322.1, forward strand.
AGACCACATAAGCAACTGCTCAACACGGACTCCCCCCTCCCCCCCCGCCGTGTGACTTCTCTCTTCAAGCAAACAGCTGTGAACCTTCCAAAGCAATTCCCCTGCCTGCCTCTGCTGCTCCAGCAAACAGGAGCTGTGTTTATTTTTTAGATAAGCAGCTGGGGGAGCTCGGAGTTCAGCCATTCTTCCGGTTTGTTGTGAGCAGGCATTCTGGGAAACCTCCTAATACCCTGGAGGCCAATAACAGCGCTTTTGGTGGCCACACTTGATGAGCAGCGCTGCATCACCAGCGCTGCAATCGTTACACCCCAAGCAGACCAGGTGTACAGCCAGCACTGCAGCCAGGGAGTTGCAGCGCTGGATGTGCCTTGCAGGTGTGGACAGTTACTAAGTTGCAGCGCTGTAAACTCACCACCAGCGCTGCAACTCTCCAGTGTAGCCAAGCCCTCAGACACGCTTCTGAGGAAAAAGGACTTGGAACAGGGGGGTGGGGATCGCAAACCGCAAATCAAATGCAGTTTGTCCGTTAAGAATTGGCCAGCTAAGGTGAGAAATTGCTATTCATATCCAGTCTTTCTAGTATCTTAGGCTTAGTTTGCAGTTTCATTTATTTCCTAGGTAATCTGCTGTGATCTGTTTGCTATCACTTAAGCTCTAGCTTTTTGTAGTTAATAAACGTTGTTTTCTATTTTACCTAAACCAGTGCATTTTGAATGAAGTGTCTGTGTTGACCAAGTTGGGATTTTTACCCAGTCTCAGCAAGTCCTCTTCACATTGCGAGAGATCCGGACTGGGTATTAAACCCATATACTGAACAAATTTGACCAGGGCAGGATGGGTACAGTTCCGGAGTCCTGAGCTGGTGGCTATGTTGGCTGTATCCTCTCTATTGTTGGTTCACATGCAGTGGCTGGTCAGAGAGCCTGCATGTAACTGCAACTGGGTGTGTCCCTACTGTGTATATGTTGGTGGAAGCGTAAGACTAAGAGCGGGGCTGAAGCTTGTCACAGTAGCACAGTGTGAGAGGGAGGTCAGAAGGCTCAGCAGTAGCCCAGTTGCAGGCAGCACTCTGGGGGAAACCACCGTGTTGAAGGAGCCCTCCCACAGAGAGAAAGGAGTGCTCCATTTCACCCCACCATCCCAGTAAGCAAACATGTTCACACTGTGCTACAGCTCATTCAGTCAGCCAGGGAAGAACAAGTCACTCACACCATAGTCAAAGACTACGTTTAAGGGAGGGGGACTGAGCAAATTTTGAGCACTATTTAATTTTTCCTGTGCCTCTTTAAGTTGGGTTTTTAGTTTTTCTTGGGTATCTTTTAACCCCCTAACTTGGGATTCCTGACGCCTTTTACCCATTTCATCATGCCATTCAAAATAAGCATCAAACTGTCCCTGTCCTACAGAGTTGGCAACAAGAGCACCCCTGAGGTGCACAATCCTATTAAGATCAAAACTGCCCTCCACAGGAAATTGCAGTTTTGGGTCGTCTCTAGTATACCAATTCCACTTTTGCAAATATCTACATGTCGACGGGCCACGGTGCACATACATATAAGCAGCAGGAGTGCCTTTTGGTGGGATTGGGATCCCTTTAGATTGGGTAGACCCCATTTTCACTTCAGCCCTTTGTTTCACACAAGCCTTTCACACCAGGGAAGCGCTAATCAGGATTACCACGGTTCTAACACCAGTGGTGTCTTTACCTGCCCTGGGCAGGGGAACTAGGTGGAGTAGGCTTTCTCTGACCCGCCAAACAGCAGGTACCTACAAGGAAGGAGGTAAAGGATGGGACGGGCTCCTTTCCGGAGAACCCGCGGTCCCCGTACGCCTGTCGTTAGCCCAGGCCACCAGCCTTAAGCCAACGATGCTTCTGAAGCTACGGACTCAGCGGTACGGTTTTCCTGGGGGCTTCCCTCCTCTCCGAGAAGGGAAGGGAGCTTATGGCTCCAGTGGGCAAAATAGGGACTCTGCGGTCCTGTAAGGACAGTGCTCGAGGAGCGGTCACAGGGTCATAGGTCGTGGAAGGGAAGGGAAGAGGGACGGGGAAACACACAAGCACCCAACAGGCTAGCCACTTACCAAGGCTTGCCAGCTGGGAAGCTTCACAATCTCTGCACATACAGAAGCTCAGCTGTGGGGCTTGCTTTCGAGACACTCCCGGTCACGAGCTTTTGCTTCGCAGGAGGCTCGGGGCGTCTTCCCACAGCTGCATTCACTCTGGCCGCTTGGCCCTCACACACACAGACACAGGCACTTTCTTGACACAGACGTCAAGGCGAAACCACGGAACACTGGAACATTAAACCCGGATCCCCATCAGACCTGGTAGGAAGGGGACCCCTGATCCAAAAGGAGCGTGGTCCGTGGGTTGTTAGCGGTACCTTTGAAACCACGGGAGCCTCTGGAAAGGCTAAAACCTTGGAATCTTAGAAACCTTAGAGAAAGGGCATCTGGTCTGTCTGATAGCTAAAAGTTCGAACCCAGCTTGTGACTTACCCAAACCGGAGCCTACAGACTAGTCCTCTGCCAAACCCCATAGAGATTTCAAAAGGTCTCTTACCTTTTAATTGGGCCCGGGGGTTGGAAGGAGACTGCCTGCGGTCCTCCGATCCAGGAGAAGCCCTCTTGTGGGTTCCCGGCCAACGCACCAAATTGTCGTGGAAATTGACCACCAGTCAGTTGAGTTGATCAGACAGCCTGAGGCTCCTTTATTGATTAATCATAGATTACAAGCATATATGCAGGGAGAGACGACAGGACCTCTAGCAAGAGGGAAGTCGCTCTACCTTACAGCAATAATACCTGGGGTTATAAAGCTTAAAACCGCAAATTACCATATGAGCTTATACATCCGAGGATACCATATTTGGTTAATACAATTACATTTTTTAACCATCTGCAAAAACTTTTACCATTACTATACTGGTTATGAGCTAATCTGCAAGCCTGCTTTTTGCAACTTCCCCTTTATACGGGTTTTTTGTTAATGTCAGGACTTTGACACCTGGTTTTCGCCTACTTGCAGTGTCAGCAGCTATGTTTCTTAAGCAAATTTGAGGAACTTGGGCCCAAACTGCATGTTCAGCCAAGTTTATTAGAGGTTAATTTTCTGTGTGCATAAGCCGCTTAATAAACTATAGTAGCCTAGCAGTTGTTAGTTTATTTGGCAGTAATGGATGGGGTTTTTAAGGGACTTTATGTTAGTTTAACCCCTTATAGCAGCATTTTGTGTTTTAGCAGCATTAAGTAACATATTAGTAGTGTATGATATAGTTAAATCAGAAAGTGAGCCTCAGGAGGGTTAGTATAAAATCAATGTTTTTACTTTGCTATGTATGTTAGTGTGATTGAGGCCTAAGGCCTTGATATGATTATTAACTTGATTAAGACCCGGTCTTTGGGCCTGGGGTCGGCTTTCTTTATCAAAAGAATATTGAATAAACAGCCTTATTCAAAAAGAATACAAATCAAAGCCCTCCAGCACTTACATTCATGCAAATACCAAAGAAAAGAAACCATAGAACTTACTATCTGATCTCTTTGTCCTTACACTTAGAAACAGAAGACTAGAAAATAAAAAGTACTTCTCCAAAGCTCAGAGAAGCCGGCAGACAGACAAAAGACTCAGAGACACACTTCCCTCCACCCAAAGTTGAAAAAATCCGGTTTCCTGATTGGTTCTCTGGTCAGGTGTTTCAGGTGAAAGAGACATTAACCCTTAGCTATCTGTTTATGACACGCCCCCCAAATTGCAGACAGTGGGGAAGCTCACTGGCGGCAATTTCCTTCTAGAACTTGAAAATAAACAGATTAATACAACACATGCACCTTTACATATACTACTAAGTATATAACTAACAGACTTTTACATTTTAAGAACACTTTTTAACTACTGGATTCTGGGAAACTCTCACGGGAGAGTGCATCAGCAACTTTGTTAGAAGCTCCTGTGATGTGTTGAATTTCAAAATCAAAATATTGGAGAGCTAAACTCCAACGAAGAAGTTTCTTGTTGTTCCCCTTGGCAGTATGAAGCCACTTTAGTGCAGCATGGTCAGTTTGTAGTTTGAACCGCCGTCCCCAAACATATGGGCGTAGCTTTTCCAGGGCGTACACAATGGCATAGCATTCCTTTTCACTGACTGACCAGTGACTTTCCCTCTCAGACAGTTTTTTGCTGAGAAACACGACTGGATGGAAATTGTGATCTGTTGCTTCCTGCATGAGTACTGCTCCTATACCACGCTCAGATGCATCCGTGGTTACTAGGAATGGCTTGTCAAAGTCCGGGGCCCTGAGCACAGGGTCCGACATGAGCGTTGCCTTAAGCTGGGTAAAGGCTTTTTGACACTCATCAGTCCACTTAACGGCATTTGGCTGGGTCTTTTTGGTTAGGTCGGTCAATGGGGCAGCGATTTGGCTGTAGTGTGGTACAAATCGCCTGTAGTATCCGGCCAAGCCTAAGAAGGATTGGACCTGTTTCTTTGACCTTGGGACAGGCCACTTTTGGATAGCATCCACCTTGGCCTGTAGGGGGTTTATGGTTCCTCGACCCACCTGGTGCCCCAGGTAAGTCACTCTGTTTTGGCCTATTTGACACTTTTTTTGCAATGTAGTAGGCGTGTTTGGGAAATGACACCTCTGGTTTCCATTTTTGGGTTCTGAAGCGCCGACGGGCATGATCTGGGGTTATCCCCATCCTGTATCTGGCCTTGGTTTGAAAAAGTTTATAGTCATTCATTTGCGGCTTGGGCATTTCAGCTGCCACCTCTGCTAAAGGTCCACTGAGGTGTGGCCTTAATTCTACCATGTACTGGTCTTCGGGGATGCTGTACCCAAGACAGGCTCTTTCAAAATTTTCCAAGAAGGCCTCGGTGTCATCACCTGCCTTGTAGGTGGGAAATTTCCTGTGCTGTGGAGCAATAATGGGCGATGGGTTGTTAGGATTGGCTGGAGTCTGTTGCTTAGCCTTTTCTAATTCCATGGCCTGTTGGTGGGCTTCCCTCTGGAGCTCTATCTGTCTTCTGTGGGCTGCCTCTTTTTCTTCGTGCCTTCTTCTGTGGGCCAACTCTTCTTCTGCTAGTTTTCTTTTGTGTGCTGCCTCTTGGGCTGCCTGTTCTCTTTGGAAGGCTGCCAGTTTGAGGCTTTCTTCCTTTTCTTTTATCTCCATCTCTTTTTGTTTTATTTCTAGTTCCTGTTTGTGTTTTTCCATCTCTCGCCTGTGTTCAGCTTCTTTGATTTGGTCTTCGGCCTCCATTTTTGTCCTGGTAGACATGGTTCCTGTTTTCTTGTGTTGGGGTGCCCTCCGGTGTTTCTCTTTTGAACTGCAGGCTCTGTTGCCTCCTGAAGTCTGCCTAGCAACAGTGCTTTTTTCCCTTTCTCTCTCTAGCTAATGTTCAATTAAGGGAAACCAGAAAAACCACTTTATTTGCATGCATATAAGTGCTGGTACTTTGCCTCCTAATGGGAGGGCTATTGCATGACAAAAGACCCTAAACAGTCTTCTCGCTTAACATGCAAACCACAAACTGCTAGAGAGAGCAGAAAAAAAAAATTCTCTCTGGTTCCCTTTTAAAACCAAACTGTTTCTCTCTGCTAAAAAGCCCTTAGCAGAGAAAAGAAAAATATAATATTCCTACTGGCTTCTGGATTCTGTCTATATCCCGCCGCTGCCACTCATGACATAACCTTATTCCCAGATTCTGGACCTTAGCGTCCAAAATTTGGGGGTTAGCATGAAAACCTCCAAGCTTAGTTACCAGCTTGGACCTGGTACTGCTGCCACCACCCAAAAAATTAGAGTGTTTTGGGGCACTCTGGTCCCACTGAAAAACCTTCCCTGGGGACCCCAAGACTCAAATCCCTTGAGTCTCACAACAAAGGGAAATAATCCTTGTTCCCTTCCCCCCTCCAGATGCTCCTGGAGAGATACCCAGACACAAGCTCTGTGAAACTACTCAGAGTGATTCCCCCTCTCCGTTCCCAATCCTGGAACAAAAGCACTTTCCTCTTCACCCAGAGGAAATGCAAAATCAGGCTAGCAATCCAACACACAGCTCTCCCCTTGATTTCTTCCTCCCACCAATTCCCTGGTGAGTACAGACTTAATTTCCCTGAAGTAAAGAAAAACTCCAACAGGTCTTAAAAGAAAGCTTTATATAAAAAGAAAGAAAAATTACAAATGTTCTCTCTGTATAAAGATGATACAACACAGGGTCAATTGCTTAAAAGAATATTGAATAAACAGCCTTATTCAAAAAGAATACAAATCAAAGCCCTCCAGCACTTACATTCATGCAAATACCAAAGAAAAGAAACCATAGAACTTACTATCTGATCTCTTTGTCCTTACACTTAGAAACAGAAGACTAGAAAATAAAAAGTACTTCTCCAAAGCTCAGAGAAGCCGGCAGACAGACAAAAGACTCAGAGACACACTTCTCTCCACCCAAAGTTGAAAAAATCCGGTTTCCTGATTGGTTCTCTGGTCAGGTGTTTCAGGTGAAAGAGACATTAACCCTTAGCTATCTGTTTATGACACTTGCCAACTTGAATACATATAATTTTATCTAAATATTCTTTAACCTTCTTTCCCTATTTTGGCTTGCATTCCTTCCCCCTTTAAACACCTCAGCCTTCTTGATGTCATCAATTATTAGCTCTCCTTTCCTGCTAAGTAGAGGACTGTCATTTTCCTTTATCTTTATCTTTATCTTTTTTTTCTTGCTTCTAATATATTTTAAAAACCTCTTCTTATTCCCTTTTATGTCCCTTGTTAGGTATAATTCACTTTGTGCCTTAGCCTTTCTGATTTTGTCCCTACATACTTGTATTACTCTTTTCTGTATTCCTTAGCAATTCATCCATGTTTCCACTTTTAGTAGGACTCTTTTTCTGAATTTCAGTTCATTAAAGAGCTCCTGATGGAGCCATATTGGCCTCTTTCTATTCTTTCCATCTTTTCTATGCATTGGGATAACGTTCAGTTGTATCTTTAATATTGCCTCCATGGGAAACTGCCAGTTCTCCTGCCTATTTCTCTTAGATTTTCTTCCCGTGGGACCTTACCTATCCCTTCTCTGGGTTTGTTAGTCTGCTTAATTGTCCTTATTCTGCTGTCTCATTCCTTGCTCTCTTCAGAATCATGAAATCATCATTTCATGATCACTTTGACTCAAATTGCCAAATCAAGTCTAAAATGGCACTCCCCCTGTTTGCTTCATTTTCTGAAATAAAAAGTTGTCTCCATCACATTCCAAGAACTTACTGAAAATCATGTGTTTTGCCATATTACATTTCCAACAGATGTCTGGATAGTTAAAGTTCCTCATTATTACCATGGTCAGTCCAAATCTTCCTAAACTATGGGAATGTTCAGAATCTGAACCTGAAATCAGATACAAATTTTTGCAGAGAAGTTGGCATATTTTTATCATGGGTGAAACCAGAATGCCAGATCCAGTTATAATGAGTATCTATGCATATTGCAGTGTTTTTGTAGCCGTTTTGGTCCCAGGATATAAGAGAGACGGGGAGGGTGAGGAAATATCTTTTATTGGACCAACTTCTGTTGGGGAACGGGACTAGCTTTTGAGCTTCTTTATACAACCAATATATCAGTAATACAACCAGTTATGGGTTAATACATACCTATAACCTTTTTAATTAAAGATATCAGAGGGGTAGCCGTGTTAGTCTGGATCTGTAAAAGCAGCAAAGAGTCCTGTGGCACCTTATAGACTAACAGAGCATGAACTTTTGTGGGTGAATACCCACTTTGTCGGATGCATAGTATCTCTGAATGTGATAATGGGGGGCACAGGCCACGTAAATCAGTCAGCTCACCCTTGAATACCTCTTTGCTGCATAGATGCTGGAACTGGAGGTGCTGCCACACCCCATAGCTTGAAGTGGTTTCCATCATATACAGGGTTTACAGTTTGGTTCAATGGCTCTCAGCACCCCTGCTATAAAAATTGTTCCAGCACCCCTGCCTTGCTCTGACCAGTGGAGCACGTGACCATGTTAGTGACAGGTGGCTACAGAGGGAGAATCAGAGAAATCATTATGGTTTCCTGTCATCCTTTTTTCCCCTTATTTGTGCCTGACACTATTAGTTTTTGAAATCTTGAAATTCATCTTTGTGAATAGAAAAAGGAGCCTGTGTTTGTCTTAGTGATTCATCAGATGATAAATTCATTTTGAGCCCTGAAAGACATCTCTGGTTGTTTAATCTCTCTGGCTGATATTATAATACAGCTATAGGAAGAGTGAAAAGACACTGTTTTTACATGTTCTATCTAATTTTGCCCTGAACAAGATGTTGTACCATCGTGTCAAGGCATCCTATAGAAAAGAACCTATAAATTAGTACTTCTGTATTTAACAGATAGCTATTGTGTGCTAAATATAGAAGAAATCACTTATTTTACTGCAATGAAAGTTCTTTTTAGCCAGTCTAGTCAGATACTCACATTAGTTTGAAGGTGAACAAATGTATGATTCATTCCTGGTGGTCACTGGTTTCCAGGGACATTACACCACGGATGATTTTGACCCCACGTCAGTCTAATTGCCATTAATTGGTCAGTGTTTGCAGAAGAGCTTTGAAGGGGAAGCTAAGTAAGACTATAAGGACTGCCATATTGGACCAGATCAATGTTCGTTTTCTGACTTCGAACTGACTCTGTTCCTCTCTAGGTCAACTGCTCCACAATTATTAGTTCTTGGGTAGTGATGGGGACAGAGAGAGGGATAGCTCAGTGGTTTAAGCATTGGCCTGCCAAAACCAGGGTTGTGAGCTCAATCCTTGAGGGGGCCACTTAGGGAATCTGGGGCAAAATCAGTACTTGGTCCTGCTAGTGAAGGCAGGGGCCTGGACTTGATGATCTTTCAAGGTCTCTTCCAGTTCTATGAGATAGGTATAGCTCTCTCTCTCTCTATATATATATATATAGGTGAGCTGGAAAATGGTTGGGATTTCTCTTTGATTCAAATGCCATCCAACAAGTTTAGGGCCTGATCTTGCAAGGTGGCAAAGCTGTGAGATGCAGGCACCTTTGGCTCCAACTGATCTCACCAGGACTAGAGGGCTCACAGAAGTTCACAAGATCAGGCCCTCAGGACCCAGTCCTACAAATACTTTCTACTGAGCATAGTGCTTTTGATTGTGGTCAGACTACAGTGAACATGACTCCTCATGGTAGCAAGCAGTATGCTCATTAGCATTTGTAAGATTGGGCTCTTTGCTTGCAAAATTCAGCTTTTATGAGATTTCTTGTTCTGGCCAGACACTGGGCTGAGTGAGCAGTCTGTACTTTGAATTGTGATTCCTTGAGTTTTTGCAGTCTCCAATGCATAACCCTCCAGAGTTTTGTTCCTTGCAAAAAAAAAAAAAATTAAATTGTGCTCATTAAGAAACCTACTCTGTCCAAGTCAGTGAAGTTACATACTTCGTCAAAGTTTTAACAAAAGAGTGGCAGGATGAACAGGCTGGTGAAGGCAGCTACTGTGCTAAAGATTCTCCCTCCGACACAGAGTCTATTTCTGGAGTGGCTAACCTATTATCTGATTATCAGAGCTTGTGTGTATCAGAGTTTGTCCATCAGGAAAATATATTGAAACCATCCATCACAGCATGCCCCAAATGGTCTATCATGCTGTTGTCTAGTAAAAGTCTCCCATCGCAGACAGGTCCTGTTCAGATGCCTGTCCCAGATGTCTGCACATTTAGATGGAATTTATGATTTAATGTTCCGCTGAGCTGCATCGACTGAATCCATCTCCCACCTTTATAAATAATATTGAGCTTCTGTTCCTGAATTCTTTGGTCAAGGCCCTTATTCTTTTTATTCTGAAATACATCACATGCAAAACCACTCAAAAGATATTAGTGAGTCTGAGTAGATTTAAAACAAAAAAGCTTTTTGGTAGAGTAATCCATTGGCTGATCGTGCTCCCATTGGTGCCAATGGGAAACAAAATAGTTCAGCGAATAGGACACCGTCTGGGAGTTGAGAGACTTGAGTTCTGTTCCTGGCTTTACCAGTGACGGTGGGCTGGTCATGTCATCTGTCTATGCCTCAGTTTCCTCATCTGTAAAATAGGGGTAATGTGTCCAATCCAATACTCACTGAAATCACTAGAAGTACTCCCATGGGCTTGAATGCACATTGGATCAGGCCCACTGATACTTCCCTTCCTTTGAAGAGCAATGTGAGAGCTACAGGTGAAAAGTGCTACGTGAGACCAACTATGATTATTTCACCACTGACTGAAATGAGAGCAGGAGTAAACTCTGGGAAGCAGGGAGGTAGCAAGTCATTTGGCTCATGCTCCAGACTTAGTTCTGTTCTTTAAATAAAATAAAAAATGAGACTCTGCTCGTGGAAAGGGCTCAGAGCCCTGGACTCCTGTCAGGCCCAAGTATTGCAGGACCCTGAGCACTCAGCCCCCCAATGAAGTCCATGGGACTTGAGGGATTTTGGCCACTACCGAAGGCCCTCAAAACCTGTCAGGATCCAAACTGGCTGCAGAAGATGTTGAGGGTAGTCAGCATGGTTTTAGGTTATTCCGGTTCATCCCGACCTTGAAGAAGGGCCACGGATTTGCCTCTATTTTGATTCTTTTAGGAGTGAGTAAGGGGATCTAATAATAATCCTAGGAAAAAACTAGTATCCAAACAACTTTCGTTTCCTTGTTTTTTACACATCTGTGCTCCCCTCTGTCCCCAGCTACAGTGAAGAGCTTGATATGCTCTGACAAAGAACTATTGATAGTGTGCTTGTGTGAATTGGCCTGGCGCTGGTCACAGCCAACTTCTGTGAGACCTACTGCCCTCGTTTTACAATACACTCCAGTGTCTTGAGCCATTTGTGAAAGGTCAGAAATGAACAGAGAAATGGACTGGAGTCAAACCCATGTAGTCCTATAAATATCAGTCATAATCAAAGGCAGTTTATTCCACTCGCTCCCTGTCTCTTGCTCTGTGGGTGTGGGCGTCTCGCTCTGTTGCGCTCTCCCAGATGCGACCCTGTGCTTCTGACTGCGAAGTTTTAAAAGGAAGAGAGCGCGTATACTTAGGCTTGGACTTTCACTTTCCACATATGGAATAATCCTTGGACCCTCTGTCAGCAGCGGGAGAGCAGGTTTTAGGTCTGGTAGCCCTGAGTCTGAGAATTACCCAAGCTCAGATGTTATGTTTTTTATTTACGGGTAAAGAAAAACCAGTGAAATAACACGTTTGTTAAAGTTAAAGAAATAGCTTCAGCGATAGACAATTTGAACTGGGACTCTTGAGGTTCTTCTGTTTGCTGGACCTGAACTAACATTTGCCTTCACAATGACTTTAGCAGCTAAACTAGAAGACATTGAAGTTACGCTGGAGCACCTGCTAATGGATGTGTTTGTAAGTAAACCACAATTTCCTATTCAAAGCGAGAGGCTAATAACCCAGAAAGAGACATCAAATTTAATAGTACGTTAAAGTGTTTCATTGACCTAACCGCTTTAGGTTTTCTGATCAACAGTATGTCCAGCAATACCCAGAGTGTTATGGAAGAGCAATGTCTTCTGTTCCAAGTGATCATATAGAAAACAAGAAAAGTCTGACTCGGAAACAGGATATATTTTGCACTTGTTTTGTAAAATATGCACAATTGAGAGATGGCTTTGGACTTAATAGCTCTAGGAATATTTTGTAGATGGGAGTATTGAAAACTACAGTGACAGAGCATTTAGACAGCATACCCCTCAGCATCAAGTGCCCTTCTCTTTAGCATTTTGATAGCTATTAAATCACAGATCTTGGTCTTGGGTTTTTGTTTTATTTCTAAAATAGATGAATGAGCCAACAAAGTATATTATGTTTTCAAGAAAATGATCCCTGTGTCTGATCTCTGCTACTGTATGCTGGTGTAAATCTGGAGTTTCTCCCTTGCAATCATCAAGGCTCCTATCCTAAAAGTAATGGAGCTATTTTAGATGCAGTGGTTTTCAACCTGTGGTCCACAGACCCCTGGGGGTCTGCAGGCTATTGCTAAGATTTCCAAAGGGGCCTGTGCCTCCATTTGAAAATTTTTAGGGGTCCGCAAATGAAAAAAGGTTGAAAATCACTGCACTGGAGCAGCTGACATTATGGGATTTTAATCTTTTTTTGAAGAATTAGTTTTTAAAAATAACAAAATATTTTAAACAAGATTTCGAGCAACTTTTCCTGACTAGCGACATATTTTGAGTAATGTGCAAAGTGTAACATTTCCAGCTGTTGTGTATTAAGATTGTAAAACGCTGTGCAAAGGAGACGATTCTGCATTTGTGTCTATGCAAACAGCAATCGGTAGGAGTCTCTGTGCACTGGAAGGGGTTGTGGACAAGTCGTTTTCCTTGGAGTGTTGCAATCACTTTAAAACATTTGGGGGCACAATACATTTCAGCCTACTCATAATTTTGAAACATTGAATCAGGTTAGTTCTAGTGCTACTGAAAGGTTCTGGATTGGCTGACCTGGAGACTGAAGTCCCTGAAGAGCAAGTGTCATTAAACAAAGCAGGGGACTGGACTAGATGACCTCTCAAGGTCCCTTCAAGTCCTATGATTCTATGGACATTTGCTGTACCGAGGTACTTTACATTGTGGTACTTGAAGTATTTCCTGTTGTTAGAGTGGAAAATACTATGGTCAATTTAACCGTTGCAAAGAGTGTCCAGTTTTCATTCCTATGTTTGTCCAATCACACCTGAGCAACTGTGCAAGATTCCTACGCCACCCTGCAGCCATGCTTCATCCCTGACTAAACAGCTTGCCTCTGGCACTGAGAGCAATCCACTCTCTGTTCCCATTCAGTCCTAATCTTGCTAGCTGCATAGTGACAGCTTTTTTAGCTTGAACTCTGTCCATTGTTTTCTACCCACTTGTCCATCCCGTCTCTCTCTGCAGCATTCTTATGACAACATGCAGGAAAAAAAATTAAAATAATCCAAATAAAATATGGGTCAGATTCATAGTAAGTGTAAATTGGCATAGCCCCTTATATGCGTGTGCACACACACCCCACAATCCCCAACTACATTTATATAATTGGGGATGGAGCTTTTTGGATTGTATCTAAGTGCCAGTTTTCCAAGTTAGGTGCTAAGTATCCTCAGTCCTCTTGAACTCAATGGGAGTCAAGAGAGCTCAGCAACTTTTGGCACCTTGCAGGACTTGGCCCTAAGGGCATGCTGGGTCCAAGTCTTTTTATATTCATTTCCACTTGTCTTTCAAAATCACTGTAATAGTGGATGCTGTTATGGGTAAAGACCCCTAGAATGGACAGATGGTCTTAGCCACAAAGTTCAGATCTGGATCTAAATGCCCTTGTGTTCTGATATGGGGGGGTTGGTTGGGAACCATTTCTAAATTAGAAATCAAAAGGTCCCTCCGCCCCAGTCAGTGCTGGATTATCCTCTATCTAGACATCAGTCTATCTACATTCTTATATTGACCTCTGCTGGCACCTGATGATGTCACCTGTCTCTTGCTGGTGACATCATCTGTCTATCATCTGCTCTGTCAGCAAACGACAGTCTCTGGGTTTTTTTCTAGTCAATAAATAGGGTGCGGGGGGGGGGGAAGAATAGGAATATTGATGCAGGCAAGCAGGGGTGGCAAGTTATATGGGCCCGTGGTGCCCGGGCTCCATCAATGTTTGGGGCTGGGTCTCTCCCCTGTCCCTGCCTCCCACCCCGCCACACCTACCCTACATGTCCCCCAACCCCCACTCGCTGCCCCCATACACCTCCTCTAGTCCTCGTCCCTGCCTCTTCCCTGCAGCTCCACCCTGACTCGGCTCTTGTGGCTCCCTGCATCAACTGCTGCTGCTGGGTCCTAGTGCCCTCCATCTATTAATGCCAGGGCAAGCTGTCTTGCCCCTGCCCTTCTGCCTTGAAGGTCCCTTCCTTTTTTGGGTGGGACCCTCCACCAGCACAGCCCCCCCACCCACCGTCACCGCTCCTGCCCCACACTGAGGGGCAGCCCCATCCCCCACCCCCAGTGAGGGGCAGCAGCAGGGGAGGAGGTGTACATGTGATGGCAGCCCCCCCCCGGCACCCACAACAGGGGAGGCTAGGGGTTTCCTGGACCTGAGGGGGCCCTAGGAGCACCTGCAGTGAGAGTGGTGTGGGGTACGTGTGCTGACAGGGGGACGAGGGGGCCCCACCCTCAGAACTCATTGCTATCAGTGAGGAGAGGGCTGCCGGGAGTCATCCTCTCTGGCCCCAGCCCCGGGGCAGCCTTCCTGCACCTCAGACTCATCCCCAACCCAGAGCCTGCACACCCCCACACACCCCAACCCTCTGCCCTAGCCCTGAGCCTCTCCAACACCCCACATCCTTCACCCCGCACCCTCTCCCACCCCCAAACTCCCTCCCAGAGCCTGCACCCCTCCTGCACTCCCACCCCTTGCCCCAGCCCAGAGCCTGCACCTTGCACCCCCACCTTCTGACCCAGCCCGGAGCCTGCGCCCAAACTCCCTCTCAGGGGCCAACCTCTCACCTCTTCTGCACCCAAACTCCCTCCCAAAGCCTTATGCAGGTGGGAGTGGACTCTGGGTACCACCAAAATTTCTACAAACCTGCCACCCCTATAAAGAAGGGTAGTCCTGGGAGAGAATTTGGGTGAATAAGCAGTTTTTTGTATTTAGCTCTGGGTGTGATGAGATTAGTGCTCATTCTTATTCCTTCTGGTGGTAAATTCTATAGCCTTAGTCTGGCCCCTCTGAAGGCTCCGCATTCTCATAGACTCTATACTCATGATTCCCCCTCCTACCTCAATTGGTCAACATTTTCATTCTCCCAGTAGAAGGTAGCTGTCAGATGGAGATCCTGTTGCAAAGAGCTGGTTTGTCAAGTAGACTTAGGACCAATTCTATGTATGTTTAACCCACACCAGTTCCGTATGGCATGCTCTCTTCCTCTGGTGGTAAATTGGCCCAATATAGAAAATAATGAGCCTTCTACAGGCCTGGCTAAGAGAGGTGGAGACCCTAACTCAGGCATGAGAGGCTTGTGCTTTGTAAGCCTGAGGTCATGGAATCATAGAAGATTAAAGTTGGAAGAGACCTCAGGAGGTCATCTAGTGCTGCTCAAAGCAGGACCAACCTCAACTAAATCATCCAGCCAGGGCTTTGTCAAGCCGGGCCCTAAAAACCTCTAAGGCTGGGGATTCCACCACCTCCCTACTTCACCACCCTCCTAGTGAAATAGTGTTTCCTAATATACAACCTGGACCTCCCCCACTGAAACTTGAGACCATTTCTCCTTGTTCTGTCATCTGCCACCACTGAGAACAGCCAAGCTCCATCCTCTTTGGACTCCCCCTTCAGGTAGTTGAAGGCTGCTGTCAAATCCCCCCTCACTCTTCTCTTCTGCAGACTAAATAAGCCTGGTTCCCTCAGCCTCTCCTCATAAGTCATGGTTCCCCTAATCATTGCCCTCCCTGGACTCTCTCCAAATTTGTCTACATCCTTTCTGAAGTGTGTGTGTGGTGGGGGGGGGGGGGATCTAGGTTCAGTTCTTGTGGCCGATGACTCACCCAGCGTAACACATTGCTTTGAAAGTCAGGCTGGTGACCCTGAACTAGACTCTGTGCTCAGTGGAGAACCACTGCATAAAATGGCAAATCAGGACCATGTAATCCCTTTGAGCAGCAAGGCTGTTGTGTTCTGCATTAGCTGTAAGCTTCATCCCTAGACATAGAGACTTGCCATAATTAAGCCTAGATGTTACAAATGTGGAGTCATTTTGCCTGCTAGGGTCAGGCACAATCTTCTAACCAAACTCCAGTGATGTACTACGTGCATTTTCTACACTGCCTTGCCATGCTCTTAGGCTGTGCTTGTCATTGTTTGATTTATCACCCCTAATGAAAAGCTAGTATAAAGAGACTCTGAGACAGGGGACAGAAAAGCTGACGTGAAATTCATGTTCTGCCTGTGCTTCATTTTGAAGCACATGCCATTGTCATAGATCATTCAAGTGGCCAAGTTGATATAGAGTCATTTGCATATTACCTAGCACTTTACCATTACCAGGAAAATCAAAACGCAGCTTAGCACTGCCCAAACCAGAGTAACTGAAGTGAGCTGTAGGCAGACAGTTCTGCCATCCAGTAAAAAGAACCACTCGGGAATGATCCTAAAGAATGTTCCAAACCATACATCTTTATCAATGTCAGTTTTATGGCTTCAAGAGCGAGGTGATTTATCACTGCTGCTGTTTCAATCCCCTTGTGCCCTCCATTGCTCCAAACCAAGAGGTTGCTTACAAGCCTGGGTAATTGTAGCGTATGACACTGGAGCATTAAAATTCTGCCTTTCCTTTGTCAAAGGATTGTCCTTGTTTCTGTTTCTTTTCTTTTCTGGAACTTGGTGTCACTGCAATAAAACATATCTCACAGGGCTCAGAGTGGAATTTGAAGGCTCCAGGACTGCATATCTCATCACACAAATGAGCGCTCATGCCAATTTTATCATAGTGTGGAACGAGGGAGCAGCAGACAGAAAATGAGAAGCAGTCTCTGGGGATCTAAACGTGAGTCCACTCCTTGCTCAGGCAAACTCCCCATTGACTGTGATTGACTTCAGCAAGGACTGCAGGATTTGGCCCATTGTCACTTACTGGTCCTGGCAGTTCACCTCAGCTTGAAGCATGTTCTTCTCACTTGAGTACCCTTTAACTGATAGGTCAGTATTAATAGCACTGAGGACACCAGAGTAAAATTCCTGAATAAGAGTAATTGGGGCCTTCTCAGTCACATCAGTGTAAATCTGGAGGAACTTCACTGGCGTGGCTTAATGGAGTTAAGGGTAGAAGCCAGGGCAGGATTTGGCAAAAGTTGTATTTCATATTTTCCCCCATAAAGCTAATATTCCACTTGAATATGATTTTTGCAGAGGCTAAAAATTTGCATCCGCCTCACATTTGCCACAGCTTCCTCCCAGCACATAATGTATTTGTTACTTTGTCATTCTACTATCTCAAAAGCAGCTGTTCCCATATGGACACTTCCTTTCCCTTCTTACTAAAGGGCATTGGAGAGCTTTGTTGGCTTCTGTGAGAGGAGATGAAAGGGAAACATCAGACATGACATTTCCTAATTAGCTGTCATCACCAGTGGGCTTCCTAGGAGCTGTTTGTTGAGAGGAGATTCCGCTGTGTTTGCAAGCCAAACCTGATGATTCACAGACAGGAACAGTTCAAAACTAAGGACACCAATCAGAGACCTCTGCATCCACTGCCTGGTTTTTAAGCAACAGAATAAGGACTCATTTAAGGTCTGACCTTGCGCCGTTGAAGTCAATGGGAGTTTATCATTGGACAGAAAGGGAGCAGAAACAGGCCCTTAGTTGTTGAATTGCAGTGGGAGTTGAGATTGCTCAGCACTTCCGAGCAGCTGTTCAACAGCTTGCAGTATTGGGTTCTCAGGGATACTATTAAGTAGATTTGGGGGCATGGGGGAAAGTATTATTTAAAAGAGCTTTTATAAAACCTGCTATGAATAAAAATATATATTTTTAAGAGCAAAATAGCAAATGCCAGTGAAAAGAGGTGAGGAGAGAGGAGTGGGGATTTATTTATAAATTTCCTACAGTGATAGAAACTCCGAAACAGGTCAGTTCTCCAGTGTGTTCTTCTCTCCTTCAGCCAGTTTGGATCTGACCAGCTAGGGAGTCCCATGTTTGACCAAGCTCAAATTGGGTGTCACTAGGAGAGGTTACACCATGGAGGTCAGAATTTGACCTACCACTAACCTTGTGCTACTGCAAGAAAACCAGAAAGTGAAACTGTGCAGTCTAGGATGACTTGTCTGAGCTGAGTGAAAGGCACGAAGTAGACAATGTGAATGTAGAGCTGTGAATTAGATTAAAGTATTTAATGATTTAAGGTGCTATTAGTAACACAAGGAACAGTGAGAGTAATTAACCACTAGAACTTACTAGGGATGTGGTGGATTCTCCAGTGCTTGATGTCTACTGGAATGAAGACTGGATATCATTCCAAAAGAGATGCTGTAGCTCAAATAGAAGTGATGGGCTTACAAAGAAATTACTAGGGGAGGTTCTTTGGCCTGTGATGGGGGAGATCAGACTAGATGAGCATAATGGTCTCTTCTGGCTTTAAAAGCTATGAAGGTTAAAGCATAATTAAATACACATCTTCATTTTATTTTGACAGTGTTGACAATGCCGCTTTAAATTTGTACAAATCCAGTTTTTACTCTATTAGGAGAAAGGTACCCATCATCCTCCTACTTACAGGCTCCTAACAGTAAAATGCCATCTCGTTGAATAGCCTCATTTTTTGTGGAGGTGGTAGGGCCCTTTTAGATTCTCCTAAAAACTATCAGGACGCATCTACTTCTCTGCACTCTCAAATGACCTTCTGCCATGGCTGCCTTCCCTCTGACCACGTGACTTCTCTTGAGCAACTTCACTCCCCTATTTTCCTGCAGTTTAAGATCTTTTTTTTTTTTCCCAAACAGGTGTTATTTTAATTGAAGAAAGAAAGAAACTTACAAAGCATATGAAGGATGAAAGAAAATAAATCTTCAGTGTTGTTTGACATAGTCCATATGTCACTTAGCTGTTGTACAGTCCTATTTAGAGCCCAAACCTGAAAAGTTCTCAGTACCTCCTAGGGATACTCAGCATCTCATAGGTCATACTGAAGTCAATGGTAGTGACAGCACGATGCAGAATCAACCTCCTAATACTGTTGGATCCAATGCTGAGCACCTGCATCTCCCCTTGGAGTCATGGGTGCTCAGCATCTAGCCACTAACAAAAACTACACTCCGGTGATGGCCCAGATCAATGCATTACCACGCCTGTAAGTGTCGCATCCAGCTTCTGCAGCCTGGCCATGATGTGGGAACATAGCATTGCTGCCAAATATCTCCTCTTTAATTTATGTAAAGGCCAAAGGCCTGTTCCCCTGATGATGTGGCAGTGGCATGTCTCCAAGGTACTTGTGCCAGACAACTTCCCTCCCTAATTCATTGCTGGCCCTACGACTTATGTGGGAAAGTTAATAAAACTAAATTATTCTTAACTTTTATTATACAAACCAGGGGTTAAGTATGTACAAGAAAGCTCTAGGGGATTGGGGAACCAAGATTGGCCTAGAGACAGTAAAACAGAAGGAAAACTACTATATATATATATACAAGAAAAATTCTTCAGATAGAATACAGACAACCACTAATTCCTATGCTATAAAGAAGTTTGGCCAATGGCCTCTCACCAAAATACAGCCCCTGGCTAGCTTGCTAGGCCCTCTGGGAAATTTCCCATGCTCACTTCTGTAAGGTCTATTCCTGTACCGTTGTGAATGCCTCTTACAAGTACTCGCATCCACTGAAGTCACACCTCACAGGATTGGGCCAGCAGCAAGGAGAGTTTCCGTTTAGGTCTCCATTTGAGGATCATGCTTTTTTTACCCTCCCCTTTTTCAGCAAATCAAAGCAACTGAAACCCTGTCGACCCAGCTGCAAACTCTCAAGCACTCAACTAAAAGATCCTGAAAGTGTCCATCCTTAGTTTGCCTTGCCCATGGCACGCAGACATCTCCCGCTCTGTACAGTCGAGCTATCTGATGTACTCATACAGGCCCCATCCTAATATCTGAGCACTTCACAATCTTAAATACATTTATCACCACCACACCCCTGTGTGGGAAGGAGGTGCTGTTATCCTCCATGATACCAGTGGGAAACTGAGGCACAAAGAGGCCAAGTGACCTGGCCAAGGTCATACCAGAAGCCTGTGACAGAGCAGGGACTTGAACCCAGGTCTCCAGCTAGTGCCCTAACCACTGGACAATCCTTCCTCTCTTCCTGCATATGGCAGATAACCGCGCAGCCCTGTAGAGAAGAGCCTGCTTCCCCTTTTTTCTGTGTCCTAACATGGATCTTTCCAGTCCTGTGTCCCATCTGGGCCTCTGCTTAATGCTTTAGCGTACAGACGAGCCTGGATGTTCGAGTGTGCAGCACTGGACTTTGGTTCGGCCCAGGATGCTTCAGGTCTGGATCTGAACTTCCCGAGATTTCAGAGATCCTTTATTTCAGATTGTTGGATTAGGTCCACCTCTACCAGCCCTGCCTATGTGCCAATGAACTTCCACCAGTAAAAGTTAATGCTTTGTTGTGCAACATGGAGCTGCCATTAGAAATGTAAATCATCAGTAACCGCAATCAATTTGCACAGTGGATATGTTACCCAAGCTGTGTGGTTAACAGAGTAAAAGCCTCCAGTCCTGTCCTATGCTGGGCTTCACGTTAACGCTGACCGGCAGCCACTTAACCAGGCTGTTACAGCCAGTGTGTCTGTACATCCTAACTTGCTGTTTCATTTAAAAGTGAAGGACATGGACTGCTCAGGTTAACCAAGAGAGGGGTGAGGTAAATGGATGGTGAAGGGAGAATTTTCTCTGCATATTAGTACAGGTCAGGCAGGTACATGCACTGCTTTTCCTCTCTGCTTTTCAAGTCGCATGGAAAAGTAAATGGAAAGTGAGCCTTCAGAATTCTCTCATGCTGAATTTCTTCCCTTAGCATGTGAATCAATGAAAGCCTATTCCACAGTACTTGTTTGCCTATGGAAAGTTGATGGGCAACTAAAGCTGAGCTACACAGGGCAAGCAGGCAGTGCCCAGCCAGCAGCGGCGTGTTTACCCAGAGTAGGAGCAGGCATAATATCACTGAATGTGCTATGGGGAGTTTATACACCTCCTCAAAAAACATGCTACATGTGACATGTTCCCACCAAGATGGGTGGGGCCAGGACACTGACTCCACCCAGCAAGGCCTCCTTCTGGCCGTTCAGCACAGCCAGAGGCCCCTCCTCTACACTCATGCAATCCTGACAGTCAAATCATGGCTGCCTCCCGTGCAGGAGATTTCAATGGCAAAGGGGCTTCTTTTCCCCCCCATGACACCCAAATTAGAGCAGCCATTATATGTTCCCCTTATAAAAGACCAGCAAAGCTAAGTGCATGGGAGTTACTTTCTTTCCTCTGCTAAGTCAAAGTTAGAAGTGTGATTTGCAATAAGACCCTTGGTGATTTTGCTCCTGGGCTAAGAGCCCTTGTGATGGGGTGTACTGGCCCCACACTGGAGTGGAAGGGGCTAAAGCAGCGCTCTTAACAGCAGAAGCCACACACACACCGACCTTGCTGGGCGTGCTCCAACTGCTGCTGCAGTATAAAAGTAGGCAGCCTAGCTCAGACAGGAGGAAGGATGCACCTCTAGCCAAGGAGCAGCCAGGATCCCAGATCGTAGGAGCAGGAGATGCCGAGGCTCAGGCAGGGGCTGAGGTACTTGCGGACCCCCCAGGGAGATCACAGTTGACTCCTGAGAAGCCCAGAGACTCCAAAGACACCTCAAGCTTCAACTGCAGAACTTAAATCATGGTAGGAAGTAGCCTAGGGAGGGACTAGTCAGTGCCCTGGCAGCAGTTGGCATGTTGCGGGCAGATTGTCTGCCGACTTAGTGGAGAACCTATTTGCCACTACCAGGGCTCTGGGCTGGGACCCAGTGGAGCAGCAAGGGTCTGGGTCCCCCTACCCGGCCACCCCCTTTGGAGGGTGACCCACTGAACCACCTCTCACTGACTCTGGCCATTAGGTTGTGCTTCCCCACAGCCAGGGGGACCTCTGCCGACCCTGGCCATTGGCCCACTTTTCTCTGCAGCCTGGGGAGTCCTATTGACTCTGGCCAGTGGGTCACACTTCCCTGAAGTCCAGGGAGTCCTATTGGCTTTAACTGCGATCCTATCCCACCCTTCCCCCACCCCCAGGAGGACGGGGTGTACTGACCCCGGGACAGTCCTCTTTACAATTTAAAGCCTGGATTAACCCTTTCATAACCCACCTGGGGTAAACACCCCGTCACGCACGTAACACTTCTGAAAATCAGGCCTTTTAATTGTTTTACTCTGGATAGTTTTACTAAATGGAGCTGTTACTGACAGCACACCAACACAGCACATTATGTTTCAGTTTATGCCAGTGCCATTGCTAATTTCCATTTCCTAATCTCCACTGGGCATTTATTGACCTGAAATATGACTCTCAGTTTCCAGATGTAACAAACACCCATGTGTTTTGCATCAGTAAATTATTTTCTTTCCCCTTTTCATTAAGGATAAAAAGATGTCAAGTCTGATATAGTTATAGATTGGAATGTAATTCTCTGTGATATGTCGTTACCACAAACCACTGTTCCTGGCAGCCTGTAATTAGTGCTGGAGAGCCTCCATCTGATTAAACAGTTTCCCCTTTCAGCAGTTAGTAAATACCTCGCGTCTCTGTTGTGGGTCTTGTGGTGAGCCTGGTCAAGATGCTCGGTAGGAGTAGAGTTTGGATTTGATTGTCCCACTCTCTTTTACCAGGGGATTTCTCTCTAAGCTTTAGGCTAGACATGAAGGAAAAGGTTTTTAACAGTCGATACAACTTTACCCATGTTCTAGGCGAAGTATCAGACTGACCCATGGATCTGGGGTCAGAGGGAGCTTCTGAATGGGGATCTCCCACTACAGAGGTGTCAGCTGCTGCTAGTCAACCATTCCCCAACCAACGGGGAAGAAGTGGGTAGGTTGAGGAGACATGCATAGTTCCATCTCATCAACCCTACTGAGAGTGCCTTTGTTTGTCAACAGAGTCTCTTATGCAGCATGTTATCCGCCTACGCTCACAAAACCCCACTGCCAGGGACATAGATGGGATGGGGCATGCTGAGGGCGTTGCATCTATGGCAAATTCTCCTAAATCGGCAACATTTTGGCTACAAACCCCTGCCCCCTGTGAGGGGGAGGAGCCCATGGAGTTCTTCTCCCCCTGGGCATCTGCTCTGGGCTGTTCCATGATGGGGGATCTGACCCTTGGTAGGAGAGAACCCATTTTTCCCAATTTCAAAGCCACTTTGCTGTTGTGGGTTCGACGGTGCAACGTGAATGTAGACATGGGGAAGGCAGGGGCAGTGGGGAAAAGAGAAAAGAGAAATTAAGAGAATTAAGGCAGCTAGCCAGATTCTCCTCCCATTTAGCGTAACTCCATTGACACCAGTAGAACTGCTCCTGATTTGCCGCATTGTAAGTGGGAGAAGAATCAGGCCCATTATGATCATTGGGCATACAGGGTGCCTGCATGTGCCAGCCCTGCAGTAGCTTACAGGGTAGTGGGTGTCACCTATCACTGCCACTGGTCCCCAGTATCTGCCCCCAGCTCACTTCCACAGCCCCAATTCCTGGCTCGCCCCACTCCTTGCCTCCTGACCATGGCACTCTGGGCGGTTGCCCACCCATAAGGCCAGTCCTGAGTGGGACTCTGACCCTAGTGGCTAGACCACATTGAGAGGCTGCTGCTGCTGCTGAACTAATGGAGCCGGTCCTTCAGCTCATGTCATAAAGACTCTTGCTTTTAGAGTAGGTCTTGGGTCCAACCATGTTAAATGATTCATCCAGGGATATCATTACACCCTCACTTGAGAAATGTTAGAAGAAATTGGGTAAGGCATGATGGGAATGATGTAGGCAGGAACCCTGAGAACCCAGGTCCTTAAATTAAATTACTGGAGAGATCTCTGCTAGCCCTGCTGTACATTATATGGTCTAAAGCCTGAGGTTCTGGCTCAGACATGACTCATCCTGAGTCAGACACAATTTCCAATGGGCCAGATTGCCAGTCTTATTACACTGGTGTAAATCCAAAGAAATTCTATTGATGTCAATGGAGTGACTCCCCAGTTTTTGGTGTCAACAAGAACAGCATCTGGCCTTTAATGTTTGGTTCGAACTGGGAGGTGGTTAACATTAGAGAGAGATTTTTGATTGTCATGAAAAAAATACTTTTTTTAAAAAAAAAAGTTGAGTCAAAATCTGTAACCCTATCCCTAGTTTCTAGAAAGAATCTGTATCAGTCAGCCATGCTTAAGACATTTCCGTCTTTTCCTGTCTCTCTCACTCTATTTGGCAGCACACATATGGAACTAATTAGGAACAAAGGCCGATTGTTTTTAATATTTGGAATTTCCCACATTAAGCTGCTGCTTTTTCTTTTTTTACTGCCTTTTAATGCATGCACATATGCTGGACAGATATATACTTTTCTGTTTGTTATAAATGGTGTGCTGAAGGCCACATTCCCAATACCTCCTTTTGGGCTTTTAGACTTGAACCAAAAAAACCAAACCAAAGAAGTAAGGCATTAAATTGAGCACTATCCATAGGAGAAGAGATTAATCTCTGAAGCTTATCAGAGATCTGGCCAAAACTGGACTGATCTTAAGGAAAGAGCAGTGAGCCAAATTCTGCTCTGTTAGACCAAGTGAAATCAGAAAAACATCATGGAGTTGATGAAGTGACTCTCAGTTTGCACAGGTTAATTCAGATCCCACCCAGTACCTGTAACAGAACATGAAAATACAGAATAGACCTTAAAAACAATTGTTAAATCACATATATTTGCTTTGGGACATTTCATTTGCAGAAATTGAAAGAAATTTGCCAAAGCTCAAATTGCCTCTGTACCAGTAAAACAATGGATATTGTTTCAACATAAGAACAGCCATACTGGGTCAAACCAAAGGTCCATCTAGCCCAGTAACCTGTCTTTCGACCGTGGCTAATACGAGGTGCCCTAGAAGAAAGAAACAGAACAGGTAATCATCAAACCTCTTATCTTCTGTAAAAGAAAATGTGATTGTCTTCTCTGTACAGTTGGATTCCAAGAGAAAGCAGAAGTACACATTAAGACTCTGATTCTGTACAGAATGTGTTACAGTAAAGTCCAGTTAACTTATTGTTTTAGTATTGGTGAAAGTAGCAGACACTTTTTAAAATAGGCATATAACTTTATATGTTTCCACTGGTATATGTGTGCATGTATAGTTATGGGGGCAGGGGTATTGTGAGTATGCATAAATGTGCATGTCTACCCATAATATATAGTGTGCTAGATATAATATGCAGTCTGGTGGGGGGGGGTATTAACTGAGCAGCCTGGAGAATCCTTTAAAGTCCAATTACTCTGTATGTGCTCCCCGAAGTCTAGAAGAGAGTAATATCTGAATGTAGGATTTAACATTAATCTCTGCGCCAGATGGTGATACACCAGATATTCTTTTTAAGGTGAACATGTGATCTACTGTACAGCAAACCAGAGGGGTCTGCCATCACGTGCTGAAATGTATAATAAGTCTGATAGAGCTTTGATTAGACAACTGACCTGGTTACCATCTGTAGCTACAAGAAGCGAGGTTGACATTTTTGGAACATTCTCCCCAGAAGCTTAATTCTTCCACCTCTGTGGCACAGCGATCCAGCTGAGCAAACTACACTGAGAGAAACAGAAGGAAGCTAAAGATATGCTGCTTAAAACATGTTGTTAGGGTTGCAGGAATATTATTTTTTTCCTTCCTTCAAAACAAGTCACATCTTGACTCACATGGGTCTAAACTAAAAACCCACTCAGCTATTTGATATTTGGGAAATCTGCATGAGACTGTAAGTTATTTCAAAAGAAGCTTCTCTCTGCTACACACACACACACACACACACACACACACACACTCGTCTCTGCATTATGGTAGTGCAGACAGCTGTGACTCCCGGTAGGACCCGAAGACTTTTGTTTAAAATGCCATATGGATCTCTGAGAAGACGCAGTGTGGAAAGGGTAAGCTATGATTTCTTTGTACTGAGTAATTGTCCCAGAGAATAGAGATGGTCCCATTGTATAATCTTTTAATTATTAGTAATAAGTACCAGTGGGGGCTATGTGATAATTTGTAGAAGTCGGTAGTAGTAAGATCTATTTGATGATGTATAGTAATTAGTATGAGTCAGAGGCTATATGTTAATGTATGATGATAATCAGTGTTTAGTAGGAGCTATAGGATAATATGTAGTATCAATACTAGTCAGATTTCATGATAATGCATGGTAGTAATCAATGCTAGTGGCATCTATAGGATAATTTCTAGTAATCAGTACTTGTCAGAGACTGTGAGAATGCAGGATAGTAATCAGTACTAGTGGGGTCTATAGGATGTCTAGTAATCCGTATTAGCTGGACGTGTATGATGATGTATAGCAGGAATCAATAGGAGCAGATGCTATATGATAATGCAGCGTAGTAACCAGCACTAGTGGTGATGTATAGAAGTTAATTAGCACTCATGGGGGTTATATGATGCACACTGGTAAACAGCATTAACATGTGCTATCCAATGATGGTATTCCAGTAATCGGTACTAATGAGGGCTATGTGATAACACACACATGATCCTCCCTGAGTAAATCAGATGGCAAGGGTGGAAAGTTTGAGAAAGCATTGTTACTTTCCTGTTTCCAATGTGCGGTGGTGGTGGAGGTGGGGCGCAGAGGGAGCAGGTCACTGCGAAAGTGTCAGACGTGCAAGTGCTTGTTAAGGAAGGCTTCCAAAGTTGTTTCTCGGAGCCTCCCTATGCTCTTAGCTTCAGGAAAGAGAGGCTTCGCTCTGTGACCACGAATGACAAAGTGACACTTAGAAGATGGAAAAGTGAAGGTGGTTTTGGTGGTTTTAACAACACGCCTCAATGGCTCTGGAGACACTGGCTGTCATTTGATTTTTTTAATACAATTGGGCTAGCATCATAATTGCATTGCTAATTTCCTGAAAGCACAGCTAGTTGGCCGTGGTGCTTTGAGCCAGGGGAATGAGATCCCCTTAGCTTTGAGGAG
The DNA here is from genome assembly GCF_007399415.2 of Gopherus evgoodei. Taxonomy (NCBI): domain Eukaryota; kingdom Metazoa; phylum Chordata; order Testudines; family Testudinidae; genus Gopherus; species Gopherus evgoodei. The sequence continues at coordinate 352,103,227 of NC_044322.1, forward strand.
TGACAGAGATGATAAAATGGCTGTAGTAAAAACAAGCCTCTCAGCTGACTGATAACATCGCGCTTGTGGAGACCAAAGAGGACAGATGTGTGTGTGTGTGTGAGAGAGAGCTAATGAAAACTAAAGGCTGCCTTTTAAATCGTGGATTAACCCCACTGTGCACTGTCCCAAACCCAGAAGACTTGGGAGTTCAGATGGAAGTGCTGTGTTACCTGAGGGAGATGGAGACTACCCTTGGTGTGTTCACAATAACTACCCAGTTGGGTACATCTTACAGCACTTAGATGTTGCTCAGTTAACGTGTGCTAGCACACTTTGCATACTCGTGGCTTTTTTATGCCTTGGATATTGAGGCGCATGATTAAGACTAGATGAACATAATTTATAACTGATTAATGAATCGTGGCGCCTTTATAAATCTGCCTTGTCTATATGATCGGAATGCGAAAAGGTCCCCTAATAAGCTGGTCCTGTTTCCTTATAATGTATTCATAGAGGTCATCCTAGGTAAATTTTTGCTTTGACAAATTAAAGTCCTGATGCTGAGAATTGCTGAAAGACCTCGATTCCTAATGGAGTCAATGGGCCTACGTGTATGAGTAAGGACTACTCACCTAAGAATTACTGGGTCACATCTTCTCTGTCTTTGGGGCAGAAACTGTCTTTTTGTTCTGTATCAGAGGGGTAGCCATGTTAGTCTGGATCTGTAAAAAGCTAAAGAGAGTCCTGTCGCACCTTATAGACTAACAGACATATTGGACCATAAGCTTTCATGGATGATTACATGGGGGGAGATAGCTCAGTGGTTTGAGCACTGGCCTACTGAACCCAGGATTGTAAGTTCAATCCTTGAGGGGGCCATTTAGGGATATGGGGCAAAAATCTGTTGGATGATTTAATTGGGGATTGGTCCTGCTTTAAGCAGGGGGTTGAACTAGAAGAGGTCCCTTCCAATTCTGATATTCTATGATTCATCAGATGCATGTAGTGGAAATTTCAAGAGGCAGGTATAAATATGCAGGCAAGAATCAGTCTAAAAATAACAAAGTTAGTTCAGTCAGGGAGGATGAGGACCTCTTCTAGCAGTTGAGGTGTGAACACCAAGGGAGGCAAAACTGCTTTTGTAGTTGGCTAGCCATTCACAGTCTTTGTTTAATCCTGAGCTGATGGTGTAAAATTTGCAAATGAACTGAAGCTCAGCAGTTTCTCTTTGGAGTCTGGTCCTGAAGTTTTTTTGCAGCAGGATGGCTCCTTTAAATCTGCTATTGTGTGTCCAGGGAGACTGAAGTGTTCTCCTACAGGTTTTTGTATATTGCCATTCCTAATGTCTGATTTGTGTCCATTTATCCTTTTCCGTAGAGACTGTCCAGTTTGGCCAATGTACATAGCAGAGGGGCATTGCTGGCACATGATGGCTTATATTACATTGGCGGATGTGCAGATGAATGAGTCGGTGATGGTGTGGCTGATCTGGTTAGGTCCTGTGATGGTGTTGGTGGAGTAGATGTGTGGGCAGAGTTGGCATCGAGGTTTGTTGCATGGATTGGTTTCTGAGCTAGAGTTACTATGGTGTGCATTTGGCTCTGGGTACACGCATACCCAGAAGCCTCCTGCTGCAAGACAAGCCCAAGAAAGAAACCAACAGAACTTCACTGGCCATCACCTACAGTCCTCAGTTAAAACCCCTCCAATGCATCATCAGGGATCTACAACCCATCCTGGACAATGATCCCTCACTTTCACAGGCATTGGGTGGCAGGCCAGTCCTCGCCCACAGACAACCTGCCAACCTTAAGCATATTCTCACCAGCAACCACACACTGCACCATAGTAACTCTAACTCAGGAACCAATCCATGCAACATCGGCCAAACTGGACAGTCACTACATAAAAGGATAAATTGACACAAGTCAGATATTAGATGCTAGAGGAGGGTCTCATCCTCCCTGATTGAACTAACCTCATTATCTCTAGACTGATTCTTGCCTGCATATTTATACCTGCCTCTGGAAATTTCCACTACATGCATCTGACGAAGTGAATATTCACCCACGAAAGCTCATGCTCCAATACGTCCGTTTGTCTGTAAGGTGCCACAGGACTCTTTGTCGCTTTTTGTTCTGTGTTTGTACAGCATCTAGCACAGAGGGGTTCTGCATCATGATTTGGGCTCCTACAAGCCATTGCTATAGTACTACAAATAATAATTAATAACTACATAATAAAAACCAATAACCTCTTTATATACAGTAGTTATATAGGATAAAATGTAGAGTATTCCTGTGTACATACATACACCCATAGAAATAGGCCCTGATCCTGGAATGTAATCTATGCAGACAGTTGCTTGTGTATTCATCAGCCCTCTTTGGCTTCATTAGGGCTCTGCAAGGTGGTAAGAGTCTACCAACATCAGGGGCGGCCAACCTGTGGCTCCGGAGCCACATGTGGCTCCTTGTATAGGCGCCAACTCCGGAGCTGGAGCTACAGGCACCAACTTTCCAACGTGCTGGGGGGTGCTCACTGCTCAACCCCTGGCTCTGCCACAGGCCCTGCCCCGGCTCCACACGCTCCCCTGAGCCTGCTGTGCCCTCTCTCCTCTCCCCCTCCCTCGGAGCCTCCTGCACGCCACAAAACAGCTGATCAGGAGATGTGGCGGGGAGGGGGAGATGCTGATTGGCGGGGCTGCCTGTGAGTGGGAGGCACTGGGAGCGGGGATGGGGAGCTGATTGGGGGGGCTGCTGGTGTATTCCTGTGGCTCTTCGGCAATGTATATCGGTAAATTCTGAGTCCTCCTCAGGCTCAAGTTAGCCACCCCTGACCTACATGGATCACCTTGCAGCATCAGAGCCACAGTAAGTGGCTCAGGCAGCAACAGTAGGGAAAAATTCCCAAGGATAAATACCATCTACAGTGGAAAAAAAACCCAACAACCACAGCAGCAAGTCTTAGAGCCCGGGTCTACGGACTCAGGCTCATGCTCCGGGGCTAAGAGTAGCAGAGTAGACATTCCTGCTCTGAGACCCACCCCCCTCGCCAGCCCCATGGAACATCTTAGCTTCTATTTCGAGCCACGCAAGCCCAAATCTGTAGATCCAAGCTCTGAGATTGCAGCCACAGAGGTTTTTTCGCAGACCAGACCTACTCTCCATCTCCTGAGATTTGTGATAAGTGGGGTGTGACTTGCAGGAGCATGAACTTTATTTCCCGAATCCAACGTGTGCATTGCCTGAAGCCAAAAACTGAGGCACTGCCTTCAAATTCTCTTCCACTTGAAATAATTGCTAATTCTCCCAGCATGGGTAAGCTTTCAGATGATATAGAGCTGACATACTCAGCACTGCATCAACTGCCACACTCAGTCCTGGTGCAGGGAGGAGGTATAGCCAGAGTGTGGTATGCTCCAGCTACGCTCAGGTAGCATATGGGCCCAAACCCAGCTGCCAAAAGTTAGAGCAGCCTCTGGGCTGCTCTTGTGAGCACTGCAGTTCATAGCAGTGCAGATCTGGGGCTCAGTGCAGGATTGCATCTGAGCCTGTTTGTTTTATTATCCTTTGGGACTTTTTATTGTGCTGAAGCCTTTATGCTCATTAAGACTTCTGCACCTAGATATTTCTCAACAGAAACCTCCTGCCAGATGGGAGAGTCACCTGGCTCCTCTCTCCAGCACTAGTCATCAGCCAGGGCTCCTCCCACTCCTTGCCCCTCTCCACCTCCTCCTTACCCACTCACAGTAGGGAGCATTTGAGTGCTTACTCTATAGCACAAGCATTGGGCAAGTAGCCACTGCTCTTCTCAACAGCCTGAGTCATAATCTAAGCAGCCACAGTGTGGCCGAGAAAGGGCTATGACAGACAAGGCCCTAGGCAAGAAGGTGGAGGGATACAGTAGATATGGGCCATTTATATACATGCCCATACCGTTTAAATATATAAACATAGAACCCAGCCTCATTACTTGGCTGATGACTCCTAGGCTTTGTGGCCATGTTGTGTCTCAGGGAAGGATCTGAAGGAGGATATGGCCTTACAGATCAGTGCAGGGACTCTGGGTGGAACGACATTGTTTAAGAAAGCGCCGAGATGTCTTCATGAGAAGCTGGCAAACAGGTGGACAAAGGTCGGCATTGTTGGCTAAGTGGAAAAGGCTGAGAGCAACAACAGCAGACGAGCAGAGCAGAGTGGCGAGGAGCCTTGAGAGTGAGTGCAAGGAGAGCTTAATAGCTAATTACGTGGTAACAACTGGGACATACTATTCACAGCATAGGGTACGTTACACACATGTATGTGTCCGTACTATATCTCACACATGGGTGTACATACATGATGAGAGAATATATATATATATAATATATATATATATATATAATGGTGGGGAGTGAGACACTCTGGAGTGCATAAATCATAACTGTCCACAAGTGAGGCGGAGGGTCATAACTCATCTGCAGCACAGCTTGACATGACTTATATAAGCTCCTCTCCTAGCTCACTTTTCACTGTTCTCTATAGCGACACTAATATGAATGTATGAGGCAACATCAACGCTAATACTGTTTTTTAGGTTGTCTGCTGGGTGAGAAGAGCTCTCTGAAACCACATCATATATTTATGTAAAGGAAGAGTGAGCACCGGTGGCAGTGTCGAAACCAGCAGTGTGGAATACGACTTCTGGTGGCTCTCTTTGTGTACAAGCTTAGGATCAGCCTCATTTAAAATGAATGAAAATGGTTTATTTCGCTTATCCTCACTGTGTAATCTGAGATTGGTTTGTTTGGTTTTTTTTCAATCAAAGGATGTAGCCGCACCCATAATACTGTTTAGTGATCAGGTGGAGTATAAATAAAATGAATATTCTGAGAAGGAACATGATCGTAACAGCTCTTACCTCTTCTTAATCTACTGTCTGCATCTCAAGTCAGTACTGTTGTCTGTTACAATAACTCTCAGAGGCCACCGACCAAAATTAAAGCACCGTCGTGCTAGGTGTTGCACAGACACATAAGAAGAGATGGATCCTGCCTCAAAGATTTTACACTCTGAATAGATAAAACAGATTAAGTTTGGGAGAATGGTGCCCTACTTTACTAATGGGGATCTGAGAAAGACAGACTAAGCACCTTGCCTAGGGTCATGCAGAAGTCTGTATCAGAACTGGGAGACGAATCCAGATCTCCTGAATCCAATCCAATGCTTTACTCCTATCTTGGGCACTTTGTTTTTCCCATAAGCCTTATATCTAGTGGTTAACAACATACTATACATAGTTAATGGCAGAGGATACTATTCATATAAGATTATGTACATGGGCTGGGTGCGAGAGGAAAATCTGTGGAGTGTTTGTTAATGTCTAAACAGACAAATGCCTGTTGCGATGAAGTTTCTGTTTCCATCATTGCAAGGAGCTTTTTAAGAGCACATGTTGATTCCTTATTTCAAGGCTTCATCAGCTGTTTTCCAGCTGCAGGAATATTGCTCAACACATGCACAAGGCATTGTTCCTTAAGACCGAAAGCCAGCAAAGAAAGCAATGCACACATCCATAGCAAAGTCTGCCACCTCCTATCCATTCAGACCTTGAAGGGTGGCGCTGCAGAAGCTATGAAGAAAAGGAAAGGCAGACTCAAGGTTAAATGAAGGGTTTCATATACGAAATATTTCAAAACTGTGAGAAATGAAGGTTGATCACACAGATGTTGCTGGAAAAGTAACTTTAAATGAGATGCGACAGTTTGCATCCATGCTTCTTAGCTCCTGGTCCTCAACTGGTGTAAATCAATGTAGCTCCACGGATTTCAGTGGAAGTCGAGTGCTATGCTGAATTATGCCATCTGAGGATCTAGCCCTACTGGCATTTTATTCTGGTCCACCTATTGTCAGCCTGATTTCATGACCCTTTCCATTTTGCAGCTGCTGAGAAGGATATTCTAAGAATTAAGAATGCAGCAAGGTGCTGCTGAACCACAGGCAAAAACTCTGTTGTCAATAACTCAGATGTAAATTGGCAGCAACTCCACTGATGTCCTTCCAGATTTACATCTCTGTAACCAACTGCAGGAGTTGGTGCGATGTCTATGATGCTTCCATTCCAAATGTACATCCATGTGTCGTCATTAAAACATAACAACACAAAGATAAATCCTTAAGTGGATATTTACTACTGTTGAAAGCAGACAGCAAAGAAACTGTGGAGACGAGTCAGTATAAGCTCCCACGTTATCACAAACTTCAAATACATTAGAAGTCTGGAGGAGGCCTCGTTCCTTCTATAAATAAATTTCTCTTGAGAAGAGAGCGCTCAGGGCAGATGAGATTCAGCCTTCGCTTCACAGGCTAACTCCATGGCAGGTTTTCCCACGCTATTCCACTGGCTTATTGTGACCTTTGCTTTTGGAAAAAGAATGTTGTATTTATTACTCATTTTCCTTTAAGTGATTGCAGCCATACGCTGTTGTCCCCAATATATGCTGCTGTTGTACAGTCTACTGGCAATATTACTCTCTTGGTCCATTGACCAGTTCTTTCTTTTTTCTGCTAGACAAAACTTAAATCACAACATTTGTTTTGTTGTTTAAATATCTTCTAGCATGGATTCTGGAGCAAAGCGAAGATAACCTGTGACGGGGTCTGTTCTACTAACAGCTCAGTGGTGCCGCCTTGTGCCTCATCTGGGGACTTAGCTCTGCCACCTAGTCCGACACCCCTTCCTGCAGTTACCCAGTCTGTCATTTCCCTCAGTTATTCATGCGTCGGGAGCTGCAGCTCTTTCCTCTTCATGGCTTAGCCCTCCAGCTAAATCACATTAAAGTTTTCCCCCCTTCCAGGGTATCATCAAAGTCTGCTTCCAGACTGCTTCAAACCATCCCCAAATGGGCTATTCCTACTGTGTCACTTCAGCAGTGACTAGTAGGGGAACCCGGGCCTGTCATCTACACTGGGTTCTCGTCCAGGGACCCTCAACCCAGCAATTCTGGGCTTTTATTCTCCCAGCCCTTACTGCTCCTTCCCTGCACTGCTTCCTACTCTTCCCCCTTGAATCTGGGAGCATGACTGCAGGTTTCCTCCCTTGCAGCCTACCAACTTCCTCTCTTTATAGACCCCGTTCAGCTGAACTTCATTAGCAGTTAGTCCTAGCACTCCCTGGGTTTCCTCCAGGTGCTGCCCAAGGTTAATTGGCCTGATTTACCCTTTCGGGCCTTGTGTGCGATGGATACCCCATCACACAGCCTTTGGTACCAAGAGCGGCAGTAAGAGTCTTCCCAAGTGTAAAAGATGGGATGGTTTTTATGGAATTCCTGCTGGGCCATGCAGCTCAGTTGTAAAAGTCTTTCATACAGTATAGGTGAGTAATGATGTCAGGAACTGAGCAGGTCCCACCACAAAGCAAGTTCCCCTAGAGAGAAGCTGTTCCTTCCAGGTCACAGCTGAAGTCACTAAAACACAAATTTTCAAAACATCACACATCAAACTCTTTGCTTATTTAGTGGGCTTTGCCCGAGTGTCTCTTGTGAAGTGTGTTTGAAAATGCTCCTCTTGTGATTTTCACCACTTCAGTAGACTGCCTGGGTGACAATGGTACTGCTTTGCAATAGAGCTATTCAAATAATGGGGAGGCTGAATGATTAGGGGAGGGACAGCTCAGTGGTTTGAGCATTGGTCTGCTAAGCCTAGGGTTGTGAGTTCAATCCTTGAGGGGACTACTTAGGGATCTGGGGCAAAAATCTGTCTGGGGATTGGTCCTGCTTTGAGCAGGGGGTTGAAGTAGATGATCTCCTGAGGTCCCCTCCAACCCTGATATTCTATAATCTTTTGGGTAATTCAGTGGAGGAACTGCCTGGAAGAAGAGAGAAAATCTTGTGGCCATGAACTTCAGTAGTCTTTTCTTGCAAGGTGCTTAGATCTGAAGGTGCGGAGTATGATATAAATACCTGGATAGACAAAAAAATGCAGTATTTTCTGATATGCATTATTTGCAATGAATTATTCACTAGCATTAGACAACAAATAATTGTGCATCAAAGGAAGCTGAGGGGGAGGATTAGTCTATTAAAACTGTCACCAGTATAGTGCACTGATATGAACATCACTTATGATTGCTGAAGCATCAGTTGTATCTGTTTAATCTGATGTTAATTTTTTCTGACTTGTGCACGAGAACTGGTTTAATTCGACCTATGCCTAGATATCCAAGTGAGTGGATCACTCATGGTTAGTTGAAAGACTTAATATTTTGTGACACTTCCAAGAACTGTAACAAATCAAAATAGGCTTCTCTGTGAAAGAGATCAGGAACTGTTCCTGATTTTTTTTTCCCTCCTTAAAGGTAGGCAAGTTAATAATGCAGAAGATTAGAGAACAGATTCAGCTAATAAACAGTGATGGGTGAATCTCACAGAGATCAATATTGGGGTTCTGCTGAGATAGGCCTCCCCACAATGAAATTTAACTAAATTATCCAAATCTTTCAGGGCTGGAGACCTCATGACAGGAGGCTTTTCTGTGCAATTTCTGGGACTTCCATGTTGACCAGCAAATGAAAAGCCTCTCTCATTGCAATTTGGTACTTCGAGTCCCAATTTTGGCTGAAATCCAGGAGTCCAAGACAGGTAGCAGGGTAGAGTTTGGGGTGAAAAATTATATGAATACTTCATGTCCTGAAAAAAGATTTGGTAAAAATTCAGTTCTGAAAAAGGGCAAAGGAAGGAGCCAGGGGATGGTTCTTTCTTTTTATGCACTTAATTGTTTATCCCTGCTAATAAACCTAATGAAAAGGCTCATAGAGCTAGCTATCAATATGATACTACCATGCATGTTCCTTATACATCTCCAATACCAGCACAACGCTCTGGCATTACCGTTGGCTAGCACGTTACCTGGCTACCATCAGGTACCACCCTGAGCCCCAGAGACACAAACTAACGTGTCAAGGAAGTCACCCAGAGGTCTTCTTTCATATGAAGACTGCACTTCCTGTAGGGATAGTGGTTGATTGTGAAGAGCAGTACAGAGGTGCTTTGGGTTGTGTATTTAAAAGGTCTGACTTACTCAGCCTCCAGACTGCTCTATATTTTAGTCTGAATTCAGAACCAAGCCTGGTCCATCTGTAGTGAATGCATTACATAAGCCCATGACAGGTTTTGAAAGCCCCCACCTCGATGACTCTAGTTCCCACTGACCTTCAAACATTATAGGAGAGAGATTTTCATGGCTCTTGAATGTATGAGTAGTATTTAGGAACCAAGTGTAAGTGTTTTTCTACTTATTTTCTTGGATAATCCTTCTCCCTTCATGTCGGGATACTGTATAGCTCATCTTTTTAAATGAGCATCCAAGGAGGGGCATACAAGCTTGGATAAAATAAGAACTGAAACCAAAACTTCACTCAGCCTTTTTTTGAGATGTAAAAAGGTCTGGCTAATTATTTCCCCCTCCATCAGAAGCAGCAAAAAGTCCTGTGGCACCTTAAAGACTAACAGAAGTTTTGAAGCATGAGCTTTCGTGGGTGAATACCCACTTCGTAGGATGCATGACTTACTCACAGGTCCATTATTTTTCATCTTTGTGCATTGCTGGCCAAGTACAGGACTGGTGTAAGTGGAGGCACTTTCATTATATTAGTGATATTTGCACCAACTCTGCAAAATCGGTGATGGACATTGTACAGTTTATTCATACCCGCAAACTTGTTGACATATATCCTAATGTGTACATTGCCACTCGTATTCTACTGACAATTCCTTTAACAGTAGAGTCAGGAGAACTGAGTTTCTCAAAACTAAAGCTCATTAAAAACTATCTCCGCTCTACAATGAGTCAGGAACGCTTAACTGGTCTTGCTATTCTTGCAATCGAACAAGACACGACTTTGTCTTTGTCATATGATGACATTATTACTGATTTTGCAGCCAAAAAAGCCAGAAAGATTGCTTTTAATTAAAAACAAATCTTTGTTTCAATACCTCTTCATATAAATTTCCAATAAAATTTTGATAAATTAAAAAAAAATTTGCATCATTCTGTCATCAGAATTTTTTCTATAGTGCTGCTTCTTTAGTGCTAGTCCATCAGCATTACAGTGTGCTTAATTAAGTTAAACTGGTTTTAATAACGTGAATGTGGCAAGTTTTCCAATACTGTAAGCTTATGTTTGTGTTGCTAAGAGCAGATCAGGCACAGGGGCACCAGTTTAATAATCTCGCCTAGGGCACCATAAATTCTAAGGCCGGCCCTGACAGCCTGTCTACATTACTGATTTTAATTTTTTTGCCCTTTCCCTTCAGACTAACATCAGAAAATAGGCCACAATAAATGTCTTAGGTTATTATTAGCATCACAAAAAGAGAAGTCAAGATGCTTGGGAATGGAAAGGATTCAGAGGTTTGTGCCTGCTGCAACACAATGCCTGGCCAGCAGATATTGTGATGCTTTTAAGAAGGTGGAGTCAGATCTGCTGCTGACGCGCCATTCAGTTTATCCTTCCACTGATTTCAACGGCGTGACACCAGTTTAGGGTCTGGCTCAAGACAGTTTAAAAGCGCACTCGAAAACAATTGACTGAATCCACAGGAACTGGGCTATGGATCCAAAATAACATCTTTAAAAATAAAAGAAATAAATGAAAAGAAATCAATGTGCTCTGCCTTGATTGCTGTTCTTGGCAAGGATAACCCCGCTTGCAACAGCAGCAAATCATTTCCCCAGGAAGCTGCTGTCACTGGCACATTGGAAAGTTTACAGGAGGACACAGGAATGGCAGGATTACAGCAGAGGCCTCTGGTAAAAAGGGAGGTTTCCAACCATTCTGGTGAAAATACTGAAAACCAGAGACCCTCCCAATCCCGAGTGTCGTTTGCATCAGGAGCCAGGTGGGGAGGCATTCAAGGGTAGGCACTGTGGGGAAGGAGAACAATCCCAGCCCTGGGGAGCCCTGAATTTTAATCCTGGCTCCGACATGCATAGGCTGTGTGGCCACGGGCAGCTCTCCACGGGACTCTCTCTTTCCTGCCAAATGGGAATGATGATATTTCCTGACTGTCCCTCCCAGGAGTGCGGTGAGGATTAGTGTCTGCAGATCCCCTCAAACGCTGGAAGCTCGATGTATTAGGAGGAACCAAAAGCCTCCCTCCTGCAATGGCCTGTCAATCATTAGGCCAAAATTGTTCACTCCAGTCGCTGCCCGCTAACACCAGGAGTTGCTCTAAGCCAGGGTGTTCCATAGCTCTGGTAAGAAGATGCTGCTTTTGAAATGCTTGCAACTTGATTTCCCTTATGGGGAAAAAAAATGCATTACACTTCCAACTCTGTGCAAATGTACAAATATATGGGCCCTCCTGATCAATCTGATCTCTCTGGGGTGTTTTATCTCCCCACGATCCATTAATGGAAGACTAGGGAGAAAGCAGCGTGTGATTTTTCTCATCTAACTTCCCAAGTCCTCGCAATGCATGTGTGTATAATACTGTGAGCCTCCATAACTCTCACGGGGACAACACACAACCTCACAGTTAGAGTAGAGACAACACAGCCAAGACATGTGCAGAAGGAAGGCCACCCAATGAAAGATGTTTGCTCAAGGTGACATGGAAATGAGAAGAAAATCTGCCAACTTCTCCACTCCAAAGGGAATGTTCTGAACTTGTGCTGTTTGTCTGAGCCACTCAAAACACTTACAAGTGAATCAGATCCCACAACATCTGTTTGAGGTGGGAATCAGTAGGGAATCGTTATGTCTGTTTTGTTGCTATAATATACACAGGGAGTTTGAGGCTCCAACAGCCACTAATTTGGGGCGCCCAATTCAGGACAGGTCCTGTCCTGATTTTCAGAGGGGCTGAGCACCCAGATCTCCAATGGGAACTGCAAGCTCTCAGTACCTCTAAAAAGCAGGGACCCAAAACTGGAGGCATCCCAAATAGTGGACACTTTATAAAAACGCTGGCCAAAGATCACAAAGTGGAAAAGAGAACGCAAGTTCCTTACTCAGATTCTCTATTGCTCCATACCTTGCCTAGTTCTTGTCATCAGTGCAAAATGAGGGCAATGCACTTGGCACTGTGATCTGGCAGCCTTCGACATTCACTTTGCATCGATGTGAATGCCACTACAAGGTGCAAGGCAACCTAGAATTCGGCCCCTTGCACCCTGATCTCTCCATTAGAGACACATTCTCCATGCCATGCTACATTTTACTAGCCCGATAAGCAATAACCTATACGGGATGGGGCACAGAACTTGGCAGGGGTGGTCAGAGAGCTGAACAACGGCTGCATTCACTCCCTTAGTTAAAATGATTTGTAGCCTGAGTAGAAATAAAGCCCTGTTGCTGTTAAATCAAGAAACTATAATACAAGGTCATCTTTTGCAGCCATGTGGATTGAGTAGTTCTGAAAGGGGGGCCCTTACTAAGGTATTAATATGAGGCACTGCTTTGGGGAACGCTGACCTAGCGAGGATGTAAACTACACCCCCCTTCCTACTAGAGTTTCTCTTTGCAAAAGTGTAGCTCGTTCTGTACCCCATCAGTGGGCAGGAGGCAGGGAGGGCACTCCCAAACGCTGCAGTCAAGCTGGCAGGAGACAAGAACGTACTTACATAGCAACCACCTGTTCTAAAGAAGATTATACCTAGTTCAAAGTGAAAAGAGTCCTGTGGCACCTTACAGACTAACAGATGTATTGGAGCATAAGCTTTTGTGGGTGAATACCCACTTCGTCAGATGCAAGTGAGTATTCACCCACGAAAGCTTATGTTCCAATATGTCTGTTAGTCTGTAACATGCCACAGGACTCTTGTCGCTTTTTTACAGATCCAGACGAACACGGCTACCCCTCTGATACTCTATACCTGGTACTTGTGTTGTGTGGAAATCTCAAAGGGTCAGACGCTTCCTCCATATCATAACTGCATGAATTGCAGGGTCCCTGCCCTTATGTATTGCTTCACAGGGAGTTTACCTAATATACGATGATGCAAAACTCTGCCGAGAAAATAGACATAGCTTTCCCGGTCCGAATGAAGCCCGAGTTTGCTTTCACAGAATGGCTGTTGGAAACTAAGACAAGGTTAAACTTCATTTAAGAGACTTGCTTGCTTATTTCAAATCTGGCATAACCCTAATTACACCTTCTAAATATACTCCAAAAGTACAGCTGGGTTGCAGAGTGTGTTTGCGTGACTAAATATCATCATCTGTAGCTCATTATCTTTTCAAAAGCTTTTCATCCAATTTCTTTGGGATGCAGAGACTAATTGCATACTTTGCCTGGTGTAAATTAGAGTGTTTGATACACACAGAGGAGGTACAAGCAAGCGTGTACCTGGGGCGGCAAGTTGCAGAGGGTGTCCTGCCGGTCCCTGCGAGGGTGGCAATCAGGCAGCCTTCGGCAGCGTGCCTGCGGAAGGTCCGCCGATCCCACGGATTCAGCGGTGGATACGACGAAGTCGCAGGACCAGCGGACCTCCCGCAGGCATGCCACCGAATCCGTGGGACCAGGGACCTCCCGCAGGCAAGCCGCCGAAGGCAGCCTGCCTGCCATGCTTGGGGCAGCAAAAAAACTAGAGCCACCCCTGCAAGCAAGACAAACTATAGTACAAAAGTTTCACGTTTCCATCTGCCAATGCAATGTAAAGACCCTCACCATTACATTATCTGTGTGTTCAGATCCAGGGCCCATTACAGAAGTTTAGAATAGCACTTAACAGGATGGGCGCACTGATTGCATGGTGTTATATTTTTGAACGTCCAAAATATATCACTTGGGGACTTGTTTAAATGCATCTCCAGGAAAATTTCAGTCACAGACATTGATATTCTTAAAACTAACTAGCCAACAAACAAGCAAAGCAAAATAAAATAAACACCAGATGAAAGAAGAGGCCAAATCTCAGATACCAATGGAAATTGATGAGCTATCTAGCCAGCATAGCCTCTCTCATGGTATCACTTCTGCAACAGCAGCAGCAAACCCTCAGGTCCAATCACACGCCAATGGGCACCACCACCAGCCTTATGGACCATGGTGAAGTTAGCACAGCATCTGATCTCAGGGACAGGGCACCCATGGAGCCACACAGCTCATTCTGCCCTATGCAGCTCCCCCTGGATGAGATGGATAGCTGGCAGCTGCCAGCCCGGGGGAGAGGTGCTCCCCAGCTAGGGTGGCCAGCATAGAGAGGACTCTTGTCCTTAGCCACTTGTCCTGGAGTGAGCCAATCAAGCCTGGTCAGATGAGGACAAAGAGCAAAATGTAATGTACTTGCATTTGTGTTTTTTCCCATGACACTTTCCCAAACTTGGCTCGAGTGAACATGAAGTCACTACCAATGTATAATAATTTAAACTAATCTCTAATCAGATTTTTTTTGAGAATGCCAATGTTTTTCTTCCGGGCGCACTTTAACCACTATTTTGACAAACCCAAGCACAGAGGCAAACGTGCAATCAACTGGGTTCCCGGGGGAACTTACCCATCAGAACATTGTCTCTTGTCCAACTAGACGCCTGTCCTGGACGATGTCAGGTTTTCTGTACTCTACATGTAAATCCACTCAGCCAGCGTTATGGCCTCCACTGTTCTCTCACGCCACGCAAAAAAATGGGTGAGATCATTATAGCCACAATTAGAAACCCTTTGCGTCGGATTTCAGTTGCCCTACAATCCCTTAGGCCACTTTAGCAGTGTGAAGGAGCTGTAAAATAGCAGATCTCCTCTCCACGGTGTAATCAGCCTAGCCTATGAGCTTTCCCAGATGGCACAGAGCTGGCATGGAGACCAAGCCTGTGAGGTTAGGGGTGGCCAGAGTGCCATTGTGCTCCAGCTAGTCTTGGCTGATGCAGTGACTCTTAGGGGAACTGTTGCTGCTGTAATTTATGCCCAGAGCCAGACAGGCTCCCACACACCCCAGAATACAAGGAGCCACAAAGACAGCAGAAAGCCACCGATGCTCCCTCCCCTCCGTTCCTGCATTAAGCAGAACTGGGGCAGGACAGAGAATCAGGGACAACGTGATAAATTGCAGCTGTGTCAAAATCCATGTGGTTTTAGTCCCAGGGTTGGTACAAACTGATATTAGATTGTAAGCTATTTGGGGCAGAGGGATTGTTATCTTGTTCTGTAATTGTACAGCTCCTAGCACAGTTGAGCCCTGTTCTGGGACTGGGGCTCTGGGACACTGCCACCATACAAATAACAAATGTAGTGATCTTGTTTTGGTTCACGCCCCATTGGGTTTCTGGTTTGTGAACCTCAAAATATTAGGCAAATTTAACCAACATTCCCAAGTTTGCCACCTGAAACCATAAGTCATCCCAGGTTCCCACAAAACAGAGCTCAGGTCCCCAGAGAAACTCAGGTTGTGGTGCAGGTTTGTAGTGATTCCTGAAACAAGAGGACCTGCATGTATGTCCTGCTTTTGTTACAGGAGTTTTACCACTGAGCCAGAATGCCGACAAATAGCCATTGACAGACCATGCAGCCTGTGCACTGCACCCGACCTACCACATACAGATTATATTGATTATATCCTACACTTGAAATTCGGAGTGTTTGAAGTTTTGCAGATCATATTACAGAACAGATCTTATAACAAAGTTGTCTCCGGTAGGAAAGTGTGATTTCTTTTTGGTGTAGTCAGATGTACAGATAGGAGCCGCCCTTGTGGTGAAAGCTCTGCACTAACCTGTGAGAGGCATGAGTTTGACCTACAGATGCAGGTTTTTATTTCCCATGCCAGGAATAGCATACAGACTGCATGTGCTCCCGATGGTAGGAGTTGGGAAGGGAGTGCTTGGTGTGGCTCTGCAATTAGCCATTCTGGACAATCTAACAAGAGTGTTGGTGGGTTCCCAGGGAATCCATTTAGCTTTTCTGTGCTTGAAGGAAGGTCACTGTGACACAAGACATTTTGGGACAGACGTGTGGGATAATGGGATAAAGTGAATAATTCTCTAGAGAGGAAGAAAGTCTCATAGACTTATAGACTTTAGAGTCAGAAGGGACCAATGTGATCATCTAGTCTGACCTCCTGCACAAAGCAGGGCCACAGAACCCTACCCGTCCACTTCTATAACAAACCCCTAACCTATGTCCGAGTTATTGAAGTCTTCAAATTGTGGTTTTAAGACCTCAAGCTGCAGAGAATCCACCGGCAAGAGACCCATGCCCCACGCTGCAGAGGAAGGCGAAAAACCTCCAGGGCCTCTGCCAATTCCTTCCCGAGCCCAAATATGGCGATCAGCTAAACCCTGAGCATGTGGGCAAGACTCACCAGCCAGCACTCAGGAAAGAATTCTCTGCAGTAACTCGGATCCCATCCTATCCAACATCCCATCACCGACCACTGGGCATACTTATCTGCTGATAATCAAAGATCAATTGCCAAAATTAAGCTATCCCACCATACCATCCCTTCCATAAACTTATCAAGTTTAGTCTTAGTCTAAGTCAATTAGTCTTAGCAAATTGGGAGAGCTTGACCTAGTGACTGAGCATAAGGCTGGGAACCAGGGGATCCTGAGTTCTAATTCTGCCTTTGCCACTGACTTCAGTGTAGCCTTGGTCAAGCCAATTAACCTCTATGCTTCACTTTCCCTAATGGCAGCTTTCTCCAGCTCACAGCATTGTTGAATAGATTCATTTGCTGATGGCAGTGCATTGTTGAACCAGACCCAAACTCCTGATCTCTTGAAGTTTGCCCATCACTAGTTAAAACCACACTTGTTGGGCTGTTCAGCATGATGCCCTCAACCCGTATGCACGTCCCTTGTTAAGGTCAGTGGACCATGCACTGCCAAGATCTGTATGCTGATGTCCGGGGGAGTTCCTTGTGTGGATTGAAGACAGCTGTATGTGATTAAGAGCAGCCTGTGGCCCATTGGGAAATGTATTCATAGCAGAATAGTGACAACATAACACTATGAGTTACAAGCATGGATCAATGAAGTATGTGGCCCAGTGGGAGTTTCATGCTTAGAACGAGGCTGTGCTGTGACGTTATTGGAGTCAGGCATATGAAGTCAGAAAAAGATATGGTCCAATGGGATTTGTGCTCCTGGACTGAAGAAGTATATGAGCTACAGAAGAGGGTAGTGAGGTTAGTGCCATGTATGGCAGATGGGAATTGCATGGATGGAAGTGCGAGGGCAATATTCTTCATGGTGCAGTAGGAATTGCATGGATGGAATATATGGCCCCTAAGCAACAAATGAGGAAGGTTTTTTTATTTCAACTGATTTGTGTTATACAAAGCTGTTCAATTGGCTAACAGTTCGCCAGCCCATAAGCACTCTTCTTTTCATATTACCTCTGTGTTTGGGCAGAATTAAAACTCTCCAATTTTCCAGCATTTGTTTTTCTTAGACTCTAGACTCCTGCAGTACTTTAAAAACACTGCCATATCCTTCAGCTGCAAATGATTTGATCACTCTTGGCTTTGTGTGATCTGAATATTTTCTTGTTCTCTTGTTTCACAGCTGTGACCTACTTAATTACGAGCAGGAAGCGAACCCCAGAATCATTAGACATTCTGCTTGGTTTGAAAAAAGGAAGAAAAAAAAAAGTTGTGTGCTGCTAAATATGAAGATGTCCTTCTTAATAGCAGGAAGTCAGGTTCCAGATAGCAGAAGCAAACATTTGAAATCTTTGTGCATCAAGATAAAAGGAGAATGAATGGTATGGACGGGGTTGAGGGAAGGGAAATGGCAGCCGTTTTGAGACAACGACCAAAATGGGAATGAGTCATACATTTCTAAATCATGGGCATAAATCCTGTCTGTTGGCTATGGGTTTTAACCTTCTGAACAGCTTCCATCTGCTGTCTGTGAAGACAATGAAGCAACTGAATCACGGGTTCAGTCTGACTGCTTTCAATTTGTTTTCTCCTTTTTCAGAATGTATTCACAGCCAACCTAGCAAATGACTTTGAGTTTCACTGCAGAATCACATTGCAAATCAGCAGGTTCTAAGGCTGAGCACAAGGGAGTGTAGTAATTTCACTCCACCTCCACAATTGATTCTTTCCTGCTATTTATACTTCTTCTTGAAACTCAATACATCGTGCAAATATTACGTGATGGAGGGGGAGTCAACAGCAGTGCGGAAGTAAGGGTGCCAATATCATCACCCCCTCCCAAATAGCCTTCCAACCCCCCCAGGACCTGCTTTTGGGTTGGGAGTTTACAACACTGTGAAATTTCATATTTAAATATCTGACTCTATGAAATTTTAGATTTTTTAAATCCTATGACCATGACATTTATCAAAATGGACCATAAATTTGGTAGGGCCCTACATATACAGTTTTTAAATCAGGCTATGTCTACACTACAATGGTAAGTCAACCTACACTATGCAACTACAGCTACGTGAATAATGTAGCTGGCGTTGACGTACCTTAGTTACCACGGGGGGTCGACAGGAGAAAATCTCTCATCGACTTACCTTACTCTTCTCATCAGAGGTAGAGTACAGGGGTCGACTGGAGAGCGATCTGCTGTTGATTTGGCAGGTATTTACTAGACTCACTAAATCAACCGCCGGTGGATCGATTTCAGAGTGTTGATCCTGGCTGTAGTGTAGACCTGTCCTCAGTTTGGGATCCTTCAGTTTAAAAAATGCCATGTCAATGTGAGCTATATTTAGTACTGCAGCTGTTTACTGTAGAATTATAAGAGAGCAATTAATGGATTTCAAGGCCAGAAGGAATCATCATCTAGTCTGACCTCCTGTATAACACAAGCCAGAGAACTTCCCCAAAATAATTCCTAGAGCAGATCTTTAGAAGAGCATTCAACCTTTATTTAAAAATTGTCAGTGATGGAGAACCCACCATGACCCTTGGTAAATTGTTCCATTGGTTAATTACTCTCACCATTAAAAATATATACTTTGTGGTCAGTCTGAATTTGTCTAGCTGCAACTTCCAGCCACTGGATTGCATTATGCCTTTCTCTGCTAGATTGAAGAGCCTGTTATTTAAGTATTTATTCCACATGTAGATACTTAAAAACGGTAATCAAGTCACCTCTTAACCTTCTCTTTGTTAAGCCACATAGATTAAGCTCCTTGAGTCTATCACTGTAAGGTATGTTTTCTAGTCCTTTCAACGTTCTCGTGGCTCTTCTCTGACTCGTCTCCAATTTATCAGCATCCTTATTGAGTCCAAATGTAGGGGTAAAAAACCTCTCTTCTCCTCCTCGAGATTCCTCTCTTTATGCATCTAAGGATCTCGTTAGCCCTTTTGGCCACAGCATTGCACTGGGAGCTCATGTTCAGCTGATTATTCACCAAAACTCCCAAATCTCTTTCAGAGTCACTGCTTCCCATGACAGAGTCCCCCATCCTGGAAGTATGGCCGACTTTTTTTATTCCTAGAGATATGTTTACATTTATCCCAATTTACCAAGCAATCCAGACCACTCTGTAGCAGGATCCTGTCCTCTTCATTATTTACCACTCCAAATGTTGTCACCTGCAAACTTTGTCTGTGATCACTTTGTTTTCTTCAAAGCCATCAATAACAATGTTAAATAGCATAAGGCCAAGAATGGATCCCTATGGGACCCCACTAGAAACACACCCATTTAATGCTAATTACAATTACATTATGGGCTTTTACCATTAGGCTTTTCTAACATGATGAACACTTAAATGTATCCTCCATTTAATATTCCTTACACTATAAAGTCTTTGCACCAAGGATTTCATAGCATTCCACAAACGTTAATGAATTAATCCAGTCAGGTAGGTGAATATCATTATCCTTGTCTTCTAGATGAGGAAATTGAGGCACAGAAAGTTTAAGTGACTTGTCGAAGGTCACTCCAGAAACCTGTGGTGCAACTGGGAATATAACTCCGATCCCATGACTTTCTATCCCGTGTTATTAATAAGTCCCTCCTTCCTTTCTATGATAAAGGGAAAAATTGAGCCACCATACCATTCATTCTTTCCTGTGAAAATGTAAGTCCTGATCATCAGGATATTTTTAATGACTGTTTATAAGGAACCTCATAAAAATGAAATGTTTCAACTTTGCATAAGTAAGAATGGACTTCCCAACAGGGGCTAACACGTGAACAAGATCAAATGCATGAGAAATCTGATCAGTTGATTTTCTAAAATATCTTTTAATGTACTGCTCAACCCTTTTCTGGGAACAGAAAGAGCTTTGTATTGGTCCCTGAATGCAGTGACTATTATGAGTGGGTCACATTCTGTCAGAATACTTAAATAGTTTCAGGATGAGTTACAAGAAATATCTGTATTGAAGCAGGCTCTTCAACTGTATGCAAGCTTGTGTTATCTAGACTTCTAGAAAGCTGTTCACTAAATTATCGATCCTGCCATGGGGCAAAAATGAAGATGGCTTTTTTTATGAGCTAGCAGATTTGTTTTCCATACCATATGGTAGTGTCAACTCAAAGATACCTGCAATATAAATGCAGGATCAATCCTACAGCCCTTATTTATGTGGGTAGCTCCATTGATTTTTGATGGTTTATGTAAAGGTACGTCTTCACTACTGGCCGTATCGGCGGGTAACAATCGATTTCTCGGGGATCGATATATCATGTTTCATCTAGACGTGATGTATCGATCCCCGAACGAGCTCCTTTCGACTCCGGAACTCCACCAACGTGAACGGCGGTAGCAGAGTTGACAGGGGGAGCCGCGGACGTCGATCCTGCGCTGTGAGGACGGTAGGTAACTCGATCTAAGATACTTCGACATCAGCCACGCTATTCATGTAGCTGAAGTTGTGTATCTTAGATCGATTTCCCCACCTAGAGTAGACCAGCCCTAAGACACTCTGGTATGAGGATGAGCACAGTATAAATACATAAGTGGATAGATTTCAGTGGGACTAACTGTAAGCATAAGAACTACATGACTGGTGAGGTCCAAACACAGTTTTGTAGCATAGTGATAACAAAGCTGAGTGTGGCCAAAGACTATGCTATAGGAAGTGGCTGAATATTATGTAGGGAATAATTTATTGCATTAATTTTGCTGCTCTTTCTGTTCACAAATAACCTGTGAGCAGATCATGAATTTCTCAGTTTCATTTGTCATTTAAGATTATTTGCCAAATGATTTCGCAAATAATTTTTGGGTTTGTATATTTGAAAAAGGGTGCTTTTTATACTGGGCATCCATGTCACATGGGCCTTGTTTCCATTCCCGGACTGGATAAGAGTAACTCAACATCAGGTTTCCAAAGTGAATACTTGCAATTAAGAACTCACCATTCATTTTCCATTAATATTCTCCAACTGACACTTAAGATGTGCCGGTTTCAAGCTAGATCCCTGACAGTAGCCTACTTCATTAAAATGTTCACAGACAAGTAGAGTTTACTGGAACGTCACCATCAAAACTGTTTTTTTATACCAAACCTACATAGTGGAAGCAAATTCATGTGAACAATTAGAATAGTTGAACCAGTACAGAAATATCTTTTCAGGATTCACCTCGCTTTGCATTCCACCCAGTTTTAAATCACGCTAACTTACTAACACAACTTAATTCAACAAACAAAATACAGTTTAAGGATATGATGTATTGTCCCAAAGAACAAGGCAAATGTCCCTGTAGAAGAGGAAGAGTTATGGGCATTTATAAACCTGCACACAGATGGCTGAGGTTCACATAGCTATGATATTGCATAGCACTTCTATAGTACTTTGCATTTTTCAAGGTTGATCAATATAGAGGACACAAATAGTAATACATTTTCATTCAGTATTATTGTAATGTGGTATGTCAGGCCATTATGGAATATATTGGGCCATGTTGTGCCATCAATTTTTAAGAACTCCTCAGTGAAATTGACCAGGAAGTCTGAGTTGAGATCTATAGCATAATAGTTAAGCGATTATGGGTAGTTTGGATAATGGCTGGCAGATCTTTGGGGAAATGTTTCTTGGAATGGTTGTTTGGCCTGTTATTCCGGAGAGATTACTCAGAAGGGTCAGTGCCTGCTTTCTAATTTTATACACAGTAATCCAAGAATATTTCCAAACATTCTAGCTCCACTAAGAGACAAACGTAAGGGTTATGAGCCAGATCCTATGGCCATTGTGCCCTGCTAGATTTTGATCTTGAACCAGTATAAATCTGGAGTAATTCCACTGATGTCAGTAGAGTTACTCTGGATTTACATTGGTGTAATGGAGATCAGAAACTGGCCCTCGGACCTTACGTGATCAAAACTCTGAATGGGCCAAATCCTGAGGTCTTTATTCGGACCTTACTCAGTTCTTGTACTCTGTTAATTTCTATTGACCTCCATATTGTTATCCCAAGATCTGCATGCACATGGAGACCATCCATGCATATATTATCCCCCTCCAAAATGGAAGGAGAGGTCAGTCACCTCCACAGCAGTATTTCTCCCTTCCTAAGACCCATTGGAGGGAGTAGGAGAAGGCAGAATGAGTTGCGTTTGGGGGACTGCATTGGGCAGGAATGGGTATATTCACATAGTCCTCTCCAATGGCCCTGTGCAGAGTACCCAGGAAAGGTAACACAGCCTTATGGAGCACTGTTATCTTTCCCTAGGCTATCCCTCCATGATTGCCCCTCCCCTTTATGGTGGTCACTTTGGGCAGCTGGGAGCAAGCAAGTCTCTGGTAACCTGGCTTCATTGGAGGTGCACTTCCAGGAGGGAAGGGGTGCTGGGGCAAAAAGCTCTGGCTTCCTGCTGATCCACTGAGGTACACATCAGCCTTGTGGGGGCTCCACCAGGTTTTGAGACTGGGCCTGCTCACAGAGCAACTCCCTCCCCTGATGACAACTGGGGAGCAACCCATGAGAGGAGCCTTCTGGAAATTTCCTCCCACTCTGCCCCATCCAGCAGTTTTTACCACAGGATGAGAGACCCAGCCCTGAGGAAGCTCCACTCAGGATTTGACTCAGTGTTTAAGTTCCAATTTATTTGAATGAACTGAGCAACAACTTTTCATGTTCTGGATCAGATCCAGTCTCTGGGTCACCCTCTAAGGTCTGAGACTGTGTATGGAAAACAGAAAGACAGAGGGGTCTGGCTTGTTCTCAAAGCATTTGGTCGGGACACACTCTGCTTGTCCAGTACCGTTTCTGTACATTATGCCCATGGACACTGAAATGGAAACCGGATGGAGAGATCATCACGTTCGGTACCTGATGCTTTCTGGGGGTATTGTGCTGAAAAGATGGTTCATAATAATATATTTTAGGGCCAGAAGGCTCCATTATGATCATCTCATTTGAATTCCTGCACAAGTCTGTAGAACCTCCCCTCGTAATAGCTGCATCATGTCTGTAATTTCTGTTTGAGCGACTGCGCACCTTTTAGAAGCCCAGCCAGTCATGATTTAAAGACTCCACCACATCCCTGGCAAATGGTTCCAATGGTTAATTACATTCACTGGTCAAAATTTGCATCTTACTTCTAGTCTTACATCTTTTCTATCTTTTGGATCACATTGTGCCTCTTTCTCCTAAACTGAAGAGCCATCTTATACAGAACCCTCTTCCCCATGTAGGTACTTGTAGACTGAGTAAAAGAACTCAGGACCAGATTCGCAAAGGGCCTTAACCTCCTAAATCTGGGCTTTTAATTGCATATATCCCAGTTTTAGGCACCGTTGTGACCCACAAACTCCCTGATCGGCTGCCATCTAACCCTTTAGGTACCTAACCTTACTTGGTGCCTGAATTTTCTCTGTGCCTCCTGGCATGTGCACTGCTTCCTCACACAGACACCTGGGCAGCTACCTCCCACCTAAGTCCCAGTGCAATCCTCAAACCAGCTGGAGATCAGTATTTCTCCACCTTCCTTGCTTGTGGAAACTGCTTACCGCTACACAAGATGGCGGAGGAGGCCTCCCTTATAACCCTTAGTCCAGGTTAGGGTACTTACTCAGGATGTGGGAGACCCCTCTGCTGGATGAGAAGGGATTTGAACAGGGTTTCCCACTTTACAGGCGAATGCCCTAACCACAGGATGATGGGATATTCTGATGTGGGGCTCTTTCCATCTCTTTCCTTGAAGCTGTTCCACTTTGTATTAAATATGAATTGGGCCAGAGTGCGAGAATCATTCTGTAGTCCAGTGGTGCAGGCATTCACTCAAGAGGTGGTGAACCTCTGTTCAGATCCCTTCTTCTCAGGGAGACACAGGGCCAGTGCAACCATTTAGGTGACCTAGGCGGTCACCTAGGGTGCTAGGATTTGGAGGCGGCATTTTCTTCGGCAGCGACCGCAGCGGCCAGATCTTTGGCCACCCCAGTCGCCACTGGCATTTAGGCGGAGGGAGCTGGGGTGGGGTAGAGCGGAGAGGGCCACCTGCAGCAAGTAAGGGAGGAGAGGAGGCACTCAGGGGAACTCCCTGCCCCAGCTCACCCCTTCCTCCACTTCCCCCCCACACTGTGGCTGCTTCACTTCTCCCACCTCCCAGGCTTGCAGCGCCTAAGCTGATTGGCACCGCAAGCCTGGGAGGAGGGAAAAGTGAAGTAGCGATGGCATTCTCGGGGAGGAGGTGGAGCAGGGGTGAACTGGGGTGGGGGTGGGGGGTCGGGAACTGACGCAGGGGGGACACCTCAGAGTGGAGGGGAAAACTGCGGGAGGGCGCCTCAGGGCGGGAGTTCAGGGATGGGGGAGGGCACAAGGTGGAAGTTTCACTTAGGGTGCGAAACATCCTTGCGCCGGCCCTGGGCAGACAGAGGAACTCCCAGAGTCTCCCACATCCTATGTGAGTTCCCTGACCTCAGAGCCAAAGGTTTTCAGGGAGGTCCTCCTTCCCTACCACCTAGGCATTTGGTGTGGAGTTAGGCAGTTTCCTAAGCCAGCCTCCCAAGACACAAGAGAGGGGTCCCCAGCTGTGGGTTGCCAGCAGAGATAAGTGCCCAGTTCTGTGAGGAGTATGAGTTACAACACACCTCTCCCATTGGCTAGCTTGGATAGCTTCCCACCTAGCATGCTGGCTTTTGTGGATCTCATTCTCAGATGTGCATCTCTCCGCATGCGTTGTTTAGGGAACCTAGATGCCTAACCCAGGCTTTGTAGAGTCCTGCGATTTTTCAGGTGGCTTAAAAGCTAGGTGTTGCATTGTTGAGTGTTGCAATGCTACATCCCTTTATGAATCAAGGCTTCTGCTTTTTGGTGCCATGGATTCCATATTCCATATGCACACAAAAAATGCATCACTGGCCCTTATCAAGAGAGACAGAGAATATACAAAACTGTAGCAACTCCTTGGGTGCAGGTCCTTCAAAATCTATGTCCCCTTCATAATGTGGTCAGCTTAAAAAAGGAAGAGCTGTTAAAGCGGGGACAGGGGGTGTGGATAAGAATAGTGGATGATCTCAGGCAGTCCTTTCGAAAAGAGTAACACATGAAGCTACAGCATGAAATGAACCATTAGACCCAAAGATCTAATAACATTCATTCACATGACATTATAGAAAAATGAAGATCAAGAAGAGTGAGAGAATACTTGAGTGCACTTTGTAGGGTGACCAGATGTCCTGATTTTATAGAGACAGACCCGATTTTTGGCTCTTTTTCTTATATAGGCTCCTATAGCCCCCTACCCCCATCCCAATTTTTCACACTTGCTGTCTGGTCACCCTAGCACTGCTCCAAAATGCTAGAGTTTGTTCTTCCGAGGACAAGAAAATGTGAGTGACTTGAAAACACGAAAAGATGCCCCATCACTTCTAGTTCCTGAATGCAGACAATATCTACTTACATTAGTGCAGTTCAGAGCATTGTCAGTTCAGCTTTCCCAGCATCGTGCTGAACAGGACTGAGTTTTATTGCTGTTTTAGCTCAGGTTTGAAAGCCTGCCCTTCACCTTCAGCGCTCATTGACATTCAAATGAAGCAACCCCATGGCACAGTGGATGGGTTTGTTTTTGTTTTCTTTTGTTTGTTTGATTTTTGTGTGGAAAGTGACTGGCTATTTTTATATCCTAGTAACAACCTTTAGCCTGTCAGTAAAACATGGGAGGCTTTATAGTAAATGTTTTGCCTGACATTTTCTCAGAGGCGGCAGGAAATAATCAGCACGATAATTAGGCTATTTTGGACAGATCTGTAAATATCAATAGATTTATATACAGTATCAACAACTTGTTTCTTATAGAATTTAATAGGCTTCTTTCACTAAGAATTATTTTATATTTACACATGAAGGGAATCTGTCCTGCTGTGCCACTGCAAAGTCTCCTGTCCACCCGCACCTCCAGTAACAACACACTGGGAGGGGTCATCTGATGGGACCCCGGCACCTCTGGATCTAAAAGCATGAATATCTGCTGCTTGAGCTAGAGGCCCAGCTCCGTTAGCTCAGAGGCCAGAGTATAGGCTTCCAGACAAAGTCTATCCACTAGAGTGAGACAAAAAGCAAATACTCTGTTGGTGTGAGTTATGCGGATGTGACAACTTGGGTGGAGCGGGGTGTCTGTCTCTGTACAACTTATGAATTTCTGGTTAGTGTTATGGAGTTATTATGAAATGGCTGTTTCATGGATGAACTGCCACTATATGGATGTGGAATCCACTAATGCTGACAAGGTTGTAGTATGTCTCTACCAGGCCAGGGATAATAGTCAGTCATTAACATTAACAACTGCCCTCTGACCAAACAACGGTTACGCTAAGGAGATTGCCTGAGCGAGGAGACTAAGTTTCTCTGCAGAGTGCATGTGACGTGGAGAGTAGGAAATCAGCAGCAGCGGAACATAGAAACTCTAGAGACGCACAGGATGCTTTGGGCAGGAAAGAGGAGAAGATGGGCAGGCTTTCACCACAAAGGGGTCCGGTTTAATGATAGGGGAAACCAGCCAAAGTCAGAGAAATCTAGCTGATCTAAAGCAGCTCCATGATTCTGAAGCGACACCACAGGCTGAAAGGGGAAGGATCCTGGGTACCACAAAGGGCTCTGCCCAACCCCAAAGAACTCTCCAGAGTGGTGAGGAAACTGAGGCAGGGAAAGGCAAAGAAGTGTGTTCAATATTTCATCTCAATCTGTATAGTTCTCATGCTGCCAAGCAAAGGGTAAATTGTGTTTAGAACCCCGTGCCACGTCTCTCTGTGTGTCTGTTGACTTTCAAGCTCATGTGGCCCTGAAAAGGCAGACTGTAAACCCAAAACACCACAGGGCTGGAATTCTGGGAAAGGATATGTTTATGCTACAGGAGTGGGCCCCAAGCACAACAGCCTGAGAAGTAGCCAGCCAGAGTGGGTGGGGTGTGAGAGGGTAGAGGGCTCTGCAAAGAAGTTAATACAGCCTCAGACCACGGTAACTATTGTATTGGTCTCCTGCAGGACTTGTGTGCCCCCTCCCCATATGTGGAGTCCTGTGTGAATCCATGAAAAGGAGGTGTGGTGCCGCAGAAGTGGCTGCCCAAGCAGGAAGGGGAAGATCCATGCACAAAAAGACCCCACTCAGAGCTAGGAGAGCATGATCTACCTCAGGGGTTCTCAACCAGGGGCCCGGGGCCTCTTAGGGGACCGTAAGCAGGTTTCAGGTGGTCCACCAAGCAGGGCCAGCATTAGACTCGCTATGGCTCAGGGCAGAAAGCCAAAGCCCCAGTGCATGGGGCTGAAGCCTGGGGCCCTGAGCCATGTCACCCAGAGTGGAAGCCAAAGCCTGAGCAATGTAGCTTTGGGGGAGGGGGGGCTTCCCGTGGTTTGAGGCCCATGAGCAATTGTCCTGCTTGGTACTCCCCAACACCAGCCCTGGCTTTTATATGCAGAAAAACAGTTGTTGTGATATAGGTGGGCCATGGAGTTTTTATAGCATGGCAGGGGGCCTCCCAAAGAAAAAGGTTGAAAACCCTGGTCTACCTTATATTTGCCTGAGCAATGCACATGGTTTGAATTTCATTGTAAGCTGGTTTCCTCTGGTAAATCTGTATTCAGGAAACTTCCCATCCCTCCCAAAAATAATATTCTGTGTCTAATTAGCCAGAAAGGGTCCATAGGAAATTGAACACATTGTTCTAATTGAGCAGATAAATCTGCACGTTAAAATGCTCATTACGTAGCCAGTAGATTCAAATGCCTGCTGCAGAGTCTGTCCCAGTCTATCCATTAAATAAATATAGGGCTAAACGGTTTTTGGAAAGTCATATTATGTAATCAATACACGGAAGGGCTCCTTTAGCACCATTCCCATCTACTGTGTAATTATATACTTGAGATGGGAGTGTTCATAGCCATATGGACAGGCTCAATGCCCATGTGTAGTAGCTAATTTTAAAAATGGCAGCATGTCTGTTTTTCTCTCCCTCATTTTTCAGAATACCAAAGCAGTTAGAACACGTTATGGAGCAATTGGTTTCTCCAATTCTTTCCTCCTCATTGTTGTTAATCAAACACATTTTTTTCTTTCTCTTTAGTGCTCCCAGACAGAGATCTTGTATGCCAACTGTAGCCCGGAGCAAATGTTTTCTAGTCAAGTTATAAAAACCTCCTCCAAATAAAGCTTGCTAATGGAAATGCTGCTAATGCTTTGTCTGTATTGCTGAGAACAGGGAGAATGTTACAGAGAGAGAGAGAGAGAGATACTTAAGTTGACATAAGGAGGGATGGGAAGGTTCAGAAACAGGCAGAAAGGTTCAGAGACAGAGAGGAGGAGAGAAAGACGGACCTACAGAAAGAGAGAGAGAGAAAATGATGTGCTACTGACTGAATAGCAGCTAATAAGTCAGAAGGAAATATTATGATTTTTGTGCTGCTGCTATAAAACCTGAAGAAGCAGTTAGGCTGAGAACATAAATTTTGCAGCTATATTGTCCTAGCATTACACCGAACTAGTGAATGAGCTGATACAGAGCTGTACTGCTGTCATTATGTGCCAGTTGTATTATTCTTTCCAGTCCTCACAGATCAGAGTAACTGTTCTATAACCTGTGGAAGATCAATGAACAATTAACATCCCCTCCCCACTCTTCTCTCTCTTGATACCATCTGGGGTGTCAAGACTTCTTTTAGAACCTCTGAATGCTCCGTTTTCATCGTCTTGTGGTTAGTCCTGTGAGGTCCCAGTATCTGATTTTCAGAGGTGCTGAGCACCTGCAGCTCCCATTGACTTTAGCTGGAGTTATGGGTGGTTAACATCTCTGAAAATTGTCTCCTACAGGTGCTGAGTGGGCTCAACTACCCCTGGGGGTGATCCTGTGAGGGGCTAACCTATCAACACCCATTAGCTGCAAGATCAGGCCCTGTTAGTTTTCCTTTTACAATTTTTCCTTACAGGAGGCAGTATGGAATGGAAGGATGAAAGCAGCATGGAGAGAGAGGCAAATGGGCCTGAGTTCTAATCCTAGCTTTGCCCCGGTTTGCTGTGTCGCCTTGGGCAAGACACTTTAACTCTGCCTTAGTGTCCCTATCTGTAAAATATAGATATTAATATTTACCTATCTACCTCCCACAGGTGTTAGAAGGTTTAGTTAGACTGGTTCTAGATTAGGTGCATCAGTTGAATTAACTGGATTTTAAACTGAGTTAGTTAAACCAGTGCAGACCCCTAATGTAAACGCACTTAAGTCAATTTCACCTTCACTTAATAAGGTAATACATGGACCTAGGCTAATCCTCTCTCAAACTGGGTTAAATGTGTCTACATTAAGGGTTTACACAAATTTGACAAGATTGATTTGAAATCAGTTTGGTTTAACCCGTGCAACTTTTCTAATGGAGTCACAAGCCCTCAACTAATGACTATGTTGCATGTGTTATATAAGTACTAAGTACCATTATATGTCTCAAAACCATAAAGACTCCAGCACTGTAGTAAAAAGACTCTGGTGCAGATATTCAGTAGTTATTCAGTGTGTTAAAATAAAGGATAAGATTTTGCATGTTGCAAAGCCATCCTCTCGGCTGTTTTTTGTAACATTTGAAAGAGTTAAGCCTAAAACCGGAATGTCTTGGGAATGTTGGCAGGGAGGAGTGAGAGCTACTTTTTTTTTTTGCCCTGGATGGAATCCCAGCACTCTGAAAGCTAAGTGATGACTTTGGATCTAAGTCTGTTTCTTGGTTCCACTGCAGAGAGCTGGGAAGTGAGATGCAAAGTAACCAAGAAGCCCTTTGAGAGGGATGTCTGATTCCCTGCCTACCCTGGGACGGATATTTTTACCTTGTCTCTAGTGATTCCTGGGGGCAGCGGAATTTGATTTGAGAAGATACATATGGATCTCTGAAAGAAATAATTTCCTTAAGGAGGGGACAGAAACATCCCAACCGGCTTATTTTGGCTGCAGCTGTTTCTCCTTTGATGGAAATCGTTGTGACACTTGAACCTTGCATTTTATAAGGAGTCTAGGAATTAGCTAACTGCCTTTGATAGGGGGTGCTGTGTCTTTCATGAAACTAGCTGGCATGGCTGCCGTACTCTTTGGTTTTGAGGATCTGCTCTACAGTTGGGACAGCCTGGTGTGGAACTTGACTTCACGGGCTCTGAGGACGTGCCGGTTTGGAAATCTGCGGGTCCTGCAGCTGATGCTGAAGCCATGGTGCATTTCCAGAGCGGTTTACCAGGTAGGGAGCAATGGATTAAAAACCCTGGGCCAAATCTCGAGGCCTTGATTCAGTCCCTGCTTTGGGAAAATTCCCACTTGAGTCAGATGAGACCCAGTCCTGCACAATGCTGAACACTGTGAGCTCCCCATTAAAGTCAATGGGAATTGAGGCTACTCAGCACAAATAGGAAGAGATGTGGGGATGGACAAAAACAGTTTGCAATCAGGGGAGTTCTGCCTGAGTCAAAACTGAGGGCCAGGTTCTGCAAGCCCTAAGATACCTTGTTGTATACTTAACGGAGGCAAATTCTGACCTGGAGTAGGGATCACAGGACTGCACTCTACTGCATAAATTCTCCTTGTGAAACTTTCTCTATTCACCAGGGGCTGGACTCTGCCACCATTACTCATGCTGAGTAGCACCTTACTCCTTGAGTATTCCCACTGGCTCCACAAGGAGTAGGGTGCCACTCAGCATGAATAAGGTTGCTGAATCTAGCCCTGAAAAGCTATAATGATTAATG
The DNA here is from genome assembly GCF_007399415.2 of Gopherus evgoodei. Classification (NCBI taxonomy): domain Eukaryota; kingdom Metazoa; phylum Chordata; order Testudines; family Testudinidae; genus Gopherus; species Gopherus evgoodei. The sequence continues at coordinate 352,134,257 of NC_044322.1, forward strand.
ATTAAAAGTGGGCTTTAAAATGTATCAATATTAAACAGTAGAAGTCCTATATATTAATCCAGCCTTGCAAAACTCTGAAATAATATTGGTTTTACTTGGATTGGTGTGTAAAATACCATTTGAGTTTTTTCTCATCGTTATGGTACGGGTGGGTAAATAGATTTTGTGCCTGAGCTAGTGAATGTTCCTGACAATTTTGCAAGGTTGTACTCCTTAACGAAGGGAAATGCTAACCAACTGAGTCAGGACATTTAGGATGGTCACAGTTTGGACTGAATAACTGAGATAACATCAGACCTTGGTTTTGACGGATCCACACCTTGTTTGGAAAAGGCATTTTTTTCTAAACTAGTTTGCTTAGTATGTGCCTTCTCTGCTCGTTGGAAGTCACCACGTTCAGCATAGTTGTACATAATGGATCTGATCTAAAGCCCATTGAAATCACTGGAATTCTTTCTATGGATTTCAGCAAACTTTGGTTCATTCCCACTATGAACAATCTTGAATGCTTTGGTTCCCCTAACATTATCAACAGATTTGCATATTGTTTGGAATTCAGCAGGCACAGGCAGCTGGATTTTTAAAATATCAGTTTGCCCTGGAAGGTATCAATGAATAGTTATAACTAAATGAATCTCCAGTCCCTCTTACCCCCCTCACCCCGGTAGTTGCTGATTGTATTTGTGTCAGAGACTGCTTCTGAAAGCTGCATGGACGTTATTGCAATGAACTGATGCATGCTCCATGTGAATAAAGCCAAACCCTCTGGCTGCGTTCTGGTCTCCCTTATACCAGTGTAAATCCCCAGTTCTAGAATGGAGTCTGATACATGCTCTGTGTATGGGATAGAATGTGGCTGCAGTACCCCAGAGACAACACAGGGAAGGAATTGTGCAAGTTCCCTTCTTGCTTACTCCTAGTCCTGGAGGTGGGGAGTTGCTAGTAATTAGCTGCTGGCCTATACCAGCTCTTCTCCCTCATGATGACTCAGCTAGGCTGGCTCCTTTATGCCCCTGCATGGGTCCTTAATCCAAGCCACCAATCTAACCCTGGTGTAACTCCTTTGAAGTCAATGGTTCTACTGCAGGATTTGTCCTGCAGTCAGAGGTGAACCTGGCTCACCATGTTCAACTAAATTGCTTTTTCTACAATGTGCACAAGCAATAACTCTACTGTACAGTGATTGCAGGGACCCCATTCATTCATCAGAACAGCCAGAGAAATCACATGGCCAAACATTGGTGCCTGCATTCTAAAAACTGACATTTGATTAGGAATGACTGTCTAGAGCTGGATAGATTTAGAACCGGCCTGGACCTTTGCTCATTCTTCAGACTGAACCTGGGAACCTTTCCGGAGCTTCAATACAATCCACACCTCCTTATTTTGTTGCTGTCAACCACATCTTACTTTCAAGCTCTTCTGCACCGCCTGGTTGGAAAAAGGAACAGAAGCAGAAGTGCCAAAATGCTGACAGGAGACTGCACCAGGGGCGGTAAATTTGTTGAGGTGCTGAGCATCCTCAACTCCACTGACTTCAAAGGGGAGCTTGAGGGAGCTCAGCATTTCACAGAATTGGGCCCTCAAGATTTCTGGAATGGAAAGTACCAGAAATCTCATGAAGTAGTCTGTTCTCATGGGATTTCTAGCCTAGTTTCACAATCAAGGGTTTAAGTCAGGTACAGATAAACATGTGATTTTAGGAAACAGGCCTCACAGTCAATCCCAGTCCTGGCAATGACACATTCTGTAGCCTCGAGAAAGTCGCTTCACTTTGGGAAAGGCATTGCACATTAGTGCCTCGATTTCCCCATCTATAAAATGGCCACAAAACCACTTGATCTTCCCTAAACCTGTGTGTGTACATTCCAATAACTTTGCAGAAAGAGTGGGGGGAAAATCTGGTGTGTTTCAGTTGAGGAGAATATTAGAATCTGGGTGGAAGAGGTGCTGAAAGGCATGCATCCATCCTTGGCCAGAGTTAAGGTTGTGGGGTGTTCTCTGTGGTTGTGCTGGTGGTAGATGAGTTCCCTGGGTGGAGGAGGAGAGAGTATGTAATACTGATTGTCTTGCTTCTTAGGTTTTCTGTTGAGCTGTATTACAACAGGCTGACCTTTACTGACACATAACACGGTGCTTTTATGTATTCTATGAATAATTTTCCCCGGTATCCGACCATCTCTAAACATTGACATGATATTTTAATAACATTGTGACTAGCCAGAGAGCCTCCCTGCATAATCATTTCCTACTTTGAGACTGAGACTTTTCCAGCTGCTTGTTATTGAGCTGATCTAAATAATACCTCAATTACCCTAGTTTTGTCTGCCTGGAGAATATTAATTCCCTGCTGGTAGTTCATCTTGAAAGCATTGTGCACACCAGCCACGAGATCTCTGCCTTTTCCCAGGACTAAACTGTCCTTAAAAAAGAAGGATTATACAGCTCTGTGCATATTAGGGACAACATTCTGCCCAGCACTCAAATCTCCCTTTCTTTTGTTACAATGCTGAGCTAATAACCCAGAGGCACAACTGCACTTGCTGTGGGAGACTTACCAGTTCACCTATCATGAGATTGGCTTGAGGGTGCCAGAGTTTGAAGCATTTCCTGCTTGAGTCACATCATGTTTTGGAGAGTGGGTGGGAATGGAAGAGGAGAAGAAAAATATGTGCGTGATTCCTGGGGGCTAGATTTCAATGTCTAGGGCATTCGCAGATTGAGAGCATGCTTAGGTAGGTGTGGCAGGTTGTGAGGGTCCCAGAGCAAGCCTGGAGGTCTACACAACAATGAAACTGCCCCACAGCCCCAGCCCCACAAACTTGCGTTAGCTGAACCGGGCCAGCTGCAAGTGTTGTTTTGTTGTGTAGACATACCGCAAGTTTCCAGATATGGCTCTGTCAGTGCACCATGGCCCCCACACACTCCTGATCTGCAGCCCAATACATTCAAGTAGCAGCTGTCTCCTGGGTACAACGTGCCAATGGTGCAGAATTACTGTATGTGGGTGGCTTTGAGAGGTACTGGTGGAAAACCACCTAAACTATTTCATTGGTGAGCTGTGCTCTCCAGAGTGCGAAGGGCTAATGTCTGCACTCACTGCACCCATCTAGCTCTTTATACTGATGGTGGCTACAACAGATGTGGCATCTACAGATCATTTATAAAAACCATAAAGGACTATCAGGATGAAATAAGGTTAGAGTGGGCTTGGTGCCTCCGGAATGCTACCACCGAGCTCCGTGAAGGAACCCATCTTGTTCCTCCCAGCCACTGCCTGGGCCCAAATGGTTCTCCTCCCTATCTCCTGACCCAGCAGCAAGGAGCAGCCATCTGTACGGCATCCTGCTTGCCACTCCGTGGTTCACTGCTACACTAGGGCTACTTCAAACTGTAGGCCTCAGTCCTAAGGTCTATCAAGCTTCATGCTGCAGGGCATAAGGTGAATACCAGCTGAGGTCAGGAAGAAATGAATTATTTGAGTTATAGTAGCATGAAGAGTGATTGCACTGTCCAAGCACAGAAAAAGACAGTCCCTGTCCCACACAGCTTACTATCTATGTCTAAGACAGGAGACAGTGGACCAGGAAGCACAAGGAAACCATGAGGTGATTATAGTCAACACAATAAGCTGTGGCCAGAGCACAACCAGCTGCTACCCGCTGTCCAGGTTTTTAAAGATATTATGAGAAAGGGAGAGTTTTAATGAGGGCTTTGAAAAAAATCACCCCTCCATTATCTACTATGGCGCAGTGAGTGCATTAGGAACATTCCCAAACCCAAGCCATTCTTTTTAGGTGACAGATCTGAGAAACTGTCCCAGATTGAGGTATCATTAAAGCAGGTTTTGGAACAAATTGATAAATTAAACTGTAATAAGTCACCAAGACCGGATGGTATTCACCCAAGAGTTCTGAAGGAACTCAAATGTGAAATTGCAGAACTACTAACTGTAGTCGTAACCTATCATTTAAATCAACTTCTGTACCAGATGACTGGAGGATAGCTAATGTGATGCCAATTTTTAAAAAGGGCTACAGAGGTGATCCCGGTAATTACAGGCCTATAAGACTGACTTCTGGCTGAAACTATACTAAAGAATGATATTGTCAGACATATAGATGAACATAATTTGTTGAGGAAGAGTCAACATGGTTTTAGTAAAGGAAAATCATGCCTCATCCATCTACTAGAATTTTTTGAGGGGGTCAACAAGCATGTGGACCAAGGGGATCCAGTGGATATAGTGAAAATCTTAGATTTTCAGAAAGTTTTTGACAAAGTCTTTCATCAAAGGCTCTCTGCCACAGGATAAGAGGGAAGGTGCTTTAATGGATTGGTAACTGGTTAAAAGATAGTAAACAAAGGGTAGGTATAAATGGTCAGTCTTCAGAGTGGAAGGGGTAAATAGTAGTGTCGCCCAAGGGTCTGTTCTGGGACCAGTCCTATTCAACATATTCATAAATGATCTGGAAAAAGGAGTAAACAGTGAGGTGGCAAAATTTGCAGATGATACAAAATTACTAAGGAAAGTTAACACCCAGGCAGACTGCGAAGCACTACAAAAGGATCTCTCAAAACTGGGTGACTGGGCAACAAAATGGCAGATGAAATTTAATGTTGATAAATGCAAAGCAATGCATATTGGACAGCATAATATAAAATGACAGGGTCTAAATTAGGTGTTACCACTCAATAAAGAGATCTTGGAGTCATTGTGGATAGTTCTCTGAAAACATCCATTCAATGTGCAGCGGCAGTCAAAAAAAGCAAACAGGGAATAATAAAGAAAGGGATAGATAATAGGATAGAAAATATCATGTTGCCTCTATATAAATCCATGCTATGCCCACATCTTGAATACTGTGTGCAGATGTGGTCATCCCATCTCAAAAAAGATGTATTGGAATTGGAAAAAGTTCAGAAAAGGGCAACACAAATGATTAGGGGTATGGAACAGCTTCCATATGAGGAGAGATTAATAAGACTGGGACCTTCTAGCTTGGAAAAGAGGCTGCTAAAGGGAGATATGGTTGAGGTCTATAAAATCATGACTGGTATAGAGGAAGTAGATAAGGAAGTGTTGCTTACTACTTCTCATAACACAAGAACTAGGGGTCACCAAATGAAATTAATAGACAGCAGGTTTAAAACAAATAAAAGGAAGTATTTCTTCACACAACGCACAGTCAACCTGTGGAACTCCTTGCCAGAGGATGCTGTGAAGGCCAAGACTATAACAGTGTTCTAAAAAGAACTACATAAATTCATGGAGGATAGTGCACGGAGGATAGGTCCATCAATGGATATTAGCCAGGATGGGCAGGAATGGTGTCCCTAGTCTCTGTTTGCCTGAAGCTTGGAATGGGCAATGTGGGATGGATCACTTGATGATTACCTGTTCTGTTCATTCCCTGTGGGGCACCTGTCACTGGCCACTGTCAGAAGAAAGGATACTGGGCTAGCTGGTCCCTTGGTCTGACCCAGGAGGGCCGTTCATATGTTCTGAGGCTGGAGTTCTTACATCTTCTTCTGAAGTATTCAGCATTATCTGCTGCTGGAATCAGGATACTGGATTCAAAGGACCATTGTTCTTCCCTGGCATGGCACTCCTTGTGTCCATGTGGGGTGCTCAGGAGTGAGGGGAAAGTCCTACATGGGGATATGCAAGAATATTTCCAAATTGTTCTGCCGGAGTAGGGGTAGGCTTAGAAATGCCCCATTTTTGCAGCACATCCAGGGGAATTTGGAAAAGAGCAGAGTTCTTTTCTCCTTATTGCCCTAGGAACACTGGTATTGCACTATGGGGTTTCATGCTGCCTCTGCCACAGCAGAAGCAATGCAGCTCCATTGTGCAAGGTAAGGGGAGTATAGGGTCTCCGAGAGCTGTGTGTGTGATGCAGTCCCTTTCGTGAAATGGAGCTATAGGCTCTGGACAGCTCTTGCAAGGCCACATGCAGGACTGGGGCAGGCTGTGCACAGAGCTGAAGGATCCATTGCTCTGTGGAGCCTCCTATCCAGTGTCAGAGCTACAACTCATCTGATGGGAAGGAAAACATTAGGGCAGGGATTTTCTGTTTGTTCAGAGGATGTGGTTCTAAGGCCAAGGATGGATAAAAATGTGTGTGTAGCAATGCAACTATCCAACTGGTATTTCTCTGTCTAACTCTATGCATTGTGCATGCAATAGCCAAATGTTTGGGCAGTCTTGCCTGCAAACACCGATGCGCATTTGCTCTGGTTTTGTTCTCGACTGATGGTTCAGGGCAAGTTTTTTTGTTTGCTGTTCCTTTTTTTCTTAGAAGTTACTGTGCCGTTTTCGCCGCACAAACCCTGAAAACAATTTGTGGGTCTTGGCCAAATAATTTTCAGGTTTGTTTTTTTTTGCTTCTTAAGCCACATTTAAAATATTGTCTGCACAGCCACGAAGTGCAACCCCTCGTACTATTCTCTGCTAAGCCCGTGTATGCTGAATTGCAGCTGACACTATGCTGAAGGGCATCGTTCCAAGATTGACATAGGAATGCTAGCGAAGGCCAGCTTGATGGGTTTGCCCAAAGCAAAGACACTGCAGGCCTCAGTATAATCAATGCAGCCTCCTTTATTTTCAACAATTGGTGTGAGATCTGAGAAAGCAAATGAAATACCATCAGCCTTGCGTTTATAATAGCAGCAATGAATTAGCAGAGGCCAGATGGAATAGCAACGTTTCTACAGAGTTATGTTGGGCAGTATGGCCTGAGCTAGGAATTGCATCCTTTCCGTTAGATATTGCAGTCTCTAGCTTTAAAGCTGGAACCTAAACTAGCAAGCAAACGTGGCTGGAGTGGTTCAGGCTGTTTGTTACGTGTAATATTTGTTACAAATTTAGGGTGAAATTATTAGAAGTACCCTCTGATTTTGTGTGTTGAAACTGGACCAGTCAGCGGCGGTGCTGAGCACTTGCAGCACCAATTGATTTTGAGCGGTCCCACGGGTGCTCATTGGGAAGATAGGTACCTCCAAATGAAAGGCACCCGAATTCAGAGGCCATCCTTGAAATCATAGACCTCAGGCCCTTTTTTCCACCGGGAATCAGTTTGGGAGCCAATTGCTGGAACGTACTTGTCTGGATCATTTGGACAATAGTTTGCAGGAGACTGGGCTACTAGATGACCTCTCGAGTCCCTTCCAATCCTGCGAATCTATGAAATAACTTCTTTGCCGATGCGTTGTTTGAAAAACTGTTCACTTCTACTGTTTGCTATGTTGTGTTCATATCCTGTAACTGGTCACCTAAATTACATGGTAAGCTCCCAGACTGGATGGCAGAATCACATTTAAAAAGGAAAACAGCAAATAATGTACTTCCAGAGCTTTGAGACAAACATTTGCTTGTGCTAGAATTCATGGAACTGTCGGGATCTGGGGCATTTTCACAAGTGCCCAGAAGCTGTCTGAATACCATGAATAGCTAATGTGACCCCCATGAACCATACTGAAATAAACACAGTGCATTTATTTCTGGAAATAGTCACAAATCAAGGATGGGGAGGGGTTGACCAGCAGTTAAATGAGATTTTGGTAAATACAGTTCTAAACCACTCCAGCATACATTTACCTCTCAAAGTTTCTTCACTATTTATTCAATCTCAGAGTCCATAGGCAATTTTTTTAGTTTCCTCGCCATGTCTGTGCAGTGTCAGAATGTTCAGCAGACAGGGGGATAATGTTAGTAACAGTCTGTTTGGGTTACAGTCTGTTTAAAATCCAACTGACTGTTCTTAGCATGTCTGAAGCTGGAGATTGAACAGAGAGCAGTTTTGGGTGGAGCTGTGCTATCAAACCTTGCAGACATTTAATTGCTCACAGACAATATATAGCAGCATGATGAGCATTTACACAGTGCTTTTTGTCCCTAGATTGCAAAGCACTTTACAAAGGAGATTACCATCGTCTTTATTTTACTGCTGGGGAAACTGAGGCACAAAAAGGTGATGTGACCTCCCCAAAGCCACAGAGTGAGTCAGTGGCAGAGCTAGGAATAAAAACAAGGTTTTGGTATTCTGTCTAATACCCTATATACTAGATCTCACTGTTCTTTAATACAGCTCTGTTTACATGTGGACACATGGAGAAGGACCCAGGCTATAGCCTGTAAGACTCCAAGAGTCAGACGCTAACCCTGTGTAAGTGAACTTCAATGCCCTTTGAAAAGGAAGGAGTTGCACAGGGCTGAATTTGGCTCTTTGTCTGGTTGGCAGGCTGGGAAAGAGCAAAGGGAGGATGAAGGAAATCCAGAGGAGGGGAAGACAGATTGTAAAAACAAAAATAGAGAAAAAGGGGTAAGATGTGGGGGAAGGAGTTCAGGGAGGGGATTAGCAGGGAAGAAGAGTCCTCTTGGGATGCTGTGGGAGGAGGATAAAGGCAATGTGAGCTAGGAGGAAGAATTTCTGTAGGCAGGCTCCAGTGATTTCTGTAGGGTTCTGTGGTTTTGGTAACTCCAGACCGCAGATCCTGCTCCCATTGAAGTCAAAGGCAAAATTCCCATTGACGTGTGGGGCAGGATCGAGCACACCCTTGTACATGAAAATGCTTGACATAGCTTGTAAGAAGCTACAGTGATTCCTGAATGGCCTGCCCTGATCTAGCCCATAGACTTCTAGATCCATTTGAAAGGCTTCAATAATAATAATAATTAATAATAAAGGGAGGAGGGATAGCTCAGTGGTTTGAGCATTGGCCTGCTGAACCTAGGGTTGTGAGGTCAGTCCTTGAGGAGGCCAGTTAGGGAACTGGAGTATAAAAAAAAACAAAAAACACTGTCTGGGGATTTGTCCTGCTTGGAGCACGGGATTGTACTAAATGATTTCCTGAGATCCCTTCCAAACCTGATATTCTATGATAATAAACCCAGACTTTTCCTTTATTCCACAGAGCTCTCAGTTGATAAAACCAAGAGCTCTACTCATCCCCTAACAGTGTTTATTAGCAGAGAAAGTTTCACTCTGGAGACCAGGATCCCTTTCTGCATGCAGGCTGAAATCTGTCTTCCTGTATGTAGTCTTAGAACAGACTGCAGCTGGGTTGAGAGAAAGTGCAGTCCTGTGCTTTGACCACAAGACTGATTCGTGGCTTCTGTCTTTCAAAGCTTCCGTGAGCCAGGACTCCTGAACAAGTCACTTGGCTTTTATGTGCCTTCGTTGACCATTTGAGAAATAGGTGTAAAACTTGTGTACCTCACAGGCATGTCCTAATAAGCACACTGCCTCTGCGGCGCTACCGACACCATCTGAATGGGTTCTGCTTTGACAAGAGAAAATAAAATCTGCAGCTCCCCTAAATGAACATGCTCAGCTGAGTAACCAAATAATATTATCTCTGTAACCCTCATCCTCCTTTAGTCCTTTGTGCATGTTTTATCCTCATTTGTGTGTCAAGTGCAGCACAGAAACTGTAAGCCCCTTAGGGTAAGAATCCACCTTCAGTGTGTGTTCTGCCTGGGGCTTAGCGTGTCACAGGCACTTTGTACAAAGTAGTTGATTTTAGTTCAAATAGGTTAATTCTTACAATGAGTGTCATGGTGCTGGCAAAGAGCTTGGAGGCCCTTTCTTGCCACTCATCCTCTCTGTGACCCAGTTACCCCATCTGCAAAGGGAAGGGATGATTCCTATGTGGCAGAGGCTGTGAGAGTCAAGGATTTCTGGGCTTTGGGTGGCATTCATCCAGATGTAGAAGCAGGGGTGCTGGAACAATTTGTATAGTGGGGGTTCTGCTGAGAGCCATTGAACCAAACTGTAAACCCTCTATATAATAGAAACCCAGGGCCGGTGCAACCATTTAAGCAACATAGGCGGTCGCCTAGGGCACTAGGATTTGGGTGGCAGCATTTTCTTCGGCAGTGACCACGGCAGCCGGCATTTAGGTAGAGGGAGCTGGGGCAGGGGTGCGTGGGGCGGGCTGCCTGCAGCAAGTAAGGGGGCGAGGGGACGGCACGCAGGGGAGCTCCCACCCTTCGCCCTGAGGCACCCCGCCCTTGGCCGCTGCCCACCCCCCAACCTGAGGCACCCTCCCCACCCCAGCTCACCCTTACCCCTCCTCCTCCCTGAGCATGCCATGGTCGCTTCACTTCTTCCGCCTCGCAGGCTTGCGGCACCTAAGCTGATTGGCACCACAAGCCTGAGAGGCAGGAGAAGTGAAGCGGCGATGGTATGCTTGGGGTGGAGGTGGAGCAAGGGTGAGCTGTGGCGGGGAGGGTGCCTCAGGTTGGGGGGTGGGGAGCGGCCACAGGCGGGTGCCTCAGGGCAGAGGGTGGGAGCTGCCGTGTGGGGGTGCCTCAGGGCGGGGGCTCGGAGACAGGGGAGGGCGCAAGGCGGAAGTTTCACCTAGGGTGCAAAACATCCTTGCACCAGCCCTGTAGAAATCACTTCAAGCCAGGGGGCATGGCAGCACCCCCAGCTCCCCTATTTCCGGCAGCTCTGTGTAGAAGGCTCACACAGAGTTCTGGAGCCACTTAAGCCCCGATGTGAAGGCAAGAGCAAAGCAGCCAGACTGTGTTCACTGACCAATGAGGTGTGACCATTGGGGATGGCCCGTAGGAGATGATGCTGGTCCCACAAGCCCATCGATCGCATCAGCCCTAACACCCTCCACACGTGGCAGTGGGACTGCAGCTTTTGACTTGGAAACCAGCTATGGTGAGGCTGTGTCTCCACCCAACTCCCTGTCCTCAGCCTGAGGGAGACGAGGACTTGGCATTCCTGCACATGGTGTCCAGGCATTCAGGCACTATATGTGGGTAACATGGATTTCACCCCCCAGGAGGCATATGGGAAAAATCCATCCTCATCTTAGTCATTTCGCATTCCAGTCTCTCTCAAAACATTTTATTATGTGTAACCACAATGAGGCGTTCTGCCTTTCATGGGCCTGCCGTATGGCTCTACCCAGCCAGATGAGCCAGGGCACATGCGGCAGGGAGGAAGGAGAGGTCTGAAATGTTAAACCTATCATTTCAAACTGGTAAAACTTGGGGCTCTTGATTTAAAGCTTCGTAGCTGACTAGATTAATGTGGAATTCAAACAAGTCAGCTCTTTGCTTTCCTTTCTCTTCTGGTGTATTAGCATTTCACATTAATCTAGTCAGCTCTAGAGCTAGGCGGTCTGAGGAAACAAGGGATTAGGGGTGTGGGAGTGTGGGGTGAGCAAGAAAATAGAGCCAGATAAGTTCCTCATTTATCTAGCTGAAGAGAGATCAGGGGCCTAATTCAGATCTCTCAGAGCAATGAATCAGGACTGACTCCTCTGAAGTCAATGAGCCTAATGCTGCTCTCATGCTGAGTTTTGTGGCAGTTTAACTTCATTGATACTCCTGATTTGCAATGGTGTGAGGGTGGAAGCTGGCCGCTAGTGAGTTTTACTTATGCAACACTTACTTACTGTGTTTATTACACACAGGGGACAACTGAGAATGGGGTCCCATTGTGCCAGGCACTGCACAAACACAGAATGAGGGACATTCCTGGCCCCAGAAAACTTAGTCTAAACAGATAAGGCAGAGCCGGGCGGGGGGGGATGAAGGAATGAACCATGTGATGGCAGCCAGCATCATGACAGAGCTACAATATTTGTTTTGTTTGTTTTGTGATTTAAATGTATCTGATTCTGGTGTAAGAGGGATCAGACTCAGGCCCCTAGACCTTGTGCAATGGCTCTATGAACAAACCTTTTTACAGCCAGGGCCCAGTCCTGTCAGGTGCTGACATCAGTGGGAATTGAAGGTGCCCAGGATCAGGCCCCAGAGGAGCTGTCTCCTGCGGTATTGTAAATGGGTAAGGCACTTCAGAGGGAGGCAGCTCATGTAATTCTCAGCTATGAGGCGCTCACGGTGCTTTTTCCCCAGCGCTTTCGCTCAGCAAGTCAGCAGACTCTCTACCCCCCTGAGACTCCTCAGACCTTTACTGCTACATATTTAAGCATTTATGAGATTTGAACCGCTTTCCTTAAAACACTAGAATCCCAGAAAGGGATAATTATCCCCACATGTTTCATAAAGCACTCAAGACATTTCTGGTTTTTAAGCTTCACTCCCCCTTCTCATTAGAGGTGGAAAGGGGAGGGGAGAAAAAGCAAACATGTTACAAATTCATCCTTGCCAGAAAACTAATCTGAGTGGGCAATAAAACCAGTCTGGGAAAGAGCGGTGACTGCACCTGGCTGCCTGTTCGCAGCTTGGTTGGAGACAATACAAGAGGTGTTCAATAAGCTCCTGGCCTGAGGTATTTTCACTAGACATTTTAAAAAGAAAGTTCACTCTGTATGATATTTCCTCCTCACAGCCCAGTTTCCCTGATCACTTTCCCTGCCTTTCTAGAGCTGTCAAGGTCGTCAGCAGTTTGGCAAGACCCCACCACCACCACCGCTGTCTGCTTCCTCCATAACACAGCCGTAGAGTGGTACCAGCAGGAAAGAAGATGAAACTTTAATAACATGAAATATTCAAATAAAGTCAAGTGCTAATCGTCCTGCACAGGATGCCAAATTGGCATGTGCAGACTGGGTCTTCTTGGCCTCCCTTGCCATCCAGCCGAGCCTCTCCATGGGGGAATAGTGGCTTGTTCCGGGGAAAGCTAGCACAAAAGAGATGGGGGGAATGTTACACTGCACCCCAGACCAGCTGGGACTGAACCTTGAGTTCAATTTCAATGTGGTGAAGAGCCCACTCTTGCTGAAGTTCGGTGAATATGAGCTGAGGTTGTTTGCATAGCTGAGAGAGAAGGAACTCTCCCTCCCATCAGATGGCTCCCTCACTGGCCCACAACCCTCCACAACCCCTCTTACCTTCAGCAGGCTTTGGGATGGGACTAGAGGCTCAGGGGCTTGCTAGTAGTAGGGAGTGGGGAAGTAAGTGGATGAGAATGGACTGCCTTTGGGGACTCCATTTGGAGGCTCAAGTTTGTGAAGTTGATCCTGTAGGTTGTACCACCAGCTGGTTTACCGCCAGCTTGAGTGAGCCAATAAAGAACCACGTAGGACCGCAGGGCTGTGTTCACTAACTCCTTGCTCACCCAGCCTTGCAGAACTCACACAATCATGTGACAAATTGCCCAACTCTCATGGGAAGCAAAAACTAAAACAAAAACCACATTGTCCTACCTGTACCTTTTAAAGTTCATTTTTAGTGCTAGTGGAAAGGGATCAGATGGTCAGGTGTGGACACTGAGTCCCTTTGCAGGGTTTATCTACAGAAGAAATAAAGCATGGTTTACAGCAGTGGAAGCTTCTTCCACACTGCCCTGTTACAACCTAGATTTACAAAGACCTCCTCTGTAGATAAAAGGATCCTTCAGATCCATTCTTTCCCATGGAGTAGAGGTAGCCGGCACAGACCTTGGATGGGGGGGTAATCTCTTACACTGTCACCTCCTGACCAGTAGGAAGTCAAGTGAGAACATCAGCTTGGGCCACCAACCAGACAGCAGATACTAATAACTTTCAGCTGACTCCAGCCTGGAATGAATTTGGAATCATGACAAAATTTAAAGGTCCTGAATTCCATCGCCCAGTTCCTGCGCTGTCCAATGCCTGATCTTTGCTTCTGCCCACATGGGATGATCCCAGTGAGAAATAACATCCACCTCAAAAATGATGAACACCCAGAGTTCTGACCTGTGCATAACAGAAATAGTGTCACATAAACCCCGAATACTGTTAAACCCTATGATTGGTAGAAACCAACTCCAAGCTCCCCGATAGGTAGACTACCTAGAACCAGATCCTGCAATCCATACTCAGACAGAACACCCACTCACTTCAACTGTTCAAATTCACATAACTTGGTCTTATAAGTTGTAATAAAAAGATCAGCGTGGCTTCACCCAGCAGCCCATTCCTGGTAAAGAAACTGTGCCTGTCCCCAGTGATGTTCTTGCATGGGGCACAGTATTCTGGAAGTTTTTGAACCCAGTGGGGAATTTTGCCTGAGTAAGTATTGCACAATTTGGCCCTTGGTGGGTTTCTTCTTCACAAAAGATTAATGCACATTAACCTCTAGGCTAATGCTATGGTTCGAGATGCCTCCAGACTGGGAGTGCTCTCATCAGTTTCTTTTGCCTCATAAAAGACAACATCCATAGGAAAATGTGCTTTCCTCTCTGTGAAAAAAGCCATCTGATGTTCTACTGCAGTGAAGAGGCACTCCATGGAGTGGGTGGTGATGTGATGATGCCTAGGAACAAAGGTAAAGCTGATTAGTGTCTAGTGAGATCCTTCCCTAATTTTATTTGTGGCTAGATCCGATATGTTAGGATGAATCATCTGCACTTGTGCAGAAGCACTCTTCACATTCAAAAGACAGCACCCAACTGTTAGGAGAAAAATAGCTTGCTCTGGGGTATTGGGAGTGTTTGGGCAAAGCAAACCCAAATTGACACTTAAAATCAGTCTTCTGATAGAGGGAGTGAAAGGGAGAGAGGGGACTCGAGTTGGGGTGGCAGTCATGCTAGTTATAACAATAGCCACTACAGCTGAGGAATACTTGACCCACTGTCATGTGACAAGGGAGTTAACCCTTTGTAACCCTGACTCATGCAACGTGACGGTGGCCGGAAATACAGCCCGGTCTTTTACCAGCACTCTGTGAGTCCCGCCCACATTACATTAGTGATTAAAGTTATAGGATACATTTTTTTTAATCTCAACCCTGTTTTTGATCTTCCTCTCATTTTTTAACACCTCAACCAGACACTCTGAAATTTCTCATGATGAGATTCAAGGCAGAAAAGTTTATTTTTTCTGAGTTTGAAGATTATTCGGCAACACTTGTTTTTGTCATAGGATTTTAACATTTGCTTTTGGGTTTTTCGGTGAGGGAGTTAGTTGTTTCTTCTGTTTTGGAGAAGTCTGTTAATTGCATTTTGTCCACTCATAACTCCAAAACAGCTGGCTCTACATAGTTCAAACTGGTCTTGGTAACCAGCCCTCAAGGAGAACTCGTGCATCAGGCCAATTTCACAATGCTTCGTTTCAATTTTGAAAAGTTCTCCAAGGTCAAATTACGTCGTGTTGTAAACGCCCATCTGGTACCCCAGTGGAGGATTAACTTCTGGCAGACACCTGGCAAAAGTTACAAGATGTCTGTTTGGTTGCTTAACTTGTAAACTCTGTCACAAACAATAAATGTATAACCCCTGCAAAGCTGCGTTTTCAAAGAGTTAGTGAATGCAACCCTGTGGTGGTATTGCCATCAGAGCTGATGGCCACTGTGAGTTTCATAGCCTAGGCTGGAAGATCTTGTAAAAACTTGAGTTGTGGCAAATATACCATCTATTGCAACTATAAGCTAACATTGCTTAACTTGCATGAGGTCTGCTCAGGCCTGCGGAAACACCTAGTTCAAGCCATGCACACCCGAAGGCTTAATATATTTGTATGGCCAGTCCCATGCTTGTACTCATCTTGTTGGAGTAGGGATGGAATTTTTATAAGCACATTACTGTACTTGGATTGACTGATTTATTTTTAATAGTGATGTAAGAATTCTGAGAGGCTTTCAGGCATAGGTGCCTACCCAGTCAAATGGATGATCCTTTAAAAATCCGTAGCTGACATAACAATATAGAGTATGGACAGGACTGGTAGTGAGGTTTGGTTCTGCAAAATCTGTCAGTCAGTCAAGCTGAGGTGTCACAAAACAAAATCAGGGATGGTTTGGGTCCAGGTGCCACTATATCAGATCACCCATTGCAATTTAGAGGTGATAAGAGATTTGGATAAATAGCGTGGTTTGGGCTGGCCTTAAATTCAAGTCAGAAGAGGGTCATTCTGGGAATCTATTCATGCTGAGAGAGAGGTCTAGAGCAGTTCATCATATTGTCAAGCATTCCTCAGTTGAAAAGTTCCTTAATTGCCACCATTATCTCATTCATACATATTCCAGTAATTCCTCAATCATATCCTCTTAAAAAGTGTTTTGTTTTTTAATGTAAAACCCTTTTTGGAGAAATATTCTCCCTTTGGATCGTAGCCCTGTAACTTGACTCAGATATGGGAACTTAAGGGGCTTTTAAAAAAAAAACACACACACAACACTCTGGATATTGCTTTTCAGCAAATGTTTCACTAAGTAAGTATGTGACATTTTCAGCATGTTCTGTTCTGTTTGAGATGATCAGTTCTCAGCAACTGCTTTTCCTCTTATGGTAAAAGCTAAACTGTAAATAAGTGGGAGGTCTTAACTGTCAGAAAACAGTTGAGCCCAGCTAACTCAACCGGAGGGTCCCTGACACGATGCCTTAAGCATTTGGCATAACACACACAATGTATTTATACTATAAACTATCCTTGTCGGGTCTTAACTCCTGGTTCCAATTTTAGAACCATTAGAGTTTCTGGGAGTTGTATTTTCCCACCATTTATGTGAGAGCTGAAATTTTCTCCTCAGAGAAATATACTGGTGTGTCAGAGGGCGAATGACCTAAAAATATCTGCAGTTTATCAGGCTAAATATAGTGCCCAGCCAAAATCTTGAATTCCTGCAAGGGAGCTAATGTAAACAATCTATGGAACTGAAGAGGGGGATTTTTCAGCTTGAGATCTTCTATTAATTATTTCAGCTACAGAAGCTCATAGACCCTCAGCTGAGATTGGGGTCCCCTTGTGTTAGGCACTGTACAGAGAGAAATAGCCCCTGACCCAATGAACTTGCAATCTAAAGGCTACATTTTAAAACCCTCACTCCCACTGCTGAGCCATTATTTGCAGGAGTCCTACTGACTGCTGTGTAACTGCTCCCCAGTGATGGGTTCATCGTCTGGCCCTAAATAGGTAAGGGGAAGGGAAAACAGAGATGAGGTGACTTGCCCAAACTCACACAAGTCAGTCAGTGGCAGAGTTGGGCCTAGAACACAGGTCTTCTGACACAGCAACTTATTCAGTAGCGCACGCTGCCACCTGGTTGTGGGAAGTGATGTGCTATAGTCGGCTCTATCATAGAATCATAGAATATCAGGGTTGGAAGGGACCTCAGGAGGTCATCTAGTCCAACCCCCTGCTCAAAGCAAGACCAATCCCCAACTAAATCATCCCAACCAGGGCTTTCTCAAGCCTGACCTTAAAAACCTCTAAGGAAGGAGATTCCACCACCTCCCTAGGTAACCCGTTCCAGTGCTTCACCACCCTCCTAGTGAAAAAGTTTTTCCTAATATCCAACCTAAATTTCCCCCACTGCAACTTGAGACCATTACTCCTTGTTCTGTCATCTGGTACCACTGACAACAGTCTAGATCCATCCTCTCTGGAACCCCTCTTCAGGTAGTTTGAAAGCAGCTATCAAATCCCCCCTCATTCTTCTCTGCTGCAGACTAAACAATCCCAATTCCCTCAGCCTCTCCTCATAAGTCATGTGCTCCAGCCCCCTAATCATTTTTGTTGCCTTCTGCTGGACTCTTTCCAATTTTTCCACATCCTTCTTGTAGTGTGGGGCCCAAAACTGGACACAGTACTCCAGATGAGTCCTCACCAATGTTGAATAGAGGGGAATGATCACATCCCTCGATCTGCTGGCAATGCCCCTACTTATACAGCCCAAAATGCTGTTAGCCTTCTTGGCAACAAGGGCACACTGTTGATTCATATCCAGCTTCTTGTCCACTGTAACCCCTAGATCATTTTCTTCAGAACTGCTGCCTAGCCATTCCATCTGAATAGAAAGGGTGCCTCTGTTACCTCACCTCCTTGCTTAGAAAACACCACCACTGAATATCCCACTGAACTGATTTCTTGTGTCACAAAGCCAAGGTCTAAGGTGGTGGCAACAAGAGAGAGTGGGAAAGGAAGCGAAGTAAAACTGTCTGTTGTAACAATTAAAGGGCCACCTAAGATGCAGTGGTGCATACAATGTACTGTGCATACAATGGCCACTGGGACCATCCTGGTGCTAGCAATTCTCCTCCCACTTCAAAAGCTGCAAGGTCCCTACTACTTCAGCTAAAGGAGACTCTCCTTAGAGGTTACCAGTTCAGGGGCTAGGACACACTGGTGCAGTTCTGATTCTGTCCACTAGAGGGAAATAGTACTCAAACACATTAGCCAGTCCGTTATGTTTCCCTGTAATAATACCTTTTTGGTAAAATAATTTTGATCAATAATATCTCTCTCAATCAATTGTTAATAGAGCCTTAAAGTTAAAATACCATAAGTGGTGATTTTTTGTTGTTGTTGTTTTATTTAGGTTCTTATACCGTGTCTATCACCACTGAATCTGCATGCCTTCCTGGCATCTGTCATGCAGGGTGCTCTAATGAATATTCTCATCTTCCCAGTAGGAAAAATAGTATATGGATTTGTTTTAATTGTTATGAAGTGATATGTGTTTCTGTAAGTGATGGTCAGGGTAAAGCAGTGCAACAGAAAGTGGTGAGATGCTCATGCATCTAATGAAATGTCCTATCCCATTGTAATCCCTTTGGTAAATATGTTAAGCATTCTCTCTCTGGTAGCTCCATAGAGGACCACCACCTGCTCCTGCTTCCAGCTAATGGATCTTTGACCTCATCCAAAACCCAGTAAAGGCACTGAGAGCCTTTCCGCTGGCTTCAATGCACTTCTGGCTCAGTGCCTAGGTCCTTGGGCTCAAGCAGTGGCGGTCTGCACTTTGGTATGGAAGGCCATAGAAGCAAGTGCTGAGTGCTTTAATTGAAAGCTGCACCACCCAATAATGTAGCATAAGTATATATAACTCACTAAACCTCTAACTAAAAGGAAATCATAAACCTTGACTTGAAGGATACCACATGAACTGTGCTATCCAAGAAGTAGCATTCTCATTATGGGCTCTACAGAGAAGCCCCTGGCTCCCAATTTTATAACAGTGACAGTAAAAATGATCACTTGTTAAACTCAAAGTACTTAACACAAGCTAACTAATTCATCCCCCCCACAACATCCAGTGAAGAGGTTTATGCACAAGTAAAATGTGAAAGAGCTGAAGAAGCTACTGAAGTCAACGGTAAAACTCTCAATGACCGTCAATGGAGCCAAGATTTCAGCCATTGTTTCTTGAGGTCTAATCTTGTTAACCCCTTCAGACACATATAGCCTCATTGTCTTCCCTGGGATCCCTCGCATCGGTAAGGATTGCTTATGTGAACTGGGGATTATAGGATCAGCCCATTGCCTGAGGCTCTCGTCTCTCTCTGCTGCCTTCTAAAAGTACTATTGTCTCTTGACCCAACCCAAATCCCACATCTGACCAACACCAAACTTGGGTGGGTTCTTTTCTGCTGCTCTAGAGGACTGATCCGAAGCCAACTGAAGTGCATTGAAAGACTCCCATTGACTTTAATGGGCTTTGGATTAGGCTCAGTTAAATCGCTTAATGGTGCCATGCCTCCCCAGTCAAAGTCTAGTGGGTAACTCCTAAAATTTTCTGTCCTTCTTTAATCAGCCTTGAGAGACTGGGAGGTAGATGAAACCTGATCATCCAAATTCAGTAGGGAATATGTATGCCATGCTGTTGGAAATTAGTTCAGTATTCCCATAGGGGGATGGAAGCTAATTTTATACTACCTATTATTTGCTAGTTTACGTTACTGCTTTTCATTTCTTAAACCATATTCTCAGTAGAACTAATTACATCAGAAGCAGTTCACGAGACTGTAATAGTCGTACGACTAATGCAAGTTCCTGTAATAACACTACAAACATCTTGTTGTTCCTTAGAAATTAATTGTTGTTAATATGCGATAAACATAGTATTTCTCAATGGAGCATTTGGTTCGGTGTGTTCTGAAAGTTTGCTGCATTCTAGGGAATTTTGTGTGTGTTTGTGTGGATGCATTCTAGAGATTTTTCCCCAAAAGATTTTCAAAGGAAAGGTTGTATCAAAAGCTTTCTGCTAAAGTCAGACCACTTTTCCGAGGGCACGTTCAACCCGTATTGTTCTTACTGTGCAAATGTTCTCCACCCTAACCTGGGAAGTCTGGTATCTGTCTCTCCAGCATTGCCTTTCCAATAGCTCAAGTTCTAGCAACACCACCAAACAACTTAGGACAGGAAGTGAAGAATATGACCATATCCAATGCAAACTTCAGGGGGAAATTGAGGTAGACAGAAAATGATTAATCACATGGGGACTTGGCCAGGATACCAGAAAGAACAACTCAACTCCTGTGCTAGGATACTCTTTTATGAATGGTGCTATTTAAAAAGTGAATGATGTTGTACCATTAGGGTCTCTCTCTCTTGCAGATTCAGCACAGCATGTGCAGAAACATTCCTCCCCCACATTTGCTCTTTGTTCTCTTGATTTTCTTGCATTTTGCCTGGGATTCGTCTCTCTCCTTCACAGGCTGTGAATTGTGCTCGTCTTCCGTTCAAAAGCAAATTTCATTTTTAAAGTGCTTGCAGATGATTCCGCTTCTAACTCATCTGAAGCAAAATCCAAATGCTGCTTAGAATTCGGCAGCACAGTGCAGGTTCATGCACACAGTGAGTGAATGACTGCGGACTGATTGAGTATTGTAGGTTGGCAGCTGGGTAGTGGGAAGCCATTTATTTGGAGAAGCCTCCTATCTTAGTCACCATCTCAGATTTAACTTTAATTTCCCACCAATCTGTGTCTTTCTTTTTGCATTAAACTGCCTGGGAGCTCTGCATTTAAAAAACCAGAAATGACTTGATTTGCTGTTTGTACGTTTGAGCAATCCATGGGCCACTGATGGGTTTGACAGTTTTATAACTGTAAAGAGAACATAGTTTTAAAATACTAAGTTGAATAGCAATAGCATATGTTTTGGGCAAAGATAGACCTCTGAACAGATCTGTGGATCTACGATGTCAGCGTATTCTATTCTGAAGCTGATGTTCATAGCCTGAACACTTTTTACGATAGCTTAGCTCAGTGAGGTGCTGGGCAAGCTATTTCATTTGGAGTGCTTGTGGGGGGGAAATCAACACCACTGGTTTGTTGCATAAAAGAAGTAGTGTAGGACAGAGGGTGGTGCACTAAATGGGGGTTCAGGAGATCTGAGGTCTGTTCCCAGCCTTGTCACTGACCTGCTGTGTGACCTAGGGCAAGTCACTTCACCTTTCTCTGCCTCTGTTTCCCCTGCCATGTTTTGTCTATTTAGACTGAAAGCTCTTTTCGGGGGTATTGTCTCTTGTCTATGCACTAGCCCACCTTAATCAATTAGTCTTATTAACGTTGGTATGGCAATACCCATTTTTTCATGTTCTCAGTATATATATATTCCTACTGTATTTTGCACTGCATGATGAATTGGACTTTAGCCCACGAAAGTTTATGCTCAAATAAATTTGTTAGTCTCTAAGGTGCCACAAGTACTCCTGTTCTTCTAGCACAATAGGGAGCTTCTAGGTGCTTCTGTAACGTACAGACTGAGTAGATTTCTGAATGGGACATTGTGCAGTCCACTAATTTATGCAGAATAATTGCACTGTCTATGTCATAGATTAAAAGTGAAGTTGCTGCAGAGGGGTTAGTTTGTACATCTTTGTTAAGTGACTGTGATGCCTAGGAATCAGGCTTGGAGACTGACGTTTTTCATACATAAAACATGTACAGTCTGAGCACTGACAGCAAAAGCTTTCCCCTGGGTTGAAAGGGTAGCTTAGTCTTCATGCTCAGTCAATCCTTTTTCTCGGTGCTAAGATGAGGGGTCCACTTGTAATGGTTTTCAGTGGTGCTGACATTTGCATGGTTAGGGGTCTATCCTGCAACCTTTGAACACAATGGCAAAAGTGTCATTGATCAGGATGGGTGCAGGCCAGGCACCATGACCTGGACTAAGGACCTGATCTTGAACCAGAGAAATGGATGGACGGTTTGACACTGACTTCAATGGACACAGGCTCAGAACCTACAATGACCACCATAAGCCCCCAAACAGATCCCATCCAGTAATAAATTTGATGACTAATGAACTGATCGATTTCATAGTAGCTGTCTAGAGCTGGTCCAAATTACCCAAATGTTGATTTTTTCATCAAATTTTGCATCCAACATTTGATTTTTATAACACACTCCAGAAAACCCTGAAAAGCTTGGAATTTTTTGTAAAAATTTCACAACCACCTATAGAACTGGTTGAAACTATTTGACAATCAAAAGCTTTTTTTAAAAAAAAGGAGGGGGAGAACTTCCTGTGAAATTTTTAACAATTTTTTTCTTTAACAGTTCTATTGTCTAGAGTGAAAAGACTACAACCAATTCCCTCAGCTACCCACTATTTCATATATTTTATGTTTTAATAGCAGGGATATAAATCAAGCATCAGTGCTCAGCAGCAGCTAGCATAGAAGGATTTTATGGCCTTGGTTCCTCACATGCTTAAAGTTAGGCATGTGCTGAAGTACCTTGTTGAGCTGGAGGCTATATTCTTTTTACAGAAGTAAAATATCCTACAATAAACTAAATACAGAAATCATTGGGATCAACAAACTCACTTAAGAAGCGAGGGATTAGAATTAAGTAGATTTCCAAGCCATGAAGATGTAATACACAGTACCACCTAGTGACAGAGTGCCGCTACAGTACGATGGGCAATTCCACCTTAAGAAGTCATTACTACAATGTGGTAACTGTTTGCCTGTGTGATCTACAATCCTCGTTCCCAGCTGTGTCGTGTGTAGTACTATGTTTGTCTAGCGTATTCAGCAACAGTGTAATCTTACAAGTATTGGCTCTTTCTCTGGCTGTATTTTCTCTTCCGTGCTCAAGTCAAGATACATAGTTTTATTGTTGAGTTGTGCCAAAGCAGAAGGAACACTGATCATGGGTGTATTTCTACAGCAATGTGTTTATTACACTCAGGCTGCAGGTTGCTTCCTGCACAAACCACCCGCTGAGTCATATGCCTGGAATTTCTCAGTGCATTGTGCAGAAAGGAAAAGGAAAAACACAAGATCCAGTGAGTAATGTACCCTCAGAGGGCATCTTAAGTGAAACAGAATACCACGGGCATGTTCCATTTGTGTGAATAATGCCAAAGAGCATTCTGATGGGGCTCTGTTCAAGTGAAAGCTTGTAACCTTTACCACTAATTTCTTTCCAAAGAACTGCCTATTGAAGACTAAATTGTGTGTTTATATGCGCTGGAAGCTGTGTGTGTCTTTGTCCTTTTTATTATTATTTTCACTATGCCTCTTTCTTTCTGACTTTTTAAACAGAGAAATGGGTGCCATGCAAAGGACACGTTTTTGGTTTGGCCAAATAGCACTTCGCACTGATGTGAGGGATTCAGGCTGGATTCTAGTCAGAGCTCTGGCTGAAGGTGAGGTTAAGTGAAGTGCCTTTAAGCTAAGGCCTGGTCTACACTAAAAAATTAGGCCAGTTAAATTATGTAGGTCCAAAGTACGAAAAATCCACACACACCCTCCCCCCCGAGTGGCGTCGGTAAGCCAACCTAAGTCCCTGTATAGACAGTGGTAGGTGGATGGAAGAATTCTTCTGTTGACCTAGCTACCACCTCTGGGAGAGGTGGATTACCTGTGTCGACAGGAGAACCCCTACCATTGGCATAGGCAATGTCGACGCTGAAGTGCTAAAACAGCACAGCTCCAGCGGTGACATGGTAGTTTTCTAAGGGTAGATGAGCCCTAAGAGTTCAAATGGGAGGAATCTCTATGTGATTTCCACCATATTCCAGCGCAAACACTAGCACCTATTCACACCACACTTCCGAATGTGAGCAGTTGACACTATCTGGGTTTGACTGTTCCTTGTAGTAAGGCTGCTTTATACTACTCTGGCAAACTCTTGGGTTGGAGTTCAGATGACTCCCCTTGTCTGGCTATGGGGGAGAGTCTGTAGAAATAATTCTGCTTCTCTCTGCCGGACCTGGAACCTGACACCCTTCTAAAGAGACAAGCAAAGCTGACTGTAGTGTTCTGCATGGAGTCTCACACAGCCTTACTAATGTTGTGGGGGAGGCAATATATTTTTTGGACCAACTTCTGTTGGGAAGAGAGACAGGCTTTCGAGCTTCTCCTTGTCTCTGTCATATCCTGGGACTGACATGGCTACAACAGCACTGCAAGCATTACTAGTATTGTAGCCTCTAGAGGCCCCAACAGACCAGGGGCCAGTTGTGCTGCACATTGTACAAATGCATAGAATGAGACAATTCCTGCCACAGACAGCTTACACCCTAACTATAGCAGACAGACAAAAGGCACCAGGGGAAACAGAGGCACAGAAAGGTGAAATGATTTGAGCAAGGTCGCACTGCAGGTCAATGACAAAACCAGGAGTTTCCTAAGACTATGTCTTATCCACATTGCCTCCCACAGTTTTTGCTCCCTTCCCACTCTGTGTTATCTCAATAGATGCAGCAGAAATCTGCACTGGCCTTTTTTATTGTATCTTGTTATAAAAGCCTACTTAACCGATACCGTATCCAGTGCCCAGTCTCCTTTGCTACAGGATATCTGTGCAATGCTTCCTGGGGTGCTTTAATATCTCTCAAACTGATGCATTGTCATTTATCCTTACAAGCTTGTATTCGATACCTGTGGCAATATTTGTATCCCAGCAACTTTGGAGCGTTTCTCCGCTGTTGTAAATTGGCATAGTTCCACAGACTTCAGTGCAGCTACTCCAACTAATGCCAGCTAGGATCAGGCCCAGATATGATCCATTTACTGCTTTCCCTTGATCCACTTAATTTACTAAGTGTTTATTTAAAAAAAAAGTCTTGCTCCTTTCATATTTCCCACAGTCCCTCGTACTGCATCCTATCTACACTGCGCACCTGTCCATGAGAAGTTCAGACAGCTGGGTAAACACAGCTTTACTGAATAGGACTCTCGCAATATAATCACAAGAAAATCTAAACAAGATAAAGGCCAACTACTGAGAATGGACACAATAATATCTTTACCAGGCGTGTCCCTCTCTTGCACTAGAAAAGTACAGCTTGAATGTGGCATAACAAAGGGCCATTTCATAAAAGGGCACTGAAGAATAGTGTTCCTGATAGACAGGCCTTCAGTCTCCTAGATGGAGCTGAGAAAAATCTCCTCTTACTTTTTTTCTGTTATACTGCCACCCCAAACCTCAAGACTTCACCATAGCAGCTGGTCTCTCTCCCGGCAAAGGGGACTGAAGAGGACTCTCTTTGGGAACCATCCACTCTATTGTTTAATCATCTTGGGAGAGCCCATAGTCTACTGAGAGAGATTTGGCATTCCCTTCTCGTGATTGTTCAGCATAGGCTGAATGTTCCGGGGCTAGTCACTGGTTTGACACTGGTGTTACTCCCGTGACCCCTGTGGAATTACTCCTGATTTACACTGGAGTGAAAGGACAATCAGGCAAGCTGCCTGCACTGATGTTAGGAGCTTTGGGGAGTTAGACATTGACTTGGGGATAATGGAATCTAACTGTCCCTGTGCTTGTGTAACGTGCACTCTCCTAACCCCTCAACATGAATGTTTAAAGTTGAGTGTGGCTTACTTTAACTTACACTTTTATACACCCTCCTGCTAGTTGCTCTTCCTGCTACATTCCTTTCTTCTGGACCTTTGGCATGTGAGTTACACCAGTTTAAACTCCCTTACCCATAGCAGCCCCAACTCATAGTTCCTCCACTTCTGTGTTTTGCAGAGGAACAGAATGAACTTTGTGTTCCCTGGATTCTTCCACCCAAACATTTGAGTGTCAGTCTCTCAGGCAGAGGAAACTAGAATCAGAGACAGAGAGGTCCTGCAGGGAAAAACACTAGGAAAAGCCAATCTCAACAGAGGCCTGAGGTTTATGTTCTGTTTTTGTTAAATTAAAAATGAAGGGAAACCTTGGGAAGGTGCTAAGTGTGGAGCCGACCCAGTATATCTTACCTTCTTGCAACCACACTAGGAGAAAGATGGAAGCAAAGTGAAGTCAGCTGAGAGGAAGGATCTGAAAACTAAATTCTACCCTGAGTTACACCAATATGAATCCAGAGTGACTCCACTGAGGTAGGGGAGTTAAATGAGAGCAGAATTTGGCCCTGGACATATGTTGCTGAACTGAGAGAGAGAACATTAACTGTCTCTAAATCTTTGAAGGAAGTAAACTCTAAGGAAGGAGGGAAATTACTGAGTATGGTACAAAGAGGTATGAAGTCAGCAGCTTCAAAGTAAGAGCAATTAAACTATGGAAGCCTCAGTCTTTGAGACATTTAAAGTCAGAGCAGACAAATCCTTGGAAACTAGATTATAAATCAGCAGTTCTCAAACTGTAGGTCGGGACCCCAGAGTGGGGCTGGCATTAAACTTGCTGGGGCCCAAGGCCCAAGTCAAAGCCTGAGCCCCATTGCCTGGGTGATGGGGCTCGGTTTTTGGCTTTGGCCCCCCTGCCCAAGGCACTGGGGCTCGAGCAGGCTCAGGCTTCGGTCCCCCATCCTGGGGTCGTGTAGTCATTTGTGTTGTCAAAAGTTGGTCGTGGTGCAATGAAGTTTGAGAACCCCTGTTATAATAATCCTTCAGTGATTAGGGGGCTGGAGCACATGATTTATGAGGAGAGGCTGAGGGAACTGGGATTGTTTAGTCTTCAGAAGAGAAGAATGAGGGGGGATTTGATAGCTGCTTTCAACTACTTCAAAGGGGGTTCCAAAGAGGATGGATCTAGACTGTTCTCAGTGGCACTGGATGACAGAACAAGGAGTAATGGTCTCAAGTTGCAGTGGTGGAAGTTTAGGTTGGATATTAGGAAAAACTTTTTCACTAGGAGGGTGGTGAAGCACTGGAATGGGTTAACTAGGGAGGTGGTGGAATCTCCTTCCTTAGAGGTTTTTAAGGTCAGGCTTGAGAAAGCCCTGGTTGGGATGATTTAGTTGGGGATTGGTCCTGCTTTGAGCAGGGGGGTTGGACTATATGACCCCCTGAGGTCCCTTCCAGCTCTGATATTCTATGATTTTATGATTCAAGGGTTGTAGGTAATCTGAAAGGTCTTTTCCATTTCTCAGGTATATGTTTGTGTGAACATGGTGGCTGGAGTTGATCTAGACAGCACTGTTTGTGGGTGCCTATCTGTCTACTCAGGCTGGGTCCCAGCTGAATGTAGACACTCCCTCTGACTCAGGCTCCCCATCAGCGCATGTGGGCCGGCAAGGAGCCTTGACCTCTGGGCTCCACAACAGCCCACTGGGCAAGCTGTGGGGGAACTGAACTGGCAGGCAACCCAACCAGAACACTAACGGGAATCCATCGGAACTCTGTCGGGATCAACCTGTCTCGGGGAAATGTTTCTATTCTGAGGAAATGGTCAATTCCAAGGAGAAATGTTTCTTTGGGATTTTTCCAACCAGCTTCACCAGGGCCAGTCAACACCGGCGAAACCTTTTTCCCTTTTTTCCCCTCCTCCAAAACAAAATTTTCACAAAATTTACCCAGTTTCAGGACATGTTTTGATTTTGAATGAAGGCATTTTCTGACAGAAAAATGTTCAGCTGGAGATTTCGCAGCTCCAATAATGGCTCCTTACAACAGCTGGCTGTATTGACAGCCTTAAATATAAACAGTCGATCTGGAAGGGGAAAACATGGGGCTGAATCTTTTACCACAGTGATGGATGTGTTAAAAATACCCAAATAAAGAGATTAGATTAGATTTACACAAATTAGTTTCTTCATCTCTGTGTGGGAGCTTGCTCTTTGCGTGGCCAGAGATCTCATTTTTTAAAGTGAAAGGCTTGTAATTTCAAAGCTGCAAGCTAAGGATGGTGTCTCAGTCATAAATCTGAATCCTTCATGCTAATGAGTTTGCAGAAAGAAGGGAAGTAGATAGGGCCAGGATTCATGAGACGTGGGTTCAGTCCTCCACACTGCCACCCACTTCCTGTGGGACTTTTGTGTCTATGTGCCTCAGTTCCCCCACTTTAAAATGGGGGCAATAAGGTTTCCCCTACCTCACAGAATAAAAAAGATTGTGAGCACCGCACATTGTGCTGATGGGCCCCTAGCTATCTAGATGCCATCGCCTTATTGTGTGACTTGCATGGGAATGTCTCTGCAAACAAGATTATGTCATGTTAATATGGGTGAAACGATGCTGACACCTTTCAGTATTAACACCAGTGGGTATTAAATGTTTCCAGGAGCCTGAGCTGGGTGCTGGTGAGCCAACCAAACAAAAAGTGCTGAGTGCTTCTCTCCTGGCACACTAGATCCCTGGGTGCCTGCTACCCATTGCCTCTCCCTTCAAAGGAAGGATCCCTTTCCTTGGGGAGCAGTCTTAACCCTGCTTCTGCCGTTATCCTCTTCCTGCATCTACACATTGTGCTTGCATGATCCACCTCCCCAAAATAAGGGGGCTGGAACACACGATCCTCTACAGACCATCCCTAAGTCATCATGGTTACCCTTCCCTTTGTGAGGGTCCCACCGAGTGCAGACAGGATGCCTGTAATTGGTGTGCAGGGTAACCTTGAGGGGAGAATGCAGACAAGGCATTCCAGTAGGAAGTCTTCCAGACTGCCTGCTAATTATTCCATATGGAAAGTGAACTGAGGGAGCAAATTGTGAAACATGAGGGCTGTCAGTGCTGGAGGGGGATTTGCATTAGGGTTGTCAAGCACTACCTGGTTTTCCTGTTGTTATTTATTTATTTGGCTACACGCTGTCGCTCTGTGAATAATTCGTAGTTTCCCTCTCGGCCACCTTTCTCCGTAATCAAGTAAAACACAAGGCCCCTGATGGACTGCTCCGTTAGACCTATCTGATGTTGGTGGGACTCCACTGATTTCAGTAGTTACATCAACATAAGTGAATGGACAATGAGACCCAAAGAGTCAGGGTCTGGCAGGTAGGACCTGATTCAAACCCTGCTGAAGACAGTATGAGAAGGGTGTGGGAGAGGGAGGTGGTCAATGAGTTTTGAATCAGGCCTTTAGAGAGAAACCTATGAGCTGGATTCTGGGCCTGATTCACTACTGTTACGTCAGTTTTACATCAGTGTGATGCCGCTGAAATCAATGAGGTTCTTGTATCGGAGAGCTGGAATAATGCAGTCATGAATCAAAGCCTCTGAACAACGCTAAACTGGTGTGCATCTAGCCTAACTGATTTAAACGATTTAAATATACCCCAGCATACCCAGAATCCAGTCCAGTGACAAGAATCCACTGGCACTTATTCTGATGCAAATCAGGAATAATTCAGCTGAATCTAATGGAGTCACACTGGTATAAGAAAGATGAGAGTCTGGTCACCTTCTCTTCCCTCACTAGTGTAACTCCATCGAAGCCAGCAGAGTAACTCCAGATTGAAACTGGTGTGAGAGTAGAATCAGGCTCCCTGTGTCTTGTTAAATTCTCTTTGGAACAAAATTCTGATACTTGGGCTGCTTCATTTCATTTTGATGTAAATGTCCTGAATTACAGATTCCACATGGCACTAGACAGAGACTATTTCTCCCCTATTCCTTCATGCTTTTCATTATTCTCTTACATATAACTCTAAGGGCGAGGCGCAGGGCCAGCGCTTCCATTTAGGCTACCTGGGGTGCCAGGATTTGGAAGGGCGGCAGACTGCTCCGGTGGACCTCCACAGGCGTGCCTGCGGAGGGTCCGCTGGTGCCGCAGCTTCGGTGGAGCATCCGCAGGCATGCCTGCAGCAGGTCCACCGGAGCTGCGGGACCAGCTGACCCTGTGCCTAGGGCGCCAAAAACCCTGCCGCTGCTCCTGGCGAGGCGAGGGTGGGAAAAAACATGACTTCAAACAAAGAGAAAACAATCTGTTACAGCTGAACAACTCCAGTTGTCCCATAAGCATCAGCTCCAGTTAAATCGGGATGGAACATAATACATGGCAGCTTCAAGATTACCTTAAAAAAAAAGTACTTCAAAACAGCCTCGGTGCACCAGTTCTTGTTGAAATCACATGCACCCTTAGAGGAAAATATGTTCCCTAGCCATACGTGCTATGTAAAAAAACACCCACAAAACAAAAAACCTAAAAGGTTTCTATAAAAGAGGAACTAACTGCCAATCTCCTTGCAGTAGACTTTACTTTTATTTGATATGTCGGGGGCAGGGGGTTTGGGGGAGGGTGCAGGGGGAAGGAATGTTGTTATTTAGGACATTTGGTTTTATGCCAAGAAGTAAATTCCCTTTCCTAGTGGAAAAGGTGCCAATTCAAATATTTGAACCAAAGGGGTTGATTTCTCATTGACTGGGATTTATAGTTTGCTGGCACATTGTAACAGAGCTAGGCAAGCAAAGGTTACGCAGCCAGTCATTATTAGATTCGGAATTATTATGGATTTTGATTTCATTCAGAAGGGATAGACACACAATTCCAGGATTTAAGAGTGAATCAAACTGTTAGAACCTGTAAACATGGTTGCCAGTCAATATACCAGTGTAACTGACTATAGGATTAGACCCTGTACATATTCAATACGGCTCTTAAGGTGTGTGAGTACTCCAAGAAGTGAATCTACAATGAGGGCATATTGGGCTTACTTCCTTATGTCTGATGCAAAGCCCAGCAAAGATAGTGGGAGTCTTACTTTACACTCTCGCCGACTGTTCTGTGGATAATTATAAATCTCTAGTCTCTAGAGGCTGGTGTGGTAGTGCCTTAAAAAAAAAAAAAAGCATCATCGAAAAAAAGTGTCAATGTTCCATCAGCTGTCACTTCTGCAGTGTTATTCTGACTGCATCCCTTATGCCAGCAATGTCCAACAGCAAAAGCTCTAGTAGTAACGCTGTAGTAACGAACCCTCCTATAAGCTGTAATGTTTGGACCATTACTGTTGGCTGCCGGCACATTATTTGATAACAGATGCTTTGAAATAGTTTGTTTGAAACATGGCTAACAAGGGTAAACAATACAACCGTATTTTCCCCTCCCATGAGGCAGACACATTACGAAGGAAATTGGATCATCTCAGTGTATTCTTTGGATGAGGAAAGATGGAGCGTAGTAAATACGCCACAGATTTCAGAGGAGAGGGCTCTTACACTGACTCTGGCTTTACTCTTCCCAGAGCAGCAGGCAGTTGCTATAAAAACTGCTCAGTGAGGTAGGCAGCATTCGCATTCCCATCCTGCTGTGGCTCTCTTAGCATGCAAACCCCCAACTGCTGGGCTTTTTTCTTATTCGTACCTCCCAGTCAGACAATCTTTCAATGGGAGGTGGCCTCTCAAAGCAGACTTTGTTAACGACCTTTGTGTGAAGCAGCTCTTTCAACACCTGGCCTAGCAGGACTGACATGCCTGATATTGGTCTATCAGATCTCACCCTATGAAGAGCTCACAGAGGACCCCACCTCTCCCATCCATCTCTTGGTCTGTGTTTCGTGTACTGCATGCTGGGTAATAGAATGAGAGGACTCTGTGCTTGTAAAAGTAAATGGGCTCTTCATC
Source organism: Gopherus evgoodei (assembly GCF_007399415.2). NCBI lineage: Eukaryota > Metazoa > Chordata > Testudines > Testudinidae > Gopherus > Gopherus evgoodei. The sequence goes on from NC_044322.1 coordinate 352,165,601, forward strand.
AAGAGAACAGCTTACAGAGATCCTGCAACTGCAGCTAGCATTCCAGCCATGTGCACACAGACTGCCTTCCCGGTGCCTCCCCAAACCCTTCCATCCTGAAACTTGTTTTCCTTCCTTCCAAGCTCCGTGCAGGTTGAAACAGTCTATGGGCAGACAGAGCAGTGGGAGGGAGAGGCAAAAAAAGGGGGATGCAAACTGAGGGAACCCTGAAGAAGTATTTCCTACTCTGAACTGGTTTTCAGTCCCTGCCTTCCATGCAGTGCCCCAGTAGCCATACTGTCTTTGAATGGCTGCCCTACGCTGTGCTCTGTGAGCAGAGGGCTAATGCTGCCTCTGTGGACATTGCTCCCTACAGAGCATTCTGTAGTTTTTGGTAGGGAGCACTGCTTAGTGTGGTTCCTTTCCTCCTGGCCCCGTCCACTTTTTCTGCATAGTCCAGAGGCCACACAGATTTGCAAGGGCAGAAAGGTGGATAAGCCGAGAGGAGAAGGCACAACTCAGTGAGCCACTTCTCTCCTCTGACTTCAAGGGCTTGAGTCCCTTTGTTTTAAAACTCTGAATGATGTGGCTGGGGATTCCTTACAGTGTTTATTTTAATAGGGAGATATATCAATCTCAGAAATAGAAGGGACCCCGAAAGGTCATCCAGTCCAGCTCTCTGCCTTCACTAGCAGGACAAAGTACTGCTTTTACCCCAGATCCCTAAGTGGCCCCCTCAAGGACTGAGCTCACAACCCTTGGTTTAGCAGGCCAATGCTCAAACCATTGAGCTATTCCTCCCCCCTGGTTTTGGCCTGCCATTTGAACGGTGCTCTGCTGCTGGCTGCTTGCTGTAGAGCTGGAGTGGACTTGCCTTTACTATGTTTGTGTGTTGCCTCAGTATTACTCCCAAAATCAGAGGCCCAGGGGGTTATCCCTGCTACCCCTTGCCACTGCCAGATTCTCTTCAGCCGTTTGTGCTTTGTTAGATGACTCCAATGCTGGGATATTATTCCACAGTCGAACACACCTCACCACCAAGCCTTGGTCTGAAATTCTGCTTCAGGGTGAAAGTGTCCAAGGCCCTAGTGCCCAGTGCAAGATGCCCACGGGTCTGTATTGTCTCAACACTGCTGAAGCACTATGCTGGCGCTGTGCAGGACTCCACCAGCTGAGGCTCTCCACAGGATCAGCACTCCACAGCACGCCCTTCAGAGTTAGCCAAACGGAGGCAGAGCCCCACATGGAGAACAGTCGTGGGGCAGAGCCATGGGATTTACCATTATGTATGTCCAGGGGCCTTACTGCCTTGTCCAAGTAGATCAGAGGAGCTGTGACCACTGTTCCAGCCATAGGCTGATGTCCTGAAATGCAACTGCTAGAATCAGGGTGCCTCACTCAGTGTCTGAGCATCAGGGTAAGAGTAAATGAGCCTCAATTTGCAGCCTTGCAGCCTGAGTTGCTTGCGAGATGCCTTGTATCTCGGGCAAGAGGTAACTTGGAGAAACAAACCCATCCATGTGAATGACTGCAGAGTGTTTCACAGGGGATGTTTTATATTTGTGGTATTTCGATTGCTTTGGGCTCTGCTGTCTTCAGGAGAGGAAGAGAGTTTGGGTTCCCTTACTTCCTAGCAATGATCTGTAATTAAATATAAATGCCACACTTCACTTGCAGGCAACCAAAGGCCTTTTCAGACTCTACTGCGGGTTAGCCACGACCTTCAGGAAAACAGTGTGTGTGGAAAAATAGGGACATTCGCTGCTCTTTGTCATCATGTTAAGTAATAGCCCTGCCAAGTACGGTAAATACTCTGAGGTCCAAAAAACCATGGAGCATGTGTTTTAATATTTGCTAGCACAAAATTTGCATCTGGTGAGGGTTAGATTCCTTATAGGGGACATCTAGAATGACTACTCTCAGTTATCATTGTACTCTGAGTGCATTTTTCCTCAGACCTGCTCATATCTAGGCATGCCATTACCAAGGGAGGACCTGCTCAGCATTAGCCTTATTATTAAATAGCAAATCAATCCTGCTATGCAGAGTGCAATCCACTTATTGCTAGTCATTACTCTAGACTGATGAAGTCATAAACAAATGAGTGCGCTGGAAGTATTTAACATTTCACACCCACTGTACCAAACCTGACCCTTCCCCTCAAATCAGGAACTGTTTTTGGATCCATCCTACTCTCAATGATTGGGGCTTGGCGGTTTTTTAGCCCCGATCCTGCAGGTGTACCTCTGCAGTCTCTGGGGCTCTGTGCAGGTGCAGACAATAGGGGTAAATAGAGCTTACTTGCTTTTGTTTCCAGGGCGACGCAGCATGGGTTAGTGGTCAAAGAATGGCATTCAGGACTCCCCAGTCCTCTTCCTGCTTCTGCTGTTGACTTGTTGCAGGGGAAAGAACTTACAGCCTGATTTTCAGAACGGCTGAACACCCACAAATCCATCTGAAGACAGCCAGAGTTGCAGGCACCTAGCACATTTAGGGTTGCCAACTTCCTAATATTTAAAAAACAGACATTCCAGCAGGAGTGCTGGAACCTCCCCCACCCCACATCTTCCCCTCCTCAAGGCTTCACCCCTGTTCACTCCTCTTCCCTCCTCTCACTATCACTCACTGCTTTTCCCCTCTCCCACCCCACCTGGGAAGCCAGGGCTGGGAGCTGCCTGATGCAGGTGGAAGGCGGCCCCAGCTGAGTAGGGCCTGCCACGGGGTGATAACTCAGCACCTCCCCTCCTTCCCAGCCCACAGTAACCGGACTTTGGGTGTCCGGTCAGTAGATTCTGTCAGGTCCCCTTTTCAATCAGAATTTCCAGTTGAAAACTGGACACCTGGCAACCCTAAACTGGAAAGTCAGTCCCTTGCCATGCTTTCTTTGTGTCTGTTCCCTTGTGGGCACAGCGATGCTGACCTCCTAACATAGGGGTGCAGGGAGATTTATTATAGTAAAGTTTGCAGTGTCGTTCCTGGTGCCCAGCCTTGTTCACCTATCGATATTTCCACCCCATCTCCTGTTTGTTGATGTTTATTTATAGAACCTGCTTTTCAATCTATTTAGATTGCATTGTCAAGAAATAAAGCAGGGCCTGCACCTTATAATATACAGGCACCTAGTTACTCATTACCTCATTAGCACAAGGATGTATGAACAGCCGAACAGGTAAAATGATACTCTGCTGTAATATAAACAAACTCCCTACTAAACCAACCCATTGAAAAAGCATTCTCCTACAGTGGGCTGGCAGACTCTCTTTTACTTCTACTTTAAAGAACATTTTGAAACATAACTGCTCATTAAGATCATTTTAAAATGTCCAATGGACATTTTAATCAGTCTAGGAGCAAGTGCTGCATACACAAATGCATAACGTCTCCCTTAGCATTAGCATGCAAAGAGCTGTCACTCTCGGAGTGCACTCCAGCAAGCTGGTTCTCCGGTCCCAACAAAAATAATGTACATAACTATATCTGTGTATGTGGCACTCTGAGCTAATACGATGCTCTTGTAGCAGTCAAATGGAGGGTTATATGACTCTTGTTAAAAAGTCCTCCTTATTCACTGCTGCTGCTAGTGAGTGAGTCAAACAGACATTTAAAACATTTCACCACGATTTATATAACTTTGTACTGAATCACTTGGCAGCTCAGAAATGAGTTTTCTTCAGTAGCTTTCTAAAATAATCCATTTTGCCCCACAGTCTATGGAACAGTCACATTTCTGCTTTTTACAAAGTTGATCTTCATCGTTTTGTTTAGAAGGGAATAAAAAGTGTCTGGAAATAGGGCCCAACACACTTGGGATGTTTCACAGGGTTTGAGGCAGAGGTGGGGGCAGAGGGAGGTTGTTGGTTGGTTGTTTTTGTTCGTTTTCCTGAAAACCTTAGTAAATTAGCAACAAAAAAGCATCAACCTGAATTCCTAGATGTTCAGATTTCACAGCACAGCCCTAACAAATAGTTTCTTGGAAGCCTGACACCGAAATCTGCTTCCTTGGTGCATAGTTTACCCTCTATCGTATGTATATAGCAGTTTATTTTAGGGCTGTTCATTGCATGCTGGTCAGCACTGGATGCTTATTTGAGGCTCATCTGGAATATCTAGAGCTTTCAACCTCCAGCTCTGCAATCCTCCGTTCCTCTGCTCCCCTCTCAAAAACCTAGCTTCCCACCTTATCTTTTATGGCCTCCTAAGGTGGATCCCAGCAGCCCTCTGTCCCTCTTCTGCATCTCTAGGAGATGAGCAATAGATGTTCTCCCCTTCCAGTGTCGGTTTCTGAGGAGCAGAGGCAGGTGCAGCCAATAGGCCTGGTCCTCTTCCCAAATCACCCTGCTGGCACTGAGTGTGGCCTGGCCTCCAGTGCTTCTGGAACAGGACCCAGAACTCTGCATTGCTGCATGCTGACCCGCTAACAGGATGCACTACGGCACAGTGAATTCTTCACTGATACCCATTCTACAGTCCCTGTGCTGATTCCCAAATGAAAACCCATTGCTGCTCTGCAGAAACTCTTAGTATCGGTCTTTCGCTTCACCTGCTTCTGCATTGCTAGTGACATGTGCCATATGGATGGCTTAGGTTAAAGCAGGTGAATGGGTGTCAGAAGAGCAGGATTCTAGTCCAAGCAACCCCATTAACTTCTTGTATGACCTTGGGCAAGTCACTTATCTCTCAGTGCCTCACCTTTCCCCTTTATAAAATAGGGACATTAATACTTTATGGCCCCTTGGGGGCGGGGGGGTAAGATTTAATTTGTCAATGTACAAAGTAGTTTGAGATAGATGGAAAGTACCATATACCAGTATGGGCAGTAACTAAAATTCTTTATTGTGCCTTGAGAGTTCAAGTCACAGAGGAAAAGTGTCTTTGCCTGATCAATAAAAACCGAAAGGGTCAGATTCTCAGCTGGTGTAAATCAGCATAACTCCATTGACATAAATGGAGCTCCACCGATTATACACCAGCTGAGAATCTGGCCCCATTTGCTCTTAGTGGATGTTTTGTTTGTGACTTAACTTCCACGGGTCATGAACAGGAGTAAGATCTCCAAGGGGAGAAGTGGACAAAGCTTTACAGAACAGCTTGTTGTATCTGGAATGCCAATGGCTGGAAATAAACACGCACAGACACCACGTACAGTGCACACCATTTAAAAAGTAGTCATTAGCCAACTGTTCTCAGACCAGGGCACTAGAGAGACACCACAGTTATTTCCTGCTTTAAGTCTAGGGCAACTCTGCGTTTCCCCCATAACAACAATGTGGCATCTGTTGGAAGATGACTTTTTAATGGCGACCACTGGACGCCTGCGTTAGATTTACAATCGTGTTAATTAGCTTCACTGAATTGGAAATCAATTATCTAGAGTGACAACATGACCCAAAAGTATAGTGGAGACAAACACCGAGTGAGCAATAAGCTATGCTGCCATCTGATGATGAAACTGGAACTTATTATTTAATGTTGAAATAGACCATATTTGCATGCAAATATCTCATAAAATAGTTTTTTTTAAAAAGACAAAAGCGGAAAACCAGCAATTGTGACTTACGGGAAGAATTGTATGTAAATAGGATGTCCCGAGTTATCGGGGCCTTTACATTTTGCCTTGTGTTTAAAACACATTTATTTTAAAGCACAAAGCGTTTACTCAGTTCAGTTCACCTCAGAGTTATGTGACTTTACACCAGCTGGGTATCTAGCCAGGTATTCTTAATTCTCTAATCTGAATCACCGCTCTGCTATTGCTGAAGTCCTTCAATCTGGAGCTCCCTGGCTGTGCTAGGAAATTACCCTTTTTTGTTTTAAATCTCAGCTTCGGTTGTGTTTGTGTTTACGGGTGGCTTGTTCTCTGGGCTGGGAGCATCGATGCTGGTGGGACACAACACATACTTTGTTATCCAGTCCTAATGGCCAGACAGTGCCAGAATATGAACTGCAAACCACCGCTGCTCTTGTCTTATCCCCGGGCTGCTCCTGTTAATTTATTGGCATTGTAATTATATTAGTTGGTGAAGTGCTTTGGGACACTTGGCATGAATAGTGCTTTACAAGTGTAATATGTTGCTGTTGCTGCTCAAAATGCTGCAAAAAGGCACTTACGCTATAAATTTAATCAACAGACAACAGTGCTGTTACTGATCGCAGCCCGTGCGTTGGATCGTTAGCGTTGGAGACACATATCCCTCTCCGCTGTCCCTCATTAGGATTGCCCATCACTTCAGATCTAAATTTGCCTCCATACCACATGTACCTGCTGCCTTTCCACTTTTTTTCCTAATTGATATCAGTACTGCTGATTTGTAGGACCAAAGCTGTAGAGAATACACTTCATGTTTGTGTCGCTCTGCCTAGCCGCCCCTTTGTCACCTACCACTGGTTTTCACACTTCATTCCATGCCACCCCGTATGTCAGGAACAATCCCTATCTCTTCCTCCTTCAAACCCCCTGCAAAAACCACGTACCTTTCTTCTACAGAATTGCTGTCCCACTTTGAAACTGGACCACCCAGGCCAGCTTCTCAATCTGGAAATAGTTTTTTCTGTGTTTACAAGGCACAATCTGGAGGGAGAGCATTACTTAACAACTCTTTTTTCTCCAGCGGAGAAGCAGCCGCTGTCTCTTTCACCTCATTAACTGCTGACTTTATCAACCTCCCTTTTGTTTGTTTCCCATTTCTTTCCATCTCCACTTTATTTAAAGTCAGGCAGCTGAACTTTCTGAACCCACTAGTGTGTCATGAAACTATGACTTGTGAAGACCACCTGAGCACTGATTGCTATTAGTATAAAATGGTCTTTTGAAAACGCTGAACACTGGCATGGGGCTTTCTAAATTGGATTATTATACACTAGGCCAGTGGTTCCCAACGTGGTACCCGCGGGTGCCATGGTGCCCGCCGGGGCATGTATGTGTGCCTGCCTCTTGACGAGGTGTGAAAAGTAGTGCCACCGCCCCGCTCCTGCCGGGGACAGATGTTCTCTGTCTCTGGCAGGCGCGGGGCCGCAACTTCTCTCCAGCTTCTCTCCGCGCTACCCGGCGCAAACTGGTCTCATTTTCGTTCGTCAGAACGACCTACCAGGTTTAGTACTATTATGGTAGTGCAGATGTAGGCTGTCTCATGCATGTGCTGTTGGTTCCAACCTCTCGTCACTTGTGTATCGTCGCTCTTTTTTTGCTTGTTCCTGCACATGCAGTGGGATGTCATGACCAGTGTTTCCGTATATTATGTGAGTATTCTTCCACTGCGCTGATACTGCTGTTTTCTCATGCTTTGTAATTTTATTATTTTTTTTAACATTTTGTCCCCAAATGAGTGATTCAAATACAATACAACATACATATTATTTCAATGCAGAGTGGGAAGAATCCTATTGTTTTATTGAAAATAAAGGGAAATGTGTTTGTTTATTGTGCAGTGGTACTGTTGCAGTGCCAAAAAAACATAATGTCAAACGCCATTTCCAAACTAATCACGGCTCTTTTGACATTAGCCATCCACTTAAATCTGAGTTGAGAAGGGTTTGATTTGAGTTGATTAATTTTCTTCTATCTGCCCAGCAATCTGTTTTCACTAGTCAAGTTGTAAAGTCTAAAAGTGCTACTATTGCTTCCTTTAAAATTGCTCATCTGTTCACAAAGAAGTAAAAAACCTTTCAAGATGGTGAATTGTTGAAGGAAGCATTTTTGACTGGTGCTGATTGCCTGTTTCAAGGATTTCCTAAGCGTGAGATTTTGTCAGCAATACAAGGCTTGCAGTTATCAGACAACACAGTTGCAAACTCAACTGAACGATGACTTGGAAATATGTGACTGGTTTTCACTGCAGTTCAATGAGTCGACAGATATATCGGATACAGCCCTGTTGGCAGTTATGGTGAGGATGGTATTTAGTGACTTCAACGTAAAAGAAAAGTTACTAAAAGTATTGCCTATGAAAGGGTGAGGACATCAATAATTTATTCAAATCATACGCAACATCAATTAGTATGCCACTACACAAGCTGTCTGCGATCACTACTGATGGGGCACCAGCAATGATGGGCAGTGCCAATGTATTCATTGCACTCTACAAGAAGAATGAATCCTTTCCAAACTTTGTCTTATCATTGCATTATCCACCAAGAAGCTTTGTGCATCGAAGTTCTTTCAACACGTCATGAATGTCGTTATTAAAATAATTAACTCTATTCAAGTGAAACCTTTGCAACACCAACTTTTTAAGGCCCTGTTGGAAGATATTGATGATAAACAATCTGATCTTATCTTGCACACAGAAGTACGATGGCTGAGCAAAGGTAAAGTTCTTGCATGTTTTTTAAGCCTAACTGAATAGATCAAAGAATTTCTGAAGTCCCCAAATCAGAACTTCGAGCAACTAGAAGACTCCAGCTGGTTAATGGACTTGGCTTTTCTTGCTGACATCACTGACAAATTGAACATCTTCAATCTTGAGCTCCAGGGAAAAGACAAACATGTGGCTCAAATCATAGGTTCTGTAAAATCATTCAAAGCAAAACTGGTCTTGTGGATGTCAGATATGAAGATGAAGTCTCTCAAACATTTCCAAAGTATGAAGAAAATGGTATGTGACAGTGATTTTTAACCTATCACCATTTGTTTTCCACATTCAATCACTTCTGGAACAATTTGAAAAGAGATTTCAACAGTTTACCATCATTGAGCCTGTAGTTGCCTTTCTTGTGAATCCTTTTACTTGCCAAATAGAGTTAACAGAAATGGCTACATCAATTGCGAGTCTCATTCAAGAAAGAACAGAAGAAGCGGAATTGGAGATTTTGGACCTTCAAAATGATATTGTTCTAAAATCCTGCACAACAGATGAAAACTTTTGGAATCTGGTTGACTGAAAAAAGTTTCCTGCCTTAAAAAATGTAGCATACAAAATAAAATCTTATTTCGGTTCCACTTATCTATGCAAAGTTCTGTTTTCAACAGTGAACATCATAAAATCAAAATACAGATCTCAGCTTACAGATCCCCATCTTGATGATTGCTTACGAACGGGAATATCATCCTACTCTCCCAACTACGAAAAATTGGCTGAAGAAATGCAGTGCCAAAAATCACACTGACTTTATTAGAAAAACCACGTGAATTAATGATACCTATTTTCCATTAAGTGCTGATGAGCGTGTATGATTAACTTGTGTTTAATTTTTTTCATATTTGTTTGTTTGTTTATTGAAATCCAGATACAAGTAACAATACAAAGAATATTTTTAATTAACCATAACTGGCTATCTATGTTAAAGTAAGAATAATAAATATATCTGGACCAACAGTTCAACAATGTTTTACTTTTTTAAAATAAATAAAATGAAAACTGTTTATGATATTTATTTTGTAAAAACTCCTTAATTTTTCCTACAGGTAGATAAAAAAGAGAAAATTCACATGGTAAGGTGAAAGAGTAATTGCCAAATAATTTAATTAATACTTTTTACATGTAAAATTACCCTTTTTATCTTATGGATTCATATATTATGTAATATTAAATATGATGCTTTTTGTATTATTTAATGTACAAATGCAAAATAAGCCTTGAAAAATTGTTAGCGCCCGCCACACTCTTCTGAAAACATGTATGTGCTACTGGCCACAAAAAAGTTGGGGACCACTGCACTAGGCAATAAAGTGCTTAAAAAGCAACATGATAAATAATCTTAAAGCATCTGTGACAAAGGAAAACATGCTCCATTTTCATTTCAGTGTAACACTGTTGCAAAAAACAAACAATCTGGGATTTATTAGCAGGAGTGTTCTCAGCAAGACACAAGAAGTAAATTGTTCCACTCTACTCTGCACTGATTAGGCCTTAACTGGCATATTGTGTCCAGATCTGGGAGCCCCATTTCAGGAAAGATGTGGACAAGCTGGAGAAAGTCCAGAGAAGAGCAACAAAAATGATGAAAGGTCTAGAAAGCATCCAGTGAAGAAAGATTGGAAAACTTGTGTGTGTTTAGTCTGGAGAAGAGAAGAGTGGGGACGTGATAACCATTTTCAAGTACAGAAAAGGTTGTTACAAGAAGGAGGGAGAAAAATTGTTCTCTGAGGACAGGACAAGAAGCAATGGGCTTAAATTGCAGCATAGGCAGTTTAAGTTGGACATTAGGAAAAGTTTCCTAACTATCAGAGTGGTTAAGCACTGGAATAAATTCCCTAGGGAGGTCGTGGAATCTCCATCTGTCACGGAGTGTGGGGGAGTCCGGCCCTGCACCCCTCTTCCTGGGACCCACAGTGACTCTCAGCCAGCCAGTAAAACAGAAGGTTTATTGGACAACAGGAACACAGGTTACAGCAGAGCTTGCAGGCACAGTCAGGACCCCTCCATCGAGTCCTTCTGGGCTTTCAGGGTGCTTGGATCCTAGCTAGGATACCCTGAATTCCGCCCACACAGCCCCAAGCCCAAACTCAAACAGCTTCCCTGCCACTCCCTTCCTTTGTCCCCCTTCCCGGGCAAAGGTGTTGACCCTTCCCCTCCCTTACCTAGCTCAGGTTACAGGCTCCGGTATCGTCCATCCCCTAAAGTCCTCCCCTGCTCTCCCATTCCCCACACAGACAGCCCCTACTCCATCACATCTCTCCCCCCTTCGAGACTGAACTGAGCGGGGTCACTCTACCCAGTGACCTGGGGAAGTTCAGGGCCCCCTCTCCGAGACAACGCGTCCGCTATCAGGTTGGCACTTCCCTTCATATGGACCATGTCCATGTCATAGTCCTGCAGGAGCAGGCTCCACCTCAGGAGCTTGGCGTTGGCTCCTTTCATCTGGTGCAGCCAGGTCAGGGGAGAGTGGTCGGTGTACACAGTGAAGTGTCACCCAAAGAGATATGGCTCTAGCTTCTTAAGGGCCCACACCATGGCCAGGCATTCCTTCTCGATGGCCGCGTAGTTTTGCTCCCGGGGTAGCAGCTTCTTACTCAGGTACACGATGGGGTGTCTCTCCCTCTTTTCATCCTCCTGCATTAACACCGCCCCCAGTCCCGTGTCTGAGGCGTCGGTGAGCACATAAAGGGTTTGTCAAAATCTGGGTTTGCCAGAACTGGGCCACTAACCAGAGCCTCCTTCAGTGCCCGGAAAGCCTCCTGGCACTGCTCAGTCCAGATCACCTTGTCTGGCTTCCCCTTTTTGCACAGATCAGTGATGGGGGCGGCTATGGCACTAAAGTGGAGCACGAACCTTCAATAGTACCCTGCCATCCCAATAAAGGCCTGGACCTGCTTTTTGGTTTGGGGAGCAGGCCAGTCTCTGATCACCTCCACCTTGGCTGGTTCCGGCTTCAGGCAGCTGCTCCCCACCCGATAGCCCAGGTAAGATACTTCAGCCATCCCCACTTTGCACTTCTCAGCCTTTACGGTTAACCCAGCCTTTCGGAGTGGGTCCAGGACTTGTTTAACCTGGGACACGTGGTCCTCCCAGGTCTGGCTGAAGATGCAGATGTCGTCAATATATGCCATGGCAAAACTCTCCATCCCCCTCAGAAGCTGATCCACTAGGCTGGATGGTCAAGGTGGCCGGCGCTTCCTTGAGGCCGAAGGGCAGGGTCAGAAACTCGTAGAGCCCCAGAGGGGTGATAAAGGCCGATTTCAGCCTGGCATCTGCGTCTAGCGGCACTTGCCAGTAGCCCTTTGTAAGATCCATAGTGGTGAGGTACCGAGCACCTCCCAGCTTGTCTAGGAGCTCGTCAGGCCTGGGCATGGGATAGGCATCAGATACAGTAATGGCATTGAGCTTTCGATAGTCCACACAGAACCGGATTGACCCATCCTTGTTGGGGACCAGCACCACTGGCGAGGCCCAAGGGCTGGAAGACGGCTGGATCACCCCCAAAGCCAGCATGTCCCTGACCTCTCTTTCTAGATCCTGGGCAGTTCTACCTGTGACCCGAAAAGGGGAGCATCTTATAGGGGGATGTGACCCGGTCTCCACCCTGTGGACAATCAAATTAGTACGTCCAGGCTGGTTGGAAAACAGCTGTCAGTATAGATGCAGCACCCCTCTGATCTCAGCGTGCTGGCCCGGGGTCAGCTGATCAGAGAGGGGAATCGCCTCCAGGGGGGAACCAGCTTTTGTCCCAGGGAATAGATCCACTAAGGGGTCATCTCCCTGCCCCTCCCAATGTCCACACACGGCCAACACCACATTCCCCCGTCATAGTATGGTTTCATCATGTTCACATGGTACACCCGACGGTGATGTGCCCGGTTTGACAGCTCCACCACATAGTTTACCTCATTCAGTTGCTTGATAACCTTGAAGGGCCCTTCCCAGGCAGCCTGGAGTTTTTTTCTCCTCACGGGGATGAGAACCATCACCTGATCCCTGGTGGCGAAGGCATGGGCCCGTGCCGTGCAGTCATACCAGACCTTCTGCCTCCTCTGGGCTCGGGCCAGATTCTCCCTGACCAGGTCCATGAGCTCGGCCAGTCTTTCCCGGAAGGTCAGGACATACTCCACCACTGACTCTCCTTCGGGAGCGGCCTTCCCCTCCCATTCATCCCTCATCAGGTCTAGGGGCCCCCTTACCCGCCTTCCATACAACAGTTCGAAAGGTGAAAACCCGGTAGATTCCTGGGGCACCTCCCTGTACGCGAACAGCAAGTGAGGTAAGTACTTGTCCCAATCCTGCGGGTGCTGGTTCATAAATGTTTTTAGCATCATCTTCAGCGTCCCGTTGAACCTTTTCACCAGCCCGTTGGACTGGGGGTGATACGCTGAGGCCCAGTTGTGATGGACCCCACATTTCTGCCATAAGGACCGGAGCAGGGCCGACATGAAGTTGGACCCCTGATCCGTTAAGACCTCCTTGGGGAACCCCACCCGGCTGAAAATTGTCAGCAGCGCATCTGCCACTGTGTCTGCTTCGATAGAGGACAAGGCCACCACCTCGGGGTAGCGAGTGGCAAAATCCACCACCACCAGGATGTATTTCTTCCCTGACCGGGTCGTCTTGCTGAGGGGTCCCACTATGTCCATGGCCACCTTCTAGAAAGGTTCTTCTATGACGGGTAAAGGCCTCAAAGCCGCTTTCCCCTTGTCCCGGGCCTTCCCCACCCTCTGGCAGGGGTCACAGGATTGGCAATACTGTCGGACCTGGGTAAAGACCCCAGGCCAGTAAAAGTTCTGTAGCAGCCTCTGCCTGGTGCGCCGGATTCCCTGGTGCCCTGCGAGAGGGATGTCATGGGCCAGGTACAGCATCTTGTGGCGAAACTTCTGGGGGACCACCAGCTGCCTCCTGATCCCCCATGACTCTACTTCCCCTGGGGGAGCCCATTCTCGGAACAGGAACACCTTCTCCCACAGGAACCTCTCCTTGCAACCTCTCCTCGTGGTCTGTACCGCACTAAGGTCAGCCCAGTTCCTGGGCTTCCGCAAGGAGGGATCTTTCTGCAACTCGGCCTGGAACTCAGCAGCTGGGACAGGAATGGGAACCAGCTCTCTCTTGCTGGCTGGGTCTGAGGCCGCAGCCTCTCTGAACCGTGCCCCTGGGCTTTCCCTGCCCCCTGGGTTAGGGTCCTGCACCTCGGGTCGAGTACCTTCCCCATTGTCAGGGTGCAGTGCCCTTTGCCGACTGACTACGAGTCATGACCAGAGCACTCTGGGTGTTACTAGGCCAGTCCTCGAGGTCCCCTCCCATTAACACGTCCGTGGGCAAATATGGGTGTACCCCCACATCCTTGGGGCCCTCCTTGGCCCCCCACTTCAGGTGTACCCTAGCCATGGGCACCTTGAATGGGGTCCCGCCCACGCCCATCAGGGTCAGGTAGGTGTCTGGCACCATCCAATCTGAGGCCATGACCTTGGGCCGGGCCAGCATCACCTCTGCGCCCGTGTCCCAGTACCCAGTGACCTTCCTCCCATCTACCTCCAGGGAAACAATGCACTCTTTCCGGAGGGGCAGCCCCGCGCCCACCCGGTAAACCAAAAACCCAGAGCCTGGAGCATCCAGCCCCCCAGAGGAGCTGACCTGGGGACCTCCTCCCTCCTTCACAGGTGGTATGTTGCCAGCCCCTCTTTCCTGGGAATGTAGCCCCTCCTCCGATTGGGTTTTTACCCAGTCCACCCTCTGCGGGTTGGGTCTGCTTGGTCTGTCCCTGAGCTTGGGGCACTGGGCCCGTATGTGGCCTCGTTGGCCACAGCGATAGCAGCCCAAGTCTCGTGGGTCCCCTTGAGTGGGTTGGAGGGACCTGACGCTGGATGTTCCCCTTTTGGGGGGGTTCTCCATAGGCCCCCTTTGAGGGAGGTCCCATGATGACTCTCTCTCTGCGTTGAGGCAGGCCTGCTCCATCGAGACTCCTCCCTGCCATCCCCTGCCCGACTGTCCACAAATTGGTCAGCCAGCTGGCCTGCGTGCTGCGGGTTCTCCAGCTTCTGGTCCATCAACCACAGCCTCAAGTCGGACAGGCACTGCTCATACAGGTGCTCCAGTATGAATAGGTCAAGCAGGTCCTCTTTAGTTTGGGCTCCAGCTGTCCACTTGCGGGCATACCCCTGCGCCTGGTTGACCAGTTGTAGGTATGTGACCTCACGGGTTTTACGCTGGCTCCGGAACCTTTTCTGGTACATCTCAGGAGTCAGCCCAAACTCGCGGAGCAGGGCCTGTTTGAACAGTTCGTAGTCCCCTGCCTCCGCCCCTTTCAGTCGGCTGTACACCTCCACGGCTGTGGAGTCCAGTAAGGGGGTGAGAACTGCGATCCTGTCTGCAGGGTCAACCCTGTGCAGCTCGCAGGCATTCTCAAAGGCCGTCAGGAAGGTATCTATGTCCTCCCCCTCCTTACGCCGGGGCAGCAAGTGCTTATCAAAGCTCTTTGTAGGCTTGGGTCCTCCCTCACTCACCGCAGCCGGGGCCTCACTGCTCCTCAGCTGGGCCAGGTCCAGCTCATGTTTACGCTGTTTCTCCTTCTCCTCCCACTCATGTTTACGTTGTTTCGCCTTCTCCTCCAGCTCTTTCCTCTTTAACTCGAGCTCCTCCCATTTCAGCTCCCTTTCATATTCCAGCCGCATCCGCTCCACGGATGCCGAGCGTCGCCGGGCGGATCCCCTGCTGGGGGGTGGGCTTCGCCGTGAGGCTCCCCTGCTGGCCGGGGGTGTCACAGTGCCCTCGGTATTCCCTGGGCTCCTCCTCGCCCTTCCCCTAGGCCTAGGAAGGGGGGGTCTCGGGAAGCCCTCGTCCGCCGGCTGACCACTCCCAGCGGGGACAGACACTGGTGCCTGCGTTGCATCTGCCCGGCTGCTTCCCTCAGAGATAGGGCTCCGTTCATTCATGCGGTCTCCCTGCTCCAGCTGGGCCATCAGCTGGTCCTTGGTGAGCCTCCCCGGGTGCAGCTCCAGCAGGTCACACTTGCGCCGCTTGGCATACATCTTCCTGCTGGCCACTCACAGGCCGGGGTGCTCGCCGCTCCCCACAGTTTCCAGGGGGACCCCTAGTGCACCAGCCTTTCTTGAGGTCACCACCTCTCTGCCAGGGTCGAGCTATAGACTCCTCTGCCCCTGGGACCGCTCGCTGCAATCCCCCAGGGGATCCTGTTACTGCAAAGTCCTTCTCACTGGGCACACACTCCCAGGGGTTAACCACCCCTTCGTTTTACTGAACCCCAGTCACTTACTACAGGAAGCGCCATCCACAAGGTGCAGTACTCCCACCGCTACCACCAGTTGTCATGGAGTGTGGGGGAGTCCGGCTCTGCACCCCTCTTCCTGGGACCCACAGTGACTCTCAGCCAGCCAGTAAAACAGAAGGTTTATTGGACAACAGGAACACAGGTTACAGCAGAGCTTGCAGGCACAGTCAGGACCCCTCCATCGAGTCCTTCTGGGCTTTCAGGGTGCTTGGATCCTAGCTAGGATACCCTGAATTCCGCCCACACAGCCCCAAGCCCAAACTCAAACTGCTTCCCTCCTGCCACTCCCTTCCTTTGTGCCCCTTCCCGGGCAAAGGTGTTGACCTTTTCCCTCCCTTACCTAGCTCAGGTTACAGGCTCTGGTATCGTCCATCCCCTAAAGTCCTCCTCTGCTCTCCCATTCCCCACACAGACAGCCCCTACTCCATCACACCATCGTTGGAGACGTTTAAAAGCAGGTTAGACAAACACCTGTCAGGAATGGTCTAGATAATACGTAGTCCTGCCACAAGTGCAGGGAACTGGACTAGATGACTTCTCAAGGTCTCTTCCAGTCCAGTGATTCTACAGTTCTATGAGTCTGTGATTACTGTCAATCCCGGGTGTTTGAAATCATGCAATTGCTTTTAAAAAATAATAGATTTTAGGTTTCTTCTTATTTGCCAGCTGATGTTTGAGTCTTTAGGTTTCATGTTTTTCAATTTTTTTTATCTGCAGCCATGAATGCAAGAAACTTTCTTTATTAAAATGAAAGGTGAGATTATCACATCCTGGTATGATTCCAGGAGCTGTGACTTTAAGAAAAACCTAAAATATCATAAGACTTGCAATAAAATTGTGAGAGTTGGCAACACTGCATTTTCAAAGCACAAGGTCACTGTTGTGAAAGGGAATAAGCGATTGGTAAGCTGAGGATGAGGGAGATGTGACAGGCTGGGAATGAACTGCTGTTTCAAAATTAGGAGTCTCATTTTCAAAAACAGAAGCCTAAACTGCACTCACAAAAGAGTGTAATTTCCAGTTTGAATTTTACAGTGGAGCCAATCCAAAGCCCTTGAAATCCGTGGAAGTGGTTCAATGTGCATTATATATATATATATATATATAAAAGAGAGAGTTGTTGATCTAAATGGCACTGGTTTGTTTAGTTACAATCTGTGTGTGTACAAAAGATACTGTGTGCATGTAATCAGCTATTTGCACGGGTGCACCCAGGCTGTTTACATGGTAAAAATTAGGGACCAATTTTGTTTCCACACTCACGCCCATGCAGCATTCCATTAAAAGTTCAATGAAAAGATCTGTTTTGCCAGAAAATATTCTTCTGACCAACAGTGTGTGCATTTATGCCTAATTAATTGCTTTAATAACAAACACCCAAATTACACTTACTCTGAAAACATTTTAAATGTGCTCAGAGTCTTATAAATAAACATTGCAACAGTCATAATACTGCTCTGCCAAAGGCCGAACATTACTTGATGTGTGTATAGCTTTAGTTTAATTGCTGTGTATCTTACATTCCCATTAGCATGGGCTGCTATTGCTTGTCTGAATATAATTTCCATTTTGTAAATTGATCAGCGTGTTGAAAGTGTCAGACTAGCAAGTGGTGATTAGTTTATTTATTATAACTGAAGTATTTGCTCCCCACTCAGAATTTAATGAATGAAGCGTCACAACACGCGGGAGGCAGTGAAGAACTGTTCTGTCTGCCTCAGTTTCCCCACCTGTAGAACAATGTGCAATTGTATAACTTCCCAAGGCCATACAAGGCATAGCAGCAGAATTGGGGACAGAACTCAGATCTCCAACATCAACCACCGACTGTCTTTCCTAAGGCATGAAAGCTGAAGTCTTCCTATTAATCTACAGAACAAACAATGCACATTTCCTCTGGAGTGACACGAGGCTGACTCAGGGCAGAATTTAGACCCTAATTTTTAAAATCTGGTGATGAATGTCTGCCCTGTTATCAGACTTTATGAATCCAACTGGGTCAGCTTTCCAGTCAATCCATTCAATGTCAAGAGTTTTATCATTGGTAGGACTGGATGGCTCAGGGACTGGTTATGGGATAATGGAGTCTTTCACTCAAGGATTACATCTGTGAACCAAGCTTAGGTTGGTAGTGGTCAAAAGCTATTACGATCAGATGGTGGCCTGATGATCTGAAAAATGTCCTAGTATCTCAGCCTGCTCTTAGTGAACAGCTGTCTGGATCAAAGAAACTACTCCTGTAAATGCCTCTAAAAGTATGTCTACACTGAAGTTAGAAACCCGCGGCTGGCCAGTGCCAGCTAACTCAGGCTCATGGGACTTGGGCTAAGGGGCCGTTTAATTCTGGTGCAGACATTCAGGCTTGAGCTGCAGCCCAAGCTCTGGGACCCTCCAACCTTGCAGGGTCCTACAGCCCAGGATCTAGCCCAAGTGTTTATGCCACAATTAAACACCCCCCAAGCCCAAGACAGCTGGTATGGGCCAGACAGAGATGTCTAATTGCAGTACAAAGATATCTTAAGTGGCAAGTTAGGTCTTAGAAAGTAAAATACCCCCTCGTTCCTAAAAGCAGGGCTTACATTCAGCTGGATCCCTTCAGTAAATATTTTCAAACCTGCAGGAGCCCCAGCATCTGCCACGGGCCTGAACCCGCAAGCTCTGCAGTGCTAAAACCACAGTTCATGTACGTACACACACACACACACACACAAAAACCGTGCAGCTGAAGCCCTGAGCCCCAGCACACCTCACAGGACTGAAGCCCTCAGTCCTGGTGCCTCTCCCACCACAGGGCTAAAGCACCGCACACCTGCCCATGGGGCTGAAGCCCCAAAGCCCCAGCCTGTCCTTGTGGGGCTAAAGCCCTGAGACCCTCCACCATGCAACTGAAGCCCAGAGCCCTGAATGGGAGAGATGGGGTGGGGGTCTCCTGGGAATAATCTCTGAGAATTTAAGCTCTGCTTAAATGTGATCTTTGAAAGAAGGATGGTCCAGTGATTAAGGCACTAGACTGGGACATGTGAGTCCTGGTTTTAATTTCCCTGGGTTCAATTCTTGGGTGACCCTGTGCAAGTCACTTAGTCTCTCTGTGCCTCAGCTCCCCATCTGTAAAATGGGGATAATAGCACCACTCTATTTCACAGGTGGGTAGTGTGGATAAATGCATTAAGGGCTGGAAGGTGCTCAGATACTATGGTAAGTTTCATAGATGGATAGATATGACTGAGGCACATTGGTGGGAAAACTTTTATTAGATAAATCAGTAGAGTACTTCAGCCTCCCATAGCTGAGGAATAATTGTCTTGTGGTTAATGCACTGGACTGGGAATCAGGAGACCTGTATTCTATCCCTGGCTTGATTCACAGATTCCAAGGTCAGGAGGGAACATTCTGATGATCTCGTCTGATCTCCTGTATAACACACCCCATAGAACTTCCCCATAATGATTCCTAGAGCAGATCTTATAGGAAAATATCCCGTGTTGATTTAAAAATGATACTGATGGAGTATCTACCACAACCCTTGGTAAATTGTTCCAGTGCTTAATTGTCCTCACTGTCAAAAATGTACACTTTATATCCAGTCTGAATTTGTCTCGCTTTAACTTCCAGCCATTGGGTTATGTTACACCTTTCTCTGCGAGACTGAAGAGCCTGTTCTTAAATATTTGTTCCCCAAGTAGGTACTTATGGACTGTAATCAAGTCACCCGTAACTTTCTCTTTGTTAAGCTAAATGGATTGAGCTCTTTGTCTGTCACTCTAAGGCAGGTTTTCTAACCCTTTAATCATACTCATGACTCTTTTCTGAACTCTCTCTCCAATTTCTCAACATCCTTCTTGAACTACGGACACCAGAACTGGACACACTGTTCCAACAGTGGTCGCACATGTGCCAAATACAGAAGTAAAATAACCTCACTGCTGCTGTTGCTTGAGATTCCCTTGTTTATGCATCCCAGGATTGCTCCCCTTTCCAGTGTTACCCTGGGAGCATAGATTCAGCTGATTACCCACCATCGTTGTCCAAATCTCTTTCAGTATCACTGCTTTGCAGGATAGAGTCTCCCATCCTGAAAATATGGCCTACATTCCTTATTCCTAAGTGTCTACATTTACATTTAGCTGTATTAAAACACATAGTAATTGCCTGCACCCAATTTTCCAAGGGATCCAGATTGTGCTGTATTATTGTCCTTTTCATTATTTCCCACTCCCCCAGGTTTTGTGTCATCTGCAGACTTCATCAGAGATGATTTTTATGTTTTCTTCCAGGCCATTGATAAAAATGTTAAGTAGCATAGGGCCAACCACTGATCCCTGCAGGACCCCACTGGAAACAGACCCACTTGATGATGGTTCCCTGCTTACAGTTACATTTTGAGACCCATGTTAATGAGTGTTTAACCCATTTAATCTGTGCCGGGTTAATTTTATATCATTCTAGATTTGTAACCAAAATGTCATGTGGTACCAAGTCAAAGTATATTACATCAACGCTACTACCTTTATCAACGTAACTTGTAATCTAATCAAAAAAAGATATCGAGGTAGTTTGACAGGATCTATTTTTCATAAACTCAGGTTGATTGCCATTAATTATATTACCCTCCTTTAATTCTTTATTAAACAAATCCTGTATTAGCTGCTCCATTATCTTGCCTGTCAGACTGGCAGGCCTATAATTGCCCGTGACATCCCATTTACCCTTTTTAAATATTAGCACAACATTAGCTTCTTTTTCTGTCTTCTGGAACTTCCCCAGGGTTTCAAGAGTTATTGAAAATCAACATTAACAGTTGAGCGAGCTCCTCGGAAAGCTCTTTTTAAAACTCTTGGATACAAGTTTTCTATACTTGCTGATTTTAAAAAAGTTCTCACTTTAGTAGCTGCTGTTTAACAGCCTGCAGAGATATTAGAAGACTCGAAAGACTGTTATCGTCATTATTATCACCATCATCATCTGTTTTTTTCCCAAAATACATGCTTTATTAATTAATTAATTGTATTCAGAGCAGCACTAGCAGCACATGCTCATGGAGATGTAAGAAGCACAACAATTGAATTCAAGTTATACAACAAATTGAGTAACATTCAGCTCTTGGCTTTGGCAGGGCAGTATTATGACGGTTGCAATGTTTGTTTATAAAATACCAAAAAACTTTAAATGCTTTTGGACTAAGTGTAATTTGGGTGTTTCTTACTAAAGTGATTGACTGGGCCTAAATGCAAACATGATAGATCAGAAAAGTATTTTCCAGAGAAAGAGATCTTTCCCTTGAACTTTCCATTCTGTGAAGGTTTATTTGCTGTTTACTTGCTATGTGTGCAAGGATTGCCTGGTAAGACTCCAAAAAACAAACCAGATGTGAAGTAGAAATTGGAGAAGAAATTATCAGAAGTGAAATAGCCTTTGTTAAACACTAATTAGGGTGAGGAGGTAGAATGGTTTTGGAATTAAAACAAAGGACTAGCTAAGAGTCATGAGATACAGGTTCTATTCCCCAATCTGCGTTTGATTTGGTACGTGACCTTAGTCAGGTAAATTAATCTCTTTGTTCCTCAGTTTTCCCCATCTGTTCAATCTGGATAATAATCTCACCTCGTAGAGGTAGTATGAGTCTTAATTAAAGGGACAACATCAATTTAAAAACCATAAATCTATTTGGCCTGTATCATCACAGCCATTTTCCCCTATTGTTTGTATGGGTTTTTCCTATTGCAACAGGGCAAAGAAAAAATATAACAAGTAGAAAAAACTTGATTGTAAAATAACAGAAATTTGTGAGATGACTCAGAGAGTACCACAATAGCTGAGCCTGAATATAACTCACTTCTTAAACTGACCAGATTTCAAGCTGATTGTGCCCTTTTAGTGTTTGTAACCTGTTTTGGAAAATCATATATTTTTGCAAAAGTAAGTTAACTGCTGATGTTGTTTTCATTGCAAAGTGTTTCAAACTCACCTGTTGTTTGTTTGGGGCCATACAACTTTTTTTAATTTTAAAAGTTGCTTTAAACCTTTGTATTTTGAAACATTGTCTAAAACATTATCAAAATGGCTTTTGAGATTTTTTTATTTACCAGAAAAAAATTTCAGTGACTATTTCAATATCATTTTATGTTTTCAAGATTTTTTTTAAAAACATCAAAAGCAAGGCACAGAGCTGTTTGTGAAAAAACATTTGTTTTTAAAATCACACCATTTTTGACAGGAAAAGCTCTTTGACCAATGCTAATTTTGAGATAAAAGGGCACTGCTGAAACACAAAATACTGTTGTTCTGGTTTGTTATAAAATACACAGGACATTTTGGAAAAAAGAAGCAAAGTAAACAAAAATGACTATTATTATAGTGACACTAGTCACTGCTGACCTAAGTAATAATGTAGCGGCAAGTCCTACAGAGTACTGGTACCAGTTTGGTGCCATATGGGTGTCACTTAGGAGGAAGAATACTCCAAACCCAGGAGCAGTCAACTAGTTAATTTTATTTTATTCACAATTGTCTTTCCTTAACAGAGAAGACTATTCAGTGGTCTGTACTGGGACTGGTTAATTGTAATCCCTGAGATTCTTCATAAAGAGGTCAACAATCTTAGTTGCCTATAGCTTGTCCTCAGGCCTTTGCTATCTACACAGTTTTTCTGTAGCAAAGGAGACAAGTGCCCAGCCTACTGATGAACTATCAAGAATAGTTTAAAGCCCCCTCCAACGAACGGCTTTATTCATCCTTAAGGTGCCCTTCTGCCACTGAGGAAGCTGTTTTCTGAAAGGGAAGTTCTTCCTTGCATACAACCTCCTGAAGTCTTCTGCGGCAGCAGCCCACTCCCAGTTCACCATCAAAAGGAGGCTGTATCTTGTGGCATCCCACAGAGGTCAGTCCTAGCTCGGGTACTATTGAATATTTTCATTAACGACTCGGATAATGGAGTGGAGAGTAGACTTATAAAATTTGCAGATGATACCAAACTGGAAGGGGTTGCTAGTATTTTGGAGGATGGGATTAAAAATCAAAATAATCTTGACAAATTATAGGGTTGGCCTGAAATCAACAAGATGAAATTCAACAAAGACAAGTATGAAGTGCGATGCCTAGAAAGGAAAAATCAAGTGCACGTAATGAGAAATAACTGGCTAGGCGGTAGTACTACCGAAAAGGATCTGGGGGTTATAGTGAATCACAAACTAAATATGAGTCAACAATGGGATGCAGTTGCGAAAAAAGCTAATATCCTTGTGGGGTGTATTTACAGGAGTGATATGTAAGACACAGGAGGTAATTGTCCTTCTGTACTCAGCACGGATGAGGCCTTAGCTGGAGTGCTGCGTTCTATTCTGGATACCACACCTTTGGAGAGAGGTGGACAAATTGGAGTGAGCCCAGAGGAAAACAACAAAAACAATAAAAGGTTTAGAAAACCTGAACTATGAGGAAAGGCTTAAAAAACTGGGCATGTTTAGCCTTGAGAAGAGAAGACCCAGGAGGACCTGATACCAGTCTTCAACTATATTAAGGGCTGTTATAAAGAGGCTGGTGATTGATTGTTCTCCATGTCCACTGTAGATAGAACAAGAAGTAATGGGATTAATCTGCAGCAAGGGAGATTTAGGTTAGATATTAGGAAAAACTATAAGGATAGTTAAGCTCTGGAATAGGCTTCCAAGGGGAGGTTGTGGAATCCCCGACATTGGAGGTTTTTAAGACCAGGTTAGACAAACACATGTCAGGGATAGTCTATGGTTTACTTGGTCTTGCCTCAGCGCAGGGGCTGGAGTGGAAGACCTCTCGAGGTCCCTTCCAGCCCTACATTGCTATGATTCTGTATCCTTCCCATCCCCCGCAGGGTGGAGTCAGAGATATTGCACCACCCCTGCCATAGAGGCAATCCAATTCTAATGGTGGAGGAACTGCACAGCATGCTCCTTGCTTCTCTCAGCGTCCTGGGGGTGGGGGAGGGGGGCTGGTGCTACCCCGGCTGACTGGCAAAGGTCTTTAATGGGACTGTGAGGCCTATGAACAATTCTCCCTGAAGAAGCACTCCTGAGCTTTGCTCAGCATGAAGAAGGACCTTTTAGAGGCCAAAAAACTCCTTCCACCGCACAGCAATCATGGAGAGCGGAAGCTAGGGCCAAAGCTCACCATCCATTGCTCTCTCCCAATGAGATGGAGCAGGCTCAAACCCTTCACATCAAGTTTCAAAATAAACAAAGTCCATCTCTTCCCACAGGACTGCTGTGACTCCCACTGCCCTTGTGTCCCAACAGGAGGGTGGGACGTTTGTTGGCATGGGCTCCACATTTCCCATGCTGCTCTGTTAGTGCCACTGTGCAGCAGGGCTATTTGCTTTGATTTCCCCCTGGGTGCCCAGACTGACCTGTAGTAGGTCAATCTGGGACACAGCCAGCCACCATGAGGTCTGGGCACCCCACAAGGCCATAGACCAGGACTAGAGTCTTAAGCCCCAGTGCTGAGCAGCTGGTATTCCGGCTTGTGCTCATAGTCCATCTCTCATTACCTCACAGAGAGCCTAAGTTATGGGCACTACCCCAGCTCGGCTTTATTTGTCTGTGTAATCGCTCAGCATCCTGCTGGCATACACTTTCGTAGTCCAATGAACCGAGAGTTTATCACACTGACTTTCTGAAAATGTCAAGCTCTGCTTTCTTCCTCTTCTCACTCCCTGGGATCCGTCCTGTATAGTCTGTGTGAAAACTGATCTGATGCCCTGCAGGCATATTTCGTCCAAAGCCAAACTCTCCCTCTTCCCCCACTTTCCTCCTTTGCACTCCCAGGACTTAAGGGATTGTCCTGGAAAATAGTGGAAGAATGGGATGGAAGTAAAGAGGCATAGTTTTCTCAGAAGTTTAAGATTTCTGGGTAACAGATAACTGGAAACATCTTGTGGGCAATGCAGCCAATTTGGAGGTAGTCCCAGCCTGAAATATGCTGCTCTGTGGCACTCAGGATTTTATAGCTTCTATCTCCTGAATCATTTACAGGCCATCCAGTCCATATCCAGCTACATGAATGAGGTGCCGTCTATGACGGATTCCATTTCACGTTTCTGAATGAGTCATCTGTGGTTTCTGTGTGGTTGGTTCAGACTCTCAGTATCTAACCATGTCAGAAAGACAATTCATTCCAGGATATTACTGAACACAAATAAGATAGGAGGGGACTGGCTTGGTAACAGGGTATGGAACTTTTCACCTCTTGGTCGCTGGCTCAAATCCAGACCCACAAGAGTGACAGCTGATGGAACTTCAGACCTGAGAACTCCTTGGTGGCATGTATGTAATGAATGGATCATCTCAGTCCAGTTCCTAGTTTCCTAGTGTAAAGGATGGTTTGCCACACAGCGACAGTGACACTTGTTGGCAGTCTCAATGGACAGGCCAAGGCATATGGGCATGAAACGAAACTGTCTCTACCCGTACTGCCTCTGCCCATACTACCCCTGTTCTGTCATTCTTGAACCGAGCACTGAGGAGCACATTAAGCCCTGCTGTAACCACGTGCAATGTCCATTGACTTCAATGGAAGCTGCTTCCACTGACACCAGGGCTGAACGTGGTCCTTGCTCTCTGGGGCTATCTCTCTGATTCCATTCATTAATGGTAAGCAGCAGCATTGTCCAGTGGACACCTAGCAGTGCAGAAACCAGTTCCATTCCTACCTCTGCCACTGACTCACTCTGTGGCCTTTTCAAAAAGTGTCTAAGTCCCATTTTCAAAAGTAACTTGGTGACTTAGATCCTCAAAGGTATTTAGGTGCCTAATTCGTTGATTTCAGTGGTAGTTAGGCACTTAAATATCTGAGCATATGTGGGTCCTGGGAGCATCAACGTTCAATGAGAATTAGGCTTCTAAATTCCTACATCTCTTTTAAAAATGACAGGCTCCTAAATCACTTAGTAACACTTCACCTCCTTATGCCTCGATGTCACCATCTGTCACATGGTGATAATGACATTCTCTTTAGCAAAGTCCTTAAAATCTATGGATGCAAAGCACTCTAAGCATTATTTCATTATGTGACATTTCGTCTAACCCCCTTCATACTAATTAATGCAGTTCTGGCATATGCAATATTTATGAGGCTGGAAATACACTTCTGAAAACACTAGAAATGCTCATGTAGAGGCTCTCACGTTTGGATAGTACCCACAGGCCTAGCATCACATTCCATGTAAAGCATGGCGCTGCTTTAATCTTTGCTAACGAGAATGGAAATGATTGTCAACACTTTTTTTTTCTTTCTCATGAGGCCATTGTGTGTTTTTGTAACTTTATTATCAGAAAGCAATAACAAGCAACTGGTGTGTTGTTGTTTTTGAGTCTGGGAATCTGCTTGCTAGATGCTTCCCTCTGCATATTTTAAAGTTAAATATTTGGGTTGCTGTTCCCTTTTCAGGTCCTGCCACGATACAAACTGGCTGGAGCAAGAACGAGCTACGGCCTGCTTCTAATCGTCCTGATGACTGTAGCTTAGACGAGTCCAGACTAAACGGTTGTTATGTAGTTTCATTGTTTGGGTACAGACAGGCCCCGGAGACCTTGTGAAGCTGTGGAAACTTGAAGAAAAATATTGTTGCTATTGCTTTTGAATTACACTAGGCCATTTAAAGAGGTTTGAGCATAAGGTGAATAGTCACACTTGGAAGAATTATTGTTAGGTAATACTGCATTTCAATACACATGTCCATGAGAAGAGATGGAGACAAGTGGTTTCAGCATTGGGATTAAGAGTTATGAATCCTGGCTTCATTGTTGGCTCTGCTGCTAGCTCAGGGGGTAATGTTAGGCAAGTTTCTAGGCCTCTCTGTGTTTACCCATGGGGATAACACTTCCCTATCCCTCAGGGGTGTTGCAAAGTGTAGTTAATCAATATTGTGCAGTGCTTTGCAGTGTTTGGATTAAAGGGACTATATAAATGACAACTCTTGTTTCTGTTTATATGAGGGAATCTATATACCATTCTCTACTATCCCTGCTGATTGATTTGTCTGAGACTGGGAAACGGGAAAGAATGCTGACCGTCAAAACAAATTATTTCCCACTGCTTTACTGCTTTCTGTATGCCCCACCTTTCCCACTTACCGCTGTCCCCGCAACAGTGTTCTTCTAGAGGTCTGAATCCACAGCTTCTGGGTCCTATAACACGCCAATATCAAGGCACCCAAAATCAATGGCCAACAGAATGAGTGAAACCATTGGTCCTGGTTCTTCCTTGGAAACCTATTTTCTGTCCTGCATGCTCTGAGGTTACATGGACTGTTTCTTTAAATCTGAAGCATGAAGCCAGTTGGGACCAGGCTGAGGAAGGTTCTAGGCAGCAGCTCTGCAGTGAAGCAGGGAAGGTTTGGGGATAATGCTGCTCTCCTAGTCTAAGTGAGTTCCGTGTCCATTGTTAGCGGAAAAAGCAACTGGGTCTGCACCCCTTCCTCGTTGCCACATGCCATTTCTAGGCCCAAAGTTCTCTCCTTTGTGCACAAACCTGATGTTATCTCTGCTCTGACTAGACAGTTATTTAAGGGCACAAATGCTGAATCATGACAGTGAGGATGCAGAAAATGGCTCAGAAGTGAGTCCCACATTGCTTAAAGCTTCCTGCATTCGTGTTTGCTATGTCTCTCTTTTAGGTGACTTTCCCCGGCGTTTGGGCTTCAGCTGATGTGTGTGGGGGGGTATTATGTCTGTAAGGAGAGGGTGGGCTGAGGTGGTAGCAGTGACATGGCCAGTAGAGTCACATCTACGTGAATGAACTAGCTAGCCGTTGCACCTGCATGGAATGATGCAGGAGTATTCCAGAGAAGAAGGATGCTCCAGTGGTAATTCTGTTAGCCTGGGTTTCAAGAGACCTGGGTTCAATTTCTTGCTCTGCCTCAGACTAGTCACTTGGTCTCTTCGTGCCTTAGTTCCCCACCTATAGAACGGTGGTAATCGCACTGTCCTACCACAGAGGGGCAGTGTGGGGATCGAGATATTAATGTCTGGGAGGGGCTCAGATGCTATAGAGATGGGGGCCATGTAAGTACCTAAGCTAGATGAATGGCCTTGCATTAGTGATAAACGCTTCTGGTGTGGACCAGGGGGAAAGATCCTTTCCCATCTTGATGCCTGGCCAGCGCCCAGCCCATTTACTTGGGGCCCTGTGCAGAGGGGAGAGGATTTTGGTCATAGTGAGTTGGCATTTGCAGCCGAGGATAATGAAAATCCCCCACGCTGCACTGAAATGTGTGAACTGTACTTCTGGGCAGACTGAACCTCACCTTCCAGGGAAGCTTTGTTACTGTACATGAAGTGAATCACTTTTCAATTAGAGGCTTCCACTGTCTCTTACTGTTTCTTTAACACAAAAGCCGTGAACAGAATAATGCACCACCAGGGTGTAGTTCCGTATGTACATGGAGGGTGGCTCTGTCAGGAAAGGATGGCTTTCAGTCAAAGGCTGGTTTGAGATGCAGGGAGATGGGTCAGGGATATTACTCTGGGGCTTTTCTAATTTAAGTAGCTGCCTAACTGAGGGCATTGGCCTGGCACGTTCCTGTGCTGGAACAAGCCTGAGCAGACACTTGCGTGGTGAGTGAGGTCGTGAGATGGATTTACCTCTCCTTACCACTGATTTTTGAGGCGAGATGGACTGGGAATGCTGTGCTACCGTTCTGCGCTCGACTAGATTTAGCATGGCATTCAGATTCAAGGCCACTGAGGGCTGAGGTTCAGGTCTTGAGCGATTCCAGCAAGATTTCTGGTCAGGGCGCTGGAACAGTTTGTCTAGTAGAGGTGCTGAGAGCCATTGAACCAAACTGTAAACCCTGCATAAGATTGAAACAACTTCAAGCCAGGGGGTGCAGCAGCACCCCCAACCCCTACTTCCAGCATCTGTATTTCTGGTCCCCTCCTATCACAAATACCAAAAATCTCTTGAGATCAGCTTTCCAGTGAGATTTCAGCCATTTTGGGCTGCAGCCAATGAGAATCCAGAAAATAGGATCTTCCCTTTCATCCAGCCCAGGTGAAAACTGTGGGAGGATGGGTATGAATCTGACCCGTCCCTGAAAGGATGAGTTTAAAGTTCTGGTCCAGCTTCCTCTAAATTTGGAGATAATACTATAAAATGGGCAAGATCCATTTCCAAAGCAGTTGCACAAGTGACCAAATCAGCTGGCATTTGCGCTGTTGCCACATAAACAGAAAGCCGGGCTATATGCTATCGAGACCCCAAAGTGGGTCATGACCCAATTTTAATGGGGTCGCCAGGGCCAGTATTAGACTCGCTAGGACCCATGGCTGAAGCCGAAGGTTGAGTGCTTTAATCCGGGGCAGCAGGGATCAGGTTCTGCCCCTCCTTCCCTCACTCAGGGTCATGTAGAAATTTTTGTTGTTCGAAGTGCAGTGAAGTTTGAGAGCCGCTGCGCTGTATTAATTGGCATCACTATTTAGGTCCATCTCATCTAGCAAGAAAGCATGTTGGCACCAGAAGGTCAGGTGCTGCACTTCTTATAAAACAGGAGGTGACCAGTCCTGCAAATACCGCTTCTGTTGCCCACACGTGGCCAGTGCTGCTGTGGATGCTCTGCCTGTGCTGGCTCTTCACACGCCAGCGTGCCTGGTTCCACAAGCACTGCAGCTGCTCCTCTCAGTCTGCTCAACAGCGTGATCGGAGCAGCCTCCTTCGGGACTGCTCCATCTCCCTGGGGAGTTCAGCAGCAGCTTCTATTCCCCTGGGTGGGCAGGTCCGACACATGCTGGAGCACCTGGGGGACACGCTGAACTGGGAAAGAACTGGCCCCTGAGAGCCTGTCTTCTCCTGCCTCTCGTCGGGGGTGGCTTTCCGCCTTCTTGCATTGTCCTCCTCCTCCTGTCTCCCGGCTAGGAAGTCTATGGGGAAGGAAGCGGAAAGGCTCTCTCACACACTGCAGTGTTAAGGGGCCAGGCTGCGCATGCATGCCTGCCTGCCCTCTCTCTGCCGCTCTGGGCTCTGGCCTCTGGAGCCATGTCCAAAGCAGGGAGGTCAGTCCTACATGCAGCTTTTTGCTCCTCACCCCCTGCTCCTCTCCACGTTGGCCCTTATCACTCAGAGGGCATATCACCAGAGGGCATATCACCAGAGGGCATAATCACTTTTCTACTTATTTAAACAGTGCCAGCAGCAGCCTGGGGCGGAGAGATTGGGGCAGGGTTTGGAGACCCCACGGCGAGCGTGGCTGTATCTAGATATGCTCCGCCATTTCACAAAGCCCAGACCACTAAGTCCTGGAAACAGGGACCAGTCTGGCCACTCTAAGCTGCACCTTCTGAGCGTGAAAATGGGCCACCTCTGATAATACTCGTCCGTAGCACTTTTCATCCGTTGATCTGTTGGTGCTTTACAAAGAAGGCCAACACTCTTCTTGCCATTGGACAGATGGGGAAACTGAGGCGGCACAGAGCGGTGAAATGACTTGACCACGGTCACCCAGCAGAGGTGGGAATAAAACTAAGTTCTCCTGGCTAGTCCCACTATAGGAATCAGAATGATTCTGTAGGAATCAATCTTTGTTCAAACCCAGTCACTATTCAAAGGACCAGGGTGGTCATGCTGGGGAGGAGACACTGTGTTTTCTCCTACATAACAAAAATTGAATCCCTGCTCTAAGTGCAAAACTGAACTCAGCCTGAGCTGCAGGTAGCATCTCAGTAATATAAAATAAATAGACAATTTCTGTAAAAGCCTGATTCTCATATTTTCCTCACATCAAAACAGTGCTATTTCTGGAAAGCATTTCCCACTAGAGCTGCTGTGAAATGCTCGACAACAGCTACAGCGCAGCGGTTACCTTGCAGGAGAAACTCCAGTCCTCAGAGGGAAATGGTGAGAAGCAAATGTGGAAACTCCCTTACTAAGAAAAGGAAAAACACCCTCCAGTATTTTACAGCAATCGCTGCAAACGCTACAGGTAAACTGTAGTGGTTTGGACCACTTTTCACATGGGCTTAGATTGGGGCGGGCAAACTTTTTGGCCTGAGGGCCGCATCAGGTTTCCAAAATTGTATGGAGGGCCAATTAGCAGAGGCTGCACCTCCCCAAACAGCCAGGCGTGGGCCGCCCCCGCCCCTTATCTGACCCCCACACACACTTCTGCCTCCTGATGGCCCCCCGGTACTCCTGCCCCATCCAACCCCCCCTCTCCTTCCTGACTGCTCCCGGGGACCCCTACCCCCATTCAACCCCCCTGTTCCCTGCCCTCTGACCGCCCCAACCCCTATCCACACCCTGGTCCTCTGACCATCACCCCAAACTCCCCTGCCCTCTATCCACACACACACACACACACACACCTCGCTCCCTGCCCCCTTACCGCGCTGTCTGGCGCACCAGTGGCTGGCGACACTACAGCCGCGCTGCCCAGAGCACTGGGACAGGCAGCCGTGCTGCCCGGCTGGAGCCAGCCACGCCATTGCGCAGCACAGAGAACTGGGTCATCAGGCCCCAGCTTTGCAGCTGCACTGCCCCAGGAGCTCGCAGCCCTGCCACCCAGAGCATTGCGTCGGCAGCGGAGTGAACTGAGGCTGCGGGGAACGGGGAAGGGGGCAGGAGCTCAGGGGCCGGGCAGGAGGGTCCCGTAGGCCAGATGTGGCCCGCGGGCCATAGTTTGCCCACCTCATGCTTAGATTTAGGTGACCAGACATCCCAATACTGGCGTTTTGTCTTATATAGGACCCTACTATCCCCTTCATCTCTCCCCCTCCATCCTGATTTTTCTCACTTGTTGCCTGGTCACCCTGTCTTAGATCTGGTCTGTACAATATCTGCACTGATTTAACAGTTTCGCTTAGGGGTGTGATTTTATACTGGTATGTTAGTATGGGCACAGTTATACTGGCATAAAGGTGCCTTTACCTGTTATAGTTTATTCCTCTTCCCATACAGGAATAGCTAGACTGGTCTAAGCACTGCAGCCACACTAGGGAGCTTGTACCTTTTTATACCGGGATAGTTAAAGTGGTACAAAAACTATGTGTGGACAATCCCTTAGACAGGATACAGCCTCACACTGCTGCCTCTTTGAATCAGGCTGGTGCTGCTTTTCCAACTGACTCGGGGCCTCCTGAGCGAAGGATTTCTTTGGGCTTCTGCTCCTTGATTTGTTCGCTCCTCTTCCTTTTCCTTAGGAATATTTTCACTGACTCAGCATAGCTCCTTCCTGCTGCTAGCATAATTCAAGACATAACTTTGCCCTGACTGCATATGCTGGAAAGGAAATTGAAAGATTAACAAGTCCAGGCTGCTTCCCCCACCCCCACTTCTTCTCATGATTATTATTATTTAAAGCTGTGTGTGTGTGTGTGTGTGTGTGTGTGTGTGTGTGTGTGTGTGTGTGTGTGTGTGTGTGTGTGTGTTAGGCATTGTAGGGAAATCCACACACCCCCCCCCACCATACTGTCTATCTTTCATCTCCCTTCCCAGGTTTGGCATTAGTCATAAACCCAGATGTTAAGGCAGAGCTCAGCAGATCACCAGATGAATATACTCGCACACTGCTTGGAAGGGTTCATAGGTTTCACATGACCCAGCATCAGTTGCTGATGCTTCCCCCCCACCTCTCTCCCTCTCACACCCCCCGCCCCCATAGCCAGCCTCCTTTCATTTAAAGTGTGTTTTTGCCTGCACGTGAGCCATTCATCTGAAAAGCACTGGAAGCAAAGCCGGCAGAAGGGCGATTGGTTTGCAGCCGCTCCCATGCTTTTCTGGTGGCATGTTCTGCATGTGTGAAATCTTGCAGTGTTGCAAGTAGGTTTGGGTTTGGTTTTGGTTTTTTTCTTCTCCCCCACTCTCTCTTGCTAAGCTGCTGAGGATGGAGATTGCTGTGGTTCGCTCTGGACAGCCGCCAGCGTCTATCTAAGAGACCGTTAGCCGGGAGATGGGATGTGGTAGCATTGTGGAACTCCTTGCAGACACACACACAGAGGGAGGAGAGAGAAGAGGAGAAAAGGGCTGTGCCTGCCTCCTAGCGAGCCACACAGAGGAGGAGGGACAGGGAAATGGATGCTGCTTGTTAGGCCATAGGCCTGCTTAATCTGGATTTAATGGGATGCTTTTTTCTGTGGACAATCTGGTTGAAATCTGAAGTGCTACTGCTGCCGCTGAGGTGAAAAAAAGAAAGGTAACATGTGCCTTTGTTTTCAGATAGGGACTTCGGTGGGGCCATGGCTTGTGCTGCATATTTAAAATGCTGTTGGAAGAACAGCTCAAAATAGATCTTTTATCTCTTATCATGTGTAATTAAAAACAAATCTCTCTATAAGATACAAGGGCTTCCCCTCCCCCACTGATTTTAAATGGAGAGACAGAAATGTATGTGAGTGGGTGGCTGGGGGGGGTGTAAAAATGAATAAATGTTGTGTTCAAGAAGCAGAGGTGCTAGCAGTATGAATTCATTGGGGATGGGGAGCAGGGATTTGGGAGGTGGAGATGTTTGAATTCAGACAGATCTGGATGCATGCTTCCATTGACTGCTAAGATGGACTGTTCTTTCTACATTCCAAATGGCTGCAGCAAGTTTAATGCAGAGCTGGGGGTTGCAAAAGCAAAGCCCCAGAAATATGTTCACTTCTAGCATGCTCCCCTTCCTAGATTACAGCAGAAAAGTTGCTACATATGAAGTCTAGAAATGGCAAATAAATGACCTTGTTTCTAATCTCTCCATGCATATATCTATGTGCACTGCAAATGGGTACATGTAAGATTGTTTTCTTGACTGCATTGTTAGCCTGTTTGCTCCTGGGGGAGAATTAGAAAAGTATACTTGAGCATCTAATGCAAAATTTCCAGGAGAGACAATTGTTTCTAATAATAGCTCTGGCACTGGTTTAATAATACACATCCAGGCACGAGTGATCCAGCAATACTTGCTCGGAGACAACCCAGTTTGTGGAGAAATGTGAACTGCCGCCTTTAAAACACTGTCCTGAGCAAAGTAAAAATAGCTGTACTCAGATGTCTTGTAAATGGCAAGGGGAGTATTGTGTATGTTTGTATGTTCTGTGCGGCACTTAATGGCTCACCACGGAGCTTAGAGTTAACGTGCACATGCCTTTTTCTAAAGCTACAGAGCCTTACTCGGCTTTCCTCTGTGCCAGTTTTATACCAGTGTAACTCTACTCACTTCAACTCACTTCTTCTGGATTCACACTACTTGGATTTTGTGAACAGCCCTGAGGAGGTGCATACTGCAAGGAACTGGGAGCTCTGGTTTGTGTGACCGTGCCGGTTTCCCTGCCGAAAACGGAATCCCTGGCATCAGAGAGATCTTGATGGTGCTAAACTAGAAGATTGATTCTCTTTCACGCTCTGAGGATGGCAGAGGGCCCACAAGGCGGGCTGCTGTGTGAATAGCTGACTGCACACTGTTTGAAGCCGTTGCTTGCTGCTGACCCTGGCAATGTTACTGTGCTTTGGCTCAGGATGGCTGCTCAGAGCTACTTGTTCTAACCTTTCTGGCACAAGTTACCAGAAGCTTATCCTCTGCTGAAAATGTGCAGCAAGGAATTTTTAGAAAAGAGACACAACAGAGCCATGCTGATTCATACCAGCTGAGGATCTGGCCCCAGTGTGTCAGAACTATTTGGGGTTTGTCCTTTCTCAATAATCTGGGGTCCATTCATAATATTTTTTAATACCACTAAGGTTCGGTTGCAAAGCAATTCTTTCAAGCAGCCTTTAATGGTAGCTTGGTTTGGGATGTAACCTTTAGGAACAGTATAACCAACCGGTGCACAGCAGTGTATGGGGGCCTCCTGCTGCTCCCATTCCAATCTTCCATTGATTTCACTGGTGCTGGAATAAACCCAAACTGGTGAATGCTTGTAAATTGCCTTATGCTGTA
Source organism: Gopherus evgoodei (assembly GCF_007399415.2). NCBI lineage: Eukaryota > Metazoa > Chordata > Testudines > Testudinidae > Gopherus > Gopherus evgoodei. Next base: position 352,200,102 of record NC_044322.1, read on the forward strand.
GCAGGAAAAGCCGCTGGTGGGGTACAGTTTCAGCAGCAGACAAGTCTGATCATTTTCTGCCATTGAACATGGAGTTTATTTAAGCACAAAGCGTGTGGAGGGCACCATGGCAGAAGCCGTTGGTGGCTAAATAGCTGTTGCTTCCTTTAATAGAGACAATATTTTGAAATGCATGGGAATCAAAATCAACCTGAGCTGTATTTTCTGCAAAGTGAGGGATCAATTAGGAGGGGAGGAAAATGGTAGAAATTGCTATTAGTAGTTTCTGGAGGCTTGTCTTCATGTACAGTGCTGCAGTGGCACCGCTGTCACACCTTAGTGAAGACACTACTACACTGACGAGAGAATTTCTCCATCACCATAGTTAATCCATCTCCCCGAGACGCGGTAGCTATGTTGACAGGAGAAGGTCTCCTGTCGACCTAGCACTATTGACACCGGGATTTTTTTCACACCCTGGAATGACGTAGTTATACCAGTATAAGTTTGTATCATAGAATCAGAATATCAGGGTTGGAGGGGACCTCAGGAGGTCATCTAGTCCAACCCCTGCTCAAAGCAGGACCAATCCCAGCTAAATCATCCCAGCCAGGGCTTTGTCAAGCCTGACCTTAAAAACCTCTAAGGAAGGAGATTCCACCACCTCCCTAGGTAACCCATTCCAGTGCTTCACCACCCTCCTAGTGAAAAAGTTTTTCCTAATATCCAACCTAAACCTCCCCCATTGCAACTTGAGACCATTACTCCTCATTCTGATATGTCCCTCAATCTGCTGGCAATGCTCCTACTTATATAGCCCAAAATGCCATTAGCCTTCTTGGCAACAAGGGCACACTGCTGACTCATACCCAGCTTCTCGTCCACTGTAACCCCTAGGTCCTTTCCCACAGATCTGCTGCCTAGCCATTCGGTCCCTAGTCTGTAGCAGTGCCTGGGATTCTTCTGTCCTAAGTGCAGGACTCTGCACTTGTCCTTGTTGAACCTCATCAGATTTCTTATGGCCCAATCCTCTAATTTGTCTAGGTCCCTCTGTATCCTATCCCTACTCTCCAGCGTATCTACCAGTGCAATCCACGCCATCCTCCAGATCGTTAATGACGATATTGAACAAAACCAGCCCCAGGACCGATCCTTGGAGCACTACGCTTGATACCAGCTGCCAACTAGACATGGAGCCATTGATCACTACCCGCTGAGCCCGATGATCTAGCCAGCTTTCTGTCCACCTTATAGTCCATTCATCCAGCCCATACTTCTATAACTTTCTGGCAAGAATACTGTGGGCGACGGTATCAAAAGCTTTGCTAAGGTCAAGGAATAACACGTCCACTGCTTTCCCCTCATCCACGGAGACAGTTATCTTGTCATAGAAGGCAATTAGGTTAGTCAGGCATGACTTGCCCTTTGTGAATCCATGTGACTGTTCCTGATCACCTTCCTCTCCTCTAAGTGATTCAGAATTGATTCCTTGAGGACCTGCTCCATGATTTTTCCAGGGACTGAGGTGAGGCTGACTGGCCTGTAGTTCCCCAGATCCTCCTCCTTTCCTTTTTTAAAGATGGGCACTACATTAGCCTCTTTCCAGTCATGTGGGACCTCCCCCGATCCTTGGTCTGCAAGTGAGGAGTCAGCTGCTCAGCAGGAGTAAGGCTGGCTGGATCCTAGCCCTGTGAAAATGTAAAATAAACCCTTGTGCTCTAGGTAAAGTTGTTTTTTAAGACACATGCTAGGATTGTGGTACCTGTGCTATTATGAAAAACGTAACTAGGTACAAGAGTGATCACTGGTTTAGTGAGGAATTATTACCCACTCTTGATCTGACAGGCATCTTCTAGTGCTCTCCTCCCCAGGCATTCTGAATATATTAATGGAGAATGAAAATTTTCAGGTACTACATCCTGTGAGCTGACTGTCAAATCATATAGGGCCTCATCCATTGAAATTAGAGAGAGCCTTGCCACTGATTTCAGTGGCCATTGGATCAAGCCTTTACAGGTGATATGACGCATGACAGCACAACTTTATATGTGCAGCATCTTCCATACAAACAGTACCCCAAAATATTTTACAGACCTAAAGACCGCAACAAGGAGGAAAAATAGGATGATGGTTATTGCTGTTGGTTAGTATTTGCATAATACCAGGAGAGTCCTGGGGGCTTAAATAACAGCAGAGGGAGAGTAAAACCACAAGGTATAGACAGGAGAGGAAAGATCCATTGAAATGAGATGGAGGGTCATTGCAGTGGAAATGACAGCTGTGGCAGAAGCTGCAATGGAGGAGGCTATCGCACCGAGCAAGGTGTGATGTGAAAAGAGGCCAGTGATAGACAGCCATGGAGAGGACAGGGAACAAGGTCAATGAGGAATGGGATGATGATGGAAGTGTCTTGGTTTATAGGAAAGGAATGTAAGAGTTAGATGGGTTCAGTATTCAGCAGCATCTCCTGAAGATGTTGCCTGGTGACACGGTGATCTTTCACTGGGGCTAATAAGGGCTGGTTTGGATCAAATGTGGATTGCAATCCACCAGGCAATGCCTTGGTGCTGCAGGAAGTGGTGTTGGGGACTGAGTATATAACAACCTCTTGGCACGTGCACTTTGCAAAGTATGAGCACTAGTTGCTTAGTCCTCCCAAGCCCCATTCCAAGCTAGGTCCGTGAGTATCAGTATTACCCACTTTACAGATGGGGAAAATGGTAGAAGAGAAATAATTCTCTGCGGCCTCATAGTGGAGTTTAGGTGTCCCAGCTTCCTGGTATTGAGATCTATCCACTAGAGACCACAACTGATTGCCAAAGCACTCTTCTCCCTGATTCGGTACTGAATAGAGGCTCCCGTGTGGTGGGTGGGGGGACACTGTCATGTTGATGAACTACGAACACTAGAGGTTTGATTCTCTCTTCCAAGCCACCTTTGCACTCTGGCTCCTTATGGGGCAGCTGGGGGCCTGATGACCTACTTCTTTGGCTACAACAGCCCCCTAAGGGCCGTTCACTAGACGAGTCACTGGAGCATGGTGTGCTCTGGTCATGATCGTTTCTGTGCTACACGCCCTATTCCAAGACTGGCATAGAGATCATAGAATCATAGATTATTAGGATCGGAAGGGACCTCAGTAGGTCATCTAGTCCAACCCCCTGCTCAAAGCAGGACCAATCCCCAAATGGCCCCCTCAAGGATTGAACTCTCAACCCTGGGTTTAGCAGGCCAATGCTAAAACCATTGAGATGTTCCAGCAGCTCCATAAAGTATCCCTGTACAATGGGTGTATTCCCAGGGGGCTCCTGTTTAAATCCCTGGAGGAACTGAAAACACAAGAGAGAACCGAACCCAGGGTCTTGGCCTCTTTTGGTGCTTAAAGAGCCCATTGCGCTTTTCATAAGAGTAGGAATGTTGCAAATTGCATTAAAGCAGAAGGTGTCTAGTTAGCTGAAAATTCCGTCTGCAATTTTTGGTTGGATATGGCTTTCTTCTTTGCTGTTGTGGAATGTTGCCTCATGCTGATTGCTTCGTTCCACCCTAGATGTGGCTCCCTTTTATGTGCTGGGTGATAAAGTGACCCTTTTGTCCTTTACCTGCTTCACTGGGTGTTGTATGACTTAATTAAGCGAAGTTTGTAAAGTTCATTGAAATCACCAAACAAAGAACTTTATATAAAAGTGAAGTATTACTATACAGTGCTTCACACCTAGTCTAGAAGGCAAGCTGCAGTATTTGTAAAAATGAAACACGCTGGAAATGATTCAAAACAATTGCTAACCCATTTCGTCCCATATAAGTCCTTATGCGATGTGATTATTGCAGGAGTGTGTGAGTGCTTTTAGACAATGCATGCTGTGCTGGCGAATGTGCAAGGCTTTGATTCTGTGTTTAGATTTTTCCTTCTTAGAAGTTCAGAATCTCTCAATCAAAATAAATCCACTCTTGTTTTAGTTTCCTAGCCACATGGGTTCCAGCGTGGCTAGAGCCATACCACACACTCTGAACTATCATCGGTATCCTGTCCGTCTGTGCTGAAAGCACCAGTCTAGTCAGGAACAGCTCTGCTGATTGCAGAGCAGCAAAACACATGACCCTAATGCTGTTAGACAGCATTTGCATAGGACGAGTCTACTGTGAAAACTGCCATATCAAGCAAATGGTTTTCAGAATCAGCACAAAATCCTGTAGTCAAAAATCTTCACAACAGCACTTTCAATTAAGCTTCCCAAATCCCCAAACCAAACAACCACTCCACCCCTTTATTATCAGCATGCGCCTGCCCTACGCAGTGTCACAGAGAATCTCTCCAGTTTTTACCGTATTCATTTGCTAGTGAAACTTTACTCCCATCAGTGAGAGACTGTAGATCACACTATTTTTTAAAGGTCTGTTTTGCCCTTGATGAATACATGAACGGTAACTCTTATTAGCATCGCTGAAACTCTATGTTGGGTTTCTCTAGGGTGCCTGTCACCATGGTACCCAACTGCCACGTATGCCTTTGTATCAAGGGGGAGATTGGACCCCTTCATTTTCAAATGAAATATTTGCTGTAGAGGACAAGGGTGTCTTATGGGATTTGTAATAAGATACGGTGCCTGGTTTATATACTCACGCACAATGCAATGATGAAGCAAGCTGGAGAAAAGCAAATTGCTAAGGCTGCTCCTATAGCCTCTTGTGATGTTAAAGTTGTTGGGATTTAAAAAAAAAACTCCGGAGAGGTTTAGATGCCTTGGGAAATTCTATAGCCTTATAGGAAACGGTGACATGGCAACAGAAGGCCTCCACTTGGACTCATGCAGCAAGATGAAATTGGATGGGGGAGGGGAGATGTATACCTGAGCAAGACCATGGAGATTTGGAGGCTATCCAGAAGCATCTGGGAAGCATTAGAAAGTTCGGCCTGCATCAAACATGCTGCATGAGAACAGGAGGAAACTCCTTGAAATGATCTTTCTTTAATCATTAGAGATTCTGGGGCAGCCTCTGTGCTGCCTCTCCCTGCTTAGGCATAGAATGGATCAGTGTGGCAGAAGTTAGGCACTAGTGACTTTCAAACAGAGCATAATATTCTTCACTTCCTGTCCCAAACTCTGGTGTAGTGTTGCTGTGCGCTGTTATCTAACCACTGTGGTTCGCTCCAGAGCTGGGTGCATGTCACTGGTGGGTAAAGTGATTGCTATCCCAAGTAAAAGAGCCTGTCATTGCTCGGAGCAGGAAGCAGGGACTGTATATGTACTGGCTGTGTGTCCAGCAAACTGTCTTCCCCTCCATATCTCTGCTATTGGGCTGCCCCCACTTGCAGCTTTTACCAAGGACATAGCCAGGTCCACCCAAATCTGAGCAGGGGTCTAGTGCTGCCACAGTGGCCCGGAGCGTCACTTGGGCACCTGAACTCCAGGACGGAGCTATGGGCCTGCCCTTCAGCTCTGGCAGCTCTGCCTTGCCATTTTCTGAGCCAGCCCATGCGCATGCCCACCTCGGCAGGTGAAGCCCCGTGTCTGGAAGCACCAGGCTAGGAAGAGGGTGTGGCGTTGGGGGAGAAGCTGAGCTAGCAGGTGCTTGGGGGCTGCCCATTGACCTGTGGCGCTCTCTGCACAGCTCATCCCCTGCACAGCGGAAGGCAGCAGTGAGGCTGGTCTCTCTGCAGAGCTCCCAGGAGAGGATGCACTTTGCTGGGCAACTCAGTACAGAGTCCAGGCCAAGTTGTGCCCACAGGCAAGCCCCTGTTCATGCCCCCACAGCGCAGCTGGAGCTGACCCCACACAGGGGGCCATACAGCCCTCAGGAGACGCAAGCCCCCAGTTGAAGGCCAGCAGCCCATACCCTTCAATGAGGCAACAGTTCTTTCTCTTCCCCTGCTGCAGAGTCAGGGCACAGCCGAGGGGACCAGCAGTCCCCACCCCGGCCAGGCTGCACACCCAGCCAGCATGGCCAGTGAGTAGCACAGCCTGTCATTGCCCGTCCTCCTGAAAGTCGGGACTAGCGCATCTGTAGGAGCTGGCCCTCACAAAGGGAGAGTGGGGAGAAGGCAGGACCACATCTCACAGCCTGCACTCCCCAGCCAGTAGCGTTGTGTGTATGCAGAGGGGCAGCACACCCTGCACCGTTCCTTAGGGAGGTATCGTGCCCATATAAAAGTCATAATGTGTCCCAGAAGCTCCCACTGGGGCGGGGCAGCTTTGCCCCAATCCCAACTCAGAGCTGAGCCTGAGTGGCACAGTCCAGCCCACAGTACGGAGACATGCCTGGACCAAAACTGAATAGAATCATGTAATACAGGGCTGGAAGGGACCTCAGGAGATCACCTAGTCCAGCCCCCTGTGCTGAGGCAGGATCAAGTGAACCTAGGACCAGCCCTGACAGGTGTTCGTCCAATCTCCAGTGATGGGGATTCCACTTCCTTTGAAAGCCTATTCCAGGGCTTAACGACCTTTATGGTTTGAATGCTTTTCCTAATATCTAACCTAAATCTCTCTTGCTGAAGATTAAGCCCATTACTTCTTGTTCTACCTTCAGTGGACCTGGAGAACAATTGATCACAGTAAGATCTCTGTATAACAGCCCCTAACATGTTTGAAGACTGTTATCCCCTTAGTCTTCTTTTCACAAGACTAAACATGTCCAGTTTTTTAAACCTTTCCTTGTAGGTCAGGTTTTCTAAACTGTTTCTCATTTTTGTTCCTCTCCCCCCAGATGCTCTCCAATTTGTCCACATCTTTCTTAAAAACATCAGAATGGCCATTCTGGGTCAGATCAAAGGTCCTTCTAGCCCAGAATCCTGTCTTTTAAAAGTGACCAATGCCAGGTTCTTCAAAGGGAATGGACAGAGCAGGTATTCAAGTTCTTAAAGTGTGATGACCTGAATTGGTCATAGTACTCCAGCTGAGGCCTCAGCAGTGCTGAGTAGAGCAGGAAAATTACCTCCCTGGTCTTCCATAAGACATTCCTGTTAAAACACACCACAATGATAGTTGCCCTTTTTTGCGACTATATCACATTGTTCACTCATATTCAATTTGTGATCTACTATAATCTCCAGATCTTTTTCTGCAGTGCCACCACCTAGCCAGTTATTCTCCATTTTGTAGATGTGCATTTGATTTTTCCTTCCTAAGTGTAGTACCTTGCACTTGTCTTTATTGAATTCCAACTTGTTGAATGCAGACTAATTCTCTAGTTCGTTGTGGTCATTTTCATTCTAATCCTGTCCTCCAAAATGTTTGCAACCTCTCCCAGTTTGGTGTTATCTGCAAATTTTATAAGCGTGCTCTTCACTCCATTATCCAAGTCATTAATGAAAATGTGGACTATTACTGGAGCCAGGATTGATCCCTGCACGACCCTACTAGATACGCACTTCCAGTTTGATGGTGAACCATTCCTAACTACTTTTTGAGGATGGTCTTTCAACAAGTGGTGTATCTACCTTATAGTAATTTCATCTAGACCACAGCTCCCTGGTTTGCTTATGAGAATGTCAAGCGGGGCTGTGACAAAAACCTTACTAAAATCAAGATAGATCATGTCTCCTGCTTCTCCACTATCCACTAGGCTGGTAACCCTGTATAAGAAGGAAATTAGTTTGGTTTGGCATGATTTATTCTTGACAAACCTATGCTGGCTATTCCTTATAATCCTGTTATCCTCCAGGTGCTTACAAATTGATTGTTTAATCATTTGTTCCAATATCTTTCCAGGTAGAAATTCCAATCTGTAGCCGAAGTTTGCAGCTTGGCCCTGCCTCTAATAAAGCATGTAGGACTTTGATAGTAAGTCTCCCATCCTTAAGTCCAATACACTCTGCATGCTTCCCTGTCCTTCTCGTAATACAGTTTGATACACAGTTTCAGGGCTATGATACATATCATCATCTGGTGTAGATCCACTGACTTCCATGAAACAGCATCCACTGACGCCAGCTGAAGATCTGGCCCTGTGAATTAAATATATGGTACGGTTACTGAAAGCCTGTGTTGTGCATAACCCCAAACAGCCTACTCAGCTAATAAAAGCGGCTACATCACCTAAATGTGTGAATGTGTAAGCGGTACAATAGGCACAACAGACAGCACTGAAATGGGTATTTTAAGAATTAAGTCCTGATTTGCCCTTCAAGAATAATTCACACATTCTGTTGCTTCCAGCATCTGGGTCAGTTTGGTCAGTCTCCTAGGAACCCACACTGATTTTTTTTTCCTGCAGATCACATTAGTTTCAACCATAAAGAAATTCATAAATTCATAGATTCTAGGACTGAAAGGGACCTCGAGAGGTCGAGTCCAGTCCTTTGCCTTCATGGCAGGACCAAATACTGTCTAGACCATCGCTGATAGATATTTCTCTAACCTACTCTTAAATAGCTCCAGAGATGGAGATTCCACAAGCTCCCTAGGTAATTTATTCCAGTGTTTAACCACCCTGACAGTTAGGAACTTTTTCCTAATGTCCAACCCAAACCTCCCTTGCTGCAGTTTAAGCCCATTGCTTCTTGTTCTATCCTTAGAGGCTAAGATGAGCAAGTTTTCTCCCTCCTCCTGAAGACACCCTTTTAGATACCTTAAAACGACTATCATGTCCCTTCTCAGTCTTCTCTTTTCCAAACTAAACAAACCCAGTTCTTTCAGCCTTCCATTATAGGTCATGTTCTCTAGACCTTTAATCATTCTTGTTGCTCTTCTCTGGACCCTCTCCAATTTCTCCATATCTTTCTTGAAATGCGGTCCACAGAACTGGACACAATATTGTCCAGTTCTCCTGTATAATTCAGCCAAACTTCCTGCAAACATTTTCTCATTAGGCTGGTTTGTTCTCTTGTAAAAATTACCACTCACATCCACGTCCACATCCACAAAGGAATTCTACTGGAAACATTTGTGGAAAACATGATGAGGTGAAAGGCTGGTGACCTCAAAAATATTAGATTTTTTTTTATGATTTGTTAAAAAGAATTAAGTCAGCCGTAGAAGAGGTCAAGAGCTACTCAGACACCTTCAGAGAAAAGGATTTATTATTAATTCTGTTACATTAGTGTCTAGATGTCCTAAGCAAGATCATTGTCCCAGGCACTGTACAAACACGTAGTGAGACACAGTCCTACCCCAGAGAGCTTGCAGTCTGAGTAGACACGCCAGAAAAAGGGTGGGAAGGGCCATAAAGAAGTGAAGTGACTTGACAACTGGTGGTGTGAGACCACTGCCTATCGTGCTGACACCTTGTGCTTCCCCATCTGTCTGTATCCAGCTGTTGTCTCTTGTCTGAGACTTAAACTGTAGCTCTTTGGGGCAGGCACCACATGTTCTGTTTGTACAGCCCCCAGCACAGTGAGGTCCTAGTCCACAACTAGGGCTTCTATGGTAATACAGATAAACTAATAATAACGTCTGAGATCATGTGGCAGATCAGTGCTGGAACAGAGGTTAGAACTCTGACTCCCACTCCTGTTCCCTAGACCACACCGTCTCTTGGTCACTGTGGATTTTCACACTAAAAATTGGGACTAATATGGGAGCGGCGGGCAGGGAGTGATGTCTGGTCGAAGGTATCAAAACACAGAGAGAGATGCTTGAAACTCCATCAGCCAAGCATCCCAATGTTGGATGCTCTGCAAATGTCTGCAAAAACATACTCCTTTCTCAGACTCCTCATCCTCCCTCCCTCCCAACCCCTCACCTCTTTCTTCTACTACTACTTCCTATTCACTTGTTCTGCTGAGGTGTCTAGGAACCTCATTGCTAGGCACTGTGTCTTGTCATTAATGTACACTGTAAGCTCTTCAGGTCTCTTTAACTACGTTTGTCCAGTGCCTAGCACAATGGCACCTCACTCCCTCATTACAGTCTCTGGGCATTACTGTCATCCAAATAACAATTCATTATGAAGCCCATACATATGCAGTAAGGACAGTATACCACTGTCAAGTCCATTCATGTCATTTCCATTGGCACAGCTAGTAGATTGTCTTCCCCTTGCCCACCCCCATTTGCAATGAATGCAGAAAGCAGCGCATTGCTCTTTACATTTCTGTGTTAAGCTGGCACATTGATCAAGTGCCTTCCAAGACACCTAAAGCCACTTCCCGGCGTTCGGTACGCACAACATGTCAACCTCGCAGTCAGGAGTCACAAGCGGCTGAGCAGAACATTCTGAGTGACTTCAGGGTTCCCTCTATTAGCAGCAGTTGCAGTCAGCTCTAGGCAGAAACTGATCTATTAGATCTATTAGCCTGTGCAATAGTCTCCCAAGGGAAGCGATGGAAGCCCCATCACTTGACTCATTTTATCCTAGTCTGGACAAAGCACTAGGAAGATGTACTGCAGGGAACAATCCTGAGCTGGCAGAGGGTGGAGCAGGTGTCCTGATGGGATAGATCATTCATTTATTTATTATTTATTCCATTTCTATAGCTCTTATCATCTTGAGATGTTTATCACAGTTACATTAAAAGTACAGATGTCGGACAGGAGCAACAAACACTTCCCAGATCCAACCATAAGGAAAGTTGGATGGGCAGCAAGGCCCTGATCCAGATAAGCACTTCAGCACATGCTTAACTTAGCAAGATGAACTTGAGCGGGTGCTTAAAGTTAAGCATGTGTTTAACTGCTTTGCTGAATGGAAGCCTATGTGGTAAGGAGCCATGCAGGTGGGAAGGAAGAAGCATTTTCACCCAAATGCAGAGTATTTTGCAAACTGAGCAGCATTTGAGATTTCTGACCTTGTGACCAATGACTCTTTGGCAACGTCTCAGACTAAGAAAATAGGTCATGATGAAAAACATGCTAGCTGTTCATGGTCCACCCTAGCCCTGGAACCTAAACTAACTAACTTGCCTTAAAGGGGTTAAACTCTCGCTATACTAGTGTTTGGAAATGGGTGTTGTTAAAATGCGCCACACAACCTGTTTTCCTAGGCGGGCTCTGTTTGAAGGGTGGGTGGGTGAAATAATTGAAATGGCAAAACACAAATATTGAAATATCCTGATGCTTTGAAACAATGTCAGATTCATGAAAGGAAGAAAGGGGAGTGGAATGTCCACGTTTCCTTTGTTTTTCAAAAGAATATAGACACTTATTATTTTCAGAGAGGAAAGCAATCGGTGACAGAAAACAACACAGCAATCATTCTGGTGAGGAAACCGGTATGTCCAGGAAAGAAATTCCTTATCTCAGGATACTGCTGAAAGTAGGCTCTTGAGGCCAGCGTTTCTAAAACATATACCACTGGTGAGCTGATCCAGAAGTCAGTTGGGTAGTATGCTGATTAGCTAAAAGTACAGTGTCAGACCAAGAATCTATTCTAACTACATGGTCAAATACTAAGTAGTTTAGACATGGGTCTTCCCATTTGAGAATCTTGGCTTTGTACTGTAAATGGACGTAAGGGTATAAGGAGACAGACGGAGAAAGTTCACTTGGCCCTGATTTCAGCAAGGCCTATCAAAAACAAAAGGGTGTAAGCACATGCTTTGTTGAATCTGGGCCTTTACGTCCCTTGGTGTTGGTGGAAGAAACAACCTGTGCAGAAAATCACTTGGGGAAGATTCTCAAAAGTTTGTAAGTGCCTTGGGAGCCCAGAGTGTGTCTACACTGCAGTGGGGACAGCATCGCCAAGCTAGTTTTGATCCAACTAGTTGCTAAAAACACAGCAGCATAGTCACAGCCGCATGGAGTAACCTCTTGCCTACGTACCCACGGTGCCAGGCAGTATTGTAACTTGGGCAGCTAGCTCATCCTGCCACTCGTGTTGCCACGGCTACAGTGCTATTGCTAATGAGCTAGCTCAATCACGGCTAGCTTGGGGGTGCCCACATGTGCTGCAGTCGTGTCTCACAATTGCTGTGGAGACACGCCCTGAGTCCTATAGGCACAAATGGCGCCCTTCCTGCGTTAGGAAGAAAAGGATCCATCCGTAGGCCAAGAGTTCTTTTGGCAGCTGTCAAGGTAAAACAGTGAACTCAGCAGCTCCTGGGGCAGTATTGCTCAAAACGTAAGGAGAGGTGTCAAGAGGAAATGCTGGGGACAGAGGACACTCAAACGCTCAGGCGAGGGAACACATCACTCCTGGGATTTGATCTATATTTGCTCTTTGTTTAATTTCATCCCGTTATTTCTATTTAACTCCACTTGTACACCTTAATAATTTCTCCCCTTGTTGCTGCTCCCATCCTGCAGACAGTGAAGTTATTCCCCTTAGGCTATACATATTTTTTGTTTTAATCTTTCCTCCCAAGAAGTCAATCCTCCTAACTAATCACTTACTCATTTTTGTTATAGATCTCTCTTCCCTCTTATTTGTTGCTATCTTCTTAGCATTGATATTCACAGAAATGTCTGCAATATTCTGCATTCCCGGCCCTTTAAAATGCTTCCTGTTGTGCAGAGGCTGCCCAGCCCTGCCAGGTGAAGTTCACTGAATAACACTGAAGGCCTGTTTATAGCCACGCCACCACCATGCCCTTCCTGCAGGAGAGGAGGAATTTTAAAGGGCTAGGACTGTAACTGGAACTTCACCAATGTGAGGTCACGCCCCTGGTCTGGGATGTAATGGTCTCATCAGTGTATGGAACACACAATCCCACTGTGGGTTTTTTTTTTCTTACCATTAAGAACTAATGTAAAAAGCTGCACAAAGGAAGCCGTCTGCATTACACGTAAGTTGCATATAGCCTGCAAAACCAGGAACAATACTACAATTTAAGCTGTGAATAGCTGTGAATGAAAGAAGATTAACCCACAGAGTGCCCCTGGGTTTAGTGTGTTCTTACTCCAAAATGGCACCAGGACTCCTTAGGACTTGCTGCTAAACTATTATTTAGCTCACCGGTTCCTAATCATCGTTAGCCTCTTCTACCAAAGAGCCTAGATATTTTATTATAATAGAACAAATATGAAAACAATATTTTGCATTTCTGTGTTGCTTTCTGCCGGGGAATCTCAGAGCAGTTTACAGATGTGAGAAACACTATCTACTTGAACTCTAGTGCGATAAACCCTAAGTGATAGAAGTATTTCCAATTGTGCCAATTTTTTTAGCTCTACAGTCACTTTTTCCTCTCTCTTGAAAATGTTTCTTCTCTCCTTTGGTGCTACATGAAAGATCCATACAAACAGCAGGGGCAAATGGCTGACTAACAGACTGTACAAAGCAGTGAAAATGACTATGCACAAAGGCCCTGATTCTGAAAAGCATGTAAACACGTGCCTCACTTTAAACACATGTGTAAGTGTTTTCCCTAATAGGGATTGTAGGCCAGTGGGCTGACCCACCGGCTGGGGAAGATGAATCACTCTCAGTCCTTTTTCTCAGGGCTTTCTTTTAATAAGTCAAAAACCAAAGGATTCCAGAAGTAAACAAGTCCCTCAGAACAATAGACCTCAAAGGCCTGGGACTTTTCTGGCTTAGCCAGCTGGGAGGGGAAGGTTGCACTGTTCCCCAAGGTAATCACTTCCCTTCTACTTCTGTATCCTTATGCCAGACGGCCATGTGACAAGCAGGGGTCTGGGTTAACCTCTTCTACGCTGGCGTGTGTGGAGCACCTGCCCATCTTGTCACAGAGGTGCTTTCTTGAATTAGGGCCAAAGTGCTGGTAAAAGCACAAAGTAAACCAAAATCTTTTTTTCTCTCTCATCTCTTCCAGATCTAGCAATTTAGGAGTCCCAGTACCACCAGTCAGTTAAAAGTTTTCAGACAGGAGCATGATTTTTAAGCCAATAGTATCCCTTTAATCAAGGAATCAATCTCTCCTTCCTCTTTCCTTCAATGGATCTGTCCAAACAACAGGCTCTGGTGACAGGTTTTTGTGTATTCAGTACAGTAATTACCTCCTGTACATGCAGCAAGCATTTAAGAAATATTCTGCTTCCAATTATAATTTTTTATTTGAGTCACAGAAGAATACACTGTATCCTCTTTATTTCTGCAGTCAACTGCTAATGAAATGTGCCAGGGATATTTATAGAACTGCCACTGTAGATAGCATTTGCATTTTGTGCCTTTGAGTTATTTAGTGTGGCAGTTTTCACCTACAGGATTTTATTTTTTTTTCTTTTTGAAGAGCAGCTGAAAGGGGATCGCTTTGCAACTGTTTCTTTTTTTAAAGAACATTATTTGTGTTGGATTCAACAGTTCTGTGAGCCCTGCACACTCTTGGTAATTTACTGGCAGGTTGACCTGTGACCAGAATTTAACGGAGCATTCGGGTGTGCTTCCAGGGTATGATGGGGACAGTCTGTAGGACTCTTGGAGCCAGTGTTTGGCATTAGAGTCCAGATGAATGGAAAAGAGGTGAGCTGCTAAAATGGTTCACATAACAGTGCAAAACAACTACCAGCCTCTCTACGTAATACTTTCCTCAGAAATGCACTATGTAAATATTTGGCCAGCCGTCGCCAAATAAGATTTAAAGCTTTATGTTGATGTCAAACAAAGGTAGCTAGAAAATCTTTCCTTAATGCAAAAGGCCAAGATCTAAGAGAGTCAGCAAGTAACTTTTAAGAGGAATTTACTTTCTGCTGTGATGAAATACTCTGGGATGAACAAATGTGTGTGTAGTTCTCACATAGCACTTTTCACCCCTAGATCTCAAAGCACTTGGCAAAAGAGGTCAGTATAGTTATCTTCATTTTACAAATGGCAAAACTGAGGCAGAGAGGTGAGGTAACTTGTCTGTGGTCACCTAGCCTACCAGCAGTAGAGCCAGGAATTGTCAGTCTAATGCTTTACCCGCTAGACCACACTGCCTCAGAGATTATATACCACTGTTCTGGACCATCCCTGACAGGTGTTTGTCTAACCTGTTCTTAAAAACCTCCAATAATGGAAATTCTACAACCTCCCTAGGTAATTTGTTCCAGTGCTTAACTACCTTGACAGGAAGATTTTCCTAATGTCCAATCTAAATCTCACTTGCTGCAATTTAAGGCCATTACTTCTCATCCTGTCCTCAGTGAATAATCAGAATGATTTATCACCCTCCTCTTTCTAACAACCTTTTATGTACTTGAAGACTGTTATCATGTCCATTCCCCCCCGCCCCCAGTCTTCTCTTCTCCAGACTAAACAAACCCATTTTTTTCAATTTTCCCTCATAGGTCATGTTTTCTAGACCGTTAATAATTTTTGTTGCTCTCCTGTGGTCTTTCTCCAGTTTGTCCACATCTTTCCTGAAATGTGGTGCCCAGAACTTGACACCATATTCCAGCTGAGGTCTTATCAGTGCTGAGTAGAGTGGAAGAATTACTTCTCAGGTCTTGCTTACAACACTCCTGCTAATACATAGGCACTAAAAGCCCAGATCCTCCAAGTATTCAGGCTTCCAACATCCATTGGAAGTTAAAAGCCTAAATACCTCGGAGTATCTGAGCCTAAAGCCCTGCCACAAATTAACGAAATCCAAACAGATGCTCTCCCTAGCAAGCAGCAGGTACAACTCTTGAGCTGAGTGTGAAAGTAATAAATCCTACAGTATTAAATGACACTCCAGAGCATAATTTCCTGCCCAGCTCAGAACAAAGTCCAGCTTTGAAGTATTCATGAACAGGGATCCTAGTTTTCCATGATAAAACCCCCCAAAATTCTCTGATAAAAAACCATAAGAATCTGTGTTTTCCCATGATTAAAATGAAATGCTGAACTTTAGTTTTCCTAGCCATAATATATATATATATATATATATATATATATATATATATATATATATATATATATATATATATATATATATATATCAGTTGAACATAATGTTTTAAGCACATTTGAAGCCTATCAGTGCCATCGATCATTATAATAAAATAAAATTAATAGAATTGCAATTCAGCTGAAGCCCCAAGCCCTGCTGCCCAGGGCTCGGGCTGTCAGCCCCAGTTTGGTTAATCCAGAGAGCTGGATAACAGAAGCTCGGATAAATGGGGTTCTACTATATATGTTTTTATTCTTTCACAAAATGTAAAAACTAAAGATTCTCTAAAAATGCAAATTCGATGTTTTTCCGTGGCAAATGGATTTCTAGGATCCCTGTTCATGAACAATTTCTTATGCTCAGACATGTTTTCCTTCACCATCAAGCATACTTGTCTTCTACCCATAATCCTCCCTTTCTTAATCTTCTTCCCCTTCCCCCTTGGAATACTCCAAATGCTTTTAGTAGCTAAGAGAATGTAAATCCCCACTCTCCCTTTCTGCTTTGAGCTCCCTGTGCCCCTCTCGTAGTAGCAAGATCTTATTGATGGAGTTTAAAGACCTTGTGCCACTCTTTGCAGGATCTCCCATCAAACACCTCTGCTGTTGAGCAATTGTTAAAGCTTAGTGACCTCCTGCTCCCTGGTTCCATCTGTTGAGCATTGCCATTGATTTCTCTTCTCTTGTTATGTGACAATCCAAAGCTGCTCCTTGGTTCATCTCCTGAGAGACCATGGAGGCACCGGCCCAATGGAGAAGACACTGTGGCATTGCAACTTTGCGAGAGGCAGACGCAGTAGCCTCAGTGCAGCCAGAATGTGCTGGATCAGTTCTCTCTTGCGGTGCTATGAAATGCTCCTGCTTCTCACTCCAACACACTAATAGAGCTTCTTTTACTTTGTTGCTGGAAAATAGCTTTCAGTGTGAGCAGGTGCCCTCGTGGAATTGGAAACAAGCAGGAATATGGGCATTGCCATAATGTCTTAGCTCATAACTAGTCTGGAAGTCCTGCCTTTTTCACTGGTCAGTACCTGTTGTTTCAGAGGAAAGAAAAACCACATAATACACTTAGCGTGGGATCCTGATCTTTAGGGAAAAGTCTGTAAGAAATCCCTGGGCATGTAGCAACTTCACAGTGCTGCACATCTCAGCCACACTGAATTTCAAGATAACAGCAGGACTAGAACTCAGCTCCTCCTGCTCCAAATCCTCCTTTCCTTATGAGCTCCATTTGCGGTCACAATAAAAGGTCTATGGCAGTCAACTGAAAAGTTCTGGTTCTGCCCAGTAGAGGGCAGCAGTACCCATGCCCATTAGCCAGTTCATTACATTGTGATTCCAATCTCAGAGGCGATATGAAGCGTAGGAATCTACTGACATTATAAAATTTGTGCATGAGCTCTTCACATGCAGGTCAGGATGGATAAAAATTGAGAATTTTTTGACAAAATCAAAATCAGATTTTTTTGTTTTATTTAAATTATATTTTTTCTTTTAATTTTAAACAGGTTTATATTTAAAATCTGAATTTAATACAAAATGCTTGAAGGCCTAAATTTATTACAATCCCTTTAAAATATTCCAATAAAAAATAAAGATGCTGAATTCAGGAGCCTCTGTCAAAGACTTTGAGTTAAAACCTGATTTTCTATATAAAGAAAGAATCAAGGGAGAAATCAGCTAACTTTTGAGGTCAAGCTTTATAAATACTGCGCAGGAGGTCAGCCTAAGTAACTTCGGAGACTGTCTGTCTCATTTTCAAGAGACTTAGGCAAATAGGAAGTTAAGCTCCAGCCACTTTCACTTAGGCATATTTGAAAATTTTCCCAGGCTGACCTGAAATAATCGGTGTAATTCATTGACTACAGTTAATCCCTCTTTTTAATAAATCATTTCGTTGTAATGTGAAACATGTTTTCATAAGAAAAGTTTATATATCCAAAACACTTCAAGTTGTTTTCTTTAATAAAAATACATTTCATATGTTGTTTTGTGTGTTCAATTAAATTCCAGGTACCACCCTAATGCAGTAGCTTGACACAAAGCAGGAGCAGAAAGTTGATTATCTAGTACAGTGGTCCACAATCTTTTTTGTCTGGCGGGTGCTGGACGACGAGCCACCAAGGACTGTGGCTGGTGGACCAGCATCTGCCAAAATGCCGCTGAGAAGCGGCAACATCAGAAGGCGTCGCTGCCAAAATGCCGCCGAAAATCAGCAGCTCTGGACATTGCTGCTTTTTGGCGGCATTTCGGCGGATGCTTGTCTGCCGGCCAGTACGCAGGCGCAGATAGCTGCCCCGTTGGGCTCCATGGAACCCGCCGGGCACAGCGTTGGGGACCACTGATCTAGTAAATAAGCAATATATCATTCATCATTTTCTAACATACTAAAAATGGACACTTAATAAGCATCTGAGAATATTAAGCTACATATTTGCTTATATAAATGAATATAGTGATAGTATACTTCTTAGGTAGCAAAATGGTGTGCCAAATCTAGTGTAAATGCTCTATTTTGTTGTAAATTAACAAGTTTTAATGATTATATCAACCAATGAGAATGCACCTTTCTTTAGAAAAGAACTGAAGTGCAAAAGGAAAACTTGATTAAAATTAATTAGTTAAATAGTGGCTTTTCATGGGGTAATTTTAAATCATAATTAAAGTTGTGATTTGTATTGCCTTCATTTAAAATCAGTCCACCCTGATATATATACTATGTGATCATACTATATATAAACTATTACATATCCCTTGGAGTCTGCTAGGTAGTTTGCAATTGCCAGTCTAACATGAAAGCTACTCAGATGCTCTGGTGATAAGCAATATTGCAAAACCCAAAGATACATTAACTTTTCCTACATTTTTCCCATCTCTGCAAGTGATCAAAATATGCACAACACTTTGCACCTAATTGAGATTCTGTGTCATGCACAATATCTTTAACTTATTTTTGAATTCCAGGAGACCATCTGTTTGCGTTAGGGAAAACCTAAACCTAAAACAAAACCAACTATGAGGTTACAAAATTAAGGAGCAGGAAGCTATAAAGTTCCAGTTGAAAACAGCCTTTTTTGAGCTATGATAGTGCAAAACCAAAAACATCTGCACATTTAAAAAACAAAAACCCCTCTCATTTTAAAAAGTGCTGCTGTGATCTAGTAGATTATAGACAGCTCGGAGAATCAGGGGAATCGGATTGTGTTTCCGTCTCTGCCACTGCTTCAAGGTGTGGCCCTGAGCAAGTCCCTTACCTGTTTTCTGCCTCAATTAATTGAACAGGTAAAACTGGGATATACGTGCTTCTCCACCTTTTTTAGATGTGGCATAGCCCCATCTTGTGGACCGTGCAGGTATCGGACAGGAAATAGGCTAGAGAGAGACATGGAGACAGACTATTTTGGAGTTCTCCAAGTAAGACATTGAATCCAATCTTCTCCATTATGTTGCTGATGAAACAGTTAAATGAAAGCCTTTTGCTAAAACCTGAGAATCCCTGCTTGCTCAGGAATACTACATAAGGCACTCTGAGACCTATGGGGAAGAAGTGCTATTGGACACACACATTTCCTTCTTGTCTGAGGCCTTAAATGGCAAGCCTGGAGCACATCTTTACAGCTGAGTTAAAAACCATTTAAATACAAACAGGGTTTGTAGAGCACATCTCACTCATCAGGCAACATAACCAATGTAGAGCAATATTTTGCATGCCATTACTTACCAGAGAAATATCTTGTAGCAAGACAGTTTGTAGCCATGGCGGTAACCAATTGACATTTATGAGAAATCTTGTGTTACAAAGGATTTTCTTTGTTGAATGCCAGAGCTCCAATTGTGCCTAAGAAACAGGAATTAGTTAGCATTGTTGGTATTCAAAAGACATTCTGGTATAACTAGCAACACAGACAAAGCCTGGAGGATTTTCAGTGATGTTTGTACATGCCTGTGGTGGTAAATCTTATGGGTTGGTGGTAACTGAAAAGAAAAGGTGCCTTTGGCTAATATTGCCGATTATAAAGCTAACCTTTAGGAGCTGAATGTTGCAGAGTGCTCTGTGAAATTGGAGTAGGGTGTGGTTTTAAGCCCATGGAATCCTGACAGCACGGGTCTAAAGGCAAAGCTGTCCTTGGTTAACCTATCGGGCTCAAGTATCCTGGTTCCTGTGGTTCAGACCTCTGATCTTCAAGTAAGCTCTGCTATCTCCCACTCGTAGAGCTGAGCTACTCCTGGAGGAAGTGTCTGCTTTACAGGTATAAGACCTCAGACGCATTGTGAAGATTGCATCCTGCGGAGATTGTAGCTCACTCTGGGCTCACTTGAGGATTCTGTTTCAGCAACACCTACAGAGCTTGTCAGGGCATGAAATATTATTGAATTGTATATAGAATCCTCTCAATATACAGAAATCTACCTTGGCCTTAAGATAAGAATATTCTTAATTCTGCGTTACCCTTAACAAGTCAACTTGGAAAGTGCTGCTATGAGGCTTTCCCTGCATGACTTGCATTGACTTTAAAGGGAGCAGCCAAGCCACTGCCTTAGTCCCTGAGAGTGTCTGTATGATAGAGGACTGGAAGTTTCAAAAGCGCCTACATGACTTTGGCACAAGTGCCACCAACGGCCAATAGATCTATTCACATGTCTAAAGTTACGCATGTATTTCAGTGCTTTGCTGAATTGGATTCTGAATGCCTAACAGTGCATAGAGATCTCACACTTTTGGCCATAGTGGCTTGTCCATAGGGGCACTCTGTAAAATTCCTGACTGGCCATGGAGAAGCTTCCCTGACACCATGGAAGTATTCTCGTGTATTTCAATGCAGCCACAGTCTACATGAATTTGGAAGAGGCCCAGTCTACAGTTAAATTTTAGTGGTATCATTATGTCTGTGAATAGTTGTACTTGTATAAAGCACCTTTATATCAATATCGCTGTCCCCACATTGGGGGTGTAGTACTATTTTAATTATACCAGTGTAGGTAAACTGGTACAACTTTCTAGTGTAGCTGAGCGCAGGTGGGAAAGATCCAGGCCAAATTTATCCCTCGTGTAATGCCAGTGAATTCAGTAGGGTTATACCATGAAAGAACTTGATCTGCCAGCCTTTAAACTATTTCAGCTATGGTTGAATCTTTGCTTTGATGCACCGACCACTTCCTTGTAACTTGTACAGAAGTTTCCTCTGGCACTGCTTGGTGGCCAAGCAAAGCACCAAAGATGGGGGCAGACGTATGAAACGTCTGGGCTGTCTCCCATAGTCTGTGCGGGACTAGCGGCCTCTCTTGTTCACTCCACACCTTTGCTTCTCTCTTGCAGATGACAGAGGGCCGCCGATGTCAAGTGCACCTCCTCGATGACAGGAAGCTGGAACTTCTCGTGCAGGTAATAAATTGTCTCCACTGATGGCAGCATTTGCCACAGCTCTGAATTCTGGGCTATATGAAGTAAATTGGGCTTGCAGCAAGCTCCCTGCTATTCGGCTACTTTGTGCTGGGATCCTCTTGAATCTTGCAAGCTAAGCAGCATCAACCTGGGCCTGGACTTTAGAGAATGGGAGACATCCAGGGAGCTGCAGGAAGTGCTAGCAGTGATTCATTAGCTGGCACTCTTCACTATGTGTCAGAGCATGACCAGTGCTCCAAAATGGTGCTGAAGCCATTGTCTTTTGGGTGGGATGGAAAACCAAAGTCAGGGCCGCTTGTGGTCCTTAATAATCCCATGACACCTTCTGAGGCATTAACCATCAAGTCCTGGCTAAATTTCAGCTCCAGGAACAACATTCTCCCTACCTAAAATTCCCTCTGCAGTGTCAATTTTACGCATACTGTTCTTCACTTCCTAAATCATCGCTGGGTGATGTTAAACTGCTCTCGGAGATGGCAGTGCTTCAGTCGTGGGTGAAGTGACCCGCACATACGTAGTCTGCATGTCAGTTTAGGTTTATAGTACATGCTTCAGGATAAAAGGCAATATATGGAAATGTAAGAGGTGATTTATCTTTGGAGATATTTCAGAATATACCTATTGGGATTCATGAATATGCTTTAAACATGTGTGCAGTCCAACTAGAGCTATTGCATTCTTCTGATTGCTGGGGTTTGAACTTACATCTCCCAGATATCTGTTTTAAATCTTTGGCTACTTTTTCTGATTCTTCTGTACTATTGTAGAGTAACCACCCTGAGGTCCCAGTCAGGATCAGAGCATTATTGTACACAGCACCATACAAAAACATCACCCCTACCCCCCATAATCTGACTCCCAAACTAAACCCTGCAGTTTGATGAGAGATCACTCAGCAGTAGGTTGGAAATCTCTGGGCTAGCCTGCCTTAATTGCATAAGACCTGTGAGGGCCCACGGGAGATAGGTTCTTAGTACAGATGCTTCACTCTGTATGCTTGGGAATTCTGAAGGTACATCACCAGTCAGGATTGAGCTCCTTCTAGAAAAGCAGGAGCTGACAGTTCATGCCACCTGTCATAGGAAAGGGAGCATTTCCTGATCGTCACAGTAAGGTCCCAGGTTTGACCTGTCACAGGGTGGCTGGCCCTTCGGATCAAGGGGAGACTGCTACTGAAGCAGGCTAGCTCCTGCAGGAGGCCCTGGAGCATGGCATGACTCTCAGACAAATGGCCTGTGAAGTGGAATAGACAGATGGACGCCCCTGTAGAAGACCCTGGGCTCGGGGAAGGGATGATTGATGTGCTGTGCTAGTTTGATGTGGAAGAAGTACAGCTGAAATCCTGGGAAAGGGGCCTGACCCAGACCCTGGGCATGGTGTCACTCCTTGCTGGGCTGAGGGGACAGGCCAGCAGCCTACAGGGTCTAGATCCTAATGCTAATGAAGTGATGTGATGTTACTAACAGAGCATGTGTGCACCCACCTGCTGCAATGACTCCTGCGCCTGTCAGAAACCCTCTGGGTCCTTCTGCTCACTGTCTACTGACTAAGGTCCTGGTCCCGCAAGTCTTTGAGCAGGTCACGGGAGGCTGGGTGAGGTGATTGGCCTATAGCGGTCGTGTGAGTGGAGGAGGCGACATGTGGGCACATGGCCTCCACACTGAATTGGAATAAGCTTCCAGCCCCACCTCCTCATACACCTGTCCTCTTGCCCAGAGTAATGAAATTGGCCGGGGGTGGGCTGAGAGTGACAGAAATGTCTGAGGAAATCTGTGCTTACCTTTGATCCTCCTCATGATAATGAATGGCTGAGATACATGCCCCTTGCTTAGCCATGAACCTGCTGCTCAGCAGGAATAATTCGGTAGCCATTCAACACAGCTCTCATTACTACAGAGCTGGGTTCCCCTGCTCTTCCTTTCCTGTTTAGCACTTTTTTTACCTTTCATTTACATGTGTAACGCTCCCCATCTACACTGGGCAGGATCAGTACCTAAACGCAGCATCTCTTTAAGGTACAGTAGCACACATAACAAATCGACACTTGACAAGATATTCTTCATCTGCACACTCTTAATATCCAGGCATACAGGTGTATGAAGTGCAGACCCTGCTAGGATTTCCCTAATGTCCATAGATCTGCTAGCTCAGTTTGTAGAATTCATTCATTGACTAGAAGGTAACATAAAAGGTAACGTATTTCCAATAATATGCCCATTTCTTGGACAGGAAGCTATACCACTATATAGCTACAGAAAGACAGAAACTGAACCAGCGTTTCAAAAGTGTTCAGCACCCACAATTAGGAGTAGATCTTTCAAAAGAATCAAGCTGGTAGGAAAACGCCAATTATTTTCCACAGGAAATTTTAAAACATTCTTGCTTTCATCAAAATTTCCCATGAAAATGTTAGTTTCCCATTGAAAAATCAGAAACCAAAAAAGAAGTTAGTTTTTTTCAAAACCATTTTGTTGTTGTTTTTTATAAATGTTTTCTGTTTTTTAATCCCAAAACTGGAAAAGTCTGATAAAAATGTTCCCAATGCAAGCTGCTGGGTGCTAAGTTCTTGTGAAAAATCTGGCTACTTATTAGGTGCCTAAATCGGTATCTGAGCTTTCTTGAAAATCAGAACCTGATTGCAGCTGCTGATCCCTCTGGAAATTCTGCCCTGGCTCTCAGAGATCTCCAAAGGGTTAATAATAAGAATTAGAAAAATGACTTTCCTCTTACAAATGCTACTAGCCTCCTTACAAGCAGCACTAGAAACAGGAAATGAAACTTCCCATAGCACTCAAATTAATGTCCGGCAGCTGATAAGCTTGGGGTGGGCAGGATGAGTGTTTGCTTTGCTATAGCAAACAGGGAGAAGATGAATGGGGTCTTTTGGAAGGAGTTTGAATCACAGGAAATGCATTTCAGCACTGATTTGTAGGTGACTCTGGAAGATTGTTCAAAAATCGTAGGCAACAAAAAATAAAGGGTAAAATTTTCAAACGCACCTAAGTCCCATTTTAAAAAGGGATGTAGGTGTCTTTCAATGAGAGTTGGGCTCCTAAGCACCTAAGTCACTTGTGAAAATGGGACTTGGGTTCCTAAGTCACTTGAGGATACATTTATACAGCCTGCGGCGGCCCATAACAGCAAGCTGCCAGCCAGGGCTGACAGGTGTGGGTTAGGGGTTTGTGCTAGTGCTCTAAGAAGAGCTCTGTAGAGAGCACTTTGACTTTGCGATTCAGGCTTGAACTCAGGCTCTGAAGCCTAGGGAGAGGGACGGGCTTCAGAACCCGAGCTCTAGCCCAATCCACACCTCTGAAGTGCTATCTACACAGTTAGTTTTAGAGCACTAGCACAAGCCCCACAAACCCAAGTCTTTCAACCTGAGCAAGCTGTGTAGACCTACCCTCAGGAGCCTCTGGAAATGTTACCCAGAGTCTCTAGATTAACAAACCTATATGAATATTGCAAGCTGCTCTAACGAGGCACTGTTCACAATTTTAATAATTACAGCTAGAGGCATATTGCAGGAAGTACACAGAGTGTACCAGGGAAGAACACTGATGGTTTTCCTGTGGCAGTACTGGCGACTCTTTTTATTTGCTTACTTACCAGCAACATTTTGTTTACAAGAAAGTTTACGGAAGGAGAAACTGTCATAACCATCGGTGCATATGTGACTGTTCAGGAGGCCATCTTAAAACGTTTGTTGAATTGTGGAGTCATTGAATCTAAAAGCAGAACCACCACCATATGCCTGAAGTGATTGCTCACAGGGTTCGAATGGCAATGACCAATTATCATAACCTGATGTAAATAACACTGTAAATCATAGTAAATAGGTTGCTGGTGACCCATTGGCTGGGCTTGGGCCATGCAAAACCATCCGTTAGATATTTTCAAATAACGTGCCATCTTGTAAAGTGAGAAGTCTTATCATGGAAAGTTAATGACTGAACAAAGGGATTACATTTTCTTTATAACTGATCTTTGCAAGTAGTTCACCCAGCTCAGGGCTGCCCACAGGATTTCGGGAGCCTGGGGTCTTCGGCAGGGGGGGCCCCCCACTTCAGCGGTAATTCGGCAGCAGGGGGTCCCTCTGTTCCGGGCCCTGCCACCGAAGTGCCTTGAAGACCTGCGGTGGGGGCCCCCCCACCGCCGAATTACCACCAAAGCGGGACCCACCGCCAAAGTGCAGCCGGGTCTTTGGTCGTAGTTCGGCGGCGGGGGGTCCTTCCGTTCCGGGACCCGCCGCCAAAGTGTAGCCGGGTCTTTGGCGGTAATTCGGTAGCAGGAGGCCCCCGCAGTGGGTCTTCAGGGCACTTCGTTCGGCGGGTCCTAGAATGGAAGGAGCCCCTGCCGCCGAATTACCGCTAAAGCGGGGGCCCCGTGCTGCCGAAGACCCCAGGCCGGCGAAGACCAGGAGCGGAAGAAGCTCCGGGGGCCCGGGCCCCGCAAGAGTTTTCTGGGGCCCCTGGAGCGAGTGCAGGACCCTGCTCCAGGGGCCCCAAAAAGCTCTTGTGGAGGCCCCTGAGGGGCCCAGGGCCTGGGGCAAATTGCCCCACTTGCCTCCCCCCCTCTGGGCAGCCCTGACCCAGCTCTGTGAATAACACTTTGGGGCTTATATAGCCCCTTTCATCTGAAGATCTCAAAGAGTCTTCCACTTTACTTCCAATTCTCTAGCATTTTACTGATTCTTTAGCTCATCATATTTATAAAGGGATGTAGAGAACAGGTTGCTTTTAGTTAGAGCAAGGAGCTGGGAAGCAGGGATTAATTATTACCTCTGCCACTGACTTTCTTTGTAGACTTGGACAAGACTTCCCTTTACATTTGTCTATCTATAAAATGGGGGTAATACCACCTGTCTCACAGGGGTCTTGAGGCTTGATTATTTGGGGCTAGATTGTGAGACCCTTATTCTGACTGAGTAGCACCTGACTCCTTCCGAAGTCCCGTTGTTTCCAGTGAGATTACTAAAGTACTCTGTGTAAGTAAGGGAATCACAGTCTGGCCCTTGTCGTCTGGCAATTGCTCCGAGATCCTTAGATAAAAAAGACCATGTAAATTCTAAGTGTTTTTATTATTCCATAGCTGAAAGCTGTGTCCAATACAATATTTAAATACAGTGCTCTCTGCATCATATCTAAGATTTCTGGATGCCACTTAGAAGCAAGATTTACTTCTGGGTAACCCTATGCCAGAGTGTAAATTGAGGATTAACTGCTATATGTTTGCATCTGATGAAAAAGACTCATCCACCCCACCCCAGCTCTGGTACCTAGCAGCCTGAATGGCAGTACTGTTGCCTTTAACCACGGTTAGGGCCCTACCAAATTCACGGCCATGAAAAACCGTGAAATCTGGTCTCCCCCCGTGAAATGTGGCCTTTTGTGTGCTTTTACCCTATACTATACAGACTTCACGGGGAGAACAGCGTTTCTCAAATTGGGGGTCCTTACCCAAAAGGGAGTTGCAGGGGGCTCACAAGGTTATTTTAGGGGGCTCGTGATATTGCCACTCTTACTTGTGTGCTGCCTTTGGAGCTGAGCAGCTGGAGAGTGGTGGCTATTTGCCAGGCGCCCAGTTCTGAAGGCAGCGCCCCCGCCAGCAGCAGTGCAGAAGTAAGGATGGCAATACCATACAATGCCATTTTTATTTCTGTGCTGCTGCTGGCGGCAACTCTGCCTTCAGAGCTGGGATCCCAGCCAGCAGCCACTGCTCTCCAGCTCCTGGCTCTGAAGGCATCGCCACCACCAGCAGCAGCGCAGAAGTAAGGGTAGCAGTACTGCAACCCCCCTTACAATAACCTTGCGACCCCCTCTCACACACAGACAACTCCATTTTAGATCAGGACCCCTACAATTACAGCACCAGGAAATTCAGATTTAAATAGCTGAAATCATGAAATTTATTATTTTTAAAATTCTATGACTGTGAAATTGACCAAAATGGATCGTGAATTTGGTGGGGCCCAAACCATGGTGAATCCTGTATGGAAATTTAAGCCTTCCACAGCAACACCAGCTCTGATGGAAGCTTTGCCTCTGCCTAGCAACTATTGTTGCTACATAAGACAAGCAGTCACTGTTGTGTGATGGTCTAACAGTGGTCACTGGAATCAGTGGAGAAAGAGACTTCTGCCACGTCAATGGAGGTATTAGTCTTTTTGTCATATAGCTGGAGCTAGGAAATAAAGAACAGTCTCTTCACAGCACAGCTGTGTCACTTGCCCTTATTATAGAAGGCTTTTGGGAACTTGCAGCTTGAAGGGAGGGAGACTGTATGTATCTGGGGAGGGAAATGGGGTAGATATGACTAGGAGGATGTGTACTACTTCCCAGCTGGATTCAATAGATGTCAGGGCTGTCCAAGTGCCTACAGCCAAACTTGGGAAACTGGATAGCTGGGTGCCATTTGGGAGCCAAAGTGAGGTCTGTTCCTGAAGCCATGCCCATGTGGTTGCCTGAAAGCAGTGGTGGCCTTTAGAGCATGGTGAATTATTTGTTTAAAAGAATTTATTGGGCAAATGTATCCTCTTTTTATGTCTGTGAATTAGCTGTGATCCGACTTGGCGTCTTACGAATTAGTTGTCCAAAGTCTGTCAACGCATGGTTTATGGGCCTATACCTCAGCCCAAGTAGGGAGGGGCGAAATTTGCCACAACTATTGCTTTGAGTAATTGTCCTTGGCTATGCGTGATAGCTCACCAAAGTCACGTGGTGATGTTTCAAAACCCTGATTGGACTGCCAAAGCCTCAAATAATTCTCAAGATGGCCCCACGATCATTTCCAATGTGAGAATGCTTGCAGATACAGATGATTATTATTTGTGTTACCCAGACCAGAAAGATGGTGCCTTCCCCGAAGAGAATGTTCACAATATATTCTGCAAACATTCCTGTGAACTAAAATTGAATCGTGGCAGTGTTGGCAGAAAGTGAATACAAGAGGTTTAGAACATAAGAAGATAGGAATAGCCAAACTGGGTCAGACCAGTGGAACCGTCTAGCCCACTTTCGACAGTGATCGGTACCAGATGCTTCAGAGGGAGTTAACAGAACAGGACAATTTATCCAGTGATCGATCCTCTGTCGTCCAGTTCCAGGTTCTAGCAGTCAGAGAGTTAAGGACACCCAATGCATGGGTTTGTGTCCCTGACCATTTTGGCTAGCAGCCATTGATGGAGCTATCCTCCATGAACTTATCCAATTCTTTTTTGAACACAGTTATATTTTTGGCCTTCACAACATCCCCTGGCAATGAGTTCCAGAGGTGGACTGTGCGTTGTGTGAAAAAGGCTCTTAAGCAAAGTACGGTTGCAAATACCACCATATCCAATGTGTTGTTTTTATTCAAACCAGTGACCCTGAGGTACTTTTGTGTTGTTTTTGCAGTTTTCTCCCAACTTTAGTGGCCACAGAGCTTTATTTGCAGCAGCACAAAGAAAAAGCAGACAAATGGGCTTTGGGGATAAAGAAACCAAAAAAAAGTGTTTTGACAGATAAGTAGCAAAAATGAGAAGCTCTAATCATAAACCAGGCAGAGTATCATCGCATGAAAATCTCTTCCTGGGACTCTGAAATCCAAAGCCTGCTGGATTTGGGATTATGGAAAGGAGTTGCATTTGGTATGTGTTTCATTTGATAAACACCTGTTGATGTTCTGTTGCATGCAGTGAGTTTACAAAAGATTTTTTTGACCACGTTTTCTTTCTGAGAAGCAGCAGAGCCTGGCTCCTTGGATCTTCCTTACATTTGAATTCACTTACTGCTCCATTTCTGTTTGATGTGTGTGTGGTTTATAATACAAGTTTTTTAGGGAAATGTTTGGCTTTATCCAGTTAATCCTTTCCAGTGAGTGAATCTTCTTTCTTACTTGTGGGTAATGGGTTTATACAAATCATTCCCCATTCTCGGCCTTGTTTTGCATTACTTATTTACGATTTCCATGCTGCTGTGTACCGTTTGCCCATTGCACATGAAAGATTTGCCTCACAAATTTTATTGGCTTCCCTTTATTTAAGGTTTTACGTAATTGGCATTTTGCTTCTTTTCATGTTGGGTTCATAAATACAGCTTTTTGTGTGAGAGTTGAATCACAAGTACTGACTGTTGTTGTCTTCACTTCTGCCATGGATGTCTGTTCCAGTTATCTGACTTCAGCTCAAAGAATTGTCATCTTGAAGTGTTAAGCAGCTAATTCTGTCTCTTTGGAAGAATAGTTTCCAAATCTCCAGATGCAGAGCTCAGCCAATGTTTACAGCAGATGCAAACGCAGGGACTGGGAGGCTCATAGATTTGATAATGAGATATATGGTGCATTTCATTTCTAACCTCCCTCCACCGAAGTGTTAACAACACAGACACACACGGACACGCACTGTCAAAGTAAACAATGTGTGTGCAAAACTTTCCCGCTCAACCCATTTGCTCTTGCACACTATCCTGCCCATCTGTGCACTGACTTTAGATTTGGAATCCTCTGGGCTGGTGGGCTTGTCTATAAAGTGTCTAGCACTTTTTGATGCTAGATAAACAACAGCTATTTTCTAAGTTGTGAGCCAATGGATGGGTGTTGGAGCCCTCTGATGTGAGAGGTGGATAGAGCTTATTTCCATGGGATGAATGTCCACATCACCAAGCTACCTCGACAGTCAGTAGTTCTAGCAGAGCAGGGCCCACGGTAGAGAGGGCGAAACTGAGCTAACTTTTCATTTCTCCAGACAGTTCCTCCAGAACTAGACTCAGCCAGCTGTGCTCTGTGGATAAACAAAGGGCTTAAATCTCCAGGGCTGTGGATCTGGCATCTTCTGTGAGCATTAACTTCACTCACAGTGATAAGAGAGAGAAAAAAAACATCCAGCAAATGAAACTTCTCCCAAAGGATGTTTGTGTTGCCTGTAATCCTTTCAGCATTGCCTCCTGGCCATGGAGTTCCAATTAAATGGGATTTGCCAGTGTGAGCTCATGATGGACTGTAGCACTATGTTAATGTCTCAACAGGCAACAGTTTTATCTGGGTCTGTGGGGGGAAACTGGCAAAGGCTTTAACCAGACTGGTACCAGTTTGGACTGCACAAACCCACTAAGTCCCTGAGGATGACACCTGCCTTACTCAGGGCAGAATGTGTCTCAATGTGTATAGAGGCTTTCATGTGAGCACTAAGAGCCTTGCAAACATCAGTTTAGCCTCACAGAGGGGTAAACTGAGTCACAGAATGGGTTAAGTGACTTGTCCAAAGTTTCACAGATAAAACAGAAGTGGTTCCTAGTCTCCTGGGCTACAGTTCCTCTCTTTAAATTGAGTTTCATGCATTTACCCATGTACACCCACTTATTTTCCCCTTTTATGGTATTATTCTACGTTCTGAGTCGAAGTGTCAGTGGCCCTTTAAAGGAACCGGCTTCGAGGCTGCTGCAACTTCAGCACCCTACTGCCTTGACTGTAAATGGGAAAGATGAGTCACAATAACTGTCCTCACGCAACAAAGCAATCACTGTGAGTCCCTACAGTGTTCCTAGGCCAGTGATTTACACACTCCAGAAGTCAGCTACCAGGGCCCAAGCACGGGCATGTGAGCTGAGAAATCTGAAAGTGAGAATGTGAGTATGGAGTCCCCCTCCCCAGCACATGGTGGCCACTGTCACCTCCCCTCGCTCTGATGTCAACACAGTACTCTCCTGGGGCAATGATATATAGGGCTAAATTCTGACTTTGTGTTACAGCCAGGTCAGCCCTGGTGGGGGCTGAGATGCAAGGCCTGAGTGTCCTCTCTGTCACGCAGGTGTAAATCAGGAGCGGCTCCACTGAAGTCATGAGGGAGTATGGGGAAGGAGAACAAGGCATATTGTCCCCAAGTCACACTGTGACTGGCCTCGCTGCCAAGGGCAGTGGCAGATGAATTGCCTCAGGGATGTGTGAGAAGGAGAGCAGTGACAAACACCCCATACCAGTAGGGAATCAAGGGTAAACCCAGGTAAACAGCGCTTACCCATTTCTCATTTGGGGAATAGGGTGTTTAGGTTAAGTTAGTTTAGTCACCTCTTTTTTTTTTTTACCACTACATCACTGCTCCTTACTACTGCCATAGTGTGTGCTTCTCCTGGGGCTGCTTCTAGGTGGTAGCAGTTGCACAGGGGGATGCAACCCGGATTACACCCCACATCATCTGGTCGAGGGAGCTCTGCTAGGTGTGCCGCTCCTTCTTGCACAATTGGCCCAATAGCCTCAACATCCTCCTGCACAGTTGTGGTAGAAAGAGGCTCCCTGCAATCTGTCTTCCAACCCCGCCCCAGGACACCTGCACAATGGTGACCAGAATGTGTCCCTAGCTGTTAACGCAGGCACCGTGTGTGCAGAAGCTCTAGCTACTCTTTAGCAGTGGTTTATAGGTTATTTGTTTCTGTCTCACCCATCTCACAACAGCAGTTGGGTTCCTATGCAGAATACACCACAGTTAAAACAAACTGAGCTCAGTGTCCAGTGTGCAAACAAACTGGACCAAAAAACCTCCCACCAGTGGAAGAGCTGGTGGAAAAAGAGGCCATGCTGTTCCTAGGTGGACTGACCTGTTTGGAAATCCTGGCACTTGGCAGAAATTACGCACACTGCCAAAGTTGAATTCGGTTCAGGATCTAGACCGCCTGAACGTCTGGCCAGGCCCTGCAATGGTACAGTATTCAGCTCTAGAGAAGCAGGAAGAATATGAGCGCTGGTTCCCTACGTTGGTTTAATGTGTAAAAACTTTGCAGAAAACCCAAAGGACAGAAGGACAATCTGAGGTTTTGCTGTGGCCCGTTTTAGAGCTAGAAGGAGCCTGATTCCCTGCTCACCTACAGCACTTGGATGTGGGGTAGCTCTGTTGATATCCGTAATGAGTCCAGATTCACACCACAAGAACAGCAGTACTGCATGAGACAAGTTGTCCATTTAGTCCAGTATCCTGTCTGCCAACAGTGGCCAGTGCCAGACGCTTCAGAGGGAATGAACAGAACGTGGCAATTATTGAGTGATCCATCCCCTGTCCTCCAGTCCCCACTTCTGGCCATCACATCAGTGAGACCAGAAACCGGCCCAGTGGACACTGACTTGGAAAAATTGAGCTAGATTGCTGAATACGCACCACATTAAGGGTTGTTGGGGTCCATCACTTTGGTTCATTCCAGTCCAATCTGAAACCATATACCAGTGTGGAGTCACAGACCTGTGCAGTCACCCTAGACTGAGGCTCCGATCTGTAATGAAATGCAAACTGGACGAGTTTCATGTGATTTTGAGTTTCGTTGTGGAATATTTTGCATGACTCTGTTTTAAAACCAAACTGGGGACAAGATTCTGTTCTGCATCCTTCAAGCTATCTGAGTAGGGTGACTAGATGTCCCGATTTTATAGGGACAGTCCCGATTTTTGGGTCTTTTTCTTATATAGGCTCCAATTACCGCCCACTCCCATCCTGATTTTTCACACTTGCTGTCTGGTCACCCTATATCTGAAGAGGTGTTCAAAGGGTCTTCTCAGTCACTGGAGCCTGCTTCCCACCAACTGAGTTAGACACAGTTCTTCCTGGGAACCCGCAGGATCCTTGCATCAGAGCGGTCTCTACCGCCTTTGACGAGCATGCAGCATACTCCTGGCTTTGCACCTAGCCACCTCTATGCCACTGCGCTGCCCCTTCTTTCCTTAGAGACACCTTCGCAATGCAGGAGTACTAGCAGGGACTGATCTCTTGAATGGCATTAGTAACACCAGGGAAGGAATCTTTGCATCCTCTTGCTCCCCCTTTGTACCAGTGCAGGGCCAGTATTCAATTCAGGAGAAGCAGCAAGAACATCAGAGCCAGTTTCCTAAGATGGCTTAATTTGTAAAATCTTTGGAGAAAACCCAAAAGGCAGAAGGACAGCAATGAAATGGCTGAACTTTAGGACCTTGCTGGTATTTTGAAGTCGAGCTCTGAAAACCTAAAGAGAAAGCTCTGGAGGATTTTGAAATGCAGCATTCTGACAGAAAGAGGGTCAGAGACATCTTAAAGGGAGAGAAATTAAGCCACGTGACAGCATGTTAGAATACAAAAGCTATGCAAAGACCGAGACTGCTGAGTGCTGAACTAGTGGCGCAGACAGCAGGGCTGAGATAGAGGAGAGAAGAGTGACTGAAGGCCAAATGAAGTTGAATAATGTTAGGGCAGAATGAAGCTGCAGCTGGAATGGAACGATTCAAAGGGAAACCAAAGCAATGAGGAAGGCGAATAGGGAGCCAAGGACCGACACAAGGGCAGAAGTGAAAAATGGGATTGAGCAGTTCAGATAAGTGGCTGGGAGGGTGCAAAGGCAGCCTGAAGTGCGTGTGGCAAGGAGACAGGCAAGTGCAGCCATTCAGAGAGAAATGAAATGGTTGAGAAGATAAAGCTGACAGGGTGTTCGGGACAGGGAGGGACTAGAAAAGAGAACCTCTTGGGGGAAATCTCTAACAGGGCTCAGGGACACTGAGCCACATCCTCGGCTGGTGTGAACTGGCCTCACTCCAGTGAAGCCAGTGGAACTAGGCTGACTTCCCCCATCTGAGGATCAGGCCTGGAATTTCTTACAGCAATTCATAGGGCAGCAAACCTGATCAGGCTTGATCTTCGGAGTGCCGCAAGCCTGAACACCAGCAATGGGGCAGCAGGTTGGTTTTCAGGCCAGCATTTCTGTGGGTAATGGCTGTTGCTTCTTTGTCTGTAGCAGGGCCCTTTGTGAATGAGGCCTTTTGTAGACACCTCAGAAGGGACCCTCCCTGCCTTGGGGAGTGCACACTCTGAGGCCAGAAGCAGACAAACCAAAGTTAGGGAGAGGTGAACAAGATGGGCCTTTTTCTACCAGTTGCCCGGGTTTGCTGTGTAAGCATCATGGCAGAAATGGGTAAGAGGGACATAAGTGTGGACAGGCAGATTAGAAAAGGGTGTAAAGTGTGAGGCACAGAGCCATGGTAGTAGATGAGCTGGGGACACAAATGAGTGGAGAGCTACCAGAAGAGCCATGCAAACTATCTGTGTGCTTACAAAGGTCATGTCAGGCAGGCAGCTGTAGAAAAATGAAACCCACTAAGAATAAGAAATGGGAAACTAGTAATTAATGAAACTCAGCAGGAATAACTTGATTGCTCCAGACTTGTTGATGAACTGCCGGGGGAGGACATGGGGATGGGAGGAGAATTAGCAGAAGGAGGAATTACTGGTGGCAGGCGGCAATAACCCTTGGGGGACCAAGTGACCCTGATCAATGAGTCCACTAGTTTATGGCTGACCTTGCAGCGGAGAGAAATGGACAACAGAGACCAGTTTGTATCTTAGGACATTAACTGGAGGGGGTCAGACGCCCATGGACCAGACTTTCCCTGCATTTCAATAGTACACATTCCCAGTTTTCCATGGTGTAGGCTTTTTTTAATGCAGCAGCTCCTTACACCGAGATGGAAACCCAGTCCGCATGTGTGTTAGCCTTGTCCTGTTTTGACATATAGCTGCTATAAGTGAGCACTGCGTGCATTTCGGATGACACGATCATAATTCGGTAAGGTTTAGGAGCTATAGAGAGTGGCCCCATATAGATAACCGCTGAGTCTCATAACAATAAATATGTCAGGGGACAACAATCATTCTGTTCCTGGGGAATGAAATAAAGATGTGGTTTCAAAGGTCCCTCATAATCAATATCCCCATTATCAGTTGTCCACAATGAATTGCGTTCTAAATAAGATAGCCTTGGAGCTATCTGTGAGCTGTTGTAAGGCAGATACGCTGGAGGGATATTTTTGTATTCATACTATACATGTAAGGGATGGGATATTATTTAGAGCTGGTCAAATAATGGAGAAAAAAATTAAGTGGATTTTGTTGTTTGTTGTTTATTGTTGAAATTTTCTAGCCAGCCTTACTATTGGGCAAAAATGGAAGGCTCTGGGATTTCCCTAACCTGGTAGTATTTCTGATTTTCAATGCTAAAAGTATGGGGATTGGGGGGGGGGGTTGGCAATAGAGACCATTTTTTCCCAAACTGATAGCTTTGGGGAGAGGGGAAAGCAGAGGATTTGCTATTCATCTGTTGATGAGTTAGCTCCCCAAATCATGTTGTGTTTCAGCTAATTAACATGGCATGGTTGAGGCACACCCATATGCACACACAAAGTTGACTTTAATAATTACATGCCCAACACCTAATGGACACTGCTTCATAGGAGAGAAAACAGCTTGGCTCATGATTGGTTGGAAACACTCAGATGATGAGTCAGGAATTTTCTATTGTTGCTCTCCGGCTCAGCTGCAGATGAGCTCATTGAAACTGTTGTTCATGCCTGAGCTAACTTGATAGTATATGACAATGGCTCTTAAAGATTTTATTGTTATGGGCTGAATGCGTTTCAAGATACAGGGCATCTGAGGGCCATCTCCACTCCCAGCCACAATTCTGACCCTTTTCTGGGGCAACTACAGTGACTAATAGGACAGTACCAAGGGGACAAGATGAAAACAAACTCAGTAAAGTGTGAGGCCATGGTTGGTTTGGTTATAGTCCCTCATTTTGCTCTATGTCTATTTCTACTTCCTGGATATAGGGCTTTACGGGTCTTAGTACTAACTCTGCCTGGTTTGCCTGAAGCCCCCAGTACTTGTCTAACTCAGCCACTTTGCAGATCAGCCCTCTGGAGTGTTTGCTGCCCCTCCAACTGAAAGTGGTTTGTAGGTGGTATCACAGCTGAATTTACACCAAAGAAATGCCTGACACAGAAGACACCACCTCCAGGGAGCAGAGAGGTGGAGGATTGTTTCTGCTTTAGTTATTCAGAAAAGCCCCTGAAACCCTAAAAGGCTCAACCACGATGATGGCACAATTAGCAGGTCTTGTCACTGCCTGAAGACCCAAATGCTTCATAGTTGAGATACCAGCAGCGTCACAGACTACAGTGTCTGAACTACTGACATGCCAATCCCTATTTGATTGACTTACTAGAGCTGAAGAATAGGTTTTCCTATTATTATCATTTATTATTTGTACAGCCATAGTACTTAGAGTGGGGGTTTTCAGCCTCTGGTCTGTGGTCCCCTGGGGGTCTGTAGACTATGTCTACGTTTTCCAAAGGGGTCCACACCTCCATTCAAAATGTTTTAGGAGTCTGCAGATGAAAAAAGGTTGGAAACCACTGGCTTAGAGGCACTACGTGCTAGGTGTGGATAATTCTGAATAGACTTTTAGTAAAAAGAAAAGTCAACATTTTCCAAACTGAGTGTTTGAAATTAGGCTCCAAAGTTTGTCTCTAGGCCCCTACATGACTGACGTTCTAAGCACCCAGCATCTCCCACTGAAGTCAAAACATAGCCTTAGGGTCAAATTCTCAAAAGTGACTTAGGAATCTACAAGTCCCATTTAAACTCTTAAGTGCCTAAAGTCCAGATTTGAAAAGATATTTCAGTGGCAGAAGATGCAGGGAGGTGGCTAGTGAGATTTTCAAAAGTTCCTATACACCTAACTTCCACAAATTTAACTTTAGAAAATCCCAGCAGTGCCTGTCTGCACCTTTAGACACCTAAATACCTTTCAAAATCTGGCCCTTATAGTTACTTTTGAAAATGAGACTTGCACTCCTTAGTCGCTTAGGTGGTTTTGAAAATTTTAACCTTATTGTCTAAGTATGGCCTTAGGAGCCTTAACATTAGGCACTTATTTTTAAAAAGCTTTGCCCCCAAATATCTCCCAATCAAAGTAGGACCCTAACTTCATCTCCCTTCAGAATGTTGGTTATTACCCTTTAGAAATTTCTGGCTGTAATGGAGAGTTTGCCAAGTATTTTGGCTAGAGCCATTCAGAAGGTAAGTACGATTAAAAACACACAGAGCATATTGACTGCATGTTTTCAGTAAACTTCAGGATTTATCATCGCTCAAGGTAAACACTGAGTGGTGCAATATTCAATTGTCTTGTTTAATAACTCTTCATATTCCCCTCAACAGAAATCAGGATCTGCTTATTATTTTTGAATAACAATAATACTTTGCACCTACTCAGTGCTTTTCGTCTGAAGATCTTGCTGTATTTTACAAAGGAGGGCAAGTCGTATCCCTTTTTAAGAAACGGAAAAGCTGAAGCATACAGGGATTAAGTGACTTTTCCACAGCCACACAGTCCATGGCAGACACAGGACTAGACACCGGGTTTCCTGACTCTCCATTTCCTGTTCCAACCTCTAGGCAATGGTTCCCTGAAGGAAAATCAGATAAAAAATGCATTAAAAATAGTGAGGAAATGTAGCACAGGACAACAACTTGGGAGCCTGCCTGCTGGGAGTCAATGAAAGTGGAAATAGCACATTTTCTGTGGCACTGAGTTAAAAATATTAGCTAGTGTTTTCAATAGATACAGGATAATATAGGAAAGGGCAGCTCTGTAGAAAGACAGATGAAATTGACATCAACTAGCATGGTAGATTAGGTTTCAATCTAAAATATAGAATTTGTGCTTCCAATCTGAGTCAGTCTTTCATGATGGAAAATTTCCTATTACTCCATCCTTCATTTTCCACAAGGGGGAAATAGTAGGTTGCATGTGACTGACAGGTGCCAGACTGACTACATTACCCAGTGTAGAGAAAAAGGTTTTCCGCTCTCTCGTCTCTCTCTTTTTAATTCTAGGGAATGTAGTTTAGACAAAAGGTACCAGTTTGACAGCTCTGAGGCCTTCTGTTTGTCCACAGTGCAGAAACAGTATGGGCAGCATCACAGCAAAATTCGCAGAGTAGTCCAATCTTGTCAGCGACGTGGGCAGCCTGCGTAGTTATGCGGCACCTCTGCGGGCAGCGTACAGAAACAAAGTGGCATCCTCCCATGAGGTGCAACCTTGCACATGCGCTACAAAAAGGCATTCTCCATGCAGCATGCCGTATAGTGCCTGCATATACCGAGACTGTGGCTGGTTCTGGATTGCTCTGCATCTGGAATAGTCATTTACACCAGTGCCATGCGAGAGCCAGACTGTAAACTCTGTGGGGCAGAGACTATCTCTTTGTTCTACATTTGTGCGGTGCCTAGTACAATGGGGACTTGGTCCATGACTAGGACTCCTACATGCTACCACAATAAAAAAAGTGCCTGTCAAATACCTTTGGGCCCTCACTTTATGCTGGTGGAAAAGACTCTGCAAGGTTCAGGCAGTGGAGAATTGGGGTTTATCTATGTGGAATATTGACTGATTTACCTAAAGGTGTGCATTTAAACCAGTTTAGTTAAATCAATGCACACCCCTCCCTGTGTGGACATTTATTTCAGTTTAAGAGTAGCTTATCACTGCCCACTTATGGCAATTGGGAACAGGTTCCAGTTAAACAGAAATAAGTATCTGTAGAGGGTTTAGCTTAACCAGTGCAAACAAGGCCCAGAATATTTTAACTGTGAAGTGGAGAGGCTTAGCTCTAGGAGGGAAAGGTTATTTCAGTGTCTGGGTCTGCTTCTCCATTGCTTTTCACCTTGTATCATATCTACACCTATGCAGATTGGAGAGAAAACACTTCCAATCTGAGTTGTTTAGTTTGCTCAGCTGTAAATGATGGGACAAGTGCAAGACAGTGGAGAATTTAGTTCCTTTGTATCTATTTCATGCTAGAACATTCCTGACATTGAAAAACAAGGATGCCAGTTGTGTTGGATGGTGGGGTTTTTTGGAGATGTGAGCACTAGTACACTATCAATTTACTCATTTTGCATAGACTTAAGAAGAGTAATCCAACAGATCATCACTGAATGTAACTGCATTAGAACCAATAAAAGAGAGGGTCTGTATCTTACCAACAACCCCTCTGTTCCTTCATATTCCCTGCCTCTGAATAATCCCTGTTTTCTATTGGTGGAAAATTACCCCTTGAGTTTACCCAAGAGATTGTATCAAAGGCTTTTCTCAAGGTGTGGTGTATTTTATTAGGAAGCGAAGTGAAGCACACAGTCTCTCTAACAACATAAATCTCTGTTTGCCGGACCCTTGCAATATTTCTAGCATGCTGCCTGTCCATTCTTTTGTCTTCATTTTGGGGAAGTGCCTGTTCATGACAGTTTACTAGAAGGAGGACTTGGGAAGTTCTGGTGCCTGAATGCATTTGTCTTTCTCTTTTGTGATGTATTTTTCCAAGTCTCCCCTTTCCTCCAAGGACATGTTAGCTTGCTGACTGCAGCGGTCTCACTGCCTAGAGAACAAGCAGAGCAGACACAGTTTCCAGCCTCATGCTTTTCTGCTAGAAGTATAGGAACAACCCCTGTGGCATTTTTTTCTGTCGGTTGTGATGTGGGATGTCATGATGCTTTTATGCCCAAAGATAGCTCTCCTAATTTTCAGGACAGAGGAGCTGACTGTTGGCTCAGAATTGGGTCATCTTTAAAAAAAAAAAAATCTTGCATGACCTCATTGTGAGAAACAGGACATGTGTTTGTCCTGCTCTCAAATTCCTTTCCTGCCCTCTCCTGTATAAGAGAGTTGTTCAGTTGAAAGGCATGCTGGAACCCATTTTACCACGAATGGGTCTAATCTCTTTCTCTAATATCTGTATTTGGACTCTGCTTGTCACTCTAATGTCTGTGCACCTATCAGTATCCCTCATGCAATCACCTCTGCCATTAAAGTGGCCATATTTAATGAGAGAGAGGCTCATGGCTAAACCCTGACAGGTGCTAGAATTAGGGGGAAGTTTGGATCTTGAGTGCAACTTTGCAGCTGGACACTATCTCTGTAACAGATCAACCCAAGCGCTTGTAGGTAGATGCAACAAAACCATCATCTCCAAGAGTCCTTCAACTTTGGGAAAGTTAGAGCCTCGCCCTCTTCTAGATCTGAAATTTGCAGTTCCCTCCTCCACTGCAGTCCTTATATACTGCTGTAACATTCTCTTAGCCAGTAAGCGAGAGTTCCCCTATCACAGGCACTGTACAGAACAGCCATAGGCAGTGTGGCCTAGGAAACTGGGACTCAGGAGACCTGTGTTTTAGTCCCAGCTCTGATGCTGGGTGAGTTTGGGCAAGTTGCTTCTTCTCTGTGCCTTAGTTTCCCTACCTGTAAAATGGGGTGACCACCTTTAAAGTGCTTTAGGTCTACGGCTGGAACATGCTAAATAAGAGCTAGGTATTATTATTATAGCCATTCTAGCATATTCTTTGTCTGACTCATGATGCAGTCTAGGAGTGGTGTTGCAAATGCTTCTCATGACTATTTTACTCCTAGGGGAATTATGTGCCTCTGTGCTGTAGCAGAAGCATGCCCCCCACCCCCGCAGATTCTCTTTACTTTCTGCAGGAAATGGTTTCTGCAGGGAAGCAAAGAGAAGCTGCACCAGTGCTCACTCACCCCGCCCTGACAGCTCAGCTAGGTCTGTTTGGGCAGCGGGGGGAGGGGAGAGGTAAATCACTGGTGGGAGGGGGGCCTGGGGATGCCCTGG
The DNA here is from genome assembly GCF_007399415.2 of Gopherus evgoodei. Lineage (NCBI taxonomy): Eukaryota > Metazoa > Chordata > Testudines > Testudinidae > Gopherus > Gopherus evgoodei. The sequence goes on from NC_044322.1 coordinate 352,240,612, forward strand.
CCCCCCCAGGAATGTTAGTTCTGGCTGGGCGGGGAGAGGGGTAGGAGGAGGCGGAGGATGGAGACTGAGTTCCCTCTCATCCTTCCCTGCACAGAGCAGCTGGGGTTGGGTCAGATCAACCTCCAGAAACTTCTCTGGGCTGCAGGAAGCTCAGCACCATGGTGGAGAAGGCTGAGGGGGGAGGGTTCCAGGTGCACGGGAGTGAGGCTTAGTGGGGGAGTTTGGGTGCAGGGGAGTCCAGATAAGCACAGGGGTTGGGCAGACAGGAGGATCAGCTCCCAGTACAGAGACCCCTCCCCCCACCTGTGCACCTGGAAACCGTCCATACACTGAGCGCCCCCCCCCATCAGGAGCACCCCATACCCAGAACCGCCCCCACAAGCACCCTAAACCCAAGTCCCTATCCCCTGCATCAGTCCCAGCACCCAGACCTTCCCGTACCCAGACCCCCCACTGAGCCTCCCTGCACCCAAATCCCCACCTCCCCGAGCTGCGCTCCCTACATCGGGAACCCCCTGCACTCAGAAACCCCCTGTTCCTGAACACCCACCCTGCTGAACCCCAACCATTTGCACTCTGACACCTTCACCCAGACCCCCCCCCTCAAGCCCTAACCATCTTCACCTGGATGCCCCTGCAGAGTCCCATTCCCCCTGCACCCAGAACCCCACACTGAGCCCCTGTGCATCCAGATTCCCTCCCCACACAGACACACGCACCCAGATTGCTTCACACAGAACCCTGGTACTGAAGGGAATTCTGTGCCAAAAATTACAAATTTAAAAATTCTGCAAAGTCCTGCATATTTTAGTTGTCAAAATAGTTACACCATATCAATATAAGCACACCATTTTCAATTATTTTGGTAATTTATTTCAAAATACGTGTCAGCAAATAATTGAAAATGGTGTGATTATACTGTGTTATTTTGGCAACTAAAATATGCAGAATTTTAAAATATTGTGCACAGAATTTTTCATTTTTTGGCACAGAATTCCCTCAGGAGTACGATTTGATCTTTGCTAAGGAAAACGATTATTGCAGCTTCTCTACTCGCTCTTCAGCCATGTGTAAAAGCCAGGCTGTTCCACAGGAATAGATTTTAAAAGGGCTGTGGAACAGCTGAAAGGGACAAAAAATGGAATGCTCTGAAAGTGAGAATGGGGGTCCTCATGGTAACTAAGAAGAATGTTTTCCTCTGTGCTTAGCAAAACCATCTAGCTGCTCCTTGGGCTAATTTATGATGCTTACTTTCAGTGGCTGTTTTGCTACTATGCCTCATGTTAATATCTTTTTGCCTAAACTCTCTCCTTACTTTCTAAGCTGTGGATCCCTCCCCATTATTATTCCTGTCCACGGAGCCTAGGGAGCTTATACAATTGGATCAAATGTGTCCATTCCCTTTAAAAATGTTATATGTGTAATTCAGGTCACCATGACACCTTCCATCTCCCAGTGAGGCTGGGGCCTATATGCCTAGAACCTGGTGTCCTTTTCAGAATAAAAATATGCAAAGCATAGGCGCTGACTTTCTAATGTGCCGGGGGGTGCTCCCTCCAGACCACATCCCTGCCCTGCCTCTTCCCACTCTGTTCCGCCCCCTCCCCTGAGCGTGCTCTGCCCTCGCTCCTTCACCTTCCTCCCAGTGCCTCCTGCATGACGCAGAACAGCTGATCCACGGTGGGTGAGGCACTGGGGAGGGGGAGATGCTGAGCGATGAGGCCACTGGCAGGTGAGAGGCGCTGGGGGGAGAGGAAGGCGCTGATAGGGGAGCTGCCGATGGGTGCTCAGCACCTGGAGCACCCACGGAGTCAGCATTTATGGTGCAAAGATGAAGCAGGGGTGCACTTGTGGGGCGAAGGCCTGTGGAGAACCTGCCACTAGAAGGCAAGTGACTTAATCTGTCTGTGCCCCATTACTCCTTTGGCACAATGTGAGAATAATACCAGCCTACTTCATGAGAATGTTGTGAATAGAACTCAGCAGTTTTGGTTCCCAGGGGGTCATGAATTTGCACTCCTTGAGTTCTGGACGCCAAAAGTACAAGCGACCAAAGTTCTATCAGAACCAGTGTGTTTCACCGGGTTTTTATGTAAAGCACAGGAGTTTTTCCTGGTTTCAGCAGGAAACCATCTATCAGCCCAGGTGGTTAATCCAGACCCAGGCTTTTCCAAAGGGTTTTCAACTCCATCACTTGTAAGTTTCGTGCATCTTTTTCACATTGTTCAGCAGACCCTCTTCCAAGTTTCAAGTTTGTAATGAAAATCAAACTCAGGGGAGTTTTCCATGATTCAGATTTTGTTGCAAACATTTTGCACAGCTCTAGCTCTGCGGCTTAATGTTTGTAAAGCAGGGTCAAAGCATGAATTGTTTATTTTCAGTGTGTGGAGAACTGAGTGGTGACAGATGCTTCAAATAGTATTAAGCGAATGGAAATAATGAAAATTAGGTAATAAATTCTCCAAGCATTTACATTTTGCTATTAAACAGTATATTGAAAAGACACATTGTGTCTTCAGCAGAAATGGAAGCTGATGTAGCAGTTTTAGTTTTTCATTTGATTATTTAAAAAATGAAATAACATCTTGTCCTTATAATGTTTGACTCAAGAGAATGATTTAATAAGTGTTTTTATGTGGCCTGAAAGACAATATGTAACAGTGACATTGGTAATCAACAAACATTTCCCAAACTAAACAAGAAAACAAAAAAGTCAAAGAAAAAACTTGACTCAGAATGTAGATAATGGTCCAATCTTGCAGTCATTGCTTAGGCAAAATCCCCACTGATGTCCATCAGAGTTTTAACTGTGGACTGCAGGGTTGGGTCCCGTCTAAGTGTCTAAGGCCAATGAGGAATACAAGTAAGTTGCATTCATGGAAGCGAATATGTGTACCCCTCTAAGGGCTATACCACACCGAGCTCTGTGAGAATTTCAGGTTGATTATCACAATGGCCGTACGTGTCACGTAACTGATGTGATTTATTTAAGGACGGCCAAGGGAAAGTAAATGTAGGTGCATGCCGTCTGCACTGTTTCTCAGCTGGAAAAATAGTTGAAACAGGACTTGAGTATACATGGAGGAACAGCATATGCTGCCTCCAAAGGACACATACATGACACTTATCTCCTGATTCATGCCAAGAGGAAATGAGCTGTGTTTCAAATCACCGGCGGTTTTCCTTTTGGGACTCCTCTTAAGGCATTTTTTTAAATCTCCTAGTTTTCAAGTTCAACTTCAGCAACTCAGAAATGTGTGAATGCCTTGTCAGCAGAGAAAGGTTTAGGTTCAGCTGAGATTATCATATGTCTTGGTTTACTGTAGAATCTAAACCATTTCAGTTTTTTTTAAACTCTAACCAGCCAGCTCATTTTGATATTGTCTTAATAAGCCCACTGAAGTCAATTGAAGTCTTTAGATTGGCTTCATTAAGTTTTAAATCAAGCTCTAAGTCACCTGTCCATTATATTGTACACTACTGGGGCTTCTTGTTCAAAAAATGGGTACGTGCAGTGTAAATAAATTAGACTCTGATATTAAAGTATCCATGTCTGTTCTTCTATGATTAATAAAATTCTGGCAAATCTGCAAAAGTATTGTGGGCCAAAGCCTCAGCTAGTGTAAACTGGTGCACTTCCATTGATGTCAGTGAATGGACAGCCATTTATACTGGGGAGGATCTGGGCCTAGTATACATTACTTTGTCTATATAGTACCTGCCTGTATGTTACCTGCCTGGAGATCATCAATCCTAGTACCTCTCAGGCCAGATCTACACTAGAAAGCTTTGCTGTGATAGTAATGTCAGTTATGGGTGCGATATTTGGTAACATTTCTACACCAGCAAAAGCCCTAGGGTAGATGCAGCTGTGCCAGTATAAATGTGCTTTTGCTGGCATAGTTTATTTTGCTTGGGGAATGTGTGTAAACTATACCGGCAAAAGCCCCCCCCCCCTTTTTTTTTTTTGCCAGTATAAGCAGCATCAACAGTGGGAGGGTTTGCCAATATCGTTATCGTAGTATAACCATCCTGGCACACACCTTCTAGTGTAGACTAGGTTAGAGTCACTGCTACAAGTCCTTGCTGCAAGTCTAGCCGAAAATGTCTTTTCAAGACACTTCCATCAGCCCCTGGTAATCTAGGTCAAGTTCCAGGCTGACCATCCATACATTCACAGTGACCTAAATCTATATCACATATTAAACTGTTTTCAATTTGAGATATTGTTTTGGAGAGCAGAACGTTGAATTCAAGGTTTTCCATTTCAGTTGGTGGCAAAAATCCCATTGACTTCAGTGGTTGCAGGATTGGGCCATTCGGCATGAGAGGAGACCTGCTGTGACATGGTGTACATTGGATCGGTTATACTTGCTTTGCTTGCATTGGGAGGCACAAACCCCAAAGCTCAATAATGCCAATAGCCCAAATGCTCCTTGCCTGAGCAGCAAGCAATGATTTCCTGGGCTCCTCTGAGCCCATCTTTTGGCTCCATTGTGCTATCTTGATCTCCCGCCCTCCCTTCCCCCCCCCCCGCCTTAAATCAGAGCGGTAGAGCCTCTGCCTTGCCCCCTGTGTGCTGACTTCCAAAGAGACTGCAGGCACATGCTATAGATAACCGTTTACCTTATTTTTAAAGCTTTCACTTAATCTGCAACTATTTAAGTTATTTGGAAAGAAAAGAATCAATAGAAATGCAATTCCATCCGCTTAAATAATGAACATTTGTCAGGGCAGATGTCCATTCAATCCAGACTGTGCTTTAAATGTGAGGGAGAAAAGAAAGACACAGTCAAATTGTGTAGGCGATAAGGAGGCATGAGAGAATTTGAACTACTGGGGGTCACTAATCCTTCAATGGTTAGAATTAACTCCCTATTATAAACCGATCGTCTATCCCCTGCTCCCTAATTTTATCAAAGGAAAAAGAAAACCCCTAATCAAAGCACCTCAAATTTCACATGCCACATTAATATCATTATTTTGTTCACCCTGATGTATAAAGTGCAGCCATTTTCAAAATCATAATATTTTTTCATCTGCAAAGTTCTCAGGCAGGCAGTTTTCATTGCTTAGTGGTGAACCTTTCTTGGTTTTCCAGTGTTAAGTAATGAAGCACCAGAATGGCAGGGGGTGAGTCCATCACTTGTACAGTGTGATCATCAGCTAGTCATTGAGAGGCATGAACAATTCCCTGAGGATCATTGTCAAGATTTCTTTGGGTCCCTTGATGCTCCCAGTTGCTCAGAGGATTTCATCATCTGTAGGCAGCTCCACAGGGATTCTGATCTCCTACCTGGCCCAGCTTTTCCAATGTTTGCTCTAGGAAGTGGAACAAGGAAGTTCCTCTCTGTAATTGCATTGCCTGCCATTGCTACTTTAGGGCTCAGTCCTGCTCCCATTAAGGCCAGTGAGAGTTTTCCCATTGACTTAATTTGCCATGTAGGAGGCAATAGAGCCCCTAGGCTGTTTTTTTTTAAAGTGCACAGCGGAGGCCACCCAGGAGTCAGCAAGCAGAGAGTTAACTCTGTCCCTGAGTAGAGGAAAGACCACAACTTCCCTTGAGGGCAAGCAGCTGGGCCGCTTGGTCAGGAAACCTGTCCATGAAGGAAGCATGGCTAGACCCAGCTGTGGGGAAGGAGCTCTTTCCCCCAGCACAGTGTAAGATGGGATAGAGGCTCGAGGGGCAGGCAGTCTCCTTATGCAAAGAGACGCAGGCTGAAACATCCCACTTTTGCTGGGCTTGGCTTTAAGTTGCATAAAGCCATCTTCCCCATCGGTTCCATTTTCTCTCCATGCTGAAGGAAGCCTTTTGAGCAGCTGGAGCCAAACTTGAGGGCCAGTCCCTACACCAGAATGCAATGCCCATTGATTTAACCGGTATTCGTGGCATGGTCAGCAGAACATACCTGTGTATTAGGACTTGGAGTGAACACAAAAAAGGGCATCTGTCCATATGCTCTGGGCACCCTTGACATTTTGTTACAGCAGCATCAGGCAACTTAACCCAGGGCCAGCAAACTGTGAATTGAAAAATGTTCTCACCCCCTTCTACCTTTATACCCCCCCATGTATTTCTCAACCACCTGGGGTGGAAGATGAGCTTTGCAGGGTGGCCCCAAGGTCCCCTTAGCTTAAAACCCTTACTAGTGGTGGTCATCGTTGTCTCTTTTGGCCAGTTCCCAAATGCCCAATTAGATCAGCCATTTGCCTTCAGATCCTGCTCCCGTCCTATCACTGGGCTCACTTGACCTATTTCACAGCTCCTCTGTCAATATCCATAATTCCAGGTACTCTTCATCTTATGGCGGGCACATAATATCTCTGACTTTTAGCTGAGAAGCTTGATCAGCTTTGCAAGTCTGGTCCAGGCTCAGTGGTTAGAAACACTCAGAGCCAGATACATGATCTCCAGCTGCACCCGACAAAGGGGACAGAAACTGCCCTAATGGGGCAGCCAGAGATTCCCCGGACCTAGAGCAAATGCCTGGGTGATGGAAAGCTGGTAGAACCAGGTAGGTCCCCAGCCCCTGCTCCTGAGCCTCGGGGACATTCCTGGGTGGGCGGTGAGAGGGGGTGGATCCAAACTGTGCTCTTTTCATCAACTACTATTGTAATTTTGTTCCCCAACCCCAGTCAGGCTTCTCTGGTGGGATAAACCAAGCTGTTCCTGGGGATGTTTTCTTCTTTGTCTTTGAATATTTCTTCTCATGTCTGGCTCTGGGCTGAAGAGCTACTTACAGGATGGTGCTCGCCAGGGTCATTCCTCTTTTCTTCTGCAGAAATTGCTCCCCACCCCCCATCCTCAATAAAGTCTTCAAATCTCTCTCTCCACGGCTCATTAAATTCATTGGCTGATTCCTCCATCGCCCTAGCTTACAGACCATCATCCAGATTGGTGTGCATTTACGTTTTCCAATTATTCCCTGGCTGGCTGTTTATCACTAACAGTTTTGACGCTGCCTGGGTTCCCTCCTAATCGTCTAGACTTATTTTCTTCATTTTTCATATGGGAGATAGATTTTTTTAAAAAAGTCAGCATCTCAGCTGTTTTACAGAAGTCATTCATTTCCTCCTCCTCCTCCTCTTTTATTAACAGGCCTACTTTTTCACTGATACTGCTTTTCACAAATACCAGGGGATATAGGTCTGTCTTATTCCTCTTAATCCATTTGGTAAGCATAGGTTGAAAGTATTTCTGCTGTTTTTTCTCTGTTTCCCTACGAGCCTTGGCTGATTTTCAGTATCTTGTTAGTCTCCATCATGATTTATTGTAACTGTGGATAACGTGTGGGCTAGCAACAGCTAAAGTCTCCCCTTGGGGAGTAAAGCCTAATTGTGCCATGCGCTGTATGGACATGCAGTAAAAAGACAGTGTCTGCCCCAAAGAGTTTACAGGTTTGGTTTGGACAAAACAGGTGAAGGCAATAAATGGGGGAAGATGAAGCAGTAACAATGAAATGAACAAGTTTTGCACAGTAAGCCGCACTCGCAGCTTGCCACACCATAGTAGTGGACTGTGTCTTGTGGCTGGATCCATTTGGGCTGCAGACAGTGGGATCTCTGAGAGGCAGCAGTAAAGGAGGTCTGTTTGGTTTGAATATTGCCGACCACCATGACTGGTATCAAACTGGCAACACTGCAGCACTGATCAGCATGTAAGTGGTAGCAGGCATCACTGCAGAGGTGAGGATTAAGGATTTGAAGGATAAGGAGGCAGTTTTGCAGATTCCCCTCCCCGCACCCGGGGAAGTTTTCCCATGCACAAAGGGCAGTTTGGGTAAAAGCCCAAAAGTACTTGGTGGAGAATCTGAGTGGTGGGGTGGTAAAGGTTGGGAATGTTGCTGCCTGTAGTGAGTCTTGTTGCTCTGTAAAAAGAAACAATATGTATATATCTCATTTCTCCCAACTTCCATCCATTCATCTGTCTGTCTCTAGGTTGTGCAAGAAATCCTCAGAGCAGTGACTGTTCCTTAGTGAATTTCTTGAAATTGTCTAGCACATAGTAGGCCCTACCATACATTAATAACAATTAATAACATTTGTATTAGTGAAAGCAGTGGTCAACACCATGATGAGTTAACAGAGCATCTGGCTGCTACAGTGCTAAGCCATAAAAGGCCTTAGAGACACAGATAAGGTACTTGTGTTTATCCGTTTCCAGTATGGAGGGGTTTTTGCAGTTGCTCATAAAGTAACATTGGTCATATCTGGGGCTTGATCCTGTCTAGGGCGCAGCACCTTCTGTGCGCTGGTGCATGTCCTCCTGTTAAAGTCACTGGAAGTCGAAGGAGTCAGCATGTTGCAGGATCCCAATCCAGAGCCTGCTGAAGTCAAGAGAAGTCCTTCCACTGACTTCAGTGGGCTCCGGGGCAAGGCCACGCAGAGGAAATTTGGGGCCAGATCCTCTGCTAGCATTAGCGGAGCTGCACTGTGACACCCGCTGAGGATCTGACTCTAAGTAGTTTGTTGGGTCGTTATGGGGTTGAGGTTAAAAATCGCTTACTATTCTGTTCCCTAGTTGTTGTTATTCCACCCTCATTACCATAGTATCTGAGCACTTTCCGATAGTGCACGAAGCGCTATGACTAACGTCTGTCACCTGTGGTTTGTTTTTTCTCTCATCCCCTCCCCAGAGGGAGAATTGTGTGTAAAGCATGTGATGTTTTGTTTTGGTTGGTTTGGGGTGGGGTTTTTTTTCCAGTACCTGTTTGGGGCCAGTAGCTTGAGAACACTGTAGTATATTTTAGCAAATAATTCAACTAATAATTAGTGTGCATATGAAGCAGTGCATGTTTAGACTGCTTAGACAGTTTGGCACAGAGACTCGCTTTTTGTCCCGTATTTGTACAGCATCTAGCACAATGGGGTCCTGGTCCATGACTGAGGCTCCTAGCACTATCACCATACAAATAATTAATAATAATAATACATATGAGGTTTTGTGTCTATTAAGCTACAGTGGGGTTTCCGCTGGAGCGGCTGAATCTCAGCACATCAGTCTGTAACTCTAATTATTCAATTTAATTAGTCTCGCTGCACTCACAAACCGTATCCAAATGGTGAGATATAATGGGAGGATATAATTCTACACATTAGACCTGATGCTGCTATTGATTTTATTGACTTTTATATTTATTGCCATTAAATGTACTGAAATTTGAACCGGTTTATCTTTGCACATAAACTGGTTATGTAGATACATGTTTTTTGTAAATGGTTTTAATGGCTTTAGGAAACCTACCTGTACATGCTACCAAAATAAATATACCATTCCTATTTGAGCGTATCCAGCAGTGAAGAGGTGGCTTTGGTTTGAGACAGAAATAAACATCTGTATGCAAGCTACATTGTTAAAAGTAAATATAATAATATAAAAATAGAGCCAGAGTAATATCTCCTGAAAAAATGATTTTTTTTGTTTTCCCATCAGCGATAAGAGATCAAGAGCATTTCCAAGTAGTAATTTCTTTAGCCTAGGATGAAGGGAGATGGACATTTCTACAATTGATTTGAAACTGAATGAACTGGAGAGCTTCGGAGGTTCACAGTCGAAGAGATAAATGGGTTGTGTGAGCTGTCCAATTCAATTATTTGCCCTAAGCAACCCTTTCTTTAATGGCTGATAGAATTATGATGGAATATTTCAAAATAAAAATGCTGACCTCTTACTGTTGGTGACCTTGTTGGCATAGATTTAATTAAAAAACAAAACAAAACAAAAATCTACCTGTGCTGCAAAACTCCAACAGATGCAAGAAAAAGCAAAATTTTTACGTGTGGCAGTTGGTTACTTGCATCTACTGTGCCGTGTTCAGAGAATGTGTGTCTGAATGTATTCCTGCCAAGTGAAGTTGGCTCCAAAACTAACTTGATGCTCAAAGTTTGATTTGCCATGCATGATTCAGCTGGATGGTTTTAAAAGACAATTGATTTACTTGCAGCAATTGACTAACCTCTAGGTAATTGTATGTATCTTCAGAAACCCTAAAGCAAGTAAATGGGAAGACTGTTCTACCAAGGATATTTTAGGTCGTCCTTCTGGAATACCAATGACTTTTAGAAATTTGTCACGTTTTAAAAGTGTTTTTTAAGCTGGGTCATTTTGACTACAGACCACAGTATGTGCCAAAGAACTATTGTGTGCTACTGTGTTTTTATTTGATTTAGATAAGAGCCTGCACCAAAAACTTGTATCCAACAATTCTGAAATTTGGGACATTTGTATCCAGATCTGAACTTTACTCCTTGAGCCATTTTTACTTATCTCACTTTAGCACTAGGTCCTAGCCTAATAGGAACATAAGCTTTGCTGCTCTGTGTAAGTCTATTGGTCCATCTAACCCAGTACCCTGTATCCATCACTAGCTATGCCAGATGTTCAGAGGAAGGTGAAAAATCCCATGTGACTCACACCAGTAATCAGTTCCACGACCTGAAGAAATAGATTGGGTTATTCTCATCATAGATTCATAGATTCAAGGACTGGAAGGGACCTCAAGAGGTCATCGAGTCCAGTTCCCTGCCCTCATGGCAGGACCAAATACTGTCTAGAACATCTCTGATAGACATTTATCTAACCTACTCTTAAATATCTCCAGAGATGGAGATTCCACAACCTCCCTAGGCAATTTATTCCAGTGTTTAACTACCCTGACAGTTAGGAACTTTTTCCTAATGTCCAACCTAAATCTCCCTTGCTGCAGTTTAAGCCCATTGCTTCTTGTTCTATCATTAGAGGCTAAGATGAACAAGTTTTCTCTGTTCTCCTGATGACACCCTTTTAGATACCTGAAAACTGCTATCATGTCCCCTCTCAGTCTTCTCTTTTCCAAACTAAATAAACCCAATTCCTTCAGCCTTCCTTCATAGGTCATGTTCTCAAGACCTTTAATCATTCTTGTTGCTCTTCTCTGGACCCTCTCCAATTTCTCCACATCTTTCTTGAAATGCAGTGCCCAGAGCTGGACGCAATACTCCAGTTGAGGCCTAACCAGCGCAGAGTAGAGCGGAAGAATGACTTCTCATGTCTTGTTTACAACACACCTGTTAATGCATCCCAGAATCACGTTTGCTTTTTTTGCAACAGTATCACACTGTTGACTCATATTTAGCTTGTGGTCCACTATGACCCCTAGATCTCTTTCTGCCATACTTCTTCCTAGACAGTCTCTTCCCATTCTGTATGTGTGAAACCGATTGTTCCTTCCTAAGTGGAGCACTTTGCATTTGTCTTCATTGAACTTCATCTGGTTTACCTCAGACCATTTCTCCAATTTGTCCAGATAATTTTGAATTTTGATCCTGTCCTCCAAAGCAGTTGCAGTCCCTCCCAGTTTGGTATTGTCTGCAAACTTAATAAGTGTACTTTCTATGCCAACATCTAAGTCGTTGATGAAGATATTGAATAGAGCCGGTCCCAAAACAGACCCCTGCGGAACCCCACTTGTTATACCTTTCCAGCAGCTTTGGGAGCCATTAATAACTACTCTCTGAGTACAGTTATCCAGCCAGTTATGCACCCATCTTATAGTAGCCCCATCTAAATTGTATTTGCCTAGTTTATTGATAAGGATATCATGCGAGACCATATCAAATGCCTTACTAAAGTCTAGGTATACTTATAATCTTAGTTCGCTTAAATTGATTACAAAATGTTATTGACTACAAAATGTTATTAACTGTGATAAAATTATATTTCTTTAAAAAAAAATCCAGGCACTGTTTTTTCTCAGTGTGTTGCAGCAGTGAATTCCACGGGTTGCATGTCTTTGAGTGTCAGCCATAATCAGAGAATTTTACCTCGTTGGCTTTTTAAAGGCGTGGTTTTAAAAAATGGTTGGAGTACGCACCTGGCACCTAAAAATGTTAATGCATGGGAGCGTGCAATCTAATGGTCTGATTTTTCTTTCACTATGCTGGTGTAAATCAGGTGTAGCTCCATTAAAGTCAGTAGAGTTGTACCAGTGTGAGAAGTGAATCAAGGCCCTATTCTCCCAGTGGACTAAGCCAGGGCTGTATTCATTACTTCTGATACTAGATACACTAGAGCCTCAGGGTTACAACACCACACACCTCATTTGGAACTGGAAGTACACAAACAGGCAGCAGCAGAGACAAAAAAAAAAAAAGCAAATACAGTACAGTACCGTGTTAAACATAAACTACTAACAAAATGAAGGGAAAGCAGCATTTTTCTTCTGCATAGTAAAGTTTCAAAGGTGTATTAAGTTAATGTTTGACTGTAAATTTTTGAAAGAACAACCGTAATGTTTTGTTCAGAATTGTAAACAACCTCCATTCCTGAGGTGTTCATAACTCTGACGTTCTACTGTAGTGCTACTGCTGTAGTAAAGGAATGAAGAATAGAAACAAACTAAGTGAAAGAGACGATGAGATGTAAATAGTCTGTACTTGTAATGACACCCTGGGAAAAGTCATCTGTAGGGACTGAACCTCTGATTCTAGCAGTGCCAGTCTCTACTGCTTGACCAAAGGGACCCAGGCCATTAGCCTTGAGGCAGTAGTAGACTTGTATACATCTTTATGTGGTCTAGCCACTAGAGGAGAACAGAGACCCACACTCTGCCTGCCAATGTTACTGTCAAGAATGTGTTGTACTGAGGTCTCTGCCTGCGGGTTACACTGTATTTTTAGGGCATAGCCAGAAAGGGCTTTAGGTCCTGAGTGAGACTGAACTATATCATGTACCTGGAACTGTGGAGAACTTTTATTACAAAACATGAAACCATCCATGACAGGTCACCTGGTTGGGTTTTGTTTCCAGACTGAAATTCAAGCTAGGTTTGTTGAAAACAGACACCGCAAGCTAATTTGGGCTCAGATTCTTGAGAATATCCTCCCTCTCTTTCGATTCTGGTCACATAACGTATTATTTCCAGGCAGTCTACTATCCAAGTACTAACCATGGCCAACTTTGCGTGGCTTAGAAGATCAAATGAAATGGGTAGCTTAAAGGGAGGAATGACTTTGGCTGTATATTATTGCTTTGTAACAAAGCTCCTCTTTCTAACTTACATGAAGCTAATTGAATCTGTTTGCCCATGTTAAGTACCCTCACACCTTCTATGGGTCATCTCGATTATCACTTCAAAAGTTGTTTTTTTCTCCTGCTGATGATAACTCATCTCAATTGATTGGCCTCCTACAGTTGATATGGCTACTTCCACCTTTTCATGTTCTCTGTATGTATAAATATCTTCTTGTTGTATGTTCCAATCTGTGCATCCGATGAAGTGGGCTGTATGCTCAAATAAATTTAAGGTGCCACAAGTACTCCTTTTTACATGAAGTTGTTATTCTCCAAACTAGGGCAATGTCTGTCTGCCCTCATGTGGATCTCTTCTCAGAACTGCCGGCATGCTGTGTATTCTGCTCTCATTTGCATGTGGAAATTCCATAGACGTCCCAGAGAGCTCTCTGTGCAGAATGAGGTGGCGGGTATGCAATAGATCTTGAATGTGGCTAGGAGCTCCAGAGTGCAGATCTGAAGAGAAAAAGTAGCCCTGGGCTTTGGTGTTGGTTTTTCTGTTTTGATGGGCCTGCGTTTATATGACACTGGATTGTTTCAGTTCACAAAGGTGAGTGTATCAGTCTTTCTGGATTCGTACCTCAAAGTTCCTTGGAAATTCAAAGCAAAACTCAGCCAAAACTATCATGTGTGGGCTGGTTTTTCTTAATCAAAATCATCTGAATCTGCATTACTTGGTGTCTGTCAAAACCACTCATCTTGCCATGGAGGGGAGAGGAGATTTGCTGAAAACATGGCGTGGGTTCACTTAGAAGCTTAGCAAAACCAATCAGCAAACCAGGGGTGAGGTTTCAAGACTGCAGTGAAAAGAACGGTGTGAGTTTGAGGTGATGCTGGGTTTCACAATGAACGTTTCTTGCTGTTCTAGACGAGACCTGCTTTTCAAAGGGGAGAGGCTGGGCAAAGAGAAACAATGGCAAGGTGCAAGTTCCCAGGCTCCCACATGCCAATCCTAGCAAGTCTAAATAAAGACCAATAATAAAGTTGTACGCTCAGGTTGACTTGGGGCAATTTTTTAACTTGCTTCACTGGCAGTCACACAGCCGATTAGCTGAGCTGACAGTTACTTTTGGGCTGCACTGCAAAAGCAATTTTTATATCAGTTAGCATTAGGACTTCCACGCTTTCTTTATCACGCCACCCAAAAAAGAACGGGGCCATTCCTGTGCTCCTACTTGTAATCTGTGATAGAGTCTATAGCCAGCCAGATCCCTTCAGAATCCATGCAGCTGTGCAAGTACAACCCACTATTTTGGAGGGTTTTGAGGATGTGTCGCTGATGCTGCTTGGCTCTGCTGAAGATCCCAATCCAGTGGAAAGGGCTGCATAAAAGGAGGAGAGGTCTTCAAGGGAACAGAGAATCAGAGCAAGAAGATGTTTGCATGGGGTTCTTTAGAAATATTAGCAATCCAATGACAGGTTTGAATTCAGGGAGCAGAGGTTGAAATGAGACGTGTGTGCATGTGTGAATTAGAACTTCGCTGTCTAAGCCATTTACACAAAAAACACCCTGCCCTGAAGCAATTTAAGGGAAAGGGCAGCCCAATGAATTATTCCAATCCACATAGAGCCTTCTCAGAAGTATCAGAGGGGTAGCCATGTTAGTCTGGATCTGTAAAAGCAGCAAAGAGTCCTGTGGCATGTTACAGACTAACAGACGTGTTGGAGCATGAGCTTTTGTGAGTGAATACCCACTTCGTTGGATGCATATAGTGGAAATTTCCAGGGGCAGGTGTATATATATCCAAGCAAGAAGCAGGCTAGCATCACACCTATGACTTGTGGGGCCCCCAGCACGCGTAGTTGCCCAGGCTCCTGCGAGATGGGAAATCAGTCTGTTTGTGCCTGGCAAAATGTCTTTGCCTCTTCAGATCTCACTGCCAGAGAGGTGGCCCAGGGTTTGCAGAGTCCCACACAGGATGTGATGCTCTAAGTAGCCACTTAATTTGCTTCGTGCTTAAGGCCTGTGAATAAATGCAGTGTGAAAATGCACCAGTAACAAGAAGCAGCTTCTCCTTCTATCCCAAACCCTCAGCAACGCTGGGAAAACTGAGCTACTTCAAGAGGTATTTGCAGTGGAGTTGCTCCAGCAGCAAGTTCCAAGAAGAGAGGCAGGAAGTAAGTGGGTCGGAGAGGAAAAGAGAGGAATTTGAAGTGGAAGAAAAGAGGGAAGGCGGAAAGTTAGGGATCTGTGTCTTGTATTGCGGAGCAGTGTCTTGCATGGAGGAAAGGATTTTGCACTTCAGGACCGTTATCCCACCTCTGACTGCCCGGGGAATTGAGCAAAGCACCCTGACTTTGCTCTTGTACTTTATGTGTTACCTGAACCCCTTGCTGGAAACACAGAACTAAGGTGACCTCGGAAAGCGAGCTCTGACGTGGGAGTCAAGCAGTGCTGAGTCTTAATCTTGGCTCCGACACTGATTCAAGGCACAGATTTGAGCCTCAGTTTTTCTAGCTAAAATAATACTTTCTTCCTTGTCAGTGTTACTGCAAAGAAGAATTAGTTAATGCCCATAAAGATTTTTGAAGATGTTAAATATTCAGTATTATCATAACTCCACAACTCAGTTACCTGGGGTTTATTTTAAGATGCCTTGTGTGGCACAGCTCTGACCTTGCTCCCGTGGGTTCTGCGCTTCTAGGCGGTATATGCTAGCCTCAGTGGCTCACTGTGATCCTCCACGTAGCCCTTCTCCCTCTAGGGCCAGGGTTACAGTCTACTGAGCCCTTTTCATCATAGGCCTGCAAGAAGGTTGGTGAGAGAACTCCCACAGTCTCTGTTCAGCCTCCTGTCCTGACAGGGGCCTGACTTCCCCTCCCAGGAGATGTTCCTGTAGTGGTGGGTTGGGGGAACCTGGGCCCGCCCTCTACGCCGGGTTCCGGTCCAGGGACCCTAATGGTAGCAGTTGTTGGCAGCCAACCTTTCACTGCCAGAGTTGCTACATTTCCCTGGGCCACTTCCCCACAGCTCTCCTGCTTCTCCCTTCTTCACCCTTACCTTAGGGCTCCTTTAACAATGGTCTGAGAGTGTCTTCAGTAATCAGCCCTTCAGCCACACTTCCTCGCCTCTGGCTCCCTGGCTCTTCCCTGTCTGACTGGAGTGAGCCCTTTTTATAGTATCAGCAGGGCCTTAATTAGAGTCAGGTGGTCACATTAACTGAACGGCCTCACCTGACTCTTTTCAGGTTAATTAGAGTCAGGTGTTCTCATTAGCCTGGAGCAGCCCCTGCCCTGGTCAGTCAAGGAACAGAAAATTGTTAATCCAGTGGCCAGTATATCTGCCTTCTGCTATTCTGCTGTATCCAACTGGCCTGGGTCTATCACACTTGTCAGTGTGGTATATCCAATCCTTTCTCCAAAGTTTGTTCTTCTAAATATCGGGCATTTTGTCTCTCTTTTTTTCCTGGCCTTAATAAATCTTAATGGTTACACACATCCTGCAGTTGCTGATTTTTCAAGAAAGAAGTCAATTACACACACACACTCTCTCTCTCTCTCTCTATTTTTGAGGAGGTTGCTGGAGGCAAATTGTTTCATTTTTGTATGTAAATTGGGGCCAGAGGTTTCAGAGTCAAACACTGACTCGCTGAAAGAGGCGCTGCTTGTACTAGTGTGAATAATACCCCCATCATTTGTCCACAACAGTGACATAGTTCGACTGTTCCATGATTAAAAAAAAAGACCTTCCCTCTGCAGACATCTTGCATTTTGATGAATATTTTTTCACACAAATACATCTCAGCCTGTTTTGATGATGCGCACTCCGTAGGTTAACACATTAATATGGAATTAACGAATGGCCAATCTAGCCCCTAAGGGGAATTTCAAAGCTCCAGACCCTAAGGCCTCAAATCTTCAGCATAAGTGGATTTGTACAGTGTTGTTACATTGCATTGAGATGCAAAGATAGCTGAAAGGACTGTGATTTAGTATTTACAAAACATTTGTCCCGATCAACTTTTTTTTTTTTTTTTTTTTTTAATTCTAAGTGCACAAAGTGGGTTAAACAATTGGGTGCCTCTGCCGTTCGTAGAACCAATATGACAAGGAAAGAACGGTGAATAACTGACAGCTAAATGGCCCCTCGATGAAGGATTTCTGTATTTCATGCACAAAGGCTATGGAAGCAAGAATAATTATAGTACATAAGCAATCGGAGTGTAATGTACTGACTAACGCACGTGGGTATATGTGTGCACTGCTGACTTTTAGTAGATAAAAGCCCTTTCTCTGAATAATGTGTTCCTTTAGCCTGTATGCTGGGAGCACAAAGGTCCTGTGTTCTGTTTCCATTTCTCTCTATCTAGGCATTTTTAATGCACTCATCACCACGCTACATGGACATAGCGTTTATGGTTTTGATGATCATTATGCCCGTAATGCCATATAAACAGCCACACCGTTTTTACAGTAAACAGGTGCAGCTCCACTTCATTAGAGAAATGGGGAGGGGGGTGGAACTTCCATTTTTCTCATTTCCTTCTGTTCTGTAACACTCTCCAAGATCTAGCGGAGCAGGGAGCCTTCCTCCAGCCAAGGAGCCCTGTAAGTTGTTAGCTCATGAGCCTGTTAGTGTTGCTTTGGATACATTATGTATTTTGTGTTAATGCAAATTGCTTCCTCTCTTCTGCCTCAGCTCCCTAGTACATGAAGGATCAATTGCACAGCACTCCCAGACTGTAAATTTCTTGCATCTCAGGTGAACAACTGGAGAGGTGTTTTACAAGCAGTGACCCCCCCTAATACTTGGGAAGTTGAACCCACTCATAGAATCAGATGAGTTCAAACAGGCTGACAGGTTAACTCTGAAGTCCTTCCAGCAGCGGCTAAACCTGTTTAGGGAATCAAAGGGTGATAGAGGGTCCATGCAGTGGTCGCTAAGTCCATAATGGATGGATGAGTCTGACTCTGTGATATCTGAGCCCTTGCTTTTGGGGAAATATGCACTCATGATGGGGGCTTTCATTTAGGACAATCTAAAATCAGTCTCCACTACGATGGTTACCAGGATTTTGGAGCCTGCTGTTTTTTGGTCCATTTGATCCATCCATTTGATGTTTTGTGTCTCTTTTGATCATTCTATCAGCATTTGAAGTTTGTTTAGAGACAGGCACATCCATTGCCACATGGATCTGCTCAGACCCCAGCTTCTGGGAAATTTTAGTCCAGACTCAGATGCAAACTTTGGGCCTGATTCTCCACCCACATTCCAATGGAATAACACCAGCATAAAATTGAGGTAACAAAGTGGAGAATCCATCCGCTTCTCTGTCATGGGACAAAACGCAAATCAGATCCAAACCCCTTTTGTGAAGTCCGGGGAAAGTTCAGATCCTGATCTGAACTGTTTGACTCAGGCCCATCTCTGATTTTTCCATACATACTTTTTACTTACAGAAGGGGGCTCTGTATCCTGGAAAGCAGTGATTCTGCAAAGGATCTAGGGGTCTCGTAGTGGACAACCAACACAACATGAGTTTCTAGTGTGATGCTGTGGCAAAAAGGGCTAATATGATCTTGAGTGTATAAACAGGAGTAAGAGGAGGGAGGTGATTTTACCTCTGTATATGGCATTGATGAGACGGCTATTGGAATGCTATATATGCTTCTGGAGTCCACATTTTATAAAGACTGTTGAAAAACGAGAGAACCACAAACATTATTCAGGGACTGGAGAAATTACCCTGAGAAATGTAAAGAGCTTAATCTGTTTCATTTATCAGAAAGAAGATTGAGAAATGATTTGATTACAGAGTGTAATTGCCAGTGGAAAAGTGGTGGGTTCGCCATATCTTGACGTCTTCAAGTCAAGCGTGGATGCCTATCAAGAAGATATGCTTTAGTCAAACACAAGTTATTGGGCTCAATCCAGGGATAACTGGGTGAAACTGAATGGCTTGTGATATACGGGAGGCCAGGGTAGAAGATCTAGTAGTTCCTTCTGGCCTTAAACTCTATGAATCTGGTTTACTGAGTCAGATTCTGAGCTCTCCCTCATGTACATCTGGAGTGACCCTATTGAAGTCAATAGGCCAGATCCCTGGCCCTAGCTAAAGTTCCTTTGCAATGTTCCCATGGCACAAAGGATCCTTTAAACCAGCCTTCGCATGGCTGGCTATTCACCACCTTCACACACCCTAAGGCAGGGAGAGGGCAGCGAGGAGATATGTCAGGAGTGGAAGTAGTCAGAGCCAGAGTGTGATGTATTCTAGCTAAATGGCCCCTAAAGGACACTGTAGCTACAAGTATCAGAGGGGTAGCCATGTTAGTCTGGATTTGTAAAAAGCGACAAAGAGTCCTATGGCACTTAAAGACTAACAGATGTTTTGGAGCATGAGCTTTCATGGGAGAATACTCACTTCGTCAGATGCATGTAGTGGAAATTTCCAGAGGCAGGTATAAATGTGCAGGCAAGAATCAGTCTAGAGATAATGAGGTTAGTTCAATCAGGGAGGATGAGGCCCTCTTCTAGCAGTTGAGGTGTGAACACCAAGGGAGGAGAAACTGCTTTTGTAGTTGGCTAGCCATTCACAGTCATTGGTTAATCCTGAGCTGATGGTGTCAAATTTACAAATGAACTGAAGCTCAGCAGTTTCTCTTTGACTGTCAGTTATGGTCCTGAAGTTTTTTTGCTGCAGGATGGCTACCTTTAAATCTGCTATTGTGTGTCCAGGGAGGTTGAAGTGTTCTCCTACAGGTTTTTGTATATTGCCATTCCTAATATCTGACTTGTGTCCATTTATCCTTTTACGTAGGGACTGTCCGGTTTGGCCAATGTACATAGCAGAGGGGCATTGTTGTCACATGATGGTGTATATTACATTGGTGGACGTGCAGGTGAATGAACCGGTGATGTTGTGGCTGATCTGGTTAGGTCCTGTGATGGTTTCACTGGTGTAGATATGTGGGCAGGGTTGGCATCGAGGTTTGTTGCATGGATTGGTTCCTGAGTTAGAGTTACTGTGGTGCGGTGTGTGGTTGCTAGTGCGAATATGCTTACGGTTGGCAGGTTGTCTGTGGGCGAGGACTGGCCTGCCACCCAAGGCCTGTGAAAGTGAGGGATCGTCGTCCAGGATGGGTTGTAGATCACTGATGATGCGTTGGAGAGGTTTTAGCTGAGGACTGTAGGTGATGGCCAGTGGAGTTCTGTTGGTTTCTTTCTTGGGCTTGTCTTGCAGCAGGAGACTTCTGGGTACACTTCTGGCTCGGTTGATTTGTTTCCTTATTTCCTCATGCAGGTGTCGTAGTTTTGTAGCTACAGTAAGTTAGAATAGCCCTTTGGCTGTTCTAAATTGCAATGAAATCCTGTTTGCTAGATGGCTTAGAGGATTCATCCCAATGGCTTTACTCTGAAGTTACACCAGTGTAATTGAGATCAGATCTAATTACACTGAACATAGCAAAGCTCTAATATTAGGATGCCCACCTAACCACCAAATCTTTCTGAGCACCTTGCAAAACCAGACCAGTGGTGCCAGGAGTAAATCATTTGTCTTAGCTGTCAAGCTGCTTGCAGTGGCTGAAGACCGTGAGTACCAACCTCAGGGCAGATGGTTAAGAACCAGGGCACAAACCCCAAATGGGCAGTGAGTTCTATAGTTGGATTTCACCAATCAAGTGTAAAGTCCTCAGGTACTTTAACAGCCTAAACATGACAGACAGTCCCTGTGGGTACTCCAATCTGTTTCACCATCCAGGTGAGCATGCCTTTGTAATAGATGGTCCCTTAGACCAATGTTTCTCAATGATTGGTCTGTGGTCCCTGAGATCTCCCTAACACAATTTAGGAAGGTAGCAAGCCGGTCTCCAGTATCAAAAAGGTTGAGAAACATTGCCTTGGCCCACCAACCACAGCAATATTCATGTTACTCCTGCTCCAGGACCAGTCTCTTACCCCAGGTCAAGTGCACCTTAGACCTCACACCAAAAACAATGCTTGTAGCCAATCCTATAATAAATTATAGGTAGATTTGTTCAAAAGGAAACGAGTTATTTACAAGGCTAAAGCAGGTAAACATATGTAGACAACTGAGTTACAGTCTTAAGTTTCAACAGGTAATAGAAGCATCTATAGTAAGCAAGCTCTATATATCCTTTAGGGCTAACCCAGGCTAAGCAGCTGGAGTTCTCTTGCTTATGCTTAGACAGCCTTGCCCTCTAGAGTCCAAACAGCCTAGAGATAGTTCCTTCTTGTTAATGGTTATTATTCCCTTTCCACCCACTCTCCCAGCTCCCATGTGCTCTGAGCTGTGAACTCAGCTAATGGGAGTAATTCACTGGTGTGTCTCCTCTTCATAGGGTGGAGGCCACGTAGGGCAGAACAACAAAATGTATTGTTCTCTTTAATGTTCCACAATAGTCTGTCTGGTGTCCATGGGCCTTTCATGTTGGCCAGACGTTAACACTAGTTAATGTGTCTCTCCTGTCTGGTGATTTACACAGTCAGAGAGTCTTACAATACAAATGCTTAAATATTACCTGAGAATATGGGATACAGATGCTATAAAAGAGATTAATACAGGGAACAACTCCCAAGCATTCAATAAAGTCTAAACACTAAACACATTCTTTTAATCCTAATGTTTGCTTTAACAAGACTAAAACAGAGATGAGCCAGACTGATACCAGCAATGTAGTTAAATATATATATATATATACCTATCTTATAGAACTGGAAGGGATCCAGAAAGGTCATCAAGTCCAGCCCGGCCTTCACTAGCAGGACCAAGTACTAATTTTTGCCCCAGATCCCTAAGTGGCCCCCTCAGGGATTGAACTCACAACCCTGGGTTGACAGTGTCCAGCTGAGACGTGGGGACCTTGGCATGAACAGGCACCTGGTCTGCCAACGTCACCCCCTATGGATTGCCAACTGTCTAATCACACAAACCCAAACACCCTTGCCCTGCCCCTGCCCTGAGGCCCTGCCTCTGCCCCACCCCTTCTCTGAGGCCCTGCCCTCTCCATCCCCCCTCCCTCCATTGCTCGCTCTCCCTCATCCTCACTCACTTTCACAGGGCAGGGGCTTGAGTTGCAGGAGGAGGTGCAGGGTGCAAGCTGTGGGAGCGAGTTTGGTGCTGGAGGGGGCTCTGGGCTGGGGTAGGGGGTTGGGGTACAGGAGGGGATGCGGGGTGCAGGCTCTGGTCAGGAGGCGCTTACTTCGGGCGGCTCCCAGGTGGCAGTGCAGTGGGGCTAAGGAAGCCTTCCTGCCTACCATGGCCTCATGCCACTCCCAGAAGCGGCTGCCATGTCCGGCCCCTAGAGGGGAGGTGTCATAGTATAATTCCCAATTCTGAACCTTAGCGTCCAAAATGTGGGTACTAGCATGAATTCCCCTAAGCTTAATTACCAGTTTAGATTTGATAAGCTGCCACCAATCAGGAATTCCAGTGCCTGATACACTCTGGTCCCCACAAAACCTTCCCTGGGGACCCCCAAGACTCAGACCCCCTGGATCTTAACACAAGGAAAGTAAAGCCCTTTCCTCACCGTTGCCTTTCCTAGGATTTCCCTCCCTGGGTTACCCTGGAAGATCACTGTGATTCAAACTCCTTGAATCTTAAAACAGGGAGGAATGTCCCTTCCCCCCCCCCTTGCTCCCTCACCCAGAGGCAAAACAGATTCAAGCTCCTGAATCTAAAGCAAAGGGATTCCCCCTTCTCCCCTCCTTTTCTCCCTCACCCAGAGGCAAAACAGATTCAAGCTCCGTGAATCTAAAACAAAGGGATTCCCCCTTCTCCCCTCCCTCCCTGTTAAGTACAGACTAAATTCCCTTGAGCCTCAACAAGGGGGAAAAATCAGACGGGTCTTAAAATCAAAACTTTTAATAAAAAGAAAAAAGAAAAGGTAAAAGTTTATCTCTGCAATTCAGATGGTAAAAAGTTACAGGGTCTGTCAGCTTACAGAAACTAGAAAGAAGCCTCCCCCCCAGCAAGATACAATTTAAAATACTTCCAGCAAACTACACATTTGCAAATACAGAAACAATCAAAAGACTATAACTGCCTTTCTTACTAAATTACTCACTATTCTGAATATATAAGAGACTGTAGCAGGGAGATTGGCAAGAAACCTGGTTGCACGTCCAGTCCCTTCCAGGACCCAGAGAGAACAAAGCAAAACCCAAAAAACACAAACAAAGGCTTCCCTCCACCGAGATTTGAAAGTATCTTGTCTCCTGATTGGTCCCCTGGTCAGGTGTTTGGGTTCCTGTTTGTTAACCCTTTACAGGTAAAAGAGACATTAACCCTTAACTATCTGTTTATGACAGGAGGGCAGGGAGCTCCACGTGTTGCCTTCACCCGCAAGCACCGTGCCCACAAGCGCCACCCTTGCAGCTCCCATTGGCCACAGTTCCCAGCCAATGGGATTGGCAGAATCAGGTTCGGGGCATAGGTAGCACACAGAGACCCCTGTCCCCCGCAGGAGCCACAGCGATGTGCCGGCTGCTTCCAGGAGTGGCGTGGGGCCAGGGCAGGCAGGGAGTCTGCCTTAGCCCCGTTGTGTCACCGGAGTTTTAGCGCCTAAAATCTCCCAGTTTGGCTTCAGTAGCCTCCAAGACATAGGGCCTGATTCTGGGAGACTCCCAGAGAAACTGGGGAGGGTTGGCAACCCTAGTCACACCACCCTTTCCCCAATTTCCAAAGCGAAGATAAAACCTCAAGGCCTTGATTTTAACCCAGGCCTCCTTCTGGCCTGCAGAAATGCAGGCTCAGTTAACTGAGTCTCCAGTTGTACCCACTGAGATGCTAAACTATCGGATTTGCAGGTATAAAGTGAATGAGACTGAGCAGGTAATGATACTGCTCCCTCGCTGTTGGGTGAGATTTCTCAAGGTCAGGAGCGAGGCATGTTGCTGGGGTAGGGGAAGTTTGCACTGCTCCATCCCGAACAATATCTGTTCTGAGGACAGAGCGCTTTGGTCTCTAGGCCTGTTGAGCTGCTGCTACCTCTTATCAGCACCACACTCACTCTTATACACGTGTTATCACTAGAACTGGCTGAAGTTTTATCAGGCAAACCGCGTTTTTTCCATCCAAAGTGGCCTATTAACAAACTCGGAAACTTTCATGAAGGAATGTTCCCCCCCAACACTGTCCACATTTCCCATGAAATTGGAAGCTGTAGCTTCTTGTTTTGTTTTTCCCATTGATCAAATATTTATCCTCTTCCTCCCCCCCCCCACACACACACCTGGCAAAATGTAAGCATTTAAACATGTAAAATGTTTCTCCTTTGAAACGTATAGAGCAAAAATGACTTCAGCCTTTGCAGTCCCCTCCCCTTCTTTTAACTGACCTTAAGTTCCCAGGGGTTGAAGTTAGGGTGAGCAGAGAGGAGCACAGATTCCCTTCATCTAGATGGCATATCCCTCCTCTTCCTGTCCTGGGGGAAGGAGTGTGTTCCCACACCCTAATCCTCCTCAGTGTGTGCGGGGAGAGCTGCTCTTCCTCTTTCAATCTGCTTTTACTGTTTGTCATGTTCCTCAGCAGCCATTGTTACATCAGTGAGTTGCCTGCAAGTTCAATTAAAAGGAGACACCTGTATAATATTATCAATCCACAGATAAGGGCTGTGCACAGAGGAATGAACCTCACAGGCCGGTGTTAATTTGTCACTTTTGAATGCTCCTTAAAATGGACCTAAGAAAATGTAGATATCATTTGCCATGCACTAAAGATCTATTCATGCAATTCTCCGGGGCTGTCACTAGCATATGTCAGCTTCAGCCACTGCATCAGGGATATTATGATGGGTTCTGTCTCAGCCAAATTTGCATTCTTTTCATGTGCTGCGAAGGAAAGTGGTGTAGCCAAGCCAGCTCTGTGAATAGAGCCAAGACTGCACTGGTAGTTCTGTGATCAAATATACATTGTTTTCACCAGCCCTTCAAAGCAAACAGAGGCCTTTCAGAGGTTGGTACAGGACATTTCAAATTATGGAGCAATTGCCTCCTATTTTTAATTTGAAACTGCCTCCTGTGTAATCATGGGGCCAAATCCTTAGGTCCCTGCTCAATTTTTACTCAGCCCTCAGGATCTGGCCCAATGGGAATGTTGTCTGAGCAAAGACTTTAGGATTTGGCATATAGACATCGAGAGGCTTGCTTTTCCGAAATGCTGATCACCCATAACTCCAGCTGAGCATACGAGCTCTCCAGTTGCTCAGCACTGCTACCAGGGCCAGCGCTTCCATTGAGGCAAACTAGGCAATCGCCTAGGGCGCTAGGATTTTTGGGGGCGGCATTTTGCCAGGGGGGGCGGCAGGCAGCTCCGGTAGACCTGCCGCAGTCGTGCCTGCAGAGGGTCCGTTGGTCCGCGGCTCCGGAGGAGCTGCCGCAGGCGTGCCTGCAGACGGTCCGCTGGTCCCGCGTGGCTCCGGTGGACCTCCCGCAGGCACGGCTATGGCAGCTCCACCGGAGCTGCGGACCAACGGACCCTCCGCAGAAATGGCTGCGGCAGCTCCACCGGAGCCGCAGGAGTGGCGCTCTGGGCGGCGAAATGGCCGTGCGCCTAGGGCGCGAAAAACTCTAGCGCTGGTCCTGACTGCTACCAATCAGTGCAAGGAGCTGACAAAGGCCTGTTGAATCATCCAGTCCCCCACCCCTGCCAAGCTACTGCTTAGTACTGTTTTCTGATTCACAATGGCACATTCACCCTTGTAGGCCATCCACTCTCTGCCTTCTTTCAGTAGTTGGCTCCCAGCAGCAGTTTCACAGGACCCACGCTGCACAGGGAGCTGATTGCTTCTAGGCAGCAGAAATCCAGCCCCAGCCCTGTGTTGATTTTTGTGCCTCGCTGTTGAGGCAGAAACGCCGAGCTGCTGCTGTGCATTGAACGCCGTGTCAGATAAATACCCCTCTGACATTGCCCAGAGCGTGCTGCAGGGTGTTTGGGTTGCTGGTTTTGCAGCCTCTAACGAATACCCATCTGTTCACCTTCCTTCCCAAGGGGGCAGCAGGAAAGCCTCAATTGTTCAGAGCTGCCAGATCTGGTTTCAATATCCAGACCATTAACCCATCAAAAATCACCTGAATGGCCCATTCAGACAGTGATATCAATCCATTCCTAATGAGCCCATCACCACTGTATCTATGCACCAAAGCTTTGCTTCTTGTATCATTCAGAGGTGCCGCTGCCTTGACTGTCACAGGCACCGAGGGCCCTGCCTGCCATGCAGTCCTGGCAGTTCTGCTGTGCAATGAGACCACGCAGGAATTGAGGAGGCCAGGCGGGAATCCAGCTCTTGAAGGGCTCTCCTCCACATGCTGCCATGCAGCAGGGGTGTGGGGACAGGGCATGTGCCAGCTGAGCAAGGGGCTCCACAACACCAGCACATGGTCCCCCAACCTTTCCTCCCAAATAGTTGGAGACCAGTTGCCATTGTGGGCTCCAGCTATCTGGGAGTCCCATCCCTAAGGCTGCAGCTTGGAGAAAGGATTCCTTCTCCCCTCTCTTTTCTTCCAGCTCATGCTGTGCAGTAGGACCAGGATCTGGGCCGCGGTGATTTCTGTGCCAGAAAACGAAGAAGTTCCACTGCATTATTGTTTCTTAGTTTGCAGTTTTGCAGAGGCGGCCTTTGACGTAGGCTAAATAAGCAGCCAACCAGGGCGCCCTGGGGAAGGAAATACTGGAAGAAAGCACTGGTACCACATCCCTCGCCAACACACTGGCCTTCAGCCCTCTCTGCTCCAGCTGCCCAGTTTCTGGTCACTTGCCCTGTCCCAGGTTTGGCCCAGCCACCTGCTGCAGCTGTGTGTTGGATATTTCCCATAATCCTTTACTGCCCTTAGAAATGTTGCCACAGCCAGCACAAAGGATTCTGGGGGCTGCTGCTATCAACTGAACAGAAATGGAGACAGCTGAGGACAGGGCAGAGTGTGGGTTGCAGAGTAGGCTGGATGGGAAGGAAACAAAGACCGGATGATGCAGAGGGGTGCCAGATACTGGCGTCATAGGGCACTAATGCACAGACTTGAGGACACATTTTGATCATGTTTACATGGTTGTAAATCAGAAGTAACTCCAGTATTCCCCGTTTACACCTATGGGACTGATATCAGGATCCAGCCTGCAGACCTTATCTGGACGATATATTTTAATGCAGAGAAGTCCTAATGTCCCAATAATACCCAGTCGCACCACAGACCCCTCTGCTTCATTGGGCTAGCCTGCTTTTCTTCAGTGTGTCTACAGCAGAGGTTTTATTAATGCAAAACAAGCATCCTCTGGAAGGTTAAGTCCAGAAATTAATAATGAATTAAAATGTGCCGCGGACATGGCTAATGAACTCTTTGTCTATGTAGCTCACACGAAAGGAGGTCATGACTCATCCGTTCTCATCCTGAACTGCAATCGGCTTAACTGTTAACTTTCAGCACTCAGGTCTTGTCTTGAGATGGGGATCCAGGCTGCGACTTCAGTTGTCTCTGCCAGAATTTTCCTGCCCTGGGTCCCAGCCAGGTGGGCTGTCCTCTTAGTATGAGTGAGTTCCTGCCACCGAGAATCAGCGTCACTGACACCCAACCCTTCCAGGGCTCTCTGCGCAGGGAAGGAAGGGGCTCATTCCATAGCACTAAAAAGGCCAATAACCTTGCGCAGCTGTGAAAAGGATTAGGATGACTGAGGAAAGTAATTTTGGAGAGGACTAGCAGGGCTTAACGTCAGTCTTAAGCTGCTGCCGGGATGCTGAGCCTTTAACTAACCTGGCTTGGAGCCATGGCCATCTCTGCATCTATTGTTCTTTTCCCTTATCTGCCAAGACAAGGGTTAGCCCATCTTATCTGATACAGCAGATTTTTAAAGAGGCCCACCCAATAGCAGGAGTGCTGGAAGTAGAGCGTCCTCTCTCTCCACCCCTCTACTTCCCTCCTCTCCACCCCTCTACTTCCCCTCCTCCCTGCCTTGCCCCTCTTGCCCCACTACAGCAAGGGGCCAGGAAGGACCTTTTCGTTTTGTCAAGGGTGTTGTGTCAGAAGAATGCAGAGCGTGCAACCTTGGAGCAAGCGAGGGAGGCATGCCTCACTGGACGACATCATGTATTGTATCAGTCGGCTGCTTCCACTCTGCGGAAATAATGAGCAAACACTTTGCATGTACTCAGATTAGTGGAGCTCCCCGAGGATGACGGGTGAATGGTAGTAGCGCTAGTGACTGTGGCCTGCTGCCACGCAGATCAGGAGGCGCTTGATGCCCTGCCGGATCAAGACCAGGTGTGTCTATATCAGATCATTTATTTAGCACGCCTTTTATTTTCTTTGCCCAGTGAAACACCAAAGCTGACCTCCCCCTCTACTCCCCACCTTAGGGTGTAGAGCGGTGGCATGTCACCACATCTCAAACTTGCTTCCACCCTGGCAGGTAGCATGGCCGCTGAGGCTGACGTCTGGCTTCTCTGCTCGGCAGCATAATTGCTCTCGTATCAAATATCTCTGTGGTAGCAGAGCGGCAAGTGCCAGGCAGTGCCAGGGGCAGAACTCAGGGCCGCAATCTATGCCATTGTGGGGAGCCTGCTTCACCTGGCCTCCATCAATGGCTGTAGCTGCACAGACAGTGCTGTCATCACGCACGTGCTTTGTCAAGTTGTCACTGAATCGTAGGAAAACAGAAAAGCCTTTCTCCTCTTTCACCGCCAACCGGCTGGCTGCATATGACTCTGAGGACTGCTGCGTGTGCCCCTGTGCAGGGAGGGGGATGGAAAAGGACCAAGGGAGATTCCATTTAGTTGAGGCAGACATGGGAGGAGGGGCTGTCAGCATTCAAACCATGGTATCCGAGCATCAGACAATAATTAATGGATTTTATCCTCACAGCACCCCTCTGAAGTAGGAAAATATCACCCCCCATTTTATAGAGGGGGAGCAGGGAGATGAAGCGACTTGGCCAAGATCAGGCATAAGAAGTTCTGAGTCGGGAATTGAAGTCAGGTCCCTGGAGACCCATCCCACTTCCTTATCAACTAGGCCATCCGTCCTGTCCGGTAATTCAGGCCCTGTCCATATGTGGGGAACAAACTGTTTTAGCTGCAGCCACGTCTGAACATGGCTGTTGCTATTTCATTATTTCTGTTGTGGTATGACCTAAAAACCACAGGCAAAGACCAGGACCCCACTGTGCTAGTCGCTGTACAGACAAGTAATCCCTACTCTAGGTGCCAGGATGTAACGGGTGAAGAAAACTGATAAACTGTTGTAGGATGAGGTTACAATTAGATAAACAAACCAGCAGATGTCTTAGGCTGTCACTTGCCTCACCAATGCCAGTGAGCTATGGGCTTCATGGCAAAGGTAAGTGTTTCGGAAGATAAGATAACAGCTCAATGAATGCAGCAATAACTGGACTCTGTTTAGTGTGGGCTGCGGGAGGGTATGGGAGAGGTTCTTGTGGATAAGGCATAGGGCTAGGCACTAGGACACCAAGGTTCTCCCAGCTCAGCCACATATTTCCTATACAACCATGATCAAATCACTCAATCTCTCCAGGCTAGATTCATCCCTGGTGTAACTCTGTTGACTCGAACATTTAGCTGACGTGAAGTGTGTTAACCAAGCCTGCCAGTTGCTGTACTGTATCTGGATCCCCCAAAACAGTAGGGTTTGCAGTGTAGACAGGGCCACAATCCGTATCAACAGTGGTCAGGGAAACTGTGCTAGTAGCCACTGGTCATAACCATGTTTTAATGCTTCTGTCACTAACACAACTTTGCTCCTCCAGGCCTTGTCTACAGTAATCTTTTTCACCCACATTTCCCACCATTGCTACCATTGGCATTGCTCCACCAGTGCTATCAACAGTAGGAGCTCTAGTCTAGGTAAGACCACAGTGACATGGTGGTAAACACTAGTAGCTTCCAGTGCCTTGTCTACACTAGAGCTCCTGCCACTACTAGCACTGCTATGGTAGGAAATTTTAGGAGGAAAGGACTAATCTTAGACATTGCCAAGGAGAATAAGGCATACAATGCAAAAGGGTCTCCTCACATTGCTTTGGGAGTGCTATGTACACCTCCTGTGGTGAACCTCAGTGGTAAATTTGGGTTTGATACTCCTGTGAAGGATAGTTGGCAAGCATGTCTTTGTTTCCACTCTTTTCTCCCAAGACCCTAAACCCGATGACACAATCTCACCCATAAACAATGAGAGGACCTAACAAGCAACTGTGTCACCACAGCTGATGTATTTCTTATTTGATCCCTTACATCCGATCTCCTGATGCTACATTTTTTATTAATGTCATAAGCCTAGATAATGTGACAGTGGCAGAAATGTGCTTTTAAAGGTTACTCAATAAAAAAGTTCTGGAAACTATGATTATCAGAGCAGGATAAGAAAGCTGGGCATGGTGAGTCTGAAGTAAGGACAACCAATTGAAGGCATGTTATCTGTCTACAAATCAAAGAAGGGAAGGTGTAAAGAGGACAGGGACCAACTATTTTCATTAGTCCACAAGGAGAAAATCTTATGTAAAAGAGCTGCTGCAATTAGAAGACTTTGCTTAAATACTGGGGTGGAGCAATCCTATAGGGAGGCTATGGAATTGATTTTCTGGTTTGACTTCACACCTACAGAATGGGATAGTTTGGCAGCAGTGATAGATACATCATCCCTACAGTGCAGCTGGATATAGTCAGAGACCCAGCAAGAGATCCTATCCACCCTCTGTAAATGTCCATTGAGAGTTCCTAAGCTCTGCTAGCCCCAGCGTAGTAATCATGAGCAGAGGTTGGTAGCAGAGTAGTGCCCACTGAAAACTGGACGTGAGTCATCTGACTTCAGGTTTTGCTACTGACACTCAACCAGAGTCACTCAAAGGTTAGCAAAAGGGGCCCACTTTTATGTGAACAGAGAACCTTAGTCTTCAAACGTGCCATTGCAGCACTGCATTTGTTTATTGTGTCTCCTTCTCATATACTTAACTTGTCATCTCTTTGGGAGACTTTTTTGTTGTGCGTGTGTACGTTGCTTAGTACAATGGGGCTCTGATCCCTGCTTGAGGCCTCTAGTCACTACTGCAACAGAAATAATAATTAATTTGTTTTTCTTTAAATGACTACTTGATTTTGACTTCCAGTGCTACAGAGGCATGGTCTGGTGAGTGCTGACCACCCTCAACTCCCACTGACTCTCAGTCACTTCACGAGGTCAGCAGAAGTTGAGGGTGCTCAGAATCTTTTGGGAAGTGAATTATCTCATAGAACCAGGCCCTTTGAAGAAGGATTTTCATTACTGGTTCCAGATGTGAGGGTTTTGTGTCATGGCCACCATTTTGGTTGACACACTGAAGATTGAACCAGGAGCTTCCAGAGCTAAAAGCATGAACTGCTACAGCTAAGAGCCAATGCTCCCTAGGTATCCCTAGAATGGACTCCTATTCAGGCACAGAGGAAGACCCATGACACACACTCACCAAGTGGTGACACTTGCATTCTGTTCCAGCCCCTCTTGACAGGCCCCTTAGCGAGACCCTATGTGAGGGCGTAAGAGATTTCACTGCTCGTGCTAGGGAGCATCAAGGGAGTATATCAAATCTAACCTCACGGATCACTTTCTTTCCTTCCTTCCAGCCAAAGCTTTTGGCCAAGGAGCTGCTCGACCTGGTGGCATCTCATTTCAACCTGAAGGAGAAGGAATACTTTGGAATTGCCTTCACAGATGAAACGTAAGTGCCACGATGGAAATACCGGGAAGCAACTCTTAGATCATGAGAAAATTAAATGTCATTTCCCCACATGCTACACAAGGGGTAGCAGGAAGGTCTATTTACCACTTAAGCCCTTAGCATAAGGCCTACAGGGCTAGGGACTTATATGAGACTTAAGAGGTGCATAAGCCTCATACTGCACCGGGCAAGGGGGAGAATATCATTTATTGTGAATCAATCATTGTCTGCGACTCATGGAGACATTTACGATCCCGTCCTAGTCAAATGTTAAATGAGCTCTTGCCATTCGGCATTGGCAAACGGTCAGCTTAAGCAGTCTTGGATTTAAAATCCAGTTGCTTCTTCACAATCGTTATCAGTACAACTGAACTATATAATTAACGCGTTAACAGGATTATGCAGTCAGGCAGGTTTAACAATAATGATAAATGATTTGAGGGACAGAGAAACAAACCTTTGAAATCACACTGTCCCAGTCATTTTAGGGCCCACATCAGCGTTTCTTAAAGAAAAGGGGAGTGGGTGGAGGGGGAAACGAAGGGGTTGCAAACTTTAATATTAAATAGAGATGTTTTCATGAGTGTTTAAAATAAAGCATTACAGTGAAAACAGGTCTCTGGAGAATTGAACTCCCCAAGCTATGATGAAACCCAAATACAACAGGCTTGTCAATGTGCCAGAGAATCAGAAAACAAAGTTGAGGATCACAGTGTTGTCCTCTCGGTGCTTTTTGTGAAGCCCAAGCTCCAGGAGTAATGTGGTGATATCAGAACCACAGCTTTCATTTTAAAAAAGGACATTTCTGGCCCTTACAGTTTTAGAGGAAAGCTTGAAAACATGAGCTCTAGCAGCTCAAAAGCAAGAAGGCCAATAAATATTCATCAATGGGTAGACAACTAGTGTGCTGTGGCCACTCTTTAGCATGCTGACTGGTACTGTCTTAGCCCTGGTCCACACTGTGGGGGGGGAATCGATCTAAGTTACGCAATTTCAGTGACATGAATAACGTAGCTGAAGTCGACGTACTTAGATCGACTTACCGTGGTGTCTTCACTGCGGTG
This sequence comes from Gopherus evgoodei, assembly GCF_007399415.2. NCBI lineage: Eukaryota > Metazoa > Chordata > Testudines > Testudinidae > Gopherus > Gopherus evgoodei. Next base: position 352,273,386 of record NC_044322.1, read on the forward strand.
AGTCAACTGCTGCCGATCCCCCGTCGATTCTGGAGTACAGGAGTTGACCAGAGAGGGCTAGGGGGTCTATTTATCATATCTAGACTTGACGCGATAAATCGATCCCCACTGGATCGATCGCTGCCCACTGATCCAGCAGGTAGTGTAGACATACCCTTAGTGTGCTCCCTCTCCGTTTGGTAGCCACCTGTTGGTTCTTATCTTATACTTAGATTGTAAGGTCCTCAGGGCAGGGTCTATCTTTTTGTTCTATGTTTGCACAGGACCTAGCACTGTGAGGCTCTGGTCTATGATTGGGCCCCTTAAGTTTTACCACCATACAAATAATAAATAATAAAAAGGACCCCCAGATGAATTATTTTTAAAAAGTTATTATTTGTAAGCCAGTCTCATGGCTTTTGAACATTTGGGCTTGGGGATGCTGCTATCTCTAGTAAATGCAACTAGCCAACCCAGTTTCACTTTCCTGGATGAATGGCAAGCAGAACAGGTGGTGCATGAAATGAGGTAGGGGTCCTATGGAAAGATAATGCACATGCAGCAGGGGGCTATATAAGGGGGTGTATAGTACACTATAGATCTGCCATTGTTATCCTGTCCCCATGCCCAAGTGGTTTATGGAGCCTCCGTGGAGTACAGGTCTATAGTCTGCAAAGGAGCCATGATCCAGCAAAGCCCTAATTCACATGTGTAACTTCAAGCATGTGAGTAGCAATGGGATAATCATGCTCAAAGTTATACACATGCTGGACTGGGGCCTGAATAAGGATCACCTGTCTGTGGGCCCAGAATCCTGCCCTGCTGAGGCATTTATTTCACAGGTGGTGGAGATCTTCTCAGACTTCGGCAAGCTGACAGAGTTTGTGCTTAAAAGAAGAGAAGCAGGAGACAGTGTTCGTTTACTATTCACTCAGTGTTGTTTTGAGGGGCACTCAATCCCTTTACCGGAGCTGGTGAGCTATTCTGTGTGCATTGCCCCAGGGGGAAATAGAGTCAGAGAGGACCAGCTGCTGCCAGTATTCTCAGGATAAACGTAGTGGCACTATTTAAAAAGGGAAAACAGACGGCAAGACGGATAGAGATTGACAATGTTTAACCAGCCTCATAGGCACCGAGTGGGGACAGGGGGTCACTGTCTACACTCACTGTGATGCGGGGGTGGGATTTCCCTGGGAGCATGGGCAGATATTAAAGAGGAGGTGGTGTGTCAACTAGATATACAGGCAGACATGTCAGACTCACCTGGGAAAACTAAGCTTAAAAAAAGTCCAGTGGGAGCAAAGATCTAGGTTACAGAAGGGGAAAGTGCAAGAGACTGACAAAGGTTGTCAATCAAAGTGCTCAGAGCGTTAGGGAGCATCTGAGATGGAAACAATGCTGTCCGGGTGATCACTGATGTGCTTTGTCTAGACTGGAATTTCAAGGTGTGATGCTAGATCCCGGTTGCTAGCTCGATGATACTAACACCTTCTAAAAAGCTAGTCAAGATAAAGCAGGGGTTCTCAAACTGGAGGTTGGGACCCCTCAGGGGATCGCAAGGTTATTACATGGGGGGGTCACGTGCTGTCAGCCTCCACCCAAACCCTGCTTTACCTCCAACATTTATAATGGTGTTAAATATATTAAAAAGTGTTTTTAATTTATAGGGGGGTTGCACTCAGAGGCTTGCTGTGTGAAGGGGGTCCCCAGTACAAAAGTTTGAGAACCACTGAGATAAAGCAAGATGTACTGTAACAGGTGCTATGCTGAGTTAAAGCCTGGGGGCTACCCGAGATCAAGCGAGCTAACACAATTTAGCGACATACCCTTAAATCCTGGCTTAGCCAAAGCCTAGTCTGCAGACCGTCACTGCTCCTCAGTGAGTGCTAACCATTTCAACAAGGCTTCTTGCCTACTGGGGAAATTAGCACTTTTCTTTTTAACTAGTGTATACGTAGTTTTCCACCTCAATATTAACAGACTTTTGCCAATCGGTCACACAGCCAGTGAAATGGAATAATGATTTTCTTTGGCCAAACACACCCAAAAAGGTAGTTGTGTCATTAAGGCACTGGGCTGTGACTTGGGAGATCTGGGTTTCATTCCTTGCTCTGCCACAGGCTTCCTGTATGTGACTGTGGGCAAGTCACTTAATCTCCCTGTGCTTCAGTTTCTCCAGCTGTAAAATGGGGATTGTTTTTCTAAATTCCCTCCCCCACCCTCTATTGGTTTAAATTGTAATTTCTTAGGGGAAGATACTGTCTCTCACTACACATTTGTGCAACATCTAGCACAGTGGGTCCCTGGTATTGGTCGGGGCTCCTGGGCAGCTACTGTAATAAAAACAGGAATCATTTAATTCTGAATATTTCTGCTACACCGATTCCAGGAGCTGTCCCTAGTTGTCCTCCCTGACATATAATTTCTCTGACTCCAGTCCTTGCATGGAGTTTATGCTTACACTGGCTGAGGCAGAATAGGTTCTAGTTCATAAATATGCTCTGAGGTTGGCTTAGCTGCAGTTTTTGAAAGGGAAAAAAGCAACGAAGTATTACAGTAATTCTTTAATTTAAGTGTATAAAGCTCTACGAGAGTAAGTTATTTAGAAAGGATTTGGCCTGGGAATATCATGACAACTTGAGAAGAAAATCAATAGGAACAATCTTTGCGCTGGAGACTTAATAGTTTCTTCTCATAATATAGGGACATTACCGCATTCAGCATGACTGAAATTAGATTGTCGGACTATTATGGGGAAAAGACATACGCCTCATATTTTAATGATCATAGAAATGCTTTACACTCAGCATTAGTCATTAGCTAAATATCAGCAAGGTCAAAACAATGGCATCTTTATGGCAGGTGAGACACCTGAGGCCAAATGCCAACCCTGACGATAAAGCCAGTGGAGTTAAGGATTTGGCTGATTGGCTAGGACGGATGGTCTTGTGCTGAAGGCACTGGATATGGGGGGAAATGGCTTTTTTTTTTTAACTCCTGAGATTGTGATTCTCCACTAACCCTCCTTCCTTTGACATCAACATTTCCAAAATTCATTAAAGTAAAATCATCTTTGCAATGACCAAAATTCAGCTTCTCTCGAGGAACGTTTGAGTCTTAGAGCTGGGTGCAGGTCTGCCAAGCTGCCTGTTCTGCATCAGGGGTTGTTCAGCCCCTGCAAAACCCCAGATTATTCCCCACTGCATGCTGGTCCCCATTTCCTGTTGCAGGCCCTGATCCCAAGCCCACTGAAGTCATCGGGTTTTGAAGCAGGCCCCTAACCTCTTACCGGAGTGGGTCCAGCTGAGCAAGGAGAGCCTCCTCAGCCACATTCCACAGGATAAAAATGTGTAATGGAACCCTCAAGTATCAGGGCATAAACTAATCACTGGTTGCCTGGATCAGTGGTCCTCAACCTGCGCCCAGTTAGTACACAGCTGAGGCCCAGCTGTGTGCTTAAAAAAAAAATCTGGGTCCTCTCTGCCCGACCCCATGCACAGCAAGGTCCAGGGTCTGGATCCCAACTGCCCAATCCCACATTTGGCAGGGTCTGGGGTCCCAGATGGCAGGATCTGGGGTCCTGGCTGCCTGGCCCTGCTCTGTGGAGGGGCCATTGGGCAGGGGGGGCTTCCAGGGCCCCGCTCTGTGGGGGCTGCCATTGGGCAGGGTAGGGTGACCAGACAGCAAATGTGAAAAATTGAGACAAGGGGTGGTGGGGTAATAGGAGCCTATGTAAGAAAAAGACCCAAAAATCGGGACTGTCCCTGTAAAATCAGGACATCTGGTCACCCTAGGCGCTGGGCATAGGGGATTGTGGGGGTTTTAGCAGGAGGTACTGTGGTTCTCAACCAGCAGCCCACATAACACATTGTGGGCTACATATATGGCCCACAGTGATAAATAGGTTGAGAACAACTGGCCTGGATGAAGAAGAAATTTCCTCTGAAGTATCTGGTATCGACCACTGTCAGGGCTAGGATTACTATTTGTATTTCAGTAGTGCTAGAGGCTGTGCCAGGCACTGTACAAAGACAGTGCAAATTGTCCCTGCCTCAAAGAGCTTGAAATCTAATTAGACAAGACAGATCAAAGATGGGAGAGGAAACACAGAGAGATAAAGCGACTTGATGAAGGTCACACAGTGAATCAGCAGCCAAGCCTGGAAGAGGACCTAAGTCTCTTGATGCCTAGTTCAGCGGCCCAGCCAATGAACCATGCAGCCTCTCTGAAATGGCCTACTAGTCTGAGCCATTATGGCAGTTTCTATGTTACGCACTGTACTGTTGTGCTGACTCTGCACCGTGAATCCCGAGCAGTTTCCTGGACTCTCCATGCCCCTCCCGTGAGTTTTCCATCAAAGACAAGGCTATAGCCCTAACTCTGGGAAATCATGGGCTTAATTTTAATAGGGTTCTGCTGTAGTAGTTGACTGCAATTGTAATAATAATAATCTGTAGGATTTCTATAGTGCAGTCAGGACTTAATCCTGCCCTGCTGGAATGAATGGAAGTTTGACTTGGAAGGTAGGTGGGTCAGGGGTCAGGCTAGTGATCCACAGATCTCAAAGTGCTTTTTGCACACTAATAAATGTAGATCCACTTGCTATAAAACTGGACACTAGCCAGTACACCTTTATAACTGAATCCACCTTGAGGCAAAGTGTTCATTGACATGCTGCTTTCCATGGAAAACCCTGGTGGGAGAAAATGGAAACTACTCCATGCAATTGGAAATGCCCAGCCCACATGCCAAAATCTGTGCTCAGTCCGTAAAATAAATGTGCTCTATTTCTGTTTGCTAAATGCAATTACATATTGACACAGCAATTTAACTTAAGCATCTCTATTTGTTGTTGGATCAACAATTTAACTCCAGTGCCTCCATAGACAACAACAAAAAATGATCTAGGTTTCACTGAAGGGACGAACTAAGTAATAATATACAAGCCCCTCTGTGGTGGGGGAGAGCCTGTCCAGTTTCGACTATTACTGGTGATTCCACTGATGTAAATTCTTAAGTGCAAAAACCAATGCAGATAATAAAGACAAAAGCTGTCGTCTGCCTCTTAATAAATTGTATTGTCTCCATGCTGGAGCATATCAAGGGGTTCTTTGTGCAAGCTGCTTAGTGGGTACCTAAAAAACATCAAGACTACTAGATATCTAGGCCAGATTCTGCTGCCCTTGTGTCGAATAGCATATTTCTCCATGAGTACGACAATGAGACGGCTTGCGCGGTAAAGGGCTGTGCGGCATAATATCAGAATCTGGCCCCTAGGTAGCAAGTAGCAGATTCTGACAGCTGCTATGAGGCAGTCCTTGCGAAACATTTTTAAGTGGTAACTGTGGATATCATTTCCCCTGTGAAAGGAGCAACAGAGTTTTCTTTGCACTCAGGTACAATGGAGATGAGCATTTTAAAAATTGCTGGATACACTAGCTTTGTGGCTGGTTCTCCTGCCTTCGGGGGAACTTTGCCTCTTCTTCTTGCCACCTCTTTGCTACTCATGCAATATCGGCAGCAATACACAGGCAATATTAAATATGTATATTCTTTTGCACTGATTAACCCAGTTCCTTAAGTTAAAATGCAGACAGAGTTATTCTTTCCAAAAGAAGCAATCACCTAAAGTGAATGGCTGTTCTCTGCCCTCAGGACTTTCCACTGTGGTTGGGGATCATTGCGCATGTAAGACAAACTTGGATCTTCCCCTTGAATAAACCCATAGGACTTGCACAGCAAATCCTTCATCAACACATTGACTTCAATGGGAGATTGGCTCCTGGTGTGTAATGCCAACCCTGCAACCAACTTAGTAACACAGAGGCAACAGGAGAGGCTGTGGACAGAGTGGTAGCCTTGGGGTTGCTTTTCCTTGCTCTTGAATCATAGACTATCAGGGTTGGAAGGGACCTCAGGAGGTCATCTAGTCCAACCCCCTGCTCAAAGCAGGACCAATCCCCAGACAGATTTTTGTCCCATATCCCAAGTGATCCCTTCAAGGATTGAACTCATAACCCTAGGTTTAGCAGGTCAGTGCTCAAACCATGACGGTGTTTTGTACATGGGCCCTGGTTTGTTGAACGCTTGCTTGTTAACAGTTGTCTAAGTAGTAATAGATACGCTTGTCTAATTTCAACCTTCTCATATAATGTGGCTTCTGAAGTCCAGTGTAAGTTTTAGCATCACTGGGTTCATGTTCCACTTAAGGGATACTGTAGATAAAAGGAACAGAGAATGGGGGTGGGGGAAATATGCATAAAAAAAATAAATATAGTCCAAGGTGTTCAGAAGTGACTCATGATTTTGGGTGCCCCAGGCTTTGCATGCCTAACTTGAGACACCTTAAAGGGACCTGATTTTTCAGAAGGTTCTGACTCCCGCCCTCTGAAAATCAGGCCTCTTTAAGGGCTCTTGAGCTGGGCCCACAAAATTACTTGTCACTTCTGATCTCGGCCATAGTGTTTACACTGTGTATAAGGCACTCATGCTAGTCAGGGGCTGGGTAGGTGTTTCAATTCCTAACACCCCGCACAAGCTTCCATTCGCTGGGGAGGGGAAACATTATTTAAAAATTGAACAAACTTTGAAAAAACGCACAGGCTGAAATCACAGGCAGAGAAAACTTTGGGAACTTGAACTGGGTTTGCAGGTCTGAGAGGGAAAGTTCAGAAAGATGTACCTCACAGAATTCAGAGACTGTCCGTAGTTGAGACAGGCAGAGAGAACAATGGTAGAACTCTAGAGAAATTGGCACAAAAAGACTGTATTGCTTTAATTCCTCATGGATCGTAACTACCCATTTCTGGACTTTAAAGAGGTGAAATCATTGACCCAAATGACCTCCATGGCTCCTCTTTCATTGCTATAGTCTACAGCAGTGATTTTCTATATTTCATGCCGAGGAAGGTTAATGCAGTGGACTTCACTAGGAGTTAATTGCCTAACCTTCTTAGGTGCTTTGTAAATCCAACTGGGTGCTGATCTGTATCTTTGGGTGCCTGAATACTTTTATAAATCTGGCTCTCTGTGTCTGCCACTCCGATCTGTAAAATGCACATAGTATTGTGAAGAATAGTTAGTACTGAGAGCCACTGTGGTTCAGTGGCCTGAGCAGTTGCCTGAGATTCAGGAGACCTGGGCTCTATTCCTAGTTCTGTTGATGACTTGGTGTGTGATCTTGGACAAGCCACTGCATCTCTCTTTCTTCTTGTCTCTTTAGACTGTAAGTTCTTCAGGGCAGGGACACTTTCTCACCACAAGTGAAATCCTAGCCCCACTGAAATCAATGGCAAAATTCCTACAGTTGAAATCATTAACTTCATTGGGGCCAGCATTTCATCTTGTGTTTGTGCAGTGCCTAGCTCGGTGAGGCCTTGCTCTCATTTGGGTGGCACTGTCCTATAAATAATGATTTTTCTATAACACTATACGTGTACATGGCACTTCACAATGTGTAGAAGAACATGACAAAGAACAGTACTCCAGCCCAGGAAAGCTCATTACATAAAGGCACAAATGGATAAATTACAGGAGAAAACAATAGAGGCAGGTACCACCCGGACAGAAGCAAGCAGCATGTGGTAATTGGAGCTTGGGTGCTCCATGGAACAGCTGTGTTTTTCAGGAGCTCTTTGGAGGAAAAAGAAGAGCTTGGCAGGCATGATTGAAAGGCTATTCCAAGCGAACAGGGTGGCAAATAAAATGTCTGAGACTTTGTAAGGCTGGGTTTAGCCATGAGTGAAATACTGCTGGCATTGTGCAAACTCCTAGCAATAAGGATTTTTAATGGAAATCCTGACAGGCTTTTAATTATGGCGCCACACCAGGGGCACTGTAATAAAAGGTGAAGTTCTTATCTTTTGGGTCACTTGTGGTCTTGTTCCGTGCTGCCAGCTTTCACCCTGACAGATTAACTTTATGTGTTAAATATTTAGACTGAAATGTTGCCAAGATGATATCACCTCTTTTCTCTGAACATTTCATGTGGGTTCCTCAAATATTGTACAATATAGCCTAAGGCAAATAGCAGCATGCATTACAGTTTGTGTGTGGGTGTGTGGGTGTGGGTGTGTGGGTGTGTGTGTTTTAACACCTCAGCCCTTATTACAGTGAGCAATAAGCAGTCTCTTGTTGCTAATGTAACTAACTCAGTACCTTTTTTCTTCTCTTGTCAGGGGACATTTAAACTGGCTTCAGCTGGACCGTAGAGTGCTAGAACATGACTTCCCCAAAAAGTCAGGACCAGTTGTTTTGTACTTCTGTGTCAGGTAAGTGTTTGATTGTCAGCTGGCCCCATGACACACAATTAAAATGACGCATTTCCTAGAGGTCAACAAAGTGGGCCTTTCTGTTCTTGTTTTGCTTTTCATAAGGCTCCACAAAGATGTATGTAAAAATAACAGTAATAGTTTACTGAGGCACTTTTTGATCTGGATGTCATTCTTCTTTTGTTCATACCAGTGTCAATTAGGAGTAATCCCCTTGTAGTCAGTGGAGTTACGCAGAGGGAAATCCATTGTGAGGGGAAATCAGGCCGTATATCTTTTGTATGTTAAGGGCAAGTCAGTCTACACTACAAAATTAAGTCAACCTAAGTTACGCCACCATACAGCCCCCGCAGTAATTGAATCGGTTTTATACATCCAAGCTACACTCCTTGTGTCAGAGGTGCGCGTCCTCACCAGGAGCACTTGCACCAATTTACCTGCCAGTGTGGGGCAACTTAACCCCTAAGTTGTCTTTTCAATGCACTCACTGCCATTCATGAAACTTTGATTACAGGGAAAGAGGAGAGAAGGCAGACTTTGTTCTATATCTTCGATATCTGAAGTTGCAGATTCAATGTTAGAACTGTGCTAGGTCCAATTAAGGCTATGACTGCCAATGGTTCAAGAGAAGTTCTGGTGGCTTTTATGTTTGTAGGTTATTTCACGTGTGGCAGCTTTGGCTGCTTAGAACTAGAGATGGGCTGGGATCCATAAATCCCAGCTATGTGCAGAGCCACCTCTGTTGAGAACTAAATCAGCCAGTTGGGCTGTTTCTATAAAGGTGCTGACGATGAATGCACAAATGAATTCCTGTAGAAAATCTAAGATATATAGTGATAGTTGGTAATAATGGTCCAATACTACAACTTTCAAGAGTATTACTGTAGACCCAAATTCAGAAGTTCTTACTTGGCAAAAATCCCACTGAAGAAATTGGGAATTTTGCCTCAGCAAACACTGAATAAGGACTTCAGGATTTTGGACCCAGAGTGTATTAGGCCCATTGCTACAAATAAATAATAATAAACACGTGGACCTACTGTAGTATTAATTTTGTTGTAAGGGTTAGTTCAAAAAACAACTAGATAAATTCATGGAGGATAGGTCCATCAATGGCTATTAGCCAAGATGGGCAGGGATGGTGTCCCTAGCCTCTGTTTGCCAGAGGCTGCGATTGGGTGGCAGGAGATGGATCACTTGGTGGTTGCCTGTTCTCTTCATTCCCTTTGGGGCACCTGGCATTGGCCACTGTCAGAAGACAGGATACTGGGTTAGATGGACCTTTGGTCTGACCCACTATAGCCATTCTTATGTTAAAAACAACAAATGTTACCCTATAGATCTTGTGAAAACCCTCATCTGATGTCGAAGGGCAGCGTATTGTAACCAAGAGACCATTTCACTATAGGTGAGGAAAGAAACATCCTTAGAGTTGTGGATCAGTACAGTAAGTCAGCATTAAATGAAGGACCTCAGGTATTTCTGTGACCACTGGTGAAAAGTCAGTGTTCAGAGGCCAGAGATGTACACTGAGCAGTGGGCTCCACTATCCCCTGTGGTAATAATGAGTACATTGAGCTATAACATGAAATGTAGTGGGATACCAGCAGACTCAAGAGACAGCAATGGGTTTTACTTACCTTCATTTTACTATCTAGTTGCAGCTCATCTGTGCATCAGAGGTCTGTTGCAAGGTGTAAAGGCTCTCTAGCAGGCAAAGGGTTATTGCATTCCTGCCTATCCCATGGCTGATCCCAGCTGAAAGAAAGGGGTGGCTGCTGCAAAGGAGGCAATAGACAGAAAGGTTTGTCCTCTCCACTGCCAGCTGGTGGAAGCTGGAAAGGCCCCAAGCATTGATTATCCAGTACTTTTGAGTTGGTTTGTTCTGGTTTTGAGCCCTGAAGAAAGGAGTTGGAAGAGTCTTGTAGCTGGGGACTTTAATTTTCCTTCCCTGTCTAATGAATGTACGTTGGTTTACCTGGCCCTCCGCTGCTAGTAGCTAAAGGAGATCCTTCCTTAATCAAGTGGTTAGGGTCTGTGTTCTATCCCCTCTGTCACTCCCAAGTCCCAGTTGGTCATGGGATGCCATACAGAGACAACCATGAAGTTTCCCCTAGGTGTCTGCAGCTTTGTTACTCCTTAATGTATATGGCACATTACCTACTGTGGTGTTAGTGACACCATCATTGTAGAAGCTTGAATGCGCTTGCAAATATGTCTCTTGTATTATCGCTGCTGTATACTTACAATGGACAGAGCCTGGCTTAACACGGGGACCCTAATCCAGGATATCACCGTGACTAATTCAGTGCACCAGATCTTCATTACAGAGAATTCTGTTTACCAGTTGTCATAACATAATTCACAGATTTGGACCTTAGCATCCAAAATATGGGTGTTAGCATGAAAACCTCCAAGCTTAGTTACCAGCTTGGACCTGGTAAAGCTGCCATCACCCAAAAAATTAGAGTGTTTTGGGGCACTCTGGTCCCCCCAAAAACCTTCCCTGGGGACCCCAAGACCCAAATTCCTTGAGTCTCACAACAAAGGGGAATAAACCATTTCCCTTCCCTTCTCCCTTCCAGGTGTTCCCTCCCTGGGTTCCTGGAGAGATACACAGAAGCAAGCTCTGTGAATCTAAACAGAGGGATGCCACCTTCCCTGTTTCCAGTCCTGGAAACACAAGTACTTCCCTCTTCACCCAGAGGGAATGCAAAGTCAGGCTAGTAAATCTAACACACACAGATTTCCTCCTGACTTCTTCCTCCCACCAATTCCCTGGTGAACTGCAACTCAATTCCCTGGAGTCCCCCACTAAAGAAAAACTCCAACAGGTCTTAAAAAGAAAGCTTTATATAAAAAGAAAGAAAAACTACATAAAAATGGTCTCTCTGTATTAAGGTGACAAATACAGGGTCAATTGCTTAAAAGAAATATGAATAAACAGCCTTATCCACAAAGCATACAATTCAAAACATTCCAGCAACTACACACATGTAAATACAAAAGAAAACAATATAAACCTTACTGCCTTACTATATTTGTATTTACAACTTGGAAACAGAAGATTAGAAAGCAAGAGACAGAAATCCTCTCATAGCCGAAAGAGAGAGACAGGCACAAGACTAAGGACTCAGACACAAACTTCCCTCCACCCAGATTTGAAAAAGTCTTTTTTTCCTGATTGGTCCTCTGGTCAGGTGTTTCAGGTTACTCCTTTCCAGGTGAAAGAGACATTAACCCTTAGCTATCTGTTTATGACACCAGTATTTAAGGAGCATGTGTTTAGTCCTCTAATATTTTTAATGTGTCATTTGCCCAGGATGTGAAACCAGTAAAGACCTGGATAAAGAGCGGTGAAATAGTAATTTGAGGGAAGGGGAAACTAAGGTAGAACTCCTGTATTTCATGTGAAAATCCTCATTTTTGTTATCTTTAAAATGCCTGCAGCAGTTCTGATGGGTCAAGTGCCAATCTGAGACACTTCACTGTCTAAATTGCTCCAAATTTAGATTTAAAAAAGAAGTTTTGGATGGAGAGGAAAAGAGACCCTGCAGAGTGAGAGTGTAAAAAACAGTAACGTCTTTGTCACGGAGAATTTCTCTACCTTTTAATTAATCTAAACTCTCTGGAATAATGCTACAGCCCCCCACCCTCACTATGCAGCACAGTATTTCTCCTAAGACCTGCCTTGTGTTCTTGCACTTTCCCATTACGTTACAAGAATCTGCTCTGATGTGCCTCCCTATGGAAATCAGTGGGTTAGAAATGGTGTATTTGTTCCCAAGGGCCCAATTTTGTCCTCATACCCACTTAGGCGACTCCCACTGAAGTCAGGGTCTCTCTCTTTCTTAGGTTTTTATATAGTACTTCTCAGTAAGGTTTCGAATGGGCGGTGCACTGAGAGCGGGGGACTGGTTGGTCAGATGCGAACTGCCCCACGCTATCATTGTGCAATATTATGTTATGCTGCTGTGTGTTAATATGCATGTATAGACCATCATAAGCCCACATGCTGTTTTACAAACAGGTAAAACATTTTCCCAGTCCCAAAGAGTCTTACAATGCAAATAAGGCAGAAAAAAATGAGATGAAGGACAAAGATCCAGGATAGGGAGTGTATGGAGAGGATTGATAAGGAGAAAGAGGCAGGAGGGATTGGTTGCAGAGGTAGATTTTAGGGAAGTATTTGAGAGCCAGAGGTTGGCAGATGAGGACAGACAAACTGTACCACACACAGAGAGCAGCATGTCAGAAGCCGTGAAGCTAAGTTTAGGAAAAAGAGACAGCAACATCAGATAGGTGAGGGCATTAAGAGGCAAGACACAGTGAGTGAATGGAGGATTCAAAGAGTATAGGGGGTGATGTGATCTATGCAGAGGGAAAGGAAGATGTAGCAGCACTGTGGTCTCGCTTGGAGATGCAGGAGGAAGAATTGAGAGATGGGGTCCCTGGAGATAAGTAGGTCACCGTATTCTGGGTGAGAGAGGACCCAGATAAGTGGACCATTAGAAAGTGATTTGCAATCCCCAGCCGGAAACAATGATCTGGATGTCATGGGAGGTTAATAATTCCTAGTCAGGGAATATGTGAGCAGGGAATAGATACTGCGTGAATGGTTTATCGTTTGGAGATTCATTTCAGTTTTATTAATTGACATGAAGAAACAGTCAGTAGAACTCATTCCTTTCTCCAGTGCAATGTCCCTTTGGTGAGGATACCCATCCCAGGGGTACCTCTGCTCGTTACGCTGGAGCCATTAATCATTCTCTGCAGAAGTAGCTATGCTAAATCAGAATCTTCATCCTGTGGCATGTGCTGCTGCTGCGGGAGGACCTGGGGTGCTGCAAAGGAATCAGTAACACTCCAGCCCCATCGAAGCCAATAGCTCATATCTATGGCAAAGCTGTGGTCCCCCAAAGGAATGTCCATTTCAGATGAAGCCTGCAATGGAGGTTGATTGTTACCAGCTGGGTTAACTCAGCATGGGAAGGAAGGTAAGAAACCCTAGACATAGCAAGGGAGGGTTGCACTCCTGGGTAACTAGGGCTACTGTAGAACAAAATGGCTTTGAGTGTACGGTAAAATGCCTCAATGAAATCCATAGCACAAGGTTCAGATGTGTTGCTATCTGTAATTTAGCTTTCCCTTGTACTCTGTCCACACTGGAGATTTGCCCTGAGTCCAGCCATTGGTGGCTCAGTGTAGCTGCCCCAGGGTGACCCCTAGTGTACACAGGACAGACCACTATAAGATGCCGCATATGCTGGTTTCAAGCACAGGTTAGCTTCACCAGTACTGATAGTGGCTTTGCCAGTCAACAGTGAGGGCTTGCATGGCTGTCTGGCCGTGAATGTCTGGCATCAGGGTAAATATCCAGAGCTGACAAGGCCTTAGGCTGCTTTAGTTTTTCAATCTTTGCCAAGTCCAGTGTTAAAAACAATATTCCACCCTTAGAAAAGGGCTGATATCAAAAAAATCAACACCATCGGGGCATGGCTGTCACTGCAGAAGGGTGAGAATGAACTGCTAATGAATGCAATGTCCGTAGGGCTAGATAGACCTTTCCTCTTGTTGCCGAAATGCCCCATCGCTCCCAGTGCCGGCTAGAGGATAAATATGGGACATTGTTCCCTTGGGGTCTGAGTCCTCAACCTTGCTTGAGTCACTTACGCAGCGATCACAACGCATCATTGTTATGTGTGTCATTCACGTCTGCTGGCTTTCTCTTGTCTTTGAGAAATTAGATTGGGGGTGGTGCTGACAGCAGCCTGCTGTGTTGTGAATATAGAGAAGTGAATATAACCACACTAAATTAACCAGAGCAATTTATTCATCTCACATGTAACGGGTTCCATTTGTCCATCTAAGGTGTTTGCCACGGGAAAGAATTGAATGTAACATTCAGAGATTTTCCCTTTTTTGGGTGAGGGGAGGGGGATTAGCGATGATAGCCACCAAATACATTTCTGGACCAGGCTGTAAAGCTGGAGAAAGGGAGGTAGGAAACTGATGTTTAGGTGAGCGTGGACGGTTTATAGTGCAATGCCTCATTCCATTGCATTGCCAGATGTTCCTTCTCCCCTCAGGGCCTGTCTCTCTCTCTTATGTCCACAGAGGTCAGAAAGAAGCAGCATTCACAGAGATTGGGACCAAAGGGCTAATATGAGATATTGGTTAAAATGGGGCAATCAAAATAAGTCAGTTTCACAATCCAGGGAGCAGTGCTTTCCCATTGTATTTTAATGGAAAAGCACAGATACGCTTCACCTGCCGTTGTACCTATTGCAGTAGAACCCAGAGGCCCCTTTGTGCTAGGCTCTGGCCATACACAAAGGAAGAGCCAGTCCCTGCCCCAGATTGCTTAGTCTAAATAGACAGGACAAAGGGAATGTTTGACACCAGCTGGCAAGGTCCCTAAGGAACTAGCCAGCAGACTAGGCACAGGAGGCATTCCCCCTCCCTGTGTTGGGAGCTGTGGGGTGACCCTCTCTCTGCCCCAACATACCCCAACATCCTATCTGCACCTGGAGCTGTGGGCGGGAAGGTGTTGGAGCCAGTTTAATCAGCTCTGTGCCTATGGGGAATCCACAGCACCAGACCTGTAGCCAGTTTCTGCTCAGGTCGGTGGGGCATGGCGGGGAGGAATAGACTTTACCCCCATGTCTCGTTATGTCTGTACACTACCATGCACAGCTATGATGCTATAATATAAATAACACTAACAATAAAACTTTGTTAATCCTGTATTCATGACCAGGTCCAACCTAGCTGCCAACCCAGGTTCCCCATGATTGGACCTGCCTCTTCCACAAGGCTGGCTAAACTGTGCCATAATCCAGATTTTCCACAGCTGCAAGTAACCAGGGTTCTTTGTATAGTGTGCACCAGGCCTGTCTGGCGCTCACACGAGTGAATACACAGCTTGTCTAACCACAGTGTATAAATACAGTAACTCAGACTTTGTTTGCATCTTGCTGAAAGCAAAAAGACCCTGCAATTTATCACTGCCTTCCCAGGATGGCCCCACGTTTTAGTCTCCATGGGGAAGGTGTAATAAATGGCCTGTGGGAAAGCTCCACTCCTCTGAGTCTGTTTTAAGGCTTGAGAAACTTCCGTCCAGAAGATTTACTTGTGTGAGGACTGACCTTTGGTTGAGCAAAGGAACTAACGGAGACTCTGCTGCTTAACACACATTTCTGTGTTCTGGGCATAGCCATCCATTAAACACATATCTTAAAAGCAGTTTCACTCTAGAGTCCCATAATGTAATTTCTGCTCTTTTGCTAAACTGGGAATACATTTGTATAAGTGAGCTGTGTTTAGAAAAAGGGATAAGTAGTTTTCACTTTTTCCTTTACAATGAGTCTTTCAGCAAAAAAAAAAGTAATGTAAAACCCCAATCCTATAAGCCACCTTTTGAAGTTTCAAGTGTTGGCAAGATTGTGTGGCGTTTATGAAGCTTTTAGTTAATGTAGTGAGAGGCACTAAACAAAAACAATAGATGGGCAAGCTGTCAGTATGAGATTTGTACCTATTTTATCTAAATTAATACTTAAGCTAACGCATTTATACAGAGACTCACACAGTTACCACCTCCACTGCCCTACCCCGTGTGCAGTTATATCTGTACAAAGTGGGTATGCAATGGTACCACCCATAAAAGCAAGTGGATAGATCTTATTTGAGAGTATTTCATTCAAGGCATGTTACACGAGGTGAAAGGCACTGGAAACACTGATCCCATGATCAGGAATAGAAACCAGACATTCTGAGCTCTAAACCAGACCAGCTTCAAAGGGTGAAATCCTGACCGCATTGAGATAAATGGCAAAGCTGATGCTGGCTTCAGTGGGACCAGGATTTCACCTGAGAGATCTCTGGTCAGTGTGCCAATCTGTCAAATGAATACATGAATTATATCAAAGGGATGTTCTGAAGTTTAAGTGATTAAACTTCTAAAATGCTTTGAGATCTTCAGATGAAAAGTGCTCCAGAGGTGCAAAACAGTGGTGTTATGAAATGCAGGGCACCCTCTCAGGTACCTCTGTGGTTGGGAAGTCACTGTTGGTGGAAGAACTAACACGACCTGACTTGGAAGTCAAACAATGAGCCATGGAGTTTAAGACACAGCATGGAAAATTCCCATTCAGACCCTCCTTTTCCACTTAGATTTTGTTGTAAATTGGCCACTGGAGAGAAGATGGGGATGGTGATCATTTGCCCTAGCCCTGCCTTCTAGTCCTCAGTACCTGCTCAGCCAATTGCTCCCTCCACCCACAGGCACAGACACGTTGGGACTCCCCAGCACCAGAGTCAGGGGCAGAGTCAGGGCTCCAGGATGCCTTTCAGGGACAATCTCCTCTGGCCAGAACACACCTCGCTACTTTGTGCTGCTTAGTCATTTTTCATCAGGTGATTCTGGCAGGTCTACGCTCAGCACAGCTGGGGGACTCACTAGAGTCAGCGCCTAGGCACAGGCTGCTTGATGTCACACCTAACTATTGTAGTGGAATGAGCACCTGCCTGAAACACCTCCTAATTCCTCCCTTCTCGCTGGCCATGGAACTGTAGCTTTTACAATGGTACATTTATCCAGAACCTCTCATCATCTCTATCAGCGCAGCCCTGCTCCTTTAAGGGGGGTTCCCGCAACTGGGAGGAGGCTCCATTGGGAAATATGCAGCCTGAGGCTATATCTAACCCACTCCTCTCACCAGTGGGTGCTGGAAGGAACCATGCACGTGCCTCCGTACAGGTACTTGGCCCACTTGTTCCTTCCTCCCAGACCATCCCCTCCCATTGTGGTTTCTGGGTCCAAAGAACCCCTTCCCCTGGCCTGTGGAAAGCTATGGGGCGAGTGCTGTCCCTGAGGTGGCTGACCACCCCACCCTTCCCACACACACACTTCCACAGGGTGAGGGGAAGATGTAGATATGGCTCACTGAAGCCAATGGGGGGTGTTCCATTGGCTTCAGTGGCTTTTGGATCAGGACTATGTAGATCCCCCTCAACATGCAGTTCCAAAGGGTGTCTGGCCGTAAGTAATCAGATCTCATGCTGCCCCAGTGAAGTAGGCCCCTGCCAGTCAGTTCCCTATTAATCTTCCCATTTTACAGATGGTTAAACTGTGGCACAGAGAGATTAAGAGAGATTCCCAAGCCACCCCGCACATCAATAACAAAACTGAGACCCAAGGCTCCCACTTCCCAGCACAGTCTGCCCCAGCCTCTAGATGAATTTTTGTCAGTGCTCCAAAAATGGTGTAAATATGGAAAATGTGCAGTAGCTTGGTAGCACGTGATACAGGAAGAGGATAGGGAGGGGGGAAAACACGTTAGCTCTGGTCAAATAATAGCCCCAGCTTTCTAGGCTCAAATTTCTCTTAATAGGATTGCATTCACCTTCAGAGTAGAACTGAATGTTGCAGCCACCATGTGAGGAAATGAAAGCAAACAAGGCTCCTCTTCCCAAGCCCCATCTCCCCCGTACCAAATTGCCCATCATTAGCTTTGATCCCTGGTATCTGGGATGGAATGAGAACAGCACCGTGTGAGGGGGTGGAACTCCACTTTCCCAGCCTTCAAAGGAGGGAGGCGTTCAGTGTTAAAATTGTTGTGAGGGTTCTGCCGGAGAGGGGAGATGGAGAGGGCTCTCGCTGCTTTAGATTTTCATATTTGTTTCTGTCTGATTACTTAGCAGATCTGCAGCAGGGTCATTTTTCCCTCCCAAGGAACACCGCATACTTTAAATGTCAACGCTTAAAGTGTGCATCCATGAACATTAACACATGGGGTTTGAACATAAAAGCAGCCCAGCAGCCCAAGATAATCATTTACCACAAGATGCTAGGTGTAACAGCATCTCCATCTGATGTGCACATACATATAATTTATTTTTGCAGAGAGCAAATCGTCCCATTCTCTATATATTATCCACTGAGTTTTTAAATGACAAGGCAGGGAAACTACAGGCCAGATCCAAAGCTCTGCAAATGGGTAGCTCTCCCCATTCAAGGAAGTGGACACTGTATCCAATTTTATCCATTACTTTGTTGATAAACCTGAGCATCTCTGCTTCTTTGAGAGCTTTGCACTGCATCCCACTGAGAATAGAAATGTTCATAGATTTTTTTAGGCCAGCAGGGTGTGTTTTGCCCTTGTCCAGTGCCTTCCATCCTAGGAGCTGAATGTACTGCACAATAGGGCTGATGGAAAGAAGGGAAGTATATAAGTTAGAAAGAAACGGGAAAAAAATGTTCTTTTGTTTGGAACTTTTCACAGGATTTTTTTTTCAGTTTTCTTAATTTTTTGTTTGCTTCAGTGGAAAATAGAATGCACTCTCTCTCCAACTGTATTTCTCTCCCCCTCACTCCCTAATGAAGAATATAAAAAGGGAGGAAAGAAATGAAAAAGTAAGTGGGTTATTTTTCCCCACCGAAGCGGACAGAGCACTTTTGAAAGTGTTTGAAAACTATTCAATCATTTTCCCAAAAAATCTTTTCAGATTTTCTTGCAAATGAAAAACGTTGTCTACAAAAGGAAAAATCTGTACCATTTTTGTCCAGAAAGCCAAGTTTCATCCCATAAACCTTTTTTGACCACCTCTGTGCATAAGTATGAGTAAGCTTCACAACAACCCGGAGAAGTAGGGAAGTGTTATTCTTAAACACACGCTACCTTTGGGCAAACTGAGTCACACACATATTAAATAATGTGTGTGCTCATGCCGTTAAGTTCCTCCATATTTGAATTTAGATCCTGGACACATACCATGGCAACGCATTATTACCGACCGGCATTTCTTCCTAAACTGCTAGTGAAGAGATACAGATCGTGTTATAGACACCTTTCTCAAACACTAGGAATAATGCATTCAGATGAACAGTAGGTGACTAGACAGCTACTAGTTTGAGCTGATAGAATCTTTTGGTGATTGGTTGTCGAACCCAACATGGATCCTGTGATGTCAAGTGTCTATTTTAGCAAAAAGACCCTGAATTAGGTGGGCCATGGGGGCAGAATTGCCCTCTCGATCCTAGAGGTTTCCCCTGCAGGTGTTGAGGCTTGTTGGATGGGAAGCTTGCTGCCTGTGCTGTACTTGCTTCATGGACATAGAGCTCTAGCCACTGGGGCTGTCAAGCAAGCACCATGCACCCGTACGAAACTCACACACTCAGGGTTGGGTTTTTATACAAGGTTGAACTAAGGATCAGCTAAATAATCAGAGGCAATGGAGTCTGGGGAGGTGGGGATCTCTCAGGAGGCACTCAGCCCCTTGCAAAATCGGGCACTTTAATGATGAGATAATGGAAAAGGGGGCAGATTTGCAAAGGCACCTAACTCCTCTTGTTAGTGGGAGTTAGATGCCTAATTGCCATTCATGCCTTTGAGTGTCTTCTCTTCCTCCCATCCTCAGCTCTTATAACTCTGCATAATTCCAGTGAAGTCCGTGCAGCTATGCCAATTTCCATCTGCTGAAGATTTAAGATTTCTATAGTTGCTTGTAATAAACACTGGAGCAGAAATGTGTTTTGTCTGGTTGAGATACGAATTGCCATTGATCACTGCGTGGCATGTCTGAGGCTTTGCTGTTTAAGTGTGAGTTGCTCATGTTTAACATGAGCATGGTCTGATCCGAGGCAGAGGTGCACTCTCAACTAATAGATTTTAGTGCTGCTGAAATTTTAAACGGTTCAGATGTGGTGGATTCAGAAATCCTCCAATATCTATTACATCACTCACTATAATCTTCCTGTCATTGAAAGGTAGCAGTCAAGGCAAGCACTTTGTGTTCATTTCACAGTGCAATATTCACTGGTCCATTTAATTTATGCTTAGAAAATGTATTTGGTGAAGTATGTGACAAGGGAATGGGGACAGGGAGAAACAGGATTGTAATTCACGTGATCTTTTTCATGTAGATTGTGAAGTCAAACCCCTCCCCAAAAGCCCTTTGGAGATTTCATGCCACCTGCTCTAAGAGTGGGGAACTGCACTGTCCCTTGAAACACTTACTGGCCAGTGGAAACACTGGAATTAGCTGTCTAATGTAGTTTTATTTATTGATTGTATTACAGTAGCATGTAGATCCCCAACTGAGATGGGGGCCAGATTGTGCTAGGCACTATCCAAAAAGAGATGCCTTTCTAAAAGCTATGCTCAAGGTCAGCTAGAAGTTATGGGCTTGATACTGGGGTCATACTGGGTAATATTCTTGGCCTGTGTGATGCAGGAAGTCCAACTAGATGATCTGCATGGTCCATTCTGATTTAAAATGGATTAATATGTGAAGATACAGTAAAAGTCCCTGCTCAGAAGAGATTACAATCTAAATAGACAAGGGGCGGGGGAAAGAAGTAATATAATCCCTATTCTGCAGACTGGGACAAATAGCACAGAGAGAAAGAGTTGCTCAGGGTCGTACAGAAAGCCTATGGCAGAGTCAGGAATTGAATCCAGATCACCAGAGTTTTAGTTCAGTGCTTTAACCACAGGGCCAGTCTTCCTCCCTGCTTCATCAGAACGATTCGGTCATTGTGAAGTGTATTCTCCTTCCGTGTATTTGGAAATATGGATGGTAGAAGAAGGGTTCATAACCAGTGTGCACATAAAAAAAAATTGCCTTCCCCTACCTCCCTACTTGTTCCAGTGCTGGCTGTGAATTCAAAGGAATGAGATGCAGTTCTGGTGTTCTGAGCACATGAGTTCTCTGCACAGATCTATTTTCCTTTAAATAAAAACAGCAGTTTCCCTGTGCACATGTATTGTATTATCGAGGGGTACGTCTGCTCCGGCGCCTTCCCAGAATACATTATACCAGGCAGGTCACTTGAGAACTGGGTTTTCTTTGTGCATCTAAAGTATCCTGTACGGGCTCTCAGTTATACAGGGACTCCCTTTTACACAGCAAAGGGGTTTGTATGTGCCCACATCCTTGCAGCTTCAAGAAATGCAACACTGACCCCTAGCGTTGAGCGGGAGGTTCTTGTTTTTTGAGCTAACACGCTAACAAGGATCTCTGGCAGTGCTACAAACTCCACTGAGGATCTGAAAATCAAGTCCTTCCCTCTTCTTACCTCAGCACCAGTAAGAAAGATCACACAGTCAGCATTTAGCCATGATGCGTGGGGTAGAATTTAGGTCAGTCAGTCAGTGATTTCAGCAGCTGGGACTTCAGATGCATGCAGAGAGCAGACATAATGAGAAGGTGCCTGTTTTACTCAGTTCCTTTTCAGGACATAGCTGAATGTGTAAAACAGTTTGTATAATATGGCAAGAGAGAAGCAGTTTTGAAGGGTCTTCGGAGGAGACTCAGGATTGTGGACTGCTGTTTCCGAATGTGCATATTGCAGTGGTACCCATCACCCTAGTCAAGGTCAGAGCCCCACTTTGGTTTAGAGTGGCACTGTATAACCACATGCAAAGAGCTTACAAATTAAGGCCCCCAATCCTGCTAACTATTTACCATGGGCAGATCCTTGTGTGTAGCCTCTTGGACTTCAGTGGGGCTCCTCGGAGGCATAGATCAGCTGGGAGGTTCGGGGTTTAAGACTTCACTGAAGTTGGACCAGCTTAAATCAGCACTGAATTTAAACCTGCATTTTTAAAGGGTCTTTCTTTTTCTGCTAGATCCTGATTATACAGACAGCACTTCTCTGGCACTTTCCCACTTGTAATTGCCTCTGGTGCAGTTTGTAGTATAGTTTAGATGGGCGCTGTTTCTGCCATTGAACTGCAGCTTAAAAATCAGCATGAACCAGAATGGACAGAAGTATGATTCGATTTTTTTCCCTTTCAGTGACAATAAGGAATACATGCAGAATGTGCTTTAATCAGTATTTGAATCCAGAGTATATATTTTTTTCTCTCCTTATAGTAATGTTAGAAGCACATATGGTACAAGTATAATTATCCAAAAAAGCTTTGGGTTTTAATGCATCACACAACTTATTAAGGGCTAGATCCTGTGCCCATTGAAACCAATGGAAAAGCTCCTGTGGACTTCAGTAGTACAGAATTCAGGCCCCAAAACAATAGAGAGGAGAATTCCATTTATGGCAAATAAATAGAGCCCTGCACGGATACAAAATTTGTATCTGCATCCAATCTGCGATCTGCAAACATGGTCCATGGATATAAAGCAAATACCTGTGGATTTGCAGGTATCTACAAATAAAATCTGTTTGTGTGTATTTTTGGGGGGTTTCAGAGTAGCGGCCGTGTTAGTCTGTATCCGCAAAAAGAACAGGAGTACTTGTGGCATCTTAGAGACTAACAAATTTATTTGGGGGGGGGGGGTAGCGGTAAGGATTTGGCCAAACAAGTTTCTTCTGTATATTCAGGAATCATTTCACCCATTACTGAACTGCAACCACTTCTGGGTTAGAATGCAGCCATTTCTTAACAGCGCCCAGCAATGCTTCCCAGTGTCTTAGGGCAGGGAGTGAAAAAGATGAACCAGCCAAGACTGCAGAGAAAGTTTAGATAGGTATAAATATAGATAGCTATAAATCCAACACAGAAATAAAATAATGCACTTGGCAATCGTTTTCCTTTCAACACGGTCAGGATTTATACATACAGTTATGCTGAATAATCAGGTCTTAAAAGACGCACAAATCTCTCACCAAACCATAGAATCCTCACTATAAACAAAGGAACTTCCTTAGTCCTCATGTCTTTATTGATCACATTTTTCATGTAATCAAAGTCTAATGGTATGTTTCCTGTGTGGCTCATCTCTCTGTCCCTTTCCTTTTCAGGTTCTACATTGAGAGCATATCTTATTTAAAGGATAATGCCACCATCGAGTTGTTTTTCTTGAATGCAAAGTCCTGTATTTACAAGGTAAGGACTCCTTTGAATTAAGGACGGGACTGAGGGATTCAGAAAAGCTGGGGTACTCATCTGGACATAGGGTTTTCCATTTGCCCATAAGTATAGATAATCTGCTTCCACTACCGGTGATTCCGGTTGTAATGAAATAAATGCCCACAGCGCTTCTAAAGAAATAAGAGAATTCATGTGAATAAGAGAGGCTGGATGGGGGTGACCTTGCATTACTAGCCTTCCAACAGTCTCCTGGTCTATTTACTCTGCCTTCTGTGGATTGTCTCACTATGCTTATGCCATATGCCAGGCCTTTCCAGAGCACCCTCATATTGTGATCTTTCATCTATGATCTGCCATTTGTTTTATCTGTTTTGTGTACTGCATGCTGGGTAATAACAAAAGAGGAATCCATGCTTGTAAAACTAAACTGGCACTTTATTCAGAGAACTATTACAGAGGTGCTACAATTGCCGCTAGCATTCCAGCCCTTTGCACACAGACTGACTTCCATTCCTGGTGCCTCTTCCAAACTCTTCCCTCTTGCAACCTATGCTCCTCACTCCATGTTCGATACAGGTTGCTACAGTATCTGTCATAAACTGAAGGCTTGAGTGTCCTCTCCCTTACAGGGTGGAAAATAATAAGTAACTTGAATGGAGTTACACCAGTGTGAAAGGTGAATCAAGCACCATGTCCCTAGGGAACAAAAGAGCCCTTAAAAAATAACCCTGGCACAAACTGAGTGGTGCAGATATATCATGTACACAGCTGTGCAGGTACATCATACACAGAGCTCATGTTTCTGTTGAGAGCTCCATATGGCCAGTGGTATGATGGTGCATGTAGGCCAGTGGTATGATGGTGCACTCCTGGCCTGGTCCCCCATCTCCCTTCCTGCAATGTCTAGCCCAGGGGTCGGCAGCCTTTCAGAAGTGGTGTGCTGAGTCTTCATTTATTCACTCTGATTTAAGGTTTCGCGTGCCAGTAATACATTTTAACATTTTTAGAAAGTCTCTTTCTATAAGTCTATAATATATAACTAAACTATTGTTGTATGTAAAGTAAATAAGGTTTTAAAATGTTTAAGAAACTTCATTTAAAATTAAATTAAAATGCAGAGCCCCCCGGACCGGTGGCAGGACCCGGGCAGCGTGAGTGCCACTGAAAATCAGCTCGTTTGCTGCCTTCGACACCCTTGCCATAGGTTACCTACCCCTGGTCTAGCCTTTGCAGTTCTCTGTGGGCTCCTGTGGCAGGGGTGGGTTACTAGCCTGCCCCATGCAGAAGACACCCTCAATACTGAACCTAGCGCACACCATCAGGCTCTGTGTAAGTCACACTTGTGCCACCCACCAGGCAGTTCGTGCTACACATCCCCCTCTGGGCCCGATCCACAGAGATGAGTGTGTTACAGCTCGTGGCTTGAAGAGCCTGGATCTTTAGTTCAAGCTTTGGAGACTGATGCTTTTAGCTCTCCAAGAGCCCTGGTGCTGGAACAAATAGTAACCGCCCCATTTCTACAGGAGCTTTCATGTGAGGTTGTCAAGGTGTTTTATAGATATTAATTATCTCAGAGGTAGATTGTTATCTTCAATTTACAAGTGGGGAACTGAAGCACAGAGAGATCAAGTAATTTGCCCAGGGTCGCATAGGAAGTGTGCGGCAGACTAGATCCACTCAAATTCCCTGAGCACAGGCCATAGGAGACAGATGAGGGCTTGAACCGATGATTGGATGCCAAGAATTCCTCTTGAGTTGTAATCACCGCTCTGACAATGACTATCTCTGTAGCCATGGACAAGTCACCTTGCCCCTCTGCCTTCTTCTCGGCAGCTGTAAAATAGGGGTAATACTTGATCAGACATATCTAATCTAGATAGTGCTAGTTCTTGCAACATATCCTTTCCTTTTATATCCATCCGAGTGCCTCTCACAAGAGTGCTGTGATGCTAAATAATTCTGTTTGTAAAGTGCTTTGAAGATGCTGCTGTTTCAGTTTCGCAGACAGTGTGGGAGTGTTCACATCCAAACAAAAACATCTTGGACTGAAAAAGAAAAATTGTAAAATATTTCCACTGTGACATTTAATTTCCATCTCAGTCCCCAACCTCTCACTTCAGTCTTCCGTCCCCTCCAGGCCTCCTGCCTTTCTTTTTCTCACCATACCTACATTTTTATGGCCTAGCCTACTTCACAGAGTGCCTTCCACAGAATCTGTTAGAGGTAAAATAAAAAAAAAATCACCTGAAAATAAATTGAATCAAATTGTGCCAGAGGCAGAGGTGAGCTTGAAACTGAAAGTATAACCCAGGGAGTGTTTAAAAAAAAAAGTTCTGCTTGTGCATAAAGAATAGAAATGAGTAAATGTTGCAGGTTACCCCAGCAGTGGTAGTGAGAAGAATCCACCAGAAGAGGGTGCCCTTGTAACTAAAGTAAATGTCAGGATCCAGAACGGCTTCCTCTACGCATTTGGGGGGAAGGAGGAGAGGAATGAAACCAGTACACAGTGAAATGTTTCTGTGCCAAAAATAATCTGGCCTTAAGGACTATTGAAAAAACACCAGCCTGTTGTCACTAGTTACTGAAAACAAAACTAGCCCTTGCGCAGAATTGAGTGTGAGATAGATAAGTGGCTTCCTGGTTCAGAACTCAAAAGTGTTGAGATGTGTTAAGCGCTGCTCGGAGGCAATAGGCCACACAGTTGCTTTCTCCTGTGTGGCCAAGAAAATTGTCTTGTAAAAGAGAAAAGGGGGCAGCTCTGAGTCATCTGAGTACCCTGAGAGTCCTTGTGTAATATGTGCTTGGAGTCTGGTGGCATCTTAAAGACTAACAGATTTATTTGGGCATAAGCTTTGCTGGGTAAAAAATGATGCATATGTGCTTGGAGTAGCATGGGGCTGGACCTGCAGATTCGCAGGGATCTATGCAGATCTTGGGGGAACAGCCATCTTTGCAAAGACCTTGTTCCTCCACACAGCTCCTGGAGCTCCATCACATACCCTTCACCCCCCTTGCATCTGTGCTGCCTTGGCATCGCGAGCTGAACCTGGAGAGCCCTGCTTGGACACTGGTTGTTCTAAGAGGCTGTAAGGGGGGGCGCCTGGTAGGTGTCTCTAGTCTGGGAATTGCTGGGATGCTGGGCCCTTGTCTGGAACTGTTCCCTGTCCACCTCCACCCCCCTTTCGCTGGCCGAAACCATCCCTAGTGACTCACCTCCCATCTGCCGGAGAGGGAACAGCAGCTGGAGAAAGTTGAGAGGGATTAGGATCTGAGAACAAGGGTGTTATGCTTGTCTCAGCGCTCCAAGCAGGAAAGGGACTTCTTCAGTAAGAAACATTACACAGGCTTTTGGCTCCAGTTCACAACAGCATACCCCACAGTGCCATGTCCTCATCCTCACTAGCAGTAGTCCCTTTGACTTCAGTAGGCTCACAATTGGTCGCTCAGATTTCGTGTGTGCAGAGCAGATGCTTAGCTGCCAACTCCCTGACTCTAGGCATACCTGTACATTTACGTGCTCAACTGTGCAAATGTCGATGCAAGATTGAGTAATATGGTTGAGAGAGGGTTGTTTTGTGGTGAAGGCACTAGCCTGGGATTCTGGAGATCTGGGTTCAAATCCTGCCTCTGCCACAGCTTCAGGTGTGACTATGTCTGTGTCTCAGTCCTTCCGCCTCTTTGTCTGCCTTGTCAGTTAGGGTGTAAGCTTTTTCCAGCTGTAGCTGCTTGCAGCAACTGGCATGATGAGATCCCAATCTTGGTTGGGGCCTTTAGGTGGGACCTCAGTACAACCTTCCATCTAAGCTGGATGCTCTGGCGCAGCAAAGCGCAGCTGCCATTCTCTAAAGGCAGATGGAATCCAGGGGGCGGATGGAGAATGCCAACCAAAATGCCCTTTGTTTGTATCCTTGCTTTCACTTAGGTGTGGGAAATCCTGGCTCCTGACTCCAAATCCTGGCTGCTTTTGAAACACTCCAACAACTAACGCTCTCAAAGCCCGTTAGAGACAAGGCCCATGGGATTTTTGGACAGCCACATGGTCCCTTGGTTGTGATTTGAATCCATCTAGCATTGTCTCAAAAGCTTCCTACTGTGTTATATTTTTAATTAAAAAACTGAAACAACCTGCCGCATGCTAACATGTGTCTTCAGGATTTCCTAGCTCCCAGGCAGGAATGAGGATGAGGGTTCCTGGTGGGAAGATCCAGGTTCCCCTCATCCCCATCCCCACCCCCCAGGTACCTTTGCACACAAAGAATACAGTGTCTGGAGGGGTTGCTAACTAATGGCCCCATCCTGCTGCCACTGGCAAAGGTCATACTGGGGCCCTGGGCCAGCAGACCATCATCTGCATCTGTGATACTGTGGTGGGGACTCTGCAGGGATAGCAGAGGGTCAGGGCCCCATGAACCTAGCCCAGCAGTAACTTTGCAGAGCTCTGCTCTCCAAAGAGGCCACTGTTCAAAATGTTTATTCAGCCCACTGGCTGCTCCAGCCGCCACAGGCTCTGTGCGCAATGCACTTTGGTGCCTAGGGACTGTCCTTTGGGAATATTGCCAGGAAAAGCTTGTGCTGCTGTTCTTATTCTGGAGGATGCTTAATAACAGAAAGCGGAGTGGGGCGGAGGAGCCTAAAAATCTGGGTCGATCTATTTCCGTCTGACCTCTCCTGAAACCATTACATTGCACATTCAAACCTACTGTCATCCGAATACAAAAATAGCCCTCTCTGACTGCGAGAGTCCCTCCCAGGGCCTTCCCAGTCTGACTTCCTGCCTCGCTCGGATCTTGGTTTGTTTTAAAACATGTGTTGAATTTTAGTGCGTTTGAAAGATGCTGGGAAAAAGCGAGTGGCTCTTCTCAGTCGGAGGCCAGGCCGGGGCAATGCTGTGGAGGGATCTGCCAGGGAGCCAGAAGGGAGCTCAGTCTCCATGTGTAGACAGTGCTTGGCCACACTGCAGTGTGGTGGTGGATGGGAACTGGGCAGAGGCCACCAAACAGCCATTGAACTGTGCTAAGGAGGGCCCCTCTGTCACTCTGTCCATGCATGGAATTCCAGGGGCCTTCTAGGTGCTGAGGAACGGGGCTGTACTCCCACTGGCCTGTGGGGCTTAGCTATACTCTACAGAGCCAGCGTACGGGTTTAGATAGTAAGTGCCTGCTTAGAAGGTGAACTCTCTGGGGACTTGTTACAGTGTGTGTGTCTGGGCATATCTGTCCTATACCAATAGTCCATAATAATAGGCAATAATCATTCCCATTGGCCTGAGATCCTTTCTTACACAGCAGGGCTTCTACTGCTCACCTACCCATCACCACAGATGGCTCCTGGAAAACTGGAGTGAGGCAACATGTTCATTTGGGGCCAGGTCATGCCTGGCCCCGGCCGTGGCTATGCAGAGAGGGACCAGGCACGAAGCGCCGTCCCCCATCTGCATGGTCCTTACGGCTGGGTCAGGCAGAATCAGAATCTCTTCACTCAGTGGAGTGCCAGGAAAGCTCCATTCCTGCTTTCCCTGGGGCTGCGCAGTGCCCCAAAGGGAGGGAGAGATATGGGTGCTCTGCTGCCCCCCCCCAACGCTGGCCAGCAGAGCTGGCTGGCTGCAGAGTAAGCTGCACCCTGAAAGGGGTGTGGGAGAGAATGTACTGCCTTTTGGCTCCTGATGCTGTGTGTCTCCCTCTGCTTCTCTCGGGGTATGTCTGTACTGCAGCTGGGAACATGCCTCCCAGCCTAGATAGTCACCCGCTCTCTGGGGCAGACTAGCAGGTGCTTGTCTGTCCGGGCCAGGAGACATGCTGTCCGATGCGGTGCAAACACACTCTTAGGATTCTGCAGCTCCACACCACCCCTTACCATGGGCTGAGACCAAATGCCATCACTGGGCCCTGCCTTTGTGCTGATGTAACTAACTCCCCTACCGCGTTCCCTTGGCGCATATTTATCATTCATGAAATCACCCCAAGTACATCAAACACTGATGCAGCAGCTGAATCCGGGGGGAAGCAAGAGAAACCTCTTCACTGCAAACTACAGAGTCTTTCTTTGCTCCCACCTCAGTGCAACCAACCCCCAGTGGATCATTAGAGAGGAGGCGAGGTCAGCTGCTTTTCTAGAAAGCTGGCACTGCTGAACGACAGTGCTTACACAAGAGTACCTGGGTCTTATCCTCTGTTTGCCAGGGCAGAGCCAGCACAGCTCTTACGGCAATGGTCCCCAAACTTTTGACCTCGTGCCCTCCCTTACCTTTCTCTGCTTCTCCCCGTCTGGGAGCTGCGGCCCCGGGTGCAGGGGGGGCGCGCGGGGGAGTGCCGATAGGAGTAAGGGGGCTGAGGCTGGGGCCACAGCTGGGAGTGGGCATGGAGCCCCAGGTGCGGGGCTGGCAACCAGAAACCCTGGAGTGGGGCCAGGAGTGGAGCCCCAGACATGGGGCCAGCAGCCAAGATGCCGGGTGTAGGGCCAGGAGCGGAGCCCTGAGCACAGGGCTGGCTTGGGTGGTGCACCTTCCCTGACCCCCAGGGGGGCTGGCCCAAGCCCCAGCCCATGCCCCTCCTGAACATTCCTCAGCGCTCCTGTAGGGTGGTGCTCCCTACAGATTGGAGACCTTTGTTTTACAGCTTGTGAAATGAGGTGGGTCCATTACCTGCATGAAGTGTATCGGCTAAATTTATATCTCAGGTACCGGATCCACCTTTCTTTCCAGAGACAGTAAAGCAATTCAAACATGAACTTAAGTTCCGAGAGCCCTGCAGGAACCTCCAGAGTTCGAATCCACCATAAGGTGATTTGGACAAAGTAAGGCTCCAACCCAGGTGCCCCAGCAGAGCCCTATTGATAGCAGCAGAGTTTTGCATGAGTGTGGTGCGCTGCCCATGCAGATGCAATTGCTAGATCAGGGCCTACATCATGTGGTAGTAGAAAGAAGCACAGTTTATACGACTTCCCCGAGAGCTGAGGGAGACAAGGTGGGTGAAGCGATTTCTTTTATTGGACAACTTCTGTTGGTTAGAGAGAGAGACTTTCAAGCTTCATGGAGCTCTTCTTCAGGTCTGGGAAAGGTAATCAGAGTGCCACAGCTAAATAGGAGGTGGAACAGATTGTTAGAGACACAGGTTTTATGCCTCATTACAACCTATAACCTACTAACTCTCCTTTGGCCTTTGATTTCAGAGGGTGTTAATTGCCCACTTCATTTTGAATATTTCTTGCAACACGTGCTAACTCCTTCCTCTGTTTCCTGAGACCCGTTGCTTGGGGAGTCCAGATACATGTATTGTGGGGTGGAGGAGTTGAACTTGTGGCTGAAACCAAAATCATTGTTTTCCTTAGCTGCTTTTCATGGTGCCTGGATCCTACAGTGATGAGCATTGCAAGGAAGTGCTTAGAACAGATCACATTTGACTACCATGCAATGTCAGGAATATGATTTCAGTGCAAAACTTTAAATCAGTCCAGGCAGTTGTGCGAGACAAACGGTTGTAACCAACCCACTGGGTCTAAAACCCTCCTCTGGGAGCTCAGATTGGAATCCAGCTTTAGCATGGGCTCAGCATAGCACTGGTTGTGAAACCTGAGGCCCGGTCATTTTTGTGGGGCTCTGGGTTTTATTGCAAACATAGCACACTGCTCCAGAGGATACAGGCCTTCAGTTTTCCCCGCTGAGGGGAAGGGGGAAAAGCCACGTTCCCATGAAGCCTGGGTGGTATTTTGGGAATAGAAAAATATTACATATTTACCTTCTCCTAAAAGCACATGGGAAAGAATGAATTTTCCTCCTCCCCCTCCCCCTCCCCTGCAACTCCTCCATTCCACCCTAGTTGAGTTCTGATGTCATGCTTCATTTACCAGGACAGAGTTCTGTGTATTTTGCTTTCTCTACATCGCTGTGAGCAGGTCCATTGGGTCTCTAGGAGTAATGGGACCCCTTTGTAGCCAAGCCAGAGGAGAAGGCACGTTTCACTGTGCAGTAACAAGGAGGTTCGTCTTGGAGGAGCTGAAATTTAGTGAAATTTACGCCCACATCTCGAATACCGCATACAGATGTGGTCTCGTCTCAGAAAAGATACACTGGCACTAGAAAAGGTTCAGAGAAGGGCAACTAAAATGATTAGGGGTTTGGAACGGGTCCCATATGAGGAGAGATTAAAGAGGTTAGGACTTTTCAGCTTGGAAAAAGAGGAGACTAAGGGGGAATATGATAGAGGTATATAAAATCATGAGTGATGTGGAGAAAGTGGATAAGGAAAAGTTATTTACTTATTCCAATAATACAAGAACTAGGGGTCACCAAATGAAATTAATGGGCAGCAGGTTTAAAACAAATAAAAGGAAGTTCTTCACACAGTGCACAGTCAACTTGTGGAACTCCTTGCCTGAGGAGGTTGTGAAGGCTAGGACTATAACAACGTTTAAAAGAGAACTGGATAAATTCATGGTGGTTAAGTCCATAAATGGCTATTAGCCAGGATGGGTAAGGAATGGTGTCCCTAGCCTCTGTTTGTCAGAGGATGGAGATGGATGGCAGGAGAGAGATCACTTGGTCATTGCCTGTTAGGTCCACTCCCTCTGGGGCACCTGGCATTGGCCACTGTCGGTAGACAGGATACTGGGCTAGACAGACCTGTGATCTGACCCAGTACGGCCATTCTTATGTTCTTATGTAACTCTCCTCCCCCCACCCCCTTTCTCTTTTCTTCCTAGGAACTCATCGAGGTTGACAGCGAGGTGGTGTTTGAATTGGCCGCATACATCTTGCAGGTAAGGGCAGCAGCTGTCTCTTATTCCTTCTGTATCTGCGATGCTTAAATCTGTTGTTGGGGGTTCAGAAATCCCAGACCCTTCTAGGGAGTTACACCAAGCATACAGAAACAGAGAAGATAGGGTGTATTTTGCTGAGCTAGGGGAAAAAAGCTGGAACCCTTTAATGCTGGATTGTAACCTTGCTGTCCCAGCCGAGCGAGGGGCATTGATTTACCGTGCTGCCTGCAGGAGATCCACTGAAGCCACGGGACCGGAAGACCCTCCGCAGGCAAACCGCTGGAGGCAGCCTGCCTGCCGTGCTTGGGGCAGCAAAATCCCTAGAGCCGCCCCTGGCTCCTGGTGGACACTGGTGTGGGAGAAGAATCAGGCCCATAGTTGTGCCTGATTTTCAGATATGTTGAGGACCCACAACTCCACTTGAAGTCAGTGGGAGCTGCAAGCATCAGCGCCCCTGAAAATCAAGCCTTAAATTTTCACCTTAGGATTTGGCTTCAGAAAAGATTTGTCAGGTCTTATTTTATCCAAATTAAAAAACTGGCCCAAACCAAAATGCTGGAAAATTTGGATCTGGAACCAGATCTGACCTTGTAGCTCAAGTCAATCTCCAGTTCAAAATGGATCAGCTATTCCTGGGCATTTCAACAAGCTGGAAAGGGGATAGGAAGTTATATGGTGTGGCAGGATTCCCTTGTCCACACAATAAGAAAAGCAGTTGAGAGGCAGCTTTATACTGCCCAGCAGGAAGCACAAAATTCTCCAAGGCTTCCAGTTCAATTGAGAATGAAGATTTAATATGTCTACAGGTGTGTCTTCACGGCAGTTAGCTCAAGTTAGCTACGCTCAAATTACTCCCCTCAAGTTAGCAGCGTTTTAATGAAATCAGCCAAGCTGCGAAAAAACACTCAAGATGCTGTGTCCACACTGGTGGTACTGTATACTTGTTCATATGTGGCACACCCCATGTTCTGAGCACTCTGTTTTAACTCAGGTTAACTCTGCAATTAAGATAAGCCCTGATCCTTCAGCAGGTGAGCAACAAGTTTGCTCAAACAGGACTGATTCCCTATCTGCCCTGTACCATTCACACCCATGCAGAATGTTACCAAATCAGAATCCTCCATTCCCCCACACAAATGTAAATGGCCAGCATTTTGCACTCACTCTGCCCAGAATCAGATGACTGACAAGGTGCAAGATGCTGGAATGTAACCTGAAACCTAGAGATCAGGGTAAACTGAAGTGGGCCAAATCCATAGGCCAAATCCAGACCTGTTGGGTGCAACTCCACTGGCTTCAGTGAAGTTACACCTGCTTATACCAAGATTGAAGTTGGGCCCATGATTTTACTGAGACCACCTCTTTATTCATGAAGAAGGAGGGGATGATGCACCAATTATCAAGATGACAGGTTTCAGAGTGGTGGCTGTGTCAATCTGTATCAGCAAAAACAACGAGGAGTCCTTGTGGCACCTTAGAGACTCACAAATGTATTTGGGCATAAGCTTTCGTGGGCTAGAACCCACTGCATCAGGTGCATAGTCTCTAAGGTGCCACAGGGACTCCTCATTGTTTTTGCAATTATCAGGAATGTTTAGTCAGTGCCATAACAAGGGTGAGGCACTTGCCTCAGGCACACAAAGCCGAGGGGCGCAGGCAGTGATGGAGAGGGGGAAAAAAAGCCGCTGGCACAGAGATATTTATAACCAGGGTGATCTCCCCCCGGCCCCGCCTGTGGCCCCCTGGCGCCTCCCCCCCCGGATCCCTTCCAGGACCAGGAGGAGAGCAGCTCCATGTTGCCTCCCTGCAGCAACTGCTGCCGCAGGGTCCTCATGCTCCCCATCTCATCTGCCAGGGCAGACTGACTCTGAGCCTGCCCTTTCCCCTCAGACCCTTTCATTTTTCAGTGGGACCCTCCAGCAGCACAGGGGCCCCCCCACCTGCAGTCACCACTCCTGCCCATGCTGGGCAAGGAGGCAGCCCTATCTCTCACCCCCAGTGAGGCTACAGTCAGGCAACAGCAGGGGAGGAGGCGCACGCAGCACCCCACTGCATCCACCATGGGGGAGGTGAGGGAGGTTCCTGGACCTGAGAGGGGCCCTAGGAGCACCTGCAGTGACAGTGGTGGGGGTGAGTGTGCTGCAGGGGGGGCAGGAAAGGGGGGCTCCTCCCCCAGAGCTTGCTGCTGCTGGCAGGGAAAGGGCTGAGGGGAGTTCTCCTCTCTGGCTCCTGTCCCAGAGCAGCCTGCCTGCACCCCAAACTCATCCCCAGCCCTGCCCCACCCCAGAGCTCAAACCCCCAGTCAGAGCTTTCACCCCCTCACCATACCCTCAACCCTCTGTCCAAGCCCTGAGCCCCTCCAGCACCCCAAACACCTCATCCCCAGTCCCAGTCAGAGCCCTCACCCCCTACACCCCAACCTTCTGCCCCAGCCCTGAGCCCCTCCCACACTCCAAACCTCCCATTCCCAGCCCCAGCCAGAGCCCTCACCCCGGCACCCCATCTCTCTGCACCCCTCCCATCCCCAAACTCCCTCCCAGAACCTGCACCCCCTCTCTCCGTACCACCTCCCATCCCCAAACTCCCTCCCAGAACCTGCACCCCCTCTCTCCGTACCACCTCCCATCCCCAAACTCCCTCCCAGAACCTGCACCCCCTCTCTCCGTACCACCTCCCATCCTCAAACTCCCTCCCAGAACCTGCACCCCCTCTCTCCGTACCACCTCCCATCCCCAAACTCCCTCCCAGAGCCTGCACCCCAATCCCGTGCCCCAGCCTGGTGCCTCACCCCAGACCTCCTCCCTCACCCAAACTCCCTCCCAGAGCCTTGGGAGGGTAGGGGGGTGAAGTTTGGGTGGGGGCGGGTTCTCGGCACCACCAAAATTTCTATAAATCTGCCACCCCTGATCCTGCCCTGTAGACCTGAACTCCTAGCATTCTCAGGACACATGCTGATCCCTAGTGGCCACTGCTGATATCCAGTACCTCGCTTCTCTCTTAACCTGTAAATCCCTTTCTGGATTGGAACTGGACTGGAACTAAAGACCATCTTGGAAGCAACGTTACCAGTCCAAGCAGTCAAAAATCATGAGTTAGACCCCCCAGAATCACAGGCTCTACCGCCACCCCTTCATTCATTCTTCAGCGGCAATTCGGTGGCAGGCCCTTCCTTCCGAGAGGGACTGAGGGATCTGATGCCAAATTGCCGCCGCCGAGCCGGCCCTGGGGGAGGGCGCAATTTTATATTCCTGCCTTGAATGCAAAAATGCTTAGTTACGGCTCTGTGTTTAGTAATGTTTGCAGTTCAGTACAAGTGACCTGACAGGAATGATTCATAAAGGCAGAGGGTGAGCAGTTTGGGGGCACTTCATTCTTTATGGGCGGTAATTGTCATGGGAGAAGATCAGAGATAATGGCTAACAGGTTTCTTCTTTTTCTCCTCTTCTTAGTGCAGTTTTTAGTCTCTTTCCAGTCAGCCATGAAACTCTGATCCTAAAAGATCCATATGGAACAGCCAGGCCATCTCATCAGCATATGTTAATCAATAGTAACTTCTGTAGCATTTTTCATGTTAGGGAAGCAATTAGGGCTGGGGAATTTCATTCTTCATTAAGATCAATTTTAGAGTAATACAGCAAAAATTAGAGAGAGGGAAACAATTAAAAACACATTACAGCATTTGCGTATTGGCCTGCTGGGTGAATACACATCTCAGACAGCAGGCTCATTGTGAGAGTTAGTGCTAGGGATAGGAATCTATTGTTTGTCCCTGCATCCTAATGAAACACTTGAGCGATTAGTAGCTATAGATGTAAGCCCCGGCCAGGATGCCACTGTAGCCCCCGGCTGCTGTGATCTGAAGTATTTACCATCACAAACAAACACAGGATATTACCCACATTGCTGGAGTAGTTTGAAGTGTGGCTTAATGAAATTAAGCAAAACAGACTATACTTTTATATGTGATCAAGTTGCAATTATTACCACCTTTGTGTGTGATACACTCCAGTAGAGAACAAGGTGGATCATTCAGCTAGCTGTTTTGATTCAATGCCTGCACTGCAGAGTCAGCTCAGGTTAGCCATACTGCAAAGTCAAACCCAAGTGGCTGTGTTCTCACTGATTCTGCAAACACCCTTGTGTGTCGCCAGGACTTCTGGGGACATATCCCATGCTTCTTTGTACTGCAGTAGCCTGAGCAACTCTATGATTCATTCTTAGTGAATTTTGAGAGAGTGTGTGTATCCTGCGCACACAAGGGGACGTGTGAGAAGGCATTGGGGACTGTTAGCACTCAAGTGGTTCAGCTTGTGTCCTCACTGCAAAGTAAGTGGAGATACCCAAATGAAAGCAGCAGCTGAGCTCTAGTCTGCACACCCAGCCAGGCTAACAAGCCCGGGTTTAAAGCACTGTGGATGGGAGAGGAATTATGGGCAACACCCAGGTTAGGTCTGCAGTGAAGGCATGCCCGTTGTGGAGGCTCCACTACTGACCAGATACAAACTAAATGTTTAAAATGCTCTTCTCTGTCTACACTATAAATTTTACTGTGTTAAAGCAAAGTGTGTAACTCTTGGTAAATAGTGACTTTCCAATGGTAACTACTGTGTATTTTGGGAATGTGACACAACCAATTTTGGGGATGCTTCAGATATCAAAATATGGCTACAAGACTCCAGCAGATACCAAATTCTGGTACTGATGCCATCCCTGGAGTGGAGCGCCACACACCAGTGTGGGATTTGACTCTGATGTTGATAGATAGATCACAATGCTTTCATGGATGAAACATCTAAAATATATGTTCATTGTTTCCTTTAGTACTTTCTTAGGTAGGTGACCACAAGTCACTTGTACTTTGGAGATCTTCTAGCAATGCACTCCCCCTAACCATACAGGAGTACTGGTTTAATACTAAGAACACACTTAGTAATTCGCCAGCACTACTTCCTGCAGCACTTACCATAGGTATCCATTAGCAGCATAGAGAGTTGTCGGCCTGACCTGCTTGCTGTGCCTAACCCTATTTGATTTGTAAGATCTGTCCAGCTCGCAGCCCAAAGCGGTACAGCAAGTCCGACTTAGTTTAAAGGCTTGATACTGACAATACCATTGGAATTTGTTAAGTAAGGAAACTATTGTTGACTGATATTTGTAAGTGACAAATTTAGAATTGTATCTTTTCTGAATTAAATGTTGCTATTTTAGTGACAAATATTGGGTTTTTTTCCATCTTTTTACAGGAGGGGAAAGGAGATTTTGCAAGGTAAGTTTGTTGGAAGTTCCATTATTTGTTCTGACCATGAAATTGATTACGTCTGCTGGGGGACTGATGTGACAGTTTATAACTATATTGCAATGGGGAACTCTTCACACCGTTGTTAGCCTAGACATGTTTCCTGTAATAACTTAGGTCCAAAATGCAGCCCTGGCCCAGACCACATATTGAAAATGGTATTGTTTGTGACTACATTGTTTGTGAATTTCTTGATGTGTTTGTGAAGTTCAGGAAACAGGGTAGCCTGCAGAAGGAAATTGCTGAGGAAATGACTCCCCCACAATCATTGTTGTAATATCACATGTCCAGCAGGACTTGATGTTAAAATTCTCTCATTAGCTGGTATTAGGTGGCCTCTGAATGAGGGGACCTCCGAGTTTGAGCCTGATTTTCAGAAGTGCTGAAAAATTCACCGGTGGCTGGGGTTAGATGGCTCAAGGGATTGTTCATGAAATATACAGCATCTGAGTTACCAGCACAGATCAGGTCCAGGTCAGTAGTGACCGAAAGTCATTATCATCTGATGGCTGTTCAGTGCCCTGTGTAAACTCTATGGATGCTCTCACTCTGATACTTAGCAGACCTAGGTCCATGTTACAAAAAAAAACCCCACTATAGATTACACTGTACTGCTCTCAAACTGACTGCAGCTGGAGAACCATCATCAATCATCCTTGCAGCTGATCTCAGAAGGAAAGCCAGCGAATGGATGGGCAGGGATGCAGCCCCTAGAGAAGGTCCCTCCAGTCAAGGCTGAAGTGCATTGGTAGAATGCTCACAGTGCTACCAGGGATGAACAGAAGATTGTGACCAAACAGAGGACCAGATAAAACAAGACTTCATTCTCCAGCTCTGGCAGGCTAGGACTTTTAAACAGCACTAACATAAGTTGAATTTTTTTTTTTAAACTGGAAAGATGGAACGTGCATTGCAAACATTGTAACCTTGCCCTACAACAGCCAGGAATGCGAGATGACACTCAACAAAAAGAAAATCTGGTTCTGCCCTATCATTTTTCAGAGTCCCAGTCAGCTTGTGAAATCCTGACATGTCTGTGACAAGGAGACACAAGCCTGATCTTGCTTTATTTCTCAGTTCCAACCGTTACCAGCAGTGCCATTTAGCTAGGTAGCTAGGAGAGGCATTCAGCTATTTTATTATTCAGGCTGATTTAAAACACATTGAACTGGGAAAGCGTCCCTCCCTTGACAATCAAACCCCATGATAACCATGTCCTCCAGCACACAGGGTTATGAACAGCAGAGTATCCTGTACATAAAAAAACATGCACAGGCCAGACTTAAATAAGGTTAAGGACAGAGCAGATTGGGTGAGGTGGGTGGTTCGGGGGATTGGATGTAGAACCTTTCACCTTTAGGTGTCCGATTCCAATCCAGTGCAGAGCTGGAAGTAGCAGTGGAAAGTTTTCACCAACTGAAGGCTGTTCATTGCTCTGTGTCAAATGAGTTGGTCAGGTTTCAACATCACAGAAAACCCTACCATAGATGGGGCTAAATGGCCCTCCATGTCAGAGTGAAGGTAATACCTAGTTTTTATAAGGTGCTTTTCATCTGTAGATCTCAAAGCACTTTAAAAAGGGTCTCAGGATCCTCATTTTACAGAAGGGGAAACTGAGGCATAGAGTGTGGCAACAACTTGCTCAAGGTAACCCAGTAGGCCACAGCTAGGAGTAGAATCCAGGTCTCCTGAGTCTATTTCTAGTGCACAATCCAGTAGGTCACACTGCTGCAAGGTGTCCTCCCTGTGTAGCCAGCTAATTTTGATAAGTGAATGGAAGTCTTCATTGCATGGTGGTCTCTGTGAGTTTGATGGTCTCAATGTAATATCTGCTTTCCAAACCCCACCATTATAACTGGCACCCTGTTGACGGTCTCATGATACAGAGGCCAAGATATGAATGGGCTTTGGAGACTGACCTGTATGCCTGTAGGCTGGGTTTGAGGCATGTTGTAGGAGCAGGGTAGGAGAAGCTTGCGCTACTTTATGCCTTTTCTCCAGGGACATCCATCCAGCACCTTTCATGAGCACTTCACATTCACTAGAGAGGGTTTACTTATTGGGTGAAATCCTGACGCTACTGAAGTCAATGAGCGTTTTGCCTTTGACTTCACTGGAGCAGGATTTCACCCACTGAGATTTGTGCTTACGGGTTTCACCAACACAGCAATGTATGAACTTAAAGTCTTAGGGATAAACTCATCCAGATGCAAGCAGGAGTAACTTTTGTTCGTAGACAATAGGAGTTGTACCTATGTATGCAAGGGCTGAAGGTGGCTCCTGTTGTTACCTATCTGCGTTTGAGGTTTATCATTGTTGAAATGTTGTTACTAATAGATTTTGCTATTGTCTGATATGGAGAAGCTTTGCAGTTACAAAGTGTCTTTGTTACTGAGTTTTAAAGATTATATCTTGTAAATGACAGCATACATTTCATGAAGGCTGCACTATTGAACTCTGCTTTCTGCAGAAACAAAACTATCTAAGAGATGCATGTTTAGAAGGAAAATGGAAAATTTCAGCAAACTTATTGCCTGAAAGCAGTGTCAGATTTATTGCTCAGGAGACTAATGGTCTCTCTTTGGCCCCAATCCAGCAAAGCACTTAAGCAGGTGCTTAACTTTAAGGAAGGGAGAATTCCCATGACTTGTTGCAGAATTCCTATCTGTGGGGACTAGCGTGGTGTGATATATCTAGTCCTATGGTGCTTTGATCGTTACATCACAGCTTGGCGTCAGCACAGTGCGATGTAGGCATGATGACATCAAAACCTCATCATCCTGAGAAGTGACATCACATGGTGATGAGGTTTTTGTGCATTCTGAAAGTGATTTGGGAACGTGCAAACCTTCGTGGAAATCAGAGGTGACCTCACAAAATTCTGGTGGCAACTTTCTGCCATTCTCACCTGATCAGTTATCACCTCTCCCAAGATGGCTGCTCTTGCTGCAAGTCTTGGGGAAGATGAGTTGTCCAGTGCTGGGGGATTGTAGTGAGGTGGACGGGCTGTCCTTAGACACAGAAGAAGAGTGTGGCTCCAACCCTTGTGGGCAGAGCCCTACCCCTAGCTCCATGCCAACAGCGGGGCCGGAAGAATAAAGGTGGGACCCGGAAGCTCAGTCGTGGCCTAGCCACTGGAGGGGACAAATGCTTCCTCTGAGCTCTCGTGCTGGGAGGTGGCAGCAGGCCCGCAGAGTGCAGATGATTGGTCCAGACCACCTGGACCCTGGACTGACCTGGCAGATGACTGGCCCAGCCCACCCAGACCTCAGGATGACTCGACCGCGCAGGAGACAGACGACTGTCCCGGACCACCAGCTGGCCCAACCCCAGCAGAGCTACTGCTGGCAATGAGGTCCCCGCCGATCATCTTACCTCACTGGATCAGCAAGTACCCTTGGAGAGGGAGTGTGGAAGTAACCCTGGGGTAGTAGACCCCTGTTTGGCTGCAACGCTGGCAGAGGGTGAGTCAGTGTGTTGCGGCTTGGATCCCCACTGACGCGGTGGCAGACCCCTCCGCTACCCTTAGGGCCCTGAGCCAGGACACTGTGGAGTGGGAGGGCCTGCATCCCCCCTGCCACCCAAGCGGTGGGTGACAGACTCCCACTCCCTCAGGCTAGCTGAATGAAAGCCTGAGTTAACTGACTTTGGTTGCAGGCCCAGGTTGAGTGACTTTGTTTCCTGCCCAGCTCTGAACCAGAGCCTGGGCTCATTAACTGCTTGCAGCCCCACCTGAGTGCAGGTTGGAGCTGAGCGACTTTGTTTACCGCCCAGCCCTGAACCAGAGCCTAGGCTGATTGACAATGTGCAACTCCACCTGAGTGCAGGCTCGAGCATACTTTGACAGGCCTTGCTGATTCCCCCCACAGCAAGCAAAGGGGGGCCTCAGGGCAGAGCGAGGGTGGAGCACCCACCTGGAAAAAGGAAAGTCAGCACCTATGCCTGAAGTGACATAAGTTATACTGACATAAGTGGTAGTGTAGACACAGCCTTTGATTCGAGTGGTGGCAGCCGTGTGTGCCTGAGATGCATTCTGAATGAGTCACAGGTGATGTGCGACCATCATCATTCAAAGCAAAGCAGATGGCTACGTAAGCCTGGAACCAATTGAAATCTTGGGTGGAAATTGGTTCCAGGGGCAGGGATGCACTCTGGTTTGCCCTTTGACGGGCTGGCCAGATAGCCAATGTCTGCAATGGGTAAGAGTGGCTTCACTGAAGGAAATGTTGGTACTATAGTAAGTTTGCTGACAGACAGTCTTTGTGACCTAACTGTTAAGAATTTCAAGGGACAGGAAGCTCTGCCCCTCTGCCAGCCTACACTTCTGTGTGGCTTGGGGGCAGGCGCCTGCTCAATCGCTATTCAGTAGCAGAATATCATACACCAAAAGCTGCCATTCAGCGGAAGTCTGTCTGCTAGCACCGTGGTTATACAAAAGACAGCAGCCACGCTGCAGCACCACCCCTCAGCAGACTCCCTCAGATTCTAACTTCCCCGACTCTCCTTCTGAACTTTTCCCCAACTCTAAATGTAGAAAAGGTTATCACCCAATGTAAAATTAAATATGTAAATGGTCAAAGATGATGCCTGTTTTCCCCCATTAGAAACACATAAAGATGCTTGCGTGCCATGCTATAAGCTCTCTAGTGTAGCCATAGCCAAAACACAGGGCATCAGCAACCCTGGGATGGAAACCCATGGTGCAGGAAAGACAGAAAAAAATAAGCTTTATAAGGCCCAGTGTTTGCTGTCATCGGTCTGCTCCAATTCTTTAGATTCCATGCAGAGCTCGACAGTAATTATCAAGAGCCCTGGAGTCAATAGGAGCATTATTGTGTCATTTCCTGAATATCCCTTTAGATGGAGTTTTTCCTGCTACTGCTGATTGGGTTTCAAGAATTTTCCAACAAGTTCACATGGCTTTAAAGGCAGAATTGCAGAGGATGTACTACTCAGCTGGGTTTTAAAAAAGAAGTTAAAGCCCTTTGTATGTTAAGGGAAATTGATTTTTCACCTTCGTTTTGGAGGGATAACCAAAGGATATGATTGTTTGGGCTGAAAAATTATACATTTAGGCTTGGATTTCTAAAGGAGCCTATGGGAATGAGGTGCCCAAATCCTATTGACTTTCAATAGGAGATGGACACTTAGCTCTTGATTCTGTACTTTTTGAAGTCAATGGCAAGATGCCTGTTGACTTCAGGCCTTGAATTCTCTTAGACTCTTAGCCCTGGGCCATGTCTACATCTAAAATTTTGCAGCGCTGGTTGTTACAGCTGTATTAGTACAGCTGAATAGGGCCAGCGCTGCAGAGTGGCCACACTTACAGCAACCAGCGCTGCAAGTGGTGTTAGATGTGGCCACACTGCAGCGCTGTTGGGCGGCTTCAAGGGGGGTTCCGGGGAAGGAGACCAGCTTCGCCGCGGTTTGCTCTCGCGTTCCCGGAGCCACCCTGCAAACCGCAGGGAAGGAGACCTGCTTGCTCGGGGTTCCGGGAACGAGAGAGCAAACCGGGGAAGGAGACCAGCTTCGCCGCGGTTTGCTCTCGCGTTCCCGGAGCCACCCTGCAAACCGCAGGGAAGGAGACCTGCTTGCTCGGGGTTCCGGAAACGAGAGAGCAAACCGGGGAAGGAGACCAGCTTCGCCGCGGTTTGCTCTCGCGTTCCCGGAGCCACCCTGCAAACCGCAGGGAAGGAGACCTGCTTGCTCGGGGTCCCGGGAACGAGAGAGCAAGCCGGGGAAGGAGACCAGCTTCGCCGCGGTTTGCTCTCGCGTTCCCGGAGCCACCCTGCAAACCGCAGGGAAGGAGACCTGCTTGCTCGGGGAACGCGAGAGCAAACCGCGGCGAAGCTGGTCTCCTTTCCCGGTTTGCTCTCACGTTCCCGAACCCCCCTGCAAACCGCAGGGAAGGAGACCTGCTTGCTCGGGGTTCCGGGAACGAGAGCGCAAGCCGGGGAAGGAGACCAGCTTGATTACCAGAGGCTTCCTCCTTCCACGGAGGTCAAGAAAAGCGCTGGTAAGTGTTTACATTGGATTACCAGCGCTGGATCACCAGCGCTGGATCCTCTACACCCGAGACAAAACGGGAGTACGGCCAGCGCTGCAAACAGGGAGTTGCAGCGCTGGTGATGCCCTGCAGATGTGTACACCTTCAAAGTTGCAGCGCTGTAACTCCCTCACCAGCGCTGCAACTTTCTGATGTAGACAAGCCCTTGGTCTACACTGGCGGGGGGGGTCGACCTAAGATATGCTAACCTCAGCTACACGAATAGCGTAGCTAAAGTCAGCGTATCTTAGGTTGACTTACCTGGCCATGAGGATGGCGACAAGTGG
The DNA here is from genome assembly GCF_007399415.2 of Gopherus evgoodei. Lineage (NCBI taxonomy): Eukaryota > Metazoa > Chordata > Testudines > Testudinidae > Gopherus > Gopherus evgoodei. The sequence goes on from NC_044322.1 coordinate 352,316,852, forward strand.
ACCGCTGCCACTCCCCCATCGACTCTGCTTTCGCCTCTCACGAGCTGGAGTTCCAGAGTCAATGGGGAGCGCAATCAGGGATCGATTTTATCGCATCTATACAAGATGCGATAAATTGATCCCCAATAGATCAATCACTACCCACTGATCTTGTGGGTAGTGAAGACCTGCCCATAGGCACCTATTCCATGGGTGCTTCGAGGCTGGAGCACCTATGGGAGAAAAAATTGTGGGTGCTGAGCACCCACCGGCAGCCCCCCTATCAGAACCTCCCCTTCCAGCACCTCCTGCCCACCAGCAGGCCCCACTGATCAGCACCTTCCCCTCCCTCCCAGCACCTACCACCTGCCCCAGATCAGCTGTTTTGTGGCATCAGGAGGCGCTGGGGGCGAGGGGGAGGAGCGAAGGCGCAGCATGCTCGGGGGAGGCGGTGGAACTGGGCAGGGAAGGGCAGAGTGGGGGTTGGAAGGGGTGGGGCCTGGGCAGAGCCAGAGGGAGCATCCCTCGGCAGATCGGAAACTCGGCACCTATGCTTAGAGTCTTTGAAAAACCCAGTCCTAAATATCACAGACTGCCTCCCTCCTGGCGCCTCTGGGTAAGACACTGGGAAATGCTGGGGTAGTTCCAGAAGACTGGAAGAAAGCTAATGCTGTGCCAATATTTTAAAAGGGTAAATGGTGTGACCTGGGTAATTATAGGCCTGGATAATTGTAGGCCTGTTAGTCTGACATTGATTCCAGGCAAAATACTGGTGCAGATGGTATGGGACTCAATTAATAAAGAAATAAAGGAGGTTAATATAATTAATGCCAATCAACATGAGTTTATTAAAAATAGATCTTGTCAAACTGATCTGATATCTTTTTTCATGAGATTACAAATTTGGTTGATAAAGGTAAAAGTGTTGATGTAATAGACTTCTGTAGGGTGTTTGACTTGGTATGCATGACATTTTGATTAAAAAACTAGAATGTTATGAAATTAACTTGACACATTAAATGGATTAAAATGTGGCTAAGAGATAGGTCTCAAAATATAACTGTGAATGAGGAATCATCATCATAGAATATCAGGGTTAGAAGAGATCTCTGGAGATCATCTAGTCTAATCTTCTGCTCAAAGCAGGACCAATCCCCAGACAGAGTTTTACCCCAGTTCCCCCTCAAAGTTTGAACCCTGGGTTTAGCAGATCAATGCTCAAACCACTGACCTGTCCCTCCCCAGGCAGGTATGTTTCTAGTGGGGTTCCACAGGAATCAGTTCTTGGCCCTACACTATTTTAATGACCTGGAAGAAAACATGAAATCATCACTGATAATATTTGCAGATGACACAAAAATTGTGGGAGTGATAAATAATGAAGAAGATAGGTCAGTGATACAAGAGCGATCTGGCTCAGTTGGTAAGCTGGGTGCAAGCAAACAATATGCATTTTAATACGGCTAAATGTAAATTACTCATCTGTGAACAAAGAACACAGGCCATATTTACAGGATGGAGACTCTATCCTGGGAAAAAGTGACTCTGAAAAAGATATGAGGACCTTGGTGGATAAACTCCAAATCTGACATTGGGGCAAAAGGGCTAATGCAATCCTGGAACATATAAACGGAGGAATCTCAAATAGTAGAGAGGTTATTTTACCTCTATATTTGGCACTGATGCAAAGTCTGCTGGAATAGCGTATTCAGTTCTGGTGGCCACAATTCAAGAAGGATATTGATAAACAAGAGAAGATTCAGAGAAGAGCCACAAGAATGATTAAAGGATTAGAAAACGTGTCTTATAGTGATAGACTCAAGGAACTCTATTTAATTTAACAAAGAGAAGGTTAAGGGATGACTTGGTCACAGTCTATAAATACCAACATGGGGAACAAATATTTGATAATGGGCTCTTCAATCTAGCAGAGAAAGGCGTAACACGATCCAATAGCTGGAAGTTGAAACTAGAGAAATTCAGGCTGGATTTAAGGGGTACACTTTTAACTGTCAGGGTAATTAACCACTGGAACAATTTACCAAGGGTTATCATGGATTTTTCCATCATTGGACATTTAAAAATAAAATGTGGATGTTTTTCTAAAAGATCTACTCTCAGAATTATTCTGGGGAAGTTCTATGGCCTGTGGTACCTATGAAAGTATTGAATACTTCACCTGAAACATACTGCACTGCTGTGGATCACTTTCCCCGGCACAGCTGAGCATATTGCTAGTGTTTGAACTTTCCCCCCAATCTAATCCTACCTGATTCGGGGCCTGATCCAGTGCTTATTGAAGTCAATGGGAAAGCTCATGTTGCCTTTGGTTTAATGGAGGGTTAGCATTTTAGATCTTAAACAACAGTGCCAAGAAAGCTAGACACCCCTCACATAGAGTACTTGTTCCCCAGATTGGTAAAAAAAATAAAAAATAAAAAAAGGTAAAAAACCCAGTCTTTTTAAATAGCTCCAAAACCAGTCCATCTTTGTTAGCTTCTTTGAGTCAGGATATGCATGGGGAGAAAAGTACAAGAGTATCCCCTCGCAAAACACTGAATAGTGACAACAGCCAGGGAAGCAAGGCAGAGGGCTAATTTGCTACTAAATGACATTTTAAAATAATATACATGTTTGTGCATATTGTAATCTCAAAAACAATTATATGCTTAATTTTCAGCCTGTGTAATAAAACAGCATTTATGCAATTCGGGTTTAAGAATTACAGGAGCCAACATGCAGCCGTTCGTATTGCACCATAACAATAGTGTTCATAAAACCTTGCTCCTGTAATGGCACCTTTTCTGCCTCGGTCTCAGAGCACATTCCTCCCCTTTTATTCAATGGAGATAATTCTGAGACTGATAAGAATAGGGAGATTTAGCCTGCAGTTTCTTTTGTAATTGCTGGTTGATATTACATGTAGCAGAAAGTTTCTGAATTTGCTGAGAGCAGATGGCATGACTAATCTAGCTTAAAATTAATTGCAGGACAAGCAGTATTTAACATGTTTCGTTTGCTGAGCATCTTGTAAATGTTTAATTTTTGCAAAGCCACCCTGAGGTAGATAGATACTGTTATTTTTAATGTACCAATGGGGAGGTTGAGGCAGAGGGGTTAATTGACTTGCCTAAGGAGGGCGTCAGTATCAGAACCAAGATTAGAGCTAGGGAGTTCCAAGACAGTGATTAAATCAGTCAGCCATACCATATTCTCTTTCCCTCACTCCCCTCCCCACCTTTTTAAAATGGCTTAGCTGACCTGTAGATGGACTTTTTATAATCTATGTTCATATTGTTATTCAATCTTTTCCTTAATATAGTATAATTATTAATCATAACGAGATGACCAAATTGCTCGGGGGACTTGGTAATTGTATATTAGGCAGCCTTTCACCTGTAGATCACAAGTTCAAATCCACCCTTATTCAGGTATTAGTCATGATGGCTGTTTGGGATTCTCAGTTTATTTCTGGTGAGACCAGTGTCATCACAATAAAAAGCAGTAGTATGGCAGTCTCAGCAGAACCCTAACGATTGAATGGGCCATGGAATCTGAACTGCTCTCTCAGCCTAGGAGGTGATCCTTTGAGCTACAGTTGGCAGGGTTGTGTGAGGGAGCTTGAACTATTTCTGATGGTGATGAACCCATTCTGTGGAACAGGAACACTCTGCCACCCAAGGTAACATTTACATTTAGACCACACTATGTTGATATTGTCCGCAAAGGCCACCCCATCCAATGCCACTATGAATGACTTCTACTTTTCCTCTGATCCTTAAAAAACTTTTTGCCGTGGTGCAGTTATAGCCTTTACCAAGGGAAGCACCAGAGTTCACCGGATTAGTTCATCCTTTCACAGGCTGGCATTACCAGTTCTGGGATTTCTCCAGCAGCTCAAGGGCAGTTCATCACCATTAGACTTGTCACCTGTTTGACAGCTTTCTGTGTGGGTCTTGGAAAGGCCCATTTTGGAAATCACTTCCCTTTGTTTCCCAGATATGTTTTGGAAACTTCTCATACTTCTCTTTATTAATGGCAGATGTGACAAGTTGAGTCACAGAAACCCCCTTGGGACTGCCACCTGATGTGATGAGAGTACCTCTAAGCCTGTTTTCCTTGGCAGCTTGAGATTTAAGTGCCTGCCTAGTTGTGCCAGACACACTATCCTGCTACAACCGCAGACCCAGAACTGAACCACATCCCCCAAAATCTTCAGGCTTAACTGAAAACAGCTTAAGAAGTGCTCCTGTCTGCAACACCCAGACACCCAGTTTCTAATGGGAGCCAAACCCCAAATAAATCCGTTTTACTCTGTATAAAGCTTATAACGGTAAACTCATAAATTGTTCGCCCTCTATAGCACTGATAGAGAGATATGAACAATTGTTTGATTCCCCCAGGTATTAATACTTGCTCTGGGTTAATTAATAAGTAAAAAGTGGTTTTATTAAATATAAAAAGTAGGATAAGTAATAACAGACAGAACAAAGTAAGTTACCAAGCAAAATAAAATAAAACATGCAAGTCTAAGCCTGATACAGTAAGAAACTGAATGCGGGTAAATCTCACCCTCAGAGATGTTCCAATAAGCTTCTTTTACAGACTAGACTTCCTTCTAGTCTGGGTCCAGCAATCACTCACACCCCTGTAGTTACTGCCCTTTGTTCCAGTTTCTTTCAGGCATCTCTTTCGGGTAGAGAGGCTCTCTCTTGAACCAGCTGAAGACAAAATGGAGGGGTTTCCAGGAGCTTATATAGTCTCTCTCGTGGGTTAAAACCTCTCTCTCCCCTATGTAGAATCACAGCTACAAGATGGAGTTTTGGAGTCATATGATGTAGGGGTTCCGCCAGGGCTCGCCTCCCTCTGGGGCGGCTGGGAACCAGGCCGCCTCACTACTTAGGTCCAGTGAACTGGGAGAATTAGCCTGACTGGGCGGCAAACAGACAGCACCTCAGGCCCCCAGGTAGGGGCTGAGCAAACAGTTCAATAACAGGCCCAGGTCCTGGCTCCGAAGAGCCTGATGAGAGAGGGAGATGGCCACCTGCGAGTTGGGTGGCGGGGGAACGCAGGTCCTCCCACTCCACTGCATCCCAGTCTGGGGTCCTAGCAGCGATGGATGACCCACTGCTGCATCAGTGGGGATCCTGGCCTCAACACACACTGACATTGACTCTGGGTGTGCTGCAGCCAGACTAGGGTCGGCTGCCCTCGAGTACTTCCTACCTCCCCCTCCAGAGGTACCTGCATCTGGACGGAGTCTTCCACTGAGTCAAGCACCATGGGCTCCTCTGGGTACCCGGCAGTACCCAGGCAGTAGGTAGGCTTGTCAGCTCCTCCGGGTAACTTGCCAGCAGCAGGGGTACCAACTTTTCCGGGGTCTGCTTGGCATCTGGCCAATCCTCAGGTCAGCTGCAAGCTGCAGGAGTCTCCCTGCCGGGAGCTAGGCCACAGGCGTCTGGCTTCTCCGGTGGCCGGGCCTCTACTGAGTTCTGGGGTTGGGCTTTCGTAGTTCCTGTCCTGCACCCTGACCTCTGGGGGGCAGGCGCAAGCTCCATTGGCTCTGCCCACTTTGGCTTCTGGAGGGGCTCGTCCCCCTCCAGAGAGGCTGGGAACCAGTCCGCCTCACTACACGTGGACAAGTCGCATGTCCATACATGACTCAGTTCTCTACAGGCTGACATCATTGCCCACATGTTAGCCCGAATGTTCCCAGGAAAGCTCAGATGTGGATTGGCGTCTGTCAAGGTCCATTGTTAGCCAAGTACTCCCAATTACTTGAATAACCCCTTGACACTATGATGACCAATTCTGCCTTAGGTGCTTCCTACAGCAAACACTTTAAATACAAGCATAGAGCCAATACTCATAACTTCAGATATAAAAATGATACATGCATATGAGTAGGATGAATATATTCAGTAGAACATAACCTTTGCAAAGATACATGGCATAGATAGCCTAAAACATATTCCAGTTACAGTATGTCATATTTACACTCATAAGCATATATCTATAAAGCATTATGGGGTGCAATGTCACAGCAGAATTCAGACAAGTTTCTTGTATGGAATCTACCCAAGCAGATGTACAATATGGGTGCTGGCTGCTTCTTGGAGAATTGACTTTTTCAAGTCTTTCACAATGTTAAAAAAGTTGGCAAGGGTCGAGTGCGCAGTTGCTGTAGAGGAGACTGACCTGTCTGAGCAAATACAATGAATTATGTAAGTGGCAAGGTGGTGTTATCTGGGTTGTCTCTTCTGTCAGCCACAGAACATAGAGGTCAGATCAGCGGATAATGCTGAATAGAGCAACAACTCAAACTTGTGCAGATATGTGTTTCCTGCAGAAGTAAAAAACCAGAATGATTTTTGAAAATTTGCTCTTAAGAAGGATTGACAACTGAATGATGGGGTACAAGACAATGGTAGCCCGTAAAAGGTCAGCATTTGCCAAAAGTCATCTGACATTGGTATCTGAGATATTACAGTTTTTCTTTACACTTAGAATAGGAAACAGTTTTGTATATATATATATATATATATATATATATATATATATATATATATATATATATATATATATATATATATATATATATATATATATATATATATATATATATATATATATATATATATATATATATTGGCAAATATTGATATTTTAGCCACTGTACATTTGCATTCTAGGATTTACTAGTTTGCACTGGTTTTGTGCCCTCACAATTTCTTGTGGGTACTTTCCAGCATATCTTTGTCCAGATGAGAAACTAAAACCCATTTTGTAAGAAACTCTGTGCTCTCCATAAGGATTTCTCAAGTAGAGTTTGTGGTCCTGTTTTAACTCAAGTTAATTGATTGCTAGTTAACTGACTCGATTGTAAATGCTAGTCTAGACACTCCACAAATGTTTGTTCCAGGACACATACATTTGTGGTTCACCCTCTGGCTCAGCCTAGCAATTAACATGAGTTAAAACGTGACCACAAACTCTAGTCTAGATATACCCATCTAGGTTCTTAAGCAGTGTCTATCACTGTGGTATGTGAGTGGAGAAATGCTGTGGGAAAATGCTTGCTAACCATGTCTAAAGCAGTGTCAGTTGCATCACAATCTCTTCTTTCACCAGAGATAGTTCATTATCAAATCACTTCACCTGTGATGGTCACCGGGCTCCAGAGTGAAGTTTCTTGCCTGTTCTGAATGGCTTCTAAATATCACCATAGTTTTTCCTTACTAACTAATCACAAATTTCATAGTGGTAGCCCTGTCAGTCTGTATCAGCAAAAAGAATGAGGAGAACTTGTGGCACCTTAGAGACTAACAAATTTACTTGGGCATAAGCTTTCATGGGCTAAAACCCACTTCATCAGATGCATGGAGTGGAAAATACAGTAGGAAGATAGATAGATAGATATACACAGAGAACATGAAAAGATGGGGGTTGCCGAACTAACTGTAACAAGACAAATCAGTTAAAGTGGGCTATTATCAGCAGGAGAAAAAAAACTTTTGTAGTGATAATCAGGATGGCCCATTTCAAACAGTTGACAAGAAGGTGTAAGTAACAGTAGGGGGGAAAATTAGCATGGGAAAATAGTTTTTAGTTTGTGTAATGACCCATCCAATCCCAGTCTTTATTCAAGTCTAATTTAATGGTGTCCAGTTTGCAAATTAATTCCAATTCTGCAGTTTCTCATTGGAGTCTGTTTTTGAAGTTTTTTTGTTGAAGAATTGCAACTTTTAGGTCTGTAATTGAATGTCTAGGGAGGTTGAAGTGTTCCCCGGCTGGTTTTTAAATGTTATAATTCTTTACATCTGATTTGTGTCCATTTATTCTTTTGCGTAGAGGCTGTCTGGTTTGGCCAATGTACGTGGCAGAGGGGCATTGCTGGCATATGATGGCATATATCACATTGGTAGATGTGCAAGTGAACGAGCCCCTTTTGTAAAAGCAGCAAAGAATCCTGTGGCACCTTATAGACTAACAGACGTTTTGGAGCATGAGCTTTCGTGGGTGAATACCCACTTCTTCAGATGCATGTGGTGGAAATATCCAGGGGCAGGTATATATATGCTAGCAAGCAAGCTAGAGATAACGAGGTCAGTTCAATCAGGGAGGATGAGGCCCTGTTCTAGCAGTTGAGGTGTGAAAACCAAGAGAGGAGAAACTGGTTCTGTAGTTGGCAAGCCATTCACAGTCTTTGTTCAATCCTGAGCTGATGGTGTCAAATTTGCAGATGAACTGAAGCTCAGCAGTTTCTCTTTGAAGTCTGGTCCTGAAGTTTTTTTGCTGCAGGATGGCCACCTTAAGGTCTGCTATAGTGTGGCCAGCGAGGTTGAAGTGCTCTCCTACAGGTTTTTGTATATTGCCATTCCTAATGTCTGATTTGTGTCCATTTATCCTTTTCCGTAGAGACTGTCCAGTTTGGCCGATGTACATAGCAGAGGGGCATTGATGGCATTTGATGGCGTATATTACATTGGTGGATGTGCAGGTGAATGAACCAGTGATGGTGTGGCTGATCTGGTTAGGTCCTGTGATGGTGTCGCTGGTGTAGATATGTGGGCAGAGTTGGCATCGAGGTTTGTTGCATGGATTGGTTCCTGAGCTAGAGTTATTATGGTGCGGTGTGCAGTTACTGGTGAGAATATGTTTCAGGTTGGCAGGTTGTCTGTGGGCAAGGACTGGCCTGCCACCCAAGGCCTGTGAAAGTGTGGGATCATTGTCCAGGATGGGTTGTAGATCCTTGATGATGCGTTGGAGGGGTTTTAGCTGGGGGCTGTATGTGATGGCCAGTGGAGTCCTGTTGGTTTCTTTCTTGGGTTTGTCTTGCACGGCTACCCCTCTGATACTTGAGCCCCTTATGGTGTGGCTGATGTGATTAGGTGCTATGATGGTGTCCCTTGAATAGATGTGTGGACAGAGTTGGCAATGGGCTTTGTTGCAAGGATAGGTTCCTGGGTTAGTGTTTTTGTTGTGTGGTGTGTGGTTGCTGGTGAGTATTTGCTTCAGGTTGTGGGGCTGTCTGTAAGCGAGGACTGGCCTGTCTCCCAAGATCTGTGAGAGTGAGGGACCGTCCTTCAGGATAGGTTGTAGATCCTTGATGATGCACTAGAGAGGTTTTAGTTGGGGGCTGAAGGTGACGGCTAGTGGCGTTCTTTACTTGCTTTGTTGGGCCTGTCCTGTAGTAGGTGACTTCTGGGTACTTTTCTGGCTCTGTCAATCTGTTTCTTCACTTCAGCAGGTGGGTACTGTAGTTTTAAGAATGCTTGATAGAGATCTTGTAGGTGTTTATCTCTGTCTGAGGGGTTGGAGAAAATGTGGTTGTATCTTAGAGCTTGGCTGTAGACAATGGACTGTGTGGTGTGGTCTGGATGAAAGCTGGAGGCATGTAGGTAAGTATAGCGGTCAGTAGGTTTCCGGTATAGGGTGGTGTCTGTGACCATCGCTTATTAGCACTGTAGTGTCCAGGAAGTGGATCTCTTGTGTGGACTGGTCCAGGCTGAGGTTGATGGTGGGATGGAAATTGTTGAAATTATGGTGGAGTTCCTCAAGGGCTTCTTTTTCATGGGTCCAGATGATGAAGATGTCATCAATGTAGCGCAAGTAGAGTGGGGGCGTTAGGGGACAAGAGCTGAAGAAGCATTGTTCTAAGTCAGCCATAAAGATGTTGGTATACTTTGGGGCCATGCGGGTATCCATAACAGTACCATTGACTTGAAGGTATACATTGTCCCCAAATGTGAAATAGTTGTGGATGATGACAAAGTCACAAAGTTCAGCCACCAGGTTTGCCACGACATTATCGGGGATACTGTTCCTGATGGCTTATAGTCCATCTTCTGTGTGAATGTTGGTGTCAGCTGTGGAGGGCTTCTGCATTCATAGTGGCCAGGATGGTGTTTTCTGGAAGATCCCCTATGGATTGTAGTTTTCTCAGGAAGTCAGTGGTGTCTCGAAGATAGCTAGGAATGCTGATAGCGTAGGATGTAGAGGAGAGAGTCTACATAGCCAGTCAATCCTGCTGTCAGGGTGCCAATGCCTGAGATGATGGTGCGTCCAGGATTTCGAGGCTTATGGATCTTGGGTAGCAAATAGAATACCCCTGGTCAGGATTCTAGGGGTGTGTCTGTGCAGATTTGTTCCTGTGCTTTTTCAAGGAGTTTGTTGAACAGATGGTTTCGTTTCTTTTGGTAACCCTTAGTGGGATCAGAGAGTAATGGACTGTAGAATGTGGTATTAGAGAGCTACCTAGCAGCCTCTCATTCATATTCCAACCTATTCGTGATGACAACAGCACCTCCTTTGTCAGCCTGTTTGATTATGGTGTGAGAGTTGTTCCGGAGGCTGTGGATGGCATTGTGTTCTGCACAGCTGAGGTTATGGGGCAAGTGATGCTGCTTTTCCACAGTTTCAGCCCATGCATGTCGGTGGAAGCACTTTATGTAGAAGTCCAGTCTGTTTTGACCTTCAGGAGGAGTTGACGCAGAATCCTTCATTTTGTAGTGTTGGTAGGAAGGTTTCTCTGGGTTTCTATGCTGTTCAGAGGTGTTGGAAATATTCCTTGAGTCGGAGACATCGAAAGTAAGATTCTAGGTCACCACAGAATGGTATAATGTTCATGGGAGGTGGAGGGGCAGAAGGAGAGGCCCCGAGATAAGACAGATTCTTCTGCCAGGCTAAGGGTACAGCTGGATAGATTAACAATATTGTTGGGTGAGTTAAGGGAACCACTGTGGTGGCATGTAGTAGTTTAGACAGTTTAGTGTCCTTTTTCCTTTGTAGAGAAGCAAAGTGTGTGTTGTAAATGACTTGTCTAATTTTTGTAAAGTCCAGCCACAGGGAAGTTTGTGTGGAGGGTTGTTGTTTTTTTATGAGAGTATCCAGTTTTGAGAGCTCATTCGTAATCTTTGCCTGTTTGCTGTACAGGATGTTGATCAGGTGGTTCAGCAGTTTCTTTGAGAGTGTGTGACACAATCTCTTAGCATAGTCTGTGTGATATGTAGATTGTAATGGATTTTTTACCTTCAGTCCTTTTTGGTATGATGTCCATCTGTTTGCATTTGGAAAGGAAGATGATGTCTCTCTGTATCTTTCTTCTTGTCAATTCTGATCTCATTTACACTGGTTTTATACCAGTGTAACTCTCTTGACTTAAATAGACTCCAGACTTACACCAGTGTGAAGGAGAATAAGATCTCTAGTTATTACTCAAGAGGAGGTTTCTTGCTATCTCACCATCAATTGGTGTCCTAGTGAATGTTCTGTTTTCCCCTTCTGTGTCATGGATGTGAGCCTGGTCCATCTTCATAGGAACTGAAAGTCATCAACAAAATGGCTATGATTTAGCCTATCTGAAATGAGCTTCAGTGAAATGTGGTTTCAGTCCATATCTCAATGGAGGAGCATCCACATAACAACTCAGCAATGAGGCTGAAGACTGAATGGGCCACGGGGAGTGAATGACATTGCCTGTGCTGCTGTTGCCTGCTCTGTACCTGTTTAGGGGTGTTGAGGGTTTCAGTCTCCAGTGCTGTCGGCCCGACGCCTTTCAACAGTTTGCCAATTAACTTAAAAGAAAAGCACAGGCTAGCAAGAAATTGCTGTGTGCAAGTGTCTGTGTATTAGATGTTTCTATGAGTGTCAAGAACCCACAACAGGAGGAGGAGCAACTTCAGATAATTATGCAGAAAATGATCTTTGGGGGGAGAGGGTATGGCAAACTTGCATTTTATTGAGGAAGGAAAAATTGCTGTTACGAGGGGAAGTCAGTGAGCGTATTAACCCTGGCGTTCCACATCGCGCAGACTGTCTTATATTGCCCCTGTTGCCATTGTATCTGAGTGACTTTTACATATAAAAACAGAAATAAAAATAACAAGTGTTCACGCTCTCGCTCTGTTTTTCCTTCCCCACCTGTAGGAGACGCGGAAGCAGCCTGATTGGTTTATAGAACATTTTTTACGTTCTCATTTATTTGGGGGGGGGGATTGCTGTGATTCTATAAAAGTAAGTTCCACAGTTGAACTCCAGGTCTTGCGATTACTTCATCGCCCATGCTCATCCGCCTCCCCCATGGGTCTGCAGTTTCATTGCCCCAGTGGGACGTAGCCACCACAGGAGGTCATGGAGGGGGATGCCAATCTCTCAGGTGGCTGGGTCCAATCTCAGTGAGGGTTTTGAATAATAGGACAAGCAACCTGTGTTGCTATGACAACAAAATGCTACGTTTTGCACCAGACGGGAATTGTTTAAACAACGGTGCCATGTGCAGCCATTTCTCCCCCCTGCTCCTCTTTCCATATGCATTTACCCACAGGGCTGCCCAGTGAAACTGTACCATTGTTGGGTATTTATATTTTAAAGCGATTATATGAGACAAATAAACGTAGCCAGCTGGGACAACTCTGCTCCGAGTGTGGTATTGGAGGAAAACATTACTACGCTGCCTTTAAAAGAAAGAAAGGGAAGAAAGGAGAGCCTAGTGCATGTCATTAAGGAGGAACAGATGCAGAGCCATAGCAGCCAGCCAGCTGGGTCGGGTCATATCAGATATTGTGGTTTTCTTGTAGTCTGATCCCCTTTTCAACTCTCTCTCTTTCAGCAATGAAATTGTAAAGACTGACTTGAAGAAGCTTCCAGCCCTTCCAACGCAAGCCCTGAAGGAGCACCCCTCCCTTGCTTACTGGTAACCTATCAATACATGTAATTGTCTCATCCACTGTGAGGCAGCCTGGGTAGCTACCAGCGAGCAGATCTGAAATCCAGGACCTTCTGGATTCTAGTCCTGGCTCTGCCATTGACTTACAGTGTGATCTTGGGCAAGTCACTTTAACCGCTCTGTTCCTCAGTTTCCCCATCTGCCAGATAGGTACAATACTACTCCCCAGCCTGAAAGAGAGGTTTGAGCCCCAAATGCTGTTTGCCTTACTCATGCAGGTCGGTCCCACTGAAGTCAGTAGGCCTGATTCTCCACGTGTTACCTTATGCAGCTACTTGCACCTGTGCAACATGGATGTAGAGTGCTCCCAGTTTGGTACGGTAGCATCTTATATCCACCTTACACTCTTTTTGCACAGGTGTAAATGGCTACCCAGGGTGTAAAGCAATGGAGAGTTGGGGCCCTATGGGACTGCTGGTGTGGGGAAGATGAGCAGGATTGAGCCCATAAGCAAGGAGGAATTGTTGGGCCTGATTCTGCAAATCCTGTCTGCATGGAATAACCAACACCAAAGGGTCTGATTCTCGTCCTGTATAGGCAGGGGCTGTCCATTTGTGGGAGGCTACATTCAGACCCAGCGCCCGTACAGCGCTCAGAACATATTCAGCATTATGTAGGTGCTAAGTGCTGCATTACGTTTTCCTCCTCCTATGTTATTGCATTGAAAACAAAATCTGTTGGTGTGTCAGAGTAGACGCAGCACCCCATTTACCGCTCGACCCCCCCCCACCAACATAGCTTATTTGTCTGCCTCTCCCAGCCTTTTCAGCACTGCAGATAGGAATAAGTCAGAGGAAAGGTCATTTGAGCAGGGGGCAAGGGATTGATTTGCTTTTCTGCTTGTGATTCTTTCATGTTTGTCTTTAAAGAATTGGGCTCCTCAAGCCTGGCAGTGGGAGGATAGTTCTCTTATCTGCTACTCCTTTAGTTTCTGCAGCCTGGTAATTTGATGATGGCAGAGAATATGGATTTTGTTTTCTGATTTGTGATCCCCCTACCCCACCCCCTGGAGATCCTAGCCATTTCTCTTTGCGGGGCTACATCACCAGAATTAGCTGTAACTGATGCACAGCAGAACAAGAGCTAATCTGCAAAGCTGCTAAACATTTTCTGAGTTCATCGGAAGAGGTTTGAAGAGTCCCAGACTCTGATTCAGAATCCTAGGTTGGGGCACAGGCAGATCACCAGTATTTCTGTCTCTGACCCAGCACACTGAACCTGCTTGAAAACCTGAAAAATGTAGCCGAAGATGCCCACCACCCACTACTTCTTTCATGGGCTGGCTGGGCTCATGTGCGAAGTGTGCGGGAGGGAACAGCTGAGGAGCCTACTGTTTCCTTTGGCCAAGAGTTTGGTCTCTTTAGGGTGAGACTTGACCTATCCTCCAATACACCCACACATTCCGCCTCTTGCTGGGGTCTCTTTCCTTTTCCTGAGGAAACTGGACAGCTTATTCACCACTCAGAATCCATGGCCCATCCTTGCCAAGCCTGATCATCGTTGTCCCTCAATCCACCAGCACAGAGCCCTGGGTCTCAGCTTCCCCCAGTCCATTGGATTTTGGTCCAGCCATGGATTTTGCTTTTTCCCATGTACACAGTGTGTGTGCAGCCAGCTGCTGAGCTCTCAACACACACCCCTGGATCTGGCCAAACTCCTGGCTCAGTGCAAGAGACTTTAACAACAAAGGCCTGGTAACCTATTTCCTCCTATGCACACGCCCTTGGTCTGGAACTTGGATTGAGTCACGTTGGTCAAGCCAGAGAATCTGTTTACAAAACTGTGATTTACAGCAATTGGGAAAAGACAAATCCTTCCTCATAGTTGTATGTAAGTTAATGGGAGTCCTCACACAAGTAAGGGAAAGACATAGGAATAAGGGATGCAGGAACAGGCTCCAGGTTAAAAAGTTCATTTTTTTCCATAGGGTAATAAAACAAGTGACTTTAGCCATTAGAATCCCTTGTGATCCTGGTTTCACTTCACTGACCACGTTCTTACACAGCTTTATCCCACATACAGTTCATTCTTTTTTACTGACAGTTTTTCTTCCTCCAAATGTTCACCCACATACTGTAACCTCTGACAGGAATCAGGCCTACAGTCACTTCTCTGAAATATTGGTCAAACGGCAGATGATCTAAAAGGAAAGAATTTTTAATTCCAATTTACGTTTCGACATTTCTGCTGCTCCCTGACTTTTGGTGTCTTTCTGAGATTTTATGGTGAGAGCAGATTTCACACTTCCCTTTGCCATTTGCAATCAGTTTCACGCTCGCGTTCTCTGGCATTAGCACAGAGCTGTGCTGTGTGCATTTCCAGCACTACAAGGGAATGTTTAAAATGCTCTTTCAATTGCTTTTGTTGACTTATTTTTAATGTCCTAAAAACGAACTAAAATGATTATAAAGTTGTAACCGCATTGGTAAGACTCAAACGAGATATGTTGGTTGTGTGCGTATATTCACCATTTTTATATGACCACTTCTAGCTTCACCCATATATAATAATGCAGCTACGTGTCAATTCAGTATGATTAGAAACTAAAAGTTTGGCACTTTTATATAGCTGCCACTGCTTTAGTAGTTGTGTGCATGTACGTTCTTCCTATGGACCGAACCGTGAGAAGTGCCGATCACCTTGGGTATGTTTGCACTGTATTGGGAGGTGTGAGTCCCAGCACACGTAGACGGAGTTGCAGTAAGTCAACTTGAGCTTGCGCACTGAAAATAGCAGTGTGGATGTTGTGGCATTGGCTGAGGCTGGGGCTAACCACCCGAGCTCAGACCCAGGGAGTCAGGTGGGCTTGGGTGGGTAGCCCGAGCCATCACCTCTGCTTCAGCATCCATATTGCGATTTGAGCTAGAACGAGTTTGTCTGCCCGCACTGGGTATCACACCTCCCAGCTGTAGTGCCAGCAACCCCCCTACAGCTTTCATTGAATTTAAGTTGGAATATGTATAGAGACACAAGTGTGAGAAGTGCTGAACATTTAAGTGTAGGCAGGGCTGAATTAAGTCAGTCTGGGATCTTAGGCACAACCTACACAGACTTTCATGGCATTGTCCCCATGCTCTTGCCCAGCCCCCACACCAGGTCCCCACCCCTCCTCGGGGTGGTAGCAGACTTCAGAGATAAAGATGAATGGGGCAATTCATATCTCTTGGAGCTATTGTTTCAGGCTCTCTGCAGACTCAGGCAGGCATCAGTTATGGGTCACATTTGCAAGCTTTTCTTTGCATCCATGAGGGCTAGAGAGAGGATTTTTTAAAATGAATGTGGAGATTCTGGTCTCACCATGCAACCACAAAAGCTGGAGCCCTAAACATGGGTTCATAGTTCCTCCACCTGAATCCAGCCCAGAATGCAGGTATTCAGCAGGATATAGAGTTTAAATCTATAAAGTACTGATGGCAATGGAAGAACTATGGGCCAGATTTTCAGTAAGGCACCAGAAAGAGGCGATCAGCTATTAAGAACAGCTCAGCATGTTGGGAGCTGAATACTTTTGAAAGTCTGGCCCTGATTTTGGGAGCTTAGCACTTGGAAATCTGGCCCCGAGCTATTTTGGAATTCTGGCCCTATGCTTGCTTACGAGTTGCCTACTTTCTATTTCTATAAACTGCGGGCGCCGAGGGAATTCTTGATTTTCACGCTTATAAGATCTTTACAAGGGTTCTTTCCTGCAGGATATCATTTACATAAATGGTTCTTCTGTAGCATTCACAGGGGATGTTTACTCGCTGACAAGCTGACTTCAGCTTTGTGTCATTTCATCAATACCAAAGCATTAGTCACTTTGTTAAGAGGCCTCTGTCATTGTCATGTGCTATGTATGAGTTTATATGTCACTAACGTGGTGACAATCTGGAGTCAGTGCTGTAACCATGATACCAGCAGGTGGTCCCAGCCAATGCCTCAGCACTTGTATAGCTGTCAGAAATAGTTAGCTAAAAGATGAGCAGCTGAAAGGATAGATGAGAATTTGTGTTAACTCTGCTAAGGCTTGTCCTGTTGAGTGAATTACTTTGTTTGTTTTCACTGGCACGTGTTGAGGTGACCCCCTTGTAGCAAAACTGGAGACAGAAATTAGCCTCTGTGTCTGATGATATCTTGCATATGGCAGTGGCAATGGAAAAAAAGACCACAAAAATACGTTACATGAAAGAAGGGTCTGTAAGGCAGTATGCTTTCATGGCGTCAGTGTAATCCAGGTTTTATTATCTGGTGCAAAAGAGAGAGAACTGAAGGAAGGAGGAATAATACTCTTATATGTCACATTTTATCTGTAGATTGCCAAGCATTTTACAATGGGCTCATTTTACTGATGGGGAAACTGAGGCACGAGGCGATGACATGGCTTGGCAGAGTTCACCCAGCAGGCTGAGTCAGAGCCAGGAATAGAATGCGGGTCTTCTGACTCCTACTCTAGTGCCCCAGCCAGGGACCATGCTGCCTTTTGAGGAGGCTCTCTAAAGACAGGGCTTTGCTTTTCAGGAAAATGTGCCATTGATTAGCTTCCACGCCCAAGAGGAAATGATATAAGAAACATTCCGTTATTTTATGTATTTTAATAATTTGTAACAAAAGCAAACAAAACTCAGAGGCATTGCACAGGGCAATGCACAGATAGAAGAATATGTCCAGCCATGGGAGTGAAGTGAATGAAGTTAACATCAGGGATGGATTTGAACGACAAAGAACAAAAACCAAAGGAAAGCAGCATGCAGCGGGCTGGTTCTGCTCTCATGCGACACACTGGGGTAACTCCATTGATTTCTGTTTAGTTACTCCTGATCTATCTGAAGCAGAGGCAAATCAGGCCTGTAAGTAATACTGGGCTTACAAGGACATTTCAAAGGACTCTAAGTCCTCTTTGTTCTTTATCAGTGGGAATGATGTAGCCTGGAGACAATCCAGCATTTGTGTAGTCGTGTAACTCAATGATTGTTCCAGACATTAATCTTGTCTGTGACTGTTACACGGTAAGGGCCAGGCTCTGCCTTCAGATGACACGCATGATTTCAGTGGGAGACACCTGCACGAATGCAAGGCCAGAATTTGGCTCTAAGGCTATTGAATCTAAGGCAATCACTTTCTGTATGTGACATTTACTCTGCGACAGTTGTCAGGAGAGCGAAAACACTCCTTTCCCTGCCCAAACAGCAGCAGTCTTTGCAGTAAGTAGTATGCTAGGCGACCTCACTGCCTTGCACATTGCGTATGTCAACACTACAGTAAAAAAAAAAACCACAGTACCAAGTCTCAGGGCCCAGGTCTGCTGACTTGGGCTAGCGGCGGCTGGGGTCATGGGGCTAAAAGTAGCAGTGTAGAGCTTTGGGACTGGGCTGGAGCCAAGGCTCTGAGACCCACCCCCCTTGTGCCCATTGGCTGACTGACGTTTACAGGCTTTTTTTACCTGTTATTTTGGCAGGATTAGTGGAGGAGTCACTCCTAAGGCTATGTCTACACAGCGTGCCTTACAATGGCGCACCGCTCTTTATCGCCGGGAGAGAGCTTTCCCAGCGACAAAATAAGACCACCCCCAGCGAGGGATGATAGCTTCGTCAACGGGAGCGTGGCTCCTGCCAACAGAGTCCACACTGGTGCTTTTCATCACTAAAACTTTTGTTGCTCGGGGGGTGTTTTTTTCACACCCCTGAGCGATAAATTTAGCAATGAAAGTGCCAGTGTAGACACAGCCTAAGGGAATAAATGAGGAAAGTAAGTTACTTGCACACAGACCAATGGCAGGGATGTTAAAGAGACTTGAAAACCCTTCTCCTTAGAAATGATCCTATCCTTTGTCTGTTTGTTTGTGTTTGTTTTTCCACTTTCCCTTTGTATTATTTTTTTAAAATGTTCTATTATGGCATAGTGCCAGGAACATGTTCCCATATTACATCAGCCATCCGGATTCCTGGTTCGGGAGCCTGCCTAAGGATTCTGGCTTGCTGGCTGGGGGAGCCCTCCTCGGGTGACCAAATTGGGGATGTTTTGCATGAAAACAGGAGCTTCACCTCCTTCGTTCAAGCTTCTGATTCCCCACTTGTTTAAGATGTCACAGTGATCTACCCTCTGCGTGGCAGCTAATTGTGATGTCACAGACAGCGGGTTATGATTTCAGCGGAGCTCTACATAGCAGTGGTAGGTGAGCGCCTTTGCAACAAAGATCCCGTCTCCGTGCACATGGTTCTGGCACAATAATAAACACATGGGGAAAGAAATACAGAGAAGACGACACTGTTATGTAAGCAGAACTGTTGCTAAGTGAAATATTTTGCAAAGGTTTTCACAGAGCCTCCAGGACCGGGGTCTCTAAGCATTTGGGGTGAGATCATCACCCACCCCACCCCACCCTGGCCAGTTACACCATGTAAAAGGACAGGAGAAGCATAAAGGGGCCTCAGAAGATTCAGTTCCTGCTGGGGGTAGGATTCCCTCAGGGCAGGCACTGTGGGGTTGCCACCCATCCAGGATTTACTCAGACAGTCCGGTTTTTGGTTTCTGTGTCCGGGTGCCATTTAGGGTTGCCACGTGCCAGGTTTTCGACCAGAAAGTCCATTCAAAAAGGGGACCTAGCAACCCTAAATGACAACCAAACCAAAAGTCCCATTACTGCAGGGAAGGGGGAGGCACTGGGTCATTAACCTAAGCCAGCCCCAGCTCAGCTGAGGTTGCCTCCAACCTGCAGCAAGCAATGTGGGGGAGTGAGGGAGAGGCGTGAGCAATGGAGGCGAGGTTTGAGAGGGAGAAGGCAGAGCAGGGGCGGGGCCTTCGGGGGAGAGGCAGAGAAGGCGGGCCTTGGGGGGAAGAGGTGGGGCTTCTGGGAAGAGATGGGGCCTCAGGGACAGGGCCTTGAAGGTCTGGTTACCAGTCATTAGAAAGATGGCAACCCTGCTCATGGGTGCACAGGCATAAGGCTGCATCCTTATGAGTTTATTGCAAGCTCTAGATAGGGGGTGTGCTAGGGACAGGGCCGCAGCATGCAGCTCTGCAGAATTCCCAGACAGCACTGTGACCTGTAGGGAGGCTGCCATAACTTAGACAGGCCCCCAGGGCTGGCTGAATTATTCCAGGGGCTTATGTAGCCCCCAGAGCAACCCAGGAATGGGAGGGCACAAAGTTGCCTGAAAGACACATTAGCCTCCTCCTGGGCTATGAGTTCTGGGCTGTGCCTCTGAGGGTATGTCTACATTGCAATTAAAACCCCACATCTGGCCTGTGCTAGCTGACTCTGGCTTGCAGGGCTGTTTCATTGTGGTATAGGCCAGGGGTAGGCAACCTATGGCACACATGCCGATTTTCAGTGGCACTCACACTGCCCGGGTACTGGCCATCAGTCTGGGGGGCTCTGCATTTTAAATGAAGCTTCTTAAACATTTTAAAAACCTTTTTTCCTTTACATACAACAATAGTTTGTATTATAGACTTATAGGAAGTCTAACTTCTAAAAACATTAAAATATATTACTGGCACGCAAAACCTTAAATCAGAGTGAATAAATGAAGACTCGGCACACCACATCTGAAAGGTTGCTGACCCCTAGTATAGAGATTCAGGCTCGGGCTGGAGCTTGGGCTCTAGGACCCTGTGAGGTGAATCTTCAGCCCTGCTAGCTGAAGTCAGGCAGGAGCCAGTTATGTGTGTCCAACAGCAGTGTAGACATACCAGAAGCACAGCAGAGAATCTTCATCCTCAGTGAAAAGGCACAAAGGCCAGGAGATTCTAATTTACACCTAAGGATCTGATTCTCCTCTTAGACCAGTTTACACTGGTGAAACTGGTTTGACTTCTTTGGCGTTGCTCCTGATTTACAGTGATGCAGGTGAGAGAATCAGGCTGGCCCACTGAAGCTAGATCAATATAAAACTAGTTTGAGAGGCTAATCGGGCTGCTCTGTTACATGGGTGTAAATCAGGAGTGACTTCATTGAAATCAAAGGAGACCCATATCACTGAGATCCAAATGTGGTCTATAATTTGCCCTTTTGTGCCCTTGAGAGTACTGCTCATACTCATAATATAGCTCACATCACCCTGGTTCTATGACCTGCGATCCATATCCACTTCATTAGCGAGGGACAATGCAGGCAGTTAAGGATGGAGTTACAAGTCTGGCTTACTCTGTAGCTCTGTGGATGCTAAGAAATTGGCTCTGGGTAATAACAAGCCGCAAGCCTGCTCTTTATAGCGAAGCTGATTCCCATACATGGTTTTGTGCTCTGTGTGGTAGCAGTGAGGACTGAGGAGTGCTCTTGAAGGCTCAGGACCCAGCCTGCTGTGAGTGCCAGCTGGCCAAGAGGTGCCTTCAGGCCTGCAAGGCGGGACACAGGGCCGCAGTTTGTCTAGAGACAAAACTTGCATTGTCATAAACAAAACAAAACTCAAAGAGGAGGAGACTGAGGCACAGAGAAGAAAGTCTGTGGGAGTAGATCCCATTTCCCTTAACAAAACTAGCACCGTCCAGAAACCTTTCTCTTTGCAATCCCATCTTGTATTCTGTATTGGCTTCCATTTCTCTGGGGCTGAATACAGTCCCATTCTGAGTAGTCTGTTACACACCCTCTTCGTTTCCCAGGCTGGTAGCCGTAGGTAACAGAAATGCCTGGTCACCTATTGAAATCTTCTTTGATTATTGAGCAGAGATAAAAAATAACAAGATTCTATGTCTCCCTTTGCAGCGAGGACAGAGTCATCGAGCATTACAAGAAACTGAGTGGTCAGACAAGAGGCCAAGCAATTGTAAAGTAAGTTGGGAAGGGCAACGCTGGGCAGCAACCTTTGTTTGCTAGGATATACCTCTACCTCGATATAACTCTGTCCTTGGGAGCCAAAACATCTTACCGTGTTATAGGTGAAACCGTGTTATATCGAACTTGCTTTGATCCACTGGAGTGCGCAGCGCGCCCGCAGCGCCCCCCCTCCCCCAGAGCAGTGCTTTACCGCGTTACATCCGAATTCATGTTATATCGGGTCGCGTTATACTGAAGTAGAGGTGTGTATTCTACAGTGACTGTAAATTCTGCGCATAACTGTGTCTCCCGTCTCCTGTCTAGTAACTTCTTTTTTTTAAGCAGATGCTTTTTCAGGAGAACCCCACTCCTCATCCATGTTATTCTTCTTCTGTTTCATTCTGCAGTTACATGAGCATTGTAGAATCCCTCCCAACGTATGGAGTCCATTATTATGCAGTAAAGGTATGTGCCACCGACAAAGGGCTTTTACTGAATTAAATTGATGATGGTGACAAAAATTCTGGCCTCTGTTTACCCTGCACTTTCCTGAAAGTACTGTTTCACTTCCTTTGTTAAGATAAACTTTGTTTCAACTATTCAGTGACTGTTTGGTAAATACAATTCAGTAGAGGAAAATCCTGTTCTTCAAGATAAAATTCCAGCATCCCCTCCACGAGGGCTGGAGCAATTGACTCCAGCTTGCAGTCTTCTGATTGGATTTCATGCTGGGATTCTCTCATTAAATCCCTCCTCCGGGCTCCGTTTGTTTAACAATCCGCCACCACGGTGGACTCATGATCTCGCCTCTACCACTTCCAGGCCTGCCCAGCAGTGGAGGTTTTTACAAGTGATAGCAATAAACATAAAAAAGGAAGCTAGGTTTGCTCTCCCTGGAGCATTTCCCCCTCTTCATCACCCACAGAGTTTTGATGGCTCGCATCATTATCTGAACTGATCTGCATGGTTTTAGGTACAAGAACGTTACTTTCTTGTACATCTGCAGAGTGTCTTGCACACATGTGATACAATAGAAACAATTTGACAGTAAATACCCTAAATATGATCTCCCTGGCCCGCCTCACCCCCAATGCCCTGTATTCAGAGAAAGGCAGCCACAACTCAGATAGTAGGACTCTGTTGGCTACCTTTTGCTGACCTGAAATGGTTGCCCATCTCTTGTCATAGGGTAGGGTCCCCCAGCCTTCCTGCGCGCCCAGCTTCCATTGAATTCAGTGGGTGGAAGTTGCAGGGAATTATTTGGGTTTTGGTGCCCAAACCCTCAAACACTTGCTGCTGTGCTTACTACTGAGGGTTGTTCCAGTGAACTCCTCGATTGGTGAGTGTGTGTCAGTTGTCAGCTAGGAAGTATTACACTGGGTGGCCTTTGGATCGGATCCTAAGGGTATGGCTACACTGCAGCTAGGAGGCATGATTCCCAGCAAGGGTAAACAGATTAGATGCTGCGGCAGTGGCGGTAGCTCTGCCCAGCTGCCCAAGCCCGCCTGACCCTCTAAGTCCAAGCTCAGAGTCACGGCTGCCCTGTGCCACAACATCCACATTGCCATTTTTAGCATGTCACATGTGCTGAGCTAGTGGGAATCTGTCTCCCCATGCTGGGACTCATACCTGCCAGCTGCAGCGCAGACATACCCAATCCAACAAACACTTACTAGCCCAGAGAAGTTCAGTGGGACAGCTCACAGCCAACGGGCTTTGGATCACACCCTTCATGAGCAACATAGATGTTGCTGCTTAGCATAGTCATTTTCCACCTTGACGCATCAGTTGTTTTTTGTTGTTGCTATTTTTCCCCCCTGCCCTTCACCAGCATTTTGGCAAATTGGAATTGTTTCACTGAGGGTTGCAGTTCACTAAATCTAAACAGAGCTTGTATCAAGTATCACTCATTACTCCATAAAATAGTTTTCTGGCACACTCAGATGGAAAGCATTTGAGACCAAGTCTGTCAGACCTTATCGCTTGGTAGCCATCAGATCCCATTAGCGCTGCATTTTATCGACTGATGTCAGGGTTCCCACGCATAATCCAAGTCAGCTGGGTTATTGGGTTTCACCTCCTCCAATCTCCAAGGCCAGATAGAGCAGTGTTCAGACTGAGACATTTGCAGGAAGAGGGGCAGTGGATAGGATGAACCATTATAAGGGGGAGCCAAGGAGATCCTTCCTTGGGGATGTTTTTAGTAATTTGATGCAATTTGGTGCATTTCATAAGCTATTATATGCCTGACATAAGAGTGCCAGGAATCTTCTCCATGTTCATGGGATCTTTGTGATCCAGGGATCCTCTGGCATGGTGCGGGATGATCCCTCTTACAGAGAAATCCTTCCCTTGAATATTGGGCCAGGGAGCAGGGGCGCCTGAACAGAGGGGACCAAGGGGTCCTAGCCCCACCACTTTTTACCGGCTGTAAGGGCAAGCAATGGGAGAGAGGGGGCAGAGAGGAGCGAGAAGGGGTGGTTTCTTGGGGGGAAGAGGCAAGTTGGGGCAGGGTCTTGGGGGGAAGAAGTAGCATGTGGGTGGGGCCTTGGGGAAAGGGGCAGCATTGGGGCAGGACCTTAGGGGAAGGGGCAGTGCAAGGGTGGGGGTCTGGGGAGAAGGGACAACCTGGAGGCGGGGCCTCTGAGGAAGGTGCAATGCGGGGGTGAGGCCAGGGTTTGGGCACCGGTGGCCCCCCGCACTTTGAGGTAGCTTCTGCCACTTCTGCCAGGGAGTGTCTGGAATGTCCCCCTCCCATACAATGTCATTCCCTCTATTTTATTTCCCAGGACAAGCAGGGAATTCCCTGGTGGTTAGGACTTAGTTACAAGGGCATTTTTCAGTACGACTACCACGACAAAGTGAAACCAAGAAAGGTAAGTGTATTCTCTTCCGGGCTGCTCAGAGATGTGCTCACCTCTCGCGTTACAGATTGAGTGGCAACATAAAAGGCGCTGAACATTGGCACTGAGTCATATCACTGATGGTGGGGGCGGATGTAAGGAGTTTCTTTCAACACTGCCTGAGTGTCTACAGAAAGTTGGCATGCAAAACTCACCCCTACTTTATTGAAGGGCTGTAATGTTGGGGAAAATTGAGCACTGTTAAATACTGCAGCTTAAGCTATTGTATTCATCTTAACTTGGCCCAGTTCCTCAAAAGACATAAATGGCCTGATCCTGCAAGATACTGAGCACCTTCAACCCCATTGGTTTCACGTAGAGTTGAGGATGCTCGGTAGTTCACAGGCATCATCCCTAAGGACCTGATCCGGTGGCGCTTTGGCTCAGGCCATAAATGATCAGAGAAGTAAAGAGAGCTGGAGATATATAAATGAGGGTGAGAGTGGAAGGGGTTGATGGAATTTGGGGTTTTGTTTCTCCCCCTCAGGACAAAAAGAATCCTGTTTCAAGGTGCAAAATGGCAAATTTAAGGGGGCCAGATTAACTTTGATGAATGGATATTTTAATGGTTAAGGGCCCATATCAATCAAACAATGGTAAAAATGCTTCATCACACACCTGAAGAAAGGTAAGGAAAGCATTCCCACTTGCGCTTTAACTTGTTTGAGAACTCTGCTGTGAAAACCCCCACAAGTTACGGCATTACCTGCAAGCAGCTTTATTCTAAAGCACAAGCTCGGCCTACATTTTCAAAAGTGACAAGCCAAGCTGGACACTTCCTCTTTGGGTGCCCAACTTGAGACACCTTAGAGGAGACTGGTTTGGAGGGAAGAGGTGCTCCGTGCTTGCTGAAAATCAGGCCCGAGTGAAGTGTCTCAAATTGGACACCCAAAGCTGGGGGCAGCCAAAATGACTAGTCACATTGATAATTTAGGCAAAGAAATTTTAATAAAATCAGCTTAAACATCCTGTAACTTCTTCGGAAGGAATGTTTGGGTCACCTGACCGCATTATCCGATATAGAGTCCCATTTTCTGGTGTTATGCCCCAGCCGTTATTCCTTAGCAGTGCAACTTGCTCCGCAGACTGGCCCGCAACATCAGCTAACAGCAATATTCATCCTACCTGGGAAACCAGTGAGGTATCAGAAAGCAGCAGATTCTAGCCTGGCTTCCAGGGGGCAATGCACAGCTCAGCTCCCAGAACACTGAATAGCACATTAGCAGATGTAAATGCTTCCACTAAATTAAGAGCTCTGCATTTCTTATTGCATTGTTTCTGTGCCAAATGGCTCTTTCTCAGTCACCCATTTGTCCATGCAGCCTGCTTCAGCAGAATCAACCTTCCTCTTCTTTGTGCAAATTAGTTGGTAGCTGGTGATCACATGTAGTTCTTTAGTTATGATAAACTGAAATGTTGTCCACAGTGGAAAATAGAACTCATGCTGCGGAGATCAAAATATATATTGGTTAACCAAGGCCTCGTCTCTGTTGGGGGCTTTCACACAGGGAGTGACAATGCCACCAAAAGCAGCAAAGAATCCTGTGGCACCTTATAGACTAACAGACGTTTTGGAGCATGAGCTTTCGTGGGTGAATACCCACTTCCTCAGATGCATGTAGTGGAAATTTCCAGGGGCAGGTATATATATGCTATGTCACCAAAGATGCACCTATGAACTCCAAGTGCAGATGCATTGCACTGGGGTAAATCGTTACTTGCAGGGTAACTCACATTCATGCAAGTGATGGTTTGCAGTGCGTCTACACTAGGGAGGTTGCACTCACATGGCTGCACTGGTGCCAAAACCCCAATAGAGAGATGTCCTTAGAATCTGCTTCCAAAAGTCAGGGTCAGCCGCAGAAACTGCTCCTCCAGGGCTCCTCCCTGCCGCAGCCTCCTTCCTATGATAGGATTGAAGCAGAAGCAAGGATGATAGGGAGAATCAGCCTGAGGAATCCAAGAGAAAGGAGACTAGATCCTGTGCCTCTATTTGAGGCAACAGCGCTGTTCTCTTTGGGAGAGTCAGGCCTTCTCTCTCTCGTGTTTCGTCTTCCCTTCTCTCCCTGCTGCTGCTCTGAGCGGTCTTGTCTGCCTGCTCAGCCCCAAAGTAGGTTAGTGCTGGCCTCAGCCATGGCCCTCACCCTACTTGCCTCTTGTCCTCTCGTTCTTACTGCAGCAAGCTGGGTCACACGTATCTCCCAGCCTTTCCTCAGAGCAGCGGCAGTAAGCCAGGAAAACTTTGGCATTTGCTTTTGTCATAACTTTCCTACTCAGATCTGAACCTTAGAGTTCAGAACATGAGAAGCTAGCATGAAACCTCCAAACTTAATTACCAGCTTGGATCTGATATCGCTGCCACCAGCCAGAAGATTCCAGTGTCTGGCTCACTGTGGTCTCCCCAAAACCTTCCCTGGGGGACCCCAAGACTCAGATTCCTTGAGTCTCACAACAAAGGGGAATAAACCATTTCCCTTCCCCCTCCTCCCCTCCAGGTGTTCCCTCCCTGAGTTCCTGGAGAGATATACAGATTCAATCTCCGTGAATCTAAACAAAGGGATTCCACCCTTCCCCCCCTCTTCTCTATTTCTGTTAAGTATAGACTCAATTCCCTCGAGCCTTAACAAGGGGGGCGGAAAAAAAAACAACAGGTCTTCGAAAGCAAAACTTTATATAAAAAGAAAGAAAAAGACATAGAAATGGTCTCTGTATCAAGGTGACAATATACAGGGTCAATTGCTTAAAAGAAAAAATGAATAAACAGCCTTATTCAAAAAGAATACAATTTAAAACATTCCAGCAACTACACACATGTAAATACAAAAAAAAATATAAACCTATTGTCTTACTATCCTTGTACTTACAACTTGGAAACAGAAGATTAGAAAGCCTGGAGATAGAGAGATCACTCTCAGAGCCGAGAGAGAGAACAGACCAAGAACAAAGGACTCACACCCAAAACTTCCCTCCACCCAGATTTTAAAAAAGTCTTGTTTCCTGATTGGTCCTCTGGTCAGGTGTTTCAGGTCACTTTTTGTTAACCCTTTACAGGTAAAAGAACAATAACCCTTAGCTATCTGTTTATGACAGCTTTGCTTTTGCTGAGATTGTTGTTTTTTCTTTGGCAAATGGGCAGTTTTGTGTGTTGTGTGAAATCCATGATGACCATAACAGTAATACCGCCTGACTTAGAACCATGAGGGGGAAGTTCTGTGACTTAGTGGGAGTGATCACATATCTTGGGGTTTGGAATGGGCAGCCTAGATGATTCCTCAGTGGAGTCTGTCAGACATCACCCAGGATTAGGGTGACCAGAGAGCAAGTGTGAAAAATCGGGGGGGTAATAGGCACCTATATAAGACAAAGACCCAAATATTGAGACAGTCCCTATAAAATCGGGACATCTGGTCACCCTACCCAGAGCGTAACCCGGTGTAAAGCCTGTCTGAACCAGTGCTGCTGAGTTGCAAAGTGCTTGCAAACCCCATCCACTGGGGGGAATGCAAACAGCTATTGTTGCCCCTAATATGAGCAGCGTGGCAGAAGGAAGGCATGGTAGGTGGGCCAAGGATGCATTGTGGATCCCCAAATGCTATTTAAAGCTCTCTTTCCCTGGCACAGTAAAAAGTCCAAGCCAGAAAACTTCTCTGGTTAGAGCAACCCCTATTGATTCAATGTGGCACAATTTTTGTTCTGCCTAGTTAGGTTTTTACGTTGCACCCATCACCATGGCATCTGGGAGTCTCTTGTGGTATCTGATTCACTTCTCCGTGCCAGCAGAAGTTGACTCAAGCTTTCCAAGTGAAGGAGGAGTGGGGGAAACACTTTGTAGAACTTTTTGCAGAGAAGCTGTAAATGTTAAGCAAAGTATGTAGGAAGGGAAGGCTGCATCTTATGGCTTTTTTGATCTTATTCAGTTTCTCTGTGATACCAAGACCAAGAACAAATTGAAAAATTACAATGGAAAAAAAAATCTCTCTGGAGAATGCACAGGCAGAAAATTGTGGCGAGGAACCAGCTGAAACCAAGAAATGTCTATTAAATGCATATAAAAACCTCGCTTGTCTTATAAGAGAGATTGTAATGTTTTCCTATTATGTCATCCGAGATAGTTTTCCATGCTTATTGTGTGCGCAAGTAGAACTGTAATCCACACTGGCTAGCTGAGCCTATCTCACGAGAGTCCATTAGCATTCAGTCAAAACCAACTTTTTAGTGAATGGCCGGAGTAAGTCGGCGATATGTCTGTGGAATCCTAACTAGGTTTGTCAGCAGGTCTGATGAGGTCAGAGAGGCGAAGTTATGCAGAGGATGATCTCATATGCACCATTTTAAATCTGGAGTGACTCCATTGACATCACTGGGGTTGCAACAGAGCTCAGTCTCTGGCCCAGAGTATCAGATGGATTGTGGGGGTGCAGGGATATTAAATAGGAACACAGCTCTTAGTGCACTGTGGAGCTGTATACGACTTTGTGGCTATGCTTTTAAACCCCTCCTGCTTATGCTTTGAATCACTGGAAATGCCAAAGTGCAGTTAAACTAGCATTCACTCTGAATCTCCTTCCTCCCACCCCGCTCTGTTTTTCTGACTTACATTTGGAGTAAGTAGTTGGCCTGGAGGGTTGGCAATGGGCTGTGCTTCATTTGTAATGAAAGAAGTGCTGGGGCTCAAGCCATGTTTTTACTTTCATAACTGACGTGGCAAGCCCAGAGGTGCCGGGGCTATGAGCTGCCAAGCCCAGAGGTGCCGGGGCTATCAGCTGCCAAGCCCAGAGGTGTCGGGGCTCAGCCCTGGCAAGCCCTGGTACAAATTAAGCACCGGCAGTGCCCAGGAGCTCCAGAACAAGTATGGGTGAGTGGTAGGGGGAGGGGACCTAGAGGAGCGAGCCAGGGGTGGGGCCTCAGGGGAAGAGGGGGTACGTGGGCAGGGTCTTTGGAGAAGGGGTGGTGCGAGGGAGGAGCCTTGGGGAGAAGGGGCAGTGCAAGGGCGGGGCTTCGGGGGGAATGTGCGGCATAAAGGTGGGGGTTCAGAGAGAAGGGGTGGGGTGGGGACTTGAGGGTGCATGGCATGGGGCGGGGCCACAATTCGAGTGCCTGTGGTCCGCCCACTTTTAGGGCACTTCCACCACTCCTGGCAATGCCCCAGTTCCTGTGCTCTTCCCAATGACATGGTCAAATGCAGATCTGGTCTGCGAGGACTGAAAATCCTTACCTGATGACTGTTGAGTGATCTGCATGAACATCACAACCACCCTCACTGCTTTTACTCCTAATTGGTACCCTTGTCTGCATTTCCAGCAGAGGGAGCAAGGGCACAACAGACACAGAAAGTTCACGCCCTTGTCATACCTTAAGGCTGTTCTTTCAGCTCTGGACTAAGGCAGGGTGCTCTGGGGAAGCTTGCGTTTCCAAAACCAATGCTGTACCTGTTCTGTGTGTAAACAGAAGACTTCAGTCTCCAGTGTTGCACCCCGGTCCCTGCTGGTTCATTTCTTGTTACCCGTTTTAGCTTCTTTGGCCCCTCCCTCTTCTGAGCGGGTGGGTCTTTCATTGCTTTGATGGGCCCCGCCCAGCATCCCAGGATTTAAATAGGCTGGCACTTTTCCCTGGCATAGAATTTATGATAAAACTAGCAAAATATTTTGAGCCAGTTCTTCAGCTGGTATAAATTAGCCTAGCTGTGTTGGAGTCCGTGGCGCTACGGTGACTTATACCAGTTATTAGGAAGGGGTTCTTCGTTTTGTGCATTTTTCTGAAGTTGAATAGCCATTGGAATATGAAGAGCTTGGTAACCGCAGCGCCGCTTGGAAACTGTCCTGTCAGTGAGTGGCATTTGTTCAGTTTAGTCAGCTGTATCTCCAGTGTGTTCTAAGAGCTCCCAACAGCATTTGATCAAGCAGAAGTGGTGTAGCCTGTGGCTGTCTGATAATGAATAGTGCGTGCTTGAGTGACTGTAGTAACAACAGGCATGTCTCTGTTGTTCTGGTGAGATGCTCCCACTGTTTTAAGAGTCCAAAGGCGTCCTTCAATACATACATTTAAATAGTTTTAGCAAACAATTAACTCAAAAAAGCCTGGGGAGTGAATGATTAACAAAGTCAGCAAAGTGTTTCCATATGGCCCAATAACAGACACTGCTAGCTGGAAACAGAATGGCCTTGAAGGAATGACATGTATTTTGTATAGCTTTGCTCCAGCCAAACAGGAGATAGTGCTATTCTGGATTAGCTCGATAGTCTACTGGCAACAAAACACTGGATGTGTCCACTTCTTTTTCCAAAACCTTTCTTCAACCAGAGGGAGTGTAGTTGCAATACAGGCTTTGAAGGATGTTGAGGACAGAATAAAAGGTAGAGATGTGGAATATCGCAAAGAAAACTCCCCAAGCCCCAGCTGAGTTTGTAGTGGTACAAAGATTGTCTTTGGATATGTCTACATCTACAATTTTGCAGCGCTGGTTGTTACAGCTGTATTAGTACAGCTGTATAGGGCCAGCGCTGCAGAGTGGCCACACTTACAGCAACCAGCGCTGCAAGTGGTGTTAGATGTGGCCACACTGCAGCGCTGTTGGGCAGCTTCAAGGGGGGTTCGGGGAACGCGAGAGCAAACCGGGGAAGGAGACCAGCTTCGCCGCGGTTTGCTCTCGCGTTCTCCGAACCCCCCTGCAAACCGCAGGGAAGGAGACCTGCTTGCTCGGGGATTCGGGGAACGCGAGAGCAAACCGCAGGGAAGGAGACCTGCTTGCACGGGGGTTCGGGGAACGCGAGAGCAAACCGGGGAAGGAGACCAGCTTCGCCGCGGTTTGCTCTCGCGTTCCCCGAACCCCCCTGCAAACCGCAGGGAAGGAGACCTGCTTGCTCGGGGATTCGGAGAACGCGAGAGCAAACTGCAGGGAAGGAGACCTGCTTGCTCGGGGATTCGGGGAACGCGAGAGCAAACCGGGGAAGGAGGCCAGCTTCGCCGCGGTTTGCTCTCGCGTTCCCCGAACCCCCCTGCAAACCGCAGGGAAGGAGACCTGCTTGCTTGGGGATTCGGGGAACGCGAGAGCAAACCGCAGGGAAGGAGACCTGCTTGCTCGGGGGTTCGGGGAACGCGAGAGCAAACCGGGGAAGGAGACCAGCTTCGCCGCGGTTTGCTCTCGCGTTCCCCGAACCCCCCTGCAAACCGCAGGGAAGGAGACCTGCTTGCACGGGGGTTCGGGGAACGCGAGAGCAAACCGGGGAAGGAGACCTGCTTGATTACCAGAGGCTTCCTCAGGTATGCTGGGATACCTGCTTATTCCACGGAGGTCAAGAAAAGCGCTGGTAAGTGTCTACACTTGATTACCAGCGCTGGATCACCAGCGTGGATCCTCTACACCCGAGACAAAACGGGAGTTGTCATAACTTTAGTCCCAGATTTGGACCTTAGCGTCCAAAATATGGGGGCTAGCATGAAAACCTCCAAGCTTAGTCACCAGCTTGGACCTGGTACTTGCTGCCACCACCCAAAAAATTAGAGTGTTTTGGGGCACTCTGGTCCCCCTGAAAAACCTTCCCTGGGGACCCCAAGACCCAAATCCCTTGAGTCTCACAACAAAGGGAAATAATCCTTTTTCCCTTCCCCCCTCCAGGTGCTCCTGGAGAGATACACAGACACAAGCTCTGTGAAACTACACAGAGTGACTCCCCCTCTCTGTTCCCAATCCTGGAAACAAAAAGAACTTTCCTATTCCTCCAGAGGGAATGCAAAATCAGGCTAGCAAATCCAACACACACACAGATCTCCCCGATCTCTTCCTCCCACCAATTCCCTGGTGAGTACAGATTCAATTTCCCTGAAGTAAAGAAAAACTCCAACAGGTCTTAAAAGAAAGCTTTATATAAAAAAAAGAAAGAAAAATACATACAAATGTTCTCTCTGTATTAAGGTGACACAACACAGGGTCGATTGCTTAAAAGAATATTGAATAAACAGCCTTATTCAAAAAGAATA
Source organism: Gopherus evgoodei (assembly GCF_007399415.2). Taxonomy (NCBI): domain Eukaryota; kingdom Metazoa; phylum Chordata; order Testudines; family Testudinidae; genus Gopherus; species Gopherus evgoodei. The sequence continues at coordinate 352,349,172 of NC_044322.1, forward strand.
CAAATCAAAGCACTCCAGCACTTATATTCATGCAAATACCAAAGAAAAGAAACCATATAACTTACTATCTGATCTCTTTGTCCTTACACTTAGAAACAGAAGATTAGAAAACAGAACTACTTCTCCAAAGCTCAGAGAAAGCAGGCAGCCAGAAAACAAAGACCTCAGACACAAACTTCCCTCCACCCAGAGTTGAAAAAATCCGGTTTCCTGATTGGTCCTCTGGTCAGGTGCTTCAGGTGAAAGAGACATTAACCCTTAGCTATCTGTTTATGACAGGAGTACAGCCAGCGCTGCAAACAGGGAGTTGCAGCGCTGGTGATGCCCTGCAGATGTGTACACCTCCTAAGTTGCAGCGCTGTAAACCCCTCACCAGCGCTGCAACTTTGTGATGTAGACAAGTTATTCTACATTTACACGAGTGTAATTGAGAACAGAATTTGGTCCCTAATGCCTAGCAGCATATAGCAAATGTGAAGTCAGTAGTACTGAGTGTCACAAAATAGTCAAGTCTGGCCAGTGTCCTAAGAGAGAACTAGCCTGTGTACTGAGAGTATGATCCTAGTAAGCAATAAATAGCCTTTGTTTAGAAGGAGCAACCTTGCTGTTGATCTCACTTGGCCTTATTTGAACAGCAAGCAGCAGAGTGAACTTCCCTAGATCCAGAGGGAAAATGGGGTATTAACAGGCTTGGAACAACAGCCTAATTAAGAGCTCTTTTTACTGCAGAACAAATAAAGATGCTCTTTGCTTTAGGGCATAGAGAAGCATTGTCAAGTTGGTAGGTTCATTGACTAAGTGGTAAAACTTGAGTTTCCTGTGATGAAGGAATGACAGACCCTCAAAATAAACAAACACAAAGTGTAAAATACTGCTAAAAGTATACAAAATACTGAATGGTATGCGGAAGGCAGATCAGGAGCTTCTGTTCACCCTGTGTCAAAATACAAGAACTAGGGGACAGTCAATGGAACCTAAAGGTGGCAAATAGTAAATAGATACAATAAAACACTGTTTCACTCAATGTCTGATTAGACTGTAAAAACAAAAACGAGGGGTACTAGTGGCATGCCCAAATACATTTGTTAGTCTCTAAGGTGCCACTATTACTCCTTGTTGTTTTTGTTTTTACTGGTCTAAAACAGTCTATTTAGTATTTGCCGCCTTTCAGTTCCATTGACTGTCCCCTAGTTCTTGTATTTTGACACACGGTAAACAGAAGCTCCTGATCTGCCTTCCGCATACCATTCAGTATTTTGTATACTTTTAGCAGTATTTTAGTATCTTTTAAGAAGATATAACAGTTGACTGTTATATCTCTTCCTACTGTATTTTCCACTCCATGCATCTGATGAAGTGGGTTTTAGCCCACGCAAGCTTATGCCCAAATAAATTTGTTAGTCTCTAATGTGCCACTAGTACTACTCGTTTTTTTGGTTTTGCTGATACAGACTAACATGGCTACCACTCGGAAACCTGATTAGACTGTGGAACTTATTGCCACATGATACAGAATCACAGAAATATAGGGCTGGAAGGGACTCAAAGAGGTCATCTCATCCATGTCACTGAGGCCAAGAACCAAGCAAGATTGAATAGAGAATAGACATTTATATAGATTGAAGAACACCCATATTTACCATAATGAATATTGAAAGAATAAACAAGAGTTTGGGAAGGGATGTAAACTCTCATGCTTCAAACTCTAACTCTTGAAGGTCGGGAGGAAATTTCTCTGGAGACACACTATCTTATACCTTCAGGGGCATGGGATACGCAAAATGCTCCACTCTGTATAAGGGCAGGTCTACACTATGGGGCTAAATCGACCTAAGTTACGCAATTCCCCCATCGATTTACTTTATACTTCTCATTTTGGTGGAGTTCCAGCATTGACAGGAAAGCAATTGGCAGTCAATTTAGCAGGTCTTCACTAGACCTGCTAAATTGACCCTGGCGGATTGATTGCTGCACATCGATCCCCCAGTAAGTGGAGAAAAGCCCTAATATTGCACAGTTAGGTACTTTTCCTCCAAAGCATCCAACACTGGCTGCTTCTCAGAGAGACAGGATACTGGCCTCAGTGGGTAATTGGTCTGTTCTTGGAATAGCAGTGTTTTTTCTGATCATTGCAAAATCTTTGTATTACAAGAAGGAATTAAAATTTTCCAGTGTGCTGGTGATGGAGGGGTGGGGGGGACATGTTCATTAAAAGGGCTTTGAAAGGCTAGCAAAGTCTCAGTGGCATTCCTCTAGTAAATTATTAATTGCGCTTAACACTCTATTAAGGGCTACCTGCTGACTTCTGGTGCTTAGATGTGCTTATTTCTTTTCCCACTGCTGAACCTTTATGCTTTTTGGTGATAGCATGGGCTGATTTTCAAGCTATGGTAGGTTTTGCCTAGTAAAATGCAACAGATTTTTTGTTGCTTGTTTTCAAAATTAAAACATTCAGTGTTGGAGAGAGGAGACAGACCAGGTGTAAAGCCAGATTTTCCTGGCAATGTTGTTCTTTTTATCCTTTTGGTGTATCCCAGACCCACCCTCTTCAACACGTTACACCTCTCGCACACACCAAAATGTAGGTGGAAGATCCTTCTGGGTTAGTGTCATTTGAATGGCAGCCAGAGTGTCATTGGCTGCCCTTTTTTAGTTCAGTTATGAGCAGCCAGCTCAAAATAATTCCTGGCATGACCTCTTCAATTTAGGCTGAAAATCTCCTGAGAATGAGTTTTTGTCTGGAGAGACCCAGGACTTTCTTCTTCTGGTCTGGCCGGAAATTCCATGAGAACAGCTGTTCAAAAAGCAAAGCCAACCTTTCAGCCCTGTGACAAGGTTCTGCTCACGTTTAGTTTCAGTGGTAGGTAAAGTTTGGCCCCTCTTTTAGGGTTTGTCTGGATTAGGAAAAGAAGTTAAGTATAGGTCAAAATTAGTTAATGTGTTAATGGATTGGTCACCCAAGTCTTTCACCTTGATTAGCTAAAAAAATTAACCCTAGGCTCCTCCCACCAGCTAAATCAAGGTTAAGTGTGTTAATCTGTGTCTAGCCTAGGGAAAAGGTCTCTAAAATGTGTTTGCAAACCCCAGCCTAACCAGAGCCCCTTGACCTAACCTGGATAAATGCACAGCCAGATCACCCAGAACATGAATAGATCCTAAAGCTGCTCAGAGTCTGGGGCGTATTGCTAGAGCCCTGGGGAAGCTGGCGTTGCCAGCTGTATTGTGCCCCTGATCTGTGCATAAATGGTCTCCAAGGATTCAGTCTCCAGATCTGTTAATATAACGTTCTCCAGGAGTTCAGCATTCATGCAGCGCAGAGCATCGCTGTCCTATGATGTTCTGAACCAGTGAAGCATTTAACTACATGGTTAACTTTAAGCATATGCGCAATCCCATTGAAGTAAATGAGAATACTCACATGCTTTGCTGAATCCAGGTCTTAAAGGGTCGCCATATATACAAATGCAATAGCCAGGTCATAAAGGATTCTGTGGTGCATAGTATCAACCTCAGTAAGATACAGATGAAAAGCACTTTGACATCACATTGGGCATCAGAGCCTTGGTGTTAGAGTGGAGACCTGCGGTAGGATTTCCTCCACAGGCATTTGTGATTTGGCACTAAAGCCAAGTGGATTCCCTGTGAGCCCCTCCTCTCCCTGAAACACAGGCCTACAAGTCCCCGTGGCCTGATTTTCAGAGCTACAGCCTCTAGTATTCCCAAGAGAGGTCTCCCTGCCAACTACTCACCAGGCCTGACCCTACTAACCAGGCCTGACCCTGCTTAGCCTTTGAAATCAGAGGTGATCAGGCATGTTCAGGGTGGGATGGCCATAGAGCAGGGATGGGCAAACTATGGCCCATGGGCCAGTCCTGTCGGCCCCCCAGCTCCTGGCCTAGGAGCTAGCCCCTGGCCCCTCCTCTGCTGTCCTGCCTCTCCCGCAGCCTCAGCTCACTTGCTCCACTGCCGGCAAAATGCTCTGGGCGGTGGAGCTGTCAGCTCCTGGGGCAGAGCATCCCCCCTGATCCCTGATGGCCCCTCTGGGACCCCTGCCCCATCCACATACCCCTGCTCCCTGTCCCCTGACTGCCCCTGGACTGCTGCCCCATCCAACCCCTCCTCTCATTGCTGACGGCCCCCCTGGAACTCCTGCCCCATCACTGTCACATCAAAAGACTATTGGTGTCTTGGTAGCACGTAGAGCCTTCATTGGGGAGCAGAGCCCCATTGTGCTAGACACTGTGGCCCAGATCCTCACAAGTATTTGGGTGCCAAACTCTCATTGACTTCACTGGAGCCAGGATTTCACTCATTAATTTTTAAGGCCAGAAGTGACCCTATTGATAACCAATGCTCTGACCTCCTGCACAAGACAGCCCATAAAATTTCACCCCGGGATTCCTGCAGTGGGAGGAATTATACTTCTGTATCATGGTTTTTAAAAGCTCTTAGAAGACATCGACACTTTCAGCTAGACTCGAGTGAGTGGTGCAGAAGTAGCTGGAGTGGATCCCTGGCATTAGGCAGTCAAGTTATGGCAGTCAGTGCATTTGGGGGAATTATCGCTCCCCGCAAGTGCTGTGATTTCAGATAGTGACTCTAACTGCCTGAGAATGAAGTGGAGTTTCCCAGCCGGTGGGAAGTTCTATCCATGCGTTTACTGGGTATGACAGCATTGCCATCCACACTCCACTGAGTCTCGATACCGCAGTTAATAGACGCTACAGCAAAATAATTAATACCGTGAGAGCACAGTGTCTTCCATCAAAGAATCACAACGCACTTTACAAATGTGAAGTACAGATTCTCTGCTGTGCTCAGGGTTAAGGGGCTGTCAGGGAACTTCTGATTCACTGTCTAGTCTTGGGCTCAAGGAGAGGCAACCGGGGGACTGCGCTAAACTGCGTCCGCTGACTGTTTCCCTCGGGACCATAATCTGGCTGGGGATTGCCAGAGTCCATGGGGCTCCACATACTAGGTCTGCCACCGCCTCTACTGGGGTCTGCAGGGAGGGAGGCATTGGAGCCAGATGATGTCTCTACACCTCTCCCATTCTGAGTGGCAGAAAGGAAACCGAGCAGAGCAAGCATTGAGCCCTAACTAATTCAGCCTCATGACAGTCCTGGGAAGGAGGCATTCTCCCTAGTATGTAGATGCGGAATCAGAAGCACAGAGAGCCAGATTTTCAGAAAACCAGATGCACAATTGCATGCACAGCAACTATAACTCTGTCTCTGTGTGTGCGCGTGCGCAATTATGCTGCATGCACCGTCATGATGAATTGTGTGGACATGTTCAGCAGACTCACTTGCTGTCTGTCATACCATGTGGGCCCAAACTCCTGAAAGCTTGACTCTTAGTGTTTCGCTCATGACCACACAGGAAGTGTGTGGAAGAGCCAGGAATTGACCCTGTTTTTTCACCTCGTCCTGTGCTTTAGCCACAAAAACTATCCTTCCTTCCGTATCGTGAGCTTCCAGCATTCTCTTCGTGCAGTAAAGCCAGCCTGCCACTTCTGAGACATTCAAAACGCCCTTGGATTCGCCCAGGATCGGGCCCATAGTCAAGTGATTTGCTCAGACTCAGAGGGCTGAAATGGATGCAGATCGCTGGGCCTCTTCTCCACCAGGCTCAACTTAATTAGGGAGTAGCCCAAGCCACAAATGTTCTCACAAAAGGAGCTGGAGACTGAAAGGCTCTGACTGCAGCTCTTTGTTGCAAGTCACAAACATCTGGCGCCTGGTCAGTTAGACTGCTCCTTGGAACAATTTCCGATGAGAAAAATCTCCTAATTTGCACCTGAACGCTCCATGGCATGCTGTGCAACATTGAAATCCCTCTCCCGGCTCCTTGTCCAAGCTGCCAACTTTTGCAGAAAAGCATCGTACCGTTTCCAACACCAGCTTCTTACCAGAACCACCACCACCCCCGAGCGTGGACCCGTTAATAAGGCACTAGCCAGTTTCAAACTGCACATGCTGCCTGATGTCAATTTATTATTGCCATGCAAATACTTCTCCTTAAAGGTTAACATCATTTACACGCAATCTTGCAAATTGGGGCTGATTGCTTTGTTTCAGCTTGTCTTGGAGCAGTGAGCCAGAGGTCACAATGTGTGTCTGAGGTTACTAGGATAAATACTTGGAGAGGAGGGTTGTTTTGCTTTGGATTTTTGCGGGGAGGTTATTGTTTTCTTTTGTTTTCGGGGGGTGTTTTTAGTAGCCACTTTTCTTTCTATCTCTTTTAACCACGTAATTGCAGCTGTTCTGAAAAGCCAGACTTGGTGAGCCTCCTTCAGTATCCATTGGAAGACTAGATGATCTCGTTACATTCAGTGCTCACCAAAAATTGTTCCCATCTGAAAGCAGCTGAGTGCTGTGCTAGGAGGAACAGGCTGGTGACCCCAGCATAGTTCCCAATGGACATGTGTCCATATCAGAGAAACCACTGCCACAATTACCATTGCTGTAATTGGCACCCTTGCAGGCAGTCTCAAGCGTGATGCCTGTGGTTAAATAGGCATTGAAATTGATCTGTCCTCTCACATTTCAGAATGACCCTCTTCCTGAGCTATATTGGTGGTGTGTCACTACCTCAATCCCAGCAGTACCTAGTTTATGGATAGATGCAGGTTTTCAGTCTCCAAGGCTGTCAGTTTCACAAGCGTGCTAAATATACTATGGGCCCAATCCAACTTCCACAAATGTCCATGGGAGTTTTTTCACTGACTTCAATGAATATTGGATCCGAGCCTATAAATAAAGGCTGAACCAAATTCTGTGATAGTGTAAAGCCAGGCAAACACATAACTGAAGTCAGTGCACCCACTTATGCTTGGCCCAAAAATCATACTGAGAAAAAGAAATAGTCCTGCCTGTGATGACTGGATTTCTGCATGATTATGTCAAGCACATGGTCGGTTTCTTACTGTGTCTCCTTTCCCTGTGAAGATTTAAACAGCAACATGATAAATGGCTCTTGATGGGTTAAAGCTATGCTCTCCATTAAAAGGTCAGGCTAATGACACCCTGTGCGTATGTCACTGAATAACCAATATTGATTTGAAACAATAATAAACTGGCGAACAAGTGAAGGAAACATCTTGGTTACATTACATTGGGTCCAGTTGAAGAAAGAAATTAGACATAGTTTCTCTTGCTGGGTATGTGATCAGCCAACAGGAAAGTTCTGAGGATTAAGATTTTTGTATATTGCATTCCCTGTTGGAAGGGTGAAACCTCTCAGATCAACACTGAGCACTAAGTGGGAGGTGGCTGAATAGCATCTAGGAATTTAAAGGAGAGCAGCATCATAGCAATGGAAAAATATGTACAAGTTCAGGAAATGAGCATCTAACACAAAGAAGAAGACCCTAAAAATCAGATTGTAGAATCACTTTCATCCTCTTCCTCCTAAGGACCTGGCCTTGTCTCTTTCTGTGCACAGCCAAAAGGAAGTAGAGAAAATAGAAACACAGTGCAATGATTCAGTGTGGTACAGATTAGACTGAATCACAGGAGAGTATAGTGCAATTTAGCTGTAGCAAAGGTACTCAGGCTCCATTGCTTGAGCTGTTCAATAATGGACTGGAGACAGCATCAAGGGAATAGGTGGTAGGGAACAGTTCTGCACTGGTCAAGGGGGATGGACTGGATGATTTCATCGGATGCACATTTCTATCTCTAGCCAGGTTGGCTCTGTGACTGCATATGAGAGCAGTTGCTGACAGACATAAGTAGAGAGCAGTTGCTGACAGACACGCAGATGAGGCTTTAAAGTCCCATTTGCACTGAGGGAAGGATCTGTTGTTTATCCACATAAGTCAACAGTGGGAGAAACACTGGAAAGCTGTGAGCTTCTGTTTATCCAGGTATTGATGTGTCCCTCTGTGCGTGCCTCCCAAACATTACTAATATATCCTCTCCCTTGCCCTGTGAGAATGGGTACTTGGGTAGGGTTACTACACCCCATTTTACAGACAAACAACTGGAATCACAGAGAGACTGAGGGAAATTTTCCAAGGCACAAATGGCTACCTACCATTGGTGAGTTTGGAAATCTGCCTCTTACGTGACTTGACTGAGGTCACATAAGAAGCCCTTGGCAGAGCAGGGAACTGAACTCAGATCACCTGACTCCCAGTGCTTTCACCATAAGGCCATCTTTCCCCTCTGCGTAAAGTCATGGATGCTTCCACGCACCCATGTTATTTCTGGGTTATTTTAATGAGAGGAAAATGTCTCAGAAGCGGCAAGTTCATTTCTGTGTAGAGATTAATTTTTCCACCTGGGAAGCAAATCAGTTCCATAATGATAATGTTGCACCGCTGGGTTTTGCTTTTGGGGTTGTTTTATTATTATTATTTTGCCAGCCTCACCTGGATCACGGGGACAACTGCAGAGTGCAGTGTAACTGAGCAGCTTTTGCTGCCCTGAAAGTGAGACAAGTCCTCAGCAGCTATTCCAGGCATCTGGAGTTTTATCTGGAGAGGGTGATTGTCTGCCAAGGGGTCAGGATGTGCTGGCGTGTGATCTCCACCCTCCACCTCCTTCTCTACACCCACCGTATTAAAAAAAAAATCTCTTAATTGGAAACTTTCACAACACAAACATCTGGCGGGTTTTGAATTCCAGCGCCACTGCAGTAGTGACAGGGGAGAATACTTGTATCTATGCTGTAGATAGCTTTAGTTTTTAGATCTCCACTTTCCTCCTCCTCTGTGGCTGATCAGTCAATGAAGATGAAAGCACATTTTCTGTTTAACTGAAACCTGAGTTATCTTTGTAACTTGGATATTGAGGGGTGGGTGGTTTTGCTTTATCTCAAAGTAACAAGCTACTGCTTCTTCCTTAAGATAGGAATTCAGCTGAAGCTGCTTTTATTATGAGCGTTTGCTTAGACAGAGTGGGATCTGGCGCTTCTGTTCAGCGGCAGATACGTAACCATTGCAGGGCTTGCTGCCTTGCAATTTGTCCATGATAAATTGGCGAAAGAGATGAAGGAATCCAAGATACCCATTCATGTTGCCGGTGACTGCTGCCTTTTCTCAATCAAATGGGAGAAAGAGTGTTGTTTAGTGGCTGGAACAAGTAGCCTGAGTGTCCAGAACTCGGTTTTATTCTTGGTGCTGTCACTGGCTCAGTATGTTGACCTCAGGCAAGTCAATGAACCTCTTCATAAGATGGTTGTAATAATCATGATCAGAGGATGCCTTGGAAACATCATGACATTTGCAGTCGTATTGTTCTTTCTGCTGTATGTTCTGTCCTTCTCTTCTGTCTTTTGTCTGTCTTGTCCATGTATATTGTAACTCTTTAGGGGTAGGGCCTGTGTCATTCTGTATTTGTACAGCGCCTAGCACAATGGGGACTACCATACAGGGTGACCAGATGTCTTGATTTTATAGGGACAGCCCTGATATTTGGGGCTCTGTCTTATATAGGCATCAATTATCCCCCATCCCCTGTCCTGATTTTTCACACATGCTGTCTGGTCACCCTACTACCATAATACACATAAACAATAAATTGTGAGGCTTAGTTCGTGTTTGTAAAAGCTGGGAGTTAATCACAGATGAAAGCTCGTCTAGAAATACAAGCTCATCTCTAAACCCTCAGCTGGTGACTTCAGTCAGGCAATTTATATTCGCTGGGGATCTGGCCAACAAAATATCACCTGGGCTCCTTTAAATCTCTTCCCTGTGAAAGCATGGCAAGCTGTAGTGCTGCATGCTATGCTACAACGCATGCCAAATGCACATTCTTCGCAGATGAAAGGAAAGGCCCCTGCTTTTCTTTTGGTGGCTTTTGTGGGTTTCTATCTTATTTAGTCGTGTTAAAAAAGAGAGAGAGAGAGTGAGCTAGGAATTCTGCAGAGCCCGTTGGGATGTCTTGATGCTGAAGGAATGTAGCTCCTCGACAGATTCCTTCTTTGCTCTCCCTCTTGTGCTTTCCCCTTCAGGGCCGAGAGACCCTCCCTGGCCCTGCCCAGGCCTAGCACTGTAGCTGCTTTCGCTCCAGTGGGGAGGGGGGGAAGCCGTGGTGTGGTAGGAGCCATGCGGCTGCCCCGGCCTGTCCCTCCCGCCGAGCATGTGGCTGTAACTTTGCTGGCACGTAGCCGCTCCAAGAGCGAGGGCCCTTGGCTGCTTTGTCTGCAGCCAGCCTAGCCTACGCGGCGAGCTCCAGCTGCCTGCCCTGCATTAGGGTCACCCCAGCCGCCCCCGCCCTGTGCAGAGGGGCTGGTTGGCCGGCTCCAAGCCCTGAGTCAGGGGCCAGCGCGCACTGGCGGGCAGGAAGTGCCGTCCCGGGGGGGCTGAGCGCCGGCCCGTTTCAGCACTGGGAGCGGGAGGAAGCGCGGTCCAGCGCTACTCGCCGCTGGCTGCTGCTTGCTCCCGAGGCAGCGCGGGGTGGGGGCTGTGCAAAGCGAACAAAAGGGGGGGCAGGGAAACCCGCACCCACGCAGCGCCCTGCCTGGCTACAGATTGCAGCTTTGCCCCTCTTGGAGCGAGGAGCGAGCCGAGAAAGCAGCGCAGGAGCTGCCGGCTGGCTAAGGGAGTTACCGCGGCGCTGCAATGACCTCTGCGTTTCACCCGAGTCCTTTTCCCGGCAGATCTTCCAATGGAGGCAGCTAGAGAACCTGTACTTCCGAGAGAAGAAGTTTTCCGTGGAAGTTCACGACCCACGCAGGTAAGCCGGCCAGCGCCATCCAGCCTTCCTGAGGCGGGTTTCCACGCGTGCTGGGTGTAATCCGGAGTCGTGCCCGTTCGCACGGGAGGGAGGGGAGCGGCTCGTTCTATCTGTGGAATGGCCAGCAACGGTTCTAGGGGGAACTGAATGAAATCCGAGTCCGGCCCGCAGAGCTATGTGCTGGGTCGGTTGTGGCGGTGAATGTCAGTGGCTGCGATTTTTATGGCTGACGATTGCTGTCAGTTTCCAGCATGTGCTTCGCATGTAGGGCGATAGAATATCCCATAGTTTACCCCTATCTGTTTTTTTCTTTTCTTCCAATCTGCTGCTGAGCTAACTCCGTCTTGCAAATTGCTCGCAAAAGTTAGTTATCTGCAGATCTCAGTTATGCCTTTGAGAATCTTGCTGGCAGTACAATGTGCTAATGTGAGGATCTCGGTGTACTTACACTTCAGAGACTGAGGGGCATATTGAGGACGGGAGTACCCCCGTGTGACTCCGGAGTAAGGGAATGCAGGTAGAAGTGAGAGCTGGATCTAAGCCTGGTTTCCTTAATGAGATACGTTTCTTCGTTGCTTACTCCAATTTGGGAGATGGCTTGCAAATTAAGATGACTGTAACACTGTTAATCACTCTGGGTCAGAGTCTGCCCCACATTATGCCTGATCCAAAGCCCTTTGAAATTACCGGAAAGGTTCCCATTGTGTGTAGCACAACTCCACAAGTAGCCTCTGTTCAAATCAACTTGCAAAGCAAGGTATTACTCAGCAAGAGCCAGGGTAGAAGAATCTGGTCCTGTCTTTCCAGCTCAGATTTATTTTAGGTGCTGCCCTGTAACATGTTTTGCAACTCGTTAGCCTGCAATCCTAGTTCATGTTACAACAAAGATCACTGTCTGTTGTGCCACCTATGTGGTTTGGGGGGGGAGGGTCACAGTTAATGGCAACTGCACCTGTATTCCACCTCCGTGGTCCACCAAGGGCACCCACTTTCAGGCTCCCAGCCATTAACTCTCTTGGGCAGAGACCTATGTCTCCCCCTCCTGACCAGGGGTTTTTCCAGGCTGCACAGTTCCTACATGGTGGTATTCCCAGCAAGCCAGACTGCCTAAGCAGGCCAGTGTCTGTGCTTCACTTTCTCTTTGAATGCTGTGAACAGCATGATTGTTACCACTCAGCCCTTCCTAAGCAAACATATTGATTCTTAAGATGAAAGTATTACAGAGGAAACAAAAACCAAGAGAAGTATGCACGCCTGCTAAACGCTGACCAGAGGTCACCCGGCAGTCTTATGGGGACTCAGTAGGCCAAAGCCTTCCGACCCTTCCCAGGATTGGGGTTCCTCCCTTGGACAGAAGGTCCTGTCCATTTGCTGGATCACAACACAGGCCCTGAGTCAGTTTCAACTCAGGTTGTTGATCCAAAATTCCTTTCTTTGGCTGTTGTTCACAACCTCTGTGAAATTGCTTAATCACCCCCCGACTGTTCTCAATTCCTGGAGGAGCTGTGGTCACCCTCCGCCATTGAGTGATGTACAATCCCTGGCTCACAATGCTGCAACATAAGCCAGTGGTCCCCAATGCGGTGTCTGCGGGTGCCATGGTGCCCACTGGGGCGTCTATGTGCGCCCGCGTACTGGCCGGCAGACAAGCATCCACCGAAATGCCACCGAAAAGCGGCATCATCATGAGGTCCTCGGTGGCTCGTCATCTGGCGCCCGCCACCTGGAAAAGGTTGGGGACCACTGACATAAGCAATACAGTGAGATCTCCCAAAGATTTTGCAGGAAAGTGCTGTATCTGTCACTTGGGGTAATAATGGTTCCGGATCGGAGGCAACCAGCTCTTAGCTAGAGGGGTGGGCAGCTCTGGTGTATTTCCCTTAGGGCTACTCTACATACAGTTTTTGTGCCAAAGGTATCTGTACAGCCACCCACCCTTATAAAGGGGCTTATAGCAGTATGGCTTGTTTCTGTGCATTTGTTAAAGCAGTACAAAAACCGTGTGTAAATCAGACTGTCCTGTCCCATTGGTCCTGTTCCTGGCCCCAGTTCAGCTAGGTACTTAAGCACGTGCCTAACTTTAGGCACCTGGGTAGTCCCATTGAAGGCAACAGAGCTATGAATGTGTTTAAAGTTAGGCACGTGCTTAGGAGCCCTACATTCCCTTACCTAGTCAGACCCTTGGTCAGCAGTGAATCCTGCAGAAGCCCATACCTAGGGTGACCAGATAGGGACAATCCCAATATTTGGGGCTTTTTCTTCTATAGGCTTCTATTACCCTCCACCCCCTGTCCCGATTTTTCACACTTGCTATCTGGTCACCTTACCCATACCACAAACAAATCAAAGACCCACAGACACTCCAGACCCTAAGGCAGATTAGTCCCAACTTAAATGACACAATCAGAGTTACTAAAAGAACAATCCAGAAAGGAAGGCAAGTAGTTACAAGACATGAAGACAATATTACATTTGCAACTCAACAGCATGCAGGAAAATATGGTCACCCATTGTATCTGTGCACAGTCGAACCGCTCCTATCCCAAGCTGCTTGTAATCTGAATTTAGATGGTTTGGATCCCTGACATGGAAAACCTCCCCATTCTTTTTCCTTTATTGAACTGCATAAATGCCATGTCCTGTATTCCATGTGGACTAGGCACTATATTGTGCAAATGATTTTTACTCTGTTCATTTTTCACCGTGAAGCATGTTGAATATAAAAGACAGACTGCACAGGTTTAATTCTAATGCCTTGTATCAAACTGCTGCTTCTGGTGTAAAACAGTAGCCCACATTGCACTGTCAACTGGGAGTCCTGGATCGCGAAGGAACATATTTCAGATTCTAGTCTGGCTGGGGGAGTGGGATGGGGTGACTTTTTCATGCTAAGTTGCGTAGCCTGTGGGGGTGGGGATATAGCCAGAACAGTGCACTCTCAGCATTCCTTTTGAGTCAAGCCGAACCAGAGTCTGAGTCAGCTTACCCACACTCAGAAGCAGCTTAGTGAGGAAGGAGGAGTGTGTGTGGGTGAGTGGTTAATGCACAAGACTGGTAGTCAGAAGGCATGAGTTCTAGTCCTTGTTCTGCAAATGACCTCCTCCTTTGGGCAAGTCATGTAACTGGGTCCCAGGCTATGTCTACACTAGCACAGTAAGTCAACCTCAGTTACTTCACTCCACGTATGTGAGTAAAGTAACTGAAGTCAGTGTAGCTTTGGTTGATTTACTGCAGTGTCTACACTGCGCTGGGTCAATGGGAGATACTCTCTCATCAATTTACCTTATTCTTCTCATTCAAGGTGGAGAACCAGAGTCGACCAGAGTGATCTGTGGTCGATTTGGCATGTCTTCACCAGACCCGCTAAATTGACCCCTGGTGCAAAGATCTGGCTGTCGTGTAGACATAGCCTCAGTTTCCTCATCTGTTGATTGGGGCTAATAATACTTATTGGGGAAGAAGAGAAACATTGAAAGGATTAGTTCATTCATAATTCTAGAGTGCTTTGAGATCCTTGGATGAAAGTCACTACAGAAATGTAAGCTGTTATTCTCTACAGTAAGAGGAGGGAGAGATTAGGAGAATCATCTGAAGAAGACATTTACAAGAGGTCAAAGCAAATCATTAAATCTGACCTCAGTAGAACAACTCAGTGCTTAGTTAGGCACACGCTTAAGTACTTGCTGAACTGGGCCCTAGGCCCTGGGTATATAAGGGGCTCAATTCACAGTGCGCTGTGGCTGCTTTGCATTACTAGACCAGCACAAAGCCTCTGGAGTGTGCCAGTGTGTCTGGGCCAAGGAGCTTAAATATAAAGCTACTAACAGTAGAGGAGGGGCCCTCAACTCTGGATGTTTCAACTCCCAGGTAATCGTGAACTGGTGGGAGAAGTTGTGACCGCACTGCTAAGTGGGAGGGCATTTCCAACTAGCTCCTGGCTCTGTGCAGGGGGTGAGGGAAGCAGTGGCAGTATGGAAAAGGCTGAGAAGACTGGAATATAGGATAACACCGAAACATGATACCAACAGTCACAACCTTTCACCTGATTCCTGGTTCATGTCTTCCACCCCTCTTCCCCCATTACCTTTCACTGGGTTCTTAACAGCGACCATGTGCCTTTTCATCTGCACATTTAGTTGGAAAACGTTTAATCCCGCATTGTTTAATGCTTCTGATTTGGTTCTGTAATAAAAGTGTGTAGTTGAAATGGCCCCAGACACAACAGTTGCTGTGCTCTCCAAAGCCAAGCCTGGGGTGGCAGTTTCAGTTCTGGATCCGCAGAGTTTGGGATTTGGGGGTTGTTGTTTTTCTGTAATTGTTCTTAGCTTAGTTTCAATTTCCCTTTGCAATTTGACTTTTTTTTTCTGTGCCAATTTCTCAAGCTCCCACTTACACAAAAAGAAATGAAATCAGGAGCACTCGAACACCAACAGATTTAATTGGAAGTGAAAGTTAGGATGCTGAAGAGCCAGTTAAAGCTATAGCCAAGAGACGATGGAAGAGTGGGAGTCAGAATGTGTGTGGGGAAACCTGTGCTTCAGCAGAGAATCGTATCACCTCTGGGCATCAGAGAAAAGTCCCCTTGCTCACACTTGTCCATTGCACAACTGCACGCCCTCCCCGCTCCTGCACACATCACTACCCCATGTGTAGCACGGCTATACCACCTCACCACTCCCTGCATTGTGCATTGTCACCTCCCACTACTGCACCACCTCGCTACCACTCTTCATTGCCCGGCCGCACACCATAGGCAAAAGTCCATGACAATTGGTATCAGGTTTCTGTGTTATCCTAAAACAACGAGGAGTCCTTGCAGCGCCTTAGAGACTAACAAATTTATTTGGGCATAAGCTTTTGTGGGTTAGAACCCACTGCATATGATGCATGAAGTGAAAAATACAGGAGCAGGTATAAATACATGAAAGGATGAGGGTTGCTTTACCAAGTGTGAGGTCAGTCTAACGAGATACATCAATTAACAGCAGGATACCAAGGGAGGAAATACTGGCCTCCCCCACTGCACCCAGCCAGTGTCAGGTAAGGGGACCCCTTTACCTGAACAAGTAGGGTTTTTTGTCAGGGAGGGTGCTGGACTTCATACTCTAGTGGCTTGATCCAAATCTTACGTCCAGGGAAGATGGAGATGCATCCTTGTAAAAACCTTGGACTTAGTGACTTCCTAAGGATGTGCAGTGCATCAAAAGCAGAGCTTGGAAGAGAACCCAGGAGTCCTGACTCCAATCCAAACTCTGTCCACTAGGCCATATTACTCCTGAGATATTGTTGTAATCGCTATTAGTGCTTTTCAGCTTTTGCAGCTTGCAAGTCGATGTGTAATGTAAAATGAAGGCTCAGTGACTGTAGGTGGCCATCATTTCCCTTCTGTGATTTTCCCTTAGCCCAGAATAATAAGGGGAGCAGCTTTTTCGGCACAGTCCTTGGTTTTATTCTGCAGCCCAGCCTGCTGTTGATCATTTTTCTCCTTCTCCGTTTAGAGTCAGAGGAGACCCTGGCATAAACACAACTCATTCTATCCTCTTGTCTAGGGCTTCTGTGACCAGGAGAACGTTTGGGCACAGTGGCATTGCCGTGCACACGTGGTACGCCTGTCCTGCATTGATCAAATCCATTTGGGCTATGGCCATTAGCCAGCACCAGTTCTACCTGGACCGAAAGCAGAGTAAGGTAAGATGCTCACTGGAAGGGGAGCGTGCCGTAGATGGCTCCTGCTCACTCACCACATTTTTGACCTGCGGGTTCCAGTCCAGAACGTGGCTCCTGGACTGCCTCATTCTGTGCTTCTAACAAAATGAGGGTGGAATGGCTTAAAATATTGTTGGTTTGTGCTAGAACGAGGGAGATTTATTTCCCTAGAGGCCTGTTGGGTGGGGTCTGGGGGCTTAGTTGGAACAAACCAGGAGAGCCAGAAGTGACTGAGTTCCTCTCCGTGTTGTTTCAGCGTATTCACCAGTTCTCAAAGGGATACCACCGTGAAGTCCGATACATTTCGAATAAATCAGTTAAAAGTACTTTCACGTTCTACATCTGCCTCTGAGTCCCACTCTCCAGCCCCTCCCGCCAGTTCTGTGGTGTTACAATCACACTTTCTTAGGGGAATAGTTTGTCCTTCACACTGCAAAAGGAGGGAGAAAAACTGACTAACCGACAATATAAGTGAAACATTTAGGTCTTCTCTACACTACACAGTTTTTGTTGACAGAACAGTGGAGGTATACACAGTGAAATGCTCTTCCTGTCGATAAAAGCAAGGAATCCAGTGGCACCGTAAAGACTAACAGATTTATTTGGGCATAAGCTTTCGTTTTTTACCCACGAAAGCATATGCCCAGATAAATCTGTTAGTCTTTAAGGTGCCACTGGACTCCTTGTTGTTTTTGTGGATACAGACTAACATGGCTACCCCTCTGGTGCTTGACACTCCTGTCTACGTAACTCCCCTGCTAGGCCGACATAATGAAACCACCTCCACAAGAGACATAGGGCTTATGTTTGTGCAGTTAGGGCGATGCAGTGTCTGTGTAGACATTGTGTTCGTTACTTCAGCTGTTGGCTGTCATTCTTGTCAATTCCATGGCTCCAAAGCCAGGCCCTGGGCTGCTGCCTGGTCTCTGTTCCAAGCCAGCTGCCAACCAGGCTCCCAGCTTGGGCTGCTGCAAGGGCTCCCTGCTGCGAGCCCTGCTGTCCTCTGGGGTCCCTGCTCCCCGCTGGGAGCATGGCAGCTGACTGGCGGATCCCAATGCGGATCTCCCCACTAGAAGGGTGTCGTCGTCACTGCAGCTCCTGGCTGAAAGACAGATGTGAGACCAGCTGGGCTCCCAGTGCTTGGAGCTGACAGCCCTTGCTCTTAGCCCCGCCACACTGCCTCTCTTCAGTTGGTGGAAGCACTCTGGTGAGGACATCAGCCACTGCAGTAATTAATGTGGTGGCTGTAAGTCAACCTAAGACAGGTCGACTTAACCTTTATAGTGTAGACATAGCCT
The DNA here is from genome assembly GCF_007399415.2 of Gopherus evgoodei. Taxonomy (NCBI): domain Eukaryota; kingdom Metazoa; phylum Chordata; order Testudines; family Testudinidae; genus Gopherus; species Gopherus evgoodei. The sequence continues at coordinate 352,366,861 of NC_044322.1, forward strand.
ACAAAGTGGTGGCCAATGTACAGTGGAATCAACCTCAAAAAACAGAGAAGAGTGTATTTTCCCCCTCTAATCCCGTTCAGTTATAATTTTAGGTGTACCCATCCTGGAAGAGCAGCAGGGAGATCACTTTCAGACAGACGTATGATTTTTAATCGGGTGATGTCCCTTTAAATATGAACATTGCTGGTGTAACAAAGCTTTGAGGTGCTGTTGGAACTGTCTAGTTGGGGGCACCAGATTCTTGAATCCTCATCTGCTCTCCCCTCGTTCCCCAGGAAGTTCCAAACATTCATACCCTTTGCGCCACATCCAGGGAGATGCGCTCAATGCTTTCATCTTCTGGCTTTATTTCCCCCACTTCCAGCACGAGAGCTTTGCCTTACAGGCCGACATCATGGGCAGCTGCACTTTCCTCACCTCCCTATGCAGCTGTGAATAGGAGAAACCTGTATATAGCCTGGGACATTAGCGCCCGTGGGAACTTTCAAGTGCCTAGCTCTTTGAAAGTTCCCACAGGCACTAATGTCCCAGGCTTTTTAAAAATTAGAAGCAACCAACAAACAAAAGCAGATTCCCCTCCTCTTGGTGGGAGGGTCAGGAACTTCTCATGGCTAGCTTCTTTTGTTGCCAGCAGATTGTGTTTCAGATTGTGAGTGCGCATCTGATCTCTCTCTCTCAGGCCCACAGGCAACACCGCCCACCAGCCATCATCAGTCAACCCGTCATGTTTGCAACCTTGTCAAAATGCTTTGTCACAATGATCTCAGCTGTCATGCTATTGCTTTGATGTTAATACACACAAATATTTTTGTCCCTTTCTCTTAAAGGGTTGGGATTTTAGCCTGTTGTCCCCATCTTTAAGGGACATTGCCAAGATTGATGTATAAACTTCTCATCTGGGCCCATTTAAGTTTCACTGATCTGCTTGATTAGTCCTGCTGATCCAAGTGTTGTTCCTGGGTGTGTTTGTTTTATGAAACCAGCAATGGACACCCCAAAGTGGAGCTGTGAGATACTTGATGTCTTCAGTTCTTAGGGGTTTGTGCAAATATTTTTTGTCCACATGGGTTTGCACACCTTTAAAATTTCACTCTGAGGGCTTGTCTACACCACGCAGCTTTAAAAGTCAGCGTGTGTAAACGCTCTTTGTCGGCACTTTTGCCGTCAAAATACTTCCAGCTCTGCAAGCGGCGTTAGCGTTGTCAGCAGGACAAAGCCGCGTTCACACTGCAACTTGCGTCGGCAAAACTTTTGCCTTTCGCTGCTGGGCTTTTTTAAGTATCCGTGAAAGACAAAAGTTTTGTCTACAACTTTGCAGTGTAGACAAGCCCTCAGTTGCAGCTTTAGATTAATCCCAACTTGAAAGCAAAACGTACAGGACTCCCTGGTTTTGCATTCAAACTTGTCATTTCACGTGGTTTTGACAAAAGACAATAAACCTGCTGAAACTTGCTCAAAACTGGGCCCAGATTGGTCCTAGCAATTGAGATGAGATTAGATGCAGCACTGTATGACACAATACATTCTGACAAACTGGGCTTGAATTCCGAGTTCATAACAAAACCTGAAACCAAGCAAGTCCTGCATCTTTTCGGATGTTGCTCTGATGTTTGGCACAGCTCTGCTTGCAAAGCCAATCTGCTGGATTTAAAAAACAAAAGAAATAATATGCATTGGTTTTGAGCCGCTTGCAGCAAAACCGATCCACATCTTTTGTTCACAATCCTATGCACAAATGAGCATTTTGCCAGTCCATGGAGACCCCTGAACTCTTACTGCTGCTGTTTCTGTTTGCTCTGTTCTGGAATTCAAGCAGAATGTGGAAATTTACAAGACTTCCAGGACTCTGAATGAACTCTTCAGGGTACAAAATTCTTGTCCGTTCTTTTTTCTGCACAGAGCAGACAAACTCAGCAAGGCAAAGAGCCATGTCTATGCACTGGTGACTACACTAAGTCACTCAAACGTTTGCCCTATTGGCCTCAAGAGATTTGTTTTTGTAGGACTTTCTGATAACACAGATGCTCTTGAATGCAGTAGGGCTCTCCAGTTGCATGGAGCTTAAATGAGTTAAATTGTCAGAAAAGGTGAGGGAGATTCTAAATGTCCCATTGAAACACACGCAGCACAAAATCCTTCAGCACAAGTGAGAAGGCCAAACTGATCCATGGTGTCAATCCATCCCTCATGCCACTGCAGGTTCCATAGACTATCTGACCTCGTTGGAAGGGCATCACTGATCTTAAAAACTGCTTTGAAATTAATCCCAAATGAGCAAGTCTCCCTCCAAAGAAATGAGACTTGCCAGGTCTGTGCAATGATTCATTAAACATGTTCAGAACTGGGGGACTGAATGGCCCCAGGGAGTGGTAATGGGATATAGTCTAGCCGTGAACTGCTGGGCTGCCTGTACAAATCCAGCCCAGGCCTCATAGCTAGCTGTTCAGTGGCCTCTGTGAAGTGAGTTAATTGATTTGAGTCCTGTTCCCTCCAAACAACAAAAAACCCATAAGTTAATCATCATCATTGTAAGGCAGCCGAGAGGCCCGGGGTAGAAGCAGTGTAGAAACTAACCCCTTCTCCTTTATAGACATGTTCCCTCTACATACGTTAGTGAGACTGTGGACCTGAGTCCTATCCAAAGCCTGTTAAAGTTAACAGGAGTCTTTCCTCTGACTTCAGTGGGCTTTGGATCAGGCCTTTCACTGGGGGAGCTTGCACTGCCTGTTCTCAGTTGCACTTCTCCTTGCTGTTGTCTGAATGAGTAGTGGACTTCAGGCTCCAGGAACTTCTGGCCAGGATCTTTATCAGCACTAACTTTACACACGCACATACAAAGGAGGGCATGTTCCCAGCAATTAGCTGGATCTGCGTGCCAGTAAGAGACTGTACCGTCCAATATTACTGCCTCTGCTCACCATTGTTCTATAAGTACATTAGCCAGGGCACAGTCTGATAGATGGGCCCAGTTTCTATTCTGATTTACATCCTGGAGATCAGTGGGGTTGGACCGCACTGCGTCTCACTGAAGTTGTAATGCAAATGCTGTCTGAGGATAAGAAGTCACTAAGTCTGTGACTAGATCAGAGACTTGTTGCTCCTGAAAATCAGACTAGTAGATGGCCAAATATCAAACAGGTCCTGCCCAGGGTCATGGTCAGTAACTGGACAGCGAGTTCAGACAAAATAAGTGATTTGACCCACCAGCTAGAACTGAAATTGAACCTTCAAAAGTTGTTAAAAATATTGTTCAGTTTCATGCACCTCAGCACTTGTTGGTTTTGACCAGAAGCAGCCAGGCCAAGATGCTGAAAGACTGCTCCGCCCACCCCCCATGTTTCTTACGTGAGGTGATGCAGGTACTATTGGAGATGAAGGCTGAGTGGCTAGGAGGCTCGGCTGGGCATTGAGAGATCTAGGTTCAATTCCATTCCAGAGTTTTTGTGTGACCTTGACAAGTCACTTAGGGCTGAATGCTCAAAAAAAGCCTAACCCCTTTTGAGCGTTCAGTCCGTAATCTCTCTCTGCCTCAGGTCCCCCATCTGTAAAATGGGGTTAATAGCAGTTCCCTATCTCACAGGGGTGTTATGGGGTTAAATATGTTAAAAATTGTGAGGTGCTCAGATATTACATTAATGAATGTCACATAAAGATAGATAGAGGATGTGTGACTAGTAATACTTCTCCAGCACCTTCCATCTGAGGATCTCAAAGCACTATGTTTACATATAGTTATGAATTAAGCCTAAAACCCGCCATGAAGTAGGAATCCATTTTATCCCCTTTATTATTCCACAGATGCGGAAACTGAGGCAGAGAGGTTAAGTGACTTGCCCAAGGTCACGTGGTAAATTAGTAAGAGCCAAGAATGGAGCACAGAACTCTCCTTTCCCAGTGTTAGACCGTGCTTCCTTCCTTCACCTATCTAAACTATCTGAACTTTTTCAGAGTGCAAAGTAAGGCTGAATATCTCCTAGGAACACATTTTCTTGCAATATTTCTGTTATTCCCTGTTTTCATTCCGGTGGTATAAGCAGCCTAGCTTTTGGGTGCCTGTCCAAATCAGACTTCCAAACATTGTGAACAGTTGCCACTTGAAAACATTAAAGCCAAACTATAGTACCCCTCCTAGCGTGGGGGAGGAATTACTCACCCAAGTAGTCCTATTGCATCAAATGGGTCTGCTAATGTACATGCCCACCAATTGAAGTACAGGTTCCACAACTAGGCCCAAAAATTAAACATGAAATGAAGGTTTTCAGGACAGTGGCAAATCCCGGATTGTTCGGCACAGTGTGACACCACTTCTTTGAGTTAATAGAAACTCCAGGTTAACCAAAAGTCAGCATGTCTTTGGGGTTGCATTACTTGAAGCTCCACACAGCAATGGAGGCTCAGGTTCTTATGAGCTGGGCCCGGACACCCAGGTCTGAAGCCAGGATTTTACGAAGTGTTCAGATAAGAAGTCTTCCTCGAGACCTTTATAAAACTGGGGGTTAGCTGTTAAAGCACATTAGGTTCAAAACTACAGTAACTCCTCGCTTAACGTTGTAGGTATGTTCCTGAAAAATGCGACTTTAAGCGAAACAGTGTTAAGCGAATCCGATTTCCCTGTAAGAATTAATGCAAATGGGAGCATTAGGTTTCAGGGAATTTTTTGTCACCAGACAAAAAACGATATTGTATATAATACATACACCCACACACACACAGCGTATAAGTTTTAAACAAACAATTTAATACTGTACACAGCAATGATGATTGTGAAGCTTGGTTGAGGTGGAGAGGTCAGAGGGTGGGATATTTCCCAGGGAATGCCTTGCTGCTAAATGATGAACTAGCCTTCTGCTGAGCCTTCAAGGGTTAACATATTGTTAATATAGCCTCACACTCTACAAGGCAGCACGAATGGAGGGAGGGGAGACAGCATGGCAGAGAGAGACAGAGACACACATGTGTGTGGAAGAGAGAGCGAGAGGCATATTGCCCATTTAAGTACGCTGATACCACATTCAAAGTACATTGCCTTTAAAAAGATCAGGAAGTTGAGACAGCAGCTGCCGCCAGCTCTCTCTGTCCTGGGCCCTGTTGTGTCTCCCCCCCTGCTCTATATGGAGAAGTGGTAAGTAGGAGGCAGAGGTAGGGGGAAGGGGGACACCCTGACATTAGTCCCCTCCCTCCCCAAACAGCAAGGGCAGGAGCAGCACTAGGCAGTGGAGGGAGGGACAGATGAACTGCCGGCAATTGGTAGCCTGCTGGGCAGCTGCTGCACAGGGAACTTCGGGTAGCGGGGAGCTAATGGGGGGCCGCCGGTCCACCCTGGTTCCAGGCCCCCACCAGCTAGCTCCAACGGACGGCTCTTCCTGCAAGCAGTGGACAAAGCAAGCGGCTGCCAAACAACGTTATGAGGGACCATTGCACAACTTTAAACGAGCATGTTCCCTAACTGATCAGCAACGTAACAATGAAACAACATTAACCAGGATGACTTTAAGTGAGGAGTTTCTGTAGTCTGAAAGAAAAAAACAGTTTCCATAGCGGAGGCTGAATAGCAGTCAGCTCTCAGGTCCATGTCCAGCATGCTCAAATCACATCCAATTGGGTTCTTTACATGCTCAATACCATTGGGAGAGCTGCTGACTGGACGGGTCTCCGCTTTAACGCCAAGAAGTGCGCATCCCTCCACGTCGACGGGAGCAAGAGAGACTCGGTGCAGACGACGGAGTTCCAGATCCAGGGCGAGTCCGTCGTTCCTCTGGCAGCAGGCGTACCAACACCTCGGCACGCTGACGGGCATCCGCGTCTGGCAGACCCCTGAGGACACCATCCGGGAGATCCTACAGGACGCTGCCAAGATCGATGCATCCCTGCTGGCGCAGTGGCAGAAGATCAACACCCTCAACACTTTCCTGATCCCCTGCATCGCCTTCGTTTTGAGAGGTTCCGCCATGGCAAAGGTGCCCCTCAACAAGGCAGACAACACCATCCGGCAGCTGGTTAAGCAGTGGCTGTCCCTGCCCCAGAGAGCCAGCAATGAGCTCATATACATTGCCCACAGGCACGGTGGTGCCAACGTCCCCCGCATGGGTGACCTCTGCAACATCGCAGTCGTCACACACCCCTTCCTGACGTGCCCGGATGCCACAGTAAAGAACGTCGCAGCGGCCGCCCTACGCACCGTCATCGAGAAGCGAATTGGCAGGCCTCCGTCCGGCCTGGATGTAGCCACTTTCCTGAGCGGCTCCCTAGATGGCGAATTCGCCCGGGACGGGGGTGACATCACCTCGCTGTGGTCCCGCGCCCTCAACGCCACGCGCCGGCTGGGAAAATGACTGGGCTGCCGCTGGGTATGGAGCGAGGAACGGCAGGAGCTGGGAGTTCTGGTGCCGCGGATCGAGACGGAGGGCAACACCATCGTCAGCCCTGGAGCCAGAGGCGTGCTGGAGAAGTCACTGAAGGCCGCTGTCCACGCGCTCTACGTGGACACCCTGAGGAAAACACCCGACCACGGCAAGGCCTTTGAGGTGACCAGCAAGTGGGACTCCAGCAACCACTTTCTCCCTGCGGGCAGCTTCACCCGTTTTGCCGACTGGCGGTTCATACACCGCGCCCGCCTGAACTGCGTCACGCTCAACGGAGCGGTCCACCACGGGAACCGAGACAAGCGCTGCAGGAAGTGCGGATACGCCCTGGAGACCTTGCCCCACGTCCTGTGCAGCTGCAAACCCCACGCCAGAGCCTGGCAGCTGCGCCACAACGCCATCCAGGACTGGCTGGTGAAGGCCATTGCCCCACACCTGGGTGAGATCGCAGTCAACCGCACCATCCCCGACACCGACAGCCTGCTGCGCCCAGACATCGTCGTCACGGACAAGGAACGGAAAAAGATCATCCTCGTCGATGTGACGATCCTGTTTGAGAACAGGACCCCGGCCCTCCGCGAAGCCCAAGCCCGCAAACTTGAAAAATATGCCCCCTTGGCTGACACCCTGCGGGCAAAGAGCTACGAAGTTTACACCGACGCCCTGATCGTCGGGGCGCTGGGTGCCTGGGACCCCTGTAATGAACGAGTACTTAGGGCCTGTGGGGTGGGCCGTCGCTATGCACGGCTCATGAGACGTTTGATGGTCTCGGACACTATCTGGTGGTCTAGGGACATTTACGCAGAGCACATCACCGGCCACCGCCAATACCAGGAGTGAGCCGGCGTAGTTTCGTGCCCCACAGGGGGGGAGGAGGCCTATAAACCCCCCCCATTGAACCATATCCCCTGAGCCCTAAATCCACTGAACTGGATTCCCCCATGTGAGGGTCATCCTGTCCCCATTACCCAGCCCGCTTACTTATACCCATGACTGCGTATATCCCACTGTATGAGCGATGTACCCTCACTGCTTCCTCACTGCTTCCTGATCCCACCCACTGTATACCCCGCATTGGGGACCTTACAGTCTGTATATGTTATGTGCTAACCAATTTCCAAATACCAGCGTCCCCCTATACTCTGTATGTTGCCCCCAATGACCAATGCTGACGCTTCAAACTCTTTGTATCATCTTTATTTAAATATTCTCTAATAAACTTTTATTTCTGTCTGCTTCACCTGGCTTTTTAGTTTATTTAGTGGATTTAATAACCAACGTACAGAACAGGGTTCAAGACATAAGCCCAATACTGAATTTACAATGGCGCCGTGGTGGTGGGCCCACAGTCTCAGGGGGCCCCAATGCCCAGACCGTGGCCCTGAACCCTGCACTCCGCCCACGAGACCCCACCCCTGCTCGGCCTCTTTCTCCCAAGACTCACTCACTCCTCTCCACTCCCTTCTCTCCCAGTCCGCTGCTTACTCCTCCCCGCCCCCTCCTCCCCGTGTGAGTGGCAGGTGAGACCTTTGGGGGGAAGAAGCTAAGCAGGGACAGGGCCTCAGAGGGAACAGGCCGAGTGGGGGCAGGACCTCGGGGGGAAAGGCCAAGTGGGGATGGCGCCACTCTGTGGGCGCCAAGGCCCACAAAAGATTAATCCGGCCCTGCATAAGCCAGTCCTTAATTGAAGGGGGGAAGAAACTTTTCACATGGGCTGATTCTTCCATAACTGCCTAATACGGGGTTTCTTGCACATTTCTGTAAAGCAACGGTTCTCAAACGGGTCCACGGACCCCTGGGGTCTGCAAGGGTACTCCAAGGAATCCGCAAGTCATGTCCGGGGCCAGCGGCCCTGCTGATCAACCTCTCTCTCTCAGCTGTTCTGCGGCATGCGGGAGGGAGGGGAGAGCAGGATGGGGTTTGCTCGGGAGAGGGGACGGAAAGAGGTGGGGCAGTGGTGGGGGGTGGAAAGAGGTGGGGCGGGGATGGGGCCTTGGGGAAAAGGGTGGAGTGGGAGCGAGGCCTGGGGCTGAGCCGGGGTTGAGCACCCCTGGGAAAAATTAGAAGCCGGCTTGGGGGGTCCATGAAAAATTTTAAATCAAAATGAGGGTCCTTGGATTACTAAAGTTTGAGAACCACTGCTCCAAAGCATCTGGAGCTGGGCCCTATCAGAGACGGGATACGTAGCTAGACTGACCATTGGCAATCTGGCAGTTCCTATTGTAAGGTAGATGAGGTGGGTATTCTAGACACAGAAATTGACTAAAATTGTCACTACATACAAAACGCTGCTAGTATCTAGGGCTTGTCTTCACTGCAGCATCACTCATGATATACTTCAAGTGTTGGCCCTAACCCACCTCCTGTCCACATACAGATATCTCCAGCTTGAGCTAAGTGGTGCTTTCCACTCCAGCTAGCTGGCCCGCCCGGGGTGTGGGCGGGTTGAAAGCTCTAGTGCTGCTGACCCCAGAGCTAGTAGTGCAGTGGGGATGCAGCTACCGGCTGCAACTCAAGTTAGCAAAACTCATCGGCTGCTAATCCAGTGACTCCGCTGATCCAGTCCCGCTGTGCTGCTAGTCAGAGCCCTCCATGTGGCTAATGTGTTGTTTCATAGTGTGGCCACTCTCCGCGGAAGTGGGCTAGAGGAGTAACTCCAGCTAACCATTGCAGTGAAGACAGGCCTGTAGTCTGCACAGCCATTGTACAGGACTGAGGCCTTGCATTGCTTTCTGTTGTAGAGCTTTATACAGCCCCGCAGGGTGAAGTCCTCTGTTCTTAACATCATGGGCGCCACATTTTCCTACCGATGTTCCCAACACTTATTATGTAGGGACCGTGTGGGGGCATAAGTAAATCTTTGTGCTCATTCAGGCCCAGATACAAAGCTGACTGCCGCCAATGGAAAGAGTCGTGTTGACTTTAGTGGGCACTGGATGGCTTCTGCTCTGAGGCTACCCAGCAAGAAGGATGCTAATTATGTTGGCATTTTTGGTGGTTTTCTTACTGTAGCTCTTAACATTAAGGTTCTCTGGATGTGGTTCTTTGATTTAAGGGCCAGGAAGGGGGACGGGAGTCCCTGGCAATGCAGAGATATTAACGAACAAAGAAGCAATGGCAGAGTTGCCCCCAGATTCTAACCACAGCAAGGGCAGTAGACAACGTGGGCATTCTGGTGCCAGTTTCCTTCCATTCTTGGAAAATAATCTGAGTTGGCTTTTGAGGGCCTGTTTCCTGCTGCGGTGAAAGGATTCTTTGCTTCTGTGCCACTTAAAGAAATGTCAGACTGTAAAACACAGCTCTGTATCTATTCCCAGTCCAAGATTCATGCTGCGAGAAGCCTAAGTGAAATCGCTATTGACCTGACTGAAACTGGAACGCTGAAGACTTCAAAACTAGCCAACATGGGAAGCAAAGGCAAAATTATCAGCGGCAGCAGTGGCAGTCTTTTGTCATCAGGTAAGTCCTTTCCCTTGTAACTGCATGCGAAATATGAGTTCCTGCTCCTCTGCTGGAGAAAAGAGGAAGATGTAGCTTTGTATTAGGTAAGAGCTGCCAGGTGAGGTATGGGGCCCTTCAGAAATGAATCTGACCGTAACAAGATTCTTCCTTTCAGCTTCTGTCTTTCTGGGTATGTGATATCTGTCTCTCGTCCCCCACCATCACCACCACCACCCAACAAGAGATCCAGGCTCCAGTGTGACCCCATTCCCATCCTCACTGCGAGTTTCCTCTTTTTCCCCAGGATGCCATCTCCAGTCTTCTCAGCTCCCTGCTGCTACCTAACCTATCTCCACACCCTGCTCCCCAAATCCCTCACGCACCCACCTCCCTACTGCTACCCAGCCTGTCTCTCACAACCTCCATCAGCTGTTGTGGCTCATTTGGGAAGCACATGCTGGGGTAGAAAGGCAGAATCTCCTCTAGAGATTCTGCACTGATTCTGCCTTGTCTCTTAGGGGCTGAAATTCATTCTCCATCTTCCAGCTAGTGCTCCCTGCTCATCTGGCCTCTCAGCTCTCGAAAGAGCCAGTTTCCAGGTACCATTCACCTAGAAACTGTCCAGTGCCCCAAGTTTTATAAGGTTTCTTTGTGTGGAAAATGCTTAAGATGCTTCTGTCAAGATGTTCAGTGTGTAATAGGCTGGAGGGCGAAGGGGAGCTGGAAGCTGTCATTTCCAACTCAAGTAGACATGCTTGTGCTAGCTCTGATCGAGTTAGCGGGTTCAAAATAGGAATGTAGCGGCATGAGAGGCAGGAGGGATTAGACACCCCTTAGTTTGGCTTCTTTATAAAGTGGAATCATCAGTAGTTATGGCAGAAGCCAAACAAGGATGCCTGTCAAAGGGATTCCACCACTGGGGACTGGGAGTCAGGAGCCCGAGGTATATTCATAGGCGACTGGTGAAAATATTCTTTGCAGGCAGCAGAGCCCACCCTGCACTCTCCACGCAGCTCCCTGCTCTAGCCCATTGGCCCTCGCTGCTTGGCAGTTCAGAGGAGCCCACCACAGTGTCATCTGAGGCATGTATCCACACTCAGGCAAAATTCTCCATCCGCAATGCCCCACTCTGCCCCTTTCTTGGCCCTGGCACTGCCAGACAGACACAGGGCCTCAATATTTCTACCATCCCCAGGATTCCCCTTCTACCCTCCATCACCTCAGGGTCCGCCCCCTATCCTTGGACTCCCCTTCTCCTCCCCACAGGTCTCCCCCCTTCTTTGGGACTCCCCTTCTCACCCCCCCCATCACCTCAGGGTCTCCCCTCCTCCCCTGGGACTCTCCTTCTCCCACACCAGCACCAGGATCTCCCCCCTCCTCCAGAATTCTCCTTTTCCCACATCCCCATAGGATCTACCCCTTCCTCGTGGGACACCCCTTTCCCCCCATTTCCCTCAGGATCTCCCCTTTCCCCTGGGACCATAGGTGTTGAAACTAGAGTTGCTGCTGCAGTCTCGGGCTAGAAGTAGCAATAACAACCAAATACATCATTTCTGCCTTCAGCACCCCCACTATAAAAATTGCTCCAGCACCACTGCCTGGAATGCCCCTTTCCCCCCATCCCTTCAGGACCTCCCCCCATCTCCTGGAATTCCCCTCCCCCTCATCCCCTCAGGATCTCCCTCATCCCCTCAGGACCTCTCCCCATCCCCTCAGTATCCCCGTCCTTTGGTCTGGGACTCTCCCCTCCAGTCACCTACGGATCCCTTCCCCATGCCTGGGACTCTCGCCTTGTCTCATCAAACCTTCCCTGGAGGCACCAGTCAGGAGCCAGCACCCCTTGGGGACTGAGGAATCTAACTCCACCTTCCAGGAATCCAGCGAGCAGGCAGGACCCCACACCCCATGACACCCCATCCTGCCCCTGGACCCACTAGACATGAGGCTTCCCCTGTTTATCTGGACATGCACATGGGAAGCAGGGTGGCTCAAAAATAGATTTGGGAGGGTTGAGTCCACTTTAGCCCTAATCACCTGCTGCCTATGGGTCTATTCCTGGTTCCACCACTTCCTATCTGTGTGAGCTGGGCAAATCTCTTAACTTCTCTGTGCCTCAGTTTTACCATCTGTACAGCAGTGATCACGTACCTCCTGGGAGTGGTGTGAGGGCTAATGGTTTGTAAAGGGCTGCAAACTCCTCGGAAGAAAAGCTCGCTGGGAGTGTAAAGCATTATCATCACAGCGAAGGGTCATTTAAGTGAAGTGTAGAAGACATCACTTAGACTCATTAAAATCCATAAGAATGGAAACATGCGACATAGGAAAAGGATCTTTTCATAATTACAGAGGGAAAAGTACCCTCTGAGGACCACAGGCTACAAAACCAAATCCATACTGACTCTATACATCAGCTATGCAGCCGTACATCCTTTGTGGCTAGCTTGAAATTCCTCAAAAACAGGCAATAAGAGTTACATTTTAAGCTGGCTGCAGTCAAGAACAACTTGTTTTGGAATTCTGTTCCTAGCCTGTGAACAGAGATGCCTTTCTATTTCTCCTGTCCCTCAGGACGCAGCGCACAATCCCCTGTTTATGCCAAGTATCAGTTCAGGGAGTTGCAGTGGCTGGGCAGTTTCTGGTGTGGTGTTGGGTTGTTGGAGTTCTTTGTTTATTTGGCTCTCCCACTGCTGAAAGCAAACAACATCAAGTAGCCCAGGAAATGCTAAGAGCCCCTGCAGAGATCCCAGCCTTGCTGGCAGCATTCCCATGCCCAAAAGCTATTTGCCACCAGTGCGGTGTTTGTGTTAGTATGCTGACTTTCAATCTCACCCCCATACCAAGGAATTCAGAGTGCCGAGTTCTGTGCTCACACCAGCCTGACTCCATTGACTTCACTGGGTTAGCCCTGATTTTCACAGGTGGAAGTCAGGAGAAAATCCAGCCCCAAAACATCTTGAGGCCAAATCCTGATCTCGAGTACATCAGTGTAAACCCAGAGCAACCCCGCTGACAGCAGATCTTTGCCCACTATTTTTTACACCCTGTTTAAAACCCAGTCAGCCTGGATAAGTTTGGAGTGTTGAGTTTACACGTTCAGTGGGCTTGCCATGGTAACAGAGAGCATGTGGAGTTAAATGGCCTGGGGCTGGGCAGTGGTTCAGATGGATCCAGCCACAATTGAGTGCGCTCCTAAAACCCAGACATATGTGAATTTGCTTTGGTGAAGGTTTATACTGTGCTCCGGGTGTGACCAGATGGAATGTCAGCTTCCAGCTGCCCTGTTAGAGACCCGTACTCAGAGCCAGCTTTTGGGATCCACCAAACCTATGATCAAAGGTCCCTCATATTCAGGACAGTCTCAGATTTACCAGAGGGCTCTGGAGCTTGCTACTGTCCGGTGGCTGCAGCTGTGATGCCTTATCTAATGAAGGAGGGGAGAGACAAAGGGGATCTGTAGGAAGGAGGAGCACTTTAGAGGACTTTGGGTCCCCAAGAATGATCTTGCCCAGGGTTCTTAAGAACCCATCAGTGATCCCATGTGCACGCTGGGAAGCCATAACTGCTGCCTAGGGGGGAGAAGCAGGTTGGCTGCTTATGGCTGACCCATGAGAATTATTTGTATTACTGTAGCACCTACTTATGGCCCTGACCCCATTGTGCTAGATCCTGTACAAACACATAACTCCCCATGCTGCAGGAGCTTCGTTCTTCTCTGCCAGGAAGAGCAGGCAGCTTGGGGCTTGATCCAGAACCCAATGTAGTGAGTGTGAAGACACCACTGACCTCAGCAGGCTCTGGATAAGACCCCTGGTTGCTTCCTTCTGTGCCCGTACAGCCCACTCATTAACAAAGGCTGAAGTTTGGGTTTACTCAACTTTCTGATACGCACAGAAACTTTGCTGGGTTCATCTCTCCTTAGAGTCAAACTGATCAAGCCCCTAAACGTTGCTTAATATGAGCAGACCAGAACTGGGAGTGTAACGGTCATGGATGCTCAGCATACCAGATCCTGGTGCACAGCTAGCACGTTCCCGGGGCTCCCTCCAAATGTTTTGCATTTCCTCCCTTTGTGCTGACAATTATTAATACATGATCATAACAATGATGTGTTATTGTTGTAGCTGAGGGCTACCATTTATGGATCTCCAGAGAATGAGAGTTGAGTGATTAAGCGGCTGCTGTAAATTTCCAGACTATAAATACATGAAGTTATCATGAATCACAGGGGGAAAATAGAAAATGTTTCTCTTTTTCACTGCTGGGCCATCTTTCCTGATCCTTGTTTTTCTCTCTATTCCTTGGAGTTTCTTCATGTCTTCCCCTAAGTTCCCTCTCTTCTAAAGGAGCAAACCAAAAACTATGGTGAGAAGCTCAGATTGACACTGCCAAGTGTCCCTTGCTTTTATGTAGACACATGAAACTGCAAATTATTATTATTTATTATAGCAACACGTAAAAGTCCCAACTGAGATGGGGCACCCATTGTGCTAGGTACCATCTAAAGACATTGTGAGAGACGCTCCCTCCCTGAACAGTCACAATAAACAGGACGGACAAAGGGTTAGTGGAGAAACAGAGGGCAAGTCAGCAGCATCAGGAATAGAACCCGGGTCTTCTGACTTCCCAGCCAGTGCCCCATCCGCTAGATCATGCTGCCTCTCTCCTTCTGTGTCTTTGCAGAACTGTAAGTTAAATCAGCAAAGAATCCTGTGGCACCTTATAGATTAACAGACGTTTTGGAGCATGAGCTTTCGTGGGTGAATACCCACTTCATCAGATGCATGTAGTGCATCACCCACGAAAGCTCATGCTCCAAAATGTCTGTTAGTCTATAAGGTGCCACAGGATTCTTTGCTGCTTTTACAGATCCAGACTAACACGGCTCCTGATACTGTAAGTTAAATGTCTGACTCCCATCTGCACCTTTAGAATGTCTCCCATGAACCTTGGCTCATCTTTTGAGAAGAGAAAATCCTCAACCAAAATCCTAGACCAACCAGTGAACAGAGCCGAGTTCAGGGCTCAATCCTCTCTCTGCAGCGCATCATGCTGAATCAGAATACCCTGGAGTTTGGGCCAGGGTCTGACCTGGATTTGGAACCTAACATTTAGGTCTGTTGGGATATGAAGTGTTAGTTCTGTCAGTGGTAGTGATGTGAAGTCTGGTTCTGATCTCACTCTGGTTTAAAGCAGGAGTAAATGCAGTGAAGTCAACAGAGATACAGCCATGTAAATGAGATCAGACAAGGCCCATGACCTTCAAATCAAGGGTTTTGATTTGGGTCTGTCACTGGGTTAACTCAACAGTTTGCAGTTTAACATGAACCCAGCTGAGCATGGCATGATTCTTGGGTTTGTAGTGAAGGTTTGCACTGCTCTGACCATGTCTCCCTGTCAGGGTGCTACCATGCATCTGTGTGGCCCTGATCCTGCAGTCCCCTCTACCTGTAGAAGGCCCGTTCGTTTCAATGGGAGGTTGGTGAGCAGAGGAGAGCTTGTAGGAGTAGAGAAGAGGTATACTTTTGCTTTATCTTCGCACATGTAACTGTTAAAATAATCCATCCCCTTCCCTCATGGCATAGCATAGACACTGTCACTTCTGCAACTGTAGGTTTCCTGTAAATATGCCTGCTTATATTTGAAAATGCCTTAGTCCTGCAGTTGGATATTTCCTTCCCAGTATGGCAATTCACCCCTCATGTCCACTACATCCGTAGAGATGAACTTCCTACTACTCTGCACTGACCGTTTTAGTTAGTAAACAGCAACTAGTCCCATCTATGGAAAGGCAGATGAGCGAAGTGACTAATGAAGACCAGTCTCTGTGCAGGATATCTGGGTGCATCCTGTTCTGAATAATTCCAGATGGACACTGGAAAGCCAGGAGCGGGTCTCTGGCCGTCGCTAAGAAGGATATCCTATTTGTTAGTCATCGCTGGGCGATAGGTTCTGTTTGATGTCACTTTCAATCGTTCCTCAACATCCTGCAGCCATGAATCATGCCGTGCTGTGGCGTGGGGAGCGTACTGTGCACTGTCAGTCCCCGCTCCACGTGGACTTGGATGAAATGCCTGCTTTGGGCCAGGGGATTAGAGCTGGCAGCCAGGCCACAGGATACAGCATGAATCATGGCCATGCTTAGATTGTTTTGCTAGTGACATTAAGCTTGTGGAAAGCAAGAAATAAATGCATCAAAGAGCCATCCACAGTCACACATCTGGAGCACAGGTGATGTCACTGGCCTATGAAAACATGGCTTTTTACTCTGGACATTCTTCCCCCTCTGCTGCTGGCTCCAGCCCTGTCCCTGACAGTCACTAAACCAGTCTCACTCCTCCTGCTCTCCATGATCCTCTACTTCCTTCTCTCTTTCCCCTCAATGTCCCCTCTCCCTTCCTTGGTCTTTCCTTTGAGATTAGCCCTTCCTGCCTTCCCTCCTGTCCCCACTACTAGCCTAGCAGATATTTAATGCAGAGAATGAATAAATGAAATTAAACTAACCCTGTACCTCCCCTCAGAAAAATGACATTGCTAAGCCATCACTTTGTTTTTTATTAACCCCCCTTCCTCTCCCACCTTTGACTGTGACGTCTATCCGACTGTAAGTCCCTCAGGCCAGGGATTGTCTCTTGCTCTCTGTGTGTGTACATGCCTGGCTCGCTGGGGCACTGATCGTGGTTTGGCCCTTTAGAAGCTACTGGAATACAAATAATAATAATTAATAATATATTGAAAGCAATAAACATATCTGTTCAAACTACCTAAGCATACCCTGTCTTAGTGGCAGTGGGGCACATGCACAGGGCTGGAAACTAGGAGCGCCTGAATTCTGGTGGCAAATCTTCCTCTGACTCATTTGTTGCGTTGATCAGATTCCAATGCCAGAAGGAACCATTGTGATCATCTAGTCTGACCTCCTGTACCACACAGGCCAGAGAACTTCCCCAAAGTAATTTCCAGAGCAGATCTTTTAGAAAAAATTCCGCTTGATTTAAAAATTGCCACTAATGGAGACTCCACCATGACCCTTGGTAAATTCACTTGGGATCTGACAGTCCCAGCTCTCTCATTGGTTTTTCCATTGGAGTTTTTCCTGATTTGCCTAAGCAAGAACTGAATCAAGCCATTAATCGCTACAGGAAACGTTCAGCAGTGATGTAAGCGGTTGTGTAAGTGATGCATTGGGTGTAAATTGTTCAGAAAGGACCAAACTCTCCTCGCAGCTTCGCAGCTGTAATTCCCATTGATGTCTGTGAGACAAGAAGTAATCAGGTAACTGAGAGCAGAAATTTGACCCAGAGTTGGATGTAAGAGAAATAACATGAACCAATCTGGGATTCCTTGTGTGTCTAAATGCCATGACTTATGCCGGTCACCATCTAATTGGGAGAAGAGGCATGTAGGATTCAATAGGAATTAAACCATAGGTCTGTATCTAAATGTAAGTCCCATTCTGCAAAGTATTTAAGCATATTAATGGAGCTATTGCCATGCTGAATACTTGATGATTACATCTCTTGCTGAATCAAGGCCTTAACAGGATTCTAAAGGAATTACTGTAGAAACCTTTTAGAATTTGGTGAGTCCTAACCTTCAAAAGGTCTTTTGAACCATTCTGTTTAATTTTCTGATAAATTCCATAGGACGGTCCAAAAACCATACAGGACATTTATGGATTTCTATTGAATTTCAATATGACTGTTCCATAAAGGTGTAGCTCCTCGTGTCAGGTAAGAGCAATAGAAAGCACCTTCTCTTGGTTTGTATGGTGAAAATTAGTTTGCAAGTGATCTTTTCTCAGCTAATAGTTCTCTTTGGAAGGCCTTAGTGGGCCTGAATTCAGTGGCATTAAGTAAGGCTGATCTATTTATTTTGCGTAGCGTCTAGTTGGTTGGTTTGATTTAGTATTTGTTTTATGATCTCTTGCTTTGTTCTGATTATGGGTTCTTCATTTGCGTTTGGTCTGACATTTGGGGCTGTGGTCACAGGTTTGGTAGCATCAGTAATTGTCTCAGTATATACAGAGCTCCTCGTGGACACTCTAGGCAGACAAAAATACAGAGCTGAGTGAGTTCCCTCCCTGGCAGCCAGTGAGATGAGAATCAGGCTCACAAAATCCTAGGAAATGCAAAAATAAGCCAAATGTTCATTAAGAAAAAAGTGGGGGTTACAAAAGAGAACTCAAACAGAAAGCCCAGCTCATCCCATCTCTTCAGAAAAGGGCTGTGCTAATAGATAGATCTTGCAAAATGCCTGAGAGATTAACAGATATGGACTCTATCAGACCAAACAAAGTATAGCATTGAGGGCCCTGAACTGAGAACTCCCTGTCCTGAGTCATACGAGGCTTGTCTGTGCTACACAACTTTTACCCTTTGAAGACCCAGTTGGAGCAGATTAGTCTAATAACCCATTTCATTCTGAACTGGTTTAGTGCCAATGTGAATGTGGACAGGCTGAAATAGTTCCGCTAGTTCTTGCCCTACTTATCCCACAGTGTATCAGTGGCCTTTTGAAATTTCCCAGAATGCATTGTTTCTATGAGCTATACCAGGAACTGTGAGATGGGTACCCAGAAAGCATTGCAACTGAAAGGGTTTTGAACAAGGCTAGTATGGCTTTTAAACTGATACAGCACAGCTAGTGTGGATGCAATGAACTGTGTTTAAATCAGTTCAGTACAACTAGTTCAATTACACAAGCAGTTTAATTCTCTAACGTAGACACACCCATAATTAGAGGTGTCAGGTCAAGCATCCAACTGCTGGGTGTGGTGCATATCATTTGTGTTTTTAAATGTTGCAACGGAAGCATCCGTCTAGCTGCTGTGGTGATAGATGGTTTTATATATATATAAAATTTAAAAATAAATTAAATTTGGGTGGGGAGAAGAGCAAAAGGAAAAAGGGCTACAGCCAGTTACTCTAAAAGAAAAAGAAAGGAGTGAAACGTCTACCAGAATCATGAGCAGCTTGTTGTTGGAGGTCAGCAGTTGATCAGCAGTTGAGTAGGAGTTCAGCAGTTCGCCCGCTGCCAGTAAGTGCTCGCTGCAGTTATTATTAGGGAGGTGCTAGAGAGGATTTGCCCTGCCAGTTCGAATGCAAAATGGAAATTCCTTTAGGAAGATCCCATTGCGCTCTTGCAGTGATGATCATTTCCTCGCTTGAACTTGTCTTACCTTAGGCCTTACTTGTAGTTAAGGCTATAAAAATCCACTTGATGTCCTTAATTTCATGTCAGGATAAATGCGCTCCACGTTCCCATTGAGTTGTCTTGATTTTTGCTGGTGACACTTTGGAAAAGGGCACACATCCTGTCCTAGAGTCCAGCTGATCTCTAGAGAACTCCATTCTGGTTGTGCACTTCCAACACATCCCAGTAAACACTGTAAATACCCTCACGTTGCATAGGAGAGGCTCATTGTGCAGGACAAGCGCATGTTGTTTTGCGGTGTACAAGTCACAGAAAGTAGCGATGGAGAAGCTCCGTTAGCTCTCGTCCATCCCCTTTGGGCTAGTGTGGGATGTTTCCCTCTAGTTTATTTTGTAGCCCCTTTTCCCACTTCAAGTATCTGAAAGGAAAGTAGCAGCAAAGAAACTCAAACTGTAGCTGAAAGCATGAGTTTCATCAGGTTTTGATGCAAAGCTATAAATTTGCCCCTAGAGTGACTCCAAAAGTTTGCAGAACTTCAGCAAAGCTTCCGACAAACCCAGACTGAGAATACTGACTGCCTGCTTAGGTGTCAGTGCTGAAAGTGCACCTGTAGGTCCTTATACTCACAGGCGTGCTATGCTTCACCCTTACACTCACAGGCATGCTAGCTGAGGTTTGGTTAAGGCCTTTTGGAAAATCTGACTCAGGTAGATAATAAGAGCCTGATTCTGCACTCCATTGCTTTGCAGAGGATGAGGCAGCGTCAGAAAACTGGTGTAGGAGAATGGCAGTTAAGTCCCGTAGTGTATACAGGACTAGATTTGAAAGTGGAGCTCAACCTGAGACACCTTAAAGGGCCAGGATTTTCAGAGGCTGGATGCTCAACATTTTCTGAAAAGCAATTCCCTTTAAGATGCCTCAAGTTGGGCACCCGAAAGTGGATACAACCAAAATCACAACTCCCTTGAACAGGGAGGCCCTGAATAAAGATGTGTGCACCATTCAGTGGTGAAATTAAATAAGGGGATCAATCAAAACCTGTTTTGAAAAGGATCAGAGTACAGATTAACACAGAATCTGAAGGCCAGACTCTGATGTCAGTTAATTCTGGATTTACAACAATGTAATGTCATTGACTTCAGTGGGAGCTGCTGGGTGCTTGTCACTTGGAAATCAGACCCCTTATTTAGGCATTTAAATATGGATTTATGCATCCAGTTTTGAACATCGTGGCATATATATTCATGGGAAACAACAGCTGCTATGAAAAGGCCTTCTGTTAGCTACTGGGGGTTTTTAACTTCGTTTCTATTTTGCAAAAATCTAGCTTCAGTTACTACATTTCTTCTGTGTGGTTAGAATTAACCACAAGTAATTG
This sequence comes from Gopherus evgoodei, assembly GCF_007399415.2. Lineage (NCBI taxonomy): Eukaryota > Metazoa > Chordata > Testudines > Testudinidae > Gopherus > Gopherus evgoodei. The sequence goes on from NC_044322.1 coordinate 352,387,195, forward strand.
GGCTAGGTGCAGCAATCATTGGATGAAATTCTATACAGGAGGTCAGAATAGATGATTGTGATGGTCTCTTCTGGCCTTTAAGCTATGAACATGTGTTTTCTATGCTTTGTAAATTCTGTTTGTAGTTGGGAGTTTTCGTAAGAACTGTATGTAGTATTTTCAAGAGGAGCTTTAAAAAATTACCTAATTGTTTTTATTTACAGAGGAGAGAATTACAGATCCCTTTAAGCTCAGATGTTTGACCTCATTCTGTTAGTTTAAGTATTAAGAACTTGTCATAAACAAACATGACTGTGTAACACCTGCTTCATTTCATAGTCTGAATCTTTTTTGGAAAGCTCCCATCCAAAGTGTAGGCTTTGGTGAAATTCATTAATGCTCCAGATGTGTGTTCTGCTGTCAGCTGGCCTAGTGAAATCATTGTTTATTGACAGGTTCCCAAGAGTCAGATAGCTCTCAGTCTGCCAAGAAAGACATGCTGGCTGCGTTGAAATCCAGGCAGGAAGCTCTGGAAGAGACACTGCGCCAGCGACTGGAGGAGCTAAAGAAACTGTGTCTCCGAGAAGCGGTAGGCAATAGAAATTTTATAACCCTGGAAAATGTCGTGGCTTGTATTTTTATATGCTCACAGCCTCATGTGAAAATGGATGGAGACCGGAAGGAGAGGTAAAGCCTTCCTAAATCATATCTCACAAAGCGTATGGTGCCCAAGGACTGAGTGATCCCCAGGCATTTCGTGTCTAGTGCGGCACAAGGCCTTTTTTACATTAGAGAAGCTGGACTCACGCCAAGCCAGTTGTGCACCCATAAGGCCTGATCCAGCAAGGTGCTGAGCATCTGCCGCTCCTATTGAAGTCATCATGAGTGGTGGATGCTTAGTAGATACTCACCATCCTTCAACAGGGCTCCCAATGGGCAATCTGCCATTGACTTCAATGGGAATAGGCTCAGGCCTATAGATGGCACATCTGGTCTAGCCATCGTGTGGTCACCTGGCCTGGTATACGCCACTTGATCCTCATCTTTGGTAGGAGAAAGATATGTTTGTAACACGTGAACTAACTCACCTCTTTTCCTAGTGTAGACATGGCCTCATGTGCACTCTTTCCATGTTCATTTCCCAGTATGCTTTGCCAACGCCCAGCTATTTCACAGCACAGTCCCATTGCCTGGCATGAGGGTTAAATCACCACAGTTTCCCCCCCTGGCCCAAATACAAAGAGCACAGTTTGGGGTGAGTTTGTGTGCTGCATGCTGGGGTCTTCCCTTCACTGCGCTGTATATAGCATGACAAATGCTGAGGAGGTCCCTTGGCTACATCATCAGTATTACTGGTAGAAGAGACTGTTAGGTAACATTGTCAAGAGAAAATCACCTTTCTGGCCTAAATATCATCATGGAGCAAACGGGATGCCATAGGATGAGGTCATATTGTACTTAGCATGTATCTGTTTAATTATTGTTGGGGTTGATTTAAACTGACTTGTTTTAAAGCAGGTCAGCGTGAATGTAAAACCATTTCAAATGCTGGAGAAGTTAGGATCCTTACTGCGTTTGTGCCTGGAAACATACTAAATATTAGCAGCAGCTTATATGAAGTTTACAGTTCGATCACACGTGCATACATAACACCTGTTTCCCAGGCCTGGAAAAATCCAGCTTTAAAAATCATTGCCAGGAATAGAGAATGGGAGAGTTGGCTCCTGGGCAGTGGTACTGGGATCTTTAAGTTGCTGTTTATATTTAAAGTGCGTATCACTTTAAAAAACAAACAGAAAAGACCATTGCCCATTTTTTAAAAATCTCACTGCGCTTTGTTTAGACTTGGCTCTGACTTGAACACCAGCTGGGATAAGCAGAAGAAAAACAGCTTTTCAACAAAGGATGTCAGAGGAAATATGTGCGGGCCTCGTCCCACAATCCTTCCTCGCATGAGCAGTCCTGATGTATGAAGTCTCAATTGGCTTCGACGGGCCCACTCTTTTGCGGAAGGTTTGCAGGATCAGGTCAGACCCCAAGTGTCCGGAAACCATTTAGCTTGGATCAGCTGCAGAAAGTGGTCAAAAGTTTCACTGGCTCTTTTATTTTAAACATTTCCTCTCGGGGGGTCCTGAATCGGTTTGTTTGCTGTGGGAATTGTTGAGTTGAAATGAGGCGAGACAGACAAGGAGAAGAAAAAGGGGTTAATGCCTGGGCTTAATCAAACTAGCATGGCACAATCCATTCACAACAGTGGCATCATGTTGCTTCACTTACTTATTAATTCAGATTAAATTTCAGGCCCCTGCCAGTAAATCCGTTTCAGTTTATGGCGGCAGCACAGTAGCCCGCATTGATTTTGTTCTTACAAAACCTTGGCAAAGGAGCCATTAAAGTTGTAACTCATTCTCCACCCCCTGCACGTCATGTTAAGATTGGGGTTTTAAAGGATCCCTCTGCCACTCAGTAGAAAGACACAGAATCTGGATCTCAACGCACTATTTGTAGCTAGCCATTTTGTGCGACAGGATGAACATGTTACAGAAAAAGCTTTAAAACTGGAGAGGGAAACTTTAAACAACCTTGAAAAAGGGTATTGTGCACTTCACTGCAGTGCTGGGTTAGGAATTCATTGTGTTGGGAACTTCTTAAGCTAGGGACTGAAATGGCCAGGGCCTCATTTCCCAGTGACCTGAAAACAGTAGAAAGAAAGCCCCCATTAGGGAATGGGTCGTGGGGGCATGAGGGAGGCAGAGAGCCGAGCTACATGCTGCATATTAAGGTCAGCCACTGTTATACGGGATTCAGATGATTTAGAGTTTTCTGCCAGCTGGATCCTCTCAAGGCTGGTGATGCAGAACACAAAAGCCTTTTGTCCTCACTGCAGAGACTGTTCAGCTCAAGAAGCTGAGTTGTTCCTTGTAGCAACACTCTTGCCTTTCTCCGCAGGCATTTGAATGTCTTTAATTCAGATCGGTGGAGATGTATTGTACGTACCAGAAAAAAACACAGAGTTATTATCAATCCTGGCACTTGCTTCTTTGCCTGCTTCAAATCTATTCCAGTGTACGTCCCTTGGCTGTGAAAGTTTGCAGGGTCTGCTGCTTCACACTTGGAACTAATCTTTGCAAATGACCCTTTCAGTCTGATATTACTCCAACTCTGCACATGACATAGCTTGGAGTTTGGCAAGGATTTCAATTCATAAAATGTTATCATATAGGTACTTAGGTACCACTGCTTTAAATTGCCATTTTCACTGCAGCTGTCTCAGACAGCTCATGAATTAGATTGTAGTATTTTAACATGCAGTTATGATCAGAAAAATGATTATAAAAGTGTCACTCGACAGCTCTGCTCCGTGTCTGAATTCAGAGTAAGAGCTGCTGGCTTCTCCATCAAAAATAACTGTTTTCTCTATCGAGACAACACGGCTGAAGGAATATGAGTGCTCTGACATCCTGCTGGTGGGCAGCACATAAGACCCTAGACAGACAGATCATGTCAATTTTTCTTCTAGTTGCAGAGTATATATTCCTGCTGATGATGCACAAGCCAAAAAAAGAACTCAGACTGAGCTCGCAGGCCTGGAAGTTAGAAAAAATCTTCTGTATATTTATCAGCTGAGCATATTTGATATGGAGTCACTGTACAATGATAAACAATGGAACCCTGGCCGTGCCATTTTTACAATCATTTTTCAGAGTATAACTGCACTTTAAAAAGATACATTGGATGGGTTTGCTTTTGCGTATTCCCCTCCTCACTAATAGCATCTTATGTTTTCAGGAGCTCACAGGAAAGCTGCCCAGGGAATACCCCCTAGATCCAGGGGAGGAGCCACCTATTGTAAGGAGAAGAATAGGGACTGCCTTTAAACTGGATGAACAGAAAATACTGCCTAAAGGAGAGGTGAGGACTTGCCTTCCAGTCCTATCTATCTATCTTATGTCTAGGACATTTCTCAGCCTATTACTCGGGAACCACAATTTTTAATTTAACTGTTTTTTTTTAATTCGTTTACTCATCTTTGCTTGTATTTGGGGCAAAGAAGAGGTGAGAGAACATGCCAGTCTGAGCATAGGACTGGGAGCCAGGAACTCCTGAATTCCAGTCCCAACTCTGACACAGGCAAATGGAAGTAGCTTTGGGTGAGTCACTTATGGCTCTGATCCTGTTAGCTATGCAAACTGCCCTTAATCGCACCGGTTGCTGGTGCAGGTCTAAATTACTCATGTGACTAAGGGTAGCAGGATTGGGTTCTGAGTTGCTCTGGTCTTTCAAACCACTTCTGGTATCATTTTGGTTTCCGCCAAAGTCCTTTAATGAAGTGTCAGATCAATTTTTCGGACTGCTCCTGTGATTGCAAGACAAACTCACCTCCTCCTCCTCCTCTTAAACAAAGGAACTATCCTCCCTGCCTCGGGGCAGCTTGACTTGTGTTTGAGTAAGTTTGCCTGGGGGGAGTGTTTGTTCTGAGCTCTCTCTCCCACAATTGGCTGGGTCAGTGCCCTGAATCATGGCTGTGAAAACAGCCCTGGAGCAGCTGTAAGGCGGGACCGGAATTCACAGAAAAGCCATTGTCTGTGGAGACTGGTCTCAAGACACTTGTGGATATTCTAGTTTTGAGTTTCCTTTTATTTTTATAATTGAAGAGAATGAATCTGTGGTTTAAGGCCGGAGTCAGCTGGAGAATTAACCCTTTATTGTATTGTTAGCATTTTCTTTCTGCTTAAACCACGAAAAACCAAAGCTCTTAGGGTTTGTGTTTGATGGAGCCAGTGAGAAGAATTCCACTGAAGTAAAATACTCATGAGCTAGCACGTTTTGTTTAGCTTTTACAAGGAAAGCCCTGACTCCTAAAAGCTGTGCACTCTGTTTGCTGCAGTATTGTCAATGTGTCTTCAGATTCCCATGTCTTGGGGTTGCGTCTACAACGCACACCTTTTTTGGCAGCGAGTAGTGTACCTATGCATGTAGGCCCCACTCCCAGCACAGGTATATGGCAGTATAGACTCTGAGCAAAAGGCTCTGACAGCAGGGGGTATGTCTACATCTACAATTTTGCAGCGCTGGTTGTTACAGCTGTATTAGTACAGCTGTATAGGGCCAGCGCTGCAGAGTGGCCACACTTACAGCAACCAGCGCTGCAAGTGGTGTTAGATGTGGCCACACTGCAGCGCTGTTGGGCGGCTTCAAGGGGGGTTCGGGGAACGCGAGAGCAAACCGGGAAAGGAGACCTGCTTGCACGGGGGTTCGGGGAACGCGAGAGCAAACCGCGGGGAAGCAGGTCTCCTTCCCCGGTTTGCTCTCACATTCCCCGAACCCCCGAGCAAGCAGGTCTCCTTCCCCGCGGTTTGCAGGGGGGTTCGGGGAACGCGAGAGCAAACCGGGGAAGGAGACCTGCTTGCACGGGGGTTCGGGGAACGCGAGAGCAAACCGGGGAAGGAGACCTGCTTGCATGGGGGTTCAGGGAACGCGAGAGCAAACCGGGGAAGGAGACCTGCTTCCCCGCGGTTTGCTCTCGCGTTCCCCGAACCCCCCTGCAAACCGCGGGGAAGGAGACCCGCTTGGGGGGGAGATTCGGAGAACACCGGAGCAAACCGCAGGGAAGGAGACCTGCTTGATTACCAGAGAGGCTTCCTCAGGTATGCTGGGATACCTGCTTATTCCACGGAGGTCAAGAAAAGCGCTGGTAAGTGTCTACACTTGATTACCAGCGCTGGATCACCAGCGCTGGATCCCCTACACCCGAGACAAAACGGGAGTACGGCCAGCGCTGCAAACAGGGAGTTGCAGCGCTGGTGATGCCCTGCAGATGTGTACACCTCCTAAGTTGCAGCGCTGTAACCCCCTCACCAGCGCTGCAACTTTGTGATGTAGACAAGCCCAGGGAGTTGATGAAGCCTTTCCCACTGCCTCCCCTTGCCAAAGCTTTTCTCTAACACATGTAGCTACACACTGCAGTGTGGACACAGCCTGCCATGTAACTACATGTATGTGACACGCCACTGCCAGCATAGACTTAGCCTTAGTGTTAAGAGATGGCTTCCAGGCCCGGGACGCTGGATGGACTCTGTTTTCCTCTCAATCCTTCCATTAATAGTGATGCACGGTCCGTGCGTGCAAGACAATGATTCTCTGTAGGGAAAGAGGGTAAAGCCACTCTCCACCTTTGCAAGTAATGTGCATTTCAATAAAACAGGATTGCCAACCTCAAGCATTCAAAAATGCTGACTCTGCTCTCCCCGCTCCCCCCCCCCCAAATCATGAGATTGTCTTAAAAATCATGAACTTTTTTAAAAGGATAAATATTGGGATCTGATTTGTCTTCTGATTTTTGAGACTTTAGGGTTCATGTTTTCAAGCTTTGATCTGCACCATGAGGGCTACAATTTTTTTTTTAAATGAAAGTTGAGATTTTCTCAGGATCACATGATTCCAGGAGCTGGGGCTTTGAGTAGAACATCAAATGGCATGAGAGCTGGCCTTGCCTCTGAAGGCAAATAACTGCCCTGGTGCTCCGAGGCAGTACGCATAAAGGCATCCATCAAAAAAGAGATTATTGGGGGAGAGGCAAATGAAGACAGCTGTTTACGATGTTAAGGGTGATTTAGAAGAAAAACCATTAAGGCCAGAAGCTGCGATTGAAGCCAGGCTCTCAGTATCTTCACTGGGAGTGTTGTCTGAGTAAGGACTGCAGGGCTGAGCCCTAGCTGGATTTATTTTTAATCACCCTTAGCACTGTGCTTAATCCTCCCTTGCTTACTTTCAGTGGGCGTGTTGCCACAATAAGTCAGATCAGGCTCTCCGTCTTAAACCTCCATTGTGTCGAATGCACCATTAATAAGTTTAGTGTTGACAGAGCTTACGAAATCTTCAAAGCAGAACTCATTTTACAAAACAAAACCAGGCCTTCAGCTGGCAGTAATGTGAGAGGAGCTGTAATTATAGATTTAAAGCAATGCTGACTCACCACTGACAGCACAGAGATTTTGAAGCCAAAATGCCCAAAATGAAAACTTCAGGGAGCCATTCTGGTCTGAGGAGGGGTTATTCCTATAGCATCAACCACGCTGTGTATGCATGTTGGTACATTGAGAGGTTTTGAATATGGCTAACAATAGGGTTTCGCTGAATATGTGACTAAAAGTGCTTACAGTCAGAGCACTGAGCATTTAGCAAAGCTAATGTTTTAATTTGCAGCTCAAATCTCATTGAGAGTTAATAGGACTTGGGTGTGTAAGAGAGCCAGAGCCCTCTGAAAATTCCAACCCATGTTCTCATCTTCATGGGCTACAAGCAAAGAGTCAGATTCTCTGCTGGTGTAAACTGGCATAGCTCCATTGACTTAATGTCAAGGTATCACTGCCAGTTACGCCAGCTGAGAACCTGGCCCTAACATGTTAACCCTGCTTAAGCACAGTTTAACTCTGCCATGGCCAAACAGGGTCTAACTTTTTGGCTCTCTGGCATGGCCAAAGCCTTCTATTAAAATAGAGGTGGGCAAACTATGGCCCATAGGCCACATCCGGCCCACGGGACCGCCCTGCCTGGCCCCTGAGCTCCCGGCCAAGGAGGCTAGCCCCTGGCCCCTCCCCTGCTGTTCCCCCTCTCCCGCAGCTATCCTGCCACGCAGGCAGCACTCGGGGCGGCAGAGTTGCATGCTCCTGCAGAGCAGCGCGGCAACGTGTCGCCCTGGCTGGGCAGCCTGGCTGCCAGACATGCTGCTCTAAGCGGCATGGTAAGGGGGCCAGGGCCGGGGGGTTGGATAAGGGGCGGAGGTTCGGGGGGGCATGGTCAGGGGATGGGGAACCGGGGGGGGGGTTGGATAAGTGTGGGAGTTCCAGGGGGCCTGTCAGGGGGCGGGGGTGTGGCTAGGGCTCAGGGGATGGGGAACAGAGAGAGTTGGATAGGTGTGGGGTCCTGGTGGGCCTGTCGAGGGTGTAGCTAGAGGTCGGGCAGTTAGGGGACAAGGAGCAGGAGGGGTTGGATGGGTCGCAGGTTCTGAGGGGGGCAGTCAGGAGGTGGGAAGTGGGAGGGGGCGGATAGAGGGCGAGGGCCAGGCTGTTGGGGGAGGCACAGCCTTCCCTACCTGGCCCCCCATGCAGTTTTGCAACCCCAGTGTGGCCCTCAGGCCAAAAAGTTTGCCCACCCATGTATTAAAACCATTACACGTCCCTACCTTGTGCATGGCCTCGTTATATATCAACTCTGTGATGTCCCTTGCTGACATTGTGTCACAGTGCATTTATGCATTGCCTCACGTTAATGACATTTGGTAGGACTGGATTGTAACTGGGATGAATTTGACACATTAGTTCAATGGGTGATCAGCACTATACAAGCGCTAACCAGTAACACTATGTTGAAATGTCATGACTTTTCACTGGGAATTATCCTGATGTTTCATTTTCATACAGCACTCGGTCACCATGGTGACAGACACCTTAGAAATATGCGTGGAAGAGAGGTTGGGGTTCAGACACCACCACATAAGGATATATGAGTTTGTTCTGCAAGACAAATAGCAGATACAGCCATATTGGGCCAGCAGCCGGAATGAACTGAGTTTAGTATTGACGATCCTCACCAAATAAAGGCTCAATCAGTGGTTCTCAACCTGTTTACCATTGTGGGCTGTGTATGTCCTGAGCATGTCACATGGGCCACAGCTCTGTGCTGATTGGGCGGCCCACGAGCGGCAGGGTGAGAACCACTGGGCTAGATTATGTAACCTTGCGCAGCCCTTTGAAGTCATGAGTTCTCTCATGTGAGCAAGTGCTGACGAGCTTGAGGAGCAGTTGCACAGGCCAGCCCTAACAATGCTCTTGTGAGTGAGCTAGGGGCAGGTTGGTAGATGGATTCGTCTCTTGTTAAGTGCCATTTAGGGCCAGATCCTCAGCCGGTGTAAAGCAACATAGACCTGTTGAAGTCAGGGGAGCTTTGCCATGCAGCTGCACCAGCTGAGTATCTGGCCATGAAAGCTTGCAGCCAAGACAGCCAGAATCTCTTCCCAATTTGACAGGAAGCGGAGCTGGAGCGCCTGGAGAGGGAATTTGCAATTCAGTCCCAGATCACTGAGGCTGCTCGGCGCTTGGCCAGTGATCCCAATGTCAGCAAAAAGCTGAAGAAACAAAGGAAAACCTCCTACCTTAATGCCCTAAAGAAACTGCAGGAGATCGAAAACTCCATCAATGAGTACCGCATCAAATCTGGAAAGAAGCCAACGCAGAGAGCCTCCCTGATCATAGATGGTAAGTACAGTTCAGGGCCTGGGGCATATTTTTAGGGGCTGAAGTGGGCCTTGAGTGGTGTATAAGCCTTGAATAGAGGCCTTAGCACAGGGAGTGAATTTCACCCACACCGAGCCAGAGCTAGGAACTGAGCCCTGGTGCCCAAAGCCCTGCTCTAACTTGTAGCCCAGTAGTGCCCCTCTCCCTCTAATGGACTCTGAGTCTTTTTTTTGCCCTGTATATTGTTCTATCTCTTCCTTGTCCTGGTTGGAGAGCTGACATGGGACTTGAGTGGTGCCTAGATGATGTGCTGGCTCAGAACACATGGGTAAATTTCAGGCTATGTTTGCTTAAGCAAGGCACTTAACCTGTCTGTGAGTCAATGTACTCACCTGTAAAATGGGTATAGTAATACTTCCTTCAGAAGGATGTTGCTTAATTACTATTAGTAAACCTTGGGCAAGAGGCATCATATAAAATCCAAGTATTATCATCACCATCATCCCATTTGTTTACAAAAGCATAATCCTCAGGACACTTTTTACTGTTTACACCATTTTTAAAAGTAATTTATATTAACCTCCTTCAAAGCCTGAAAATAGCAGAGCTTTTTCTTGCTGATTTTGTCCCTTTCCACATGACAAACAGAAATGTTGCTCTTCCTGTTTATAAACAGAGCTGAAATTGTCACCGCTTCTCTTGCTTCCTTATTTGTAACCCAGCTGTGTTGTGCTGCCCTTAAAGCATTTTTAGTTCCTCTCCGCTCTGTGACAGTCCATATGTCAGAGCAACAAACACCAGGGAGATGTGTACGTCAGAACACTGCTGGCAAAAAGACTGGGTGCTATTTCTTTTGTTGCTTCAGAGGGCACTTGGAAGTATTGTTGAATGTCCTAGAATCAGAGCACCTTGTGTTTGTTTTTCATTGACAACTGAATGTTAACTTCATAAGTGTGGGGGGGGTCAAATCTTGAGCTCTGGAGGGCCTGGTCGTCAACTGGTGAAAATTGGTGTAGCTCCATTACACCCTCTGGGGATCTGGGCTCACAGTTTTGACTCAGTCCTAACATCCACCGAAATCAGTGGGAGTTGAAGGCACTCAGCAACTCCCAGAAGGGAGCTCAGCATGTCAAGGGAGCTGGCCTGGAGTTTTTACTCGGGCTTTGCCCTGAGTTCTGCCTGAGTAAGGACTGAGTAAACTGGCCTATATTAATAAAAATCTTATTGCTTCTTGGTAGTGTGGAGAACAAGGGACGACTGTTTTATGAACTGGGGAAGATTCTGTTGCAATTCAGTGTTAAACCACAGTGATATTAATGGTCTTTTGATTGTTTTTTTTCTTCTCCTCAGAAGGAAACATTGCCAGTGAAGATAGCTCCCTCTCAGATGCCCTTGTTCTTGAGGACGGTATGTTGTCCATCTCAGACCCTAGAAACCTAGCATAGTAAAGGGAAGGATGACTGCATCCCCCTGGAAATGGAGGAAATCCCCTGTATGCCTGTACCCCTGTATGCCAGTGCCATTTCAGAGATGAGGTGGGTGATACCTTTTATTGAACCAACTTCTGTTGGTGAGAGAGACAAGCTTTCAAGCTTACCCAGAGCTTGTCTGTGTATGCTCGGAGGCTCGTCTCTCTCACCAACGGATGTTGGTCCAATAAAAGATATTGCCTCACCCACCATGTCTGTCTAATATCCTGGGACCAAAATGGCTACGCCACCCCTGTCTTTGCCATTTGAGAGCAGATAATTTTAAACAGTAGCGACTTTTCATCAAACCCCCCGAAGGTTTTTTCAATTATATATAAAAAGTACAGAAATAGAAATAAGTACGTAGTCTGTAGGAAAAGGCTCATACATATTGTAACAAATGCACAACCCCTTAAGACCTCCTAGTTTGCAGAATAGGGCATATGACTCACACTAAGGGCCTGATTTTCAGGAGTGTTGCGCATTCATAGCTCCCCCAGAAGAGGGACCATTAGGATGCTCTAGTTTGACCTCCTACGTAACACAGGCTGGAGAAGATCACCCCATGATTCTTATATCAAGTCCAATAACTTGTGTTTGAACTAGAGGAATGTAGCTCAACCTTTCCAGGTTGGTGATTCCTGAGTCAGAGTCCAAAACTATTTGCACCCCCTCTTACATTTTTTACTCTTTTATAGTAAATGTGTCCATGAGAACAGTGCTAAGCCTATTTTATTGGGATATACTTTTCAAGAGGTTGACAGCAAATACTTGACCTTGAAAGGGAAAGGTGTGTGCAGAGTGGGGGGAAGGGAGAATCGGAGAGGGTTGCTGGCACAAACATGAAAGTGCCCGAACTATGGTGCACAGGGGTCTAGAAGAGTTTTATTTTCTTTGCTTTAGATTGAAAAGTTTATTATCCCCCCGATTGCCTTTCATGACCACCACCTTTCCACCATCAGCTGAGAAACACTGAACTAGAGCCTCTACTGGAACACTTCCTAAAATCAGGCCCTAAGTTCATTACCATATAATTCATGCTCAGAAAAATCATCTCTGTCTGCTGCATGGTATCCAAGCGGTAATCTTGGGCATGCTGAGGGAAAGCCACACTGCAGCCTAGTGTCCTTCAAAACCATCAGCTGCTCTCCTTGTTTCTCTTTGCAGAGGATTCTCAGGTTATCAGCACAATATCCCCCTTACAGTCACCTCACAAAGGACTCCCTCCCCGGCCACCCCTACATAACAGACCACCTCCTCCACAGTCATTGGAAGGACTCAGACAAATGCACTACCACCGGAATGATTATGACAAGTCCCCTATCAAGCCCAAGATGTGGAGCGAGTCATCCCTGGATGAACCCTATGAGAAGGTCAAGAAATGCTCCTCACACAGTCATTCCAGGTGAGTCAGGCAGTCAGAGATTGCCAGCTACATAAACATCCTCCTTTTTGTAGAGGCCCATTTGGTATGGTAATGACGGACACTTTCTGGTAACGCTATGTGTGTGTGCGAGAGAGAGAGAGAGACAGAAAGAGAGAGGTTGTCTTTAACCTGAGCCTATATAATGAAAACTCTTCCCAAATCTCATGGCAGAAACATCACTCACTTGAATGATATTTAGCTGTTTTGGTAAATAATCATGCCCTAGAAGATCGTAACAGCTATAGTCACACAAAGTGGTGGTCAGTATCTGATTATTATTTTAAAAGCCAGTTGGAGAGGACAGACAACAGCCTCTCACTGAAACGTCTGCTGAATCTTTGTAACAGCTTGTGCTTGAACTTTCGTTACTATAAAAAACAATTCAGATCAGTTATGTGTGTGGAACTCCATTTGCTTCAGCGGGATGTGTGTAGCTGAGAACTGTATGTGGCCCATAGACTTAAGGTCCTAGGTGTAGAGCGTTTCCGTCTGAAGTCTGAAATGCAGCGTTTGCTTTGCAGCAGTCATAAGCGGTTCCCCAGCACAGGAAGCTGTGCAGAGGCTGGAGGGAGCAGCTCTCTGCAAAATAGCCCCATCAGGAGCCTCCCGCATTGGAATTCCCAGTCCAGCATGCCATCTACACCAGATCTACGGGTACGCAGTCCGCATTATGTCCATTCCACTAGGTAAGTCTTGCTGCTCCCAAAACAACTCGACTCCCTTTGGTTACGCAATAGTATTTTTTGTTTTCACGCTTTAAAGACAAGAGGCCTCATTTCAGGAAGGAAGCGCTCTCTTCGGTGGGGATTCGTTCCTGAATCAGGGCTTGAATCCTCAACTTACTTCACATTAAAAAAACACTAAAATGGACCAAGTCGTTCGGTGACATTGTAACCAAAGGTTCTGACTGTTCATGGGCATTACAACCTCCAAGCCACTCTTTGAAAGTCACAAGGTGTTGATATCAGTGCTCAAGGTTAGGGAATTATCCTTTCCTTTGGAACACGAAAGGTTGGGTAGTGTTAAACCACTGCTACGATGAACTGGGCATGCCGAAAAGGCTGTCTAAAGTGAAACATCTGAGGGACCAAGTAGAGGTGGGTCTGACTGGTCACATGGTATCATTTCTGTTCCTTGAGTGGCTGACTGCAACTTTATGAACTGGGGAAGAGCCCATCCAGCATGAATAAAGGCCACCCAGATTTGGATGTGAATCAGCACCCTTCTGCACGTGCAAATCTGGGCATTTGCATGAAGGACAGTCACACTGTGACTGTCTTGAGCTCTAAAGCCACTCAAGAGACCAGCAAAGCATAGCTGCCTAAAAGAGGTGGTGGTTCTGAGGTGGGAGCAGAAAAACATTCCTTCCCTGTGGGATGGTGCTGCATGAGCTGGCCTTGACTACCCAGTGTCACTGTGAACGTGAGGAAAGGCCTGCAACGCGTTTGTAAGCTACCTAAGTGCAAAGGAAGTGCACCTCACTTTGGGGCTGCACTTTGTGGGTCGTTGGCCCCCCCACATTGCAAAGCAGTGGGGAGGGGGCATGGAATCCCAAAAACAGAAACCATAGGAAAGGTTTGCACAGATCCACCGCACTCTGTGTTCCCTGACGCTATGTTGGTGAAACTCACCCGTGGGCAGTGTCCTCTGCACCACTTATGCAGGGATGGTGGGGATTGCCCAGGGAGGTGGCTAGTGGGGCAACCATGCTGGGAGGCTTCTGTCTCTCCCCTCACCCCCCCATGTGCTGCAGAAAGAGGGTGCCAGGCAGGCTCCAAATAGACTGGGGAGGAGCCAGAGGATCTCAGTATTTGGACCTAGTGGCCCCAAATCCACACACAGGGAATGTGGAGGGGGAGTTGGCTGCTTTTTCAACCCACCGCAATCAGGGGCTGCAGCCCTGCAGCCCCACAAGCTGCCTGTGGAGTCCAACCCCATAACTCTACTTAGTTCCCCTCCATAAAACCCACTTGCTCTGGCTTGGGCAGGGAGGTGGGAAGTTCACCTCAGATGGGTACATCTGCCTCAATTCCTGCACTAACATACCTGCATGGTATGCCCCGTATCCTGCCTGGGGCTGGTGGAGCTAGGGGGGAGTTGTATTTGCACTGATTGGCGGATGCTGTTTTGGCTTTAAATGCTAGAAAAAGACCCCACGTGTTTTGTTAACCAAGCAGACTCAAAACCTGTCTTCCTGACACCTGCAGGTCAGTAGACATCAGCCCAACCAGACTGCACAGCTTAGCTCAGCACTTTAGACACAGAAGCTCCAGCTTAGAGTCACAAGGCAAGCTCCTTGGGTCAGAGAATGAGACGGGGAGCCCCGATTTCTACACCCCAAGGACTCGTAGCAGTAATGGCTCTGACCCCATGGACGACTGCTCTTCGTGCACCAGCCATTCCAGCTCTGAGCACTACTACCCTGCTCAGATGAACCCCAACTACTCCACCCTGGCCGAGGATTCTCCCTCAAAAGCCAGAGAGCGGCAGAGGCAAAGGCACAAATCTGCGGGAAACCTGGTCTCTTCTAATTCAGGGAGCATGCCCAACCTGGCAGCAAGGAACGGAACCGGGCACCCGGGGGTCTATCTGCACAGCCAGAGCCAGCCTTCCTCTCAGTACAGGATCAAAGAGTACCCCCTGTACATCGAAGGCAGCTCCACGCCCGTGGTGGTGCGCAGCCTGGAGAATGACCAGGAGGGACACTACAGCGTGAAAGCACAATTTAAAACCTCCAACTCCTACACGGCAGGGGGGATGTTTAAAGAGAACTGGCATGGGGACGAAGTGGACTCAATCAGACTGACCCCCTCCCGTTCTCAGATCATAAGGACTCCATCTCTGGGCAGAGAAGGCCATGAGAAGGGCTCAAGCAGGACCGCAGTGTCAGATGAACTCCGGCTGTGGTACCAGCGGTCCACAGCCTCCCACAAGGAGCACAGCCGCCTGTCGCACACGAGCTCCACCTCCTCGGACAGCAGCTCCCAATACAGCACATCTTCTCAAAGCACCTTTGTGGCACACAGCAGGGTAACGAGGATGCCTCAAATGTGTAAAGCAACATCAGGTGAGAGCCGGCCCCAGGGGAAGCAGATCCAAGTTTGTTCTTAGCTGTCTAATGCCTGCATTGCGCTTTGGTAATTTATGAATGAGACCAGACCAGCCTGTGTCCCCTGTCCTTTTGTGAACATAGCACAATCCAAAGCATAGGCATGTAGGATGATGGGATTAGCGCTGAGTGAACTTACTTTATCGGAGAGTGTCATCAGCTGAGGGTTTGTCCCCTAGAGCTCATCCATCATGAATGACTTCTTCAGAGAGCTAGGAGAAAGATCCCCAGAGCCTGAGCCAAAGCCTCCAGAAATCTATGGGAATGTTTCCATTGACTTCAGTAGGCTTGGATCAGGCCTTTAGAGTGGTAACAGTGAAAAAGCCCATTTGTGGGGGCTGATCCTAAGTATCACGTTAGGTTTATCGCTGTGGGCAGGGTCCGTTAAAGTGAGCAATGAGGAAGAACGTAGCAAAACTCAAGAGAAGTTGATTTTTCCCAATAAATACATAGAAGAATAAGGCATTTAATCATTGTTCCATTAGGAACATAAGACTATCTGATATGACAAAAAAAAGCAAAGTTCCTTAAAATAAAGAGCAAGTGGCCACACTAAAAAAGACTTGGGGAGTGGTTGAAGGCTGAGATCCTCGATTCATACAATACCTTCAGTACAACTACTAGAGGTGCTTGCTTGTAATCTTGTAAGCTCTATAAAGTAGGGCCATATCTTTGTACAGAACTTAACACAGTGGTGCCCCATCCTGTTTGGGCCTCTGGCCTTTCCCCTAATTTTCATATTAAATAATAGCAGGACCTTGCAGCAGTTCATAAATTGCAGAGATTGTGCTACATTTCCCTGAAATGAGATGAACTAGTTTAAGATTCAATACCTATTTGCCATCAGTCTCTGTCTTGAATAAGGCAGGGCAAGCTAAACTAACCTGAGGCTTTGCCAAAAAACCTGAATCTAACCCCCGTGAGAGTGAGGGAGTGAAGGCTGATTGATTGACAGCTTCTATTGACAGAACTGCTACAGCCTGGGCAGCATCTTGACAAGCTTCCCTCATTTCACTCCTACCCATGTGCCTCAACCTTGCCCTGAGGACTCCTCTAAAGATCCCATTTCTGAGGCCTGCTCTGCCCTGGGAGCCTCTGTTGAGATTGCCAGCCAGGATGCCAATTGATAGTGGTGATGCTTGTAAAATGTTGCTATGTACCTATTGAGAGCTGAACTGAGCCACAGGGACTACTGAACAGCCATCAGCTGAGAATGTTCATTCACCAGAGACCCTAGACTGGATTTGTCTGAGCCGAAGATTTAATGGTGAAAGGCTTTACAGTACATTACCACTCACCTGAACCACCCCAGTCCTCTTTGCTCTGCAAACTTTCTTTTATCCCTTTTTTGACGGGAAGTTCAGGGACCTTTTGGCATTTCTATTCCAAACAGAAGCAGGAAGTACCTAAAATTTAATTAACATGCTTATTCTCCTGAGCTGTAGAGGCTCATTTTGGAAATCCTATCATTTCATATAGTTGGGGCATCTAAGAGTATGTCTACACTACCCGCTGATCCAGCGGGTAGTGATCGATCTATCAGGGATCAATGTATCGCGTCTCATCTAGACGCGATACATCAATCCCCGAACGTGCTCCCCGTCGACTCCGGAACTCCACCAGGGCGAGAGGCGGAAGCGGAGTCGACGGGGGAGCAGTGGCCGTCGATCCCACACCGCGAGGATGCGAAGTAAGTCAATCTAAGCTGATCTAAGATACGTCAACTTCAGCTACGCTATTCTCGTAGCTGAAGTTGAGTATCTTAGATCAATTCCCGCCCCCCCCAGTGTAGACCAGGCCTAAGAAAGAAAATGCTAGTACAGACGCTCCCCAACTTATGCAAGCATTCTGTTCCAGAACACCTTGCATAACACTAATTTTGTGTAAGTCGGAAACGTATACTCGACCATTACGCAAAAAAAAAACAACAAAACCTTTTTCCATAAGTGCAAACCAGGTGTGCATAACCTGGGGGGCGTCTGTAGTGAAACCAAAAATCTTGTCTCTTTGTTAGTTGCCCCAGCTGTAGATCATTTTCATTTACCATGCCAGTATGGACCTAGTCATGTTCTAAAAGCCAGTCCCCATTGTGATGATGGGATAGTAGTGGCCCATGGGGCCTTCACTTGTAAGGAACAGATTAGACTTTGCATCTGTCTTCTTTTTGAGTGTTATTTAACCGCAGGTAAGGAATTTAACAGCTTGTGGGAGAGTGTTAGTTGGAAGCATCAATCATTTGACGGATCAGCCATGGCTCTAAAATGTCTATCGGACCCACAGTGTCCTTCAAAGATGACTATGCTCCTGAGCATCTCAGATTTGAAGAGGTCACTGTTCCAGGGATCTGTGCATTGGGATAGAATGACCAAAAGAGGGGTTTCTCAGATAGATCCTTAAAGCAGAAATGTCTTGTAAAACCGCTACTGCTACATTACTGTGTTTGTCTCATTTTTGTAAATGCTGTCATTAACATAAAATTAACAAAGATCAGCCCACTTTTGTCTCATGCTGATAAGTTCACGGTAGCCACATTTAAATGAATCTTACTACTACTGCATGGCCAAAAACCTCTTTGAGCGTTGAAATCTGTGGAGTTGTTCTTTGTTCAGCAAGTGGTATATATGCCTGGAAGCTCCCAGCTAGCAGCCTGACGGCTACTAGCATAGAACTCACTCCTCCTATGGTCCCTGAGCTGCCTGTGAAGCCTTTAAAATGAGACAACAAAGATGCAAGGCTGGCTTTGCTCCTTCATTTTGGCTCATGTGGAGAGACAGGTGCCCAGCCACTGCTATGGCATAAGAGTGCTGTGGGTTCAAATGGCAATAAAACATTGATTTGTTTTCATGTTTTGAGAGACTGGGTATTTCCCACTCTTGGTTGCAGGGAGTTTGGTAGATGAGGAAGGATCTTCAGCCCACATAATCACACACAGTCGGGGGCTGGATGGGATAAAATGTTCCCCGTGCATCTGAACACAGAGCCAGGCATGTGTGCGTGCAGCAGACGCAGTCAGGAGTCTGCTGGCTGGCCATTCGCATAGCAGCTGTGCTGCTCAGAGAGTACGTGCCAAATGGGATGTTCCAACTCCTGGGTTGTTGCCGTTTCTTCTCTGATGAGCTGACAGTGCTGGAATTCCTTAACCCTGTTCTCCTTGTCTAACTGGTTATTTTTTCCCTCACTTTTAGCTGCCTTACCTCACAGCCAGAGGAGTTCAACACCATCTAGTGAACTAGCAGCTACACCACCAAGCAGTCCCCACCACATCGTAGCATGGCAGACTGGGTGAGTCTCGGGAGGCAGAGTCAGAGGATTAGTATTCCTTGGTCTTCCACAGTTTTCTCTAACCACTCCAAAACCACCGTCCTGGATGCTGAAGCAGGTTCTAGGCTTCAGCATGCCAGAGTTGCCTTAAAGTATGAAATGTAGATTTGATTTCATCTTTAGGTAGATGATCGCAATCGTTTAGGCACTTGAAGCGGAAAACAAGTTCTAGTACGGTGCCTTGCTATACAGTGCAAGGAGAAGACACTGGTGAAAGAGGATAGGTCTGGGCACAGGAACACTCTCAGGTATTCAGTGGCCTAATCTAGTCAGAACATTTTCAGATATTTGCTCACCATTGGTCTAGCATTAGTGCAGTTCTTGCAATGGGGAAACCCCTAATTTAGACTCAACATTTGCATCAGTCTGTCATTCGCATACAATCTGCTACCAGTGCTAGCACCAGCGTCCGAGCAGTGGTGGGAGAATGTCAGCAAAAGCTGTGTAGACACCACCTGTGTTCCCCATGCTGTTTGGAGCACTAACGTTGAATTTTCTTTGTGAATGCCATTGTGGTTGTCCAAGTTCTCTCAGGCCTCAATGGAATCTTGCAGTATAAACGTGAGACGCTAGTCTATGGTACCTCTTGCACCACATCCGAAAGGTTGCTCAGAGGCACATGTTTCAAGGATCAGAAAAGAAGCTTCCCCAAGGGCACTGATTCTCCAGAGTTTTCGTTCTGCTGCCAACGTTGTAAGCTAGGTGAAACGGGCCCTTTCCTGGATCTACACAGCACCCATATCCCAGTGCTTGATTCTCAGAATGTTGTGTTCTGTTAAGCCACCAGGAGAGGCTTCAGGGAACACAGTTTGAGAACTGCTGCCCTAGGGTTGCAGAGACCTTGAGCCATTTGTAATGGTCCTCTAGGAGCAGTGAACTAAGATGTGGTGGGCTTATTCCACGGTCATTGCAGAGGAAAAATACTGGTGGGTCTTGAATTTCTTACTCTAGTCTACCTCAGTATCACTCTCTTGTACCCAAATATTTGATTTTACAAGAGTAAAAAACATTTTTTTTTAATCAACAGTCACTATGCTTGTAGATGCTCCAGTATAAACAAAGTATCAGAGAGGTAGCCATGTTAGTCTGGATCTGTAAAAAGCAACAAAGAGTCCTGTGGCATCATATAGACTAACAGAAGTACTGGAGCATAAGCTTTCATTGGTGAATACCCACTTCATCAAACGCATGTGGTGGAAATTTCCAGGGGCAGGTATAAATATGCAGGCAAGAATTATACCTGCCTCTGGAAATTTCCACCACATGCGTCTAACGAAGTGGGTATTCACCCACAAAAACTTATGCTCCAGTACTTATGTTAGTTTATAAGGTGCCACAGGACTCTTTGTCGCTAGTATAAACAAAGATGTCCACACCTGCCGTTTGGTTTTATGGCAACAATAACCCAGAAGACATTGAGTAAGAGAAAATTGAGCTTTAAAACAAAGATGGGGGATAAAAACTGAACCTCAGATCCTTAAACAAGTTTGTCTGCATTTCAGCATGCTCTAATTCAAATTCTTGGCCCCCAAACCCATACTAACAGTTGTAGGTTTGGGACCAGTCCAAAACTGGAGTGAGTGTTTTTATTGGTTCCAGTTCAGAGGCAGCCAAAGTATTGCAAGACTCCAAAATGGCAGAAATGAACAGCTGAGATTTGCCCCATTCAAGGTATGGATCTGAGCCCAAGCCGTAGCCTTGATTCTGCCTCAGCCCCGATTGTAATCATCTTCCTCAGCACATCCCTATCCTGAATACAGGTAATCTGATCTGAAACCAGTTGAAAAGTCCCCTAGTTTTTCTCTCCATCTTCTATGCACCAGAACTTCTCCTCCCAGTTTCACGCAAAAAAAAAACAGGCCAGATCCTCAGCTGGTGAAAACGGAGCTATGGAGATTTACATAGTCTGAGGATCTGGACCAACATCCTATGCAAAAAGGAATCAAACAGATTAATCCATTATTGGTTTCATGCCTGAGTAAAATGACAAAACCATTAGGAAAACAAAATTTAAAATTTGTTACCAGGTGCAGAATGCAGACTTGGTCATCACAGCAACACACTTTGATATTTCCCAGCATGAATCAAAGGTTTGAAATTCTGCCTGACATGTCTTCTTATGTCACTAACTCTTTTGTCTTAAGGCGACTCATCTACTTGTTTTCCCACTGTATTAATAAGCTCTTAACAATGTGTGTCACTTCTTTTCTTTAACATTTCCTCTTTACTGTTTCCTCCCTTGGCGCTCTCCTTTGTTCAGAGAAGCAACAGACAACTCACCCACTATGGATGAGTCTCAGTCTCCAACTCACCAAAGTACTGATGAATAGAGGTATAGTAAGGGAATGTTTTGTTCTTTCATCCTTCTTCCCTGTAATGTGTGCTCTGCAAATGATTTTTGACATCCCAGTATCCATAAGGAGCGGACGTTTGGGTTGTGTGGGCGTTTGGATAGTGACAGCAAGGCTTTGCTCAGCTCCTGGAAGAGCACGTTGGAAGCATTTGCAAGCCTCGGCATCTGTGGGTGGCCCTTTCAGCAAGACTGTAGCTCTTAGTTTTCCCCTATGAAGGAAGGCTTCATGCCAGCTGGGATGGGAATGCAAGTGGATAAGCACAGCTAGCCAAGGGTAGCAAGGGAAACCCCTTTGCTTGAGTCATTTCAGAGCAGTCTGGACAAAGTACTGGGGGATGTTTCTGTGGAGATGAAGGGTGGCTTAAGTCTCAGGCGACCTGGGTTCAATTCCTGTCTCAGCCACAGGCTTCCTATGCAGTCTTAGGCCAGTCATTGTAATCTGCCCTGTGCTTCCATTCCTCATACATAAAATTGGGATAATTCTGCCCTAGCTCACAGGAGTGCTATGAAGATAAAATCTAAAAGGTTTTAGAACAAACAGATAAATTAAACAGGAATAAGTCATGAGAACCAGATGGTATTCAGGCCAGCGGTTTGAGCATTGGCCTACTAAACCCAGGGTTGTGAGTTCAATCCTTGAAGGGGCATTATAGGGATCTGGGCAAAAATCTGTCTGGGGATTAGTCCTGCTTTGAGCAGGTGGTTGGACTAGATGAGGTCCCTTCCAATCCTGATATTTTATGAAATGTGAAATTGCAGAACTACTAACTGTGGTATGTAACCTATCATTTAAATCAGCCTCTGTACCAGATGATTGGAGGATAGCTAATGTGACACCAATTTTTAAAAAAGGCTCCAGAGGTGATCCCGGCAATTACAGGCCTGTAAGCCTAACTTCAGTGCCAGGCAAACTGGTTGAAACTATAGTAAAGAACCGAATTATCAGACACATAGGCCAACGTGATTTGTTGGGGAAGAGTCACCATGGTTTTTGTAAAGGGAAATCATGCCACACCAATCTACTAGAATTCTTTGAGGGGGTCCATAGGCATGTGGACAGGGGGAATCCAGTGGATACAGTGTACTTAGATTTTCAGAAAGCCTTTGACAAGGTCCCTCACCAAAGGCTCTTAAACGAAGTAAGTTGTCATGGGATAAGCTCTCATGGACTGGTTAACCATTAAAAGATAGGAAACAAAGGGTAGGCATAAATGGTCAGTTTTCAGAATGCAGAGAAATAAATAGTGGTGCCCCCAGGGGTCTGTACTGGGACCAGTACTGTTCAACATTGTCATAAATTATCTTGAAAAGGAGGTAAACAGTGAGGTGGCAAAATTTGAAGATGATACAAAACTACTAAAGATAGTTAAGACCCAGGCAGACTGCGAAGCACTACAAAAGGATCTCTCAAAACTGGGTAAATGGGCAGCAAAATGACAAGATGAAATTCAGTGTTGATAAATGCAAAGTAATGCACATTGGAAAACATAATCCCAACTATAAAAATATAAAATCATGTGGTCTAAATTACCACTGAAGAAAGAGATCTTGGAGTCATTGTGGACAGTTCTCAGAAAATATCCACTCAATGTGCAGTGGCAGTCAAAAAAGCTGACAGAATGTTGGGAATCATTAAGAAAAGTATAGATAATAAGACAGAAAATATATTGCCTCTATATAAATCCATGGTACGCCCACATTTTGAATACTGTGTGCAGATGTGGTTATCCGATCTCAAAAAAGATATATTGGATTTGGAAAAGGTTCAGAAAAGGGCAGCAAAAATGTTTAGGGGTTTGGAACAGCTTCCATATGAGGAGAGATTAATAAAACTGGGACTTTTCGGCTTGGAAAAAAGATGACTCAGGGGGATTTGATAGAGATCTATAAAATCATGACGGTGTGGAGAAAGTAAATAAGGAAGGGTTATTTACTCCTTTTCATAACACAAGAACTAGGGGTTACCAAATGAAATTAATAGGCAGCAGGTTTAAAACAAACAAAAGGAAGTATTTCTTCACACAATGCAGTGTCAACCTGTGGAACTCTTTGCCAGAGGGTGTTGTGAAGGCCAAGACTAACAGGGTTCAAAAAAGAACTAGGTAAGTTCATAGACTCATAGACTCATAGGTCAGAAGGGACCAATATGATCATCTAGTCTGACCTCCTGCACAAGGCAGGCCACAGAACCCCACCCATCCAATTTTATAACAACCCCTAACCCAGGACCGAGTTATTGAAATCCTCAAAATTGGTTTGAAGACCTCAAGCTGCAGAGAATCCACCAGCAAGCGACCCGTGCCCCACGCTGCAGGGGAAGGCGAAAAACCTCCAGGGCCCCTGCCAATCCGCCCTGGAGGAAAATTCCTTCCCGACCCCAAATATGGCGATAGCTAAACCCTGAGCATGTGGGCAAGACTCACCAGCCAGCACCCAAGAAGGAATTCTCTGCAGTAACTCAGTTCCCGTCCCATCCAACATCTCCCCGCAGACCATTGAGCAGACCTATCTGGTGGTAATCCAAGATCAATTGCCCAAATTAATGATCCTATCATAATATCCCCTCCATATACTTATCAAGCCTTGTCTTAAAGCCAGAAAAGTCTTTTGCCCCTACTACTTCCCTCGGAAGGCTGTTCCAGAACTTCACTCCCCTAATGGTTAGAAACCTTCGTCTAATTTCAAGTCTAAACTTCCTAATATCCAATTTATACCCATTCGTCCTCGTGCCTACATTAGTACTAAACTTAAATAATTCCTCTCCCTCCCTAACGTTAACCCCCCTGATATATTTATATAGAGCAAGCATATCCCCCCGCAGCCTTCTTTTGGCCAGGCTAAACAAACCAAGCTCTTTGAGTCTCCTTTCATAAGGCAGTTTTTCCATTCCTCGGATCATCCTTGTAGCCCGTCTCTGAACCTGTTCCAGTTTGAATTCATCCTTCTTGAACATGGGACACCAGAACTGCACACAGTATTCCAGATGGGGTCTCACCAATGCCTTATATAACGGTACTAACACCTCCTTATCCTTGCAGGAAATACCCCGCCTGATGCATCCCAAAATCGCATTTGCTTTTTTAACAGCCGTATCACATTGGCGACTCATAGTCATCCTGCTATCAACCAGTACCTCAAGGTCCTTCTCCTCCTCCGTCGCTTCCAACTGATGCGCCCCCAACGTATATCCAAAATTCTTATTATTAATTCCTAGGTCCAACAATGGCTATTAGCCAGGACGGGCAGGGATGGTGTCCCTAGCCTCTCTTTGCCAGAAGCTGGGAATGGGCAACAGGGGACTTAGCAAGGCAATGAACTATTTATGCCATCAGTACACCAGCAACAGTTTCTTTGTCCGCTGTAGACATGCCCCAAATATAAAGTATTCACTAACTGAACAGAAACACACTATGAAGCTTTTGAAAGTCAGTGTGACAGGGCAACCCCTGTGTGTCACCATGAGACCTTTACATTGTGAGGTGGTGGTGGCATTATGTCAGCATGTTGTGATGCGTCATCCATCAACTGTGTAACATCACAACACCAAGATGCCACAGCATCATGCTTCATCAGAACCTCCTTCAGTCACCAAAAAGCCATTGTCATCACACAACAACGTTAATGTCTTTAATCCTACATGCTAGCATGAGTCTCTTGTTCATGACGTCACTGATGGAAAAAAGCCATCAGGAGGTCTGGTCACTAGTTTCCTGGCCTGTCCTGTTCAAATGATTTCCAAGGTCCACTTGTCCTAGTCAGAGATTCAGCCCTGACAAAGGTTTTCACATTTCGCTAGCTATGCTTGAGAGGTGCTGAGATGACAGCACAGGTCCTTCCACTCCCCTTCAAGTCAGTTACTTAAAAGAAGTAAGGTTTTATTCCCCCATCTCAGTGGCCAAGCACACAGTCCTCCAACTCTGGCCCCTAGGCAGAGGGGAGAAAAGCACCCTACAGAGAATCACTCCAAGGGAAAACCCTTCTATTTATGAGGGATGAGAAGTCAGTGGCTGCTGCTAGAATGTGAGAGAGAACCAGAGCACATATAAAGTTGCATGCGTATATACGGCTGAACAAATATACCCACACTTCATGCTCTGGTAGAGAGGGTTCTTCCTCTAGCCACTCATCCACCATCTCATTTAGGGATGAATGCATGTAGAAACAAGTATTGGTGCATGTACTTTTGCACTAGACATGACACCCATCTTTTCAGCCATCAGTCGTATCAAAAGCGCCCATGAGACCAGGTGCTACTGACTAGAGGCTTCACTTGACCTCTGAATGGGGACAATGAGACAGATATACAATTCTGTGAATTCCTTTGTGAGGAAGGGCCAGGAAATGTCATTTGAACTCAGTTTTGTCCAGAGAAATTAGCCTAACCCAAGCTGGCATGGAGAGATCTGAGCGAGAACTGTTCACCCAGTATTGCTTCCGCAGAGGTGAGCTGTTCTGGAGAGGACTACTGGGTGGCTCCTTCTTGCTGAATCGGCCCCAGTTGCCAGCTCCATGATTGTCTGGAGAACCAACCCAAAGTGCCAATGAACATGCCGTATTTTCTTTCCTTTCCCGTTCTTGTTACGTGGTGTGTCTGTGGTTGAATTTTTGCATGAACTCTTGCGTCAGCATTCATTCTAATGGCAGTCTCCTTTCTTCTGTAGGAGCTACAATGATAGCTGTTTCCTGGATTCTCCGCTCTATCCAGAACTAGCAGATGTCCAGTGGTATGGACAGGAAAAAGCCAAGCCTGGGACTCTAGTGTGAACCCCTGACCTCAATCCGATCACATCAATGCCATTCTGAGATCACCTCACTGCCTCTCATTTGCCTTACCCAGATGCACTGTCTCCCGGCACCAGCTTCAACGCTAAGCACTTTTCTCGAAATGCGATTCAAGATGTCATTACAGATACTAGCCCCAGGCTGCATCCGCAACCACCAACGGATAGCAGTGTTTCAGACCAGGTTGCCACGGACTGACATACAACTCCTATAGCCCAAAGGGCCGGGGGTGCGGACAGTATGAATAACTATGTTAGCAGCCAGGTGGCAGCGGGGTTTTTTCTTTGAAAGCCTTTCAAGGTATAAATACAATCTTATAGGTCTACATGGGAAAATAGTAAGATTTCTACAACTTGCAGTCTGATGCCAACAGAACATTAGTTAAGGGGGCAAGAAACAGCAATTGTGAAATATATTCCTTACTCCTGAAGTATTTATTTGGAGTAAAGAAAAGCTCCTCTTGCTTCAGAAATGTGCCAGAATATCGCAATCAGTTCAGTGCTGCCAAGATCACAGAATGACTACGAGACGAGAGCACGGGCAGCATCTCTGTAAGTGTGCCCATTTCCAGAGATGACAGTCTACACTTTGGAAACTGTTTTTACTTCCTTCCTCACTTTAAGCCCTTCCAAAAAATAAAACAACCACCACCAAAACCCATCGGGATGAAGACGCACCAGAGCTCTGGGCTGGGATCGTAAAATCAGTCTTGAAAAGCTGCTGTTTAAACTGGACAGACACAAAGGTTTACAAGCGTATGATCTAAAGCAGAGGCAAGTGCTGCTACTTTTAGCATCTGTGCCTGGCACAGGCTAACCACCAATACATGCAGTTTTTGTTTGAGGTTTTTCGTAACGCTTATGATAAATTAAGGTGAAAATTGCCAAAAGCCGTTCTATGAATAGAAATAACCAATAAAGGATATCTTATTTATGCACAAAGTGTTTAACATGAAATCAAAGGAAAGCACATTACGAGCTAATCGACGTGATCAAGCCACATTAGCATAACGGTTCCAATTATTATGCTTTTGGTAAGTGCCAGTGTAGCAAAGGGCTCATCACCAAACTATTGGTATCCAAGGGACCCCACGATGTTATAAAGCGGAAGGGTTCAGTAGGGTTCTCTACGAACCAGCAGACTAGGCAAATTTTCAGATTGCAAGAAAGAACCATAATGAATAAAAGCTAATTAATTAGTAACCTTGATGCACTTGACACAGACTCTCATTGTCTACGGATACCAAAAGGAAGCCTAGGAGAGAGTCGTGACCAGGAGCTGCAAGTTTACATGTACTTGGGAGCAATGCTTTACACATGTCAAGCCATCAAACTGCAAAAGGCCTCAAAGACACTTTTGTACTGAACTAGTGCACAAGCTTGGTAGGGGTTGAAGCTGGCACGTCTCGTCTTCGCTACGATGCTACGCTGTTTTTATTGCCACTAGATGGGGTGGGGTTCTCACCCCATTTGTGCATGCAGATGACGATTTCCTATGGGAAAGGCAATTAAAGAAATGGCTGGAGGGGCTTACTTTGTGAAAAGCAGAAACTGAGGTTAGCTTTAGTTTAAAGAAATCAAGTGTGCTTGCGTGCGTGCGTGTTTGTGTGTTCAAAGAATAATGCTAGTCTACCAGACAAGGAGGGCAGGAAATTGAAAACTAAACTTGAGGGCTGCCACACCTTTTTCTTGTAATAATATCATTGGGAAACTTTTTTACCAGAAGCTTTCAAGAGCACAGATTGGAGGAGGCTTGGAAAGAGTAGGAGTAGGGGGAGTGTTTAAAAATGAATGTTAGCAGTTACTGTGCTTTTTCCTATATTGTTTATACATGTATTGACTTGTTTTAATATTCTGCACTTACCTGCTACCCTGCAGTCTCCCTATACTCCTGTGAGGCACTGTAGGAGCTGTAGCTGGGGGGCAAGTGAGGCCCGGGGCGGTTATCTGACTTGCCGAAGAGCATGTAGGAAGAAATAGAACTCAGCTCTGACTTCTGTGCCATTAGTTATAAAAATCACCTCTCCACAGAGCTGGCAAATTTTTGCACTGGCAGGAAATTTAAATTTAAAACACTAAAGCCTCTGTTTGCCAAAAGCTGGGAATGGGCGAGAGGGGATGGATCACTTGAGGTTACCTGTTCTGTTCATTCCCTCTGGAGTACCTGGCATTGGCCACTGTTGGAAGACAGGATACTGAGCTAGATGGACCTTTGGTCTGACCCAGTACAGTCGTTCTTATGTACTAATCATTCCAAACTAATGTCTGTGGAAGTCAAGAATCATTAGATATGTAGAAATAAAAAACATAGTTGACAATGATCATCTATCTTGCTAACTAAGCACTAGGCAGATCTGACAAACAGGAAAGGGCACCTGTTCATCTAAAAATGCAATATACCACATGTGTTTAATTTTCCCTTGCTCTAAATATGAATGACTAATGAAGGGATTGTTCTTACTGCCCCACTTCTGTTTTTGGATGGAGAGAAGACATCATTGATGAATAGCCATTGCTGATTAAACTATAATCCGTTCAAGTCTAACTATAAACAAAGGGCCCAGGTTAATCACCAGGCAGGAATTAGCCCAAGAAGTTCAGGGGCTTTGAGCAACTGTCTATATTTTCATTTCCCTAGTAAATACTTTTTCTGTGTAGCCTCTTTTATTTAAAAAGATTCAAGCCCAGCAGCACAACAGGGACTCTGGACCTCTGGACACTACTGTAATACAAATTGCTAATCAAAATGAATTGCTCCAGAATCAGAGCAGGCTTGCAGTTTTGCAGAGGGCAAGGGGGTGGCAGCCCTGAAGTTCATGATGTTCTAAGTCACATTGCAAACAATTGGGTGAGCCTGCTTTGCCAACAGGCTCGAGGGGAGAAAAATCTTTTGAGAAGTGGATTGGGTTTTGCGTTGTGGTCTGCTTTTCTGGTTTGCAATCAAGGCACGCGTGAGCCAGTCTGGTAGTAAAGACATTAAGTAAAACAGGTTTTACTGTTTAGCTCAATTCAATTATACACAAATGTACATACAATGTTAATCAAATTAGATTAACATGGTTAAGTATAACATGGAGGGGTAAAACACAACTGTTATATACGAGCACTTGACTACCAACTTACCAGCCTCTCTTTTTCTTTTTCTTTTTTAATAAAGGCCCTTTTCGGCTATACAACCACTGTTGCATTCTTAGTCTCTATGTATGAAAGTCCCTTGGTTTAGCCAGAAGCATGGTGTATACACCAGGCCATATTGTGAGGCAGGGTTTATTTTTAAATAATACTATATGCAGTCGAGTGTTGAAAAGGTCAAATTTGTTTTCCCTCTGTATTAGTTTTAGTTTTGGACATAGCAAACCCCATTCAGGTGCTATCAGATGACCAGTTACTGCTTAGTTAACTAGATGTAAAGTTTTACATATATATTAATGTCAATAGTTTTATTACAAGTTGTGTAAAATGGACTCTCTAGTTTAAAAAAGAAAAAAAATAGGTCTCTCTGAAACTGACTTTAGAGCATGTAAAATGATTTTACTGGATTCTGTTCACCTGTAATCAGGGGGAAAATATGTATGTTGTAGAAAAAGTTGCAGAATTTTGAAAAAAATCTGCTTTTAATTTATTCTTTTTGTATTAAGAATTTGTATAGTTACCTTTACATTTTGCAAAACAGTGTTGTCAACACTTCCTTATTAAAGCATTTTCAAAATGAAATGTTGCAGTGGCTCTTTGAGATATTAAACAAGGTTGAACAACACTCTCCTCTTTGGGTCTGTTCATCATTCGGCTACAGCCATAGCCGAAGCCTGTAGACCCAATGGCTGAGATTTTCTAACGTAACCTGTGATTTTATATGCCAATCCTGAGACCTTTAATGGGAAAGCGATTGGAAAACTCAGCTTGTAGTTTTGCCCAGTATCTGCAACCTCTTGTTGTAAAAGGAAGGACAACGTAAGTGTCACTGTGGAGCTATCTTGGGTGGTGGGAAATTACATTGCTCATTTTAATGACATCACCTAGGACCTAGTGGCAACAATGTTCCATTCTTAATACATAATCAAGCAATGGGGCCTCTACCGTGGTGCAGGAGCATTATCTGGTTCCCAGAGACGAAGGAGGTGTTAACTTCAGCTGTTTCCCTCCCTTCAGGTACTCTTGGGGAGGACTATGAATTGGGTGCTTGGGAGTTAGAGGAGATGGCCTGTGGGAGGCTCCTCACCCCCGGGCAGAGGGGCTGGACTGCATGCCAGCTTGGTAGAGTTTTCTGTTACCCTTTTATGCCCATGTTAACGTACTCTGATTTGGGGTTAAACCCATTGTCCCTGGAAGAAACACCCGCACTGCCTATGCCTGGGGGTGGATGGGAGTTCTGCTGAGTCATTGCAACTTAGAACCTTTCAGAGGCAGTCCCCCTTGATGGGATGCTCTTTGCAGAGGGGAGTAGGCCCAGTTTAGGGATTGTCTGGCTCTGTACTGTGTGGAAATTGCCAAGCAACCACTACAAGTACCAGCAATTTTCACCAGCTCCTAGACAAGATCTAACATGATCGTGAGATCCTCTAGGCAGAGACCTCGTCTCTGTGCATTTCTGTGAAGTGCTACACACAACCCTGGCCCTGTATAAATATTAAATAAAACAGCAGAAGTAGCAGTACCTGTCTCAGCTTTATGAGTGTCCTGTGGGCCATGCCCTTGGCAGCTGCTCTCCTTAAGGAAATCGTATGGCCACCCACACACCCCACAAACACCTGCTGCACCAGGAACGACATCACATGTGCCATTAAACATATTAAGGCACCAATAAAGAAGCCTTACTACCGGCAGCTAGTGACTCCCACCGCAATGTGGGAGAAACCCACCAGGAACTCCGTGGAAGAGTCGGCCACATTTACAGTCGTTAGGTGTTTCTGTGACAGGGAAAGCACAGCTCTGCTCAGAGTCCATAAGTCTAACCCAGCACTTGGTATAAAGACAGCTGCCCACTCACACTCTGCACGCCAAGTCCAAATATGAATGAGTAATCATTGCAACGCCCGCTCTGCCTGCCTCTTGTACCTAGACTCCCCCTCTTTGAGCTCTGATAAGGGCGTCTTCCCTGATGGTTCCTTTTGTCTCCTTCACCCACGCCAAGCGTTTTTTTCACCTCTCCATCCAGTAGGAATAGCCTCCCAGGGAACAGATGCCATGTCCCTTACCTTTCAACAGACACCCCATGGTGTGTGGGCTGTGTACACAGCACATGGGCTTTCTAGGACTGTTCATCCGAAGTGACCCTTTGTCTTGTAGCCACTCTGACTACAGAGTGCAAGCTGTTTCGGTCAGGGACCAGTTTCTTGTTTGCCACAGCTCAGCTGAAACTGTAGCCAGTGCCTGTTACATGCAATAGCACTATGCTGGCCATACTGAGTTGTAAGCTGTATGACTTTACCCTTCACCCAGGGGGCTGGGTCAGAAGGCTTTTTACAGCCAGATTTGAAATGAGCATCTTTGTAGCCATAATACTTAGTACCAATAGCAGCATTCAGCCATGGTAGGAGTTTTATTAGCCCATTTTGCAGATAGGAAAACTGAACCAGCAGGCAAATTATTTGCATTAAACTAGCTCAGCACATAAGCTGGCTCCAAATGCAGATCCTGGTGAGCTGCTCCGTACAGGGGCGCTTGTTGCCATAGCCTCTGCCCACAGTTAGGGGTTGACCGAACGTCATGTGGTAAAGTCTGCTATCCCCTCACCCCAGCCAATGGGTTTTCTGGGTGCAGCTCTAGCCCTATGAGAGCCTGAATATGGTGCGCTCTTTGGCATATTAATTTACCCTCTTAAACATCCTCCTAGCAGCGTAGGGCTAAAATTGGAATAACTTTAAATGGGTTTGTCAACAGCATTAAAAACAAAGTGCCTCAGTTCTCCAACACTTCCCTGCCCCAAGGGTGGGAATGTGAGCATGGCATGAGGCTAAATTCATTAAACTCAGAGTCACTCAGGGTATGTCTACACTGCATTTTAGAAACCCACAGCAGCAGCTCAGAGCCCAGGTCAACACAGTCTCTGGAGCTGGGGGTTGTGCTATGGTGCTGAAAAATAGTTGCGTAGCCTTTCGGGCTCAGGCAGTGAAGCCTGGCGAGTGGAGGTGGGTTCAGAGCCTGAGTGTCTGCACAGCTGATTTTAGCACCATTAGCATGAGCCTCCAAAGCCCAGGGCTGCAGATTGGGCTCTGAGCCTCACTGCTGTAGGTTTTAAACCACTGTGGAGAATGTGACGTTGCACTCTATATGCTGTTATGAAACTATCCTAACAAGTGTGAATATAATGTAACTGGAATATGCTTCAGGCAAAAGGTCTCTTGTAAGGTATCATTACAAAGCTTATAATCTACTGAATGTAACCATCCTATTTGTATAAATGTATCACTCTTGTAGCTGAAACTAGACATATGAAATATAATGCTGAGGTCCTACTGTAGTTATGCAAAGTGTGGGTCATTAATGGTGGGTTGGAAGTTTGATGGCTCTCATCAATCAGGCCAATAGATTGTGGTTGGCTCTGTTTGCTTGCAGGCCTTCCTGTGAGTCAGGCTGGGGAGGAATGAAGGCTTGAAGTCTTACAATGACATGTGATCATGTCACCTGAACTGGAAGCCCTCTTTAACCTGCTGCTTTTCCATTTAGAAGGAGGCGTGGGACCCCAGAGAGGGACAAAAGATTCCTGCCTTGTGCCAAAGCTATGTAAGGGAGTGGAACAGAACAAAGGAGGCTGCAATCATGAGAAATCCCCTAGCTACCACCTGAGCTGGAACAACGGCGGTACTAGGGGAAAGGATTGCGCCCAGAGTAGGAAGGCGTCCAGTCTTTGATAGAAGCTTATTGACACATCTGAGGGTGAGATTTTATCTGTAGTGAGTTTCTTACTGTACTAGACTTAGACTTGCGTGTTTTATTTTATTTTGCTTGGTAACTCACTTTGTTCTGTTATTACTTGGAACCATTTAAATCCTACTTTTTGTATTTAATAAAATCACTTTTTACTTATTAACTCAGCATATGTATTAATACAGGGGGGGCAAACAACTGTGCATATCACTCTATCTGTGTTATAGAGGGTGAAGAATTTATGAATTTACCCTGTATACTCTTTATACAGAGTAAAAACATATTTACTTGGCGTTTGGACCCTACAGGGAGTTGGGCATCTGCGTGTTGGAGACAGGAATATTTCTGAAGCTGTTTTCAATGATACCTGAAGTTTCTAGGGGATGTGGTTCAGACCTGGATCTGGGTTTGTAGCAGGCTGGCATATCTGGCTCAAACCAGACAGGGCACTGACGTCCAAGCTGGCAAGAGAAATAGGCTCAGGGTAGTCTCAGCACATCAGTTGGCAGTTCCCAAGGGGTTTTTCTGTGATCCAACCCCTCACAGAGAGGTACCCTCAGATACTGTGGCAAAGGGCACCATATAAAGTACCTTATAGTCAGCCATGTGTCAATGGCAATCATCTCACTACAGTCAAAAACCGAGTGACCCATACACTCTGAAAATAAACCTGCCTAGCGTGTCCTTCAACTTCCAGCCCCTGACTGTAGCTAGAGGAACAGTAACATGAGAGAGGGAAGGGAACAGCCCACCATGATCACCCTCAGTAAAGGCAGCCAATTCAGCTCAGGAAGCCAGGCCTTAACTCTGTAAACAAACTAGGGGTTGTCCTGGTGGTGGCATAAAATGCTCCATTTACCCTTCATCCGTTCATTGCCAATTTACAGTCTGCTTGCTTTGTGGGCTGCGGCTAAATGACATTTTGGTTTATTTTTCCTACATAATTGATGCACACACCCTTGTTATATAATACATTTATATCAGTAAACGTCACTCCTTGTTGATAGATTTTGAGGGCAAAAGGGACCGGTATGATCATTCTAGCCTGAGCTCTTGCATAACAGATGTCATAGCCAGGAAGGCGCACAATTACTGTGCATTACTAAATAGGAGAGCATCTAAATCAGAGGTGGGCAAACTTTTTGGCCCGAGGACTACATCTGGGTGGGAAAATTGTATGCAGAGCCATGAATGCAGGCCTGGGGTGCAGGAGGGAGTGCAGGGTATGGGACAGGGTGCAGTGTGCAGGAAGGGGCTCAGGGCAAGGGGTTGGGGTGCAGGCAGGATGTGGGGTGCAGCAGAGGGCTCAGGGAAGATGATTGGGGTGCAGCAGGGGGCTCAAGACAGGGGGTTAGGGAGCTCAGGGCAGGGGGTTGGGGTACAGGGTGCTGGAGCGGTCCGGGATGCAGGCTCTGGCCTGGCATCGCTTACCTTGAGCAGCTCTGGGGTGGCAGTGGCACACAGCAGGGCTAAGATAGACTCCCTGCCTGCTCTGGTCCCACACCACTCCTGGAAATGGCCAGCATGTCTGGCAGTGGCTCCTGGGGACATTAGGGGGAGCAGGCGGCTCCACTGTGCGCTGCCTTTGCCTGAGGGTATCACCCCCAAAGTTCCCATTGGCC
This sequence comes from Gopherus evgoodei, assembly GCF_007399415.2. Lineage (NCBI taxonomy): Eukaryota > Metazoa > Chordata > Testudines > Testudinidae > Gopherus > Gopherus evgoodei. The sequence continues at coordinate 352,421,358 of NC_044322.1, forward strand.
GCAGTTCCCCGTGAAAGCAACGGCAAAAATATCATTTCTCACCTTTTTTCCTGGGTCACCTGTGCAGACGACATAGCACGGCAAGTATGGAACCCACTCAGCTCACTGTCACCGTATGTCTCCTGGGCGCTACTGATAGATGCAGTACTGCAGTGCTACACAGCAAGTTGGCAAAGAGGGTTATCGGTCATACTGTCCCATCTGCTGCTGTCATGGGTGCTCCTGGCCGGCCTCAGTGAGGTTGGTCGGGGGCACCTGGACAAAAATGGGAATGACTCCCCAGATCATTCTCTTAAGTTTTGTCTAATGGAGATTCAGTCCTGCCTGGAATATCAGGCAAGCCTACTAAAGAACCAGAGAGGCAAACAGCCACTCCAGGTCAGAGCCCCAGACATCCTGCAACAATTCTAGGGGTGCCCCTACAACAACCCCATCCATTGCTTCCCTCTCCCCCCCCCCCGGGGCTACCTTGGACAGTAGCTCCCCCACCCCCCTTTTGTGTGACAAATTAATAAAGAATGCATGAATTTGAAACAACACGGGGGGCAGTCGGCTTACAGGGAAGTAGAGTGAACCACCATTCTGCACTTACTCGGCATAGCGTTGGACTGCTCCTTACTACTGCCCAGGCCTCATGAGCCATGGGAGCAAGGGGTAGGCTGGGATAGGTGCTGCCGCCTGGAAGACAAGCCTGAGGCAGAAGCCTCCAGCTGGCATGATATTCCAGGCAGGACTGACTCTCCATTACACAACACTTAAAGAGAATGAGCTGAAGTCATTCCCATTTTTGTCCAGGTGCCTCCGACCGACCTCACCAAGGCCAGTCAGGAGCACCCATGTCTGCCCAGGCACCTGCGACCGACATCACCAAGGCCAGCCTGGCGCACCCATGGGACGATGATGACGGCTACAAGTCATACTGCACCATCTGCTGTCTGCAAGGCAAGGGAAGGAGATGCTGCTGTGTAGCACTAAAGTACTGCATCTGCCAGCAGCACCCAGGACACATACGGTGACAGTGAAAAAAGTCGAGAAATGATTTTTTTCCTGTTGCTTTCACTGGGGAGGGAGGCTGAGGACATGAACCACCCACGACAATGTTTTTGACCCATCAGGCATTGGGAGCTCAACCCAGAATTCAAATGGTTGGTGGAGACTGCGGGAACTGTGGGATAGCTGCCGTCGTCAGTCACACCTCCCTCACACAGAGTATGGCTGAGAATCGTTTCATGCCTTTTTTCCACACAGAAGCCATAGCATGGCAAGCATGGAGCCCACTCAGATCACCGCAGCAGGTACGAGAACAGTAAACAGCACACACATTATCCTGCAGTGTATGCAGCATCAGGACCTGCAAAGGCAGGTGAGGAGGTGATGGCAGGGCAGTCACAAGAGTGATAAGGACATGGACACACACTTCTCTAAAAGCACAGGCCATAGCAATGTGTCCATCCTGGTGACATTGGGGCAGGCTTCTGCCATGGCACACCAATTCTGGGCCCAGGAAACAAGCACAGACTGGTGGGACCTCATAATGCTGCAGGTCTGGGATGATTCCAGTGGCTGCGAAACTTTCGCATGCGTAAGGGAACTTTCATGGAACCTTGTGACTTGCTTTCCTCTGCTCTGAAGTGCAAGACTACCAAAATGAGAGCTGCCCTGACAGTTCACAAGCGAGTGGCGATGAACTTCTGGAAGCTTGCAACGCCAGACAGCTACCTGTCAGTCAGGAATCAATTTGGAGTGGGCAACTCTACTGTGGGGGCTGCTGTGATGCAAGTAGCCAAAGCAATCTTTGACCTGCTGCTATCAAGGGTAGCAATTCTGGGAAATGTGCAGGTCATAGTGGATGGCTTTGCTGCAATGGGATTCCCTAACTGTGGTGGGGCGGTAGACGGAACACATATCCCTATCTTGGCACCGGAGCACCAAGCCAGCAAGTACATAAACCGCAAGGGGCACTTTTCAATGGTGCTGTAAGCACTGGTGGATCACAAGCGATGTTTAACCAACATCTATGTGGAATGGCCGGGAAAGGTACATGCTCGCCTCTTTAGAAACTCTGGTCTGTGTCAACAGCTGGAGCAAGGGACTTACTTTCCAGCCCAGAAAATAACCGTTGGGGATGTTGAAATGCCTATAGCTATCCTTGGGGACCCAGCCTACCTCTTAATGCCATGGCTCATGAAGCCATACACAGGCACCCTGGACGACAGCAGTCAGGAGCTGTTCAACTACAGGCTGAGCAAGTGCAGAATGGTGGTAGAATGTGCTTTTGGACGTTTAAAAACGCACTGGCGCAGTTTACTGACTCGGTTAGGTCTCAGCGAAACCACTATTCCCATCATTATTAGTGCTCGCTGTGCGTTCCACAATATCTGTAAGGAGGAAGACGTTTATGGCAGGGTGGGAGGTTGAGGCATATCGCCTGGCCGCTGATTACACACAGCCAGACACCAGGGCAGTTAGAAGACCACAGCAATGTACAGTGTGCATCAGAGAAACTTTGAGAACCAGTTTTATGACTGGTCAGGGGGCTACGGTGTGAAAGTTCTGTTTGTTTCTCCTTGATAAAAACCCGCCCCCTTGGTTCACTCCACTTCCCTGTAAATAAACCGCTCTTCCCTCCCCCGTTTGATCATCACTTCCAGAGGCAATAAAGTCATTGTTGTTCAAAATTCATGCATTCTTTATTACTCTGTCACACAAATGGGGGGATAACTGCCAAGGAAGCCCGGGAAGGGTTGGGGAGGAGGAAAGCACCGGGTACGGTGGTGGAGGAGGAGAGGAAGGAAGGACAAAGCCACACTGCACTTCAAAACTTATTGAATGCCAGATTTCTGTTGCCTGGGCAGTTCTCTGGGGTGGAGTGGCTGGGTGGCCGGAGGCCCCTCCACCAAGTTCTTGGGCACCTGGGTGAGGAGGCTAGGGAACTTGGGGAGAAGGGTGGTTGGTCACACAGGGGCTGCAGCAGAGGTCTGTGTTCCTCCTGCTGCCCGTCCTGCTCAACAATACGCCAGAGAATATGAGTTTGATCCTCGAGTAGCCTGAGGATTGCTTCATGCCTCCTTTCATCACACTGACGCCACATCTCCTCTGGCTGGTCCCTCTTGTCCTCGCGTTCATTTTGTGCGTTCCTGCACTCTGACATTGTCTGCCTCCATGCATTCTGCTAGGCTCTTTCAGTGTGGGAGAACTGCAAAAGCTCAGAGAACATGTCATCGTGAGTGCGTTTTTTTCACCTTCTAATCTTCGCTAGCCTCTGGGATCGAGATGATGGGGGAGCGTTGAAACATTTGCAGCTGCAGGAGGGAAAAAAGGAGAGTAGTAATTTAAAAAGACATTTTAGAGAACAATGGGTAGACTCTTCCGCGGTGAACCAAGCTGTTAACATTACACAGCACGTGTGCTTTCTTTACAAGGTCGCATTTTGACTCTTATATTGAGGGCCTGCCGGTTTGGTGTGAGAAATCAGACACGCAGGGCCGGTGGCCAACAGAATTCGGCTTGCAGGCAGCCATGGTATGCCACAGTCTTTTGGCTTCTTTAACCTTCATAACATGTTGGAATGGTTTCAAGCAGCAGCGCCTTCATTTCCCATACCAAGCACCCGTTGGGTTGGCCATTTAAAAGGAGGGGCTGAGGTTTTTGGGTTAACGTACAGCACAAACCCAACTAAAACCCTCCACCCCACTCTATTCTCTGGGATGATCGCTTCATCCATCCCCCCACCATGTGGGCTAACATTGGGGATGATTTCTGTTCACCCACAGGCAAACAGCCCAGCAGGAATGGCAACCTCTGAATGTCCCCTTGATAAAATTCCCCGATTTCAACCAGATGACCATGAATGATGTCACTCTCCTGAGGATAACACAGAGAGAGAAAGAACGGATGTTGCTTGAATGCCAGCAAACACCGGGCCATACGCTGCCATGCTTTGTTATGCAATGATTCCAGACTACGTGCTACTGGCCTGGGGTGGTAATGGAGGACGGAATAAGGCTGCCCTCCCCAGAAACCTTTTGCAAACACTTTGGGAGTACATCCAGGAGAGCTTCACTGAGATGTCCCTGGAGGATTTCCGCTCCATCCCCATACGCATTAACAGACTTTTCCAGTAGCTGTACTGGCCACAAATGCAACCCAAGTCTTCAGGGCAAATTAATCACTAAACACACTTGCTTTTAAACTATGTATTTACATAGGTACACTCACCAGAGGTGCCTTCGTTGCCTTCAAGGTCCGTGAGCTCGCCTTGGGTGGTTTGAGAGGGTATTGGCTCCAGGGTGATAAACAGTTCTAATCCCCTCGTCAGGTACGAGTACCGAAATCGGTTTTAAGAGCCCTTTAAGTTGACAGAAATGGCTGCGTCGTGTGGACAGGTGCAGGGTAAAATCGATATAACGCTGCTAAATTCGACCTAAACTTGTAGTGTAGACCAAGGCTTAGAGACAGCCAAAGCAGAGACGGACCTGGGAAGGAAGCTGCTCAGAGGTGACAGCTGTAGCCAGGGTGGGATGAAGGATTAATAAGCAATTCTTGGTCAGAAAGACTACTGAGCCCAGGAAGGGCTGAAGGACAGTTCTGCGCTTGGACTCAGAGAGACAAGCTACCCGACCAGTAGGAAAACCAATAGGAAAACAGAGATATGAATTACCCAACTGGCAGGATGCAGCTTCAGAGCAGAGTGAAATCTGAAGCAGAGACACATGACCTGCCGCTGGAAACTGCTCCTGTGCTGGTGACCGTCCAAACCCAGTAACAGATGCCCCTGCTCCTAAGCCCTTATGGTTGTTTCTCTCACCACCCAAAAGCATTGCACACATCTCTGTCTGTAGAGAGGAACGGATGGAGATGGAAAGACACCCATGGCCCTGGTGGAGGTTTGCGGTTGGTGTTATGAATCTCGCCTCATCATTAGCCCTGCTGCTCCTAGAGACCACAGTCATTCGTATGAAAATACCCTGGTTACATTAAAGGCCCTATCCTGCAACCCTTACTGCCATGATTAACAGGTTGTCTTAAGTGGGGGCATTCATACCCAGGTTTCTTGTGTGTGTGTGTAACGACTACACTTTATATACATTATGGTAGTGCCCGGAAGCCTCAGACCAAATGAGAACCCCAGTGTGCTAGGCACTGGACAAACATAGTGAATGTCACTGCCGTGAAGAGTTCATAAAATCAAGAGGCAGGGCTGACCGACAGTAGATGAGGCACAGAGATTAAGTGATCTGCCTGAAGTACAAGATGCGTGGTAGCAAAGTCAAGATTTGAACCCAGATCTGAGCTCCAGTCTAGAGCTTTCGCTACAAGCCCATCTTTCTTCTCTAAGGCTACAAGATCAAGGCCTCCTCTGAGTAAGAGAGTTTCCTGCTAATGCAAAAAAAGGTCAAAAAGATCTTAGAATATACAGGCATCTGGCGAAATCCAGAAGAAAACCTCAGATCTCTAACTCCAAACATACTGTGTCCTTCCAACCTGTAGGACAGCTTACCGGCTGCTGATTCTTGTTGGCTACATCCACCCTCTCAAACTATTTAACCTGGATTTTTTTTTTTCCAGAGAGATATCGTTAACTATTTCATCACAGTCTAGAAGCTGTGATTTGGGCCAGTCCAGCCGCAAGGAGCCTCAAATCTGTGATAAAAGCAGTTGCCCTAACAGCGTTCCCATAGTGACACTCCAGGGGACTGAAGCTGGCTCGCACACACAGGGACAGCTGGAAGCTCTTACATAAAAATGCCATGAGAAAGTATTCTTCAGTTTCTAGACTCTCAATACGGTGCCATTCCATAAACTGCAAAGGACGCAAGATATTCTGTCACGGCATCCGTTTGACTGGGAGGGCCGTATTTTTGGGGCTGTCAGCAAGGAGACATTGCTTAAATTACATTCCTGCTGAAATCTGATTAGACCAAGGCAGCAGTCACATACAAAACCCAGGTCCCTCCAGGAGGAACATCCCCATTTAAACTATTAGCTGCTGCAACGTTAAAACAATCCTGGTAATTCCTGAATGGGACTGGAGAGCTAGCTAATGGTGTTATAAATCCCTAAGTGAATCTGGTTCCCACTAATGCAAATATCATCATTCTGCCTTAAATCCTTCCAGGGCTATTTACTTACTGTACCTTTCCAAGCAAAGTACAGTTCTTTTCTATCAGGGACTGTAATGTTCCTAAATTATTTAGAGAGTTCAAAACTAAGGTCAAGCTAAAGAGGTAGGAACAGATCAACAAACCATTTGGGAGGATAAAGTTGTGGTGTTATAAATATATTTCCTGTTGCACTAAACCCTCTCCACGGGCTGTGTGTGTGTGTGTACAAAACCCACCAGGCTCGTTATTAACCAGGCTTCCTAGTGTGCTCTCTTGACAATTGCCCAACTCCTCCCCACAAAACCCAATCTATTCTCTAAAGCCCTTTCCCTAAGTTCTTTTCACTGGCTCTTGCTTTTATTGCTTCTAAACCCTCAAAGCTCTCTGTGTTTTCTCTTGGGTTCCCATACTTCAGACTGAAGAATTACTCCGACCAAAGATGCACTTAAAACTCCAGAGACTACAGAAGGGCCAGGAGATTCCTCCAGAGGCTCTGCTAAGTTTTCCTAAAGCAGAACTAGACACAAAGGATCAGTGCCTCACAGCACAATGAATTTGGAGGAAACAACTGTTTTCTAACAACACATTTCCCTTACCCCCTTCACAGTGAGGATCAGGACTCAAATAAGCACTAACCTGCTAAATGAAACTCAGCCGTACTTCAAAAGTTTGTAAGGGATGGATTCTGAATGATTCAGATTCTTATCACCACAGAGTCTGAGCACATACAAGTCCACATCATAAAAATGTCACTGTTCAGAATATCTGATGGGACTGGTAATGGGGAAGAAAGCCTCTCCCATTGCTAAAAAGTTTGAACCCAGCCCAGGTCAGCAGCGACTAAAAGCTGTCACCATGTCAAGGTTTTCTGGTGGCCTGCGTTGTGTGTGAGTGATCTAACTCCAGTTCCTACTGGGACAATTGTTCTTTACCACGAAAACCGCTCCCATCACTGGCAGTAATCAGCATCCTCTGCAGAGAGGTCAAGGATTTAAATAAGCAAGAAAAGCGAGCGACCCTCCAAACCCTGGAAATGTCTCTCCAGGTCAGGGCTAAGGCACACTGGAAGGACAGCCTGGCTGCTGAGCAAGCAGGAATCACTATTGCTATGACTTCAACAAGCATTCAATATTCTACTGTCTCTGCAGTACAGGTAAATGAGGGAGCATCATTCCCATTCGTCCCTGCTCAGGGTGCATGATAGCAAAGGTCAGCGCCTGCTTGAAATACTGTACCTGGCCATGGGAGGTCTTGTTTCCACCACTAATTATTCTAACTGCAATGACCAGCAGGCTGCAATCTTCTCCAGATGTGTAAAACAGAACTTAAAAAACCTAACGGGGCCAAAGATTCCTCACTCCAAGCTCACAAGGTTCATATTAAAAGCTCCACGATAAAAAAAACAAAAAAAAACCATACAAATCCATTCAAGATCAAAAACTTTTACCAGTTTGGCTGTACTTTTCAGCTGAAAATATATGCCTTTTTTCTGATAAATACCACATGAAAGATTAGACACTGAAATGTTCATATTTACAGAAATAATTAGAATTCGGTTTCAACTGTTTCCTTCTAATCATCTGCCCGTGCCAACCTCAACTGGAAAGAGTCCAATAAAAGCAACAGATGACTGTGACCTAAGCTTCCGAGCTGTGGAAAAAGAAATAATGTTCGGCCCCTGTGATTTCCAGAATAATTAAAATAAAGACCACCCCATCGCACCCCTTCCCCCGAAAAAAACAAAAAACAAATGGATTCAGGATCTGTTGAGTGTACTGTACACAGTGCTTAAAAGAAATGTAAATAGATGTGGTTTGTAGAAATCAAGCTCTAGACAAAGCCCTTGGCTTTCTGATATTGCTCCAGGCCCAACCCAAGTTTCTGATCGATTTCAAGCAAAGTCTGGACTGTTCTCTCCTCCCTCTCTGGGTCTTGGAGAGCAGAAATTGATTTACGCCGTGGGCAGCTGAGGGACTCACAAGGCATTGTACTCCACACATTTGGATGGGTCTGTTGGGAAGTGTTTCTGGCAAATGGTCATGAGCCTCTTCAACCCCTAGAAAGTTAAGAAAACAAGGAGAGGTCTGTAATAAACCAGCAGCAATCAAACCACCTTAACCATTTCCCGGTCAATTCTGAGTTTAGGGCACAGAAGCGACCCACACCAGTATAACCAGGTTTTTCAAAGTGTTAGGCATCTTCCAAGAGACGTGTGTCTCTTGGACAGGATAACTGCAGGGAAAGGATTTGCTGAATACTCCAAACAGCAGAGGGACTAGTAGGGCATAATTTATTAAATTAGTCCATCGTTCAAACAGATTCATGGCACAACACGTATCGCTAACTGTCACTAGCTCTTTAGACCTTAGGAAAGTGGTTACCTCCTCCAGGAGAGGAAACTGGCACTATCAGGTTAACTGTGATGATTCCTTTCACCAGTTAGACTTTTTGCTTCTTATACTAAACTCAAGTTTAAAATTAAAGGACTGGAGAAGAGCTCTGTGTAAGCTCGAAAGCTTGTCTCTCTCACACCAACAGAAGTTGGTCCAATCAAAGATACTGCCTCACCCACCTTGTCTCTCTAATAGCCTGGGTACACTACTAGTGCTTAAGCTATCGGACAGTCTCCTAAAAAAATCCTACGTGAACAGCACACGGAGTGAAGAGTAAAGTGACCCCAGCATCGGTTGTGGCATGCCAGGCTGCAATCTAGCAATGGCAAGGTACCACTAGCTGGCAGGTGTGACACATGCCTGCCACGAATTCTGAAACCCCTGCTACTTTAGATTGGAACGTGACCTCTAGCTGACAGGAGACATGACTTGGCAGAAGGTCTAGCCTTGACACTGCAGGAGCTCTGGCCTTCTGTGGTAAGTGAGATTTCTGAAAATGGCCTGGTGCTGTCCATTATCACAAGGATTTCTGATTTTCGGGGTTCATTAATTTCATTGGGGAGTGAAATTTCATGGTTTGGGGGATTTTTTTTTAGCAATTTTTGAGTTTAATGTAGATGTCCAAAAATGTTTCTGGGCTCTCTTTTTAGATACTGTAATGTATATTACATACATTACTCATTACAGTAGTAAATACTATAATGAGGAAATACTTTGTCATGTTCCCTAGTGCAGGGGTTCTCAACCTTTTCCCTTTCTGAGCCCCCCTGCCTCCATCATGCTATACAAATTCCATGGCCCACCGGTGCCACAGTAACTGATTTTCTGCATATAAAATCCAGAGCTGGCATTAGGGGGTAGCAAGCAGGGCAACTGCCTGGGGCCCCACACTTCAGCCCCATGCGGGGAGGCTTCAGCTTTCGACCCTGGGCCCCAGTGAGTCTAACACTGGTCCTGCTTGGTGGCCCCCTGAAACCTGATTATGGGCCTCCAAGGGGCCCTGGACTGCTAGTTGAGAACCACTGCACATTACAGCTTCAAACAGCACTAGGTTAAAGTGCACCAGGGAACCTATACTGCACACCGGCAGGGTCTGCATGGTCCAATTAACGCACAATACGTTAAAGCGCTTTAAAAGCCATGCCCCCGGAGGACACATTACTGCTCCACATAGACCAGGGCTTAGAGACAAGTAACCATTCCTGGTGTTTTCCCACTGCTTATTGGATAAACACCACTTATTTTATTTTAAAGCAGGGGTGTTTTACTGGCGTTTATCGGTTAAAACCAAAAATCAGAAGCCCCAAATGATCACCCTCTGGCTTGGATGCTGTAACCCTGGACTTCTAGCAAACAAATCAAAGTGCACCTGATATTGTTGGTCTGAGCAGCAAAGATATTGCATAACCCACATTCAAACAGCATGTACTAAAGAATATCCTGTGTGTTTGCAGCTAAGACAAAGCGCCCACATGCTTAAAGCTGACCCTGCATATGGCTGTACAGTTAGGCATGTGGTAGAGCAGCATAGACCTGAAAATTCTTCCCACAGTGTAGGAGGATTGGACGGATTTGTACAGAAATCTGCATAGTTGGTAGATGTACACAAGGATCCCCTCGGCAGATGAATTTAGCCTGTATTAGAGATAATGGGAAGAGAAACTTCTGCAGGGCACTCAAATACACTGCAACTTGAGAAGGCTACTCCAAGAGGATATCACATAGCCCTCTGGAGTACGGATTATCCCCATGTTAGAGAAGGAGGGACATAAATGGAGGGACTTCCCAAGGCTACAGAGGAAATTTATATTAAAGCCACCATTAGAGATCAGTTTTTATCCCCCAGGGCTGAGACCCTCCTCTGACCTGAGTGCTTAAAGGCCTCCAAGTACGGTATTTTCAGAGAGAATGGCACGAAGACACTGACGCTTAACTTGAGGTATTTCAGAAAACCCCCTTTACAGAGCTTCAAACACGCCCTCCAATCAGGGCCCCCAAAAGCCACCTGAGTGACTCTTCCTCTTCCTTTAAGTGACATCCCCTAGTTACAGGGCCACTGCTGGCTTCTGTGAACATCCGAAATGGAGAGCGTGCGGAAGACATTTCCTCAGATGATCAGCAAGATAAAAGACACTCTTCTTTTCCCCCAGGGTAATGTGACAGTAGAGACGGCATCATGGTTCATAGTAGGAGCTGGAAGCCATGGGAGTCTTGGTATTGCATCAGGAAGGACTGCTGAAAAGGGCCCAGAGGGTAGAGGTTGCTGTCTTGTAGGGAAGTTCCTTGCCCCATGGAACTATTTCTGCAGGTCCCATAGAGAAGGTGGGAGAGCTTTACTTCAGGACAGCTGCCGCAGCAGCTGAACATGTACATGGGACCAGAAGAGGGGTAATTCTCTCAGAAACCACCTGCTGAGACACCTTGCCAGACATCAACAGGAGTAAGAAAAGCTTACACACCCATTCTTCAAGGAATCAGTCTTTAAGTTCAGGACACAATTTCTCAGGGGGCTCTACATGAACCTGGAATGTTGTACCCATTTCGAGCTGATGTCCCTTTAAGGAGAGTTACACTAAGAGAACCACCATGTTTGGCTGCAGAAATACAAGACCAAGTTGGGAACTTGTTTCACTGTTTAGTCAATTCAACAACAGTATCAAACTCCACACAATATGTGATGTTAATGCTACAGGTTAGAAAAAGATGGAGCCCAGGAGACTGATGCATGTGTTTGTAGTTATTTCAGCCGTAATGTAGAATCATGATAGGTGATGGAAAAAGACTTATTAGACTCCATTCCTAAGCCACAGCAGGAGAGCCCCTACGAGTCCAGGATGCCCTGGTTATTAAACTGATCGTGCATTTGGTCAGAGCCAAAAGGCCACAGCCCGTACCTACCACCTTTTATTTTTGCCATATCATTTGTGCTTATAAAATTTGCACTATTCAAAGGTCTTCCTAACGTTTAACACGAAGCCTCTGGAATCCAGTCCAACACTCCTTAAGCCCTTACCTGAATATATTTCCTCTGAGTCTCGTCATTCAAAACATGGGCCACATGCTTAGAGAAAATCTTTTCCCGGCCAGTGCGGGCATGGATGCCAACCATAGTGACGCCAATAGGCCAAGGGGCATTTCCAATGGCCATCTGAAGGTAGGCGTCATTAGCCTGAAAGAAAAAAAAGTTTATAAATACTTAGAAAAGCAGAGATAGACAGACAGGCTAAAACCACAGGGTCTAGAGTCAATATACCAATGGCCTGCAGAACTTGGAAATCTACATTCCTCTGCTGCCAGCAACTTGCTGTGAAACCCCCTGGCAAAGTTTGAGTCTTATCCCCTGCTTTAGTGACTGGTCCAGAGGATAGCAGCCTACTATTGCTACCCGTTACTCAGTTAGGTCAAGTAACAGAGGTCTGCGCTGTAGATCAAAAGATCTATATCCAGCTCATGCTGGGGGGTCAGTATGATTTTACACGATGATATGGGGGGGGGGCTTTTTTTAAATTAGGAAATTGTATACAAAATGTTCAAAGAATGCTTAATTTTGAAACTGTAACAATCAAAAGTTGGGAAATGCCAGAATTACATGATCACATACTATATTTTCCACAGGACTCCTGCCTCATTTAGTGCACAGGCTAGCATGAGTCAGGGCAGTGTAGTGAAGGATGCCGTTTGTAGGAGGAAGTTGGAAGATGTGCAAAGAATGAGGCAGAGAAAGGATGGCCTCCTGGTTAAGGAAGTTGAACTCCACTCTGGAGAACTAGAATCTGTTCCTGCTTTGACACAGCGATGTATGTGATGCAGAGGTTAATCATTTGCCTTAATTCTGGCATTTCCTCATTTTCAAGTGCTTGATTTTGCTACCTTAACATTCTTTTAACATATCTGGATGTAATTAAATACATAGCATGCATAGTGTACACCATTCTGTACAAACCAAAGAGTATCTAAGACAGCAGAACGTGACAAAGGACAACTCTTGCTACAAACTGAGATGGGGGACAGTGTGAAAATCAGGAAGGAGACAATGTGTTTTTTAAAGTTCCAAGCCTCACAAAAGCTTCCAAGTGTGTATTTAAAGTGCCCAGTTCAGTCGACTTAGTGAGTATAAAATCATGCACCTGTGAAACAGACAGGCACAGCTGATTCACCAGCATAATATACCACAGGTCTATTGCTTTCCTTAGCAATGAGTCGGAAGGGGATCTTTTAGAATACACAAAGCATAACTGAAAAATACACTTTACAAATAGCCTTAAAGTGACTTGAATTAAACTTGCCCTAGACCAGCAAATTTTAAGAAAGTCAGAGACACAAAATCAGGCTTGTTTATTAGGCAGATTACCCCAAATCCTCACAAGTCTTATCATAATGCTGGGAAAATGAGGGGAATTACAGGGCTCCATTTCCCCTGCCACCCACACAAGCTAGTATAGAAATACCATTGACATTCCAGCTTCATTTCTGGAGGTGGCTACGGAACACTCAAAACACTTTGATTGTTCTTGTCTGCCAAAGCACATTTTGTCCACAAAACTTTTCAATAATTTACCCTCAGTATCACCCCCTCTTTAAGCTTGTACAGGACTACTGATGTGGGTATGTCCAATACAGGATGTAGGGAGGGACAAGGTCTTATGTGTGTTCAATATTTTACATACAGCACTCAGACACATAATGTGGTATTAATTGAGAGATAATGTTGAAATTCCCATTCAAGTTTCCTCTGCAAGTTAATATAATCATTTACAGCAAGATTCTGCCTGGACTTGCAACTGCATTGACTTCAACACAGTCTCTCAGACTGTAAATCAAGCAAGGTTTGACCATAAAGCAGGAGATGTATCCAAGACTCTTTCCAAGCTGCTCTCTTCTCCTGAGAATTAAATACCATACCAGAACCTGGAAACTTGCCATTCAGTTCCAGGAACTATACAATGAGTGAATTCCCCACATCTCTTTACCTGGCACCTAACCAGCAGAGGCTGATGTCAGTTTTGTTTGAACATGTGTTCTCTCTAACGAGATGTCTTTGAGAAGCTAAATGTGAAACATTCACAGTATATCATCTAACTAATACTACATGGTTTGAACACTTTAGATGCTCATGAGCAAGCATACCTTCACGTATTCCCTTTGCAACATGAATTTAATAATATCTGTTATTGATTCTTTGATGTCTGCAGGGAGAGTCTGAAAGAGGAAAAAACATTAGTTTTACTTCTGTGCAATACATAGCTTTTGAAAGCGATCGTATTTTGCATTTACACAGAGCTTTGCGGCCACAAATCTCAAGCACTTTAAAGAGGATAAATATCTCCAACAAGCTAAATATGAGTCGACAGTGTGACACTTTTACAAAAAAAGCAAACGTGATTCTGAGATGCATTAACAGGTGTGTTGTAAGCAAGACACGAGAAGTCATTCTTCCGCTCTACTCTGCGCTAGTTAGGCCTCAGCTGGAATATTATGTCCAGTTCTGGGCACTGCATTTCAAGAAAGATGTGGAGAAATTGGAGAAGGTCCAGAGAAGAGCAACAAGAATGAGAACATGACCTATGAAGGAAGGCTGAAAGAATTGGTTTTATTTAGTTTGGAAAAGAGAAGACTGAGAAGGGACATGATAGCAGTTTTCAGGTATCTATAAGGGTGTCATCAGAAGAACAGAGAAAATTTGTTCATCTTAGCCTCTAAGGATAGAAAAAGAAGCAATGGGCTTAAACTGCAGCAAGGAAGGTTTAGGTTGGACATTACGAAAAAGTTCCTAATTGTCCGGGTGGTTAAATACTGGAATAAATTGCCTAGGGAGGTTGTGGAATCTCTACCTCTGGAGATATTTAAGAGTAGGTTAGATAAATGTCTATCAGGTATGGTCTAGACAGTGTTTGGCCCTGCCATGAGGGCAGGGGACTGGACTCAATGACCTATCGAGGTCCCTTCCAGTCCTAGAATAATTCAGAGGTTTTCAAATTGGGGTAAGTGAGCGTTCGTCAAGGGGCATGCAAGAAAAATCCTGTATTGGCAGACAACGCACTTTATTTAGTAACACTTGGCAATCTAATCATAGGTATATTGTGACCCTGTCTCAGATGGGGGTATGTGGTAGAGTACATTATTTGGAAAGGGGTATGCAGCCTAAAATGTTTGAAAACCACTAGTACAAATGAGGTAACTGAGGCACACAGAGGCTATGTGACTTGTGCCAGAGTTGTGAATAAAACCCGGGTTCTCGACCACATAAGGAAACCATTGGATCATAGATACACATTATATTTGGGAAGACAATGAGCATTTATTTTAGGCAGGCACTAGGACTCAGTGGTTAAACAGGAGTGGGAGTCAGAGAACGGGGTTCTGTTCCCAACTGTGTCACTGAATGACCTTGAGCAAGTCACTCAGCGTCTCTGTCTCCATTGTATAGATGGGAAAGTGGATTCAATCTTACTATTAATCAGGAGCACTATGCAGTTAGGAAGCAGAGGTTCAGAGAAGTCCTGCTGGGCCCTGTCATTTTGAAGATCCCTCACCCTTTTCCGCAGTTTTCTGAAGAGAGGTCTCAGATAGGATTCTGTCTGCTTTTGTGTAGCGCTGTTTAGTTTCCCCTGCACACCGCGTTTCACGTAATCCTCTCTGGCGTTCAACTCCTTTGCCCACACGCCCAGAAGAAACTGTAAAAGGAAGGAGTAAATTTATGCCATGGTGCCACCTAGTGGCTACAACAGTAAAACGTTTGCATAAAAGTGCAGCATAAATGTCAGAACCGAAAAAAGCAGGGTTTCAGGAAGGACTTGAATGAAAAGAGGAAAGGAACCAGACATGCCGTAAGAGGTGGCAGATACCAAGGTACGAGAAGGAGAGGCAGAGGGAAACTACGGAGATGCTGAGGTGGACATCAGTGATGGAGGCAAGATGGGCTATAAATTGAAAGCAGAGATGTAGGTGGAAGATGCCAACAGCCTCAGGCTCACTTGGAATGGGCATGCGCCCAACACTCCCTTCAGACCAAGGCCCACAGAATGTTAAACACATTATATGTGAAGTTGAATACATGACTAGGAGCACCACGCTTCATAGTTTGTGCAGGCCAAACTCATTGACACGCCAAGGGCTCCCTGCATTTGTCTATTCTCACCCAGGGTGCCACCCTCTCATCTGCCTCTATTTCTGGGACTCTCTGAAATCTCTTCCCATGCCAGAAGCTGTGTGCCACCCTTCCCTCTCCCTACCACTATGAGTTCTGTGTGCCCCCACCCTGTTCCACCCTTTCCCCGAAATGGCAGGAGCTCTGCGTGCCCTCAGTTCCCCCTATACCTGCATACAGCATTCCCTGAAATTTTGCATCATTAACGCATTCCAGACGAACATAGAAACACCACTGAATTGAAGACAGGGCCTCAAAAGCTCAGCCAACACGTCCAACTTGCCCTCACCTTAATACCTGAACTGTCAGAGAGAGAACAATCCTGAGCCAGTGTTACCTTAACATTCTTTTGCCTGGTTACCATCAGAAAACACTCAACATACCAACTTACATGACTAGTTACAACTCTTTTGATAATCTAATTAGTTACCTGAGGACCAAGATATATGACTGAAACACCATGTGGGTTTCTTGCCAGGAAAGCAGTTTACTTTACACTAGTTGCCTAAACATGAGTTTCCTTAGTGAAGCCGTAGGCAGAGGCCAGTGGAATTCTCTGTAATTCCCTTATTAAATCTGGTGAAAACAGATGGAATTTCATTTTCTCAATATGCACGGCTTTTCTTTTTAAAAAACGGTAATTTTTGTATGCACCATATTTGTACAGTGACCATAATCCTGCTTAATCTTTCTGAATTTAAGAACAATTGCTACTGAATTCATTGTCATAGGACAAGGCATAACCAAAACCATATTAATGAAGACTGGAAAACAAGGACCTATTCTTCAGAAATGCTAAGCACCCACCAGCTCCTGCTGGAAATAATAAGAACTCCTGGGCACTGAGCACTTTTGAGAATCTCAGGCCTGGTCTACACTACACATTTATACCGAATTTAGCAGTGTTAAATCAAATTAACCCTGCACCCGTCCACACAACGAAGGCCTTTATTTTCATATAAAGGGCTCTTAATATCGATATCTGTACTCCTTCCCGACGAGAGGAGTAGTGCTCAAATCGGTATTGCCATTTTGGATTAGGGTTAGTATGGCTGCAATTCGACGGTATTGGCCTCCGGGAGCTATTCCACAGTGCACTATTGTGACTGTTCTGAGCAGCAATCTGGAGTCGGATGCACTGGCCAGGTAGACAGGAAAAGCCCCATGAACTTTTGAATTTCATTTCCCGTTTGCCCAGCGTGGAGAGCTGAGATCAGCATGGACTATACGGGAGATACTGGATCTGATTGCTTTATGGGGAGACAAATCTCTTCTATCAGAGCTCTGCTCTAGAAGATGAAATGCCAAAGCATTTGAAAAAATCTCCACATAGAGGCCACAGCAGGGATTCAACACAGTGCTGCGTGACAAGCGTAACGGACTGCCAAATAATCAAATGGACGCTCATGGAGGGAGGGAGGGGGGACTGAAGACTCCAGCTACCCCACAGTCCCCGAAAAGCATTTGCATTCTTCGCTGAGCTCCCAATGGCTGAAGGGTCAAAAACATTGTCCCAGGTGGTTCAGGGTATATCTCGTCAATTTACACACACACACAGCACACACACACCCGTGAAAGAAATGGGGCAAAAATCATTTCTCGCCTTTTTTCAATGTCACCCGTATGTCTACTGCATGCTGCTGGTAGACGCGGTGCTGCGGCACTGAACAGCAGCATCCCCTCCCCTTCCTTTCCTGATGGCAGATGTCACAAAAGGCTTGGAAACCGTCCTCATCATCCCGTGAGTTCTCCTGGCTGGCCTCGGTGAGGTTCGCCGGGGGCGCCTGGGCAAAAATGGGAATGACTCCCTGTCATTCCCGGCAGACAGTACAAAAGGATTGAAAACCGTCCTCATCATAGCAACTGGAGGCTGAGCGCCTTACCCCTCACCTCACCCCTTTCATGTCTAATAAAGATTCTGTACTGCCTGGACTATCATAGCAGCTGGAGGCTGCCTCCCCCTCATTTTATCTCACTAAAAAGTCAGTGTTTCTTATTCCTGCATTCTTTATTACTTCATCACACAAATGGGGGGACACTGCCATGGTAGCCCAGGAGGAGTGTGGGAGGAGGGAAGCAACAGGTGGGGTTGTTGCAGGGGCACCCTCTAGAATGGCATGTAGCTCATCATTTCTGCAGGATCTCTGAGGCTCTGACCTGGAGCAGCTGTGCTCTCTGGTTCTCTAGCACACTTGTCCCATATTCTAGGCAGGACTGACTCTATTTTTAGACAAAACATAAAGAAGGGAATGACCTGGGGAGTCATTCCCATTTTTGTCCATGCGTCCCCAGCCGACCTCAGCGAGGCCAGCCAGGAGCACCCATGACAGCAGCAGATGGTACAAAAGGATTGATAACCGTCATTGTCAATTTCCAATTGCGGACGGTGATACAGGGCGGGTAACCGTCTCTGCTACCTTGCAAAGGTGAATCAATGCTGCTGTGTAGTACTGCAGTACTGCATTTGTCAGCAGCATCCAGTACACATACGGTGACAGTGACAAAAGGCTAAACTGGCTCCATGGCTGCCATGCTATGGCAGCTGCCAGGGCAATCCAGGGAAAAAAGGCGCAAAATGATTGTCTGCCATTGCTTTCATGGAGGAAGGATTGAGTGACAACATTTACCCAGAATCACCCGCGACACTGTTTTTGCACCATCATGCATTGGGATCTCAACCCAGAATTCCAATGGGCGGGGGAGACTGCAGGAACTATGGGATAGCTACCCACAGTGCAACGCTCCAGAAATCGACGCTAGCCTCGGTACATGGACACACACCGCCGAATTAATGTGCTTAGTGTGGCTGTGTACACTCAACTTTATACAATCTGTTTTAAAAAACTGGTTTCTGTAAAATCGGAATAATCCCGTAGTGTAGACATACCCTCTCCCTAAGTGTGGAAATAAAAACTGACATGCAGAATAACCACAACCGGCATTTCTGTCCTGAGTATATTCAGCCACATCTGACTCTTTGCTACTGCTCAAATATAACTACTTAACCAAGTTAAAGTTCTTTACCTTCAAGAATTTGGTTATGATGTCCATGTCTTTGTGATCATCACCTTGTCCTAAGGATTCTCCCAAAGCCTGAAAGAGGGGGGGGAAAAGCCAAAGCAATTCCTCATCCTTCTGTGATACATATTTGTCAAAAAAGGAAAGTTGTCAGATAAATCACCAGTGTTTTGAAATACATCAGTCTAAAACATTTTGGGAACAGAGTGACAATAACCCAGCACATGTCATCAACATCCATGAAACTATGGATAACATTGAGTGACAAAGAACCAGTTTTACATTTCAGAAACCTAAATAATGATTTTGAATGTAAAAGAATCCCTTGACTATTAATAATTGGCCTGATTTGCAAAGGTGCTCAGCACTCATCACTCAAATGGATTTCAATGGAAATTGTGGATGCTCAACGTTGCCAAAAACTCTACAATCACCTTGAAGTTATTCCGCTGTTTACACTATGCAATTTCTGTTTATTTTTTTACATTTCTCTTAACAGGGTCAGTTTTTCATTTTGTTTTTTATTTTAATAGTCAACTTCCCTTTCAGGTTCTCAGACACTACTACCCTGCTGAAATGTCACAGTGGTTAACACTATCACGGAAATTCTTAAAAAGACCCTTTCCCAGGTATATACATTTTTTATTTCATTAATTTAATTTTCATCAATTTCCTAAAATTGTGGTTTATGGTTATATCCAGCTGGAAGGATATAAGTTTTAGGGTTTGTCTACACTATCAGCTGGATCGACGGGTAGCAATCGATCCATCAAGGATTGATTTATGGTGTCTAGTATAGACGTGACAAATCGACTGCTGATCACTCTAGCATCACCTCAATGAAAAGTGCAAGGGGAATTGATGGGAGAGTGTCTCCCATCAACACATTGCAATAAAGACAACGTGGTGAGTAGATCTAAGTACGTTGACTTCGGTTATGTTATTCTCGTAGCTGAAGTTGCATAATTTAGCTCGATCCCCCCTCCCCGTACTATAGACTAGCCTCTAGGCTATGGCTACGCTCAACTGAAGGACAAATACATAGCTGGCCTGGCTCACCTGTGTGCTAGATTTGTTAAAATAGGTATTAGGATTATAAGTATATGTACAGACTTTATTGAATGTTTGTGAGTTGCTACCTGCACTAATCTCACTTATAACATCTATATCCCATATTGTAAGGTAATATTTGAGCATTTGTATTGTAAGCCTTAGACTGTGTAAGGGACAGAAAAGACTCATTCACCTGCGTGAAGTGCTGGTCTCCAATAAAAGTAGGAAGGTCCATCAACACCAGACTATCGTGGAACATTCAAGAGGACAAAAAATGTCTGTTGTTTTGCCCTTCCCTGCCTGTGAAGATAAGCTAACCAAGTGAATTCCTCCTGTTAGCTGAGTTTCCAGTGAGGAAACTAACTGGAACTAGCTAATTAATCCATATCAAGAAGGAACGGTATCTCTATGCTGTTTGGACTCAAAGGCAAGGTTTTCTAAGCATAAGCAAGGGATCCCCAGCTTGCTTATTACAGAAGCTTCTATTATCGTTTGAAATTTAAGCCTGTAACTCATTTCTGTATATATGTTTATCTGCTTTAATCTTGTAGATAACTTATTTCTTTTTCCTATTTAATAAACCTTTAGATAGTTTATTATAGGATTGGCTACAAGCATTGTCTTTTTTGTGAGATCCAAGGTGCACCTGACTGGGGTAAGTGACTGGCCCTTTGGGACAGGGAGTAACCTGAGTATTAATGTGACTCTTGGTGGAAGAGACCATCTATCACAAAGGTACCCTTTGATGTTGTTGCTCTAGGGAAGCTCCATGTTTAAAACCAGCCCCTAAATTTCTCTATGACACAGAACTGTATTGAAAAACAGAGTTAAAACCCCCTCACTGCATACCTCCAATTCTTCAATAGTAGTATTTTCTTCATGGACTTTCAGATCATTCTGAGTGTCTTCTTCTCCTGGTTCCTGACCACCTACAATTTCATTCAGATACTGCTGGTCAATCTTATCCAAAGCTGCCTTCAGGTCATTTCTCAAGCCCTAGGGAAGGGAGAAGAAATTGTTACTAGATAATCACTATCTTGTTTTATTTTTGATAATCAAAGGAAGCTTACCACATTTGTTCATTAAGGGCCTAATCCTGTGGAGACAAATATAGGCTTTTCAGAATTCATTTTTTATTTTTTTTGTTATTTTTATCTTTTTTATTTTTAAGATTTTTTTCTATTATTAACTATTTTTACTTTTACAGTTGTGGGGGTAGGACTGGGATTGAGGTTAGGGCAGTGCTGAGAGCAGGGCTGCAGGGGGCTCCCTATGTGGCCGAGCAGTCCAAGACACCAGGGTGCGAGGGAAGCAGAGGCTGTCCTGGGCCAGTGGACCAGAGATCCCTGGCTAGAACTGTAAGGAGAATGATGAGCCCCCAGTTGCAGGAGAAGTCACACTGCTGCTGAATAGCTTCTGCCTGGGGATGGCTCCCGCACTCCTGGTTGGTGAGTGAGCGAACAGGGTCTTGACAGCAGAGCTACAAGGTTTCCCTTCATGGCCTAACGGCTGATGACACCAGATCCCCACAGACATGTCAGCTCAGCCAATCGCTCAGACAAACAAGTTTGTTTACACTTATGGGAGATAATGCTACCAGCTTCTTGTTTACAATGTCACCTGAAAGTGAGAACAGGCATTCACGTGGCACTGTTGTAGCCGGCATCGCAAGATATTCATATGCCAGATGCACTAAAGATTCATATGTTCCTAGATGCTTCAACCACCATTCCAGAGGACATGCGTCCATGCGTATGATGGGTTCTGCTCGATAATGATCCAAAGCAGTCCAGACCAATGCATGTTCATTTTCATAATCTGAGTCAGATGCCACCAAGAGAAGGTTGATTTTATTTTTTGGTGGTTTAGGTTCTGTAGTTTCTGCATCTTTGTTGCACTTCTAAGACTCCTGAAAGTATGCTCCACATCTCATCCCTCTCAGATTTTGGAAGGCACTTCAGATTCTTAAATCTTGGGTCAAGTGCTGTAGCTATCTTGAGAAATTTCAAATTGGTATTTTCTTTGCATTTTGTTAAATTTGCAGTGAAAGTGTTCTTAAAACAAACAAACATGTGCTTAGTCATCATCCGAGACTGCTATAACATGAAACATATGGCAGAATACGGGTAGAGCAGAGCCGGGAAAATATAATTCTCCCCCAAGGAATTCAGTCACAAATTTAATTAACGCATTCTTTTTTTAACAAGCATCATCAGCATGGAAGCATGTCCTCTGACATGATGGCTGATGCATGAAAAGGCATATGAATCTTTAACGCATTTGGCATGTAAATATCTTGCGACACTGGCTACTACAGTGCCATGCGAACACCTGTTCTCACTTTCAGGTGACATTGCAATTAAGAAGCGGGCAGCATTATCTCCCCTAAGTGCAAACAAACTTGTTTGTCTTAGCGATTGGCTGAACAAGAAGTAGGACTGAGTGGACTTGTAGGTTCTAAAGTTTCACATTGTTTTACTTAGGAGTGCAGTCATGTAACAAAAAAACCCAATACATTTGTAAGTTGCATTTTCATGCTAGAGTTTACACTACAGAACTTCTATGAGGTGAACTGAAAAATACTATTTCTTTTATCATTTTTACAGTGCAAATATTTGCAATCAAAATATATAAACTGAACACTGTACACTTGGTATTCTATGTTGTAATTAAAATCAATATATTTGAAGAAAAACAGCCAAAGATTTAATAAATTTCAATTGGTATTCCAATGTTTAACAGTGTGATTAATTGTGATTCAGTTTATTGAGTTAATCGGGTGAGTGAACTGCGATTAATTGTCAACCCTACTTTTAACCCTACTGAAATGGGGCCAAACGACTACACAGGCTTGAAAGGTGTTAAAAAGTTCCTGAATGAATTTTATTTACTACCTTACAGCCCAGTCCTGCTTCCATTAACGGCAAGACTTCTTTCAAACCTTTGTCTTGTTTAACCTGCTTTAAGTCTTCAAAGAGGAAAAGAAAGGCACAGGTACTGCACAAAACCACTGGGTTCCAGATTGACTGTGGCGGGCCTCTGTTTAGCAGCCTGATGGAGACCTTAGACAGGCATGAGAGGGTTTTCAAACCAGTGACACCTAAGTACTGTAGCCCATAGGATTACTTCGCTAGCTATTATACCCTTCTAATCCAGCCAGCCATATCAAATAATATGTTTCTCTTTCTGAATTAATCCATTTTTATTATATTTCATCAGTATTAATTCTTATGAATTTAAGATATGTTGAGGCATATGATATGTGTTTCCTAACAATTACACATAGGATAAGTTTTGCTGAAATGCGAGAAGCCTACCGCCGTGTATCCGGTAAGATCGGCTAAATAGCTAAAAGCATAATCAATTAAGAGTAAGTAGGCATAAGGTAACCTTTGACACAGATAGGAATGGTCCCCGAACTTTGGGAACTAAAGGGAGAAATATACACAACACTGAACAGGTGTATCTAGAACTAGTTCTACATCCAGCATCTACAACTAGTTGGTAACCGCAAGGTACACCACAACTCAGAAGTTGCCAAGAGAGCCTAGGTTGGCAGTTTTGGGAGTGAGATCATCCTTATTAATATATAGAGAGTAAATGTCATAATCCACTAGCCCATAGGATAAGGGTACCCATAAATTTCTTAGGTTACAGAAATAAGATTTGGGTATAGTAGGTTGGGCCTTAAGTACATAGCGTCAGGATCCTATAAGATATCGTATAAGGATATCATAGGGAGCATTTCTTTGAGCTCTCATTTAGCACTTTGAATGCTTCTTTTAGTCTTCAGCTTCCTCTTTAGTCTATAGAATATAGGAGAACAAAGACTATCTTCTATCATGCTATCAGCTCAGCTTGTGCAGTACAGTATAACTACTCGGGAAGCCAGCACCATCGTGTTATTGGGCATGCCAGAAGTAAGGCTGGTCCTTCACCTCCTATTACCGGGTCCTCAAAGAAAGTGCGTGAGTAAGTTAAGTCAAGGTACTTATAATAGGAATGTTACCCCCAGGAGTTTTGGAATTCTTTTACTGTTTTGCAGTCATAAGTTTCATAGCATTTATTATTCTTTTGTTAATCTCAATAAAGTTTTTATCAATTTGGTATTGTCCTCAGTGCAAGTGTTTTTGCTAAGCACCCCGAGAGTCCTCTCCCGATATAGAACTCTCGGAGTTCTTGAACCCCGTCGTTTGAAATGGACAAGAACCTATACATCATCTGGTTGGATGTGGTCAGTGGGTCAACTAGCCAATAAAATTCAGGTCAACAGTACCTAAGTAAACAATGCTGATGATGAATGAGAGAGAACGGAATGAAGCTCACTCTTTCTAGTTGTGTTGCAGATACCAACAAGGTACGCCGGGAAATATTCAGGGCTTGTCTATACGGTGAGTCAGTGTGCTGCAAGGTGGGATGTGAATCTACAGTGCACAAGCCTGCCACACACTAACTCAATGTGTGCATCTTGCTATCATGCACTAAAAGTTCTGCAGTGTATTCTGACACATTCCCAGGTAGACAGGCTCCTCCTTTGAGAGATCATGTCTGATTAAGGTTATGTCTACCCCTACAGAGACATACAGAGTACAGGCACTACACATGGAACTACATGGCAGAGTAAAAGGCAGGCTGCATCCACACTTGTCACTGTGGTGTGTAGCTAGACACGGCAGTGAAAGACACTGGCAGGGGGAGAGAACAGGGAAAGCTCCGGCAGCTGGGTGCCGCTGGATTTTCCTGTTGCCTCCCCCATCCCAGAGCCTTTTCCCGCTGCTGGAGCCTTTCACTGCAGTAGGGAAAGATTGTGGCAGGGAACATTACACTGCTAAAAATAGCAGTGGAGAGATGGGAGGCACTGCATGGGCATGTAGAGAGCCCATGCAGGGAACATACTCTGGAGGTTTGGGCATATAGGGCACTCTATTCTGCTCTACCTGCCTAAGACATGCCTCACTATCTACACGGACATTTATACTAGGGCTAGCTAGGTGTGCATTATCTGTACTTTGCATGCCGCTGTACGTGTAGATCAACCCTAACACACAAGGAACATATCTGTTAACTAAAATGCTATCTTAAGTCACTTTTCAGAGCTGAACTGTACTTTACATTGGAAAAAAGTTTTAATTTTTTAAATCTAGAAGGAAGGAATTTGGAAAAATGCAACTGCATACCAGAAACAGTGCACTCCTCCTGTTAATAATCTGTCTCCGCTCAGTGGTAAGCTATTCAAAACACTCTTCTCCAAACAGGGATGCCTAAATTATAGCAGGTTAAAGTTTCAGAACAAAAGACTATATTGTTCCCTCCCCACCCCCAAGTTGGAAAGCAACCAACAGCACAGCTTTTGATGTCACTGCCTTCTAGAGATCTCTTTTCCAACTCAAAGCCCTGAAAACGTTCTTCAAATTAACATGCCTAATTTGAGCATTTTAATAGGGCAAGAAAAAGTACATCATATTTAAAATATCCTCCCAGAGACTTTATAGGTGGGAACTGAAGGTAATTTTCATTGCTCTATGATTTTTCATCCTTATGAAAATCCTTAGGGGCAGTAAGTGCTCAGAGAAAACTAGTTACACATACAACTGTTACTTATCTGGTCTTACCTTGTTAACTTCAGGTGCAAGAATTTCGATCTTCCTCAAACGCTGAAATGCATCATAATCTGTTTCTCCAAACAATCTGATTGGTTCACCTCTCTCTCTCAATCTCCTAATCACCTGCAAAGAGTCAACAAAGTGTTCCCTTATGCAAAATTGGAGAGAGAGAGCAAAAAAAAAAATATATAAAAAGAATATCCAAATCACTTCATTTACTTACCATAAAATAGCAACCTAAGCCAGGAGGAAAGGGAAATGGTACATTCTGAACAGCAGCAACAGCAAAATGTTCCTCTTTGTGGTTTAAATAAACAATTCCCAAAGCATTTCAGTTAAAGGTCATTTCAATTCAAATATTACTGATCTAAATTTTGTTTAGAATCTCAAGCAGACTCCTGGAGTTTCTGACTTATTTTGAATTAATATGCAAGAATATAAATCTTTGATTGAAGGGTGGGATTTTTAAAAGCACCCAAGTGACTTGAGAGCTCAAATCTCATTGGCTCTCCATGGTACCAGTGCATCTAAATCATTTTGGTGCTTGAGAAAATTCCATCCAGTATCTTTAAACTCTGCAAAATTCTACTCAGCCATTGGACTGGGGCAAAAAAAACCTTTTTCATCGACATGAGTGTGGGTGAGTAGATTTGGTGCTTGCGCTGTTAAGATATCATGATGTGCTTGCAGGGCTGACTTACATGAAGCCTTTCATCCATGGATCTCAGAGCACTTGACAAACATTAATATACTAAGCTTCAATATTCTGATGTGGTACTTACATATCCTCATTTTAAAGAAGGGTATACCAAGGCAGAGAAATTAATTTACCCAAGGTCACATACCAAGTGACAGGTAGGTCAAGACTACAATCCCAGTTCCATGCACTACCTGCTAAATCACACAGCCTCCCTCATCACCTTCACTGCAAATTTGCTAACTTGGTCTAGGTTTCCTTTTGTGCAAACAAACAAACAGGCCCATTGGTCGCTTACATTTAACACAGGCAAAGCAGCACTCTCACTGATAGATAGGACATGCTATTGGCACTGCCACCACTTTAGGATAGCAACAGACTGTTTGGAAAAGCAGCAGCTGGAAGAGTTTGAGATGTTCATTCTGTAACACGGTTCTTTGCACAGACTCCTGTATTTGGACAGGCATTGACCTTTCAGTACACATTGCAAAATCTGGCCCTGTGGTTCCATGTAGCAGTCAGCTAGTCAAACATCAGTGGACACAGTGCTAGCATGTTGACACACAAACTCCTCTCCAATGAAGTTACAGTTCTTATGAGTGGAGCTATGATGCATGGTGATGGGACATCACGTTCCATACTAGACTAATTGTATGAAACCAAACATGAAACCAACAGCCTATGGTGCACATTTTCGATACTTCACTCCAGAAAGAGAAGACAGGTGTCTGGCAATGCTAAGGAGGCACAGCTAAGATGCTCTGGGTATCTTAACTGTGAATTTCCATGTTTCCACATGTTTAAAGTTTTTTGTAAATGTAACTTAATTCAGAATTTCCCAGCTATTGTTTTTTTGGGGAGGGGTTTTGTTTTACTAACAATGATTATAAGACTTTTACTCTTCAAAGGGTGAAAGAGCATATCAGTAACTTTAGCTTAACTTTTTTGGGGGGATGTATAAAGATTTTTTAAAACCTAGTTTGTGTCTTGATTTGGGACTTGGACTAACAAGTCACAGACACACAAGCTGCTGGAAAAATAGAACTTGAAAAAATTCAACCTGCCGCCTTCAATCCTCTAATCCCATATTCATCAGATAGTTCAAAAGATCATCTGGAACGGTAGTAGAAGCAAGAACTCATGCAGTGATTCTGGGGGGAAAAAAAGAGGCTCTCAACCGAATAATGTCCCTGTGCATTTAACTGCTACTGCTCTCTCTCATCAGTGTTTTCCACAATCACAAAAGAAGGCCCTTGTATGAGAACTAAATAGAACCACTGCAGTAAGCACTGAGATTACAATTATTTAAACTAAAAACTATTATTCTGCATCAAGACCGATACAACCTGAAATAGACGGCTACAGATCATTAGGAAATGTAACCCTAATGGGGAAATTTAGATGCATTTGCTGTAATCTCAGATTAGTTGTGATATTTGATTTTACCTCCTGTCTGGAAAGAGTCATGGGTAACTTCTCTTCTGCCAGCTCTAGCTCCAACCCTGGATTTGATGAAGTCACTGGTTTCTCCTCCTTCTCCTCCTGCTGTACCTACATAACAACAATATCTATTATAACAAATCCAGGGAAGTACATCTATCATGTCAAAGGTATACATAGACTGTAAACTCTCTAGAACAGGGGCTGATTCTTACTATGCAACTGTATAGCACAATGGGTCCTGATTGCGATCAGGCCTCTAGGCCTACCCACAATACTAGTAAAACGATACAGACAGAATCGTACTTCTATGGAAGTATACCTAAGCTTATTATTCAGTGTTAAATATTAAATATCAGTGTTTCCCTAAGTGCACTTTTAAGGGATGGGGAAGGAGACCTTTTTAAGGCAATGCAAAGACACAATGGATTTTGAATATAAACAGCAAAATGACTTCTTGTGTTTTGGAAATGCTTTTTTCAGAAGAACTTGTCAAATGAACATAGTTTATTGCAAAAACATAAAAACACGCCATGCCTTCATCATAGCTGTAGCATCATATCAGCAGTTCCCCTCCATCAGAAAAGGAGGTTCTTGAATTAAGTGGAACCACTTCTTACTTGTATGACTTGGTGTTTTCATAGTGCTGTAAACTTTTATGATTAAAGATATTTAAAGACAGACAGAGCTCATGTTAATGCAGCATCCTTTAAAAGCTCTGCTATAAGTTACACATGTCAAGTTGTTGAAAATAAATGAAAAAAAGATGGGCAGATTGATGCTGGTAATTTTCTGGAACAAAGGGAAAAAATCAGAGATTGCGGGTGAGCAGTGTAGAAATTTTCTAGATGCTTTCTTAGCTTTTAAAAGAGTACTTTTATTTTCCATTTTATTCTACAGTAGATTACATTCTGTTGGCATCTCTACATGTTGACTGTATGTTAAGCCAGTTCCAGTTTTCTCTAAAACAATGACTTGATGGGTGTCCTAGACAGACTAGAAACGAAGCTTTTATATTGTTGCTGGCCAAGACCCCAGTGCTGTAATGAGAAATTAGAAGGACTCTGCATGACCATAAGGGTCTACCTATTTGGACCTACACGACCAGGGCACAAATCTGTATTTAGTGCTACACTAGCAAATACAGGGCCCAATCTTGCATTACTGACTCAGCCAAAATGCCCACTGATATCAATGGGAGTTTTGGGCCAGCAAACAATGGAGGATCAAGCCAATGGCTAGCATCTAAAAGGCGGGTGGGGGACAGTATACTTACTGAAAATAAAACTCATCACTGCAAGGGGGGGGATAGAAACTTCCGTAAGTAAAGATAAGAAAGGAACTAGTTGAAGCACATAAAGAGAAATACAACTCAATGTCAGAAGAATTTCTACAATCTCTAGGCTACAATCATTTATTTTTTGTTTATAACAAACAGCAGCATATGAGGGAAGATTTAAGCCATTCTGTCAGCTGGACTCAAAGTTACAAGCAATAAATTTGCTGCAATTATTTTTGCTTTAGTGCTTTCTCTTTACAAGTGAGTCAAATGCTTACGTTACTAATGCAGTATAAGCAAAGCAAAGCACCCGCTTCAAAAAAAAAATCAGTCTACTTTCTACCCCTTAGTAATAAATTAAAATAATTCAAATGCAGAAATCTGGGAGGCTCTAGAAAAGCACTAAGTTAAGTAGAAAGCTCATTTAAAACCTCTCTAAAGGTCATGCTTTAATTCAAGAAGATTCTTGTAGCAAAACAGACATTCCAGCTCCGGTCCTGGGTAATTTAACTTTTGTTTGTATCTCCTATTAGCCACATCCTGCATTTAAATAACAAATCTGAAACATGCAGGACTGGCTTCAAATGACACACGGGTGCTGGAAACGACTGCAGTTTAAGTAACTAATAAAACCTTTACAGGTTACCTAAAAACCTACAAGCATCCCCCCTTTCACATATATGGCACCAAGTGACTGAAATTATGCTAGAACCACTAGCCCTAGTACAGTCTTTACTTACAATTCTCCACACAACTAGTACAAAGCATTACTCTCTTCCAAGCTGAAATGACTATACAGTAACTAGATTCTCAGAACAGTTTCTGATGCATGTATAGTGATCACAGTGGTACTTTCTTATCAGTAAACTGTTTATGTGTCTAAAGACCAAACATTATGGGAGGAGGGATAGCTCAGTGGTTTGAGCATGGGCCTGCTAAATCCAGGGTTATGAGTTCAATCCTTGAGGGGGCCACTTAGGGATCTGGGGCAAAAATCAGTACTTGGTTCTGCTAGTGAAGGCAGGGGGATGGACTTGATGACCTTTCAGGGTCCCTTCCAGTTCTACAAGATAGGTGTATCTCCATATTTACTTATTATACAGTATCTGAGCAGGGTGTTGGACTGACTGACCAACTGGGTAAAGGTCTACTAAAAACAAGACTTTTTATTTCTGACTAGCAAACATTAAATAAGAGTCTGTTAAAGCATCCAAATTTAGAGTGAAGTGAGTACCTCCCTACCTAGTCATCACACACACGCACACCCCTAAAATAAACCACCATGCTGTCATTCCAGCAAACTACTTAACTGATGCTGTTCAAGAGGAAATAAACAAAGCCTTCCAGATCACTTATTTGTTTCAAAATGCACCCGAGTTGAAGATTGCTTTCTATTATTTTTGCTGAAAGAAGGTAAGTGCTGCGTTGCACTCTTTCAAGCACTGGATCTTTTGGGCCAAGAAAAACAATAACCGATTCGCATACTAAACAAGTTGGCTGGGTTTTTCCAAAGCACCCACTCAGTGTTGCCTCTGCTGACCTCTCTGGGCTATTTCAACAGGAAGACCTTAAACTAGTCTACAGTATAGCCTATTTTTTTTTTTTAAATAAGGGAAGGTGGCTATACCAGATTCAGCATTCATGCCTAAAACACAATTTAAAATGAAAAAGGCAAGCTTTGATCCCAAGCCGCTTCATGCTTTCCACAAGAAAAAAAGCCAAACCATAACACAAACTTAAATAGCTATATATCATGCATTTTTTTCCTGCATTAAAAATGTGTTAGGAAACGCATACCTCTCCAGGTGGCTTCTCATTTACAGGCTAATGTATAACATTGACAAATTGAACAAAGAACAACAATTATCATCAACAATATTTAGAATGCTGATATAAAATATAGACAAAGTGACACACAAACCAATGAAGGAGTAATTACAGTACCTTGTAGCCACATCTTTCAAAGTACGCTGCCTCTTCTTTCTTGGTTAGCTCACTGCGCTTGAAATATTTTCTGTCTCCCTAGAGATGAGAAAAACAATGTCTTGCAGTTCTATACAACTTGATTCCAATCTCTGTTCAGTAATGTCTCAAATCCAACTAGATTTCCTTACGCAGAGGAAAATATTCTCAAAGGTACCCCCAATTTACTTTCATTTCACGCTAGTCATTACATCAGAGTAATATCAATAAGAATCAGACAGTCTGATCGGCTGGTAAGTACACTGCATACTACAATCACTACAAAACTCCCAGATGGTTTGAAAAAAAAGCTGCTCTATCTATTACTGCTTTCATATTATGAGGACTTGAAACTGGTTTATACAACTTCTCCCCACACATATACACTTTACTGTGCATGATGAGGCCCTAGCTATGCTACAAAACTGAATGTGTAAGAAACCATTTTAATCAGTCTCAACTAGTGTAGCTGCGTCACTACTGAGGAGAAGGCCTAACTTCTTAAAAGTTTCTGAAACCATTTGAGACAGTGAGAGTATCTACGCTAAACAGGGACATTGTTCAGGGATATCATATGTCTGTAATAGCTAGCTGTTGTGCTTCTTCCTAAACACAGGTAAGCGCATTCATGCAGAAACAACTGTTTTTTGACAGGACCATGGGGACGTGTCCAAATACAGCACAGCTTGCAGCCCTGATTGCACAAGTGCTTTCTAGGACCCCTAAACATCCAGTGCATAGAACTCAGCACAAAAGTCTCTCTCTCTGCCTACAAAAAGGCAACAAATCCTCTGAAGTAAACTATGTCCTCTCCATAATGGCAATTGATATTATGGCGTACTCATCTCAACACTTAATATAAAGTATCCTCAGCTACTATATAATCTCAGCTCTTCTAACAGCAATAACATGAAAGTCTAGATTTTTCAGCATAAAAGCTTATCATCTAAAGAACTAAATAAATCAGATGGCCAGCAAAGTTGGGGTGTTGTGATGCATGCAACAGCTAAACAAAATTCCCAGATCAGAGTGCAGGTGATGGGTTTGTGTAGTTGTGTGTGACAGAACAAGTTTGATTAAAAGTTTCTGATCTTGCTGTCCTCACTCTGGCCAGACTCCACACTGACTTTAAGAAGGATTTTTGCCAGTGTCAGGACTGTGTGATCACACCTCAGAGACTTTATTTTATAGCTTCATGCAGAATTCACCAAAACAACTTCCCCCGGAGACCATTTGCAATAGACTCATAGACTTTCAGGTCAGAAGGGACCATTATGATAAACTGAGCAGCAAACTTAAGCTTCTTTTCCAGGTTTGATACGTCAGCTAGCATGGCAACCAACAAAACTCTATGGGTTTTTTTAGTCACCCAAATACTGATGAACAAGGAAATGTGTTTAACTCTGTGATGTAAATGCAGAAGCCTGAGGAGGCAAAGAAGAAAGAACCTGGGGCAAATCCCTTTGTCTCCATTTCATGGGAAGCAACCCCAAACTTTACAAGCCTACCAATCCTCCAGATAACAGCTGTCAGGACTTCACACAGTGTGCTGGGAAATCATTTGGGGTCAATTTGCCACCTCACTGCTCCCCCTGCTCCTAACAGTGCAGAATATTACAGACAGCTTGAGGATGGGGGGGGGGTGTTTGTGCCCCTCACTGAAGGGGGCTCAGATTTTCCTTCACTCCAAGATGCGGGGGGAGGGGATAAATATGATGAGAACAAGGCATCTCGTGCGTGTCTCTATCACAGGAGGGGCTGTCGGAGTATCGCTAGAGGAAGAGATGGGGGCGGGTCACTGGCTGCGCGCCCTGATCTGGCAACGGCTAAAGGAACTAAATCCACCCCCCCGTCCCACAAGGACCAGGGTCCATCGCACACTCCTGGCGACCCACCCGGGGCCTCACCGCGACCCGGCCGACCCCTCCCCGCCACCGGCCAACGATCCCGGGCCCCCGCCGCGATCCAGCCCCCACCGCGCAGCCGGCCCCGCACCCCCACTAGCTCCTTCTCCTCCAGCAGCTGCCGCTTCCTGCTGATCTCCGCCTTGAGAATGTCCATGTCCAGCGCCGAGCTCCGCAGCCCGGCTCCCACCCCAGCACCGCCGCCGGAAGCGCCGCAGCAACACAACTGACGTCAGTTCCGGGCAGGCTGGGCGCTAGGCGGAAGTGGGGCCGCGAGAGAGAGCCTGAAGCCGAGCGCCTACAGCGCCCCCTGCCGACTCCCACCAACCGGGAGGAGAGCGAGTGTTGGGCGTCATGCGGGGTGGGCTGGGCTGGCGGCGCGAAGGGGAGTGTGTGCACTGTGCTTGGTGTGACCAGTGATTGTGTGAACTAGTGCGTGTGCCAGGAGTGCGTCAGGGTGTGAGTGTGTGTGCACCAGGAGCACGTAAGGGTGTGAGTGTGTGTGCCAGGCGTGTGAGTGTGTGTGTGCCAGGAGTCTGTTAGGGTGTGAGTGTGTGTGCACCAGGAGCATGTAAGGGTGTGAGTGTGTGTACCAGGAGTGTGCCTGGGTGTGAGTGTGTGTGTACCAGGAACACGTAAGGGTGTGAGTGTGTGTGCCAGGGGTGTGCCTGGGTGTGAGTGTGTGTGTGCCAGGAGTGCATCAGGGTGTGAGTGTGTGTGCACCAGGAGCACGTAAGGGTGTGAGTGTGTGTGCCAGGCATGTGCCTGGGTGTGAGTGTGTGTGTGCCAGGAGTGCATCAGGGTGTGAGTGTGTGTGCACCAGGAGCACGTAAGGGTGTGAGTGCATGTGCCAGGAGTGCGTCAGGGTGTGAGTGCGTGTGCCAATTCAACAGACTTAAAAGAGCTAGAATTTAGAGTCGTAGCTATGTTAGTCTGTATCAGCAAAAAGAACGAGGAATCCTTGTGGCACCCTGCTAGCAAAAGGAGTTCACCCCCCTCACTACTTAGATCCACCCCATCATGGTAGATACTTTTCAAAATCAGTAATAATGGTTACAGTAATTGCAAGACAACATTCAAGGATTGCTCATAGGAAAACCAGTGGCTTTTCCCAGGTTGGACTAATTTGGACTTCAGTACCAATTTTTTCCATTTTTTCTGACTCATGTTGAAAAAAGAGTATAATGAAGACATTCAATTGATGGCTTTTTAAAATGTCTTTTGAAGATTCTGCGGCTCGTACTAATGCTAGTTGAGTAGATCACAGAATCATAGAACTAGAAGGGACCTTTAGAGCTCTTCTAGTCTAGTCTCCTGTGCCTCTAGCAGGACTAAGTATTGTCTAGACCAGCGTTTCTCAAACTGGTCTGTGAGGATACTGTAGGGGCTCTACAGGCCCCACTGATCAACCTCTCCCTCAACTCCTCCCCCTCCCTGCTGGTTCCCTGGCATGCAGGAGGCGCTGGGAGGGAAGAATGGGGAGAAGTGAGGATAGGGTGCACTTGTGGGAGGGAGTAGAAAAATGCTAGGAAGAGGAGGGGCAGCAGTGGAGTGGGGGTGGGAAGAGGTGGGGTAGGACTGGGCTGTTGGAGGAAGGATTGGGAGTGAGGCTTGGGGCTTAAGTGGAATTTGGGGGTCCGTGAACATTTTTTATATCAAAATGAGGGTCCCTGAGTTCCTAACATTTCAGAACCGCTGATCTAGACCATTACTGGTAGGTGTTTGTCTAATCTGCTCTTAAAAACCTTCAATGATGGAGATACCACAACCTTCCTAGGCAATTTATTCCAGTGTTTAACTATCCTGACAGGAAATTTTTTCCAACCTAAACCTCCCTTGTTGCAATTTAAGCTCATAGCTGCTGCTTCTATCCTCAGAGGATAAGGTGAATAATTTTTCTGCCTCCTCCTTGTAACAACACCTTATGTACTTGAAAACTGTTATCGTGTCCCTCCTTAGTCATCCTTTCTCCAGACTAAACAAACCCAATTATTTCAAGTATCAGAGGGGTAGCCATGTTAGTCTGGATTTGCAAAAGCAGCAAAGGGTCCTGTGGCACCTTATAGACTAACAGACATTTTGGAGCATGAGCTTTAGTAGATGAATACTCACTTCGTCGGATGCATGTAGTGGAAATTTCCAGGGGCAGGTATATATATGCAGGCAAGCTAGAGATAATGAGGTAGTTCAATCAGGGAGGATGAGGCCCTCTTCTAGCAGCTGAGATGTGAAAACCAAGGGAGGAGAAACTGGTTTTGTAGTTGGCAAGCCATTCACAGTCTTTGTTTAATCCTGAGCTGATGGTGTCAAATTTGCAGATGAACTGAAGCTTAGCAGTTTCTCTTTGAAGTCTGGTCCTGAAGTTTTTTTGCTGCAGGATGGCCGCCTTAAGATCTGCTACTGTGTGGCCAGGGAGGTTGAAGTGTTCTCCTACAGGTTTTTGTATATTGCCATTCCTAATATCTGATTTGTGTCCATTTATTCTTTTCTGTAGAGACTGTCCAGTTTGGCCGATGTACGTAGTAAAGGGGCATTGCTGGCATATGATGACGTATATTACATTGGTGGACGTGCAGGTGAATGAACCGGTGATGGTGTGGCTGTTCTGGTTAGGTCCTGTGATGGTGTCGCTGGTGTAGATATGTGGGCAGAATTGGCATCGAGGTTTGTTGCATGGATTGGTTCCTGAGTTAGAGCTACTATGGTGCGGTGTGCAGTTACTGGTAAGAATATGCTTCAGGTTAGCAGGTTGTCTGTGGGCAAGGACTGTGAAAGTGTGGGATCATTGTCCAGGATGGGTTGTAGATCCCACCATCTAGAACACCATCCTAGCCACCATGGATGTAGAGGCTCTCTACACGAACATCCTACACACAGATGGAATACAAGCTGTCAGGAACAGTATCCCTGATGATGCCACAGCACAACTGGTTGCTGAGCTCTGTGCCTTTATCCTCACACACAACTATTTCAAATTTGATGACAATATATATCTCCAGATCAGTGGCACCGCTATGGGCACCCGCATGGCCCCACAATATGCCAACATTTTTATGGCTGACCTGGAACAAAGCTTCCTCAGCTCTCCTCCACTCACACCCCTTCTCTACCTACGCTACATTGATGACATCTTCATCACCTGGACCCATGGGAAGGAGAGTCTGGAAAAATTCCACCACGATTTCAACAGCTTTCACCCCACCATCAACCTCAGCCTGGACCAATCTACATGAGAGGTCCACTTCCTAGACACCACGGTGCAAATAAGTGATGGTCACATTAACACCACCCTATACCGAAAACCTACTGACCGCTATGCCTACCTTCATACCTCCAGCTTCCATCCTGGGCACACCGCATGAGCCATTGTTTACAGCCAAGCACTGAGATACAACCGCATCTGCTCTAACCCTTCGGACAGAGACCAACATCTACAAAATCTCCACCAAGCATTCTCAAAACTACAATACCCGCACGAGGAAATAAGGAAACAGATCAGTAGAGCCAGACCTGTACCCAGAAGCCTTCTACTGCAAAACAAATCCAAGAAAGAAACCAACAGGACCCCACTGGCCATCACATACAGTCCCCAACTAAAACCCCTCCAACGCATCATCAGGGATCTGCAACCCATCCTGGACAATGATCCCACACTTTCACAGGCCTTGGGTGGCAGGCCAGTCCTTGCCCACAGACAACCTGCTAACCTGAAGCATATTCTCATCAGTAGCTGCACACCGCACCATAGTAGCTCTAACTCAGGAACCAATCCATGCGACAGATCTCGATGCCAGCTCTGCCCACATATCTACACCAGTGACACCATCACAGGACCTAACCAGATCAGCCACACCATCACCGGTTCATTCACCTGCACCTCCACCAATGTAATATATGCCATCATATGCCAGCAATGCCCCTCTGCTATGTACATCAGCCAAACTGGACAGTCTCTACAGAAAAGGATAAATGGACACAAATCAGATATTAGGAATGGCAATATACAAAAACCTGTAGGAGAACACTTCAACCTCCCTGGCCACACTATAGCAGATCTTAAGGTGGCCATCCTGCAGCAAAAAAACTTCAGGACCAGACTTCAAAGAGAAACTGCTGAGCTTTAGTTCATCTGCAAATTTGACACCATCAGCTCAGGATTAAACAAAGACTGTGAATGGCTTGCCAACTACAAAACCAGTTTCTCCTCCCAGGTTTTCACACCTCAATTGCTGGAAGAGGGCCTCATCCTCCCTGATTGAACTAAACTCGTTATCTCTAGCCTGCTTCTTGCTTACATATATATACCTGCCCCTGGAAATTTCCTCTACATGCATCCGACAAAGGGGGTATTCACCTACGAAAGCTCATGCTCCAAAATGTCTGTTAGTCTATAAGGTGCCACAGGACTCTTTGCCAATTCTTTCAATCTTTCCTCATAGCTCATGTTTTTTAGACCTTCAATAATTTTTGTTGCTCTCCTCTGGACTTTCTCCAGCTTGTCCACATCTTTCCTGAAATGTGGTGCCCAGAACTGGACACAATATTCCAGTTGAGGCCTAAACAGCACAGAGTAGAGTGGAAGAATTACTTCTTGTGCTTACAACACTCCTGCTAATACATCCCAGAATTATGTTTGCTTTTTTTACATCAA
This sequence comes from Gopherus evgoodei, assembly GCF_007399415.2. NCBI lineage: Eukaryota > Metazoa > Chordata > Testudines > Testudinidae > Gopherus > Gopherus evgoodei. Next base: position 352,458,609 of record NC_044322.1, read on the forward strand.
TGTGTAAGCAGAGTCAGGATGATCCCTACCCTGACATCTAGTGGTGAATTATGGGGAGTGTGGAAAGGAATTTTAGGTATTTGCATTGGCACACCCACCCCATCTAGCATAGCCCATGGCAGCCTGGGATGGTTATTTTGACAGCTCTGGGATCCCCAATTTCTTTGTTACTGGGGCACGAGGAGTAAAGTGTTGTCACTCTGATTATGTGAATGAGGAACTACGAGACTGCTTTATGACAGAGATGTCTCAAATCAATTAAGTGACACTTGCTAGACAAGGGACATGGGTTCCAAAACCCAGTGAATTGAGAGAGGCTGGGGACAGATATCTGTGCCTAGTGGTGTAGGCTCCTTGTGTGAGCCAGAAGCACAGTTCCACCCACTCCTCTCTCCACTGTGGAATATCAGAGTTGATTTTTTTATTCCCTTAAGAATCTAGATACAGATTACTGAGCTGAGCTCACTTTGGGCTAATGGTGCACTAGCACTGGGGCTCCCCTACTATGAGCTGAAATCACTAAGAGCTGAAATCACTAAAGAGCTGGAATTACTGAGCTGAGAGCACTGAGTACTGTGCTAACTAGTGGGGGAGCCTGAAGCTATACTGCAGAACGGAGTAGCTGGCAGAGTGGAATGGAACAGTTTGTGGGGACGGCTGGAGCGGATCACGGGACAGCTGGTGGAGCAGAGCAGCTGGCAGAGCGGAGCAGCTGTGGGACGGGTGGAGCGGCCCACGGAGCGAGCAGAGCCAAGCAGTTTGCGGGGACAGCTGCAGTGGATCATGGGACAACTGGTGGAGCAGAGCAACTAGTGGAGTGGAGCAGTTTGTGAGGATGGCTGGAGGAGCAGAGTGGAGTGGCTGGTAGAGTGGAGTAGTTCGTGGAGAAGGTGGAAGCAGAACCCCACGGAGAGGCAGGGCAGTTGGCCCCAGACCAAGTAAGGTGCCCCTTTCTACCCAGGCTGGGAGGTGGGGGTTGGCCTCTGCAGATAGACTCTCGAACTCTGGGGCTGCACTGACCCAGCACAGAGATTTTTGGATTGTGGAAAGGAATTTGGGACTGTGGGTGATTTGGGGGTTGCTGGACTCAAGAGCCCAGGGAAAAGGACACGGCCCAATTTCCTGGGGTAGGTCTTTGCTCACGGTTTGGTCTATGAACTCTAGTTGAGGTGTTTTCCCAATTTAATGCTTGTTTTGTTTATCTCATGTAATTAAACCTTTTCTGCTACACTGAGACTCTGTGCTTGCGAGAGAGGAAGTATTGCCTCTTTGAGGGACCCAGGGATGTGTGTAAGATTTTCCCAGGTCACTGGGTGGGGGCTCGAGCTGGTTTTGCATTACATTGTAGGAAGGGACCCCTATGTATTGAACCCGTCCCTTGCTGCTATCAAGTCGGCCTGGCAGAAGGGTTACAAGTGCTACACTGTTGACTCATATTTAGCTTATGATCCACTGTGATCCCTATATCCCTTTCCGCAGTATTCCTTCCTAGGCAATCATTTCCCATTTTGTATGCATGCAAATGATTATTCCTTTCTAAATGCAGTACTTGCATTATCTTTATTGAATTTCACCCTATTTGCTTCAGACCATTTCTCCAGTTTGTCCAGATCATTTTGAATTTTAATCCTATCCTCCAAAGCACCTGCAACCCTTTCCAGCTTGGTATCGTCTGCAAACTTCAGAAGTGTTCTCTCTATGCCATTTGCTAATTGTTGATGAAGATATTGTACAGAACCAGAATCAGCACTGATCCCTGCGGAACCCCACTCGATATGCCCTTCTAGCTTGACTATGAACCTCTGATAACTACTCTCTAGGAATGGTTTTCCAACCAGTTATGCACCCACCTTATAGTAGCTCCATCTAGGTTGTATTTCCCTAGTTTGTGTGAGAAAAGGTCATGTGGGACAGTATCAAAAGCCTCACTAAAGCTAAGATATACCACAACTACTGCTTCCTCTCTATCCACAAGGCTTGTTACCCTGTCAAAGAAAGCCATTAGATTGGTTTGACATGATTTGTTCTTGACAAATCTGTGCTACTGTTACTTATCTACTTATTATCTTCTAGGTGTCTGCAAATGGATTGATTAACTATTTGCTCCATTATCTTTCCAGGCACTGAAGTTAAAATGGCCTCTGCAGTGTGTATAAGAGAGATTAGGATTATACTTTTCTCTGAGCAAAACTTGTACTCCATCGTATCTTCCAGAGAAGTTTGCAGCTCCATCAAATGCAAAAGCAGCCATCTGTTTGGGGTCAAATTTACAAGCATTTAACTCTTCTAAGATGTGAGTTGTCACAGATGCAGCCAATGTGTCTTCTATAACCTGAACATCTAGAAATGCGTGTATTGGCCTATCACTGATACGAAGATAACGTATATAACGACTTAATACTTGACGCCCATTTGCATTCATGTATTTATCAGGCATGTATGCAAATTTTTTGAATGTGGTGAGACAATTCTTCACTTTTTCAACTGCTGTGTAAAAAAATATTGTGACATGAGTGAGGTGTTTGAGATTCACATCTTTCAGCTGAATCCACAAGGGTTCTAATTTGCCAGTTTCAATTCAGCATATCTTTGACTTTGGTGGAAGATCTTGCAGTCAATGAGACCTTTACAAACTCTCTCATGTTTTTTTAAAATCTCTGTTAGTGAAGTGATTGGACCTGTGACAGCAGAACGGAGAGATTATTTTATCCACACTCACCTCTGCTGTCACACTCTTGAACACTATCCCACCCTTGTCACAATCAACCACATCCAGGCACACTCACCATCAGATACACTAATTTACCCCCTGCACACTCACACATGCTTATACTCGGACACACTAGTGCACCCCCTAGAACACTCTCACACACTCATCCTCAGACATACTGATGCATCTCCTGGCATAATCACATGCACTCACATTCACACACACTGACACACCCCCGGGCTCACACACATGCAGATACACTAACCCCCTTCACCGCCCCGGCACAATAACATGCATTCACAGTCAGACACACTAACACGTCCCCTGGCAAGAAATTATTTGGGTCATTAAACAATGGCCGTCCAGGCATCTGTTGCAACAGTAGTAAATCTTAGTTCAGCAATAGAAGATACACTTGGATCAATCAGAGAGATGTCAATTGAAAATGTACTGGAAGAAGCAAAGATTTTATTTCAGAAGTTGACTGATGAAGGCACTAATATTGAATCCTTAAGTGAAGAGGACAAGAAGTGTTTGTTAAGCCAGCTGAAAAAGTACACAGACTTGATTCTTACAAATGTACAACAGTGACTTCTGGATTCTACTCAACTCTATATAACTTTTAGAGAGGCCTGTCTTATAAAACATCCACAGTTGAGTGGAGTGAGGCACTACCAACAGTGGGGCTGCCATGTGATCAGGACAGAATAGAGAATTTCAACAATGCGTGGAATGTCATACCATGAATGAATGAAGATTTAACTTCAACTTCTTCTTTATCATCACTAGTGGTTCAACCCGATCATGGTGCTATGTTTCCTGGGATGACAGAAGTAGGAATTCATCTCTTGCTGCTCTCAGTCACAATAGCTACAGTTGAGTGTTCTTTTTCATCACTGAATAATAGAATTTTGTGCTCTAAAAACAATTGCCTCCTGCCTGATCATGTGAATGAACTAATGAGTATGAAGGACTAGAAGTATAGAATCACAGGACTGGAAGGGACCTTGAGAGGTCATCTAGTCCAGTCCCTTGTACTCATGGCAGGAGTAAGTATTACGTAGACCATTCCTGACAGGTGTTTGTCTAACCTGCTCTTAAAAATCTCGAATGGAGATTCCACAATCTTACTAGGCAATTTATTCCGTGCTTAACCACCCTGACAGTTAGGAAGTTTTTTCCTAATGTCCAACCTAAACCTCCCTTGCTCCCATTTAAACCCATTGTTTCTTGTCCTATCCTCAAAGATTATAACGAACAATTTTTTCCCCTCCTCCTTGTAACAACCTTTTATGTACTTAAAAACTGTTATCATGTCCCCTCTTAGTCTTCTCTTTTCCAGACTAAACACACCCAATTTTTTCAATCTTCCCTCATAGATCATGTTTTCTAGACTTTTAATCATTTTTGTTGCTCTCCTCTGGACTTTTTCCAGTTTGTCCCCATCTTTCCTGAAACGTGATGCCCAGAACTGGACACAATACTCCAGTTGAGGCCTAATTAGCACGGAGTAGGGCAGAAGAATGACTTCTCGTGTCTTGATTATAACACTCCTGCTAATATATCCCAGAATGATGTTCGCTTTTTTTGCACCAGTGTTACACTGTTGACTCATATTTAGCTTATGGTCCACTATGACCCCTAGATCCCTTTCCGCAGTACTCCTTCCTAGGCAGTCATTTCCCATGTTGTATGTGTGCAACTGATTGTTCCTTCCTAAGTGGAGTACTTTGCATTTGTCCATATTGAATTTCATCCTATTTACTTCAGACCATTTCTCCAGTTTGTCCAGATCATTTTGAATTTTAATGCTATCCTCCAAAGCATTTGCAACCCCTCCCAGCTTGGTATCATCCACAAACTTTATAAGTATACTCTCTATACCATTATCTAATTCACTGATGAAGATATTGAATAGAACCAGACCCAGAACTGATCCCTGCAGGACTCCACTCATTACACCCTTTCAGCATACCGGATACATGAGAAGCTACCAAAGATGAACACACTGCATTTGAGAAGTTCATTAACAGAATTGTGCAAAATTACAACAAGAAACCAAGAAGGATGTAGATGTAGTGCTTCACAGAAGGCTTGAGTAGCCAGCTTTAATTTGTGTGATTATTTAAAAACATGATTTAAATCTAATAATGATTTTTTTTTTTTTAGTTTTTACTATGGTGCCATACAGCCCACCTTCACCCTCACAGTCTCACCCCTCAGCCCTCACCTCCCTGTACATTTGAATCACCCCACCCCACCCCACCCCCGCATTTCAATTTCTGGGGAAAATACTGACCTCACCTCTCCCTGGGAAGAGCCCAGGGATCAACCCCATTAAGATAATGCATTCTTTCCACCATAGGTGATGACTCCGTGGGTCCTCTGGGGCTGGAGCACCCGTGGGGAAAAATTAGCAGATGCTCCGCACTCAGCAGAAGCCAAGCTCCCCTCACCTCACCTCCTTCTCCCCCCATGAGTGCACTGCGTCCCCTCCCCGATAGTGACATCACAGGTTGTTAAAGTTTGGGAACCACTGCTTTAGGGTAACTTATACTTTGATCCTGCTGTGAGGATCCATGGGGGCACAAGTTTCTTTAACTCTACTCCTGGTGTAATCTTTTTTGTTGTCTGTATTGTTACAGGCATACTTCCTGACTGGTATTTTGAAATAAATTATCAATATAATTGAAATTGGCATGATTATTTTGTTTTTATTTTGCCAAATAAATTTTGCAGAATTTCAAAATATTGTGTGCAGAATTTTTAAATTTTTTTGTGAAGAATTCTCCCAGGCATAAACAGTTACTACATCTTTAAGGTATGGAACATTTAACGGATCCTGTAGTGGCAACTGCAGCTGGACTCAGAAACTGAACTCCGAAATGAGTTGTGCCCAATACACCTTGTAAATAAGGATCAACTCACTGTGTTAGCTTGATTCATTTTTGTGATTTTATTTTCTTGTTGTGTTCATCCAGTTAAAGTTTCGTAAATGAAAAAAGCATGATTGGCTTATATGGAGTTGCAGATGTAACATTTTTCATAGACAGTTTCAGAGTCTCCCCACTCGTATTATGCTTGATTCTGCAAGCTGTTCTGCACAGACACAGGGCTCCTATCATGTGGGCAAGTTCTGGGATCAGGGCCTAAGCTAGTCAATTTCTCCTAACTGTGTGGGTCTTTCACACAGCAGCAGGGGAGAGAAAACATAGGAAACTGCAATTGTAAAATGTTGCACCCACAACATACTGGCTGCTGGACAAACAAAAAGAATGCGTGGATGGTCCTTTCCCCAAAGACCTCCCCATGTAAAAACAGGGCAAACAAATAGACAAAGCAAATAAAAAGAGGTATAACAAACATGGAAAATGGGCAAGGTGACTATGCCTTAGTAAAACAGTTTTGACTAGATTTGAAGCTAATGGTGTCCCTTTTTAAGAATATTCTTGTTTTGAAAAGCCATCTAAGATGAGGAACTCTTCCTGCAATTGGTGAGATCAGGCACCCATACTTCACTTGTCCTGGCACTTTCAGGTCAATACCAGTTTCCCCAGGACAGTCTCGCGTCCGCAATCCTGATTTTACTTTTGTGATGTCAAGAAACCTTAACACATTGCAATGCTGTGGTATGCCACTAAAATGTCATGATGCCTGACTTTGTCTCAAAAATCTCAACCCCTAAAATCCCAAAGTGCTTTACAAACTATGGTCCCAATCCTGCAGTTTCCAACACCGTCTGTTAGCTGCCAGTAACCTGGATCCCTCTCAGCCAGGCTTTGGGCTAGGGCACATTAAAAAGACAGTACTCATTGCTCTGGTAGATAGCCACAAACATTGGAGTACATCCATGCTCAGCCTGCTGATCCTCTTTGCCCTAAACTGGCTCAGGTCCTTCTGCTCAGACTGAACCTACAAGGTTGCTCCTCTACTTCCAAAGCCCTCACTTGCTGACCCCTCAAACTCAGTCCCCTCTCCTGTAATATTCATGCCTATAAAGAGAACTGAAAATGACAGCAGTATACAGGTGACATCCACAGCCTCATCACCTTTACATCATATGTAATGGCACCTTTTCCCAGCTTTCTCAATATCTGTCAGAAATCTGCACCTGGATGAAGAGCAGTTGGTTAGAGCTGATCCCAGCTGCAAGACTCAAGTGATGCTGATAGATATAATCATATTAATTAGCTCTTATATCAGGGCTTTGAATAACTCTCTTCCTCCATAATAATCTCATCCATCAAAGATATCTATAATTTGAAGTTCAGTGGAGTAGCAGTGAGCGCTGGGGTCTAATGAAAAACCTGGAATCTCCTATTTCCAATGGGATAAACATCTCATTCAAGTGCAGCAGGGCCATGATGAAGGGATAACATTTTTATGTACAGAAACATTGTAACTGGCTAATGATTGAGTTTTGCCTATTCTATGATCATTACTTGGATGAGATTTCATATCTGGGGGAGAAGGAAGAAACATTTCTATAGCAGGTTTCTGTGACACTGCACCCCATATTCTTTGCAGTGATATTATGATATGATTATGACATAATTATAATGTATTTTATGCAAGATAAGTCATGTGACGTGTCATTGGAAAAGTTATGATTTGCTTAATACGATTATCCTATTTGTATGCATGCATCGTTTGTCTATCTGAAGTTATGAATATTGACTAGATATCTGTATTTCAAATGTAGTTACACCTGGTAATGCCCCATAGACAAGATGCTTTCAATCTAGACAGTGAGTGAGGAAGGGCCTATTCAGGGCAATGGGCCATGAGGAGAAAACGATAGGCCTTAAGAGAACCTTATCTCCCACCTGGGGAGCCTTCCTGAGAATACTACACACAGCCTCTGAGTAATGGCTGCTATGACTCTCCAAGGATATGTGATCAGACCACATGATGCTGGACTCCATCTTGGGATGCCAGTATTTTTCCACGGACTGGTCTGGGAACCTAGCGTTGAAACAAAGGGTTCCCACCATATACAAAAGCTATATAAGGCAGGGAGTGACATCATATGGTGTTCTTCACTCCCCACCCAAGAAGACTCCTGGAAACACCTGAGGAACAAAGACTGAACTGGGGGAAGTGCTGGGCCCAGGCTAAAGGGATTTCTAGCCTGTGAATGAAACACCCGGGGATTCCAAGCTGTAAAGCAAGTGCAGCTTGCCCCTTAAGAATCTGCAGCCTGCTTGTATCATCTCCTAGGGTGAGAATCTGCTATTCACATCTAATCTATTAAGTATATTAAGCTTAGTTTGCATTTTTAGTTTATTTGCTAGGTAGTCTGCTTTGATCTGTTTGCTATATCTTTTGTAGTTAATAAACTTGTTTTTGCTTTATCTAAACCAGTGAGTTGGAGTGAACTGTGTGGGAATCATAACTCAGGGGCAAAGACTGTTGCATATTCCTCTCCATATTGAGGAAGGGGTTGAATTTTATGCGCTTACTCTGTACAGTTCCCTGTGCAGCACAAGATGGTATAATTTTGGGTTCATATTCCAGTGGGGGGTATAAGTCTGGAAAGCTGTCTGCTGCATGTATTTGAATGACTTGGATGAAGCTGCTCTCTCAGATAGCTCAGTTTGGGCATGTGGCATCACCTGCCGTTGTGTTGGGTGATAACAGGGCCTGGGTAAGATTGTCTGGGCTCCCAAGCAGTGTGAGCAGGACCAACACAACTGAGTGGTTAGAGGGGCCCAGCGGTTCCCACAGCTCCTCACGAAAAATCTGTTTCCATATGCTCTTGTTACAGAGACTTGTTACAGTTTGACAGCTAAATTATCTAACATTCCATTTGCACTGAGCATGCTCCATCCACTCATAGCACCTTTATGTGATTGGACTGCACAGAGTGAATGAGCATGCTCTATTCCAGGGCTGCAGGGGCTGAGCAGGACTTTCCCTGGAATCGCTCCACCTGGCTGCTAGGGGGGCACCATAAATGAGAACAAGGGGCTGTCTCTCCTGTGCCTTCAAGGTTCCACGGCTGGCAGCCAGGCAGTGAGGAGGAAAAAGAAGCATCAATGTGACTGGAATGCAGAGGGTGATAAATGATGATGGGGACACAGGAAGAGGAATTGTAGAATTCAGAGGGTGGGAGGAAGTTGAAGTAGGAGGACAGAGGCCCAGGATCCAGTGAGAGAAAGAGGAAGGAGCTGGGTAGATGAGGAATTAAATGGGAGCAGAGTGATAGGGAGCAGAAGCCAGGGTGGGAGAGGGTCAATAGAGCAGAAGGGGCACAAAAATAAGGCTGCAGGGGACAATAACCACTAAAGCACAATTCTGTACAGAACCTGGAATTGAACCAGGAGTCCTCTACATTCCTCTGTTATCAACAAATAGCTGAGAAACCCATAGCACAATTTGTGTCTCATCCCCCTTCCACTCTGGTCCCCCTAGAGGATAACAGCCTACTACTGCTACTATTTATTCATAAATTTTAAGGCCAGCCGGGACCACTAGAATGGATCATTTAGTCTGACCACCTGTATAACCCAGACCACAGAATTTCACCCAGTTACCCCTGCATAGATCCTAATAATTTGTTTGACTAAAGCCTATCTTCTAGAAAGGGTTCTACTTCCCTTGGTAGTTTGTTCCAATGCTTAGCCAGTCACTCTCACTGTTAAAAAACTATGACTTATTTACTCTACTAGTTCCACAGTAGACATCTGTGCTGTGTATCTAAAACCCAACTGACGACCCAAGTCTGGGGTCACTATTTACTCAAAGACAGTTATCATGTCCTCCATCAGTCTTCTCTTCTCCAGACTAAACAAACCCATGTTTTTCAATCTTTCCTCATAAGACATGTTTTCTAGAACTTTAATCATTTATGTTGCTCAGCTCTGGACTTTCTCTAGTTTGTCCACATCTTTACCAAAGTATGGTGCCCAGAACTGGACACAGTACTCCATCTGAGACCTTATCGATGCTGAATAGAGTGGAAGAATTACTTCTCGTATCTTGCTTCCAACTCTCTTGCTAATACATCCTAGAACGATGTTTGCATTTTTTGCAACAGTATAACATGGTTCACTCATTTAGTTTGGGATCCCACAGATCCTTTTCTGCAGTATTCCTTCCTAACCAGTCAGTTCTCATTTTGTATTTGTGCAATTCATTATTCCTTCCTAAGGGCAGAACTTTGCATTTGTCCTTATTGAATTTCAACCATTTCTCCAGTTTGTCAAGATCATTTTGAATTCTAATCCTGTCCTCTAAAGCACTTGCAATCCCTCCCAGTATGGTATCATCTACCAACTTGATAAGTGTATTATCTATGCTATTATCCAAATCATTTATGAAGATACTGAATAGAACCAGACCCAGGCCGGATCCCTGTGGGACTCCACTCAATATGCCCTTCCAGCTTGATTGTGAACCACTGATAACTCCTTTCTGAGTATGGGTTCCCAATCAGTTGTGCATCCATCTCATAGTAGGTTTGGCTAAGCTATATTTCTCTAGTTTGTTTATGAGAAGGTCATGTGAGACCATCCAAAGCCTAAGGCTTGGTCTACACTACAGAGTTAGATCGACATAAGGCAGCTTACATCAACCTAAATAAGACGGTTACTCACCTTTGTAACTGTTGTTCTTCGAGATGTGTTGCTCACATCCATTCCAGTTAGGTGTGCGCGCCGCGCGTGCACGTTCGTCGGAAACTTTTTACCCTAGCAACTCCAGTGGGCCGGCAGGTCGCCCCCTGGAGTGGCGCCGCCATGGCGCCCAATATATATCCCTGCCGGCCCGCCCGCTCCTCAGTTCCTTCTTGCCGGCTACTCCGACAGTGGGGAAGGAGGGCGGGTGTGGAATGGATGTGAGCAACACATCTCGAAGAACAACAGTTACAAAGGTGAGTAACCGTCTTTTCTTCTTCGAGTGATTGCTCACATCCATTCCAGTTAGGTGACTCCCAAGCCATACCTAGGCGGTGGGGTCGGAGTGAGAAGTCGCGGCACGGAGCACTGCCGTTCCGAAGGCCGCATTCTCTCTCGACTGCTGTACCAGGGCGTAGTGGGAAGCAAAGGTGTGGACCGATGACCAGGTCGCTGCCCGACAGATTTCCTGGATGGGCACACGGGCCAGGAAAGCCAGCGACGACGCCTGCGCCCTGGTAGAATGCGCAGTCACACGGCCCGTAGGGACATGGGCCAAGTCATAACAGGTCCTGATACAGGACGTAACCCACGAGGATAACCTCTGGGAGGAGATAGGAAGCCCTTTCATACGGTCCGCTACCGCCACGAAAAGCTGGGGGGGATTTGCGGAAGGGTTTGGTCCTCTCTATGTAGAACGCGAGAGCTCTACGGACATCCAGCGAGTGAAGCTGCTGCTCCCTGCCTGAGGAGTGAGGTTTTGGGAAAAAAACCGGGAGGAAAATCTCTTGGTTGACGTGGAAGGCTGAGACCACCTTGGGTAGAAAGGCAGGGTGTGGTCTAAGCTGCACCTTGTCTTTGTGGAAGACCGTGTATGGGGGGTCCACCACAAGGGCTCGGAGTTCCGACACCCGTCTAGCTGAGGTGATAGCTACTAGAAAGGCAGCCTTCCAAGAGAGGTAAAGCAGGGAGCAAGTAGCTAACGGCTCAAAGGGGGGCCCCATGAGCCGGGACAACACCAGGTTAAGATCCCAGGTTGGAGCAGGGGGACGGACGTTAGGGAATAACCGTTCCAGCCCCTTAAGGAATCTCGACACCGTCGGGTGAGAAAAAACGGAGCGACCGTCCGCACCCGGGTGAAAGGTGGAGATAGCTGCCAGATGGACTCGCAACGACGATAAGGCCAGACCATGTTCTTTGAGGGACCAAACATAATCTAAGATTTCGGATACCGAAACTTCCATAGGGCGGAGATTTCTCTCTACGCACCAACAGGAGAAGCGTTTCCATTTTGCCGAATATGTGGCTCTTGTGGATGGTTTCCTGCTGCTCAAGAGCACCTCTCTCACAGGCGTGGAGCAGCGCAGCTCGGAACCAGTTAGCCACGCAGGAGCCACGCCGCTAGGTGCAGCGACTGCAGGTCTGGGTGACAGAGGGACCCGTGGTCCTGGGTAATCAGGTCCGGATGAAGGGGCAGGGGAACTGGGTCGGCTACGGCCAAGTCTAGCAGCATGGTGTACCAGTGCTGTCTGGGCCATGCCGGGGCCACCATGATGACACGAGCCCTGTCTCTGCGCACCTTCAGGAGGACCTTGTGAACCAGAGGGAACGGAGGAAACGCATAGTACAGGTGGGTCGACCACTGGATGAGGAAGGCATCCGCTATCGACCCCGGCTCCCTGCCCTGAAAGGAGCAGAACGCTTGGCACTTCCTGTTCCCCTTGGACGCAAAGAGGTCCACCCGGGGATAACCCCACCTCCGGAAAATGGAGAGAGCGACGTCCGGTCGAAGGGACCACTCGTGTGACAGGAAGGATCTGCTCAATCGATCCGCCAGCGTGTTCCGTACTCCGGGAAGGAAGGAAGCCCTGAGGTGAATGGAGTGGGCTACGCAAAAGTCCCAGAGTCGTATCGCCTCGAGGCACAGGGAGGAGGACCTGGTGCCGCCCTGCTTGTTGATATAATACATGGTCGTCGTGTTGTCCGTGAACACGGCTACACAACGACCCTGAAGCTGATGACAAAACGTTTGGCAAGCAAGGCGGACCGCTCTCAACTCCCTCATGTTGATATGTAGCCCCACCTCCTCCTGGGACCATAGGCCCTGCGTCCGCAGGGTCCCTAGGTGGGCCCCCCAGCCTAGATCTGAGGCATCCGTTGTCAGGGATACCGAGGGCTGAGACGGGTGAAAGGGAAGACCCGCACACAATACGGACTGGTCCACCCACCAGCCGAGGGAATCTAAGACCTTCTGGGGGACTGTGATTAACATGTCTAGCGGTTGCCTTGGTCTGTAATGACTGATAAGCCACAGCTGGAGAGGCCTCATGCGGAGCCGAGCGTAGTCGGTCACAAAAGTGCACGCCGCCATGTGGCCTAACAGGGTTAGACATGTCCTCACTGACGTCAACGGGGCTGACCGCAAGCGTTGAACGATCGCCGCCATGGTCTGGAACCGCTGCCGAGGCAGCGAGGCCCTGCCCACAGTGGCGTCCAGGATGGCCCCGATAAATTCCACCTTCTGAGTGGGCCTCAGGGTGGACTTGTCTGTGTTTATCAAGAGGCCCAGACTCGCAAACATGCCGGTGATCACGCGGACATGGCTGTACACCTGCTGTTCCGACGTGCCCCGAATCAACCAATCGTCCAGATAAGGGAACACGTGGACACGGTTGCGCCGAAGATGCGCCACGACAACTGCCATGCATTTTGTAAACACCCTCGGGGCCGTGGACAGGCCAAACGGGAGGACCGCAAATTGATAATGACGAGCCCCCACAACGAAGCGGAGGAAGCGTCTGTGGCGTGGCCAAATGGCAACGTGGAAATACGCGTCCTGCATGTCGAGGGCGGCGTACCAGTCTCCCGGATCCAGGGATGGAATAATGGTCCCCAGGGATACCATGCGGAACTTCAACTTCACGAGGTATTTGTTGAGTTCTCGCAGGTCGAGGATAGGCCTGAGGCCCCCCTTGGCCTTGGGGATCAGAAAATAGCGGGAATAAAACCCCTTGCCTTTCTCGTTTTCGGGAACCGCCTCTATAGCTCCTTTGCTGAGGAGCGTCTGCACCTCCTGCCGAAGGAATTGCTCGTGAGAGGGGTCCCTGAAGAGGGACGAGGAAGGAGGGCGGGAAGGAGGGAACGAAACAAACTGCAGGCGGTACCCCGTCTGCACCACGCTCAAGACCCAGCGGTCCGATGTTATTTGGGACCACGCCGGGAGGAAAAACGAAAGGCGGTTGGAAAACGGAGGGGAAGGATCCGTAGGGGAAACTGTTACTGCGCCCTCGAGCGCACCTTCAAAATGAAGGCTTAGGACCAGGCGGGGGTTTTGAGGAGCCTTGGTTCTGCCCCCCTTGGTTCCCCGACTGCCTGCGCCTCCCGTTCCTGCCGCGGCGCCTGTAAGGGTCCTGCCGCTGGCGGAACTGGGAAAACGGCCGACGGTGCTGCTGTTGTTGCGGCCTAAAGGGTCTACGCTGTGTCACGGGGGTGTGCATCCCGAGGGACCGCGCAATGACCCGGTTGTCCTTTAAACTCTTAAGTCTGGGGTCTGTCTTATCGGAAAACAGGCCCTGGCCTTCGAAAGGAAGGTCCTGTATCGTGTGCTGGAGCTCTGGCGGAAGGCCGGAAACCTGCAGCCAGGAGATGCGACGCATCGTAACTCCTGACGCGAGGGTACGGGCAGCCGAGTCCGCAGCGTCCAAGGAGGCTTGCAAGGCCGTGCGCGCGACCTTCTTGCCTTCGTCCAAGATGGCCGTGAACTCTTGGCGAGCATCCTGTGGCAGCAGCTCCTTAAATTTGTCCACTGCCACCCAGGAGTTAAAGGCGTATCTGCTCAGCAGGGCCTGTTGGTTAGAGACCCTGAGCTGCAGCGCCCCAGCCGAATACACCTTACGGCCAAGGAGGTCCATCCGCCTGGCTTCTCTGGATTTGGGGGCCGGAGCCTCCTGGCCGTGACGCTCCCTATCGTTCACCGATTGCACTACCAGTGAACCGGGAGTCGGGTGAACATGTAAATATTCGTACCCCTTAGAAGGGGCCATGTACTTCCTCTCGACTCCTTTCGCTGTCGGAGGGATGGAGGCTGGGGACTGCCAGATAGTATTGGCATTGGCCTGAATGGTCCGTATAAACGGCAGGGCGACCCTGGTGGGAGCATCGGAAGAGAGGATGGTGACAATCGGGTCCTCTATCTCCGAGACCTCCTCTGCCTGCAGACTCAGGTTTTGAGCCAATCGCCTGAGGAGGTCCTGGTGCGCCCTGAGATCCAGCGGGGGGGGACTGTTGGAGGAGGCACCCGCCACCGCCTCATCCGGGGAGGAGGATGATGAGACCCCAGGCACAATAGTGTCCAACTGAGGGTCTTCCTCAGCCCTCGCCTCTGTCTCCGGAGCCGCAGCGGAGTCCTGCTGTTTGGACCCTTCGTCCCCTTCCGGGGAGGGAGGGGGGCGAGACAAAGAGGCTTCAGGGGCCCTACGCTCCGCAGTCGCCGGCCTAGCAGGGAGCTGCTGGGGGCCCTGGGCCTGATGGTACGCCCAGGGTGTCCAGAATCCCCACTGTGGGGGGCCTTGGTCCTGCAGCGGCGGATCAGCAAACAGCGCCGCCTGCCGGTCGGTGCCCAGCGCATAGCCGCTGTCCGTCTGAGAGGACACGGACGGCTGCCTGGAGGGCCACGGCGGGGCCGACCCTGGATGGTACGGGTCTGCGCGGGCCGGCACGGAGGATCGTCTCGGTGCCGGGGACCGGTGCCGGGAGTCATAACGGTGCCGGGATCGGGACCGGGATCTGTCACGGTGCCGGGCGCTGCTTCGGGACCGGGATCTGTCACGGTGCCGGGCGCTGCTTCGGGACCGGGATCTGTCACGGTGCCGGGCGCTGCTTCGGGACCGGGATCTGTCACGGTGCCGGGCGCCGCTTCGGTGCCGGGACCTACTACCAGCTCGGTGCCGGGAGATCGACCGGGACCGGGACCTGCCACCAGCTCGGTGTCGGGAGGTCGAGCGAGATCGGGACCGGGACCTGCCACCAGCTCGGTGCCGGGAGGTCGACCGGTGCGGCGAGTAGCGTCGGGACCTGCTCCTGGAGTCGCGGTGCCGGTGTCGACTGGAGCCTGACCGCGACCGTCTCGATGCCGACCGGTGCCGCGAGTGCGACCGGTACCGCTGAGGGGAGCGGTGCCGGGACTGCGAGCGGCGTCGGGATCTGGAGCGCCCAAGACGTCGGGGCCTGGATGGCGAACGACTGTCCGTGGGCGGTGCCGACATCATAGGCTTGCCTCTGGACGTGACCCGCACCGGAGGAACCGGGGGTGGCAGCCGAGTAGGCTCCGTCAGGGCAATAAGGTCCCGAGCCGAGGCGAAGGTCTCCGGTGTGGATGGGACCATTATCTCAACCCCAGATCTCATGGGGGAGCTCGGCGGCACCGGACTCAACAGACCCGCCGGGCCCGGAGTCAACGGTGCTGACGGTGCCGGCGGCGCCGCGGCCGATGTCGAGGCCGGGCGTTCAAGCCGGGTCTGCCTGGCCGGAGTATTAGACTTCGACGGCCTAGGCTCTGATTCCGGTGCCGGAGAAGGTCGGTGCCGAGGAGTCTTTTCGGTGCCGGAGCGATCCGGTGCCGGTGCCGAAACCACGGTCTGCGAAGTCGACGGGTCAAGTGCCGCCTCCATTAGGAGAGTTCGGAGCCTCTGATCCCTCTCCTTTTTTGTCCTCGGCTTAAAAGCCTTACAGATGCGGCACTTGTCAGATCTGTGCGATTCCCCGAGGCACTTCAGGCACGCTTCGTGGGGATCGCTGGTAGGCATGGGCTTCTTGCAGGCCGCACACTGCTTGAAGCCTGGCGAAACAGGCATGAGCCTGACGCCCGGTGCCGGGAAGGGCTAAGCCCCCCGGCCAGGAACTACTTAACAGCTATTTACTAAACTATCTACTTAACAATACTAATTTAACAACTATATAGAACTAGAGATAAGCGATAAACAAGCGATAGAAACTAGGAGAGCTAGGGACGTGGAGGACAGCTATGCCGCGCTCCACAGTTCCAACGACCGACACGGCGGTAAGAAGGAACTGAGGAGCGGGCGGGCCGGCAGGGATATATATTGGGCGCCATGGCGGCGCCACTCCAGGGGGCGACCTGCCGGCCCACTGGAGTTGCTAGGGTAAAAAGTTTCCGACGAACGTGCACGCGCGGCGCGCACACCTAACTGGAATGGATGTGAGCAATCACTCGAAGAAGAACTGTAAGTGTCTAAACTAAAATGTAGCTCCCACCAATGTATGTTGCCCACTACATCAACTTAATAACTCCACCTCCACGAGAGACGTAGTCCTTAAGTCGATGTACTTAGGGCGACATAATGTTCATGTAGACACCACGTTATTTACATCACCTGTTGCCTGTCAGCCGCATGCAGGGCTCACAGCTGGAATCCTCCAGCCCTGGGACTAACAGCCCGAACTGTCAGACCAATGTGGGGTTCCTAGCTTGGGCTGTCAGCACCAGGGCAGGAGGAAGTCCAGCTGTCAGTGCCCCACAATGCCCCACACAGTTAAGTAGGTGGAAATGTTCCTGGTGAGGATGTGCATTGTCAAC
This sequence comes from Gopherus evgoodei, assembly GCF_007399415.2. Lineage (NCBI taxonomy): Eukaryota > Metazoa > Chordata > Testudines > Testudinidae > Gopherus > Gopherus evgoodei. The sequence goes on from NC_044322.1 coordinate 352,475,530, forward strand.
AGAAGGAGCATAGTGTGGACATGAAACACCACTTTAATTACTGCACTGGCGTATGTCAACTTAAATTAAATTGACTTAGTTTTGTAGTGTAGACATGCCCTTATTAAAGCTGAGATACATCACATCAACTGCTTCCCATCCCCATCCACAAGGCTCGTTATCCTTTCAAGGGATATGAGGTTGGTTTCACATGATTTGTTCTTAACAAATCCATGTTGACTGTTATTTATCACCTTATTTCCTCTAACTGCTTACAAGATGATTACTTGATTATTTACTCCATTATCTTTCCAGGTACTGAAGTTACCCTGCCTGGTCTATAATTCCCTGGGTTGTCCTTATTTCAACTTTTTGTAGATAGGCATTATATTTGCCCTTTTCCAATGGGATCTCTCCTGTCCTCCATGAGTTCTCATAGATAATCACTAATGGCTAGAGATCTTGTCAGACAGTTCATTAAGTACTCTAGGATCATGGGCAGCGGGTGAACCCCCGCTTTGGGGAGGCTAACCCACCAGCCCCATCCCTTCCACCCAAGGCCCCGCCCCCACATGCCAGAGCTCTTCTCCTTTCTCCCCTCTGCAACACCTTATTATTCCCTAGGTGCTTACAAAATGATTACTGTCAAGAGAACCCTGAGTCCCCTCCATGACTGGAGAATCGCCAGCCACACCAGGCCAAACTGGCTTCCCTGACTTCCCCACCCCCACCTCCCCAGTGCCAGGCCGGCCCCAGTGCCAGATGAGCCACCAGCATTGCTACCCCTGAAGGCTGCCCCCCCCCCAGCTCTGAAGGCTGGCCACTGGCCAAGCTGCTGGCCCCCAGTGCCAGTGCCTGGCCAGCCACAGCACCAAGCCAAGCCGCCAAGCTGCCAGCCCCACTGCCTCTGAAGGCCCTCCCCCGGCTGAGCTGCTGGTCCCCACCAACAGCGCTGGGCCACCAGCTCCCCCCCAAGCACCAGGCCGGCCCCAGTGTCAGTCTGGCCCCCCAAATGCTGGCCCCCACCATGCGAACCATGGGCCCCAGCACCCAGCTGAGCCTCCTCACTCCCCCACCCGCAGCTGACTCTCTGTGTCCCTCCTCACACCCCCATCCCCAAGGAGGAGGGATGCTGTGAGCAGCGGGGACCTCCAGAGGCTGGGTGGAGTGAAGGAGGCATGGCAGGCAGGCAGCAGCAGCAGGCAGTGGGGGCCTCAAGGAAGGGATGGGGCGGGGCCACTGCAGCCCAAGTGTTCTGCAGCAGGTGGGCAGCAGCGCCAGGGCAGACTAAGCCTTCCCTGGTCTATTATACCCGCTGCTCATAACTAGGATGTATTTCATCAGGCTTTGCTGACTTGAACACATCTGCAGAGTGATTGAAGAGCGGCTGGCCACAGCACTCATATTCTATAACTGGGAGTTATACTTACATGCTGGAAGCTGCGTGAGGAGACCAGGAGTGGTAACTCCAACAACAAAGGAGTGTAAAAGGCAAAAGTGGTGGGACAACTGAGGGGACACAGATGTTCAATGGTCCAGAAAAACTGTGTGCTGGATAACATCACTAAGACGAACACCTACCAAACTTACAGGAGTGTTGTGAGGACTCATCAATGTCTGTAAAGTGTTCTAAATATATGAAGTGCTAAGTGTTACTATTACTTAGAAACAATGAGGAGTCCGGTGACACCTTAAAGACTAGCAGATTTATTTGGGCATAAGCTTTCATGGGTAAAAAACCTACTTCTTCAGATGCATGTTACTTAGGGCGGACAGGATATCTCTAAGTAAAATCCGGTTGCCTTAGGAAATGGATTGGTGATTCAATTAGTGGCACTCTTGTCATCTGAGTCCCTATTGAATCAGTACTCCAGTATGTCAGGGGACAGTGTGCTCTCTTTTGATTGAGAAGTAAAATGGAGGCCCTGACCACCTGTGGTCATAAGAAAGCTCATAGAACTTCTTGCAAGAAAGTGGATGTTAGCTCTGGTTTCTTGGCCACAATACATTTATTGTTTCTACTGCTTCAGTAGCACCAGGCAAATCAAGTTATTCTAGAATACACATAGATACCAGTTCATTTATACACTGAACAGTTACAATACTAATATTATCCCCCTGACACATACACAAGACAAGAAATTCAAGGGAAAATATAATTACAGACAATACTGAACAAATGTATCCAAAACATATAAGAACTTCCTACATGAGTCAGCCCCACAGCTTGGCTTCCAGCCTACAACTATTGACCCAGCCCAATCCTGATTGCGATATAACAAGCACACAGCCCAAAGTGGGGCATCTGCAGGCAATGAAGTTTCCATGCTTTGCTAGTGTTATGTTGTGTCGGTGACAGCTGGAGGCATAGCTTCCAGCAGTGACCATTCAGTGCAACAGGAGCACGGAGCTGTCGTTACTGATAGAAACTCTTTCAAGGAAAGATGCCATGTCAGATAAGGGCTGATAATTGAAAATGCAGACTGGTTTCCAAGAATAAAAAATGAATGTATATATTTTTTAAAAAACTAGTAGAACTACAGACCTGGGGGGTGCGGGATGGGGTAAGAGAGAAAGATGACACGTTCAGGGAGCCTGTGAGTGCAAACCCTGATTTTTAGGATTTTTTTTTAAGTTGACAAATTATAGTTGAATACACCATCGATTACAGTAACCCAAATGCCAAATATCTTCCAATGAAACTGTAGAAAACCTTATGAAAGCACTTCTAGTGATTACAGCTTGATTTCTTGGAATGGTCTTTGAAGATGAATGGCTCAGTGGTTTTAAAGGGGATATTGTACCTTTAATTCCTAAATCATCCATTCAAATGCAGCCCAGGATGGTAATTATTGAAAGTTGTTTCCCAATGATTGCTAGCTGGTTTTTAGAAAGACAACATAGGTGAGGTATTTTGTTTTTTATTGAACCAACTTTTCTTGGTGAAAGAGACAAGCTTTTGAGCTTATACAGAGCTCTTTTTCAGGTCTGTTTTTTGTCAGTTAATTTCCACTGAATCTGTCCATGTCACCCAAAAAACTCACCCCCATTAACACTATCATCTGCTTCGGCAGAGGGGTCAAAGAGGAATGGGTCATGGAGACTTGAACTATCCTTTCATCCCCAGAGGCAGCTTCTCTACGTCAAGAGAGAGTCATATTAGTGGTTTGTAGGTTCAAGGAAGTTTAAACTGCTGCTGCATAAATCCTCTTGATGAATTAGGATATTGGTCTCCAGGGCTGTCAATCTCCCACAGGTATGAAATTCACATAATCTATTTTTGAAACGGGCCGGGGGGGTCCACATTCTCCCTGGGACAAAAATGCTTTAATTTTCAGAACAGAAAAGCAGGTTGTTATTTCCTAGTGTGGCCTAAACCATTTCAGTTGTCTGAATTTTAAACAACATTTGAGGAAATACAGCTTCTGAGTAGGTGCTGTAGCAACTTTTCATGATTTTAGCTTACATCGGGGTTCTATGTTAAAAGCATTATATTTTAGTACAGAGTCTCTCATTGGAAGAGAAGATTGGAGGAGTTGACAGAGCGGCCTTGTGAGTTGACAGGGATGCTAATATAGCCGCAGTGGAAGTTTAGAGAGCAGATCAGAGCAGCTGGGTGGGCTGATAGAGAAGATCAGGGCAGCCCAAAGGAGCAGTAAGAGGATCCAAATAAGTGGATTAGTAGCATACCAAAGCACACATTACATTTAGTTTGCAAAGTCCTATTGATTTCGGTGCAAATGTGCAAGAAATAGAAAAGGATCAAAACAGAATCAAGGAGCAGATCACTATGGCAAGCTGGAAGCAATGATAGGATTGAGCTGTGGAGGCATAGTATGAAGTAATGTCTCCATTACCAGCCTCAGTCAGGACTTATATGAGGCTGGCTGTTAGGGGATGTGGGGAGGTTCATTGTACAGCTTCCTATAACCTGATGGAGCTGGAGTGGCTAGTGTTGCTAAGTGCCATTGGGCCTGCAGCTGATTATGGATATTTTTTCTGCGGGTAGCTGCAGTGATTGACTTCTACTATGGGTGTATTCTTGTGACTGTATTTGAGGAATGGAAGCTGAAGGGACTGCTGCGAGAGAACAGGTTACACAATGTATTGCTGTTAAAACAGCAACTGAATGTTTTGGGAAATGCCCCTTTCACATGAGAACAGGTGGAATATTAGCTCAGAAGACTGAAGGGCAGCTGGGAATGACACAGGTTTGTCAGTTGTCTTTTCATGGCTCTTCTCAAGAGGTCTCACTGAGGAAAAGAGATGTTAGGTAGCAAAAAGTTGTAAGACGTAATACAACCCCTTGCAGCCCTAGGTGGTTTGGGGTTTTTTTTATTTTATAATATTAGTTATATGAGAACAACTCAGGGAATGAACAAGACAAGGAGCAATTTTCAAAATACTCTCTCAAATGAAAAAGAGGATAACAGCAGTGGAAGAGTAAGATTTCAAGTACTGTTGTAAGAGTGTTTCAGGAAGAAATTGCGGAGGACCACAAAACAGGTTACCACAAATTTCAGAAGCATTTCTTCATGGCATCCAGATGTCCATATCCACAGTGGCCCAATCTCCAGCTGTTTTAACATTCAGGCTCTATGTAAGGGATGCTCTGCAATGAGAGAGACAAGATATATCCCTGCTGGAATTCTGTGCCAGTGCACAATGCAGGATTTGCACAGAATGAATGTTTTCTGTAGAATTTTTTTTCATGCAGAATTTGTGATTTCTGCATGAAAAAATAATGGCAGCCCAGCCGCATGGGACTGACATGATTAGATTTTGTGTTATTTTGACAAATAAAATATGCAGAATTTTAAAATATTGTGTGCAGAATTTTTATTTTTTTGGTGCAGAACTCTCTGAGGAGTAAGTATAGCATAGATGTGTCCTATTAGCAAGCAAACAGATTAAAAAAAGGACTGCCTGAACGTGTCCAGAAAAGTGGAAACCTTCAGGGAGAAATTGTTATCACAGCTTATAAATAATCAAAATACATTCAGCTAAAAACAAATAGCTGAAACTGAATTGCTAGCCCACTAACTAGTCACCTATATGCAACTCCTGCTGCTCTCATCAGCCTCTTCAGCTGTCTCTCGGGCTTTCATTTCACAGTGAACTTTTCCCATCTCCAAGCAAAGTAATATTAATATTGCAAATGACAACCACTTCTGCTTGCACAAGCCTGGCAGATTCCTTTACACATATGAATGTAATACTTTGAACTGAGTCTGGAGATTTATAAGTCAAGACTTTTTTTAATGTATAATTTTAAAATTAAATGGCTAAGGGAACATAGTACTCCTGTACCATCACTCTCCTTTCCTCCTGTTTGCCCTGAGCTATCCTGCCTTCATAATAATTGTTTACACACAGCTAAATATTTTAAATAGCTGAACATGCCTGTTTTTAGGATAAGCCTTGGAGCAAAGAATTACTGAGTGTCTAGAACATCCTGATGTAGAAAGCATTATTATTTAGTACTGCAGTAATAATACCTAGCTCTTATACAGCACTTTTTATTGGTTGATCTCAAAGTCCTCAAAGGAGACCTGTATCTTTATCCCTATTTGCAGGAGTGAGAGAGAGAGAGAGAGAGTGTGCGCGCACATGCGTGCAGACATAAGATTCAACAGACCCGGAAGGACCGGTATTGATTCAGGAAATTGGTTTTGAAGGCAGAGTAACTCAGACCATAATAACTAAGAAGGAGAGAGACTGGGTCAGGGATAGAACTGATCAATTTAGGCACTGATCCTGCCTCCGCATGGAGCTTGTTGTGAGATATGGCCTTGGCTTTATTTTAATTTAATGATCTTTTAAAAAAACAAATTATTCAACGAATATTTTAACTGAGCAAATAAATTTTGACTATTTGTGAATATATACAAATTTCAAGTGTTATTTTGAAATAAAACATTCCCAAATAAACCCTGACTAGAACTGGATAAATAATACTCCCATGTTTCCGCCAAAGAGGAACAATAGTTTCTTAAAATGTAATATTCATACAGCCCTGAGATTTAAAATGAATTAAAAGGTGAAATTAAAAGCTTTCTGCCCCTTTGATCCAGTTCCCTTTATTACAGTCACTTGCCCACCACAGAAGAGCAGGTACTGAGTATGTAGGGAAGAACATGGCAGCCATGGTAACAGAATAAAGAAGACTTTTATCTGTAGGTCTCTAGTTAGAATAATCTGATGGTGGCCTGTGTCAAATCAGCTGATGGTCTAAGTCCATAACTAGGCCAGCAACAGAAGGGGTTTTTCCATCAATGTAGGTAAAACCACCTCCCTGAATGATGGTAGCTAGGTCAACAGAAGCATTCTTCTGTTGAGCTAGCTGTGTCTACACTGGGGTTAGGATGGCATAGCTACAGTGCTCCAGGGTTTGGATTTTTCACAACCTCTGCACCATAGCTATTTCAACATACATTCTAAGTGTAGATGAGGCCTAGTGGTCCAGAGCATAAAAATACCAATGCAGTCCCAACCCATGGGCCCAGGAATACATGGAGACCAAACTACCCTGTGATCTCTCAAGGAGCTCCCATCAGGTCATGGCTGAGGCACATTGTCAGTGTAGGAAGGACAAGTGCTCAGTAGCTACCCGTGTCATATCTGTTCTATAAATAGCTAAAGGACTTTGATCTAAAGGGCTGTCCAATTTTCTAGTTTCTGATTCATTTCCATGCAGCACAGATTGCAGAATCAGGGCCTAAGTGTATAAGTCAGTAAATGCTTATCTAGGTGAAGTCAATGGGACTACTTACATGAGTAAATTGACGTGTGTGGTGTTTATGTTTGCAGGATCAGGTTTTCACTTTACAGGGGAAAGAGTAAAAGCAGCAAAGAATCCTGTGGCACCTTATAGACTAACAGACGTTTTGGAATAAGTTAGTCTATAAGGTGCCACAGGATTCTTTGCTGCTTTTACAGATCCAGACTAACACGGCTACCCTCTGATAGGGGAAAGAGTGAAACTGACTGTACCCTAAGTTTTGTCATATGCACAAAGGCAACAAACTAGGGTTGCCAGCCCTCCAGGATTGGCCTAGAGTCTCCCGGAATCAGCATTGCTCTCCTGGTGACTACCGAAAGCAATCTGGGAGATTTTAATAGGATATTTTAAGAAAGTGACATTACATCATGTTGGGGAAAAATATCTCCTGGAATAGCTTCAGTCAGAGTTGGCAACCCTACAACAAACTGAAAAATGAAATCAGTTTATGATAACTTTCTGTGACAATAACTTTAGGTGTTATTTGTAACTAGCATATACACAATTTTCAGACAGAAAATTTAAAATTAACAGTGTCCCTTCAAGAAAAAAAATATAACAACGGGAAAGAACAAAAAGGGAAGACAACCATCAATACAATTTTATCTTGTGTATCTCTTTCACAAAGTGTATCCCCAAATGCTTCACAGAAATGAACAATGCAAGATATAGAACACAGAAATACTAGAAAAGATCTCTCTGGCCTACGGCATATCACTTGGTCCACTGCAGGGTCCTACCATGTGATTAGATTAGCAGTGAATGAGGGACTCATAAAATTCCTCTATTGTCCTCATTAAAGATGAGTGCTAATCATAGCAGTCCCAAATATTTTAAATCTTTTGGCAGGTTAGCAGAATAGAATCAGCAGTAATTATTAAAAAGTTAATCTGATTTTTGCAAACAAAATTAAGGTACTGCACTGTAGACCTGACTTCAGTGAAGTTCCAGTGGGTATTACTTTGGCCTATTTAATTTAGCACACAGTACACAACATCAACCACCACAGCTTCAGCATCCACAACTAAAATATATAGGATTTAAGGCAGTATTTAAGTCCAACTTTCTCTGACAAAGTCTATCATTGACGTTTAGAAAATTCCCCAAAGTAGCATACTAATTGCCTTTTGAGATTGTCCCCATAGCAATGTAATATAAAATGACACTCCTGCCCAAACTATGAGGTTTCCATCACTTCCCTTAGGAGTCCAATATTCTAGAATTAAATCTCACCATTAGGCATATTTCCTGATATTGTGATTTGAGCCTGGGACTGTCTTTTACTTTGTGTTTGTACATCACCTACCACAACAGGAACCTGATTGGAGTCTCTTGGCACAACTGTAATAAAAAATAATAATGGTAATATTTAGGCTGTTTTTCTTTTATTCATTTCAGATGATTACTCTTAAATATGGGTTTGATCTGTACCACTGAAATCAATAGGAATTTTCCTGTGGATATTGATGGGAGCAGAGATACTGTTTTCTTCAAGTAGGTAGGGTTGCCACCCATCCGGCTTTTACCTGGACAGTCCGTTTTTTGGCTTCTGAGTCTGGGTACCATTTAGATTTGCCAGGTGCCCGGTTTTCAACTGGAAAGTCCGATAAAAAATGGGACCTGGCAGTGTCTGGTCAGATGTACTGACCAGATACCAAAAGCCTAGTTATTGCAGGGCAGTGGGAGGTGCCGGGTCATTAACCCTGCCAGACTCTGCTCAGTCGAGGCCACCTCCTACCTGAAGGCAGCCTCGTTAGGTTGCAGCATATCTCGTCCCAGCCCCGGAGCAGAGCTAGGAGCGGGGATATGGAGGCAAGCAATGGGGGAGAGGAGAGGAGCGAGCAACAGGGGCAGGGCCTTGGGGAAAGAGACGGGGTAGGGAGCATGGCCTTGGGAGTCTGGTTACCAGCAATTAGAAAGGTGGCAACCCTACTTGTAGGCAAGTTATTGTGTGCCCCTTTAGTTGTCATTTCACCAAGTGACTGGGGAGGGGTCTGACCCACAAGATTCTGATCTGCCCTTCCCCAGAGTTTAGGAGTCTCTGGGACCAGGATTGTGTGTCCAGACTGTTCTCTGCAAATAATACACTTGTCCTAAATGTACCCCTAACATATTGACTGCAAAGAAGTTACACCAGGGAAGAGTTTAGCCCTTCTACTTTAGCAGACAGCATGAGATGTAAAATAGCAATGTGTGAAGGTGTCAAGTGGTGAATAAATTAAAGCAATAATTTCAACTGTCAGTCATGTAAATATTAAACTGGGCCTCTTGTAATTCATTACACAGATTGCCAGCAATAGTTTCATAGATTCTAGGACTGGAAGGGACCCCGAGAGGTCATCGAGTCCAGGTCCCTGCCCTCATGGCAGGACCAAATACCGTTTAGACCATCCCTGATAGACATTTATTTAACCTACTCTTAAATATCTCCAGAGATGGAGATTCCACAAGCTCCCTAGGCAATTTATTCCAGTGTTTAACCACCCTGACAGTTAGGAACTTTTTCGTAATGTCCAGCCTAAACCTCCTTTGCTGCAGTTTAAGCCCACTGCTTCTTGTTCTATCCTTAGAAGCCAAGATGAACAAGTTTTCTCCCTCCTCCTTATGGCAGCCTTTTAGATACCTGAAAACGGCTATCATGTCCTCTCTCAGTCTTCTCTTTTCCAGACTAAACAAACCCAATTCTTTCAGCCTTCCATTATAGGTCATGTTCTCTAGACCTTTAATCATTTTTGTTGCTCTTCTCTGGATTCTCTCCAGTTTCTTTAGATCTTTCCTGAAATGTGGTGCCCAGAATCGGACACAGTACTCCAGTTGAGGCCTAACCAGCACAGAATAGAGCGGAAGAATGACTTCTTGTGTCTTGCTCACAACACACCTGTTAATGCATCCCAGAATCATGTTTGGTTTTTTTGCAACAGCATCACACTGTTGACTCATATTTAGCTTGTGGTCCACTATAACCCCTAGATCCCTTTCTGCCATACTCCTTCCTAGACAGTCTCTTCCCATTCTGTATGTGTGCAACTGATTGTTCCTTCCTAGGTGGAGCACTTTGCATTTGTCTTTACTAAACTTCATCCTGTTTACCTCAGACCATTTCTCCAATTTGTCCAGATCATTTTGCATTTTGACCCTATCCTCCAAAGCAGTTGCAAACTCTCTCAGTTTGGTATCATCTGCAAACTTAATAAGCAAACTTTCTATGCCAATATCTAAGTCGTTGATGAAGATATTGAACCGAGCCAGTCCCAAAACAGACCCCTGCGGAACCCCACTTGTTATACCTTTCCAGCAGGATTGGGAACCCATAATAACTTCTCTCTGAGTATGGTTATCCAGTCAAGACATGTTCCTTCACAGGAGAAGACTCTATCTTTCTCTTACTTTGGGTATTCATGTTAAACTAAGCTGCATTAAATTTGTCAGCCTTAATTCACAAAGGCTTGTGCAAAACTTTTTTTGATCTTGGTTTGCATCCCCCCAAAATTTGATATTATTCTGATAGGTAATTTAAACATGTACATTGTAAAAATATGATAAAATGAGCATTTAGCTTTTAGTTTTAAATTTCAGCAAACGCAGAAATGGGGTTTGTCTATACACAGACAAGGTAGTATCTTTATTGGACCAACTTCTGTTGGCAAAAGGCAAGTTTCGAACTTACATAGAGGGCTGTAGCGCTTAATGAAGACAATACTTATGCCAATAGGACAGTTTCTCCCATCAGTGTAAGTATCCCACCTCCCCGAGAGGCGATACCTATGTCAAAGAGAGAAGCCCTCCCATCAACATAATGCTGTCTGCACTGGGAGTTAGGTTGGTTTAACTGTGTAGCTCAAGGGTGTGGATTTTCCACACTGCTGAATGATGTAGTTATACCAATGTAAGTTTGTAGTGTACACCAAAGCAGAGCTTCTCTCCTGAAGAAGAGCTCTGTGTAAGCTCAAAAGCTTGTCTCTCTCCATCAGAGGTTGGTCCAATAAAAGATACTACCTCACTCACCTTGTCTCTGTAAGGTCACGTCTACAGTACAAAATTATGTTCACCTCACAAGGAGGCATACAGCCACTGCAGATACTAAATCACTTGTGTGTGTGCATACTTGGCTCCTTGTGTCAGCAATGCGTGTCCTCACCAAGAATGTTTGTATTGATTGTACTATCAGTGTGGGGCATTGTGGGATGGCTCTTGAAAGCCAGTAACAGTCATCATAAGCAACATGTTGACATAATTACATGATGTGACGAAGTAGGGATTTTCCCTTGTTATGTTGTATGTGAGCCTATGTGAGCCTTACTGATTTGCATGAATGGTGTGTGTGACTTTTGCGGAGGCTGCTCCAGCTGCCTGCATAGATGCTACAGCTGCCCCTTCATAATCTGAGATCCAGGAGGGGAATGCGGCTGGGTGACTCTGGCCCAGGAAGAGAGACAAAGGCCGAGGAGGAGCAACGGGCAGGGCAGGGGCCAGGCAGCTGGAAGTAAGTCAGTCTCGGCTGGCTTGGGGCACAGGAGGAGGGCCAGGGCCCTGGCTCTGGGCTCCACTCCCTTGAAGATGGACTTGGCTGAAAGTCACTGATTTCTGTGCTAACAAGTTCTACCCTACGCTGTGTTCCTGTCGACTAATAGACCTTCTGTTTTACCGTCTGGCTGAGAGTCACTGCTGACTGCAGAGTTGAGGAGCAGGGCCATCTGCCTTCCCCAGGAAGCCCGCCCGGGCGGACTCGTTGCAGGAAGCGCATGGTGTGGAAGGGGATGCTGAATGCTCCGAGGTCAGACCCAGGAGGGTTGAAGCTGTGTAAACTTCTTGCCCTGGAGACACTATGCTCAGAGAGAGGAGGCATGCTCCCCCAGAGTCCTGACTGGCTTCGTAGGGAATACTTCCAGAGCATCGCCTAGGTGACTCCGTGACAAATCAACTGTGTCTGTATGCTGCTCCAGAAGGTGCTGTTACTAAATGGGTGTAAAAACAACGAGGAGTCCGGTGGCACTGTCATAAAGAGATAGTTAAGAGTTAATGGAACAGAAGTACTTCATATCTCTTTTGCCTGTAAAGGGTTAGCAAGATCAGTGAGCCAGGCTGTCACCTGATCAGAGGACCAATCAGGGGACAGGATACTTTCAAATCTTGAGGGAGGGAAGTTTGTGTGTGTGCTGTTAGTTTTTAGTTGTTGTTCACTCTGGGGGCTCAGAGGGACCAGATATGCAACCAGGTTTCTCTCCAATCTTTTCGATACAGGCCCTTATAAGTTCAGAATAGTGAGTATTAGGTAGATAAAGTGAGTCAGGCTTATGGTTGTTTTCTTTATTTGCAAATGTGTATTTGGCTGGAAGGAGTTCAAATGTGTATTTTGCTGAAAGGATTTTAATTTGTACTTGTATACTTAGGCTGGGAGGGTATTCCCAGTGTTTATAGCTGAAAGTCCCTGTAACATATTCCATCTTAAATTTACAAAGATAATTTTTGCTGTTTTTTCTTTCTTTTATTAAAAGCTTTTTCTTGTTTAAGAACCTGATTGTTTTTTTATTCTGGTGAGACCCCAGGGGACTGGGTCTGGATTCACTAGGGACTTGGTGGGGAGAAAGGAGGGAAGGAGGAGAAAAAGGTTAATTTCTCTCTGTGTTAGGATTACTTTCTCTCTCAGGAAGAGTCTGGGAGGGGGAGAGAGAAGGAGGGGGGAAGGTGGATTTTCCTCTCTGTTTAAATATTCAAGGAGTTTGAATCACAGTGATCTTCCAGGGTAACCCAGGGAGGGGAAGCCTGGGAGAGGCAACGGTGAGGGAAAGGGTTTACTTTCCTTGTGTTAAGATCCAGAGGGACTGGGTCTTGGGGGTCCCCGGGCAAGGTTTTGGGGGGACCAGAGTGTACCAGGCACTGGAATTCCTGGTTGGTGGCAGCGCTACAAGTACTAAGCTGGTAATTGAGCTTAGAGGAATTCATGCTGGTACCCCATCTTTTGGACGCTAAGGTTCAGAGTGGGGAATTATATCATGACAGGCACCTTAAAGACTAACAGATTTATCTGGGCATAAGCTTTCATGGGTAAAACACCCCACTTCTTCAGATGCATGGAGTGAAAATTGCAGATACAGGCATAAATATACTGGCACATGAAGAGATGGGAGTTACCTTACAGGCAGAGAAACAGTGTTGACAGGGCCAGTTCAATCAGGGTGGATGTGGTCCACTCTCAATAACTGATGAGGAGGTGTCAATACCAAGAGAGGGAAAATTGGTTTTATGGTGAGCCAGCCACTCCCAGTCCCTATCCAAGCCCAAATTAATAGTGTTAAATCTGCAAATGAATTGTAGCTCTGCAGTTTCTTTTTGAAATCTGTTTTTGAAGGTTTTTTGTTGAAGCATGGCTACTTTTAAATTTGTTATAGAATGTCCAGGGAGATTGAAGTATTCTCCTTCTGGCTTTTCTATGTTACCATTCCTGATGTCTGATTTGTGTCCCTTTATTCTTTTACATAGAGACTGTCTGGTATGACCAATGTACATGACAGAGGGGTATTGCTGGCACATGATGGCATATATCACATTAGTAGATGTGCAGGTGAATGAGCCCCTGATGGAGTGCCTCATGCGGTTGGCTCCTCTGATGGCGTTGCTAGAATAGATATGGGGACAGAGTAGGCAACGGGTTTGTTACAAGGATTGGTTCCTGGGTTAGTGTTTCTGTGGTGTGGTGTGTAGTTGCTGATGAGTATTTGCTTCAGGTTGGGGAGCTCTCTGTAAGCGAGGACTGGCCTGCCTCTAAAGGTCTGTGAGAGTGAGGGATCGTTTTTCAGGATAAGTTGTAGACCGTTGATGATGTGTTGGAGAGGTTTTAACTGGGGGCTGTATGTGATGGCCGGTGGTGTTCTGTTATTTTCCTTGTTGGGCCTGTCCTGTAATAGGTGACTTCTGAGTACCCATCTTGCTCTGTCAATCTGTTTCCTCACTTCCCCAGGTGGGTATTGTAGTTTTAAGAATGCTTGATAAAGTAGGTGTTTATCTCTGTCTGAGGGATTGGAGCAAGTTGGTTGTATCTAAGGGCTTGGCTGCAGACAATGGATCATGTGGTGTCCTGGATGGAAGCTGGAGGCATGCAGATAAGTATAGTGATCAGTAGGTTTCCGGTATAGGGTGGTGTTTATGTGCACTGTAGTGTCCACAAAGTGGATCTCCACTTATAAGGTAACTTCCTTCTCTTCATGTGTCAGTATATTTATGCCTGCATCTGTAATTTTCATTCCATGCACCTGAAGAAGTCGGGGTTTTACCCACGAAAGCTTATGCCCAAATAAATGTTAGTCTTTAAAGTGTGACATGACTCCTTGTTGTTTTTGTGGATACAGACTAACACAGATACTCCTCTGCAAAATGGGTGTAGAGAGGCATTTACATCAGCAGAAGCCAAATTTAAGTGAAGAACATTTCCACAGCTAGTTTGATGCAAGGCAGCTTGTCATCCTAACCTTGTAGTGTAAACCAGGCCTAACGCACTTAAAAGTGGTTTAACCCCCAGGGTGGATCCAGCTATGCCAGCATAAGGCACCTCTATACTGGCATAGTTGTAGCCACACTAGGGTAGCAGTATAAATATTCTGGTTAAAAATTCCACCCCAACTGAAACAGTTGTTTTGGTACAAACACTGCGTGCAGACCAGGCCTAAAGGAAAACCAGGCAGAATCATCCACCTTTTTTCTTTGCTTTTAATTGAAGCCGGTGTCAAGTATTCTGCTAGTCTGCAAGGTGCTGCCTTTGTCTGACCCAGGGCCTGACCTTTGCTTACGTGACAAATCCTTCCTTGAGCAGAGCCCTGGGCATGGGGGGAGAGCTGCTGGGGGGAGGAAGCCTCAGGCAGGAGCTGACCCCCCAGTGAAGGCTGCTTGAGAGCTGAGTCTGCCTCTTCCTCTCTGGGCCCAACCCCCTTGGGAGCTCCACTGCAGGCCAGCGCTCCCCTTGCACGGCAGGAGGCTGGGATGTGGCCCCATGTGTGCCCAGCAAGCAGCACCCCCTGCACTGGAGAGAAAGTGGCCCTGGCTCGCTCCAGGCCCGGCTGGGGGGGGTGCACCCTTGGGGACTGGGGGAGGGGCAATGCCACCAGCCTGCCCCGCTGTCACCCAGTGCGGGATGAACAGAGGCGCTGGCTGCCCCCGAGCGCCCTGCGGGGCCCCCAGCCGGTGCCTCAGCCGGGGGGCACCCGCGGCTCTAGGAGGCGGTAGTGGGAGCCAGCCCCTGCGCGTGAAGGGACTGCACTGGGGACGGGGGGGGGGCACAAAATGGCGCCGCCCCTGCGTTCCCCTCCCCCTGCCATAACCAGACCCCGAGCCACCCCCCTCCCTCCCCCCGGGCCGGCAGAAGAGGGGGTGGTGCAGAATCACCCCCCCGTCTTCTTCCTTCACGACCATGAGGCTGAAACCGCTCTCCCGCTCCCCAGCTCCTCCCAGCTCCCTTGGGGCCCGCTGCCGCCGCCGCCGCCTCGGCGTGGCGTGGGGCTGCGGGCCGGCCTCGGGGTGGCGGCCTGCGGGCCAGGCTCCCTCAGCCACCACGGGGCGCGCTGTGGTGCGCGCAGGCTTCCCCCAGCAGGTGGCAGCGGGGTCCCGGGCGCCGCTGTGGTAGCTACACACGCCAGCCGCGGAGCGCTTCCCTCGGCGGCTCCCCGGTGGCGGCCCGGCCGGCTCCACAGCCAGGGCTTCCCCGGCGCCGGGCGAGCAGCCCCCCGCAAAGTTTGGGGTTGGATCCGAGGGGGAGCCCGGAGCCAACTTGTCCCAGATCGCCGCCGATCCGCAGTTGGAAGTGAAATCTCCCAGCCCCGGTTTATTTTTGCTGATTAAAGGGAGGGACCTTGGTCCTGCGGCTGGGTGGCTGTTCAGCCTCCAACTCGCTCTGTGCCATCCCCTTTCTCCTTCCTTTCTTCCTCCCCCTGCCCACACCATGGAGTTTACTGAGAGGAAGAGGAGCAGGAAATCCCAAAGCTTTAAACTGATCAACCAAGGTAAAGTGGGGCGGGCGGGGGGTGGCTTGGTGTGTGACTTTTTGCTTATTTGTCTCTCGAAAGGACTTTAGGCTCAAGGTGTATCAAAGGAGAAGAGCAGGATGTTATGAAATGTGTGCTTCTCCCTTCCCTCTGCCTCCTTCAGTGTCTTCCTGCCTTCTCTTGTTTATTATTGAACTCCTTGGATTTGTTTTGAAAAACCTCTTCCCCAGCGAGGGCATGGTTTTCAAGGCAGATGTTATCCACAATAAAGTTGGATCGCAATTTCCTTGTAAACTCAGTCAACCAAAAAAAGCGAGTCAGGAAATTATCAAAATAATGGTACTTGGGGAACAGAGAACCCTTTCGGTATTCAACTCCTGTGTGCTTTTTTTCCACCCTGTTGATTGCGTACATACACGTATTTCAAAGAAAAAACCGAAAAGAGGTTGCTTTAAAAAAAAATCAACGCAGCTAATTAATTGTACATGGGTAAGGAAGAATTCCTGGCATGTAACTTGTTCGCTCGGTGTGTTTGCTTTGCGAAAAGAAGAGGGTGTTTTAAAAGGAACGGTTAAGAAAATACTTGGATTTATGTCGGGGGAAAAAACCAGACCTCTCTATTTCGACCTCTGAAAAAATAAGATACAGTCGCTGGTGGTCATTTTCATAGGTGGACTTTACAGCCTTAGCGTTTTAGTTTGGTGGGGGTAGGTACTGCTACTCCAGTTGATTAGATCTTTTACTCTCATTGATTTGACTTCCGTGTTTTAAAGTATTGAACTGAAATATCTCCATGGAATGCTGTGTGTGTCCTGCATGCTAAGTTCAAGGCAAGTGACTTCTTTGGTGTAATGTCACACTTTTTTTTGTAATGTGACGGGTTTGCACTTAGTATATTTAGGCATCCCTCTTCAGTCAACGTTAGAGTAAAATAAAAGGGGAAGCAAAGGAATTTAAGAACGAAAATAACCTCACTATGAGGAAATATTGAACAATTAAATATTTTCATTTTAATGTTACAGTAGAATCTTGAGCATTGCTCATAACATACTTTTTTAATCTAAAAGAATACTGTCAGGTCAAAATTGTCCAGAAACCTACTATAGGTTTTGTAAAAACAAGCATTTGCAAACACATTTCTGCTGGCCAAATATCTGGGGTTTAACGATCCAAAGGAAACAGGTTTTATTAACAATTATATATTCTCTTGCATTGCTTATAATATAAGCATTGCTGAATTGTGCCAGATTATGAGGATCTGAAAGTGAAACTGATTAGTTGTTTGTATTTGCAAGTTGAGAAAACTAAGAAGTGACGAATAACACAGTCAAAAGTAAATTAATATTTTACAAACATTCAGTCTTAAGGTGTCATTTGTAATGTAGATAATTTTTTGAATAATACTTTTAACTTTAAATCATAGATTAGCTAAGAATTCACTAGTGAAAATTTAGGATTTTTTTGGGTTTGTCTGAGAACCCCTCTGGTTACAGAAATTTAAAGAGACCAACCACACTAAACACAATTTCTGAAAAAGTTATATTTTGATTCTGGGAGAATGGAGAAGATGAAGATTGTATTTTAACCAAGTGAGATTCAGCTTTAATGTACACCCCCGCGATTTCCTATGCAAGTTGATTACCAAGATAATGATGTATAAATAGGTGTCTCCCTGCTACTCAGCCAGTGTTTCCTGCTTGAGTCATTCAGTAATTTCATAGTTTAGTGTTTACTGTGAGGAAATTGATAGGGATTTCATAGGCCCTGGACTACAACATCGCAGGCAGAAGAAAGGACTAAGGGAGACACCCACTGTTATATTGACTTATATTATGTAAACTATTGTTATGTTTACTGTAGCCTGTCCCATCCCACAAAATCTCAAAGCACTTTATCATCATAATGAACTAATTCAGACTACTGTATACATAAAATTGTGTATACCTCGAATGCAACCATCTCTGGGTGAAATGCAGTAACTTTCATACAACAGTTAAGAAACAGTGAAGAGTACCATATCTAACTGGAGATGAGATAGAATGCAATCTGTTTCTCTAAACATTGTGAATCTGCCCCTTACTATAGTTCTTAAACATTATTACACACTTTTGCCCAGATTTTGACAATCTTCACCATGAGATATCAAAATATAGGAAAAAGTGAATAATGTATCAGATTCTGGTAAATCCTCTTTTTATATTTATCACAAAAGAGACTTAACTTTTCCCACCTCTGTGCCTGGAACTTTATCTTTGGTCCCATGTGCTGTGCAACTTAATTCTCCTTCATCCATCTATCTGCCCCTGTCCAAAAAAACCAAAACCAAACCTCATTTCTTCTGACTTACCTATCATCACTCACTTCTTCACCTTTCCTTCCTTATGTTCACAATCCTCATCCTTCCCTTCTGTCTGTCTGTCAGGTTGCTGTATTATGTGTGGTTTTGATTTCCTGCTGGAGAGTCGGGTTTTTTTTTGTTTTTTTTTTTGAGGTGGTCACACTAATAGTGCTTTACAAATAATAAGTAACAATAAAGTCCGTATATTAGGGGATCTTTATATTTTGGACCTGATTATTCTGTCAGAGAGGCAGGTGCCTTTCTCATAAAAGGAGTGAACATAATACTCCTTGCTTCTGTTGTGCCATTTTTCTGACTATCTCAAAGCACTTTCCCACCCATTAATTAAGGGAGTCTCACAACACCTTTATGAAGCAAGTGAATGTTATCAAAAACACTTTACAGAGGGAGAAACTGAGACACATGGAATTCAAGAACCCAGTTCTGGTGAGGTGCTGAGCATGCTCAAGTCTTGTTAAAGTCAGCAGGAATTGAGAGTGTGCAATATCTCACAAGAATTGCTTAGTACCTTATTATTCAGTCCAAAGTGATTTTCCCAAGGTCATGGTCACTATCAGGTTTGTCAGTAGCAGAGTCAGAAATAGAATCCTGGTGTGCTGTCTCCTAGTATTCCCAGTTGTAAATGCTACTCTCTTCTGATTTGCATGTAGAGAATGTAGTTGTTCTTACTAAATGCACACCCGTGGTCAGAGCTCAGACTGTTTATCCAAGTAGCATTTAATTTGAAATAGAAAATCCAGTGTTTTTATGATGGCTGTGGAAATCAATTGCCATGAGTCAGTATCCATATATAGCGCCCAAATCTGGTCCCACAGGAATTCAATGACCAAATGACATCAGTGGCACAGGATCAGGTCCCAGAGCTAAAAATTTATCCCGTAATGTATATCACTAATTAATTTTGTTTTGAGATAAAGTGTGAAAGTTACCCTTGGCCTATAAGAGGGTAAAGTTTTCATTTACATTATATATTTGCATTCCATCTGTAAGGCAAAATTTCAGGTAATAGGCATCTGGTGAAATAATTTACTGTGAAAAGGCACATAGTAATTTATGCCAGGCGTAGCTTGTCCCTAAAATCAGTGCAATATTTCAGTTCTCTTCAGTGTGAGCAAAGTTTTTTTTAGGAAGTGCTGATACAGAGCACATTTTTTGTGGTTAATTTGATGTACATGGAATAAATTGCAGATATATTGATAAATGATGTAGTAAAGCCATAGCAATGTCTTCAGCGTTCATTTTTTCCAGATCGCTTGAGCTCTCTCTTTTTTTTTATCCTTTTTCATTCCAGATTATCATCACGAGGTATATAAGATCTCTGACTACAGCAATGATGTTAATGGGGAGACCAAAGAAACACAATCGGTTTTTTTAGGTATGTTCTTTTGTCAATTAATTTACGAGCAACACAGTGTAGCCATTTGCAATTAGGGGGTAGTGCAAAGAGCTGTATGCCATTGTTTAATATGACATTCTCTTCAAGACCTTTTTATTTTACAGATTGCTAATGTATCCTTTTATTAACATTGCTAAAAGTTGTAGTTTCAGACATACATGTTTATTAGAATCTACACAGAGTGCTAATTATCACTCACTCTCAGAGCCAGATGCTGACTGGGCATTTTTGCAGCTCTCTGTTCACCCCATTTACATTGCATATTCACTAGCATGCTTCACTGGCAATAGTTTGTGTAATTGGGGTATTACATCTTTGACATCTGGATAACAGAAATTCAATTTCCAGGAAGCTGCTATTTGTTTGGTGTTGCTTCTGCCCTGGGTGGGACAGAGGATTAATGTAATGTCTTAATGTAATGTCCTTTCACCTCTGTAGCCTGGCTGCTAATACTGCCATCGCAAAATTGAATTAAATCAACAGTCAACAATGTGTAAAGAAAACAGAGATGTAATATATAGTCGGCTTTAACTACAACTTGATAGAACTGGTTATCACCGAGCCGCTCGTCATTTTTGTGGCTGTGTAGTCTTCCTTTTACATTTTCACTCCTGTCTTATCTAAAGTCTGATCTTGAGAGGCTCTGAGCCTCTGCAGAAAAGAGCTAAGTGTCTTAACCCATGGACTCGAAGATACTCAAGACATCACCTCATTAAAGGCCTGCTCCACCTCCCAGAGAAGTCAATATGAGTCTTTCAGTTGACATCAATGCAAGTTGGATTTGAAAACAAATCCAGTATCTCTGATCCTGAATAGTCCCATTAAATTCACATGAGTAAAGGTTGTCAGGCTCAGGCTCTGGGTCTGATGTTTGATTCAGTGAAGCCCCATAATTGTCTGGCAGCATGTCTGTTTTAGCACAAAAATGTTAGCTCAGAGATGAGCATGCAAGTCCATGAGAGGATTGTACCACTGTATCATGCAGACAATACTATTACATATAGACACAATGTCTTTTAAAAAGTTGATTGCATACACAATTTGTTTTCTTCAGTCTTTGTATTTTATTATCTTCACAGAAATGTTAATAATGTAAGATACCTCCTATCTAAGTCTTTTTACAGTGCTTTTGACTTAAAATTCATGCTTTGTCTTTGAAAGGTTAATGTGGAAATCTAATTATTATCCTGGTAGCCAAATGTGTGATGAGATATTTGTCTCTGTAATTAACAGTGAAGAACTTTTATAGTTTCATAAAATCGAATGCCACATACAGTATGCTGTGTGCATTTGTTTTGAAGAGGTGTCCAAAACAGAGATGTTTATGGCTGATATAAAGTGGAACTGAAATGTACTGTAATGCAAGTGTCTGTGCATTTTACAGCATTTCACGTTGTTAAAATGGAAGTCAGCAGATTAATAACTTTATTTTGTCATGATAAAATAAATAACATGTACTTGGAACGGTGGAACAGTGCATAAATTACTCAGTAATTCCAAGAATATATTCTGTTCCAGGAATAATATCCTCCGCAATTTATTCATACAGAAAAAGTTGACTTTACATAAGTCTGTGAAATTACTTGTTAGTTTTAATAGAATTATATCCAGGTATGATTTTTTTGTCAGCAGCTACTATAGTTAAACTTGCAAAAGGGTTTCTTATATATAGCTGTGTTTTCAAATAAGAACGACCGTACTGGGTCAGACCAAAGGTCCATCTAGCCCAGTATCCTGCCTTCCAACAGTGGCCAATGCCAGGTGCCCCAGGGGGAATGAACAGAACAGGTAATCATCAAGTGATCCATCCCCTCGCCCATTCCCAGCTTTTGGCAAACAAAGGCTAGGGGCACCATCTTTGCGCATCCTGGCTAATAGCCATTGGTGAACCTATCCTACATAAACTTACCTAGTTCTTTTTTGAACTCTGTTATGGTCTTAGCCTTCACAACATCCTCTGGCAAAGGGTTCCACAGACTGTGCGTTGTATGAAGAAATACTTCCTTTTGTTTGTTTTAAACCTGCTACCTCTTAATTTCATTTGGTAACCCCTAGTTCTTGTGTTATGAGAAGGAGTAAATAACACTTCCTTATTTACTTTCTCCACACTACTCAAGATTTTATAGACCTCAATCGTATGACTCCTTAATCATCTCTTTTCCAAGCTGAAAGTCCCAGTCTTATTAATCTCTCCTCATATGGAATCTGTTCCATACCTCTAATCATTTTTGTTGCTCTTTTCTGAACCTTTTCCAATTCAAATAAATCTTTTTTGAGATGGGGCGACCACATCTTCACACAGTATTCAAGATGTGGGCGTACCATGGATTTATATAGAGGCAATATGGTATTATCTGCCTTATTATCTATCCTTTTCTTAATGGTTCCTAGAATTCCTAGTGGGGGCTGGATTTGAAGTACACTCTTCATTTAAAAAAATGCATGCAACCCTGTTAATTTAGCTATATATTGAACAACCCTCCAGCTGAAACATCTAGCTGTAGTTTAATAGTTGTAAGCATGAAAGTACAGCAGCCCTGCTCCAGGGGAAAATGTTTTTGATCTAACTGATTATAAGCTTTTGAAAATCTTATACCAAGCACACACAGTAAAGGATGCTTCCCCCCACCCCCCGCCCACCCTTTGCTAAGCTCATCCAGGGCTAACTCCTCCTCCAATTTAAGTCAATAGCAAAACCCCACGGATGGAGAATCTGACCCTAAGAACCTGATCCTGTAAATTGCGCTGCTGAGATGGATGTCTGCACCCATGTGGACCTTTGTTAACTTCACTGGGGTTCCACATGGGCTCAGGGGTTGTCCCATGTCCTTGCAGGACTGGGGCCAAAGTGTACAATGAGGGAATGTTGCTATACCAGATGTGCATAATTTAGATATAAAGCAAAATGGCTAATAGCAGATAACTACAAAGTAGCTAGGACAACTTTTCCGTTGTTTTAGAAAACCTGATCTGATAAAAAGGATCTCCCTCCTGCCTCTATTTTCTCAGCCAAAATACTTCCTGAATCTAGGGAAATGTGCATAGAGCAGGGAGGGATGAGGCTGGCAGTCCTAGTCCCACCTTTTCTACTGACTGGCCTTCATAATTGTCTCTATTTCAAAACCATAATTTGGTGACGTCTGAAGAGGATTACAGCAGAAACTGCTGAAGTTTGAAAGTTGTGTTTTGGTATGGAAATAGTCCTTGCAGAGAAGGGTTGCATGTTTTTGTGCCAGGAGAAATTCACTTTCTTTTGACCAAGTGTTTGTAAATCATATAGCCTGCGTATGAGAGTTTTGGCTGGCTTATTAGCAATGCACATAAGAAAGGATGCACTGGGCATGCACATGTGTGTAGTTGTGTGCTTTAAATTCCCTGGTCCCTTGAAGTGCTTTGAATTGGTCTGTGTAAATTCTTCAAATACAGCAGCTGGGTTTTGCTGGCCTTTGTCCAGGAAGGCAACATTCTGGTGATGTTCTGAATGGAAGAACTTGAATGCTCTCTTGCGATTATTTGTAATTGAGCAAAACTTTGAAGCTGTGTAAAGTAAAAGATATAGTCAGTTTTATTTTTTAAATATTTCCTACTTTTTATTTAAAATAAAAAATGAGAAGTTAAATTAAACTGCGCTAAGGGAACATTAAGGTTATTTGTTTAATTTATGCACTTATCAGGAAATGCCAAAGCAAAGGATGAACGTGTAATTTTAACTCTTCCCTCTTGAACCTATGCTTGTATTTCAAGAGAGATTTTCATTTCATGATCACATACCATTTCTTAGCTACTACAGTATAATCATATAATTTTTTTCACAACGTGGGATAGCAAAATTATGTAATTCTATGTACCACTGTGATAAAAACAGGCCGTGAAATTATATGAAAAGTACACAATGACCTGTATTTAGACAACATACTACATACAGGTAAAGTATAACAATAAAGAAAACTAGTGAAAACATACTGGTGAAGTAGGGGTTTAGGCATTACATTACAACTTTACCAGTGGTGTTTCATTAATTCAAGTTGCTATAAATATGCTGTTGTTTTACTTAATACAGTTAAATATTTAGCACCTGGAAGCACACATGCATTTGTCAGTGGGAGAATTCAGTTTGTACTTGTTTTAATTTGAAGTATTTTGATGATTCTCAAAGCAATATATTGTAAATTCTGTACATAAATTCTCACTCATTAAGTAAACAGTTCAACATTATTTTAAAGAGAGCACATCCATTCCTCAGAATAAGTAGTATCTGAGCTTTATTAAGACACCTTGAAGTTAGGCCACTTGAAAATTACAAATTAGTTACGCTTTGGCATAGAAGAGTTATAGTTGAACAAGAAATAATAAGTATGTTTTGTCATACACCTTGGTTATGAACATTTCTCTTGAAAAATGCTTGTGATATATTAAAATAGGGCTAGATTTTGCCACTTCTACGCACAGCTCTGTGGTGGAGCAGAGCCAGACATGGCAATGTTGAAGCTAAGTTAGATGGGAGATGCAGTGATTCTCTGGAGATAGATTTTGCAGCTGTCCTCCCATGTTTATTCTCCACTCATGACCAAAGCTCTGCTTCAACATAGCTGGTCTATTGGCACACTGGGTTGCAGGATGCACAGTTACAGACTATATTGTATATTAGTTTAAAAAAAAATAGGATCCAGTTCAGCAAGGTATCAAAGCACATAGCTATTATTATTTGTATTATTGGCTCACCTAGGATCCCCAGTCATGGACCAGGACCCCATTGCGCTAAGTGTTGTTACTCCTGGAGGCAATCTTCTCCAAAAAAATAAAATTTCTGTGCCAAAAAATTAAATTCTGTACAGAATATTTTAAAATTCTGCAAATTTTGTTTGTCAAAATAACACTACATAATCATGCCAGTGTCAATTATTTTGGTAATTTATTTCAAAATACCTATCAGCAAATATGTCTGTAACAATACAGACACGCACAAAAATTCCCCCAGGAGTGGAGAGTTAAAGAAACCCCTATGACAACCCAGTTCCTGTTTCTCTGTCACATTCCTCCCAGCCAGGGGACCAGACACCCACAACCCCTTCTTCTCAGAGCCCACCTGTTGCCAATACACCCGAACCTCCTCCTCCCCAGAGCCCAGCTGCGGGCCCCCCCTTGCCCAGACACCTGTCCCCCTCCTCTCTCCAGAGCCCTGGGATCCAAGAGGGAGAAACTGCCTGATGCTCAGTCTCAGGCTTGCACAGAGTTTCCTGCATGCCGTCCTCTCCTTTCCCTCAGGGCCAGGAGCGCTGGCAGCCTTTGTGGCGTCCTAGGCGGCAGAAGGTCCAGCCCCCGACAGAGGCGGCGGAAAGTCCTGCCCCCGAAATAATGACAACTGCCGCGGCGGCCGAACATCCAGCTGCCATGGTGACATCCCCCCCGCGCCCCAAAATGTTAGTGCACTAGGCGACCGCCTAGGTCGCCTAATGGGTTGTGCTGACCCTGCTCAGGGCATGCTGGGAACTGCAGCTAGCTCTAGCTCCATCTCCTCCCCCCGCAGTGTCTTCGATGTGCAAGCTGGGCTCTTCCAAGTCCAGCAGCCTCTAGTGGCCATTAGCAGCACTGCAACCCCTTTCTGTGGGGAAAAGTAAATTCTGCATGCGCAATGTTAATTTCTGCAAAATTCTGCATTGTGCAGTGGTGCAGAATTCCCCCCAGAATATGTTCTACAGCCACAACAAAAAGACAGTCCCTACCCCAAAGATTTTACAATCTGTAAGACAAGAGACAGCAAATGGGTACAGACGGAGGAATACAAGGAAACAATGAGACCATGCTGGTCAATTAGATGTGCTGTGTTCTCAACTGCCTAACTGTTATCAAGTATTTTAGGCATCACAACAGTCTAATTTTCATGAATAGTCTCACTGAAGTTGTTGAGACTGGCTGTTCATGTTCCTGAAGTTGTGCATGTGTTTAAGGACCTTGCTGAATTGGATCCATTATACATTTCCCAAAATCTGTTTTGTACAGCTATTTTTCCTTAAAATGCCTTTTTTTGGGGTGGTATGTAAGAATGGAAATTGAAATCTTTTCTGAAGAACAGATGATGCCAAGTAGCACAGTCTTAAATGTATTCTAAGAGGAGGATTGATTTAATCAGTTTCTTGATCTTCATTATTCCTCTTGCTTGTGATATTTGATTTTTTTTCTATTACCAGTAAAAAATAGAAGCTTCTTATTTCAGAAGTAGTTATGAATATTTCCTTATTACTAATGAAATGTAGTGCCTACTTTAATGAGAAAAATAGCTACCGTCTGCCCAAAACATATATATTCATTGTGCAATCAGTAGTTTCATACATAAAATTAATTCTTAAATGGTGCTGAGAGCATTAAGTATGTAATTGTTATTATTTAAATGTGCTGCATTTATTTGAAACACTTACATTTTTCTTTTACATATTTTCTTTTTTCTCATATAATCTGCATTTTAAGGCATCCAGAAGTTTGGCTATATAAGGCTGTACATATATTAGCTGTTTTTAAATTTATTTCTATGTATCCCATTATGATGAAATTCCGACGACCAAGGGACTGATCCTTTTCCAATTAAAATCAATGGGAGCTATGTTGTTGATTTCAACGGGAGTTGGGTCTGTCCCTTAATAGGTATCTGGCTCCTCTTTTTACAGTCTGATCCTGCACTCTTTAACTCAGGTGAAACTCCCATTGATGTCAATGTCTGAATAGGATTAGGCTCATAAAATAATAGTGTATTTGAAACAGCTGTACCCATTGTTGTTTCCTTCAACAGAAAAGAGCAAACACCATGGTATGGTATACGTAAGAGCTTTAAAAACCATGGTATGGTCTTTGTAAGAGCTTTAAAAACAGTATTAAGAAAGTCAAGATGAGAGGGTTTTTTAACCATGGATATCCCAACTACTGCCATATTAAAGCATGGCAGAATACATAACTACCACTCGAGTATGTCTTTTATTTTTATTTATTTGTTGTTTGTAGTCCAGCAACTAGAAACTCTTATTGGCATCTAAAATCACTAATCTCTACCCATTACCATTTTTGCTGATTTACAGTGATAACTGTGGCTCTGTTTTCATTAGGAGATGAAAGCCGGGAAATTAAAAAACAAATTACAGGGATGAGAAGATTGCTGAATGACAGCACTGGAAGAATCTATCAGCGAGTTGGCAAAGAAGGAGAAAAACTGAAGGAAGAACCCCAGGATTTAGATCTAGCATGGGCCCAGCGCCTGACTGCCCTGGCGGACTCCCAGGCGAGCCTCCTTCCTTCTCAGAATGGTGCATGGAATGAAGTATCATCTCAAGCTAGCCATTTTTCAGGGCAATATGGGACTCGGTCTAAAAGCTTCCAAAATGAAACAAGAACTGTAGGATCCAATGGTATGATCTAAATTAGCTATTCCAAATACTGTTTTTTACTATACTATATATCTACCTGTGTTCAGATAATTTTATTAGCTATAAATACGTTATTATAGTTATCACCTTGAAAGACTGTGGGTGTGGGCCTGGTGCATGCTGCTCCCATAGGCCTTAAGTTTTAAAGTGGATTCCTAGTGGTGGTGCATAATATTAATATTTTATTCTGTAGACTTTATTTCTGTACTTATTAAAACCATTGTTACTGAATTCATAGCGCCTTAAGGGCCAGATTTTGTCGCTCATACTCACAATGAGTAGCACAATGAAATCAGTAGCACAATGAGGTCAGAGGACTGCTTGTGAGTAAAATCCAAGTCTGCGTGAGTACAGGTGGCAGAATTGGACTTAAATTACTTTGTACATCCAGATATGAAATACCATTTTAGCTGTCATCTAAAATGCCAGTTTTTTCAACATAGGGCACACGTAGGCTTTTGTTCTTATAGGACCGTTAGGGATAAATTGTGATGGAATCTGGAGCATGTTGTCCATCCCGCTTCCAATGTAGGCTTGTTCCCTGAGGTGGATGTTCCAGTGCTTTTAAATATCACAAATAGCTTTCTCTACTCCTTTGGGAAGATTCTTCCGTAATCTGCAAGATCTCTCTGTCTGAGAAATTTCCCTGACATTGAACCTAAATTCCAAATTTCTAATATAAAACCTGCCTCAATTCCGAAATCTTGTTTATCAAAATTTTAAATGGCAGTTGTGAGCTTCTATCCAAAAACATTGTCAACTAAATTACAGTTGTCCCCAGAGATATTAATAATTGCCATAGAACGATATCTGCTGTGTGTCTTATAAGGACACACGTGTATTCATCATTTGTAGCAGATGCAGAAATGATTACTGTTGTTGTTCCCTATGCTGTACAAGAGAAAGTACTATCCCTGCACTCAGAAGCTTAGGTTTCAGTCCTCCTGGATTGGCTATGTCCCTGTATAGACAATGATTGGACTCACATGTATTGGGAGATTTAGAGGATGGTGTTACAGTAACTCAGGTTTTGTGGATTTGTTTGTTTCAGTGTGACAGTATATTTCAGAGATAGAGTAATTTAGGGTTTATGGGCCTCACAGGGTTTTGTTTTTTAAGGAGAGATTTGAATGAATGGAGGATGCGTGCAAGGGGATAGGGTGGGAGTTCCAAGTGTA
Organism: Gopherus evgoodei; assembly: GCF_007399415.2. Lineage (NCBI taxonomy): Eukaryota > Metazoa > Chordata > Testudines > Testudinidae > Gopherus > Gopherus evgoodei. The sequence goes on from NC_044322.1 coordinate 352,503,607, forward strand.
GAAGACAGCACAGACACGTGTGGAAGAAAAAGGTGAAGTGGGTGCAGGAATTATTGTAACCAAAGGAAAGAAATAATGACAATTGTAAAGCAAGGGGCTGATTCTGCACCACTGAAGCCAGTGGGAGCTTTGCTTAGGTAAAGCCTTAAGGCACTAATCCTACAAGCGGACCAGGATGGACATATTCCTATGTTCAGTTAGTGCCCCACTGATTTTAGTGGAGGTCTGTCTGGCACAGGGATCTGGCTTAACATTCCAATCCTGCAAACACTTATGCATGTAAATGAAATGTTTACAGAATCTGGGCCAAAATTATTTTTTTGAGATTTTTCTTTTTTTTTTTTTTTTTTTAATTTCTCTGATTCTTTAGAGGATCTGGCAGCAATGTGCCATCTTAATTGCTTTTTGGTTACGCTCAAATTGTTTTTGATGAATTGTACTAAGTGCTTTTCAAGAATAAATTTGTTAGTGTAGTAATGTTGTTACACCAACATGATTTACTATCCGCGGATCCATTTATAGAGAACCATCCTGGGGTACTTGCTGATTATGCAGAGAGAATCACCAAGCAATGTATCTGTGTCTCTTCCGTCATACAAGCCAGTGTCAAATTCACATGCTGGCTTGCCTCCAGAATGGAGGGAGATGGGTCTTTAAAGACTACTCCATAAAAATAAAAAGTCTGCTCTCTTTTTAAAATTAAAAATTGATTTATAACAAGTAGAAAAGAGTTGCATTTGTCCTCTAAAAATGATAAAGGTAGTGCTTGGAACAATGATTGAGACCATTCTACAAGATGTTTCTTACTCCACTGTTGTAACTGATTGGAAGAGAGATGATGGAAGAAAAATAAAAACACCTTATGAATATGTATGAAGTTGGCAGAAATCTGCTTTGATTTGAAATACTGGTGGTGTCTTTTCCCATTTACAATACATATGGTAGATTTACATGGGTAATTTCTATCAATGCTAATGGGAATTATAATGTAAATCCCACATACCTCAATGGGAAAACAGACCCTTTGGTTTTCAGTTAGGGCCTCTGTGCCTTCATTAAGAATGTATTATATCTGTAACAGGAAAGATTAACAGGTATTTACTGGCAGTGTTTGCTTAGTCAAAGTTTCTATGTTCTAGAGACAAATATGCAAAATCTGAAAATATCTGCTCTTTGAAATATTATTTGCTAAGCTCCTGCAATTTGCTGGGTGCCCAAACAAGTGAGAAAGTAAGACTGAGCCTGTCCCAAGGAGCTTATTGTTCAAAGATAGAGCAGATAGGATGACCTCGAAAAGCCCAGAGGGAGGGGTGACTGGGATTTTTTCGTTATTGTTGATAATATAACTGACTTACTTTTTGTCAGACACTCAGGGTACATCTACACTATAGGATAATTCCGATTTTACATAAACCGGTTTTATAAAACAGGTTGTGTAAAGTCGAGTGCACGCGGCCACACTAAGCACATTAATTCGGCAGTGTGCGTCCATGGTCCGAGGCTAGCGTCAATTTCCGGAGCGTTGCACTGTGGGTAGCTATTCCATAGCTATCCCATAGTTCCCGCAGTCTCCCCCGTCCCTTAAAATTCTGGGTTGAAAGCCCAGTGGCTGATGGGGCAAAAATCATTGTCGCGGGTGGTTCTGGGTAAATGTCGTCAGTCATTCCTTCCTCCGGGAAAGCAACGGCAGACAATCATTTCGCGCCCTTTTTCCCTCTTTTTCCCTGGATTGCCCTGGCAGACGCCATAGCACTGCAACCATGGAGCCCATTCAGCTTTTTTTTTTTTCTTTTCTTTTTTTTTTACATCACCGTATGTGTACTGGTTGCCGCGGACAGAGGCAATACTCCAGCGCTACACAGCAGCATTCATTTGCTTTTGCATGATAGCAGAGATGGTTACCAGTCAGTCTGTACCGTCTGCTGCCGGTGTAATTTGGCAATGAGATGACGGTTTTCTGTCCTTCTGTACTGTCTGCTGCTATCATGGGTGCCCCTGGCTGAGATCGGCCGGGGGTGCAAAAGCAAAACTGGGAATGACTCCCCGAGTCAATCCCTCTTCTGTGGTTTCTAAAAATAGAGTCAGTCCTGCCTAGAATATGGGGCTAGTGTACTAGAGAACCAGTGTATCAGAGAGCACAGCTGCTCTGTGTCAGATCCTGCAGAAATGATGAGCTACATGCCATTCACGGGGGGTGCCCCTGCAACAACCCCACCCGTTGCTTCCCTCCTCCCCTAACCTTCCTGGGCTACCGTGGCAGTGTCCCCCCCCATTTGTGTCATGAAGTTATAAAGAATGCAGGAATAAGAAACAGTGACTTGTCAGTGAGATAAAATGAGAGGGAGGCAGCCTCCCGGTGCTATGACAGTCCAGGCAGGACATTAAGCGGTGCGGGGGAGAGGAGCCCAGCATGCCGCTGCTGTGATAGTCCAGGCAATACAGAATCTTTTCTTTACACAGGAAAGGGAGGGGGCTGATGGAGCTCAGCACCCAGTTGCTATGATGAGGATGGTTACCAGCCGTTCTGTCCCATCTACTGGGAATGACCAGGAATCATTCCTATTTTTACCCAGGCACCGCTGAGGCCAGCCAAGGGTATTCAGCAGTTATCAAGCACGGGCTGATGGTGACGACGGCTAGCAGTCATATTGTACCGTCTGCCACGGGGGAGGGGAGAGGAGCGGATACTGCTCTTCACTACTGCAGCATCGCGTCTACCACCAGAATTCAGTAGACGTAGGGTGACATTGAAAAAAGTCAAGAAACGATTTATTTCCCTTTTCTTTCACGTGGTGTGGGGAGGGAGTAAATTGACAAGCTATACCCTGAACCACACTGGACAATGTGTTTGAACCTACAGGCATTGGGAGCTCAGCCAAGAATGCAAATACTTTTTGGAGACTGCTGGGAACTGTGGGATAGCTGGAGTCCTCAGTACCCCCTCCCTCCCTTCATGAGAGTCCATTTGAGTCTCTGGCTTCCCGTTACGCTTGTCACGCAGACAGCACTGTGTAGCCTGTAGATTTTTTTTTCAAACGCTTTGGCATTTCGTCTTCTGTAACGGAGCTCTGATAGAACAGATTTGTTTCCCCATACAGTGATCAGATCCAGTATCTCCCGTACGGTCCATGCTGGAGCTCTTTTTGGATTTGGGACTGCATTGCCACCCATGCTGATCAGAGCTCCTTGCTGAGCAAACAGGAAATGAAAATGAAAATTTCGTGGGGCTTTTCCTGTTTACCTGGCCACTGCATCCGAGTTGAGATTGCTGTCCAGAGCAGTCACAGTGGTGCACTGTGGGATACCGCCCGGAGGCCAATACCGTTGATTTGCGGCCACACTAACCCTAATCCGATATGGTAATACCAATTTTAGCGCTACTCCTCTCGTCGGGGAAGAGTACAGAAACCAATTTAAAGAGCCCTTTATATCGATATAAAGGGCCTCGTAGTGTGGACGGGTACAGCGTTAAATCAGTTTAATGCTGCTAAAATTGGTTTAAACGCGTAGTGTAGACCAGGCCTAAGTATAGCTATTTGCCTTGCTAGAGGCGGCAGGGAGTGGTGGTGTTGCTGCTGAATTTTTATACCAAGCACATACGCATTTGGAAGCTGCCTTGAACCTAATCTTTTACTGACAATAAGGCTTTGTCTACACTGCACAGCTTCTAGTGATACATCCATGTCGCTAAAAGTCGGGCAGTGTAAATGCTGTTTGTCAGCACTTTTGCTGACAAAATAATTCCACTCCCTATGAGCAGGGTTCACATTGTCGTCAGGAGACCGCTCCTGCTGACAATGAGCTGTTTTCACTGCTGCTTGCTGTGGCAGAACTTTTGTCTTCGTCATGGGGGAGGGTTAAGCATCTGTGAATGTCAAAAGTTTTTAGTGGCCCCACTCAGCCCACTGCCGGACTGGATTATGGAACCCAGACCAGTAGCAGGATGAGCTACTCAGCCCGCTTCCAGTCCAGGGTTCCGGCTGCCGGCCCCTTGCCAGCCAGGGTCCCAGCCGCCAGCCCCGCTCAGCCCACTTCTGTCCTGGGGTTCTGTCTGCCACCCGTGCTGCCACTTTGGCACACGAAACCTTACATTAATGAAGACTTGGCACACCACTTTCCAAAGGTTGCCGACCCCTGATGTGCAGAGGCACTTACATTGGAAGGAGCCAGATTTAAGTGAAGACATTTCCACAACTAGATCGATGCAAGGCAGTTTACGTCGACCTAACCAGGTAGTGTAAACCAGTTGTAAGTCTGAATAGGCCATGTACAAAGGAAGGATGAGAGATGGGGTCAAACTTGGGCTTATGCCAGATCAGTAACTCCCTTTTTGTTGTTAGTTTTGTTGTTTTTTAATTGAGACTGCCTTCCTAGTCTTCGGAATCACTTTTTTTATTTGAAAAAAAAGAAAAAGCAAGTTGCTACCTTTTAAGATTGCAAACAAAACCATAAAATATGACTCAAGTGTAACTGGTGCAGTTGTGTTCACTAAATTCACAGAGTGCCTGAAACAGAAGGTCTCAGAAGTGTGAGGTGCCCCATTCATCTCAATGTAGTGTTAACAGTAAATTCCCAGGGAGAGAATTTTAAATGGTAGCATTCTTAATTACTTTGCTGATGGCAATCAAAATATGTAAGAAAGGAGAGGAAGGGTCATATTGTGAAGTTCTGTGCAATATACTGTGAATGACATTTCACTTTGGTACCACAAATGGGGAGGCTCTTGGGAGAATTACCACTACTTATTTTCGCCCCAGTCTGATCTATGGGGATGTCACATAAAGCAGTGTGATTGAAGAATTAAATTTTCCATTAATCTTTGATTCCTAGTCTTTATTTTGATTTTTTTGGTGGGACAGTGGGAGATTCAGTTGTTTAGTTTGCCAATATTTCTCTGTGGGAAGGGCTAGTGCTTACAGGACTTTTGGAAGAAGACGCTCTTAGGAGAGATGTGAAGGAAGAGAGGAGTAAAACATGTTGGGTCACATCAGGCATGGTTTTCCAGGGATTGGGTGAAATGTGGAAGATGCTCATTCATTATAAATTAGCATGACTCCATTGAAACCAGTGGAGCTATGCCAGTTTACACTAGCTGAGGAGCTGATCCAGAAGGTACAAGCTGAAACTAGAAAGTTATTAACAAATAGGAGGGAGTTCTAAGAAGAGCGACAAAAATAATTGAGGCTGGAGGGACTTCTGAGAGAAGATTAAATGAGTTAATTATTTGTCTGTACTTCCACTTGGCAAAACTTGTCGCTCAGGGGTGTGAAAAAAAGACATTCCCCTGAGCAACATAAGTTACACTAACATAAGTGCCAGTGTGGACAGCAGTATGTCGGCAGGGGAGCTTCTTTCACTGACTCAGCTACCGCTGCTCATTGTGGGTGGTATCATTATGTCACCAGGAGTGGTCTTTCCCATTGGCTTAGAGCAGCTACACGAGAGATCTTACAGCGGCACAGCTGCATCAGTGCAGCTGTGCCGCTGTAAGCTCTCTACTGTAGACGTATCCTTAGAGTTTGCTAAGTGATAACTAAAGGGCAAACGATAACTCTACTAGTCAAGTTGGGAAAAAATAAACAATAGTACTCTCCAAAGGTTCGCACACCTGTGATACAAAAATGAAATGACTTGTATTAGGTTGCAAAGAATCCTGTGGCACCTTATAGACTAACAGACGTTTTGGAGCATGAGCTTTCATGGGTGAATACCCAGTTCGTCGGATGCATTCACCCACAAAAGCTCATGCTCCAAAACGTCTGGATTCTTTGCTGCTTTTACAGATCCAGACTAACACGGCTAGACCTCTGATACTTGTATTAGGTTGTTCAGATCTTCATAATAGGATCATCCCTCTTTTGTGCTTTGCAAAACAGTAAAATAGTTACCAATTTAAATAATCGTCATTAGTCTTCAGTATTAATGGTCATTGAAATGAATAGGGGCAGTTCATGTCTGGTTAGAGGTTCAGACAGATACCTTTGCAGCAGTTGATATTCTATTTGTATTTTGAAGGTTTTCTTTGCACCTTTAAAGGCTAGAAACTTAATTCTTTTATAACAAAAACTTTAGATTCTGTAGCACAAGATACAGCTAGCAGAGGAAGGTGCCAGCTCTTTGAGCTTGTGGGAGTCACCCCTTTTCAAGACCTCCAAGTATGTGAAAGACAAGAACAGTCTGGAGACTGAAGCAGAGTTAAGGTTTTTTCAGGGGGGTAGAACTAGAGGTAAAAGAATGAAATTAAGAAAAGGAAAATCAGGCTGAAATATCAGTAGGAAATTCTGGACAAAGGAATCTATTGAATTGTTGAATTGTCTCCCAAGGGGAGTTGTGCGAACATTATCTCCTGGGACACAGCATGAGAAAATGTTCTGTAGGAAACAAACCTCTACTGTCAGAAGGATGGAGCAGATTATGTAGATTTTCTTGCTGATGGTTCTTTCCCATCAGTAATTTCTGTGATTCTGTGACCAGAGGATCTGATTTTTATTCTCAGTTCTTCGTGTTATAAAGCAACATATGTAGGTAACATCCTATTTTAGAATTGGTAGGCCCTTTTTTAATGTATAATATAAACCTTTATTACACAGACGGGCTACCCATTCTTTGTAGGGCTGTTCTAGAGATGGGTTTTTTTGTGCATGATAAAGTGAGTACATCTATAATGAGATTTGGAGCTATTGTTATCTGAGATGAACTAGCCTGACGATAGAGAGCCCTGCTGTGAGAGCGCATTGTGTTCACGCTTTTGTGCAGTCCTCACCAACCCCTATAACACCACGTCGCCCCGAGTATGTAAGCACATATACTGGTAACTGGATAAAACCCAATAGCCCTCTCCTCCCAAAAACAAATGTTTTGGTAATTATTGGCTGTGCTTTCCATGGGTCCAATTTCCCAATAGCGTACATTGCTAGCTTCAAAATCCCATCCAGCTCTTTTGATTGTATCATTATTTTATTTCATTTCTTCTTCAGGAGAACATCCAGGGGTCAGTTCATCAGTTGGACCGAACTGTTGTACTTGTAATTGTCAGTCAACTTTGCAGGCCATTCTCCAAGAGCTGAAGATCATGAGAAAGTTAATGCAGATTCAAGCAGGTACCATGATCTCTCTCTTTCTCACACTCCTTTAATCTGTGTCTGATATCTTTAGTCAGGATATTTCCAGGTGCTTTCACTACAAAGAATGGTCCAGTGGCTTGGGAGACCAGGATTCAAGTCTCTGCTCCTTGGGGTCAATTTTTCAAAAGTGCCGAGGTGCCGTAGGCGCCCATTAAGACCCATAGGCACCTAAGTTTTAGATCCACAAAGGGACTTAGGTGTTGCTATGCTAAGCATTGCAATGCCTAACTTTTAGATGCCTAGAAAATCACTAGAACAACAATGTGATCCACAAAGCCTGAGTTAGGCACTTAGGCTCTCTATACAACAAATGGGAAGAGATAGGCACCTGAGACTGCAGTTCACAAAAGTCCGCATGCCAAGTGGGGAGATGCCAATCATAGGGGTGTGTCCTAAACTCTGCCTCTCTCATGAAGATATGTGCCTAAGTCTGGGCTGCAGAAAGGCCTCTCTCTCTCTGCTTGTGATCCACTAATGGGAACCCCTCTTAGACACCTTGAGTTGTTTCTTATGGGAATAAGTGAGGCAGGCACCTAATGCCATATAACATGGCCCTGGAACAAGGGGAGAAGGAGGAGGAACCGCAGCTCCTTTGTAACTTTTAGCTCAGTAGTTGGGATATTCATCTGGGATGTGGGAGCCCCTGGTTCAGTTCCCCAGTCCGCCTGATGGGGAGAAGGGATTTAAACAGGTTCCCCATCTCTAAGGAGTTAGTTACGCTGTTCATAATCTCTGAGAAGGCGGCAAAGCAGGCCTGTGTAGGCTATCTGTCGTGCTGGAGAATTCACAATGTAATCAGGGAACTGTGCAGCCTAGAAATACCCAGCCAGGAGGAGGAGAAATGTAGGTCTCCGCCCAAGAGAGGTGACAGCTGGGAAACCAGAAGTCTGAAAGTGGGTGCCCTTGGTGAACCATGAGGGGGAAACACAGGAGCAGTCACGTGAACTATGACAGCCCTCAGTTAGAATTGTGGGGAGGCAGGTCTTTTAATTGAAATACAGTGAAAGTTGAAAGGACAAAAGAAGGTGCTTCTGTTCATACAGTATCATACTTGAAATGTTACTATGAGCTAAGGATAGATGAGACAAGTATTGTAATGTGTCAGCTATTGTGAGTAAAGATGTTTAGGTTTCAAAGAAGTGTGAGGGTCCTAGATGCATATGAGAAATCCCCTTTACACAAGTAGTTACATTGATTTCAGGGCGATTATTTGCATCAGTAAGGATGACTTGTGGATACAAAATGCAGGACTAGACCTTCTGCAATAAAAACTGGAATCTAGGATAACAGGAGTGTTTCTCTTTCCATGCTGTGTATCTGTAACGTAAATAAGTTCGTAAATTAATGGACCTCTTGATGAAAGGCTTTGGGTAATAATTTATAGTTTGTGGTATGTAGACACTTGTTTGACACTCTTGTTACTTAAAAGAAAAAAAAATTGCACCTAAAATATAAATATGTACACAAAAGCATAAGGATTTATTCTGATAGTTAAGCACCTTCCTATTTAAATGATAATATACAAATTGCAGCCCTCGTAAACATTGCCAGAAACCTCTCCAAAATCCATTAAGTAAATACCACTGTGAATGTGGTTCCTATTAAGAAACCTTTGTAGAGGATGGCAGTTTGCAGTTCCCTGAAAGCTGTAGCATTTTCAATGGAGCTTTCAATTGCCCATGAAAAAAAATAAGGTTCTACATTAAAAAGTTACATTGACACAACTTCAGTCGCTATGGAGTGAAAAATCCACACCCTTGAGTGATGTAGTTAAACTAATCTAACACCCAGTGTAGACAGTGCTAGATCAATGGAAGAATTCTTCTGTCAACCTAGCTACCACCTCTCAGGGAGGTGGATTACCTACGCTGACAGGAAACATAATTGTTCTCTATAAAGACAGCAGAGGGATAAACACCAGGGAGGGAGAGGAGTTGTTTCCATTAAGGGCCAGTGTTGGCTCAAGAACAAATGGATATAAACTGGTCATCAACAAGTTTAGGGTTGAAATTAGACTACGGTTTCTAACGATCAGAGGAGTGAAGTTCTGGGACAGTCTTCCAAGGGATACAGTGGGGGGGTGGGGGTGGGGGGAAACCAGACTGAACTTTCCAGACTGAGCTTGATAAGTCTATGGAGGGGATGGTGGTATGAGATTGTCTACAATGGCATGTGGCCCATCTGTGGCTGCTAGTAGCAAGTATCTCCAGTGGCTGGAGATGGGACGCTAGATGGGGAGGGCTCTGGGTTACCACAGAGAATTCTTTCCCAGGTGTCTGGTCAGTGAGACCCACCAGCTTGCTCGGGGTCTAAAACTGATCGCTGTATTTCGAGTTGGGAAGGATTTTCCCCCAGGTCAGATTGGCAGAGATGCTGGGGGGCTTTCACCTTCTTTTGCAGCGTGCGGCTGGGGTCACTTGTTGGTTTGAACTAGAGTAAATGGTGGATTCTCTGTAACTTAAAGTCTTTAAATCATGATTTGGAGTCTTCAGAAAGTCAGCCAAGAGGTCTGGGTCTATTATAAGAGAGAGTGTGTGAGGTTCTGTGCCCTGTGATATGCAGGAAGTCAGACTAGATGATCACAATGGTTCCTTCTGGCCTTAAAGTCTATGAGATGGGAGAACCCCTCCCATTGGAGTAGGTAGAGTATACACCGAAGTGCTGCTGCAGCTGTGCTGCTGCAGCGTTTCAAGTGTAGACAAGCCCTTTGCTGCTTGATACTGATTATTTAGCCCTGATTCTGCAATCTGATCCATGTGGCTGGACCTTTACATCTTCATAAAGTCAGTCCAGACAGATCTGATTGCAGGAGTAGGGCCTTAATTTGTAAAGCACTTATGTGTCCTTGAAAGATGCTGTATAAATATAAAACATTAATATCTGTGAGAAATAAGACCCATTAGGCTTCCAAAAAACCCCACAACTGGTATGAAGTCCAGGTAACTTTCCCAGAATGTAGAAATTAAACTGTTAAGTATTTTTTTACTAATTCTTGATAAACTAGTTTTTAAATGTTCTTTTTGAGCCAATTTTCTTTAGAAAAGAGCATGATTGGTAATGCATCTAGAGTTTTCTTATTTATGTCAGTAAAAGATATTGAAAGACCATAAGATCTTTGATAACGTCAGAGGATATACAATTTTACACAGCTGTAATCATTGTTCAAGTCCTTTTTTCAATATTAAGGGTTAATTATGCAAACCTGAGAAAATATGAATGCTTCATATGCACAAACTGTATTGTAAATAGTGCTGCTTAGCGACAGGATGAAAACAGCAAGTTAATAACTACGTTTAACCTGCAGTATATATATGTTCTATAAGTATTTTCACAGCTTTTTTTTCCCCCTTCAGTTGGCACCCAAAACAGACAGCAGCCTCCGATCCCCCTGATCTGTGCACAGAAGTCAACAATATCAAGAAAGAGAAATAAAAAGAAAAAATTGCCCCAAAAGACTCTTGAGCCCATTACTGTGAATAAGAAGCCCAGCACGGTAGAGAAGGAAAAGAAACTGTCAGCAAACTCTGAAAGATCCAGCCTGCAAGCAGCTGAACATACGCTAAAGCCAGAGACCCATGTTTCAGGATTTGGTATCATTCTTGAATCATCTTCCTCAGATGTAAGTTGATATTTCAGTTGCATAAAATGCCAGAGAACTTTACAGCACTATAACTTAGGGATCAGTGTTGAAGTCTGCTTGAGGCTATATTGTTTCTTCCAACTCAAAAAAAGTGGGGATTTGGGTTTGGAGTCATGAAAGGGGAGTGCTGCTTCCAAAACCTTATATTCTCTTTTCCTGACCTCATAGAAACCACTCTTTAGGTCCTCTGCAGGGATCAGGAGCTCTGTTTGTTCCTGAAAAATAAACTTACTGTCCCCATCTGCCATGCTACCCAGGGCCAAAGTAAGTCCAGGAGCCCCTGCAAGGAGCTGTATAAGGAATTCCCAGCCCTAGCCTTTCTTAACTAATGTAATTATTCCCCACCTAAGCTTTGCTCCTGAAAAAACATATTTATTTACTTAATTTTACACACTTGAATAATTCTGTTGGCTTCAGGGGGACTGCTCGCATGAATAAAGTTTGTGTGTAAATCTTTGCATGATTGGGGTATTTGACTTTCATCCCTGTTGTATCCAGGTAAAGGCCTTCGTCCTGCTGTTGAAGTCAGTGGGGCTCTGTACGAGTGCAAGAGGCTGCCCAGGCAGATCTAGTTGCAGGATTAGAATTAACAGCTATTAGAGTATATGACTGGGGCATTGGAAGGTTGCAGGTGGCATTGATTAATGAAGTGTCTATCTGGTGACCATAGGGGTGGTTGATTGGCTTTGTTTAATGATCAGATGAGTGATGTCTGAAAAGTTCACTGATGAATAAACTGATCATTAATGTCTTTAATATATTTTTAATTTTGAGAAGGCAGTTTCCAATTTCCTAAGTACAGTGAGCTAGAAGAACATAGTTGAATTTTGTATCAATGAGCGTAAATGAAAAGAATCCTGTAGATAATGTTGTACCTTTCTAGAAGTGCAAACTAATAATAAAAAAGAGCAGTCATGATAATTCAATTATATAGATGCAAGCTACACCACTAATTAGATTACAGTGTCATGCAAGAGAGTCTGTGTAATGATATATAGCAACTAGTTCAATGCTTTTCAAAGATTCTTCTGTTGTAGTATTGTGATTAGAAAGGTTTGAAGTGATAGTAGATATTGGGTAACTTCTGCCTCAGATACGCAATTTACATTTATAAGACTTCTATGCCTGTGGCTTGATTTTTTGGTTAGATCTCTAATTTTTCAGGAAGCTTTGTGCGTGGAATGGAATTTCATCCAAAGTTTTGTGAGTTCATTTCATTCACGCTAGTTCTATGGTGATTCATTCTGGCCGCAGTTCCTTCTAGGTGGCAGTTTTGCGCCCTGAAAATGGAAGCTTGGCTTAAAAATCGAGCCACATCTTCCTTCCATTGTTTGGAACTGACATGCCCTGTTTGCCATACTTGTTGTTTCAGTATGCTTCCAGCATCTGAACCCTCCCCACCATCAAAGCAGCTTAGGACAGTTCTGAAAATAAGCAAGATGTTTTTATTATTATTTAAACCATATGGGTTTTATTTTCAAAAGAAGAAAGTTGAGGTTTGGGAGTGGATATATTTACCTGTGGAAATAAAATGAAACCTCTAAACATTTTGAATGGATTAAATAATATCACTTTTAAAAAAAGAAAGAATGAGGACATTATTTTATCTTTTCCTTCTATTTATTTATAGGCATTTCTATTGTACTTACAACCATTGTGTCTGAGCGCCTAGGAAAACTGAAAGGGAATTTTGATAGTACAGTATATGAATACTGTCATTGGAAAATTGTACAAATTGCGCCTTGTATGTACTGATTTATACAACTACTAACCAATGCCAATATTATTTTCACTACATCTTTGTCTAGAAAGTGATCCCCATTCCAGTTCAGTTGTAAATCAATGATAATTTCACTGAAACCAATGTTAAGGTTTCAGTTGAGGTACCCTGGAGTCACATCAGTGGATCAGAGCTCAGAATCTGGCCCATGAACCTGATTAGCCCTTTTAAAATATAATGATCCTTTATTTATAGTTAAACTTTCTTGTCTTTGCTTTACTATTAATGTAGTTAATTTGTTACACTGTACATGAATAGTTACCCACTGGTTCTTTATACCCTAATTATTATCTGCTAAAGAGCTATTCCATTTGATAAATTACATTCAAAGTTGTCCATGAAAGCTCAATTAAGTACTGATTGCCTTTGATTGAAGAATAATTTGCTGCTAAAGGAATGCAGTCATAAATCAGCATTTTACCTTCAATTTATTCCTCAGCCACATAAATTGATTAATTTATTTAAAAAAACCTAAACTAACATTACATTAACTCTGTTCTCCCCCCTCCAACCTTCCCCAGTGCACAGGTGTTTTTCACAGGTAATTCACAGCAGTATTAATTAGATTTGTTTATGGCATTTCCTCCTTACAACGCTGGGATCTTGTTAGACAAGACGGTTACTCACCTTTGTAACTGTTGTTCTTCGAGATGTGTTGCTCACATCCATTCCAGGTAGGTGTGCGCGCCGCGCGTGCACGTTCGTCGGAAACTTTTTTACCCTAGCAACTCCAGTGGGCCGGCAGGTCGCCCCCTAGAGTGGCGCCGCCATGGCGCTCTATATATACCCCTGCCGGCCCGCCCGCTCCTCAGTTCCTTCTTGCCGGCTACTCCGACAGTGGGGAAGGAGGGCGGGTGTGGAATGGATGTGAGCAACACATCTCGAAGAACAACAGTTACAAAGGTGAGTAACCGTCTTTTCTTCTTCGAGTGATTGCTCACATCCATTCCAGGTAGGTGACTCCCAAGCCATACCTAGGCGGTGGGGTCGGAGTGAGAAGTCGCGGCACGGAGCACTGCAGTTCCGAAGGCCGCATCCTCCCTCGACTGCTGGACCAGGGCGTAGTGGGAAGCAAAGGTGTGGACCGATGACCAGGTCGCTGCCCGACAGATTTCCTGGATGGGCACACGGGCGAGGAAAGCCAGCGACGACGCCTGCGCCCTGGTAGAATGCGCAGTCACACGGCCCGTAGGGACATGGGCCAAGTCATAACAAGTCCTGATACAGGACGTAACCCAAGAGGATACCCTCTGGGAGGAGATAGGAAGACCTTTCATACGATCTGCTACCGCCACGAAAAGTTGGGGGGATTTTCGGAAGGGCTTAGTCCTCTCTATGTAGAACGCGAGAGCCCTACGGACATCCAGCGAGTGGAGCTGCTGCTCCCTGCCTGAGGAGTGAGGTTTTGGGAAAAAAACCGGAAGGAAAATCTCTTGGTTGACGTGAAAGGCTGAGACCACCTTGGGCAGAAAAGCAGGGTGTGGCCTCAGCTGCACCTTATCCTTGTGGAAGACCGTATATGGGGGGTCTACCACAAGAGCTCGGAGCTCCGACACCCGTCTAGCTGAGGTGATAGCCACTAGAAAGGCAGTTTTCCAAGAGAGGTAGAGCAGGGAGCAAGTAGCTAACGGCTCAAAGGGGGGCCCCATGAGCCGGGACAACACCAGGTTAAGATCCCAGGTTGGAGCAGGGGGACGGACGTTAGGGAATAAACGTTCCAGCCCTTTAAGGAATCTCGACACCGTCGGGTGAGAAAAAACGGAGCGACCGTCCGCACCCGGGTGAAAGGTGGAGATAGCTGCTAGGTGGACTCGCAACGACGATAAGGCCAGACCTTGCCCTTTGAGGGACAAAACGTAGTCTAAGATTTCGGATACCGAAACTTCCATAGGGCGGAGATTTCTCTCTACGCACCAACAGGAGAAGCGCTTCCATTTCGCTGAATATGTGGCTCTTGTGGACGGTTTCCTGCTGCTCAAGAGCACCTCTCTCACAGGCGTAGAGCAGCGCAGCTCGGAACCAGTCAGCCACGCAGGAGCCACGCCGCTAGGTGCAGCGACTGCAGGTCTGGGTGACAGAGGGTCCCGTGGTCCTGGGTAATCAGGTCCGGATGAAGGGGCAGGGGAACTGGGTCGGCTATGGCCAAGTCCAGCAGCATGGTGTACCAGTGCTGCCTGGGCCACGCCGGGGCCACCATGATCACGAGAGCCCTGTCCCTGCGCACCTTCAGGAGGACCTTGTGGACCAGAGGGAACGGGGGAAATGCATAGTACAGGTGGGTTGACCACTGGATGAGGAAGGCATCCGCTATCGACCCCGGCTCCCTGCCCTGAAAGGAGCAGAACGCTTGGCACTTCCTGTTCCCTTTGGACGCGAAGAGGTCCACCCGGGGATAACCCCACCTCCGGAAAATGGAGAGAGCGACGTCCGGGCGAAGGGACCACTCGTGTGACAGGAAGGATCTGCTCAATCGATCTGCCAGAGTGTTCCGTACTCCAGGGAGGAAGGAAGCCCTGAGGTGAATGGAGTGGGCTACGCAAAAGTCCCAGAGTCGTATCGCCTCGTGGCACAGGGAGGAGGACCTGGTGCCTCCCTGCTTGTTGATATAGTACATGGTCGTCGTGTTGTCCGTGAACACGGCGACACAACGACCCTGAAGCTGATGACAAAACGCTTGACAAGCAAGGCGGACCGCTCTCAACTCCCGCATGTTGATGTGGAGCCCCACCTCCTCCTGGGACCACAGGCCCTGTGTCCGCAGGGTCCCTAGGTGGGCCCCCCAGCCGAGATCTGAGGCATCCGTTGTCAGGGATACCGAGGGCTGAGAGGGGTGAAAGGGAAGACCCGCACATAATACGGACTGGTCTAACCACCAGCCGAGAGAATCTAAGACCTTCTGGGGGATTGTGACTAACATGTCTAAAGGTTGCCTTGCCGGTCTGTAATGACTGATAAGCCACAGCTGGAGAGGCCTCATGTGGAGCCGAGCGTAGTCGGTCACAAAAGTGCACGCCGCCATGTGGCCTAACAGGGCTAGACATGTCCTCACTGACGTCAATGGGGCTGACCGCAAACGTTGAACGATCGCCGCCATGGTCTGAAACCGTTGCAGAGGCAGCGAGGCCCTGCCCACAGTGGCATCCAGGACGGCCCCGATAAATTCCACCTTCTGCGTGGGCCTCAGAGTGGACTTGTCTGTGTTTATCAAGAGGCCCAGACTTGCAAATATGGCGGTGATCATGCGGACATGGCTGTTGACCTGCTGTTCCGACGTGCCCCGAATCAACCAGTCGTCCAGATAAGGGAACACGTGGACACGGTTGCGCCGAAGATGCGCCACGACAACTGCCATGCATTTTGTAAACACCCTCGGGGCCGTGGACAGGCCGAATGGGAGGACTGCAAACTGATAATGAAGAGCCCCCACAACGAAGCTGAGAAAGCGTCTGTGGCGCGGCCAAATGGCAATGTGGAAATACGCGTCCTGCATGTCAAGGGCGGCGTACCAGTCTCCCGGATCCAGGGATGGAATAATGGTTCCCAGGGATACCATGCGGAACTTCAACTTCACGAGGTATTTGTTGAGTTCTCGCAGGTCGAGGATAGGCCTGAGGCCCCCCTTGGCCTTGGGGATCAGAAAGTAGCGGGAATAAAACCCCTTGCCTTTCTCGTTTTCCGGAACCGCCTCTATAGCTCCTTTGCTGAGGAGCGTCTGCACCTCCTGCCGAAGGAATTGCTCGTGAGAGGGGTCCCTGAAGAGGGACGAGGAAGGAGGGCGGGAAGGAGGAAACGAAACAAACTGCAGGCGGTATCCCGTCTGCACCATGCTTAAGACCCAGCGGTCCGATGTTATTTGGGACCACGCCGGGAGGAAAAATGAAAGGCGGTTTGAAAACGGGGGGGAAGGATCCATAGGGGAAACTGTTACCGCGCCCTCGGGCGCACCTTCAAAATGAAGGCTTAGGACCAGGCGGGGGTTTTGAGGAGCCTTGGTTCTGCCCCCCTTGGTTCCCAGACTGCCTGCGCCTGCCGTTCCTGCCGCGGCGCCTGTAAAGGTCCTGCCGCTGGCGGAACTGGGAAAACGGCCTACGTTGTTGCTGTTGTTGCGACCTAAAGGGTCTACGCTGCGTCACGGGGGTGTGCATCCCGAGGGACCGCATGATGACCCTGTTGTCTTTTAGACTCTTGAGTCTGGGGTCTGTCTTATCGGAAAACAGGCCCTGGCCTTCGAAAGGAAGGTCCTGTATAGTGTGCTGTAGCTCCGGCGGAAGGCCGGAAACCTGCAGCCAGGAGATGTGACGCATCGTAACTCCTGACGCGAGGGTACGGGCAGCCGAGTCCGCAGCGTCCAAGGAGGCTTGTAAGGCCGTGCGTGCGACCTTCTTGCCTTCGTCCAAGATGGCCGTAAACTCTTGGCGAGCATCCTGTGGCAGCAGCTCCTTAAATTTGTCCACTGCCACCCAGGAGTTAAAGGCGTATCTGCTCAGCAGGGCCTGCTGGTTAGAGACCCTGAGCTGCAGCGCCCCAGCCGAATACACCTTACGGCCAAGGAGGTCCATCCGCCTGGCCTCTCTGGACTTGGGGGCCGGAGCCTCCTGGCCGTGACGCTCCCTATCGTTCACCGATTGCACTACCAGTGAACCGGGAGTCGGGTGAACATGTAGATATTCATATCCCCTAGAAGGGGCCATGTACTTTCTCTCGACGCCTTTCGCTGTCGGAGGGATGGAGGCCGGGGACTGCCAGATAGTATTGGCGTTGGCCTGGATGGTCCGTATGAAGGGCAGGGCGACCCTGGTGGGAGCATCAGAAGAGAGGATGGTGACAATTGGATCCTCTATCTCCGAGACCTCCTCTGCCTGCAGACTCAGATTTTGAGCCAATCGCCTGAGGAGGTCCTGGTGCGCCCTGAGATCCAGCGGGGGGGGGACTGTTGGAGGAGGTACCCGCCACCGCCTCATCCGGGGAGGAGGATGATGAGACCCCAGGCACGAGAGTGTCCAACTGAGGGTCTTCCTCAGCCCTCGCCTCTGCCTCCGGAGCCACAGCGGAGTCCTGCTGTTTGGACCCTTCCTCCCCTTCCGGGGAGGGAGGGGGGCGAGACAAGGAGGCTTCAGGGGCCCTACGCTCCGCAGTCGCCGATCTAGCAGGGAGCTGCTGGGGGCCCTGGGCCTGATGGTATGCCCAGGGTGTCCAGAATCCCCACTGTTGTGGGCCTTGGTCTTGCAGCGGCGGATCCCCGAACAGCGCCGCCTGCCGGTCGGTGCCCAGCGCATACCCGCTGTCCGTCTGGGAGGATACGGACGGCTGTCTCGAGGGCCACGGTGGGGCCGACCCCGGATGGTAAGGGTCTGCGCGGGCCGGCACGGAGGATCGTCTCGGTGCCGGGGACCGGTGCCGGGAGTCATATCGGTGCCGGGACCGGGATCGGGACCGGGATCTGTCACGGTGCCGGGATCCTGATCGGTACCGGGTGCCGCTTCGGTACCGGGACCTGCCACCAGCTCGGTGCCGGGAGGTCAACCGGGACCTACCACCAGCTCGGCGCCGGGAGGTCGACCGAGACCGGGACCTGCCACCAGCTCGGTGCCGGGAGGTCGACCGGTGCGGCGAGTAGCGTCGGGACCTGCTCCTGGAGTCGCGGTGCCGGTGTCGCCGACTGGAGCCTGACCGCGACCGTCTCGATGCCGACCGTTGCCGCGAGTGCGACCGGTACCGCTGAGGGGAGCGGTGCCGGGACTGCGAGCGGCGTCGGGATCTGGAGCGCCCAAGACGTCGGGACCTGGATGGCGAACGACTGTCTCTGGGCGGCGCCGACATCATGGGCTTGCCTCTGGACACAACCCGCACCGGAGGTACCGGGGGTGGCAGCCGAGTGGGCTCAGTCAGGGCAATAAGGTCCCGAGCCGAGGCGAAGGTCTCCGGTGTGGATGGGACCACTACCTCAACCCCAGATCTCATGGGGGAGCTCGGCGGCACCGGACTCAACGGACCCGCCGGGCCCGGAGTCAACGGTGCTGACGGTGCCGGCGGCGCCGCGGCCGATGTCGAGGCCGGGCGCTCAAGCCGGGTCTGCCTGGCCGGAGTATCAGACTTCGACGGCCTTGGCTCTGATTCCGGTGCCGGAGAAGGTCGGTGCCGAGGAGTCTTCTCGGTGCTGGAGCGATCCGGTGCCGGTGCCGATACCACGGCCTGCGAAGCCGACGGGTCAAGTGCCGCCTCCATTAGGAGAGTTCGGAGCCTCTGATCCCTCTCCTTCTTTGTCCTCGGCTTAAAAGCCTTACAGATGCGGCACTTGTCGGATCTGTGCGATTCCCCGAGGCACTTCAGGCACGCTTCGTGGGGATCGCTGGTAGGCATGGGCTTCTTGCAGGCCGCACACTGCTTGAAGCCCGGCGAAACAGGCATGAGCCTGGCGCCGGGTGCCGGGAAGGGCTAAGCCCCCGGCGAAGAACTACTTAACAACTATTTAACTAAACTATCTACTTAACAAACTAATTAACAACTATAATGGAACTAGAGATGAACGATAGATAAACGATAGAGAACTAGGAGAGCTAGGGACGTGGAGGACAGCTAAGCCGCGCTCCACAGTTCCAACGACCGACACGGCGGTAAGAAGGAACTGAGGAGCGGGCGGGCCGGCAGGGGTATATATAGAGCGCCATGGCGGCGCCACTCTAGGGGGCGACCTGCCGGCCCACTGGAGTTGCTAGGGTAAAAAAGTTTCCGACGAACGTGCACGCGCGGCGCGCACACCTACCTGGAATGGATGTGAGCAATCACTCGAAGAAGAACATATCTACACTAGCACTTACGTTGGCAAAACTTCTGTTGCACCTGAGTTTGAAAAAAATCACCCCACTGAGCGACATAAGTTTTGCTGGCATAAGCGCTTGTGTGCACAGTGCTATAGCTACTGCTGATTGTTGAGCTGGTTTGATTATGTCAACAGGAGAGCGCTCTCCCATCGGCATAACGCTCTTACAGTGGCTCAGCAACATCAGTACAGCTGTGCTGCTGTAAGCTTGTACATGTAGACATGGCCTTTAATTTCTAAGCCCCCATGCAAGCCTCTGGAGACTTGTTGCCTTCTCATCCTCCCTGATTGAACTAACCTCGTTATCTCTAGCCTGCTTCTTGCTTGCATATATATACCTTTCCACTACATGCATCCGACGAAGTGGGTATTCACCCACAGAAGCTCATGCTCCAATACGTCTGTTAGTCTATAAGGGGCCCCAGGACTCTTTGCTGGTTTTAAGTTTTTTTATCATAACTCCTGGATAAGCTTCATGGATGTGATCACTAAGTGACATTGAAGTCTTGCTGGATGTGCATGTAAAACAGCGTGTGTGAACACTATTTGAATTAAAATATTTGTTTTCCTTTGGTAGCCAGAAGTGCAACTTGCTGAAGGCTTTGATGTCTTTATGCCCAAATCTCAGCTGGACTCTATATTATCAAACTATACTCGCTCAGGAAGCCTGCTGTTTAGAAAGCTGGTGTGTGCATTTTTTGATGACAAGACCTTGGCTAACTCTTTACCCAATGGCAAGAGGAAAAGAGGACTCAATGACAACCGAAAAGGACTAGACCAAAATATTGTGGGTGCAATAAAAGGTATGTTTCTGCTTTGTTTCCTATTTATATATGTGTCTCCATCCTTAGCTGAGAATATGTTCTAGTAACTGAATAATGCCAGGAAATTAGAATCCTCGGCGTTTGGGTCAGAAAAATGTGCATTCTTCTTTTTATAATTTTTCCATAATTTTTGAAGTGGTCCCTCCAGGCTAGACTAAGCTAGAGGCTCATGCCTAGGTCCCCAGCCCCTGAAGGCATGTGATGAGATAAGAATCTCAACTTCATTTTTTTTTTTCTGTCCTTCATGGATGTAAAGAAAAACTTGAAAATGTGACCAGAGAGTAATTGATATCCAGTTTGAGTTAGAAGATAGCCTGAAACAGTTGCTCCCACTAGAGAAATTCACTGCTCATTCATTAGATTGGAGCCTGCTGCCACTCCATGGAGATGCAGAGTCATGGGAGAACTCTCCTGAGTTTTACCTTGGGTCCTGGATTGCCATAATTCTGTCTTGATCCTTCCAGATCAGGGGTTGAGGCACATCAGCAGGGTAGAGTGGAAAAACTTGCCATTCATCTGACTGCATCATATCTAGTCTATGAATAACTAGGTTAGTAGTTTGTGGCTGGCTGTGAGATGTGGAAGATCTTATCAAAGAAAATTTAGTAAAAGAAATGAGTTTTGTATCTAATTCTTATGTCAGTGAGGTTGTGGTCCTGCTTGTCTTGTGGGAGTGAGTTCCATAGTCTAGGTCAAGCTCCTGTGAATGTTGTGTCCAACTCTGAGTTGTCTCTCCTATGGATCAACAGTTTCAAGATAACCAGTAGAATATAGCTATTAGAGAAAATTATGATCCAGGACTTTGAATATTAGGACAGAGACTTTGTATTCAGCTTAATCAGGGAGCTAGTGCAGAAAGGAAAGCTCCGGGGTGATCTGTGTTACGTGGACAGGCTGCTGTATTTTGTACCATCTGGAGCTTTTAAAGTACATGCGATTCATTCCTAGTTATGAGATGCCATGAGCTAACCTGGAAGTTAAGAATATATGGACTATGGAGACCTGGGAGAAGGGTCGGAATCTGGGGGGAGCATGGGCCATTATAGCAGGGGCAAGGGAGAGACAAGAGGAAACAGAGGGAAATCAGGTCAGCGTTTTAGATATCTATAAACTAATGCAAGAAGGATGGGGAATAAACAAGAAGAACTAGAAATGCTAGTGAATGAACACGACTATGACAGTTGCATCACAGAGACTTGATGGGATAATACACGACAGGAATATTGGCATAAAAGGGTACAGCTTGCTGAGGAAGGACACGCCGGGGAAAAGGAAGGAGGTGTTGCCTTGTATATCAAGATATATGCATTTGAACTGAGATGGAAATAGGAGACAGACTTGTTGAAAGTTTCTGGGTAAGGATAAAAGGGGTAAAAATGAAGGGTGATGTCATGGTAGGGATCTACTACAGACCACCTAACCAAGAAGAAGCAGGATGAAGCTTTTTTTAAGCAATTAACAAAATCATCCAAAGCACAGGACTTGGTGGTGATGGGGGACTTCAGCTACCCAGACATCTATTGGGAAAATAACACAGCAAGGCACAGATTATCCAACAAGTTCTTGGAATGCATTGAAGACAATTTTTTATCTCAGAAGATGGAGAAAGCAGCTAGGGGAGAGGCTGTTCTAGATATAACTTTGACAAATAGAGAGGAACTGGTTGAGAATTTGAATGTGGAAGGCAGCCTGGGTGAAAGTGATCATGAAATGATAGAGTTAATGATTCTAAGGAATGGCAAGAGGGAAAACAGCACAATAAAGATAATAGATTTCAAAAAGGCAGACTTGAGCAAACTCAGAGAATTGGTAGGTAAGATCCCATGGGAAGCTATTCTCAAGGGAAAAATAGTCTAAGAGAGTTGGCAGTTTTTCAGAGAGACATTATAAAGGGCACATGAGCAAACTATCCCACTGTGTAGGAAAGATAGGAAGTCTGGCAAGAGACCACCCTGGCTTAGCCAGGAGATCTTCAATGATCAAAAACTCAAAAAAGAGTCCTACAAAAAGTGGCAACTAGGTCAAATTACAAAGGATGAATATAAACAAATAACACAAGTATGTAGGGACAAAATTAGAAAGGGCAGGGCACAAAACTAGTTAAAACTAGCTGTAAACCTAAGGGGTAACAAGAAAACATTCTACAAATACATTAGAAACAAGAGGAAGACCAAGGACAGGGTAGGCCCATTACTCACTGAAGGGAACAGACAATAACAGAAAATGTAGAAATGGCAAAAATGTTAAATGACTTTTTTTTTGTTTCAGTTTTCATCAAAAAGTATAGTAGCGATTGGAAGTCAAACATAGTGAATGCCAGGGAAAATGAGGTCGAATTTGAGGGCTAAAATAGGGAAAGGACAAGTTAGATGTTGTCATGTCACTAGGGCCTGATGAAATACATCCTAGAATACTCAAGGAGCTGACTGAGATATCTGAGCCATTAGCGATTATCTCTGAAAGCTCATGGACGACAGGAGAAATTCCAGAGGACTGGAAGAGGGTAAATATAATGCCAATCTATAAAAAGGGAAATAAGGATAACTGGGGGAATTACAGACCAGTCATCTTAACTTCAGTACCTGGAAAGATAATGAAGCAAATAATTAAGTAATCAATTTGCAAACATCTAGAAGATAATAAGGTGATAAGTAACAGTCAGCATGGATTTGTCAAGAAAAAAACTGTCAAACCAACCTAATAGTTTTCTTTTGACAGGGTAAGAAACTTTGTGAATGGGGAGGAAGCAGTAGATGTTATGTCTTGAATTTAGTAAGGCTTTTGATACTGTCTCACAATACCCACTCGTAAACAAACTAGGGAAATGCAGCCTAGATTGAGATACTATAAGGTGGGTGCATAAATGGTTGGCAAACCATTCCCAGAATGTAAATCAGTGGTTCACAGTCAAGCTGGAAGGGCATATCAGGTGAGGTCCGGCAGGGATCGGTCCTGGTCCGGTTCTGTTCAGTATCTTCATCATTGATTTAGATAATGGCATAAAGAGTGCACTTATAAAATTTGCAAGCAATAGCAAACTGGGAAGGGTTGCAATTGCTTTGGAGGATAGGATTAAAATTTTTAAATGATCTGGACAAACTGGAGAAATGGTCTGAAGTAAATAGGATGAAATTCAATAAGAATAAATGCAAAGTACTCTACTTAGGAAGGAACAATCAGTTGCCACATACAAAATGGGAAATGACTGCCTAGGAAGGAGTACTGCAGAAAAGGCTCTAGAGGTTTTTGTGGGTGGAAAGCTAAATATGAGTCAGCAGTGTAACCCTGTTGCAAAAAAAGCAAATATCATTCTGGGATGTATTAGCGGGAGTGTTGCAAGCAAGGCATGACAAGTAAATTCTTCCACTCTACTCTGCGCTGATAAGGCCTCTGCTGGAGTATTGTGTCCAGTTCTGGGTGCCACATATCAGGAAAGTTGTGGACATACTGGAGAAAGTCCAGAGGAGAGCAACAAAAATGATTGAAGCCTAAAAAGACATGAGCTATGAGGAAAGATTGAAAAAAATAGGTTTGTTTAGTCTGGAGAAGAGAAGATTAAGGAGGGACATCATAAGAATTTTCAAGTACATAAAATTTTGTTACAAGGAGGAGACAGAAAAATTATCCCCCTGGCTCTCTGAGGATAGGACAAAAAGCAATGAGCTTAAATTGCAGCAAGGGAGGTTTAGGCTGGACATTAGAAAAAACTTCCTAACTGTCAGGGTAGTTAAGCACTGGAACAAATTCCACAACCTTCGTAGGCAATCTCTGTCATTGGAAGTTTTTAATAACGAGTTAGACAAACCCCTGTCAGGAATGGTCTAGTTATTACATAGTCTTTCTTTGGGTGCAGGTGACTGGACTAGATGACCACTTGAGGTCCCTTCCCGTCCAACTCTTCTCTGATTCTGAGATTGTGACCATGTCAAAATCCTGACTTATATTTCTAATAGAAAATCTGGTATTGACTCTGAACCTGGTTGTGGCTGCAACCTGGTTTATATTAGAAGCTTGATTTTAGATTTCCTAACTCAGGAAAAAAAAAGGGTTATTTCATAATTTGTCCAGTGAGGGATTTCTTACACACTCTCTTCTGAAGAATCTGGTACTGGCCTCTGCAAGAGACAGAATCCTGGACTAGATGGACCATTGATCTGGAATGGCAATTTCTATGTAATGTTCATTGACTCAGTGTCTCCATTCACATATAGTTGATTGTTGTGTACCAATGTACTGACAATATGTTAGCACCGAAAGGTCCATTGGATGATACCAGTAGGACCCATCATCCAGAATACTGTATTGCTGATAAACATTAGCATACAAGGAAAATTTATTTTTTACATGGTATCCTTCATACAAGTCACAACAAGCTTTAAAGGGCAAGTTAGTCATAAATTAGAGAAAACAGGAAGGTTTGAATATGAATTTTTAAATCTGCTGACAAGGGACAGATATTTCCAGTAGGTGGGGCAGCACCACTGAAATAGCAAAACTCACCTCACTATAGAAAGCAGCAGTCATAAGCAGTTAAACAAAAATGGCCACATTTCAATTAAAAAGCCAGTGTTACAAACCCCTCAAAAATAGAATTTATAATGGAAATAGAAAAGTGTCTGTGGTGGTACTACTAGGCACTGCTATAATAAGAGGATTGCGTTCACTGCATTTAGAGCATCTACCAAATGATAGTGCGTGACCTTTGTCATGTTTCGTTAGGGGAGGTCTTTCCTAGGGGCTAATGCAACAAGTTGCCAAGGCTTGACACAGTGTGGAACTTTACTCAGCCTGGCTCCAATAGCACTGTTTTCCCCTGAGGAGCTATGCTGTAAGACACTGTGGGTTCATTTATTCCAAGTAATGACTGAGGCAGTGTGAAGTTTCCATGAGAACAACATCATGTTGTTTGCATTTATCATTAAGACATTACTCTACCAAACTCTCAGATATTGTTTAGTGACGTTTTTTGTCCTTTTCCATGACGTGAATACAGAAATGGAGAAAAAGCCACATTCATTGGAGAAATTAGCTGAGAACTTAAGGGGACACTGTCAACTTGAAAATTGCCCTTCTGTCTGAAAACATTTTACCTACCATCATTACAAGTTTATATAAGATTCTTATAACTGAAAATGATTAGAGGAGAAATTCTCTCGTTCTACTTTGTGTAGCGACATTTGCACTGTTTTTCCTGAGTAGTCATTTCCTCCTGTTGTTTGTGTGTCTTTCACAGAACATAGAGGGAGAAATCTTGTTTAAAAATAAGCAAATGTGATTGTAAAATCACAAAAATTGGCAGAGGAATAGAAGCTGAAACTATTATCAACTTTTAATTTGCTAGAATTCAAGTTGATGTCTGTTTCAAAGGACAGTGTAATCTTTCACATCATAGACTCTGATGTTGTAATCAGTTGATTATTATTACTTTATTATTGTAGCACCTATGGATCCACAGTCATGGACCAGGACCCCATTGTTCTAGGCCAGGGGTCAGCAACCTATGGCACGCATGCCAAAGACAGCACGTGAGCCGATTTTTAATGGCACGCTGGAGCCTGCCGGGACTCCAGCATGCCATTAAATATCCTGCCCTGCCCAGCCCAGCCCACTCTCATCTGCCCTCCGTTCCCCCCACAGGGGCAGGGAGCAGAAGCATAGCCGTGCGCATGGGGTGGGCAAATGGCCCCACTCTCCCGGCATGGCAAGTCGCAGGGTCCGCACTCCCAGGCTGGAGCGCCGGGCCGAGCGCAGCAAGCTGCTGGCCCCTCCCCTGGAGCCCTGCCGCCGCACGCGCAGTGCTCTGGGGGTCAGGGCTGCGCACTCCCGCAGGGCAGTGTTTCACTGTGTGGGGAGTAAGAAACACTCCCCACTCAACCAGAGCTCTGCCACCGCGCGTGCAGCGCTCTGGGGGTCGGGGCTGCGCACTCCCGAGGGCAGTGTTTCCCTGTGCGGGGAGGAAGAAATGCTCCCCACTCAACCAGAGCTCGACCGCCGCGCGTGCAGTGCTCTGAGGGGTGGGGCTAGGTTCTCATGTGGGGCAGCATGTCTGGCTCTGCGTGGAGCCTCATGGTAAGGTGTCCAGGGCTGGGGGCGTTGAATAAGGGGTAGGGGCAGTCAGGGGATAGGGAGCAGGGTGGGTTGGATGGGGGGGTGGGATCCCGGGGGCAGTGTTTAGGGGCGGGGGGTCTCTGGAGGGGGCAGTCATGGAGCAGGGGGGGTTGGATGGGACATGGGAGTCCTGGGGTCTGTCAGGAGGCGGGGGGTGAATAGGGGTCAGGGCAGTCAGGGGACTAGGAGCAAGGAGAGTCCTGGGGGAGGGCAGTTAGGCTGGGGGGGTCTCTGAAGGGGGTGGTCAGAGGACAAGAAGCTGGGGGTGTATATGAATCGGGAGTTCTGAGGGTCCTGTCAGGAGGCAGGGGTATGGAGAGGGGTTGGGGCTGGCAAGGAGCAGGGTGGAGTTGGATCAGTCTGGAGTTCTGGGGGTCCTGTCAGGGGCGGGGAGTGGCTGGATAGGCATGGGAGTCTCAGGGGTCTGTCTGGGGGCAGGGGTGTGGATAAGGGTCGGGGCAGTCAGGGGACAGATAGGGTCCAGTCAGGGGACAAGGAACAGAGAGGCTTAGACAGGGAGTGGGGTCCCCGGAGGAGGTAGTAAGGGGACAAGGAGCAGGGGGGGTTGGGAGTTCTTAGGGGGGCCATCACCCAGCCCTCTCTCCTGAGCCCTGACACTCCCACACCCCGCCCAGAGCCCTGCACCCCCGCAAAACCCCCAGGCTCCTGCCCTGAGCCCTGTACCTTCCTCATACACACCCAGCCACCTGTTTGACTCCTTCATCCCCCCCCTCACAACCCTAGCCCTGACTCTGGCACCCCCCCACATACCCAGCCACCCCTCAGCCCTGACACCTGCCCCCCCCAACATACCCATCTCCCAGCCCTGACTCCAGCCCTCTGCCCTGACTCTTGCACACACATCCCCACATTCCCAGCCCCTACCCCACCCCATGCACCTGCCATATACCCACCCCCCACCCAGAGCACCAGACAGGAACTCCTGCACCTCTCCCCCACATTCCCACCTGCACCCCTCGCATCAAATGGGAGCTGCCCAGGTAAGTGCCCCACACCCGAAGTTCCTGCCCCAACCCTGAGCCTCCTCCCTCATTTTAGCTTTTGGCCCCACCCTTCACCCCAAGCCCTGTGTTCAGTGCACTCCCACCCTCATCTCAGTGCAGAGAGAGGAAGAGAATGGGCCAGAACCAGGGAGAAGGTAGGTACCCACTGTCTGTGGGCAGGGCTGGGACCCCAGACCGGCAGCAGGCTGAGCAGGTCCGGCAGCCGGGATTCCGGCTGGCAGGAGCCAGCGGATGGAACCCCTGAGCGGCAGTGGGCTGAGCCACTCGGTCCACTGCCAGTCTGGGGTCCCGGCCGCCGGCCCTGCACTGCGTGTTGCCAGTCTGGGGTTCTGGCTGCCAGACCCTTCCCAGCTGGGGTCCCAGCCGCAGGCCTCGCTCAGCCTGCTGCCGGCCTAGGTGAACAGAACCCCAGACCAGCAGTGGGCTGAGCGGGCTGGCGGCATAAGATCAACACTTGAATTTCATTTTAAATGAAATTTCTTAAACATTTTGTAAACCTTCTTTATTTTACAATACAACACTAGTTTAGTTATATAATATATAGACTTGTAGAAAGAGATCTTCTAAAAACATTATAATGTATTACTGGCACGCGAAACCTTAAATTAGAGTTAATAAGTGAAGACTCGGCACAGCACTTCTGAAAGGTTGCTGACCCCTGATCTAGGCACTGTACAAACACAGAACAAAAAGACAGTCTCTGACCCAATAAACTTTCCATTCATGCAAAGCTGACCACCTCACCTGTGTGAGACCCTGTTGACATCTGTGGTACTCCACCTGGGCTACCCCCTGCCCTCATTGATCAGACTGCAGGATTGGGGCCATGGATTGTAAACAAACACCTGTATATTGTGAATAGTGCCTTATATTATTAAAACTGAAAGAATTTTAAAAATACATTATTTTTGGACCTTTTATACTTATTTATTAATATTTTGAAGAGTGTGTGTGTGTGTGTGTGTGTGTACACACACATATATCTCCTTTATTTATCACTTGGCTATATGAAGTTCTCTTGGATTGTAAGCACGTTGAGCCAGAGACCAAGTCTTCCTGTATATTGTCCTAGCATAATGATGCTCCAAATTTTGAGACCTCGGGTCACTACTGCAATAGTGTTGTTAATCATAGTAATACTTTGACTATTTATGTTCTGATTTACCTTTTGCACTTCTCTCAGGTGGACAATCAAAACAATTAGTCAGTTTCACTTTTGTTTATAGTCCCTTTCATTTCTTGCTTTCAATGTTGCAATGTGTTAGGGTTGCAGACACAGCAGAGGAATGTTTTTTCTGTTTATTTTTCATTGGAATTATAACAATTTTTGAAAATATATCTAGTATTTTAAGCTCTGTAAAAGCTTGGTTTTTTTACAAAATCTAAATTTGGGACCCGAATGACTTTGTCCCCTTTAAAGCAGTTGTTTTATATGTGTTTATAAAAGCTCAGTGTCCTCTTCTGTTTTGCCAGTATGATAAATGCCCACTGAAGATTTAGGACTTCTTCATATCTCCTGTTTGCTAGCAGCCTGACAGACAAGATCATGAGACCAGAAAGACCAGGAGGAGGCCTGCTGTTCTCCACTAATGCCAAAATGCATATGGTGAACAGGCAGTTATAAACATCCACCACTTGTGAGGCTTAGTTCAAAGTTCATTTTAATACAGATTTTCTGTATGTGACATACATGAGATGTAGACATTCTCTCTCTCTCTCAGGTGTTTATAGACAGCTAATCAATATAGTATCTAGGCACAAAATAATATATTTAAAGATAAACACCTAGAACATTGAATTGACCTCTGGTCTTGCCCTCCTAGTGTTGGCCACTTTAACTTCAGTTTTTGTTATTGTTGTTTTTATTTTAATCCTCCTCCTCTTCTTTGTTTTTCCCTTCTCAATTTTGACAAGACTTTAAAAAAAAAAAAGCTACCTTTTTATTTTAGTCTTCACAGAAAAATATTGCACTGCTAATCATGTGGATAAACTTCCTGGCCCCAGAGACTGGGTACAGATTCTACAGGATCAAATTAAACTGGCAAGAAGACGGTTAAAAAGAGGCTCAGGTAAGCATGAAAATGTCAGAAATAACAACTTAAGCTCTATGACTTTAGACTTATGTTGATTTTTTTCAGAGGTGCACTAAGCACTCACAGCTCCCATTGACTTTAGTTGTAGTTAGGGGGGGTCAGTACCTCTGAAAATGAAGCCTATGCATTTTTGGTATGTTGCCGCTAGAGTGCAAAATGTAGTGTTTGATATGTTTTGAATGGTAATAATCTTAAGGTATGTCTTCACTGTAGAGTTAAATCAGGCTCTTTCTCAGGTGTTGCCTCGAAGCCGTTTCTATCCACCATACACACAATCATCTCACCTGATTTTAGTGGTGCTTTAAGCCCAGGCTAGCTTCCCAGCTGGGGCTACAGACTACTAGAGGTTAGAGGCTGCTTTCACTTGGGCTGGTAACCTGCCCACTCCTCAGTGAAGACGCAGGCTAAATTACTGAAATGATGAGAGTCCTCCAGTGCCTTCCCACAATTCCCCCCCAACCTCACTCCCATGCACCCAAAGAGTATGAGATAGACCATGGCAGATGAATGAACTGTTGCCATTTGCTGGATCCATGCACCAAAGAGCCAACATTTTCAGTCTTGAGCTTTGTCTGTAGCATTCAAGTATCTGAGGTAACTATGCAAAAGCCGAGGCATTCTTCTGTCTCACAGTTCTGTCAACACTAATGGGAAATGGACAGAAAAGTGTAAGAGTGTAAAAGAAAGGAGGGGGAGAAATAGAAACAAAAAGGAGGAAAGAAGGGCAGATCGTTTGCTAGCAATAATCCCCCTCTTCAAAAAAGGTGAGTTTACCAAATCCCGTAGACTATCAAGCCAACTCTGCCATTGAATATGAGGTTATGAGGTGAGCTTGCTAGTGAGAATCATCAAATTGCTTGTGGTTGCACAGCAGCATTCTCTCCTGCCATTGATGAAGGCTTCAGAAGACTACCTATTCCTCCTTGACTGGAAGAATGGTACTATGATGCAGTTCTTCAATGACATGAAGATTCACAGATTCATATGTGCGGTGGTTGAGGCGGGGAGGGAGAGAGACTAGGGGCCCTTGGGGTATCTGCAGAGATGCAGAAGAACTTTTGTGAAAACTCCATTGACCTAATTTGATTTAGTTTGTTTTGAATATTTTTCCAACATTCTTGTTTGCTTTTTGTGGTGTGCCTCTCCAGGATGTTAGCTAGCGCTGCAGCTCTACTGTGGGAATTAGCAATGACTGTATGGGTTTTCTTTTAAAGAGAGGCTACCAGGAACCACTCTCACCTGTGCTCTTTCCCCGATATTGAGGAGCCTAACTGGAGAATGCTGCATCTCAGCCTTAGCAGTAAGAGGCTTCCTGTGAAAAGATGAGTGAAACTGAGCCCAGTATGCTGAACTAAGTGGGGGTACTAAGTATGCCTGCCAAGAGACAAGAACCAATCAACCCAGTGCATGTGTGGACAATGAAAAGAAATACAGTAACCCATAGTCCCATTTTCCAGTTAATATATAGAAGCTGAATTGTTGTAAAGATTCTATTTTATATTGTTTCTTATATTTTAAAGTATATTTTTTTCTACTGGCCCTTCACCTACATCCCAATCTCTCTGGAACTGGTTGCCCTCTCACTTAGGCATTGTCTGTACACAAGTTGTACCAGTATAGTTGAAGTGGCACTATCTCCCCAGTGTGGATACAGTTACATTGGTATAACGATGCTTTATACAAGTTTAGTTATTCCCATTTGGAAAGAGAAATAATATATACTGGTATAACTGCGTCCCTACTAGGAGTTGTGCTGGTAAAACTTTTTTTTTTTTTTAATTACACCCTTAATTGACATATACTGGTACTAAAACTAAAAACTGTGCATAGATCTTTACACTGGTATATCAGGAATAATTTCACTGACGTCAATGGAGTAGAAGCAGAGTAAGTGAGTGGAGAGTGGGCTGGGATGTGAAATTCTGGGCCCTTTCAAGTTAATGGCAAAACTCCCATTGATTTCAGTGAGGCCAGGATTTCATCTTCTGTATGTGGTTGTTTTTTTTTCTTCATTATTTACTTCGTCCTCAGTTTTGAAATCATCACAGAACAATGTAATAATTTTCCTAGCAGAGCACAGTAACAAAGGAGTTCTCAAAGAAGAGCTGTAGCACCTTGGGGCTAATATTTTTCTGTCTTCCAAAATGCTGCTTCATGTTTTCAAACCAGTTCTCTTTATTCTTACTTTAAAACTTTGCATAATGAATATAGTGCCTGGGAAAGGTGCTGATCTATTTGTCAGACCGTGAGACTGAAATTCATTATTAGAGAGCACAGATTTGCGGCTGGTGCTGGCCATGCAAGCTTCCCGCACGCTCCACCTACCCTGGAGAGACCAAGGTTAGCAGTCTGTTCTCTCCAGGAGTGAGAATATAGACTGCTACCCTAGTACCAAAGGCAATGGCTTGTGATGGGGATGCTTTGCCATTAAAACCCAAACGAGTCTGGTCTGAATTCTCAGGCCCCATATCCACAAAGGTATTTAGGTGACTAGTTCCCTTGACTTCAGTGTGCCTCAGTTGCACCAGTTTACTTGAATGTGTGATTTTTAGATTTACGGTGTTGTTGTAGCCATGTTGGCCCCAGGATATTAGAGTGACAAGGTGAATGAGGTAATATCTTTTATTGACCAACTTCAGTTGGTTAAAGAGACAAGCTTTCGAGCCACAGAGCTATTCTTCAGTACTGGCAAAGGTAAGCAGAGTGTCACAGTTAAATATAAGGTGGAACAAATTGTTAAGCATAAGGAGTTTACACAAGTTTAAAATGAAGTTGGCAATTAAGATCTTTGCAGCATAGGACAAAAAAGAGAGAGTGGGTTACAAACTCTTGTCATGAGACAGTGTCTCTGTTGAGTCCATGATTTTTGGTGTCTAGCAGAGTTATGAATTTAAGCTCCCAGGCTTGTCTTTTGAAGGTGTTGTGCAGCTTTCCTTTGAGGACGAGGACTGAGAGGTCAGATATAGAGCCATCATTTTGTATAAAGTGTTCACCCCTGCAGGAATAAGGTGCCTTTTGTCTGTTATCATTTTTCTCTGTGAGTTCATTCAAGGATGTAGTGATTGTCTAGATTCACCCCCATAGTTGTTGTTCGTGCATTTGATGCACTGGCTAAAGTACACCACCTTGTGATAGTCATGTGTCTGACCATGGATCTTGAAAGGCATGTTGTGGGAAGTATTGATCATCACAGCAGTGGAGATATGGCTGTGGGTAGCTTACTTCTGATGGTAAGTTTAGTGAGGCTGCAGGTGTTGTTTGAAGGCCAGAAATGGGAGTTCAGGAAACCCTGGTTTCTTGCAACATGTGTTCTTTCACCAACAGAAATTGGTCCAATAAAAAATATTACCTCACCCACCTGAGTTTTAAGTTGATTTATGCAACTTCTAGTGCAGACAGTCTTAAGCTCTGGTCTACACAGTTTTTATAGTACTTCAACTATATTGGTATCGAAACAGATTTAGTTACACTAGTACAACCCTATAGTTATAGCTGTATACATGTATAGGAACGAAGTGTAAGGCACCTTTTTTTAATTGGGATAACTGTGCCCACCGATGTAACTGTTTCCATACAAAACCACACTTCTTATTGAAATAGTAAGGTCAGTGCATAAACAGTGTAGATCAGACCTGAGGAGTTGTCTACATAGAAAAATTGATTCAAATTGAGGTAGTGTGTGTAATTAAAGAACAGCTATTCCTGAATAACTCCATGTATGGGCGCTCTGATTTTGGAATAACTGCCCATGGAGATGTACCCTAAGTTCCAAGGTGCCTAAAGATCTTACTTGCAATTGAGTTAAGCTAAACTGGTTTAAGACTTTGTTAAACTAATATAAGACTGTCCACACTGGTGGTTTGCACCAATTTCACTAATTCAATTTCTAGCTAAATTGGTGCACAAACTGTGTGTGGACAGGCTTGAGACCACTCTTGTTTTTCACAAATGCCACCAAAAGCCATTTGGCCCCTACTGAGTTGGGCTGAATTAGAACTGCTGACTTGGAAGGGAAAGGCTCTCTCTTGCATTACCAATCCTCTGATGCATTCAGTCCACCTCCTGACTGGGTTTTCTATTTAGTCCTAGTAGCTATTTGCGTGCCCAAATGATGACAAATTATGTTCATGAGTAATCTTCCGTGCTGAATCCTGTGGTATGATAATTTGATAAGCTAATGGTATAAATGCCAATGTATTCCCCTAGCCATCTGTGGCAGTAATAGCTTGAGAACTCCAGCAAATGAATGGGGAGGATCTGCCTTTAGTGCTGCTTTCTTTAGTATTTACCCTCTTGAGTATTTTCAAATTAAATGATATTCTGATCACAGGATCATAGATGTTGTCCAGCTTCAACCTTATTTATCATATTTGGCTCATTTCCTAGAATTAGGTACAGAATAGTCTCTGACTGGGAAGGCTAATCAACAGACTGCTTTTAAAAAAAACCCTGTTCTCTCTTTAGAAAAAACTTCCCCTGGGTAGGTTTTGAAAGGTTGTTATCTTAATACAAATAGAAATTAATTTAAGGTTAGCATCAGCAATAACATTTTTTCATAACTGGAAATAGTCTTATTTTGCTTTGGATTTTTCTCCGTTCCATTAGATTATTGCCTTAGATCTGAGACTTGGGTTTTTTCTTTTAATTTGCTAGATCTGAGAATAAAGCTGTCATTGCCATTAAATTTTTATTGGCCTTGTTCAGTCTTTTCAAAATTTCACAAGTTGGCTGTCACAAGGGAGGAAAAAAGACTGTGAGGTTAATGTTACAAATAGATGTTATAATTAAAATAAAATAGGATGATAAGCAATTGGCACAGTCAAAAAAAAATCCACGTTTGTATGCATTCTGGGGCACTGGGTCATATTGCCAATTCTATCCCCTCCACAACATCTAGGCTCAGCTTCCTGCAGCTGCTGGGGAGGAAGGGAATATGGCGAGGGACATGAAGTTGAGGAAAAATCAGATGTATACATTTCCCTTTTAAGAACAGGGTAAATTACAATGCAAATTGCATTGAGATTTACAGCTGCCCTGATCAGCAGTATCTCCCATTGTGTAGTCTTGCCATACTACAAAAGGGGAATATGGGTAGGTGGCCAGTGGACCAGCCAGCAACAACACAGCCAGAGACACAGCCTTTGGCACAGTGATTTAAGGAGGGCCATGAATGGGCCAGTCTCAGCAGGAAACAGCCCTGCTGTTGTCATCATCTCTGCATCCAAAGCTAGTATCCACACCTTCTGGCTATTCCACTCTATCTCCAATAATAAAAAATGGGGCATGAGCCACACATCTCTTGTGATAAGTCCTCCCTCCCTTTTTCAAGTCTTGAAAAGGATATGAGCCATTATTCTTTAATGGCAGTATGTTGCTAAAAGCCTCCATATAGACAGGAATACTGGTACAGTATGACTAAATGCTCCTAAAGCACGGAGTGAGTAAGAGTTCTTCCTGCAATATGATTTTACTGTGTGTAACTCGAAAGCCTTAACTCAATACCACACATAATAAAGGAAAATGAAGCAGCACTATGAAATGTGCTCAGACTTTTCAGGTCTGATTGATATGAAGTAGTCACCTGACATGATGATAGTAGTTGCAACATTGTACTATTGTTTATTTTAAACACTGCCTGATTACGATGGAGAATGCTGGGGGCCAGAGGAGAAAAACTTAGGCCTGGTCTACACTACGCGTTTAAACCGAATTTAGCAGCTTTAAACCGATTTAACCTGCACTCGTCCACACAAAGAGGCCCTTTATATCAATATAAAGGGCTCTTAAAACCGGTTTCTGTACTCCTCCCCGACAAGAGGAGTAGCGCTGAAATTGGTATTGCCATGTCGGATTAGAGTTAGTGTGGCCGCAAATCGATGGTATTGGCCACGAGGCGGTATCCCACAGTGCACCATTGTTACCGCTGTGGAAAGCAATCTGAACTCGGATGCACTGGCCAGGTAGACAGGAAAAGCCCCGCGAACTTTTGAATTTCATTTCCTGTTTGCCCAACGTGGAGCTCCGATCAGTGCAGGTGGCAATGCAGTCCCAAATCCAAAAAGAGCTCCCGCATGGACCGTACGGGAGATACTGGATCTGATCGCTGTATGGGGAGACAAATCTGTTCTATCAGAGCTCCGTTACAGAAGACGAAATGCCAAAGCATTTGAAAAAATCTCCAGGCTATGATAGACAGAGTCCACAGCACAGTGCTGTGTGACAAGCGTAACGGAAAGCCAAAGAATCAAATGGACGCTCATGGAGGGAGAGGGTACTGAGGATTCCAGCTATCTCACAGTCCCTGCAGTCTCCGAAAAGCATTTGCATTCTTGGCTGAGCTCCCAATGCCTGTAGGGTCAAACACATTGTCCGGGGTGGTTCAGGGTATATCTCGTCAATTTACCCCTCCTCCCTCCCCGTGAAAGAAAAGGGAAAAAAATCATTTCTTGACTTTTTTCAGTGTCACCGTATGTCTACTACATGCTGCTGGTAGACACGGTGATGCGGCACTGAACAGCAGCATCCTCTCCCCTTCTATCCCTCGTGGCAGACAGTATAGTGCAGAAGGACTGGTAGCCGTCCTCCTCATCCTGTGAGTGCTCCTGCCTGGCCTCGGTGAGGTCGACCGGGGGCGCCTGGGTAAAAATAGGAATAACTCCCAGTCATTTCCAGCAGATGGTACAGAACGGCTGGTAACTGTCTTCATCATAGCCACTGGGGGCTGAGCTCCATAAGCCCCCCACACCCCTTTCATGTCTAAAGAAAAGATTCTGTACTGCCTGGACTATCGTAGCAGCTGGAAGCTGCCTCCCCCTCATTTTATCTCACTAAAAAGTCAGTGTTTCTTATTCCTGCATTCTTTATTACTTCATCACACAAATGGGGGAACACTGCAACGGTAGCCCAGGAGGGTTGGGGGGAGGAGGGAAGCAACGGGTGGGGTTTTTGGAGGGGCACCCTCTAGAATGGCATGCAGCTCATCATTTCTGCGGGATCTGACACGGAGCGGCCGTGCTCTCTGGTTCTCTGGTACACTGGTTCTCTAGTACACTTGCCCCATATTCTAGGCAGGACTGACTCTATTTTTAGATAAAACATAAAGGAGGGAATGACCCGGGGAGTCATTCCCATTTTTGTCTTTGCACCCCCGGCCGACCTCAGCAAAGGCCAGCCAGGAGCACCCATGACAGCAGCAGACGGTACAGAATGACTGATAACCGTCATCTCATCGCCAATTTACAATGGCATGGCAGACGGTACAGAACAACTGACAACCGTCATTTCATCACCAATTTACAATGGCATGGAAGACGGTACAATAGGGATGGTAACCATCTCTGCTACCTTGCAAAGGCAAATGAATACTGCTGTGTAGCACTGCAGTACTGCCTCTGTCAGCAGCATCCAGTACACATACAATAACAGTGACAAAAGCAAAACGGGCTCCGTGGTTGCCATGCTATGGCGTCTGCCAGGGCAATCCAGGGAAAAAGGGCGCGAAATGATTGCCTGCCGTTGCTTTCAGGGAGGGAGGAATGAGTGATGACATTTACCCAGAATCACCCGCGACACTGTTTTTGCACCATCATGCATTGGAATCTCAACCCAGAATTCCAGTGGGCAGGGGAGACTGCAGAAACTATGGGATAACTACGGGATAGCTACCCACAGTGCAATGCTCCAGAAATCAACGCTAGCCTCGGTACATGGACGCACACCGCCGAATTATTGTGCTTTGTGTGGCCGTGTGCACTCAACTTTATACAATCTGTTTTACAAAACCGGTTTATGTAAAATCAGAATAATCCTGTAGTGTAGACGTATCCTTATATTAAATCCTTGCTGGACTGTGCTGTCTCACCCATCTGTTGAGACCTCGACTCCATCATTACCAAATCTTCCTATGTCTCTTGTGGTATTCTTTTTCCCTCTGTTTGTGTCTTTGCCCCTTCTCTCAGTCCTCTGCTCTCTCTGGTCCTCTCTTTATGATGTAATTAATACACAAGGTATATGTGTCTTGTGAGATAGCAGATTCTTGCTAGTGCTGATTTATGTTTAGCAGCAGACACAAGGGCAGATATTGTATTGGATGGGAATCACAGGAGTAACATTATGCTTTCCTGGCCAGTATTTTATCTAGATTAAGGAAAATAAAGACAGCAGAACTAATAGGGGCAACCTCTCTATTAACCTCTTCATTCCTGCACGTACATGCTTCTGTGCAAGCAGCAAAATAGCAGGTGCACATTTGCCAGACAGGCACATTTCGCAGCAGCAAAGTGATTTTGGAAAAAGTCTGAAGGACATGGCTACAAGAGTGTTTACCACAGTTACCGAACTCTTTTTCTAAACAAAGAATACAAGAGAGTTTCAAAATTCCAATCTTGCTTGCCTTGTCATGTAGGTAGGCCCATTGAAGTCGAGACAAGTACGATTTGGCTCATGGCCGCTGGGTGTGGTGTTTGAAGGCAAACCACATTTTCCTGATTAGAATGGAATGTGGAAGGGTGATCTGCCTCAGCATTTATAGGGTCAAGGTATTTATTGCTTATTTGTGAACTTGAACTTAGCTTGACCTGCTTCCGCAATAATCATCTGAAACATCTTCTGTTGGGAGCCAAGGGAGCTCACTGGATGAGGGCTCTGAAATAGGCTGTTTAACGTTGGCTCTGAGCAGGTCATAGTGCTTTACGACCTTCAGCTATTTAAAAAATAAACTACTTCTTGTTTTCAATGAGTTTGGAGCTTTTTGACAACACTGTTAAGGGTAATCAGCACAAACAACCCAGTTAAGGACATGCACTGAATTTGGTTGTTCAGAATATCTGTATTACTTTGGCCAGTTTTTGACATCTGCAAAGATGGGGGCACACTACAGTGGGAATGTACCCATTGCTTTATGACCATGATCCTCTTTAAAATAAAATATAAATATCAATATATAAGAAGTGGTACATGAAATAATAGTACAGAGATGGTGTATTGGAACTCCTGTTTACTCTTCTTGCCACTAGAGATCAAAACCTTAGCAGTGTTCAAAAAAGATGTGGAAATTTGTATGTGTAAAGAGGACATCTGAAGTTACATTAGATAGGGGTGTAAAGGCTGATCCTTAGCCCACTGAAGTCACTGAGAAGACTGCCTTTGGCTTCAGTGGGCTTTTGATCAGTTTTGGAAATTCTCAATCTTCAGGACATAAGCCAGCAACTAAGGGCCATATTTACAAAAGGAATTAGGTGCCTAAAGATTCTAATAAGGACCTATTGGGTTTTACAAAAGTGCACAAATGAATTTGACACCTAACCCCCATTGACTTTCAATGTGAATTAGGTGCCTAATCTACCCAACTAGGTTCCAGTCTGTATTCTTAGGTGCCTGAATCCTTTTGTAAATCTGGCCCAAACTGATTAGGGTTAGGAAAAAAAAATCCCTTTTGGGCAGGCTATTACATAATGGTCACATTTTGGGATTCTCACATCTTCCTGTGAAGCATCTGCTACTGGCCACCGTTGCAGACTGAATGCCAGCCTCAGTGTTACCACTGGTCTGATCTGGGATGGCAATTGTTAAGTTAAATTTACAAAATTATTGTAAGATTCCTGTATCGGCAGGAGTTTGAGTTATTCAACGGAGTAGTGTATTACTCCAATCCAATGCCAAGCTAACCACAAATTAATACCCATTCTACCTTTCCTAAGTTGGCATTTTTATTATATGACATTTTCATACAAGCAGTGACTGTTTAACCGGATGCTAGCAAATTGTAGCTGAGAAGAGTAGATAGAGAAAGGCAAAAGCACTCTACAGTTTGTAGCTTTTTAATCATATTCCTGTATTCAGTAAAAGTAATGAGATTTCTTGTTTATATTTGTAATCAGCAGAGACGACTGACTGCGATGAGAAACTGGACATTTCTCTACTGCAGACAGGTAAAATGCATTAAGTTTTTTTATCAGGTTCCAATTCTTTCTTTCTTTTTGCATAAAGCAGATTTCAATATTCTAGATATGTCATATATCAGGGATCGGCAACCTTTGGCACGTGTCCCGACAGGGAGAGCCTATGGCGGGCCAGGCCGGTTTGTTTACCTGCCACGTCCGCAGGTTCGGCTGATAGCAGCTCCCACTGGCTGTGGTTCGCTGTTCTAGACCAATGGCGGGTGCGGTAAGCAGCAGCCAGCACATCCCTCGGCCTGTGCCGCTTCCCACAGCCCCTATTGGCCTGGAATGGCGAACCGCGGCCAGTGGGAGCTGCAATTGGCTAAGTCTGTGGACACTGCAGGTAAACAAACCAGCCCGGCCCACCAGGGTCCTTCCCTGGCAGGCCGCAGGCCACAGGTTGCCAATCCCTGGCATATACAGTCTGGGTAATCTGCACACAAGGCCCAGATGTCTAAGTTTTGAATGCCCTTGTATTTAAAAAAAAGAGAGAGAGAGAACATGCACGAGAATTTCACTATTTTTCCCTTGATTTCCTATTCATAAAACCTCCAGTTTGACAGTAACAGCTAAGTGACACAAACAAGTGAGTGATCTTCATGACTCCAGATGGCAACTTGTGCTCATTCATGATATTTCTGGGTACTTTCAAAATTCTTGACACAACATTTACTTCCAAGGACTGGCACAGTAATTTGTATCCATAGTGTGTTTCAGTTCTGCATTGGTGTACCACTGGCAATAATATCTTGGGTTTACAAAAGGATTGCAGAGCTCTTTATCTGATATGGAAGATCACTTTTAACCCCTTCCCTCCCCCCATTCCCTCAAAATGCACCCACCCTCAAGTCAAACATGGCAGTTGTTTAACAGCAAACTGCAGTACTATGCAACAGTCTAGGGCAGGAACTGATGAAGATTTCCACATGCAATTGAAATGTCTAGTTGGAATTTAAGTAGGTAGGCCAAGATTTTTTTAGTGATTTTGAGTGCTGAACTTGAGATACCCTTCCAGGACCTGATTGTTAGAAAGTGCTGAGCACATATCCTCTGAAAATCATGTGTTCCAAGCTGGGAATGAAGAATAATTAATCACTTTTGAAAATCTTGACCATATAGATAGTAATTGCCTGCGTTTAAAATTTCACCAAGTTGCAGTTTTAGATCTCTAGACCCAAGAAAAATGTGATTAAAAATCTTGAATGATCAGGACCTTGGGTTTACAGTTTCTCTCTCAGATCAGTACAATACAATGAATACTAATGAAAAATATTCCTTGGAAATTAGTCATGCAACATCTGTAAAAAGTGTAGGCTGTTTACTGCTAGCATATTGCTATATCAAGGGTAGTACTTTGACAGCAGCTCCCCACAATATCCTACAAATGCTCTGGTGATCCTGAGAGCAGTATTGCAACATTTATCCCAGCAGACTATCTTCCCAATTACTCTTACATAAGGCTTGTGATGGGTCTTCAGACATCCTCATTGTGAAGTGCTATGGGTTGGAGCATGAGCAACTAGTAGGGAGGCACTGGTGGTTGAAATCCTGTTGTCAGACTATGTGGAGTTACTCAAGAGTAGGACCAATGAAGCAGCTATAATCTTGTTCGTGGGGGGCTGGGAGAACATGCTAACTGATAGGAGCTGTAGTGCTGCTTTCTTGGCTACCCATTGAGCATTTCATGGTGCTATTTTGATAACAGATGCAGGCAGCTCTGGTTTTAATGGTCTCTTTCAAGTGACATCCTGTTTGTTTCTGTTATCAGGGATGGAAGCAATTCTAGTAAAGGAGAACCCTAATAAATGTTATGTTATTATGCAGTGTTATCTTTTCATTGCTCCAGTAATTGTATTCAGTACCAGAATTATTTTATTGGAGCCTAATGTAGTTTCTTTAGTATTTCACATCTGACATTATTGGTGAAAATGAATGTGATGCATTGAGACAGCCACATTAGTGAAGAGACAAGCTTTCCATCCTGGGAATCCTATTCTCTTTTCTGCAAGATTGCCAATGTGTGTTTTTGAATGTGTGCAAACTGCATGCCCATATATCCTTAAATATGCGTGTGTGCACAATTCTAAGGTTTAATATTTGTCTTGCAGTAAATATATATCCCTGGGATCTGTGGGAGGATGCCTAAATTAACAGTGCAATAGTCATTTTCTTTTCAGATTGTGTGTGTGGGAAAAAAGGTGAACTCCAAAGGCTTTCAGCCAAGCATTTGAATTACACACATTCTTATATATGTCCAAGTGACTCTTTATAGAATGTATCAATAGTTAATATTATACCATCCGAGGGATTAAATCATTTTAAGTGATATACAGACAATATAATTATGGTAATTATAATAAAGGTTACTGACATAGGGAGCCAAAATAGACGCCTTCCATCAAGGAGGCTGATAAAGGAGGCAGATATAATCTTTATAGCGATCCTCACCTGTCGATTAGATTCCCTTGTTCAATAGCTGTTTTTTGCAGGGATGTCACTGGTGGATCATTTAAAGAAAGTCTCAGATGTGATCAGTTCAGCTGGCTTGTGTGTTTAAATTGCAAGCTCGTACTGTGTTTGTTCAGTGCTCTGCACAATGGGGCCTTGATCTCTGGGGGTGGGGGAACCCTCACGCAGTACCATAAGACAAATAATAAATCAACAATAGTCAAGGGCAAACGGATTATGTTAGTCCTCCGTGATGTAGAGAAAACCTTTTGACACAAAGTTTGAATGGGATTACTTGAAGGGAGTATTGCAGGAAGTGGGACTGGGAGCGGGAATGGGATGCTGAATCCATTTATGGTGTATATATTTAAAACACTTATTACCTGAGTATCCAAGAACTGGATAAAATTGGGAAGCTAGAGAGTCCAGAGCAAGTGAATTGAATAAAGTTTGAATAAACATGGAAAAATCAGATGTCTTTAAGCTGCATAGAGGGATGACTCAGAGGTGCCCATTCACCCCTTCCTTCCCTGTGGGGGAGGAGGGGGAATCTGAACATGGGGGATACAGGCTGAGGAATCCCAGTATACAAAGGGGTTTAGATCCCTCAGCCTTTGTGTTTACAGTTAAGGAAATCCTGGACTTCTGATTTCCTGTGTTAAGATAATATGACATCCAAAGGTTTCATTATTTTTAAATCCTAAAACCAAGGAAGGATTTTTTGCCTAGCCATATTTCTGTGTTTAGGAGCACAAATCGTATTGTGGTTAAAAAGTATCTTTGATGCTAATTACTCCCTTCTGCTTAAAGGATTCAGTGAATTGGGAGACCTTTAAAGTGAACTGGAAGAATTATGGCTGTTAAATTTTAACTTATCAAAAACTTTGGGTTTTGTTTCAAACTTTGTGATTTAGGGTCCCCTAGAAAGTATTGGTAGAGTTACGGTCCCATATTCACTTCAGTGTTGGCAAAAGACTGCCTATGACCTGCCAAAATCCAGACTGTAGGGTCCTGTATTGAGGGAGACCAGGCAGCCAGTTACCCTGATTGGTAGTGTGGAGACCATGACAGATGTTGGATAAACATTTAGCAGAATGAATATATGGCACCCCATTAGGATCTTTAATTTTCCTACTTAAGGAATCGTGGCTATGACAAAAGAGTTCGGATCCTGGCATATGATTTGCACTGCGTATTTGGAATTACTGAAGATTAACGCAGTCTGACTCACTTTCCTAAAATATGAAATGGGAACAAATCTAATCCAACCTCAGCACTGGTGGTTATATATCTTTAGCCAAAACATTAAACACTAAGGATGTGTATGTCCTGGGATGCTACAAGGTCCTCTTTAAGCCCCGAGTGAGAGGTTTAAGCAGTGCTGATGGGTTTGCGTGGTCCCTCTGCATTGGAGTGAATTTCAAGCTGTGAAAGAATTTGAGACCACTAATAGGAGCAAATGCCAGTCTTTGGGTCCCAGAGAGATGCAGCTTTTTGAAAAGATGGGAACAATCTCTTGCTAAAGAAACAGATAAGAAAATAACTATGAGCCAATCCTGTATGGTCTGCCTCCTTTTCTCCTGGAATACAATGTGAAGAAAATGATACCTTAGAAACCTCTTCAAAACCTTAAATATAAATCCTTTATTGTAATATAAATCTTTATCCTTTCAGTGCATGATTCTGCAAGTCCTCCCTTTTCATCTTGTTGTATGTGCCTCTTACACTGATTGATGTCTGTCTCCTATATGCTCTGTATTCTTTCTTCTATAGTTGTAATTCTTCTGCCTGTCTTCCATTGTTCTGTTTAAAAATATATTTTAAAGTGGTTTAAAAAAAGATGTGATATAATCATGCAACTTATCTCTGGTTTTTATTCTGCCATATGCATTTACAGTGTCATGATTTTTCAAGTTTTCCAAAGAATAACCCAAAGCATATACTGTAGGCTTAAAATTCATGCGTTGCTTTGTTCACCTCTTTAGAGCCATATAACTTCAAAGATATAAGCACTGTAGTGCAGTGTGTACGATGTTCTAACGCTTTATGCCTCACTTCATGTGTTCTGCATTTTGCTATCAAAACCTCTATTCACAAATTCAATATATAATGGGATCTTTTTTAGACAATTAAACTGACACAGCAATGGCATCTAAACACACAGATAATTCAGCAAACTCACAAGTACTACATTTGAGTCTCTAAATATTTAACTCATGTAGGTTAATTTGGAACACAATTTTAGGAAATGACTAAACTGGTATAATTTATTTTTTCTAATTTATTTAAATCCTCTCTTTCTTCAGGTAGCATTCTTGAGATCGCAACAGATAAGCTGGTCGACTCAAAACCAGATTTTTCTGCTTAAATTTACTTTCCACGTCAGTGTTTCATTAGCAGATATAA
Source organism: Gopherus evgoodei (assembly GCF_007399415.2). NCBI lineage: Eukaryota > Metazoa > Chordata > Testudines > Testudinidae > Gopherus > Gopherus evgoodei. The sequence continues at coordinate 352,547,813 of NC_044322.1, forward strand.
ACATCCTTCAGTTTGAATGACATTCCTGCAAGATCTGTGTAAGCATTTCAGCATACTTCAAGGTGGGGGATGTTCCGTGCAGTTTTCCCTTCAAGTTTGAGTTGTTTCACCTATTTTTAATGAAACATGGGATAATAAAGCCACCAAATTGTTTCAAGATTTTCCATCATAATTAGAGATGAATTTTTTTTTCAATATCCAGTACATTGTCTAATTATTGTGGTATCCATTGCAACTGAATAAATTCCCTTGCCTTTGTTTTTCTTCCTGATTGTATTTTCCCACATGACTGTATGCATGCTTACTCTAGTTCATCTTCAAGTACACAGAAGTAAAAGAAACAGCTCAGGGAGAGGTGGTGGACTATCTCCCTTTCATGGGCCCAGGAAGCTAAGAAGAATGTTTGGTTAGGGGGATTGGTTAGTCCTCTTCTGTTTGGAAGACTCACTTTTCCTTTTTGCTCACCATTTGACTATGTTTGAAGAGAGATGGTACAAACTGCCTGTCCTACACTGTCTAAATAATAAGGCACACACTGTATTTGGCCATAGAGCAGGGTACATGCTGATAATGTCTGTTTCCCAGTGGATGGCATACAGAATGTATTTGTGAAATGAGTTGGCGTTCCCAGCCAGTTTCTGGTGCAGTGGTTCTCCAGCATTTTCACTTCATAAAATCATCCTGCCCCACCTCCTCTCCAGCCTCTCAGAATCCCCCACTGCCTGGTTCTTAAAACATTTTATTTTGTAGACCATCAGGGAGAGAGTTCATGGATTTTTGCTGATCCACACACTACGGTTTGAAAACCACTGCCCTTGCGGACTTATATGGATCTATGGACATAGGTCCACCTATACAAACCACTGTCATTACTGACACTCTATTGACAGTCTCAGCAGTTAGGATGAGTGAATTGACCAAGAGATTGAACTACCCTCTCACCCTATAAGTGGTCCCTTCAGATCAGGACTGAGGCTCACTGATGTGGCAGGGTGGGGAAAGTTGTACTGCTGCTTCTTATGCAACATCTCCTGCTGCCCTCTGCACCTTTAACTCTGCACCTTCACCAGCACTAAATTCACTTTAAAAAAAAAATAGAGAGAAAAAATATAGAAAGTATCTTATCCCACAGAGATATATTGATCACCAGCCAGTTAACTAATAGTGTGTGTTTCCTGGAACGCCACAGCGTGCAGTAGCCTTTGCCATCGTGTTTCGTTTTCCTGTGTGTATTTTCAGCCGATCACGATGCTTTCTCCTTGAAACTATTTGGTTTTTTTTATTGAGTGTTTTAACAGAAGTGCTATTACAGAGAGTGGGCCTGTTTTCAAAATATTTGAAGTTTTTTGCTGCTTTTCACAAATATTTGTCATGATCATTAACTAGCATAAAGACCGGCAACCTGATTGTCACAACTGCTGAATGCCTGCAAATAACACTGAAGCCAACAGGAGCTCCTGATTCTCAGCACCATTGAAAATCAGGCTTTTGATCTTTCCCCTCCTGTTTAAAAAAAAAAAAAATGTACTATTAAAGGTGATGATGTTGTCTTTAAAATTGTGGACTATATCGAATGTGCACTGCAGACCTTAAAGAGCATTTCCTTAAAGGCTGATGTGACTGCTTCCCCCATGGTCTGGATTTCTGAGCAGGGCTGTGGTAATCTACAGCCTGTGCAGCAAATCTGCCAGGTACATCATAACCCTTAACTGATGGAATCCACATTTTGTAAATTTTAAAAAATTGCATTTTGTGTTTACTTACTGTGACTACTGTTCAGACTTTCTTCAGCAATCTTTTTATAGGGTTTATTAGAAAAATCATTCCATGTTTAGGTAAAGCATCTCAATCTTCTGTATATATGTTTTATTAATATGTAAATATTTAGATATTTTTTAATTACTATGTTCTTAATAAAACAACAAGGAGCTAGTTGTGAAGTGGTGTATAACGTTGTGTTGTGTTACCAATCTCTGGGAAAACCCTCTTTGTCAGTTCAGAAAAGAAAAACCCACAATAAATTACTTTAATTGAACACATGTCTTCTGTATTATGTCCCATAATTCAGAAGGGGGTACCTGGTAATTCAAAGATTTTTATTAACATTTTAACAGCCTTATATAAAAAAAATGGCATTTGCAGGGAAGCTTATGAAAAAACCATAGCAATAAGATTTTCCCAACTATCTGAATTTTGAACTGTTTTCCCTGCCAGTCAGAAAAATGGCTATATGAAATCTCATGAGTGCTGATATGCTTGAAGTCTAATTTTACTTGAATTAGGTGTCTTTATAATCTTCACTTAAAAGGTTACACTCCACTTCTATGGAAACAACACAAAGAAAAGACATACCAGTATTCGTAATGCAAAAGTAGCCGCTACAACATGTCTTCATAACTTATTACAGTAGAACACCAGAGTTATGCACTGACCGGTCATCCACACACCTCATTTGGTATTGAAAGTATGCAATCAGGCAGCAGAGCCCCCCCACGCTCTCCCCAAAAAGCAAATACTGTAGAGAACAGTACTGTGTTAAATGTAAACTTATAAAAAATAAAGGGAAAGTTTTTTTTTAAAAATGTTGACAAGGAAATTTCTATCTTTTCATTTAAATTAAGATGTTTAAAAGCAGCATTTATCTTCTGCGTAGACATTTCAAAGCGGTTTTAAGTCAATGTTCAGTAGTAAACTTTTGAAAGAACGACCACAATGTTTTGTTCAGAGTTACGAACGGTTTCCATTCCTGAGGTGTTCGTAACTCTGAGGTTCTACTGTATCACACCTCATCAAACATTGTTTAGACTTAGAAAATGTTTCCTGTGAAAACATGTTCCTTAGTAATAATCAGTCAATTACAGTGGCCTATTGAAATGAATGAGCAACCAGCCACACCTTGTCTGTTTTATATAGTAGCACCTGCGAGGAATTGTATAGTAAAACATTATAGATCTCAGAGGTTGCATTGAGGTTCTGAAATCTTGCATGCCTGTACAGAGCTTGAATCAGTTAAGTGACATTTAAGTGTAAAATATCTTTTTAAAAATTGTTTAATTGTGTTCACTTCGGGTGGCAGGCCAGTCCTTGCCCACAGACAACCTGCCAACCTGAAACATATTCTCACCAGTAACTGCACACCGCACCATAATAACTCTAGCTCAGGAACCAATCCGTGCAACAAACCTCGATGCCAACTCTGCCCACATATCTACACCAACGACACCATCACAGGACCTAACCAGATCAGCCACGCCATCACTGGTTCATTCACCTGCACATCCACCAATGTAATATACGCCATCATATGCCAGCAATGCCCCTCTGCTATGTACATCGGCCAAACTGGACAGTCTCTATGGAAAAGGATAAATGGACACAAATCAGACATTAGGAATGGCAATATACAAAAACCTATAGGAGAGCACTTCAACCTCCCTGGCCACACTATAGCAGACCTTAAGGTGGCCATCCTGCAGCAAAAAAACTTCAGGACCAGACTTCAAAGAGAAACTGCTGAGCTTCAGTTCATCTGCAAATTTGACACCATCAGCTCAGGATTGAACAAAGACTGTGAATGGCTTGCCAACTACAGAACCAGTTTCTCCTCTCTTGGTTTTCACACATCAACTGCTAGAACAGGGCCTCATCTTCCCTGATTGAACTGATCTCGTTATCTCTAGCTTGCCTGCTAGCATATATATACCTGCCCCTGGAAATTTCCACTACATGCATCTGAGGAAGTGAGTATTCACCCACGAAAGCTCATGCTCCAAAACGTCTGTTAGTCCATAAGGTGCCACAGGATTCTTTGCTGTGTTCACTTCGGTCTTCCAAGTGATTAAATTGGTTTCCGATCCAAATGTATTTCATACCTCCTACCATTAATGCTGATCTAGCTTGATGGAACAGATCACACACACATTAGTAACTTTGCTGAACTGCCCTTTGCTTAACATTGTAGTTATGTTCCTGAAAAATGTGACTTTAAGTGAATCCAATTTCCCCGTAAGAATTAATGTAAAGGGGGGGAGAGGTTAGGTTCCAGGGACATTTTTTTCACCAGACAAAAGACAATATTATATATACACACACACACACACACACACACTCTATCAGTTTTAAACAAACAATTTAATACTGGTACCCAGTGGCGATGATTGTGAAGCTTGGATGAGGTGGTGAAGTCAGAGGGTGGGATATTTCCCAGCAAATACCTTGCTGCTAAATTATGAACTAGCAATTGTCTGAGCCCTCAAGGGTTAACTCGTCGTTAATGTAGCCTCACACTCTACAAGGCAGCACGAAGGGAGGGAGAGGAGACAGCATGGCAGAGAGAGACAGGGACACACACCCTGTGTGTTGTGTGAGAGAGATGAGCATTTCCCCTTTAAGTACACTGACCCCACTCTAAGTACACTGCCTCTTTAAGTAGATCAGCAAGCTGAGAGGGCAGCTGCTGCCAGGAACCTCTCTCCATGCTAAGCCCTGTCGTGTGTCCCCCCTTCTCTATGGAAGATGGGGTAAGCAGGGTGCAGAAGCAGGGGCGAGGGGGACATCCTGACATTAGCTCCCTTCTCCTCCCCTCTCTCCCCTGCCCAGCAAGCAGGAGGCTCCTGGGAGCAGCTCCAAAAGGTGGCAGTGGGGGAAGGGACAGCTGAACTGCCGGCAATTGAAAGCCAGCTGGGCAGCTGCCACATAGGGAACTTAAGGGGCTGGGGAGCTGATGGGGGGCTGCCGGTCCACCCTGATTCCAAGCCCCCACCACCTAGCTGCAACTGGCTGCTCTTCCTGCAAGCAGTGGACAAAGCAGGCAGCTGCCAAACAACGTTATAAAGGAGCTGTCATGGTATAATTCCCCACTCTGAACCCTAGCGTCCAAAAGATGGGGTACCAGCATGAATTCCTCTAAGCTCAATTACCAGCTTAGAACCTGTAACGCTGCCACCAACCAGGAATTACAGTGCCTGGTACACTCTGGTCCCCCAAAACCTTGCCTGGGGGCCCCCAAGACCCAGTCCCTCTGGATCTTAACACAAGGAAAGTAAACCCTTTCCCCCACCGTTGCCTCTCCCAGGCTTCCCCTCCCTGGGTTAGCCTGGAAGATCACTGTGATTCAAACTCCTTGAATCTTAAAACAGAGAGGACAATTCACCTTCCCCCCTCCTTCTCTCTCCCCCTCCCAGACTCTCCCTGACAGAGAAAGTAATCCTAACACAGAGATAAATTAACCTTTCTCTCCCCCTTCCCTCCTTTCTCCCCACCAATTCCCTGGTGAATCCAGACCCAGTCCCCTGGGGTCTCACCAGAATAAAAAAACAATCAGGTTCTTAAACAAGAAAAGCTTTTAATTAAAGAAAGAAAAAACAGTAAAAATTATCTTTGTAGATTTAAGATGGAATATGTTACAGGGTCTTTCAGCTATAGACACTGGGAATACCCTCCCAGCCTAAGTATACAAGTACAAATTAAAATCCTTTCAGCAAAATACAAATTTGAACTCCTTCCAGCCAAATACACATTTGCAAATAAAGAAAACAACCATAAGCCTAACTCGCTTTATCTACCTAGTACTCACTATTCTGAACTTATAAGAGCCTGTATCGGAGAGATTGGAGAGAAACCTGGTTGCACGTCTGGTCCCTCTGAGCCCCAAGAGAGAACAACAACCAAAATCTAACAGCACACACAAAAACTTCCCTCCCTCAAGATTTGAAAGTATCCTGTCCCCTGATTGGTCCTCTGGTCAGGTGACAGCCAGGCTCACTAATCTTGTTAACCCTTTACAGGCAAAAGAGATATGAAGTACTTCTGTTCTATTAACCCCTACTATCTGTTTATGACAGGAGCATTGCGCAACTTTAAACGAGCTTGTTCCTTAATTGATCAGCAATGTAACAAGGAAACAACGTTAACCGGGATGACTTGAAGTGAAGAGTTACTGTACTACTTAGGTTGTCTCAGTGTGATTTGACTTTGTTTTAACTTTGTCATCTTTCGTTTTTACTTGTCTCTAAATATGAAATGTAAACTTCTACAAATATTTGTACAAAACCTAAACTGGAGTTTAAACTACATAACAAGTGTTGTCATTATACCATCAAAAGCAAATGCATGGTTAATCTTGCTATCGACTAAAGAAAAAATATATATCAAATGTTACTGTAGGGCTGCCATTTCACGCAGTTGAGACAGCTATGTAAGTGCTAGCAAACAATGTAGCTAGTCACCTGTGCTTCAATTAAAGCATCAGTGACCAGTGCCTTGTTTGGCTAATACGTTCATCTAACCTATTTACAGGACACTAGAGATTATTAGGGGAAAAATCCTTGTGCAGCTTAACAGGAAAAGGATATCCTCTTTGTAACATGAAAGGAAACTGGAGCCTGAGCTTTATTAAACATGTATTAATTGCAAGACAAGAAGAAAACCATCTGAAGTGTAAGTGCCTTTGATGTGCTGGTTCAGAGGAAAAGGCCATCTGAGCCTTTGGGATATTAGAAAAACTGCATGAAGCTAAACTTTCAAACTCTTGGGATCTACTCCACAGCACCTGAGACCAACTTGAGAGCTGGCTGAGGAAAACACATCAGTCGTAAATGTCATAGAATTAATTTGTGGGGGCAAGAGGCGTTCAGAAATTCCCACCAGATCTACCAAAAACTGCTGATTTCATATTGGAAAAGGAATTTATATTTAAGGGAAGGGAGGTGATGAGGTCCAGTGGATAAAGCACTGCACTGGGATTCAGGAGACCTGGGTGTCACAGATTAGGTCAACTGCATCTAGGTTGACCAGATAGCAAGTGTGAAAAATCAGGACGGGGATGGGGAGATAATAGAAGCCTATATAAGAAAAAGCCCCAAATATTAGGATTGTCCCTATAAAATTGGGACATCTGATCACCCTAACTGCACCTGCATTTCCCCTCCATGGTCCACCAAGGGAACCCACTCCAGGCTTCAGACTCCCCAGCCATTACCTCTCTTGGGAGAGACCTGTTTCTCTCTCCCTCCTGACCCAAGTATTTTCCAGGCTGCAGTTCTCTGCCTACAGTGTGATATTCCCACCAAGTCAGACTGATAGAGAGGCCAGTGTCTGTGCTTTGCTTTCTCTCAGAAGGCTCTGAACTGTGTAATTGCCAGCAGTCACAGGCTATCGCATAGCTCTTTCTAAGCAAGCATATTTATTCTTAAGGTGAAAGCATTACAGAGAAAATATATTAAAACAAAAGAACCTACACATATGCTAACCAGATCACCCCATCTCCAACAAGGGCTCTGATAGGAGTCAGTCCTTCAAATCCCACAAAGGGGGTTTTCTGTGGTCAGTTCATGCCAGCTTTAGCTCAGAACTACCCCCATGAATAGCTCAGTTTTTACTTTGTACAGGTTGGTTCTTCTTCGAGTGCTTGCTCATATCCATTCCAGTAGGTGTGTGCGCGCCACATGCACGTTCGTCGGAGACTTTTACCCTAGCAACACTTGGTGGACCGGCATGGCGCCCCCTGGAGTGGCGCCGCTATGGCGCCGGTTATATACACCTGCCGGCCCGCCGCTCCTCAGTTCCTTCTTACCGCCCGTGTCGGACGTTGGAACTGTGGAGCGCAGCGTGCTGTTCTCCACCTCCCTAGCGATTCACTCATCTTTTCTTATTGTATATAGTTCGTTTAATTGTAGTTAGTGTATTTAGTAGTTCAGTTTGTGTAGTGTAGATAGTTTGACGGGATTGGGGGTTAGCCCCTTCCCCGACCCCGGTGCCGGGCTCATGCTCGGCTCATCGGGCTTCAAGCCGTGTGCTGTCTGTCGTCGGCCGATGCCCACTGGTGACCCGCACGAAGCCTGCCTTAAGTGCTTGGGCGACATCCATCTGACAGACAAGTGCAGGATTTGTAAGGCCTTTAAGCCCCAAACCAAAAAAGAGCGGGATGTTCGCCTCAGGCAGCTGCTGATGGAGGCAGCGCTGACTCCCCACTCCTCAGCACCGGCACCGAGATCAGCCGCTTCATCGGCACCGGAGCAGACCTCAGTGAAGACTCCGAGTCACCGGCCTTCTCCGGCACCAGCTTCTACCCAGCACGGCTCGAAGTCACCTACGAGCAAGAAGCGCAAACCTCCTGCGGCGGCCGTGCCTGCACCGCAGTCAGAGCGCTTAGCCAGACCGGACCGCCCGGCACTGCCATCTGCCGCGACGTCAACTTCCGCCGCACCGTTGACTCCGGGCCCAGACGAGCCGTTGAGTCCAGTGCATACCAGCTCCCCGGCGCGGGCCGCGGTTGAGCTTGTCGTGCCCTCCACTCTGGAGGCGTTCTCCACGGCACGGGACCTGATCGCGCTAACGGAGCCTGAGCTGTCTCGACCCCCGGCACCGCCGGTGCGGGTCCTCCAATCCACAGGCAAGCCGGCCCTTGTCAGACCTTCTTCGCCCGGTACCGTGGGACTTCATCACTCTCAGTCCCGATCCAGGTCCCGTAGACGCTCACGGTCCCACCATCGTTCTCAATCACACAGCCGCTCGCAGTCCCAGTACCGCTCCCCGTCGTGGTACCGGTCGTACTCACGGTACCGCTCGAGGTCCCGGTCGCCGTCCGGACACTACCGGCACCGTTCCAGGTCCTGTCATCACTCACGGCACCGGGCTTCTCGCAGCCGTTCTCAACACTATGGCTCCCGGCACCGGTTGACCTCCCGGCACCGAGCTGGTCGCAGGTCCCGGTCGCAATCTCGGCACCGTAGAGGGTCACGGCACCGCTCCCCGGCACCGTGTGGGGACGGTTCCAGCGGACGCAGGCACCATCACTTCGCGGTCTCCGCACCGCCATGGCCATCTCATCCACCATTAGTCTCCTCTCATGCCAGATCAGCGTCGTATGGGGACTCGGACAACCAGCTGGACCCTCAGCAGTGGTCCTTTTGGACTCCTTGGGCTTACCATCAGAGCCAAGGTGCCCCACATCCACGGCCGCGCTCAAGGCCCTCTGAACATAGGGCGCCAGAGGCCACAGTGAGCAGACCCCCTCCAGAGGATGCAGAACATCTCCCAGCGCTGGGCTCGGATGTGCAAGACCCACCTCAGGACGTCCCACAGGACCATGACTCACTTCAGGACCCAGTGATCCCTGGGGTCTCCTCCTCTTCGTCACCAGACGAGGCAGTAGCGGGGACGTCCACATCTGGACTGCCACCAATTGACCTCCGCTCGCACCAGGACCTCCTTCGCTGGGTCGCTCTTAATATAAACCTGCCCATGGAGGAAGTTCCTGAGGTGGAAGACCCAGTGGTCACCATTCTGTCAGTGGAAGCCCCGACAAGGGTTGCCCTCCCCTTTATTCGTACCATACAGGCTCGAGCGGATACAATCTGGCAAACCCCGGCTTCCGTTCCACCTACAGCCAAAGGGGTCGAGCGCAAATATATGGTCCCATCCAAGGGGTACGAGTACCTTTCCTTCCCCCCCCGTTCGTTAGTGGTTGAATCCGTTAACTAGCGAGAGCGCCATGGCCAACAAGCCCCTGCGCCTAAATCGAGGGAAGCCAGCCGCATGGACTTGTTGAGAAGGAAGATCTACTCTGCGGGAGGCCTCCAGCTCAGAGTGGCGAATCAGCAAGCCCTCCTGAGTAGATACAATTATAACACATGGGAGTCGGTTGGGAAGTTTATCGAACTAGTCCCGCAGGATTCCCGCCAGGAGTTCTCAGCTATCCTGGAGGAGGGGAAAAAAGTGGCTCGAACCTCCCTCCAGGCCTCACTAGATGCCGCTGATTCGGCAGCTAGAACAGTCGCCTCAGGGATTGCCATGAGGCGCATATCATGGTTGCAGGCGTCCGGTCTACCACCAGAGCTGCAATACACTATACAGGACCTACCATTTGATAGTCAGGGCCTGTTCTCCCAAAAGACAGATCCGCGCTTCCAAAGTTTGAAGGATAACCACGTGATCATGCGGTGCCTCGGCATGCATACGCCATAGACCCAGAGGCCACCTTTCCGCCCTCAACCTCAGCGTCACTATCCCCCGCCTCGGCCAAGACAGGACTTCTCCAGAAGGAGAGGCCATAACTCCTGCAGACGCCAATCGGGCCCGCAAGGGGGTAACAACTCCAGACCCGCCAAACCACCGGCGGGACCGAAGCCAAACTTTTTAGGGTGCGCTCGGGAGCACTGTACCAATTACCTCCAAGGATCCTTTTCAGTTCACCAATCGCCTTGCCGCATTCTTCCCTGCATGGTCCCAGATAACATCGGACCGATGGGTTCTCAGCACGGTCGAGTGTGGTTACCGCCTTCAGTTTATTTCGTCCCCTCCTTCCCACCCTCCCTCCCTGTCCCTCTTCAGGGACCCCTCTCATGAGCAACTCCTTCTGCAGGAGGTTTTGAAGCTCCTTGCGCTGGGAGCTATAGAGGAGGTTCCGGAGCACCTAAGGGGAAGAGGGTTCTATTCCAGGTACTTCCTAATTCCCAAGGCAAAAAGGGGCCTCCAGCCCATCCTGGACCTGCGAGCTCTGAACAAGTTCATCACGAAGTTCAAGTTCCACATGGTATCCCTGGGAAACATTATACTCTCCTTGGATCCCAGAGATTGGTACGCTGCTCTCGACATGAGGGATGCATATTTTCATATTGCGATTTACCCCCCACACACAAGGTTCGTGATAAACCGCCACCACTACCAATTTGCGGTCCTTCCCTTTGGCCTCTCCTCGGCCCCTCGAGTATTCACAAAGTGTATGGCAGTAGTCGCCGCCTACCTCCGCTGCCGTCGAGTTCACGTTTTCCCGTATCTCAACGACTGGCTTATTCGAGGGACCTCCGAGGCTCAGGTTGCCGCACACGTAAGCGTCATCAAGGACCTATTTTCCCATCTAGGTCTGATCCTCAACCTAGACAAGTCCATTCTGCTTCCTACGCAGAGGATAGAATTCATCGGGGCCATGCTGGACTCGAATCTGGCAACGGCCAGTCTACCTCCACAGAGGTTCCAGGCTATAGTCTCTCTCATCCAGAGGCTACAAGCCTTCTCAAAAACCTCTGTCCGTACCACCCTCATCCTACTCGGCCACATGGCAGCGTGCACTTTCGTGACAAAGCACGCAAGACTACGCATGCGCCCTCTCCAGACTTGGCTTGCCTTGGTTTATCGTCCGCGCAGGGATGCCCTGGACATGGTAGTCACAGTCCCAACAAAAACCCTGGACTCCCTCAACTGGTGGCTGACACCTTCCCTGGTGTGTGCCGGTCGCCTGTTCCACCCACCACAGCCTTCGGTGTCGTTAATGACGGACGCTTCATCCCTGGGCTGGGGTGCACACTTAGGGCACCTTCACACCCAGGGCCTTTGGTCCTTGCAAGAGCTGGCGCTGCATACCAATGTTCGCGAACTGAGAGCGGTCTGCTTGGCATGCCAAGCCTTCCAACACCATCTACAGGGCCGTTGTGTTGCGATTTTCATGGACAACACAACGGCCATGTATTACATAAACAAACAGGGGGGCACACAGTCTTCTCCCCTTTGACAAGAGGCGATGTGACTGTGGGACTTCTGTATAGCCCGCTCGATAGACCTCGTAGCCTCCTTCCTTCCAGGAGTCCAGAACTCTCTCGCAGATGGCCTGAGCAGATCCTTCCTGTCCCACGAATGGTCCATCCGTCCAGACATCCTTCTTTCTGTATTCTGGAAGTGGGGCTTTCCCCAGATAGACCTATTTGCCTCCAGCGAAAACTGGAAATGCCAGGTATTCTGCTCCCTTCAAGGCCATTCCCGGGGCTCTCTCTCGGATGCGTTCCTGATCCCCTGGAAGGGACATCTTCTCTATGCCTTTCCACCCTTTCCCCTAGTGCACAGAGTCCTGCTCAAGCTCCGCAGGGACAGGGACAGACTGATACTGATAGCCCCCGCATGGCCGAGGCAACACTGATATCCCATGTTGCTCGACCTATCCCTAACGACCCCGATACCACTGCCACTCTGCCCGGATCTTATAACGCAGGACTTCGGCAGGCTTCACCATCCAGACCTGCAGTCCCTTCACCTGACGGCGTGGCTACTGTCTGGCTGAACCAATCCGAGCTCCGCTGCTCTGCCCAGGTCCAACAGGTCCTTTTGGGAAGCAGAAAAGCCTCCACGAGGACGACATACCTCCCCAAGTGGAAGCGGTTTTCTCTTTGGTGTGCACAACGTTCCCTAGTTCCAGAGGCCGTTTTGATCCCTCTTATCCTGGAATACTTGTGGTACCTCAAGGAACAAGGTTTGGCACTCTCATCAATAAGGGTGCATTTAGCCACCATCTCCACCTTCCATCAAAGGGAGGCGAACAGTTCCACCTTCTCTCACCCGATGGTTTCGAGATTCCTTAAGGGCTTGGAGCGCCTATACCCACCGGTTAAGCCTCCTTCCCCTACCTGGGATCTCAACCTTGTTCTGGCTCAGCTCACAGCCCCACCCTTTGAGCCCTTGGCCACTTGCTCATTGCTGTACCTGTCCTGGAAGACAGCCTTCCTGGTGGCTATCACTTCGGCCAGGCGTGTTTCGGAGCTCCGTGCTTTGATGGCGGACCCCCCGTATACAATCTTCCACAAAGACAAGGTGCAGCTACGCCCGCATCCGGCTTTCCTCCCCAAGGTGATCTCGGCCTTCCACATTAATCAGGATATCTTCCTACCGGTCTTCTTCCCGAAGCCACACGCATCAAGCAGGGACCAACAGCTTCACACCCTGGATGTCCGTCGAGCCCTCGCCTTTTACATCCAGAGGACAAAGCCCTTCAGGCGCTCGCCCCAGTTATTTATAGCGGTGGTGGAGCATATGAAAGGTATGCCTATATCGGCTCAGAGGCTCTCATCATGGGTAACGTCCTGTATCCGGACGTGCTACGACTTTGCCCACGTCCCGATTGGCCGTCTTACCGCCCACTCTACTCGGGCTCAAGCCTCGTCGACCGCCTTCCTGGCACACATCCCCATCCAGGAGATATGCCGCGCAGCTACCTGGTCGTCAGTGCATACGTTCACTGCTCACTATGCGCTCGTGGCCCAATCAAGAGACAATGCTGCCTTTGGCTCAGCGGTTCTGCACTCCGCAGCGTCTCACTCTGACCCCACCGCCTAGGTAAGGCTTGGGAATCACCTACTGGAATGGATATGAGCAAGCACTCGAAGAAGAAAAGACGGTTACTCACCTTTGTAACTGTTGTTCTTCGAGATGTGTTGCTCATATCCATTCCACACCCGCCCTCCTTCCCCACTGTCGGAGTAGCCGGCAAGAAGGAACTGAGGAGCGGCGGGCCGGCAGGGGTATATAACCGGCGCCATAGCGACGCCACTCCAGGGGGTGCCCTGCCGGCCCACCGAGTGTTGCTAGGGTAAAAGTCTCCGACGAACGTGCACGCGGCGCGCGCACACCTACTGGAATGGATATGAGCAACACATCTCAAAGAACAACAGTTACAAAGGTGAGTAACCATCTTTTTCTGATCTTGAGCCTTTGGGAACAAGTAATCATCAGACTATGGTCCTCTTCTCCAGGCCTCGCTCTGAAAGGGGTTGGGTTTGCTTAACAGGAGGTGGAGAATTTGCATTCACCTCCCCCTAGAGATTCCCCAGGCAAATCACTTGACAGTGTCCCAGAAGTCCATTGTTGTCTGGCCCATTGTTCAGTACAGTCCTTTGAAGTTCATAACACTTCCCTGGGTTCACATCACCTCTCCCCCATGAAAAGACACATAATACTCACCCAGAATAATACATTACCTTTGCATTAAATACAACGGACCTCTAAAATGTTTCAACTTAATGCATTAAGGGTTTTTCAAGGATATTGCAGGAAATTGCCACATCTGGCCCAATGGGTTCAAGTCCCAGCTCTACCATTGCTTTTGTGGCAACATTGGGCAAGTTATTTTCTGCTTTGTGCCTCAGTTTCCCCATTTGTAAAAAAATTGGGGATAATGATACTGACTTGTAAAATGCTTTGAGATCTACCAAAGAAGTGCGCTAGCTAGAACAGCCTGGTATCATCATAATTATCTTCCTTTTGCAGACCGCTGTGAGATCTCCAGTTGGAAAGCACTAAATGGGACCATTAAGTGGTGATATTGCTGTTATTATAAGAACTAGTGATTATTGCCATAGAACTGGATTCTGACGGTGAGGAGATTCCTTCATTCACTGGAACAAAGGCAGAGCTGTCAATCAGCAGGATGGCCATTGGAGAGACCCTCTTTCATGAAAGGCTCCAGAGCAAGCCAGTTCCAAGCTGTAGCAATGCCGAACTCCTGCTCTGTCAGCCCTGACCCCATGCAAAGCCTTAGCTATTTGAGGAAATAGATGGCTTTGTCGCAGCTGAGACTGGGTGTGCAAACAAAGTCTGGCTGCACAGATGCTCACCAAACCCCAGACAAATGGCAGTTCACACTCTGGGGACGTGTCTGCGAATAATGGGGCTTGCGTTTGGCCTGGCGCTCGTTCTTACATGCCATCTTTTACAGTGTGGCTAGCAGAGGCAACACATGGGGGGTGCTCCTCCCCCCAAGTTGCTGCTTGGCTTGTACTGAGCATGTGCACACCAACTGAGCATGCTCAGTAACATCTGCTGAAGCTGCTGCCCTCATTCTGCTCTCCCACTATCTGCAAGTATGGGCAGGGCCAGCCCTGGACCAAACAGCACCCTAGGCGAGGAGCGTCTTCAGCACCTTCCCCCCATCCCAATTCGTTAAACTTTTGAATTGTTTATTTTTAACTGCATTTGTAGCCCATTTCACAACACTGATGCCCAATTTGTATGCATGATTTATCCCTCTTGTATAAGATGATAAATTTGGACGCTAGGATTTGTACATCTGTATTTATTCATGCCATATATAAGCAAATTAAAAAAGTTATTTCCTCTAAGCTTATAGAAACTTTTTAATTTTAAGAATAACTGAAATGTACTAACATCAAGATCTTGGACTGTGCCCCAACATTGGGTGGGCCAGTATTAAATAGTGCTTCAGTAGGTGACAGCGCTAGAATGTTAACCCTAGTCCTTTAGTTCAAAAGGTCGTTTTTCTTGCCTTTGCCTTGGCGAACTGAAGCACAGCGTCCGAGAGATCCAAGGGCTGGCCAATGGCATTTTCAAGTGATAAAATAGCAAGTAACGTCAGCCTCTCATCAGCCATCGTACTTCGAATATATGTTTTAATGAGCTTGAGCATGAGCAGAATCCTCAAAGCTAACCACACATTAGGAAAAGCGTCTGTCAGCTCTGCATCAGGAATGAACTGGAGAACTCGGAGTGGAGAGTGCTTCCCGTTTGGCAAAATGTGACAGATGTTGTCCAATTCCAATGTTTATCCCTGACGTCCAAACATTCTCCATATGTCAGCATCTGGTGAAGGTCCATACAATTGTTCAAGAGTATTTTCCTATCCACCAGCAGCTTACTCAAGTCATACAAAAAAAAATCAAGTCTTTTTGTGGTGTTTCATTTGTCCAAACCTTTCACCGATGGACACTCAAGCAGTTTCAACAAGTGAGCAAAAAAACTCTCTCTTGAGCTTCCCATCACCTCATCTCTGCCCTTGTAACCAAACTGTCTCTTCTTCTGATGAATATGAGTTTCCTTGCTCTGCACCTCACGTCTGATTCCGGCCTTGGCTTTACTTGACTGTGCTAGTTCCGTCAGGTTGTCCTAAACCTCAGTCGCTTGAGATCTCACTGGCCTTACTCTGTCAATGCAGCTCTCCCAGCGAGTGTCACTTAGCAGCTTCACAGCCGGATTTGTAACATTGTCCATGAGAATCTTCCACTTGAGAGTTGATGCTGAAAGCAGGATGTGTATCCTCTGCAGTACTCTGAAAAGAGATACTGAAACTAAAGAAGACAACGCGGCATCTGACAGAAACACGTTGAGGGAATCATAGAATCATAGAACTGGAAGGGACCTCAAGAGGTCATCTAGTCTAGTCCCCTGCACTCGTGGCAGGACTAAATATTATCATTCAAGACCAGGGGTCAGCAACCTTCGGCTCACGGACCATCAGGGTAATCCACTGGCAGGCCGCGAAATGTTTTGTTTACATTGACCCTCTGCAGGCACAACCTGGCGGTGCTGGCTGCTGCTTCCCGCAGCCCGCATTGGCTGGGAACGGTGAATCACGGCCATTGGGAGCTGCGGGGGGCTGTTCCTGCGGATGGTCAACCTCCCAGCTTGGTGTCATTAACAAACTTTATAAGTGTACTCTCTATGCCATTATCTAAATGACTGATGAAACTATTGAACAGAACTGGGCCCAGAACTCATCCCTGTGGGACCCCACTCGTTATGCCTTTCCATCATGACTGTGAACCACTGATAACTACTTTCTGGGAATGGTTTTCCAACCAGTTTTGCATCCACCTTATAGTAACTCCATCTAGGTTGCATTTCCCTAGTTTCTTTGTGAGAAGATCATGTGAGACAGTATCAAAAGCTTTGCTAAAGTCAAGATATACCACATCTACTGCTTCCCCTCTATCCACAAGACTTGTTAACCAGTCAAAGAAAGCTATCAGGTTGGTTTGGCATGATTTGTTCTTGACAAATCCATGCTCACTGTTACTTATCACCTTCTTACTTTCTAGGTGTTTGCAAATTGTTTAATTATTTGCTCCATTATCTTTCTCGGTACAGAAGTTAAGCTGACTGGTCTGTAACTCCCCGGGTTCTCCTTATTTCCCTTTTTATAGATGGGCACTATATTTGACCTTTTCCAGTCTTCTGGAATCTCTCCCATCTTCCATGACTTTTCAAAAGATAATTGCTAATGGCTCAGATATCTCCTCAGTCAGCTCCTTGAATATTCTAGGATGTATTTCATCAGGCCCCTGGTGACTTGAAGACATCTAATTTGTTTAAGTAATTTTTAACTTGTTCTTTTCCTATTTTAGCCTCTGATCCTACCTCATTTTCACTGGCATTCACTATGTTAGACGTCCAATCACAACCAACCTTCTTGGTGAAAACTGAAACAAAGCCGTCATTAAGCACCTCTGCCTTTTCCACATTTTCTGGTATTGTTTTTCCCCCCTCATTGGGTAACTGGCGTACTCTGTCCTTGGTCTTCTCTTGCTTCTAATGTATTTGTAGAATATTTTCTTGTTACCCTTTATGTCTCTAGCTAGTTTGATTTTCATTTTGTCTTGGCCTTTCTAATTTTATCCCTACATACTTGTGTTATTTGTTTATATTCATCCTTCATAATTTGACCTAGTTTCCACCTTTTGTAGGACTCTTTTTCTATTTTTAGATCATTGAAGATCTCGTGATTAAACCAGGGTGTTTCTTGCCAGACTTTCTATCCTTCCTACGCAGTGGGATAGTTTACTCTTGTGCCCTTAATAGTCTTTTTGAAAAACTGCCAGCTGTCTCCTATTGTTTTTCCCCCTCCCATGGGATCTTACCTACAAACTATGTGGGTTTGCTAAAGTCTGCCTTCTTGAAATCCATTTTCTTTATTTTGCTGTTCTCCTTCCCACCATTCCTTAGAATCATGAATTCTACCATTTCATGATCACTTTCACCCAAGCTGCCTTCCACTTTCAAATTCTCTCCTCTCAGTTCCTCTCTATTTGTCAAAATCAAATCTAGAACAGCCTCTCCCCTAGTAGCATTCTACACTTTCTGAAATAAAAAATTGTCTCCAATACATTGATAATCTGTGCCCTGCTGTGTTATTTTCCCAACAGATGTCTGGGTAACCGAAGTCCCCCATCACCACCAAGTCCTGCTCTTTGGATGATTTTGTTAGTTGTTTAAAAAAAGCCTCATTCACCTCTTCTTCCTGGTTAGGCGGTCTGTAGTAGATCCTTACCATGACATCACCCTTTGTTTTTACCACTTTTATCCTTACCCAGAGACTTTCAACAAGTCTGTCTCCTATTTCCATCTTAATCTCAGTCCAAATGTGTACATTTTTAATATATAAAGCAACACCTCCTCCCTTTTTTCCCTGCGTGTCCTTCCTGAGCAAGCTGTACCCCTCTATACCAATATTCCAATCATGCGTATTATCCCTCCAAGTCTCTGTGATGTCAGAGTGGTGTTTATTTACTAGCATTTCGAGTTCTTATTCCCCATACTTCTCATATTAGTATACAGACATCTAAGATACTGATTAGATTTATCTCTCCCCCCCACACCAATTCTGTCTTGTCTCTACTTTATCCCTCCTATAATAGTCCATGCTCCCCCCAAATTCCAACCCTTCTCCCAGGTTTCCATGTTTTTTACTTACTTGTGGGCTTTGGTCACCTGCCCCCTTCGAACCTAGTTTAAAGTCCTTTTCACTAGGTTAGCCAGTCTGTATCCAAAAATGCTCTTCCCCTTCCTCAATAGGTGGACCCCATCTCTGCTTAGCAGTCCTTCTTCCTAGAACAGCATCCCATGGTCAAGGAAGCCGAAGCCCTCCTGGTGACACCATCTTCGCAACCAGACATCTGTCTCTGCTTGGGCTCCTATTCTTGACCGGAAGGATAGAAGAGAACAACACCTGCACTCTGAACTCCTTCATTCTTACTCCCAGAGCCCTGTAGTCACTTCTGATCTGCTGAGGGTCATACCTTCCAGTATCATTAGTGCCCACGTGGATGAGTAGCATGGGGTAGTAGTCAGAGGGCTGGATGATCCTCGACAATCCCTCCATAATGTCTCAGTTACGGGCCCCTGGCAGGCAGCATACTTCCTGGGATGCCATGTCATGGTGACAGATGGGTGCCTCAATCCCCCTCAGAAGAGAGTCACCAGCCACCACTACCCAACGTTTCCTCCTGGGAGTGGTGGCTGTGATCCTCCCAGCCTTGGGGGTACATGGCTTCTCCTCCTCCACCTTTGGCGATGATTCCTCATTGCTCGTTGCCAGGGCAGCATATCAGTTTTCCATCACCATGATGGGTACATTGGGAGTAGGGGTGGAGCACTACCTGCTGCCAGAAGTAACTAGCGGCCAGGGTCTTCCTTGTGACAGAGCCATATCCTCCTCTCCTGGAGATGTGACAGCAGTCCTCTGTAGCTGGATAGCTTCCTCAGCCTTGGATGTCTCCCTATGAATACTCTTGAGGAATTCCTCGTGGGCACGGATGTTCCTCAGCTTAGCCACTTCCTCCTGTAGTTCTCACACCTACTTCCTGAGAAATTCCACTTGCAGGCACCTTTTGCACTGTATAGTCCCCCCAGCCTGGCTTTCTATGAGTGGGAAATGCAGGCCACAGTCTCTGCAAATCCACACCAGGATCTGGGTAGAGGCATCCATGGTCAGGTTGTCTGGATACAAGTGCAGGTGGAGGAGACAGGAGCAGCATTGGCACTGGCGAGGTGGCCATTCCTAACCATAGCAACTATATTACAGATCCCTCTCAAACTCCCCTGTTTGTGGTCCCCTGTTCACTAGGCACAATGGCAACCACAAAGCACAGAGAAAGCTCTTGGATTCAGCGTAAGAATCCTTGCCTGGAAGACATTGTTTCTTCCTTTCATGTTCATGTCGTTGTCGTAGCCTTGGCCGCTGCAGTCCTGAAGCTTTATTTTATTCTCATTCAAAACGTTCATAAACAGTCTGTTAGGCCTTTTCCAGTAGAGTCGTCCACAGACCAGAAACAGATGAAGCATTCCTTTACTTGGACACAACCATCCTCGTCATCAACAAACCTTACTGTAAATGACATCTTTTTACTGTGATCAATGTTGGGAGTGCAGTCCATTATTACGGAGTACTACTTCGCTTTTCTGAGCCACATCGCTATGTTATCAAGCACCTTCCTTACCACAAGGTGAATAAATTTGTTTTGAATTGTTTTGGTGCAGTAATGGTCCATAGCTTCTTTATGAACTTAATGTAGGTTCTCATGCCTGACATCCTCATGTTTCCCAAGGAGCTCTACCAAACTAAGGAAATTACCATTAGGCTCAGTGAACAATTTATGCGATGAGCCCTGGAAAGCCAAATTATTCTTTGCGAGGAAGAGGGTAATTGAGATCAGACACTTGAGCATGTGCTTCCAATGCTGGGTTTCTACATTAATAATGCACTGGTTTTCTGCATCTATGCATTTATTCAGCTTGAGCCTGGACCTGAACTCTATCCATTTGGAGTAAGCCATAAAATGACTGAGTGACTTTTCATATTGCTTCAGAGCATCAGCTAAAATTATGCCAGTAATTGTACCCGGACAGCACAAGCAACGATTTGGCATTCTTGTCAAATATTTTGCAACAAAAACAGAACACTTTGTCAGTTGATTTCGATAAACTAGCCTTTGCCAATTCAGTTTCTCACTATTCTCAGTCACTCTTTTGCAGTGTGACTTTGAGAAGTGTCACTTCTGCTCACTTACTGGAAAAGTCATAGCCTCGATTTTTCCCAGCCCATTCAAAATTACACAATCAATACTGGCAGAGTTTAGGATCACTGGCCATAAAATAGGATCTGATGTATCAATTTGTGGTGTGCAATTTTTCTCACTGCTGCTTCTGTCATCATGCGAGGCTGATTCTTCTTTATCATTTCTCTCCTTTTCATGTAAACCAGATTTTCCATCATCATGACTCTCCTTTTTATGTGAGCCACATTCTTCTTTATCATCACTCCCCTTAACACCACCAGGAAAACTGGGCGATTCTCCATCACTTTCCTCACATTTCCATTCTTTATCTTCAGATAAATCTGATAATTCCTTAGTAATAGGACTTCTATCATTTATACTTCGCTTCTCAATTTCTTCTGCACTGGGATGATCGGTACTGCCTAAAGTCTGGTCTATGTTGTTCTTTTCCAGATATTTTCCCATCAAATTTGCCTCTTGCTGCAAACTAGATTGCAATTGAGCTTTCGCGACCTATACTGAGCTCCTGAAGGCTGCTTTGGGAGCATCTTTTATTTTCTGGAGGGGGAAAATAGACAGTATTAGGGAGAGAAAAGGTCTATGTTCCACAGCCTTAGAAAGTCCCACATCACATGTTAAGCATGGCAGAAGATGTAACAGTATTTCTTTTATATTGTTGTGTAGGTAGGGGTTCAATAGATATCTCTGGCATTTCATTAAATATGTCCTTTATCAGTCAGTACTTACATTCTTCAAATCTAAAACGTAAGTACATTTTCACAATTACCCAGTAGAACAAGGTTCACAACATTGCAGCTGGGCTCTCCTCTCACTTCAGTTTGTTCTTATATCTCACTACCTGTCGATGCCCCGCCAATTATATACCCATAAAGGCATGACTGACAACATTCTAGGAGGTTCGAGGAAAATGTAGTTTTCAGAAAATCTAGCAGGTTCCACAAAATTCTACAAAGGTCCAGAACATTCTAGAAGGTTAGTGAAAAATGAATCCACATACAGACTACCTGAAACTTGTTACTTCAAACATTCTATTTTCCCTTTTGTCACTAACAACAAGAACAGCATCCCAAACCCAGAACCCCCCAAGCCTGGCACCCCATGCGGTCACCTGGGTCGCCTACCCCTAAATCCAGCCCTGGGTAAGGGTTGTCTCTGGTGGCTAGAGAATGAAGGTTCACTGCTAGTCCCTTCCTCGTGTATCCTATCTTTGTAGAGAGAGTCTAGATCATTTTTCATAAGTAGGTCAGGTCTGATTTCTCATACACTGAATGTTAATAAATGCCACTGATGTGAAACCTATAATATTATAAGTATAAATAATTTAGGTCAGCTGTGTAAACATTGATTCTGTGCTTTAAGAAATGAAATAATTTCACTGCCTTTCTCTCGGTAGAGGTGTTATTGTGTGCCAGTGCAATAACTGTTTATAAAAATGGTTAGAACTAAGGAAGACTGAGAAATCTCGGAAACAAGCCTGTTGTGTTTCTATTCTGGCCCCTTTCTTTGCAGAGGCCTTAGCGGCTTTGTCAGTCTGAAACCCACACAGCAGCACAGGTGCTTTGTGTGTTTCCAAGAGCTGCAGAAACAGCTTCTACCTATTTCTCTCAGCATCTGGCCTTGTCGGATCTGACATGCATGGTTAGTTAGAAGAAACTAGCGGGAACTTCACTGGGGAGGATAGTCCCTGCTTCCTTCTAGTGTTTTCGTGATTTTGTGAAATCATTGGGAGTTTTCCCTTGATGTCAATGGAAGCAGAGTTAGCCAATGCTGAGTGCTTTTGAAAGTACCACGATCAATGTTTGGGGAGGGATACGGCTGCTGCAGACAGGGCCACTACCTCAGCCCATGGAGCTAGTCATGTTTGGTGTAACAAATAGCTGCCACATGTAGCTGATAGAGCCTATCACTGTACTGTGACCTACCCGGGTCCCGTAGGAGACATTCCGCTGGACAAGCTCCATCTGCAACATAGTCCTTCCTCACCTCAGCTGGGGGCAGAATCTTGTATTTAAATTGTGAGCTCCATGAGGGCGCTGTACTTGGCAGAGTCTGCTGTTGGCATTCAGTGAAGCCAAAAGTGGGGCACTGAGAGATGCCACAGCAATCCAAAGGGGCGGGCTGATGTAATGATCACAGCCCTAGGTGCCAAGGCAAAGCGAAGAAGAAAATGCAAACTCGAAATAATCAAATAGAAAAACAACAAAGTGAACATTAAGTTAGCCTTCTCTTACTGCAACCCCAAACTTCCAGCCAACCCCTCCCCCAACACCAAACACCCACTGAACCCCATAGGCCTAGCTAACAACAAAATGAAGTGGGATCGCCTGGCGTTAGAGACTGGCTGCTAGAGATGAACAAAAACCAGAAGCTGAAACGTTGCGTGAAATGTAAAAAAGCGCCCACTTTGGCTCACCAGTGACTCGTGACAGCAACACGACCCTCTGATGAAAGCATTACCAGCAATCAGGACCCGGTTTGGCAGGTGACAATCTCTTGGCTTTACCTTGAGCCTGTTACTTGCCCAACTGGTTCATAATCTTCATGATGCCCTCTCAAGAGCCACTTAATGCCTCATTGAATGGTCATTTTGCCCTCCCCTCTGCCTCGTCCTATTGTAACTTCGTCTTAATGGGTTTACATACCGGCAGTTCCCTTGCATAACTAACATCCTGCAACATTTTCATGACAGATGCAGGATGAGTCTGTGAGATTTGTCTTCCATGCCCCTGACCCAGCCCTTGCAGATGTATTTACTGCACAGAGGGATGGCGTTTCCCAGCATCCTGTGCCCCAGCCTGTATCAGTGACAGATTTAACTCTTTCTGCAGCCCTGAATGGAGACTGTTGAACAGTCTAGTTCTCCATGGTGGTGTGCAGGAGCCCTAGGAGCTGGGATTCTTCAGAGGAACCTGCTACCTCAGCCCCTCAGGACAGGGAGCATCTCACGTCATTCAGCAAGAGTCAAGTGCTTTTAGGTTTGGAGACTGACACTCTCTGGAGCTCAGGCTGCACTCCCCCTTGCAGGCATTGCATGGCCAAAATGAGTGCAGGAGTCTGTCTGGGGTCTAAAGATAATGTAATATGGGTGAGAGGAGCCAGCTTGACAGCCCTGGAGACTGCAGCCCTGTATTTCTCCACAGACTCGATTCAGCACGGACAGTTTTGGCCTGGCCAGGAGGTGCCCCCAGCTTCCTGTGGCATGAGGAACAGTCATAAAAGAGTTAGGTATTGATGTTATCTAATCACTGACTGTGCTAAAAATAGACAATCCCTACCCTAGAGACTTTAACAGCACTTACCCACCTCACAGAGGTGTTGTGAGGATAAGGGGTCTCAGACCCAGGCTTGCAGAGCTGCTAAGCAGCACACACCTCCATGCTACCACACAGCAGCACCTGCAACCAGCTTGCACCACACTTCCCACAACACACTGCAGACACAGACCAAGGGAAGTCCTATCTCAAGGAGTCTGACAGCAGCAGCCTCATGACTATTGGTTGGCTCCTTGCTCTCTATAATCCCAAGGCTGTTCCAGGAAGTGTCCAGGCAAAAATGTATCTCTTTTGTAACTGCTCTGACCAGCCCTGCACTTCACCCCTAGGCTTCAATCTGGGCTTGATTTGGATCTCACCTTCTGAGCCAGACTTTAAAATTGACTCAGACTCTGATCCTTGGTATCCACCCTGGTCTAGAACTTGACTACAAACTTCTCTGCTACTCTCAGCCTCAGGTTTGACCCTGCTCCAACCCTTGGTCCTGACTGCCCTTTTCAGATTCTTGGATAGATTGATACATTCACCTTTTTCTGGTGCTCTGGCCTGGGACTAAAAGTGTTGCCCCTTGTCCCACTTCATCTAAGAGGAGGAAATAACATTTCCCCCAACCCCCATAGGGACTAGAGCCAAAGGCAGCAGGCAGACAAAACTTCCCACACAGGTGAAAGAGCTTTGGATGCATTTGCCACTACATCCCACAGATACAATTATTTTTCTTCTCACAAATAAGAAGTTTAGCGTACTCACATTCCTTGCACAGTTTTGGGGAATGGAGCTCAGCCAAGGTACCTGATAGGCGAGGGACAGGCGTCTCAGTTTCGTAATGAGTCACTGGCAAAGAACTGATATCATGGGAGGTTTTCAAAAGCACAAACGGCAAGGCAATCAGTGTGAAAGTAAATGGGAATTAGGCAACCACCTACCTAATTAGAGAGCTTTAGGGGGAAGGAGCTCTCTGCTGCCATCTATTGGTGAACCAGAGTAAGAGAAAGAATGAGCAGGCCTTATTTGCATGTTGATTACTTACCATCCCGATGTGACCATCCTGGTCATTTTGTTTAAAAGTGATTTTAAGGTTTGGCTGTAGGGGTAATGAAATGTTGTTATTCTTATTATGTGACAAAAGGGGAATACAGCTGTAATTCATATGCCCTGAGTGAGGAGTCACCATAACTAAATTCTTGGTCTTGCATGGCTGACTATTGGAGTTTGGCTAGGCAAGGAGGATGGTCCTATTTTGTAGGAAGGACTTTGCTTCAAGGTTGTATATGCTGCTGTACTCTGGTAATGATATACTGCTAGAGGTGAATTCACTGTAGCTGTAAGTGAAAGAGCCTGAAGACCCAGGCTTGGTATTGTGATAAGACATAGTAGTGTGATGAGAGATGGTGTGGAGGCAACATTGCAGTGAGGGATAGCAGCATGGCAAGAGATGATGCGAAGGGTGTGGCAAGGCACCTTCTATAGAGCTGTAATCTCTATAGCTGGGTTAGGAGGTGGAGCTATTGGGCTGAATTGGTGCAGAGATAGTATTGCAGCTAGAGGTAGCAGCCAGGCACCTCACAGAATCAAAGTAGCACTTCTTCCTAGGAGCTGGAGCCAGACCTGCCTGAGTGCACTTCTGGACTTTGCTAACCACTCACAATATCTCATCAGTGGGATGCAGCTGGGGAGAAGGGAAAGTAAAGGCACATCTGTTCATCAGATGGTCACCGCATCATACGGGGAAAATGAGGTGGGTATGTTACTCATTATTCATATAAAAATATTGTTGATTTATTGTTGCTATGGTTGTCCCAAATTAATGCTGTGTCTCCTTAATAAAATTTTCCATTGGTACATTGTTAATTTTAAGAGGAACCTCTAGATATTGAACCCAACCCTTTTTGCTACTGGTAACCCAGTAGAAGAGTGGCAACATCCATTTTTTCATGTTCTCTGTGTATATATATCTTCCTACTGTATTTTCCACTGCATGCATCTGATGAAGTGGTCTTTAGCCCACGAAAGCTTATGCACAAATAAATGTATTAGTCTCTAGGGTGCCACAAGTACTCTTCATTCTTTTTACTAAGAAATAATGTTTAATTTCTTTCATTGCCTAGACATGCTAAAAAGGGGCCTGAGATACATGTTCTCAGCCCCCGTGATTTAACTTAAAAATAGAAGGCCAGCAATTGAAGAGAATTCACCCCACATCCTCCTCAAATGATTCCTTCTACCAACTCTTACAATCCCCACTCCCATTTTCAAATAGCAGTAATTTGACTTGGAAACCTCTGCTAGAAGCAATAATATAAAATGGTCTGTTCCTCTGTCTGTGCTCTTTAGGGTATGTCTACACTGCAATGAAAAACCCTGGCTGGTCCGGGCCAGCTGATGCTGGGGCTCAAGCTAAGGGGCTGTTTAACTGCAGTGTAGACATTCGGGCTCGAGCTGAAGCCCGGCTTTAGGACTTGGCAAGTGCTGAGTCTGCCTGGCCTCAGGGGAGCATCAGGAGGTCATGGGCCTGTGGTTACACCATTTTGCAAGGGTGCAGCTCCCTGGTAGTAACACAGAAGTTCTGCTAGTTGGAGCAGGAACCTGGGGGAATACGTACTTCAGCCTATCATGTTTAAATGAAAAAACACTGATGCATTGGCCACACTGTCCAAATGATCCCATGGACCTTAGTGAAATAACTTTGCCAGTGGACTTGAGACAGAGACAGAGAAATTATTTATTATTAATATAAGCAGAGTCAGGATGAGCTCTGCCCTGACATCTGGTGGTGAATTGTGGGGAGTGTGGAAGGAAATTTCAGGTATTTGCATTGGCACACCCACCTTGCCTGGTGTGGCCCAGGGCAGCCTGGGATGGTTGTTTTGACAGCTCTGGGATCCTCAGTTTCTTTGTTGTTGGGGCAGGAGGAGTGGAGTGTTGTCACTCTGGTTGTGTGGATGAGGAACTGTGGGACTGCTTTGTGACAGAGATGTCTTATCATCAGGTGGGTGGCACTTGCTAGACAAGGGACATGGTGCCAAAACCCAGTGAATTGAAAGAGGTTAGGGGTGGTTGTGTGTTCCTGATGGTATGTGCCTCTTTTGAGGGCCTGGAACACCAATTACACATCCTTCTCCCTGCTGTTGAAGAGCAGAGCTAATTTTGAATCCATTAGGAGTCCATCTAGAGGCTGCTGAGCTGAATTCATGTTGGGCCAATGGTGCACTAGCACTGGGGCTCCCCTACTACAAGCTGAAATCACTATAGGAGCTAAGCTTACTGAGCTGAGATCACTGAGTGCTGTGTTAACTAGTGGGGGAGCCTGCAGATCTATCGCTAAGTGGCTGGCAGAGCAGAGCAGTTTGCGGGAGCGGCTCATGGCTCGGCTGGAGGAGCAGCACAGCTGGTGGAGTGGAGTGCAGCTGGTCATGGTGAAGGCTGCAGCAGAACTCCATGGAGAGGTGGAGCAGTTGACCACTGGCCCACGTAAGGTGCCCCTCAACACCCTGTGTACGACCCCCATTTCCACCCAGGCTGGAGGGGCAGGGGGAGAAACTCTGCAGATAAACTTTTGAACTCTGGGATGGCACTGACCAGAAACAGAGACTTTTGGGTTGTTCGACTTTGGGGTGATTGGACTTAAGACCCTAAGGGGGAAAGGACATTGCCAAATGTACTTGGAGGTGGGTTTTTTGCTTATGGTGTGTGTTATAATTCTGTCTGCGGTGTTTCTCTAATGTGATGCCGCATTGTTTCCCTCCTTTATTAAAAGGATTTTGCTACACTTGGACTCTGTGCTTGCGAGTGGGGAAGTATTGCCTCCTAGAGGCGCCCGGGGGGGTCGTATGTAATTGTCGCAGGTCACTGAGTTGGGGCTCGAGCCGGTTTTGCATTGTGTTATTGAAACGGAACCCCTGGATACTGAACCCAGCCCTTGTTGCTGCCAACTCAGAGGGGTAGAAGGGTTACATTAATTTGTATTACCATAGCACACAGGAGCCTCAAGCATGGACCACAGCCCTATTGTGCTAGGCAATATACATCCCCACAGCAAAAAGAAGCCCCTGTTTCAAAGAACTTGCATTCTTGTGTCTCTCTTTTAATGCTGAGATGTTGTTCCATGTTTCCCTGGTGCATGTGACTGCTCTCCCCCTTGTTTGTCAGGCATTTGGTTAAAATGATCATAAATAATGATTTTTATGTTTGTCTGAACACATCAATGCAGTTCAATCAAGTACAAAATCATCAGCTTGTAATAAAAGTACCCTGGAAGAATGTGCAACTGATCCCATATATGGATATTTCTATTAGCAAAGGAATAGAAAAAGAGATTGATTTAATACATGTGAAACTGAACCCCAGAGAGTTTTAGTACTTGATTCTCCACTCTCGTTCATCTCATGTCTTCAGGTGTAGCTGTGCAGAGTGAGCTTAAGATGCCAGTGTTTTTACCCGGATTTTTTTCCATTCCGTTCTTTCTTCCACACTTCACTGGGATAAATGATGACTTCTTTACAGACAGGTTGCTGGTCTAGATAGACCTTAGCTCTGATTCAGAAGGGTACTTCCTGTGACACAAGGCGGTGGAGAATCAGGCATTTAACGTAAGGCCATATCTTCAGCTGGTGCCTGTAGTGTGGCTCCATTGATGTTGCTGGAGCTATGCCAATTTACCATTTACCCCTGCCTATGATCTGACCTTTAATTCCCAGCATGGTCCTGCAAAAACAGTTCACACCACCATGCACCGAGCTTCCCAGCTCTATTGTAAAGATCCAAAGAGTGTCGATGCACTGCCCCATTCTGATTGTCAACAGCCAGAGCTGGAAAGGACTGGATCAACGGTTTTTGCAAGATTAAAGAAAACAGAAGCGGTGATGACCACGTGTAAAGACATTAGAGTTATCAGTAGTGGAGTTTGGAAGGATGTTAAATCCATGCAATTGAGGGGGAAACTTTGCATTCACCTGAAGAGCCGAAACAGTCGTGTTAAAAACAGCAACATAAAGGATGTTGAGGACAAAACAGAATCTAGAATAAGACAGTGGTAGAAATCACCAAAATGATGCACAGGCACAATTAAAGGTTCCTAATAGGATGAGAAATGATTTGTCATATGTGTTGTTATATACACACGGTGTGTGTGTGTGTGGGGGGGGCTATCTGTGTGTATACCCACACAAAGACCAGCAACTAAATTATTATCAGGCCTGCACAATATTTGCCATCCTCAGCCCTGATCCTGCAGGTCCTTACGCACAGCTTTACTCACATGAGTAAGAACTTTGCAGGATGTGTGAGTCTCAAACTTTTCAGTCAGCTATAGCACTTTACCACACTAAGATCTCAGCTGGCCCAGCTATTCCCTGCCATATTCTAATCTGTTGTCCTTGCTCGAACACACTTTGTAGTGTAGATCCCAAAATAGGTTTAGAGCAGCCTCTAGCTTCATAATTGGTAAGAACAGGCATGTTTGAATGGCAGGCAGACAGCAGTGATACCCAGAGACAGCAAAGAGGCTTATTACTAAAGTAAGGAGCTGAGATCACCAGACACAGAGCCTGTCCCGGTACTAGCGTCTATGTCCATGGTGGGATTTACTAATTTACCCTACAACAAGACAGGATGCAGCAAGGGATGCGAGCCAGGATGAATTTTCTTTTATAAGCAAAAGGAATGGGGAAAGAACACCCTCGGGCAAAGAAGGAAATGAACAAGCTTCCAAGCATAAGAAGACCATCTCTGGCCTATGATTTACACTCTACCTTTAACACCAGCACTGGAAAGAGTTTTTCTTTTTTCAGAATTGTCTTTCTTCAGATTTTCATACGTGACAACATACAGTGATGGGTGCTGGAACAATCTTTATAGTGGGGGTGCTGAGAGCTACTGAACCACACTGTAAACCCTGTATATGATGGAAACCACTTCAAGCTATGGGGTGCAGCAGCACCCCTAGTTCCAGCACCTATGTGCGGCAGCACCCCTGGCACTCCTAGTTCCAGCACCTATGTGCGGCAGCACCCCCAGAACTGTTACCAGCTTCGCCCGTTACTTTGGAGTAAGCTCATTTATTAGGGTTACTCTTTGGGGGAGGGGGAGTCTGTGCTTCTATCAATGTACTGCTTGTGTCACTTGTGTTCTCATAAGGAGCTCTACTTCTCCTTCTGCAAGTTTCCTCCCCATGGAGTTATCCTGCAGGATCTAGGTTCCCCAGGGCTGGGTTCTTCCAGCCCCAGAATCAGACAAACACACACACACACTAACAAACACTAACAGAGCATGTCTGAGAGGGCCGGGTCAATCAGCACTCCCAAGCTGACCCCTTATATGTCCCTGGACTCAGTAGGCTGGGTCAAACAGCACCTTCAAGCTATCACCCTCATATACCATGAGCACCGCACCGGAATAGAGTATGCCTGAGCAGGTTGGGTCGAACAGCACTTTCAGTCTGCCACCCTTATATGCCCTTGGACTCAGCAGACTGGGTCGAGCAGCACTTCAAAGCTGCCACCCTCATATATCCCAAGTTGTGCACGTCCCACACTTTCATGTTACAATTGTTCTAGTAGTAACCCACTTGATGAGCTAACCCCACAGGATTTTTGGGCGCTGCAGAGATATTTAGCTTAGGTGTGAGGAGCATTGCTGCAGAGAGAGAGAAAGAAGCAACCAGCTTAACCATGATAGTTATTTATTGCCAGGTAATAACCATACAAGGGGAGCCAAACAAACAAAACAGTGATAATATTAAATCTAACTTACATTTGATTATAAAAGTCAGGTTTAGAAAACTATAACTGATCACACAAGTGAGGGTCTGAAGGCTATACCGAGAGAGAGAGAGAGAGCTGGGTTCTCACCACTCCGTGAAGCTGGAATCGTTCGCTGGTCCCAGGTGGTAGCTGAGGGTCCGGAGTGCTGGAGACAGGCAGAGCTCCCAGCATGATCAGTCAGAAGATGAAGTCCCAATGGAACCGATGCAGATTTTGGATCCAGGCATCAGAACACTTACTTGAGCATGGGTAGAGGTTTTTTGTAGAGAAACAATAATAGTTCAAGGGAGAACACTAGATTTGTTTATGGATAAACTGGTGGCTCAAGGGAGTATACCAAAGTTGTTTTGTTCAGGCTAGACAATGGGAGCTGATCATTCCTGGCTTTGGGCAGAGTTCCTTGGAGGGAGCCCACAATGCAATTAGGGACCTTCGCTATTTTGAATACCAATAAAGGATTTATTACTAGAATTGGTCTGATAACTACAGTGCAGATGTGGGTTCATTTACATCTGGAGCAGAGATTCCCCATCATGCAATGCTTCCCTGCTTTTCCGGTCCCAGAGTTCCGTGTGTTCTTACCTTGGAATCTCTGTTCTCCATTCTGTATGCTAATGAGGCAATAGATGCAAATGAGGTTAGGGGAGGTTCCTTAATCCTGTCCCCCTTGTCTGGGGAGTGGGGGGGGGTGTTTAGGTGGGTCTCTCCCTGCCTTTTCATTGCTTTTTGTAAGTCTGTCTTCTGATCATCTTTGGTTCAAGCAGAGGCTGAGGGGGGAAGGTCTTTTGTGAGTCAGACAGGCTGGGTACTGTTGCCTGGTTCCCCAAGAACACTGAGCTGCTAGGTAACAGCACCTCTAGTTCCAGCACCTATGCACAATGAGACAACAGCAGCAATCATGAGGGGAGGCCAACTCTGAAATACACAAAACAGAGCACATCCATGTAGGGTTTGATCAGTCTTCTAGAAAGCTGTATTGGGCCTTAGCCATCATTAACAAGAGAATGTTGATAGAGAGAAGCAAACAAGATGGTCCAAATTTATACCTGATGACACCCAATGGACTTTCCTGGAGTTACACTGGAGGTGAACCTGGCCTACCGAACTGAGCAAGCATATTAAAATTATGGACAGGATCAGCCTATATGCTGAGTGAGAGGCGTACAAGAATAGCCCACGTTCTCTTGCCCTAAATAAAGATAAGGTAAATCAAATGTCAAACTATGTGCCAGTAAAAAACACAGCAAACCATTAGCGGCGTTGCCTGTGTTCAATCGCTGCTGTGAACAAGGCAACAATGATTTGTATGTATTTTTACTGGTGAATCTTTGTTTCTCTTTGAAAATAAAAGTTCAACCTCTTATTTAGAGCCAGGTTGTGCACCCCTTGCTTGTGCTGGGCAGCACTTACTCATGCGACTACTCCCATTTATGTCAATGGGTTTATCTGGGTCGGTAAGTGCTCACCAGAGCAGCACAATGGGGCCATAGGGAAATTGTGAAGAGGGCAGTTTCCCTGATGGAAGTTAATAGTGTGTGTGTGTGTGTGTGTGTGTGTGTGTGTGTGTGTGTGTGTGTGTGTGTGTGTGTGTGTGATAATTAATACACACTGACAGTACGATGTCACAGTAAGTACTACTAGAGTTTGGTCAGAGAGTAAACTGGATCTTCAGCAGCCTCTTTACTAACATTTCTCATAGCATTTGCAGTAGCTCCCATTTGAAGCACACTGTGTATTCTAATACTGCAGCAAGATGGGACCACCACTACATATGCAGCCGTTTTGAACGGCATGTCCCGCTGTGTTTCATTAGGACCTCCCATCACTAGCACTGCACATTCTCCCTGCCAAGGATCACACCTGGCTTACGAAGACAAAAAAAAGGGCCCACGTTTAATGCAAAAGTTCTAGGTTTGATGTAAGGAGCGGAATTTGCTAAAGGCACTTATAATATTCCACCCACCCAAGGTAATGGTGTTGAGGATGCAATTTTAAAACTGCTGAGGTTGCACACATGTAACATTGTGGCCATAATTTGGCCTGCAGAACATTTAGTGCTAGCGTGGCTGCATGAGAAAGAAAGAGCCTAGCCTGCCTCTCAGCTTAGCATGCCACAAAGCCCATGTAGCCTTTATACAATGGGTTTAAAACTGTAACTAATAGATCACAGAAGTAATTGTACATAAGGAATCGTCATGGGGGGCAGCAGGGGTATGGTCCAGATTTCTTCTTGGCCCTCTGCTAGTCAATGTCTATCAATGATCTGTAAGAACATATAAAGTTATTGGTAAAACTCGCAGCAGGCACAAAACCAGGTCATATGGTAAATAATAATGAGGACAGGTCAGTTATGCAGGCTGAGCTGGATTGGTTGGTAAGGTGGGCTCATTGGAGTAATATGCATTTTAACACAGCCAAAGGCAGGTTCAAGAACAAAGGATGTGGGCCACACTAAGAAGATGGGAGGGACCATATCCTAAGCAGCAATGACTCTGGAAAGCACTTGGGGGTCATGGTAGATCATGAGATGAACAGGAGCTCCTCTGCTGAGGCTGTAGCTAAGTGGGTGAGTGAGATCCATGGACACGTAAACAGAGGAGTATCAAGCAGGAATAGGGAGTAGTATTACCGTTATATACAGCATTAGTACAACCATTGCTGGAATGCTGTGTCCAGTTGTGGTGTTCACACTTCAAAAAGGATGTTGACAAATTGGAAAGGGTCCAGAAAAGTGTGACAGTAATGATGCAAGGTGCAGAGTATGCCTACACTAGAAATGCTCTAACTGCACCACTGGAGCCTAAATCACTTACTATAGTGACCAAAGGGGTTCTTCGGTCACTGTAGTTAATCCACCACTCAGAAGGCAGTAGTAGGTTGACTGAAGAATTCTTCTGTTGCCCTAGCAGTGTGTACACCAGGGCATAAGGCAGCTTGACTATGTTGCACAGGGTGTGGCATTTTTCACAGCCCTGAGCAATGTAGTTAAGCTGACCTAACTTTGCAGTGTAGGCAAGGCTCTGGAGTAAGAGGTTTACAAAGCCCCATCTATTTAGTTTATCCAAGAGAATGTTAAGAGTTGACTTGCTCAGTCTACAAGTACATGGGGAAGAGGTTTCTGCAGACAGCTCTTCAATCTAAAAGAAAAGGGCATAATGAGGCTCTGGTTGGAAGCTGATGCTAGACAAATTCAGACTAGAAATAAGGGGCACATTTTTACTGCAAGGTGATAAGCCGTAGGAACTAGTTATCCAGGGATGTGGTGGATTCTCCATCACTTGAAGTCTTTAAATCAAGACTGGATCTCTTTCTAAGGCTATGTCTACACTACCACGGTAAGCTGACCTATGCTACGCAACTCCAGCTACATGAATGATGTAGCTGGAGTTGACGTACCTTAGGTCGAGTTACCACGGGGGCTACACTTTCTCCTGTCGACTTACCTTACTCTTCTTGTCAGGGGTAGAGTACAGGGGTCTACCGGAGAGCGATCGGCTGTCGATTTGGCGGGTCTTTACTAGACTCATTAAAGCAACGCTGGTGGATCGATCTCAGAGCGTGGATCCCTGCCATATTGTAGACCTGCCCTAAGTGCAGGGCCGGCTCCAGGCATCAGCATTCCAAGCTAGTGCTTGGGGCGACAATCTGCAAGGGGCGGCAGTCCCTGTTGTTTTGCCCCCAAGCAGTGCACCAAATTGCCGCCACGGGTGGCGGGGGAAGTCCGTGAGACCTTAGGGCGGCAGGCGCATTTCCATGGTGGCTGCAGTTCGGCAGCAGCTTTTATGTTTAGCTGTCCACGGTGGCTTCAGCTAAACATAGAAGCTGCTGCCGAATTGCTGGCACCGTGGAAACGTGCCTGCCACCCTAAGGGCACACGGACTGCACCCGCCGCCTGTGGCGGCAATTCAGTGCGCTGCTTGGGGCAGCGAAAACTGTAGAGCCGGCCCTACCTAAGTGAGAGAAATTCTAAAGCTCAGAGAAACGTTATAGGCTTGATGCTGAGTTTCCTGGATGAGGTACAGTTTGCAGGGTTGGCAGTTAGAAAAAGTCAGCTGGATCCTCAGCTATTGTAAATCAGGGTAGCTCCATTGATGCTGATTTACCCATCTGAGAATCTGGCTCAGTGTCTTTGGCATGGAAAATAAAGACACTCGAGATGGAAATCACTGAGACATGATGGAAGAACACTTGCTTCTCAAAGTGCAACGCTATGATTCTCCCAGTTACAATAACTCACCTGCACTGCACAGGCAGAGCTCTCTGAAGATACACAGTAACAGCCTAACTAGTCAGCACATTAACTAACCTAAACTACATACAATACTGTAACCATGGGAACATTTTCATTTCCTGGCTTGTGTCTGTTTAAAGTCATTGCCTTCCTGACAGCGTAACCTCAATAGCATCAACTGTGCCTAACCCTAGAGCGCTAACAGATTTTGCACTGAAGATTTATTGCCGTACTGTGCTCGCTGTCAGCCTTTACTGAAGGCGATCGATAGCGGTGGGCCTTTCAGTTAACTTCTCGAGAGTCCCCTGGGGAAGTTGTCTTATCTGGCAGCTAGAGCACAGCGCAGCCTCAGGAGTCCTGGCTCAACCGCTGCCTCAGCTGCAGCACCCATACCAGTAGCAGCTGGACTCAGTGACTCGCTGGGCCCTAGATGGCAGGGACATTAACCTTTGAAGCCCTGACTCAAACCACATGGTGGGGGCCAGAGAATGAATCAGTTTCTCCTGAATACTTGTCTGCCAGACGGGAGGGATAGCTCAGTGGTTTGAGCATTGGCCTGCTAAACCCAGGGTTGTGAGTTCAATTCTTGAGGGGGCTATTTGGGGATTGGTTTGGCTTTCAGCAGAGGGTTGGACTAGATGATCTCTTGAGGTCCCTTCCAACACTAATATTTTATGATTCTAGTCACATCCCCTTGGCTGACAGTCAACACCTCTTTCCTCTCCCCTTTGGCTTTATATTTCTGCCACTTAATCTCTTCCCCGCTCCTGTCCCTCCAGCTCCCCCTCTCCCATCCCTCCAGCTTGGCAGGTTACATGCAGCTTAGCATGAGAGTGGGGGACATGGGCTGGTACCACTTACGACTGACCTGAGCTCTGTGCAAGCAGAGAAGCTCCAGCAAGGTCCATTTGAGCCAATCCTGTGGCTGGCTGCATTAAGCGCCGGGCTGGGAGCAGGGAGTTGGGTAGCTTGCAAGAAACTACTCACAGCAGTGGAAGCAGATCTCCATGGTTGCAGCTGAGAGAGGGTGTATTGGGTCCTGCAGCTTTCCCTGTCCCCACTCCTCTTCTTTTCTCAGCTTCTCCCCTTTCCTGGACTAGTCTGGCACCCCCCTAAGGAGACCAGACTGCCGGTCAATGGGATTATCCATGTGACTTACAGACTCACCATTGTGAGTAAGGGCTGCACAGTCAGGCCTATAGTGAATTGTTCCTAGCTGGACAACACTCTTTTGAGGCTTCCAATAACTTCTGCATGCAAGTTTTCAGGCTGAAAATCCAGCATTTACCAGCTCACTGTCTCCTGTCAAGCCACTGTGTCAGTGATTGGAGTCAGACTACAAAGGGCCAGAGCCCAGCAATGACAACTCCACTCACAATACGGCACTAGCTAGGAAAAAATGTTGCTATTATAATGTAAAAACAAGAGGTTTTCAAACTGCGGGTCGTGACCCAGTACTGGGTCATGGAATTTAAAGCACTGGGTCATGGCGGCCTTGGTCAGCACCGCCGACCAGGCCAATAAAAGTCCCATCGGTGATGGTGCTCAGCTCAGGCAGGCTAGTTCCTACCTGTTCTGACACCATGCTGTGCCCCAGAAGTGGCCAGCAGCAGGTCCAGCTCATAGGCGAGGGGGCCACAGGGCACCGTGTGCTGCCCCCACCCCGAGCACTGGCTCTGCCAATGGGAACTGAGGGGGTGGTGCCTGTGGGTGAAAGCCACTTGCGTACCTCTGCCTAGGAGTCAGACCTGCTGCTGGCCACAGTGCGGTCCATGGGCTAGGAGAGGCAGGAAGCCTACCTTAGCACCCCTGCTGCGTTGCTGACTGGGAGCTGCCCAAAGTAAGCCTGTGCCCCAACCCCATGCCCCAATCCCCCTGCCCCATCCCTGAGCCCCCCAAAACCCAGAGCCTCTTTCTGCACCCCAAACCCCTCTTCCCTGGCCCCCCTCAAGAGCCTGCATCCCCAGCCCAGACCTCTTACCCACTCCCGCACCCCTACCTCCAGCCCCAGCCCTGAGCCCCCCCAAACCTGGAGCCCTCTCCTGCACTCCAAATCCCTCAGCCCTGCAGCCCTCACCCCTGCACCCCAACCCTCTGCCCCAGCCCTGAGCCCCTCCCATACCCCAAACCCCTCATCCTCAGCTCTGTTGTGTTGTGGGCATCAACAATTTTCTTCAACTGGGTCACCAGAAAAAAAGTTTGAAAACTACTGGTATAAACCTAACTTTTATAGTGCAGTTACCTTCCATAGATCCCAGAGCACTTTACAAAGGGAGTCCATGTCAATACCCCCAGTTTAGAGATGAGGAACCTGAGCCCCAGGGGAAGAAGCAACCTGCCCAAAGGCACACAGCAGGGCAGTGTCAGAGCCAGGAATGACACACAGGTCTCCCGAGGCCCCGGGGCAGTGGTTGATGCACTCAGCCATTTTGTTTACTAAACAGTAAGTTGCCTTTAATGAAGCTGGAGGAATTTGGGATTCTCCTCCCTTAGATATGAAACAGACGCTCAGCCAAGTGTTTTGTTCCAGGCCCAGCTTTTGTGCCAAAGAGCTGCATATTTGGGATGTGTCACAGTTGCATTTGAAACGGGAGTATTTCAGTAAAAAATAAACAACTGAATCAGTAAAATAGCTAGTGATTTGGTGCACGTGGCACTTTAAAGTGCTTTTATACTAAGGGCCCATCTACACCACAAACAGCTAGGTCCAGTCCAGGGGCAGCAAGTTTGGGCTCAAGATGCTCAAGCACCAGGAATATTCAAGGCTGAGGGCTGTGCTCCACCAATATTTGGAGCTGGGTTTCTCCCTTGGCCCTGCCTGGAGCGGGCCCTGCCCCTGCCTAGGAGCTTCTCTGCCTGAAAGAAAACAGCCAGTGCCTCTCTCCCTTGTTTGGGCTGCTTCTGCCTAAGGCTATAGAGATCAGCGGCAGGCAGCCTCTTGGAGCACCAGGGGAGGGGAAGAGGGCGAGAGGAGGGGGAAGGAGGCACACATGGGCTTGGGAGCTGTCTCCCCCGCCCCTCGGTACCCATGGGCAGCAGCAGGGGAGGCCACACATGATGGCAACCCCCCCTGCCCCGGTACCCACCATAGAGGAGGCGAGTCGGCTTTCTGGACCTGAGAGAGTCCCTAGGAGCATGTGCAATGACTGTGGTGCAGACTGAGTGTGCTGCGGGGGGGTAGACGGGGGAGAGAAGGGGTCCCTCCCCTGGAGCTTGCTGCTGCCAGTAAGAGGAGGGGGAGTCCTCTCTGGCCCTAGCCCTGAGGAAGCCTGTCTGCATCCCAAGTTCCTTATCCCCAGCCCAGCCCCACCCCAGAGCCTGTGCCCCCAGCACCCCAACCCTGATCACCCTCCTGCACTGTGAACCTCTCATCCCCTCCCCCAAGCCCTCACTTGAGGGGAAAAACGTGCAACTTAAATTTGGTGGTCAGTTTGGAGTATCATTGTGTTTAGCACAATACTTGATTATTTTACACCCTTTAAAGTATGTAACTAGTCATATACAGGTGTTACAAAGTGGGAATGTTCTTAATGTTTTCTCTGAATACTGTGTGGGTGCCTCAGTTTCCCCTATGCATTTCTCAAGGATCTAGATGGTGGGATAAGGATGTGTGATTGTTGTAGAGCCCTAGAGGGCCAGTGTGATGCCACCTGCACAGAGAATGGCCAAAACCCTGTCTCCAGGCAACTGATGGCCTGGGCTGCTCTCCTGAAAGGTGCCAACTGAAGGTGTTGGAGAACAAAGAGATCAGGTGGCTTCCTAATGCCTGGAAAATAGACAAAGGCCAGAGGAGGGAGTGTCAGTGCCTGTGAGAACTTCCGGGAAGCACATGGTGTGGAAGGGGATGCTGGGATGCTTTGGAACTACTCCATACAAAGCCAGTCAGGACTCTGGGGGAGCCTCCTCTCTCTGAGCATACTGTTTGCAGGGCAAGAAGCTTTCACCTTCCTGGGTCTGACCTCGGAGCATTCAGCATGCCCTTCCACACCGTGCACTTTCTGCAGCGAGTCTGCCCAGGCAAGTCCTGGGGCAACCACAGGTCCCTGCACCCCAACTCTGCAGTCAGACGTGACTCTCAGCCAGCTGGTAAAACAGAAGGTTTATTAGACGACAGGATTACAGTCTAAAACAGAGCTTGTAGGGACAGAAAACAGGACCCCTCAGTCAGGTCCATTGTGGAGGGTGGGGAGCCTAGACCCAAGTTCTGGGCCTCTCCCCATTTCCCCAGCCAACTCCAAACTGACACTCCCTCCTCTAGCCTTTGTGTCTCTTCTGGACAAGGAGGCCACCTGATCTCTTTGTCCCCAACACCTTCAGTTGACACCTTGCATGGGAAACTGAGGCACCCACAGTATTCAGAGAAAACATTAAGAACATTCCCACTTTGTCACAACAGGTGCAACAAAATATAATACTGTATATTGAAGCAGGCAAGTGCTGCTTCTGACTTTCCACTTTTAATTGACCCTTGTAATCTTGTGGTGCCGATGCAATGTAGCTTCATTTTATATCGGCTTACAGGGAGGGAGCGGGGGAGGGCAAGCACCACCATTTGGGGCACCACCAAAGATTATACAAACCTGCCGCCTATGCCAGAGACCCTCAGCTACAACATGGTTGCAATGTGCAGGCTGCTCAGGACCTAACACTGATTTAGCTATGTCCTATAACCAGCCTTTAGCCCATATCCAGGACAAGACTGACCTCTTTACAAACTAAGTGTTATATTAGATTCCCATGCTCTTTCCAGAAATAGATCCCCCTCCCCCCACTCCTTTCATCTCCACTCTTATCACATGCTATTATGTGGCACTCAAACCAGGAGGCTCCAAACCTGGGTCACTTAAATGCAATGCATAATTTGTAACGAAAGAGTTGCTGGGGCCACAGGCACCGACTTCCTCTCTACCAGGGCCGGCTCCAGCATTTTTGCCACCCCAGTGGTCCTTCCCTCCGACAGGGACCGAGGGACCTGCCACCAAAGAGCCAGACGTGCTGCCCCAAGAACCTGCTTGCTGCGCCGGTGCCTGGAGCAGGTACTGCTCTCTACCCAGGCAGTTTAACCCCCCCACCCAGGCCCCAAGCCACTCTACCCCTTCCCCAAGCCTCCACCCTGCCCCTTCCTGCCCCTACTCCACCCAGATCCCCACTCCACCCTTTCCCTCAAGTTCCTACCCCCACCCTGCCTTGTTCCCCCTGGCCCTGCCCCCATTCTACCCCTTCATCCAAGGCCCTACCCCCACCTTGCCTCTTCCCCCCCAGTTCTGCCCCCTCCCCGGAGCGTGCCCCATCCCTTGGAACAGGGAGGGGGAGGAGTTGATCAGCAAGGCCCGTGGCAGGCAAGAGGTACTGGGGGCGGGGGATGGGAGAGGTGGGAGTTTGGTTGAGGGTGGGTGCTAAGCACCTCCTAATTTTTTTCTGTGGGTGCTCCAGCCCTGGAGCACCCACAGAGTCAGCATCCATGGCTGGGGCTCAAGTGATTTTTTTTACATTCATAACTGATGCAGCAAGCCCAGAGGTGCCAGGGCAATGAACTGCCAAGCTCTGGCACCAGTGCCATCCTTAGGCATATGAGGCTGCATAGGGCACTAGAACATTTGGGGCACCCCTGGGTCTTAGTGTCCACCCTGCTGCTTCTTCCTATCCCTGTTCTGACCCTTCCTGCAGGCTCCCACCACAGCTGGCTGCTGCAGCCTGGTGAGTCTTCCTCTGCAGGCAGGGGCAGCTCTAGCTTTTTTGCAGCCCCACGCACGGCAGGCAGGCTGCCTTTGGCGGCTTGCCTGCGGGAGGTCTGCTGGTCCCGCGGCTTCGGCGTACCCACTGCCAAATTGCCGCTAAACCTGTGGGTCTGGCGGACCTCCTGCAGGTGCGCCCCCCGAAGGCTGCCTGACTGCCGCCCTCAAAGGGACCGGAAGCGCAACCCCCCACCCCCCCACCCCCCATGGCTTGCAGCCCCAGGCAGTGCTTGGAGCTCTGGTGCCTGGAGCCCTGGCTGTCTGGAGGGGATCTAGTACTTAAAAGTGAAAAAGCATCCAGCCTGCCAGACCTATTAGCACAATGCTGAAACTAGTCAAGAGCCATTCAAGGGGTAATGAAGCCATTTAACAGGCATTTGCCAACCCCCAGGTATATGCTGTCAGTTTCTGAGTGTACCGACAAAAACAGTTGTGCATGACTGTAATATTTACTCAGAACACATTAGTCTACAGGACCTTAGTTTAAAATTTGTTTAAAAATATTTCGTTAGTGTGTTGCTGAAGTTTACAAAATCACATCTCTAAAAAATCCTTGCATAGATTTTTAGATGCACAATCTGAGTATTCATCTTTAGCCTTAAATGCTTGGATCTTCAGACATATTGTGGTTTTTTTAAATAAATCCTTCAAAAGACCCCCGTCATCTAAAATACACATGCGAGCCTGGGCTGCCATGGGGCATAGGGGCACCAGTTTAATAGTACTGCATAGGGCCCCATAAATCCTACGGCCGGTCCTGTCCAGCACAAATTAAGCACTGCATAAATGTGGATATTGCTGTAACGGTGTGTCAGGTTCAAAGGCCAGGCACAGAAATGCAGAGCTTTTCTGTCGCCTTCTCACTCTGATGTCAACTTAGGATCCTGCACAGCAAGGTACAGCTCTTCCGAGTGATACACCCTCACAGCCGGACCAGATGAGTCTTGTTAGGAGCACAAGTGAGCTTACAGCCAGCTAATCTGCAGGGAAAGCCAAAATGTACATGATTTCTTAGGCCTGGTCTACACTGGCGGGGGTGGGGGGTGTTGAATAGCACATAGCACAGCTGAAGTCGATGTATCTTATTTCAACTTACATCCCGTCTTCACGGCGTGGGATTGACCGCCGCGGCTTCCCCCGTCAACTCCGCTACTACCGCTCAACCTGGTGGAGTTCCAGAGTCGACGGGAGTATGTTCGGGGATCAATATATTGCATCTAGACAAGAGGCA
Organism: Gopherus evgoodei; assembly: GCF_007399415.2. Lineage (NCBI taxonomy): Eukaryota > Metazoa > Chordata > Testudines > Testudinidae > Gopherus > Gopherus evgoodei. Next base: position 352,589,394 of record NC_044322.1, read on the forward strand.
ATATATCGATCCCTGATAAATCGATCACTACCCACCAATCTGGACATACCCTTAAATTAGGTCTAGACTAGGAAAATTAGGACCCATGATTCACCCCCTGGGTAACTGCATTGAGGGTAGCTGCAATGGGCTGTGCTAATGCTGCTCATTTGAATGTTACTCACTCGTGTCCCAAAGTTACCAGCCCTCCGCATAGATTTGGCAGCATGGTCTGTTGGATAAAACACAAGGCAAGGAGAGGTGGTTTCTATTCCTAGCTCTGCTACTGACCTCGGGCAACTCATTTACCTGTGCTGTGCCTCTGATTCCCTATCAGGAGTGGGAAGAAAAATGAGACTCACCTTACAGACATTACTTTCAGGTTTTCAAAGGAAAAATATGATGTTAGTGCTAAGGTTAATGCATCAGACCTTTACAGCATGGTGCCCTTCTAAATAAGGCACAAATTTGCTGGAGAATCCAATCACTTCTTACTGAAACAAATTGCTCTTAACTATTGCCATCTTGTGGCATCTGTGACCTGTTACTCATTCCTTTCTCTGCTAATGGTGTTAGTGAGGATCAGAAATGTACACAGGCAATTTTAAAATGAAATGTAAATGAATTAGAAATGCTGACAGAAGAGCCATTAGCATAAATCCAATCAAAGGGCTTTGTTTAACTTGTTAAAAATGACTAAATATTTAGCGACTGTGGGTGGATGAGGTGGTTTTGCTTACATTCAGTAAGTATGAGACTCAAAACTACCTCTGATACCATAAATGACAGAACCTATTAGCAATTTTCTCTCCTGATCTTTGCCGCCTTTGGCCTATAATATACCATCACACCATTGCATATACAAGGGAACAGCCTCTAAACTATCATTGCTTCTAATAATAGTCAAATCACACAGCAATGAAAGCATAGAAATTCAGACATCACAGGAAAATGCAACACACTCTGGATATTGCAGGTGGATTCTAAGCAGTGGGTGAGCGTGCAAATGATGGACCAAATCCTATTTACTTTACTCATCTGAATAATCTCATCAGCTCCACATCTTCAGCTGGAGTAAATTAGAAAAGTTCCATTGACATCAATAAATGATACTGATTTACACTAGCTGAGAATCTAGCCCATTATCTTCAGTGGAATTCATTCACAAGTAAGTGCTACTCAGAAGGGAAAGATGGCCCAGTTGTTAGGGCACTAACCTAGGTTCTTTGCTCAGCCACAGACTCCTGTGACTTGGGCAAGTCAGTTAGGCCGTGTCTAACCACAAAAGTTACATTGCTTTAACTATACCATATGAGAGGGGATTAAGTCACAAGAAACACTTACACTGGTATAGTCACACTCCTAGCTGACATAGTTGCATCTGTACAAAAACTGTGTGTCAACTATATCTAAGCCTCAGTACCCAAGTTCCCCATCTGTAAAATGGGGACAGTAGCACCGCCCAATCTCACAGTGGTGTTGTGAGAATAAATCCATTAATAAGGTTGTGAGGTGTTTAGATATTTTCATAATGGAGCCATACAAGTATATCTAAAGATCTAGATAATGAGATAAACAAGATTTGGCCCCAACAGCTGTAATATATAAACCTGTAAGCAGGGTATGAATGAGCTCTCCCCTGACATCAAGTGGTGAACTGTGGAAAAAGGCTTCAGAAGCTGTTCTCGTTTGGATGCACACCCCTCCTCTGCCTAGGTGCTCAGCATGATGGAATTAGTTGCCCAAATGATCATTTGTGGCTGGTGTTGGATCCCCAGTCTCCTTGTTTTTGGGGGAGGAGTAATAAAGGGTTGTGTGAAACAAGGGCAGCAGAACTCTACCTGGCATACCCCAATGGAGGGACTCACCATCAACTGAATGGCACTTGTTAGGCAGGGCACATGGGTTCCAAAGCTCAATGACTTAAGAGAAGAAGGTGATAAACATGTGAACCTTTGGTATAGGTCCTGTTTAAGGGTCTTAGACACAGTTTGATCCTTTCTTTCTCTGTAAAAGAGCTAATTTAGAGTCAATTGAAAATCTTATTACATACTGTAGACCAGAAATCACTGAACTTAGGTCTATATATTAGACCTACTTTGATATCTTTATTGTAAGAGACTACCCAGTTTACACCAGCAGTGAGGCTCCCCTACTAATACCTGAAATCACTGAGGGCTGTGTTGAGTATGTGTGTGGGGGAGCCTGAAGGTGTCTTGGTGAGTGGCCAGCCACTGGTGGAAAGAGCCAGAACAGAGCCCCGCAGAGGCACGGCAATCAGCTGTTGGGTGAGTTCCCAAGCAGTGGAGTGTGCAAGGTGTCTCCTTACCCCTGCCCCTCCACGCAGGGTGGGAGGTGAACTCTGATGATGAACCTCTGAACTTTGGGGCTGCAGTGGCCAAGGACAGCAACTGTGAGTGGGATGCAGAGATGGGACGGACACATTAAAGGGACTTTTGAGTTGCTGGACTTAATACCCTGAGGGGAAAAGGACACTGTCCAACTTACTTGGGGTGTCAAAAACCTGATCCCAGATTTGGACCTTAGCGTCCAAAATATGGGGGTTAGCATGAAAACCTCCAAGCATAGTTACCAGCTTGGACCTGGTACTGCTGCCACCACCCAAAAAATTAGAGTGTTTTGGGGCACTTGGGTCCCCCCAAAAACCTTCTCCGGGGTCCCCAAGACCCAAATCCCTTGAGTATCACAACAAAGGGAAATAAACCTTTTCCCTTCCCCCCCCTCCAGGTGTTCCTGGAGAGATACACAGAAGCAAACTCCGTGAATCTAAACAGAGGGATTCCACCCTCCCCGTTCCCAGCCTGCAGAACAGAATTACCGAGAGTCAATCTCTCTTCCTCCCTCACCCAGAGGGAATGCAAAGTCAGGCTAGTACATCTAACACACCCAGGTTCCCCCCTGACTTCTTCCTCCCACCAATTCCCTGGTGAGCTGCAGACCCAATTCCCTGGAGTTCCTCACTAAAGAAAAACTCCAACAGGTCTTAAAAGAAAGCTTTATATAAAAAAGAAAGAAAAATACATACAAATGGTCTTTCTGTATTAAGGTGACAAATACAGGGTCAATTGCTTAAAAGAAATATGAATAAACAGCCTTATTCAAAAAGAATACAATTCAAAGCACTTCAGCAACTATAGACATGTAAATACAAAAGAAAAACAATAACCCTTATTGTTTTTATGATCTCTGTACTCACAACTTGGAAACAGAAGATTAGAAAGCAGGAAATAGAAATCACTTCTCAAAGCTGAGAGAGATTCAGGCAGAAGACCCAAGAACAAAGGATACACACACAACAAACCCTCCACCCAGATTTGAAAAAGTCTTGTTTCCTGATTGGTCCTCTGGTCAGGTGGTTCAGATTACTTCTTTCCAGGTGAAAGAGACATTAACCCTTAGCTATCTGTTTATGACGGAGTGAGTCTTTTGCTCATGGTTTCTGTTTATGAGTCCTAGTTGTGATGTTTTTCCAAACTGATGCTGAGTTAATTCCCTCCTTTTATTAAACATTTTTGCTACACTCAGACTCTGTGCTTGTAAGTGGGAAAGTTTTGCCTCTTAGAGGCACCCAGAGGGTGGTGTATAATTGTCCCAGGTCACTGGATGGGGGCTCGAGCTTGTTTTGTGTTGTATTGCTGAAAATGAACCCCTAGATACTGAACCCGGCCCTTGTTGCCGCTGGCTCCACCTGGTAGAAGGGTTACAAACCAAACAGAGTGGGCTGAAGATAGAGGGCCAGAGTCTGACATCAGTTGCACCAGTGTTGCATCCCTGTGATTCTATTGACTTTACTCTTGCTTCACACCACTACAAGTGAGAAGAGAATCAGGCTTAGACCAGTAGCTTTTGTTTGAAATGCCATTATTGTCCTCAGAGCACTAGCGTTGTTTCAGTGTTGATCTTTCACTCAATATTTTGTTTATGGAGGGTGAGGAGGGGTGGTTGGGTTTTTTTTTTTGGATGGGGGCGTAATTGTGTGTCTGGAAATCTGAGTGGCCAGACTCATGGTGAGAGCTGTGCAAATAGTGAAATTTTTGTTTTGTTGGACATTTTGAAAAACTGGGGAGGGGTGTCAACCTGAAAACTTTTTTGAAAATTTCAGCAAGACAAAAAGTTAAAAAATGTGATTTGTATCAAATGAAACACTGAGTAGTTGTTTTTTAAGAAATAACATTTTACATTGAAGTAAACTGAAAAAAATCAAAATGTTTCATGTAAAGGAAGCCAAAACAAAACATTTAGGGTTTTGTTTTGTTTTTCTGGCATTGTTCTAGGTTTTTTCTACCAAAACAATTTGGTGAAATCAACATGAATTCTCGAAATGTTCCGGTCAATCTAAATCTGAAAAAAAAAATTGGAGGGGGGGGGAAGTGTCAGACAAAAAACTTGGCATTGCTCCACTAGCAGTGACTGCAGCAATGAAGGCTGCATAACAGTTTCTATTCAAATCTCCTGTCTTTACAAATTATCAGCTCCCCACAACATTCACCTTTGCTCCTTGGTCTCTGGTCTGCTAGATGGTGACTTTTGTTAGCTTAAGTTAGAGGAAATACTCTCATTCACGTGAACCTCCACCATGCTTCCTATTCAAAAATCAACAGCATTCTGACCATTTTATATTCCTGTAGACTAGAGTTATCTCATGTATGGCTACAGAGCTGCAAACATGGGGCTAAATTCTACACCCAGTAGGGCTGGTCTAGGAGCAGGTCAAAGTATCCTTACAGCTAGCTTAGCCGGCTTCCTGGAGACGCCCCTTTTGAAGCCATTGATATAGAGCAGGTTTGGTGCGTGTGGCCAGGGGAATGGAATTCTGACTAGAAGTGGGTGAAATTTGTTGTGCATATAGATTGATAGCCAAAAGATGCGGATTCAAGTGGACCCAAACTATTTGCAAATTCAGGTCAAATTTGGCAAATAGTTTCGGGGGGGGGAAGAATTTCAAAAATATCAGAACAGTTGTTTCAGAAATGCAGAAACAAGATGCTTCAACTTTTCATTTTGGAAAGATGTTTTTTCTTTCAGAATTTACCTACATTTTATTTAAAAAGAAAATTAAACACATTTTTAAAGCCCCAAAATGAAACTGAAACATTTTGTTTCAGGTTGATCCTAAGTGATTTTTTCAGGCTTTTGGTAGGATCACCAAATTGAAAAAAAAAAATCAGTTATTTGCCCAGCCTTAGTTGTGACCTTCATCCAATTCCTAGCTGCCAGCATGGCCCATGGACAGCTAGACATAAGACAGAGCAGCCTTGAGGCTGTATTCTATGCAAGGGACTGGACTGGCACTCAGCGAACCTGAAATCAGGAGAATGCATGCAGCACACCATGGTCATTCCTTAGGACAAGTCTACACTTAAAATGCTGCATCACCACAGCTGTAGTGACAGATTAGCCACTGAGCCAACAGGGCCCATGCCAGGGGCCACGGCCAATTGGCAGACCCCCAAAAAATGGGTGCCCTGCTCCACCTGGCACTCCTGCCAGGGAGCTGGGTCAGGCATGGGGGCTTGCCCCTCTCTCTCTCCATCTCCATCTACCTGGTACTCCTGCCAGGGAGCAGGGGAAGTCCCTGCACCCTGACCCCACTCCCCTGAAGGAGCACTGTGTGGGTGGGGGAAGCCCCTGTGCCCTGACCCAGCTCCCCGGCAGGAGGGCTGGAGGGAGAGGGGGACTTCAGGTGGAAGGGGGGGAGGGGCCCCCACTTGCTCTGGCCCCACAAACCTCTAATCTTCCTCTGCACAGCTGCATCACTATATCACTTTAATGAAAACTCTCTAAGATGACATCAGAGAGCTCTCCTGTCAGCTATGTCGGTGGGAGAAACTCTGCCAACAGCACAGAGCTGTCTAAATGGGGGTGCGGGGGGCGGAATTAGGTTGATATAACTACATCGCTCAGCGATGTGGATTTTCATACACCTGAGCAATGCAGTGATACCGATCTACATCTGTAGTGCAGACCAGAGCCTGGAATCTGTAAACAGATTTTAATGAGCAGGATGTATAGAATGGGGGTGGGGGGCAGGGCAGAGCAGGGGCAGAGGTGAAAGTAAGCGGGTATGGGCCAGTATGGAGGACCAGTAAGAAAGGGAGACTGCCTGAGGGAGGGAGTTAGGAGTGGTTTCTGGCATCCTTGTTAATTTCACTCACAATAGCTGGGGGGATTGGGGAGGGTGTGTTTGACCGTGGCAGGGGCAGTCCTTGTCTGCCCCTGGGATGAGGGGATCTTGTCTCCAATACTAATATACACAACAAATACAGGCATTTGGCTGCACAGCTTAAATCCAGAGCTAATAAAAGCAGGTGGAAGGGGAAAACTCACTGTCACATTAGTTTCTTGTCTCCTCCCTCCCCCTTCTCCAGCCAGGCTGCAGGAAAGGCTCTGCATTCCTCTTCGTCCCCAGCAGGGGTTCTCCTCTAGGCTCTAGCTTGCAGTAGGGACACTGGCTGAGATGCCTGCTGCTGCCGCCTGCATAAGAACAGTTTAAACTCAGCTGTTCCCTGCACAGTTCAGCTCCCAGGGTTAGAAGACGTTTCTGGCATCCTTGTTAATTTCACTCCCAGTTGTTGGTGGTGGGGAGGAGGGGGAGGGTGTGTGTGACCATGGCAGAGGCAGTTCTTTTCTGCCCCTGGGATGAGGGGAATCTCCTATACACAAAAAACACAATCAAAATCAGGAACCATTTCCAAGTTCAAATCTATCCCATTCTCTTCCCAGCAGAGGATCATGGTTGTGATGTCCAAACTGCTTGCAAATCCTCTTTGAACTGTTACTGAACCGCACAGGGAACAGCTGAGTTTAAACTGTTCTTATGCAGGAGACAGGCTTCTCCCTCCCTCAGTCAGTCAGTCAGTCAGTCAGTCTCCCTGCTGCAAGCTAGAGGAAAGCCCCTGCAGCTGCTGCTCAGTGCCAGGCAGGGAGAAAGCACAAAGCCTAGTAGATGGCAGCCTGGCTGGAGGAGGAGGGAGGACATGGAGAAATATGTGACAGTGAGTTTTCACTTTTTCAGGCTTATTCCAATAGTAAAGTTTTATTACAGACAGTACTGGTAGTAGTAATAGTAGCTTTATTTTCTCTGTCTATGTCATGCAATGGGAGGGATCCGTGAAGTACGTAGGAGAGGTGGGTTGCTTGCGATTGGACCATATGGATAAGTAATGTAAATTACTTTCACCCCTGCCCAAACCCCAGGGCTCCCAGCCGCCTCTGCAGCTGGTAGCCCCAGGAGTGATTTAAAGGGCCCAGCTCCTAGCTTCAGCTGAATCCCTGAGCTCTTTAAATTCTGATTTAAAAGCCCTGGGATTTAAAGGCCCCACCTCTTCTGATAGAGGCTACGCCTCTTCCAGTTGAGGCCCCTCCCCCCTGCAGGACTCTGGAGTACCGGCAAGTCCTTTAAGTTACTTTCACCCCTGGGCAGGGAGGAATGTTGTCTCTCAAAGAACGAGTCATGACGATTTGAACATGTGAGAATGAGCATGCCCAGTAGAAATTTGACTTCCAAGAGGAAAATTAAGCTATTAGCTGCACACATGGGACCAAGTTTTTTAGCCCATGTAACTGGGCTCCTCGGTAGCGGGCCAGAGGGGGGCATCTTTAGCCCAGGCTGTAGAGTGCCTGCCAAGCCATCCCACAAGGTCACTAATGCTGAAGGAACCCAGCATGCCCCCATCACAGAGCCAGAGGATGTGTGCAACAGTGAGGCAGCCCAGGAGCCAAACCAGGAGCCAAACCAGCCAAACCCTGAATCAGCACTTCCTCTAGCTGCCTTGGCCATGGTCCCTTCCTGGCCAGCACTGTCTGCTCCTTGAGCAGGTATTGCTCCCTTAGCAGATGGGAGGCTGTGGCCATTTTCTGCAGCTGCAGCCTTCTCCCCTTTCCCATCCCAGTAGCCTCTACTCTGGAAAATGGCTCCATCAGCATAACACTGCGGAGGAGTCCCGTAGTTATAATGAGCAGAGTCTAGACCAGCTGCACCTAGCTGTCAACTCAAGAGAAGCTTTTTTTAACTGAGAGCTCACCTGGGACCAGAAAATCAGGTGGTGCTCATTGTGGCTTGGGCTCTGCCTCCAGTATTAGAGACAAAAAATGCTACACCAGGTCAGACCAGCGATCACTCAATCTGGCCAGCACTAGATGCTGCAAAGGAAGGTGGAGATTCCCCACAGCAGACAATTATGCAGTGACAGGCCTAGGTTCCAGCATAAGGAAATGCTCAGAACTTGATAATGAAAGAGGAAGGGGTTCCAGATGTGGGCGAAGTGCAGGAAGAAAGACTTTGAGCCCAGCAATGAGAGAGAGTAGGAAAGAGACAATGGGGGTACAGTGCGCTTTTCTGTTTTTCATGTGACTGTTAGTGCTGGTGAAAGGTGGCCTTAAAGAGTGAGATCCACTCCATATCCACAGAACACACAGCCCAATACAGCCTCTCTACCTTGGCCTATCTGTATCCTTCTAGCTTTTCCTGAATGAAGGCCACCTTTGGGGTGGAGGGTGGTTCATACCTGGCAATGGTATCCATAATATTGGCCTGAGTCCAGTTTCAAGTAGGTCAGTACCAATGGCCTGTGTGAAACAAATTTGGTGCACTACTATCCGGTTGTAATAGCCTTTGGTCACCACCAATCTGGGTGGAATTAGAACCAGCTACAGCCTGCATACCAGAGAGAATCCAATGAAGTCCATACAGTGCAGCTCACAGGAATGGCCACACTGGGTCAGACCAATGGTGCATCTAGCTCAGTATCCTGTCTCTGACAGTGAGCAGTACTAGAGCTTCAGGTGGATTGTACAGGGCAGTTGCAGCGATCCATCCCTGTCTTTGCTGCCTGCTTCTGGCAGTCAGAGGTTTATGTTAGCCCTGAGCATGCGGTTGCATCCCTGACTATCTTGGCTAATAGCCATTGATGAACCTATCCTCCATGAACTTACCTAGTTCTTTTTTGTACCCTGTTATCCATTTGGCCATCCCAACATCCCTTGGCAAGCCCACAGATTAATTATGCATTGTGTGAAAAAGTACTGTCTCTTGTTTGTACTAAACCTGTTGTCTATTAATGTCATTGGGTGACCCCTGCTTTTTGTATTATTGGAATGGGTAAATAACTCTTTTCTGTTCATTTTTTCCCACACCATTCATGATTTTATAAACCTATCATATCCCCCCTTAACCATCTCTTTTCTAAGCTGACAAGCCCTAAACTTTTTAGTCTAACCTCATATGAAGCCATTCCATACACTCAGTCATCTCTGTTGCTCTCCTCTGAACCTTTTCCAGTTCACTATATCCTTTTTGAAATGGGGCAACCAGAACTGGACACAGTTTTCAAGGTGCAGTCTCAGCTCTGGCAGTGGGGTGGGCAGGGGTAGGGGGGGCACAACCCTCAAAAGTTTGGGGACCACTGATTACAGGGGTAAGGGGGGCACAACCCACAAAAGTTTGGGGACCACTGAGCTAGATGGAGTATTGCATGCTGGGACCTATCCTCTCCATGGGTCACATGTCTCCATTGAACAATGTTTTATGCAAATCAGGGGCTCCTGGAAAGTTACTAATGTTGTCCTCAGTTTGCCAATGCTTGTTTCTCCAAAAACTAGATGGACTGACAGATAGGACATGGGAATTTTTGTGTTCATAGAGACCAGACTTCAGCAAAATTACTGTGGCAAAAGTTTGGCAGCGACTTAGTCCCTACAATGAAAGGAAAAATGTGCCTCACAACCCTGGATTTAGCAGGCCAATGCTCAAACCACTGAGCTATACTGCTCTCTTACATACAATGGAACTCCCCCACATTTAATAAGTAAGGCCACTTAGACCACACTCTTCAGGTTCAGATCTCAAAGCATCATGCAGAGGGGGGTTTGTATCCTTGTGCCCATTTCCCAGATAAGGTAGTGGATCTACAGAGGTGAAGGGCCAAATTTTCCCAAGAGGCCTCTAATTTTGGGTGCCCAACTTGACACCTAGAACCTGAGTTTCTTTGTGGTTTCGAGCACCTGTAGCTCCCACTGACTTCAGTAACACCGCATCACTGACCAGCAAGCCTCTTTAAGCAGTCTTAAGTTAGGCACCCAAAATTAGAGGCCACTTCTGACAATTTAGGTTTAAGTGACTTCTTGCCCAACCTGATACACCAAGGCAGGGCAGTGGCAGAGGTGGGAACGGAACCCAGCTTTCCTGATTTGTAGGCCTGTGCTCTGAAGATAAAAGATAGAAAGGTGAATTTTGTCACTGTGCAGCGAACCAGTATGAGTTCTCACCTCTGTGTCACACAAGTCCTATTTGAGAGTAAAAAGGGATTTAAGTGGTGCATAGGTCTGGTGCTGGGCCCCTGCAGAGTAATCACCCTATGTGCATAGCTAAACTTAAGGGCAGAAGTTACTAAAATCAGGAGCTACTGCTGTGGGTTTGGCACCAATAAAAAAATCCTGGATTGAGAGTTACTAAAATGATATGCCAAAAAAATTATCTGAAGCAGGTGGTTCCAACTTGCAGGAACTCAGTTTATATTCTCAAATGACTCGCTAGAAGCTGTGCACAATGTAGGCCAGGCAGATGTTTTAGCGACTATCAGCTGCTGGAATATGATAGCCTGCTCAGTTCCACAGTGGAGATGGTAATTCAGGAAATTAGGGCTTAGGGTGAATCCCAAGAGAGTTAAGCCCACGTATCGGGTATCTACAGATCTGGCGACAATGATTATGCACCCTTTTTCGAAACAAAGGGGGATGGTGGAGGTGCAGTAACTCTGGTAGAAGGTGAGGCTTTAGGACTATTCAAATTCCAGATGCAGAGAGAATGTTGGTACAGAAAAAATATAGCGTGTTCTGGCTGCATTCGATGAAAAATGAGACTGATATCAGTGGGGCAACTGATTAAAAACATACAAATCAAAGCTTCCATCTTACCTGTTTGCAAAGCAGCAATCAACGCCATTTAGGAAATAAAGGTCAAATCTACAACACAAATTTTTGCCTGCATGCCTGTGTTGGTCAGGGATGTGAGGAGGTGTGATCCCTGACCAACAGAGCCAGCAAAAGTCCCTGGCGTAGTTACAGTTATACTGGCGAGACTACACTTTTGCAAGTATAAGCTGCATTCACAGGAGGAGTGCATTGTTGGTAGAGCATACTAGTGCTCCTAGTGTAGACCTGGCCAAAGTCTTTTGGATTGGAATCTATGTTCTGGGTATTGTAGCATTTCAAAGAGAAAACCAATGAAAGAGCAACAATGGTTAATATTCAGTATCACAAAAATGCTCTAGTCACTTGTAAAGGGAGAGGGACAGAGTATCTGGTAGATAAAGAGTTATAAGTGAGAGTAGTCCCCCAGATCTGAGATGGAAGCTAAATCCTGGCTTAATTTATACCAGAAGAACTATGTCAGTTGGGGGTATGATTTTTTTTTTAACTGACATAATTATGCTGGTATAAGCCCTAGTGCAGATGCAATAATATCTCTTTTTGCTCGTATCGTTTATTTTGTTTTGGAAACTGGTATAAGCTATACTGGCAAAATAACCTTTTCCAGCATAAGGTGTGTCTGGCTATACTAGGAGGATTTGTCAGTATAGCTACACTAGCTACTTTAGACAAGGCATAAGGCTTGAAACTCATGGGGATGGTAGTTTGAGGGGCATTGCAATTAGGGGGATAGCTCAGTGATTTGAACATTGGCCTGCTTAAATCCAGGGTTGTGAGTTCAATCCTTGAGGGGGCCATTTAGGGATCTAGGGCAGAAATCTGTCTGGGGATTGGTCCTGTTTTTAGCAGGGGGTTGGACTAGATGACCTCCTGAGGTCCCTTCCAACACTGATATTCTATGACTTTTAGTTTAAAAAGGAATTGTATTTTTTTTACATGCTCCGGAGACTGTGGTAATGAGTACATTGCATATATCAAACAAAGTCCATGGAATGTTCTGAAAATCAGGAAGAACATCTTAACTTGAATTCAGAGACAGGTAGAAAACCAATGAAAATGATGGGGGGGGGGGCAGGACTCACATGCTGAAGTGAGAATAGCCTGGTCATGCCAAAAAAGTAATCTGAGCACTGGATTTACTGCTGTCCTTAGAACTGAAATGTTACGCACATGTTTAAGTACTTTGATGAATTGGGACTTAAACGGGTAATATGGTTTTTCTACCATCTTCTCCAAAATGTGACTTGCAATTTTTTTTTTTAGAAATTGCGTAAGGAATAAACAGAAAATAATTTTTTTAAGGTTTGGATTTTTTATTCTATTTTTAAAAAACACTGAGGAAACTTTAAGTCAGTCATGTAAATAAGATATAAGTTTCAAACATAACTAGAATGCTGTAGTTATGATTGAAAGCTGGAAACTAGAATATCTAAATGTCAGAAGCTGTAGAAATCCTCATGTAAATTGCTTTTTAAACTCCAACTTCCAATTTTGTTTAAAAGTTAAACTTCTTAAAATAAACGTCACTATGTTTTCATGAAAAGTGACCCCTTTCCCAAAATTTGGGGTCTTGTGAGTTGTTTTCTTTAGAGGGAGAAATTGGTGATCTAGTCAGGTATTTTTGATGGCATCTTGTTTATTTACAAAGAACGTGCAACCCCCTGTTTCCCTGAATACTGACCGAGACAGTTTGTTCACAATTCCACAGTGGCATAACTACAATGATGCAAGTGGTGCAGTTGCACCAGGGCCCATGAGGTTATGGAAGCCCAACCATTGAGGCTGCCATTGCCAGGGGACAGTGGAACCTGCTGGTCCCCCATGGCACGGGGGCAGCTGGAATGGTGGGCCACTCAGGCACAGGACAACCCAAGGCTTTGGGTATAAGCAGCCAATAAGCATGTGTGGAGAAGACGGGGATGTTTGAGGGTTCAAGAAGGGTATCTGAAAGTAGGAGATGTGACCACCTTAGAGATAGAGAGCAAGGTAAAAGCAGTGGCCCCTTTGCATGGGGCAGGGAGTGGAGAGAACTGCGTGGAGCTAGAGGGCTGGCTTGGAGCTGTTGAGGGTGGGGGTTGGAGTAGAGCTCAGGGTGCTCTAGATCAAAGCTGGGGGGAATGAGGGAGTGGGAAGAGCAGGAGGAGGCTAAGGGGGGATCTGGGGGAAGGCAAATGAAGGAAGTGGGGGGAAGAGGAAGGGAACTAAGTGCCTGGAGGGGTGATTTGACTGGGGCTGGAATGAAGGAGGCTGGCTGGAGGAGGGTGGAGGGGGAGGGAGAGTGAGGGGGACTGGAAGGGAGCGAGGTGGGTTAGAGGAAGCTAGGATGGGTGGGGGCAGCTGATGCAACTCTATCAAGCTATAAGCAAACTAGGCAGCTGCTTAGGGCAGCAGATTTCTAGGCAGCTGCACCCTTTGTCGTGGCACTGTGACCCCATGCACCAGGTTGCAATGCCACTCATTCAGATTGGTCAGCCACCCCCTCTTTCAGTCATGATGGAGAGGTAGGCAGGCCAAATTTGAATAGCATGGCGGATGGCACACTGAAGTGTTGCTGAGGCGGCAGATTGCCGTTAGCTGGCTCTGGGACTGGATAGGGGCTGTAGAGGAGCTGATTTCAAACTCAGGAAGGGAACCTCTTACCTTTTCTTCTATCAGGATCTGCGTGGGCCTTGTTACACCACTCCAATTTCAAGCCCTCTTCTGGCCAGCATTTAATCCAAAAGCGCTCTGCTTTTCCCCCAGGGTCATACTACTAATGCTGCTGTGTCTGTCTGATGCTTCCTTGTGTGGGTTTGCAGTGTTTCTGGCTGCATCTTCACACACACAGCTCCCTCAAACAATGCCCAGAGAAACCCTCCACCTACATACCTGAGTTTCTGACTGGCCTTCTATGGCCTGTGTTCCAGGCTGTGGCTCCTGTAGTTTCAACTGTTTATTCCACAAAGAAGTTTGTTTGTTGAAGCTGGTGGATGTCATTGTAGCCCTTCATTCAGGATAATATAAGAAACAAAGCTTAACCCAGCTCCCAGAATAACAAAAGTTGTGTGTGTTGGGGTGGAGGGTCTGGGGGGTGGATGTCACCTGGGAATTGTAAGATATTGGATCAGTGGGGTCAGGATTTCACCCAGTTTTTTATAATCTTGCAATCACATCTTTGCAATCTGAGCCTCCAGAGAGCCCCCACTAGAGCCAATGGGATCTGTGCTGGTTCAGAGGCCGGCCCATTTGAATGCAGTTGCAGGATTGGGACAAAATATGCATTTACTACAGACTTTCCCCATATTGTATTTATAGGAATGGAAGTGGGGAAGCTATTGAACAGTGCACAGTAGCATTACCCAACTGATTAGGGCAGGAAATTGGGAGGGGAGGGAGAAATACCAGACCAAACAGCTGCCCCCTCTTGAAAACAGGATCATGCAAGAACAATTGAACATGTGAGAATGATCACAAGTGAAGGAACTTGCATCTAGAGGCCGGAACTTCAAACCTCATGCCCACCAACCTGGAGGAATTGTGGGGAAGAACCCCACCTACTGAATCACCCACACCAGTTCCTATGGCATGCTGGGTTTTCTCTGGCACTCCCTCACTGAAGCCCTGACCCTGGCTAACTTTCTTGTGAGATCCAACAGGATCCGTGCAAAGTTGTGTGGCCACAAGCCATTATTAAACCAGTGGGATGAGTGGGGAAATAAATACATAAAAACGAAGAAGTGAATAGTCTATTGTTTTCAGCCTATCCAAACACAGGACAAAAGGCCTAAAGTGAGGCTCACAGCAGGACTAGCAAAGGAGAAAGACAGAAGTTATGTGGGATACGGTGAAATGCCAGAATTTTAGTTTCGGGGATTGGCATTACATTGATCTAGTATTGCACTAGCACCTGGAGGCATCATCCAATTGGCACTGTGTAAACACAGAATGAGCAATGAGCCTTGTGCTAAGGACTTCACAGTCTAAACACACAAGAAGTGAGATGGAGTATTATTGTTCCCATTTACAGATTGGGAACTAAGGGACAGAGAGAAGTGACTTATCCAGCAAGTCAGTGCCTGACCCAGGAATAGAACCTAAGTCCCTGTCTAATGTCCTGTCTACTGGCCCTAATACCATTAAGGGATTAAACACTCCCATGTTGATGGATTTCATCTGATGAACTTCAGAGAATATTGAGGCACAGGAATAGCAGCAGTATCCAGTAACAGAGGGGTTAAAATCATGTACAGTTAGTTTTGGTGGCAGGAGGGGAAGAAAGGAAAGATAGTCCAACATTTAGGGCTCTAACCTGGGACTTGAGACACACGTTCAGTTTCCTCTCTGCTACAAACTTCCTCTGAGACCATGGGTCAATCACTTAATCTCTGTGCCTCAACTTTCCATCTGTAAAATAGGGATAGTAGCACTTCCCTACCTACAGGTGCTGTGGGGATAAATGCATTAAAAATGGATAGGTGCCCCGTTACCTCAGTAATGATGGCCACATAAATGCCTGAATCAGAGAGAGATCTATGTGGAATGGAAGTACATCTGGCTGTGAAATTAGGACAGTTGCAAGATATGCACTTTGCCTTCTCATCATTGCGTGTGTCTGTGTGTATGTCTGCGTGTAAGGGGGGAGGGGCAAAAGGGGTTAGCAGCACATTTGGATAAGTAAGCACAGCTTCCATAAGGGAAAATTGCACTCTGTACACTGTTACAATAATCTGGGGGAAACGTAATAAAACCGTGGATAACAGTGAACTGGGTGAACATAGTTTACTTGGATTTTCATATGCTTTTGATAAAGTCCCTCAAAAAAAAATATTAAGTAAAGTAACTTATCATACAGTAAGGGCAAAGTCCTTAATGAGTGACAGAAAACAAAATCATAACAAACATCTGCTTGTCTGAGTAAAGAGAAGTAAATATTGAGCTGTATCAGAGGTCAGTATTGGAATCATGGTTATTTACTACTATGTATTAATGATTTGCAGGAGGAAGTGGAAAGTGACTTATCGACAATAACATTTATTAGCAAGAACTAGGGAAGAGTATGAGAAACCCCAGGGGCCATTTAAATTTATCACGTAGTTCAAAATGTCAATCGGGTTCAAAAATCCCATATTTTGAAAACTCTTTACTAACATATGAGACTTTTTAACATATAAGGCCCCAGTCCTGCAAAAACTTGTGCTTAGAGTTATGCATATGTATGTTCATTTAAGTCAGTAGTCCAACTCTGCCTGTAAAGCTAAGCACATGAAGGTGTCTTTGCAGGATAAGGGCCTAATATATACTTCTTTATCACTTATCACCCTTTCCCACCCCAACACAAGTTAAACTAGGACACCCCTAATTGCTTTCACGGTTTACAATTATGGTTCTAATAATTGCTTTCATGGTTTACAATTATGGTTCTAATCAGTTCTATTTTCTAGTTCTCCTATGTTAGCAGCCTGTTACAATGTATTAGTTACAAGCACTGTAGGAGGATGCTTATTTGTTTTGTTAGAAATAGATCCATTATTTTTCTTTAGTGATGAACAGAGTTACCTAACCAAAATTTGGGGGCTAAACTGACCAAGCAACATTGCTTAAATATAACGTGGCTATATATATACTCTTTGGCAAAAGCAACCTAAATGCTAATAATACTGAATCATCAGAGAAAGAGACCTAAGAAACTCAGTTTTTGCGGCTGTTTTAACATATAGCAAAGTTAAGGAGTGCTGCTGCATGCTTAGTAAAGTACACAGGAGACAGCCCTGCTTTGATGCAGTTTAGGAGCCATGTAGCTCTTAAGGGTTGCAGTGGAGAGACATTGGCATTACAGTGGCATCTGGCCAAGTAGTCCAGATCATGGAATTAATACATGCTATGGCCAGGTTTTTTTGCAAGCCAGACAGTTCTGAAGTCCTTAAGAATTCCTTTAAAAAACCCCAGGGAATGCCACACAAAAAAGTATGTATTTCTAAGATTATACTTAGGAACTGTATGATAATGCAGGAAGCAGTTAAATTACACATGCAACCTTAATATTGGCATTTCCTGACTGCCAGGTGTTTAACCATGCAGTCTTCGTGTTCTCTTAACACATTTTGTGTGGAATATTAGTGTCATTGGGTTTACTCACCACTGGTGCACCTCCTCATAGAGTGGCACTGGAATTTTTAATAGTGGGCAGGGTGAATTTGATTTAAATCAAACTAGTCATGAAGACTCAATTTAATGGATTTCTACTTAAGTGCATTCCTGTTGGTTGTTATAACCTTAATACATATTCTTCACAATTCAGAGATAGATGTAGGTTTCATTTTTAGAAGGTACAAACTATACATTTTTAAATGATTTATTTTGAAAACTTTTCAGATTAGTTTTACAGCTATGTCAGAAAATGACTGACTGTTTGCTTATTTCATTTACCAAAGATAATTGAAGCAGATATTTATGAAGTCATTTGGAGGTGAACTATCTCCAATTGAACAGGCTAATCATTAATATTTGGAGGATTTTATTGCCACGCTGTATTAGGAGGAGAACATCACCAGACAGACATTTAAATTGTTTTATTTAACTAAAACAACGTTATATATTCTGGATTTTTTTCTTCAACAGCAAACATATAATATTTTAACAAAACAAGCATATGAATTTTTGAATGTTGTTAAACATTCAAGATTTTTTAAAATCAGGTTTGTTTTTGTTAAAATTGTTTTTAACTCAAATAGTTAAACGAAATATTTTTAAAAAATCACAAAAATTAAAATGACTATGTCAGCCAGGTCAACATGAGAAACTTAAAATATTGGCTTCTGCAGCTAACTCAGTCGTCTTCACCTTCATTTTCCTGTTCATAATCTGGGAAAGAAAAACTTTCCTGTTTTTCAGGTTCCAAACAGTTTCTCAATTTGTAATGAATTAGTCCAAAGGAAGAAAATATTCTTTTTACACTTGCAGAAAAGGCTACTGCTGGTAAAGTGAGATTATCACTTCAACAATCTCTGAATCCAAGTGCTTAAGTGACTTCCACCAGTTCACTGGTGTGACTTTCTTTAAAATATCATAAGCAAACATATATTTCTTGAATGTTTCTTATTCCCAAACTGGGTCTCTTTTACGGCCTGCTGCCATTATAGGTTTTCCCTCCTAGTGAGAGAATGGTATGGTAAATCTCAAATCAATGAAGGCAACACTCAGAAAGATCTCAAGACTTCTGGAATATGCTGCTCAAACAGTTTCACTTTTGTTTCTACTGCCTGTCTCTCCCTTCTCACATTTATCTCCAGACTTCTTCTCCTTGTCCAGATCTATTCCGCCCCCAACAACCTTCTATTCATTGAACTTTTTGAAACTTTTCACTTTTAGAGAGAGGTAAAGGATTGACTCTGTATACACAAATTTGTAGAGGGACAATAGGGTTGAGGTCTCTGATTTCTCACCTCTATATATTATTTATTTAAACACATTTTTGCTGTTAACAAGCATGTTATCTGTGGAGACACAAATCCACAGTTTGAGAACTGCAAAACTAAGCATTTCTGATGGTATCTTCTAGACTGAGTACTGAGTCCCATTGGGTAGATAGAAAGATTAACCTAAATAGTCTATACAGAAGCCCCTGGAATCCCATAAGATTGGGTCCCTAATCTATGAACTATTGGAACACATTTACAAAACTTTTCTTAAACATTACATGAATATATTGTCTCATACTATAGAATTAGAATTTATAATCCTTATTCCATGATGAGAGCTCTTTGAGTTATAATGTATCTTAATTAAAACTATCTTTAGATAGGTGCTTTCCTCAAAAAACATTTTATCAAAAAATCCAATTTAAATAAAAAAATCCGATATTTTTCATTTTTTTACATAATTGCTTTTTATCCACCTTGATAGTGGGGGTGCTGAAAGCCAGGCCTCTTGCCCCATCTGTGCCCCCCTCAAGCAGGGTCATGTCTGGGATGGGGGGGGACCAGACAGGTATAATGGGGCTGAGGCTGGGGCCACAGCTGGGGGCTGGCACAGGGCTAGTAGTGGAGTTCCAAGTGCAGGGCCAGCAGCAGAGCCTCAGATGTGGGGCCAGCAGCCAGGACCCTGCATGGAAGGGCCAGAAGTGGAGCCCTGAGTGCAAGGCTGGGACCCTGAGTGTGGGGCCAGGAGCAGAGCCTGAGTACGGGGTTGGCAGCCCTGATCCCATGTGCAGGCCAGGAGCGGAGCCCCACATAAAACCTTGGGGTGGTGCAGCAGCCCATGTCCCTAGTTCCTGTGCCTATGTCCTCATAGCTGCATCTGGGGATCATTTCTGCCCAGTGTGATGCCTCCTTCCCTTGGACCACAGTCCATCTTGCTCTCTAGGAGTCACAATGACTCCTCTTCATGGCTTGGCCCTCCATCCAGATCACCGGACAGTTTTCCCCTTCCAGGGGAACAAAGTCTAACTAGAACCACTGGCTGGGTGCCATCCCAGGCAGTCTTCCCAATTAAGTGGTGGGTATGGGAAACTAAGCCCACCCACTATTCCAGGTTCCACAATCAGCAGCTAAGGTCTGCACTATCTCAATCTTTATTACCATAGTCCTCAGCTTCTCACTATTTCACCGTCTGCAGCTAAGCTTCTCTGCAGAGAAGCAACACAAGAGGTTCTAGCAAACCAAATCTTTAACTTGGTCAGAGACCACTCTGACTGCACCAGCCAGTTGCATTTCCTGGCATGTGCCCCTTATAAGAGGCCAGTTCTCTACACTCAGTCCTTGCAGACCTGCTGAGAATGTAGTGGGAGAAAAACATTAGTTGGAACAAGTGTGTAGAGAATCTGAAAGAAATCCCATGCACTGATGTGCTTTTCAAGGTTGTAAATATAGTCATAACACAATAGTTTCAGGCCTCCCCAGCCACACTACAGACCACATTGTTAGAGAGCCTGAACTGACTGAAACAATGAGGAGTCCTTGTGGCACCTTAGAGACTAACACATTTATTTGGGCATAAGCTTTCATGGGCTAGAACCCACTTCATCAGATGCATGGAGTGAAAATACAATAGCAGCTATAAACACAAAGCACATGAAAAGATGTGATTTGCCTTACCAAGTGTGAGGTCAGTCTAATGAGACAATTCAATTACAGTAGGATACCAAGGGAGGAAAAATCACTTTTGTAGTGGTAATGAGAGTGGCCCATTTCAAACAATCGACAAGAAGGTGTGAGTAACAGTAGGGGGAAATTAGTGTGGGGGAAAATTAGGTTTAGGTTTTGTAATGACTCAACCGCTCCCAGTCTTTATTCAGACCCAATTTGATGGTGTCCAGTTTGCAAATTAATTCCAGTTCTGCAGTTTCACGTTGGAGTCTGTTTTCGAAGTTTTTGGTTGAAGAATTGCCACTTTTAGGTCTGTTATTGAGTGACCAGGGAGATTAAAGTGTTCTCCTACTGGTTTTTGAATGTTAGAATCAGAAATCACTGTGCTGCCTAGCAGCCTAAGTGTACTGTATTTCTGCGCTGTCATCCCCAAAAGAAGGAGGATCCCAGGGAGCAGTGTAACAGCACTCATCCCCACACGGCTATCCCTGCCCTCTGCAGTTACCTTGAGATCTATGACATTAGGAGGGGGAGATTTTACAAATTCATCCCTGGTGGGAAAATTCAGGGAAACTACAAGTGGAAATTCCTCCAAAACCTGTATAGAGAGCACGCATCTCATCTAATTGTGATGGAGTGTTCACCCCATTTCACCTTTGAAGGAGTTCAGGTGGCTCAGAAGGGGTTAATTCCCCAGGTGCAGTGTACTGGGGTGAGACTTAGGCATGACTGTCAAGCTCTAATTTAAGAGGGAGTCCATCTGGGCAGGAGAAGCTTGGGGCTTGTATAAAGCCAGGAAGTGAAAGCAGAAGAAGGCTGTCTTGTGGTGGTCTGCAGTCACTTTCTGGGGCTAGTGAAGCGAGGAGGAAACCTGGTGGGGAGAAAGCAAAGTGGAAACTCTGGGATCCTGATCCTGTGGGAAGGGTAAACCCAGAGGAGTGGTGGAGAAGGAAGGAAGTTTATCACAACTCTTGTGATATTTGGTGTTTGTCTTAAAGCCCAGCTCCCAGAGTCGTGGGTAAGGGGTCTAGGAGTCAAGGCCCCATATTTCATTGCCAGTCCCCCTGACCTGGGACCAGATTGAAGCCAGCACCCTTATGGAACAAACTGAGAATCTCAGCTTTCTTTCTTCCAAAGTAAGTTTCTAAGCCTCCTGCTTGTGGAGAAAAGCTTGAAGATTTGAGTACCAAAAAGACTCAAATCAGAAGGCAAAGAAAAAGAATCCACAATTCTCTTCTCGCTTACATCAGCATAACCCTATTGGAGTTACATCTGATTTTACACTGATATGAGAGGAGAATCAGGCCTATTATCTTAATAAAACATGATGTGTCTGAAACACGTCAAGAGAACATACAATGTGGGCCAAATTCTGCCGCCTGTTACAACTGCACAACCCTACTGATTTATTTGGGGCATCCAGCGACTTGAGGCTGCAATGACAGTAGACTCCCTGAACAGTTACTGGGTGAAATACATTCCAGTCCAGAGGGCCATAATAAGCCTTACACCCCATGTAGGTCCTGTATTAAGTGGGACATAAGGGGCACAGAGAGGTTTCTGTGTGCTCCCAGAACTAGACTGAATGTCATCTATGTTCCTTATAGGTCTTTTGTTTTTTTAATAGATTTTTCAAATTTACACACAAGAGCTCTTTTAAAAAGAGAGATGACAGCAAGACTGCCTTAAAAGTGGCAGCAAGAACTCCTGGGTCTTGCACTGACTCACATTTTGGCTTAGGGCAAGTACGTTAGAGATATTGTCAAGGAGTGGGAGTGCCCAAACTTTGATTTTGTTAATTAAAATAGCTGGTGGTCAGGAATTGGAGGGAGGCACTCTTATAAATGGTGATAGAGTTTTATATTGCCGAGGGAAAAAAGCCAGTAACAGAAGAAATGTTTGATTTGTAATAACCCATCAAAGAAATCTTAAAAAAATATGCAGCATGATATTCTATTCTATCTAGGTTCTTATACCAGGGTGATCACCACAGTATCTGAGCACCTTATGGTCACATCATGCATCTGAAATGAAATTAAGAGCCCAGTCCTACATTTGGGCTAAAACATACCCTAAAATCCCACAGCTATTGCTGAAGCAAGAAGTTACACCGAATACTGTCTACACCAGGTATAAAGAGTGTATTTTCAAAACACATTCAACAGGGCAAGTAATATTTTAACGTGCGTTAGCTGGTCATAGTGAACCGTGCAGTCAGGGGAAGCCTTGGCTACAACATGCTAATGTGTTAAAATACAACTTGCACAGTCTATGCTAGGATTTTAAAACATGCTACAGCCGGATGGCTTTTCCATCAGAAAATGCTGATTTGACAAAATCAAAACGTTTTGCTGGAACATATTGATTTCATTGAAATTTTCTATGGGAAATTAGCACAACATTTTGTTCTGACAAAATGTTTAAACGTTTACATTGTATTATTGAATATAACATAAAAATCAAAATAATAAAGTTGAAACATTTTGACCAAATCAAAACAAACATTTTCCTAAAGCTGAAATATTTCAGAATATTTTGTTTCATGAAAAATTCGAAGATTTCTACTCTCTGTCTCAGTTTGGGATGAAACAAAAGGTTGAAATATTGTACTTTTCCATGGGACAGGAATTCCATTTTCAACCAGCCCTACATGTTATCTAAAACAACACCTCTTATCATACTGTTGGCAAACCCAGTAAGGCTTGTAGGTTCACACCCTAAACTTAAGCATCATCTAAATTTCCTAGTGTAGACACAGCCAAAAGCAGTTAAACACTTGGGGATGGACTGAGTCTTTCTGAGTGCTTAGTGAAACTAACCTCTCAAGCCTTGCTTTAGCTAGGAACATAGATTTAAAAGATTTTTTTTAATATTTTATAATCCTAGTGTAGACAAGCAAATTATAGTTTTAGTATGTTATCTGGATGAGATAAACTTTAGGTTTCTCCCTGAGGTTTACCTCTACTACTTAAGGTACTGAAACCCCAACTTCCATTGTCTACACTAGGATTTTAACACGTTAAAAACTTCCCCCCCAATGCAGACGTGGTCAAAGGTGGTATTAAAGTACCTATTGAAACACCAAACACCATTTTTATTTTTTCAGATTTGTACTTAAACACGCTCTTGCAGTATTTGCAACAGAAACACTGCCGCATGGGACCAGCCCACGCAAACCACATGAAAGCAAAAAAGTTACTGTAAACACCTGAAACTGACTCTAGTCTATCACAGTCCACATGTAAAATGTGAACAAATGTAAAGGGTTAAAAGTAATATTTTTAAATTTTCTCTTGATGTTAATAATCTAATGTATTATTTGCAGCAGAGAGAGACTTATTTTAAAGCAATGATTTTTAACCGAAATATTCCTATATTTTCCCTATATAGAGAGCTTGAAAAAAATGTTCCAGATACCTATTAGATCAAGAACTAAGCCTTATCATCAGGCTGAAATATAACCATGCAGAGCCATGCACCTCCCAAGCTACACTCCCTTATCCTCTGTCTCCTGATGGTCAGTCTATTGCTTGGGCCTCAAGACCAGGGGTTGGCAACCTTTCAGAAGTGCTGTGCTGAGTCTTCATTTATTCACTCTGATTTAAGGTTTTGTGTGCCAGTAATACATTTTTAGAAGGTCTTTTTCTATAAGTCTATAATATATAACTAAACTATTGTTGTATGTAAAGTAAATAAGGTTTTTAAAATGTTTAAGAAGCTTCATTTAAAATTAAATTAAAATGCAGAGCCCCCTGGACTGGTGGCCAGGCCCCAGGCAGTGTGTCACTGAAAATCAGCTCGCATGCCGCCTTCAGCATGTGTGCCATAGGTTGCCTACCCCTGCTCAAGACCCTGGGCTTCCAATTCCTGCTGCCTCACCACCCCCCACAACAAATCAGTTACCACTTGGAGAGTCCTCCAATCAATTTGTGTTAGCCCCCAAATACACAGTCCTCTTCTGGGGTGAGAAGTAAGGGCTGATGTTTCTCTTCTCCTGGACTAACCCCCACCCTGTCCTAAAACAGGAAGAAGCAGCTGAAGAGCAGTGAAGCCACATCCATCCTGAATAGGGTGACCAGATGTCCCAATTTTATAGGGACAGTCCTGATTTTTGGGTCGTTTTCTTCTGTAGGCTCCTATTACCCCCCACGCTCTGGCCCGATTTTTCATACTTGCTGTCTGGTCACTTTAATCCTGAAGACCAGCAGTAACAGGTCCCCTGCCAACACTACTCCACCATACAGAGGGCTCTTGGGTGGGCAGGCTTCCTACCAGGCCAGCAGAGGTGGTTCCAGATGGGGAGTCCACATTCATATCCTGCAAAACCCTCTGCTGGAATTGTGTTAGGGTTGCCAACCCGTCATGGTTGTCCTGGAGGCTCCAAAAACTAAAGATTGTTTAATTAAAGATTACACCATGTGATGAACCTCCAGGAATACCTCCAACCAAAATTGTAAACCCTAAGTGGTGTTAGGACCAGCCTCCACTCTAGCCAAAACCCTCTGCTTGGTGGCAGCAGGAGCCAACTCCCACTAATGGAATAGTACCATCAACTACCTCCCCCACTATACAGAGACCTCTTTTGGGGTAGTAGAACCCATGCTCCAGCTAATGACACACCTCCAAAAGGCTCTCTGCTCAAATGGGTGGGCAGCACATCCAAGACACCCTGTTGCTAACTGTACCACTAGAGCTGTCTCCCTGCAGATTTGTCACACTGTAAGTGGTATAAGCTAAACTGGAACAGGTACTGGAAAAGAGTGCCCACACGGGTAGTAAAAGTGGTGTAATTATGTTGGTATGTTTCCCTGTGTAGACACAAGCCCATAGGAAGGCAGCACAGCACTAGTGACCCTCCATACCGGATTATCTGGGCACAGTAAGAGCTAGTTGTGTGGTGTTTGTTTTTTAAATGAAAGCTTAAATTCTGTAGATGTTAATGGCATTGTCCAAGGAAAACCTACTTGGATTTTTTTCAAGCCCTATGTGTTAGTATGAACTAAAGATTTTTTTTACAAAGCGATTGACGCAAAGGATGAATGATACTGTTCCCTCCCGAAAAAGAAGAGCATACTTTGAAACTGAAGTAGTTCAGACAGACAGTGATCTCAAAACTGTGCTACAAATCTTTCCAATAATTCGCTAAAGAGCATGCAAAACACAGTGCAGTTTGCACACTCAGCCTCCCTGCATGCTTAGGATTCCCCACTCTCCCAGCTTCACACAGGAGGCCCACAGAAGTTTGCATTTAAATCCCCAGCCACGTGCAGGGCCAGTTTTAGGCCGATTCGCCTGATTCCCGGGAATCGGGCCCCACGCCTAAGAGGGCCCCGTGCCTTAGGCACCTTTTTAATTTTTTTTACTTACCCTGGCTGCGGTCTTCTCCAGGGTCTTCCATGGCCCCGCTCCCCTGACCAAGGTGGGAGCGGGGCTGCCCCACAACCCCGCTCCCCCAGCTGGAGCTCTGGCCAGAGTGCGGCAAGCTGCCCCGCTGCCCTGACTGGAGCTCCGGCCGGAGTGCGGCAGGCCCCGCTCTCCTAGCTGGAGCTCAGGCCGGAGCGTGGCAAGCCCTACCCTGCAGCCCCGCTCTCCCGGCTGGAGCTCCGGGCCCTTTAAATAGCCCCCAGAGCCCTGGGGTGGTGAGGGGCTCCGGGGGCTATTTAAAGAGCTGGGGCTCCAGCTGCCTCTGCCACCCTGGTCCTTTAAATAGCCGCCGGAGACCTGCCGCCCCCATGCATTCCCCAGGGCTCCCGCGGCTATTTAAAAAGTCCAGGGCGGGGTAGAAGCAGGGGAGACCGAGGCCCTTTAAATAGCCCCCAGAGCCCTGGAATAGCAGGGGACTTGGGGGCTATTTAAAGGGCCAGGGCTCCAGCTGCCTCTGCTGCACCCCCTGCCCTGCTCACCAGCCCCGCCCCCCCGCCTGCAGCCAGCTCTGCACCCCGTGCCCACAGTCAGCCCCTGCCAAACTCTGCCCCTGCTGCACCCCCCATGCCTGAAGCTAGCCAGTCCCGCACTCCTCTGTCTCCAGCCCTGCCAACCCCTGCTGCATCCCCCTGCGGCCCTGCCTGAAGCCAGCCCACCCCATACCCTTTGCCCTGCCTGCAGCCAGACCCTACCTCCAGTCAGCCCCTGCCTTGCCTCCAACCAGCCCCATGTCCACTGCTGCCCTGCAGTTCCCAGGGCAGTAACCCCGCATACCTGCTTCAATGAGGGAGGCATGGAGCAGCTGGTACCCGCACATGTGCATGCTCCCAGGGAGTGGTGGAGGGGCCCTGACATGTGAAATGGCAGTCATTAATAACCAATCAACAGCATATATGATGCAATGTACATGATATATAATTTTATTATTTATATAGTTATGGAAAGTAAATAATACATGGAAGAAATGTAAGGCTTTTTTTTACACTTTTTTTTTCCCCCCAGTCATCCCTGCCAGGGCCCCACCAAAAATGTTTGAATTGGGCCCCACACTGCCTAAAGCGGCTCTGGCTGCGTGCATGGCTGAAGTAAGCGAATAGTGAACACTCCACTCCCCACAACTAGACCTGAGAAAACCAGTCAAGTTTACAATTCTCCCCACCACAGGGGTTACATCCACCCGTTCTCCTACAGCGCTGCAGGGCCGAGGATCCTCAGGGTTGCACCCCAATTCCCCTCCGGGGTTGCAGGGCCGGGGATCCCCGGGGATTGCAGCCTCATTCCCTTCGTGTGTTGCAGGGCCAGGGATCCTTGGGGGCTTGCACCCCATTCCCTTTGGGGGCTGCAAGGCTAGGGATCCCCGGGGGCTGCACCCCCGTTCCCTTCACGGGTTGCAGGGCCAGAGATTCTCGGGGGGTTACACCCCATTCCCTTCGCGGGTTGCAGGGCCGGGGATTCTCAGGGGGTTACACCCCATTCCCTTCGTGGGTTGCGGACGTACCCGGGGGGGGTCACCCCCGTTCCCTTCATGGGTTGCAGGGCCGGGGATCCCCGGGGGGTTACACCCCGTTCCCTTCGCGGGTTGCAGGGCCGGGGATCCCAGGGGGGTTACACCCCGTTCCCTTCGTGGGTTGCAGGGCTGGGGATCCCTGGGGGGGTCACCCCCGTTCCCTTCGTGGGTTGCAGGGCCAGGGATCCCCAGGGGATTACACCCCATTCCCTTCGTGGGTTGCAGGGCCGGGGATCCCAGGGGGGGTCACCCCCGTTCCCTTTGTGGGTTGCAGGGCCGGGGATCCCTGGAGGGGTCACCCCCGTTCCCTTCATGGGTTGCAGGGCCGGGGATCCCCGGGGAGTTACACCCCGTTCCCTTCGCGGGTTGCAGGGCCGGGGATCCCCGGGGAATTACACCCCATTCCCTTCGCGGGTTGCAGGGCCGGGGATCCCCGGGAGTCACCTCCATTCCCCTCGGGGGTTAGCGGCCTCCCGCGTTGCGGGCTCCTTCCCGCTCTAGCGCACTGAGTCCCGGCTCCTCTCGGCTCTTCCCTCCCCTTAAAGGGAGGTAGCTGCAGTTAAAGGCCTCTGGCCCCAGTGCGTGGCGGAGCCCGGGGAGGGCAGGGCCCGACAGGGGGCGGTGTGGGGTAGGGGGTTAACCCGCGTGCGGCGCGGAGAGGGGGGGGGCAGAGATTAACCCCCCCGACTTGTGCCGCGTGGAGGGGGGCTAGCCCTCAGCCCGCGCCGCGCGGAGCCCGTTGGGGGGCAGGGCCCGACGGGGGTGGGGGCAGGGGGGTGACTCCCTGACTCGTGCCGCGCGGAGCCCGTTGGGGGGGGGCAGTGTGTGTGTGTGGGAGGAGGGGATTAACTCCCGGCCCGTGCCGCGCGGAGCCCGTTGGGGGGGGGCAGTGTGTGTGTGGGGGGGAGGGGATTAACCCCCGGCCCGTGCCGCGCGGAGCCCGTTGGGGGGCCAGTTCCTAGCGGGAGGTGGTATGTGTGGGGGAGGGGTTAAGCCCCCGACTCGTGCCCCTCGGAGCCCGTGGGGGGGGGGCTGGGCCCAGGGTGTGTGTGCGCGCGCGGGCGCAGAGGGGTTAACCCCCGGCCCGTGCGGCGCGGAGCCGGGGGGGGGGCATCCTCCCCGCCTGGCGGCGGCGGCGGCGGCATTTCCATTCAGGCGGCGCTGAGGGAGCCCGGCGCGCCCGGTGCATTGTGGGACTGGGTTGGGAGTCCCGTTCGCGGGAGGAGGCGGAGGGAGGGCGAGGAGCGAGCCGGTAAGAGGGAGACCTGGGGAGGGGGGGGCAAGCGGGGAGATTTAAAGGGGAATCCGCCTCCGCCGTTAAACACCCGGCCCTGCGCTGGCTGGCGGCTTGCCCGCGCTGCGGCGGCTGGCCAGGGCGCACGGGGCATGCCTGGCCCCAGCCCCTGAGCCCGGCCGCGGGGGGGCGGGGGAAGGGGATGCGAGGCGCCGCCGGGGCCGCTTTAAAAAACTCCCGGCGGTGAGGCCGGCAGGCGATGGGTTAAATTTTTCACCCGCCGACATTTTTGCTGCCGCTGGGGCCCCGCGCCGCGGAGTCCCCTGGCCGGGGAGCCTGGCGCGCGCCGCTCCCGGGGAACGTTCTATCCCCTCCCCGCCTGCTCCGGGGCTGCGGCGGCAATGGGGGGCGGCTGCGGCTCTTCGCCTTTAAACGCTGCCCCTGCATCTCTGCTTCCAGCGAAGGGTTAACTCCGCTTCTGCTGACATTTTACCTGCCTCCCCCCGCACTTTTGCTGCTAATAATTTCGTGTGTAAGGGAGATCAATCTCGCCCCCCGCAAAGATCTGTTTGTAGGAGTCTCCTTGGGGGGGGGTAGAAGGGGATTGCTGTGTGCACGGTTCTTTCCTGTGCACAGCCAGCCAGGCTCCCACACGGCTGCACAAAGAGCAGTAGTAGAGGCCCTTGCTTGCCTTTAAAGGCAGCAGCTTGAAATTTAAGGTGTCCCAGAGCCATGTCTCTCCGCAGCCTTCTGCGCTACACTCCATGGAGAAATGCTCGGTGCAGTTCTTTGCCTTGTAGATGCACCTCACTTGTGTTGCTATTCCCTGTCCTTGGGTTTATTTTTGGTAGGTATCTGGCCCTGTTCTGCAGTAATTTTTTTCCTCGCCACCCTCCAACGTATATTTTTATTTATGGTCAGGGTTGTAGAGTGGCAAAGGTTAAATTCTATCTTCTAATATTTGTCATTGTTTTAAAGTAACAAACATCTGGAGTATGGGGGTGATTTGTTCTAATGGAGAGGGTTGTTTATTTTGCAAATACACTGGATGCTAAAAATGCATGTTTATGCAGGGTGCCAAAAGTCACATGAAATTGGATCTTGGAAGGTTGCTTCCATGGTAGTGTATGAAATTATTGTATGCAGCACATTCAGATGTTCACCAAGAAGCCTTTTGTGTTCCCTTCTCTATTGAGGTTTTTAACTAAGTAACTGTCACTTGTCTAGTTGAACATTTATTTTTAAAATCAGGGAATATATTTAAGTGCGTGTATTAGTACTCAAGACTATGCAAAAAGTTCTGCCTGTTTTCTTTGGCCTCTAAATCCTTTCCTATAGAAGTGGATAGGGGGTGCTAACAATACACCAGTGTTTGGGTAAGTGAAGGGAAATGTTTCCCCACTTGGAAAACACAATTTTTTTGCAGTCTTTCTGGAAGTAGTCTGATGAGTTCAAAAATATCTTTCCATTAAAAGCCACTTTTTTCCTCCTACTTCTCTCCACAGGTTGTTTTCTAGTTAGTATCTTCTGTGAGTCTAGTGCTTATTGCCTTGCATTGAAAATAAAAGTTACAAACCAGATGCATTGCTCATCCAAGACACGTTCTTGTAATGAGTGCTTGGATTACTGCCCAAGCTTGGGCTTTTGAAGATTTGTTTTAAATAAGTGACACGTCTCCCAGGAAAGGAGGGAAAACACTGTAAAGCGGAGTTCAGTTCCTAATTAGACATTTTTCAGGGACTTTAAAACTTGAATTGCCATTCTATACCATAGTCAATAAAATAACATCTCTGAGAGTTTGTGGAACTTGTTAGGAGGCAGTCTGTTTATAAGCAGTATACTGGGGGACCCACTTGCATAGGGCTGTAGATTTATTTTTTTTTAAATGGTATCAAACATACCCAGTTGTGGTGCTGAACTTTTCAGCTTAACCCAGTATCAACATGCTCAGCAGTCAGTGAGTGCTGCATGTTGAACCCTTTTAATAGGTGACATTTGCTTTCTAAGACACTACTGTATGTAGGTCACTTTAAATAATTCCAGAAAAGCTTTTTCTCCAAGGAAGACAAGTTGCACCATATCACCACCATTCCTGTTTAGAAGTTAAACGCTTCAGTTAGGCCTCTTATTAGTTTTGGAGTGTGCTCTATGTCTGACTCAGTGGGAAAAGAGTTCTAAAATTAGACATGCATTGTTAAGAATTTTATTAAATAAATTTCATCGGTGTCTTTTTACATTAACTTTCTAATGGGTGGTTTAATCTGATTAAGTATGTTCAGTTCCAAAAAAAGTCCTGAGAGGCATGAACTCTGTTTCTTTTGAACAGCTTTAGTGTATGAACATCATAAAATATGGTTTTAGCAGAAATATCCTAATTAAATGTTTTCCTTTCTTAATGTTTTATATTACTAGCACATAGGTCTCCTAGGGAAAATATACCACTGGTGTGAACAGGTGTATTTGTGTTGACTCCAAATGAGTTGTGCCCTCTTAAACCAGAACTTAGCTTGCTCTATTGTTTGAAAGGTGTCATTTGAAATAAAGAGGCTATTGCCTAAGGTTCTGATCTTGCAGTGAGCGTAAGCTTTGTCTACATTATGCGCCTTTTAGCGGTGCCTTGCCGCTAAAAGGTGCTCAGCGTAGCTGCTATTTGTCGGCGGGAGAGAGGTCTCTCACCGACAAAAACTTCCCCCAACAAGTGTCAGCAGCATTATCTCCTGCTGACAAAGCGCTGTTCACATCGGTGCTTTCCATTGGTAAAACTTTTGCTGTTTGAAGTGTGTGTGTGTGTGTTTTGATTTCTTTAAACACCCCAAACAACACAAGTTTTGCTGATGAAGTTCCATTGTGTACAAAGACCCCGAACCTGAGTATGTTGCCGGATCAAGGCCTAACTCTCCTCTTGGGGTTTGTTCCCACTAACTAAAACTGTAACACTTATTTATATATGTCTCTGTTAAGTGAGGTCTGTGGACTTTTTTTTTTTTTTTTTTTTTTTAATTAAACACTGGTGTGGCATAACTAGGGGAAAAGTCATATCACTCCTCTGACTGGCCTGACAGTGTTATAGTTTAAATGTCAGAAGATGGAAGAGGAAAACCATTCCTTTGTAGCCTCAAGAAACTTATCTTGTGAGATATGCCCTTCTATTGTAACAGATGATGTCTGCTCAATGCTTTGCTTTACTTTTCTTATTTAAAAAAAAAAAAGAGGAAAAAACAGCAAAAAGATCCCTCCCAAAACCCTCTACATTCATATTTTGATATATATTATTTACAGTACATACACTAACTTGTTGTCTTGTAGGTTCTAAGAATTTTCCAATGTTCCCAATTTTTCTAACTAGGTTGATCAGCAGAGAAACCAACAGATACGTTTGCTCAAGGTGGGGGGAAGGTAGGACTCAGAACCATGTCTGTTCGGGAGTCCTTTAATCCAGAAACTTACGAACTGGACAAGAGCTTCCGTCTGACTCGATTCACTGAACTTAAAGGCACAGGCTGTAAAGTGCCTCAGGATGTTTTACAGAAACTGCTTGAGTCCCTACAAGAAAATCATTTTCAAGAAGATGAACAGTTTCTGGGAGCAGTTATGCCCAGGTTGGGTGAGTGTTTGTTTCTCTAGTAACAAGTGATACTCCTGTTTCATAAACAGTAGATCAAGTTAGCTGTTAGCCTATTAATTTATTAGCTTGCTAATTTATTTTAAAATTAAGCTGTTGTCCGATTCATATACATTAACAAGATAGGGATTGTGTCCAGAAATGTGAAGGATAAACCTGCAGTTGTCATCTTGCTGTACAAGAATAATAATTTTGTACTGCAATTATTAATATCCTATCTGCAAAGCACTTAACTATGAAGGAGAAAAAAGGAGCTATGAAATGACCCTAAAAGTAGAGAGAGAGAGTTCTTATAATATAAGAAGAACAATAGTCTTTTTCACTAATAGTCTGTACATGAATTATGTGGAAGTTCAGTAACCAAAAGAGTAACAACTGATTTCTAAAAACAAATGTATCCATTTTAGTATTTCCTTAGTGAATGAAAAATGGTCATAGTACTGTTTCAGAATTATCAATATAGTTTTGGGGTTTTCCCCTAAAATATTGAACAGTTTATTTTCTGACTTAAAGTGAAACTGAGAATTGACTGTAAATAATTATCCAGCTCCCAAGTCCAGCCTCCCTTCATTTCTAAATTGAATCCACTGTTGTGAAACAAAAGGGAAGAGGGGAAAAAATCAGTCTTTCAGTCCTCTCATTTTGTCATGTTCTTTATAACTTTTCTGTTCTCCCTGTAGAGGTTTTATGGGAAAGGCTGTCTCTACAAGACTATATGGCTCTTGCCAGATTTGCTTTCTCTTTGGTATTTGCATAGTGCAAGGAGAACAGAAAAGTAACCTGCAGAAGCAACCTTCACAGGGAACAGGGTGCATGTGGGTATTTTGATACCAGCTACAGTACCTAATATTGATACAGATAAATTAGTCAAGACAAAATGTTTAATGACAGCTTTTTCAGTCAGTTCATCTGTTTATTTAGCTCTGTGTATTTAATCTCTTCTCCACAGACTAAATTGTAGAAATTCTTCCACTTCAGGTGTACCCATTAAGTTGTTTGTTTTTGAAAATATTTTACTGTTATTTAATCTGGCATACAGTGAGCTCACTTTAAACAATTTTAATGTAACTAGATGACCCTTATTAGACTAACAGGTGACAACACGGTTTTCCCAAAGAGGGCAGAATCAGTGAAAATCAGTAGAAAGCCAATGTTCCCACTTAAACAAGGGCAATCTTTGTATGAAATATATCTATGAAGTAATTGTGTGTGAGGCTCAGTGGCAATATAATTTAAGGGGACTGATGATAAGGGACACTGATCTTGTTCTGGCCCAAAATTTAATGTTTATGTGTCGCCTTTGTTTAAATAATAGAAATGTTTTCATGAGTTTAAAAAAAAAAGAGGGGGGGCTTGTTTAATTGGATTTAATTAGTTCTCTGCACTTTTTCACCTCACTATTGTTCCATGAGAGCTAGAAAGCAAAACTGGCTCCAAACAACCACAAAACTGCTAGTTTAGTTTTTATTGTTTAGCCTTCTGAATGGGCAGCAATAAATGGGGGGAGAGAATATAAGTTAAAAGCTGGAAGGAATTTTCAAAACTTAGTTTTCTCACCTGTTTTTACACCTGTGTTTATTAATAGACTTACTAAGTCTTTTTAAAATGTGCTTTAAGATGACTATCCCTTTTACAAATGCATCAAGAAATGCATTTGACAGTATTTCTTTTGGTGTGTTGTGCTTTAAAAGAAGGCCTGTGACTTCCTTATCCGTGTGTATGGATGGTACTTCTGAGATGCTGTTAGGAAGGAAAATACCAATAATAGGATTTTTCAGAATTGGGCCCTACTCCCACAAGCAGTTAGGACTCACTCCGAGTAGTCCCAAATGCAGTTCAGAATACTTCCATGAGTAAGAGATTGCAGATTTCGGCACTCAGGCCCTAATCCTCTGAGCTCTTATGTATAGCAGAATCTTTTGCACCTGTGAAACCCCACTGAGATCAGTAGAACTTCATACAATTACAGGGGGTCCATGTGCGTGAACCAGCTTGCAGAATGAGGGCTGTAGCACATGTGGACTGTAGCACACTTCACTTTTTTTTTTTTTTTTCCCCCCCCAAAATGGGGAGAGTATATATTGAGGATATATAGCCAACCACTTCCATCAGAGTGGTTTAGTTTCAGCATCTTTCTTGGTATGGATTTATGAGGATGGAAGACCAATGGATTACAAAGTTTGTTTACCAAGGAATGTTGCTACACAATCAGTGATCATGTGGGTACCAAAAGCTTCAGTGGCACAGTAAGACCATCAATAACAGATTTAGATTGAACATCCAGCCAGGCTGTCTTAAGGACCTAGCTAGAGACTGATCTGAGCCATGCTTGATCTGCAAGAAGGCTCCGTCCCTTTGTGATTTGCCATGATGATTGTGATAAATTATTACTGAAGATTAAAACTACTGTTACAATGTTTTTGGCAAGATGGTCCAAGAACAGCCACCTAGCAGACTTGAAGTACACCTGCCAGGTTTCTCCACAGAATGACATAGTACAGGGCAAACATTTTCAAAAAAGAAGAAAACCCCATCATAATCAAACTTGCCATACATTATTAAATTGCATTAGATTGTAACTCATGGATGTTTAGCTCTGACATTTATAGCTTTCCCACTTCAGTTTCCTGTCCTATTCTCAAGTTTTTCTTTGTCTTAATTTGTTTCATTTGTTTTCAGTATACCTCCTGTAAGGAACAAAATCATAATCGTTGCTCCTTTGGCAGTGGCTTGTATTTCATAGGCCTGTTTTACAAATTCCCTTTTATTGAGAATTACAGTCATCTAAGGGATGAATAAATTATTCAGTTGATTGATGGTTTCCTGTCCTTGCAGGAATTGGGATGGACACTTGTGTCATTCCTTTAAGACATGGTGGTTTGTCTTTGGTCCAGACAACAGATTACATTTATCCCATTGTGGATGACCCTTATATGATGGTAAGTTGGCTAAAGTTGCAATTACATGTATCGCTGACTTTGATTTGTGCTTATTAATCTGAATTGTCTATGCTGGTGAGTACTTGCTGTCTTGTACAATCAGCCATTGCACTGGTTGGTTTGTCTTGTTCCGTCTCTCTCAGAGATATGTATGAGACAAAGAAACTCTTTCATATTTCCATTCCTGTGTCATTCCCACATTTGCCAATGCAGTTGCAGCAGTGCTTTCTAAAGAGGGGAATGTCAGGAGAACAGCTAAGATTAAAAACAAAGCTGCCCCCTACTGCTTTTCAATGAGTCACTTTGGTCGGGAAAGTGCTACTGAGGGAAATGGGGTTTTCTGTGAGGTACTGGGCAAACTGGTTGAGATTTAATAGAAAGCCCCTCTTATCCTCTGACCTACTCATGGAACCAAATTCGTGTTTTGGGGGTTCTCAAATGATTAGATACAATTGTAGGACTGGACGAGCCTAAATAATAATACTTAGCAATTACATTGCACTCTTTAACTTCAGAGCTCTTCGCAAAATCACTAGTCTCTCCAACACTTCTTTGTATTGTCTCTATCTTGCAGATGGAGAAACTGAGATTCAGAGAGATTATGGCCCAGATCCTCATGGGAATTTAGGCACCTGACTCCCATTCATTTCAATGAGAATTAGGTGCCTAAATAGCTTTGAGGATCTGGGCCTACATGACTTGTCTAAGGTTATATAGCAAGTCAGTGGCAGAGTGAGGATTAAAGCTCAGGAACAATAACTGGATTAGGATTCGGGGCTGGTTTATATTACTGCCTCTCACAAAAGAGATGCATGTGTTTTTACAGTGGTATGTGCACTGTTGGTGATCTGTATTATACACCAAACATATTTTAAAAGACCATTATTAAGCTTGCAAAGTCAAGCACTCAAAAGTTAAGAAATACCTGAATTAAGGTTGCCTATGCAACCTTAATACAGCTCCCTTGCACATGTGCATTATGCTACCGCTTTAGTAACATGATCACATACTATTTTTTCTATAGCACCTCTCCCTTATTGAGTACACTGGATGGACAGAGCTCAGGCAACCTTAATTTTGACATTACTAACTTCTGAGTGCTTGACTTTGCAACCTTGCTAATGTTCTTTAAACGAAGTTTGTGTGTGATTTCCTAGGTTTTTAAAAAATATATACCCGAAAAAACAAATTCCATCATGTGGCATCATCAGCAATGTTGGAACTTTTAGATCCACCATGCAGACCTCTGCCACTTGAACTAATGGAGTAACTGATATAATAGTAGGTTGTCAAACCTCTGTGTGGACCAGCACTAGAGGGGGATGAGACATACTTTGTCAGTGGATTTCCTAGATATTTGCTGGCAGCAGAGGAACAGTGAGACTCTGGAATCCTGGGTTCCATTTCAAGCCCTAGAGGAGGTGGTATCATGTTGGTGCTGACTCTTCTAACCATTTCCCCCAAGGTTGACCCCTTCTGTGTCATCCTTTCCAACCTGTCCCAGTTCTGTCTCTTCGCCATGTGACAGGTTAGATCACAGATCCCCCCTTGGGAGCTGCCATCCAATGTGCCAAGACTACTTCTATCCCTGCCTTCCCAGCCAGTTTGGGACCCCAGCACCCTGTCTTGCTGAGCCAGATGCTCCCTTCTGCAGCAACAAAAACCCAGGGTCTGAATTACTTGCACCAAAGCTGCATGTTTCCCTGAAAGCAGCTAACAGAAATGTTCTTGGCTTTAACACTCAGATGCCCAACTCCCAATGGGGTCTAAACCGAAATAAATCTGTTTTACCCTGTATAAAACTTATGCAGGGTAAGCTCATAAATTGTTCATCCTCTATAACACTGATAGAAAGATATGCACAGTTGTTTGCTTCCCAGGTATTAATACATACTCTGAGTTAATTAATAAGTAAAAAGTGATTTTATTAAATATTTAAGGATTTAAGTGGTTCCACATAGTAACTGACAGAACAAAGTAAATTACCAAGTAAAATAAAATAAAACGCACAAATCTATGTCTAATCAAACTGAATACAGATAATCTCACCCTCAGAGATGCTTCAGTAAGTTTTTTCCTCAGACTGGACACCTTCCAGGCCTGGGCACAGTTCTTTCCCCTGGTACAGCTCTTGTTCCAGCTCAGGTGGTAGCTAGGGGGATTCCTCATGATGGCTCCTCCCACTTTGTTCTGTTCCACCCCTTTATATATCTTTTGCATAAGGCGGGATCTCTCTCTCTCTGGGTTCCCACCCTGCTCCTTCTCAATGGAAAGACACCAGGTTAAAGATGGATTCCAGTTCAGGTGACATGATCACATGTCACTGCAAGACTTCATTGCCCACTTGCCAGCACACATTTATACAGGAAGACTTACAGGTGAAACAGAGCCATCTGCAGACAATTGTCCTGGTTAACGGGAGTCAACAAGATTCAAAACCACCAATAATGGCCCACGCTTTGCATGATTACAATAGGCCCTCAGTTATATTTCATATGTCTAGTTTCAGATACAAGAGTGGTACATTTATACAAATAGGATGATCACACTCAGCAGATTATAAGCTTTGTAATGATATCTTACAAGAGACCTTTTGCATGAAGCATGTTCCAGTTGCATTATATTCACTCATTAGCATATTTTTATAAAACCATATAGACTGCAGCATCACACTCCACTCCTAATTCCTTGTTCCAGTCCAAGTCTCCGCTCCTCCTGTTTTAAGTACAGGAGCAGAAGAGAGCTTTGTTTTCATGAGTTGTCTTTACTCCTAAAAGTAGATCCATTTGTTTCAATGGGACTAATCACATGGTTAAAAGTTTGCAGGCTGAAGCCCCAGATAACCAGCCAAGAGCTTGGACACCTATACCCAGGCTATCCACAATTATGAACCTTCTGGTGTTTGCCAATACTGGAGGCAAAGTAAGTGTGTTGCCAAGTTTGTCTCCACCTGTTTTCTCATACTTGAGAACTGCAATTCCTGAGTGTGTCTCCCTGGGGGTTTCACCTATTGGTAGCGTATTGCATTGACCTCCTGCCATTAGACCAGAGAACTGTTGTCATTGTGGTTTTGAAAACCTTATCACTTAAGAGAGCATAAACTAGCAGCTTGCTTTGGTAAACACTGAAGATAGTTCTTAATAGTTTGATAATCGCAGTACAGAAAGGAAAATGACATGTTTGAGCCTCCTTAATCATCTGCACAAACTAGCAGTGGGTTTCCTTGGAGCCATTCATTGTGCATAGTGAGCATGCCATTTAAAATACTCAATTATATTCCAGTTTCAGATATATGCAGAGGGCCCCACTAACATCAGTGGGGAGCTCTATGTGTGTATCTGAAGTTGGATGATGGTCCATTGTGGTCAGATTGTATCCTGTAGAACAGTATGTTCAGAAGATGAGCTGGGCACCTTCTAGCAAAATTATCTGCTTTCTATCTAGGATTTTTTTCTTTGGCCCAAATTGTTGTGCTTAAATATGTGGAGCAGTTATTTTATCATATTAAGGTTTTGGGGGAAATTCCAGAAAAATGGTTATTAAAAACATAGGGTCAGATTCTGTTCCACCTCTATAGATGTAAATCCAGATTCACTTTATTACTCCTGAGGGAATTCTGTGCCAAAAATTAAAAATTATATGCACAATATTTTAAAATTCTGCAAATTTTATTTGTCAATAAGTGGGGCTCCAGCATGGCATTGGGGAGCACACGCCACTGGTTGCATTGACGTGGGAGATCACCCTGAAGCCCTGACCTCCCCTGGTACTGGGACTCAGCAGTGAGGCTGCACCTGACCTGACACAGTATAAGAACTGGGCCTGCCCCAGAAACACCCCAGGGCTCTCCCCCTTTGTGCCAAGTGCACCAGGTGTGGGTGGGCAGGCTCAGCCAAGCAGAATCCAAGTGTGGGGGGGAGCCAGGTGTGGGGGGAGAGGTTTTTGTGTGGGGCAGTCTGGGTGCAGGCAGCTCAGAGGGAGATTTGGATGCACAAGGGCTTGGGGGTTCCAAGGTCAGAGGCAATGAAACTCTGCAGGGGATCCAGCTGAAGGTGGTTGGGATTCAGCAGGAGGGGTCTGGGTATGGTAAGATGGCACTTGGCGGGGGGTGGGTCTGGATGTGGAGGAGGTTCACTGGGGAGGGGTCCAGGCGTATGGGGTAGGGCTTGTCAGGTTGAGGGTTTGATGGGCCTGATTATTGGGTGAGCCCCAGCTGCTGTCAAGGAGACACCATATGCTGGGCTTCCACTGCCCCCTGTGATTCCCCTATCCCCTTCTCCATCCCCCTCCCCTCACTCCCACATTCCACTCTCCCTACCCTGTTCCATCCCTCTTTCTTCATTTCCCCCAACACCTCCCTCCTTACCCAGCCCCACTGCAGACACTCACTGTTGCACAGAAAACAGGAATGCTCCCAGCAAACAGAAGGGGAGCACGAGACCCAAGAGGCGGCATTCAGCTGCAGTGTCAGCAGAGCTCAGAGACAGCCTCCTTCAGGTGGGCAGCTCTGCGCTTGCAGAATTGGGGGAGGGGCGATGGCAGTGCATGTAACCCCGTGTGTCGTGCCCCCCTCATGCCTCACCTCTGTTTGGGGGGAAGCAATTCCCTCCCCTCAGCATCACAGGAATTGGGGGGGTGCTGTTTTCTGTGGGTGCACAGTCACACAGAATCCCCCCAGAAGTACTTTATTAAAGCCTGTGGAAGTACCCCAGACCTGCACCAACGTAATTGAGAACAGAATTTGGAGGATGATGGGTGGGTTGGTTGGTTGGTTGGTTTTGTTTTGACATCCCTTCCTACTGGGTATGTTCTTCATCAGAGATCTCAGTGTCTTCAGCTCTGTTCCCTCATCAAGGAGTGCTTGCTATCTCCTCTCTGCTCTTAACAGTCTGACAAAAACTGTTTTGTAGGCTGAATAGGCCTTCATTTATGTGTGCATAACTGCATTATGTCCTGAGTGATATCTCTGCATTCCCATCAGTAGTTTTGCACAGGTATAACTGATGGGAACTTAGTAAACAATTCTGAGATAATGTAAAATAAGGATTGGAATCCAACTTGTTGTCTCATAGCTATGCTGATTCTGGAAGGCTAACAGAAGTGGAAAGCAAAATAAACTTACGGGGCTAGATTCTCAGCAGATGTAAATTGGCATATTATAGCTTCATTGATTTGAGTGGAGGTACAGTTTAAGCCAGTTCGGAACTGGACTCATTGTCATTAAAGAGAGAAGCTCTGATTTAGAGTAGAGGCAGGGGGCAGGTCTGTGGAGTGAGAACATGCCAGTTTTACCACCTCAGACTATAAACGTGTTAAAGACTAGGACTGTCCTGTTCATGGGAAGTATTATCTGAACATATGGAAATGTTGATCTGGATTTTTTTGTCTTTGTTTCTTTGCAGGGACGTATAGCCTGTGCCAATGTCCTAAGTGACCTTTATGCTATGGGGGTCACAGAATGCGACAACATGTTGATGCTCCTTGGGATCAGTAATAAAATGACAGATAGGGTAAGGTCCATGATGATTACTGTGAAACAGATGAACCCAAACCTCCCACAGTGTGTTACCCTAAATGATCATTTAGCTTTGCAGTACACACGTTAATGTTTTTTTCCTCAAAGTTTTGGGCCTTTTTAAAAAGGGGCTCGGTGGGTGGTCTTATAGGATGCTACACCTAAGAATTAGTCACTTGCATATTGATAGAACTTCTGTGTTTGCTTGCCGACAGACTGGCCCTGAACATCTCTTCTCTGGCTGCGCTTTTTCTGCCAGTACTTTAGTTGTCTTCTCCCAAATGGTGTCCCTGTTCCTGCTCCGCCCTCCACAGTAGGGGCCTGAGACAGCTCTTGAATACCATGTTGATAGGTGTGGTATAAGAACTTGTACAGGTACTCTCTGGGATCTTTTGTGCCAGCTGATATAATGCTTCCTTTGAAGCACTACTGATCGGGTGCCAGAGAAAGTGAGGTGGATTTTTGGAAAACACCAGCACCTGTGGCAGATGGCAGAGCAGAAAAAGAGCTGCTCTCTTGGAGGAAGAAATGACCTGGGACCCTGTTGGTTGCTCAGCTGGGTGGGATAGTGGGAAACAGAATAGAGGGCAATCTCTTTTTCAGGGGCAAGGGCCAAATTCCACTTTCCCCTGTGGCACTAACATCCTGTGGGCTGCCCCAGATTAAACAGCAGGATGTTCTGAATTTTCAGAATTTTCTTCGGTCCATAAGGAGCAGAGACTTGGATCTATGCAATCCTTGGTTCATGTCACAGCTTTTTTAGCTCCTGTGTGACCTTTTGGGGATGTTCCTTCAACATTTTACAAGGAGCTGTGAAACCATCACAGTACTGTATGGAATGTCAGTTGCTGGAGGCTAACTGTTTTTAGGGCTTTATCCAGCTTCTGCTGAATGAAAATCTTGCCCTGGACTTCAGTGGGAGCTGGATTGAGTTTCTAATACCCTGATCCAGTTGTGAAATGAGTAGACACTGCTTATATGAAACTCTGACCTCTGTACTTTGATCTGTAGGAAAGGGACAAAGTGATGCCTCTAATTATCCAGGGTTTCAAAGATGCAGCAGAAGAGGCAGGAACATCTGTGACTGGTGGCCAAACAGTGTTAAATCCTTGGATTGTTTTAGGAGGAGTGGCCACTACAGTCTGTCAGCCTAATGAATTTATAATGTAAGTTAAATCACTGAACAAAATCGCATGGTGCCATATCAAAGGGTTAAATAAAGGTGTATCTTCCTTTTTAATAACGTATCATGTTCTTTATTTTAATTTCTCCTGATGAATAAAGATGTATTTTCTCAGCATTTGGGTACCCTTGTGATGGATACCTTAGAGATATCTGAGATTGCTGCTAACATCTTTCTTGCACTGGTTTGCTTTTTCAAAAAGAGTGTACAGTATCAGAAATGAAACATTGTGCTCACATATGCTCCTTCAAGAGGCGGATTTAAGTTTTGGAACCTTTAGATCTGAGTGATAGTTGGGGATGGATAGCCTGGCTTCTAAAAACTGGTTAGGATGTTCTTTTTTTTTTTTTAAATGGTATCTGAAGTACCATATTAATGATAGTTAAGAACACAAGAAATGTCACACCGGTGCTGTGCTTACAGCTTTCAGGCTATCCGTTACCTCGTATTCAATGTTAACCAATGTTGAATGCTATGGAGAAAGGCATCAACCCTTCCCTGTGTGGAGTATTATACCATAAGAAGGAATTTCCCCCTGGCCACAGCTGGTGATTCATGTATGCCTTGAATTATGAGGACTGATAACATGTCCTTTGTTTCTTCTGTCCTAATGTACCCAACAACTTAATAGAAAAATGCATGATCTTATGCAACTGAAGGGACTGTCCTTTATATGAAGATCTTATCTCCTTTTAAATATATTCATAAGCTCTCTGCCTCAATAATATCCTGTAACAATGAAATCCACGGGGTAATTATATGGGGCTTTTCTAAGTTGTATGTCTTCTAAAAATATCAATTTTAAGTGCAATGGAATGTATGATATTGTGAAAATATTTCCAACCCAATACTCCTATTCAAGTGTACATTTCACTTCATAATCAATATGGGAACACTTTGTTCGCAGGCCAGACAATGCAGTGCCAGGAGATGTGCTTGTGTTGACTAAACCCTTGGGAACGCAAGTGGCTGTAGCTGTCCACCAATGGCTAGATATTGTGAGTAAACTGCTTAGAATGGGGTGAAGTGTCTGTGATATTGCGTGAAGGGACACAACATTTTGAAATGGGAATGCTCACTAGCTTAAGTAGTATTTAAGAGGATTGCTGTCTTATCCCTTTCCCCACACTCTGTATCTGTCTTTTGTGTTGAGATTATAAGTTCTTCCAGGGAGAGGTTGTCTGCTACTCTTTGTTCAGTGCCTAGCACAATGGGGTCCATTTTTTGTTGGGCCTTAGGCGCTACTGTACTAAACAAGATAAATAACAAAAAAAAAAAAAAGAAATGGATCTGGACACCTGTCAATGAACAAAGCAAGGACTTGACATCCTGGGTGAAATACTGCCCCATTGACTTTAGTAGGGCCAGGATTTCACCTAGTGTTCATGGACTTTCTGTATATGGGTACATGGAAATATCTCTACAGTCCATATCTTACATTTGGAGTTTAAGAAAATATCTATAATTGCACTATGTACATGGAAATATTTCCATGTGTTACTTAAGGCAAACATGTAGCTAGTGAGCTGAAAAGTGATTGTAAAATTGGCATCTGTTTGTGATTTGGCTCTCACTGTATGTCTGCAGAATTACCACTGCTTAGTTTGCATTTTAAAAAGATGTGGTGTTACTGTTCTGGGGACTGCAGAGCCAATAGACTGCAAGAAGAGTGAGTTGATATCTAATTTGCCTGGGGTGTCAGCCACTAAATTGTCAGATGAATTCTAATTCCAAAATCTCTGTTGTTAGCAAAAGGAGGGTGGGAAACTTGCTTGATTTCTTTCTCTTCCCCCCCCACACCCCCCCGGAGCCTAGGTTGAGTCTGAAGAATGGGCAGCTGGAAAAAACACTTATTTTCTCTTTAAATTTGTAAAAGAAGATCTAAGGTCTGATCTTGCAATCTGCGTAGCTGCAGAGTCCCACCTGTGCCAATCAGATCTCAGGATGGGGGGCCTGAGAGAAAATACCTAATGTGAAAGTTATTGTTGGGAAATAAACGTGAAACAGCAAGATGACCTTTTTATGGTCTCTTTTCTGACCATAATCTCACTTATTGGCATGTTTCACTGACGTACAGACTCACAAATGAAGGCTATTCTGAAGTGCCACATATTTCAAGTACTTCTAATTTTTCTTGACTGTCAACCAAAGCACTTTTCTGCTATGAAAAACAGAGGCAGAAAGGAAATCAATGTGTATCTTTAATTGTGAGTAAAGAGAAAACAGAGATTACCCATCATATTTATCTATATATAAAGCTTCTAAAGGAGTATTACTTTGTTATATAAATAGATTCTTTGTACCAGAAAATGCTTTGAAGAGAGACTGCATGGTACAGCAACTTTTGTACAGGGAAGAAAGGAAAGCTTGAATACGGAGCTTGATTACAGAGTAAAAAGTGAGCTAAAACATTAAATGTGGTAAAGCAGTAATGAAAGGTTCTTGCAGGCTCTGGCTATAGGGATAATGAAGTGGAAGGATGCTGTATTAGGAAATATGAGTGGGCTTTGTGTCATTCATAGGCAAAAATGAAAAGGAAGATTTTAGTGAGAGTTGAAGATAGGAAATGATGCAGGGAAGATCTGCAGCTCACATCTTCCTCCTTCAGTTGTGTAGTCGCAGGGAGTGGAGCAAAGACTGAAGAGCATGGAGTGGGATTGCTCTGACTTGCAGATATCTAAGATGGGTCAGTATCGGATTGGGAGAACTTACAAATGAAACTGTGCTACAGAAAGGGGTGATGATGATAATATTGGTAGGTGGAATTCTCTTGAGTCATTACCAAACCAGTGCTCCAGCCTGATGGTAGAGGTAACTGTGCTACTGAAAGTACTCTCCTTCAGATATTGGTTAATACCAATGTCCACTAGTGATTATTAATGATTGTATAGATCTTCTTATAAGAGTGTTAATCGCAGTGTCCTGACCAGATTCCAGCTTGAATAATTATATTTTCATCTATTCCAATTCTCTCCCTTGGTTTTTTATTGCATACGCTTTTCACTTCCAATCTTTGTAGTGTTGCTCTGAACTGTTTGAAACAAATCAACTGTTAATCTA
Organism: Gopherus evgoodei; assembly: GCF_007399415.2. Classification (NCBI taxonomy): domain Eukaryota; kingdom Metazoa; phylum Chordata; order Testudines; family Testudinidae; genus Gopherus; species Gopherus evgoodei. The sequence goes on from NC_044322.1 coordinate 352,633,869, forward strand.
GATGGAGCATTATTTCCAGTAATTAATTAAGTTATCTCTGTTTATTGAGTATCCTTTCACGAAGTGTTTTGGGATTGTTTGGGATGAAAGGCACTATATAAAAATACAAGTTGTTGTTAGCACATGATGTTAGAAAGGGATGGAATGTGGAGTAAATCTGTGAAAACGTTTGGAAAAAGGAAGGTAACTTTTTAAAATGGAAGTGAACCTTACAGGATGATATGATCCCAGCTTGCTTAATGAGAGCATGCTCTCCCCTACAGTGCTCAGAACTGAGGGAACAAGGAAAGATCATTTGAAACTCTTGCTGTCAGTCCTAAGGGTTGAACTCTTGGGTACTGGTGGCCCAGGCTTCTTGGTGGAGAGTTTCCAGCTGTGGAATTATTCCCTTTCTTTGTCCAAAAGTGTCTTGGTTTGCTAGACGTTGGGGCATGTTGTAAGGTGCATCTCTTTTAATCCTGCGTGAGTTCTGTAAGAGGGAGGTATTTAGAGGATAGATTACCCTACTGCCTCTGCCCACAGAGCGCAGTGTAAAATGCGTACAGCACTTAAATGTTGTATCTAATAAATCTTTAAATGCAATGCCCTATGAACTGCAATATCTAGGCACAACAGAGTGATCAAATATAAATGGAGAAACTTGTTTTATATTTCTGCAAACGTAAAGACATATCAGTGTAAAATCATTGACTTTAAAACGTTAGCCCTTTAAAAATTAAACTAAACATTCAAGAAGTGGAAGTACATCCTGGATTAAAGTTGCATAAATTTGAATGCATTTTAAAACACTTATCCACAAAACTAAGAAAATAAACTAAATAAATCATGTCTCTCCTCCCACCAAATAGCCAGAAAAATGGAATAAAATAAAGCTAGTGGTAACTCAAGAAGATGTGGAGTTAGCATACCAGGAGGCAATGATGAACATGGCAAGGCTCAACAGAACAGGTATGAAGAATGAGAATGCCCTCGAGGTCTGGGGTTTTTTGGGTTTGCTTTCCACGTTTAATTTCTGCTGTCTGCTGTGGGGAAATAAGCTACATCAGCACAGCCTCTCATCTTTAATCTCTTCAATGTTCATGAAGCAAGATTAAAAAGACCCCTGTTAATTATATAGCAAAGGCACAAATGGTGCTTGAGATAAATGTTTTCTGGGTGAGTGAAGTAAATAACATGTGAGTTAGAGCAGCAGTTCTCAACTGGGGTTCTGTGGTCCTGTTGGGGGCCCTGAGCTGTTTCAGGGGGTCCAAGGTCCAGCGCTTCCTACAGGGCTAAAGCCCAGAGGTGCTGGGATGAATCCTGGAGCCCGGGTGACCCCCCTGCCCCAGGGCTGAAACCCCAAGCCCATGGGCGAAGTTGGAGGAGCACGAGGGGTGTTGCTTCCCCAAACTGCAGTCCCTTATGCAGAGTGGGGCAGTCCTGGGGTCAGCTCCACCCCCCCCACCTCCTCCTGTCCCCCAGACCCCTAAGGCCCCGCCCCATGGCTAGAGTGGAGGCTGGAAGCTGGAGCCGAGCAATGCAGGGCAACTGCTGCTCTGGCTGGAGTCATGGAGTGGGCAGCCGTGGTGTTCCCCCATCTTCTGCTGCTGGTGTCTGAGATTGCAGCTGCTCCTCTGCTCCCAGCCCAATTTGACTATTCACGCAGCCAGTAAGAGCTGCCCAGGCAGGGGTACCTGGCTCCGGGGCTGGCAGAGCTCTTAGGGAGCCGTGACTGCAGGGGGGGCCCTTCTGGCACACAGCCCTAACTACCCCTCCCCTTGCACCTTCAGCTACCCCCTTGCCCACATACAGCCCCTAGCTACCAACAGCCCTCATTGCACACAGCCTCTGGCTACTCCCTGCCTGCACCCTGAGCTATTTTCAAACTTTTTGAGCTAGCATTCCCCCCTCCAAGTCCCCGAGTTTATAATTTTTGGTTGTGTCCCATCCCCTCCCTCCCCCAGCCCAGACAGGTGGGGTGGCCTGCTGAGGTGAGTCAGGGGGTGGAGGTGGCACTCTCTTCCCCAAGCCCTGCCAGGCACCGTTGGTCCAAGCCCCACCAGGCCTTGCTCCTGCAATATGGAAGTCGAATTATACTTCTACACAAAGCGCCCTCCCCTCCTCCATCCCCCCGTTCTGTCTCTCTTCCACTCCCCCTATCACCACCGGCTGAGCCCTGGAATGTTTATACAACATTGGGGTGGCCTCAGAAAGAAAAAGATTGAGAACATCTGAGTTAGAGAATATTTTAAAGGGAAATTGGGGTCTGTGCTGCTGCTGCTTTATTTTTTTTTCCCCTGTGATGCTTAATGAAGCCCTGAAAGTAGGGGTGGTCAAAACTTTACATTTTTAATTTTTCACAAAAACTTTTCAAATAAATGATATTTTTCATTTATTTTTAATTCAAAATTTTGTTTCAGGATCTTTTTCCCTCGTGCCAACGTCTCTCCCCCTTCTCATTTTCTTGCTTCCCCGTCCCTTCCCGCTCCCTTTTTTCAGCTGGAAAAAGTGGTGTGTCAATTCTTTCCTTTAGTGTTTGGGGCTTTTTTTTGCTTTTTACCATAGAAACAGCAAGCGGCGTGTCCCTATTTTTTGTTGGACATCTTTTTGGAGGGGGATAGAACTGAATATGGGAGTTTTTTAAGCTTTAGTTGAGGATGCTGGAATGCTTAAAAATCTCTTCTCCTCTCACTTTCTCAGATTTTACTTCCCTGGTACTTGCCCTCCCATTCCAGGAAAAAATAGACTAGATGACCTGGATTTCTAATGTAAAAAACCCCTCTCAAACCTTGTTCATGCATCAGAAAGTGCTTAAAAAGGGCAAAACATTTTTCCCCATTGTAGGTCACCTTCAGCAGCATTTAAATGCTCTTAACTAAAGCTATTGTCCTGCATGTGGGAGTTCCTTTCTACCGGCCAGGAGCTTGGCAATTACAAATGCCCAAGGATTCCGTGAATGCCTAGGTGGGGAGGCTGGAACGTTATGGAGTTGGCTCTGCTTGTCTGTCTCTACTGCCTGACCTGTACATGCTCTCTTTTCTGAGCCCTCGGAATGCAACATGCAGGCCTCCTGTTAAAAGTTATGAAGTAAATTTTGAAACCAACAAACCAATTCAATCTGAATCTCAATTTTACAGCTAATGGGCCAAGCCAAAACCGGGGGCACTCAAAACCCTTCATCCCCAAACGTTGGGGAAACTTGGATCTGGTACCATTAGCACATTTTATATAACATGCTCATAAATATCATGTAATTAAAAATTATATTTTGCTGTATTTAATTACACTGAAAAAAACACTGTCAAATCAAATATTTAAAGGGAATCTGCTCAGTACCTGTGAATTTCTGTTGTCTCTGTTTTAATTGACTTTTCCACTGAAAGATTTGAAGCTTGATGGTTTCTGTTAGAGCAGGGAGGTTAGATATTTATTTTAAAGATCTGTAACAGTATTTTAATTGTCTCTGTCATACTCTATAAATGTTACTTTCCCTGTTTATTTTTTCTTGTCAAGCTGCTGGACTCATGCACACTTTCAATGCACACGCAGCTACAGATATCACAGGATTTGGAATCCTGGGGCACGCACAGAACCTAGCCAAACAACAGCGAAATGAGGTGTCCTTCGTTATCCATAACCTTCCTGTCCTAGCCAAGATGGCTGCAGTTAGCAAAGCATGTGGCAATATGTTTGGCCTCATGCATGGGACCTGTCCTGAGACATCAGGTGAGTGACTTATTTTTTCCCTTCAGAATTTCACATAATTCCAAAGGTGTAGCTACAGACACCATGTGTTGAGTTCTAAATGGTGTAACCAGGCTAGTAAGAGTGTTAGCCATATAGCTGCTCACAATTAACTTTTTCAGCCTGTGAACAAACCACCAAGCTATTTTGAATGTGCCTCTCTCCTCCCTTATGAAATACTGTATTTTTAAAACCTCTTGTGGGGAATATCTGAAACACTGAGCATTTACAATAAGTGATTGGTTCTGAATTTCTTTAAATTCTTGTTTCTTTTAACATATTAATTACAGATCAGTGAATATTTGAATATGTACATAGCTAGCACTGCATTTTCTCAAAAGTAACACTGCCTGCAATGCTACTGCCCATCAAATATTTATTTTGTATTTTTCTTTTATAAATCTGTGTACGAATTTTAGTACTGGATTGCCAACCCGAGACTGAAGCCGTCACTCTATCTAGCACAAGCATCAACAGTGCAGGTTTCTCCCACACTGTCCTGTGAATGTGTCACAAACCTGACCTGGAGATACTATTGCTAGTATTGAGAAAGGAATTCAGTCTCTAACTCTATGGCTACATTTGGAATTTCAAAGCGCTGCCGTGGCAGCGCTTTGAAGTGTGAGTGTAGTCAGAGCGGCAGCGCTGGGAGAGAGCTGTCCCAGCGCTGCATGTAAACCACATCCCTTATGGGTGTAGCGTGCAGCGCTGGGAGCCGCGCTCCCAGCGCTGCTGCCCTAATTACACTGACGCTTTACAGCGCTGTATCTTGCAGCGCTAAGGGGGGTGTTTTTTCACACCCCAGTTGCAGCGCTGTAAAGTGTGAGTGTAGCCAAGGCCTCTGATCCATTCAGTACTTAGTCTCTCTAGAGACTGTCAAGTAAGATGTGGATTGTAGTGATTATTTTGTCATATTTGCATCCATATATTAGAAATTAAGCTGATAAAACCAAATTCATTTCACATAAGCCTCTAAACAGCCATCAGGTGGCAACAACTGTTCGTCACTACCTCCTAGAGGTGCATTTGAACTGAAGACCAGGAGGTAAACAGCTCCCTATCTTGTTAATTCCCTGGCCATACAGCCTCTCAGAATAAGAGCTCTGTTCTTCTCCTTGAAATTTCTCTCGCTACCTCATTTTTCCTCTTGGTCTCCCCTTGTTTCTTTACTCACTCTCTTTACTTTTTGTTTCTTCTCCTCTTCACCCTCGCATCTCTTGTCTTTCTCTCCTCTCTTCAAAAGCATTATTCAAGTTCTCGGCAGAAAGAGAGCCCCTGAAAGCAAAATGTAGTCTGAAGATCTGGAAAGAGGTATCTCAGTGAGAGCTCTAAACTTTCCCCTAGTGAATATGCAACTTACTGTAATATGGTCAATTGTTCTTTAGCCATAACTGATTAAAGAGAAGCTCTGTCCTGGGGAGACTTTGTGGCTCAGATGCTTAGGATGTGGAATGTGATCCCTTTCAAGAGTTCAGACCCAGTCAGTACAGATGAAAAATATTCATGTGGCTGTCTGGGGACTTACATGAATATGTTTGCTAGTCTGAGTCCCATTCTTGGTGGACAGATATCTACATAACAACCACCACCTCAAGTGGGACTAATTGCCACCTTAGTTAGCAGTTGCAGAGAGGCCAAACACTGCCTGGGACTGAACTACCCTTCACTCATGAGGGAAGTGCCTCAAAGAGTGAGGCTGTGGTATAGCACTGGACAGAAACTTGCACTGGTATATCCTGGCCCTTGCGCTATCCCTGCTCTGTGAATAGAGCACTTCAGTCTCAAGGCTGTCCATCCCACACCTTGGGCCAGCACTGTCTTTTCCTAGAAAAGATGAAACTCTGGAAAACAAATTAGATGATTCATAAGGAAGGTGTGTCTTTTAAACTCTATGTGAATTCCTTTCAACTGGCTTCTCCACAATTATTTACAATCAGTGTAGATGTGGATGGATGTTGCTTGAATACCTCTCGCCAGCTTTATAGGTATTTATGGACTTGGATTTGACAGGTGTTACAGAACATGAGTTGGATTTTATGGATATTTATAGCATTTCCTGTATTTGCTTATACGATAATTGGAGCAGTTACCCCTTGTTTTCTTAAATTTCCTGAAAGATTACATCTGTAGCTTCATATTTTGCAAACAGATTTATGTAGCAGAGTACAGCAAATGATGGAAAGCACTCATAACTGTTGTTTCTTGAGTATACACCAATACTCGTGTCAGGGTGACAAGAATTTAATAACAAATAGTAGACTCTACATTAGGAGTTAGTAATGTATACCTGGCCAGCACTTGGGATGGTGGTGTTCAGATGAGAACTGTTTTCAGTGGAAACTTGTAAATAGCCTCAACTTATGATATCTCTCTTTCTAAAGATCATAAGGCAGATTTATCATTGGCATACAATAGCAGGATAGGCAACTAACAGGAGGGGCTGAGGGGGAAAATTGATAAGTGCAGGTTACTTCCTTGCACCTTTATTAATCATTTGTCCTGCTATACTTTTCACCACTCCTCCCTTTTGTCTAATTGGTATGCAAGTTGTTCACTGAATGCCAAATGCAAGTTATGTTTTATTTAAACTTATTCTCTGACCCGTTTGCATCACCAATGAAGTCACTGTTGAATTTGAACCCGAGACTTCCATGGGAATAGCACTTGTTTCCCCCAGGGGTTAATTTGGCCCATTATGTTTGGAGTAGTTTACACATCATGCTGTTTTTTGCCTTTCTGCTTTTGTTGCTTTTGATTAAAGATATTCACGTGGGAGTGAATATCTTCAAATGCCTGGGAGATGTAGGTGTTTTCATGCATAGCAGACATAGTGAGTCCACATAGCACCTAGAAACAAAAAATTATATATATATATATAACAGTAACTACCATTACTGTTGAAAAACTGCTTCTTCTGCAGCCTTAAATTAAAGATAGTTTCTGTTTCATGTAATTTCTTTCCCTTCTTGCCTATATGGGAAGAGCATGTTGTATATGAAGATACTCAGTATGCACAAAAAAAATCTAAAGTCCATGGCATGTTGTAGCCTGCAGTTATACCCCTATAAGCTGTAATCTATACGATTTTACAAGATGAGTAGGATTGACACACTTTTTTACAAGAGCCCAAAGAAACTCCTGTGTACTGCTGGAATTTTTGTGGGTGATTCAGTAGATGGTGCTCTTCTCCCAGAGTCTCTTCTAAATCAGTGACCTGCTATGATGATAGTGGGCACTGTGCTGCTGGATGTGCCATCCTAGATTAGATGCAAGACCCAATGTCTTTACTATTTCTGGTCACTTAAGATACTGTGGCACTTTTCATAAGAGTAGGAGTGCCCTGGCTAAATTCTTCAGGGACTATCTATTTTCTGTACCACAGGGTTGTTTGAGATTGCTATGTATTCACTGTGTGTGTGGTTTTTAATACATCCATTCCTGTATGTCTCTTTCCTACCATCAGGTGCTGTGAGGTTTGCTTAGTAAAATCAACTTATTTACAGATCTTTTATGGCACTTATTGCCATAGTGTCTGATCATTTCACATACACTATTAGAGCAAGACTTGTAGGGTCAGACCTAGACATAACTTTGGGTCGCATTCTGACACCTTTACTCACCTTGAACAGCACCTTACTCTGTGAGAGGTTCCAGTGAACTCAGCAGAACTATTTGAGGATTAAAGTGCTATATACATGGGAGTCAGGGTATCAGAATAGGGCCCTTTATTCATCACAATGATTATATGTGAATTTTTAGTACGGGTGAGTTGCAATATTTGCTATAGTTTTGCAATGCCTTTGTTGTGTTTCAGTATATCTTTTATCAGTGGGGTAGCCATGTTAGTCTGGATCTGTAAAAAACGACAGAGTCCTGTGGCACCTTAAAGACTAACGGAAGTATTGGCGCATAAGCTTTCGTGGGTATTCATGCTCCAATTCATGTATTATGCTCCAATACTTCTGTTAGTCTATAAGGTGCCACAGGACTCTTTGTCAATCTCTTGTTGTCCTTAGCATGTTGCTTTTTCACTAACTTTTGCAGTTCTTATTTGGTTACACGTTATTTGTTAAACTTATGGTTATAGTAAGCTTCATGTTTCACAGTGACAGTAGAAAGGCCTCCACCAAATCATCTTCTGCTGTCCTTATTCTGTCAGAGAACCTATGAAGCCAAGAAGAGTTTGCCTGAATAGGGGCTGCAGCGTAAGGTTCTAAATGTTTTGATGTTTAAATGCAACCTAAAGTTAATGTGCTGATCCTTTTTCTTTGCAGGAGGTCTCCTTATCTGTTTACCACGTGAACAGGCAGCACGTTTCTGCGCCGAGATCAAATCTCCGAAATACGGCGAGGGTCACCAAGCATGGATTATTGGGATTGTAGAGAAGGGCAATCGTACTGCCAGAATAATAGATAAACCACGAATCATTGAAGTTGCACCACAAGTGGCCACTCAAAATGTGAACCCGACACCTGGTGCCACTTCTTAATCTAGATAAAATAGCTATTTGTTTTGTTTTTAAATAGATCTATTCCTTTATCATCCTACAATTTAAAGAACTGTAAAAAGAAAAAAAAAACTTCATTGTGTCTGCATATCTGATGGCCTTAGGTCAGTTTGAGTGGATACAATTAATAAAATAAAATCCATTGCCTTTTTTTCCTGTTACATTAACTGAAGATGCACCTAATCTTGAGGCAGCTTCTGAATTGAGAATTATATTGTTATCCAATACTGTTGATTCATTTTGAATCTTTAGACACTTATCTCTTGCCGCATAGGCTCTTTTTAAAGGTGCTTTCACGTAGCACAGACATTACCAGTAGTAGTGTCAAATAGCAATGTGTGTCCTTTCATTATATGTATATTTATCATTGTCTAATTTTGGATGCCTTGAACGATATTCTGGAAAGGCAGTAAATTGATAGGTGACACAGTGGGTATACTCAAGTAGTACGAGGGTTGCATGATTACATTCAATCTTTGATTTGTAAAGTTTTAGTTTTACTCGACAGCATCTACAACCCTGGACATTGCTTGGTAGCGCACACTGTTAAACAAGCAAGTGCTAACTTTGCATGGAAAGCACTTCATAGTTGAAGGAGAAATTTTAATTTCATTATTTGTAGACCTGACAATATTTACTGTATTATCAATAATTGTTTTCTTTATTGATAGTAAGGAAAAAATAATAATTGCTCAGTTTTGCAATGTGATTGGATGTGCTATAGTGCAACAAAGGAATTGCAGACCAAAAGGAGTTTTCTGTATAATATTCATTTACAATTCACTATATAATTAACTACACAAATAATTTTTAAATATAATCACTTTAAAAACAAACCTCTGTTCTGTGGATGGTAGTGTTTAATACATTTTACATTTTGTATAGTGATTACAAGCCCTTTTTTTGTTTGTTTAAAATCAGCAGCTGTTTAGTATATTTTTAGTATTTTTGTTCTTTGCTCAAAATACCTTTTGTGAATGCTTCTGTGATCTGTGTTTAAAACCTACCTTGCCAACTTTGCAGCTTGAACTTAAGCTTGTTATTCAAATAAATATTTAATTTTTTTTATTGCTCTTGTACAAGCGCATGACGTTTTTTGATTTGTACTTAAATTACAGGGATGGAAAACATCCTACCTGCATTTTTTTAAAAGTGGAATTATTTAAACTTGTTCTTGCCCTTATAGGTAGGTTGTGATAGTTGTTCCATCCAGCCTGACATCTCTTGTGATATCAAAGTAGTGGGATGAGTTGATTATCTAAAAGTGTCTAATTCTTTTTATTAAGAAGCATAAACTCTGGGATGATTTTTTAATCCTTTTATCCATAAATCAGCAGTTAACTCTGTGCTGTAAAACACTCAAATGAGATTCCATTTAACAGTGGAAGGAATGCATCATGCTGTTTATCTAAAAGCTTAACTGCCTTCCCCAACAATGGGTTAGGCTGTGTAATTGTACCCTAGGGTAAGGAACACTACTAATAATTATACCAGGAGGAAAAGTCCTTCATATGCTTAGGCAGCAAAGAATCCTGTGGCACCTTACCGACTAACAGACGTTTTGGAGCATGAGCTTTCGTGGGTGAATACCCACTTCCTCAGATGCATGTAGTGGAAATTTCCAGGGGCAGGTATATATATGCAAGCAAGCTTCCATCCCAGGCACATCACATGATCCATTGTCTACAGCCAAGCACTGAGGTACAACCGCATCTGCTCTAACCCCTCAGACAGAGACCAACACCTACAAAATCTCCGCCAAGCATTCTCAAAACTACAATACCCGCACGAGGAAATAAGGAAACAGATCAACAGAGCCAGACGTGTACCCAGAAGCCTCCTACTGCAAGACAAACCCAAGAAAGAAACCAACAGGACTCCACTGGCCATCACATACAGTCCCCCGCTAAAACCCCTCCAACGCATCATCAGGGATCTACAACGCATCCTGGACAATGATCCCACACTTTCACAGGCCTTGGGTGGCAGGCCAGTCCTCGCCCACAGACAACCTGCTAACCTGAAACATATTCTCACCAGTAACTGCACACCGCACCATAGTAACTCTAGCTCAAGAACCAATCCATGCAACAAACCTCGAGGCCAGCTCTGCCCACATATCTACACCAGCGACACCATCACAGGACCTAACCAGATCAGCCACACCATCACCGGTTCATTCACCTGCACGTCCACCAACGTTAATATATGCTATCATATGCCAGCAATGCCCCTCTGCTATGTACATCGGCCAAACTGGACAGTCTCTACGGAAAAGGATAAATGGACACAAATCAGATATCAGGAATGGCAATATACAAAAACTTGTAGGAGAACACTTCAACTTCCCTGGCCACACTATAGCAGATCTTAAGGTGGCCATCCTGCAGCAAAAAAACTTCAGGACCAGACTTCAAAGAGAAACTGCTGAGCTTCAGTTCATCTGCAAATTGGACACTATCAGCTCAGGATTAAACATAGACTGTGAATGGCTTGCCAACTACAGAACCAGTTTCTGCTCCCTTGGTTTCCATACCTCAACTGCTAGAACAGGGCCTCATCCTCCCTGATTGGACTAACCTCATTATCTCTAGCTTGCTTGCATATATATACCTCCCCCTGGAAATTTCCACTACATGCATCTGACGAAGTGGGTATTCACCCACGAAAGCTCATGCTCCAAAATGCCTGTTTAGTCTATAAGGTGCCATAGGATTCTTTGCTGCTTTTACAGATCCAGACTAACACGGCTACCCCTCTGATACTTCATATGCTTAGTTTAGCTGTGCTCTATCACCTTCCAAAAAGAGTGAGACTTGCACCGTATACAGCTGTCTTGCTGAATAGAATTCAGCGTATTTTACTGAACCAATTGCTTTAAATGTGTTTGCCAGATTGTTGTATGGAGTGTTGTAGCCATGTTGGTCCCAGGATATTAGAGACACAAGGTGGGTGAGGTAATATCTTTTATTTGACCAAAAGGTACTACCTCACCCACTGGGTCTCATTAACTGATTGAAATTCAGGCTGGGAAGGAAGAAAATCGGTGATTGTTGTTATTGCAAGAAATGTGTCCAGGAGCCACCCTCAAGAATATAAAGGGTTGTAAACTAAGAATCTTAAGAGTTACCATAATCATAAGAGATGAACCTGGCTTGTTCATCCAGCAGATGCTGAAAGGTCTGGTCTTGTTTCCGTTGAATCTTTAGCAAAAATCCCATTGATTTCAATGGTAGCAGGATCAGGCCTTTAGTGGCTACTTCAGAAAACTTTGGTCTTGTTCCCCCCACTACCCCAACCTATGAAGAAGAGCATAACTTCCATTGACGTGAATGGGAGCTGTGAGTGCTCAGCATTTGTGAAATCAGACCCAAGGCACCCAAAATCTGACTCCAAAGTCAACATTTTCTGCAGTGCTAACCACCCACAACTTCAGATGAAATCAGTGGCAACTGCAGGTGCTCATTTGTACTGAGGCTGAGGGTCTGAAGTGGGGCACCCAAAACAAATTGTCATTGCAAAAAAATTGGATCTACATCTCTTTGGCCATTCTGTACGTTCTGTGGTCTACACGAGGGGACTGACTCAGAACTCAGGGTCTGGCTTTCATTAACTTGCTTTTTGATTTTGGAGAAGATGCTTTACTTTTGTGAGACAGTGGCAGTGAGTTAATATCTTTTCTTGGACCAGCTTCTGTTGGTGAGAGCGAGAGAGAAGCTATCAAGCCAACAGAAGTTGGTCCAATAAAAGCTATTACCTCACCCACCTTGTCTCTCTAATATCCTGGAGAGGTACAGCTACAACTACGCTGCATATTTTATTTTTGTATCCGTTTTAACCAACTGTAAAATAATTGTCTCAGGCATCTCATTTAGGCTAAATAAATATTTATAAAGCGCTCTGCATTCCTCAGAGATGCTATAAGTGTAAAACTTGTTATAAAGATCTGTCACATTTCAGACCAATGATTGACATGAGACTGGCCTTGAGCAGAAGAATACTCTGTTTTGTGGATATTTCTTGTTACACTGGTTAGTTGAACACCAGTCATTTGAAGGGAACATTTCACATTTTTTGAAGATAGCTTGAATGTTGGAAGAGATCAACATCTTAGGTAAGGGTAGAATATTTAAGACTAACAAAGGATGACGTGAATGAAAATCTGTAACAATCAGTCACATTAACTTCTTTTTCTTTGAGAACTTTTTCTACTGACCTTCCACAGAAGCAACTTTCTCCTACCAGTGCCTTGTGTCTTCTAAACCTTCATTTTGCAGTGCTTGACAAAGCAATCAAGTTGTTCTAATGTCTGAATTTACATTCTGAAGTGCAAGTGCAGTGTTAGCCTTAGTCAGAATTGATATGGATATTATTTCTAATTGAACCATTCTAAACTCCAAATGGGTGATTATTTAGGTGATAGTAATAGAGCACTTTACAACTAATCTTGCTAGAAACACGTAATTTGTATGTCACAGGTTTTTTTTGTTTTGTCTTGGTAAATGCAGATTGTAACTCCAAATAAAGCAAGAAGGCTGTAGACATTTAAAAAAACAAAAAGATACTGAGGGCATGCTCTGGTGGTGTGCCTAGGACAAAGAGACAGCAACTCCTGAGTTCTAATCATTGCTCTGGCAGGAACTTCCTATGCAGTTTTTATCAAGTTGCTTCAGGCCAATTTTTTCCAGTTGTGGGTGCCAAAGATAATGAATGATTATGCATTATTTTGAAAGCTAGATTCCATCAGCCAAGTACACAAAGCCATTTGTACGTGGTGTACACAAGCAGAGAGAAATGCATTCAGTTTTAAATATTCAAACTTCAAACAAATATAATCAAGGGGTGAAAACTGCTAGGCAATAAAAGGAAATCACAAACCAAAGCAATTAAGTTGGAAGGCAAAGTATATTATGTTTAAAAAAAAAACTAGCATTTTAAACTTATTTTCAATGTCTCCAGAGCCTTTTGCTGTAAAGATGACCCAAAATGGGAGGGGAGTTCTTTTCTTTCTTTACGATGTATAAAGAAGTTGAAAGGTTTTGTCAATATAATTTTTCTGCTCTGTTGCTGCTGTTTGCTAGATTCAGGTCTTGTTACCCTCTTCCTGGAAGAACTGAAAACTATTAGGATCATGACATGAGTCCCAAGGAAGTGAAACCTGGGCAACTGCAAAAGGAAGGGATGTTTAGGCAGATCGTTGAATACAGGTCTCTCGCAACTTATGCGTATTTAACATGCACGATTTCAACTATACGTGTACGGCCGGAGTGTGGGGGGTGCGGCCTCAAGATTTAAAGGTCCTGGGGCACCAGCTGTGGCTGGAAGTCCCAGGGCCTTTAAATCACCCAGGGGGCTCCCAGCTGCAGAGGTGGCTGGTAGCCCCTGGGGCGAACTAAAGGGCCCGAGGCTCCAGCCACCGTGGAGCTACGGGGCCTTTAAATGCCAGCCCCAGCCCGGCTGCCAAAGCTGCGGGCGGGACTTAAAGGACTCCTCAGGGCTCCACATCGTGGCGGGAAGCCCGCCGGAGCTCTTTAAACCCCGTTCCCAGCTCCAGTGTGGGGCCGGGGCCAGCATTTAAAGGACCTTTTAAATAGCCCCGGCCCCGCTGCAGAACCTGCGGGTGAAGTTTAAAGGGCTTGGGGATATAATTTTGGCTATATGCAGTTTTCGCAATAACCGCAGAACCAAATCCCCGCCTAAGATGAGACTTGCCTGTACTTTATTTTGTTTAGTTGCTTTTTAACTCTTATCTAGCAATCAATTGGGAAGAATGACCTCTTTGTTAAATTTCCATCAAGTAGGTGTGGGGGAAATGCTTCCATCCTACTTCTTTGGTCCTTCAAAGAGACCAAAACAGGGAAGTTAAGAATGTATTTAATATTTCTAAGGTAATAGAAGGATAAAGACTTTTTTCTTATCAGACCTTCTCTACTCATCTAGATTTCTCTACCTATGGCCCCGTCACCATTTGTTCATAAAGCAAAAATGACCAACCATTTTCACTCTGGTGTTGAGGACAAGCCTTCCTATGTTTAGTTTAGTGTGGATCTATCACCTTTAGAGCAAAGGTGTTTTGTATTTTTATGTTTAATAATTTTGCTGAGTTGCAGCAGCTTCCTCTCCGCTGTAGTAAATGAAGCTTTCAGGAGACCACATCTTTTGTATTCCAGTTCTGATCTTAATGTGGATTTTAATAGTCAATCAAGATGTTTGCTAAATTATAGTATTGTACATTAGGCCTATTCCTGCACTGCTGTAGAAATTTTGATCATTCGGTTTTTATTACTTTTGTGATTTAATGAACAAAACATTCAAGCTAAATGCAAAACAGCGATATAAAAATGTTCTATAAAATCTAGAAAAATGATAGACATAGCAGTGGAAAAATACTTACCAAAGCCACTGTCCCTGGTAAATGCCATTAACTTCGATCAAATGCTTCTGGTGGCCTTCATCTATTTTTTTTTCTCTCCTACATTCCTTTTTCTATATTGAGAATGTTCAAACTGAACATCAGTATATCTTGTCACATGGCTATAAAAATAACTCACTCCAGCCTGTCTTGTTTATTAGGCTAAGATTCAAAAGTCAGAACTGATTAATCACCTAACCTTCTACCATATAAATATTGCTGCTATAAAATGAAAAATCTATACAGTTCCCCTATAGTTAAAGAATCAGAATAGGCCATATGCTGCAAGAATCTATCAAAAGTACTAGTTATTCTACAGAAATGGTGTAGGGCACTACAGGTTACTGCAGTGTTTGGCATCAATACTATATTTTTGTTATTGAAAAATGAGTGTGTATAAAGTGCATTGGCTATGAAATGTACTAGTCCACAAGTTCTCTCAAACTGACGGACACATCCAGGTATGGGATGGTGATGATCACCATCCTTTTTTATATAGTGTCTAAAAGGTACTCTATTTGAAACAGGAATTATTTTGTGGGCATTCTCTGGCCTGTGTTATACCGGAGGCCTGACTACATGATCTCAGTAGACCTTTCTGGTCTTAGAATCAATGAAACTACAGCTTTATAGATGTAGTGTCCCCAAACTGTTTTTCTGTTGTGACAACATTAAAGGGCATGGTAAAGGCTAAGAACCACTTCACCAGCCAGTATTATTATTGCTCTTTATGCATGACAGGGCAGCCAGAGGTCAGGAGACATTAACAATTCCAGAACACATAAGATTCTAGTTTGTATGTTTGTTTTGTTCTGTACATTTTCTAGCCTCTTGTTCCTTGACCAGTTTCTAAACTGACAGAGATAAAACAATACTAAACTGCATGTAGACAAACCCTAAATCAAAAGGTTTCTCTCTGTTTCATTTATTGTTTCCCATTATACAAACAAAACTGTGTAAGCAGCCATTAGGAAATGTGTTCATGCAGGCAGCATGAGCATCTATCTACACTACAAACAGCACCATATTAAGGGATCCAGATACAATAGTCATCCCTCATTCCAATTAAAATATATTCCATTTTGTAGTTTAGATGGGACCTTAACTGTGTTCCCAAACAGTGCTAAACATTTACAGATGACCTTTACTCATTCTTGGACATGGCTTGAGGCTTCAGTGCCATTCAGGAACACAACTAAGATTCCATCTACATTACAGCATAAAGTTGTATCATAAACAGATCCTCTAACTTGTAATTGGGCCTTAATAATCAGAGGTTTATTACCCTGGTTTAGTTTATGTATTCAGGTCAGCCGCTATGGCTTGGTTTCAGTCTCTATAACAACCTGCTGCTTACTCATAACCAATGGTGTTTTCCTAGAGCAGAAAGGAGAGAAGCCTGGGGGAGGGTGAGATGATGATGAAGGTCTAGGGTAGTGATACTCTATAGGCGGCCCGTGGGCTTGTGTTTATAATTAAATTCATGAATATTGATGAGCTGCCTATCATTTGCCTGTGACTTCCTTATTAAGTAACTTACTGGCAGTGCTTAATTTATAATGAAAAAGGTGCCATAGCTCAGCCCCAGCACAAATTAAGCACTGACTTGGCAGCCAGAGAGTGGTGGCTGCTGATCGAGCAACCAGCTCTGAAGGCAGCATCACTGCCAGCAGCAAGGCAGAAGTAACATTGGCATCAGCTGCTGGCTGGGAGCCCAGAGGTGCCAGGGTTATGAACTGCCAAGCCTAGAGGTGCTGGGGAAAAAAATACTTACTTGATCTTAAGTTGTCATGATAGCATTGGCTACGAGTGACAGGACACCACCCATTTTTTCATTAGTGATGGAAATGGAGCCAAAAATGAATGTGAGCAGGAGTAAATGTTGCAAAGTGAAAACTGAGCTTTTAATCCAAACTGGACAATGGATTTTCCTTTTATTACACCACCTCATTTAAAGGCAAATCCTTTGTGTTTAATATGCCAAATCACTCTCTGTGTGTAAGATGATCAACATGAGGTGCCACTTTGAATCAAAGCACAGGAACTTCAACGGGGCTTATTCTCCTAGCAGTGTTGCAAAATGTGACAAAATTGAAAATCTGAAGTCTTTGTATCACACTTCAAATGTCATTCTCACAACATCAGCGACTGTACAGGAAAAAGAAACAGCCACTTCTCTTCAGATAATGTCGATTCTAGCTAAAAAGAAAAGGCCTTTCCTGGATGCCAAGCTTGTGAAGGAGTGCCCACTGGAAATCCTAGAAGAGCTTTTTGCCGGAGATGAAAACAAATATGACATTGTGAAGGCAAGTTCCCCTGTCTGATTCCAGGGTACTGTGAAGACTGGAGGTAATTTACAAGAATTCTTTCAGCACTGCTTTCTAATTAAAAAACAAAACAAAATGCCAAATACAGGTCTTTTGCAGTAGATGAATCAAGCAATTTAGGTGACACTGCCCAGTATGCTCAGTAACATCTGCTAAAGCTGCTGCCCTCACTCTGCCTCCCCCTAGCCATCAGTAGGTACGAGTCATCAATGCCATCCACCACAATCTCTCCATCTCTGAGGGGACAGCTGTACAATCCATGAAATCCAACCACCAGATACTGATCAAACTAGCGGACAACAGAGGTACCATCATAATTCTCAACCACTGTTACCAGATTTGCCTGTTATGTTGGGATATGCTCATTTATTAGAGTTACTCTTTTTGGGGGGGTGTCTGCAATTCTATCGATGTACTGCTTGTGGCAAGTGTGTTTTCATACGGAGCTCTACTTCTCCCTTATGCAAGTCCCTTCCCAATGGAGCTATCCTGCAGGACCTAGGCTCCCTGGGGCTGGGTCCCTCCAGACCCAGAGTCGGATGAACACACTCACATACATTAACAGAGCAAGTCTGATCAGACCAGGTCAATCAGCACTCTCAAGCTGCCACCCTTATATGCCCCTAGTCTCAATAGGCTGGGCCACGCAGCACTTTCAGCTGCCACCCTTATATGCCACAGGTTCAGCACATTGCTATCTCCACTCTCACATCACAACTGTACTGGTAGTAACCAACTTGATGAGCAAACTCCACAGTATTTTTCGGCGCTACAGGGATCTTTAGCCTAGCTAAGAGGAGCATTGCTGCAAAGTAAATGGGGAGACAAAAAACACAAAAGAGTAACGTTCAGAGAGAGACGCAACCAGCTTAACCAAATAATAAAAGTTATTTATTGGATAATAGTGATAACTACACAAGGAGAGCCAGGACCGGCGCTAGGGGTTTGAGCGCCCTAGGCAGATGGCAATTTTGCCGCCCCGCGCGCTGGTCCCGCGGCTCCGCTGGAGCTGCCGCAGTGGTGCCTGCGGAGGGTCCGGTGCTCCGTGGCAGCTGCCGCAGTCATGCCTGCGGGCGGTCCACCGGAGCCGCGCGAGCAGCCGACCATCCGCAAGCACGACTGCGGCAGCTCCACCGGAGCCGCCTGCTGCCCCCTCTGGCAAAACGGCGCCCACCAATTATTCTGGCGCCCTAGGCGATTGCCTAGGCTGCCTAAATGGTAGCGCCGGCCCTGAGGAGAGCCTAAACCAACATAACAGTTACATTATTAAAGGTTAACACCTGAGGTAGAAAGGAAAACAGAAAGAGAGAAAGAGGTTTGACCTGGTTGGGGTTCCACTCCAGGAGGCTTGAATTGTTCGGGGTTCCCAGGTAATGGTGGTAGCTCAGGGTCCTGAGTGCTGGAGACAGGCAGATCCCCCAGCACGATCAGTCAGGAGATGGAGTCCCAGTGGAACTGATGCAGAGTTTGGATCCAGGCATCAGAGTTTGGATCAGGCACCACTTACTTGAGCATGCGTAGGGGGTTTTGTAGAGAAACAAAGGTTCAAGGGAGAACACCAGATTTGTTTATGGGTAAACTGATGACTCAACGGTTTTCTTTAGGCTAGACAATAGGAGCTGATCACTCTTGGCTATGGGTGGTGTTTTCTTCCAGGGAGCTCACAATGCAATTAAGCTGCTTCAGTATTTTGGATATCAATCAAGGATTCACTACTAGAATTGGTCTGATAACTGCTGAGCTGGGTGTGCACAGGCATAGGTTCATTAGCATCTGGAGCAGAGATTCCCCATGATGCAGTGCTTCCCTGCTTTTCTGGTCCCAGAGTTCAGTGTGGTTCTCTGTTCTCTATTCTGTATGCTAATGATGATGTCTCCCTGTCCCATCTTTCATACAGGTGAGGCTAGGGGAATGGTCTCTGTTCTCCATTCTGTATGCTAATGGAGATGTCTTAATCTTGTCACCCTTGTCAGGAGGGGTCTAGTTGTGTCTCTCAACACCCTTCACTGCTCTCTGCAAGCCTTTTCTCTGATCAGTTTTGGTTCAAACAGAGAGACTGGTGGTGGGGAACGGTGCCTTTCATGAGTCAGACAGGCTAGATACTGCGGCCTGGTTCCCCAAAAACACACAGCTGACTTGTATCACCATGATGACTACATTGGTGAGGCCAACCGACAACCCTCTGACACCACATTCAGAGATGACTCCTCACCACAATTCACCCAGGAATTTAAGGATATAATCAAATACTTCTCCAAACAACTCCAGTAGGGTGGAGTCGGGGTGGGGCTGGGGGTAGAGGGGGGTCAAGCACCCACTGGTGCCATTAGAAGTCGGTGCCTATGACTGCAATTAATGGACAGACAATCCCCAAAACTGGCGATTATTCTAATAATTAGATTCACCAAGCCAGCAACAAAACAGCTTCTACAATACCTTACTAGTTACCCAGAAGCCAAAAACAGTGTTACCTTAAAGCAATCCAGCCTTAGGCTCCCACTCAGACAGCCAAGTCAAATATGATGGGTATCATAAACAGATGGTTAAGGGTTAATGCCTCTTTTACCTGTAAAGGGTTAAAAAGTTCACCTAACCTAGCTAACACCTGACCAGAGGAACCAATGGGGGAACAAGATGTTTCAAAAGGAAGGAGGGAAGTTTTTCCTTTGTTTAGAGTTTCAGTTTCAGCTGGAGTGAAAAAGATCAAGGAACCAGCCTCTTATCAGAGTAGTAAGTTTTAGAAAGGGATAAATGGATTTATGTTTATTTCTTTGTAACCTGTCTTATGCAATTAGAGGTAGAATCAAATTGGGTATTTTTTGTGTAACTAAATTTGTGCCCAGGGGAACATGCTCTGTGTTTTGAATCTGTTGTCTGTGAGAGTAGCTGGTATGCTAATCTCTCCCAGAGGGTTTTCTTTTACCTTTCTTTTCTTTAATTAAAAGCCTTTTTCTTAATACCTGATTGATTTTTCCTTGTTTTTAGATCCAAGGGGATTGGATCTGGACTCACCAGGGATTGGTGGGGGAAAGGAGGGGGGATGGTGAATTGGGAATTGGTGAAGTCCCTCAAAACTATCCAGGGAAAAAAGTAGTGCTTGGGGGATGGTGGCAGCGATACCAGATCTAAGCTGGTAATTAAGCTTAGAAGTGTCCATGCAGGTCCCCACATCTGTACCCTAAAGTTCAGAGTGGGGAAGGAACCTTGACATGGTAAACAGCGGTGAGGGATTTTTTAGGAACCAAAAGCCAGATTTTTTTCCCCTCCTTTGAGATGCTGGGGAAGCAGTGAAGGAGAGATACCCTGAAGGCAAACAGATAAAGGTTTTTCTAACAAGGCTTTGTTAGAAAGGATTTCCAGCTGGGCTTAGCTGGAGGGTAAGTAACAGCTTGCAAAAGACAAGTTACAAACCAGTTTTTCTGGTTTCTTCTCATTCTGAGAAGTCCAGTTAAAAGCTGCGGGGTTGGTTTTTTTTTTGTTTGTTTTTTTGCCTCGCAAACCAAGATAGCTCAGGCAGAGCAGAGAAAAATGTCAGGCAAAGAGAAAAAAACATACAACAACAACTAGAATTAGCCAAACTCCAGGCTGAGGAGAGCCAAAAGGAACATGACAGACAGATGGCCAGAGAAGAGGCTGCCCACAAAAGAGAGATGGAGGTGAGAAAAAAAGAGATAGAAAAAGAGAGAGAAAGAGAAGAGAAAGCCAAAGAGGCTGATCACCGGAGGGCTATGGAGATCCAGAGGGAGGCCCACAAGCATGCCCTGGAATTAGCAAGGGCTAAGCAGGAGTTACCAGCCAATCCTAACAACTCTTCTCCAGGTACTGTTTCCCATCCCAGAAAATTCCCCACCTACAAGGTAGGTGATGATACTGAGGCCTTCTTAGAAAATTTCGAAAGAGCCTACCATGGATTCATCATCCCTACAGACCAGTACATGATAGAGCTGAGGCCACAGCTCAGTGGACCCTTAGCAGAGGTGGCGGCTGAAATGCCTAACGAACACATGAACAATTTTAAACTTTTTCAAACCAAGGCCAGAATCAGGCTAACACCTGAGCATGCCCGTCGGCATTCAGAGCCCTAAGGTGGAAACCAGATGTGTCATTTACCCGACACGCCTACCACATTGGAAAGAATTGGGATGCCTGGATATCCAGGAGCAAGTGCTAAATCTCTGGAAGAGCTGTCCTTTCTAATGCAAATGGAGCAGTTCTTAGAGGGTGTTCCTGAGGAAACAGAGAGGTACATCCTAGATGGGAAGCCCAAAACTGTAACCGAGGCGGGGGAGATTGGAGCCAAATGGGTGGAAGTGGCAGAAAAGAAACAAACTACTAGCAGTTGGAGCAAATATCAGAGGGGGCAAACTGAAACTAAACCCTATCACTGGGGGCAACCCAAGGTCCCACCTACAACCCAAGGAAAGCTCCAGACACCTTATTGTCCCACCTCAGCAGTCTCCAGCAACCCACCTCGTCCCAGTGACCAATCAGATGGGCAATGTTTTAAATGTAATGAACTGGGACACATAAAGGCCAACTGCCCCAAGAACCCCAACCAAGTGCAGTTCATTACACCACAATCACACCAAAGATCCCCAGGCACAGATGCCTCTTAAATACCCTCGGAGCGAAGGGAAAACTTGAGAGTGGGCGGAAAGGTTATCGTGTGGAGAGACACTGGGGCACAAGTGTCAGCTATCCACCAATCCTTAGTGGACCCCAAATTCATCAACCCAGAGGCCCAAGTGACAATTCACTCATTCATGTCAAAATCTTTACACTTGCCTACAGCTGAGTTGCCTGTCCAGCACAAGAGCTGGTCAGGAATGTGGACTTTTGCAGTCTATGACAATTATCCCATCCCCATGCTACTGGGAAAAGACTTGGCCAACCATGTGAAGCTGGCCAAGAGGGTGGGAATGGTCACACGCAGCCAGGCCAAGCAAGCTTCCACACTCATCCCTGTTCCTGAGCCGTCCACCAGGGCCCTGTCGGTGTTACCAGAGACCCAGACAGAGGTGGTGGAACCGGATCTTCTACCCATGAATGCTACAGCCATAGTGAATCCAGTCCCAGAACCGGAACTGGCAAAGCAACCAGCACCAGAACCGTTGCCAGCACTGACTCCAGCGCTTGCAAATCCATCTACAACTCCAACGCCAGAGGGCACCAGCGGGCCTGAACTGGCAGAAGCAGCAGACAACCCTACCCAAGAGGCTCAGCCAGAGCCTCAAATATCACATAATGCACCAGCGGAGAGCGGTTCACAATCAACGAAAACAACCCTATCACCTACATCACTTCCAGAGGGACCAAGTCCAAGTCCACAGTCTGAGGAGGAACTGATGTCTCCAGCAACAAGGGAACAGTTCCAGACTGAGCAGGAAGCAGATGACAGCCTTCAGAAAGCTTGGGCAGCGGCACGGAGCACCCCACTGCCTCTCAACTCTTCTAACTGATCCCGGTTTGTTGTAGAAGAAGGACTTTTATGCAAGGAGACTCTTTCTGGTGGACACCAGGAAGACTGGCATCCTCAAAGACAGTTGCTAGTTCCAACTAAGTACCGGGTAAAGCTCTTGAGCTTATCCCATTATCATCCCAGTGGTCATTCCGAGGTGAACAGAACCAAGGACCGGTTTGTCATAAACTGATGGTTAAGTGTTAATGTCTCTTTTACCTGTAAAGGGTTAACTAGCTCAGTAAACCTGGAACACCTGACCAGAGGACCAATCAGGAGACAAGATACTTTCAAATCTCGGTGGAGGGAAGCCTTTGTCTGTGCTTTGGGGGTTTTTTCTTTGTTCTCTCTGGGTTCTAAGAGGGACCAGACATGTATACAGAGGCTCCAATTTTCTGAAACAGCCTCTTCTGTTCAATTTAGTAAGTACCAGTTAGAAAGGTGGTTTAGTCTTTTGATTGTTTTCTTTACTTGCAAATGTGTATTTTGCTGAAAGGATTGTATCTCTGTTTGCTGCAACTAGTATTTGTGCTGGGGGGAGGATTCTCTCTAGTGTCTATAAGCTGAAAGACCTTGTAACATTTTCCATCTTGATTTTACAGAGACAATTTTTACTTTTTTCTTTCTATTAAAAGCTTTTCTTTTTAAGAACCTGATTGATATTTTTTTTTTATTTCTTGTGTAAGATCCAAGGGGAGAGGGTCTACACTCACCAGGGAATTGGTGGGAGAAAGGAGAGAAGGGGGGAGGGAAAGCCTGATTTCTCTCTGTGTTAGGATCACTGTCTCTCTCTCAGGGAGAGTCTGGGAGGGGGAGATAAGGGAGGGAAGGTGAATTTCCTCTCTGTTTTAAGATTCAAGGAGTTGAATCACAGGGATTTCCCAGTATTACCCAGGGAGGTGAGAATCTGGGAGGAAGAAAGGAGGGGGGAATGGTTTATTTGCCTTTGTTGTGAGACCCAAGGGGTTTTGGATCTTGGGGTCCCCAGGGAAGGGTTTGGGGGCCAGAAAGTGTCCCAAAACACTATATTTTTGGGTGGTGGCAGCACTATAATTTCTAAGCTAGTAATTAAGCTTAGAGGGGTTCATGCAGGTACCCCATCTTTTGGACGCTAAGGTTCAGAGTGGGGAATCATACCTTGACATGGTGTGCAGCGTGTGGGAAAGATAGAATCCAAAAGCCAGTAAGTTTAAAAGCAAAAGCCAGTAGGATTATTTTTTTTTCTTTTCTCTCTGTTAGCTGTTTGTAAGCAGGCAGGAGGGGGATTTTTAAAACTACAGCCAGAAAAACAATTTTTTCCCCCTCTTCTCCTTTCTGGCTCAGAAAGACAGCCTGAAGGCAGAGGCATTAGGGTTTAACAAGGATCTTTGTTAAACAAAGGGACTCCAGCTGTGAACAGCAGACAACCAGCAAAAGACATTTGCAAATCAATTATTTTTTTTCTTTCTAACTCTACGGGTATAGTAATAGTTAGATGTCTCTGTTGCTAAGCAACCCTGAGCTGCAGCATTCCAGGCACTGAGCAGCAGAAGGTGCACCCAGCATAAGAAAGCAGGAGCAATGAGTTCCAAGGAACAGGAAAGACTGGATACAGAGGAACAGATCAAAGAAGCCTACCATAAGCGAAATATAGAGAAGAAACAAAAAGAAATAGAAATAAAAGAAAGGAGATGAAGATAAAACAACAAGAGATAGAATTAGGAGAAAGAGAAGAACAAGCCAAAGAGGCGGCCCACAAACGAGAGATGGAAAAGCAACAAAAGGAGCTGGAAATAAAAGAAAAAGAGAGGGAAAAAGAGAGAAAGCATGAACTGGACTTAGCAAAGAATAAGCCAGATGTTCCAGCCAATCCTAACAACCCTTCTCCAGTTATTGTTTCACATCCCAAGAAATTTCCCACCTACAAGGCAGGTGATGACACTGAGGCCTTCTTAGAAAATTTTGAAAGGACCTGTCATGGGTACAGCATCTCTGAAGACCAGTACATGATAGAGCTGAGGCCACAGCTCAGTGTACCCCTAGCAGAGGTGGCGGCTGAAATGCCTAAGGAACACATGAACAATTATAAACTTTATAAACCAGAATCAGAATCGGGCTAACACCTGAGCATGCCCGTCGGAGGTTCAGAGCCCTAAGGTGGAA
This sequence comes from Gopherus evgoodei, assembly GCF_007399415.2. Lineage (NCBI taxonomy): Eukaryota > Metazoa > Chordata > Testudines > Testudinidae > Gopherus > Gopherus evgoodei. Next base: position 352,658,438 of record NC_044322.1, read on the forward strand.
ACCAGATGTGTCATTCACCCGACACACCTACCACATTGGAAAGAATTGCGATGCCTGGATATCAGGAGCCAATGTTAAATCTCTGGAAGAGCTGTCCTTTCTAATGCAAATGGAGCAGTTCTTAGAGGGTGTCCCTGAGGAAATAGAAAGGTACATCCTAGATGGGAAGCCCAAAACGGTAACCGAGGCGGGGGAGATTGGAGCCAGATGGGTGGAAGTGGCAGAAAAGAAAAAAGCTACTGTCAAGGGGAGCGAATATCACAGAGGGCAACCCAAGACCCCACCTACAACCCAAGGAAACCTCCAGACTCCCTATTCTCCCACCTCACCAGTCTCCAGTAACCCACCTTGGCCCACTGACCAGTCAGCTGGAAGATGCTTTAAATGTAAAGAACTGGGACATATAAAGGCCAACTGCCCCAAGAACCCCAACCAAGTGCAGTTCATTACACCACCATCACACCAAAGATGCCCAGGCACCGATGTCTCTCAGATACCCTCGGAGCGAAGGGAAATTTTGAGAGTTGGCGGAAAAAAGGTTATCGCATGGAGAGACACGGGGGCACAAGTGTCAGCTATCCACCAGTCTTTAGTGGACCCCAAATTGATCAACCCAAAGGCCCAAGTGACAATTTATCCCTTCACGTCAAAAGCTGTAGACTTGCCTACAGCTGAACGGCCTGTCCAGTACAAAGGTTGGTCAGGAATGTGGACTTTTGTCGTCTATGACAATTATCCCATCCCCATGCTACTGGGGAAAGACTTGGCCAACCAGGTAAAGCGGGCCAAGAGGATGGGAATGGTTATACGCAGCCAAGCCAGGCGAGCTTCCAGACCCATTCCTGTTCCTGAACTGTCCACAAGAGCCCCATCTGTGTTACCAGAGACTCAGACAGAGGTGGTGGACCTGGATCCCCTGCCAATGACGGCAACAGCCACAGTGCCTCCAGTCCCAGACCCGGAACTGGCAAAGCAACCAGCACCAGAACCGTTGCCAGCACTGATGCCAGCGTTTGCAAACCCATCTTCAATCCCAATGCCAGAGGGCGCCACCAGGTCTGAACTGGCAGAAGCAGTAGACAACCATACCCAAGAGGCTCAGCCAGAGCCTGAAATACCACCTGGTGCACCAGCGGAGAGCGGTTCACCAGCTATGAAAACAACCCCATCACCTATATCGCTTCCCGAAGGACCAAGCCCAAGTCCACAGTCTCAGGAAGAACTGGTGTCTACAGCCTTCAGGAAACAGTTCCAGACTGAGCAGGAAGCAGATGACAGCCTTCAGAAAGCTTGGGCAGCGGCACGGAGCACCCCACCGCCTCTCAGCTCTTCCAACCGATCCCGGTTTGTTATAGACCAAGGGCTTTTATATGAGGAGACTCTTTCTGGTGGACACCGGGAAGACTGGCATCCACAAAAACAGTTGGTGGTTCCAACTAAATACCGGGGGAAGCTCTTAAGCTTAGCCCATGATCATCCCAGTGGCCATGCTGGGGTGAACAGAACCAAAGACCATTTGGGGAAGTCCTTCCACTGGGAGGGGATGGGCAAGGATGTTGCCAAGTATGTTCGGTCTTGTGAGGTGTGCCAAAAAGTGGGAAAGCCCCAAGACCAGGTCAAGGCCCCTCTCCAGCCACTCCCCATAATTGAGGTCCCATTTCAGCGAGTAGCTGTGGATATTCTGGGTCCTTTCCCAAAAAAGACCCCCAGAGGAAAGCAGTACATACTGACTTTCGTGGACTTTGCTACCCGATGGCCAGAAGCAGTAGCTCTAGGCAACACTAGGGCTAAAACTGTGTGCCAGGCCCTAATAGACATTTTTGCCAGGGTAGGTTGGCCCTCCGACATCCTTACGGATTCAGGGACTAATTTCCTGGCTGGGACCATGAAAGAACTGTGGGAGATTCATGGGGTGAATCACTTGGTTGCCACCCCGTACCACCATCAAACCAGTGGCCTGGTGGAAAGGTCTAATGGAACTTTGGGGGCCATGATACATAAATTCGTGAATGAACACTCCAATGACTGGGACCTAGTGTTGCAGCAGTTGCTCTTTGTCTACAGGGCTGTACCACATCCCAGTTTAGGGTTTTCACCGTTTGAGCTTGTGTATGGCCACGAGGTTAAAGGGCCATTACAGTTGGTGAAGCAGCAATGGGAGGGGTTTACACCCTCTCCAGGAACTAACATTCTGGACTTCGTAAGCAACCTACAAAACACCCTCTGACACTCTTTAGCCCTCACTAAAGAAAACCTAAAGGATGCTCAAAAAGAGCAAAAGGCCTGGTATGATAGACATACCAGAGAGCGTTCCTTCAAGGTAGGAGACCAGGTTATGGTCTTGAAGGCGCAACAGGCCCATAAGATGGAAGCATCATGGGAAGGGCCATTCACAGTCCGAGAGCACCTGGGAGCTGTTAACTACCTCATAGCATTTCCCAGTTCCTCCCTAAAACCCAGAGTGTACCACATTAATTCTTTCAAGCCCTTTTATTCCAGAGACATACAGGTTTGTCAGTTTACAGCCCAGGGAGAAGATGACGCTAAGTGGCCGGATGGTGTCTATTATGAAGGAAAAAGTGACAGTGGCGTGGAAGAGGTGAACCTCTCCACAACCCTGGAACGTCTGCAGTGGCAACAGATCAAGGAGTTGATGCACTCTACCGTAAAAGTTTCCCAGAATCAACTGGTTAAAAATTGTCCTTACAATGTGAAGAATCTTGTAGTTTTACATAGTTAGTAGTATATGTAAAGGTGTATGTGTTTATTAATCTGTTTATTCTAAAGTTCTAGGGAGAAATCACAGCCAGTGAGGTTCCACACTGTCAGCGATTTGGGGGGCGTGTCATAAACAGATAGTTAAGGGTTAATAGAACAGGAGTACTTCATGTCTCTTTTGCCTATAAAGGGTTAACAAGTTCAGTGAGCCTGGCCATCACCTGACCAGAGGACCAATCAGGGGACAGGATATTTTAAATCTTGAGGGAGGGAAGTTTTTGTGTGTGCTGTTAGTATTTGGTTGTTCTCCCTGGGTTCTGAGTGACCAGACGTGCAACCAGGTTTCTCTCCAATCTCTCTGATACAGTCTCTTATATGTCCAGAATAGTAAGTACTAGGTAGATAAGGCGAGTTAGGCTTATGTTTGTTTTCTTTATTTGCAAATGTGTATTTGGCTGGAAGGAGTTCAAATTTGTATTTGGCTGGAAGGATTTTAATTTGTACTTGTATACTTGGGCTGGGAGGGTATTCCCAGTGGCTATAGCTGAAAGACCCTGTAACATATTCCATCTTAGAAAAAACAGTAAAAATTATCTTTGTAAATTTTTCTTTAATTAAAAGCTTTTCTTGTTTAAGAACCTGATTGTTTTTTTATTCTGGTGTGAGACCCCAGGGGACGGGGTCTGGATCCACCAGGGAATTGGTGGGGAGAAAGGAGGGAAGGGGGGGAGAGAGGTTAATTTTCTCTCTGTGTTAGGATCACTTTCTCTCTCAGCGAGAGTCTGGGAGGGGGAGAGAGAAGGAGGGGGGAAGGTGGATTTTCCTCTCTGTTTTAAGATTTGAGGAGTGTGAATCACAGTGATCTTCCAGGGTAACCCAGGGAGGGGAAGCCTGGGAGAGGCAACGGTGAGGGAAAGGGTTTACTTTCCTTATATTAAGATCCAGAGGGACTGGGTCTTGGGGGTCCCCAGGCAAGGTTTTGGGGGGACCAGAGTGTACCAGGCACTGGAATTCCTGGTTGATGGCAGCGCTACAAGTACTAAGCTGGTAATTGAGCTTAGAGGAATTCATGCTGGTACCCCATCTTTTGGACGCTAAGGTTCAGAGTGGGGAATTACACTATGACAACTTTAACGTGGCTTTTGTTATCGTGGCCTTCATGAGGTGACCAACCCACCCTCAGGTGACCAACCGTCAGCCCCACCCCAGACATTCCTTTGCAAATTTGAAAGTCCCCTTCCTGTTTGCCCGGTGATGCGTGCAGTGTTTTCTGCACATTGTTCCAGGTGGCCATGCCTACTCCATGCACCAGGCAATCCCCTGCTTGGAGCAAGGCCGAGCTGCTGGACCTCATCAGCATTTGGGGAGAGGAGGCAGTGCAGTCACAGCTGTGCTCCAGCCATCGGAATTATGATACCTTTGGGCAGATTTCTAGATCTAGATGACGGAAAGGGGCCATGACCGGGACACATTGCAGTGCAGGGTCAAAGTGAAGAAGCTGTGGAATGCTTACTCCAAGGAGCGAGAGGCAAACCACTGCTCTGGTGCTGTGCCCACGAGCTGCCGGTGCTACAAAAAGCTGGACACAATACTCGGTGGCAACCCCACCTCCACTGCAAAGGCCCCTGCGGATACTTCATTGGCTTGCATGCCAGTCAAGAGTGGACCGAGCCAGGAGGAAGCAATCTTAGATGAAGAGGGGGAGGGGGATCCAGAGGCAGAAGATGACTCTGAGGCCAGAGATGCATTCAGTCAGGAGCTCTTTTCTACCCCGGAGGAGCCTAGCAAGTCACAGCAGTTGGATCTTGATGAAACGCAAACAGGAGAGGAGGCCCCTGGTAAGTGGATCTGATTTTGGAAATTCCTGAAGTGAGTTTAGGGGTGGAAGGGTTGCAGAAAGCAGGCTTGTCTCCTACCGCATGCCTAGTCTGACCAGCGGAACAGGCTGTTGATACACTCCATCACTTCACAGGAATCTCCCTCAGATCTCCAGGAAACACTCCTGGAGATACTGGGCAATCTGCTGCTGCAGGGTCCTCGGCAGAGATGCTTTGTTTCTTGCCCCATTAACGGTAACTTTCCTACGTCACTTTGCTGTGATGGGGGATGGGGGGAACCATTGCTGCACCCAGGCTAGCCGCATAGGGACCAGGGTGGAAGCTGCAGGCTTGGAGATTCCCTTGATTCCCTGTTCACCCTCAGCAGCGAGATATCTTCCACAATGATCATCTCCTGTGGAATGTGTGGGGACAGGAATGATTATCAGGCCCATCCTAGAGTGCTGGCTCTCCTCAAGTGCCCAAGAGCCACATGCCCAGTGTACAGCAGAGTCTGGGAACAGTGATTTACCCTGGCCCTGTGACTACTCACCATTTGGGGGGTCTTGTGGCTCATGTGTGCTTGCCTGGGGTCAGCCAATTAGTGCCAGATGTGTGAGTATTGCCTGTGTTTTAAAGCACTGAAACAGTGTTGTCTGTGTTGCAAACAATACTGCTTCTGTAAAATGTTGCATTTAAACTTCACAGAGATGACCTTGGGAGCACAGCCTCCCTCTTTCTTATCGGTAGCAGAATGGTTGCGAAGAATGAGGAAGTGTCCAAAAAAAACTAAGGAGGACTTTATGTGTGAGGTTATGATGCACTCCACCGCCGAGAAAAAGGAATTGACGGAGCTGCGGAACAGGCAGAAGAGAGACCAAAGGGAGAACATGGCACACCAGAAAAAAGCCACGGAGCGGCTCTTAACAGTTATGGAGGATGAAGTGGACATGCTCCAGGTGATACTAGCTCTTCAAACCGAGCAGCTCCATGCCTGCCCTCCCCTGCAGCCGCTGTTGCAAAACTCTTTCCCATGTGACCCCCCCCCCATCGCCAATACACTCTTATCAAACTCTTGGCTCCACTCTCTACCCACAGTATTCCACTCCTTCCTCACAGTCTAGCACTGTGGATTCCCACTACCTACTGTACTCAACACCCATCTCTCTGCAGTTTGGCCCTGCTGAAGTATAATACCTGCTGCATTGTACTCCAAAGGAAAAGGTTGGGTATGATCAGTGGTGATCTGCAGCTGGTTCCTACCGGTTCGTGGGAACCAATTGTTCAATTTAGAAGCACTTTTAGAACCGGTTGTCCTGCAAGAGACAACTGGTTCGAAAAGGGTTTTTAAATTTAACAAAAGCTCCAGCAGCTCCCTGCCCTTCCCAAAGCCCGAGCCCCAGCTCACTTCACTCTGCCTCTGCCTCCTCCCCTGAATGCTCCCCTGGCTTCTCCACCCCACTCCCTGGCTTCCCACGAATCAGCTGTTCGCATGGGAAGCCTTGGAGGGCTGAGAAAGAAGCAGCGGCTTCCTGCAGATGGGCTGGGGCAGGGGGGCAGGGGTGTGAGCAGAAGGAGGGCTCCAGGCGCCATACGGCTCCGGCCTGGCCCCCGACCCTGACCCCAACCCCAGCCAGCGCGTGTCCGGCCCTAGCTCTGACTGCATCCTGCGGGCGGCGCAGCTCCAGCCGGGCAGTGCGGCTCCAGCCTGGCCCCTGGGCCCAGCCCCAACCTCTGCTGGGTGGCGCGGCTCTGGCCTGGCCCCTGGGCCCGGCCCCGGTGCAGCTGCTGCCCAGCCCCAACCTCGGCCGGGCGGTGCATCTCCAGCCTGTCCCCCGGGCCTGGCCCCGACCTTGGCCAGGCGGTGCAGCTCCAGCCTGGCCCCCGGGCCCAGGCCCAGCCCCAGCCCGGCCCCCGGGCCCAGGCCCAGCCCCAGCCCCGACCTCAGCTGGGCGGCGCAGCTCCGGCCTGACCCCCCCGGCCCTGACCTCGGCCAGGTGGCGTGGCTCCAACCCAGCCCCGGGGTCTGGTGCAGCTCTGGCCCGGCCCTGGTCCCAGCCAACCAAACACCTCGGCTCTGGGTGCCCTGGCTCCGGACTCTGGGCCCGGCCCCAGCCAAGCGCCCTGGCTCCAGGTGAGCAGCTTCGGTCCCAACCCCGGGCCTGGCCCCCACCTCCAGGCAGCGCAGTAAGGGGGCAGGGAACGGGTGTTAGATAGAGGGCAGGGGAGTTGGGGCGTGGATTAGTGTCAGGGCAGTCAGAGGGCAGGGAACAGGGGGACTGAATGGGGGCAAGGGTCCTGGGGGGCAGTCAGGAAGGAGCAGAGGTTGGATGGGATGGTGGGGGGCAGTCAGGGGTAGGGATTCCAGGGACAGTCAGGGGACAGAGAGAAGGGGTGGTTGGATGGGGCAGGGGTCCCAGGGTGACATTAGGAATGAGAGGAGGGGTTGGATGGGGCGGCAGGGGGCAGTCAGGGGACAGGGAAGGGAGGTGGATGGGGCAGAGGTCCTGGGGGGGGCTGTCAAGAAACGTGGGGGGTTGGATGGGGCAGGAGTCCCGGGGGCATGACCCCCTCGTGGGGTGAGGAGGAGGGAACTGGTTGTTAATATTTTGGCATCTCATCACTGGGTATGATCCCTGAACATGCACAAATCTGTAGCCATCCCAGGACCTCTCCTCCTCTTGAGACCTCCCCTTCCCCCATTCCTCTCCCTGCTCACTGTTGTCTTTCAGTAAAATAATTGTGTTTGTTTGAAAGCAATCTTTATTCTATTAAGTGAAAGCAAAAAGAGCACGGCAAAGCAACATATAATTATGTTAAGGCCCCTTCTTGCATCACGTGCACCTATCACCTCCTGGATTACAAGCACTGCAATCCCGACCATAACAACAAATATTAGTGGCTTTCAGCTTCAAATTGCTGCCTCAAAGCATCCCTGATCCTTATGGCTCCACGCTGTGCCCCTCTAATAGCTCTGGTCTCTGGCTGTTCAAACTCAGCCTCCAGGCACTGAGCCTCTGCGATCCAGCCCTGAGTGAAGCTTTCACCCGTCCCTTCACAAATATTATGGAGCATACAACACATGGCTATGAGCAAAGGAATATTGTGATCGGCCACGTTCAGCTTCCCATACAGGTATCGCCAGCGGGCTTTTAAATGGCCAAATGCACACTCCACAGTCATTCTGCACTTGCTCAGCCTCTTGTTGAACTGCTCCTTGCTGCTGTCAAGTTGCCCCGTGTATGGCTTCATAAGCCATGACATTAAGGGGTAGGTGGGGTCTCCCAGGATCACAATGGGCATTTCCACTTCACATACAGTGATCTTCTGGTCAGGGAAGAAAGTCACTGCTTGCAGCTTTTTGAACAGGCCAGTGTTCCAAAAGATGCATGTGTCATGCACCTTTCCAGACCAGCCTGCGTTAATGTCTGTGAAATGCCCATGGTAAGTCACATGCACCTGGAGAACCACTGAGAAATACCCCTTGCGATTAATGTACTCGGTGGCTAGGTGGTCTGGTGTCAGAATTGGAATGTGCATGCCATCACTCCTCCGCAGTTAGGGAAGCCCATTTGTGCAAAGCCATCCACAATGTCACGCATGTTGCCCAGAGTCACGGTCTTTTGGAGCAGGATGCAATTAATGGCCCTGCACACTTCAATCAACACGACTCCAACAGTTGACTTTCCCAGTCCAAACTGGTTAGCGACCAATCGGTAGCAGTCTGGAGTAGATAGGGTGACCAGATAGCAACTGTGAAAAAACAGGACAGGGAGTGGGGGCTAATAGGTGCCTATATAAGAAAAAGTCCCCAAAAACGGGATTGTCCCTTTAAAAATGGGACATCTGGTCACCCTAGGAGTAGATAGCTTCCACAGTGCAATCGCCACACACTTCTCTAGCGACAGGGCAACTCTCATTCTCGTGTTCTTGCGCCGCAGGACTGGGGCGAGCTCATCACACAGTCCCATTAACGTGGCTTTCCTCATGCGAAAGTTTCGCAGTCACTGCTCATCATCCCAGACATGCATCATGATGTGATCCCACCACTTAGTGCTTGTTTCCCCAAGCCAAAAGTGGTGTTCCGTTGTGGTCAGCACCTCCGTGAATGCCACAAGCAATCTCGTGTCGTAGCTGGTATGTGTGGCGAGGTCCGGGTCTGGGCCTCTGTCCCCCGGGAGGAAACTCTCAAGTCAGTCCGGGCGGGCGCCACCTTCCTTTCGGGGTTAGGGCGCTCCGCCCCCGGTGGGGCCGCTCGACCAGTCGGGCCCACCGGCGGTTCGGCCACGAGGAAGTCCTCCATCAATGTGACAGCGGTGGCCAGTGTCGTGGGCCTATGGCGGAGGACCCAGGCCCTTCCTCACGGCAGAAGGACATAGGTGAACTGTTCCAGTACCACCTGCTCCATTAGCTCCTCCAACGTTCGGCGTTTGGGCTGCAACCACCGCTTGCAGGTTTCTCGGAGCTCCTGGGCCACCATCCAAGGTTGGGCCCCAGGGGAGGGGTGTAGGCCACGCTTCTCAACCGCTGTCAGAAAGTCTCTGGACTCACTTCCAGGGCATCCAGAATTGCGGCCTTTACCTGGCTGTAGTCCTGGGCTGCATCCACAGACAGGCCTCGATAGACTGTTTGAGCAGTCCCTGTCAAATACGAGGTCAGGATGGAAGCCCATTGGTCCGGGGCCCACCCCGCGACGACGGCCATCCGCTCGAACACGACAAGAAAGGCTTCGGAGTCATCGCCAGGGCCCATCTTCGTCAGCTGGATTGGGGGGGGTGGGCCGTGGGGCCCCAGCCGTGCCTCCCGGCTGGGGTTCCCCAGGTCGGGCCAGCGCCGCCGCGAGCTGCTGGATACATTGCCGCTGGAAATCCTGGTGCTGGGTGACCAGGTCCTGAACCAGCTGGTGCTGTTGGGTTCCTAGCTGCTCAACGAGCTGCTGTTGCTGTTGGAGCTGGGCGGCCTGCTGCTCCTGTTGCTGCCACAACTGGGCCGCCTGCTGTCGCTCCTGGTTCTCCATCACAAGAGCAAAGAGTTGTGACAGATCCATTTCTCGGGAGGGAGGTCTCTCTCCCCCAGCCCCCTTTTCACCGGTGTCGGGAGCCCGCGCCCACATCCTGGCCGGAACTCCTCAGAGAAGCCACCATGTGTAACGGTCCGGTGTGGGGACTCGGCCCTCTCAGGCGCAGCTGGGAGCCAGTCCGCTTCGCTACAGGAGTTTGGGTGAGCTGTCGACCTAGCCGGGTGAGGCAGGAAACAGTTAGGTGCTCAGGCCCTCAGGCAGGGGCTGAGCAAACAACAGTACATAAGCCCAGGCCCTTGGGCAGGGCAGGGCGACAAGCAGTTCAGGGCTCAGGCCCTTAGGCAGGGGCTGAGCAAACAAGCAGTATATAAGCCCAGGCCCTTGGGCAGGGCGAGGCAACGAGCAGTTCAAAGTCTAGAAGAAAGGCCTCCTCAGGCCAGCGAGAGGGGGAGTCTGCCAGCCCTGGAAGGGTGGCAGGGGGGACGCAGGCCCTCCCACTCCACTGCGTCCCAACCCGGGGCCCTAACAGCGGCAGGCAGTCTGCTGCTGTGTCAGTGGGGATCCTAGCCGCAACACACTGACATTGGTTCAGGTCTCCTGGAGCCAGGCTAGGGTCGGCTACCCCCGGGCCACTTCCAATCTCCCCCCCGTTGGTACCTGTGTGCCCTCTGCATCTTCCGCAACGTCCCACACCATGGGCTCCTCAGGATACTGAGCACCGGGTACACGGGGCCGGTCCTCGGGATACTGGACGCGGGGTGGTTCAGGTGGCTCCTCAGGGTACCGGATGAGGGAAAGGCCCGGCCGGTCCTCCTCCGGGTAGCGAGCATGGGGCCGGCTCGGCCAGTGCTCCTCAGGGTAGCGAGCACGGGGCCAGCACGGCGAGTCCTCCTCCGGGTAGCGAGCATGGGGCCGGCTCGGCCAGTGCTCCTCCGGCTAGCGAGCATGGGGCCGGCTCGGCCAGTGCTCCTCTGGGTAGCAAGCATGGGGCCGGCTCGGCCAGTCCTCCTCCGGGTAGCGAGCATGGGGCCAGCACGGCGAGTCCTCCTCCGGGTAGCGAGCACGGGGCAGACTCAGCCAATGCTCCTCAGGGTAGCGAGCTCAGGGCAGGCTTGGCCCAGCGAGAGCTAGGGCGCCAGCGTCTGTCCTCTCCAGCGGCAAGCAGTCAACTGAGCGCTGGGGCCGGGCCTTTATACTTCCTGTCCCGCCCCTTGACTTCCGGGGGCCGGGAACAGGCGGCAGTGGCTCTGCCCACATCGGCGTCTGTTCTGGCTCGGCCCTCTCAGGCACGGCTGGGAGCCAGTCCGCCTTGCTACAGGCCACTTGATAGGTGATTGCCAATCAATTTTGATGACACCTGTCTAGAGGCACCAACCTGTCCTTTGTCTTTGACAAACCAGTTTGCCCACTCCCTAGATTTGCCTGGTAAACCCGTTATAATCATAATTTCAGTTTATGTTCATCTTAATATGCATTTCATACATACATTACAAAAGAAAATTAATGATCAGTGTGTTATTAGTTTTAAACGATATCTCACTAGGCATATTTTGCACAAAGATTATTACAATAATGAGTAGGGTGTGAATACAGGGGTGCTTTCAGTCACAGTGAGCAAATGATAGAAGGGGGCATCAGACTAGATGAGAGCTGATACCCTAGACACAGCCATTAGGAGGTGCCTCAGTGGTGAGTGAACCCTGTTACGCATCCCAAATACACCAAGACATTTATCTACAGCCAGGTCCTCAGACACCACAGAATATGCTGAGAAGAAAGTCTGGGATATACACCTTAAAACTGCCTTCATCAAACAAGGATACTCTACCAGAGAAGCAGATCATATCATGGAACAGGATACCTGAATACTCTGAGAGAACCTGCTTCAATATATAAAAAACCCCAACCCTCTGATCACACACCCCTAGTTGTCAACTTCCACCCCACACTGAAACCCATACAGGGTATCATTAAACATTTACAACCCATACTCGATGGGGACCATGTCATGAAACATATCTTTCCTGAAACCCCTGTATTGGCCTTCAAATAACCTCCCAGTCTCACGAAGCTCATCATCAGAAGTAAACTTCCCATAGACCAGGATCCACCAACTCAAAGTGGCATCAGACGCTGTCAGAATAACCGATACAAAATTTCCAGACATATCTCCACTGCTACAATGAACAATACCCCCCCAAATTACGTTTCAAAATCCTGGTCTTTCACATGTCTTTCACATGTGGTGTACCTCATCCAGTGCACTAAATATCCAGTAACAGTTATGGGTGGGAGAAACCAAACAATCACTACACTTGAATGAACTCACAGAAAAATGATAGACAAACATCATATCACCTGTTAAACACTTGTCACAAAAGAGCACTGCATATCTTATCTCTCAGTTCTTGTCCTCAAAGGAAACCTGCACAACACCTTCAAAAGATGAGCCTGGGACCTGAAATTCACAACTTTGCTAGAAACTAAAAATCATGGTCTGAATAAAGATTTTGAATTTACAGTTTATTACCACAATCTGTAATCCACTAACCCCTCTATTTTGATCTATGACTGAAAGGATGAACAGGCCACTTCAGTTTGAATGGTCCTCAGAATATGCGTTAATTACTTTTGCTAAACTACCTGTCCCACCTTGTATTTAGCTGACACTCTGAGTATCTTTTCTCAGACTGGAAAAAGCTCTGAAAGCTCGTCTCTCTCACCAACAGAAGTTGGCCCAATAAAAATTATTGCCTCACCCATCTTGTCCTTCTAATGTCCAGGGACCAACACGGCTACAACAACACTGCAAAGATAAATTATGGTATTCTAAGGACAATGAGTCATAAAAATACCACTTTTAAATAAATAGAGTGAAACTACATTTGCCGTGGCTTACAGGCAATGGAGTGCCATTCAGGCAACCAGAAGAGTATGTAAGACAAATGTGCGAGCTGCTGTGAGGTGATACACGGACATGTTACACCTGACAAGGAATTACTTTAACACCAAAACCATGTGTGATAAGTACAAACCATTCTAGGGTGATGGGTGTGAAATATCATTTCTGACCCAGAAGAGCAGCTTTCAATGGGCATTTGTGGGCTACAGCCTGCTTTCAGAACAGCCTTGTGGAAGGGGTGAGGAGCTGTTTCAACCACCCCACTGTCTCTACACCCTATATGGCCACCCCTGCAGCTGGCTCACCCCCAGGGTGATAACTTTGATCCCACTGCTGCTGTGTGGTAGCTCATCTCACCTGTCCCTAAACCCAGCCTCCTGCATCTTCACCCTAATTTAGGGTGACCAGACAGCAAGTGTGAAAAATGGGGAGGGGGGTAATAGGAGCCTATATAAGAAAAAGACCCCAAAATCAGGTATCAAGAGGTAGCCATGTTAAACCCTATAAAATCGGGACATCAGGTCAACCTACCCTGATTCTGTCTATCTGCCCCTGCTCCAGCTGTCTGACCCCCCAAGCCTGCCCATACACACAACCTGGCCTGGGCACAAGCTCCGCCCACCCTCACTACTGACCTGTTCTCCAGAGCAATGAGACAAGTGGGGCGGGCAGGCAGACTGAGGGCAGCGGCTTCAGCAGACCTTACTGAGCATGCTCAGATCGTTTACGCATGCGCAGAAGCAGCCACCGCCCGCCGGGCTCGGATGATATGTAACGCTCCCCGTTTGGAGATTGCCGGTGGTGAGTGAGGCTCGTGCCGGGCCGGGCCCCGCCCCCGTCTGGGCGGGGTCCGGCGTCGCATTCAGGACCCTGGCTTGTGGCGCTGGTAGTCAGTTCACCAGGCACAGGCGCGATGGAGGCTGCTGCGGCCGCAGCCCGGCTGGGCACCATCCTACGGCACCTCTGTCCCCGGACGGGCGCTGCCGCCCTCGTATCCTTCCCGAGCCGGGCTGCGGGGTGGGGAGCCGGGGGGGCAACTTCAGAGCGGGCCCAGGCAGCCTCGACTGCCCCGTTACTCCCTTCGCCCCTCGTGGAGTCTGCACGCCTGCCTCCCCCGCGTGTGTCGGGGGCGGGGGCGGAACCCTGGCCTGCCTCCCCCTTCCCGTTTGTCCCCCCCGAATTGCCTCCCCTCTTCCTGCCCTCCACCCCTTCTGCCTGGGCTGCCTTCCCCCTTGTGTGTGTCCTTCTTCCCAACCCCTTCTAACCTGGGCTGCCTCCCTCTTCCCTCCCCTCCTCTCCTCTCTTGGCTGCCTCCCCTTTTCCAACCTTCCACCACCCCCCCCCCCCCAGCCGGGGCTGCCTCCCCCCACCTCCTCTTCAGCCTGGGCTGCCTCCCCTTTCCCATCTCCCTCTTTCTGGGCTGCCTCCCCCTTCCTGTCCGTCCCCTCCCCAGATTGCCTTCCCCCTTGTGTGTGTCCTTCTTCCCAACCCCTTCTAACCTGGGCTGCCTCCCTCTTCCCTCCCCTCCTCCCTTGGTTGCCTCCCCTCTTCCAACCTTCCACCACCCCCCCCCCAGCCGGGGCTGCCTCCCCCCACCTCCTCTTCAGCCTGGGCTGCCTCCCGTTTCCCATCTCCCTCTTTCTGGGCTGCCTCCCCCTTCCTGTCCGTCCCCTCCCCAGATTGCCTTCCGCCTTGTGTGTGTCCTTCTTCCCAACCCCTTCTAACCTGGGCTGCCTTCCTCTTCCCTCCCCTCCTGGCTGCCTCTCCTCTTCCAACCTTCCACCCCCCCCTTCAGCCGGGCTGTCTCCCCCCTTACGTGTGTCCCCCCACCTCCTCTTCAGCCTGGGCTGCCTCCCCTTTCCCATCTCCCTCTTCCTGGGCTGCCTCCCCCTTCCTGTCCGTCCCCTCCCCAGATTGCCTTCTACCTTGTGTGTGTCCTTCCTCCCAACCCCTTCTTCAGCCTGGGCTGCCTCCCCCCTTGTGTGCGTGTGTCTCCCCCCCACTTCTGCCTGTGCTGCCTTCACTCTTCTGCCTGGACACACAGACGCTGTCACTGTTTTTCCCTGTGATTGTATTAGACTGCAGGGTGGGGGGTTTGTCTCTTTCTGTGTACAGTGCTGAGCATGCTGTGGGACTGGGTAAATAACAATGATTCTACCACCTACTGCAGGCTAGTACCTTTGCCCTTAATGCCCTGCAATCATCTCTCCACAGTTGCTTGTTAATTCAGAGAATCATTTTACAGGGAGCAGGGTGTTTGTTACCCTTGTCATGCACCTCCTCCTTCCTTGTGCTTTCTTCCTAAAACTCCAACCCTTTAGCTGCTAGTTGGCCTTTGTACCTGTTACACTTTCCTAAGTTCCTGTTTTTGTGTACAGCTGCCTGGTTTGCTCACATATATGCTAGTTTGTGCACACAAATCTGGGAAAGAAAAGAGGCTTGTACATGTTAAGCTTTTGCCTATGTTTCCAAGAGTTTGTGGGGGGCTAAATTCTGTAGTACTCAAATTTCATGGTGCATTTCAGACCATGCTGAGATATATGGGCTCAGCCCCATGTGGAGACAAACACAGAAGGGTTATTGGTTATGTATGTTCTATACTTCTGAAAAGGTCCTTTAAAACATAAGGTCCTGGGAGGTGAATGGGAAACTTAGAAGGTTGAAAAACATAAGGTATAGGGCAGAAATGGGATGAGAGGAAGTTTTTATAGTGATTTATTTTGTATGTGCTACATTTCAACCTAGCGTCTTAAAGGACTGCAGGAAGGCTATTAATTATTATCTCTGTTTTACAAGTATGGAAATTGAGGTGCGGAAGAGTTATGTAACTCAGCAATGGTTAAAAAACTTTGTTTTTGCTGCAGTTCAGCTATAATATGTAACTAAATTCACAGCAGAAGTTGGGAGGTCAGAAGCATGCTTTTGAGTAATAATTTGGTGAAGAGATATAGTGATAGAGAGGGTCATAAGTCTACAAATACCTGAAGGTTATAAACACACCACGGATGGATAGTAATTATTTAGGATGGCATGAGAGAAATTTGATTAACTTAAGGATGGAAATTTAAGCTGCATATCAGAAGATCCTTTCTGATAGTGAGAAAGGAACAAATTTCCAATGAAAGGTCTAAAACTAGACAGGCAAACTGTAGGGAACAGTTTTGCATCTGCTGAGTATAGATGGGGTGACCTAATGCTGTAGGTATTGTCCATTTTTTTTTTTATTATATTTAACATACTTTAGTGGCACCTAAGACTCAAACCTGGTTGAGCCCTCTATTGTGCTGGGCATTGTACAGAAATATAACGAATGACAGTCAGCCCCAGAGTTTAGAATCTAAAGGATATGACCCAGTATGAGGTAAATGAACAGGTGAGGGAAGTTGAGGCTAATGAAAATAAATAGGATGGGATTAGCTGTGCATGCAGTTCTTTTCCATCTTAAACTTCTGTGGAGGATTTGAACATGGTTAAAAGGTTGCTTCTCATTGTAGAAAATGTCATTCTCTTTTGTTATTCCCTTCAAGATGGCAAAGCCTCTCTCTAGTGACATCATACATCTCCAGGGTTATGAAAGATTCAGGAAGCCTTGAGACCATCTAACCTAACTCTGAGCTGGTATTGGTGGGCATGCAGATGTATGCACGTCTTTTTTGTGTAATAATCCTCTAGTTTATACTTGTGGTGCCAAATCACTTCAGGCTCTGGTCTTGCCAAATTTTATAAGCTAAGCAAAGCTGGTCTTGTCAGCACTTGAATCAGACAACTATGAAAAATCCAGGTGCTGCATAAAGTTCAATCCTTGAGGGGGCGATTTGGGGCAAAAATCTGTCTGGGGGTTGGTCCTACTTTGAGCAGGGGGTTGGACTAGATGACCTCCTAAGGTCCCTTCCAACTCTGATATTCTATGATTCAAAGTGGTGTTAGTGATTTAGAAGGTGACACTTTTCCCTCTGAGCTTTTTCTGAGCAAATGCTGCAGGAGGTGCTGTCCGTCTGTCCCTCTCCTCCCCTCCCCCCAGTGTAAAACTCAGGTCCTGTCCAGCTGTGTTTATTTAAAATTAATCTCACTTCATTTTTTTTCTCCATAGTAGAGAGGCAGACTGTACTGTCCTGGTTAAATTCCCACTGAATGTTACATTCTATGTGCCTAAATGGTTTTATATAGTACAGTAGTTCTCAAACTGTGATCCTTGAATCCTGATGGTGTCCAGAGTGAGGTTTTCAAGGATAGAGGTGATCCATCAGAAGATTTCTCACGAGCACGTGAATTAAGAAGCTGGAGTACAATTTTGCATACAAAAAAGCTACACAAAAGAAAATGTATTTAGGAAATGCCCACTTACTACTGCCCATGCAGCTTTAATTCTGCTCCCTTGTGTGTCCAACCTTTGCACTGACTGAGGCAGGGATTCTGTGGAAAAAATGTGAATTGTATAATTCACTGCACCATAATGCAACTGCATAAGGAAGCAAAAGTAAGATTGCACGAGGAACCATAAATTTGGCCTTTCCTAACTTATGAGTGCATAGCTCTGCAACCAAGGATAACTTCTTCAAATGCAGGCTTTTTTGTCTAATTTCATTGGTATCTTTTATTAAAGAAAAAAAGTAAAAAGAGGAACTCTCGTGCCACCGTGCAACTCCTCCCTCCCCCCCCCAAAAAAACAAAAAACCCACAAACAACCAAACCTCCTCATGCATTATTAGCAGGGTTTGAGGCCTGAACTGTCAGCACTGTAGCATAGAATTCTACCACTTGTTAGTCCTGTCGATGTAGAAACAGGACAAAACCATTATCTTAAAGGGGAGATGGATTGCAGACGTACTTGGTCTGACTCTCCTCACCTGACTTTCCATCCTAGGAGGTGGGAGGTTCCTGCCTCATGTGGTGCTCTCAGAGGTAGGGATGGACTTCTGGGGCCATATCCAACATTCGGGATGGTTACTAGGGGGAGCCCAGCCCTGTACCCACTTGCTAGTAGTTTGTTGAATTGCCCCATGAGTGCCTCTGGAGGGAAGCATCAGATGCTTATGCCTTGTGCTTGGTCTGGAGAATGTGATTGTCGGGGAGGGACAGCCTGGCCCATGTTATCCTCTGCTCCAACAGCTGCTCCAGGTAAGGCATATGCTGCTCTTTTGGTGATAGTGTGGGCCCAGGACTTTGACTGTTTGTGTTCGGTTATTATTTTGACATGCTGCCAGCATTTTCCTGAATCCCTTCCACAAGAAAAGGGAAATGATGATTTTTAACGATTCATAATTTTGCTTAATCCGAATGGAATTTCAGGAGAGGTGCTTCTCTTTGTCCCTATGCAGAGCTTTTCCCCTGGCAGATTTCAAAATCCGGCTTCACACAATGGAGGTGTTAGAGCTTCTAAAATAAAGCTTCAAGGATTTTCTATAACAATGGGAAGTGTTAGGCAACCTAAATGATGTTGCTGCCAGTGAAGATCACTTGGGGAACTATGAATGAGAAGGTTTTATGAAGCTCTCAGTCATCAAATATTAAAACAAAAATATTGGAGTCTGTAGTGTTTTATTCAGTTTAACACATGTATTTTCCATGAATAAAATATTACTGAAGGGAAGTGGGGAGAAAAAGGTATTATGTACCCGGTCCTATTGTTCAAATTAAAGATGAACATACCATTTGTAGCTGCTTTATGTTCTGGTTTAGTGTTTGTGAAGTGTATGTGCAGGGTCTAGAATTGGTATGGTTTGGGGGTTATTTGCATTAGTCTTTTACAGGCTTGTCAAAGCCACGCATAGGGTTGAAATTACCTAAGATTTGGTCTTCTCTTGGTATTTTAGTTCATGGATAGTTGCACCATCATGATAAATAATTTTGAGCACATAAATGGCTTCCTGAGGCATTAAAAACCTAACCAAGGTACAGCAGAACTTCCCAAATCCATACTTCATTAATATGCATAAAAATAGAACAATCTATCTCTCAGCAGTGGTCTGATAAGCAGAAATGAGGCTGTAATAGAATCTCGTTCGGTAGTATGTGAGACTTAATTGTTTTACAGATTAAGTTATCCATCACAAAGTATTAACTAATTCAAGCTAAAGTTGTTAAAATATCACAAATCTACTTCACCTCAATTAATCTTCATTGGGCTGTCATAGAGGGCCCTGTCGTGTGGGGTGCTAAGACCCCCGCATCTCTTAAGTCAATGGGAGCTGAGAATGCTCAGCACCTCAGGATGGGGCTCTAAGAGGCTGATCTGGCTCTTACTGGGAGTTTTGCATTGACTTTAGCATGTGCAGGATCAGGTGTTCTCTATTTTAAGTAGACAATCTTGCAGCAAAGTAAAAAGTGGGAAGGGAGAGTGGATTCTTGGGGGGAAAAAATGGACAACAATCCAAAGCAAAATACATTTTTAATGATTTAACCTGGATTACAACCAAGTGTCAGATTCTGGAATTCTAAACCAACTTCAGATTTGATACTCAAGTTGTTGTGCTTTATTTGCCTTAATTTATACTCTAGACAACATTTCCTACTTCAGCACAAATTGCTTCTGTTAAACACCCAATGGAGTTTCAGTAAGTGACATTTTACTATCTTTCTACTATTACATTTGAAGTTTAATTTCTCATCTGTATATAATCTTTATTCTTATTTCCATATCTCTTCTTGTGAATTATAGAAGATATGTTGATTAGAAGTCTTCATCTAGTTTCAAATCTTGCAAGGATATTTTCTGAGCTGCTTAATTTGGCTTAATAAAGTAATTTAGAGCTTGATCTTGAAAATGTGAATAGTTTGACTTCAAGGGTCTGTTTACATAAGTACTGTTTCTATGAGTACGAATATTGAAGATCAGACATCACCTTTCCAATCCCTCTTTTTGACAAGGTATATGTTTTGCCTCAAAATATTTTACATTTACAAATAGGAAAAACAGTTGTGCTGAATAATCATGTAATGCATTGGATATACTCAACAGGATTAAAGTACAGGTGTATCTTGTGAAAAGGCTTATTTCCTCTACACGTCTCCTCATGGCATATTGTGTGCATCTTATCCTACATCTAGACATGTTGTTCCACCCAAAACTGCAAATTTCTGAGGACTGGGCCATTTCTATGTATTCTATATAAACTGTCACGCACATCTCTGGAGTTGTATACAAATATTAACTCATAGTAAAAATTACTGTATAAATTATTTTTTCTAATGGAGATAAACTTCATGTTGAGAGAATAATTCTCTCCATTTTTTAAATTATTTTTCTGACTATTTGATGTTCACAGAGCAGATTGTAAGACCAATGTATGTGTTTTGTTTTGTTTTTCTTTGTTTTGCTTTGGTTACATCTTTTGAGGCTTGTTCTAATCTACATTAACTACTGAGAGTCTGCAGATAACTTTTGACAGAAAAAAATTAAATACATTCTGTTAACTTCGATCCTCTTCCTTTCAGGTCACTGCTGAGAAAATTCTCATCAGATTGCTTTTTGTTGAGCCTTCCAATTTCTCTTGTTTCTTTGTAGTTACACCCTGGACAATAACCTTTTAACTCCAGAGCAGAGGCACTTTTATGAAGAAAATGGTTACCTGGTCATTAAAAACCTGATTTCTGGTGAAGACATTGAGCGTTTCAGGTACAGAGCAGCTGTTTCGCTAGACACAAGCATATTGATATTTAGTAATGCTGTGAGGCTTTTTGAAACAGCATGAATTTGGGTTCCCCTAAAATGGAAGCACTTTATTAACAAATAACTTATTCCTTCATTTAAACAAAATGTTTTGGTATAATAAAATGGTAGAATATGTGTTTGAAATTTTTTTTTAACTTCTTTTTTTTTTTTTTTCTAGAAATGAATTTGCAAAGATCTGTGAAAAGAAGGTACAAGTGCCTGGCTTAATCATAATGAGGGATGTGGCCATTGCTAAATCAGAGTTTGTTCCAGATCAAAAAGCAGTTACTAAAATACAGGATTTTCAGGAAGATGAAGAGCTCTTCAGATATTGTACCATGCCTCAGGTAAAAAGGGAAAATCCTGGTGTACGTTTGTTTTAAGTATATGCCCATGAAAAATAACTGAAATCACTTCCTATAATTTTCTTAAAACAACAGGAGGAATCTGTGTGAGTTCTTACAATAACCAACTGAATTTTCATGTTTCGATATTTAGATGCAGCTTACTGTAAGGCTCTGAGCATTAACATAAGCTTTCTAAAGTGTACAGTGTGAATGTTTTTTGCTATTCCTCACATTCCTCTTCTACATGTATGACAATGGATGATGGCGTATTATGGTGACCAGACAGCAAATGTGAAAAATAGGGACGGGGGTAGTGGGAGCCTATATAAGAGAGACCCAAAAATTGGGACTGTCCCTATGAAATCGGGACATTTGGTCACCCTATGGCATATGGAAGTGATTTTTGGAAAAGAAATAAGTCTACTTGAAGTGCAGTTGCTGTATAAATAAATCCTCTTTGTAATCAGATTGTATTGCACATATCAGCCTAAAACCAGATAATGTTGCTTTTGAAGATCACTTATCTTGCAGACTAATTTAGAAAAGCACAGATATAAACACAGAATGTTATAATTCTTCTCTCATTGCTCTAGCCAGGTATAAGTATATGTGAGTTCACTTTTTCTTAACCACTTTCATAGCAGCAGACACTGCAGCTAGGTCTACACTAGGAATGCTTTGCTGATATAGCTATACTGATATGCCAGACTTGGCAAAGTGCTCCTAGCGTGGATGCAATTTATAGTGGCAAAACTGTGCTTTTACATATCTTATTCCAACACTCTTCTCTCGCCTCACCCCCAGCTGAGCAAAGTAAGCTATAACAGCAAAAGTGCATTTGTGCTTGAATAACTGTCTACACTAGAGGCTTTTGCCTAGCACATCTGTGTCAGTCATAAAGCGCAACTCATCATACCCCTGAGCAATATAGTTATTCAGGAAAAAGTTTGTAGTGTATACTTGGCCTACATGATGTGGTGGTCAGTTCTAGTTTGGTTGTAATATATATTGCAGTATAAACATCTAACTTTTTTCCTAATATATGTTCTTCACCTTTAGATCCTAAAATACGTTGAGTGTTTCACAGGGCCAAACATCATGGCCATGCACACGATGTTGATAAATAAACCTCCAGATTCTGGTAAGGGACACTTCTGTGAGGAAGAATAAGGACTTTTATTTTGTATAAAGGGCACATGATCTAGTTTTTAAAAATCAAAAAACAAATTTCTGAGACCATTAAAAATGTTACCCTATTTTATTCAAACCAAAAGAACTTTGAAAATTGAATAACGTTCATTTTGACAATTAGTCTGTTTCACTGTCTGGCTGTTAGACTCCGATTCAGCAATGAACACATGCCTAACTTTAAGCATGTCAGTAGTCTCATGTAGTGAATGCATGGCTCTGTGTTTAGGATCTAGCCCTTAGCAGCCTGGCTTTCAACAGCACTGAGTACTCAGCAGCTCTCATTGACCTCAATAGAACAGAATAGAGGAAGAGTGTCCTTCATCTATACGACATACACTCTCTTTGGACTGAGAGTTTAGATACAATATGTCAAATTTAGTTTAGACATGTAGATACTGACCTCAGTACGAGCTGCTGGGTGCTCTGGGCATTTATTTAAGTGCCAAAATATGGATTTAGAAGCCTAACTTTTGGCTCCTGTTTTTGAAATCTTTACATTAAAATGTATGAGATAGTGAGGTTTGTAGTACTTTAGATGAAGTAACGGTTTCTAAAGATACTTTTATTCTGGATACACTATTATGGGTTCATAATATGCAGATATATGCTACTTTTATTATTCACAATGATCTTGCTTTGTATTTTCAGCAGATATTAATTATGTCAAAAAATTAAAGTACTTAGTTCATGCATACCATCAATCCTCTCACCCTAGTTTAAAAAATACAGAAGGGCTACAAAATATGAGTTTAGAAACATAGTCGGAAATGGTTGATAGCCTTGGTCCATGTGGAATGTTATTTAAACAGCACAAACTACAATTAAAAAAAAGATAATAAAATAAATAAGCAGCAAAGGCAGAAGTAACCTGTTGGAAATACAGTGGATTTCAGTGTTTGTTCTGATGCCCCCTGAATATAGCTGTTCTTCTGATCAAATGCAGAGCAAGACTAGTTCTTGCAGCATGCCCTGTCCCCTCAGTGGAATTGAACAGGTGAGAAGTCTTTGTTTTAGTTTAAAACAGTTGAATTTTTTTTCTGATTCAAACTCGTCTCTTTTATTCCAGGCAAGAAGAGCTCTCGCCATCCCATGCATCAGGATTTGCACTACTTTCCATTCCGGCCTGCAGATCTCATTGTGTGTTCCTGGACTGCCATGGAGCGGATAGATCGCAGCAATGGCTGCCTGGTTGTTTTGCCAGGAACACACAAGGGTTCCCTGAAGCAACACGATTACCCTGATTGGGAGGTAGATCTGCATGTGGGATTAATGTGGTCTGCATTTTGCAGTTGGTGGAGGCAAGAGGATTTGTTTTTTGGTTTGCAACAAAGTTGGTGAAAGGTAGTCAAATTTTACAAGCCAATTATGAATACTCTCTTTTTCTTGGTCAAAACCTTTTCATGTCTCTGAAGTACTTCCACATCTAACCTTGACAGTGTATGCTTACTGGGGCAGGGACTGACTTCCTCTGTAACTGGAAAGTGCCTCACTTGTGGTGGGTGCTTCTGCAATCAGAGTAATAATGATTGTAATATGTGTGCTTCACATGCACTGTAGGCAGCTGCACAAGCCAGCTGTTCACTAGGTAGGCCTAGCCAAGGTCATTCCAGCAAACAGTAGGGCAATGGAAGGAGCACACCCATATGCAAATATTGAGAAGGCATTGTGATTGCTTAGTGGCTCACTGGTGTTGTTTCATGGCATTTAGGTATATTAGTGTCAGAGATTCTGTCCCTGGGGGTAGAGAGGAGTTTGACCCTCTATGGGCTATGCAGCTACCTCTGGAGGATTGAGGATATTCTCCCCAGCACTCCATTGTCACAATGTCTTGACAGACCATTAACCTCTGTCAAGCTGTTTAGCAGATATGGATGCAGTGTTGTAGCTGTGTTGGTCTCAGGATATTAAAGAGAGAAGGTGGGCGAGGTAATACATTTTATTGGATCAACTTTTGTTGGTGAGAGAGACAAGCTTTTGAGTTTACACAGAGCAATGCAAGCTCAAAAGCTTGTCTCTCCCACCAACAAAAGTTGATACATTTTATTGGATTATCTCACCCACCTTGTCTAGCATATACAAAAGAATCTAGGGCCTAAAAGGTTTTGTAAGTACATGTTTATCTTCCTAAGGCAATTGGGAGCATCACACATCCATTTCATATGCATGTCATATTTTTGTATCTTATCAAAGTGTGCATCCCTCATTAGGGTGATGTAGAAGCTGAAGTTTTTGAAAATTAAGGTTGTTTTTTTCTTATCTGAGTAATGTTCTTGAACAGAACATTTTCTCAAAGCAAAAAGTTGCTTTCTCATTTAGTATAAATAAAAGACCAACTGAACTTTAGCAGACTTTTTCTGTTCCACACAAAATATCCTTTTGCTGGAATTTTTCATGGCTTTTATTCAAACCAAAGTCATAGTCTTTGAAATCTGGGAGAGCGTGCTTCCTTAACAGCAGTGTCCTTACCCAAGTGCAAGATTATGGTACTGGACATCATTCATTTCTGGATCAATACCCTTTTTGGAAGCTCGAACATAAATGCACCAGAGTTCTCTGTGGTGGGTCAGGTACTCCTGACATGGTGCATTGTTACATTTCAGACACACACTGGGGGCAGGGGAGGCTGGCTTTCAGTTATAAGTAACAAACCTTTTCCATCACACTGACTGCTCATTCCAATCTGTCCTCTTAAAGAAGAAAACAAACATTATGGCATCAAATATAGTTGTCTGAAGTGAACATTTCAGAGGGACTGGTAAGCTGTTATAGGTCAAAAGAAAGCAAATGAAGAAAGTGGAATGTGAATGTCATGTAAGACTAGAATCTTATTTATCTTTTCAAGGAATTCAGATTAGGATATTGTGATCCGAACAGCCCCTTAGGCCGAGCCCCTGGGGCCCAAGTCAGCTGGCATGGGGCAGCCATGGGTTTTTAAATGCAGTGCAGACATGTCCTTAGCGGCTGAGCTAGATTTGGGCTTTCAGGGATGAGAAGATTCAAAGGTGAATAAGCAGACTCTCAGGCAAGCATATTGCATACTTTGGATTCTTATCTGAAAGAAAGCTGAACAGTGCAGATTTTTGTCCACATTAAGACATAGTAGTTTTAATAATTATCCCATGATGTAAACTCTGCTTTTTAGGGTGGCGTTAACAAGATGTACCATGGAGTGCGTGATTACAACAAAAACCTTCCCAGGGTTCACCTTGTTATGGAGAAGGGAGACACAGTATTCTTCCATCCCTTGTTGATTCATGGCTCTGGAATGAACAGAACTCAAGGATTCCGGAAGGTAGGAAACCATTTCAAGTTACAGCCATTGGACATGTTTTAAAACAGATTGCATAACACTAAGCCCCCCTCCAAATTTATGGAGATTGTATAGTCTCTTGCATATGAATAGATTTTTGTAATCTTATTTTTTGTTTTGGTTTTATAGATTTTTGGTGTAATTTTGCTGTAATGATAATCTTAGATAACTTTTCCAAAACTAATTATGTAACCTTATGTTACATTTCTTGGTAAATGTACATTGCAACTCTGACTCAGGGAAGTGATTAAACATGTGCATTCCTTAATCGGGACCTTAGAAAACATGTTGGTGGACAGTTCTGGATTCTTCTTGTTTGCTTCTGCACAAGGTGTTTTCCTCAGTCCTGACCAGCTGTGAATGGAATTTTTGTCATTCTCTTCTCTGAGGACCGGAGGCCACTACAATCTGATTATTAACAGCATAATTTAATTATGAATTACTTGTATACATGCATACCTGCATAGCACTTTACTGAAAAAGTAAATGGAGTTATACTGCACTCCACTCTAAGGGCATGTCTACACTTAAAAGGGATCAACGCTGTGGTGATGGATGCACCGGGGGCTCGATTTAGTGGGTCTAGTGAAGACCCTCTAAATCAACCACAGATTGTTCTCCCATCTATTCCAGTACTCACCTTACTCTTCTCATTCCAGTGAAGTCAATGGGAGAGTGTCTTCAGTAGACTCAGGGTGGTATAGACACTCCAGTAGACCTAAGCTACGTCGACTCCATCTATGTTAAGATGAGGTCAACTTACCCCCATAGTGTAGACAAGGCCTAACTGAGAGTAGAATCAGACAAAGAACTTAGGAAGAAGGGTACAGCTATGCTGAAGACAGTGGGATTGTGCTGGTGTGCACTAACTGAGAATCTGGCCTATTGACTTCATTTTTAGTGAAATGGAGCAATAGTTACAAATGGTTGGTTGTTTTTTTTAATAAAAACCTAGAGTGTTATGAGGGTTCTTGTTTAACACCTTCCATTAGCCTCCTACAGAAGGAAGAGTAATATGCAATGTTATAGCTGTTGATCTTATAATAGAGAGAGGGTGAGTGAAGCACTCTTTTATTGAACCAACTTCTGTTGGTGAGAGAGAGAAACATTTGAGCTTACTATCACTATTCCAGTTCCATCAGCAATATAGCAACTTGGGTTTTCCTTGGAGGTCTCTTATCCAAATACCCACCCAACACAATTCTGTTTAAGGTTGAGATCAACACACAAGATTGCGTGACTGTGGGGAAAAAAGCAGTTCACTTTGCCGGTGCGCTTTGTTTTCCTTGATGATTGTGTGTTTTGTTTTGTTTTTTTCCTCCTCCTCCCAGTCCAGCTTACCCTTTCAGAGAAGTCATACTCATGTCTTTATCATGTGCAGTATCACAAAATGGGTGCTTTGACCCCACCGCGTGAGTGAGGAGAAGATGGAAAAAGTGATTCATTAAGCTTACGTTATTGTGCAAGTTTTCTGTGTGAATCTCTAGCAAGATTTTTTTTTCCAAGTGAACATTTCCAAAAGCCTGAGAAACAGAGAAAATATTCAAATTTGGTTACAATGGTGATATTTGCATTTAAGATAGTGGGGTGTTAATACAGGTCACTGATCAACAATTCTTGACTTACGAGCTGTATTGTGATTTACTCCTGACTTTCTTCATGCAGGCGATATCTTGTCACTATGCTAGTGCAGATTGCCACTATATTGAAGTCAAGGGCACGAGTCAAGAAAACATTGAGAAAGAAGTTGTAGAAATTACACAAAGAAAATATGGTGTGAGCACACCTATCACTCTGAAGGTAAGCTTAGAAGTGTCCTGCAACAACAGTATGTTACACACTAACCCTATTTACACAGCAAAGGGTTAGTCATATTTTATTTCTATAAGTATCTCTTTACTGCTTGTGCTTTTTATAATTTAAATTCATAAGCAATAGTATTAATTGCATCAACCCATCCAATCACATATACCACTGCGGGTTTATGTAGGACTGATCCTGGGTCTAAGCAGATACCTATCTGAGGGGGGAAAAAAAATCTTGATTTTTCCTTTGGAAGACAGTTATTATGGTGGCTGGCAGATTTAGTTATTGTTAACCACACCTTTTTATTAAAGCACCTTTCTCTAACTGGTTAAATTGTTTTGTGTGGAATGGCAGAGCTACCTTGGGGGGGGGGGGGGGAGAGCTAATGAGGTGACCCCGTATATGGCAGAGTGGATACAGATTTCATATTGCTAGCAACACTCCTCCTTCTAAGGTTGACAGTGTGGGTGAATATCTAAAAATAAATTTTAAAAGCTCTTTTCAGTTACATGTGGACTGCACAGAATGGACATTAGCAGCTAGAAGGTACTTGCCCTCCTAATTTGTAGATGCAATTTTCTTGTACTTGTTAGCAATAGGCTGGCTGCTACTATGTTCAGAAAAATAATAAGATTAGTGCATGGTTATAGGATTAGGGCAAAATTCTGTCTTTAGGTAATGGGTGTGACTCCTGTTTGAAATCACTACTACACCCATATATCTGATGGCAAACATTGACTCATTTTAATATAATCCAGTCGCAACCACTTAAACTTGGGGTATTTTGAGGGAGTGGATGCATGAGAGGCATTCCTTTGTGCTCTGATCCATTCCAAAAATAATGAATGCAGCAAGTGCTTCTCAAATCCGCAGCGCACAAATCTGGTTTCTACACTGGGGTGACAACTGGAGTGGGTTAAATCCAACTATTGTTTGGGTTTTGGTGCCACCTAGTCTTCCAAACTCAGATCTGCTGCATTTCTAAACCACCAATCAATATAGTATCTAGGGGTTAGATTTAAAAATATATATATATATATTTAGGCACATAGTGGACTTTTCAAAGCAGCTAACTCCTATTGGAAATCAATGGGAGTTAGGCAGCATGGCGCTTCTGAAAATCTCACTAGGTGACTTTCTGCATCTTTAGGCCCGTAAGTATCTAGGGACAGACTTTTAAATATATTTATCTGCAAAGCATAAGTCTGCTTTGCCTTTGACTCCTGCATTACTAGTTATACACTGATATTTTTAGTGTTAATGTAGGAACAGTTGCATGTTTAAAACAGCAGTTTCTATAGTTTGCGTGCTCACATTGATAACCCTTTACATCTAAATTAGTTCTGTGCATTTCACCATTACTCCTGGAGGAATTCTGCACCACTGCGCAGGCACAGAAATCAGACGATCTGCAGATTTCTTTGCTTCCCCACAGAAAAATGGGGAAGCAACAAAATCTGCAGGTGACATGAGCCACTTCCCGGGTGCATCTATTCGAGCTCCTGGAGCAGCTGGGAGAGGTGTAACAGCAGAGTGTGTGTGTGAAGACATTAATCAATGCCGGGGGGTAGGGCTGTGCATGCAAGTGAGAGACACTTCTGTCCCTCTCATGCACCCAGCATGGACGGGTAGGGCTTTAGGGTTTGAGGCAGGCTCTGCCCCCTGAGGAAGAGCAGAAATGTAGCAGCCTGCCTACGTAGGTGTTAATGATCCTATTGTTAGTTAATTGTTCCCATTCTTAGTCAATTCCTCCCCGGAGCATAAAACACATGTAAATGTTTTAAGGCTCCTTTACATTGCTAGCGTGGTGTAAAGGAGCCTTATTGTAAACATTGTCAGGGAATCCTCAGCTAGGAAGATGTGTGCTTTCTTGCTCTTTTTTTCTGTGCCAAAATGGCACAGTGGTTACAACTAAAGATCTATTTTACTTATCCATTTAAAAAAAAAAAAAAGACTGAGGGCAAATGAAACATCAGCCCAAAGTAGCCCGTCAGAATTATAGCTGGAATGCAGGGTATGGGTTATCAAGTATTTGTGACTTAACTTTCATGTGTTTAGGAAATACTGGATAGTTATTGTGACTATTTCCTGTATTGTAGTTGAAATAAATTACCAACATAATTGAAACTGGTGTGATTTATATTGCATTGACAAATTAAATATGCAGAATTTTGCAGAACTTTTTTTTTTTTTTTGGTGCAGAATTCCCCCAGGAGTACACCATTCGTCAAATCTGTTTTAATTAGATTTTAAACTTCCTCTGAAGAATGCTTAACTCTTAGTTTTAATCTTCAAAGCATTTACAGGCATGAGCTAACTAATCCACGTAGCATCCTCCCAATATTGCCATATGGAAGCTGAGGTAGAGAGGTTGCATGACTCGCCCAGGGCAAGAGGGAGTTGCTATTCTGTGCTCTGCCTCAGCCCATCACTCATCCCCGCCCCCCCCCATGCTATCTCGTCAGCTGGCACCACTGTGACTCTTTGCTATCACAAAGCAATCATGATAAACAATCATTACATGCTCTTTAATTGTCTAAAGTGAAAAAAGTTCCTATTTGCAGTTGATGTTGGTTCACTGAATTCTGTTTTAAATCTGTTCTCTCCTTGCTTTCTGTGTGATGCATAAGTATTAGCATTGCATGCCTACATACTGTTCATTGCCAGCAGTAGATGGACTTTGAGAAATCCAGTGTGCTTTTTGAATTGTAGAGAAGATAGGAGCAATTCAGAATGCATTGAGGAAGCATAATATAATGTGTTCAAGAAAATGAGAAGGAATGTTTATTTTTCCCTGTCATCTGGCTTTCTCCATTTGCAATATAAGGATGATGCTCACTAGGAACATTTTTAAATGACAGCTTTTTGGTTTTGGTTCAATAATTACAGTGTAGTGCTATTTATGTATCTCTTCCTGTTGCTGCCTTTCTTGATTGCCTTTTATGCATCATGCAATTCATATAAATCTCACAGAAGAATTAGTCTTTTTGGTGATCTTCAATATTTTTGTTTGACTTTACCATTTATTGCATTATAATTTAATTAATGTGTTCAGAGCCTATGGATTTGAAGGGAAGATCAATAATTTTCTTGATGCTGTACTTTGTTGTTGTTTAAAATACGTAGGTAAGTAGAGAAAATAACTTCTACTGTCTTCAGAAATAAACATTGTGTCCTGGTTTGTGCAATAAGCTCTTCTGTCTTTTTTTTTTTTTTTTTTAGGATACTTGGATGATACGAGGGCGGCTTGTAAAAGGAGAAAGAACTAATCTTTAGAATAGTTTTTTTGATGGCAGAGTTTAAAAAAAAAAAAAGTGTGCCTGAGTATTGTATTCCCTGATCAGAAACCACGATCCTCACAAATTTTCATTTGCTTTTTTTGTTTGAATTTATTCAAATATTGCACCAAATGTTCATTTGCAACAAAATATAATATGAATGCACTGAAGATTAACAAAATTTAGCTAATATACTTAGCATATTTTTAACCTATTCACTACAGTAAATACTTCTATTTTTGTAATTTTAAAAATCATTTGTTTTAAAATCCACTGTTTGTTAAATGGATGAGAACTCCCATCAGATCAGCTCTTTAAATACTCATCACTATGTTACTTAAGAACCAATTTGGATTCAGATGTCTCTATCCTGATGTAATTTTGGGCTGCTCTTAATGCAACTCTTATGCTGACTCATGGCTCTAGTGAGTCTAAACCTGGGTGGAAAAGACCAATTGTATTATCTAGCCCTTTCCCGTCGTTGGAGCATGACAGTGCATTTTCTAGTCCTTTGTCTAGTTTATTAAATGTCTGAAGCGATTGTGCTTTTACCAATTCCTTTGGGAGGCTACTGTGGAGTCTAATAGATCTTACTGCCAAGAAGTCTTTCCTAATATTTAGCCCACATTTCCCTTCTTCAGTTTTCTACCATTACTCCCTATCATCCTAAATAATAATTTTCTCCTTGTTACTTATGCGTCAAATAATAAGACTTAGTGTGTGCATGGAATTCACAGTAACTATCAGCATGTACTGTATTGAAATGAACACAATTTGGAGGAAAATGGCCCTTTCCCTAAAAGACATGTAACATTCTGATCGGGAGCAAAGCAGTTTTAACTATGGTATAGTCATCGCTGGAACAGTGGTTATCTCTGTGGACAGTGAATTCATTTGAAACTGGTTGTGTGGGGTTGAGTAACTTATCTTTAACTTTACTTGCATCCTTTTTCATTTTTAAGCAACTGAGAAGGGGTTTTCTCTTTTGAAGCTGGCATTTGTAGGGGTAAGCTGGGTAGTTGAGTCCAGTGCAGGAAAGTTATACAGAATGAAAGAAAATAAACATTAAATAAAAATTGGAAGAATGGAGATGGTCATAATTATCACAGGGCATAGCATCTGTGGTGTATTGAAATGCAATTGTTTTAAAATCTGTTTTGTTTCAAAAATAAAAATGTTTGAAATACTGATTAAACTAGAGCAAAAACCAAGTATGGGTGCATTATTGTATTATTTGTACATATTAGATAATCTGGTGACAAATGCTATAGAAAACCCTTATGACAGAAAGATTGTGGGATGTGGTGATTGATCTGTCTGTCAATTTCATGATCCTTTTACGAGGTAGCCTTAAAACTATTCCATAGTTAAAATATGCTTAACCTGAAAACATGGAGACCATTTTTCTATGGCATCTTTGTGCCTGATCCACAGCCCACTGAATTTCTCTAGTGGAACCCTCTTCAATTAATGAGAGTCTAACTTCAGTTGGCTTTGGAGTCAGGCCTTTTCCAAATACCTTCAAGGGATCTTTGTGATGACATCTGACAGCAACATCTTAAAGACCAGATTCACTAGCAGACTTATTCTTTACAGCTTTGTGCATGTAACTTAGCTGACTGCAGAGGGAGCTGTGGTCATAGAAGAGCTGCAGATTTTCTCAAATTCCCAGTTAGCAAACCTTTTTTTAAAAGATGGAGTTACGTTTGAGTTAAATTTATCACTTTAGGAAAAACCCCTTAAGCAAACATTACAGGATTCTGTAAAAATCATTTTGGCTGCAAATTCAAAGTTACATTTTTACATTCCTTAAAGAGTATGGAAAGACACAGCTGAGGTCACCTATATTTAAACCCAGCCCTTCTATCTGTGAACCACTAGAGTTAGACACAATGGCAAAACGCCCATTAACTTCAGTGGGAGCTGGATTGGACCTGGTGTGAGCCTTGAATTGTGTGCACACACATGGTATTGTAGGCTGCAACAGTTAACGTTTCTTTAAGCTAATTTAGCCTTCAGCAGGGATTGCACCCAGTTATATCATTTAAACCATCCCTGTGTCATGCAAGTATCCATTTTGTGAATCCCACCCTCAGATGCTTATTTCTCCCCCATTCGTTGTGCTGGGAGCCAAGGCACCTAACTCAGACTTTGTGAATCCCAGTGATTTTTGTAGTTGCCCAAAAGTTAGATGGTGCCATGTTTCCTTGTGACTCTTGTCTGGAGTAGGTCAGGTCACCAAAATAGCATATGAAAGGTCGTCCTCATTTGCTGTGTACGCAATATCAGAATGAAGCCAGTGAGAAAATGCATGGCACTTTACAGTGCTGCAACTTTCTTGCTCAGGGGGGTGAAAAAACACCCCCCTGAACAAAGCAAGTTTCAGCACTGTAAAGTGCCAGTGTAGACGGTGCACCAGCGCTGGGAGCTACGCCCCTCGTGAAGGTGCTTTTGCCTTGTGTGCCATGACCACACAAAGCATGTTAAAGCACTGCCACTGTAGACTAGCCCTTAGTCACTGAAGCAGTGACTCTGTCCCAGGTGAGTACCCCCTACTCCCAGGCTGGGCTATGAAGTCATATTTTCTCTCTTCCTAACCCCTGTCCCCAATTAAGCATTGTATACAAAGTGAAGCAGCTTCATTAGGGAAGACTGAGATATCCCATAGCTCATAGAATATCAAAGTTGGAAGGGACCTCAGGAGGTCACCTTGTCAAACCCCATGCTCAAAGCAGGACCAATCCCCAACTAAATCATCCCAGCCAGGGCTTTGTCAAGCCTGACCTTAAAAACCTCTAAGGAAGGAAATTCCACCCCCTCCCTAGGTAACCCATTCCAGTGCTTCACCACCCTCCCTAATGAAAAACTTTTTCATAATATCCAACCTAAACCTCGCCCACTGCAACTTGAGACCATCACTCCTTGTTCTGTCATCAGGTACTACTGAGAACAGTCTAGATCCATCCTTTTTGGAACACCCTTTCAGATAGTTGAAAGCAGCAAAAAATCCTCCCTCAATTCTTCTCTTCTGTAGACTAAACAATCCCAGTTCCCTCAGCCGCTCCTCATAAGTTGTGCTCCAGCCCCCTAATCATTTTTGTTGCCCTCTGCTGGACTTCCCAATTTTTCCACATCCTTCTTGTAGTGTGGGGCCCAAAACTGAACACAGTACTCCAGATGAGTCCTCACCAATGTTGAATAGAGAGAAACGATCATGTCTCTCGATCTACTGGCAATGCCCCTACTTATACAGCCCCAAATGCCATTAGCCTTATTGATGACAAGGGCGCACTGTTGACTCATATCCAGCTTATAGATTCATAGACTTAAGGTCAGAAGGGACCATTATGGTCATCTAGTCTGACCTCCTGCACAATGCAGGCCACAGAATCTCACCCACCCACCCACTCCTGTAACAAACACCTAACCTATGTCTGAGTTACTGAAGTCCTCAAATCGTGGTTTAAAGACCTCAAGGTGCAGACAATCCTCCAGCAAGTGACCCGTGCCCCATACTGCAGAGGAAGGCAAAAAACCTCCAGGACCTCTGCCAATCTGCCCTGGAGGAAAATTCCTCCCCAACCCAAAATATGGCGATCAGTTAAACCCTGAGCATGTGGGGAAGACTCGCCAGCAAGCACCCAGGAAAGAATTCTCTGTAGTAACTCAGATCCCACCCCATGTAACATCCCATCACAGACCAATGGGCATATTTACCTGCTAATCATCAAAGATAAATTAATTGCCAAAATTAGGCTATCCCGTCATACCATTCCCCTCATCCACTGTAACCCCTAAGTCCTTTTCTGCAGCACTGCTGCCTAGCCATTCAGTCCCTAGTCTGTAGCAGTGCATGGGATTCTTCTGTCCTAAGTGCAGGACTCTGCACTTGTTCTTGTTGAACCTCATCAGGTTTCTTTTGGCTCTGTCAAGGTTCTTTCCCCACTCTGAACTTTAGGGTACAGATGTGGGGACCTGCATGGACACTTCTAAGCTTAATTACTAGCTTAGATCTAGTATAGCTGCTACCATCCAGAATTTTCAGTGTCTGGATCACTCCCTCTCCCCCCAAAACCTTCCCCTCCCTGGGTAGCCTTGGGAGACTCCTGCACCAATTCCCTGGTGAGTCCAGATCAATCCCTTGGATCTTAAAAGAAGGAGAAATTAACCATCCCCCCTCCTTTCCCCCACCAACTACTGGTGGATCCAGATCCAACCCCCTTGGATCTAAAAACAAGGAAAAAAATCAATCAGGTATTAAGAAAAAGGCTTTTAATTAAAGAAAAGAAAGGTAAAAGAAAACCCTCTGGGAGAGATTAGCATACCAGCTACTCTCACAGATGATAGATTCAAAACACAGAGGATGTTCCCCTGGGCACAAATTTAGTTACACAAAAAATACCCAATTTGATTCTACCTCTAATTGCATAAGACAGGTTACAAAGAAATAAACATAAATCCATTTATTCCTTTCTAAAACTTACTACTCTGATAAGAGGCTGGCTCCTTGATCTTTTTCACTCCGGCTGAAACTGAAACTCTCAAACAAAGGAAAAACTTCCCTCCTTCCTTTTGAAACATCCTGTTCCCCCATTGGTTCCTCTGGTCAGGTGTTAGCTAGGCTAGGTGAACTTTTTAACCCTTTACAGGTAAAAGAGGCATTAACCCTTAACCATCTGTTTATGACAGGCCCAATCCTCTAATTTGTCTAAGTCCATCTGTATCCTATCCCTACCCTCAGGGTTGAAAGTAATTTACAGGACTTACCAGTACTGCCGGAGTCCTGAGAGGGGCGTGGCCTCATCCAGAAGAGGCAGGGCCTCTCAAGATTTAAAGGCCGTGGTGCACCGACTGTGACTGGGAGCCCCTGGGCCTTTAAATCAACCCGGGTCTCTCAGCTGCAGAGGTGACTGGAAGCCCCTGGGTCTCAGGGGCAAATTAAAGGGCCTGGGGCTCCAGCTGCCGTGGAACTCCAGGCCCTTTAAATCCCCACCGCCCCGAGCCTTGCTGGGCTGGGGCTGGGATTTAAAGGGCCTGGAGCTCCTGCCGCTGCAGGGAGCTCAGTCCTTTAAATCCGTCCCCAGCCCGGCCACCGGAGCCGTGGATGGGGTTTAAAGGGCTCTGGGCTGTCTGCAGCCATGGGGAGCCTAGAGCCCTTTAAATCCCTGCTGCGGAAGCCAGTGCGGTCCGGCACGGAGTACTGGCTCTTGCCGATATGCTGTACCGGACCATACCGGCTTACTTTCACCTCTGCCTACCCTCCAGCATATCTACCACTCCTCCCAGTTTAGTGTCATCTGCAAACTTGCTGAGGGTGCAGTCCACGCCATCCTCTAGCTCATTAATGAAGATACATTAATGAAGAACAAAATCAGCCCCAGGACTGACCCTTGGTGCATTCTGCATGATACCAGCTGCCAACTAGACATGGAGCCATTGATCACTACATGTTGAATCCGATGATCTAGCCAGCTTCCTATCTAGCTTATAGTCCATTCATCCAGCCCATACTTCTTTAATTTGCTGGCAAGAATACTGTGGGAGACCGTATCAACAGTTTTGCTACAGTTAAGGAATAACATCTCCACTGCTTTTCCATCATCCACAGAGCTGGTTATCTCATCATAGAAGGCAATTAGGTTAGTCAGGCATGACTTGCCCTTGGTGAATCCATGCTGACTGACTGAGCTGTGATCGGCCGGACCTGCGGACAGGGCAGGTAGACACACCGGCCCGGCCTGCCAGGGGCTTTCGCTACACAAGCAGCGACCCCTGTTTGAGAAACCCTGAGTTACAGTCTATGTTTTTAAAAGGTGACAGTTGCAGTAATCTGTTAGCTCTGAATGTATTTTAAGGCTAACCCTGGAGATCTCTGTTTCTGCTGAGAGTCCAAAAAGAAAATTTTTCATCTTTTTTTTTTTTCTGGCTAGCTGTTTTTATTTCCTTCATCCAGGATTCAGGGTGATGGGATGAGCCTTTTTGCACATAGCCTCTTCATGGGTGTGAAGGGAGAATTTTAAAAGTATTTTTATTGTAATGTTTCACAGTGGCCCATTCAGTTTTCATAGGCCTTCTTGATGGTTAGAAGAACAGGAGTACTTGTGGCACCTTAGAGACTAACACATTTATTTGAGCATAAGCTTTCATGGGCTACAGCCCACTTCATCAGATGCATAGAATGGAACATATAGTAAGAAGATATATACATACACACACACATACATAGAACATGAAAAAGTGGAAGTAGCCATACCAACTGTAAGAGGCTAATTAAATAAGATGAGCTATAATCAGCAGGAGATGGCATTCCACTTTGACTGGGTTCACAGTTTCAGAACAACATTTTGTACAGTCATAAAGCAAAAGCGTAATAACGTGATAAAGCTATTATCAGTGAGCTTAATACATGCAGCAATTTACGGGCATGTCAAAGTTTAAACACTGAACACTGTTATAAGTTCAATACCTGTCTTAACCATACTACCACACAGGGGAGACAGATGGTTTCCAGCAATGAATTTGTCAGTGCTCAGCTGAGTCTATTTCACATGCTCCCCTTTGGGTTACTTTGTTCAGTGGCAATAAAGAATAAATCCTATTTCTATTGATCCCAGTGGAAAAACTCACAGGGACTTAAATGGTATCAGACTCAGCCTATCAATAGTACAGAATAGCAAGGCCAAAAATATTATTTTCTGGAAGTCAAGCTCAATAACAAATGCTACTGGAAGGAAAACAAATCCCAAGACTAACACTCGTTCCAAATCCGTGATCAAGCTGTTGCAGGGGGTGCAACAGTTGGGGTTCGTTTGCCCGGTGTGCGTATCCCCAATGAACACACCGGAGTGGAGAAGCAAGTATCTTTATTTGAGTCAAATAAGGTGCAAGGAGATATAAAATCTCAGATCATGCACGAATCATTATCCTTTTCCCCACCTTATATACCCCACTTGTTTACAAAGATGCTCACAGGTGCCACAATTCATCATTTACAATTCATTAACTACCGGATCTTTTAATTAACTATATCCTTAACCCATACTACTGACCCCCCCCCCTTTGATCGATTACATCTTGTACCATAAACAAAAGAACACAAGAAAATGATAAATGATTACATGTACTCATGCTAACTTTAAAGGAACATATTGTTTCGCTCGAAAGGCAGTCGTAGGCCTGAGAATGTAAACTTCTGACCCCACACCATATTGCCCATTACCTGGAGCCTGCACCCCCCAACAAAACTTTTGCATAGTGTGAGAAGATATTAGGGACATAAATCAATCAAGTTGGGGGGCAGATGCATCACACTGCAACTTATAGAGGAGCATTATGTTGTTCTTTCCTCCTACTAGAACTGACCATAGTCCAAAGCTCAGCTAAGGGAGAGATTTCAAGGCTGGTTTCTCTTGCATTTGGCCATACTGAAATGCATATTGTGTGCTTGTGCCTAGTTTACCAAGCAATGCAGATCAGTCTATATCAGTGACCTGTCTTCTTCGTTCGTTACCATGTCCCTAATCTTTGTGTCATAAGCAAACTTTATCAGTGATAATTTTATATTTTCTTCCAGGTCATTGATGACGATATTAAATACCACTGAGCCAAGAACCAATCCCTATAGGACTCCACTAAAAACACACCTCCTCAATGATGATTCCCTATTTACAATTACATTTTGAGACTTGTGAGCCAGTTTTTAATTCATGTAATATGTGTCATGTTCATTTTGTATTGTTCTAGTTTCTTAATCAAATTGTTGTGCAGTCAAATGCCTTGCAGATGACCTAACTATATTAGATCAACAGTGTTGCAGGAGCAGCAGTGATCTGTATGTGCTGTATAACTATGCTATGTATAGCCTGTATACTCAAAAGGTCTGTTGTACTTCCCCCCACCCGCCTTTTGTCTTCGCTTCCTCTCTGAATACCTGTGAAGTGGCTTTCCCCATCCCTCCCCCCCCTTCCTCTTGAAATGCTTGTGGGATGAATGGGCTCGTTGAACAGCTGGAAGATCAGAAGAGCTTCTGGGTAGACAAGTATCAGAGGAGTAGCCGTGTTAGTCTGGATCTGTAAAAAGCAACAAAGAGTTCTGTAGCACCTGAAAGACTAACAGACATATTGGAGCATAAGCTTTCCTGGGTCAATACCCACTTCATCAGATGCATGTAGACAAGGTGTCTGGAACTCTAATTAGGCAGCACTCACACACCCAATGCATGGACGCTGCATGGACACTGGCCGGGAGTGTGACCCACCAGATGCGGGTAAGTCATCTCTAGTCGCAGGCCATGAGGATCAGGTCCTTAAAAGGGGAAGGGGCTATGTGCTCAGGAGTGTACTCACAAGCTTGTACCTCCTGTGAAGGCCCTTCGCCCAGACTGCCTGGCCAGTGGTTCACCATGTTGCATTCCATCGTGCCTCGGGAAGACTTACCTTCATCGCACCATCCATCACTGTGCTGTGGGACACTTACCTTGAAGGATCCTGACATCTCCAGTGCCGTGCCTGTCCTGGGAGCGTGAGTATGCAAATATGAGTGTGACCCCCCCGCTTCTTTTGAGCTTAGCTATCAATATACTAAACATGCTTCTTTCTGCCAAACTCTGGTGGGTCATTAGTCCTCCCTAAGCTTACTAGCTGGCCCAATTTCTGGTAACAAACACTACTACCTTTATCAACTAAAGTTATAATATCAGGAAACAGGTAAGTTAGTTTTACAAGATCTATTTTGCATAAACCTCTGTTGATTGGCATTCGTTATATTACCCTCCTTTAATTCTTGATTAACCAAGTCCAGTATCAGCTGCTATGTTGTTTTGCTGAAGATTGAGAGTACACTGACAGACCGATTCAGATCGTTTTGTTTACGCTTTTTAAATATTGGCACAACATTGGCTTTCTTCGTGTCTTCTGCAACTTCCCTGGTTGTCCAAGACTTAATGAAAAAAAATTTGCATTAGTGGTCCAGGAAGCTCCTCGGCTAGCTCTTTTAAAGCTCTTGGAGGCAAGATATTCAGATCTGCTGATTTGAAGAAGTCTAGCTTTACTAGCTGCTGTTTAAAATTTTCCTTAGTTACTGTTGGAATGTAAAGTATTTCATCATCAGCTTACAAACATGAGTATTTCATCTGGCTTTTTCCCACATACAGAACAGAAATATTTATTAAACACTTGTACTTTTTCTGTGTTACTATTGATAATTCTATCATTTACATCTAGTAATGGACCAGTACCATTGTTAAGTATTGTTTTGTTCCTGATGTACTTACAAAAACAACGCTCCTTCTTATTGTCCTTAACTCTGCTGGCCATAGATTCTCCTTGGGTTCGTTTGTGTTCTTTATTAATGCACTACAGCTTCTAGTTTCTTATTTATATTCATTCGAATCAACTTTCCCTAGGTTGTTTTTTTAACCAATGTAGCTTTCTTTCTCTGTCAAATTGTGGCATCTCAGAAAATATTCTTAGATAGAATTTAAACAGAAAAATATGAATGATGATTGAAACTTTCTCCCAGCTGATTTGGCTCAATTATTAAAATTAGCTTTGTGAAACTGGTTTTTTTAAAGCACCAACTATATATATAGCTTGTTGAGATTTTGTTCTGTTTGTACATAATAAATATAACTGTGTCATAATCATTTCCATCTAAGTAACCATCAGCTTTTAATTCTGTGATCAGTTATCTTTATCTGTCAAGATGGGGGCTAATATAGAATTATCCCAGTTGGAAGCAACACTTTTTAGGTTAGGAAACTCAAGGTGTAGCTTAGAACAAGTGATTTTAACATTCCAGTCATGCCAATCTTCCCACCAATACCAGTAATACCAACTAAGTCCAGTTTATGCTCATAAAATTCCTCTTGCTTATTATCCAGGCTCCTAGCATTAGTGTATAGACAGGTGACTGTGGGCCTGGTGGTGAAAAAACTCTGCCTCAGGGGGCCAGGGCAAAATGGTTCAAGCTGACTTGGAACCCCTCACTCTGCCTAGGGAGCCTGGAGCTGGCAGAGCAGCCCAGAAATTGGAGCAATCCAGCCGGGAACTTAAAGTTGCTCCTGCTTGGTGAAATCCCTGGGAGTGAATCTGCCATGTGGCACAGATGCCCTTACAGGCGCAGGGGTTTCCTAACCTAAAAAGTGTTGCTTCCAACTGGGATAATTCTATATTAGCAAATTCTATATTATACAAAACACTCACTGATGCAACCAAGGCCAGCAGGGCAATATAACTAGATGTAGTCCCACAGAGTTTTTAATTGGTTGGTAAACTTCATTGAGTGCTTCAGGAGCTTTTCGTCAAAAATCATTATGTGAATGTCATTCATTCTCATTATCACTAACTTTCAGAACCCTGGGAAAATGCTATCAAAGGGCGTGGGGTTTACCTTTGCCATCATGACAGTGTAAGCAGAGTCTGTATGAGCTCTCCGCTGACATCTAGTGGCGAGCTGCGGAAGAGGACTTCATGAGCTGATCTTGTTTGCATGGGCACACCCTCTCTGCCTAAGTGCTCAGCATGATGGGATTGCTTGCCCAAATGATCTCTTTTGGCTGGTGTTGGATCTCCAGTCTTCTTGTTATTGGGGCAGGAGCAATAAAGTGTTGTTATCCTTGTTGTGTGAATCGAGCGTAGCAGAACTGTACCTCGCATACTCTGATGGAGGGACTCACCCTCACCAAAAGAGCACTTACTAGGCCAGGGAGGGGACATCGGTACCAAAGCTTGGAGGTGAGGCATGGACTTGTATTTTGTGGTGTGGATCCTGTTTAAAGGTTGTAGATGCTATTTGACCTTTATTCTTCCGCTGTGTAATAGAGCTAATTTAGACTCAGCTGAGAGTCTCATTACACACAGCAGAGCTAAACTCACTGATATCTAGGTCTAAGTATTAGACCTGCTTTGGGATAGTGTCTCCCTGGACTAACAGCTGAAATCAATGAGAGCTGTGTTAAGAGGAAGGCCCTGAAGACATCTTGGTGAGCAGGGTGGCTGGAGGAGAGGTGAGGCCATTAGCCGGTAGGGCGGCTGGCAGAGAGGGCTGGCGAGCGAGTGCCCGAGCAGCAGAGTGAGTAAGGTACCTCCTTATCCTCCTCCCTTCACCCCAGGGTGGGAAGTGAACTCTGCAGATGCACCTCTGAATTCTGGATCTGCACTGACACAGGACAGCAACTGTGAATGGGGTACAGAGAAGGGATGGGCACATTAAAGGGATTTTTGGGTTGCTGGACTTCAGAACCTGAGGGGAAAAGGACACTGCCCAACTTAGTTGGGGGTGAGTCTTTTTCTCATGGTTTATGTTTATGAACCCTGTTTGCTGTGTTTTCCCAAATTAATGCCAAGTTACTTCCCTCCGTTTATTAAATTTTTTTTGCTACACTCAGACTGTGCTTGCAAGAGGGGAAGTATTGCCTCTCAGAGGCTTCCAGGGGTGGTGTGTAATTGTCCCAGGTCACTGAGTGGGGGCTTAAGTTGGTTTTGTGTTGTATTGTTGAAAAGGAACCCCTAGATACTGAACCTGCCCCTTGTTGCTGTCAACTCTGACTGTCAGAAGGGTTACAACAAAATAAGATTGCTTATTAGTTCTCAGTAGATAAGGAGCCCAAACCACAAAGTTTGGAGCTGAATTTCTCAATGGCTTGAATTGTTCAGATCACAGGCTTTAGTTCAGGTCATTATAGGCCAGCTGGGTTCCAGATCAGAACTATGCCAAGGGCTCGGGATGTTGAGATATGGAGTTTGGATGCAGTCCCATTTCGGGTTGCCAGTAAAGTTACAAGACTAAATTCTCTCAGTTACGCTATAACTGATGCATTGGCTCCAGTGCAATGGCATCAGTGTTAAGAGGTTAGGCCATACCATTTATTTACGGATTACATATTAAATACAAGTAAATAAATAATGAGTTGAAAACAGACTGTCCCCAATACACTGTTGTATATTTTCACCTGAACAGTCTGAACAGCTAAAGACAGCTCACTGTGTAATGAAAGAGACTATGCACACTTTCCCCCCATTGATGCTTTTTTTAATGAGAAGCTTTGCCAAGCAACAAAACAAAAGGTTCATGCAATCAGTTTACTTCCACAAATAGCAGATTAATGACGAGTTCCAAGCTTAGGGGTACAAAGTAACTTGCATTCTAACAGCAGGTTTTTGAGGGCTAGTAACAGATGCAAAATCTGCTCTGACTGGATGGATTATTTCAATACAACAGGAAATGATGGTGGGGTAAAAAACTATGCAACAGCCAATTGAAAAGGAAATTTGTTTCTCTTCTCCAAAAATATTACTTTTAGTTCCCCATTTTTGACCTGGAGCAGTTAACTAAAGTTTGTGGCCCTGCAGATTGATTCCATTAGGAGGATAAATTGATGATGAAGTCAGCTGTCTTTGATGGAACCCTGTTTATTTTTAGAGTGTACAAAGTCCTCTTTCCCTGAACACAGGAGGGATCAAACAGAAAATAGTTACTTTGCTTACAGCATCAAGACCTTTTGCGCGCAACTCCAAGCCTCTTCCAGCCAGCATTCTGCCCAAAAACTCTATCATTTAGCTTTTTCTCAAGGTCATGCTACTAATGCTTCTGTTGCTACATCTGATACTTCTTCTCAGTCCTTTCTACTCTTCTCTTACCAAACAATAGCCAGCTAAACCACTCTGCTCACATGTGCCTCTGTTTGGAATGGAGAATGCTACCCAGCTACATAAAGGAGTGTCTTACAACAATCTGAATGTAGGACAGCAGGTACAACACTACTGTAATGGATTGGGTTTGAAAGTGGAGCATGTAAAACAGACTCTTAAGGAGCTGACAGGTATAATTAAACTAACCTGCCTAGTGTGCTGCAGCAGTAAAAAAAAGCAAATAGGGTGCACACATAAAGGGGGAATAAAGTCATATGGATAGTCTTAGTGACATGATATTTACTTAATATTAAACTCCCTCACCTGGCATGCACTGTTGGTTTTGGTTACTGTTACCTGATTTAATGAGAGCCAGAGGGATAGACTCATAGACTCATAGGTCAGAAGGGACCAATCTGATCATCTAGTCTGACCTCCTGCACAAGGCAGGCCACAGAACCCCACCCATCCAATTTTATAACACCCCCTATCCCAGGACCGAGTTATTGAAATCCTCAAAATTGGTTTGAAGACCTCAAGCTGCAGAGAAATCACCAGCAAGCGACCCGTGCCCCACGCTGCAGGGGAAGGCGAAAAACCTCCAGGGTCCCTGCCAATCCGCCCTGGAGGAAAATTCCTTCCCGACCCCAAATATGGCGATCGGCTAAACCCTGAAGCATGTGGGCAAGAGTCACCAGCCAGCACCCAAGAAGGAATTCTCTGCAGTAACTCAGTTCCCATTCCATCCAACATCTCCCCACAGACCATTGAGCAGACCTAT
Organism: Gopherus evgoodei; assembly: GCF_007399415.2. Classification (NCBI taxonomy): domain Eukaryota; kingdom Metazoa; phylum Chordata; order Testudines; family Testudinidae; genus Gopherus; species Gopherus evgoodei. The sequence continues at coordinate 352,701,888 of NC_044322.1, forward strand.
CTGGTGGTAATCCAAGATCAATTGCCCAAATTAACGATCCTATCATAACATCCCCTCCATATACTTATCAAGCTTTGTCTTAAAGCCAGAAAAGTCTTTTGCCCCCACTACTTCCCTCGGAAGGCTGTTCCAGAACTTCACTCCCCTAATGGTTAGAAACCTTCATCTAATTTCAAGTCTAAACTTCCTAATATCCAGTTTATACCCATTCGTCCTCGTGCCTACATTAGTACTAAACTTAAATAATTCCTCTCCCTCCCTAACGTTAACCCCCCTGATATATTTATATAGAGCAAGCATATCCCCCCGCAGCCTTCTTTTGGCCAGGCTAAACAAGCCAAGGTCTTTGAGTCTCCTTTCATAAGGCAGGTTTTCCATTCCTCGGATCATCCTTGTAGCCCGTCTCTGAACCTGTTCCAGTTTGAATTCATCCTTCTTGAACATGGGACACCAGAACTGCACGCAGTATTCCAGATGTGGTCTCACCAACGCCTTGTATAACGGTACTAACACCTCCTTATCCTTGCAGGAAATACCCCGCCTGATGCATCCCAAAAATCGCATTGCTTTTTAACAGCCGTATCACATTGGCGACTCATAGTCATCCTGCTATCAACCAGTACCCCAAGGTCCTTCTCCTCCTCTGTCGCTTCCAACTGATGTGCCCCCAACGTATATCCAAAATTCTTATTATTAATTCCTAAGTGCATAACCTTGCACTTTTCACTATTGTATTTCATCCTATTTCTATTACTCCAGTTTACAGGTGGTTCAGATCTTCCTGAATAGTATCCCTGTCCTTCTCCGTGTTAGCAATACCCCCCAGCTTCGTGTCATCCGCAAACTTTATTAGCACATTCCCGCTCTTTGTGCCAAGGTCAGTAATAAAAAGGTTAAATAAGATCGGTCCCAAAACCGATCCTTGAGGGACTCCACTAGTGACCTCCTTCCAGCCTGACAATTCACCTTTCAATACGACCCTCTGGAGTCTCCCCTTTAACCAGTTCCTTATCCAAGGTTCAAGGTTCAAAGAAGGGCGATGAGAATGGTTACTATTAGAATATTTAGATTGGCTGGCCTTTTTGACAATGCAACACCCATGCACCAACTCCTTTGTCCCAATTTTGTATAAATAATTAGTCAGTGGAAGGGGAACTTGTACTTGGCTTTCCCACATCCCAGTTGAATGCCCTTACCAGAGGACTACGGAGTCCAGCTTGTGCTTTCTGTGACCGAATGATTTATATTTACGCAAAGGGGAACAGATTCAACAGGAGAGATGGAGAGACCCCCCACCCAAATGTCTCGTAGCCCTGTGCTTAAGGCACTCACCTGAGATCTGGGGTCAAATCCCTACTCCACATCAGGCAGAAGAGGGATCTGAAACCAGGTCTAGCACAGCCCGGTAAGTACTCTAATCACTGGGCTAACAGCAGGCATAGTCTCACATTTTTTGAGAAAGGGCTTAGATACCTACCTCCAGCAGAGGGCTCACAGCTGTGAGTCCTGAACAGAGAGAGGCACCCCCAGCAGCCCTGAGTTAGAGGTCTGTTTGAGGGATGGGGTATAGACCACACCCCTTGCCTCAGCATTTCCTGTTGGCTAGTTTAGGTGACTCCCAACTCAGCTTGCTGACTTCTGCGAATCTCACTCTTAGATATTTACTCAGGAGTGTGGATTGCACTAGGTGGCAGGAGTTAGGCATTGCAACATAAGTTTAAATGCCCTGTGTGGATCTAGCTCAGGGGTGGCCAATCTGGGCCTGAGAAGGAGCCAGAATTTACCAATGTACATTGCCTAAGAGCCACAGTAATAGCAGTCCCTCATCAGCTCTCTCCCTGCCCACCTCCCAGCACCTCGCACCCATCAGCAGATCAATGACTTCCTCTCCCTCCCTGCACCACCTGATCAGCTGTTCCGTGGTGCTCAGGAAGCTCGGGGGGGAAGGGGGAGGAGCGAGGGCAGGGCAGGCTCAGAGTCTGTCACAGAGCCAGAGGTTGAGCACCGAGCACTCCCAGCCAGGACCGGTGCAAGGATATTTTGTGCCCTAGGCGAAACTTCCATCTTGTGCGCGCCCCCCCAAATCACATACATTATACACAATACACGGTCACGAAATTGTGCCCCAGACCTTTTTTTTTTAATCTGCCATGAGGCTGCATCAACTGTAAACGAAAAAAAAAGAAATTTTATTCCTATCAGTCCTTTTTCTTGTTCACTATTAAAAGTAAAGGATAGAGAATGCATGTCAATTACTATAATTAACTATTTGAATTTCGTCAACTGTTTGACGTAAATATTGATTAAGAGATCAAGATGACTTTCAAGCTTAAGCCTGAGTATTCAAGCCTTGTTAGGTTTATGTTGCAACCATTACACTAAACAAAAGCACAGATGTAGGCAGATCTTATCCTATTGGTGTAACAGCAACTGCTCTGGATGGGATCAAAAAGTTGTTCCATATTAGGAGTTGTCAAGTTTCTCAGAGGCATTGTGGTCCAGGTTTGTTTTAAAGAAATAGACCCCTATCCTGCAATCACTTATGCACAAGGTATCTGTTAAGATGTTTTGCCTTGTTCTACTTTACCTCACTTGAGATAGGTGCAATTCAAGCATCTGACAAAATAATAGGAGAGCAACCTTTCAAGTTAGTAAGGAAAACATCTGGCTAGTACAACCTAGGATCCCACTATTGTGCTGCTCTGCTAGAAGAATGATAAAGATTAAAGTTCACAGAAGGTACAACTCCAAGGTGCTCTGAGCTGTCCAGCTAATCCTTGAATGTTACATTGTAAGAATTCACATGCAAATCCCATTTGCTTGATTCAAAAGAGGAGGCCATCAATGGGAGAGGCCTGGGAGCTCTAGAGATATTAATAGTTCATGTCTGTTCCAGTATTTAGTATCAATCAGGGCTTTACCTGTCAGCAAACAACCACCACACTACTTATTTCTCAGCATCCTGCATGTTGTGGCTAGATGGGATCCTGAGTCACTTGTTACCTTACACAAGAGAAACCTACATTTTAAAGAATTATTTCAAATGGGACAATAAAACAGGAGTAACAAACTTTCTGCTTTTCTGAGGTAATAGCCCCAGAAGTTCTTTATTATTTAACAGAGAGCCTGAGCTGAATGCTGGAACAGGAGGCAATATGATGTGAAGGGCTTCTGTGAAGGAAGAGGAGAAGTGGCTCTTGGAACCTCTGGGCCTGATCTAAACCCACTGAAATCAGTGGGAATTTTCCACTGACTTCAAGGTCTTGGGATTGGTCCTGCTTTGAGCGGGGGTTGGACTAGATGACTCTCTGAGGTCCCCTTCCAACCCTGATCTTCTATGATTCTATGAAGAGGGATCAAGGCCTCTGATAACAAGAGTAACTTTTGTAAACTTATTTCTGGGCAATGAACATACTTACTTACTGAAATAAGGACATGATTGCTTGGGATGGAAGAGATGGGAGATATCAGAGGATGAGAGGCTTACAGTCACCTGGGTTGGGGATCTGGGCTAAGGGTGGTTGGTGGGAAGTCAGATAGGAATATGTGTAAACCAGCTCTTGAGCTAAGAAGTGGGGGCTTAGTAGGTTTTAACACATGCAGTAGTTTAAAAACAACACACAAGGGGTGTATGGATTGTTTGTAAGGGGTCTGTTTAGTAATGAACAGAAAATCACTTCAGCTTTAGAAAATGCGGGAACAGTAGGATACAAACAGGAAAGGGAATATAAAAAACTGTACAGATTTTGCAGAACATGATGTGAACCTAATAAGTAACTATGTCACCTGATTTTTGTATCCTCCTCTTCCCATTTCCTTATTTTGCTCCCATTGTTTGTCACTATCTCTTGGTGTCATTTTTAATTTAGATCACAGGCTCTTTGGGCTAGTGAGTCTCTTTTATTTGTCTGCAGAGATCCTAGAACATTTTTGGACACAGAATACATAAGTAATAATATTCATAACAATAAATTGCCAAGTGATATACAAACTTAAATGGGATAGAGCCCAGGGGATCCCCCGGGTCAGCGCACCGCCTCGCAGCCAGCAGCCCAGCGGATCCCCTGGCCCAGGGAAACCCTGGGCTGCCGGCTGCCGCGGCGGCGCGCTGACCCGGGGGACACACTGGGCTGCCGGCTGCCGCGGCTGCGCCCTGACCCCGGGGGACACCCTGGCTGCCGGCTTGCCTCTCTGTCCCAGCAGCAGCGGCCAGTCAACCATTTAAAAAAAAAGTGGGGGGCGCTTTTTGGCATCCCCAAATCTCAAGCGCCGTAGGCACCGCCTAGTTCGCCTAAATGGTTGCACCGGCCCTGCCCCCGGCATATTGGAAAGTTGGTGCCTGTAGCTCCAGTCCCAGAGTCAGTGCCTATACAAGGAGCCACATATTAACTTCTGAAGAGCCACAGGTTGGCCACCCCGATCTAGCCCAAAGGGACAGCTTTGAACTGCCCTCTCTTTCTTTCAAAGTGTCAAGCTGCCCATTCACCAATAATCTGTGGACTCTCAGCAACTTTTAATCCATTTTATGCCCAATCCTGCAAAACTTTAGTAGACAGAACTTCCATGAATTCGCTGGCATTACTGGCATGAATAAAGTGAGCAGGATTTTCTTAGAGGTATAGTATGTTAGCAAATACATATGTTAGGCACAGTATACCCACATTAATAGGTATTATGTGCATGGTAGTAATATGATGTGTGTGTGTGTTGGGACATTATGTTAACTGGGCACAAGCAAACAATATGCATTTTAATACAGTGAAATGTAATGTATACATCTAGGAACAAAGAATGTAGGCCATACTTACAGAACGGGAGACTCTATCCTGGGAAGTAGTGATCTAGAATGAGATTTGGGGGCTATGGTGGACAATCAGTAGAACAGTACTTCTTTTAGCTAGTGTCACACTGGGAGTTCATGCAATCCTGGGATGTGTGAACAGGGAAAAGTCAAGTAGGAGTCGAGAGGTTATTTACCTCTGTATTGGCACTGATGCAACTGCTGCTGAAATACTGTGTATAATCCTGGTGCTCACAAGTCCAGGACAAATGTTGATTAATTGGAGAGGATTCAGAGATGAGCCATGAAAATGATTTAAGGTTTAGAAAGTTATTTTATAATGACAGACTCAAGAGCTCCAATCGATTTGGTTTAACAAAAAGAAGGTTAAAGCCTGGCTTGATTACAGGCTATAAGTACTTACATAGGGAACAAATATTCAATTTGAGTTCTGCAATCTAGCAGAGAATGATACAGCACAATCCAATGGCAGGAAGTTGATGCTAAACAAATTCAGACTAGAAATAAGGCATGGATTGTTAATTGTGAGTGTATTTAACCATTGACTTCATCTGAAGGTCATGGAGAAAAATTCTGTGGCTGGATTTAGTGGTAGTAATAATGAACCTACATTGGATGAAAGATGCTAGATCAGATTGTTCCTGAAGTCTTTACAAGCTTTATTAAATGACTGAATAAAATGATATCCTGCATTATTGCAGTATTGAGTGTAGGGGTTTACAACCCAAACTCTCAAGAAATGCAAAAGTTGAAGCTTCCACAAAAACATGAACTTGCTGTCATAGAATTCTTTCTCAAATCTGAACCTTAGAGTCCAGGAATGAGATACTAGCATGAATTTCCCTAAGCTTAATTACCAGCTTAGATCTGATAGGCAGCCACCACCCAAAAATATAGTGTTTTGGGGCACTCTGACCTCCCCAACCTTCCCTGGGGACTACAAGAACCCAGACCCCTTGGGTTCTTAAAACAAGGAGAAATAAACCATTCCCCCACCTTCCCCCTCTCAGAACTTCCCTCCCTGGGCTATCCTGAGATACTGATCTAACCTCTTAAATCACCATACAGAGAAGCATCTCCCTTCCCTTCCACAAAGAGGCAAACAGATTCAAGGAAAACAGAGAGAGATTTTATCTCTCCCCCTACCGTCTCCCCACCCGTCCTGGTGAGTTATCCCAATCCCCTGGGATAAAACAAGGGAAACAGAGAAAAAACAATCAATCAGGTTTTTTAAAAGGAAATCTTTCAATAAAGAAAGGAAAAAGTAAAGATTATCTCTGTAACTTCAAGATGTAAATATTACAGGGTCTTATAGCTTACAGACACCGGAAGAGACTTTCCCACCAGTACCACTAACAAATCAAAATATTCCCAGCAACTACACATATAAAAGTTAACCAGCCAGATCACAAATGCAAATAGTATAAACAATTAAAAGCCTAAACCGCCCTGTTTTACTTACTATATGAAAAGAAACTTAGAGAGCCTGTAGTAATGTCTGGTCTCTCTGAGACCCTCCGAGAGAAGAACAAAGAACTCATAACCAAACTTCCCCTCCACCCAAATTTAAAAGTATCTGTCTTCTGATTGGTCTTCTGGGTCAGGTGTCCAGTTTCCTGCTTGTAATCCTTTACAGGTATAAGAGACATTAACCCTTAACACTCTGTTTAGACACTTGCCCTTGCGCATATCCTGTGTTAAGTCATGGCATACATTGAGCAATATACACAGTAATATATTGGTAGGGCAGAAGGAATACAACCTGTGCCTAAGGCACAGAATTGGAAGTATGGAGACATCGTGGGTTCTAACTTCTAATCCTATGTCTGCCCCAGGCTTCCTGTATGATCATGGGCAGCCATGAAAGCCAAAAGTGCTGACTGATTTTGGGTATCAATCTGGAACACCTTGGGCCTGGTTTTCAGAAGCGCTGAGCACCCACAGTTCAAGGTGAAATCAATGGAAATAAGGGCGTATATGAGCACTTCATGATCCTTAACATACTTATCCTGACAACAGCCCTGTGCGGTAGGGAAGTGCTATAATCTCCATTTCCCTGATGGGAAATTGAGGCACAGACAGACCAAGTGACTGCCCAAGCTCACACAGGAAGTCTGTGGCAGAGTATAGGAAACTCCCACAACAAACCCAAATTCTTCATTGTCAGTTTTCATCTCTATTCTGAGTGATCCATTTGTCTGCAGCAGTTGTTCTCAACCTTTCCAGACTACCATACCCCTTTCAGAAGTCTGGTTTGTCTGAGTATCTAAGATTCACCTCACTTAAAAACTCGGGCTTTGGCTTTCTGCCCTGGGTCCCAGCAAGTCACCCACAGTTTGAGAACTCCTAATATAGTATATAGAACAGTATAATCATGTCATTGTGTTATGAAATTTTAGTTTGTATTGACTTGTCTAGTGCTTTTTATGTAGCTTGTTGTAAAACTAGGCAAATATCTAGATGAGTTGATGTACCCCTGGAAGACCTCTGTGTACCCCGAGGGGTACACGTAAACCTGGTTGGGTACCACTGGTCTGCAGGGTGGCCCAGATCTGTGGACCTTATCACTCAAAGGAAATTTTCAGATGAACATGGATAAATATTCTTATTCTTCACACAGCTCCAGCACAATGGGATTTTCATAGCATTGTACCTCAAGTGTGGGAAGCAGAATCATCCTTTAAATGTGGACATTCCAAATGAGGTATGTTTTATTATTGCACGTGTAACCCTTCTGCCAGGTGGAGCCGGCAGGAAGCAGGGCCGGGTTCAATATCTAGGGGTTCTTTTTCAACAATACAATACAGGACCAGCTCAAGCCCCCACCCAGTAACCTGGGAAAATTACACACCAAGCCCAAAAGCAGCGTTCCACGGTGCTGAGCATTTCTGTGAATGCCAGAAGCAATTTAGTGTCATACGCATCAGGCGATTCGCTATCATCGTCAGACTCCTCATCACTTTGTATCTTAAGGAATAGCTCAACTGCCAAACGTGATGTGCTGGCGAGACTCGTCAGCCTACTCCTCAGCAGTTCGGGCTCCAGTTCCCACAGAAATCGCGCTGCACAGAAACCGTTGAGAGAATCAAGATGGCGCCAAATGTGGACGGAAAAACAGGGATTGCTGGGATGTGAAGTGATGCATCATGGGGCGTTGGGACAGGAAGCAGAATGACTCGCCCCTTCCGCCCGCTTCCCACAGCCCACGGTGCTCTGAGAGGCAATACTTCCCCCACTCGCAAGCACAAAGTCTGAGTGTAGAAAAGAAACTTTTAATGAAAGGAGGGAAGTCACACAATATTAATTAGGGAAAATGCCACAAGCAGGATTCATAATCAGAAAACTGTGAGCAGATACCCACCTCAGTGTGCGTGGAGCATTGTATTCTTCCTCATCTTCTTGAGTTCTGCAACCAAAAGTTCCTTTTCTGTGCCCCTCTTTGCTTCCTCACCATACCCCACTCACAGTGGTTGTTCTTGGTCAGTGAGGACTCAGGGTTCAGAGGTGCATCTGTGTGAGTTCACCTCCCTCCCAGGGAAGAAGGCGCCATCTGAGCACTGAGCTGCGGTTCTTCACTGCCTGGCCACCCCACCAGCCCTGGTTCCTCTCTGCTGGCTTCCTCACCAGCCACAGTTCCTCAGTGCCTGGCCACCTCATCAGCCGTGGTTCCTCTCCACTGGCCATCCCACCAGCCACGGTTCCTCACCAGCTGCTCGTTGCCTCGTCAGCCACTCATTCACTGGATGACTATCGGTTACCTTCTGCTGCCTCTCTGCTGTAACCTCTGCACATCAGTCTGTTAGGGTTTGGCTACACTTGCAGGTGTGCAGCACTGGGAGTTAAAGCTGTCTTCGTACAGCTGTTTAGGGAAAGTGCTGGAGTGTGGCCACACTGACAGCTACCAGTGCTGCAGTGTGGCCACATTTGCCGCATTTGCAGTGGTGTGTGCATTATGGGCAGCTATCTCACAGAGCACCTCGTCCCATTTTGGTGCCATTTTGGCACCGTGGGCTGTGGGAAGCGGGCGGAAGGGGCGAGTCATTCTGCTTCCTGTCCCAACGCCCCATGATGCATCATTTCACATCCCAGCAATCCCTGTTTTTCCGTCCACATTTGGCACCATCTTGACTCTCTCAACGGTTTCTGTGCAGCGCGATTTCTGTGGGAACTGGAGCCCGAACTGCTGAGGAGTATGCTGACAAGTCTCACCAGCACATCACGTTTGGCAGTTGAGCTATTCCTTAAGACACAAAGTGATGAGGAGTCTGACGATGATAGCGAATCGCCTGATGCGTATGACACTAAATTGCTTCTGGCATTCACAGAAATGCTCAGCACCGTGGAACGCTGCTTTTGGGCTTGGGAAACAAGCACTGAGTGGTGGAATCACATCGTCATGGAAGTCTGGGATGACGAGCAGTGGCTGCAGAACTCTCGGATGAGAAAAGCCACTTTCATGGGACTGTGTGCTGAGCTTGCCCCCACCCTGTGGCACAAGGACACGAGATTGAGAGCTGCCCTGCTGGTGGAGAAGTGGGTGGCTATTGCAATCTGGAAGCTGGCAACTCCAGACAGCTACCAATCAGTTGGGAACCAGTTTTGGAGTGGAAAAGTTGACTGCTGGAATTGTGTTGATGCAAGTTTGCAGAGCCACTAATCGCATCCTGCTAAGAAGAACCGTGACTCTGGGGAACGTGCAGGACACTGTGGATGGCTTTGCACAAATGGGTTTCCCTAACTGTGGAGGGGCTATAGATGGGACACATATTCCTATTCTGGCACCACCCCACCTAGCATCCGAGTACGTTAATCGGAAGGGGTATTTCTCTATGGTTCTCCAGGCGCTTGTGGATCACTGTGGGCGTTTCATTGACATTAATACAGGCTTGCCTGGAAAGGTGCATGATGCATGCATCTTTTGGAACACTGGCCTGTTCAGGAAGCTGCAGGCAGGGACTTTTTTCCCAGCCTGGAAGATCACAGTAGGGGCGTTGAAATGCCCATTGTGATCCTTGGAGACCCCGCTTACCCGTTAATGCCTTGGCTCATGAAACCGTATACAGGGAAGCTTGACAGGAGCAAGGACCGGTTCAACTACAGGCTGAGCCGGTGCCGAATGACTGTGGAGTGTGCTTTTGGCTGTTTAAAGGGGCGCTGGCGATCTCTATATGGGAAGCTAAACTTGGGGGGAAAGCAGCATCCCTGTGGTTATATCCGTGTGCTGTACCCTCCATAATATTTGTGAAGGGAAGAGTGAAAGATTCAGTCAGGCATGGACCTCCGAAGGTTCAACGCCTGGAGGCTGAATTTGCACAGCCAGAGAGCAGGGCTACTAGAGAGGCCCAGCACAGGGCTGCAAGGATTAGGGATGCCTTGAGGGAGGAATTTGAGGCTGAAAACCAACAGTAATGTTTGGTGCCTTGCACGGGAGTGAAGTGCAGTGGTTACGATGTTAGTAGGAATCTGTTTTTCCTAAGCTGATTTGCAGTGCCTGTTTCTTTCCTGGGCTAAGGTATTTTTGACTTTCTGCAATAATAAAGACTGTTTTCAAAGCCAAGAATTCATTTATTGAAAAAAAAATAACTTTCTTGACAGACACACAACATTTTGGGAACCTAAAATGGCAGGGGGGTGGGGTGGGGAACTGTACAGTCACAGGTTTGAATTTGTCCTGTCTGGAGTGCTGTGCAATGACTGCTGCACTTCAGGATGCCTATACTTCATGGTGATGGGGGCTGAGTGCAGATGGCAAGGGTCGTAGTTCTCAGGGCTGGTTGGTGAACGTACGGGTGTTGGAGGCAGCTGGTGGTGGTAAGAACCTGGATGCTGGGGAAGGGGGTTTTGAGCTGACATTGGGGCACAAGGGAAAGAGCTTTGGGACGGGGGGTGCCGGTGCGGTAGTGCTCTGCCTGCATGGCTTCAAGAGCGTGGATAGAGTCCATTTGGCGAGTCAGAATGCTTATCAGCTGCTTTGTGCTTTTCTTCCTGGCCGCTGAGTTTTTCTGGCGGATCCTGCTTTCCCTTTCCCTCCCATCCTGCACTTTTTGATTCTCTGTGGCAGAGTGATCCATAACTGCTTGCAGCAGGTCTTCTTTGCTTTTTCGCGGCTTCTTCCTGAGGTTTTGGAGTCTTTGAGCTGTTGATAACACGGGCAGCCGAGAACTCAAGGTTGCTTGTGGAAAGGCAAAAAAAGGCAACAGTTAACAGAGGCAGCATTGTTTATATCTCAGACAGTTATTCCCACACAGTGAAGGAGTAACATTCTTCACAATAGCATAATTTTCCCGTACCAAAGAGAACGCACATAACCCACAGGAGCCCCGAAATGGTGAGTAAGGGGGACTGATTGCTTCAGGGCTATACTGTCCTCAGGGTTTCTGTGCGTTGGGGAAAGCAAACAGCTGCAGGAGGCACCTACACCAAACACTCTCCCAACATTTTCCACAGGAGTTGATCCTGGAAGATATCTCACTTCTGCAGGTCATCTGGGAAGAGCAGGAGGGTTTTCTACAGCAATGCGGATTCCGCCCTGGCCCCTAAGCAGCTTGCCTGTGTGCAGCAATGGTCCCCCCAGCCCTTGCTATTCCACATCTAGGCATGCATGCAGAACCCTCCCTCCTCTCCCAAAAAATTTCCATCCTGAAAATAAAAGCCACTTACCAGGAACCCGCTCCTCTGTTTGTCCTCCACCAAGTACCGGCTGCTGCAACTGGCTACCTTCCTCCTGGCTTGAGAAGAGCTCCTGGCTGCATGCCTCCAGGGACTCCAGGGTGTCTCCCCCCACCCCAATACCCTCACTCTCGGTTTCCTCCGCTCCCCCCGCCTCCTCCTCCCCCCCCCTGTTCTGAAGTGTCCATCGTGGTCCTCGGATTGGCAGTGGGGTCACCCCCAAATATCGCATCCAGTTCTTTGTAAAAATGGCAGGTTGTGGGAGCAGCACCGGAGTGGCGGTTTCCCTCACGGGCTTTGCAGTAGGCACTCCGCAGCTCCTTCACTTTAATTCTGCACTGCAGCACTTTCCAGTCATGGCCCCTTTCCAGCATGGCCCTTGATACCTGCCCAAAGGTATCGTAATTCCTATGGCTAGAGCGCGGCTGGGACTGCACAGCTTCCTCCCCCCAAACACTGGTAAGGTCCAGCAACTCGCCATTGCTCCATGCTGGGCTCATTTGGCGGGTGAAGGCATGGTCACCTGGAAAGATTCACTGATTGCACTCCACACCTGGCTGAGCAAACAGAAAGGGGATTTTTAAAATTCCCGGGGCATTTAAAGGGTGGGTCACCTGAGGCCAGGGCAGTAGGGTTCAAACTGATGAGCAGAGTGGCTGAACAGACATTCTGGGATACCTCCGAATACCTCTGGAGGCCAATAACAGTGCTTTTGGTGGCCACACTGGAGGAGCAGCTCTGCACCACCAGCGCTGCAGTTGTTATTCCCCAGGCCGAGGTGGAGTACAGCCAGCGCTGTAGCCAGGAAGATACAGCACTATATGTGCCTTGCAAGTGTGGACGGTGAGTGAGTTGCAGTGCGGTAAAGCCACCACCAGCACTGCAACTCTCCAGTGTAGCCAAGCCCTTAGTAATTTTCAGCTCTTTGCAGGCTGGGAAGAAACACAGTTCCACCACGAGTGATTTCAGCTCTGATTGGGCATTTAAAATAACAAAGAGTCTCCTAAAGAAGGCTATTTAGCTCTATCTTTGAACAGTGGGGAGGAACAGGTTAAACCAGACCGGGGACTCTTAGGGAGCGTCCACACCACCCTGTTCCCACTCCTATCTGCTTTCCCAGCAGTCTGGCATTCGAGCTCCTGGTTTAAAGAGGTCCTTTCAGCTGAGGGATAGGGACTGAGACTGGATCGAAAAGGAGAATGGGACGGCGATAAGAACCGAGGTAGGAAAAGACAGGATTTGACAGGGACAGGTTGGAAAGGCAGGAGGGGGTGAAGCAGCGGTGGCGAGACAATGGGCAGAAGTCTGTGTCCACTAGGGAATATTCCCGAACCTCAGATGGAACCCAAGATTCCTATGTCTGACCATTCCTCCGCTGTCAGCAAATATCTGTGAAGCCAACCGGCAAAGTGTGTCTCATCCTTCTATAGCGCTGGTCCAGACTGTGCTGGAAAGTGTCACGCCTCTGGTGGGTTTCCCCCTCCCCCTCTTTCTTCTCTTTAATATATTTTACTATTTTAATCCACTGCAGCCTTCCTCCCCTCCGAAGAAAGAATTCCCTTTTGAGTGAGGGAGTGGTGGGCTTATGTCTCCCATCCCGCATATGAGCCCCTTCTGGGTCTTTCAAGGAAGGTTCTGGCTTGGCACTCAAGGATGGGCTTTCCAGATGATCTACCCCTCTCTAGTTCAAGGGATCCACATAAGCCCCTAGATGGCTGTCAGCCTGGGATATGAGTAGGTATCTGCTGGGGGGAGAAGAGGCTGATATAGAGGGGTCAGCATGAGGACAGAGCTGGCCCTGAAGGCCCCTTATGCACTGTCCAGACTCAGCAGTGTCCATGCTGTGTCTGATGCCCTCCATTTGTACCCTGCAGGGAAGTGAAAGGGGACGAGGTGTGGACTCTAGGGATTCAGGCACTATCTTCCATCTGGTGCTCTGCCCTTCTGCCATTACTCACCTCCCAGAGATGGGGAAGTGGGAGTTGCTTACCCTAGAGCCATGTCTTTTCCAATCCTGCTCGCCTTCTTTCCTGCCTGGAGAAAGAGGACAGAGGTGACCCCTCCCAGCCTGGGCTGCATCTTACCCAGCAAAGCCAGCATCTTCAATCCTGCCTGCCCCTTTGCTGCCTGGGAAAGGGGGACAGCGGTGATCCCTCAGAGTGGGCCAGGAGGGAAACAGCTCTCTGCCCTTACAGCCACCTAAGCTTCCCAACAAGAGACACTCACTAAGGGTTGAAGCAGGAGATACAATCCTTTCCTGGTCCTCTAGCATTGCTTGGCCTGACTCTCTTCCTGAAGCCTGCCGAGGCAGCAGCCACTGCAAATGCCTACGCAGAGGAAGCAGAGCACGGCGCGAGTGGGGGCTGGGGGGGGGGAAGAGATGATCTCCTGGAAAGGTAGACGTAGTCCTGGGACACAGCTGGGAATCAGATGGACATGGTTAGTCGGAATGTTTGTCAAAACACCTGCCCGCAGTACTTAAGTGTGTTTGCCAAGCGTTCTTGCCCTCTTCCCTGTTTGTGGTTGTGGTTAGGGGAAAGGTTCCTGTTTAAATAGGAAAGTGCATGAATAGGTTTCCCATTCTCTCTCCTCTCCCCTTTGAGTACATGGGCCCACTCCATGGGTTTACCACAGGTGAAAAGGAAACCTTTGTGCGAGGCTCCTGTTAAAATATTAGTAACACATCTCTGACAGTGCATGGTTGTTACAGGGGATCATTTTGTGCCCTGCTTCATGGCAGCAGAGGGTGCCCAGACAGAGGAAATGGTGTGGCTCTACTGTGAAAGCACAGGAGGTTTTGGGGGGAATCACAAGAACACCCCTCCACTCCCCCATGGGACCTCCCATGCAGTATTCACATGGTGAAGCAGGGGTTACATGGATTTGCTGGTCCTCCCTCCTGCAGGGTTATTGGGGGGTGTGGGGGAGGGGCACATAAAGGTCAGTAGAAGCTAATCAAACCAGATCATATATGAAGGAGTGAACTACCTCTTTGAGGGACAGGCTAGAGCATACAGCTGGAACAGCCTGGGGCATAATCAAGGAAGCCTCAAGGTGGCTGGGCTATTTAACCAGGAAGCCGAGCAAGGGAGAAGCCTGTGGGAGCTATTTTCTCTCTCAGGCTTTAGAGGTGAGATCTACAAAAGTATTTAGGGCCTAAACCCCAGACTTAGGGTTTAAGTGCCTAAGTCCTACTTTTGGTTCTACGGTGATTCCCAGTGAACCCCTGCCCATCAGCTCGTCCCCACTCCCTGCCCGGGCTCAAGTGTCGGGATCCCCAGCGCCGAACCGGGTGGGGAGCGGAAGCCACCTCCTCCCCAGCCAGGCTCTCTCAGGCAGCTGCTGGGCAGGGCTGCAAAGCAGTGACTGGGTGGGGCCGGCGTTAACAGCGGCTCCCTCCTGCTCCCCACCTGGGCTTCTGCCCGCCAGGGAGAGCAGCAGAACGTGCTGCGGGGGGAGGGCAGATGCAGCAGGAGAACAAAGTGCTCCCCCCCCGCAGGTAACATGAGGTGGGTAGAGCACGGTGGCCCTAGGCTGGCAGGGGTGGGACAGTGACCTGCCCTTTAGATTGTGCCCCCCACTATGGGGAGGCACCAGTTGTATATGAGGCACCCTTGGGGGCAGGGGCAGAACAGCATTGTGGGAAGGGGCCTAGGATGGAGTGGGGGGATTGATCGCCTATGCTGGAAGTCGGTGCCTATGCTCCTCGGTGTGTGCAGGGTGGTACGGGTGATGGCAAAGGCAGCTGGGCGGGTATGTGGAAGAGCCAGCAGCTCAGGGGCCCATTGACTGTTCTGCCCTGGGGCCCAGAATTGCTGTTGGCTGGCCTGCTCTAACCACTGAACTAAAAGTATAAGGGGAACGGCCCCACCATCCCTCCACCTCCTCTGTGTGGAACGAGGCAGGTGCCTAACTCGTTGCCACAAGGAACCCCTTCGGCGCCAAAGCGTTGTCTGTTGGTGAATGGGCAGCAGGGATAAGGGTCTGTCACCAAGAGAGGAGTGGGGCTCAGCACAGAACCCTCTGGTCAGCACCTCCCATTCCTTCCCGCTTTGCAAGCCGGCTGCTGTGGAGCCCATTCTCAGGCGCCATTCTCTCCCCATTCACTGTATAAGGAGCCAAGGTGTGTAACTTGGCCTGGTGGATTGCAAGGTTGTTCCTGGATTTTCTAGGTGCCTAAAAGTTAGGTGGTGTCACTGTCATGGTATAATCCCCACTCTGAACCTTAGGTCGAAAAGATGGGGTACCAGCATGAATTCCTCTAAGCTCAATTACTGGCTTAGAACCTGTAGCGCTGCCACCAACCAGGAATTACAGTGCCTGGTACACTCTGGTCCCCCCAAAACCTTGCCCGGGGACCCCCAAGACCCAGACCCTCTGGATCTTAACACAAGGGAAGTAAACCCTTTCCCTCACCGTTGCCTCTCCCAGGCTTCCCCTCCCTGGGTTACCCTGGAAGATCACTGTGATTCAAACTCCTTGAATCTTTAAACAGAGAGGAAAATTTACCTCCCCTCCTCCTTCTCTCTCTCCCTCCCAGACTCTCCCTGAGAGAGAAAGTAATCCTAACACAGAGAGAAAATTAACCTTTCTCTCCCCCTTCCCTCCTTTCTCCCCACCAAGTCCCTGGTGAATCCAGACCCAGTCCCCTGGGGTCTCACCAGAATAAAAAAAAAAATCAGGTTCTTAAACAAGAAAAACTTTTAATTAAAGAAAGAACAAAGGTAAAAATTATCTTTGTAAGTTTAAGATGGAATAGGTACAGGGTCTTTCAGCTATAGACACTGGGAATACCCTCCCAGCCTAAGTATACAAGTACAAATTAAAATCCTTTCAGCAAAATACAAACTTGAACTCCTTCCAACCAAATACACATTTGCAAATAAAGAAAACAACCATAAGCCTAACTCGCTTTATCTACCTAGTACTCACTATTTTAAACTTATAAGAGCCTGTATTGGAGAGATTGGCGAGAAACCTGGTTGCACATCCGGTCCCTTTGAGCCCCCAGAGTGAATAACAACCAAAATCTAACAGCACACACACAAACTTCCCTCCCTCAAGATTTGAAAGTATCCTGTCCCCTGATTGGTCCTCTGGTCAGGTGACAGCCATGCTCACTGAACTTGTTAACCCTTTACAGGCAAAAGAGATATAAAGTACTTCTGTTTTATTAACTCCTACTATCTGTTTATGACAGTCACGCTCAGCAATTACAATGCCTAAATCCCTTCATGGATCCCCTCACAAGAGACCAGCCTAAACTGACTCAGTCTTGGTTTTGTAGCCTTTAAATTCGGGAGCAGTAAATCAAGCTCCTCATGAATGGTTTATTGTAATTTCCTGTGCTCTGAAGCTTTATGAAACAGGGATGTGCAATTTTGTTACGATATATTGGCTTCTCCTTGCCTTGGGCTGTTATAGAAAATTTATTGCTGCCCCAATCAGAGGAAATTAAGGCAGAGCATATCTGCAACACCACACTGGGTTCCCAGGGAGTGTATGGGGACAACCCACACCTTTACACAACAGCGCAGGATTCTTTTCCCATGCACATCTGCCTAGCACCCAGCCCAACTTGGGCTGGGCACCAGGTTTAGGATTTGTTTTCTGAGTGTTCATCTATAGAATTCAGTTCCGTATTGTGCTGAATTATTACTCTTTGTTTCAAATGGTTATAATCTGAGTTATGATTTTATTTTGAATCTCATGATATTTGGTGGTGGTCTTAAATCCCAGCTCCTGGAGTCCTGTGATTGCACAAGAATCTCAGCTTTCAAGGAAGCTTCTAGCCCCTCATGGTTATGGAGAAAAGCTTGAAAACATGACTGTAGTGCACCCTAAAGGCCCCAAACCCTAAAAGCAAAAAAAAAAAGCATTATTTTTTAAAAAATCACTATTTTTAAGCCGATTTCAATATTTGTGTGAGTTGGCACTTGGGATTGGCAATACTGCAATTGCATAAATTTTTTAAATTAAATAAAATCATATCTTATACCTCAGCCTCATTAGCTGGATTATGTCCTGGTCAAGTTTCAAGCTTCAACCATTTCTTCTGTTATCATGTTGACAAGAAGTTTTCTTTGTTAAATATTTTTTTCATGTGTGCTGAACAAGAAAGAGAGAGAATTTAGCTTGAATCTTCCAAAAAAACTCCCCTTTAGGCAGAGAGCAAAAATGGAAAATTTTATCCCTAACAGTTACTTCAAAAATTGTGAG
Source organism: Gopherus evgoodei (assembly GCF_007399415.2). Lineage (NCBI taxonomy): Eukaryota > Metazoa > Chordata > Testudines > Testudinidae > Gopherus > Gopherus evgoodei. Next base: position 352,719,577 of record NC_044322.1, read on the forward strand.
CATGTGCAAACAGTAAGTTATCACAGAAGATGGGTTTCATCCTTTGTAACGAAGGTCACAGACAAGCAACCTCTATAATATAGGATTCACCACACCCACCAATGAAAGGAAGCCATCTCTGGGGTATGATGCAACAGCTGTTTAAGGGGTGAAGAAGAATACTGAAATTATTGGAGGACTTTATGTAAATAGAATGTAATTAATTTAATCTAATCTGTTTGTTCAGGTATTTTATCACCATTTTATCTGAGTGTGTGGAAAAAAAACCTGGGTTAATATTCCTTATTGTTGCAAAAAATACCATGGAATAGTTCAGGATCACAAATATTCAAGACCTTCATTTAATAATGCAACCAGAAGCCTAAAGTATCTTCAGCAGCATAGAACCTGCTGCTGCTATGTTGGATCAGTAGTTGGCTGGAAGGGTGCCAGCTACTGATGACCCACCAGCAATAATTCCTCCAGCATCCTGGGTTTTCCTTGAAAGACTCCCATCCAGCTGTTGACCCCAGCAGCGGCCCAACCCTGCAGTAGGAGGGAAAAAAAGAACTTGTTAACTTTACATAGTGTAGTTGTAGCCATGTCAGTCCCAGGATATAGAAGAGACAAGGCGGGTGAGGTAATATCTTTACTGGATGAACTTCTGTTGATGACAGAGACAAGCTTTTGAGTCACACAGAGATGAAGATATTACCTCACCCACCTTGTGTGGCTAACTTTGTGTTCATTAGTCTCACTTCTTTTATGAAATAATAAGTTTAATCAAATCTCATGCTTTGGAGTGGGAGAATAGAATTTCCACACTTTGCAAGCCTCCATTGTTGGCTCTTTTCATCTTCTTCAGGTATTGGCCACTACTGGAATCAGGATGCTGGGCTTTGTGTGATCCAATGTGGCAAATTGTGCCGTGTGCTATTGTGTTTCCGCCAACATGTCCCGATGGAATAATTCTATATGATTAATTGTTTAGGTGGCTAATAAGTACATCATTTTAATTGAGGAAACACAAAGCTAATATTTGCTTTTATTTTTTATGCTGGGTAATTCATCATTAATAAAAGCAGACGGGATCCAGGATCCAGACAGGTCTGGTGACTTACCCGTCTCACATACTGTACATAAGAAGTGTGACACCCAACTTGTGCCAAAATGTCAAGGCCTGCAGGGAATTCAGAATACAAACCACACATTCACTGAATTCTCAGGTTACAAAGCCAAGTGCACAGCTCTAGCATTCACATTGTTTATTTTCAAACCCTCATGTATATTCCATTACCTGAGTACTGCCAACACAATTTTTCTGAGCCTTGGAATGTCCAGTCCAGCATGTGAATCTTTGCCTCTCAATAATCATCACTGAAAGAGCGAGATCACCCCCTTTTCTATGTAAAATGCCCCTTTCCCTTCACTCAGGTTGTTTCTGTGCTCCCTTCTGATATAACAGGCAATGTGAACTGATGCCACCAACTGAATTTCTATCTTTCTTGACTTTAATGCATGTTGCCGTTTTCCCCTCTACCTTCCTATAATTAATTTTCTTGAATTTACAATTTCTCTCTAATGCACACAGATTTATATACTGATACAGGGCTGCCCAGAGGATTCCGGGGGCTTGGGGTCTTTGGCGGCGGGGGGCCCTTCCGTTCCGGGACCGGCTGCTGAAGTGCCCCAAAGACCCGCGGCAGGGGCCCTCCGCAGCCGAATTACCGCCGAAGCGGGATCCGCCGCCAAAGTGCAGCCAGGTCTTCAGTGGTAATTCGGCGGCAGGGAGTCCCCGCCGTGGGTCTTTGGGGCACTTCGGTGGTGGGTCCCAGAACGGAAGGACCCCCCACCACTGAATTACCACGGAAGACCCAGCTTCACTTGGGCAGCGGGTCCCGTTTTGGCAGTAATTTGCCGGCAGGGGGGTCCTTCTGCCCCGGAGTGGAAGGACCCTCCGCCGGCAAAGACCAGGAGCGGAAGAAGCTCTGGGGGCCTGGGACGTGCAAGAGTTTTCCGGGGCCCCCAGAGCAAGTGAAGGACCCCACTCCAGGGGCCCCGAAAAACTCTTGTGGGGGCCCCTGCGGGGCCTGGGGGCAAATTACTCCTCTTGCCCCCACCCCAACGGTCCTGTACTGATATAGCAGAAAGTATAGATATTTGTTACTAGCAGGCGCTTTCATCTAGCAGACAAAAGTATAACAAGATCCAATGTCTGAAAGCCAAAGCTAGACAAATTCAACCTGGAAATGAGGTGTACATATTTAAAAGTGAGGGTACTTACCCACTGGAATAAGCCAACAAGTGATTTGATAGATTCTCCACTGCTTGAAGTCTGTAAGTCAAGACTGGATGTCATCCTAAGAGATATGCTGAAGCTCATTCTAAAGTTGTTGGACTTGATGCAGAAATCACTGGGTGACATTCTATAGCTTGTACTATGCAAGAGAGGATTGTAACTGTTCCTATTGGCCTTAAAATCTGTTAGTCTTATTTCCAGAATGTAAGTTTCTGAAAGCCATTTCCACAGATGAGTGTCCTGCAATATGATAATATAAGAAGCTCAAAAGTAACCCTTAGGCAATAGTCAGGTTCTTTTGGATTTCTCCAAACAGCCATCCAAACGTCAGACAAAGTGTTACACTAAAACTTTGGTTACCTGAGCCACAGTTGTCCAAAAATTCCTCTTATTTAAAATGAAGTCATGTCTCTTCACCTGCATCATACTCATCAGGAGCAAAGAGTCCTGTGGCACCTTATAGACTAGCAGACATATTGGAGCATGAGCTTTTGTCTGATACCATACTCATTAGGTAGCCAAACTCCTCCCAACCTTATCCACATTATTTTTATATTCCACATGCTGTTAAGATAAACAAGGTTTGACTGTGCTGCTGCTACATATTCCCAGCTCTGGGCATATACTTAATGGCTTTCCAGAAGCTCAGAGTGATAGAATTCCAGACACTATGTAATGTACACCAATTTTAAGGCCCCTTTATGCTGCCAGTGCTATGTGAAAGGGCATTTGTGCATCTGAGAATTCAGACCCTAATGTTTATGTCCTCAGTGACACTTGTGCAGTCACATTGCCTTCAATGGCACTTGCACAGGTGTAAATGAATGAACACAATAAACCATTCTGCTAGTAATGCAGTAGCAGCAATAGAATCAGGCTCCTTTCATAGCTGTGCTGACTCTGGAGGGCTAACGGAAGTGTAAAAAGCACTAAAAATTCGTATTGTCACTAAACTCACTCTGATACAGGCAGAGGGCAGATCTGCAAGTACAAAGGGTTTTTTTCCCAGAGTTTAATTGCACTTTAAACTATATACAATAGATGACAAAAATAATATGCTGTATAATCTTTTGCTTATAATAGTCATCTTCCAGCCAGGCCATCCCGGCTGCCTGTCAGTTTGTAACTCTGACTTCCATCAAAATGCTGATGACCACAGGATATATCTTATATCAATGTTTTCAAATTGCCTGAAACCACCTTTGGTCTGGCAAGGAGCAGCCAACTGAAGTGCTACCCAGTGCCCCTCCTTCCCCCCTCCCTCCCCCCCGACATCCCCACTCTCTGCTTCCTTTTCCAGCTAACAGGAAGAATTTGCAAGCAGATCTCAAGAAACTTCTTGTGATAGTCACTATTTTTCTGAGGAGTCAACTGGAGCTCAGCAAAGATGAACTGGAAAGAAATCCTTTTTCTCTCTTGCCTTGCAACTTTTGTGCTCTTGGTTGGTATGTATGATCCAGCGTAATAATAATGCTAACAGGAAACACAGAATTTCAGGAAGGAAAGGAATGATAGAAATCTAAACTCGTGTCATTGGGGTAACATAAGAACACTGTCATTTCCACATTGCTAGTCAAATGAGCATGACAGTATGTGAGAATCTAATCTAATCCAATGTAATCTATTACAATCTCTAAAGGATTAAGGCACCAAGTTACACTAAGAATACACAGACAATTTTTTTAATATAATGGGATAAACTGGACTAAATGTCCTTATAGGTCTTGTTAATTGCTATTTTTATGATTTTCTATGAAAATAAAAACTGGGAACACAAAAATATATATCTACATAGCTGCTGATTGTACTGTTGCTCTTGCTGTGTAAAAGTGAATTTCCCAGGCAGGTTGTTATTGGACTGCAAGATTTTTAGCAGGTAGCGGCTTTCAACGTCTGCTTGAGGTTTTTGCTGTGGGATGCTGCATTTCTCCACTGAATTCAATACTGTGTTTGTGCTGTTGTCATCCAGTTCTTGAGGAAAGCGACAGCGCTGCTGTGGGCACCAGGAAGGCAGCTGGGGAAGAGGACAAGGAAAGTAAGTGGAGCTGCAAATTTTGGGAGGGAGAGGAGAACAGTTGCTCCTATGGCTTTCAAATGTACATTGATGCCCCTGTTTACTATCCATGGCCGATCGAGTCCTCTCTCTTTGCTTTCAGGTGTGAAAAAGAAGATTTTTATACAAGGATCGGATGCCTCTAACTTCTTCAAAAAGCGTGGCAAGCGAGCCACCAAATCCAGAGATGAGCTCAATGGTGAGGCTGTTCAGGAGTGTTTATGGAAAGCTGTATTTTCTTTGTGCCTCTTTCATCTCCCGCTTCCCTTGAGACATCCTAAGTTGCCTGCTACTCTCTACAAGGATTTATTCACTGATCAAAGTTGTTGTTGTTTCTTTTGGATTAGAACAGGTTTCTTCTCAATTATCTACATTTTAAATTATGGAATGTACCTACAAAGAGCAATTGGAGGGGGTGGGGGAAGCCAGAGGGATTAGTGTGTGAGTGAGAATGGGTGAAAATGTAATTTTTATGAATTGAATAAAAATAATATGGGAGAAGGACAAAAAATGAACTTTATAGACTTCCAGTCTGGAAGATTTAGGGCATATAGAATCATTTCTGGGTGGGTGTAAGGGATCGGTCGTTACTGAATTCTCCAAAATGAGGGTTGTTCATTGGTATCTTTTTAAATGAGGCAAGAGGTAACTTTGGAAAATGAAATATTTTTCATCTACAAAATCTCTTGAAATTGGCTAATAGAACTGAAGTGGATGCCAATTCTTTGGTTTTCAAAAGGGCTGAGACATATAGCAGGGCAGGCCAAGCTCAGCAGGCTGTTGTAGGAGGTGCAGGACAGCATGGTGAAGTGAATATAGGGGCCTATTTAGTTCCTCTCCTCAGCTCCTTTCACACTGTCATCTTATGGAAGCTGGTAAATAACAAGCAGGTCTCAGGTCCGGTGCTGAATGAATGTTTTCAGCTCTTCTTGGAAAACATGTGCAAATGTAGCATTAAGTAATATACACCTGGCTTTTGCAACAGCGTTTTATTTCCACATGGGATGGAAAACATAACTGAATTCACATGGCTTGTTTGCTGAAGCACTGAAGAGGATAACAGTCCCAAGTCAGTGAATTTATCTGTCCTCTGGTTCAGCAAAACTTCCGCTAGGTTATTGGGAGAGATGTTAACCTTTCAGTAATAATCTGAAAATTAGCTCAGTTAAAGAGCAAGAGAGGGCTGATTTAACTGGTAACACTTTAAAATACAGGGCACAAATATCATGTATTTACTATATAATAGTATGTTAACCGTTGACTATTTAATTACATTGTAATTACCAGGTAGTGTCCATGTAATTGGGTAATAAACATATAGGAGGAGGAGGATAGTGTGTGTTCCTTCTAACATTACAGGTAAGTTACAACAGCGTCTATAAAAACAATACTTGCAGTGAGGTAACCGATAATGTAATATTTTAATGAGGTGCAATTTTTTAGGGTTATATAAAGTGAGCACGATTAACCTTCTGCCATTCCATTGCTGATCTCAGTTACTTGATGGGCTATTGTCCAGAAGCAATATACCATGTGTGGGCTAGAGTGGGCCAGAAAGGCTGCGCAGGCCAGCAGTCAATCAGGAAAGGGCTTACTGAGAGCCAATCAGGGCTGAGATTGGAGACAGCCAATCAGGGCTCCTCAGCATGGGCCTATATAAAGGTTGTCCAGAAGCACAGCAAGCAAGTCTGTCTTAGACCTTCATGGAGGAAGGTCTGTCTCCAGAGCAGGAGACCAGCACTTCAGACAGCGCAGTGCTGGGCAGGCTTAAGGGGAGCATAGTAGGGCCCAATGCCTGCCAGACTGCAGGCCCTCATAGAAAGGGCTTAGAGGGTATGTGGGGCCAGAGGGGAAGTGGCCCAGGGACAAATGGACAAGGGGAGAGAAGGAGGGCAGGGAGGCTGCCCCCAAAGGGTCCCTGGGTTGGGATCCAGAGTAGTGGGTGGGCCTGGGTCCCCCCCTTCTCCCTTGTACTGCAGCTGGCCATGCAGTAGGGTGGCTAAAACAAACTGCAACTGGCCCTTGAGACAAGGGGCTAACTTTGGAGGTTGTGGTTGCTCACTGAGGCCAGTGCACAGGCTGTTGCTACCCACACTCCCTCCTCCTCCCCCCCGGAAGGGGGTGAGGATGGACTAGGGAGCACTGCTGGAGGGAAGCGTCCTGAAGAGGATGCTGCTGAGCAGGGAGCAATGCGGGTCCAGACACCAGCAAGGAACAGACGATGGACAGGACACCACCAGCAGAGGGTGCTCCCCATGCACTGAGCTAATTCCGGAGGTAACCAGCGAGAGGCGCTGCAGTGGTAAGTCCCAACACCGTGACACCATGTAACCTATTTTCCCAGATATTTAATAAAGCCATTGGGTCAGAATGTATTCTCATTTGCATCAGGGTAAACCCAATAAAAGTCACTATTCCAATACACAATTCCACTGAAGTGAATGGGTTTACACTGCTGTGATTCAGAGCAAAATTTAGCCCCATTGGTTTTATTAAATATGCACAGGCGTGCAGATTATATGGTCATTACCTGTGGATGATGTTCCATCAAATAACTGAGCAGCAGGATTGTCCATGATCAGCCTCCTGATGTTCAGCCTGGGATCAGGCTGAGATCCAGAGCTTTGTAGTGGTAGGGTCTGATCTGTAGAACTCCCTTCCTAACAAAGTCTAGCCAGAGTCCACAGAGTCATTGTATATCCTTTCTGTTTAATTCAGTTTAACCAAGAACCTCCATTTCCATCCATCCTTCCATGCATTAGTGATCTGGTGATGGGGACCTTTAGCTGGGACACTAGGCCCAGATTATGATTTTACTGTTCATGGCCTTCCCTCTCACCGTGTGCAGCACACATGTGCCTGGCAATAAAGTGCTTAATAAATTAAACAGTTTCATGATATTTGTGTCCTGTAACACAGAGGGCTGTCAGGCACTTCCTTTGCTATTAAATGGGTAGAAGTGTCTCTGAACCATGGCAGAAAAATAGGTTAGTCACCCTCCATCAAACAAGTACTGGTTTGTTCTATAAAGGGTTGCATCCAGATAGAGATACAGCCAGGCTTTGGCTGATGCGAACCAGAACAATTTCCTCCCACTCAAGATAGTTTGGATGAACTCATTCTTGTCCAACACTAGCATCAGATGGCACAGTTGGTTACATTACAGCCTTTCCTCAGTGCACAATTCCTATCACATCCTTATGTTACGAGTTAAGAGGAGCATGGTGCTTTTTGTCCTAATCCTCTGGGAATATTTAGCAGGAACAGAAAATTATACCTTGGAGATGTCCTGATGTTCTGGATCTGACTGGCAATGTCCATGGCAGATCAGAACTGAGGCACATTCAGGAAACTTATAGTACATCTTCCTTATTCTGTAGCCTGATGTTTTAGAAAGAGGCACTGGCCCATGTTTTTCTTCCAGTTACTCTGAGTGGTGTTACACTGGATTTATGTCGCTGTAGGTGAAAGAGGAATTTGACCCATCAAGTCTTTTTCCTATCACTCATCATAAAAAAAAAAAGCAAGGAGCCAGTGTCTCTCCAGCACTGTCCTGAAATAAGGATATTTCCAGTTGCCCAAACCCAACTGAAGAGTGCTAAACTTCCAGTCTAATCAGACCACATCTGAACCGAGTCTGAGTACCAACATAGATGATCAAATGTAATGGCAGTTTTCTCCATCCCCCAACAAGCAAAGACCTGTATCCCAGCATTGGTACACGTTCAAAGTGATGCCAATGAGAAGGAGAACATAAAATACTGTTTATTCTAGGCTGAGTTCAGAAAGACGAGACCTTAAGCAGTTGGCAGACTGGAGCAGACCACAGGCCTATCTGTCTCTAACAGTGGCCAATATTACTGGAGGTTTCAGAGGAAGGTGCAACATCTTCCAAATATAACTAATTGTGCAGTGTTCTACCTTGGGGTCAATACCTCATCCAGAACTACGATAGATCTTGGAACAGAAGATTAACTCAATACTTGTTTTCTTCCATTTTCCTCAGCCATTCTCATCTACTTCCTACAGTTCTTTAAACAATGGTTATGTTACCTTCTTCTTTCAAGCCAATATATTTGTATTCCACTTTCTCAAAGCTATTCTTACTTTCATCTCTTTTCCAATGTCACAAAGCAGGTTTTCTCAACCTTCCAGGTGTTCAGTTACTTTTAAAAATACCTACACATGGGAATTGATTTAATACCTATTATCAATATCTCTACCTTAAACAAACCCAAAGAAAATGAGATAATTGCAATTGTCTTCCATTGATGCCAAGTCTAGCATGATACAGAACTTAGCTCTGCTCTTTTGCGTGAACTCCTGCTTATTCTATCTCAAGGAAAAGCATTAATTTTCCACCTCCTCAAGTTTGCTTCCTGGATTAAATCCCTGCAGTTCCATCTCTCACTTCTTTCTACTCATCTGAAATTCACTTTGCTCTGCCTCTGAAGCAATGGATTGGAATATTGTTCTTTCATGTTCTTTTTGCATTGTCTAAGGAGACCTGTTGGACCTTCTCTATTTTGAATACCTATAGTCTTTCGACTAATGACACGTAGGGCCATCGATACAAACAGTTTCATTTATTTATAGGATTAGTCTTGATTGTCAGTATTTAACATTTACATTGCCCTCAAGCTGGCGCCCCATTGTGCGAGTGTAACCCACACACCTCCTGGGCGTGGTGTTCTGTCCCAGCTAGTGGCACCGAGGCCACTTAAAGAGAGAGAGAAAACGAGTCTGCGCTACGGCCTTAGCTAAAAATCACATGGCTTTTAGTTCGTGCAGTCGAGGCTCATGTACTAAGCTCCAGAGGTCCCTGCTTTGATCCCGCGCGCCGACAACCAGAGTCTGTCAGTGTTACACTAGGAACCATACGAGTGTATGGCAAAGGCTTTCTGTAAAGTGGTCACAGCTCTTGCTTTCCACTGTTTACATGTGTTCCTGCCCAGAATCTCTCCTAGATAATATTGACTCACAGCAATCTTTGGAAGGGGCAGGATTAGCCAACTCTGTTGTCGTTCAAACAAGCCCCTTTGGCTTGCGCCCTCAGTTATCTAGCAACATTCTTCAGGATTCTCTCAGTTCAGTTCACAGTCCCATGTGTACAATGAGATTTATTCAATTGTCTGAGAGCCTTTTCTTTGGTTGCATCCTATTTGATAATAGGGTGAGACGGGACAGGCTTGGTTCTTGAGAGTTCAACCTTCCTTGTCACAAGGGTGGGTTGCTACCTCTGCAGCAAAGCACTAGTACAGGGGAAGTGTGTGATCTGTGGTGGGAGCTTTTATCTTGTTCATGTTGCTTATTGCCTGAAAAAACACTTGAACTCTTTGGGAATTGATTCAACAAACTAGCTGGTAAAAATTCTCTTGGGTGCCTAAACCAAAGTTTCTCTATCTAGGTCTGCCCATCCACTGAGCAAGACCTTAATGTATAAAGCCATATTTTAAGAATGGCTGTAAATAGAAACTGGTTATTTACTTTGCATTTCCATGCAGGCCAACAGATAAAAGGAGAGAGAGTGAGGTAAGAAATAGAGGGAAAGAAAATGATGTAAGATATATGTATAAGCACATGGACATAAGAAACAGATGAAGTACGAGCATCTTGAGGATATGCACAACAATTGCATCTCCTACCAAAATACCTTGCCAAAAATCTTATCAAATTCCAACTAAAACTCACTTTCCAGAAAAATTCATCTTCTGGCAGAGACCTACACCTTCTAAGATTGGACCCTAAATTATCACCAGGCAAGGTGAAAATGACCAAACCAGGGCTCTTTTAATGAGATTTCAACCCAAAATGGCAGAAATCTCACAAAATTAGCTTTTCCTGTTCACTTTCTGTCAGCTTGGGCAGAAATAGTGTGACTGAAAAAAGTCACAAGATTTCCACCATCTGGGGCTGTATCCAAAGATCCAGAAGGGTATTAGGTCATCTTGCTGCCTCGCCAGTCTTGGGGACAGTCTGGCCTCCAGTGCAATTTAGAGAGACTTGAAGGCTACTCTAAATTATGCTGTCTGTTTATAGCCCCCTAGGAGCTATTCTGTCAACCAGGATTGCTGGAGCACAAGGGACTCTTGCCATACCACCTCCTGCCCCAGCATGCCCCAGAGAAGAGGAGATGACTATGCCATGAGAGGAGGTGCCTGCTATGCCATCTTTGCTACCCTGGAATTCCCCTGTGCAAGGGCAGTTCTCCAGCCAGCTGTTTAGGCCAGCTCTCTGTCCCCCTTTTGGAACAGTTGAAAGGGCACAGAGCAGGGTCAAAGATTGGGAACGCAATCCCAAAACACAACCAAGTTCTGAATCCAGGATTTGATTCCAATCCACACCCTGAAATTAAAGGTTGACTGTATCAGAGGCTTCGGTTTGGGCTCCTCTCTATTTGAAAACGTAGTGAACTTTTCAACAAACATGGTATGCATTTTTACATTGGCTGGCTTTGGGGTATTATTACAATGTCTTAAGATTTCATTTTCATTGTGAACTTTTAATTAGGGAGTTTTAACTAGTAGACATTTATCACAGGGTTCTAAATCATTGGACAAATATGATAACTATAATCCACCAAACTAAATTAGAACGACCTGTGTTTTACCTATGGAATTTAAAAGGCATAACACAGGAGCTAGCAATTTCTCTACCAGCATCATTGCAGCACAATGAAACAGTATTGTTTCATTGTGCTGCACAATGGGATGATGAAATACAGATTGTCTAGTTCTTAGAAAGCCTGCTGTAAACAAGGATTTTAGCAACTAGGCCTCCAGTGAAAGCCCAGGATACAGGTGCTGCTATACAAGACTAATCAGATTCACTGGGTTTTGAGGACAAAAGTTATGCTTTGGCGTCTTAAGATTTTTTTTGCTGCTAATATGATAAACGTCTCTTACGCAGCGGAGACCCGGCAAATGCTGACTGCTGATGAGCAAAGGAGGGAGTATTTTGAAGAGCAAAGGAACGAGTTTGAGAATTTTGTGAAGGAAGAACGTAAAGGTAAGAACAGCAAAACAACAAATTGTGAAACTTTAGATGGAGGCTGGCAGGATGTTTTTTATTATTAGTGTATTATTATCACTGTTTTTTAACATTGATATGGTAGCAGCACCTAAGGGCCACAATGAGGTTGGGCCCTGTTATGCTAGGTGCTGTACAAATGTATAATAAATGACAGCCCCTGCCCTAAAGAACTTGCAATCAAACTCTTTGCTCGAGAGAGCAACTCTTGCCAAATTCTACAGAGGTTTCACATAGTTCATTCCCACAGGCTCAATATTCTGTCCTATACCATATGATTTATAGCCCCACCTACTGGTGATGCTCTAATTCTAGATAGGACTATCTAATGGGATTCCAGGTTTGCATTTCCTAGGAGTGATTCTATGGAGTCTCGTCACTGCCACTGCGAAAGCCTATTCCATGAGGTTTTATTTATTGCCTTAAGATGAAAAGGGGCTGCTGGAATGAGGCTTCCGTTTACTGGGATGGGAATTTAGGAATGGAGAATGTCTCTTGAATTGCATTTCCTCACTGCTTCCACACATTCTAGCTAGCCGACCACTCTGATAAAGTCACTGCTAACCAGTATGAGCAGCAACTCCTCCAGGCCACACACTGTACCTGGAGGCCATCATTTGGGGGCATTCCACATCCCACAGATCTGAAACCTCTCTGGTTTCAACTGGGCTTTGCATCCTGCATGGTAACATTTCCATCTGAGGAATGTGCATGACAGTAGCACCCTGTGTTGAGTAATAGAATGACTATACAAAACCGCAGGAGATTGAAGAGTGGGTAGTTTTAAATGCCGCCTGCATGCAATATCATGGAACAAGGAGGTGAGAGGCATCTTTAACTAGCAGTTTCTCTGTATTTATCAGTTAAAGATTAGCACATGGATAAACCAATACACAGTGGGGATAAGTGTTTTGATAAAGGTCAAACAGCAGAACTGGGACTAGAACCCAGGTCATCTGACTCAGTCCTGTGCTCTAAAAATTGGAGTAGAAGCCCAGAACATGAGCCAATGACTTGGTGTGTGACACTGAGGAGTGACTTGCCTAGTTTATCCATCTGTAAAGTTAGGCTACATCAGAGAGGAACTGAGGGGCCTGATTGATTAATGCTTGTAAAACACTTTCAGATCCCTGCAGGGCCGGTGCTTCCATTAGGCGACCCTAGGCAATCGCCTAGGGCGCCAGGATTCAGGGGGCTGCATTTTGCGCGCTCCCCACAGGGCGCGTGGGAGCTTCGGGTTCTGCTCCCATCGTGCCATCGAAGAAGGACCCTCCGCTGACGTGCCACGGAAAACAGCGGCAGGCAATTGAGCTACCGCCAACATTTCGCTGTTGCATGCAGCATTTTGGCAGAGGGTCCTTCTTTGGCGGCGAGAGGGGAGCAGAACTGGAAGCTCCCACGCACCCCGTGGGAAGCATGCAAAATGTCGCCCCCGAATTCTGCGTAGGGCATCTGAAACCCTGGCGCCGCTCCTGGATCCCTGAATGAACAATGTTAGACAAAGGCAAAGTAGACCATCATAGAAATGTAGGTCTGGAAGGGACCTCAAGAGGTCATCAAGTCCATCCCGTCACGTTTATCAAGTAAACTTAGACCATCCCTGACAGGTGGGTGTTCAACCTGTCCTTAAAACCCTCCAGTGATGGGGATTCCACAACATCCCTTGGAAGCCTATTTCAGAGTTTAACTACTCTTAGAGTTGTTAAGTTTTTCCTAATATCCTATCTAAATCTCCCTGGCTTCTTATCCTATCTTCAGTGGCCATGGAGAACAATTGATCACTGTCCTCTTTATAACACCCTTTCACATATTTGGTGACTGTTACCAGGTCCCCCTTCAGCCTTCTTTCCTCAAGCCAAAACAAGCCAATTTTTTCCCATCTTTCCTCTTAGTCAGATTTTCTAAACCTTTGATCATTTTTGTTGCACTTCTCTGGACTTTCTCCAATTTGTCCGCAACTTTCCTAGAGTGTGGCTCCTAGAACAGGGCACAAACTCCAGCTGAGGCCACACTAGAGCTGAGCAGACTATTATCTCCCATGTCTTACATACAACACTACCGTTAATGCACCCCAGCATGATATTAGCCTTTTTCGCAACAGCAACATATTGTTGATTCACATTCAATTTGGGATCCATTCTAACTTCCAGATTCTCTTAAGCCGTGCTACTGCCTAGCCAGTTATTTCCCATTTTGTGCATTTAATTTTTCCTTCCTACATGTAGTACTTTGCACTTATCTTTATGGGATTTCATATTGATTCAGATTAATTCTTCAATTTATCCATGTCGTTTTGAATTCTAATCTTGTCCTCCAAAGTACTTGCAACACCTCCTACCTTGAGATCATCTGCATATATTATAAGCATACTCTCCACTCCATTATTCAAGTCACTAATGAAAATATTTTTGCTTCTCAGCCATTGTATTGATATAAGTGGAAAGATGTCCAGATTTTTTGTACATTTATCCAACAAAATTGAGATAATCCAGTCTAGAAGGGGTTCTTGAAGAGAACAAAGAGGTCAAAATTACTTTTAAATTGACTTTTTAGACTAGTTGTATGCAACTAAATAGTTCCTCCAAATTTCTGGAAATAGACATCTAAATAAAGCACGAACCATTTTCTTTCTTCGTGGTTGTCTTTCTTCCAGCCATTGCAGCATTTCTTTCTGTGTATATATTTTTTTCCTACACTTGATACTTTTCTCATAATAAACTTTAGACCCAAGACCTCATTGACAGGGCACGAATGGGGGACATTAACAACGCAGTTATTCAGTTAGTAAACCCAGTGCTCTTGTGTGATGCACTCCCATTACTATGAGATGGGGATGACCCTATGACAACGGTGTTTCAGATACTCCACCATATTTTTTCTGTACAGTGGAGACTATACTTGCAATAAGAAAGCTTTCCATAACAGACCTTCCCAAAAAATGACCAAGTGACCTTACAGACATTTCAGCTAGTTCCCTCCAGAGAATGAGTAGGGAAAACCATTTTTGGGATGACAGTTCAGTGAAGTTGTCAAAAGTAAAGACAGCAACGGAAGGGAGTGGTTTTCACTTGATGGCATAATAAACACATCCATGGAGGTATTTCTGAAACCTCACATCGAGGTGGCTAACCAAGACAAATTCTAAGCAGTGCTGCTGTATATCCTTTTTAAAGAGGAAAATGATTCTGATGGTAAGAACTCACCCAAAAGCATTAGTTATTTTTATTGCCCCATCTTTATTACATTTTTGGTTTTATGCCAGAACTTTCATGGAGACACATGTACAGAATATTAGGGTCTATTGGTTTGAGAAGATTGACAAAATAGTCTGACTTTCCAGTTAAAATAAATAATACCCACCTCTTATATAGCTCTTTTCATCAGTAGATCTCAAAGCGCTTTACAGAGACAGTCGCTATCATTATCCCCATTTTACAGATGGGGAAACTGAGGCAGATAATGGTGAAATGACTTGCTCAAGGCCACCCAGCAGGCCAGTAGCACAGCTAGGAATAGACTCCAGGTCTCCTGATTCCCAGTCCAGTGCTTTATCCACACTGTTTTAAAATGGTGCTTTGGAAAATGTCTATATTTGTGCCTTTGAGAAAAAAGAGACTCAGGGCTTGTCTTCACTTGCTGTGGATCGATGCTGTGGCAATCGATCCACCAGGGGTCGATTTAGCGGGTCTTGTGAAGACTCACTCAATCAATCGCCGATTACTCTCCTGTTGACTCTGCTACTCCACCAGAATGAGAAGCATAAGGTAAGTCAATGGGAGAGTTTCTACCATGGACCCAGCATGGTGTAGACACCACAATAAGTTGACCTAAGCTGCGTCGACTCCAGCTATGTTATTTACGTAGCTGGAGTTGCATAACTTAGGTCAATTTAACCCCATAGTGTAGACCTGCCCTTAGGAAATTAAATGTAGCCTTAAGCCTAAAAACCTGATGACCATTTTTATCCTTTACCTGCTAGCCCTGGTGCTGGACACACTGTGCTTCTGTGGGCCTGTGCCATATTACTGAAATTAACCTTAGAACACCGGCATTGTCCAACCAAATAAGTACTTAGAATGTGGATATTAAGATGCACCTATCCAAAGTTTATGTGAAGTCCAGAATTTAAACTTGTTAATGGGTGATCAGCACACACCTGTTACATTCAGCAGCATAGCAAGTGCAGGCTAACTTGACAATAGCCTGAGCATTCTTTGTCCATCAGATAGTTAATCTGGACTTCACACAGCCGTGTGATCCAGACGTACGGGGGATGTACCTGGAACACTCAAAGCCCAGTTGGCAAATGTGAGTGACACCATTATATGACATTCAGAGTAACTAACTTCATCTAGAACCCAATGGTCAAAGCATCGCCAAGATGATGCATCCTGTTGTGCTATCAAATGTGCCAGCAAGGATCATTCTGGTGACTTCAGTAGCGTATATGGTGGCACCATGGCCTATGGTGGACCAGCAGCTAAAGGGTCAGTGAATAATTCGAGAATGATTTGATGAACATACATCGAAATAAATAAAATGTAAGGCAACCTTTTGCCACTTCCCCAAGATCACTCATAGTGAACGTTAAAACCCTCCCATTAATTGTGTGTTTGCAAGGTTAATGCGAAGATACTGTAGTGATGGGGCAGTTAGTTACCTAGATAGATCAACCTGAAATAGTAAGCCTGGATCCAGTATACGTTGGAGGTAGGAAGAGGGTCATGCTGTGCAAAATATTCACAACAAAACCCAGAGGCCCATGTGATTTACCATTTTTTGTTTTGTTTTGTTTTGTTTTTTTGTTACAGTCTAGAAACTCTGCACGTTGAAAGGTTTGATAATGTTCATGAACACTAAACTTCTGAGCAAACCTAGACCCTGTTTCAAGAAAACTGAGCAGGCTTGAGGTTTGCAAGGAAATCCTGCAAAAATCTCTCTAGGTTCCTATACTGGCACTGGCACCCACCACCAAATTGTGAGAGTGCCACATCACCTGGATGTATCATGAAAATAGGTGCAAGTTCGTGCTTTTGACCAAGATTTGCACTGACATTTGGTTTTGTTTTTTTAAAACCCCAACTGAAAGATGGGGCTGAGGAAAGCTCACAGATCAGAGGTGGACCTGAGTCACAAAATGAGGATTCAGAGCTGAACATTGCAAGAGACAGCTGGCCTTACAATGGGCCAAACACCTACATTCAAACCCTGAGTCTTTAGGGAAGCATATTGGGCCTAAACTACCCCACAACCTCCCTTGATATGATACACAGAGCTTGACAAACAGAGATGCACAGTTGGAGATTTGAGAGCCAACAGTTCTTGCCACTATTTCAATGCTGAATTGGCATTAGATTAGTTGGCTGTCAGAAAATGAATCGCAGTTCACATTGTCTCTTGTTCTTTGCCCTCCCACCCCCATTTACAGAGCAGCAGGAGAGAAGCCGGGAACAGATCGAGCAATGGCGTCAATATCACTACGATGGTCTCTACCCATCTTACATGTACAACCGTCACCACATCTAGATGTGAGAAGTGTGAACTAAAAAAATAGTTAAATATTTGCTGACTAAGCCGTTCACAGGACACCAAAGAAGCAATCACATTTCCAAAGTCTTGGTCATGTCATGGATCCCACTGTGCAATCTACTCCACCAAGCCCTCCTCCTATATTATTTACATTGTCTCTGTTTTAATGGATAGAGCTTCTCATACGATGCTGCTTTGCTTTGTATTTTGAGGTGCTTGTATGTGTGACAAAATCTGGATTTAAAACACAAAAGTGGAACAATACAGACAGAATTAGATCCTTGAGACATGTATAAATCAGGATAGTTTAGAATTTGTCCCATGTAAACAGATAAGAATTTTTTTTAAAAAAAAATCACTGTATCTTGGGAATCATTGAAAAGAAAAGCTATGTTTGTTGTAATCCCAGGGTCTCTGTAATGTTTTACTTTAAGTTAAAAAAAGGAGCTGTATTAACATTCTAATAGTTTTTAATTAAACAATAGTGTTAGCTTCTGCAATATCACTCATTACTTCTCCTTACTAATCTATAAATAATGGAAATTCTGTATGTTTGAAAGAATATAACTTCCTTTTTAACTATCATCAGTCCCTTCAAGATGCATAAGCAGCTAGTGATGTACGTTATATGCAGGAAAAATAATAACAAGAAAGTTTGAAACTACCCGTAGACTTTCATTCCTCTACCTTATTCCTTTTCTAGCCAGCCGTTACATAACTATCTTCACTTTCTATAATGGCTGTTTATCAATAAACGTAGCTCCATGAATCATAGAATATTAGGGTTGGAAGAGACCTCAGGAGGTCATCTAGTCCAACCCCCGCTCAAAGCAGGACCAACACCAACTAAATCAAGCCAACTTTGTCAAGCCAGGCCTTAAAAACCTCTAAGGATAGAGATTCCATCACCTCCCTAGGTAACCAATTCCAGTGCTTCACCACCCTCCTAGTGAAATAGTGCTCCACGATCATTCTAGTACGAGCTAGGATCACACTAGGGATCTTCCATCTGGAGGATAGGCCCATCAATGGCTATTAGCCAGAATGGGCAGGGATGGTGACCCTAGTCTCTGTTTGCTAGAAGTTGGGAACATAGGTACTGGAACTAGGAGTGTGGGGGGGTGCTGCCACACCTCCTGGGTTGAAGTGGTTTCCATCATATACAGGGTTTACAGTTTGGTTCAATGGCTCTCAGCACCCCCACTATAAAAATTGTTCCAGCAGCCCTGGCTGGGAATGGGCAACAGGATGGATCACTTGATTATTACCTGTTCTGGTAATTCCCTCTGAAGCACCTGGCATTGGGCACTGTCAGAAGACAGGATACTGGCTAGATGGACTATTAGTCTGACCCAGTATAGCCATTCTTTTGTTCTTATCTGTATACTAGAAGCTCTGTTAACTGGGGCAAAATTATAGACTCATAGACTTTAGGGTCAGAAGGGACCAATATGATCATCTAGTCTGACCTCCTGCACAAAGCAGGCCACAGAACCCTACCCATCCACTTCTATAACAAACCCCTAACCTATGTCAGTGTTATTGAAGTCTTCAAATTGTGGTTTGAAGACCTCAAGCTGCAGAGAATCCACCAGCAAGTGACCCGTGCCCCACACTGCAGAGGAAGGCGAAAAACCTCCAGGGCTTCTGCCAATCTGCCCTGGGGGAAAATTCCTTCCTGACCCCAAATATGGCAATCAGCTAAACCCTGAGCATGTGGGCAAGCCTCACCAGCCAGCACTCAGGAAAGAATTCTCTGCAGTAACTCAGATCCCATCCCATCACAGACCACTGGGCATACTCTGCTGATAATCAAAGATCAATTGCCAAGATTAAGCTATCCCATCATACCATCCCCTCCATAAACTTATCAAGCTTAGTCTTAAAGCCAGATATGTATTTTGCCCCCACTACTCCCCTTGGAAGGCTGTTCCAGAACTTCACTCCTCTAATGGTTAGAAACCTTCATCTAATTTCAAGTCTAAACTTCCTAGTGTCCAGTTTATACCCATTTGTTCTTGTGTCTACGTTGGTACTAAGCTTAAATAATTCCTCTCCCTCCCTAATATTAATCCCTCTGATATATTTATAAAGAGCAAGCATATCCCCCCTCAGCCTTCTTTTGGCTAGACTAAACAAGCCAAGCTCTTTTGAGTCTCCTTTCATAAGGCAGGTTTTCCATTAATCATTAATCAGAGCCTATGGCAGTTGTTCATGGGAAGGCGGCATGGAGAGACAATTTCGCTCACAAGGAAACCTTCTCAAACCAGCAATTCTTATAGGAATGAGGAAAGGAGAACACATGGAAAGATGCCCCAGCACAATAATATCTTTGTGGAGAACCAAGGGCAGGCAGAGGGGACATATTTTTAAAATGTAATATCTCACAATGGGGAAGATCAAACACTTAACTATGTTGCTAGCTTGCAAATCTAAGCACAGCACCATTGGAAGCGTTGGCTAATTATCCTGCTATTAACCAAAGAGGAAAATCCCTGCAGAACTGCTAGTGCTAAGAGCTAGTTACTTTCTTTTCCGAATGCACTGAACCGGGAAAGGCACCTGGAGCTCTCTACTCAGAGATCTGTAAAACCCTTGGCTGCACCACCTGCCAATGTAGGGTAAATGTGATGAGTCGGGATCACTTGCAGGGATCAGATAGTAATTCACTTTCCTTCAGTTGAGACTGATCAGTGGGGGGCCTAGTAATAGGAGTAGATTATGGAGTGTGGATTCAGCCACTGGGAACTGGAATGGGACCGTTAATTCATATTAGATCAATTATCAGGTAATCACAACATTGCATGAAATGAAAAATGGTTGACACAATTAGGGCACAGCTTTCACAATGCTTGGCCATCTTATGAAGGCAGGAGGCAGACTTGTATATGTTACTATCACAGCACTTCTGCATGCTAAGCCTATAGCTGAACCACTCCTTGGTGCTCTTGAGGTGGTCAATGTACGGCTTCATGAGGAGAATAAGGGGGCAGGATCCCCCAGGATCTCTCCTGGCATTTCAACATTGCCAGTGGTAGTCCACCAGTTGGGAAAGAAAGTCCCTGCTTGCGGCTTTCTGAACAGTCCTGTGTTCTTAAAGAGATAAGTATCATGCACCCTCCCTGACCAGCCAACACTGATGTCAGTAAAGCATCCCCAGTGATCCATCAGCGCTTGCATTACCACTCGGCTCACTCGTTTGAGGACTGTAAGGCTTATGTGAGAAGCTGTTGGTGTTACCCACATGCTCTAGTGCAGTGGTCCCCAACCTTTTTGTGGCCAGTAGCACATTCATGTTTTCAGAAGAGTGTGGTTGGCGCCAACAATTTTTCAAGGCTTATTTTGTATTTGTACATTAAATAATACAAAAAAATCATATTTAAATATACATAATATATGACGCCATAAGATAAAAAGGGTAATTTTACATGTAAAAGGTATTAATTAAATGAAATTATTCGGCAATTACTCTTTCACCTTACCATGTGAATTTGCTCTTTTTTAATCTATCTGTAAGAAAAATGAAGGAGTTTTCACAAAATAAATATCATAAACAGTTTTCATCTTATTTATTTTTAAAAAGTTAAACATTGTTGAACTGGTGGTCCAAATATATTTATTATTCTTACTTTAACATAGAATGAAGCCTGCAGCCCCGGAGTTCTCTGTCCCCGGCAGGTGCCGGGCTGCGGTTTCTCTCCAGCTTATGCCGCATCCTGGCACCTGCTGGGGACAGAGAATGGCGGTGCCCACAGCCTGCAACCCCAGAGAAGCTGGAGAGAAGCCACAGGCCCGTGCCTGCCAGGGACAGAGAACACCGGCCCCCGCAGCCAGTGGGCCCTGGTGTTCTCTGTCCCCTGCAGGCGCAGGGCCGCGGCTTCTCTCCCATGATGGGCACTAGGCAGGCTCACTAGGGCATCCACCTTTACCCAGTTCCCTGGGCTCAAGGCATAACACAGGTAGTTTAGGCATCCTCTTACCCCCTACCTTGGGCTTAGGGCACAACCTTCTGTGGGCTTACGGGACCTTTTAGCAGTGAAAAAGCCTTACACAGTAATATCCTGAACCTCTATTTATTAACAGTTACCAAAAGAGAATGCACATGTGCTAAGCAAACAACGCTCCCCACTCACAATAAGACAGATGAACTTTTCCTGGTGGCCAGCCAGGATCAGGTCATCTGGGGACTCCAGTTTCTGCACAATATAGTTGGTAGGGTGTTCAGGTCCGGCATTTCTGATCTCGGACTGTGTCTTCGAGTTGGTGCCAAAAGAACGTCCTTTACGACCCCCCCCCCCAAACCATGCATATAGTAGAGAAATAGGGATCATAAAGGCAAAACAACGAAGAAGTAGAGATTTCACAACCACAGTTGTCAATAAGTGATTCTTTGCCAGACACAATGCTATCAAAGTTTTCTGTAAACATCTTAAGATTGCTTTCTTTATTCTGTGGTGGTTGCTATTATTAGGACAGGAACACCTTCTTAACAGCACATTACATTAGGATGGCTGCTGCTGGCCTAATGTCCCTGCTGAAATGGCCTCAGATCTTACACTAGTTTTGCTAATTAATGTAGTTAATTAAGAGAAGTACATTATCTAGGGCTTTGACAAATCTAGTTTTAAATGTTTCAAACAATAAGGTGCCATTACGTCTTTTGGGAGACTATTTCGTAGTCTGATACATCTCACTGACAGGAATTGGGGGGGGGCTGTTTTTTTACATTTTCTGCATATTAATTTGATCCCAGTGCCTTAATTTATAGCCATGTGTTTGCCCTTAAATATTGTATTTTCCCTACTACCTTCAAATACTCACAAGGCCAAATTCTGCTCTGTGTTAACCCAGAATCATTCCTTTGGAATTAATGAGCAGAAGTCATTCTTTATACTTCAAGGGACGTTGTCACTGGCATGTGTGTGAGTTCTCTCCGTATGCTGTCTAGCTCTGCATAGATAGTTGGTTCAGCAGACCTCACTAGTACTATCCAGAAAGACCACAGCCTCGGTTCGGTGGCAAAGGCACTCTGCCAGGTTTATTATCAACAAAGCACGGTACTAGCACCCTGGCTCCATGGTGATAGGCACATGAACACGTGTGGGCTCATCACAATGGACTCGGCTCAATCACAGCGGGATTTTCTGCTGCCCCCTAGGCTGGACAAAGGTGCCCCGCTGATGATTTCTCTTTTATACTTTGGCACAAACCAGTTACGTATTACACTCCTAAGGTGGTTAGTTACCAACCCGTGTACCTGCTCATTCTAACCAAACATCCCCATCCCTCATTCTATCTTCCCATCTTTGTCTTCTTTGGGGTTGGTGTGTTCCTGTACCATCTCGTGGGAAAGAGTTTACATGGATAGGCTGTACCTAGTATTTAGGAGTGCCAGTGTTTTAGCAGCGCCCACTGGACTATTGGTTCCGGCCTCAGGTCTTGCACCAGGCCCTGTGCTCCAGGTTCTCTCCTTCTACAGGGGGTGTTGTGTATATATAGAAAAAATTATAAGCATCCATTGTCTGGATAATAATAATTAATACCTAGATAGGAAAAGTAGCTGGAGGAAACCTTCCTCGACACCCCTTAAAGTCATGTAATGCCCACAAAGCAACTTCAGCTATGTTGCAGTCATCTTTAGTTTATGACACTACCATACTGACATTATGATTAGTATCAGACAAATTATAGGGCTTATTTATTTATTTCAACCATTAGCAGGAGATAACATTCTGCATGGAATGATCAATGTTTTTGCTTGTCTATGCCCATTTCTATTTGCATTAATGGGAGATTGGCAGGAGCTGGGCAGTTGGTGTTACTAGAGATGGCTGTAGCTATGTGAACTGTAAGCTCGTAGACAAGGTGGCAGCAGACGGCGATCAAGAATGTAGGATGCTTCCTGCATTTTGTAGGACCTATAAAAGTTGTTGTTGTGCGATGCCGGTAAAATCTTGTGTGCAGTTCTTCACATGGAGCTCCTAACAGTTGGCACTGAGGTAGGGAAGTAAACCATCACAAGGCATCAGTACAGACAAGTGACTTTTAAAAGTAGGCAGGTTATGCCCTCCCACTTTTTACTGGCCATGACAGCGAGCGACAAGGAAGGGGAAGAGAGGAGCAAGAGGGGTCAGGGTCTTGTGGGGAAGCAGCAGCGCAGGAGCGGGCCTCGGAGAAAGAGGCTGTGAGAGCATGGAGAGGGGGGGAGAAGGGGTGGTGCGGGGGCTGGGCCTTGTGGGGAATGGGCAGAGCAAGGCCAGGGGCTTGGGGAGAAGGGGTGGGGCGGGGCGGGGCTAGGCAGCTCTGGACTCAGCAACAATCTCTCCCCCTTCTGGTACTTGTGTATCCCTCCGATGGAGAGATGTTGTCCCTTTGTAAGTCTGTGCTGTGGACCTGCGTCCAGTGCTGAATGGGTGAAAGTGTGTTTTAAATATGCAGGTTGGGTTGAGGATTTTCTCGCTGACTGTCTTGTCAGGTGGGTGGGAAGGACACACTGACCCAGTTGGATTCATAGATGGTGTGTCTCCGTGGTTTGTTTATTTTTTTACTAATCATAATACCTAGCATCTTTTTGGTGCTTTTCATCTGCAGCTCTCAAAGCCCTTTATAAAGCAAGATTAGGCTTGTTACTGCTCAGACCTGCTGACTCCCAGCCAGTGTCCTAGCCACTGGATGGCACTGCCTCCCTTATGGGAAAGTCCTGGACTCAATCTTTCTAGAGAATGTTCAAACCAGGACTTCTATTGGGTTTTGGAGTAATTTTTACTGAACTTTCTTCATCTATAGAATCCTATAAGTTTCATGCTGACTAAATTCTACAGGACTTTTCTGTACAGATAATAGAGCCCTTGGGGCAGGGATTGTGTCTTCCTATAAATCTGTACCATGCTGAGTGTGATGTGTGTGCCCAAGAAATACCTACTCTCCTCTACCATCTCCCCAGACTGGCAAACTATTTCCCCTTTCCCACAAACTAACTCTGCACAGTTTGCCCCTTCAGATGAGTTGTTTTGGGGAAGGTTATTTGTCTCTGTGTGCTTCCTATACCCTCTGTGCTCAATTTTGCTTCCTAGAACTGCCAAATGCTCCAGTCTCCAGCCATTATCAGTGTTATTTTGTAGGGTTCCAAATCATAAGAGGCACTTCGCCAAAGTTCTAGGAAGAGGTAATCCCTGCTCCAAAGAGCTTCCAACCTCAATGTAATTGTAATACACATTGCATGGGAGTAACAAGCAGCAAGGAGGGAATGGTGAAGGGAAAGATGGTATAATAATACACGACTCCACTGACAAGAGGTGCACATCTCGGCAGCAGTGGGATCTTTTTACCTAAGTAAAACAGATCATGTATAAACTAGTGAAAAGTCATGACTCACTTAGGGGTGCATTTTGCCAGAGAAAAACAGAGTTCTCACTCTCTTGTTGGGTGCTGCAAGTCAGATACTTTATTCTCTAGCAATTACATGGACAGAGAGTGCACTAGGACACATGGTTTCCCTCACCTAGGCAGGTCTCTCTCCAGGTAAACATTTACAGCAAGCATTTATACCTTTGATTACATACAATAATAAGCAACAGCTGCATTTTGTTTATACATAGGTCATCCTGATATCCTATTTTTCTCACCTCTATTTAGACTCTAGTCTACAGTCCATACTTATCTAACACAAGGTCACAACAACTTCTCACACAGTTCTTTCCTACTTGCCTCACACAATCCTCGCTTCTACAAATCTTGTGTTGTTAGGATTACAGTTAGCTTGACTCTTGCTCACAGAAGGGAATATTTGCATTGAAATCCCCTTCAAATCCATCAATTCTTTCTCTACTTCCACAACTAGGGCCAGGTTTTCGAAAGCATTCAGCACCCACTGTGATGAACGGTCTTGAAAATCTGGCCACCTGTGTTGGTGCCTAAATAGGAGCTGAGCTCCTCTGAAAATCTAACCCTTATTATAGGTTTGACAGAAACAAGCTGCCGGGCTTTGTACTGGTCACAGCAATAATCAGTGTATAAGGGATCGGTGACAACCTGGTAGCTTTCTTCCCTAGCAAGAAGAGCCAGGATTGATACACAAGAACCAGGACAGAGTCAGGCTGGGGTCAGAGAGCTGATAGCAGTTGTAATACTGGGCTGGAATCAGGAAGAAAGCGTCAGGGTCAGAGTAGGGCGGGTCAGAGACTGGAGATCAAAAAGCAAGGTGAGGGCTGGAGTCACAGCAGGCCAGAAGTCTGTGTGGTTGTCTAGACCAGGGGTCGGCAACCTACAGCATGCATGCCAAAGATGGCACGCAAGCTGATTTTACTTGGCACGCAGCTGCCATCCGGGGTCTCAACCACCAGCCCTGCTCAGCCCGCTGCCGGCTGAGTGAACAGAACCCCAGGCCAGCAGGAGGCTGAGTGGGGCCGGCAGCAGGGACCCCAGACCAGTGGCAGGCATGCCCGCCGGCTCCCCCCTCACCGTGCTCAAGTTCTGCAGCTCCTGGAAGTGTGAGCCGCTGCTGCCCCTCCCACAGCTCCCCCCATCCCGCTGCCTCAGCACTCCACATGGAGTTTTGCCTCCACGTGGAGCCAGCGTCTGACTGGCATGGGCATGGTAAAGGGGAGTCCTAGGGGCCAGTCAGGGAGCAGGGGCAGGGTTGAATGGGTCGGGAGTTCTGGAGGTCCTGTCAGGAGGCGGGGAGTGGTTGGATGGGGAGTGGAAGTCCCAGGAGCTGTCTGAGGGCAGGGGTGTGGATAAGGGTTGGGGCTGTCAGGGGACAGGTAGGGGGTAGGGTCCTGGGGGGGAAGTTAGGGTGGGAGGGGGTTTCAGGAGGGGGCAGTTAGGGGACAAGGAACAGGAGACTTAGGTAGGAATCCCCTAACTCAGTGGCAGTTAGGCACGTACCCTGCTTAGGTGCTTTTGAAAATCCCACTAAGGGGCTACCTGCATGTTTAGACTCCTTTGACAATCTGGCCCTCTGAACTCACGGGCCCATCATCCTTCCAAGATCTGCCCAAGGAAACGACTTTGCACAAGAATCTTCTCCCAACTGTGCACAAGGCAGGCTCAGCCATTCCATGGCATCATCCCTCTTTTGTCTGAACCTCACAGAAGATTCTCCAATGGGCCTACTATCAAGTTACAGAGATTTAGACCATTCTGTTCAGATCACTTGCCTAAATGAGTTCCCTGCAGATTTTTTTATTCCCCTCACAGTTGCAGCCTGGAGAATGATCTTCTGACCCTAGAGGAGAGGTGCTTTTGTGAGGAAAATGGTTACATTATGGTTAAGAGTCTGGTTTCTGAGGAAGACATTGATTGCTTCAGGTACAGGGTGATAAGCTGCAGCAACCCAATCAGATTCTTTCAGACCACAACTAATTTGGACTGTCCTGGATTGTCACAAGACAGAAACATCTCAGTAATCAAGGACTTATTGCTTCAATTAAATAACAGAAAAAGTGGGCCAGGTCCTCAGCCCTGCCAAGGGCAAACTGTATAAATCAGCTGAGACACCCAAATGGCCCAGGTTATCGGCCTCCTGCTTTTCTCCTCTGGTCTGTGAGTAAGGGAAAGAAGCTATCTCTGAGCCACCCTCTGCTCATCTAATCCTGGGCCACCCAAGGTCTTAGCTGCTCTAAGTTATGCACTGGCTGAGGATAGGGCAGAGTGTTGTTAGTGCCACACATCTTTCACATCCTCATGTCCCTGGCACGCTACCTTGCCTTGCTAGGTCCATCAATGGCTATTAGCCAAGATGGCCAGGGATGCAACCCCATGCTCCGCGTGTCCCTAGCCACTGGCTGCCAGAAGCTTGGAGAGGACAACAGAGGATGAATCACTTGATAATTGTCTTGTCCTGTTCATTCCCTCTGAAGCACTTGGCACAGGCCACTGTTGGAAGACTGGATACTGAGCTACATGGACCATTGCTCTGACCAGTATGGCCATTCTTATGCTCAACACACCTACCTAAAGTTACTGGCGGCACCACAGTTGAGGAGTCCCCTGTGTCAGGGAACATCCTTTGCTACCCAGTTAGGGCAGCTTTCCACCTGTTTCTGGCAACACAAAACTGCCAAGGCAGAGAATCTGGGGTAATATGTTTTAAAATAGTGAGGTAGCAATGCCTGAAAACTAAAATGGTTTTAATGTGTTTTCTTCTTCTCCTCCACCCTCCAGAACTGAGTTTATAAAGGTCTGCAACAAAGGTGCAAGATAGACTGATGTTATCAGGAGATTGAGACGCTGCTAAATCAAACAACATTCTAGATGAAAAATTGGTTATTAAAATTCAGAATTTCCAGGAAAACGAAGAGCGCTTCAGATACTGGTCCTTGGCTCAGGTAAAAAAAACCAACATTCTGGTGGGGTTTGGTTTTACAAATAACCGTTGGCATATATGTTTAAAATGACTAGTTACTAGGAAGCTTTTGTTTTCAGAAAAAGGAATCCATACATGTGAGTTCTCAAAGTAATTAGCTGGATTTTACTGCAGTTCACTCTCAGACATTGTGCAGTTTACAAAGGCAATGGGAATGGGTACTACTATTTAACACTCATCTTTCCTAGGCTCCTGTGTACCAGGAATTTCGAAAAGAGAGATGATGCCTTGTGGCTGACAGGCCCCATCTTAACGATATGTACTTCCAGTCATATTAGCTCAGCTGAATTAGCTGAACACCACTGAAAAGCCTTGCTTAGAATGGGATGCAGGTTAACTGGGGATGATTGAAAATCATATATCAAAGCTTCATTTAAAAGGAAAATTACTTTTTCGGAGAAAACACAACTTTTTCTCTAAGTGTCTGCTTTCCTCAAAAAAAAACAACCTGGCATTTTGTAGGAAATTTGATTTGTTTGGCAGGAAAAAAATTTTTTGTCCAACTGCTGAAAACCAAAAATGACAAATTTCTGGAGTTCGGGCTTTTAGTTTTTCAACGAAAAGCCAAAATTTTCCACTGACTCCCTTCCCCCAATATTCTAACCACCTCTAACACTAATATACTTAAAGCCCTGTTCTAGCCTAGGCTCCTCTCAGGCTTGATCTGGGCCAGTTAATGTAGTTTCAAATATAAGAACAGGAGAATGACCATACTGGGTCAGATCAAAGGTCCATAACCAGCCCAGTATCCTGTCTGCCGACAGTGGCCAATGCCAGGTGCCCCAGAAGGAATGAACAGAACAGGTAATCATAAAGTGATCCATCCAGTTGCCCATTCCCAGCTTCTGGCAAACAGAGGCTAGGGACACCATCCCTGCCCATCCTGGCTAATAGCCATTGATGGAACTATCCTCCGTGAATTTATCTAGGTTTTTTTTTGAACCCTATATGTTAGCCTGCATCTTAACAGAACATAAGGTGATGGAAAAGCCACTTGATTGAACTAACATATGTGAAGAACATACCCTTTTTTCCGTCAAGACATACCCTACAGATGTTCGGCACTCTCAGCAAGTCATCTTACTCTGCTAAAGAGAACAGATGTGGAATGTATAGGGAAATGCAGAACGGATAAACGAGTGCTGTATGCTGCACTGTTGTGGTAGCATTATTTACTTATTTCATCCTTCCGTGCCATATCAACTGGATTGTAACTGGACACCTGATGTTCATTATTGGTCTAGCTGAAGCAAGAAAATACAAGTAAATAGCCTGTAGCAAATACTTCTGTACACAGCATTAGTAAAGGAGAGCTCAAAGTGGTGGGAGAACGGCGCTGAAAGCTCCATCTATCCCACTATATTGCAGTGCATAGGGAAGGAAGAGTGGAGGACTCTGATTTGAGCATGAGTCTCCTGACAGCACCCTTTGCAGCTAGATCTGTTGTGCTGGGGAAAGTTGTGGGAGTGAGAAATCGCACACATGTGCCCACACATTGTCTGGGGCCAGGCGCAGAAAAAGGAGGAAAATCATTGTCATTCCAAAGTCAGTGGCTGCTGCAGTTGGCTCCCCCAGTGACATCACTAGTGAAGGGTTAGAAACAGCACAAGTACATCCTGGGATCAAGTACATTATCTGAGTCATAGCTGAAGGAACAATTGACGGAACTGCACAGTACCCATGGGACTAGACCTGAACTAATTGGATGGTAAATTGCTAAAACATTTTAGTCCTGGTAAATACTAGGAGAGTTGAGATCAGTATTTTCTTTCCATGGGTGGGTAAGACATGGACCAGATACTGGTCCCAAGAATGGCTGGTATTGTAGGATGCAATTTTTAAAGGAGCATAAAGGATTTAGGCACCTGACTCCCAATTAAATTAAATGCGATTTGGGCCTATAAATCCCGTATGCCCATTTGAAAATCCCAGCCAGGGTTTTCTTGCTTCTTTCTGCTCTGTGACAGTCCTGAGCAAATTTTACACCCAGTTTATAAACAGCCTTCAAGACAAGCACTCACGTGACCTTAATTACAGCAACCTTCATGGGTCACACTAATATTAGCCATGTCTTACCTGCCCATGGAAAGAATCTCAGGGAGAAATACGAGTGCTGAGTTTGCTGGCCAATCCTTCAATGCAGAAGGGAAGCAACTTTGAAAGAAAGCACTGTTATAGGTTAGTTAATAAGCTTATTTATGAAGCAGCCCGTTTCTGAGGTGATTGGGGCACTGAATAACAATTAATAAACACAAAAATACCAATGTAGTACTGTAAAAACCCAACCTCCCATACAAGCCTGTAAAGACAAACCCAGGGAGTACTTCAAGGGAAAGGTGAGTTGCCTGCAGAGTGGTGGAATCCCTACAAACAGAGCTAGTGTCTGAGCATGGACAGCTGTTGGGATTAGGCTCAAGGAGGAGACCTTGAATGTATTGTTATTTCTGTATTTGTTTATTTGTATTGCCATAGGAACCTAAGGGTCCAATCATGCCCCAGAGTTCCACTGCACCGGGCGCTGCACAGATACGCAACCAAAAAACAGCTCCTTCCCAGGGAGCTCGAATTAATCTAGCCTGAGTCTACACTGGTCTGCCACTTCATTCACTTTCTCCTTGTTGTCTGCATTTCCTTACCCCTTTCTCTGTAACTAGGCTGGACGTGCGTTGCTAGTTACAGTATGGGTGGTGTTACTTTAGTAGACCATATATACTTTATGGGCAAAGGCTCCAACCCTGCAAATGCTTATTCTCATGCTTCATTTTACTCCCACAAGTAATTCCACGGAAGGCAATGGCACTCCTCAAGTGGTTAAGTTTAAATATGTGTAAGGATAAGTCTGGGGGGCAACTTTAGAAAATTACCAACAAATGTGTAACATCTTCTAGTGCTGACATCACTCTAACCTGATGTAAGATGCTTAAATATTATAGTTAAAATCTCTAAGCCATTTTCAAAGCAGTAGATACTATAAGAGAGAATCCATTTTCACTGGATTCAATGGATGTTACAACATTGACTTCCTGATTTTTAAAACATTTTTTCCCATATATCCTAACATATGTTGAGTGCTTCCCAGGGCCAAACATCATGGCACTGCATGTAATGCTGATAAATAAACCTCCCGATTCTGGTAAGGAGATGTTTCAGGATGGGAAATGCCTTTTAGTTCTGTATAAAAGGTCACTATCAAGTTAAAAGGAAATGGCCTTATTTTCTAAGTTTATTAAGTCAATCTCCAATTGGTGATAGCGTGCGCAGGTTAAATGTGCAATTTTGCCCACAGCAGTGAGAAAATCAAGCAAAAGTCCTTCTGTAAAGTGTGATGTTATTAATGTGCCAGTTTGTTAAAAGTGAAATAAATTTGAGAATCTAATTTACTTTTTATTCTGTGTATTTGCATTTTGTATTTCATACAGCTCAGGCAATGAAAACAGACTGGTGACGTTCTACTCTTGGCTATCAGACAATGGCACAATGTTAGGCTTGCAAATAGGACAGGAAACGCTTTACATCTAAATCACAAACTGTTTTCAGGCGGAATTGTTTTTAAAAATGAAATGTTTATAATGACATTAGGCCAAGCTGGGAGAAAGTGAAAAAACGTTTTCTGAAAATTTGGTAAATTCTGATTGGAACTAGCGTCACAGCTTGTGCAGTGTTTACAATCTTTGGGGGTTTTTTCATGTGAATGTTTGGGGTTTTTTTTTGCAAGGATGTTTTGGGAAAACTGAAGCCTCATGATTACTTGATCACGATTGGATGTCTTTCTAAAAATTATGCTGTAGCTCAACTATAAGATATGGGCTTGGCGCAGGAATTACTGTGTGAAATTCTATGGCCTGTGTTATGCAAAAGGTCAAACTAGATTATCATAATGGTCTGCTCGGGCCTTGAAATCTCCGAAACTTGTGTAACTATTAGAGCTGGTCAAAAGTTCATGAAGTGAACAGTAAGAAACTTTCACATAGCAGTAAGACTGATCTGCGTTTTAGTCTAAGAGTTCTTGCCATCCCCTGCCTCAGGATTCACACTACTTCCCCATCAGGCCGGAAGAATGCTTCATGTGCACCTGGACTGCCATGGAGCACGTAGATGGCAGCAATGGCTGTTTGAGTGCATTGCCAGGAACACATAAGAGTTCCCTGAAAGAGCGCCAATACCCTGAATGTCAGGTAAAATTGCAAGTGAGACTAGAAAGTGCTTGTGAAATTAAATGAAGTCTTGTTTTTTGGAGGTTGGTTTTCTTTTTATTCATAACAAAGTTGGAGAAGAGTTGTGCAAATCCTTCACTGTTGTTAGTCAGGACCTTAAGAACATAAAAACATAAGAATGGCCATACTGGGTCAGACCAAAGCTCCATCTAGCCCAGTATCCTGTCTTCCAACAGTGGCCAATGCCAGGTACCCCAGAGGGAATAAACAGAACAAGCGGTCGTCATGTGATCCATCCTCTGTCACCTAACCTTTCCTGTCCAGGGAAGAAAGCTCTTATGCTTTCCAATGAAGGATCTGGTTCTGGTCACTGTCAGAGGCAGAATATTGGACTAGATGAACCTTGGATCTGATCCAGTCTGGCTATCCCTCAATTCTTTTATTTTGAGACTATTTTTGTATCCACTGTGTCTAAAGAATCTAAGTCTCAGCCCCAGGAAGTTAGAGAAAGTTTTTGCTCTGGTTCTGGTTATGTGCTCAAAGACCAACTGTAAATCATTCATTTATATGAAAAACCAAGGAGTGTTGCCCATCCAAAGCTCTCCTTCCTATATAGAGAGGTCAACAGATTATTTTGGATCAGTGGAGGGAAGCTTGTTCTAGTGCCCAAAATCCCTCATGGAAAATGCTCAGCCAGCAGCCCCCCTTCTTTCTAATGAAAGGAACTCTAGTTTGAGTGCCTCTGCCAAGCGAACTCTCACAGCATGGCCTAAGAGATGCTTTAACAGCAGTGTGCAATGAGCCCACTCAATGTTTCCTCCTGCCTTAAGATGATGGTTTGGAGATTTTGATCCAATGTGGTTTAAGAATATTTTCATACGGAATCTTGCTTTCATTCTTGAGCTTTCAATGACAAAGTCTCTTTCACATAATGTCATCATCCTCCCTGGATGTGTTCAAAGCACCACATGCAATACATAGGATCTACCACTCAGCTGCGAACCTCAGGCCTGGTCTACACTACGTGTTTAAACCGATTTTAGCAGTGCTAAACCGATTTAACGCTGCACTTGTCCACACTACGAGGCCCTTTATATCGATATAAAGGGCTCTTTACATCGGTTTCTGTACTCCTCCCCGACAAGAGGAGTAGCGCTAAAATCGGTATTACCATATTGGATTAGGGTTAGTGTGGCCGCAAATCGATGGTATTGGCCTCCGGGCGGTATCCCACAGTGCACCACTGTGACCGCTCTGGACAGCAATCTGAACTCCGATGCACTGGCCAGGTATACAGGAAAAGCCCCGCGAACTTTTGAATTTCATATCCTGTTTGGCCAGCATGGAGCTGTGATCAGTACAGGTGACTGCACAGAGCTCATCAGCACAGGTAGCAATGCAGTCTCCTGAGAATCGAAAAAGAGCTCCAGCATGGACCGCACGGGAGGTACTGGATCTGATCGCTATATGGGGAGAGGATTCAGTGCTAACAGAACTCCGTTCCAAATGACGAAATGAAAAAATATTTGAAAAAATTTCCAAGGCCATGATGGAAAAAGGCCACACCAGGGACTCAGTGCAGTGCAGAGTGAAAGTTAAGGAGCTCAGACAAGCCTACCAGAAAACCAAAGCAGCAAACGGAAGATCCAGGTCAGGGCCAAAAACGTGCCGCTTCTACGCTGAGCTGCATGCAATTTTAGGGGGCTGCGCCACCACTACCCCACCCCTGTCCGTGGATTCCGAGGTGGGGGTTGTAATCGCAACCATGGCTGAGGATTCTGCGGAGGGGGAAGATGAGGAGGAGGAGGAGGAGGAGGAGGAAGAGGAGGACAACCTTGCAGCGAGCACGCAGCACTCCGTTAGCCCCAACAGCCAGGAGCTTTTTGTGACCCAGACGGAATTACCCTCCCAGCCCTCCCAAGCCACTAGCCCAGACAATGAAGCCATGGAAGCGACCTCTGGTGAGTGTACCTTTGTAAATATAAAACATGGTTTAAAAGCAAGCGTTTTTTAATGATTGATTTGCCATGAGGGCTTGGGATGCATTCGTGGCCAGTAAAGTTACTGGAAAAGTTTGTTAACATGTCTGGGGATGGAGCGGAAATCCTCCAGGGACATCTCCATGAAGCGCTCCTGGAGGTACTCCAAAAGCCTTTGCAGAAGGTTTCTGGGCAAGGCAGCCTTGTTCCGTCCACCATGGTAGGACAGTTTACCACGCCATGCATGTAGCAAGTAATCGAGTATCATTGCATGACAAAGCATAGCTGCGTATGGTCCTGGTGATTGCTGGCATTCAAGAAACATCAGTTCTTTATCTCGCTCTGTTATCCTCAGCAGAGTGATATCGTTC
Source organism: Gopherus evgoodei (assembly GCF_007399415.2). Taxonomy (NCBI): domain Eukaryota; kingdom Metazoa; phylum Chordata; order Testudines; family Testudinidae; genus Gopherus; species Gopherus evgoodei. Next base: position 352,753,336 of record NC_044322.1, read on the forward strand.
ATGGTAACCTGGTTGAAATTCAGGAATTTAATTAAGGGGACAGAGATGGCCATTTTCCTACTGGGCTGTTGCTTAAAAGAAATCCTTCCTTGCACGTAGCCAAGTGGGGGGAGGGGAGGAAGGATAGCACTGAGCTTTTTTGCGTTTGGCTAGCAGGAATTTTTCCAGCTACCAGCCAAGCGGTGGCAGGGAAAAGGTGGGTGATTAGCAGTGATCTTCCATGATACTAGCCATGCGGTGGGGGGAGGGGTAAAGCAATCATCCTAGAGAATTGGATGAGGGGGTTGGCTTCTGCTGCTGCATGTTAACAGGAAAGAAGCATCAGAGGGCACTGTGTATATGAAGGCTGGAGAAGCCGAAAGACAATGGCTTACCATGGCCGCATGCAAGCTGAATTCTGATGCCCGGGCCTGCGTCTGTGAGATCTGTAACACCAGAGCCGCAGGCACTCAATATTAAGATGCAAAATGTGACCTTGTAGTGAAATCACATGTGCTATGTAAGGTGAATAGTGTTGTTCACTGTGAAAGAGTATAACCATTGTTCTGTAAAATGTATCTTTTTAAATACTTCTCTCCCTTTTTTTCCCTCCCTCATGCAGCTGCACATTTTTCAAGCCTCCCTACTCCATCCCGAAGGCTCTCTCAGATAAGGCAGAGGAAAAAAAAGACGTGAGACAAAATGTTCTCGGAAATCATGGAAGTAACCCGCAATGAAAGAGCTCATCTGAATGAGTGGAAGGACGTGGTATCAAATTATAGGAAAGATGCCAGTGAACGTGAGGACAGGAGGGACCAACGTGAGGAGAGGAGAGACGCTCGAGATGAGAGGTGGCGGCAGGAAGATCAGCGGTGGCGGGATGCAACGCTGAAGCTGCTGCGTGATCAAACTGATATCCTCCGACGTCTGATGGATCTTCAGGAAGAGCAGCGGGGTCACAGAGTGCCGCTGCAGCCCCTGTGTAACCACCCTCACCACTCACCACATTCCATATCTTCCTCACCCAGACGTGTAAGAAAGCGTGGGGGAAGGCTTCGTGCACCTACTCACTCCACCCCCGTGGACAGTCCAACCAAAAGGCTGTCATTACATTGAAATGTGTTTAATGGCCTTTTCCTTCCCTCCTATCCTCCTCCCAAACCACACCCAGGATAGCTTGTCAGTTCTCTGCCTCTTTTATAATTACTTTTTAATAATGAATACATGATTTTATAAACGATAGTGACTTTATTTCCTTAAGCAATCTGTAATCGAAGGGGGAGGATGGGTTGCTTATACGGAAGGAGTCAATAAGGGGGGGGTTCATGAAGGGGAAACAAACACAGCAGCCACACCGTACCCTGGTCCATGATGAAACTCGTTTTCAAAACTTCTCTGATGCACACCGCTTCGTGGTGTGCTCTTCTAATCGCCCTGGAGTCTGGCTGCGCGTAATTAGCGGCCAGGTGATTTGCCTCAGCCTCCCACGCCGCCATAATGGTCTCCCCCTTACTCTCACAGAGATTGTGGAGCACACAGCAAGCAGCAATAACCAAGGGGACATTGGTTTGGCTGAGGTCTGAGCGAGTCAGTAATGTGCGCCAGCGCGCCTTTAAATGGCCAAATGCACATTCTACCACCATCCTGCACTTGCTCAGCCTGTAGTTGAACAGCTCCTGACCACTGTGCAGGCTGCCTGTGTATGGCTTCATGAGCCATGGCATCAAGGGGTAGGCTGGGTCCCCCAGGATAATGGCAGGCATTTCAACATCCCCAACTGTTATTTTCTGGTCTGGGAAGTAATTCCCTTGCTGCAGCAGTTTAAACAGAGTAGTGCTTCTGAAGACGCGAGCGTCATGAACCCTTCCTGGCCATCCCACATGGATGTTGGTGAAACGTCCCTTGTGATCCACCAGTGCTTGCAGCACCATTGAAAAGTACCCCTTGTGGTTTATGTACTGGGTGCCCTGGTGCTACGGTGCCAAGATAGGGATATGGGTTCCATCTATCGCCCCCCTACAGTCAGGGAATCCCATTGCAGCAAAGCCATCCACTATGACCTGCACATTTCCCAGAGTCACAACCTTTCGTAGCAGCAGCTTAATGATTACTTTGGCTACTTGCATCACAGCAGCCCCCACAGTAGATTTGCCCACTCCAAATTGATTCCCGACTGACCGGTAGCTGTCTGGCGTTGCAAGCTTCCAGAGGGCAATTGCCACTCGCTTCTCCACTGTGAGGGCTGCTCTCATCTTGGTATTCAGGCATTTCAGGGCAGGGGAAAGCAAGTCACAAAGTTCCATGAAAGTGCCCTTATGCATGAGAAAGTTTCGCAGCCACTGGGAATCGTCCCACACCTGCAAAACTATGCGGTCCCACCAGTCTGTGCTTGCTTCCCGGGCCCGAAATCGGCGTTCAATGGCTAGAACCTGCCCCATTACCAGCAGGATCTCCAAAGCGCAGGGGCCCGCGGTTTGAGATAATTCTGTGTCCATGTCCTCATCACTCTTGTCGCCGCGCTGCCATAGCCACCTCTTCCTCCTCGCCTGGCTTTGCAGGTCCCGGTTCAGCATAGACTGCACGAGAACGCGCGAGGTGTTTACAATGTCCACTATTGCGATATTGATCTGAGCAGGGTCCATGCTTGCTGTGCTATGGCGTTTGCACCGTTCACCCACGAAAAAAGGTGCGAAATGGTTGTCTGCTGCTTTCACGAAGGGAGGGATGAGGCTGTACCCAGAATCACCCGTGACAATGATTTTTACCCCATCAGGCACTGGGCTTTCAACCCAGAATTCCAAGGGGCGGGGGAGACTGCGGGAAAGATGGGATAGCTACGGGATAGCTACCCACAGTGCAACGCTCCAGAAATCGACGCTAGCCTCGGACCATGGACGCACACCATCGAATTAATGTGCTTAGTGTGGCCGCGTGCACTCGACTTTATACAATCTGTTTTACAAAACCAGTTTATGTAAAATCAGAATAATCCCGTAGTGTAGACGTACCCCCAGACATAGCTGGTTAGTGAACATCAACTCCAGTGTCAATCAAAGACCTGAAATAGAATAGTGCAGAGTTTTCCAAAGCTGAGATGCAGCAGCAGTTTTATGGATGCTAGTTCTCCCATGAAGTAAATTCAGTTTGTTGTTTGTTTCTAGGGTGGTTTTCATAAGGTGTAATATGGAATCTCTGAATAGGATAAACACCTTCTCAGGGTTTGCCTTATTATGGAGAAGGGAAACACAGTATTCTTCCATCCCCTGATGATTCATAGCTCTGGAATGAACAGGACTCAAGGGTTCCGGAAAGTAGGAAACTTTTTCAAGTTACAAAGGCTACGTCTTCACTACCCGTCGTATCGGCGGGTAGCAATCGATTGCTCGGGATCGATATATCACGTCTAGATGAGACGCGATATATCGATCCCCGAATGCGCTTATATCAATTCCGGAACTCCACCAACCCGAACGGAATTGCAGAGTTGACATGGGGAGCCGCGGACATCGATCCCACGCTGGGAGGATGGTGAGTAATTCGATCTTAGATACTTCGACTTCAGCTACATTATTCACGTAGCTGAAGTTGCGTATCTGAGATCGATTTTCCCCCATAGTGTAGACCAGCCCAGAGTCTGATGTTCCAACAAAATGAATAAGAGTAAAATGCTCTGGTATTTTACGGATGTTTAATAATCTTTCTAAAATATTATCATAGATTTCAGATGCAAGTTTAGATTTTGTGACTCTGATCTAATTCTGTTGCAGTTTTCCCCTTGCCTATCCACATTAGTTAGTGTTTGAAAATGTATTTAATTCTGCAGCAAAATTCTTAAGTGATGCATTAAAATATTTACTTAAATTACAGAATTTGTGAGCTAGTTTTCCTCTCTCTCACACCAATGGAAAACAAGGGTAACTCCCTTAAAGTCAGTGTGTAAGATAGACCTGAAGTGAGAGTAGAATAATACCACAAAGGTCTAATTCTCTCTTTAAAGCACCGAGGAATGGTTTGCTACATTTAGAATGGGGCTGACATGTTTAAAAGAGATTGCCACCTTCAGGAAAGAAGCTTTGAGCCCATCTAACTAAACTGGGTAACTACTGTATGCAATTTCAATGCATATTCATTTCAGATGGATTTTTTAGCAAATTTGTTTTAGTATGTTTATATCCCTGTTGTGTTTGAATAAAATGATTCACTAAAATATTCATGGTCAGCAAAGAAATGGAAACAGAAAATTGTAAAAAGCAATATTGGAGAATACTTTCAGACAACTTATTTCAAATTCATAATGGCAAGTATTTACAACAACACATGTCTTGTCCGGAGTAGGATTTAAGGCGAGATGATTGCACACATTAGTTAACACATTTCAAAAGTCTAGTGTAGACAAGGTGCATAAATTCCACATATGCTAAATTGATCGAGTTTAGCCTGGTCTTTAACTCAGCAGTTCTCAAACCACTAGAGCTGATAGAAAATTTTCAGGAGCCATTTCCATCGGAAAAAGCTAATTTGACAGAATGGAAACACATCACAGGAATGTAACGATGGCGTCGAAATTTTCTTAAAGTTTGGATATGGTCAGAACAGTTTTTTGCTAAAGTCAATACATTTCCTTTGGACTTAACAGTTTTGACTTATTAACATAAAAGTTTAAACAAACTGTTTCAATACGGTTGAAATGAAATATTCTGGAATATTTTGTTTCATAAAAACATTTTGACATTTTATCTTGATTTGGGACTAAATCAAATTCTGAAATCTTGTAATTTCACAGAGGATCGAAATTCCATATTTGGCTCAGCTCTTTCGACCAATTTAGCATGTGTTAAGGGCAGTGGACTTTGTCTATACTAGACTCTTACATATGTTAGCTAAAATAGGCCTAAGAGCTGATGGGAAAAGCATCGCACCAACTGGCTTATGTGCTCAATAAAACCTAACCAACACAGCTCTACTTTTCCATATCAGATACAATGCTCCAGCACAATCTATGAATCAAGAATCACTTGCAGACATTACTGACTGAATAATGAATACATTTCAGAAAATCATGAGCTATTCAGAGACAATTTATGGAGAGAAAAAGAGGTTAAAATCTTTTGATCACTCATTTGCTCAGCTCTATACTTAATGTACTTACAGATCTTACAGCATCCCCTGGGGCATGAGGAAAATGGAACTGATTGTTTGCAAATACTATTAGTTCATTTCATTATCTTAAAAACAAAAATGGGATAAAACGTTCTAGGATTACTAATCCTTACAGGGGATTTTCACACTGAGGAAAACTAGGAGAGAGAATATACATAGCTTCTTTCATCCAGAGGGAACCCAAAATGCTATAGAAAGTATTATCACAACATTGGTCTATGTTATCGAGTGGCTTTATTACCATTTCTCTCCTCCATTTCAGCCTATTTATTGTTACATTTATTTGTTGGGTCTTGTGTTATTTTTAGATTGTGAGGAAGGGATTCTGTCTAAGTGTTTGTAAACTATCTACAACTAAGGGACCTTTGTCTTGTTCAGTGCATGTAGGAACTACTATAGTCTGAATAATAACTAGTAACAAATATAGGAATTATTTCACCCACTACTGAAATGCAAGACCTTTGAAACCCCATAACTGTTTAACAATACAGTACGTTTTTGGATAAGAAGTGGACAGTATCTAGTTCTATTGAAATGACAGGGTAAGCAGACTGTGAAACTTAGTGTTTTCAACAAATTTTTATTTGGGCAAACACTCCTACTCAGCTACAATTGGTCCATTTTAAGTCTTATTTAAGAGACAACAACTTCAGAAGCACAATCTTATTCTGAACATAATGCAAAGGTTTTTCAGCTCCTTACAGACTCAGAGGAAAGGTCATCTGCTGACCCACCACCACTTCCATCAGGATTGTAGCACCTTAAGTTCTTCTTACCAGGGCTTCCATCCAAATACTGCTCTTACCCAGTCCTGCTTAACTTATGATCTCAACATGATCTCAAAAGGTCATAGCAAAAAGTAATGCACGGGTAATAAAATGTTGTTATCCTTATTGTATGAGTAAAGGGCAGCAGAACTGTACTTAGCCTATCCTTACTCAGTGCTTACTTTGTTCTAGGGCTTACCAGAGCTGAGCCCAGCATATCTAGGCCTGGCAGTTCATAGCCGCAGGAGCTCTGGGTTTGCCACATCAGTTATAAAAGTAAAAAATTTACTTGAGCCCTGGCACCTAATTGTGTCAGCTCTAGCACCTCTTTCATTACAAATTAAGTGCTGGTTACTGTCAACTGAACTGCACTTACTAAGCAGCGGGGTTGAATGCCAGATCCACCACTGTTATATAATTATGATATGTTTTGTACAAAGCATGCCTTGTGAGGTATCAGTCTAAAAGTCTTGATTTGCTAAACATCAATATTTCATTGAACTGAATGTGTTATCGTTGCATGTGAAGTTATGAAATCTTGCTATGCGTAAGTTACTAAGCCATGATGTGAGGCAGGAAACACCCAAAAGCAGCCTTCCAGGTACAACAATGGAGTAGCCAGACAGTGTTAACGTCTGTCATCAACACCCATCGAGGGAAGAATCCACTAATACAGGAACTCTGTATAAACAAGTTTCCTCAGAGGGAGCATGTAGGCAATGGAGAATGTTTGGCCAATGGGGGCTGGACCCCTCATGTCATATTACGGACTTTCGAGCAAGCTGGAAGAATCTATAAAAGATGGGGATTGACATCATAACTTGTCTTCACTTCCCCACAACTCATCACCTGAAAGAACCTCGGGAAGACAAAGGACTTGGAATGGGGGAGGGGAACCCAGGCTGCACAGCAAATGCAGCCTGGGCCTCAATAATCTGTAAGTTGGCTTCTAGCATCAGTGAGTGTGAGGTATTGCTGATTCAAACCCTATCTAGTTTGTATGAGTCTTAGTTTGCGATTTTGTTTTATTTCCTAGGTAACCTGCTTTGATATGTTATAACTTATAATCACTTAAAATGCATCTTTCTGTAGTAGTTAATAAACTTGTTTTATGGTAACCAGTGGGTTTTTGAGTGAAGTGTTTGGAAAATATCAGCTCAGTTAACACAGGCTTGGTGCATATCCTCCCGACATCAAGGGGAAAGCCGATTAATTAATGAGCTTACACCACACAGATACCATAATTCTGGGCTTATACTCCAGTAAAGGTGTCAGGCTGGGGAGCTGGGAAATTGGCTGAAGCCTCCATTGCCAGTCCATGAGTGGCTTAGGTAAAGCATGAAGGTGACTCCGTTGGGTGTGTGGCGCCATCTGGTGTCATGTTGGGTGATAAGAGGACCTGGGAGGCTGGCTGTGTGTCATCAGCAGAGCAGTGTGAGAGTGGCCAAGCCAGCTAAATTATTAGGGGGCATAGCTGTTTCAACGGCTCCCAGACTGCACCCTGGGGGTACAACCTGTCACAATGGGAATGTTAAAAATCCCCCTACCCTAGTCAAGAAGGAAAGCTTGGGCAAAAGGGGTGGTGGGTTTGACAGTCTACATTAAACAGACCATTACCTGTTTAAAAACTGACAACTCAGAACCACAGGAACTCAAATGCATATGGATCAATGTGCTAACAAAGCCCTGGAGGGGATACTGTTGTGGGGTCTGTTACAGATGACCGAATCAAACCAGAGAACAGGATGAGTTACTCTTTAAAGACCTTTCTGTACTCTGGAGAGAAAACTGTTCTTATGAGGGACTTCATTTTGAGAGACAACTGCTGGAGGTCTCATACAGCCAATAGTAAAACATCATTAGAGTTTCTAAAAATTGTAGATTATTTTCTAACACAAAAGTTATCACATTTTGCACTTCATTATGATGGATAAAGATGCATTAATCACTGGACTGGAAGTTGGTGGCTGCCTAAGGACCAGTGATCATGATCTAATTGCATTCAATCTGAGCAAACGGAGGTGTGATGGGATCCCCGGGGTGCAACCTGGACTGTGGGACCACTTTGCCTCTTTAACTCACTAATCTGGATTGTCACTCATAATATCTTACTGGTGACAAACAGCAAACCCCTCCAGGTGCTGTTACCACTCATTACAACCATATGTGGAGCCCCACACCCAGCTAGATTGCATGAATGCTCCCACAGCCACTCACAAATAACACATAGAAAGACACCAGCCAAAGCCCCCCAGCTCCCAACCTCATGCCACCAGAATATACCATCTTGCACTGCTCAGGACCCTTTCTTGAGCAATGCGCATTTATTAATTGGTTCACCGCTTCATCAATGGAAAGTGGACACACCTTTGAAACCTGAGCAGATTTACCAAGCACTTCAGTCAAACTCACTGGTAAGAATAAACATGAGAATAAGTTTATTGATTACATAAAATAGATTTTAAGTGATTATAAATGACATGCAAAAATCAGAGTAGTTACCAAAAGAAAATAAGAGATAAGCATGCAGTCTAAATTCTCAGCCGTAAGCAATATCTAGACTAAGCAGTTTTACTCACTCCACTGGATACTGCAAGTTGGTCATAGTCCTTCATACGCAGGATCTCCCTGTTAGCCTGGGGACCAGTCTCCTCAGCTCCAGCATTCTTGTTGCCTTCAGCATAGGTGGGGGAAGAGACAAGAAACCTTGGGAAGTTAGCCCTTTTTGTTGACGTACTCTGTGGCAAGGTGTTCTGGGGCCAAAACAAGGATGTGCATAATGTCTGTTTCTCCACCACAGTTCGGGAACCCCGTAGCTGCAAAGCCATCCACTAGATCCTACACACTGCCAAGCGTCACAGTCCTGCATGGCAGGAGACGATTAAAGGCCCTACACACTTGCATGACAACTGCCCCCACACTCGCATTTCCCACTGCAAAATGACTTCCCACTGACAGGCAGCAATCCAGCATTGCATGTTTACACAGCGTGACTGCCACTCGCTGCTCCACTGTTAGTGCAGTGATTATATATCAATGCACAAGTATTACTGCATTTTCCAGGGCATTCCTCCACCACACCCACCTGTGTGTGGAAACCAGCACCTGCTTTTAAAATAAAGAAAATGACACCAGCAGCACCATTTCAGGAATGTTTTGTGTGGGTACCACACTGCAAACAGGTTAAGAGAGTTGCCTTCCAGCCCTTGCACTGAAATGAATCACTAAAACCACCTCAGCCAAGCACTAAAATGAGATACTCTCCATTTGGCTAGAATAGCTAATGAGACTGAACTGATTGCAGCAGAAAGGTAAAATGTGAAAGGTTTCATTTTTTTCAAAGCATTTGTAAAGGGCAAGGTAAGAAGATTCATTTCAGCAACACAGATTTTTCTTTTCAACTAGTGCTCCAAAGGGGAGATGAAGTTTGAAGGGAAGAAATGTTTAGCCATTTTGATTAGATATGAGGTATTATAAAAGGGCTTGAACTGCTCCCGTCCCTTTTGATACGCATACTTGGCAGTTTGCATCTGGAAAAAAAACGAACAATCCCATGGCCAGATAAACATTTCCTAGCTTTCTTTGACAGGGTAACAAGCCACGTAGATAGGGGGAAGCGGTAGATGTGGCATATCTTGTCTTTAGTAAGGTTTTTGATACTGTCTTGCATGACCTTCTCATAAACAAACTAAGGAAATACAACCTAGATTAAGCTATTATAAGGTGGGTGCATAACAGGTTGGAAAACCATTCCCAGAGAGTAATCATCCGTGGTTCACACTCAAGCTGGAAGGGCATATCGAGTGGGGTCCCGCGGGGATCAGTTCTGGATCCAGTTCTCTTCAATATCGTTATCAATGATTTAGATAATGGCATAGAGAGTACACTTCTAAAGTTTGTGGATGATACCAAGCAGGGAGGGGTAGCAAGTGCTTTGGAGGATAGGATGAAAATTCAAATTGATCTGGACAAACTGTAGAAATAGGTCTGAAGTAAATAGGATGAAATTCAATGAAGACAAAAACAGAGTACTTCACTTAGGAAAGAACAATCAGTTGCACACATACAAAATGAGAAATGGCTGCCTAGGAAGGAGTACTGTGGAAAGAGATCTGAGGGGTCATAGTGGATCACAAGCTAAATATGAGTCAACAGTGTAACACTGTTGCAAAAAAAAAGAAAAAAAAAGCAAACATTTCTTACCCCTTTTGGCGCAGATCATTTAGGGCCTGATCCAAAGGCCATTGAAGTCAATGGGAGTCTTCGTACTTTTACCCTGAAGGATACCACTAGATGAATGTTTATAATTATTACCGAGCTGATTTAACAAGACTTATCAGTTGAATATCTGATAACATGGTCCAACAAAGAAATCTCTGTGCTTGCAGATATTAATTAATCCCTACCACACCTCTATGATTGAGGAATGTTATCCTCCATAGAGAGGGGAAGAAAGAGGTTAAGTGACTTGGACTTGGTCACATAGCAAGGTGAACTAGAACCAAGGAGTTCATGCCTGCCAGGCACCACTCACTCCACTAGAGCAATGTTTTCTAATCCCTTTCTCACCCAGACCAAATTGACAGTTGTCATTTCTTGCTGTGACTCACAATCCTTTGCAGCCACAAAGGACTGCAGGATTGGGGTTGTTACAAACCAACCCACTAACCCAGTGGATGGCCTGTTGTGAGTGGACCCAGTTGCTGGGTCCCACATGCTTCTAAGCCAACTGGATCTAGGCAGAGTCTAGTCACTGGTTCTAGTCCTGGGACTCTAGGGCACCTCTTGTCTGATGCCCTTCCTTGAGACATGGGATGTTATCACCCAAACCCTGAAACCAGTGCCTAAGACCTCCTGATCCTTCCCTCCCCCTGCCTCGTCCATTGCTTCTGCAGGCTAAGCATGGCACTGTGCCACATACCTAACACATTTGTACACAGGGAATTAACATTAGTGCTCTGAGCACCACTGAGGAAATGAAATGCTCCTGTCTGAGATATTTCATTTCTTGGCTCTCTTAAAATTATCCTGCCTAGGTATGTGCCTACCATGGTGATAGCAACACTAAAAGTTTGGAGAAGAAATTCTGTTTCCCCAAGAGTATAAAAGTACAGACACCTTCGTGACAGGCTGGATGCCCTGGGATGACACCTGGTGTGCTGGGACACCACCGAGGCCGACTTCTGCTAGCCTGTGTCCCCTTTTACCTGGTCTTGCTGGGCTAGGCTCCCCAGCCTTTTCCAGCCAAGTACACAGGCAGGGCCACACCCAGCTGCGCAGAGAGACAGAGATCTGCTCTGAGAAGATTCAGCTTAAAGGGCTTTCCACACAACTATGCTACTTGCTCTGGTAAATAGAGCATCTTCTCATGTCTGGACTTGGAATTTTCCTGCTTTTTGTGATGTATTTGACACCTTTAAAAGGCTTGTATTTCTCTCCAAACACGTCAAGTCGATTTACTTTAATCCTGAAATAGCTAGTAGTTGTATCTTAAACTGAATGTCCACTCTCCCCCCTTGGAGTACAAACCTAAAATTATATGAAATTTGCCCCCTCCCTCCACGTGGAGAGAAGTGTGCACCCTTCTTGCCCCCCTAGTCAGAAATTACAGAAACTGGGTTTAATAATAAACAAATAGTATTAACTATAAAGGGCAGATTTTAAGTGGTAAAAGGAGTAACAAACAGAAGTAAGCAGATTACTAGGCAAATGAAATCAAACACGCAAACTAAGCTAGATTTACTAAAGAAATTGGTTACAAATAATATTTCTCACCCTAGATATTGTTACAGGCAGTTTGCAAAGCTTCTGTGGTTCAGAGTTCCCGTTACATTCCTTTTCAGACTAGACCCCTGTCTCAGTCTGGACTCCCCCCTTGCCTTCAGTTTTTTCCTCGGGCAGACAGGCCATGGAGGAGTCCTGATTAAGGGTGGGGAGGAAGGCAAATAGGATTTACATAAGGCAGGAATCCTTTGTTTCCCAAACTTGACCCACCTACCCTTACAGTGGAAAGTTACAAGAAGTCCCAGGTAATGTTTTACTATCAGGTGACAACATCACTTGACTCTGTCGGACCACAGAGTCAGTGGCAGAATGGCGCATCTGCAGGAAGGCCAAGCTTGTTCCTGTTGATGGGCCATCCGCCCTGTCTGCCTTTTCAGTTGTTGTACCTGAAGTGCTAGCAGTAGGCATCACCCAAAGTAGCACAGTTGAAATACAGATAGTCAATATTCCTAATTTCAGATACAGAAATGATACATGCATACAAATAGGATAATCGGATTTAGTAAATCAATCTTTCCAATGATAGCTCATGAGCCATCTTGCATAAAGTATCTCTCAGTTATGCCATAGTCATATCATATGCATATTTTCATAAATAATATGGAATGACACATCACAACCTTACTGATGGAATTTAGAGGACAAGCCAGAGAAGCTCTTTAACATCAGAAGCCCAGTGCAAATGCTTTCTGGTTTTGGAATTTAATTAGAAACAATTTTTGCAAAGAGAACTCTTCTTCCTTCAGTGCTTTACCTTAGTTGAAGAAAGAAAGTCTAGACCTCTTTCCAGTTCCCTAGCTGTAAAGTGAGGGAAGGCATTAATGAATCTGGGCATGTCTACACTATTGGGTGCTATAATGGACAGGGTTTTTCCATCACTGTAGGTAATCCACCTCCCTGACTTGCAGTAGCTAGATCAACAGAAGAATTCTTGCATCAACTAGTCACGTCTACACCAGGAGTTAGGTTGCCTTAACTATGGGGCTCAGGAAAGATGGTTACTCACCTTTGTAACTGTTGTCCTTCGAGATGTGTTGCTCATATCCATTCCAATTAGGTGTGCGTGTGCCGTGTGCACGTTCATCGGAAGATTTTTACCCTAGCAACACTCGGAGGGTCGGCTGGGTCGCCTCCTGGAGTGGCACCACTATGGCGCCGGATATATACCCCTGCTGGCCCATCGCCCCTTCAGTTCCTTCTTGCCAGCTACTCCAACAGAGGGGAAGGAGAGCGGGTTTGGAATGGATATGATCAACACATCTCGAAGAATAACAGTTACAAAGGTGAGTAACCGTCTTTTCTTCTTCGAGTGCTTGCTCATATCGATTCCAATTAGGTGACTCCCAAGCCTTGCCTATGCGGTGGGGTCGGAGTGACATGTCGCAGAATGCAACACTGCTGAACCAAATGCCGTGTCATCTCTGGACTGCTGCACTAACGTGTAGCGTGAAGCGAAGGTGTGTACGGATGACCAGGTCGCTGCCCTACAGATCTCCTGGATGGGTACATGGGCTACAAAGGCGGCAGATGAAGCTTGAGCCTGAGTAGAATGGGCGGCGAGATGGCTAGTGGAACTTAAGCCAAGTCATAACAGGCACGGATGCAAGACGTCCCCAAGATGAAATTCACTGCGAGGAGACCGGGAGGCCCTTCATCCAGTCTGCTACCGCTACGACGAGTTGAGGTGTCTTTCGAAAGGGCTTTGTTCTCTCGATGTAAAAGGCGAGAGCCCTACGAACATCCAGGGACTGCATCTGTTGCTCCCAATATGAGGAATGCGGTTTCGGGAAGAAAATCGGGAGGAAGATCTCCTGGTTGACATGAAAGGCAGACACCACCTTAGGGAGGAAAGCGGGGTGTGATCACAGCTGTACCTTGTCCTTATGAAACATCGTATATGGGGGGTCCGCTGTGAGGGCCCGAAGTTCCGACACTCGCCTTGCCGATGTAATGGCAGCGAGGAAGGCTGTCTTCCAGGAAAGGTACAGCAGCGATCTGGTGGCCAGCGGCTCAAAGGGGGCACCCATGACCTTGGAAAGTACTAGATTGAGGTCCCATGTCAGGGACAGGTGTTGAATCTGTGGGTACAAGTGCTCTAGTCCCTTAAGGAATCTGGTAACCGTCGGGTTAGCAAAGACTGAACATCAGCTCTCCCCTGGATGGAAAGCTGAAATGGCTGCCAGGTGTACCTTTATGGACGAGACCGCTAGGCCATCTTGTTTCAAGGACCAGAGATATTCCAGGATAGTAGGGACTGGTACCTGCATAGGGGCAGTATCGTTCTGAGCGCACCAGCAGGAGAAATGCTTCCACTTGGCCAGGTATGTCGACCTAGTGGAAGGCTTCCTGCTACCCAGGAGCACCTGTTGAACCGAGGCGGAGCAACACAGCTCGGATTGATTTAGCCATGCAGCATCCATGCTGCGAGATGGAGGGACTGCAGGTCTGGGTGGCATAGTCTGCCGTGTTCTTGAGTTATGAGATCCAGCCAGAGTGGTAGGGGAATTGGGTCGGTCACTGACAGGTCAAGTAATGTCATGTACCAGTGCTGTCTCGGCCACGCTGGGGCAATCAGGATTAAGTGGCCCTTGTCTCTGCGAAGTTTGAGTAGGACCTTGTGGACCATCGGGAACGGTAGAAAGGCATAGAGCAGATGGTCTTTCCATGATATCAGGAATGCGTCCGAGAGGGAGCCCAGGAAGCGTCCCTGGAAGGAGCAGAACACGTGACACTTCCAATTTTCGGGAGAGGCGAAGAGGTCTATGTGGGGAAATCCCCACTTCTGGAAGACAGAATGGACGAATCGACCACTCGTGGGCTAGGAAGGACCTGCTGAGGTGATCCGCCAGTGAGTTCTGAACTCCTGTGAGAAAGGACACCACCAGAGCGATCTACTGGGCTATACAAAACTCCCAGAGGTGAATTGCTTCCAGACAAAGGAGGAAGGAGCACGCTCCGCCTTGCCTGTTTATGTAAAACATGGCTGTTGTGTTGTCTGTGAACACTGTAACACAACGGCCTTGGAGATGTTCACGAAACACTTGACATGCCAGACGAACCGCCCTCAGCTCCCTCACATTGATATGCAGCACTTCTTGTGCTGATCAGAGGCCTTGTGGGCAGAGTCCCACAAGGTGGGCACCCCAACCTAGAGATGATCCGTCTGTGGTCAGGCTCATCGAAGGTTGCGGTGCATGGAATGGCATCCCTGCGCAGACCAGGGAGGGATTCGGCCACCAAATTAAGAAGGTTAAGATGTCCTTGGGAACAGTGAGAATCGTATCCACGCTGTCGCGACCCAGCCGGTACACTAAGGAGAGCCAGGTCTGAAGTGGACGGATGCGTAGTCTGGCATGTCTGGTCACGAAAGTGCAGGTGGCCATGTGGCCTAGGAGACCGAGACTCGAGCGAGCTGACGACGTCAGAAAGTTGTGGAGGCCTTGAATTATCACTACCATTGCCTGAAAGCAGGGCTGTGGTAGGCAAGCTCTGGCAAGATTGGAGTCCAGGACCGCCCCAATGAAGTCTGTTCTCTGTGTGGGTACCAGAGTGGACTTCACGATGTTGATCATAAGACCGAGTTGTCTGAACAGATCTCTGATGAAATGCAGGATGGCGCACCTGCATCTCCAAGGTGCTCCGAATGAGCCAATCGTCAAGGTATGGGAAGACTTGTACGCGACGACAGCGGAGTGAGGCCGCAACTACGACCATACATTTTGTAAAAACTCTTGGGGCCGTAGAGAGGCTGAATGGAAGGACTGCAAATTGAAAGTGCTGCTGGTTGACCACAAAGCGAAGGTATCGTCTGTGCAGTGGGTAAATCGCTATGTGGAAGTATGCATCCTTCATATCGAGGGTGGCATACCAGTCTCCCGGATCCAATGAAGGGATGATGGTTCCCAGGGATACCATGCGGAACTTCAAACTTTACCATGAATTTGTTGAGTTCCTACAGGTCTAGGATGGGCCTTAGACCTCCCTTTGCCTTGGGAATTAGGAAGTAGCAGGAATAAAACCCCTTGCCCCTCAGGTCCTTCGGGACCTCTTCTATAGCTCTGATAGTCAGGAGCGTCTGAACCTCCTGTAAGAGGAATTGCTCGTGAGAGGGGTCCCTGAAGAGGGGTGGGGAGGGAAGGTGTGTGGGGGGGGGGAAACAAACTGAAGATGGTATGCCAATTCCACTGTGCATAGGACCCAACGATCTGAGGTTAGGCGGGACCGCGCAGGGAGGAAATAGGAGAGGCAGTTGCGGAAGGGTGGAGAAGGGTCTGGGAAAAGAGACTGGTGCTCCGTCCTCAAACGCACCTTCAAAAGTTTCGTTTGGGCCCCGCCGGTGGTTTAGGTGGGCCCTGATTCTGACCCCCTTGGGGAACAGATTGTCTCCTGCCGTTACCTCGACCACGCCTTCTAGTGAAGTCCTGCCGTGGCCGAGGGTTGGGGTAGGTGCGCTGAGGCTGGGGGCGGAAGGGCCTGCGCTGGGTTACTGGGGTGTTCATCCCCAGCGAGCGAATAATTACTCGATTGTCCTTTAGGCTTTGAAGCCTAGGATCAATTTTGGTCGAGAATAACCCCTGGCCTTCAAAGGGCAAGTCTTGAATTGTCTGCTGCAGTTCATGTGGAAGGCCGGACACCTGGAGCAAGGAGATGCGTCACATCGCCACTCCGAGGCCAGAGTTCTGGCTGCAGAGACCGCTGCATCTAAGGATGCCTGAAGGAAGGTTCTTGCCACCTTTTTTCCCTCTTCCAGTAGGGCCGCAAACTCCTGACGGGACTCTTGGGGAACGAGTTCTTTAAATTTCCCCATGGAGGTCCAGGTGATGTAATTGTACCAGCTCAGGAGAGCTTGTTGATTAGCTACCTGAGCTGGAGGCCCCCCACTGAATAGATCTTATGACCAAACAAGTCTAGGTGCCTGGCCTCCTTGGACTAGGGGGTAGGGGCTTGCTGGCCATGATGCTTCCTCTCATTAACCGATTATACCACCAAGGAACAAGTGTGAGGATGTACATACAGATACTCATAGCCCTTGGATGATACCACGTGTTTCCTCTCCACCCCTCTGGCAGTGGGAGGAATAGATGCCGGGGACTGCCAAATCGTATCCGCATTTGCTTGAATGGTGCAAATAAAGGGCAGGGCAACTCTGGTAGATGTATCTGCCGACAAAATGTCCACCACCGAGTCCTCTATCTCTGGGACCTCCTCCACCTGCAAGTTCATATTCTGCGGCACCCTGCACATACGGTCTTGGTGAGCCCTCAGGTCTATTGGTGGAGGGCCAGAGGAGGATGTGCCTGCCACTGCCTCATCAGGTGAGAAGGAAGAGGAAAGACCAGGAACAAGTGGATCCTGGGGGAGCTCCTGCTGTGAAGGGTCCTGGAGACCAGGATCAGGTACAGGTGGGGCCTGGGTGTCACTCAGAGGGACAGCAGAGTCATCAGTGCCCATAGGACGACGGCTCACGGTTGCCTCAGACATGCAATGGTCAGAGTGGGCTGACCGGGGGGCAGCTGAGGGAGCACCTTGGGCCTGATGGTATGCCCAAGGTGTCCAGAAGGACCATTGAGGTGGACCCTGATCTGGATCTTGACTCTCAGCGTAGGTCTGACTAGCGGCCTCTTTGTCACAACCTTGGACATAATAACCACTCCCCGCCTGAGACGACAACAAATTGTGTCTGGAAGGCCAAGCAGGGGCTGAGAGTCCTTGAGGAGCTGCGGTGTCCCGAACTGTTACGTTGCAGGATGGAACAGGGGAGCAGTGCCGGGACCTTCGGCGGTACCGCGATCGGGACCGATGACTATAGTGGTGCCGGGAGGCCAGCCTGGATCTCGACGAGGATCTACGTCGTTGAGATCGGCTGTGAGAGGATCAGTGCTGGGAACAGTGCCGAGACCCAGATAGGTACCGATCGTACCAGGGTGGCATACGAGAGGCAGAGCAGTGCCATGAGTACGACTGATGCCACGATGGAGAGCGGCGCCAAGACCGGGATTGACGTTGGGACTGGGATTGTCAGCAGGACCAAGATCAGGACCGGCGCTTCTCAGTTACTCCCACGGAGGGAGGTCTCAAGGCAGGTTTGCCTGTTGACTGGATGACCCGCACCAGCGGTGCCGGGGGCTGAGGCAGTCCAGGTTCCGTCAGTGCAATCAGTTCGCATGCGGTGGAGAAGGTCTCTGGAGTGGACGATACACTGAGCTCAACCACAGTGCGCACCGGGGAGCTTTGGCGCACCGGACACAACGGCCCTTGTGGAAATGGAATTGACAGTGCTGTAACTTGTGGGACCGCAACAGATGCCTTGGCCCGGCGATCGGATCTGGGCTGTTGCTCCTGCAGCAGCACGGACGGAGCGGGTGTTTTGTGCTGCTTCCTAGGCCTCAGAGACAGCAAGCGGTGCCGTGATGGTATCAGTGCTGGAGAGGGCCGGTGCCGAGGTTCCTTGACGGTGCTGGAGCGTTCTGGTGCCGAAGGAGTGCTTCGGACCAAGAGAGCTTGTTCTGCACTTGGTACCAAGGGCGCCGGGCTAAGTGCCGCCTCCATTAGGAGCTGTTTCAGTCAAAAGTCCCGCTCCTTCTTCATCCTAGGCTTGAAAGCCTTGCAAACGCGGCACTTATCAGGTAGGTGGGATTCCCCGAGGCACTTCAAGCAGGAGTCGCGGGGATCCCGTTGGCATCGGCTTGAGACATGCCAAGCACGGTTTGAAGCCCAGTGACCAGTACCGGGGTGGAGGAAGGGGGATGATCCCAATCCCCTCCTCCCCAACAACTATATACACTATCTATATACAAAATACTAATAACTATAAGTGTAAAACTAGTAAACTATCTACAACTATCTATAAAGAAAACACGAGGAAAACTAGGGAGGTGGAGATCAGCTACGCTGCGCTCCACAGTTCCAACAACCGTCACGGGTGGTAAAAGGAACTGAAGGGGCGATGGGCTGGCAGTATATATCCGGCACTACTCCAGGGGGCTACCCAGCCGATCCATCGAGTGTTGCTAGGGTAAAAATCTTCCGACGAACATGCATGCGGCGCACGCACACCTAATTGGAATCAATATGAGCAAGCACTCGAAGAATGTGAATTTTTCATACCCCCGAGCAACACAGCTAGGCAGATCTACATTTGTAGATCACGGCCTAGTGGTAATTTCTGTAGTGATAGATTTTGTGCATAGGCACTGAACTCCTACCAGTCTGAGGCCATGTCTACACATAGGGCTTGTCGCTGATGTAGGAAGTCCACATCCCAGAGCAATTGTAGCTAGGCTGATGGAAGCATTAGTCTGCTGACATAGCTATGTCTACACCAGGGCAAGGTTGGCATCGTTACGGCACTCAGAGGTGTGGATTTGTCACATGCCTGAGCTTATGGCTACGTCAACCTGAATTTTAAGCCCTGGCCTGAAAGAGAGAATATTGTTTAGCCAGTTCCTCTCAGTCACCAATCAAGTATGTACTTGGGTAAACCAAGTACTTTAGCTCCTTGTGTCTGTCAACCTGCCTAAAAGAATTGATCAAAAACCAAAAGCTCTTCAGGAGTTATCATTTATTGCAATACAAACTAACATTTAAATCCCTGGAGCTCTTTATTGTGCAGTGTATTTACAAAGATTCCGAGAGACACCGAAGTGTCACAATTAAATATTTACAATCGTCAATAAATGGCAGCCCCCGCTTGTCAGCTGTTCCACACAATGGATTAAAGGCAATGATTCTGAACCTCATAGGATGGGCAAGACAGAAGGCAACAGCACCAACTGGGGACACTAATTGTTTCAGGGTGCACAGAGAAGTCTTTATAATTCAAGTTACTTACTCCTCATCTGCACATCTTGTGCAAAAGAAGGTAATATGAGAGCTTTCAACCGAGAAGTCCACTGGACATGTTCGGGTGTGCCTACCTGACGGAGCCTATGTTGGCACAGATATGTCAGTATAGCTCCCAGCGTAGATGCAGCTTTTACATCAACAGATTTTCTGTTGGTGAAGGAACACCATCTCCCCGAACAGCAGCAGCTACATAGACAGAAGTGCTCTTTCTTTAACATAGCTGCATCAGCTCTAGGGGGTTTATCGACACAGCTGTTGGTCTGGGAATGGTTTTTTTGGACCCCTGACCAACGTAGTTATGCTGACATACCTTTTAAGTGTAAACCAAACCTTATGTTGTCTCTGGGAGTTTGGTCTGAACGTTTACAATTATATTCATGGTTTTAGGAACCTGACGGACCCTGATGCCACAAACCATGGCTCTGCCAAGGAGATTGTCAAATAGGGTAACATTTGCCAAACACAACCAGTGCTTCTAGGGAAACTCTGCAGGAGACCTGGCACTGGTAAGCTCACGCAGCTCAGTGTGAAGCAGATCATATTCCACAAACGGCTGCTTCACATTCAGGCCCTACAGGGTCCTAAAGACTGTGGTATTTGTATCCATTAAAAAAATATTTAAAAAGTCTAGAAAAAGGGTTAAAAGCTATCTAAAATAATCTGTTATTTGTCTGCTCATTAGAGCCACTGACAAAATATTGGCTGATTCATTAAAAGAATTTAAAATTTACCATTTTATAAGTGGCACATTCTGGGAGTGCAGTTGTAAAGATAACATGTTATCTGTCGACACCGGGCAGCCTAGACGCATGTGGTGCAATCAGCTGGAAGGCAGGGGTGCCACTTTCAAAACCACCTGAATGGCTTAGATGAAAGTCAAGTGCCTATGCCACTCAGGCACTTTTGAAAACTTTACACATTAAGAACTCACACAAACAGCTTGAAATTTGCCCTGTGGATTTCTGGAAACAATGGAAAGTGTCATGCCACATCATGTACCTCTATAAGTTCAACCTGCTATATGCTGCTGCTTATGCACCCTGTAACAATGTGACGTAATACATCCTAGGACTGGAATAGCTGAATTAAGACACCATGATGGATGTGTTCCCCATGATGGACCACTATATGAACGACAGACATGCTACAAGTACTTGCAGACTGTTTCAAAGGTCCCTCCAAGATCATAATTGTTTACATCTTACGAGTCCGGTGGGGTAGTTCTAATGAAATGTTCTATACACACTTCAGGATCCAGAGGAAACCACTTAGTTCAGATTCCATGATACTAGATGTCTCTTCCCTAAATTAAATAATGTAAATAGCACTTTCCTAAGAATGGGGCATGAACAAGACATTCACGTGAGGTTTCTTCAATCAGTTTAAAAAGTTCAAACCTGGCCATTCCAATCCGTACACTGGAGGAAAGACCTTGTCCCAAGAAATCGATTGCCTCGCTTGTTTGTTGCAAAACCCAGCACCTAGTTGCTTTATGATAAACAACTGATTCATCTGGAGACAAAAAAAATGAGGGATGTGTTGTGAAAATCACTGGTGGATTACTTCAGGCTATTAAGAAATTTGGGTTGCTCTTCCCCTCTTGGTAAAAGCGTTTCTCCACCAATCTTCGGACCTTTCTTCTCCTAGAAACATACAAAGGAAGATTTAAATCCAAGCTAAGTCAGCTGCAATATAACATCATCAAAAGAGTCATGGGTGGGCTAAATTATCTGAATAAGTATAATTTTTATGGTTTATGTAGATAATGTTTCAAGAGTTCCTACAGACAATCCTGCAAACGCAACCTCCCACCATGCCCATTAACATAAGGAACAAACACAACAAAAAGCAAAGAATAAACTAAGGATGGCAAAAAATACAGAAACATACAATTCTGAGGCATAATAGTGGAGGTTTGGTAGTCCCATACCAGGATTTTACACATGCACACTACAAAGCCTAGTGAAAATTGTGTGAGTTGAAGGGAAACCATCTAGTTAACATTCTTTCTGCTTTTTCAACCCAAACACAACAACATCACCATGTTAGTTCATGAAAAATGAATTTGGAAAATGAAATTGACTAGAAACTGGCTGTGAAACACAAAAGTGAAACTGACCAGTCTGTTTTCACTATCAGAACTGTTCCCTTCTTACATTTCTCCAAAACAGCATGCATAGTGAAATGTTAAAACACAAAAATCTTAGGTATCTAAAAATCTAAAGTGATATTTGTAAGCAAGGCAGCAGTATAATTTTATGTTTACAACAGTATCATTTTTAAACGGTCAGTAACCCTTCCATTACAGGACAGCCATCTGAACCTGGAATTCCCTGGCTTTTGTTGGTCTAAGTCAGTGGTTTTCAATCTATGGTCCAAGGATCCCTGGGGTTCCGCAGACTATGTCTAAGGGATCCATATGAAAGGTGACTATGAAAATAAAGGCATTCCATTTTTTGGATCAATCAGAAGTACTGTACGTGAATTCCCCATCTACAGGTCAAAACCTGGAAGTGTTGCCATTACCATAGAAGCCCACAGTTTAGTGCCCTTTTTGACATGTCAAATGCAGTGCTGAGTACATGCAACTTTTGTAACTGAATTCTGTTCAGTTGGTTTTCAGTCTAAGACTTCTGTGTTAGGAGTCTGTGGACCACAGGTTGAATTTCCAAAGGGACCTGTACCTCCGTTCAAAATGTTTTAGGGGTCCGCAAATGACTAAAGGTTGAAAACCACTGGTTTAAAGGTACATCATGGAAAAACAAAGCTGTCATCATAAATTTGCATTAATATTTACGTGGAATGTACTACCTCCTTTAAGGGACAGGCAGGAACTCAAACCAAAGCAGCCTGGCTGTAATCAAGGGGGCTTTCCCTGGGGCTGGCCTCTTTAAATAGGATAAGGAAGTTGAACCGGGGCGAGGGGACTAGAAGCATTGTAGACTGCAATGGGTGGGTCGTGCTCTCTCTCAGGGTCCAGGAGACCAGCCTGACCAGGCTCAGAGACTGCTTTGTGGACTTGCAGTTTGGGAGCTCTGAGCCAGCAACCTGAGGTAGGCAGTATGCTCCTTCCATTTTGTTAGTTTGTGTTTGGTTTCCCCTCGTCCGTGAATTTACTGATGCCAACTGGAGAAAGTAAGGCTGGGCACATCTGCAGCACCACACCTGGCCATAAGGGGGCGTACAGTGATGGCACAGGCCTTTTACCATTCAACATATGGACAAGTCAGTCTCCACATCTTTGCACTACCGATACTTCTGGAGGAGTGGAAAGGTTTACATCTTACCGTAGCGTGTGGTGGTCTGGGCCCTGGCTATTTTTTAAACGGAGAAGTTGTCCCGTTCTTAGACAGCTCAGATTAGTGCCAAAGCAAAGCCTGGGAAAACCTGCTAACAAAAGCAGCCCAATTTACACTGTGCAACAGAAAGCATTGGCCCAGGCTTACCTTGAGCATTCCATCGCGTTCCCATTTGAAGAGGCCACAGGCGCTGAAACAGGAAGATGGAGTGTTAGGACTTCTCTTCATGTACAGCAGTGCAGCTGTTGCCGTTTAATGAAAAAGGCTACTACACCGACAGGAGAGTCTCCCGTCAGCATAGTTAATCCACCTCCACGAGAGGCGGTAGCTATGTCGGTGGGAGAAGCTGTCCCGCCCCCATAGTGCTGTCTACACCGGGAGGTTGGGTGGGGATAACTGCATTGCTCAGAGTTGTAGATTTTTCACACCCCTGAGCGATTTAGTTAAGCTGATATAAGTTTGTAATGTAGATTTGGGGTTAGTTTGGTGCCCTGTACAGAGGATCTCTAGCTAACCCAAATCCCTCCCATAATGTTTATCAGTAGGGAGTGACAGTTTGGGCATTAGCACATATTAATGTTACTGGGATAAAGCATCCTCAGATTATTAGCTAGTGCAACTGAACCTGTCAACATATTGCAGGAAGCCCCTCCTACCTGCAGGGCTTTTTTGGTAGCCTGTCAAGAGATAAGGCTCTGTTTCCACAGGGACACTTGAAGAATCGCTTGACACCATCATGCCAGTGGTATTCATGATTCTCCTTCACACACGACTCTAGGAGCTTGAAATAGGTGTATTTACACTGCAAGGAGAGAGAGAGAGAGAGAGAGAGAGAGAGAACACTATGAGAGAAGCAGAGACACTAAGTGAAAGTGGTGTTATTCTGCTGTCCAAGGAGAAGAGAGTGTTCATTCAGGATCAGCAGGATGCCCCCCGCCCACCTCCCGTTCTTGCATGCCCAGAGAGAATGGCCCACTTGATAACATCACTGCCTCCAAACCCTTGCCATTCTGCCCCTTTCCCTTCTTCACTATCACCTTTTGTCACGTTTGGCCCAACTCCCTGCAAAGTGCAGAGTACAGATAGCAGTGAAAGTATGTCAGCGGTTCAAACTATTCAGGCAGAAAGAAATTTCCCCCTGCCCCACGGCATTTTAAATGATGGTAAAACACCACCTCTGCCTTCCAAATGGAGCCACTGAAATGCAGATTAAAGAATCTAGTCGTTAGGATGCATTTTGCTATGTTCCAAGGCACCTGAGCTCATTCTTCACCCAGTCCTAGAATACTCCAGAGTCCAGCACAAAGTCAGACTGGCAAGAATTAGGAGAGACTATCAAGAAGTCTTATCTAAGTGAAACAACCTGGTAATGAGCTGCTTCCCCAGAGTGACTCATATGTTGGGAACCCATTGGCACACAAAGGGGCACTTAACTTTGCTTCTGGAAATATCAAATGCAATACCAAAGTCTGTGCTATTTCACCAAAGCTCTAACTCCCTCAATATCACCCACCGCTCCAGCTGGTATAATCAAGAACATTCATAAGGATCAAGTGGTTTTCTTGCTAATCACCAATCCAAGCTTCAGCAGAGATAGCAGCTGAACTCCTCACTCAAATCCAGTTTAAACCAGTTTGCATGCTCCATGCACCTACCTACTCCAGGGTCACTCACCGTTTTACACGTCACAACCCGACACTTCACTTCTTTAATGTTCTTCATCTTCTCTTCCAGTTGTTCTTTTTTCATCAGAGGTTCAAAGTAAAGTTCCTGCAGCTCAGCCTCAGCCTGCCAGAGCACAAGAGAGGCACTGTTGTCTGATATACAAACAGAACACCTAGAAACAGTGCAAGCAGTTCCACATCTAGTGGGTTGGCCAGGATGGCTACATCCTGCCCTGGAGAGACTGAAATCTCTGAAAGACAGATGAATGTTCAGAAGCTCCGAATAATCCATTTCGTGTGCGCTCCTTGTTTGAAAAAGTACAGTATATAATGCACATGCTGCATTTCACCCACTGCTGAAATTCAGCCATCTCCCAGGTAGATCTCAGATGCTGTTTAAGAGCTAACACATAACTTGGGTACAGTACTCACTTTTTGTACTGAAGTGTAAAGTGCAGGGAGGCATGCAGGATGACCTGAACTGGAATTTGCCCAGGCCACCATAGTCAGCATTCAGACTCTTACGAAGAGTGCCGTGAGATCTTTACCGATTAGTATCTCAAGCTGCACAGTGCCCCTCACACCATCCTGGGGAGTTTTTACAGTACTGTTACCTAGTGAGGTGGTGGAATATCCATCCTTAGAGTTTTTAAGGCCCGGCTTGACAAAGCCCTGGCTGGGATGATTTAGTTGGGGATTGGTCTGGCTTTGAACAGGGGGTTGGACTAGCTGACCTCCTGAGGTCTCTTCCAACCCTAATCTTCTATGATTCTACGATACTGACTCAGATGAAAGAGCGCCATCTACTGGATCACCTGCACCACTGCCCACATTTTATTCAAAGGCTTGGGCTCTGCAACCGCTCTGCCTGCAGTCATGGTTACAACACAGAAGTGGATTGAAATAGGCATGTGTCCATTTTCTGGAGAGCAAAGTGACTCCATAGATATGAATATTTGCAATAGCTGGCCTGCTATAAAACAACTGCTTAGATTATAAGCTCTTTGGGACAGGGACTGTCTTGTTCTGTTTGTCCAGCATCTAGCACAATGGGGTCCTATCCCATGACTGGGGCTCCTGGTGCTGAAAACTGACACTCTCAGTTGTGCACAGGGGAGAAGTAGATTCCAGAGAAACCTCAATCCCCTTATGCTTTATAGAAAGGGAGAGATGGAGGCCACATGGATGGAGAATGGGTGGGGAGCGAGCCAGACTGGAGGAAGAGGAAGAAGGCCACAAGCTGATGTTCTGTTAGCACAGAGTGCATGTCAGGCAGGTGGGGACAGACAGGGTGCTAGATGGCAGCTAACTGCAGAAGAGTGAGTAAAGGGAAACAGGGACCAAGGCTGACAAAGTGTAAATGCCCTCATACTAGGAACTAGTCCAGCTTCGGTGTTTCAAGTCTCTGGCTCTGACTTTAGATCAAATTTGATCAGTTTAGCAGTAAAATGACAGGGAGTAGCTCAAATCCTCCTCTCAGGGTAAATCTACGCTGCTGCCAGTGGTGTAATTTCCAGCATAGGCAGACACTCCTGCACTAGCTTTGATCAAGTCAGCGCTATAAACATAGCAGTGCAGCCAGCATGGCATGGGCCAGCTGCTTGAGTACATACCTAGGGTCTCAGACAGGACTGTCTGCGGGGTGGCAAGCCCATCCCGCCACTGCTACCCTGCTATTTTTAGCATGCTAACTCGAGCAAAACTTGCGGGGGAATGTCTACTTGAGCTGGAAGTTACAGCTCCTGCCACAGTGAAGACACATCCGCAGTGGAGACCCAAAGTTCAGGAGAGATATTCCAGATTTACACCAGCAGCAGCAGAACAGAATTTGGAGCTATGCGAAGTCAGCCTGGGCTCTCAAAAGCCTTGTCAGCCACACCAGAGAATCACATAATTGCAACCAGCACTGTGTTTTCATTGGCTTTTTGCACCTCATGCAGCTTGAACAATGATGCTAGATTAGTCCGTTTTACCTCCTAGCTTTCATATATTATTACTCCTGAGGGAATTCTGCACCAAAATATTAAAAACTCTGCACACAATATTTTAAAATTCTGCATATTTTATTTGTCAAAACAACACAATATAATCACACCAGTTTCAATTATTTTGGTAATTTATTTCAAAATACCTGTCAGCAACTATGTCAGACACAAAAAAATCAATCCCCTCAGAATAGAGAGTTAAAGAAACTCCTATGACAACCTAGTTCCTGTTTCTCTGCCCCCTTCCCTCCAGAGCCAAGCCGAGGGACCAGACACCCACACACCCTCCACCAGAGCCCAGCTGCAGGGTACTCCCCCAGCCAAGACACCTGCATCCCCTACCCCCCAGAGCGCAGCCACAGGGCAGCCCCCAGAGCCCAGATACCTGTACCGCCTACCCCCTCCCCCTGGCCTCCCGATGCACAGCCGCGGGGCAGCCCCCAGAGCCAAGACACTTGCACCCCCTCCCCCCAAAACCCAGCTGCAACCCCCACCCCAAGCCCAGACACTCACACCCCCCTTCTCCCAGAACTCAGCTGTGCCCCCCGCAACCCAAACACCTGCACTCCATCTTCCCCCAGAGCCAAGCTGCGAGCACCCTCCCAGACACCCTCATCCCCTACCCCCAAGAGCCCAGTCACAGGGCACGTCCTCCAGCCTAGACACTCAACATCCCTTTGCCCCCAGAACCCAGCAACAGCCCCCCAGCCCAGACACCCACCCCGCTCCTTCCCCAGAGCCGAGCAATGCCCCTCCCCGCCCTCCGAGCCCAGACACTTGCACCTCCTCTCCCACAGAGCCCAGCCACAGGGTCCACCCCCAGCTCCAACACCCTCACCCACTACCCTCCAGAGCCCAGCAGCAGGGCAGCCCCCAGCCCAGACATTTGCACCCCTTCTCCCCCAGAGCCCAGCCCCAGCCCAGACACTTACAACCCCTCCCCCAAGAGCCCAGGGATCCAGAGGGAGAAAAAACCTGATGCTGGGTCATTTCCTACCCATGGCTTCCTTCCTTCAGCCAGGAACTGCAGCTGCTGGGATTCCTCCAGCTCCCTCCCCGTCCCTGTCCCTCTGGCATGTGAGCTGGGCTCTGCTGGGTTGAGCAGCCCCTAGTGGCAGCCAGCAGCTCTGCAGTCCATTTCTGTAGAGGGTGGGGCGGGAAGAAAATTCTGTGCAGAACATTAATTTCTGCACACATTCTGCATTGTGCAGTGGCACAGAATTCCCCCAGGAGTAATATTCACACAATGCTGCAGTGTCTACAAGGGAATGTGGAAGTTCAAACAAACAGATTTCACTGGAATTTTTTTAAATTGTGGAAACATTTCTATTCAATGTAGATTTTGTAAAAGCTCATGTACCCCTCACCTAGGTTTGGACATTAGAGTGTCTAATTATTTGTAATGATCCTGAACTTTAACTCTCATTGCCAGTATATGTACAAAGCACTTACCTCCTTAAGTACGCCCACATGCTTGGACTTGGCATTCAGGATTTTCTGGAACTCTTCAGACTCCAGATATGCCAGCTGTTCTCGACGTTTCTTTTGGGCAGGTTCTAGTTCATTGGCAGCTAGAGAAACAAGACAGGTTTGCTGTTTATGCCACAAGGTGAGCTTAAAATCATGCTCTGCTTTCTAAGCATAACCATCCTTTTGTACTTTACAAATAACAAGCACTCGAAGCGATGTCTCAAGTGGTATGAAATAACATTTTGTAAAGAAGAAGTGAATGACAATAGGATGTGTAATTAGTGCAGGAGCTACAGATCTTAGGCCAACTTCCAATCCGATCACAAGAGAAAATAAAATGCTACTAACAATGTCAGCTTCCTCTTCTGCGGATCTCAAAGCACTTTACAAACAGTTAAGCCTCACAACACTTTTATGAGATTGGTATTATTCCCATCATACAGAGAGGCAAACTCAACCAGAGGTTAAGTGACTTACCAGAATTCACACAGCACATCAGTAGCAGAGCTGGAAGGAAAAGTTAGGAATCACTCTCACACTGTAACCACTAAATCACTTTCCTTGATGAGATTTAGCCAAGTATGCAATTTGTCTACAATTACAAATACTATAAAACCTTAGACAATGGGAGGAAAACAGGCCTAGAACAGCAGGTATTGCACACACAGAGTGAGGCTCCTTGCCCGAGTAGGATCAAAGCCCAGTGTATTCTGTACCAAGCTGGACCTAAATTCTGCAGTATTATCCCTGGATTCTGCAGAACATTGGTGCAGCAGACTAGAAATTCTGCAGCAGCCTCATTAAAATGAAGAGGCTTGTAACCAATTAACTATGAAGATCAATCAGGATAGCAAAGTGCTTGTTACCTATTGGGATAGTCAGTTTATGATAAGCCCAGGTTTGCAATATGCTGCACTGCTGACAGCCAGCAGCGCTGGGGAAGTTGTTTGGGGAGAATGAGGAGCAAGCTGAAGATTTCGGCAGCCTTACACAGACATGATACTGAAGAAGCCAGGGGCAGTGCTGTAGGGTAAGTAAAGCGGCAGGAAGTATTTCTGCTAAAATGATCAACAGCAAAGTAGTCAGCAATAGTGACATTTACATGCATCCGATGAAGTGGGTATTCACCCACGAAAGCTCATGCTCCAACACGTCTGTTAGTCTATAAGGTGCCACAGGACTCTTTGCTGCTTTTGCAGACCCAGACTAACACGGCTACCCCTCTAATAATTTACAAGTGAGATTTTCAACAACGCCGAACTGACTTAGGAACACAATTCCCTTTGCCCTTCAAAGAGACTTGTGCATACCTCATTCATCATGATGGACTGTTAACTCCGAAAACGAAGGATGACATTTTAGGATGGGATTAGGAGATTTAGGAAAAGAAGCCTCTCAGAGTCCGTGGGACTCCTGTTCCTACGTCAGTTGGGCACATTTGGAATTCCCAGCCTAAATTGTCATCTCTTGATTTCAGAGTTAACACTCCATTATGACAAATGGAGCAGTGCGCATTTCAGGGAAACAGGGACAACTGTGAGGCATTATACAACGCTTTGCTCTGCTAGAACATCTTCCTGTCAATGATTGCAACATACTTGATATGTTCATGAATAAATATGTTGATGTTTCTAAAGTACTCTCAGCTCTTGCATCATATATGATCCAGGAGCACTTAGTAACTTAGACACATTTAAAAAAAAAAATCACAACTAGAAGTCATGACTAGGTTAAAGATTTAAAACCAGATTACAAATTTTGTGTTTCTATTCCTTCCAACAGAAGGAAATCCAATAACACTCATACTATTTTTAATTTTTAAAAAAATTCCAGGCATGATCTCTGACAGATTAAATCTAACAGAATGCTGAGTATTTAAAGATAGTGATCCAATACCATTTCAGATACATTTCATAATGCAACAAGACAATTGGAAAGATAATATTGATATCTATTTTAATAGTCCACTCCGAGTGGAATTTCCACTATTAGATAAAAAGGGAAATCACTGAGCTACTGTTCCACATAATGCAAAATGAGCAAACCAAACTCAGAAGAAAAGAGCACTGCTTTTATACAGAAGCCCAGTAATTTGCTGCTTTATTATTATTTAGATTGCATGATATTGGGCAAGTCCTTTAGTCTCAGTTCCCTATCTGTGAAACTGAGTCAGACTTCCCTCCCTCGGGAGGGTGCTGGGAGGATAAATTCATGAATGTTTGGGAGGTGCTAAAGTACTATGGTTACGGGAACCATAGACGATGAATATACGAGGCTGGAGCTATTGAAGTCTAGAGCTTTCAGGGTCTCTTTCCATAGCAGCAGGATACCCAACCTTTGTCACCAGATCCATCATGGAATTAGGCCTTTTAAAATCAGGTTTAAAACCTGTTTTAGTTCCAAATCTCTTTGACCCAATGTGTGATTTTAGTTACAAAAGTAATTCAGCAGCAGTTGCTGAGCTGAACATAGTCAGTCATAAAGCACCTGGTGATACTTGGAGGGTAGTGTGTACAACGCACTCATTTGTTAGAGTCAGTTCTCTGCTTTCATACCTTGTGATGAGGGGATATTTTTCTCAACTCTCTCCATGATCTCCAGAACATCGGCAAGATCAGATTGTTTCCGTTTAACACTGTTTGGGTTGGTTTTATTGAGGATTTGGCCTTTTGCTCGCAGTCTGTTTATAGCAGCCAACTAGAAAATGGGAACTAAATGTTAATGCTGAACACACGTATCCAAGGTCACACATTCCTAATTCCAGGGCAGATTGGAAAATGTCAACTGGAAGAGGCAATAAGGTGTTCTAGACTGAGCATGGGCATCCCAACCAAATTCTAATCCCAACTCTGCCATTTCCTAGTAGTGGAGCATTTGCCAAATCTCCCAACCTCTGACTCAGTTTCCCAATCTGTAAAATGAGGCAGACAATTCTCATTGGCATATTACGGGGCTACATGTCTGAGATCCAGACGAAGATGCTGCACAAGATAGAGAGGAGCTAGAACAAAGAAAATTGCATTTTCAAAGCAGCAAGGAAACAGCACTGGAGATTTCTGTATAAATCACTCTAATAACTGGGCACTAAAAGAAACTTGCAGATAAGAACATAAGAACGGCCATACTGGGTCAGACCAAAGGTCCGTCCAGCCCAGTATCCTGTCTACTGACAGTGGCCAATGCCAGGTGCCCCAGAGGGAGTGAACCTAATAGGTAATGATCAAGGGATCTCTCTCCTGCCATCCATCTCCACCCTCTGACAAACAGAGGCTAGGGACACCATTCCTTACCCATCCTGGCTAACAGAGAGTTTCTTTAGCAGATATCCTACCACTTTGAATACTTACAAAAAGACATACTAGTAGCATGTGTCTTGGAAACTAACAGCTAATAGGAATTAGAAGCTTACAGTGGGGCACAACAGAGTTTAACAGGTTGATCTCAGAAATCAAGGCTGCATGTTGCAACATGACCCATGTCAGGAGCTCAAAGTCCAACTGTTCCAAGGGATTGTTACCTTTTTAGCTTCTGCTAAACCATTCAATTTTGGTACTGGAGGTGGGGAATCATCAAAGAAGAGGATGTCATCGCCCTCAGTGAAGCCTATCCCCAGCCTGGGTGCTTGAGGGGTTGACATTTTTGCAGCTTTGGGAAATTCAGCCCCTGGGGTGGGAGAGCAGAGCCCTGAGGAGGATGGCAAAGCTGGGCTATTGGTTTTTGTTGTATTCTGAAGAAACCTAAAAGAGGAAAAAACACTGTAGTCATAGGTCATCCTGGCAAATCAAAAAGCTCGAAATAGTACAATTGACTTTAGAAGACATGTTGTAAGCCATTGTTCAATGAAAGAGGCCTTGCCTGCATTGCTATAAAAGCATTCTGCATGTCACCCAATTGCATAGCAGAGTTAGGCCGGTCAGTTTCCTTTTAATCAGAGCTCAAACCACTTTGCACACATTAAGGCTCAGTGCAACCCTGTGAGGTAGGTAAGTCAGTCACAGAGTAGGCAGGTCCCAGGAATCATAGTTCTCATTCTCCCTGCTTTATCCTTTCTGGTTCTCAGGCACAATGCTGAGGCGTATGGCTGTTCATTGAAATAAGCCTCATGATATTCCTGGTTAGATTAGGTTTTATAAAACTTTAAACCTTCCCACCCTACAGGACAGTCTGCCTGTAAAACATCAGCAGATGCTGGAGAGTTTTACCGCCTCTGTATATCTTCTGATCGCTTTTTTCTGGCCTCCAGCATTTGCTGCTTCTGTTGTTTGAGCAATGCTGAAGCGGAGATAGACTGGAAAGCAGATCCTTGCTTCCCTCGAGCCTCTGAAATAAATATACAGACACTGAGACTTGCAAGGAATGAGCCAAGGCTCTGCAAAGGGGAGTATTATGGGAGTACTTGGACATACCTGCTGCATCTGCTTTGGCCAAGTGTTTGCAGAGGTTTCGTGCTCCAAAGGTTGGCATTGCCAACAATTCTTTGAACTCATCAGTACACGGCATGGGTCTCTTCGCCATACCTGGAGCAGTGCACAAAAAACCCAACAGACTCAGAACCAGGAAGGGAAATGTAGGTCTGGCTTCAGCACTCACACTTAATGCATCAGACATTTCTAACAAGAGAATTGCTATGAAACCTAATATTCAGTGCTCACATATTACTCTCATTTTAACAGAGGTCACAAATTAGCTTCCCAAAATGCCACCTGTTTATTTTTGGTACTTAGATGGGCCCATTACTCTAGTATCTGAGCACTTCACTATCTTTAATGCATTTATCCTCACAACACCCCTGAGAGGTAGGGACGTGCTATTATCCCTGTTTTACAAAGGGGGAATTGAAGTAGAGGGATACAAAGTGACTTGTCCAGCATCACACAGAAAGACACCAACCGGAGCAAGCAATTGAACCAAGTCTTCCAAGTCCCACACTAGTGTCCTAACCACTAGACCAGCCTTCCTCTCTCCCCTGGCAGCCCAACAAGGACTATCCTATTTACAGAAAGGGAAACGGCAGCAGAGAGGTTAAGTGACTTGCTCAATGTCATGGAAGAAGTGTCTCAGAGCCAAAATTAGAACTCTGAGGTCCTCACCTCCCAGGACTGTGGAGGGACCACCACAGAATGTCTCTCTTCGGGATATACTCAATGTCCCTAGATATCATGAACACCCTATTTCCAATGGTTCAAGTCCTTTGTTTTCAGCCTAGTGATTCACAACTGGAGATCTTAGAACTACCACTGCTCCCTCAGTCTAGCAGGGACTTTTTCATGCTGGCCAAGGACTCGATGGAGCAAGTTCCAGACTTGGCCAGTAATTTTCTGTTCCAGAGCTATGTGCACGTGGGAGGTTACATAATAAAAGGGAGGTACAAAACATACTCGGAAGAAAGCTGGACAATCTCTGGGCAGCTTTTTCCCTGCAGCTGTGATACCAGGGGGAGGAGTTTCGATCATTTGGGGAAGTGAATTCAGACTGGCCATCTTTGTAACTACAGAATTTCCCAGAGGCTCTAAACTAGCTCACACATCTTGAGCTCCACAGACATGTCACACTGCAGGCGGAAAGCATGTGATGGGAAAAAAGAAAGTTACCTATTTTCTCTCTAGTTTCCTGTACAATCGCGTCGGTTCCTTTTACGACCAGATTCGTGAGAGTGGTTTGTATCTTCTTCTTAGGGGCTGCAGCTGCTGCACTACAGAGACAAAACCCCACAAGACGTGAAGCAGTAAAGGGTGAGGAGAGGTACTGGAGTTTGAGTCTCAGCTCAGCAACTCCCCAAATGCTCCAATTACCCATCACTCACTCTGAGCAGATGCTTCCCTCACAAGTAGGGACATTGTGCTGTAATCTTTTGTATCTCAAAGACTTGGGGTTTCTATTTCTGTCTCGATTTAGATATACACTTCTGAGTATTAAAGAGACACAGAGACTTTGATAAAATCTGGCTAATATTAGCTCCAGAAAAAGACAAGAGAGATTGCTACATACAGCCACACATGTCATTT
Organism: Gopherus evgoodei; assembly: GCF_007399415.2. Taxonomy (NCBI): domain Eukaryota; kingdom Metazoa; phylum Chordata; order Testudines; family Testudinidae; genus Gopherus; species Gopherus evgoodei. Next base: position 352,787,294 of record NC_044322.1, read on the forward strand.
AATGAGGTAATCAGGTAGCATGGTTAGGAGAATCCTAAGTGATTTGCAAGTATTGGGCATGATCCAGCTTTCGCTCAAGTCAATGGGAATCTTTCCACTGCTGACTTCACTGGGATTTAGAAAGGGTCCAATTAAGGCTCAGAATTCATGTGACGTAGCAACCAGATACATACATAAGAGGGGTAGCCATGTTAGTCTGGATCTGTAAAAAGCGACAGAGTGTCCTGTGGCACCTTATAGACTAACAGAAGTATTGGTGCATAAGCTGCTCATGCATCTGACGAAGTGGGTATTCACCCACAAAAGTTTTTGCTCATAGACTAACAGAAGTATTGAAGGTGCCACAGGACTCTGTCACTTTTTACAGATACATACAGTTCACTTCGTCCACCACTCCCAGGTGCGAGGCAGTAGCTATTTAATAACACACAGCAACATCTTATCATTTAGGTTAGAAAGTGAAAAACACAAGCTCCAGGGATGTGTCATCAGAATGTAATTACCCAAAATAGCATTTGGCCAGGACACAGTGGTTAAAAAAATGCCCAGAGAGCTTTCATGACTTAAATGCTCAGGACTTAAGCTTTATCCCTCCTTTGAAAGAGAGCAGCACAGCACCCTCAGCCTCACAGTGCAGTAAGGCTTTTCAGGTAAGCATATCACATACCAATTCATCAACACCACCTCAAGGATAGGAAGATGTTTTCCATCCAAGCACTGCCTCTGCTTACCTTGGGTGGCCAAGCAGGCTCTCTGCCAAACATGGCGTGGCTCAGAGCAGTTTGATTCCTGTTTGGTTAATTTTTAGTTAACCCAAAGGAATGCTGGTCTCTTTAAAGATAACTTCAGACACACTTACACGTAGTTAGGAAGGGAATTCGATCAAAGAGCCAAAGGTTACAAGGAAATTAACCAGTTTCTCTTACACTGAGGCTGCATAGGCTGCCGAAGAAACACCTCCATAGTAAAACCCATCCTGACAGAGCCTCTCCTTCAAGCTGGGATTTTTGCGAGCTATCCTTTTTGGAGCACGGCCACTGGAGAAGCTAGACTGTAAATCTGCCCGCTTCGAGCTGAGCCTCTTGTACTGGGACTGTACGTGGTACTGACAATATTCACAGTCATTCTGAAGGAAAGAAATAAGGCAGCTCTGTTATTGAAGACTAACTGGAGACTGATAGATAACATTTCCCCTGAGAAAAACAATAATATCTTTTTTGTAACTAAGCTGTGCTTGTACAGACATCATGAGTAACCAGCAAGTACTGAACGTGACCAACACACACACAGGTCTCTACCACTGTGGGTTGAAGGTGTTATAGTGCAGGGATCAGTCACTAGAGGGACACAAGATCCCACACACCGTCTTACATATTCCATTAGAATAGCTCATTCTCAAGTCTACAGGTCCAAGGTTTGACCTCACAGACACCTGGGTCATCAGTATGTATGCGGCCATGGCTCATGACCTTCAAAGTTACATGGCTTCTTTACAAGCACAGACGTGGAAGAAAAGCAACACTAAAAATGAGATGTTTCCTACAGCCATTTAAAAAAGTTTACAGACATGTTTCAATATAAATCCAGGAAAGAACAGAGATTAAAATCAGTGATTGTCCTAGTCTGTCTGTGAATAGCACCCTCCACCCATGGTGTTCATTAACTTTCCATCAAAACTGAAACACCATTATTCTCTATATAGTCCTATGTACAGGGTTTCCAGTAGCAATAACCTCCAGATCAGGTATATTGTGCCTGTTAGCCAACAACCAGTCACCTCCTCCAGCCAGTTTAGCTGCCAGGAAACGTCCTCCCCATGGCTCCTTATTGCTGGCACTAGATGTTTATTGATGCAGTTGCGGTTTAGGATACTGCACACCCATGTCTCCATGTGCTGATGTGTAAGCATGTTCCAATGTTGTTGTAACATCTTATACAATTGCTGTCCTCCTCCATCTCCAAATGCTTCTACCCCACTTCCAATCCTCCCCCATTCCGTTGGTATCCTTCAAGGTTCTGTACCAAGTCTGTACTCTTTTCCTTCTACACCTACCTGTGGGTGCTTGGCTCTGCTCTTACTCTGATGATTCCCCTCTCTCTCCTCATTCCCACATCTGTCTGATCTCTCAGCCTGGATGAACTACCACCAACTAAGACGCCAGTGGAAACTAGAATATTCCCCACACCAGAACCCTCCCTTCTTTACAACACTATACTCTTGATATATGGTCTTGACATCAGAGTTGTGAGCACGTACTGAGTCTTAGTCACATGGGAACAGTTTTCAAGATGCATTTGCTTGTGTATATATCTGTGTAGACCTGAAGCCAAAGATTATCAGAGGGGATGCGCTCTCACAGGTCCCTTGCAGAGATGTCAAAGCTAACATCTTAACATAGCATATAATGGCCAAAGGATATTTAGATTAGATTAAGATTTTATTTCCTCCTTCTTGACCTTCTCACTTTTAATGGGGTAGCCTACCCCTAAAGGCCTGGGGCTGGCCAGTGGGATTTAGTTAGTAGAACCACCTGGGTTAAGAGCAGGTAAGAGCAGGTAAGACAAAAACCTGTCAGGGATGGTCTAGATAATACTTAGTTCTGCCATGAGTGCAGAGGACTAGACTAGATGATCTCTTGAGCGCCCTTCCTGTCCTACTATTCTATGATTCTCCTATAAAGAGCAGCAAGAAGCTGCTGAGAAGCGGGGATGCTCACAGAAAGAGAAACTGCAGGGTCTTTGGGCATAAGATACTTCAGCAGAGGCCTGAGACAGCAGGGAACGGCTTCAGATAGTAAGTAGACTCCAGCAGAGAACCTTGAGTTTTCAGGGAAAAGGCTACAGGAGGAGAAGGCCTGTGAGACCCCAAGCAGGAAGATGAGGAGTCAAGATTTGATGGGGATTTGAGAAACTTTATTTTGAATTCTGTTAATAAATCCTGCCCCAGGGAGGTGAGTTTCTGGCCTTGAGAAGAGTTTTAGCAATTTGATTGAGAGAGCCCTGAAAGATGGGTAAACTGAGGCAAGCCACCTGCAGGCCCATTGACACAACGAATGATACACACACGTTAGTTATAAGTTATGATCCAATAATAATGCACAGAATCAGAGCACTAGCTCTAAGGCACCAGCCAGATTTTCCTTAATCAGTGACCCACAACAGTAACAACTCAGTGACAGCCTAGAGACCAACAAATACATACCAGGTTAACAATCTGGGTACATGGGTCACCATTCTTCTTCCTAGCTTTGCAGGTTCCCAGGTCCAGAGCTTCACCCAAGAGTAAGATCTTCTGGGGATGATCAACAGACAAACACATCTACAAAGAAACAGCACAAAGAGTAAACCCAAGGCTCAATAAACAGATTTTTGGAGAGGGGCTGGATGGGTCAAATGATGGTAATGAAACAGAGCCTTTGATCTCCGGGTCACTGGTTCAGCTCCTGTCTAGGTTGGTAGTGACCAAATGTAATTTACCACAGGACAGCAAAGCCAGTAGATGGCCTCAGTCCTAATTTCTAGAGAACGTGTGTTCGTAGGAGAAAAGCCACCATCAAGTGGCCCGGCTGCTGGCAGTCTCCACAGAGAAGCCAAAGACTGAACAGGCATGGAGACCAAATACCTGCTCAGCCCTGAATATGGTCATCCTTGGAACAGAGCCTAGCTATACTGGTATGACTAGGCTGCATTGTTATGGATCATGCTGTATGCATTCTGTGGATAGACAGAGGGCTTCAGATGTCAGTACTGGAAGTCAGCACCTTCTACACCTCACTTGAATTGAAAGATTTATATCAGGCTAGCCTACTGTACAGTGAGGGTTCAGGCCAGCCCACTGTCCACCACAGTGCGCCTGTACCAGAAGGGGTGTTGGCCTTCCTCAGAAGTTGATTGGCAGTCATCGTGACAAGGGGTCAAATACCACTATATGCCCATAAATCATGTACAGGGAGAATTACTGAAAAACAGTGGCCCTAATGGAAAAGGGGGTAAAAACTCCTAGTCTTCTACTCAGATTGGGAAAAAGGAAAGGAAGGAAAGGAGAAAAATGAGAGCCCCTCTTGACATATAATCTGTTTATTGTCAAGTGAGGGAAAAGGAAATTCCAGCTTTATACGCTCAGGGTTCCAGGGAAACAAGAGAAGGAGTTGTGGTAAGGCTAGAGATATTTTATAGAATGCATTGCAGAGTGGGATATGAATTTCCAAGCACTTTTCCTTCTGAGGGCACTGTGAATTACATCATCAGTTGAGCAAAGTGTTTCGAAACATTTCCCAGTGACAGCCCAAATAAAATTATGAGTCCGAGAGGAAAAAAAAACCATTGTTACCTCATCTGAGCCTTCTTTACTTTTCATGGGATTAGCATTGAGCAGCCCAATGACCATGCCTTGGTCTGTCTTCCAGTGTTCTTTGTGGACATCACCAAACAAAAACAACGAGACACAGCTGTTTAGATCACGCAGGTCGTTCAGCCGCCAGATACTGAAAGTTTTGCCCTGGAACAGACATTGGTTTTCCCTTTAAGATCTTAATAAGAAAACCACTGATATTGCCCAGGCTTACAGCAGTCTGCACGAAACTCGTTACTGTTTTGCCTTTGTTCTCTATACTTAGCATAGGCCAGGGAATACTGTGGCAACATTATTTACTTTCAAAGGTAACTGTACATGTAATTGTGACCACTGTTCTTGCTCCCGTTACCAATACTTAATAGCTATACAGCACTTTGCACAGACTCTCATTAATCCATAATAACCCTGTACAGTACGTGTTAATCCCATTTTACAGATGATGAAATTGAGGCAGTTTTGCCTAAGACCACCTAGTTGGATCTAGAACACAGACCTTGTGTTCAGCTCTGTGTCTAACCATTAAACTTCTGCTGGACAAAATATTAGCCTGTAGTATGATCACAAGAGAACTGGTAGAAGCCCCATGACTTGGCACTTTTAGAACAAGACTGAACAAAGCCCTAGTAAGTGTAAAATAGGTAGGCTTGAAAGGATTGAGTTTTAATTGGTAAATGTCAACAAACATCTATTTCATCTTACACGCAAACCAACAAAAAATATTTCCAATGATAATAACTGAAATTTACAAATACGCAAAGAAAATTTTGTTTGAAAACTTATTAGAGTTTGATTTATGGCTATGCACTTTGTATATTTTGACATGAGATGTTGACAATTTGTTTTTTTTAACAGTTATAACCCTTTTACTTTTTGAATCTCAACATCTACTGTCATTAAATCGTTATTGCTTGTCCCCTCCATAATTTCCTGCAACTGTGAAAATTTAAATGGATAAAAATAGGAAAAAAATGCTTAAAAATAAACATTGATACCTGTCAAAATAATAAATAATAAAAAATTTAATTCTGCCAAGCCTAACAATAGGCACCTATCCTTCATTGGAAAGGAAAACAACTAAATGACCTAACAGTTCTTTTCTGTCTCATGATTTCATGAGCTAGCACATCAACTCACCTTTTGGGACTCCCTGCAGGACCAAGTGATTGAAATTTGGAGCATAAAGAATGAAAATGAAGTTTGGTTTTATTTTTTTGGTGCTATTTAATATTGTGACTTCTGCTTTCATAGAGGTAGCTGCTCTTCTGGGGGCCAAAGTTAGTGAATTTAGCAATTCATAACAATGTAAGTCATAATAAAGATGAAATAATCCTACAGAACGCATGTACCATCACAGAATGAGCAGATTTATACAGCATTCTGTAGATGACAATCTTATGCCATACATCCAGTTCTCATATGAGAGCTGACACTAGCAGCACTGAATTAACCTAGACTACCTAGAATATTCAAATTTAATGTAGTAGCTTGTTTTAATTAAAACAAGAATGTGGAGTTGGCTGACAAAATTGTGCAAAATCTAATTAGACTATCAGTGATAATACCCTCATTTAATTGAGAATAGAGAAAAACTGCTTACGTTATTTGAGCTCTGAGGGGTGATTTTCTTTATTATGACTCCAAATGTTACCCAGTCTGTTTCCTCCAGATTCCCCCCAGCCAGTTTGCCTTGCAGCTGAGACAGTCTGATCAGCTTCCGTCCAGCCATTTTCCTGTCTAGTTCCACTGATGACACGCGGGGTTTTCTACATTAAGAAACAGAGCATACAGAGACCACTAACATTAGCATCGATACAAGGGATGACTAAAAACATGTACAAAATAGCTTTTATATTCATGAAATTACATCAAGAGACCTATTAAACTGTCTACCCCATCTCCAACTACCATCACTGCAGGACTGTTCTTGGGAGTGTAGTATATAGTGCTCTGTTCTTAAAGAACCCAGCATCCCCCCTGGCAGATCACTCCACAGGCTAATAGAAGTCCATGAAAAGTATGTTCTGCACCTGATTTCATCCCATTCCTCCTAGCTGCACAACCTTAGATCACCTGAAACAATTCCTGTCAGTTACTGGTGTTAAACATATATAAATATTTGAAGGCTGCTGATATACTTAGTTGTTGTGTCCAAATACCAACACAGCAAGTTAACCTTGTATCTGTGGTTAATTCTATTCATTTCAGCAAGGACTGAACAATATTGCTGCCCAAGCATGAGTGCAGGTTGGAAATTCACCACCCTTTCCAATGAGGAAAGCCATTTCAAGTAACAAGAGACCTTTTGTGGTCACAAGTATTGGGAATATGGGGTCAGCTCCTGAGGGTTCCCTGAAGTCCATAGCAAGACACCCATTCATTTTGATTGGAGCAGGAGCAGGCTCCATCATGTCTCCCTTGCCTCCCCACCAGCTCTGAACATATTGTGACAGAAGCAGTTCTAAGCACACTGTCTAATAAAATGACTGCTACATTGTTAAAAATGGACTCTAGGTCAGAACAGCATGGTCAGCATCCATAGAAGAGGACAAAAAATGGTAAATAAGCCAGCAGAGATGTTGCTGTCTAATTACTGAATTACCGACCAGTGCTGCTGCTAGATTATTAACATTAACACCCTGATCAGACAATATTCATTCTGAGATGGGAAAGCTATTTATAAAATACAGCCAACCAAAAATTTCACCCTGATCTGACAGCCCGAGATCCACATTCACAATGCATTTGACATAGGAAGCACCTTTGGGACAGTCCATTAGAAGGATCACATCTCTCCTATTATTTAAAATTTTTCCCTCGATACCCAGAACAGCTTTGGGTCACTGACCTTAATCTGAGCCCAGAGAAGGTTTCCACAGAGACTGGTTGATCAGTCATGCTAGAACTCCCTTGCACTTGATGAGTCCGGTCTCTGGTGGCCATTTTGGGCCTGTTCCCAGGAGTAGATCTGAGAGGCTGAAATGAACTTGATATTGGCCTTGGAGGAGGATTCTTATTCTCTGTAAACAACGGGGGGAGGGGAAGGGGTGGAGAGAAAGAAGGAAAATCTACATGAAGAATGAAAAACAATATTCTCAGTTATAAAATACAGCTGTAGTAAGATGAGACCCTGAAACAAACTCTTGTGTCAGAGGCCCAGTCTGAGGCCTGAAGCCTGAACCAAAATACTTCCAGGCATTGCTAAGAAAAAGCTGGGCTGTGAGCAGGAGGCAGGCGCTGCTCACAGAAGTTGGCGACACCACACTGGTAGCTACTGACAACAACAGCAACTTAAACTTAACAAGGGACACCAATCTAGAACATTTTACCCACATTAGCAATGGAAAAAACTTATTCAGCTAGTCAGCCCTGCCTCCTCAGTACAGGATTGTTCCCTGTAGTGGAATCCCAAGGACTAGTTCCTGTTCACTTGTAAATGACTCAAGCAATGAGATTTCCTTTAAGAGACTAAGCCAGTGCCTCAGATCTACAGTGTAACTTTCATATTCTCAGATGACAGCCCAAACTAATATTTACCAGACAGCAGCATAGCGCTAAGGCCCAAACTAATATTTACCAGACAGCAGCATAGCGCTAAGTAACCTAGTTACTAAGAACTATACCTGATGGTGAATGTTTTGGTTTCTGGGCTCCCAGTTTGGTTATCGATAAAGCAGGGCTGTTGAGCTGAGCAGAGAAACATGGTGACTCCTGGAGTTTTGGAGTTTTCCTTTCCTTGAAGGGAATACATGGCGATTTACCTGATCAACAAAAACAAAGAATATTAATGAGATCTCATTGGCTGGACACAAAGTCTAATAACTGCTCCACACTAAACACATCCTTGTATAAATTAAATACAGGAATCAATGTGGAAGCCTTTCCATATAGCTGCCAGCTCCTGAAGCCTGCATTTGAAATGTAACAGCTGACTAGAAATCAGCCACTCATCCTCCAGTGACTCAAGACAGCAGGTACAAATGAACCATTGAGCTGTATTAAGCTGGAGCTCTGGTAACACACATTGCTAGCCCCAAATATGATCCTCTTCCCTTTTATTCCTACCATATTCACCACACAGCTGTATCACTCATAGTAACACCACAAAGCAATCTGATCTGTACGTTGTGTGAAATGTACCACTGCCTACCAACAATGGGCTCCAATGTAGCGCCTTCCAGAGGACCTCAAAGAGCTTTATGCATGAGAGTCAGAACACCACGCCAGAGAATCATCCCCATTTTACAGATGGGTAAACTGAGGGTCAGTGATTTAGTGACTTGCCCAAGGTGACACAAGAAATTTGTAGCAGAAAGGAATAGAATCCAGGCCTGTGTTCTCTCAACTGGGATGTCCCCCTTCTACTAGTTGACACCTTTTGCTTAGATACCTAGTTGTCTGCAAGACTTGACTATAAATACAAGTCTGGATGCAGAGACATGAGAAATGTTTAATTAACCTAGTTACCAAGGGTTTTTTTCTGAAGGCCTGAGCTGGATGGCTGCCCAATTGCAGTCATTTGTAACTGCTCCTGTAACTTCTTCATCTGCTCTTGCAATTTCCTCAGTTCATCTAGGAGAGAAAAAAATAATGAAGCTAGCAGGAAACCAGCACAGATTAAGATTTATAAGATTACTGGAATCTTAGTGGCTTTACTAAATCACGGGAATTTAGAAATGATTCTAAGGGAAGAGAGAAAAAAGGCTGAAGCCATGATAAAAAGAAAGCTCAAGTTCTGTAAGACTCATAGGGAGCACAGACTTTCCCAACAGCCCCCCTGGAGCTCAATTTTTCTTTAGCAAAGATATTTCTTCATACAATCAACACTACTTAGGTGATGCTATGCCACGTGCATTAATATTTCCTCTCAATACAAATGATGAAGTGACAGTACTGAGTACCAGCCCCAAAAATACCAGCACTGGATCATACACCAGCGATTGGTAACCTGTCTGTGTCCGCATGGCTCAACTTAGCATAGTCACAATAGCACTGATATTACCCCTTTAAGTTACTCTGATGCTGATTTTTATGGTAAGACTTTAACCAACCCAATCAGATTCAGCCCCAAAGATCAATAAACACACAAGACGCAGTTCTGATGAACTGCCTGATGTTGAATTTTAAGTGTGTGATTTTTTTTTTTTTTGTACTGGTAAAAGATGCCAGTGACAGCCTTAGAGGGTGAAGAACTCTTTATCCATAGAACGGATACAAGTTGTCACATAAGCTTCCCTGTATTGGTGTGCTAATGTACCTCAGCCCTAACCAGAACCATCTGTAGGGTTGAGGGGGTAGTTCAGTCTCCATGGCTCATTCAGTCCTTGGTCTCTCTGTTGACAAAGGTGGCATTTGGGATGGTAAATTTTGCCATGTGGACATTTAAAACTGGACTAACCCCAATACGCTTACTTAACCCAGGCCACTCAACAGTCTTCATGAGAGCTTTCAAACACTTCCCAACAGGGTTGGAGTTGAACTGGAAACCTTGAGAGGAAGGGCTCTATATCCCTAATCAATCCCGTGAGCCCTCTAGTATGCCCCAATCAGCTCTCTAGTTATCACCACAGCTTGTAAAGAGACGATATATATTTGGAGGTCATAAGCTTGAAGGGCATGACAAATCAGACAAAAATTGCTGTTTAGCAAACCTTGCAAATCTTGATTGTTTTTCTCCTTCTCCTGATTTAGAGCTGGAGAACAGGGTATTTCCTGTACAATTTCTTCCTCTTCCTCCTCCTCTGTCAGGTCATCCACATCGCCAAACAACGCAGATGCATTTTCCTTTTGCTCACTGGCTTCACTCTCCTCAGCATCAACCTCCTCGGTGTAGGATGCATCATCCTCTGCGTCAAAGAGCTCATCATACTCATCTGGTTCTCCAGACTCATCTGAGTGAGCTGTGGTGTCTTCAGGAGTATTCCCGTCCTCAGCTGCCTCATTCTCTTCTAACAGAGAGGCCAACAGCTCCAAGTCATCATCACCTGGAACAAACCAATCAAACCAAGAGTCAAAGCAGCCCAATTAAAGTAAAACTGCAATGTAATATGTGCCCAAGATATTGCAATCACATCTAATTACAAAGAAAAGTCGATTGCTAATTAGATATAATCAGAGCACTGATTTTTTTTTATAAAACCATAAGTTAGCCCCAAGTGAAACTGCTGTTGGATAAAGGAAGACAACAATGGAATACAGAATAGCTTCCAATCTCTTTGTCTAACGTAAAACAATGTGTCTGAGACACTATTTCTTTAAAAAATTTGCTATGTATAAAAAAAATTACATGGGAAACAATGAAGCAAGGAGCAGAAATTGTCAGCTATGTTGATCAAGAAAGATAGACTGGAGCTGCAGGCAGAAACATAGGGAATGACAGATTTCTACAGCTTGTTAGGTATGCTCTATATTATTTTGGTTCAGGTTAATTTCTGGTTTATTGCACAGGCTTCCAAACTGTGGTCCACCAATGGCCCACAGAAAACTGGCAGGCCGCACTTTGCTAGCATTTCCTTGCTGGCAGCCTCATTACAAAGAAAAGTATGGAGGTCTGAAAAAGTAGAAACAGAAGCTGTCCAAAGGGATCAGAGCCAATAGTGGAGGTGGAACTGCCAGTCATCACTGGGAAATATCAATGCAATCAAAGGGGAAGGGGAGCATATTCAGGAGAGCATGGGGACCAAGCAGCTGGGCAGCATGTCTGTGGAAGAAGGGAATCAAGCACCAAGGAAATATGTGCAAGGCCAGAAGGGACCAGGCAATAAAGAAACATAAGTAGAGAGAGAGGAATAAAACAGGTTGAGGGGAGATGAAATTCAGAGGAAAGAACAATTGTGTGATTTAGCCTTTGATGCTGAAGATGTGCCAAAGCAGCTCAATTGAAGGGGATTTTGATGGAGGCATTTTGCATAGATTGGTAGGGGATTTAGGATAAGTCTACACCACAGACCTTACAGCTATAAAGTCTCCTGTGTAGCCGCTCTATGCTGGCGGAAGAGAGTGGCAGTTGCTATGTTGGTGGGAGAGTGTCTCCCGCCAACATATCACTGTCCACACCAGCACTTTTGTTGGTAAAACTTTTGTCAGTCAGGGGTGTGTTTTTTCCACACCCCGACCGAAAAATGTTTTAACGACAAAAGTGCAAGGGTAGACATAGCCTTAGTCTCTGGACCTCAAAACCATCTGCTAATAAACAATTATTGTGATTTAATTTTACACTAGTTAAATGCAGTTTACAACTATGTTCTCTGAACTCATTAACTCACTCATTATACTCATTTATTGGCCCTAGATGCAAAAGGAAAAGCTGGGGAAAGGAAAACTGCAGATCTCACCATCCATGATTTCAACAGGACTGCTTCAGCAGAGTCCCCAAAGGAAGAATCTCACCTGTTAAGGAGAGAAAAGCAGCAATACTGTTAACTTGCATAACAAATAAAACAAGGATTCAATGCATAAACTAGGGACACAAATTATCACAGATTTCTTAATGTGTTTAACTATTGAAAACAGCAATGGTTGCTGTCTCAGCCACTTCATTATTTCACCAAGCCCCTACATACAGATGATGATAAACCTCTCAAAGCTTCAAACTGAAATAATTTACACTTCTATACCACCACATAGCAAATTAATGGCAGAGCAGGGATGAGAATCCAATCCCACGACTTAACCATTAGACGACACAGCCTCCCTTAGCATGGGGAGCTTATCTCCTCTACTTTTCATGTACATATGATTTCTTAGTCTATAAACTACGCACACATTGGTTTCTTATTGTAGGGATACACAGTGACTTTTTAGACACTGAATTACAGGCTCACATTTATACCAAAGTAACTCAGAAGTAACTTACAAACCATGCCCACCTCCCTTTAGCAAGTGTTTCTTCTCCCAGTTCCTTTATTCACTATGCTTACTTTTTGTGTCTCATCTCATTTTTGTCAATTCTAATTTCAGTTTAAGATCTCTACAATGTTGCATTTCATTTTTCTGCATTTAGATTCTGATCTTGCAGTGAGCTACATGCAGGCCCAAGGTCAACAACTGAAGTCAATTAGGCTCCGTGCTGAGCTCTTTACAGTATCAGAATATTAGGTTCCTTATTTAAAAAACAAACCACCCAACCACATTCATAGATTCACAGCTTTTAAGGCCTGAAGGGACCAATGGCTCTCCTATTTGGACCTCCTGTGTAATACAACCCATAGAGTTTCATTCAGTTACTCCTCTATTGAACCAAATAATTTGTGTTTGATTACAGAGTATCTTCCAGAAAGGCATCCAGTGTTGATTTGAAAACTTCAGGAGATGGAGAATCCACCACTTCCTTTGATAGTTTGTTCTAATGGTTAATCACTCCCACTCTTAAAAATCTGTCTCTTTTTTCTAGGTTTCTCATGCTTCTTTCAACACAGTTATTAAAATAGATGGACCTGTTTTATTTCAGTATATGAGGATTCGAACAGATGGACACTTCCCTAGAAATCTGGAGTACCAAACTTTGATATTATTATTAATTAGACAGAAAATAAGTGGTTGTGCATGGGAAAAACTCAGTTTCTCCTATCGCTTATTATAGGTTACTGGACAAGCAGATTTCTTCAGACATTGAACATTGCTTTAGAGATCAACAAACAAAAATCTGGAAAGTTTATTTAATGGGGAAAACATCATTTTGTCCACACTAAAGAGTCAAGTGGATAAACAAAATGGGGTGCAACACCCAAAGTGTGCTTAGGAGCATTCCTGAGAAAAACAGATATGGACCCAGCCCCCAAAGAGTTTAACTCCTGAAGTCAGAAGATAACATACAAGGGACAGCAAAAACAGAGTGGGAGAAGGAAGAATAAGAGCTACTAAAATCAAGTAGCATAGTTTCTTATACACACACAAAGATATGTGATTATGTAGCACTTCAGTGTAGACACTCTCTATGTCCGCCAAGGTAGGTACTCCATCCACCTCCCCGAGAAGGGTCGATGTAAAATTTTTTCCATCAATCTAGTGTTGTCTACACCTGGGGTTAGGTAGGTATATGTACATCTCTCAGGGGGGTGGAATTTTCACCACTGGGCAGGCCCCCCCTCAAGTTTTATTCATTAGTACTTTTAGTAAAAGTCATGGACAGGTCACGGGCCATGAATTTTTGTTTATTGCCCATGACCTGTCCGTGACTTTTACTAAAAATACCTGTGACTAAAACATAGCCTTAATAATGCTTAGAGGCTACGGTGGCCGACACACTATTATCATCACACAGGTAGGTGAATGTTTTTGGTGTAGCACAGGAAAGGAAATTATAAACACTTGAAATTATAACTTTCAAAGTTCTCTTCAGATGAATTTAGTATTATTTAAAAGGAATTAAACATTTATATGAATACAAAATACCCAGAGCTCTAACACTTAATGCAAACGAGTTTGGGAAGGGAAACCCCCTCAAGCCTCAGGCCTCAAATATAATAGGCTGCTAAATATGTAGTGGCTCTCAAACTTTTTTTTTTTCCTCCCAGGAACCACTTGAAAATTGCTGAGGGTCTCTGCAGAACACTTAATGATCTTTCCAAATGTTGTTTGTACCGTTAGCTAACTATTGTAAAGTGCTTTGAATAAAAGTACTACATAAAAAACCTTTACTATTAACTTTTTTATTCTACAAATAAAAGCGCATAACTCATATTTTAATATCAGTAGTCTTATCTTTCTAATGCGATGGATGTGCCCTCCCCCCGCCGCGACATCCCCCAAGCTGGGGCTGGGAAGAAGAGGGGTCCCTCCCTCTCTTCCCCACTGCAGCAGTCCCTGAGCTGTGGCTGGGAAGGAGGGGGGTCTCTACCTGGCAGCCCCAGCCCTGGAGCTGCGGAAAGTCACCTCTTTCTCTGGCCCTGCACGTCCCAATTTCCCCCCACCCCCTCTTCTCACCCAACTGCCCCCTCCCACCTACCTCCTGTTTCCCCCAAGGCCTTCACCTCATCTTACACGTGCATCTTCTGCAGGGGCCACGCAGCTAATTAGTGGAGCCACGCCCAGTTCCCAGCCTCATGAGCATTCAGACAGAGAGACCTCCCAGAACTCTTCCCTTCCCTGGGCACCGCCAGAGCCCGTCACACCCCGACCCCACATCTCCCAGCAGAGAACCTGTCCCCCACCCAGGGAATCCACAACCCTGATCTCCTCTCCTCCTGAAGCCCCCTCCTACCCTGACTGCCCCGATCCTTCCCCACCCGGGACCCCTCCCTCAGCGACCCCCCCTGACCCTCCTCCGGAGATGACAAGGGGATCCCGCCCCCTATGAGACCCCCGATCCTTCCCCACTCGGGACCCCTCCCTCAGCGACCCCCCTGACCCTCCTCCTGAGATGACAAGGGGATCCCGCCCCCATGAGACCCCCGATCCTTCCCCCTCCCCCAGCACAGACCCCGTGTCCCAGGGGACTCCCCCTCTCGCCCCTCAGAAATCCCTGCCCGGGAACCCACAACTCCGATCCCCTCCCCGCGCTTAGACCCCGTCCGCCCCTGGGACACTCACGGATCCCCAAGCCCCGCGATCTCTCCGCCCCCAGATCGCCCTGCTCCGGGCAGGCCCCCGCACTTACAGCGCCCAGCTCCGCTCGCCTCAGCCGGGTCACCCGCCAAAATTCTAACTAGGCCCCGCCCCTCGCCTCTCTGGTCACACGCAGGCGCAATTTCCTCGGCTGCCGCGTCCCCGGCCCTGGAACAGAAGCTGGAGTTCTGCGCATGCGTAATGTGTCTGTGGCCCGCAGAATGGCAAGCCGTGCGATCTGCGCCATCTTTATTAGGGGCGGCTGAGTCCTGTGTATGGTAGAGTAGCGTTGTGAAGCCACTGGTGCCATCTTGCTTAGGGGCAGGCATGCATGCTGCTCGAGGGCTGGCTCTTTGGTACTACTGTTTCTTAAATGCCTGTCTTGAACTCCCTGTTCTTCCCCCTGAAAGCCTTGGCGCAAACTCCCAGGGCAAAAAACACTAGCCGCTGACCTTAATGATGATGTCATGGGAAACTGCCTGCTGATGTCACAGAAAGCAGGGTGATGACATCACACCAATAGGACACCCTACAGACTGCCCCGCATCACAAAGTGTAGCAGTGGTGCCACGCAGAAGGGCTGCCATATTGATTGCCACACTTACCCTACTGCAGTGGGACAGCCTGCATGTATGTCAAACCCATGCCCAGTGGCGTGCTGCAGCATCTCAATATGTCAGCATACCCCAAGGGCAGCTGCATGGCTCTCTAGTACACCAACCCCTGTGCCCCAGTAGAAAACTGCTTGACACCCTAGCATAATACCCCCTGCCCTTGAGGAGCTGTATGGCACCTGGCCTAAACCCCTGCCCTACATCCACCTACATCAGCACTCCCCAACTCTATACAATTTTTGGAACCCAGATAAGCTCAGCTGCAAGCCAGCCATCAGCAGTTTGCTATGCTTCAACTGTAATTCCAAGGGAGATAATTACATTGTGCCTATTTAAAGTAGCACCAAGGGATTATTGTAATTGAAATGAATGAAAAAAAATCTCATTTTCTAATTTGCTTGCATTGTGAATTTTAGAAAAGGTGCCTCAAACATTGCCTGCCCAAATTAAATCTGGCCAGTTTACCGCAGCTGGTGGATCATCCTCAACGCGGTTGAAAACCAAAGATAACTAAAAAAACACTAAAGACTGCTGCTTGGAACATCAGGACTATGATAGACAAAGACGATACCTCTCAATTTGAAAGAAGAACAGCTCTCCTTTCAAAAGAGCTAGCCTAGTATGACATTGACATTACAGCACTCAGTGAAACTAGATTGAAAGATGAGAGCATTAATTACAGAACTGTCTGGAAGGGAAAAAAAACACACAAAGATAGAATCCATGGAGTGGGAATTGCCATCAAGACCAAACTCTTGCAATGTCTTGAAGACTTTCCAATAGGCATTAACGGAAGACTCACGAAACTCCAATTACCACTAAATAAGTCATGATTTGCTACCATCATCAGTGCATATGCACCCACCTTAACAAACCATGATGATGCTAAGGAACAGTTCTACTTTGATCCCAACTCTCTCATAAAGTCAACACCAGAAAGTGACAAACTAATCATCCTAGGAAATTTCAGTGCAAGCGAAGGTAAAGATAACAGCAACTAGCAAGGTGTCATTGGAAAAAATGAATGAAAATGGTCTCCTAATCCTAAGCAAGTGTGCAGAACATAGCCTGACAATTACAAATACCATCTTCAGACAGGCAGACAAATATAAAACTACAGGATGCAGCCCAGATCCAAACAATGGCATCTAGTAGATTACATCATTGTCCGACTATGTGATATAAGGGACGTCAGGATCACCAGAGCCATGCGTGGGCAGAATATTGGATGGATCATAGAATGATTAGGTCAATACTGAATCTACACATTATACCCACATGCCTGAAACACCCAAAAACAACCAAGATGTCTCCTGATATTGTTAAATTAAACCATGCATCCTATCAAGACAAGCTACAAAGAGCAGTAGAAACCAACCTTGGTGACAACCCTGTCTCATGGGAGGAATTCAGAGCGGTAGTACAAAAAACTGCAACCAATGTCCTTGGATGGAAGAAAAGGGTTCACCATGACTGGTTTAATGAAAATGATGAAATCAGAGTACTCTTGAAAGAAAAAAAATGAGACTTTCCAAATCTGGCAGTCTACCTCAAAGAGAGACAGATTTAAACACCTGCAAAGCAAGGCACAAGGACTACTACACTTGATACAAGATAAATGTTAGGAGAAGGTAGCAGAAGACACTCAAATGAATGCAGAAACAAATGAAACAAAGAAGCTTTTTGATTCCTTGAAGCTAGTCTATGGATGTTTAAAGGTGGGCACAGGTTCGCTTATGATGGTTGATGGCAGGACAGTCATCAAAGACAAACATGACATGTAACAGAGATGGGCTGAACATTTCAGCCAACTAATGAATACCTCATCCTCAACTGAAACAACTGCTATTAACCAGATACCTCAAAAGCCTATTCAGCACCATCCTGACTCACGACCCTCACTTGAAGAAATAGAAAAGGCAATCAGTTTGATGCGCTCAGGAAAGTCCTTGGGCAGAGATGGAATACTGGCAGAAATATATAAATCTGTGGGCCCAAAAGTGGTAACAACACTTCAAAAGATCCTTTCTAACATCTGGGACAGTGAAGAAATGCCATAAGACTTTAAAGATGCCACAATTATTCCTTTATTTAAAAATAAAGACAGGAAAATGGTCTGCAATAACTACTGAGGGATATTTCTCCTACCTGTCGCTGGAAAAATCTTTGCTCATGTCCTCCTGAACTGACTGATTTAAATCCATCTCAGAAGTCAATCTACCTGAGACTCAATGCGGATTCAGACCTTGTTATAGCACCATAGATACGATTTTCAGTATCAGGCAAATACAAGAAAAATGTATGGAACAAAACATTAATCTGTTCAATGTTTTCATCAATCTGACAAAAGCATTGGATAGAGAAGGATTATGGATGATCCTCAGCAAACTTGGTTGCCCATCAAAACTGGTAAAGATTATTTGTTTATTTCATGAGGTAATGCAAGGTCACTGACTCCTTTCCCATTTCAAATGGAGTCAAACAAGGCTGTGTCCTTGCCCCTGTACTGTTCCATCGCTTCTACACCCAAGTTCTCAACCATGCTACCGATGGGGCTCAACAGAGGCATATACTTCAGATACAGACATGACCGCTCAGTCTTCAATCTTACAAGGTTTAAAGAAAAAAAAAGTAACAGAACTACTAATAAGAGAAGCATTCTCTGTGGATGATTGTGCCCTACTAGCACACACAGAGGGAGATCTCCAGTGCATTGTCGATCACTTCGCTGAAGCATCAAAATTGTTTGGCCTCACAATCAGCCTAGAGAAAACTGTGGTGTTTGCCAAAAGCTGGGAATGGGCAATAGGGGATGGATCACTTGATTATCTGTTCTGTTCATTCCCTCTGGGGGACCTGGCATTGGCCACTGTCGGGAGACAGGATACTGGTCTAGATGGACCTTTGGTCTGACCCAGTATGGCCATTCTTACATTCTACAGATAGGTTAAATTTGAATTACAAAATCCTATCACTGTAGCTAAACTAGCTCAAGCAGGGAGTAATTCAAATATAGAAAATTGGGGTAACTGTTTCAGAGAAGAGCAGCAAACAGACACAGTTAACAGAGGGCATAGCTGCAGACTCTATTTGAAGGTAACAGGACTTGGTGCGTGGTACAATTTGTCCATCTCTGAGTTGGTTGTTGGACTGTTTGTTTGCAACATAGTTAAGCTGACCTAATTACCAATAAACACATAGCTAGGTACCTACCAGCCTAGCTTCCACCTCTTGGAAAAGTAGATCAGCTACCTTGATGGAAAAACCCTTTCCATCAATGTAGGAAGCATCTACAATATCGTGCTACAGCAGCACAGCTACAGCCCCGTAGTTATGCTACTGCTGTGTAGACATGGCCGTTGCAGAAGCATTCCACACCGAGCTCCCCACTTAACTCAAACCACTTAAAAATTGTCATCATTGGGTTGATTGTTGAATAGGTAATTCTCACTATGGCCTTTTGCACTGATTTTCTGTCTTCTAGCTATGATTAATGCTCCTTTTATTAAATCAGCTCCATTAAAATTCTATCAGAAGAAGGCTGAATGACAGTACTTCAAACAAATTGCTATCAGTGCAGAATCTTTAACAACTGCAGAGCTACCACAATAAAATTGGATACAAGGAAGGAAGACCATAAGTCCCACTGTCACAGAGAACTAATTCAAAAGTTATCAGAATCTGCATCTGCCAAAGGCACTAGCAATTCTTGGAGAAGGTTATGGCCAAGCTTATGATGATCCTTTAGAGACATTTTGGTCAACAATAGAATAACCTGAATTTATGGAGGAAATATGAGTGAAGTAACATAGTCTTTGGCTACCAAAAAAAGGGATTGAGAGCCAGGTGTCCTGTGTTCTAGTAATGACTTTTGAATGCAGCTGGAAGCATTACTTAAATTGCTTAGTGCCTGGGTTTCCTCATTTGCAAAATGGACACAAAGTAATTCATAGAATCTCAAGGTTGGAAGGGACCTCAGGAGGTCATCTAGTCCAACCCCCTGTTCAAAAGGGGACCAATTCCCAGATTTTTACTCCAGTTCCCTAAATGGCTCCCTCCAGGATTGAACTCACAACCCTAGGTTTAGCAGGCTAACATTCAAACTACTGAGCTATTCCTCTTTCTTGGAATGGGAGAAGCATGGATGGTGTGTGGGCTGGCTGAGGGAGCTTAGCACACAGAGCTGATAATATGGCCTTGTGCATACGAAAGTTCTGTGGCCACTGCTCATCATCCCAAATCTGCATTACAATATGATCCCATCAGTCAGTGCTCATTTCTTGAGCCTAGAAGTGGCACTTCACCATTTGCAGCTGCTCAGTGCATGTCACCTACAACCTTGAATTGGTTCTGTGTCCCACAGCAAACTGACCACTAGGAAATCATTATGTTCCCCATGATTCCTGTTGAAGCTCTGTGAATACTGGAGGACAATGCGTCCTATGCTTGCAACACTTACGACAATAATGCTGAGCTATGCAGTCTCCATACTCCTGAGACTGTAGACAGTGACAAGTCCCACATGGGCTTGTGGGAAATTGAAAATAGGCATGAAAATTATGGGATAGAGATAATATTACGAGATGAAGAACATTATGAGACCCCTTGCTTCCAGTTACCACTGCACAAGTCATTTCTGCCCCACCACGCCATGTGTTGACAAAACTACCCAAAAGACAACACGCTGAATGATGGGGGGTTGCACAATGGGATACCAACCCATGGTGCACCACACTGTGCATTGACACATGCACTTCTGGTGAATAAGTGCTGCGCCGACAGAAGGAGCCAAGTATGCATGTGACAAGCAATATACTAACTGTGGCACGCACCTGTATGCCGATGTAACTTGCGTCAGAAAAACTTTGTAGTGTAGACTTGGCCTCAGTGTTGGTAAAGTATCCTGAGGATCCTTTGATGAAAACGTACAGCAAGTGCAAATATCAGTTATAAAAAATATGCTTTGCTTGCACCTTGTTCCTCACATTGGTGTAGAAGTACTGCCTTCTCTACTGGATGGCATGTCATCCTGCTGCAGTACATGTTCCTGTGTGCTCGATTTTTCCTAGGTCCAAGTATTCACAGCTTCCACTGACTGCAACAGAAGTTCAGCACCTGTGAAGTCAGTCTTTCTAATGACAGCAGCTAACAAGGACACAAGCTTTAATACTACTGAACAATACTAATGTGAGCAGTAATGGACTGGAACATTTATGGTTATTACATAATGGTCAACCTCAAAAATAAGGACAAACCACAGTGCCCCCATTAGCCATCAATGATAGCTCAATTAAATCCATGCTACAAAATACAGGTATCACTGTGAGAGATCATTAGTGTCCTGTCTTACTGATGGCTGGAGCTGGAAGTATGATTTTGTGCAACCCACCAATTTCAAGCAACATATATCTGGAACATTCACACAATAGAGCCCTGCAAATCTGCAGATCTCTGCTTTATATCTGTGGACCATGTTTGTGGATCAGATGTGGATACAAATGTTGTATCCGCACAGAATTCTACACACAATGTAATGAACCAAGCCAGAGCCATTCCAATAGGGGCTAGAGATCTGTCATTCATAGTGGCTGAATGCAAGCAATAAATTAACACCTCCTTTACATAAATAGCAAGAGGATGGGGTGTGGCGGACCTCGTTGTGGGTGTTCAAAGTTTTTCCATGTACCTGCATCGATTCTGCAACAATCTTTTGGCCTCCCATCTCTGCCAATTCCTCATGCCCAAAATTCAAAATTATGGGATATCAACTGTTTGCATACAAATTACATTCCTTTTGCATTGCATGCACGTTTATCATTGGTGCTCATTTACCAAATATGGTCCAAGTTCGGGGACTGGTAGTTTATAGCAATAGATTTAATAATTCAATCAGCTGTCCAGACAGGGCTCTAATCCTGCAGTTCTTACTTGGGGAGAAATCCCATTTGAAGTCAGTGGGACTTTCATCTGAATAATGAGTACAGGATCAAGCTCAATCTAATTTCCATTTTTTCCCCCCGATTACAATCCTCATTCCTGTAGTCCTTCACATTATTTGATGTATGATCCTGCTGCTTTTTTTCCCTTTCTTTTTTTGCTGTCACAGTAGATTTTGCATTCTAGATTTCAATAGTAATTCAACAAAAGCAGCCGACTGAGGAGCTGAGCTGGAATCTCACCACAATCCTGAGGAAGATGGTGATAGTTTTTAGATTTGGTATTATATAAGCACAGAATATATGCACGCATCTCTGAAAGCATCAAAAGTCCTAGCCCAACACAGTTTCCTACTGGAAATACATATGGATGAAAAGCCAATCCAGAATATAATGAAGATCTAAAACGGGTAGGCAACCTATGGCACGAATGCCGAAAGCGGCACATGAGCTGATTTTCAGTGGCACTCACACTGGGTCTTGGCCACCAGTCTGGGGGGGCTCTGCATTTTAATTTAATTTTAAATGAAGCTTCTTAAATATTTTAAAAACCTTATTTACTTTACATACAATAGGTTAGGTATATATTATAGACTTATAGAAAGAGACCTTCTAAACACTTTAAAATGTATTACTGGCACACAAAACCTTAAGTTAGATTGAATAAATTAGGACTCAACACACCAGTTCTGAAAGGCTACCGACCCCGATCTAAAATATGCACAAGTTGCAAAGTCAGTTCTTGTGTTTTGCAACAGATTTATTTTTGTCTCATAAACATGAAACTCAATTAACTCTCCTAAATGATTAAGTTACATCCACCATACCTGTTTCCAGCAAAATATTTTGAGATCCACTGTACAAGTTCAGGTGAATTTATTACAATTGAGAGGAGTAAAGACAGCTTCTTTAAATTGTGAATTGTTCTATAAAACCAAATGACTTTAATATAGCAGCAGCTACATATTTCAGACCCAACCAGTTTAATCTTACACTTTGCCCACATCTGGTTAAAGCAGAGAGTACACAAACTATAGTATCAAGAATCTAACATCAGATTAGCCTGGTTCCAGGGAATTCAATACAACTGCTATTCAGCGCAAGAGCAGGATTCTTTTCAAGTGTGTAACGAATACAAAACTATTCCATTTTATTATAAG
Organism: Gopherus evgoodei; assembly: GCF_007399415.2. Lineage (NCBI taxonomy): Eukaryota > Metazoa > Chordata > Testudines > Testudinidae > Gopherus > Gopherus evgoodei. Next base: position 352,809,900 of record NC_044322.1, read on the forward strand.
CTTCTCAAACATGAGTTAGCTTCCTGATTAACCCTGTACCCCCTACTTCATCTCTCATATATAAACTGATCAGCTGTATCTATCTTTTCCCCTTTGACTGAATTCAGCCAGATAGCAGAGAATGATTCACTGTGAGTGATCATAAACTATGAGAAGTAGAGCTTGTTGTTAGAGGATGATTAAAGATTCCACTGCAGCAGACATATGTGGAGTTCCGTAAATCAGCAACTCATTTTACAAAATGAAAATTGTCTCTTCCCTAAAGCAAATGGAAATGCTAAAGAAAAAGTGGTATTGCCCTGTTGTCAATGAAATCAGTGGAAAATAACCCTGTAAAACTTCACAGGGAGTAGGACCAGTGCCTATTCTAGAGGGAAAGAATGCATTTGCTTGGCAGTTGAAAATTTCCATTTATGAAGAGTTGGAGATCTCCATTCAGATGATACAGTCCATAACGTGGATCTGAAGCGTGTCCATGTCAGGTAGAATTTCTCCACATTTGGGACAGGAATGTACTGGAATATTCCTCTGCTGCTGCCGCCAGTCCTGAGGATCACTTCCTGCAGAGAAAGAGAATTAAAACTATGTTAAACTAGATTGTCACTCTGTTGTGAAAATGTGAATTTAGAGCTGGCAAAAGATGCCAGATTGGTAGTCCTGTGGACTGTAGCTAGGGAGTTGCAATTGCTGGCCTATCTTCAGTTACAAAAAGGCCCTGCAGGCTGCTGAGCTAAGACAGAGCAGTCCTGAGAGTGCTCAGTATTGTGCCACCTGACTGACCTGGCAGCAATGCGAAGCTGGCTTATACTGGGGACAGCAAGGCCAGGCCCAGGATTTGATCTCATAACAATTATCATCTATTAATTTACCTCTTTGTACAAGATGAGGTGAATGATCTTGATCCACTGATGCTCTAGCTCCGTGACGACTCTGCATTTCCACCAAGGAGCTTCTGCAGAGATTAAAGAAGTTAAGAGGGTGCTCATTTTCAAGCACACACACAAAGCCTGGTAGGAAGAGAAATCTAGTCTAACCTCAAACAACAGGGAAAACAGAAGGATTGTTTGATATGAACCGCTGAAGGGAAGAATTTTAAAGTAGTATGGCATCAACACACAAGCTTCTGGCCTGGGAAGAGTGCTGAGAATTCTGTCCTTTGGAACATTCTAAGGCCTCAAATCATTTAATGCGCAATTTTAAGTGTTAAAAGATAAAGTTATACAGGAAAATATTTCGGGCTACATGTCTTGGAGAAGATGGGGATTAATATGTGAATTGAAAGGTGGGTAAGGAAATGGGGAGACTACAATCGGTTATGCTGAAAGATAAACTGCCAGGCTGGAGGGAGGTTACCAGTGAAGGATCTATCTTGGGATAAATCTTATTTTATATTTTAATTAATGGCCTGGCACAAAAAGTGGAAGTGTACTAGTGAAGTGTGCAGGGGAACAAAGCTGGGAGATAGTGTCAGTTGGGAGAGGACCAGATCATTGTATAAGGAGATTTGGATGACTTTGAAAACGGGAGTAAAAGAAATAGGGTGAAATGCAACAGTGAAAAGTGCAAGGTCATTCACTTAGGGACTAACATGCATTCTTGCTATAAATTGGGGACTTGTAAATTGTAAACAACACAGGAGAAAAACAACCAATGCACCAAGATCTATCACAGGATGATTATGAGCCACCAATGTGATGTGGCCATGAAAAAGGCTCATGCAATCCTAGGATGCTTCAGGTGAGGTATTTCCTTCCAGTAGTGATAGGGAAGCATTAGAAACATTGGACTTGGCACTGGTGATACCTCACCAGAAATACTATGTAAAATTCTGGTCTCTCATGTTGAAGAAAGATGAATTCAAACTGGAACAGGTGCAGAAGGGCTACTAGCATGGTCAGAGGAATCTTATGAGAGAAGACTTATGGACCTTGGCTTGTTTAGCCTAACCAAAGGATGAGATGAGATATGACTGCTCTCTAAATACATATGAGGGATAAACACCAGGGAGGGAGAGGAGTTGTTTAAGTTAAAGTCCAATGTAGACACAAGAACAAATGGATATAAATTGGCCAGCAATAAGTTTAGGCGTGATATTAGACGAAGGTTTCTATCTCTCAGAGGAGTGAAGTTCTGGAACAGCCTTCTAAGGGGAACAGTGGGGGCAAAGAGACTTAGCTTGATAAGTTTATGGAGGGGCTGGTATGATGAGATGGCTTACAATGCCATATGACCAACCCACGACTGCTATTAGCAAATATCTCCAACAGCCACAGATGGGACATCACATGGGGAGGGCTCTGAGTTACTACAGATAATTCTTTCCTAGGTGTCTGGATGGTGGAGCTTGCCCATTATATGCCCATATCCTCAGTGTCTAAATGACTGCCATATTTGGCGTCAGGAAGGAATTCCCCCAAGGTTGGATTGGCAGAAAGTCTGGGGTTTTTTGCCTTCCTCTGCAGTGTTGGTCACAGGTCATTTGCTGGTTTGAACTAGAGTAAATGGTGGATTCTCTGTAACTTGAAGTCTTTAAATCAAGATTTGAGGACTTCTGAAATAGGCTCCTACTTCTTGTTCAGTCCATCGCTCAAACAAACAAGTTTGCTCACATTTGCAGGAGATAATGCTTCTTGTTTACCATGTCACCTGAAAGTGAAAACAAGCGTTCTCATGGCACTGTTGTAGCCAGCATCACAAAATATTTACATGCCAGATGCACTAAATATTCATATGTCCCTTCATGCTTCAACCACCATTCCAGGGGACATGCATCCATGCTAGTGACGGGTTCTGCTCGATAACCATCCAAAGCAGTGTGGCCCGACACATGTTCATTTTCATTATCTGAGTCAGATGCACCAGCAGAAGGTTGATTTTCTTTTTCAGTGGTTCGGGTTCTGTAGTTTCTGCAGCAGAGTGTTGCTCTTTTAAGACTTCTGAAAGCATGCTCCACACCTTGTCCCGCTCAGATTCTGGAAGGCACTTCAGATTCTTAAACTTTGGGTCGAGTGCTGTAGCTATCTTTAGAAATCTCACATTGGAACCTTCTTTGTGTTTTGTGAAATCTGCATTGGAAGCGTTCTTAAAATGAACAACATGTGCTGGGTCATCATCCAAGAATGTTACAACATGAAATATATGGCAGAAGGTAGGTAAAACAGAGCAGGGGACATACAATTCTACCCCAAGGAGTTCAGTCACAAATTTAATTAACACGTTTTTAACGAGCGTCATCAACATGGAAGCATGTGCTCTGGAATGGTGGCCGAAGCATGAAGAGGTATATGACTGTTTAGCATATCTGGCACATAAATAACTTGCAATGCCAGCTACAAAAGTGCCATGCAAATGCCTGTTCTCACTTTCTGGCGACATTGTAAATAAGAAGAGGGCTGCATTATCCCCTGTAAATGTAAACAAACTTGTTTGTCTTAGCGATTGGCTGAACAAGAAGTAGGACTGAGTGGACTTGTAGGCGCTGAAGTTTTACATTGTTTTGTTTTAGAGTGCAGTTACATAGCAAAAAAACCAAACCAACCTACATTTGTAAGTTGCAATTTGAGGACAAAGAGATTGCACTACAGTACTTGTATGAGGTGAATTGAAAAATACTACTTCTTTTATCATTTTTACAGTGGAAATATTTGTAATAAAAATAATATACACTTTGATTTCAATTACAACACAGAATACAATATATATAAAAATGTAGAAAAATATCCAAAAATATTTAATACATTTCAATTGGTATTCTTTTGCTTAAAGGTGCGATTGTGATTTTTTAAAATCGTGATTAATTTTTTTGTTAATCGCATGAGTTACCTCCGATTACTTGACAGCCCTACTTATCAATAACAATGTTTTACATTTTTTTATTGTTAGATTTGAATAAAAACTGGAATCCCAAAGATCTCACTGCATAAGAACATAAGAATGGCCACAATGGGTCAGATCAATGGTTCGTCTAGCCCAATAGCCGATCTTCTGACAGAGGCTAATGCCAGATACCTCAGAAGGAAATGAACAGAACGGGGCAATTTATCGAGTGATCCATCCCATCGTCCACTCCCAGATTCAGGGACATCCAGAGCATGGGATTGTCTCTCTGACCATCTTGGCTAATAGCCACTGATGACCCATCCTCCATTAATTTATCTAATTCTTTTTTGAATCCAATTATAGTGTGGCCTTCACAACATCCCCTGGCAACAAATTCCATAGGTTGATTGTGTATGAAGAAGTACTTCCTTTTGTTTAAACCTGCCTATTAATTTCATCAGGTGACCCCTGGTTCTTGTGCAACGTGAAAGGGTAAATAACACTTCTCTATTCATTTTCTCCACACCATTCATGATTTTATAGACTTCTATCATATCCCCCCCTTAGACATCTCTTTTCCAAGCTGAACAGTCCCAGTCTTTTAAATCTCTTCTTATAAGGAAGCTGTTCCATACCCCTAATCATTTTTATGACCCTTCTCTGTACTTTTTCCAATTCTACTTATTTTTTTTGAGATAGAGCAACCAGAACTGCACAGAGCCTTCAAGGTTTGGGAGTAGCATGGATTTATTTAGGGGCATTATCATATTTACTGTCTTCTCATCTATACCTTTCCTAATGGTTACTAACATTCAGTTAGCTTTTTTGACTGCTGCTGCACATTGAGTAGATATTTTCAGAGAGCTAGCCACAATGACTCCAAGATCTCTTTCTTGAGTGGTAACAGCTAATTTAGATCCCATCATGTTGTATGTATAGTTGGGATTATGTTTGCTAATCTACATTACTTTGCATTGATCAACATTGAATTTCATTTGCCATTTTGTTGCCGAGTCACCAGTTTTGTGAGATACTTTTGTAACTCTATGCAATCTGCTTTGGACTTAACTATCTTGAGTAATTTTGTATCGTCTGCAAACTTTGTCACCTCACTGTTCACACCTTTTCCCAGATCATTTGTGAATATTGACAGTACTGGTCTGTGACAGGGTGGACTAGGCCCTGAGGCTCTCTGCTGGAGGCCTTGTGGCCCTGCCACACTCTGCCTGAGAAAAGAGCAGAAGAGAGGTCCTCCAAGCTGCCTAGAGTGGCTGTGTGGGGAGCAGCCAATCAGGGCCCAGCAAATCAATATAAGAAGAGCTGCAGGAGAAGAGTGAGTTCAGTTCCTTACTAGAACTGGAGAAGCATGGATGGTGTGTGGCTGTTTGAGGGAGCTGCAGAACCTCGGATGAGATAGTGCTGCCAGAAGCCAGGGAGAATGAGAAGGAGTCCTGAGCTGGTTGCGGGGACTCCATGAGGACAAGACTCTGAAGTAAGGGTGAAGATGGCATAGGGCTGTGAGGAAGTGGCCCAGGGAATCAGAGCAGCAGAGTCACTTAGATAAAGGGATACAGCAGACAGCTGCTATCTACAGAGTCCCTGGGCTGGGACCCGGAGTAGTGGGTGGGCCCGGGTCCTCCCCGGGTCCCCATAAGCCCCAAGGTGAAAGTGGCCTGGACACTGAGGCACCCCCAAAGGGGGGAACTGAACTACAGTGGCCCAGTTGGAAAGTTGTGGCTGGAAAGGTGTGTGTGTGTGTGTGCGCGCACACGCGTGTGTGCGTGCGCGTGCATTGTGTCCTGGGAAGGAGCCCTGGGGCGCCGTTCTATTCTGGAGTGAGGACAAACTGACAGACTTTACAGAGGGCACTCAGAAACCCCAGTTGGACTTCGACCCCAAAAGGGATTTGCTTTGCTTTTATCTCACAGATGGACTGTATGACTTGGATAGAGGGCTGAGTCAGCAAAGGCCCACCAAAAACTGGTAGAGAGAGTGTGCAGGCACACAAACTTGGTCAGGGGGTTCTTGTGAGAGGAGTGCAACCCTGTTACACTGATTTATTCAGACCAGCCCCTACACACAACAGGATCATGGAAGTGCAGATAAGAGCTCTCAGCCAGCAGCGGCAGATGGCAGGAGCTACAAAGTCCCAGCAAGCTGCCCAGCAGCAGCATGGCAAAACCCTGGAGGGACTTTAATAGCAGCAACTCCAGGACCACCAGTCTCAGATGCGGCAGGCAACTTGGCAGCCATGACAGCCAGGCTCAGCCACCGCAGAAGCCGCAAAGGAAAGAGTGGGAAGACCCCACTATGGAGCTGCAGGTACTATGGACAAGTGGGGAAGGTGAAATGGGTTTACCCTGATATAACTATGGCTCGTAAAACAAAACCAGTTGCCATGAGAGCCAGTGAGACCAGCAAAGGCCAGGCTGACCAAGACACCCAGCCACAAATGGCTGAGGCTCAGGCTGTACTGAAGGCGGAACAGAGGATCATCAGGACTCGATTTAGGGCTTGGAAGGCTACCCCAGGGACAATTGGTTTCCATTACAGGGAAAAGGGGTCACATAAGAAGGTACTGCCCTGAGAAAAATTAACTCAGGAAGACAATATTCGTACTATCATAGACCCAGGCCTCCCCATAATTAGCAAAGCTGGGCTAGACAAAGAAGCAGGATTGAGGCCCACAGGACAGAAATGGGAAAACAGTCATGGGGTTTGAACAGCCCTTTTGCTGAAGGCAAGACCCAGTCTCTGTCATGAGGGAAGAGAACATGGGGAAATGTACCTAATGTGTTGCAGGAACTGAGGCAGGACCGCTGCCTGACTCTAGCTATAAAACCCCAGAATCTTGAAGTGGTGACAGAGCAAGGCCATAAGCAGATCTCTGCTAAAAAGAGAAGTACTTCCCAGAGAAAAAAGGAAGGTAAAAGTGGTCCTAACATGCTGGATGTTGTTCATACAATAATGTGGGTACGGAAAGAACAAAGTGGGTGTTGCTAAGCCAGGTATTGAAAGCAGTTGGCAAAACAGTACAGTCCCTGGTCTTTGGAAACCTGAACTTGAATAGAGAGATCCTTAACTCTGAAGCATGTACAAGCAGATGCATTCGGAACGACTCTTCTCCTGATCAGGAGGCCACAGTAAGGGAGTTTATTTCAGGGGAAAACCCAGCTCTGTTAACCACCCCAGAGGCGATAAAAGGCTTTGAAGATTTGAACGCCCTGCACATGGCAAATTATGACATGCCACTGAATATGAAAGGTTATATTCACTGCATGGGGTACCTACAAAAAGAGGGATCTCAGGCTGTGGTCACTTCATATTTAACTGAGGAAGACAGGCGTATTGCCAAGGACCTGGTTAACTTCCTAGTGTCAGTCAAGCAAGAAGTTCCCCCTTGGCTAAAGAATATGCCTAACAGGTAACTTTGGTCGAGCCCACCTTTGAGATAGGTTGGCACCGAATAAAAGGAGCTCCCAGGGAGCCTGAGCTATGAAAACCTCTCCAGACAAAGAGGTCTGAGAGGAACCTTGACTAACTAGGGCAAGGAATTGTGAAAAGCTCTCCAGGTAGAGAAGCCTAGGAGAGAAACCGAGGCACCAGGGCAGAGATTACCATTACTAGCTCTCCAGGTAGAAAGGCCTGGGAGAGAAGTACCCTGAAGAAGCAGGGCATAATTGATAGGTGTGTCACAAAGTTCCTTAAGGAAGGAGCCTGATCTGGAAAACCTCTCCTCGCAGAGGCCTGGGAGGGAACCCTGACCAAAAGGGGCAGAGATTATAAAAGCTCTCCAGGTAGACAGGCCAGGGAGGCAAGACCTTGAGCAACCAGAGCAGAAGGTAAATAGCTCTAGAGGTAGGAAGGACTGAGGGAGAAGACCCTGATCCACTGGGGTGAGAGACTGCCAAATCTCTCCAGGCAGAGAGGCCTGGCAGGGAAACCCTGAGAAACCAGGGCAAGGACTGCTAAAGCTCCCTGGATAAAAGAGGCCAGGGAGGGAGAACCATGATAAATGGGGGTACAGGCAAAGGAACTCTTCAGACAGAAAGGTTGGAGACAGTAAATACCCTATGAAACTAGGACAAAAGGCTGGGTAAGCAGAGACATTACCTGGAAGAGCACCACTTCAATCTTGTCTGAAAGGGGAGGTGTATGAGGGAGTGGACTAGGCCCTGAGGCCCCCTGCTACAGCCTGCCCCAGCAAAGGGCAATAGAGAGGTCCTCCAAGCTGCCTAGGGTGGCTGTGTGAGAAGCAGCCAATCCGGATCCAGCAGGTCAGTACAAGAAGAGCTGCAGAGCAAGAGCAAGTTCAGTTCTTTGTCACAGGATATCAGGGTTGGAAGGGACCTCAGGAGGTCATCTAGTCCAACCCCCTGCTGAAAGCAGGACCAATCCCCAGACAGATTTTTGCCCCAGATCCCTAAATGGCCCCCTCAAGGATTGAGCTCAGAACCCTGGGTTTAGCAGGCCAATGCTCAAACCACTGAGCTATCCTTCCTTCTTGGAGCTGGAGAAGCATGGATGGTGTGTGGGCTGGCTGAAGGAGCTGCAGGACCTCGGACGAGATAGTGCTGCCAGAAGCCGGGGAGAGCAAGGAGGCGGCCTGAGCTGGTTGCGAGAACTCCATTAGGACAAGGCCCTGAGGTAAGGGTGAAGACAACACAGGGCCACGGGGAAGTGGCCCTAGGAACTAGAGCAGCAGCATAACTTAGATAAAGGGACACAGCAGACAGCTGCTATCGACAAGGTCCCTGGGCTGGAACCTGCAGTGGGCCTAGGTCCCCCCACAACCTCCTCCAAGCCACAACGGGGGGAGCAGCCTGGACATTGAGGCACCCCCAAAGGGGGGAACTGAACTGCAGTGGCCCAGCTGGAGAGCTGTAGCTGGAAAGGCCCTAGGAAGCAGCCCTGGGGCACTGCTTGATTTCAGAGCAGGGACAGACACACATTACAGAGCTGGACTTGTACTCTGACAGGGGTTTGCTTTGCTTTTATCTCACAGACAGACTGTGCACGAATTGGCCAGAGGGCTGAGTCATCCAAGGCTCACCACAAACAGGTAGAGAATGAGTGTCCAGGCACACGCACTTGGCCAGGGTGTGCTCATAAGAAGTGAGTTCAACCCCATTACATGGTCCCAGTACAGATCCTTAGGGGACACCACTATTTACCTCTCTCCATTCTGAAAATTGACCATTTACTGCTAGTCTTTGCTTCCTATCACTTAATTAGTTACTGTCCCATGAGGGGACTTTCCTGCTTATCCCATGAGGGGCACTCTACAGTCACTGGATCACCCTTGTCCATGTTTGTTGATCCCCTCAAAGAGTTTTACTAGATTGGTGAGGAATAATTTCCCTTTACAACACTATTTCCCCCAACAAATAGTGTTCATTTATGTGTCATCCTTCTTATTGAAACTACAGTAAAGAACAATTTGCCTGGCACTGAAGTTCGGCTTACCAGCCTGTAATTGCCAGGATCCCCTTTGGAGCCTTTTTAATAATCAGCATTACATAAGCTATCCTCCAGGCATCTGGTACAGAAGCTGATTTAAGTGATAAATTACATACTGCAGTTAGATGTGAAATTGCAAAACTACTGAGATCCTTCAGAACTCTTGGGTGAATACCATCTGGTCCTGGTGACTTATTACTTTTTAACTTATCAATTTGTTTCAAAAACTTCCTCTATCAACACCTCAACCTAGGACAGTTCCTCAGATTTGTGGCCTAAAAAGAATAGCTCAGGTGTGGGAATCTCCCTCACATTCCCTGCAGTGAAGGCAGATGCAAAGAATGTATTTAGCTTTTCTGCAATGGCCCTGTCTTCCTTTAGCACCTCTATTGTCCAGTGGCCCCACTGATTGTTTGGTAGGCTTCCTTCTTCTGACGTACTTCTAAAAACTAACAGCATACTGTTTTTTTTGTCTTTTGCCAGTTGCTCTTCAAACTTCTTTTTGGCTTGCCTAATTATACTTTTATACTCTACTTGCCAGAGTTTATGCTCCTTCCTAATTTCTTCAGTAGGATCGAACTTCTAATTTTTAAAGGATGCCTTTTTGCCTCTAACCACCTCTTTCACTCTGCTTTTTTAGCCATAGTGGCATTTTTTGGTCCTCTGGGTTTTGTTTTTTGTTTTTTTTTTAATTTGGGGTATACATTTAGTTTGAGCCTTTATTATGGTGTATTTAAAAACTATATACTTCATAGACTATATATACCCAGACATCACTCCACCCCTGACTGATCTGCACCTGTCTCTTGGGAGCAGCACAGTACCAGTACTTACAGAATAACCAGTATTATAGCTTAGGACAGAAATGAAAGAAAAAACTATTCAAACGAAAGCACAAGGGGAATTTAACTTATATTGCGCTTACTTATCCAAACTGTTTATTCCTGTGTCTGGGCCAAATTTCAATCTTATGATGCAAGTACAAATTATTACCACTATCATAAAACAAAAGCTTAGATATCAATTTGGCTTTCTCCTCTTAGAGAAGTTAACCTAAGAGGAAGAACAGGAGTCTACAGGGAATGGATCACTTGATGATTGCCTATTCTTTCCCTCTGAGGCATTGGGAAGGACAGGATACTGTACTGGATGGACGTTTGATCTGACCCAATATGGCTGTTCTTATGTAACTTGGTGAAGACCTTTCTGTTTATATCTATTGACTTAGTTTTCAGAAGAGACCTGAAAAATTTGAATAAATGGGGTTTCAGATGAAGCCAATTTATAGAGAGTCCTTAGGTGAAATTCTAGCCCCACTGAAATCAATGGGGCCAGGTTTTCACCCACTGAGTCTAACTGCATCTCTCAAGTATAATAATTTCATAATTCATAGGGGGGTCATATGGCTTAATTAATTTTGGTGCTTTGAGTTCTTTGGATCAATCTTGCACACACACTCACTGTTCTGTCATCTGGCTAGTTTCTCGCTTAAATCAGCTAGTTCACTATAGAGCCAAGTCTCAGGCTCCTAGAGCTTTTTTTTTTTTAAACTTTATTGATGAGCACAGGTGTGTTGTGGCTTCAAACACTCATTAAAGCCAATGTTGATTTTAACGAGCCCCTAGCCAGCTCCTCAACATAAGAGACAACAAGACAATCCAGATAATTAGGTCAGAAACATATTTGGAATTTCCCTTAATCAGTTTCTCACCTGCCAAGATTTTCAAGAGTATGTTTCTCTTGTAGCAGGTATGTCAGCTGTACAGCCAACTGTTCTTTTTCCTCATGTATCTTCTCTCTTGCTTCTCTCTCAGCATGGAAGTCAGAACAATAAACCTCCATCTGGTCAGAAAAAATAAAATCATGTTCAGCATTTACTATTTAGATCAGATCTAACTATCAATGTACAAATTAATCCCATTTGCCAACACAGCCAACCAGTATGTTACTTGTATTGCAATAACTCCTATAAGCCCCAACCAAAATCAGTGCCTGCATTGTGCTAGAAGCTGCACATAAACATGGGAAGACATAGTCCAAGACCCAATAGCTAATAGCAAAGAAAGGCTGGGAGAATTCAGGCATCATCATCTCCATTTTACAAGCAGGACTGATGCAAAGACAGTGAGCAGGTGACTTGTCCAAGGTCAAACAGAAAATCTCTAGCAGAGCCAGAAATTGGTCCCAGAACTCCAGAGTTCCAGTTCAAGACCAGCCTTCTTCCTATTCACACTTTACATCCATGACCTCATTTAATTTGACTAAATCCACCACTCTAACATTAAGGGAGCCAATTGAAAATAGAATATTTTTGTTCTATATCAGCTACCAAAACTTTTTATTGGTGGTGTGAAATTGTGTCACGTTCCAGACTCATTTAGTTCTCAGAAATCCCATCCATTAAGGTCAACGGTAGCTGGGATTCACAGAAGTACAGAGTCTACAAGGATCTATAGGAGAAACTCAAAAGAATTATATATCTGGACTCTTGTAAGTCTGTTTTAAGTTATTCAGAGCAATTGCTCAAGCCATTAGGGTTTTTCTTCCAATTTCTGAACAGTGGGAAGGAGAACTATTCAAACCTCCCTGACTTTTCTGAAGGGCACCCCGTACCTGAGCTCGGAGGACAGCCATGGTTTCAAGGTCTTCCTCCTGCTTAGCAATGGTCTGCTTCATTTCATCCATCTGCAGCTGTTTTGTAGCCAAAGCTCTCTCCACCAGCTCTAGCTTTTTATTCAGGTCTTCTACCACCGCCTTATCCACTCTCGCCAACTACAAGGAAGAATTCATTTAAATGCCCTGATCTCCCTCCCCATCCCCTCCCCCAACCCCCTCCCCAAAAAAGATCCATCAGCTCAAGGCTACTTCTGGCTCCCAGATACACAGTTCCCACTAGTCCCCATTGTGTCAAGCCCAAAAGGAATCTCTTTATGCAGTCTATGAAGGAGATCTTCCTTTTTTAAATTGAAGAGTAAGGTCTCTGTTAAAAGTACTGGGAAAAGCAACCAAGTTCAAAGCTAAGGCTTAATTAACCCTATTCTTCCAGCTACTGCAACATGTATTGTACTTTATTATATGTATTCCAGGAGCCCTAGTCATATATTGGGACCTGACTGTGCGAGGCACTGTAAAAAAACAACTAAAAAGATGATCCCTGCTCCAAAGACCTTACTTTCTTAAGTTTACACTAACATTTAGATGCATAACTTCTGGCTCTTGAGTTAGGATAGACTAAGAATTGCTGAAATGTATGCAATTGTGTCACATTGCCATTGCTTGCAGCCTACAGAGGATATCAGAGGGATAGCTCAGTGGTTTGAGCATTGGCCTGCTAAACCCAGGGTTGAGAGTTCAATCCTTGAGGGGGTCATTTAGGGAACTGGGGTAAAAATGTATCTGTGGATTGGTCCTGCTTTGAGCTGGGGGTTGGACTAGATGACCTCCTGAGGTCCCTTCCAACCCTGATATTCTATGGTCAGCACTAACACAGCAGAGATGTGGTTCATCTTTAGTTGAGGTGGCATTTATGTTTTTGGAGCAGGAGATGTCAAGGTCTGTCCTTACTAACGACCATGAAATCTATGTGGCTATGGTGTATGGTAAAGCTCAAAAATCAAGAAGTCGTTGGCCACAATATTGTTACAATCCACATTCATTTCTCTCCCTTAAAATTCATTGCAATTTCTCTTCATAACCAGTTTACCTCGTTGTTTTTTAGTTCTTCAATGGTTTTCATTGCATCACTGAGTTCAGAGAGAAGCTTGCTGTACGTATGCTGCAAGTCAGAAAATTTTGCCCTGTTTAAGGGGAAAAAAAATTACCTCTGAAATGCTCCTTCTATCATCTTCCATTTTGTTAAATTGTTCGACTAGCTCCCACTTTAGCATTTTTCATCACTCCTCCCCGTTAAACTTGCAAATCCCCAGAGTTTAAGACACGCTGATCCAGAATCCAGAAAGCTGAAGGACTATCAACTATCAGAATTTTCTCCAGTCTGACTTTTTACTTTTACAGGAAAATAAAAACAAAACAAAAAACACAAAAACCTCTAACAACTTACAAATGGTGTTTCAGTCTGATGATAAAATGTAGCCTTCTACCCTCACCATACCCTCTCTCAAAGACTCTGGTGCTGGTCTTTTTACAGATTTCAAGCCCAGAAGGGACCATTCCGATCACTTAAATCAGGCCTCTTGGAATACAGGCCAAAGAATCTCACCCAATAATTTCAGCACCAAGCCCATAGCTTCTGTGAGAGATACAGCATATATTTTGAAAAGATAGCTAGTTTGGACTTGAAGATTTCAAGTGAAGGAGAATTCATCATGTCCCCAGGTAAACTGCCCCAGTGGTGACTTACCCTCATTGTTAAAAATCTGTCCCTTATTTCCAGTCAGACTTTGTCTATCTTCAGCTTCCAGCCATTCAATCTCATTATGCTTTTTTCTGTTAAAATTGCCATATATTATCCAAGTAGGTGCTTGCAGACCATGGAACAGTCACCTCTTTAACATCTCTTCATTAAATAAAATGGACTGAGCTAAGCTTTTGAAGTAGAGCTTCTTAACAGCTTTTAATTCTTTTATTATTATTATTTGTGGTGCTTCTTACCAAAACACTGACCCCAGCAGAGTTTGGAGGCATTGGTGTTTCCAATGCCCTCTTCTCTCACTCTTTCTGAGCAGCTTGTTTTTTTGTCTTCCTCTGCAGCATGAGGCCTGGGTCAGTCATAGGTTTAAGCTAGTGTAAATGGTGGATTCTCTATTACTTGAAGTCTTTAAGCCATGATTTGAATCTTTAAGCCATGATCGGAGGACTTCAGTAACTCAGCCAGAGTTTAGGGGTCTACTACAGGAGTGGGTGGGTGAGGTTTTGTGGCCTGCAGTGTGCAGGAGGTCAGACTAGACGATCATGATGGTCCCTTCTGACCTTAGAGTGTATGAGACTTCATCCATTCTCCTGGTGCCATCTGGGCCATTTGGAATGCTTCCTCTAGAGCAGGGGTTCTCAAACTTTATTGCACCCCCTTTGGGAAACAAAAATTACTACGTGACCCCAGGAAGGGACCAAAGCCTGAGCCTGCCAAAGCCCCTGCTACCCTGGAGGGGAGGGCAATGCCAAAACCTGAGTCCTGCTGGCCCAAGCTGGGAGGGAACAAAGCCTGGGGCTTCAGCCCAGACAGGGGGCCTGTAACTGGAATCCTGCCACTTAGGGCTGAAGCCCTCAGTCATCAGCTTTAGCCCCAGGATGGTGGAGTTTGGGCTTTAGCCCTGGGCCCCAGCAAGTCTAATGCCAGTCATGGTGACCCCATTAAAATGGGGTTGTGACCCACTTTGGGGTTCTAACCCACAGGTTGAGAACCACTGTGCTCATGACCAGAGAGCTTCCAGTAAAACGTGAACATGTCTACAAACATTTGAGAGTATCCAGGGTACTGTCTTGTTCCCACCAGAGTAATGCTCAGTTCCCAAACCCTTCCTTAACATAACTGTGTTCAAGCCCTGCATATAACTGATTGTGGCTCTTGGGTCCAAAGAAGTGACAAATTAGAGAACTGCTCACAAGAGCCTATTATAATCCACTTGATCTGCCTTGGTACTGAAATGCCTGGGAGACATTGCTCAGTATCTGCAAGCATAAACTGCTTGTCTTGATTTTCAAGGCCTCTCATAGCCTATCCTAAAATTTGCATCTATGTCTGTCAGACTGGACTAGTTCAGTTTTACGGCTGGTCACATGTAGCCATCATTTGGATGTAACCATCAGAGGGAAGGTTCCTCAGATTTATCCCTAAAATATAATTCAGTTGAGTTTCCATTTTCTTTTGTAAGCCAAGTGAAGAAAATGCCTATTGTTTAGCAACCTGGGGAGTTAAACTTAGTCCAGGCAAGTGAAATTACTGACTGGCTGCTGGACAAAACTACCAACCTGCAGAAATTCCTGCTGACTGGGAGATGGGCCCCATGCTACACTCTGGGGACGGCATATGGGTAACTAGCCAAGTGCAGTCTTTCAAAAATGCATTGTGGATATATCTGTACAGCTCCATAGGAAGTATTTAGTAAAATACAGTAACAGGCTAGGCAAAGTATATATCTCTTCACCTTTTGTAAGGAAAAAGCCAATATGGGAAGCCAGTTTGTGTTTCTGTCCTCAGGCTGGACACAGTAAGTTAATGTACCCAGTATTTGAAGGCAGGGATCTGTTTAGATTAGCAACATGTCCCTGAGACAGCAAAGTACCGCTGTATACAGCTAGAGAACAGCACAAGTCAGAGGTTAGAGCTGGGATTTCCGCAAAGGCTGAGGATCTTTGGATGTGAAGATCCACTTTGGGCCTATTGTAGAGAGAGGTTTGAATGGTCAACTTTGATGAACTGAGACTATCTGGATCCAAGGTTCCAGTTCAGATTAATCTCTACAAGTTCAATTTAACTGGGGGGAAGGGGGGAGAGAATGTGCACACACAGTCACATCTGAGATTCAGTTACTCCTTGGACACATTACAAAGATATGTAGAGGTCAGGTGAGGAGAAAAATGGTTAAGTACAAAAGCTTGTCACACTCACTTTTCTTCCTTTGTTTTGGCTTGTTCCAGTTTGAGCTCTGACTGCATGCTCTCTACCTGAAGCTCTAGCTTTTTAATGGTATATAGGAGCTGCTGCCTCTCATCCAAATCTGCTGAAGTAGCAGAGTTTTTTCTTTCAAGTATCTGACACCTGACAAAAAGGAAGGAGAGTGGTTATCTTTCCTATCTCCCTTTCTTGATCGAAGTCATCATGATGAGTATCATACAAAGAGAACCTATATTTATGATTAATATTTACCTCCACAGCTTATTTCATGAGACTGAAGAAAAAACCCAATACATAACCATAAGAAAATAAAGGGACTGTACCATACCCTTTTCCTTAGGTTATATGCTCTCAAAAAGATGGGAATCGTGGCTAAAAGTTTTTAAAAATGGGTGCCTGAAGTGAGGCTCTTAATTAGGTGCATTTAAAATAAAGTAATTGGCCTGATTATCAAGTGTGCTGAGAACTCATGTGAATAATGGTTCAAATTGGGCCCTTAACTGCTTTTCTTAAGATTGC
Organism: Gopherus evgoodei; assembly: GCF_007399415.2. Classification (NCBI taxonomy): domain Eukaryota; kingdom Metazoa; phylum Chordata; order Testudines; family Testudinidae; genus Gopherus; species Gopherus evgoodei. The sequence continues at coordinate 352,826,272 of NC_044322.1, forward strand.
AAATCTCCTCCTTCAAGGGATTTCATTTATTTTAAAATGCCTTCACATCAGGAAGGATTAAATCCTCAGTCTGTAAATCACGATTCCTGAGGTCTATTGCTAACTCTGCTTGACTCGTTGTGGCATCTCAAATCTTGTGAAAGCCACTGAGGACTAGATCCTCAAAAGGTACTTTAGGCACCTAACTCCCATAGAAATAAATAGTAGTCAGGTGCCTAAATACTTTTGGATATCTGGCCCCGTTTCCTGACCTGTAAAATGAGATTAATACATACCCACTTTTCAGAAGTATCATAAGGCTTAATCAACAACACTACTTAGCTTTAATATAGTGCTTTTCATAAGTAGATCTGAAAGCACCAGTTAGTGTTTGTAAAGCTTGCTAAACTCCCCAGATGGAAGGGGTTATGAACATTAAGATTATCATCAGCAGAACATTTCCTTTTCTGAGCCTTACTTTTCTTGAAGCCTCTTCTGGATCAGCTCAGCTTCTTTTAATTTAGCATGGGCCTCCTGAAGTTCTTTGAAGAGGGATGAGACCTGCAGGTTCAGGGTTTCTATTTCACTACCAACCTATTAGAAGGAAATTATTCTCAGACAATTCAAGATTTGAAAATTGCAAACAAACTAGACACCTATATCAGGCAACCACCATTCTCTTTCTAAAGAGAATAGCACAAATCATTCAGGACCAGTAAACTCCGCTCCACTGTGAGATTAATATAAAGCTCTTGCAATTACTGAGCATTCCTAAAAAAAGGAGAGCTGCAATTTTGGGCACCCCAAACTTCTTTAAAATTGTTGGGAAAATGGCTGCAGACTACCTCTCCAATCATCACCTGTCTCTAAACAGGAAAGGAATGACAGGCAAACTCCAGCATCATGTAACCTCTCAACTTCCTGAAAACTTCAAGACCAGAGGACAGCACAGCCACAACCCTAGTGGCACTTAAAACAACTCTCTTCCTAACAATGGACAAAGACCATCTCCAAGCTGCTGCTGACCCGCCTACATGACATAGCTGGAGTAGATGGTACAGCACTGCAACACCTGAAGTCTTCCCTCTCACCCTAGATTCAGTGGTGATGGGCAACTGCTCCTGATCCCCAAGGGCTCTCACCTGCATGGTCTCCAAAAGATCCACCCTACTCTCCTCGCCCCCTACATCATCTGCATTGGTGAGAAGCTGCTTGGAGAGTTGGTGGAACAACATAAGCTCTGCTGCCAACAATACACTGAGGAAACCCAGCTGTCCACTTCATGTTTTCACAGATACAGCCAGCACAGTCAGAAATATGTCACAATGCCTACATCTGGATTAAGGGTATATGACTCAGTCTGAACCCAGGCAAGACTGAAGTGATCAGAAGAGGAAAATACTTGAAGAAATTTGGTGGGACATCTCCTTCCTCTCCCACAAAGGGCACATCTCCCAACCTGTTCATCAGACTGGTATGGAGAGGTAGTTTGGCTGGGATACTACCTGGTCATTTAGGGGATCGTTGGTATCAGTGGCTGGGACTCCCCTACCCTTCAAGTGGTTTGTGGCAGCAACCCCCTGACACACACAAACACACCACCAGCTTCTTCCACTTTCAGCTGTTACAATCCTCTACCCCTTCTTCCTTGAAGATCTAGCCCCAATAATCCATGCGTTTATCACCTTCAGACTTGATTACTATAATTCACTGTACTTGTGGCTAAACATTCGAGCAACAGAGAAACCAGCTTATGCAAAATACAACTGCCAGCTACTGTGAGCTTACTACTTTGTTCTTTATTGGCTCCCACTTGACAGCATGGTCAAGATAGTTGGGCATGAGTGGGACTCCACTTTGTCCAACTGATTCCAGGCTGCTATAACTGTCTCTTGGGGCTATTGGTAGTTTCTGTAATTTAGAACAACCATCAGGAGAACCAGGCCAGGATCAGGGGAGCATGGAGTTCACCTTTGTATCTTCCTCTTGAGCTTTGCTCAGTGCTGCTCAGGTGCAGCCAAAGGGCTGGACACCTGTATCATTAACACTAATCCTACCTGCCCCAACAAGTTCTTCGTAGTTGCTCAAAATCATGTCCCCCAGATGACTGGTACATACTGTCTTTGCACTTTCATCCTCTTCTTCTGCCCATTCTGTTTGAGTTCCACTCTCCAGATAATCAGCCACTTCCTTCTCCAGCTTTAATAGCCTGAGAAACGTAAGAAGCCAACGACGATAGTTTCAACACACATTCAGTATGAGATAATGAGCATTTTAAAAAAAGTGGGAGCATTCAGATACCATATGCTATTGCTGTATATATTACTCTAACATGAACATTTCCCGTAGGAGTCAGAATTAAAAAAAAAAAGAAAAAAGTACACATTGAAATATGAAGATATGTCCAAAAGCTGATTTTTTTTTGGATTCTCCTACATACTTTGCCCTTACTTCATTTTATATAGAAAGACATACAAATTTATTTTCATGGTATAAGAATAAAGTGGGATTCAGCTGTAGTGATCATCCTTCATAGTGATCATGCCACAATATAAATGAAAGCTACTTTCTAAAAATCTTTTTCTAGGGGTATGGATGCATCTGTCCCTTGCGTCTCTTGGAAGTTGGGAATACGATCAGAAATATTAATTCTGAATACATTTTTTCTTTTGAGATTTTCAAATGGTAAGAAGAATTTCACAATTTTTTGAGAATACATCTACACTACAAATTAAGGTGCAATTATATTGTGGGTAGGTACATCCATACTAATATAGCAGCATGGACTCTAGTGTGGGTTAACAACCTGAATACAGTGTCCCAGGCAGGCTTTTACTGGGGCAGTCAGCCTATGCAGAAACCTGTGATGACTACGTCTTCACTTCTATTGTTACTTGGCTAGCCAGATTAAAGCCAGCATGGGTACACCTGCCAACACTACAAAAAACAACTTAAACTGCAGTATAGACATACCCTGAGGATATGTCTACTCTGCTATTAAACATTCTCAGCTTGCCCATGTCAGCTTGAGGGGCTCTGGGCATGGAGCTGTTTAATTGCAGTATAGCCATTTGGGCTCAGGCTGGAGGTGTTTAACTGCATAGTGTTTAATTGCAGTGTAGACATTGCCAATAGCCAAATGATAAGCTTGTTATCACTTCTAGGAAGGCCGTTTAGAACCATTATGTGACTGATTTGCACTGGTATAGTTTCTACTCTGAACAGATCTCACACTGTCCTTGCAAAATGGTAATTGTGGAGCAGCTTCTACTCACACCAGTGAAATTTCATTAACTTGAAAAGTTACTTCCAATTTACACCAATGTGATTGAGCTTATGCAATTTCATCTGGAACATTCATTTTAAGTATCTGGAATTAAATTTGTTTTAGGCATTCTAGGGAGCTTTCGAAAAAGAAGTATCAGAGTACCAAACATTAAAGAATTAAAGCCTTGTGAAGTAACTATTTTTATTCCCACTATATAAAATTTGACATGCACAAGGTCCCATAGAAAGGACACAACACCATGAGGGGAGGGATAGCTCAGTAGTTTGAGCACTGGTCTACTAAACCCAGGGTTGTGAGTTCAGCCCTTGAGGGGGCCACTTAGAGATCTGGGGCAAAAATATGTCTGGGGATTGGTCCTGCTTTGAGCCAGGGGTTGGACCAGATGACTCCTGAGGTCCCTTCCAACATTGATATTCTATTCTATATATCTATATATTTTTCATTGGAAAACTGCAGAGAACAGTGTGAGAGCAATTCAGGAAGTAAAATGTTCTCAAATATCCATCATACCATTTCACTTCAATTTTGGGAAGCTGCAAGCCCAGAGGGGGCAACGGGAAAAGGATCTGGAACTGTTGTGTGTTAAGAGAATTAAGAGAACCTGTGATTTACCCCTTCCACGGCTACAATAAAGGAGTCATTATGAGATAAATGTTGGTCAACGCACAGCTGCATGTACTACAGCCCATATAACTACTGTCAACATCATATTGACATTTTAGCTTGTCCCTGTCTACCCACGGGTTTGGTAGCTTTGGCTGAAATGGCTCTGATGGTAACAAATATTTTGAATTGCAACCACTATCCATCTATTATATACCTCTCCTTGTGTTCTTGAAGTTCCTTTTCAAGGGTCTCCCTCATCTGAGTCTCATTTCTAAGGCAACAAAGAAGTTGGCTAACAGTAAGCTCTTCAGATTCCAAATTCTTTGGTTCATCCACAGATCTGCTCCTGCTATGTTCAAACATGCTATTAGTACAGGTGATTACAAATTAATTTTACAGTCCACCAATCGCCTAGCTCAGGGGTAGGCAACCTATGGCACGCGTGCCAAAGGCGGAACACAAGCTGATTTTCAGTGGCACTCACACTGCCTGGGTCCTGGCCATCGGTCCAGGGGGCTCTGCATTTTAATTTAATTTTAAATTAACCTTCTTAAACATTTTAAAAACCTTATTTACTTTACATACAACAATAGTTATATATTATAGACTTATAGAAAGAGACCTTCTAAAAAGGTTAAAATGTATTACCGGCACGCGAAACCTTAAATTAAGAGTGAATAAATGAAGACTCGGCACAGCACTTCTGAAAGGTTGCCGATCCCTGGCCTAGCTGAATGTCAAGATTTTCAGAAGTGACTAGTGATTCTGGATGCCCAACTTAAGACACCTTATAGGGATCAGAAATTGTTGAGAACCAGCCCTCTGAAAGTCAGGCCCCATTAGGATGTCTCAAGTTGGACATCCAGAAAATGAGTCTTGCAAAAAGGCTAAAATAGTGGCAGCCGATGATCCTCAAGATCTGGCTCCATGACCATGAGTGCAGTTCTTGCTTTGAGCACCACTTCAAAAACAGCTCACAAGAGGAAGGATGCATTTAACCACTTAACTGAGTAGGTCTACGCAAAAACAGAAATCTGACATTTAAAATAGTCACAAATATATTATGGGTCATTTTGTGGAACCAAAGTGTTGCTTTTCATGGTGGATGTCTTCACAAAATGGCTTTTCCAATTAAACATACAAAATTTCACATCTCTCTACAAAACAATTCCCCCGTGCCCCAAAATCCCAGAAAAATGACATTTTCATTAAAATTGCCTTATTTTTGAGCCAATAAACCCTGTAGTATTTCACCCTCATAAAGTGCTTTTATATGTCAGATTATGCTAGTGGAAAACACATTAGTTCATGACATCAAATTTGAGACCTCACTACAAGTAATAGGGAAATTAACTTTCCTGTGATATGACACAACCTTCCACTCCTTATGGCGTGGGAAGTGTCTGTCTGGCTATTCACTATGTTCATACTCCCTAAATTTTGAGATAGGATGTACAGGTATCATATTACGTGCTACTGAAATGTAGCTAGCATGTCACATGGGATTATCTAAGCCAGTCCTTGCTACTAAATTGGGCAGCATCCAAAATGGAAACTTTAATAGTATCAGCTGCCTAAACCTATGAAGAAGCAGAAGTTCAGCAAGGAAAAAAGCCTCAGGGATAAGAGTTCATGTGAAGACAGAATTGTGAGAGGAGTTTTAAGGACTACATTCTATGATTTTGGTTTAAAAAAAAAAAAAATCAAACTTGAAACAGCCCCAGACTCCACATACATGTAGGCAGCTGCGTTGTTGGTCCTTTGGCTATTAACATCCTGATTTTCTTTTAAAGTTGCATTTGATTCTCCCTCCTATTGGGGATAAAAATAACATTAGCGTTGATATTACACTAGCTAGTGACAACTGGGAATCTGCTTTTATTTCATTTACTTTTTCAATACAAGAAAGGTTAGGAAGAATCACACCATGACAATACAACTACACAAGAATCCAGGGAATAAATCTCACATTTGGAAATTTTAAAAGTTAATATTTAACATGTACTCTGGCCACCCCGTTGTACAGATCAAATGAGAAGGACAACAGAGAAGCCATACCTTCCCCCTGCAATCTTTTGCCATTAATTTTTTCCCTAACCAAAAAAAATCAGAGATCAGGCAATTGACATGCTCATCAATATCAGACATGACTTCCACTATAGGTCTAACAACCACTCATTTGTGGGAAGCCAACAATCTGCCCTCCCATAAAGAATGTTTTTTCTCTGCCAATGTAGAGTCCAATGCCTTCCTGATTGAATTTTGTAGCCATAATGGGGAATACATTGAGCTCGCAGCTTGAAGCTTCCCCAGCAACTCTAGAACCTCAGAGAGTGAGGGTGAATTAAACCCCCTCAGCCTCATGCAGCGATTGCCCTTCCAGACATGGATCCACTACCATAAAAATGATCAAGAAACGATTAATTTTGTCCATGAAGAAGCTTCCACAGATTCAATGGTGATGGTAAAAGTAGCTCTCTCTGTCTTCAGCACAGTTACAGCACAGAAGTTTTGAATATATAAAATTTGAGCTAAGCTGAGTTTGACAGCATCTCTAATTTCTGTGAAGAGAAAATGGAACCTTTTCCTTGCCACTAGGGAAAAAAAACCACACATATAAGTTTTCCCCTGAACTAAATACAGCACAAAAGTGAACCCTTTGGCATGCAATGCCTGCTCCAGGCATCTCCCTGGAGTGGAGTCAGCATAGTGTGCAGGAAACAGACTGAACAGGAGAGAATGGAGAACAGAAATGCCATCTAGTTCTCCAGCCCTCACTCACACATGCATAAGGGCCCTCATTACTACAGGAGAAGGGAGACAAAAATCTCTTTAAAGAATAATCCCCAGCATAAACTTAACTGTTCAAAAGAACAGTATGTTATTCACTCATGCTAGGGTATATCTGCTGTGCAACCTGTGTTTCTACTATTATGGTTGCGGTTGCTAGTCCCCCTCTCAAAGTGGCATACTGTCTTTTCAAGACATTGCACAGGGACTGAGCTAAACTGTTCATTTACCATTACAGGAAACTGTACTGCTACATCCCTCTCAGATCATACAGAAATTTGTCCTCGAAAATATCCTGTCTTAATCACAAAGACTTTTCAGATTGTGCTTTCTGTACTCTTCCTGCAATAGGCCAACTGATACTTCTTGAAGCAAAAATATGGTGCTGTTAATGGTTTGTTCCCAATAACTTACACTCATTCTGATCTCAACAAAAGAGTCCTCTGTCGAAGGGACACTGAGTTTGAGCTGTAGTTCTGAAACGATGGCAAGCAGATCTGCCTTCTCAGCCTGAAGCCGCAGCAACTGTGTTTTCAGCTGCTTAGTTTCCTGGGTCATTTCCTCCCTAGGAACTGTGCAGTTCTCCTGGGAAAGATGCAAAATACACACCATATTAGCCAACCAAACAGAAATCCAAAACTACTCAAGCAGAAGTGCTGAGGCAAAGACAACACAACAGCATCCCAAACACCCTGACCACTGTTAGGTATGCCTAGAAAAAGTCAGTGAATAAACTATTTAAATTTGCTTTGATCAAACTGCATTAAACTAAGTTATCAAATGATGCAACCACCTCTTGAAAGGCTGGAGCCCAGTTTAGAAACATGCATCTGATTCTCCTCATCAACACTGCTGTAAACCAGGAGTAACTCCACTCAAGTCAGCGGAGCTGCTGATGTAAGCAAGAGGAAATTCAAGCTCCTCAGATTCAGTTCTCCCCTATCTACATTTCAATAATGTGTTTTCGCCGGGTCCTTCAATACAGGAAATTCCATAGTGCTGACAGGACTATTTTAAATACTTGGACAATATAGTGTGGGGGCCATGTAAATAGGTAGACTCTAAATCTTTTTGTCTCTTCATTCCTCATTCCCCATCATTGACTCCAATACTCTGGGCCCTGTTCCCCAATCCTCACCAGTCTCTCCTTGGACTTGTAACTATTCCCTCTCCTGCGTACAATCTTCTTCCTCACTTCTCTTTCTCCAACTCATCTGGGATCCTCCCTCCTCTCTGCTTGGAATCTCTCCAAATGCCCATCTGCTCCTTTCCCTACAATCTCTCCCCCTATTCCCCATCTCTTCACATCTGCGATTTCCCACATCCCTTCTTCCAAATCTCTCCCTCTTATCTCTTCCTTGGAAGGTCTCTCCAAATCCCCCCAGTCTCCCCACATCTTGCCCAGAGTCTCTCCTCCCTCCTCAGGGGGTGGGGGAAGGATTTAAGGACCCCTTTTTTTGGCCTCTACTTAACCATTAAGCTCCAGTTTCCACCCCTCCCTATGGTGTCTTGCTCCACTCCCAATCCTTCCCCTTGAGTTTGTCTCCCTCTGCCCCTGCTTTTTCCCTCCTGCCCCGAGGGGCTTCACCACTCCACTCACAGCCTACAGCACTGCCACTATGAGTTCTGGGCAACCCCCCTCAGTCTCCTCCATTCCCTTCTAAGCTGCATCCTCTGCCCCAGCTCCTTCCCACCCCCTCCCCCTATACCTTCCCCAGCTCCTAAAGTTTTGTCATGCTGGCATCTGCTCTGGTGCTGCCTCTCCTCATATAGCATCTCCTCCACCTCCTGTTGCCTCTGATTTTGTGTTCAGACCAGGAGGGGAAGTTGCCTTATCACAGCCCCTGCTGGCAGGAAGGCAGAAGTGTAGGGGTTTTTCCTCTCAAAACCATTTTGAGTGCTAGTGTTTACAGCCTGTGAAGGCCAGAGGATAGATCTGTGATTTATCAGTAGTTGAAACTGAGAGAGCACGAGGTCACCTAACGAGCAGCAAGTGGCTATGATTATTTTAATTAAGAAAAGGCTAAAGTAAAAAGATAGGATTCAAAGTGGCACTGAGGAGTTTATTAAATAAAATTCATCTTAAATAAGGGACTGTTTCACATTCTCTCTATGAAGAGAATTTAGGTTACAATGACAATTCCTTAAAAGAGAAAATAGTCTCTGATTAAGTGACATTGTCAGGCTAGAAATCATAAACAGTAATAAGTGTCCTTGCCTAGGTCACCACCATAAGAGATTCTTAACCCTGAAAAAAAAAAAAAATCTAGTTTTACTTCTTGAATTTCTTTTAGTTCAGACAATGAAAACAAACTTGTCTCTAGTCACTTTGATGTTTTCGTGCCCTGGTAAAAGCTGCAGGTCTTACTTTGCAAATCTTGCAGTCTGTTGTTGGTTAGCTTTTTTTAAAACAGACAGTTTTCACAGGAAACAAAATAAAATATTCAAAAATATTTAAAAAAAAGCATCTCTGTGGTAGGCTTTGCAAAAAAAATTAATTTGGCGCAAAGTCTGATCTGACAGCATCACTTTAAAGAGAAGTTTTGAGAAACTAGTTTAACATACTGTGAATTTAAAAATGAACAGTTTTTTCCTCCTTTAGAGCGCATCAGGGTCTAGACTGAAACTCCTGGGCCTGCCAAGGGCCCCCAATAACTTCTGCCTATGCAGAATTCATTGCAGGATCAGAATCTTAGACCCTATGTTAGACCAAAGTCTTAACTCCCGCTCTGTGTTTTCTGTCTAAAAGGTGCTCTCATTCTTTTTACAAGATGTTTGTTCTTTTCTGATTTGATCATTCTCCTATATTCTACCTATAGTGATTTCTCTCTTCTCCCATTTCCCACATACTCCACTCCTTTGGGGTTGGAAGATAGAGAGAGAGTCCGTCCACCAGACAAATGCAGAAAAGCATATTTCAGAGGATAAAGAAGTGACAGAATGAATTTATGGACATCACGCTTTGAACACCAGTGAAATGACAGGCTTGAATTTGAATGAACATAAGAACTGCCAGGTTGGACCAGATTTGTAGTTCATCTAATACAAACTAATAATAATAATAAACAACCAGTATCCTGCAACATTGGCTAGCACTAGATGCTTCAAAGGAAAGTGCAAGAAATCCCTTAATAGGCAGATGTGCGGTGATCTGCCCCCATGAAGATCTCATCCTAATCCCTAGTAGTTGGTTTAAACCTGGAAGTATGAATTTTAAATAAACGTTCTACACCTGAAGGTTCAAATATATCTCCACATACATATCCCAGGTACAAACCTTAAACAGGTTTCTTCAATATAGGCCTCCTACATGAGGATACATGCAGGTTAATGTTGCCATGCTATTAGATGGCTACTTCAGGGAGCAGAGCTGGTGCTAAGCATAAGCAGACCAAGCTATTGCTTAGGGCCCTGAGCAGCTCAAGAGAGCCCCCTATTTGCTTTTTAGTATTTGTTGTATGTGAGGAAGGGGCAAAAATATTCCTGCTTAAGGCACCTCCTACCCTGTTTCAAACCACTCAGTTACAAAGCAACTTTTCCCATTACTTAGAGGGATGCAGACAGGCAGTTTAGATTGACTCAAAATATAGGTACTGCAGACGAGAGATGTATTTGGCCCAACATGAACAAAAGTATTTTTGACGACTTAAAAAAAAGTTAGATGGAAATTGTGGGAAGAGTTTCTGTTGTTTTTTGTTTTGTTTTGTTTGTTTTTTGCATTTACACTTCCCCCTGTAACACTGGAAGCCCAAATGGAAGAGCACTAAACTAGTGCATGAGAAGGAAAAAACTAACTAGGAAACAAAAACAAAAGAGAAACAGGAGTAAACAGAACAGAGAACGAAAAGTGAATGAGATATCCGAAGTTCAGTTTTAATTCTCTCAGTTGTAGCCTGATTTCTCAAGTCTCCTGGAAGTCAGTTACCTTCGGAAAATAATCAGGCCAATGATTTCCATTATGATACAATCCTTCTAAAGTAAAAACAAACCAAAAATAGAAAAACGTTAAAAAATACAGTGTAACAAAGTGATATGAATGCTCCTCCCATTAAAAAATAAAAGTTAACTGGCCACATTTATTTACCATTTCAGACCCTACCTCTTTCTCTTTTAAACTTTGAAGTTGTTTCTGCAGCTCTTCATTTTCAAGGCACTTGGCTTGCAAGTAATGTTTAGCTTCTTTGAACTTGGACTCGTAAAACTCCCGCTCCTCCTTCTGTTTCTCTCGCCATATAGAAAGCTCTTCATACCGATCCTTCATAGCTTGGTTATGTATCTTCATGGCTTCTAGAGAGATACATATGAAACAACATATGAACAGATACCAATCCCTTGCCAGAGAAACAGGAAATTGAGCCAGCCCAGTGACAATGTTCTGCACAGAAGAGCAGGGTGTTTTTATTTAGATGGTCAGCTATCGGTGATAAGGACACTCTTACTATAGGTTTGTTGTATCTAGTACAATGGGGTGCTGATCTTGTTCGCGGCCCTCTAAAAAAATAACATTGCCATAACACTAAATTGCCTGTCCGTGGTCTCTGAATCTCTTGGGTTACCACTAGATCACCATTTACAAGTAAGGCGTGACTTGCTTCTCCACTGTCTTGCATCTTGTGCAGGTATAAATGACTATACAAGGTACAGGGCAGGGGAGAATCAGACCATACTCTTGAGCCTCACTGGAAAAATCCTGGTTACATATTTACATAAATGCAGTCTAAATATTCAAAACCCAAGATACTTTAGGATCCAATTATGCACTCAGATACCCATGCAATTTCCATTGACTTCAGTGAGAATAACATGTGGAGGCCAGTGCTGATCCTTATTTAAATAAAAAGCAATCTAGCCAAATGAAATTAAAGAGCTTTAGGGCCATTACACAAAATGTCAGACTCAGCCAGGGACCATACATTCTAACATCCACAAAAAAAAAAGGCACTGAATTTAAAAGACATGCTGTCAATCTGAAAGCCACATCTCTGTCTGAAAGTGTTACAAGTTATACTGATGCTTACTATGGCTGAAAGTGCTTAGCTATATTATTTCCCTGTTTGATTAGACACAAAGTGCTGTTAAACACACAAAGTAATCAGCCTCATTGCTGCCCTGCATATAGTTATTTTTTCCCTTGGTGAGAAGGCTTTTATAAACATCATGAATTTTTGAGGATACACAATTACGAAAGGGCTCCAACAGATCAGTTAAGACAGGGATCCCCAACGCGGTGCCTGCAGGCGACGTCATCGAGAGGCATCGCCGCCGAAATTCAGCATTTCGGCAGATGCTCAATCGCCACCACAGTCCTTCATCTGGCGCCTACCAGACGAAAAGGCTGGGGACCACTGACTTAAAATATTTCATGTCAGAGCCACTTTAAAGATTGTAAAAGCAGCAAAGAATCCTGTGGCACCTTATAGACTAACAGACGATGCATCTGAGGAAGTGGGTATTCACCCACGAAAGCTCATGCTCCAAAACGTCTGTTAGTCTATAAGATGCCACAGGATTCTTTGCTGCTTTTACAGATCCAAACTAACACGGCTACCCTCTGATACTTTAAAGATTAATTTCTTTCAGGGTTACTGGATTTCAAACACAATGTACTTTTCTTTAGCTTCCAATAGTAAAATGTGCTAGAGCTGTAATATACATAGAGAACTTTCTTCTTCTGAAGACAATGGAGCTACACCAGTTTACATGAGTTGAAAGTTTGGTCCTGAAACTTTACTTCATATGGTATTGGACTGCCAAGCACAGTATTGAAAAGATATTAATAAAGTTATTTACATATTGCTTCCCAGACCATGAAAGATACCCTTGGCTTTACATCCTAGAGGACATAATGACTCTGGAAATCTCTGACAGCTGTAAAAATAAGAGCTCTTACAGCTAAAAAGGTGGTGCTCAAATTGGGAAAAGATTGATATATGTTTTAACAACTAATGAGCAGTATTAGTGATGTCGCGTCTACAGAGACAGCATCTTACAAGATGCTAGACAAATGGTATGTGTGTACAGATAACTGGTCTTCATTTTTTAACCTCTGATGAATTATATATGTTGCTCTAGCTTTCCATTTGCCCTAAGAGCTGTCAAAGAGAGCTTTCTTATTTTATCTCAGCATAAATCCTGTGTATCGTATTGATTTAAGGCTCTGAAATGTATCCCTTTATGTAACCCATGTAATTAGTAATGCATGATTAGTGCTATAAGAATTATTAATAATCTATATTTTAAATACAGAATGTTGTTTTGAAAAATAAACTTTAAAAGCCTAATGGCTCATGGGACTCTCTGGCCATGGGTCACACTAACCCAGCCTTGAGGAGGGAAAAAACACTTGATTTGACCAGGGCAAATACGTTTGTTTCCTTGATGAGGAAATGTCATTTGTTTTTGCATCAATCATCATAGCCAAACAGATTTTGTGCGCGGTCTGGTAAGTTTTCATACTAATTTTGCAAACCTGTACTAACTATTTCTATAATTCTCAAGAAACCAAGTTATACTTCAATCTGGTTGTTTCCCCTTAATTCTTCCATACAGATTCAATTTCATAAGATCACCTTAAATATTACCATTAGCATGGAGGAGATTCTGTATTGCCTTACACCTTTACACATATGCACAGTGCAAGCAAGTGTGGTAAAATGTTACCACACTACTGTGATTGGGTGCAGAATTTGTATTTGATAGTGTTTTTAAACCCAGTTGGTACAGTACAAGACCATGGAGAATCTAGCCTCTACATTTCAAGGCAGGTTCTCATTCACCTTTTAATTCATTGTTCTCTGTAATCAGCTCTTTCATTTGCTGCACCATCTCTTCTGGGGTAAACGTGCCAAGCATAGGAGAAGCCAGACTGTGGGGTCCATTTCCCGTTTCACTCTTGTGACATTCACCATTTTCAGCAGGACGCCTTAGCGGCTTGCTGGACATCACTGCAGTGACTACAATAAGATTAACAAAGAGAAATTTAATTTCCTGCTGCGAAGTTGCATACCAAGAAAATCCAGTAGCTAGCCACCCACCGAGACATACCATGGATACACCACTGGATCGTTCTGCCCTGCCATGACAAAGGAGTGTTGCTACTGAGCTTATCACAACAGACTATACCAGATAAAACCCCAAAAGATCTGTGTGAGCCTTTCGCTATTTAGTTTATTCACATAACACTCAGCCCAGACTCATTAACCGTTCAGCAAACATGGGCTTGTATCATCACTCTGAGGCAAACCCCTGAAAGTTGCACATGGCTTTGACTTGAAACCAGGGAGCACTTGACTGTTTCATCCACATTTTGTTCAAGAGATTCACCTACAATGCTGGGCCTTCATACAGAACTCTGCAGCACATCTCCTCAGCAATACACAATCTACTGTGAATACATCAGGGTGAATAAAAATCAATGATTTTTAAAAAAGAAATTAAAATCTGTTTTTTTTTAAAAACAAACTGATTTTTTGATAAAATGCTTTTTGAGGGAAAAAACCTATCTAAAGATCATTTTAATTAAGATACATTATATCTCAAAGATATCTCATCATGGAATAGTGATTATAAATTCTAATTCTATAGTATGAGACAATATATTCATGTAACGTTTAAGAAAAACACTTTAAAGTTTTCTTTCCCTCCCTACACCAAAAAGGTATTTCTAGAACAACCACAGATGGCTTTACATTATCTAATCTACCTGTCCCTTTCTACCCCTTCTTAAATCAGGCCTTCTCATAAGTTTCTGTGCATTTGGATGTTAAGAGGCTGGTATATTATAATTTATAGTGTATTTATTTGTATTCCATTAGGAGCACCACCAAGCATTTGATGGTTGCCACAGAGGGCAAGCTCAAGAGACAGACAGCCCGGTGAAAGTGGTGCTGGCATGCAATACGTAATTATTGAAATCAGAAAACCAAATACTCAGGAATGTGGTCCTGTAGCTGTAATTCTATTGCCAGGAACAGATACTGCCCTTTTCTTATATAGCACTTTTCACCTGTAGAACTCAAAGCTCTTTACAAAGGAGGCCAGTATCATCATCCCAATTTTAGATGGGGGGAGACACAGGGAAGGGACTTGCTCAGGGTCACTCAGCAAACCAGCATCAGAGTAGTGAATTGAATCCAGTGCTGCCAAACTCGGCCTTTAGTCTCACACCGGTGCACGACTCACTCTCACTACACAAGTTAATTGTAAGGGAGGGAGGGAGGGAGGGATTTTAGAACTAACTCTATAATCATAACAAAATTAATGAAACTTATGATGCTCCAAAACATTCTCAATTTTAAAAAGTGACAGCTTAGGATTTGTTTACAGTAAATAGTATCTGTTCTTTTATCCTTCCCTTTCCTAATTCTTTTCTTTGTTGATTACCTTTATTTGCTTTGTCCAATACAGACTAAGTTCTTCAGTGCAGGGACCTGGCCTTCAACTCTGTAAAGCCCCATACAAAGCTTTGGCACTATCGTGTGTTATTAATTATAATACATAAACAAACAAACAAAACGAGATAAGCAAATAGCAACACATTTATAAGAAATTGCTCACATGGAAACCCCCAGAAGAGAAATAGCTGCAAGCTGCTCAGCAAAAAACACCGTTTGTTTCTGCTCTCCACAGTCATGGTACAGGTTTGAGTCATATGGCCCACATTTCTAATTCACCACACTGGTGTCACTCCAATGGAGTGACACAGGTGTCAAAAGCAAAAAGGGGTAGAAAAATCAGGCTTCCAGTTTCTTGTCCCTGGTCTGTAAGGAGCTGTAAGTGCTGGTTTCAACAATTAAAATGAACAGTTCTACCAACAGGGTCCAGTGAGAATCTCAATTATTTCTTCTCATCCAGGGGAAGGGTGGCCATGAAACCAAAACCTTGAGGTCATGTAAAGGGGCATGCACGAAGAGGTATGTCATTAGTAAGGCTGCCTGTCTGCTATGGAGGTCACAGTGACCTCTGTAGCGGCTGGCTCAAGGGCTGCCCGAGCAGATCAGGTAGCCCCTGGGCCAGTCACACTGACCACTGCTGGGGCAGTCTCAGGCCATTGTGCCCCTCCCCGTAGCAGCAGTTTGGGTGGGAGCTGGAGCAGGGGATTGGGGCATGGTGGGGGGCTCCCCGGAAGCATCTGGCACATTCCTTCAGCTCCTAGGCAGAAGGGCCAGGGGGCTCTGCGCACTGACCCCACAGCTCTCACTGGCTGCGGTTCCTGGCCAATGGGAGCTGCGGTGCCAGAGCTCATGGTGGAGGCAGCACATAGGAGACCCCTTGGCCTTCCCTCCACCCAGGAGCTACAGGAACGTGCCACCTTCTTCCGGGGAGATGTGCGGAGCTGGGTAGGGAGCCCGCCAACCCTCCCCCCTGCCCAGCACCAGCAGGGATCCTAGGTCACGCACTGCTGTCTGCCCCCTCCAACACCAGTGGGGGTCCCAGGCTGCACCCCACTGCCCGCCCCAGCACCCACAGCCCCCTTGGCCAAAGTTTTAGTTAGGGGTATATAAAGTCATGGACAGATCACAGGCTGTGAATTTTTGTTTACTGCCGGTTACCTGTCCATGACTTTTACTAAAAATACCTGTGACTAAAACATAATCCTTAGTAATTAGCAATACAGTAGTTCACGCCCCTTCAGTTTGGTAAAAGTCATTTATTCTTTAAATACATGGAGATGGATGTAAATCATCTCTGGACACTGACTCTTATCATGGGACCTTTAACTTTTATTCCACAGCTCCAGTTACCTGACATAGGTCAAGGCTAAGAGAGAACAATCTCTTAGCAGCATTCCTAAGTGTCACAGCTTTATGACAGCAGGGCGAGATCTTGTTTCTTGATTTAGCTTTTCAACCTCACTTTTAAACTATGCAGTTTTTCATGTCTCCCCTCCCAGCTCTAGCCACCTGCTACCAGGTTCTCTTTACAAAGGTACAGAGCAACCCACAAAACACACTGCTGATTCTTCTGGCGCCTCCATCGAAAGGCCACAACCCCCAGTGCCTTTTTTATCTCTAAGCCTGCAGGGCTCTGAGCCATGACTCTGCAGTATTACCATTTCTTGACGTAATGGCTATTTTGAAGCACGATGGGGACGGCTGAGGTACAACAGTGATTCAGACATGTCAAACTCACAAAAAAATAAACACAGAAACTGGGCTTGTTTTTGGCTTGTAGCTTTTTTTTGGATGGGCTCCTGGCAACCATGGATAATGGGGGGCAAGCGAGAAAGAGAGTCGGGGGAACTGCAGGCCCACCACAGTCCCAGACTGCAGGCCGGGGGGATCTAACCACATAAAGTGTTGGGTGCTTTGGGACTGGCTTGTTTTGAAATGGGATTAACTTGATTTTTGGCATGTTGTGAATGTCAGGGTGCTTATCTACTGTGTGACAGTCAACAACTGTGCAGAGACTGTGGTTTGAAACAAACAGACCCCACACTAGATCCCAGTTCTAAAAGGAATTACTTAGGGGGAGTTCTCTGGCCTGAGATACAAGGTGACCATCTCCTCTGACCCAACGGGCCCTTCTGCCCGGGGGGCCCATGAGCAAGGAGCAGGCTGAGAATGTCCCAGCGCGCAGGGTCTCTATCCCAGGGAGCAGGCGAGGCTCCCCCTGGGGCTCAGGGCCGGCTCCCCGCACTGGCACGGGGCCACCGGCAGGTCGGTTCTGGAAGCGGCACCTGCGCCAGCCCTTTCCCCTCCCTCGCGCTACGGGCTTTAGTTTCACTTTCCCTCACCCCAGGCACCGGAGGGCGAAGCTCACCTGAGCTCAAGCCCGCGACCTGCTTCCCCCAACGGCGCCGGCCGGCTGCCGCCTCCTTGCTCCGCCGCAGGCTCCCACTGCCCGTCCTGCGCGGCGCCCCTCGCTGCGGGGGCGGGTTTGTTGTGAAGGCCTCGCTGCCCGCCCGGCCCCGCTCAGCTGACTCCCGTGACACCGGCCGCCTGCCGGGGACTTTCCCGGGCCCCGCCCGCGGAGGGCGGGTCCTGCCTTGGCGCCGAACCCCCAGCCCGGGATGGCGGCTGCCAAACTGCGTCGTGATCCACCCCTTTCCCCAGCCAGCGCGTCACAACCTCCCCGGGGGAGAAATCCCCGCCGCGGCCCGCCCCGGGACAGCTGAAGGACAAGGGTCAGAGCCCTCCTAAGGCTGCTCCGCCCCTTCCCCAGGCCGCCGCCCCGCCTCGCTTCTTCCCGCCCTGTTCCACCCCTTCCCCGGCTCTTCCCCAGGCCCCCGCCTCGCTTCCCTTCTTCCCGCCCTGTTCCACCCCTGCCCCGGCTCGTCCTGCCTCTTCCCGCCCCTGCCCCTGCCGCCCTGTTCCACCCCTGCCCCGGCTCTTCCCCAGGCCCCCGCCTCGCTTCCCTTCTCCCCGCCCTGTTCCACCCCTGCCCCGGTTCGTCCTGCCTCTTCCCCAGACCCCGCTCTGGCTCCACCCCTGCCCCAGCTGGTCCTGCCTCTTTCCGCCCCTGCCCGCCCTGTTCCACCCCTGCCCCGGCGCGTCCTGCCTTTTCCCCAGGCCCGGCTCCGGCTCTTCCCCAGGCCCCGCCCCGCCTGCCCTGTTCCACCCTTGCCCTGGCTCTTCCCGACCCTGCTCCACCCCTGGCTGCAGTAGGGTCAATCTATTTCTCACAGGAAGTGGCCAGCAGAGGCCTTGTGCCCCACACAGCCACCCCGAGGGGGGGGGGGTTCTGCATAGGGCACCAAAGTAGCTAGGGATGGCCCAGACAGGAGTGGGTTGACTTCAATCTAGGATTCTCCCTGAAATGGCTGCTCCCATTGGAGACCCCTTTTACCTCTTTCCCACCCCCAGTCTCTTGCTGTGGGTCATGCTCTCCTCCCCTCCTGAAGCTCTTGCCCTTTGGATAAATAATTAATCGTTGGGACAGAGGGAGGGGATCCTGGGTCTCCATCTCTCAGGTGGGTTTCTTAACCACCAGGTTTAGGGGCTAGAACTAGGGGGGCTGGAGGGGCTCCCACACCTCCTGGCTTGAAATGGTTTCCATCATATACAGGGTTTAGAGTCTGGTTCAATGGCTCTCGGCACCCCTGTCACCAGGCTCCAGCATGTATGTTTACACAGCACCTAGACACCCACTGACTCGAGCTGCAGGGCTGTTTCATTGCTGTGTAGGCTTCCTAGCTTGTGCTGGAGCCCAGCTCTAGGCCTCTACAAGGTGAGAGGGTCCCACTGGTCAAGTCTACACAGTACTCCCCAGGGGGGATTGTGCCCCATTGTGTATGCAGAATTTGCACAGAAATTAATGTGTGTGCAAAATTTCTCTCTTCCCCCCTGCTCAAAATGGGCTGCAGAGCTGCTGGCCACCACTGGGGGCAGTTGGACCCAGCTGAGCCCAGCTCACAAATAGAAGACACTGCTGGGGGTGTGTGAGCTGGAGGTACCCTGGCAACTGCAGTTCTCAGCATGCCTTGAAGGAAGGAGGTAGCATGCACGAATCTCTACACAAGCACTGGATCCAGCATCACGCTGTTTTTCCCTCTGGATCCCTGGGCTCTCAGAGGTAGGGGGTGTAGGTGTCTGGGCTGTGGGGAGAGCACCCTGCAGCTGGGCTCTGGTGGGGAGGGGTGTCTGAGCTGGGGGGTGCCCCATGACTGGACTCAGGAA
Organism: Gopherus evgoodei; assembly: GCF_007399415.2. Classification (NCBI taxonomy): domain Eukaryota; kingdom Metazoa; phylum Chordata; order Testudines; family Testudinidae; genus Gopherus; species Gopherus evgoodei. The sequence goes on from NC_044322.1 coordinate 352,845,553, forward strand.
GAGGGGGCAGAGAAACGGGACCTGGGTTATCATAGTGATTTCTTTAACTACTAGTGGAATTATTTTGTGTGTCTATTGTTATAGACTTGGTTGCTTACAGGTATTTTGAAATAAATCACTAAAATAATTGAAACTGGCATGATTATATAATGTTATTTTGACAAATAAAATACACAAATTTTTAAAATGCATGTAGAATTTTTAATTTTTTGGCACAGAATTCCCCTAGGAGTAACACAGCAATGAAACAGCCCCATTAGCCTGAGCCCAAGTCAGCTGTTGTGGGCCAGCCACGGGTGTCTAGTTGCTGTGTAGGCAAACCTAGAGTCATTCTCTCTCTCTCTCTCTCTCTCTCTCTCTGGCCTAATGATTAGTTAAGTATTCATACAAAATGGAACAGCTACAACATGTGTTGGGGGGAGAATATGCAAATATATCTAAGAGTTTACCTTCATGGGGAGATCAGAGTCTCCTCACTTGGGGTACTCACAGTCCTATTTGCATGAACAGCTGAAATCCAGAATCTGTAGAACATCTGAGGCCCCAGTCCACCAATATTACAGAACTCTGTTCGGTTTCAATGAGGGCATGAAAAATGAGGGGAAGGCCCCTTGCAACAACTAACCCACTCAACCCTGGTGTGAAGCACTAAGTAACTAAGGGTTAGCTAGGATACATAGTGTATTTATCCCTATCTTGTAGCTGGGGAAACAAAGTAATTGTGCCCCTCCAAAGAACATTGCAGCAGAACTAGGACTAGAAGTCAGGAGATCCCAGCATTCAAGCTGCTGCAACAGAGATAACTAGACCATACCCTCCCTCCTTTACTAAATAATTATGCACCCATAATCCACTATGTTAATGACTAGGGTTGCCAAATTCCTAATTGCAGAAGATCAAACACCCCTGCTCTGCCCTTTCCCTGAGGCCCTGCCCCTGCTCACTCCATCCCCCCTCCTACTGTTGCTTGCTTTCTTGCTCACTTGCTCATTTTGACCAGTCTGGGGCAGGGGGTTGTGGGTAGGGATAATGGCTCTGGCTGAGGGTGTGGGCTCTGGGGATGAGGGGTTTGGGTTCCAGGAGGGGGCTCTGGGATGGGAAGTGGGGCAGAGAGGTTCAGAGTGCGGGAGGGAGCTCTGGGCTGGGGCAGAGGGTTGGGGTGAAGGGGGGGTGAGGACTTGGGCTGGGGGTGCAGGAGGGGGTCAGAGTGTGGGAAGGGACTCCAGGCTGGGGAAGTGGGTGTGGGCTCTGGAGTGGGCCAGAAATGAGGTATTCAGGGTGCAGGATGGGGCTCTGGGCTGAGGCAGAGTGTTGGGGTGCAAAGAGGCGAGGGCTCTGCCTGGGGGTGCAGGTTCTGGGCTGGGGTCAAGGATGAGGGGTTTGGGGTGCAGGAAGGGATTTTGACCTGGAGCAGGGGATTGGGGTCCAGGAGGGGATTCAGGGCTGAGGCAGGGGGTTGAGATGTGGGCTCTGGCTGGACGGTGCTTACCTCAGGAGGCTCCTGGAAGCAGCTGGTATGTCCCTGCAGCCCCTAGGTGCAGGGATGGCCAGGGTACTCTGTGCCTTGCTCTTGCCTGCAGGCAACAGCCCCCATAGCTCCCATTGGCCGCAGTTCCCAGCGAATGGGAGCTGCAGAGACAGCACTTGGGGCAGCACACGGAGCCCCCTGACGCCCCTGTGCCTAGGGGCCACAAGGACATGCTGCTTCCGGGAGTCACACAGAGCTAGGGCAGGCAGGGAGCCTGCCTTAGCCCGCTGCACTACAAGCTGGACTTATAACGGCCTGGTCAGCAGTGCTGACCAGAGCTGCCAAGTCCCTTTTCTACCGGGATGCCTGGCAACCCTATTAATGATGCCAGCCTTTCTACTTCATTTCTTTTGTGCTGTCCCTGTACCTGGAATACCAGTCCGGAGGTGGCCCCACTATCCTCATTCAACTCTATCCTTGAGACCTCTTTGGGCCATGATACTCACAAGAAGTTGCTAACTAATTCAAAAGTTAGAGGGGCACCTGGGAAATGGCCATATAATTAATAAATAACACTCCAATAAAAGCCCATTGTGCTAACACCCTTTATTGAGGGCAGGACTGGCTCCAGGCCACAGCGTGCCAAGCGCATGCTTGGGGCGGCACGCCACAGGAGGCACTCTGCCGGTTACTGGGAGGGCGGCAGGCGGCTCCGGTGGACCTGCCGCAGTTGTGGCTGTGGACGGTCCCCTGGTCCCGCGGCTCCGGTGGACCTCCCGCAGGCACGCCTGCAGGAGATCCACTGGAGCCGCGGGACCAGCGGACCGTCCACAGAAACGCCTGCGGGAGGTCCACTGGAGCCACAGGACTGGCGAACAACAGAGCGCCCCCCACGGCGTGCCACCGTGCTTGGGGCGGTGAAATTGCTAGAGCTGGCCCTGATTGAGGGGGATTTTCAAAGGCATATGCGCAATTTAGCTTCACCTTATTTATTTTTATTTCAGCATATAAGAGGAACACAGGCACTAGGCAACTATAAGAGGGGCCTGTTCCAGAGCTAATCCCGTGTGGCACAGTGTGGCCCTGCCAGCACCCAGCCCTCAGTTCCCTCAGGGGTCTTTCAATAATTTTCTCCATACCAGAATACTTGTGGGATCTTATTTATTAAATGTTTTCAAAATTCAGACTCTTTGGCCTCTCAGTCTCCAATCCTTCATCCTGTTGGTTCAGGATTCCTAGTGCTCCCACAGCTCTCCTGCTCAGGGTCTGTGTTGTGATTCGAGCCATCTTCCCCAGCAGCCAGTTTCCAGCCCTGCTTCACAGAGCACCTCTTCCCACTCTTGGTTCAGGGGTCCATAGCCCTCCTTCTAAGGCCAGGTAGGCATTCTCTTGAGTTGTCTGCCTATTTTCTTCCTTTGGCTCTCTGGTTGGTTCTTATTTATCTATAGGCTTGGACTGATTTAGCTGTATGATCTGTCATGTGACTAGAATAACTTCCCCACCTGGGGAGAAGATCTGAGTGAGACACTGGTCGAGCTGGATGCATTACCTCTTAAAGGGGCCAGTGACCAATGCAACAGCACCTTTGGCAGATCATTCAAAATCCAGTCTACAACAACAATTTCTCTCCACACAAGAGGAATTGGTCCACAAAAGTGGAATTTCCCAACCTCAGCCTCCGCAAAACTCTATTCCCCCATCCCATTCAAATCTCAAGCCTCCCCAAACAGATGGGCTTTGCAACAGGTTATAAAGGTCAACAAATTTGGTCATTTAGACTGAGTTAGGAAGTGAATTGCAAAGTCAAGGGACGATCATGGGGAAAGTCTTGCAACCAGCCCCCTCTTGTATTCTCTTAAAGGACTGGCACATATAACTTATAGTGAAAGATTCATGGCACTTGATCTATTTAGCGTACCAAAGATAAGGTTAAGGGGTGTCTTGATCACCATCTGTAAGTAACAATTGCTGAGGGGGGTTCGCCTTCCTCTGCAGCATGGGGCACAGGTCACTTGCAGATTTCAACTAGTGTAATAAATGGTGAATTCTCTGTAATTTTAAGTCTTTAAACCATGATTTGGGAAGTTCAGTAACTCAGCCAGAGGCTAGGGATCTATTTCAGGAGTGGGTGAGGTTCTGTGATGTGCAGAAGGTCAGATTAGATGATCACGATGGTCCCTTCTGACCTTAAAGTCTATGAATCTGTCTACATGGGGAACAAAAATCTGATAACAAAGGACTCTTCAAGCTAGCAGACAAGGGTGTAACAAGATCTAATAACTAGGAGCTGAAGCTAGACAAATTTAAATAAAGTGCAAATGTTTAACAGTGAGGATAATTGACCATTGGATCAATTGACCAAGGGTCATGGTGGATTTCCCATCACTGGAAATCTTTAAATCAAAATTGGATGTTTTTGTAAAAGATATGCTCTAATTCAACCACAGCTGTTGGACCTGAAGCCAGAATTAATTCCTGGAAGTGCTATGGCAAGTGTTATGCAGGAGGTCAAATAATATGATCATAATCGTCCAAACTTGCCTTAAAATCTACAAAATTTATATCTAAGCCAAGGGAACTCCACCTCAAACCCCTCTGCATGTCCCAACCATGACATGTCTCACACACTCATGCTCTCTCTCCTTTATAGATCAGAACCAGCACTTTGAGCTCCACTCAGAAACTAACATGTAGCCAGTGCAGATTCTGGGAATTGGTGTCCTGTGCTCACACAAATTACCACTTTCTACATGAGTATCTGTTTGAAATTAATATAAGATGTTGTCTCATGTAGAGTGCATATCAGCAGGCTAATCTCTAAGTGACAAACACGTAGATAATGACTGCAAAGGCGTCATCCAAGAGAAAGGTCCTCCTGGCCAGATGCAGATAGAAAACACCAGCCTTGGCTATGGTCATCTATTAAATGAGTACTCCTCTGAGCTAGACTCCTATGTTCTCCTACGACTCTTATTGCTTTCTCTAATGCCACCCCAAAGCATGGAACTCCTTCCCAGTCCTTGTTCTCCAAGACGCTACTCTCTAGTCTCTGTATTTTTACAGTCCTTATGCTGTCCATTGAGACTGTCAATAGGAATGTCAGTTGTGCTGGTGATTTTTGTAATGGAGGCCCTAGTCCACTAGGAACTGGACTGAGATTTCCATTCCACTTAACCTCAGAACAGCCAATGAACATGTTCACAGAGGTCATTTCATGCAGGCCACTGAACAGCCAACAGATGATAACTTTATGTATACCAAACCCAAACTAGATATGGACTAAAAAACTGTTGGTGAATGCCCCAATGAATACCAGTGCCCCAAGACAATGTATTGTGTTGAAGAGGAACATTGCAAACTTAGTGAACTTACGGTGTGATCCAAAGCTCATTAGAGTCAATAAGGGTCTTTCCACAGAGAGCAGGAACTTACCAATCCCCTTACAGGACAGGCTCAGTTTAGGGATGATCAAATATTTTCTGTCAAATCTGTTTTATGTTGGAAAATTGGATTTTTAACTAAAGGAAATTTAGCAAAAGTGTCTGCTGTCCATGGCAACTTTCAATTTTTTGTCAAATAACCAAACCCCCTTTAGTAGGTTTCTCAGTGGGCTAGGTGGCCTAGGGGTTAGAATCCTCTCCAGCTGAGGGGTAGTGGCAGGGGAGCTCAGGCCCACCCACTCCACTGGGTTCCAACCGAGGGCCCATTTTTGTAATGGTGATCCCGTTCACATAGCAAGCTTCTAAGTGCGACACCTCACCCCCCTTATAAATTAAAAACACTTTTAAATATATTTAACACCATTATAAATACTGGCGGCAAAGCGGGATTTGGGGTGGAGGCTGACAGCTCACGACCCCCCATGTAATAACCTCGCAACCCCCTGAGGGGTCCCAACTCCCAGTTTGAAAAACCCTGATTTAGTCAACTAAGGTGGTGGGATCTTATTGGGTAAAGATTTGTTTCACAATATATTAGGATTGATCAAAGAATTCTTTTGTAATATTTTAGTAAAATGCTTGGTTAAGGTATAGCTAAGCAGGACTCAAGTTTCACTATATAAACTGGAGTCCAAAAGGAAGTTCTTTGGAACCAACTCCAGGACAAGATCAGAGCTGCAAGACTTCCACATTCTGCCAGCTACGTCGTGCAGAAGCTGGAGTCCCTGGTTGACCCAATCCTGACTAGCCACCAGGAAAAGTGAATTTGCTTTATTGGGAGTGGTGAGCATTGTATGCTTACCGTATGCATTCTGTTTTGATGATTGTTAATACATAGAGACTAAGGGTATTACTGTGTGGTCTTTCACTGGTAAAAGACCCCATAAACCCACCGTAGGTTACGTCCTGAGCCTGAGGAATGAGGTGTCCTAGAGTGTGAGGGTAACAATAAGGTGAGGTGCACATCTAAATGGCCTTACAACACAAGACAAATGGTCACCCATGGAGATATTCCTTCACATCAACCTCCTAGAGCAGGGGTAGGCAACCTTTCAGAAGTGGTGTGCCGAGTCTTCATTTATTCATTCTAATTTAAGGTTTCACATGCCAATAATACATTTAAACTTTTTTAGAAGGTCTTTTTCTATAAGTCTATACTATATAACTAAAGTATTGTTGTAAGTAAAGTAAATAAGATTTCAGAATGTTTAAGAAGCTTCATTTAAAATTAAATTAAAATGCAGAGTCCCCTGGACTGGTGGCCAGGACCTGGGCAGTGTGAGTGCCACTGAAAATCAGCTTGCGTGCCGCCTTCGGCACCTGTACCATAGGTTGCCTACCCTGCCCTGTCCTAGAGCTAAGGGCGGTCAGGAATGCTTGCACCTGCTTCCTCCCGCTGCTCAAAGGATCACACACAAGAGTCCTAACAGACAACGTAGCCTGCATATACTATATAAATCGATAAGGGGGAGCCAGGTCACCCTCCCTCTGTGTGGAGATGATGAGCCTATGGAACTGGTGTATCTCCCATGACATCATGCTGCCAGCAGCCTACCTCTCAGCACACAAAACTCCATAGTGAGCAGTCTGTTGCAAATTCCCACATAACCACAAGTGGGAGCTAGACCCAGCAGTACTTCATGATCTATTCAGGCGGAGTTGGGGGGAGGGGACACCAATCACAGACTTGTTTGCCAATTACCTGAACAAGAAATGTCCACACTACTGCTCCAGACAGGGATAGGACAACACTCCCTGGACGATGCTCTCCTCCTCCCCTGGGACGCGGACCTTCTTTATGCCTTTCCTCCTTTTCCCCTACTATTTAAGGTCCTGCTGAAAATAAAAAGAGACGGAGCACACGTTATTCTGATCACTCTTACTTGGCCGAGACAGACCTGGTAGCCTTAGGTGTCACAACTCATGATGTGCCTGCTGATCCCTCTCCCACTCACTCTGTACCTCCTATCCCAGGACAGAGGACATACCCACATCCCAACTTGGGGGTTCTCCACCTCCAGGCATGGCTCCTTCTTGGTTCAAACACCTAGAAAGCTCCTGTTTGAAGGAGGTGAAAGATGTACTATTATACACAGTAGAAAGTCCTTGACACGACATACTTATCTGAAATATTGCTTCAGGTTTCGGATTTGGTGTACTTCCCAACAAATTTCCCCTACGTCTGCGACTCTTCCACATATCTTAGACTGTGGACTGGCCCTCAAAAGATCAGGGCTGCCTCTAAGCTCTCTCAGAATCCACCTGGTGGATATAACAGCCTTCCACCAACCAGTAGAGGGATACTCAGTGCTGTCACATCCGACAACCCAAAGGTTCCTCAAGGGTATAGTAAACCTCTTCCCACAACCTTGACTTCCTATTCCCACATGGGACCTCAACCTAGTGCTGAACTGACCAGGCCTTCCTTCGAACCCATGGCCACCTGTTCACTCAAATACCTCTCAGTGAAAACGCCCTTCGTGATAGTGATTACCTCAGCTAGGAGAATAGGATAAATAGCAGCTCTGATGGCACATCTTCCCCAACACGATATTCTTTTGGGACAAGTTATGCTCAGGCCACATCCAAAAATACCTTCCTAAAGTAACCTCCCCATGTCACATGAACCAATTGTTGCATCTTCCAACCTTCTACCCCAAGCCTCACAAAGACAACAGGGAGGCTGTATTATACACTGATTTCAGGAGAACCCTAGCCTTCTACCTGGGCAAATCAAAGGTTTTCAGGAAGTCCCCCTCTCCAAGTGTGTCTCAAACTGCATCAGACACTGTTACCAAGTTTGCAGATACTATTTGTACACACTTCACAAGGTCAATCTCCTCAACCGTCACCTTCTTCAAGAATGTCCCTATCTCAGAGGTCTATAGAGTGGTGACATGGGCGTCAGTCCACCCTTTCGCAGAACCTTATACGATCACTGGGGACTCCACCTCTGATGCCATCTTCGCCTCCACAGTGCTGTCATCTGTAACTGACACAATTCCAAAGTTCCAGCCCTCCAGAAGGGATACTGCTCAGGAGTCACCTAAAGTGGAGCACCCATAGGGACGTTACTCGATGAAGTTACCTTGTGCAGTAACGATGGTTCTTTGAGATGTGTGTACCTATGGGTGCTCCACAACCCACCATCCTCCCCTTTACATCAGCGTTCTTGTCAATGACTCTGCGGTAGAGAAGGAACCGAGGGAGTTTAGCCCACGTGCACTGACTAGCCTCGTGGTGCAGCAGGGGAGAGACAGCACTTATACGGTACTAGCGGACATTGCTATTGAAATTCTCCAATCAGCAGTGCAGGGACACAAGAACACCTACAGTGGAGCACCCATACGGACACACGTCTCGAAGAGCCATCATTGCTGCACACTTCATGTTGGGCATAAAATTTAAAAATAAACTAAAAATATGTTCATGTTTGCATGTCTCCAGTAGATGGTGCCAGTGATCTTTTCAGGTCAGTTGCAACAGTATTGGTCAAATAGAGCAGCTTTACAATACTGGAAATATTTAAAAACAAATCAGGGCATATATTTGCTCTGTCTAAATGTGAAATTTGGACCCCAAAGGCCACAGATGGAGAAAATGAAGTTTTTGGAATGTAGCACTATTGCCAAATACTGTGGTGTAGTGAAAATAAAGATAGATCTATGAATGAATATTAATTAATATTACAGAGTGAAGAAGGGTAGTTTGCTTTTTGCTAGGGAAGATCACCAGGTAAAAGTTGGGATATTTTAGGGATGTATTAAGAAGACGTGAAGAGACATCTGTACAGGAGTATGAGGCAGAGAAATGTGGGAAGGACAGGAACAAAGAAATTGCCATATTGGATCAGAACATTTGTCCGTCAAGTCCAGCATTTTGCCTTTGATAGTGGCCACTAGTTGATGCTTCAGAGTGTGAGGATATATGCACTGTTTCTTTAAAAAAGGAATAGGAAGCCAGGCAAGACTGAGGCCTGGTCCACACTACGCTGTTAAACCGATTTTAACAGCGTTAAATCGATTTAACGCTGCACCCGTCCACACTACATTGCTCTTTATATCGATTTAAAGAGCTCTTTAAATCAATTTCTGTACTCCTACAAAACGAGAGGAGTAACGCTAAAATCGATATTACTATATCTATTTAGGGTTAGTGTGGGCGCAAATCGACATTATTGGCCTCATTCTTTTACAGTAGCTACCCACAGTGCACTGCTCCAGAAATCGATGCTAGCCTCGGACCACGGACGCACACCACCGAATTAATGTGCCTAGTGTGGACGCGCACAATCAACTTTATAATATCTGTTTTATAAAATTGGTTTAAGCTAATTCGAATTTATCCTGTAGTGTAGACGTACCCTCAGAGTGGGTTTGGGAAAAGATATAGGCAGAAACTGCAGTGAAGCAGAGATAGCAACAGAGAGAGAGACAGATAGAAATAGAGAGATAGAGCATGGCTTTAGGGCTAATACAGTTTTTCCTTTATGCTATTAATGTTCCTTGTTCAGTGTTAGAAGAAAACAACTCTGGGATTCTTTACCACCATCACATGACACAAAGGAAGATGAATCCCTGCTCCCATAGCCCACGTTGACATGCAGGTGGGGGAGAAATTCCTTCCTGACGAGCATGGAGACTGATTTATGGCCAGAAGCATAATATGTGATTAATCTTATCTTAGAAGGCATTACATTATTCATAGTCATAGATTCTAGGACTGGAAGGGACCTTGAGAGGTCATCGAGTCCAAGCCCCTACCCTCATGCTAGGCCCAAATACTGTCTAGACCCTCCCTGATAGACATTTATCTAACCTACTCTTAAATATTTCCAGAGATGGAGATTCCACAACCTCCCTAGGCAGTTTATCCCAGGGTTTAACCATCCTGACAGTTAGGAACTTTTTCCTAATGTCCAACTTAAACCTTCCTTGTTGCAGTTTAAGCCCATTGCTGCTGCTTCTATTCTTAGAGGCTAAGATGAACAAGTTTTCTCCCTTCTCCTTTATGACACCCTTTTAGATACCTGAAAACTGCTATCATGTCCCCTCTCAGTCTTCTCTTTTCCAAACTAAACAAACCCAATTCTTTCAGCCTTCCATTATACATTATGGCTGGGAGTTTAAAGGGAACCTAAGAGAGTTAGGCACCCAATGAATTTTGTTGGAGTTAAATCCCTAAATCCCTACCACCTTTGGAGCAAAAATCCAAGGTTCAAGTACCAGGGCAAAGATTACCTTTACCTTCCCATGTGGAGAACGGCACACGCTGGAAACGATAGGCTCTGCAAGAAAGAAAAATGGAGATTTTCCAGAGACTATTTCTTCAAGGTAGCAAAACATACAGAAGTTAGCTTCTGCTCAGATAAATCTGTTAGTCTCTAAAATGCCACACTTCTGTTCTTTTTGTGGATACAGACTAACACGGCTGCTCTAACACCATACAGAAGTTAGCATTTTTCTATGAAAGCTTTCTCTGGGAGTTGAGGGGGCTCAGTACTTCTGGGCAGTTCCCAGCACATTAAAGGATGGACCCCTGAGACATACCATGAAAAATACATTGAGATTTGAATTAAAGATAACACTGCTTGGTTCACAAACCTCTACCAGGGATTAAAATCTAACACTATCAACAAATGCAGCTAAAATATAAAAGGCCTCCAGCTTGTTATCTCATTCTTGGATCAGTGTGAACTTAACACTTTAATTTTTAACACCATTTTAAAAGAACTCTTTGATCACACACTTCCCTTAGGCAGCAGAAGTGCTTTTTAATTTTTTTTTTACAGTTTTGAGTCTCTCCGTGTGAAGTTAGCACTGAAGAAAATTGCCAGATTGACACCCCTGGATATTTATATTCTGAAGAAGTGTAGCAGGAGCTGTGGCAGAGTAAGTCTATTTGTAATGTCCTATCAATGTGCTTCAACTCTCTTCTTTAGGGATCACCTCTAGGCATAAGTGTGTAGGGACCCACTCTTGGAATAGGAAACACCACAAGGAGAAGCAACAAAAATGATAAAACGTTTAGAAAAACTGACCTATGAGGAATAGTTACAAAATCAGGGCATGTTTAGTCTTGAGAAACGAAGATTGAGGGGAGACCTGATAATGGTCCTCAAATATGTTAAGGGCTGTTACAAAGAGCATGGTGATTAATTGTTCTTGTCCACTGAAGAAGACAAGTAATTTGGAGAAAAAATAATAGGTTTAAACTGTAGCAAAGAAGTTTTAGGTTAGATATTAAGAAACACTTTAACTATAAGGATAATTAAGATCTGGAATAGGCTTCCAAGGGAGGTTGTGCAATCCTCATCACTGCAGTTTTTTAAGAATAGGTTGGACAAACACCTGTCAGAGACGGGCTAGGTTTATTTGGTCCTGTCTCATTTGATGACCGTCTGAGGTCCCCTCCAGCCCTACATTACTATGATTCTATGTACATCAGTCCTGGAGATCCAAACTGGACTCCAACAAAGTTGGAGTACCATCTTTGGTGGTGGATTTTGTGACATGGACACTTACCACTAGGATCCAGACTGACACCTTCTGAACTCATTTTGCATTGGCCACAGCTAAGGGTTTTTTTTTTTGTTTTTTTTTGTTTTTGTTTTTTGAATTGCAAATACAATATCTTCCATACATTTATATAGGTTACTATGACTGCTAAAAATCCTCTGTGATCTTTCTTCACTCATGGATATTCTTTGGCAAAGGCTCAGTTAGCTAATCCTTGTAAGGCACTTTGGGATCCTCAGTGCTACAGAGGTGCAAATTATTATCAATCTTATTTCTCTTTGTACAATTGCCACCAGTTTCCTGTATAAACAACAAAGTTCAATTTATATTTGTTTCTTTAAAAAAAAAAAGGTAAAATAATTAGTACTATTAAAATATCTGCCTAGCTGGGCATTTTTTTTTGTGTCCTCAGGAAGAAGGATTATTCTAATTATAATGGAAATGATTTCTATTCTTGTTTAAGCATCAAGGGGCAGCTTAGTTTAGGAGATGAAGTAATGGATGTTGGAGACATTCATTTTTAAGTCCTCATTTCTAGTATAGTCTGAGTCAATTGTGACAATGGGCTTAATTTTCAAATGCTGTCCAGTTTCATAATTGGAATACAAATGATCAAATAGGCAGGCACTCATTTATCTCTTTCAGGTACTTGTGTACCAATCTGAGTGCTTAATGCAGAACCAATCACCTTAATTTAGGGGTTCAAGTATGAAAACTGGGATCTGAAAATCACTTCTGTCTGGAAGTTAAGATCTCCATGTAAAGAATAGCACATATGTAGCCATTTATAGAGCACAATAACAAAAAGTTTTATTGGCCCAGCAAAACCCAGGAACTATGCTACACAAACAAAATCTGCTGGCACATTATCTGACTATTTACATATACACAGAAAGGAGCACTCCTGGGCTATTCTGTGCATAGAGAACTTTAGCCTTCAGGGCTCTTAATCTTAAGCATTACACTGCATTAATTTAAGAGAAAAAATGTTTAAATGTTTCTAATGACATGGGGTTCCAGAAGGTATATTAGGGACCATGATAAACATTCTTTATGGGATCTTTTGTCCTCTTTACACAGGGCACATAATTAAAATTAATGGTCACTTAGGTACAAGTGATCATGATTCAATTACATTTATAATGAGCAAACAGACTAAAGTCCAAACAAGTAATATATAAATTTGGTGCTTTAAAGGGGCCAGCTTCACAAAGCTGAAAAAAATAATGAGACAAAACAGCTGGTAGGATGGGGCATTGCTGGCATATGATGGCGTATATTACATTGGTGGACGTACAGGTGAATGATCTGGATCGCTTGATAAGCTGGTTGCAAGCAAACACTATGTTTTTTAATATGGCTAAATGTAAATGTGAACATAGGTCATACTTACATGATGCGGGACTCTACCCTGGGAAACCGTGACTCTGAAAAAGATTTGTGAATCCTGGTGAATAATCAGCTGATCATGAGCTCCAAGTGCAACACTGCGGCCAAAAGGGCAAATACAATCTTTGGGAGCCTGAACAGGGATATCTCAAGTAGGTTATTTTACCTCTGTATTTGGCACTGGTGCGACTGCTGCTGGAATACCGTATCCAGTTCTGGTGTCTACAAGTCAAGAATGATGATGATAAGTTGGAGAGAGTTCAGAGAAGAGCCACAATAATGATGAAAGGATTAGAAAACATGCCTTCTAATGACAGACTCAAAGAGCTCCATTTATTTAGATTAACAAAGAGACTGTTAAGATGTGACTTGATTACAGTCTATAAATACCTACATGGGGAACAAATATTTAACAATGGGCTTTTCAATCTAGCAAAGAAAAGTATAACATTATCCAAAAATTGGAAGTTGAAGCTAGACAAATTCAGACTAGAAAGAAGGTGTACATTTTTAACAGGGAGGGTAATTTAACCATTGGAACAATTTACTAAGGGTTATAGTGGATTCTCCATCACTGGCAATTTTAAAATCAAGATTGAAGGTTTTTCAGAAGATCTGCTCTAGGAATTATTTTATGGAAGTTCTCCGTGTTATACATGAGGTCAAACTAGGTGATCACTGTAGTCCCTTATGGCCATGGAAACTAACTTTGACATTAATGGGAATTATGTCAGTGCTTATAAAAAGTAGATCCAGTTATTTTTAGAGTCTGAGGGCCAATATCCAACTATCAACCCTTTGGTTACATAGTGTAGGGAAAGAGGAAGTTTAACATTGTTCAGTCTACTTGTTTATAGTCTGGAGCAGTTCAGATTAGGATTCTCAAGGCATAGCTGACTAGTTCCCTGGATAGGCTGTGGCTGCATTTAGAAGTGAGGCGTATCTCTCAGATATCTCCTCTTAACCTGTCATCAGTCTGTATTTGGCTTCAGAATGGCTCTGGGTTAGGAGGAATTCATTGGTTGCTAACACTTTACTGATCTGAACATGAGAGGTGTTGAGTGCCATACACTCCTGCTGAGGGCTGGTCCACACTAGGGGGGGAAAATCGATCTTAGATACGCAACTTCAGCTACGTGAATAACGTAGCTGAAGTCGGTCGAATATCTAAGATCGGATTACTCTCCCGTCCACACCGCACGGGATCGATGTTCGCGGCTCTCTGTGTCGATTCCGGAACTCCGTTGGGGTTGATGGAGTTCCGGAATCGATATAAGCGCGCTCGGGGATCGATATATCGCGTCTAGATTAGACGCGATATATCGATCCCCAAGCAATCGATTTTAACCCGCCGATACGGCGGGTAGTCTGGACGTGGCCTGAGTTCAGCACCCCGGGAGCTTGGCCCTTATGTAGTATAGGAAGAGTTTGCAAATATGCTAGAATGGGCTAAGTGGCTATTTCCCTCATCCCCATTAGCCTCCTAGTTCTCTCTGCAACTTTGGTTTTCTTCTTTCAGTAGCTTGAGCCAGTTCTATCTTTTAGAGGATAATAGTGGTCATGGTTATATAAAGATTTAATTTACAAATTGTTTATAAGAGGTTAATAAATAACTAATAGATGTAATAACCATGTTAGACATGAGAACTACGTGTTATAGATGGTTATAAACATCACTGGAAAATCTTATAGCAAGGTTATTACAAACTATGTTTATGCACAACCTATTGATCTGTTGGACTCTATAAAAATCAATTAACAATTTATTAAAACACCTACTAATCAGTTATTAACACTTTTAAAAATGGAACTGTAATAAAGTCAGCCACTTCTTGTGCACCCTCTTGTGACCAGTAGTGGCTTTGCAGAGCCAGGCCTCTTTTTCCCCTCTGGGTTCTTTAATAAATGCAAAAAGAGGCTTTCACAAATCCGGTAACAGCCCTTCTTAGGCTCTGGTTTTATTAGCACAAAGGTCCAAAACAAACATGAAAAGTCTTCTACCCAGCCTTAAGTTTGGCACTGCCTCTCCTCCTCGGGTACTGTCCTTTCCTGCTCTTGAGAGCTGGAGAAGATATAAGGCCTGGCCTGCCTTCTTTGTCTTCCCCCTAAAAGGAAAACAAAATTTTGGCTGGGTCTTCCTACTCAGCCACAACTCCCTTCCTGTGGGACCACTGCAGGAGACAGCTTCTCTCCGCAGTTCCCCACTTTTGGCTGTCCATGAGCTTCTGTTTCTCTATTGCCTTACAGGCCTGATTTAGTCACATGACCACCGGTCACATGACTTTTTTTGGTTCTCTCTGCCTGGCAAGGCAAATCAGCTGTGCCATAAGTGGACTGAGACCTATCTCCCTTTGGAAGGGCCAGCCACCCTGTGACATGAACCTTAATATAAAGTGTGACCGTTAGCTTTAGACACAATTTGTTATTTCCTTCTCTTCATTTCCCCACTCCCTTGTCTTCCCCGTCTGACTCCTTTCGTTTATGCAGGTTGTTGGAGGATATTATATAAGGACCCAAATTGTGCTGTCATATCTACCTGTGAAACTCCTCTGAAGTCAGATGAGCTGCACAGATGTGACCAAGAGCAGCACTGGACCCAAGATGTCCATCTCTGCTTACAGCTTCTTTCCCATCATTCATATTCTGTTTGTTATTTTCTTTATCACCTTCTCTTTCTATCCTTTCATCTCTCTCCACTGGGTGCCTAGTCCTCCCCTGCAGGATACATCACCTCCTTTGAAGTCAGTGGGGAGAAGATAAAAAGGAGAGGTGGTAAGTAACTTCAATAGGACTCACTCATACCCTGCAGGGAGAGAACAGGCTCCACAGGGTGATGTAGGCTTCGGTTTAATGTTATTACATTGTGGAATAATGATTTGAGAAACAACATGTTTCTGTTCATACAATGTATTTATTAGAACCATAGGTGGTGGGTAATAGGCCAGGGGAGGCTAGCGTCCCCTGGTGAAGCCACTGCTGCCAGACACCAGGTTGTGAGCTTTTTGTTGTTTGCGAGGGTTGGGAGTGGGCTGAACTTCTGCCGGAAGATATTTTTGCTTATTATTGTGTGCCATGCAGGTTCTGGGGTGGCTGAGGAGGCAGTATGTGCTACTCAGCTTCCTGGGTTCATCAATTATCTACTGGGACTCCACGTGCCCTGCTGCCCCATTGCCGGCACCAGGAGTTGGAGGTATATATCCCTGTCGCCGAGTGCTGGGAATGGGGCTGCATCCCCACCCCCTCACTGCATCCCTCCCCATGCCACCCCCCTGCACTCCCATCCCCTCACTGCATCTCTCCCCGTCCCACCCCGCGCACTCCATCCGCCTCACTGCATCCCTCCCCATCCCACGCCTCTGCATCCCAATCCCCCTCGTTACATCCTTTCCCGTCCCATCCCCCTCCCCCTCACTGCATCCCTCCCCCGTCCCATCCCGTCTTGCCCCCCACACCTTCCCATCCCAGCCCTGTACCTCTTAGAGCATTCTCCCACCCGTCCTCTCCACCTCCCAAAGCTGCTACACCTATGTCCCTCACCCCTACATATTCCATTCACCTCCATACACTGCTGCACTCCCATTATGTTCCTATACACCCCTGTGCCCCCCACATCCTCATGCATATGTAGCCTTCTGCCTCCCCCTGCATCCCCATCCATCCCACATATCCCCCACCCCCTCCTCTCTCCTTTACTGCCCCCTCTCACCCTCACCCTGCTCTCATCCTTGGCCTCTTTCCCTCCCCATCCTCTCTCCTCCCCACCATCTTTTCCCCTCCAGCCCACCTTTCTCCCTTCCCGGCTGGGTGATTTAGGCAGCCCCTGGAAAAGTGCATGAAAAAGTATCTCTGTGTAGGCAAGTGTGTGCATGCACACATTGTGTGTGTGTAAGAGACTGTGTGTCTTTGTGTAGGGAGATACGCCACAGGAATGGCGACCAATGGGAGCTGCAGGGGCAGCAACTGTGGGCGCGAAGGCAGTGTGTGGAGCCTTCCTGGCTGCCCATGCACCGAGGGGCCGCAAGGATCTGGCAGCTGCTTCCAAGAGCCATGTGGAGCTAGGGCAGGCAGGGAACCTGTTTTATCCCCGGACCCCCACTGCACCATCAACCAGACTTTTAACAGCCCAGTCAGCAGTGCAGACCAGAGCCACCAGGGTCCCTTTTCAACTGGGCGTTCTGGTCAAGAAACAGATGCCTGGCAACCCTAATGAGAGAACTTACAATTCTGGAGACAGGCCCAAATCACAAGTTCCAAACCAGGTCTGAACTACCTGAAAACCAGGGGAGATCTGGATCTGCCATTTTGGGTTGACCCATTATGCAAAGGGGCCCCAGTCCTGGAGCTCGAATCCACACCAGGATTGGATTTTCACTTATGTCTGGCAGAGTTCTGAGCAGGGGTTTGGATTTAGAGATTTATTTATAAGCATTTCTATAGCGCTCATCACCACAGTATCTGGGCCCATCTCTAGATGTTATAACAATAACTGACTGATTTATACAGTGTCTTTTATGAAACTGTCAAAGCTATGGCATTTATAGGTAAACAGGTCACTTTTGAAAATGGAACTTAGGCTGCTAAGTCACACAAAGGCTTTTAAAATTTTTACCCAGAGTGCTGATCAGTGTACTGAATGCTGAAGCTTTATAGAATTACAGACTATACACATATAGATATCCCTTAACTCATTGGCCATTATAATGGCACAGCAACCCTACACATTTTAGAGGCAGGAAGCAAAGAAGAATAATGTATTTAGTTAAAGCAACAGAGGAAGTTGAACAGATGTGTGAAGACCGAATAAAACTTCATAGATTAATAAGGTAAAATAATTCAGTGTCAACTTGGACTATGTTGAAATGAATGGCTTTGATACTAGACATTACTTCTTCTTTGCTCCTTTGCATATCTGTTCATTTTTTCATTACCAGGCACAGAGAGTGGAAATCAATAGTACTCTTGCATTAATTATTGATAGTAGCAGCCAGCCAACTGAATACAAAACTTCCCTAATTCAGAATCAGATTAATCGGTCTCATAGTTTGAGCTAACAAAGCTGAAAAATAAGTGCAATGAGAGGTCTAGATTTAAGATGCAATAAACAACACTAACTCCCCTAATAAAACCCCGCAAAGCTATGATGTCATGGCTCTCACAAAAAAGAGGTGCAGAAGTGAATAATAATGCAGTCTCATTTATTTATATAGTTCCTTTCCTTTAAAATGATCCCATAGAAATTTAGGCTGGGGAAACAATCTCCCACAGGATTTAAGAACCATCTCAAACATCACCACGTTCTGTTCCAAATGCCAGACACTCTCCTTTGATCTCGTCTTCCGTAACAAGCACACGTAGCACAGCTCGCATAACATAAATTAGAAAACCAAAACCAACCCTCATATAATTTTTGACTTGGAGAGAAATTGGGAAAAAAGGGAAAAATAATCTAGTTACATTGCTTAATGCACTTCTGGAGGTTCTCAGATATGACCATGATCAGAGTAGTAAAATTTTACAGTGTATATGGGGTGGGGGTCACTTCACACACTGAAATGCAGCCACCTCTAGACTGGAATGCAGCAATCCTTTAATATTCTACTGTAAAGCAGCAAAACAGTCTGAGAACAGGCTGTCCTCTCCAAAACAAACTATGGGACAGATGTGCAGTGCGGAGGGAGTGTTAGGTAATATTAATCCTGATACCCTTTGTAACTTGTGTAGATATTTCACGCATGGTTTGAGAGCGTGGAGGTGCTAAACCTGAAGGTTTGTGGTTGATCAGGTTATAGAGACACCATTCACTATGCAAAGTTTGAATAAAAAGGTTGTAAACAGGAGATTCAATGAATAGCTTGGGTTTTTAATGAAGGATTTATTTGGAATGTATGGATTATTCTCTATTGATACAGCTACCAGCAAAGCAGTAAATATTAATTGGAGGCCTCCAAGTAGTGTACGAAAAGAAATCCAGTTGGAGTTAATGCCAAGATGGCTATGATATGTATGATGCAGACCTAAAGGACAAAAAGTATGAAGTAAAGATTTTCTTTCTTTCATGGGAATCCCAGGAGGGTTTCTGCACAGCCTAGGTGGAAAGTGCTTAGAATTCTAAGTAGCGTTGGTGAAGAGGCCACAGGACCGATGGAAGAAGTGGCTGAGAGAGCCAGAAGCTTATTATGGCACCAGTCAAGAGGGACAGCAGAACAACTGAACAGCAAATGGGCAGCTACTGAGCACCACAGATGGTGGTTAGTCTGCACCTGATCTGCGTCAGTAGTGATCAAGGAAGTAAATGTGTCCAAGCACTGATGAGAGATAGGATGAATGAGCAGATTCAGCAGACACTCTAGAGAAAAGCTAGGACAGGTCTTCACTACCCACCAGATCAGCAGGTAATGATCCATCTATCGAGGATTTCCAGTTGCTCTGCCATCGACTCCAGAACTCCACCACTGCCGAGAGGCAGAAGCGGAGTTGACAGGGGAGTGGCGGCAGTCAACCCCGCGCCGTGAGGATGCGAGGTAAGTCGATCTAAGATACATCAACTTCAGCTACGCTATTCTCGTAGCTGAAGTTGCATATCTTAGATCGATCCCCCCCGCCCCAGTGTAGACCAGGGCTAAGGGCTTGGTTGTGAAAGATGTTAGTGACTTCAGTGAAGCAAGCATTTTGGGGTAAGCCCTGGAGGAGGAATCGGTCTAAGATTCACAACTTCAGCTACGAGAATAGCATAGCTGAAGTCAATGTATCTTAGATTGACTTACCTCGCATCCTCACGTCGACTACTCTTCCGCCTCTTGGTAGTGGTGGAGTTCCGGAGTCAATGGCAGAGCGATCGTGGATTGATTTATCTCGTCTACGCTAGACATGATAAATTGATCTGCAATAGCTCGATCACTACCCACGGGTAGTGAAGACCTGCCCTAGGTTATGTAGTGTACTGTTGCAATTCTTCCATAAGTTCAACTGATACACAGTCAATGTAGTCTATATAGAATCATGTGTCATTTAAAGAAGGAATAAGAATTGGAAAACCTTTTGCATTTGAGTATGCAGGAGTTCCACTGCCTAAGTCTCTAAATTCTTTCTTGAAAGGGGAAAAATTGAATGAAATTGTAAACTCAGTTTACAATATGTGAAGTTGATATATAGAATTAGGGTGAGTTTCATGGGACCTCAGTAAATTATCAGTGCAGCCCTTCTGCTGGGTGAAGTTTGCATCCCCCTCTCAAACAACAGCCAGATCGGATTCTTTAATTTTCTTTTTTGTGATCTTTATCTGCTGTCTGCATAGAGACAAGAATAGCCTGAATATACTGTGATTTTAAACAAACACAAAACAAAAGTCTTGTTAGACACAACCCATCTGCCCCTCCTGTCACAATGTATTTTCTTCCAGCTTTCTTCCCAGGGCCAGATGGCAGAGTGTACAAGCCCAGGAAAACTCTCTGTAACCCATTGGTATGTCTACACTGTAATAAAACACCGTCGCTGGCTCATGTCCTCTGACTCAGGCTAGTGGGACTTGGACTGCAGGGCTATAAAACTGCTGTGTGCTGTGGTCGTTTGGGCTCAGGTTGGAGCCCAGGCTCTGGGACCCCACGAAGGGGATGGGTTCCAGAACCTGAGCTCCAGCCTGAGCCCAAACGACTACACTGCAATTTTATAGCCCCACAGCCTGAGCCAACTGACCCACACCAGCTGCAGGTGTTTTAATGCAGTGTAGACACACCTTGAGTTATTTCTCTGGCCCTCCATTACAGTAGTAACTGAGTGGCTCACAATTCTATAACATATTTAGCCTCACAATACTCCTGTGGGGTAGGGAAATGCTGATATTCCCATTTTACAGATGGGGAACTGAGGGCACAGAGACTAAGTGACTTGTCCAAGGTCATACAGGAAACTTGTGGCAGAGCTGGAAATTGTACCCATGTCTCTTAAGTCTCAGGCTAGCACTTAGCCATGATCTCCAGTCTCTTTGCCTATGAATTTCCAAACTACCCCAAGCACCTGCAAAGAAAGAGGAGCTAAAGGGAAGCAAATTTAAAAATCAAGGACCCGCCAGAGAGAATGGTCTGTTAGCAGCTCCCTCCATTATACACAAAGGGTCTTTCACACAAAATGCCTTTTCTGACCTCAGTTGTGGATGTATGGCCCAGAGAGCTGATCCAACTCACTTTGAAGTCAATGGGAGTCTTTCCATTGGCTTCAGCTGGGGTTGAATCAGGCTCTTGCAGATTATTAAGATTAAAAACTCCACACAAGAGACAGTACAACTTGCCGAGTACTGAATACTTCCTATGTATTGCACTAGTAGTCAACAAACAGGGGGCAGCATTCTGTATTAGCTTGAGCTTTTGAGTGGTCTAGCCCATGTAGAATGCATTACAGTACTTGAATTACTATATTTCTGTTGCTATAAACTAATTTCTTAGTTAGACTGCAATAATGTCTCATTAATCATGACATTTTAAATATTAAAAATGAACCCCACTCCGTCCTACTTATAATATCACAACTCATAAAAGCCAGAGGGAAGCTTGTCTGGAGGCAAAATTAAATGTGGATGAAAGCAAAGTACTGATTGTTAACTGGAATGGGACCAGAAAAACACAGCTGAAAAGAGGAGAGAAATCTCAATTTTTAAAACTGGCCCCTGGTCTTATATAGCCAGTTTCAATCTATATAAAACTTGGCCAAGAGCCTGTTATTAATTTTGATTTAACACAAGCAGACTTGCACTTTTTAAATAAGAAACTTACAAGGTGAACAAAGCATTACCTAGTATACACTCTGAGAGTCAGATTATACCATTAAGTCACATGGGCAACACCCATTGACTTGAGTTTACACAGAAGACGCTGAAAAGCTTGACTTTTTCACCAACAGAAGTAGGTCCAATAAATGATATTACCTCACTCAGCTTGTCCCTCAAAAATCTTTGTATCTATATGACTACAACACCACTGCAAACAACGATAAAAGGTATTACTCCTCACCCACCTTGTCCCTTGAAATATTTTAGTTTCATTTGTTACAAAACAAATATTGGCCCATGTATGATCTGAGCGTGAACTTTCTAAATATTAGTTTACCTTATTTCACTTGATCCACAAGTGTGAGTCAGCATGGGTCTCCATTAGCACACAGTTATTTCAGTATCATAAAGACTATCAGAGGTGTAACGACATTAAAAGATGCAGGATGTTAGATATCGTAGCAACAAAAAATAACATCTGCCTTTATGCTGGAGACTTAAAAACAAAGTTGCCATCTGCTTAATGTGGACGTTAAACACCCCATTGCCTAAGAATAGATGTTTACTCAGGCCCTTCCCATCCCCTGCTGTGTAGCTGGCTGAGTGTGCTGGTTCATTCGTGCCCTCCGCTCCAGAAGTGGCTGCTGTTCATTTGAGTTGTGTGTAAATGACCTTGATTCGTCCCTCGTTTTTTTCTGTCTTTTACTGGCATGGCCCATGGTGCAGCACCCTCAGCAGTATAAATTCTGCATGGGAGGACTGTGCTGGCACAAGGAGCCTGCAAAGGCCGTGCTGCAGTTGGAGAACCGCAGCAGCTAGTACAGCCCCTAAAGTGGATGCTGCTAGCTGCTGATGGGGCTTGGTAAGGGTGGGCCAGTTCCGGGGACATCCAGGCAGTCCCTGCCTGCAGGGCTTCACTATAGTCTAAAGCTAACCTCCCCTGTGGAGGCAGAAGTGGGAAAGCTACCTGTCTTCCTCTGGGGAGTAGATCCCGCCGTGGGGTGCAGCAGTGCCCAGTTTCTCAAAGGGGTGCAAATAGCCATTGCCAAGGCTGTATCAACCGGAGTGAATGGAGCCCAGTCGGCAAGATTTTCAAATGTGCTCACTCCCAGCAGCTCCAGTTGCTGGGAGCTGGGCACGTTTGAAAATCTGGGCAGTTGTTTCCAAACCACTTTGGGATGAAAGTTTCTACATTCATGAGGAATATTCTTCAATCAAATGTTTCTTTGTTTCAATGGGACCAATAGTAAAAGAGGATACAAAGCTGACCCTAACGCTGAAGGATCCAGCTAAATCCCAGTTTATTAAAAACCCACACCAAACTTTTGATGCCTTTTTTAAGACCCTCTCGCGAATCACTCTAACTAGGGAAGAAACCATCTGACGCATCAAAAGGCAGTTACTATGGTTCCCACAGCAGGTAGCAGGACTGTACAATTTATCTGTTACACTTTCCTCTCTCACGTATTAATAAGAGTTTTATCAACAAAGTGACAGTCATAGAAAAGCTAATTAAGCTTAAGCAGAGTGCAGGAAATTATGTATCTACGGCCATTCACAGCAACCTTTAAAAAAAAAGTTAACACCTGTGCCTGGCTCAGCATGCCATTTTTTCAAGTTTGCAGTTGTCCTCCAGGGAATCAAAGTGACAGATTTATGCGGAGCTGCAGTTTGCATCTCCCTTGGGCAACACTTTTATCCAGTGTTTCTTTCCCCACCCTTAGTAACTCTTTTAAGAAGACGCTGAAGAGAAATACAACAGATCTGAGAAAGGCAAAGAAAAAAACATCTTTCACAGCTGTTCCTAGCAGCTAGGATAAATCTACTCAGAATTAGAAATTAACACACATCACAGCAAAGGAGAGATTCTTCTCCTTTTTTCTCTATAGTAATGTTATCACATATACAGTGGGGTGAGATTCTGTGCAGCACAGAAATTGCAGTCCTAGCAGTGAGGTTGTTTAAGGTAGAGTTAAGTCACCTTTGCACCATCCTCATCCCAGGATGCTCAAGGGACCCAAGTGTCCTCTGGTGTAATTTGGACAGTGTCTCAGGCCTGGTCTACACTACGCGTTTAAACCGATTTTAGGAGCGTTAAACCGATTTAACACTGCACCCGTCCACACAACGAGGCCCTTTATATCAATATAAAGGGCTCTTTAAACCGGTTTCTGTACTCCTCCCCGACAAGAGGAGTAGCGCTGAAATTGGTATTACCATATCGGATTAGCGTTAGTGTGGCCACAAATTGATGGTATTGCCCTCCAGGCGGTATCCCACAGTGCACCATTGTGACCGCTCTGGACAGCAATCTGAACTCAGAGGCACTGGCCAGGTAGACAGTAAAAGCCCCGTGAACTTTTGAATTTCATTTCCTGTTTTCCCAGCGTGGAGCTCTGATCAGCACGGGTGGCCATGCAGTCCCAACTCCAGAAAGAGCTCCAGCATGGACCGTATGAGAGATACTGGATCTGACCGCTGTATGGGGAGACAAATCTGTTCTATCAGAGCTCCGTTACAGAAGAGGAAATGCCAAAGCATTTGAAAAAAATCTCCAGGCTATGATACAGAGTCCACAGCACAGTGCTGCGTGACAAGCATAATGGAAAGCCAAAGAATCAAATGGACGTTCATGGAGGGAGGGAGGGGATACTGAGGACTCCAGCTATCCCACAGTCCCCAGCAGTCTCCGAAAAGTATTTGCATTCTTGGCTGAGCTCCCAATGCCTATAGGGTCAAACACATTGTCCAGGGTGGTTCAGGGTATAGCTCGTCAATTTACTCCCCCTCCCCCCTGTGAAAGAAAAGGGAAAAAAATCGTTTGTTGACTTTTTTTCAATGTCACTGTATGTCTGCTGCATGCTGCTGGTAGACACGGTGCTGGGGCAATGAACAGCAGCAGCCTCTCTCCTTCCTTCCCCAATGGCAGACGGTACAGTGCAGTAGGACTGGTAACCGTCCTTGTCATCAGCCCATGAGTGCTCCTGGCTGGCCTCAGGTGAGGTCGGCCGGGGGCGCCTGGGTAAAAATAGGAATGACTCCCGGTCATTCTCAGTAGATGGTACAGAATGGCTGGTAACCGTCTTCATCATAGCAACTGGGGGTTGAGCTCCATCAGCTCCCTCCCTTTCATATGTAAAGAAAAGATTCTGTACTGCCTGGCCTATCATAGCAGCTGGAGGCTGCCTCCCCCTCATTTTATCTCACTAACAAGTCAGTGTTTCTTATTCCTGCATTCTTTATTACTTCATCACACAAATGGGGGGACACTGCAATGGTAGCCCAGGAGGGTTGGGGGGAGCAGGGAAGCAACGGGTGGGATTGTTGCAGGGGCACCCCCTAGAATGGCATGTAGCTCATTTCTGCGGGATCTGACACAGAGCGGCTGTGCTCTCTGGTACACTGGTTCTCTAATACACTTGCCCCATATTCTAGGCAGGACTGACTCTATTTTTAGATACCATAAAGGAGGGATTGACTCGAGGAGTCATTCCCATTTTTGTCTTTGCGCCCCCGGCCGACTTCAGCCAGGGGCACCCATGACAGCAGCAGACGGTACAGAATGACTGATAACCATCATCGCATTGCCAATTTACAATGGCACAGCAGACGGTACAGAACGACCGAAAGCCATCTCTGCTATCTTGCAAAGGCAAATGAATGCTGCTGTGTAGCGCTGCAGTACCGCGTCTGTTAGCAACATCCAGTAGACATATGGTGACAGTAAAAAAAAACTGAACGGGCTCCATAGTTGCCATGCTATGGCATCTGCCAGGGCAATCCAGGGAAAAAGGATGCAAAATGATTGTCTGCCGTTGCTTTCACAGAGGAAGGAATGAGTGACGACATTTACCCAGAATCACTCGTGACACTCTTTTTGCACCATCATGCATTGGGGTCTCAACCCAGAATTCCAATGGGCGGGGGAGACTGCGGGAACTATGGGATAGCTACGGGATAGCTACCCACAGTGCAACACTCCAGAAATAGACACTAGCCTCGGACCATGGACGCACACCACCGAATTAATGTGCTTAGTGTGGCCACGTGCACTTGACATTATACAATTTATTTTACAAAACCGGTTTATGTAAAATCGGAATAATCCCGTAGTGTAGACATACCCTCAGGGCCGTCTAAATTATGGCAGCCTCTCCTGGCTGGCAGTGCTATTCAAATCCCCCACAATACTACATGCTAAGACCCTGCACTTCTCCTGCCCCAGCCATACCCCTGACATGTCCCTCATGCCCGGTCTTACAAAGGGGTCCTTCGAACGCAGGCTTATGGCTATCACCTGCCATTACAGTGCTGGGGAAATCATTTCCTGGACAGATGCAAGACTTTTAGACACCCACAATGCTGTTTTTGCCCTTTTACCTAATTTTTGAGTGTTTGACTCTGCAACCATAATAATGTTCTTTTACCTAGTTTTTGTGTGTGTCATTTCCTAGACTTTTAAAAACAAACTGAACCCCCCCCATGAAATTCCATCATGTAGCTTCATATTGACATCCACATGGATCATCAGCAGGATTGGAACTTTTAGATCCACCACACAGACCTCTTCCACTTGAGCTAACAAAGTAACTGAGAGCAATTGTAGGCTGCCGTCCTCTATGTGGACCAGCACTAGAGAGGGATGAGATGCACTTTGCTCGTGGGCTTCACTTGCTGACAGCAGAGGAAAGGTGAGATTCAGGAATCTTGGGTTCCAGTCCAGGCTCTGGAAAAAGTAACAAATCCATATGTGACGGCCAGTGAAGCATAACAACAGAGACAGAATACTGGATTGTCTGCGTCAGCCACACAGCCCTCCATTGCTTGAGCAAAGGAGAATCTTTGTTAGGAAGCAGTAGCATTAGGGCTCATAGCCTTTGCGGGCTAGCCGCTAGGGGAAGCTCTGACATTCCATCCAGCAGAGGGCAGTGGTGCTCAGTGCATTAGCCAGGAGATTTCAAAAGGAAGAACGAAGAATTCATATGTGGAACAGTACTGGACCTGTTCCACAATGTTTGTTTCTGCTACATCGCACAAAGTGCCTACCGCATTCAGCTTCCTCTGCTCAGAGTTGTGCTGCAGCATTACAAGAGTGCCCCATTTTGAGCCCCATTATTGTCCATTACACAGACCAATGCAACTACTATGGAAGTACAACTAACCCCCCGACATGTAATCCCAGGGTGAGTGTTTTGATAAAGTGAGTGCAAGGAGACTGCCACAGTCTGTTTTTTAAACATGTTTCCTTTGTAAAGCACCCGGTGAACCTTGTTTAAGGGTGCTCTGCACAAGAGTGGTGTGTACTCCTGGCACACTAAGTAACAATAATACACTGATCTCACATATAGCACCTTTCACCCAGTAGTTTCAAGTCACTTTAGAGATATTAACGTCCTAGGCCTCGCAGTGTTTAGTTTTGTGCATCTCTTCACGCAGGAGATATTGACAGATTGGAAGGAGTCTAAAGAAGTGGGAATGATCAGGAGGCTGAAGGGATAGATTATGAGGAATGATTACAAGAACTAAATGTGTGTAACTTGGCTGAATAACAGCCCAGATGGCGGAGGTGGAAGTGGTGGTGATGACTGGGCAAATAGGCGGAATATAATGAGTGCCAAAAATATTCAAATGCTGTCAAAACCAGTACAGAGGAGCTTCCTGACAGTGAGATCTATTGGGTTGTGGAACAGTTGCCCCAGAGAAATGGTGGAAGCCTCCCATCCTCTGGGATTTTTATTAAAAACAGACTGGTCCAAACACTGGAGATGGGAGTAAATCTAAGGCTAGGGTGAGGCCTGTGAGGCAACAGAATGTGGGGAAAGCAGGGCTATGGTAGGGCCATGTTCAGGATTTATGGGGGAAATAGACAGTGAGAGGTGGACCAGGAAGCTACAAATGTTTCGGGACTAGCATGACTAATGAAGGAGCTGTACTAGCGCTCAGTGGACACTGGGGCCATACTATAAAACAATGACAAGCTATGGCCAAGATTTTCAGAAGAGAATAGAAATGATTTTGGCTGTCCAGTTGGAGACTGTTAAAAAGGGGCCTGGTTTTCAGAAAGGGCTGCACACCTGCCCTCTGGAAATCAGGCCTCTCTAAGGTGTTTTTAGTTGGGCACCCAAAATCAATGGTAATTTTTTTAAATCTTGACCAAAGTCATTTTTTTGGTCTCTCCTTTTCCTTCTCTCTTCCTATGAAATATATTTTTAATACAGCTTTGCTTCACTCTTTGGGGAGTCCAATTTTTCCTCAGGTTATTTGCTTCTAATTTCTAATCTATTTCCTTTATCTCCTCCTCTCTTTGACCCAAACTATTCCTTTACTCCTTTTCTGCCTCCATTCCCACCTCCCGTGTCTGCTCCCTGATCTCCCTCTCTTCCTCCATTGGTTCTCTCTCTGACTCTGCTCCCCTTTGTCTGCCTCACTTACCATGGTGCTCCCCCTCCTTCCATTCTGCTTGCCTATGTCTCTTTACTACTACCACTGCCCTCTCTCCAACAGAGATGCTTCTCACTCTGCATTCTGTGTGACTTTGACCCTCCTCAGCCATCCACAGATCCACACACCAGACACACAGACACACAGGCCTTTGTGCTGGAACCAAGTCCAGTCAAGGATACTTCCATTAACTTCATAAGCAATGGATAGTGCCCTTTGTGTGTTGACTGATACACATATGTGACACGTTAGTCACATTGCTCAGTGCACTGCTGGAAGGTGCTCAGACAGTGCAGTGATGAGGCTGTCATCAGAACCTGTGTAGAACAGAATAGTCTCCACTGCTGGGTATGAAACATAGGCTGTCTTGGAATTCGAAAACATTTTAATAAAACCTTTAAGCGTAATGTTTTTATTAAAATGCTTTCAAATTCCAAGGTGTTTTCAAATTCAAAGCACAGATTTATAAGTAGACTATAATATGCTATGGGACGACTTTATTGGAAAGAACAACTGTAATGAGAAATAATTGTGACTTACCTTTTATGCAGTGCTTGAAAGCAGATTTCCCTCGAGTTAAGGGGATTAATTTGCACTCTAGCAGTGGACGAATTAAAACTTTTTAAATTTAACATAAACAAAAGAGATTTAATCCAGAATCCTAATGCAAGCGTATTTTCCTTAAAAAGTTCAATAATTCCATAAGGAAGATGGACACTTAGGTTATTTGAATCTCAGCACAGTTGGGCAACAATATAAGGGACATTGAAGGAAATTAGCTCACCAACATAAGAATCTAATTTTGAAAACTAAGCACAGTTTGAGTTCAATTGCAATTAACTATATGTTGTACCAAAATCACTCATTAGCGATACCTCTTCTCATTTTTAATCTTTTCCAGTCTGAGTGTAAGTGAAAATATTTGTTCATATAGGCCAGGATTGGGCAAACTTTTTGGCCTGAGGAGCACATCTGGGTGGGGAAACTGTATGCAGGGCAATGAATGTAGGACTAGGGCAGGGGTTTGGGGTGTGGGAGGGACTATGGGGTGTGACAGGGAGCTCAGGGCAGGGTGTTGGGGTGCAGAAGGGCTGTGGGGTGCAGCAGGGGGCTTGGGGCAGGGGGTTGGGCTGCAGGAGGGGTGTGGATTGTGGCGAGGGCTCAGGGCAGGGAGGTGGGGTGTAGGAGGGGTTCAGGGTGCAGACTCCGGCCTGGTGCCACGTACCTCGAGCGGCTCCAGGGTGGCAGTGGTGCACAGCGGGGTTAAGGCAGGCCCCTACCTGCCCTGGCCCCGCGCCGCTCCCGGAAATGACCAGCATGTCTGGCAGTGGCTCCTGGGAGTGGGGTGGGGCAGGCGGATTCGCCAAGCTCTGCCCTCGCCTGTGGGTACCACCCACAAAGCTCCTATTGGCTGCGGTTCCATGTTTCCAGCCAATGGGAGCTGTGCGGGGAGGTGCCTGCTGGTCAGGGCAGTGCACGGAGCCCTCTGCCCCCACCCCAGGGGCCACAGGAACATGGTGCTGGCCACTTCCGGGAGCGGCGCAGGCCAGAGTAGCCAGGGAGCCTGCTGGCAATCCCGTGGGCCAGACTGAAAGCCCTGATGGGCCGGATCCGGCCCACGGGCCGTAGTTAGCCCTCCCCTTGTATAGGCTCTGATTTTCTTACTTCAGGTTCGTGCACACAGAGACCTATCCTGAGCTCAATGGGAGTCCTGTACATACATATTCCAACTTACCAAAGGTTGTGGTGGATTCACACCAACCCCAATCACTGGCAATTTCTAAATCATGATTAGATTTTTTTCAAAGATATGCTCTAGTTCAAAAGGAATTATTTTAGGAAAGTTCTCTGGACTGTGCTATACAGGATGTCAGACTAGCTGATTACAATGGTCCCTTCTTGCATTGGAATCTATGAATATCTGAGGATGAAATTAATCTCAGTGCAGGGGCCCACACAAGGATCCCCGAGAGCGGAATTTGGCCCTTGGTGAGGGAGGAAGAGGTAAGTGAGTGGTTTCTTGTAGAAACACCATTAGTTAGCCTGTAAACTGGAAGGCCGGCCCATGAGAGCTACCAGACAAAGCCAATTCCCCTCCCTACAGAATGACAGCAAAATATCTTTCATCCTTGCTAGCACAGCATTCTACTAACAGTCTCAGCACAAAGGCAAAGATGGAATGGGCACAGAGTCTTTAGGCTCTTGTCCCCTTTCAGAGGTGGTCTCTCCCACCAACTGAAATTTGGGTGGCAAATTGTTCTGCTACTGCTCTTGCTATTCCTGTTCTGTGGAAAGACAGAAAAATTAGGACTGTCAATCTGGTACCATTTATAAGCACCTAATTCACTTTAAAAACAAGCAGTGTCAAGCAGGTCTCTAAAAACTATAACAGATTCAGCTCTTTGAAAATAGGATAATGATGGGATATGAATACTAAAAGCTTGAGCAATGAAGACAAATGCAAAACACTACCCTGCTATGCTTTATGAACTCCATTCATTTCAGAACAGAATTCAGGGTTGTGGACTCAATTGACAATACTATAGATGGATTGCAACTTAAGTACTTCAAATATTGCTTTCTCCTCCAAGACAATTGTACATCCCAGAAATGGTGTGGCTGAAGAGAACCAGTAAGAACTATCTGATCCTGGAACTCTTTGCCAGAAGGGGTTAGAATTGCCCTAGCCTGAGTGTATTCAGGTCCAAGTGCAAATGCACCTTTTCAATAAAACTCAGTAATCTGGGAGAAACCCTGGGTGCCTCTAAGAGGCAATATTTCCCCTCTCGCAAGTGCTGAGTCTATATAGGAAAAAGAAAACATTTAATAAAAGGGGAAAGGAACCCGGCATTAATTTGGGAAATCACCACAAGCATGATTCGAAGACATACAACCATGAGCCAAACACTCACCCCAGCATATTTTGGGCAATGTCCTTTTCCTCAGTCTCTTACCTTGTGGTGTGAAAGTCCAACAAACAAAGGTCTCTTTAACACACCACTTCCCTCTCCCTCCACCGCACCCTACTCAAAGTTGTTGTCCTTGGTCAGCGGCGACCCACAGTTCAGAGGTGCCTTTGCATGAGCTCACTTCCCACCCTGGGGGGTGAGGGAAGGCATCAAGCAATGCATCATCTCGGCTGCCCTGCTGTTCACTTTGCATTGCTCGCTCAGGCATCAGTTGATCTGCTGTCAGCCACTCCATTGCTGGCCACTCTATGTCAACCACTCTGTTGTCAGCTGCTCCGCCACCTCATAGACTCATAGACTTTAAGGTCAGAAGGGACCACTGTGATCAACTAGTCTGACCTCTTGCGCAACACAAGCCAAAGAACCTCGCCCACCCACTCCTGTAATAGACCCCCAACCTCTGGCTGAGTTACTGAAGTCCTCAGATCATGGTTTAATGACTTTGAGTTAGAGAAAACTCACCATTTACACTCATTTAAACCTGCAAGTGACCCACAACCTGTGCTATAGAGAAAGGTGAAAGGTCTCTGCCAATCTGACCTGAGGGAAAATCCTTCCCAACCCCCAAAACAGCAATCAGTTAGACCCTGAGCGTGTGAGCAAGACACACCAGCCAGATGCCTGGGAAACAATTCTCTGCAGTAACTCAGCCTATCCCATCTAGCATCCCATCTGCAGCAGTTGGGGAATTTTGCTACTGGCAGTCGCCAATGGGCTACATGCCACTGTCATCATACCATCCCCTCCATAAACTTACCAAGCTCAGTCTTGAAGCCAGTTAGGTTTTTTGCCCCCACAGTTCTCCTTGGATATCTATTCCAGAACTTCACTCCTCTGATGGTTAGAAACCTTCATCTAATTTCAAACCTAAACTTGTTGATGGTCAGTGTACATCCATTTGTTCTTGTGTTCACATTGGCGTTTAACTTAAATAATGCCTCTCCCTCCCTAGTATTTATCCCTCTGATGTATTTATAAAGAGCAATCATAGCTCCCTCAGCCTTCTTTTGGTTAGGCTAAACAAGCGAAGAAGCTCAAGACTCCTTTCATAAGGCATTCCTTGGCTCATCCTAGTAACCTTTTTCTGCAGCTGTTCCTGTTTGAATTCATCTTTCATAAACACGGGAGACCAGAATTGCACACAGTTTTGCAGATGAGGTCTCACCAATGCCTTGCATAATGGTACTAACACTTCCTTGTCTCTACTGGAAATAGCTCCTGGATCTGCATTATTCTTTTTCATGGCCGCATCACATTGACGGCTCATAGTCATCCTGTGGTCAGTCAATACACCCAGGTCTTCCTCCTCTTCTGGCACTCCCAACTGATAAGTCCCCAACTTCTAGCAAAAATTATTGTTGTTAGTCCCTAAATGCATGACCTTGCACTTTGCACTATTAAATTTCATCTCATTTCTATTACTCCAGTTTACAAGGTCATCCAGATCTTCTTGTATGTTATTCCAGCCCTCCTCCGTGTTGGCAGTACCTCCCAACTTTGTGTCATCCGCAAATTTTATTAGTGCACAACCACTTTTTGTGCTGAGGTCAGTAATAAAAAGATTAAATATGATTGGTCCCAAGACCGATCCCTGAGGAACTCCACTAATAACCTCCCTCCAGCCTGACAGGTCACCTTTCAGTATGACCCATTGTAGTCACCCCTTTAACCAGTTCTTCATGCACCTTTCAATTCTCATATTAATCCCTATCTTCTCCAATTTAACTAATAAATTCCCATGTGGAACTGTATCAAATGCCTTACTGACATCCAGTTAGATTAGATCTACTGCATTTCCTTTGTCTAAAAAGCTGTTACATTCTCAAAGAAGGAGATCAGGTTGGTCTGGCACGATCTACCTTTTGTAAACCCATGTTGTATTTTATCCCAATTACCATTGACCTCTATGTCATTAACTACCTTCTCTTTCAAAATTTGTTCTGTAGTCACTCATGCTGCCGTCTGCTCCATCGTTGTTCACTCCACCTCTGCCCTCTCTCCTGCAGCCTCTAGGATGTCTTGAGATCCCACCACTTAACACAGCTCTCAGTGATTTCAGATGCTAGTGGGGGAGCCTCACTGCTTGCACAGGCTGGGCAGTCTCTTTTACCAGAGACACTATCCCATACGCAGGTCTAAGGCTTAGCACTTGATCTGTTTATCAGTGATTTCAGCTCTGCTGATCCACAACAAAAGACTCCTAATTGAGTCTTAATCAGCTCTGTCCTTAAACAGTGGAGAGGGAAAGGGTCAAATGGTGTCAAGGACCCTTAGGCAGCACCCACACCACTAGACAAAAACACCTATCCAGGGATATCGGTGGCTCCTTCATGGGGTCGTGAGCACAGGTGTGTATTTGGTGTGGTTTACCCCTGTCCCAGACACCTGCCCCTTCTGAGGTGTGAGGGAGACCTTGGCACATGTTTACATGGAGTGCACCAGGTTGCAGCCCCTATTCCTGCTCCTCTTAGATATCCTGTTACGTTTTTGGTTGCACATTTCCCCTCATCTTCTTATCTACGCACTCCCTTTCTGTGGCCCCACAAAGTCATGGGACCTCCTGGTCAACTTCCTCCTGGCCCTGGCTAAAATGGCCATCCATAAAACCAGTGAGAGGTTGGCCGATGGGGTCTCCTGTGACTGTGGAACCTATTTCCAATCCTCCGTTCACTCACGCATCCGGGCAGAGTTCCTCTGGGCGGCATCTGCTGGCTCCTTTGATGCCTTTGAGGAGCAGTGGGCGCTGTCCAGGGTTCTCTGCTTGGTGTCCCCGTCCGGTTCCCTTTGTTTGGCCCTTTGACCTCACTCCTGTCCCTATTATCTCATTAGTTGTCCCCCGGAATCACTTGGCTTCCAGGTCCTGTGGGTCCTCCCCTTACGCTAAAAAATCAGCCAAAAGTGATAATTTGGGCAAAGCAACTCTAGCCTGCTGCACACCTAGGCAGAGTGGGTATGTCAACACAAACAAGGCACAGTGAGGATAATTACCTACTGGAACCTACCAAGGGATGCAGTGAGGTCTCCATTGCTACAGACTGGAATTAATGTGTACATTTTAAACAGAGAGAGTAATTAAATATTGGAACAATTTACCAAGGGTCATGGTGCATCCTCCATCATTGAAAATTTTAAACTCAAGACTGAGTGCTTTTTCAAAAGATCTGCTCTCTGAATTATTTCAGGGAAGTTCCATGACCTGTGTAATACAGGAGATGAGACTAGATGATCACAATGTCCTTTCTGGCCTGGGAATCTGTCAAATCTTTAAATCAAGAATGAAAGTCTTTCTAAGAGATATGTTTTAGCTCAACCAAAAGTTAACAGCTTGATGCAGCAATTACTGGGTAAAATTCCATAGCCTGTGCTCTGCAGGTCAGACTAGATGTTCATAATGGTTCTTCTGGCCTTAACATTTATGAATCATAAGAATCCAGTGCAAATGGTATTTTCTCTCTCAACTCATTTGGATTACAGGGGGAGTGTGACTTAGACAGTCAAGGATCATCCTCTCACTCCATTCCTCCGCAACTGTATGAATGATGTGTTCAGGTATGTTTCCCTTTGCTAAGGCTGCCAGTTGTGGAAGTGTTTTTTGTTATGTAGATGTCTGTCCACTAGCATCTAGGCTGAAACACAATTTTGGTTCGCATTGCTTAATGAGTAGACACCTGATTGCAACAACCTCCTGTCTCTGCTGATTTAGGCTGGATTCAATCTGGGAAAGTATAGGTAGAATTGAAGACTCCATAATCACCGCCAATTCCCTAATCCATCCTGAGCACTTTTACATTAAATTCTAAATTGTTTTAGGAAAACGTCTTTTATGTCATTTATAAAATCATGCTTGGCTTTTTGTATTGCTGTTCATTGTAACAGTGTATTACAGCTGATCCCCAAAAGGCAGATCTTATTTCACCAGATCATAAATATTGTCCAAAAGAAACAAAAAGCTAACAGAAAATTTGGGGCAGCAGAATGTTTTGTTTGATAAGGGGGAAAAAACAGATGGTAGAAAAATCGTGAAATGCAATGGAACAAATTTTAAAATGTACAAGAAGAATAAACCAGATTATGGAAACAATCATAAGAAGGTAAGGAAAAACACTTCCTTTTGGGAACAGAGAAAGCCAAATATTCATCTTTCTAGGTCACCCAGTTTAAAGGGGGGAAGAAAATCTGGGTTTGATATTTTGTACCCTAGACTACAAAGGAATCGCTGAGGATATATAAATAAAAGACAGCCGAGTTGAGGTTTCAGGTCACCTACACTCATCCATAAAACAGCCAGAGTGTGATCCTGTGCTCTTTTGTTTGGTACCTGGACTAACGCTCAGCTCTGTCAATGCTTTAGAGGCAAAGAGAGCAAGATCAGAGTTATGTTTATACTAAAATTCTTGAATCACCTGTATTGCCATAGAAACAGGAAGTAAAATGACAAAGCCCTGAGGGAGAAATCCTTGGCTTTAATGTTCATTAAAATGTGTGAAAAGGAAGTAGAGTTCCTGCCTGGGAAAACCACAGGTCTGTCTCAAAGTCTACAAGACTATCTAAGAGGAGGAAGTGAATGAATAACCCATAGTGCATGCATGAGTGGTTAAAAGCATGGACGCAGCTATAATTGGCTCTATTGATGCTACTTTGATTAGTTAGTTTTGGCTACAGTGCTCGTCAGATACATTCTGAGTTCACAGAAAAAAAAATCACATGGCACTTCACATGGCACTGAAGAATGTCTCAGATCAGCCTTAGGATCCCTGAGGAGAAACAGCAAACATAGATCTTAAAGATGCAGTCTCCTGGCTGGATTGCTTAATCTTTGCTTTATGTCACTAATACCTTGTTATCCAGAGCTAGAAGAAGAGGAACCCTGGTGAGAATTTAGAAAGTCTCACTACATTTCAATACATCTGCCACTTACAAAAAAAAAATTAGAAGCAACATTGAATTAATTGTTATGTCCTGAATCGAAAGAGCTAAACATCTCCACTAAAATATCGATCTAAAAGTAGTTGATAAAATCCCTAATTGAAACAGAAAACAGCGTAGAGGAGCCAGTTTTGTTCTGATGGCTCTGGGTTGAAAGGTCACCTACTGCTGATTATCAGGAAAACTTTCTAACAATTAAGCTACCAAAATGTGGAACGTCTCCCAAAAGGAAGCCTCATTGTGTTGGCCATTTAGAACTAGACTGGATAAGGCACTAGCAAATATAAATGGCATAGATACAGGAAATATGAGTCTTTAAAATGAAAGGTATTGTTATTTTTATATATACATGGTTCTTTATAAAACTAAGGATATGACAACATTTACGCTCAATGACTGAAATCCTGGGTCCATTGACATCCATGGGAGTTTTGCCATTGACTTCAGTGGGGCCAGGATTTCACCAACTGTGTCTCCACAATGTACGCATCATCGCCACTGCTGGATCATGGAGAGAATTCCAAAGAAGAGTAATTACTCACTTCTACACCCCAGTAATCACCACAGAAAAGGAAATTGGACAGCTCCAATCTGAGCCAAAGGATGCAGGCAAATATGTCAGCACACACATGCTTTTTAGGACTGCAGTGTTTCAGACATTCTGGTCACACAACATATTTATTCACCTTATTAACAGTGGCATTAAGAAAACACAGCACTCCAGTAGGGCTCCAAAAAAACCAAAAGACTCCCCCTCCCCCAGCAAGCAACCCAATGGTAATATTGTGGCTAAATGAAATAAAAGGAATAGCAGCTATGGAATCAGTCACAGCTCACATGAGATATTCCCAAATCTGGTTTGAGGATTGTTGAGCCTTCGCCAATTAGGTATTTGCAACACACACAAAACAAAGAACAATGAACCTGCCACGGAAACAGTTCTCCTCTATCTAGAAAGCTACCAATTTCTTATTTAGATGATTAATAAATAGTATCTACATAGCCATTCAAGTATAATAAAACTGCTCTAAATACACATGTATCTATCTAGGTATAAACACGCTTCAACAGCTACTTTGTCCTATGACAATGGTGCAGCAAATTCCCACATATGAACGTGTTTCAGAGAAGCAGCCTTGTTAGTCTGTATCTGCAAAAAGAACAGGAGTACTTGTGGCACCTTAGAGACTAACAAATGTATTTGTGCATAAGCGTTTGTGGGCTACCGCCCACTTCATCAGATGCATAGAGTGGAACATATAGTAAGAGGAGATATATATATATATATACACACACACACACACACATACAGAGAACATGAAAAAGTGGAAGTAGCCATACCAACTGTAAGAGGCTAATTAATTAAGATGACCTATTATCAGCAGGAGAAAAAAAACTTTTGTAGTGATAATCAAGATGGCCCATTTTAGACAGTTGACAAGAAGCTGTGAGGATACTTAACATGGGGAAATAGATTCAATATGTGTAATGACCCAGCCACTCCTAGTTTCTATTCAAACCCGAGTTAATGGTATTTAGTTTGCACATTAATTCAAGCTCAGCAGTTTCTCATTGGAGTCTGTTTTTTAAGCTTTTCTGTTGCAAAATTGCCACCTTTAAGTCTGTTACTGAGTGACCAGAGAGGTTGAAGTGTTTTCCTACTGGTTTTTGAATGTTATGATTCCTGATGTCAGATTTGTGTCCATTTATTCTTTTGTGTAGATACTGTTAGGTTTGGCCAATGTACATGGCAGAGGGGCATTGCTGGCATATGATGGTATATATCACATTGGGAGATGTGCAGGTGAACGAGCCCTTGATGGCATGGCTAATCTGATTAGGCCCTAGGATACTGTCATTTGAATAAATATGTGGACAGAGTTGGCATCGAGCTTTGTTGCAAGGATGGGTTCCTGGGTTAGTGTTTTTGTTCTGTGATGTGTGGTTGCTGGTGAGTAATTAGCCTCTTACAGTTGGTATGGCTACTTCCACTTTTTCATATCCTCTGTATGAATATATATCTTCTTACTATATGTTCCATTCTATGCACCTGATGAAGTGGGCTGTAGCCCACGAAAGCTTATGCTCAAATAAATTTGTTAATCTCTAAGGTGCCACAAGTACTCCTGTTCTTTTTACATATGAACAAGTGGATAATAATGCTGCACCAAGTACCTGTATATATATTCCTCCACACACAAAAAACTGAGTTAACTTGGAGTTAAAGTTGGTAGACTTCATTTCCCAGGAATGCAAACCATATAAAGCAAAGGGGTGGGGAAACAGTTGAATAATTCAACAATCCACTCATCCATTCTCTTTCTCAACCTCAAATGCCTCCATTCTATCACCCACAGACCACATCCCTCCACCCTTATCCAGGACAACGGACACAACAGACTTGACTGCAGCCTAGTTTATGTTGATGTGTTTAGATTATTAATAGAATGGGTGTGGCATAGATGAAAAACACGCTACATAGTTCTGTTCACGGTTTTGCATTGGGGTGCATAAGTATGGTATGATGTCAGATTGCTAAAGGTAGCTATGATATATGATTTTCTGTAATGGCTAGGAAGAGTTATGTTAATAGGTCAGCTATGCTTTTAGTGATTGTGAATTTGTTAGTAGTTTTTATGTAGGAATTACAGAACATAAACTTGTATGTGTGTGTTGGTGTATTACACTTATGTTTGAGTTAAGGCTGCACCTTGGTTGGATGAAAATATATGGGCTGTCGGCAGTGGGAGAGAGATTCAGCTGCTTATTTCCTTGTTCTTCACAGTTTCAAAGATTTTTAAAGATTATCAAACACCCATATTCATAATGTGGTCCCATTTGTAAGTACCACTGTTCCCAGATGTAACTGCTGATGCAGCCAAACATTTCAAAGCTAAATATAATTGGAAAGCAGGGGTGCATGGTGGGGTAAGGAAAGCATGTTGACAGGGATGTGGAGGGCCACGGGGACAATCTGGGGAGGGGGGGTGGAGGGACATAGGATTCCTTGAATGAGAGAAACAGGATTTGTGGGAGAGGGGGTTTCCCCTTAGCACTGCTGCCTTGGCCCCTGGGTGGTGAGGTTTGGAGATTATGGTTGTTTAGTTAGAGGAACCCAAATAAATGTGAGAAAAACAGGGCAACATTTCAAAGAGGGAGTATTTTTAAATGTTTCCTTGGCAAACGTTAGTCAAGATTTCTCTTTAAAAATTACATGGACTATTCAAGCAGCAAAGAATCCTGTGGCACCTTATAGACTAACAGACATTTTGGAGCATGAGCTTTCATGGGTGAATACCCACTTCGTCAGATGCATGTAGTGGAAATTTCCAGGGGCAGGTATATATATGCAGGCAAGCTAGAGATAATGAGGTAGTTCAATCAGGGAGGATGAGGCCCTGTTCTAGCAGTTGAGGTGTGAAAACCAAGAGAGGAGAAATTGGTTTTGTAATTGGCAAGCCATTCACAGTCTTTGTTTAATCCTGAGCTGATGGTGTCAAATTTGCAGATGAACTGAAGCTCAGCAGTTTCTCTTTGAAGTCTGGTCCTGAAGTTTTTTTGCTGCAGGATGGCCACCTTAAGGTCTGCTATAGTGTGGCCAGGGAGGTTGAAGTGTTCTCCTACAGGTTTTTGTATATTACCATTCCTAATATCTGATTTGTGTCTGTTTATCCTTTTCCATAGCGACAGTCCAGTTTGGCCGATGTACCTAGCAGAGAGGCATTCCTGGCATATGATGGCATATATTACATTGGTGGACATGCAGGTGAATGAACCGGTGATGGTATGGCTGATCTGGTTAGGTCCTGTGATGGTGTCGCTGGTGTAGATATGTGGGCAGAGTTGGCCTCGAGGTTTGTTGCATGGATTGGTTCCTGAGCTAGAATTCCTATGGTGCGGTGTGCAGTTACTGGTGAGAATATGTTTCAGGTTGGCAGGTTGCCTGTGGGCGAGGACCAAGAAAGAAACCAACAGGACTCCACTGGCCATCACATACAGTCCCCAGCTAAAACCTCTCCAACGCATCATCAGGGATCTACAACCCATCCTGGACAATGATCCCACACTTTCACAGGCCTTGGATGGCAGGCCAGTCCTCGCCCACAGGCAACCTGCCAACCTGGTCCAGTTTGCAAAAAAAAGAGAACCTTACCCTGGAAGATTATATTTAAAAATCACATGTAATTTGTTGACTCCTTGACCTTTGTTTTGGAATTTTTCTTATTATTATTTCTTATTATTGTGGCTTCCCCATCAAGCTTTTTTTTGACAGATATGAAACAATATGTTGCTCTCCAAGAAACAGATTCTGAAGAATGCTGAAAAAGACTTGAGTCCATCAGTCAAATCTACTCTAGAATGTGTGTGTGTCTGGGGGGGGGAGGGGATGAATACATTTTAAAAAATCTGTTTCAGATAGATCTTTGCTGTTTTTCCATAAAAATTATGAAGAACTAAAGTATAGGAGAACTGTCTACTAATGAAAAGTGAATATTGCATTTATTTAAGATTCTGGACCACATTCTGCTGTCAGCTTCATCAGTGTAAATCTGGAGTAACTCCACTGATTTTATTGAAGTTACTCCAAATTTACCCCAGTGCCACTGAGAGCAGAAGTTGAGCCAGTGTTATTTAACTAACTCTGCATGATGTATAGCTGCTAACACGGCTGAACTAAAGTTGATAGGAACCAGGAATAGGCCCAAGGCACCTATAACAGTCTTGTTATAGGTGCCTTGGGCCTATTCCTGGTTCCTATCAACTTTAGTCAATCAGATTTGGGCCCTTTGAGATCCTCAGATAAAGGGCAGTACTAATAAATGTAATTATTATTATAACAGAGTTGGGTGTTCTTCAATGCCATGGGTCTCAGGAAATACTTGCAAGAGGTGTGAGAACCAAATGTTCCCTGGTAGATGTGTCCTCTTGCTGAAGTGGTAGTCAGAGCCTTGGAGATATTCTCCAAGGCCCAGTGGTCCTGCTAACCAGATGAAACCAAAATGTGCCGTTAGACACCCCTAGGTTGTGATGTGATAGGATAAGATGGTGGTAAGAGGTTGATGTGCTTGGGCCTGCTTTTCTATTTTTATCTTTCTTCTTGTGATTTAAAAAATGCCTAGAGCTAAGGATAGGAGCTTTTAAACATGTGTGATTGAAACAAATGAATATAGGTAAGCAATGTGGGAAAGCAGGAGGTGGAGGAGAGAAGTGGCCCGGGGTAACCTGTGGCTGGTCAGAAAAGATGGGCTGGCAGGAAGGGGTTCTCCCCTGCCCAGAGGTTGGTCATCTTCCTCCTCATCTGCTGTGCATAGAAGAGAGAGGGAGGTTAAGGGGAATTCTCCCACTCCTCCCCTTCCCACTGGGTGGGGGAAAGGAGGATACATGGAAGCTGCAGTCCATACATTCTCCTATGCTTTCTTCTTCAATCATCCCTCACTTCACCATCTCAATCCCACTTTCTTTCATTTCTTACCTCATTCCTCTTCTCCCACTCTAATTCTATGACTCAGTCTCTATTTCCCCTTATCATCCGCTCCTCACCCCATCCTTCCTGCCTGCATTATGTAGGGGCCCTCAGCACCACTGACTCTGAGTGCCTGACAAACACTGTCATTCTAGTCTATTATTTACACTGCAGCAGCACCCACAGATCCCAGAGCAGGTCCCACGGTGCCAGGCACGGTACAAAGCCACCATTCCTGCCCCATCACATTTACATTGTCTCCTGCCCAGTGTGGTGCCTTGTCAGCTTTCCCTGGTGGGGGGTCAGCATGGGCACAAGGGTCTGCCCACCCAGAACCAGCTGCAAGAGCGGGGACCAAGGCACCTTCATGCATTTTATCTTCACATGGGTGGATAGGGATGCAGCTTCCTCATTTGACAGATGGGGAAGCTGGGGCACAGATCCTCAAAGGCAGGTGTTTGCCTTCAGTGGGAGTAAAGCACCTAAATACCTTTGAAGAGCTGGGCCACGGAGCTTAAGTGAGGTGCTCAAGGGCACAGAGAGAGGCAGAGCCAGAGATTGTTTGCAGCCCAGATCTGCGTCCCAGCCACAAGGCATCTCCCTTACTCCTCTTCTCCTCTATCAGTCTCCTTCCCCTTCTCCCCACCTACTCCCCTCCAGTCTCAAAGCTTCTCCTCTCCCCCTCGAGCCCGTCTGAGCACAAGACAAGCTGCGGCCGCGAGCTCCGTTCCCTCCCCGCAGGCAGTGCGCAGAACGCGCAGGGGCAGCAGACGCCTGGCTCCAATTTTGAAACGTCCCCTGTGCGCCTGCGCTCCTGCCTGTAGCCCGTGTGAGGCTGGTTCTGGGCAAGGCGCAGCGGCCGGGCTGCTGTCACTGCCCCTCCCTCGCTCCCCGTGTGACTCCAATTGGACGCCGCCTGCTTGATTGGTAGGGCTCAGCCCCCAGTCACCAGCCCCAATAAGCGGGTTCAGCGCGCAGGGATCCTGTTTCACGCGGTGCAGCTGCCTAGTAGCAGCAGTTTTTGCCTTGGGAAGCCAAAGTGTCCGGCGAGTATTGTGCGTTCATCCATCATGCTGCACATGCTGCTGCTGCTGCTGCTGCCCCTTGGAAGGCAGCTCAGCCCATGCTGGGGCTGTCAGCTGCCCTCAGACTGGAGACCCTTGAGTGAAAGTTGCAGGGCTGAGCTGGCAGAGATCATAGTGTACGCCAAGGTGCTGGCACTCCACCAGGAGATGTACAGCCTGTATAATTACCTGCCCTGGCAATATGAAGCCAGCGAGGGGGGGCTCTTTTACTCGGCTGAGATAGAGATGCTGTGTGACCAGGCTTGGGGAAGCATGCTGGAAGTCCCTGCAGGCTCCAGGCTTAACCTCACTGGACTGGGCTACTTCTCCTGTCACTCCCACACAGTCATGCAGGATTACTCTTACTTCTTCTTTCTCAGGTGAGTAAAAACGTGTGAACCATGCCCTGCTTGAAAATGAGAGAGAACATTTTCTCGTTCATAAATGCTCGGCACTTGTATAACACTTTCACCCCAGCATCTCAAAGCACTTTGTCTGCAGCTGAACCTCTAGAGCTTCTCTGAGCCAGACAAAAGTTAGTCCAGTACGTTTTCTGTAACTAAAATACACAGGGAGCCACCAGGCATGACTTAATATTGTATAGTGAGTGAATAAAAGGAAATGTCCTCTGATGTGTAACTATATCATGGATGAGCCTTGTACATTTATCTTAGAATATTACCGAGCTGCAGCACATGGGGGAGAGCAAGTCTCTTTACTTTGGATAGTGGAGTTTCATACTCATTGTTACTCATGTAGGTACAAATTCACCTAGCAGAGACGACGTTAATGTTATGCATTTCAAAGGAGAATACTTTCTATTGTGATTTTTCTTGGAAGGAGTGGTGCTTAATTATTGCTTTCCTAGACTACAGAAAGTAGAAACAAACATGTTCAATTTATTTGAAATCTAGGGTGTGTGACAGACATATCTGTAAATGATTTTATGACCTCAACAAAAATCAAACACGGTACTTTACTATAGCTTGTTTATAGCTGGTGTGGATTGGATCTTACATTTTCATTGTTCAATATTTACATTGTTCTGCAAATTTTAATCATCTGTGTCAAGTTTCTTTGATGTGAAGTAGTGTACAACTAGCCAGCTGAAGTAGGAAGACAGTAAATGCACCATGATATATACAGATAGTTTGGAAAGTTGTCCTTTTAGAATGTTTTCGACAGACAAGTTGGTATGGTCATGGAGGATAGGTCCATCAATGGCTATTAGCCAAGATGATCAGGAACACAACCCCATGCTCTGCGTGTCCCTAAATCTCTGATTGTCAGAAGCTAGGACTGGATGAGAGGATAGCTTACTCAATAAATTGCCCTGTTCTGTTCATTCCCTCTGAAGCATCTCGTCCTGGCCACTGTCAGAAAACAGGAGACTGGGCTAAATGGACCATTGGTTTGACCTAGTATGGCCATTCTGATGTTCAGGTTTAGAACTGAGCATGTTGTTGGGTTTTTTTTCCAACTTGAGACAGAGGGTGTAAAGTTTTTCAAGCATTCTAGTGAATAACTGAGATGTAAATCAAGTTATCTTTTGAAAACTAAACTCAGTAAAAGTGTTTCCCCCCATATCTGTTTTAGAAGCCTACAGCAGATAAAATAGTAAATAATGAAGAATCACTTTCTAAAGAAAAATAAACATCCCAGCAGATGGCATTTGTTCCCATCTTGTTGCTAATTTCTGCTCGGT
This sequence comes from Gopherus evgoodei, assembly GCF_007399415.2. Taxonomy (NCBI): domain Eukaryota; kingdom Metazoa; phylum Chordata; order Testudines; family Testudinidae; genus Gopherus; species Gopherus evgoodei. The sequence goes on from NC_044322.1 coordinate 352,889,698, forward strand.
GATTTGTGGTATTAACTTCTTAGTGATCTTGCTCATTTACAAACCATGGTAATGTCTTTCATGACCAAAAGGATACAGCATTTCAAAACAATAATTTGGCATTCCTATGTAATAGATTTATTCTGAGTTGTTATTTAACTGTGTACAGCTCAGCCTCTCTTTGTTTCTGAGAGACCAAAGTAGGTATACTAGATTCTGGTCTATTTTACAGACTGGATAGGTGCCAGTGTCTATTCTCAAAGTTTAGCACATGGGTTTAGCACTGATCCCCAAGTATTTACTCAGAAGATTTCTCTTTGCTCTTCTGGATACCAGCCAAATCCTCATTTTGAGCCCATCAAAAGAATAAGAATAAGAATCTACAATGCAGGAATAAAGCCATCACAGTGAACCTTTAAATCCAAAAATATTTGTGAAATTCACTCAGTAGCTTGTTTAGAAACACTCAGTGTATCTCAAATCAGGGGAGTGGTGGCAGAGAAGCACAACAAAACATGTTTTGAAGGTGCCTGCTAATGTCTCTAAAAGCTAATTTTGTATTAGTTATTAATGGATTATTTTAAATTGTGCCCATCTAGATCAGTGAGTACCTGGAAAGAAATGGCAAACTAAAGCATAGAAAAAAATCAAACAAACAATGCCCAAAATATAGGACCACCCCAAATTATGCCTCAGTTGTGCAATTGGCCCTTGATGGGAGGACACCTGTGCCCAGGAGGAGCCCTGTTGATATCTGTGTGGTTGCAGGGGCCTGCCTCTGTGGAACTCATTGCAGGACTGGAGCCTATTGGGCAGAACCGCCGCTAGTTTACATTGCTGTCATGATAGCGGGTGTAATGGACCAATGGCTGTTTACACCCTCTATGAATATATGGGTATGTCTACACTACAGGATTATTCCGATTTTACAGAAACCAGTTTTGTGAAACAGATTGTATAAAGTCGAGTGCATGCGGTCACACTAAGCACATTAATTCGGCGGTGTGTGTCCATGTACCGAGGCTAGCGTCTATTTCTGGAGCATTGCACTGTGGGTAGCTATCCCATAGTTCCTACAGTCTCCCCCGCCCATTGGAATTCTAGGTTGAGATCACAATGCAAAAACAGTGTCGCGGGTGATTCTGGGTAAGTGTCGTCACTCAATCCTTCCTCCGTGAAAGCAACGGCAGACAATCATTTCGTGCTCTTTTTCCCTGGATTGTCCTGGCAGACGTCATAATATGGCAACCATGGAGCCCGTTTTCCCTTTTGTCACTGTCACCGTATGTTTACTGGATGCTGCTGACAGAGGCGGTACTGCAGTGCTACACAGCAGCATCATTTGCCTTTGCAAGGTAGCAGAGATGGTTACCATCCCTATTGCACCGTCTGCCATGCCATTGTAAATTGGCAATGAGATGACGGTTATCAGTCATTCTGTACCATCTGCTGCTGTCACGGGTGCTCCTGGCTGGCCTTGTTGAGGTCGGCCGAGGGCGCATGGACAAAAATGGGAATGACTCCCCGGGTCATTCCCTTCTTTATGTTTTGTCTAAAAACAGAGTCAGTCCTGCCTAGAATATGGGGCAAGTGTACTAGAGAACCAGAGAGCACAGTCACTCCGTGTCAGAGCCCCAGAGATCCCGCAGAAATGATGAGCTGCATGCCATTCTAGGGGGTACCCCTGCAACAACCCCACCCGTTGCTTCCCTCCTCCACCAACCCTCCTGGACTACCGTGGCAGTGTCCCCCCATTTGTGTGATGAAGTAATAAAGAATGGAGGAATAACAAACACTGACTTTTTAGTGAGATAAAATGAGGGGGAAGCAGCCTCCAGCTGCTATGATAGTCCAGGCAATACAGAATCTTTTCTTTAGACATGAAAAGGGGGCTGATAGAGCTCAGCCTCCAATTGCTATGATGAGGACGGTTACCAGCCATTCTGTTCCATCTGCCGGGAATGACCGAGAGTCACTCCCATTTTTACCCAGGAACCCCTGTCCGACCTCACCAAGGCCAGCCAGGAGCACTCACGGGCTGATAATGACAATAGCAGATAGTACAATATGAATGCTATCCACCAGGAAGGGGATGCTGGTGTTCAGCGCTGCAGCACGCCGTCTACCAGCAACATGCAGTAGACATAGGGTGACATTGAATAAAGGCGAGAAACGATTTTTCCCCCCTTTTCTTTTGGGTGGAGGAAGGGTGTAAATTGACAACATATACCCTGAAACACCCTGGAAAATGTTTTTGACCCTTCAGGCATTGGTTGCTCAGCCAAGAATGCAAATACTTTTCGGAGACTGCAGGGACTATGGGATAGCTGGAGTCCTCGGTACTCCCTCACTCCCTCCATGAGCGTCCATTTGATTCTTTGGCTTTCCATTACGCTTGTCACACAGCACTGTGCTGTGGCCTCTGTCTATCATAGCCTGGAGAGTTTTTCAAATGCTTTGTCATTTAGTCTTCTGTAACAGAGCTCTGATAGAACAGATTTGTCTCTCTATACAGCGATCAGATCCAGTATCTCCCGTACGGTCCATGCTGGACATCTTTTTGGATTTGGGACTGCATCGCCACCTGTGCTGATCGGAGCTCCACGCTAGGCAAACAGGAAATGAAATTCAAAAGTTTGTGGGGCTTTTCCTGTCTACCTGGCCAGTGCATTCGAGTTCAGATTGCTTTTCAGAGTGGTCACAATGGTGCACAGTGGAATACCGCCTGGAGGCCAATACTGTCGATTTGCGGCCACACTAACCCTAATCTGACATGGCAATACCGATTTCAGCGCTACTCCTCTCGTCAGGGAGTAGTACAGAAACCGGTTTAAAGAGCCCTTTATATCGATATAAAGGGCCTCATTGTGTGGACGGATGCAGGGTTAAATCAGTTTAACGCTGCTAAATTCGGTTTAAATGCGTAGTGTAGACCAGGCCTATGCCTAGGAGTGTACTCCCACCCAGTGTAGACTATTCAGGCAACAGTCCTGGTATAGGTGAGAAACACAACATAGATGGGGGGGAAAATACCCCATGATTTGACATGACATAAGTACTATCTGATTTTTGTTTCAGAATGGATGAGAATTATAACCTCCTTCCTCACGGAGTAAATTTCCAAGATGCAATATTTCCAGACACACAGGAGAACAGAAGGATGTTTTCCAGTCTCTTCCAGTTTTCCAATTGCTCTCAGGCGCAACATGTCATAACTTTCTCCAGTGACTGGGAGATTCAAGAGGACAACAGGGTAAGCCTCAGTGGGTAGGTGTATCCCCAAGTCACTTGCAAACACAAGTGTATGAAATATACAGCAGTTGCAACTGATGGTACCTTTCATCTAGATGGTCATGTAATGTTTTAACATAACATGGTATTGCCACAAGCAGCCTCCCTGCTCTGGTCTTATCTGAAATGCTCAGGGGCATGAACTTGAATGTTCTGAGGGCTTGTCTACATCAGAAAGTTGCAGCGCTGGTGAGGGAGTTACAGCGCTGCAACTTTGAGAGTGTCCACATCTGCAGGGCATCACCAGCGCTGCAACTCCCTGTTTGCAGCGCTGGCCGTACTCCCGTTTTGTCTCGGGTGTAGAGGATCCAGCGCTGGTGATCCAGCGCTGGTAATCCAATGTAGACAGTTACCAGCGCTTTTCTTGACCTCCGTGGAAGGAGGAAGCCTCTGGTAATCAAGCTGGTTTCCTTTCCCGGTTTGCTCTCTCGGTCCCGGAGCCAGCCAGCAAACCGCAGGGAAGGAGACCTGCTTGCTCGGGGTTCCGGGACCGAGAGAGCAAACCGGGAAAGGAAACCAGCTTCGCCGTGGTTTGCTCTCTCGGTCCCGGAACCCCGAGCAAGCAGGTCTCCTTCCCTGCGGTTTGCTGGCTGGCTCCGGGACCGAGAGAGCAAACCGCGGCGTTCCCGGTTTGCTCTCTCGGTCCCGGAACCCCGAGCAAGCAGGTCTCCTTCCCTGCGGTTTGCTGGCTGGCTCCGGGACCGAGAGAGCAAACCGCGGCGTTCCCGGTTTGCTCTCTCGGTCCCGGAACCCCGAGCAAGCAGGTCTCCTTCCCTGCGGTTTGCTGGCTGGCTCCGGGACCGAGAGAGCAAACCGCGGCGTTCCCGGTTTGCTCTCTCGGTCCCGGAACCCCGAGCAAGCAGGTCTCCTTCCCTGCGGTTTGCTGGCTGGCTCCGGGACCGAGAGAGCAAACCGCGGCGTTCCCGGTTTGCTCTCTCGGTCCCGGAACCCCGAGCAAGCAGGTCTCCTTCCCTGCGGTTTGCTGGCTGGCTCCGGGACCGAGAGAGCAAACCGCGGCGAAGCTGGTCTCCTTTCCCGGTTTGCTCTCTCGTCCCGGAACCCCCCTTGAAGCCGCCCAACAGCGCTGCAGTGTGGCCACATCTAACACCACTTGCAGCGCTGGTTGCTGTAAGTGTGGCCACTCTGCAGCGCTGGCCCTATACAGCTGTACTAATACAGCTGTAACAACCAGCGCTGCAAAATTTTAGATGTAGACATGGCCTAAGAGAGAGAGTGTTTCAACCAGTGTTTTCTGTATTATGAAGCTTCCAACCTCGCTCTTGCTGGCACCAAATCTATGTCCTTGATTGGATCACTCTGCACGCTAAAATAACACATTTTTAGTAAGTCTCAGAGGGGTAGTCGTGTTAGTCTGGATCTATAAAAGTGGCAAAGAGATCTATGGCACCTTATAGACTAACAAATGCATTGGAGCATAAGCTTTCATGGTGAATACCCACTTCGTCAGATGCATGTATCCGACGAAGTGAGTGTTCACCATGAAAGCTTATGCTCCAATGCATTTGTTAGTCTATAAGGTGCCACAGAACTCTTTGCTATTTTTAGTAAGCAAAGTCTCAGATGCAGATACGACTGGTGTGTGTCTCTACAATGGCTTTTGGCCTTTGCTGGAGGGAGTGGGCATGTGTGTCACTTTCAGGTTTAAAATAAACAGGTGAAATACTTTGTTAGCAGTTTTGGTGGGGACGGTTCATGCTTATTTATAGAATTAAAACTTTTGGATTTTGTTTTTTCTGCCATTGCTGATAGTTTTATGAAGTTGGTTGTTTCTCCAAGGGGCTGTGAGAATTGTAAGTGTCTCTCTAGCTTAGGAATGACTGGATATTTGTCATTGGTTGCAATTTCTGTCATGTTGATTCATGCAAGGTCTACGAAACCACTGTTTACACATAGGAGAAAGAGCTCTATTGCCTTGTTCAGGAGAATGATGGTAGAAGCTCAATAGCCAATTGAAGGCCTCTTATTTACAAGCTAGCTCATAGCCAGCATAAGAAGTTTTAGCTCCTGGTTTTCCAGCTGGCCAGTGGTGCAAAATAATCAGAACACGGCTCAGGTCAGAGAGCAGTCACCATCAGGTGGAATTTTTATAGAACCCTGGGAGTTTAACTGGTTTAACACTAATTTTCAATCGTGTATTGGGGTGGGCCATAGAAATCAGGTGTTTTTTAAGAGGGTGGGGACGATTTAACCTACAAACAGATCCCATAGTTACAGAAATATAAGGACAGGAGATAGGACAGGCTTGTAGTCAAAGCACAGGGCTGGGAATCAGGGTAGTCTAGACTTAAACCTACTTCAGTTTCTCCATCTGTAGAATGTGAGGAATACTTACAGGTTACAAAACACTGAGATTTGGGTGTAAATCCACCCACACTAGGAAAACCTTGCTGGTCCTCTGCTCCAGATCAGGGATCTGGATTTGAGCAGATAGGGGATAGTTTCTATGTTGAGGCTACAGTCTGAACCCCCTCAGAGTCTGAGATGTTTGCAGGCACGGTATTGATTTGGGTCCAACTCTACAATTAATTAATGGGGAGGGAGGTTTAACTGAATTTTCAGTCCTCCAGAGGCTGCTTGGGGTGAACATTTGGCAGCAAGGAAGGAGGTGAAGGGCAATTTATTCAACTTGTTTCACCCATCCCTATTAATACACAGGGATAGTGCAGGGGGACTGGGAGCTGCATTCTCCAGCCCTCAAAGGCCACTTGGCATGCAGGGGAACGCTGGGGGCATAAATCTTGCCGAGGTGGCTCCTATACCAGCATTGCTCCAGGCAATAAGAGAGGGTGGGGCATATCCAGGACAGTGAAGGGAACGGGATGTGGCAGAGAAGAGCTCAACTATACCATGTGCTCTGGTGGACCCTTTGCAGCCCTTACAACAGCCAGGGCCAGGCAGCCCTGATTCAAGTAGCAGCAACCAGCCCTGTAGCTGTCAATGAGTTGGATATAGTGAAGGATAAGAACCTGAATCGCTTTGGTCAGAAAAACCTCTTGTCTGCACGGCGTACGTTTAAAACCACTGTTTTGATATGACCCTCCTATGCCACACGGTTTTCCACGTGCCTCAGAAGAATGGCTCCAAAGCGAGTTGACTTCCCTGGCATAGCACCTGGCTATGCCAGCCGTGAATCTGGCCCATTCACTTTCATACAAGGCAAAAATCCGCAAAGGCCACTTGGGGAAACTTAGAAACAAATGTAGCAAAAGTGTGTTTCAGCTGTTGTGCTCTCTGACCCTTTGCAGCTGCAAGCAGCTTCCAGAGTGGAATTGTTTTAGCTGCTTGCTTTATAGGTTTGGACTGAGATTTTTATCCACTTAGTATGGATAAAATCTAACCAGTTAACAGGCATCTTGTCTCCCCTCCACTTCCCTTTACAATAAAAAGTAAAAGCTTCCTTTGCACAATTTAAAAAAACATCCAGGCTGGCCTCTCTGTCATTCATCTGGGGTCCCCTAATGTCTCTGTTCTCCAAGCTGAGTGCTGGTTTTCCTTTGAACTGTCCCTTCTGGCAGGCATTCCTCACCCTTGGGAAGGACTGCAATGATGTGGAGGTGTCAGGGTTTCATCCTCACTCCCTCATGGAAAAAGAGTAATAGCAGTGTCTCCTTCCAAAGGCAGTGCCTGATCTCCTCTGTTGACTACATGTTCAGGCCTTGTCTACACTACAGTTTAAATTGATGCAAGTTATGTCGCTCAGGGGTGTGAAAAAACACACCTCCTGAGCAAAGTAACTTGTCTGTCTCTGAGATACTGTCAGGCTTTAGGATTCCTATGTGGAGGTACAGAATTATTTTCTGGACTCACCCTGTTAGTCAGACCAGAGAGGTCTCATTAGCTGATGTGCATTAGTGTAAATGGCTTCCCAAGGTGCAGGGCACTGGAAATCAGGCACCAAGAGTTTCTTTGAGATAACTTAGAGCCTGTCAGGGAGAAGTCATGGGAATAACCATCTTAGGAGGCTTGGGCTAAGGTCTATGTTGAAGTGTTAGTCACAAACCTGCTCGCAGGCAACCTGGGATTCTGGTCGCTCAGCTTTGGATTCTGGGTTTGGCAACACCCCAGTGGCTGAGCAGCCCTTTTTAGTACATCAATGTTCATTCTAGTAAGGGAAGGGGTTAGAAAACATGGCCTAAGCATTACCTGCCTAACTTTAATTTGCCTAGTTCACCACGACCGGGGGATCATCCACACACCAGATATTCTATAAGAAAAACAAGATCTCACTGTGGAGTCATGGAACATGCAGACTCTAGTGGACAACAATAACACATTAAGGCCTGAAAGACATACAGAGTTAATTGCAACAGAAGCTACTACATATAGCATTGACATAGCTGCCCTTAGTGAAACCAAACTTGCAGTTGAAGGGTCCATAAAGGATCCTTTGGAGGTGGCTACATCTTCTTTTGGAAAGGGAACCCTGCAGAGGAAGACAATTTATGGCATTGTTCCTGTTAGAAACAGCCTCCTGAAATCACTGAAAGACCTTACCTGTGGGCAAAACTGAATGCCTAGTGACTCTACAAGTTCCCACTGGAAATTCATGCTTTGCGGCTCTTGTCAATGCTTATGCTCCAGCCATGAACAGTACAGAAGAAATAAATGAACAGTTCTATTCTGGTTTGATTATGTCATTCTACTCCTAGGGGAGACAAACTCATACTACTGGGAGACTTTAATGCCAGACTCAAAGAGTCAGTGAGGCTTGAAGTGGTGTAATAAAGAACAATGGAGTTGGAAAAATGAACAGCAGTGGTCTTCTGCTACTCAGCAAGTGTGCTGAGCATGAGCTCATTCTTGCTACAAGCTTTAGGAAAGCAGACAAATACAAAACTTCATGTATGCATCCAAGATCAAAGCCCTGACATCTGATTATGTCATTACACGGCAAAGAGATATCGGGGACATCACGATCACTGGAGCCAAATAAGGAGCAAACTGTTGGGCCGACCACAGGGTGATCGGAGCCATTTTCAGTTTCCACATTGTTGTCCCTCAGTGGACTAAAGAATTCTGAACAGATTTAAACTGAAACTGAACATAGCAAAGTTGAGACATTCATTTAATCAAGACAAACTGAAGGAAAACAAAGGAAAAATTTGTTAGTATTACATCCTCACCCAAGAACATACCCCAAAAGGGGAACATATTCACATCAACCATCCTTCACAACTATCCAAGGCTGTCTTCCAAGTCTTGATGAAAATGATGAAATTAAAAAGATCCTTCAGGAAAAGAACGATGTGTTTATGTGTTGACAAAACAACAAAGAATCAATATCAAAGAAGGATAAAGTCAAATAGGGCTTCATGTTCTTCAGGATAACTGGGGAGAAAAAAAAGTAGAAATACAAGCTTACATCGATATAAACAACAGAAAGTTGTTTTATGACTCTCTGAAGGCCATTTAAGGGCCATCGAAATGGACCAGCTCCATAAATCTGTTCAGATGAATCTACCTCAATAAAGAAAGAGAGGCACCTCTGAAAGATAGGGGCAGCACTTCGAGGAGCTACTCAACCATCCTTCTACTGTCAACCAACAAGTGCTAGAGGAACTAACCCAGCACCGTATACGTGAAGAAATTGCCCAGTTGCCTACTGTCGAGGAAGTGCAAAAAGCTATTAAACAAATGAAGTCAGGTAAATCACCAGGCAAAGACAGCATGCTGCTGTAATCTTTAAACTTGGAGGCCCCAAAACTGTCATCTATACAAAATTAAGGATATCTGGGAAACTGAGAATTCCTCAGGATTTCAAAAATGCAATCATAGTTTTATAGTTACACAATACAAAAATAAAAGCAACAAATCTGACTGTGGCAACTACCTGGGTATCTCCCTGCTATCTGTAAGTGGCAAAATCTTCGGTTGTACCTTGCTCAATTGGCTTGTCAAAACAGAATCAGAAAAGCTTCTACGAGAGGCCCTATGTGGGTTTAAATCAGGTCAGAGCATCACAGACATGATTTTCAGAGAGAGAGAGAGATTCAGAAACAATGCATTGAACAAAACACAGAACTCTACGCTGTCTTCATTGATCTAAAAAAGAATTTGCAACTGTGAGCAGAAATGGCCTGTGGAAAATTCTTGAAAAGTGTGCCTGCCCCACCAAATTCATTATCATACATCAATTCCACAAAGACATGACTAGACAAATACTCTCAGAGGGTGGCCTCTGTAAGCCATTCCCTATAGCAAAGGAGGGGGGAAACAAGGCTGTGTACTGGCACCAGTCCTCTTTGGTCTCTTTGCAGCTGTTCTAAATTACACAACTGACAACCTTCAAAAGGGCATCTACATAAGGTACAGAATTTACGGAAAACTCCTCAATCTCCAAAGGCTTGCTGCAAAAACAAAAGGTCTTGAGGAACTCCTATTTGAAGCTCTTTTTGCGGATTATGGTTCCCTACTTAGTCATAGTGAAAAGTGACCTACTGTTTATGCTTGACAGATTCTAAGAGGCCACTAAACAGTTTGGACTCGCTGTCAGCCTGGAAAAAACTGAAGTTCTCTTCCAACCAGCCCCGGCAACCACTACCACTGAACCAGATATAATTGGTGGTAAAGATCAATCAATCACTTTACATACCTTGGCAGTACTACTTCAAGGGATGGTTCAATAGGTCAAGAAATAGCAAACAGAACACAAAAGGCAAGCCGGGCTTTTGGAAGTCTTCACAGTAGGATACTCAACCAGCATACCATCAAACTGCCAACAAAACATGATATCCATTGTAGCAGTGATAGCATCCTTTGCTATATGGCTGTGAAAGACAGACAGTTTACTGCAGACACATCAACCAACTTGAAAGATTTCACATGCACTGGCTTTGCTCTGTTCTGAGGGTCCGCTGTCAAGGGTCTAACATTAACATCCTTGAAAAAGCCAAAAGAACCAGCATCGAGCCAATGAGTATCAAAAATCAGCTTAAATGGAGAGGTCATGTTGTCAGAATGGACAATGATACACTCCTGAAAATAGACCTCTGTGGTGAGCTGAAACTCGGAAAGCCCTAGAGCAGTGGTCCCCAACACGGTGCCCGCAGGCGCCCTGGTACCTGCGGGGCCATTTATTTGTGCCCACTTAGTGCTCAGCAGGGGAAAGAAGCTGTGGCTCTGCGGTTGCCGGGGACAGAGGACTCCAGGGCTGCGGGCGCCAGTGCTCTCTGTCCCCAGCAGGCGCGGGGCCCGCCTAGTGCCCAGCAGGGGAGAGATGCCAGGGCCCCCCACCTGCTGGGGACAGAGTACTCTGGGGTTGCAGGCTGCGCAGCTTCTCTCAGGCTTCTCCCTGCACTACCCAGAACTGCCACCAAAAAACAAACAAACAAACAAACCAAAACAACTGCTCTGCCTCAGCAGAATGGACCAAATGCTGCCCCATAGCATGTGCTGACACAGGCACCTGCTTGCTCCACTGGTGCCTGGAGCCAGCCCTGTATGTGAGTATTCTTCCGGCACTGATACTGCTGTTTTCTTGTGCTTTGAAATTTATTATTTTTATTTTTTAACATTTTACTCCAAAATGATTGGTTCAAAGAAGAGACAACGTACGTATTATTTCAACCCAGAGTGGGGAAAAATATTAAATATGATGTTTTTCATATTATTTAATGTACAAATACAAAATAAGCCTTGAAAAATTCTGTAAACATGAATGCACTACTGGCCACAGAAAGGTTGGGGACCACTGCCCTAGAGGGTCAGTCAGTGAAACAGCTTCAAAGACACCCATAAGCAGAATCTCAGCTCATACTGCATAACTATTGATAACTTCGAAGTCATAGCCACGGATAGTCCTGAATGGAGAGCAACCCTCAATTAATGTAAACACTTTGAGAAAGACAGAAATGCAAAACCAGCTGAGAAGGACCAACCGTTATGCCAAATCTTCAGTGGGAGCCTGACCATTCCTATGTGTAGACATGGCAGAATTAAATTTTCATTTACAGATCTGTCTCATGTTACGCTGGGGTTACTTTCCGCAGTCAGCAGGTAAAGCGAAAATCGCGTATAGTCAAAATTACATTGAGTGTAATGGCGAGCGGAATCTCCCGCACTACAGAAACAGTATTTAAATTTTTTCTCTTTTTTTGGTTTTTTTTTCTTGTTTTTGCCGACCACGTAAAGCTGAAATTGCACGTTAAATGCGCCTAAGGTGCGACAGACCTGTATTTGCAATGTCAGTGATTAATATAGATTTCTATTTTTAATTAATTATTTTTATGGTTGTGGGACATTAAGGAGGGGTAGAGATGGGGTTAGGGTTAGAGAAGCGCTTGCAGTGGAGCTGCATTCGTGGTCCCCCAGGGTGTGGGGGAAGCTGCATTACTGGTCCCATGGAACAGAGACCCCAGCCCAGGGCTGTAAGGAGGAAGACAAGCCCCCAGCTGCATGAGAGACCATCCTGCTGCCGAACAGCTCCTGCCCGGGGACGGCTCCTGAACTCCTGGCTGGTGAGTGTGCGAGTGAGGCTGTGACAGCAGAGCTTCAGAATGCTCCCTGCACAGCCACAGGGCCGCTGACACCTGATCCCTGCAAGCACAAGGAGTGGCATTGGGCAGGCTGCTCTTGCGCCAACTGTTATGGATGGATATTTTTTTTCTCATTGATTTCAGCGTGTCAGTTGAAATCAACATTTACTGACAGATACCGATTTAAATCTAATCCTGCCAAGCCTACGTTTGTGACATCTGGTTGCGAGCTTACTCCCTGCAGATTGGATTGTTCAGCCGCAAGAGAATGCACGAGATGCTGTGACGTCATTGTCAGATAGGATGGATAGCCATAAAGTCCTGCCTCAGGGCCTTGCTTCTCAAATCTCTGAGACAGCAGGATACCGGGAAATGTCAAGTAGGGGGTGAGTTTGGACAAGAACAGTGTGTGTATGATGGGAACAGGGCGAGTGAGGAAATCTCTTGTTTACAGTCTCAGGTTCATTCCTTGTAGGGGGCCTTCTGAAATCCTAAATTTGCCTCTGGCCCTCTGTCTTACTTTTGATAGGGCTCTGGAGTGGACTTTTAAAGTTGTGAATGCACATACAGTTGCACTGCATATTTATGTGAGTATATACCTGATTTGCCATGTATAACTGGTGTTTGCAAGTATAAGGCAGGTGAACCCAGTTGCTGGACTCCAAACAGGTATGCACATCTTTGGAAAATCTGGCTCTTTTTGACTGTCACTTAATGTAAGATCACTTCTAATGACTCAAGGGATGCCTTCTCCTGAATATATTTGAGTTGGGAACTTCTTGAGGTTGCATTGTGGATTTGTGCTCACACATACTCATCTATGCCACTGTGTAGACTTGAAGGAAGTTGTACACTGCATCCGTGCACAGAAAATGTTCATAATCATGTATTCAATACATCCTTATTAAACTTTTAGGAATAAATTGTTTTTCCTTTTCTCAGCTGTGCAGAATTTAAATCTAAACCTAACCTGACCTCACCCAGCTGCATAGCGTAAGTTACTTTGCAAAACTGACCAAGTTTACTTTGGAATTATCCTGCCAGTGTCTCTTCAAGCAAACAGATTAGTATTATGGAAGTCAGTGCCAGGCTTGTGTTGCAGGTCACAGTTGGAACTCAGGTGACAATTTCACATATGTGGTTGTGGAGGGACACTGGAGGCAAAAGGCATGTGGGAGGGATCCCTGGAAAGAGGCATAGTAAACTGAAGCATGGCCTACCATTTGCACCATGTGAAAATGTTTTTCTTAGAAACTACTTGGGCACGTAGTAGAGAGAACTCACGGTAAAGAGCCCAAACTTGGGTATATTTGGTTGGGGATGAAGCACAAACCTTTCTCCATGTGGGCCTGCTGTTGTAACCTGGGATGACTGAAGATCATGTGTTTATCCATGGTTTACAAACAGCCCTTGTATTCTCAGAATTTCACTCAAGCGGCTATACTCAGCACGAGGAGGAGGTGCAGTAGGTTGGGATGTCTTTTCTGTAGCAAAAACAAGGAGAAGCCCTTGTGGCACCTTAGAGACTCTGAAACCTGTTTTCTGTAGCAAGTTGCATTTTGTTTTTGTGGGAGAGTAATTGGACTTTGTCTTGACTCCTCCCAAAGACCACTCCCCCTTTGTGATGTTTGTAGTTCTCCTGCAAAGTACCAACTTGCTGTTGTACTTCTGGTCTGCTCTCATACCAGTTTCCTCAAAGTCGCTCATCAAGTGCCTGTGGTGTTTAGATATTGCTTGTGATTATTAGAACTAGGAGCACTGACTGCTGGGAGTCTGAAAGGACCGGAAACAGGAAGGAGGGGAGAGGAGTTGAGGCTGACTGAGAGTTAGAGGGCGCAGCAGCAGCTTGGTAAAGAGGTTTCCACTGCAAATAAAGTCCTGTTGAAGCCTGTTAGTACCGTGCCTGCTTGATACAACAGGGCCAAACTCCAGGAAGGGTTTGTGGCCAGCACTTCGGCTTCCAAGGCTGGATTTGTAACAAGTTGCTATATTTTTCTCCACTCTGCCAGGGGATCACATAGCCCTGTTGTAATTCCAGAACTGATGTAGGTGGAGATGATATATGTAGAAGTGCTGCTATTTTTCCTTTTAGTTACCATTTTAGGAAATGATTGTTAGAATTGGTCCTTTTGCCCTCCCCCCACAAGTCTGGAATATTTGCCTAGGAAAAAGAATCTTGCAGTCACAACAGTTTCTTTTTATTTTAACAGGACATGAGTTTTATTACTTTTTTAATTTTTTTGCATGCTCAATAACTTTCTTAAAAGCTGCACATTTTTACTGTGCTCTCCTGTGGGGCCCCCTCAGGGGAGAGCCACAGATGTATCGAACAGTTAGTGAAATTTGACAACCCAATAAATAGACATACCAAACTGCTCCTGTATTGGCTCCAGAACAATCACTACCTCACTTCTGGCTCTAGAAATTGCCTCAAAGGTCTCTCTTCATTTAACAAAACCCCACAGATAGTTCCCAGAACCTTGTATGTCACTTAGTCATGTGCATTCTCAGAGATCTGTGCAGCCAAGGCCCGTGCTGTCAATAGCAGTCGCTTTACTGCTACCTTGTGCTACTTGTTAGACCCAATTCTGTGAACCCTCACTTACCCAAGCAGACCCAGTGACTTCAGTGAGACTCCTCACGTGAGTCAGGGTTTGCAGGATTTGACCCTTATTCTCAGAGCCGTCCTTAGGATTTATGGGACCCTTCGCAGTATTATTAAACTGGTGCCCCTATGTCTGACTTGGGTCACAGCCACCACTCCCGCCCGTGGACCCCCAGAAAAAGTCTCCCCCATTGCTGACACACACTGAGCTTTTTATGCAGCAGATGCTGCAGCAGCCTGGGGCAGGGGGACGAGGGGGAAGGAGGGACGAGGCAGCAAAGGATACCAAGCCTTCTGGCCTGCCTCATGGCAGCAGAGTCACAGTTCTCTGCAGAGACCCCTGTGCCCTCTCCCTCATGCAGAATGCACCGTGCCGGCTCATTCGGCTCTGTGAATACAGCCCCTGCCTAAGGAGGCTATAGCACGTGCTGGGTGTGCAGGAGCCAGCCCACTCTTACCTGCTGTCCCGGTGGTGCCCCAGATTTTCAGGTGCCCTGGGCAGCCACGTATGCTGCATACGCCTAAGGACAGCCCTGCTTACTCCCTTCTCTAGACTGTACTCAGTCTCCTCTTTATAACAGAGAATGTGACTACTAGGAATTGCCGGAAGTTTCCCATCTCTGTAGAGGAGCACCTCCTGGTGTGATCATAGTAACTAAAAGGCATTAAGTGGCTGTAGAAACTTTCTACCTGTAAAAATGCCAATGTCACACTGCTGAAGCTCAGACATCTCAGCCCTGGTCTACACTGCGGGGGAGGGGGGAAATCGACCTAAGTCACATAGCTGAAGCTGTATAAATAACGTAGCTGAAGTTGACGTTCTTAAATCGACTTACCGTGGTGTCTTCACTGCGGTGAGTCGACTGCTGCTGCTCCTCCATCAACTCCCCTTGCACCTCTTGTGGTGGTGGAGTATAGGAGTTGACGAGAGAGTGCTCAGAGGTCGATTTATCGTGTCTAGACTAGACGTGATAAATTGACCCCTGCTGGATTGATCGCTGCCCGCCGATCTGGCGGGTGGTGTAGACATACCCTCAGGGTATGTCTACCCAGCAGTCAGAGGTGACTGCAGCCCATGTAGACATATGTGAGCAAGCTTTCTTTACAAGCCAGGTTTCCCCCATTTTAAACACAGGAAATCAGAGAAATGACCCAACGTGTATCATTAAGGGAATCAATACAGATGCATTAACTTCTTCTTGAACAAGCTGTTAAAGTAGCAGGGGCCTGCTCCATAACGTACTGACATCAATGAGCATCTTTCCAACGATTTCAGTGAGCTTTCCATCAAGACCTAGGAGAGAGAGATTCAGCTTTGGAATAAGCCTTTTAAAGTCCAAGTCTAGTTGTACTAGAGATGGATTTGACGCCTTGTTTCTATGTATCTAGTGGACTCTTTGCAGACTCAGTAGGACAGTTCAAGACCACAAGGATTTCTTTACAACCATAAGGGCTAGACATTTAATATTTACAAAATGAAAGCTTAACACGAAGCTGATTGTGACACCAGAGAAGTACTTGTACATTTCACCATGGAGAACCACTCAATCCAACATCTGGCCATGAGTAGAGACTACAGAATCTCCTTTAGTACTGCTCTTAATCATTAGTAGTTGTGTCGCTAATGAAACCAAACGTAAAGAAATCTAAGAACACTGAGTAAATGATGATTTAGGAGTTGGCTGGATTTTGCTGTTTAGACTTTCCCTCACCCCACCCAAAAAGGAAGGCTTCTCATATCCTCAAAACATTTCAGAAACACTCTAATTTTTCCCACACATATGCAGAATGAATTTTATTATGTGCACCAATACGGAGGTGATGTGTGACACATCACCTTCATATTGGTGCACATAACAAAATTCATGTGGTGATGGTGGGGCCAAGGTGTTTGAACTATGGGAGGGGACTCAGGGCTGTGGCGGAGGGTTGGGGGGGTACAGGGGTGTGAGGACTCTGACTGGGGGTGCAGGCTCTGGGTGGGGCTGGGGATGAGGGGTTTGGAGTGCAGGAGGGTGCTCCGAGGCTATGGCGGGGAGAGCTCTCCCCACACAGCAGCAGCAGCACCTGCGCTGTGGGGGAGAGGCGCTTCTCCTTGTCATGGCAGTTCTGGGGCCGCAGGATAGGTGCCGTGGCAGGTCTGGTCCAGGGCTCGGTTCAGGCTGGGGGAAGGGGTGCCCTGGCCGCGGCAGGTCCAGTCCAGGGCTGGGTTCAGGCCGGGGGAGGGGCAGACCTCCCTCAACTGTGGCAGAGCTGGGTTGGGACTGGGGGAGGGGCGCCCCAGCCACAGCAGGTCCGAGCCGGGACCAGGGGAGGGGTGCCCCTCCCTCGGCTGTGATGGGGCTGGGCTGGGACTGGGGGAGGGGTGCCCCGGCCACAGCAGGTCCGAGCCGGGACCAGGGGAGGGGTGCCCCAGCCACAGCAGGTCCGAGCCGGGACCAGGGGAGGGGTGCCCCTCCCTCGGCTGTGATGGGGCTGGGTTGGGGTCTGCGGCAGGTCCCAGCTGGGTGGGTTCCTTGAGCACCTATGTGGTGCTAAATAGGCCGCTGTGCGGCCGCGCAGCTTACAGGGGACTTAGGTTTCCACCCATCTTTTCCCCTCCTCCTAATTAAATCCCTTTCTTCAACTTGTGTTGGAGCTGTGGCTAAATATTGCAGCACCCACCTTTGTAGACCCGAACTCTTTCTTTCAGAGGGATTATGACTCTTCAGACTGGTGGCCAAAGGAATCTACTCTGCCCCGGAGAGGATGAGAGCATGAAAGCAATTAGAGAGAGCAGACTGAGCATTGATTTTGTTTGTAGAGTTATAGTGCTTCTAAAGGTTCTACGATGGCTACCTGTGGGAGCCAGCGCTGTAGGCTAGGGTAGCATGGCAATGTACAGTCATTTGCCAGGCCCTTTGGTACAGGTATAGGACAAACTTTTTTTAAATGGGGTGAGGAGAGCACTCATTGAAGGCAGTGTCCTCAGTCTCATCTGTAGAAGCTGTATTTGCTGTGGAAGTGGGGTCAGCTCTCTAGTATTTCCGCCTCGACAGCTCAGACTACGAGGCTCTCCCTGCGATGGCCAATCCTGTGAGTCAAAGCTCTAAGGTAGACCTGGACTTTCCGCATGCCTGGGCAATGTGCTGTCAGCCAAGCCATCTGGCCAAGCCCATTAACCCCGCCTCTATCAAATGCAAAGGTCAGTCTTGGGGCAGTTAATCTCAAAGGCTTTTAGTAATAGGCCTTCTGAGAACCAAACCCACTTCATAAATATGGTAAGAGCCTCTGTTCCTTTGTCTTCTTGGTGAAGCACACCCAAATAATGTGTAGAGGGTCAGGGCAGTGCATCTCCCTCCCGTCCGCACTATGAGAGTGATCACAGCTGGGTTGAGGAAAAGACGCCTGAAGCCATCACAGTGGAGACGGGGCGGAGCTCTATGACATGGGCACAACAGGCAGTTGGTACATTAACTGTGTCGCTCTCTCCATTCACAAGGGAGGCAGGGAAGCAGTAGAAGTCTTGCAGCCTC
The DNA here is from genome assembly GCF_007399415.2 of Gopherus evgoodei. Classification (NCBI taxonomy): domain Eukaryota; kingdom Metazoa; phylum Chordata; order Testudines; family Testudinidae; genus Gopherus; species Gopherus evgoodei. Next base: position 352,907,583 of record NC_044322.1, read on the forward strand.
ATCCCACTGATTTGCCATGGCTCACTGTTCAGAGTGCTGCAGTTGTGTGGTAAGATTGCCATCCACATTCTTCTCAGAGAGACATTTCCCTCCACTAATTTCAGTCACAGGGCCAGTTAAAAATAATAATGTTTGTAGTCCTGGGAAATTCTGCACCACTGAGCATCCACAGAATTTATGTCCCCTGCAGATTTCTTTGGTTCCCAGCAGAAAAGTTACTCCCTGACAGGGAAGCAAAGGGAAGCCACAAGAGCAGTAATGCAGTCCTCCCCATCAGTATGTTTTGGGTGCCTTGGGCAGCTGGAGGAAAGGTAAATCACTGAAGGGCAGGGGCCAGGACTGGGGAAGACCCAGTTGGTGGCTCCTACCCTTGTGCTGGGCTGAGCTGCTAGTCGCAGCTGGGCTGGGGAGGATGGGACTTCCTCTTCCCCTGCACAGGATCTGGGGTAGGGTCAGACCCACCCCCAGATTTCTCCTCAAGCTGCAGGAAATTCTGCAAACTCTGCCCCCCCCCGCACCCATGGCTCCTCTGCTGCAGGGGGAAGGATCCCTGTACAGGGAGCTGCTCATGCAGCCACCCAACCCCTCTGCATCCAGAACCCCTCATACCCAGAGCCTCCCACAGGGCCTCACTCTCCCACACTCAGAACCCCCCTCCCGATAAGCCCCACTCCCCTGGCACTTGGACCATCCTGAGGAGCCACTGGCACCCCCACTCCACCAAGTTCCAACCAGCTTCACCTGGATCCCCACCCCACTGAGCCCCAGTCCCTCAGCATCTGGACTCCCTACTGAGCCCCCCACACCCAGATCAGCCTGCTGAACTGTACCCCCCACAGCCAGGCCCTCGCCAAGTCCCAGACACCTTCACCTGGACCCCCTGTTGTACTTAGAACCCCTCCAAACAAGCTCCTGTGCATCCAGATCTTCCCACCCGCCCCACACCAAGACTGCCCCACACAGAACCCTCTCATCCCACACCTGGATCCCACACACACTAAGCCCCTCCAGACTTGGATCCTGCCTTGCTGGTGCACCTGGCATGGAGGAACAGGGCCATGGGGTGTTTGTGGGGCAGGCCCAGTCTTTTCGCTGTGTCAGGATTGGGTGCAGCCTCACTACTGATTCCGTGTCCTGGGGGAAAACTGCAGTGACCTCCCACCTCTGTGCAGCCAGTGGCCTGTGCTCCCCAGTGCCATGGTGGAGCCTCACATTTAATTGACAACTAAAATTTGCAGAATTTTGCAGAATTTTTAATTTTTTGGTACAGAATGCCCTCAGGAGTAATGCTTTGCACTTCTGTACAAGTGGCTCTCAACCTTGCCAGACTGCTGTAGCCCTTTCAGGAGTGTAATTTGTCTTGTGTACCCCCAAGTTACACCTCACTTAAACTACTTGCTTACAAAATTGGACATAAAAATACACGTGTTACAGTACGCTATTACTGAACAATTGCTGACTGTCTCATTTTTAACCATATAATTATAAAATAAATCATTTGGAATATAAATATTGTACTTACATTTCAGTGCCTAGTATATAGAGCAGTATAAACAAGTTGTTTGTATGAAAATTTTAGTTTGTACTGACTTTGCCAGTTCCTTTTATGTAGCCTGTTGTAAAACAAGGCAAACATCTAGCTGAGTTGATGTAGCCCCTGGAAGACCTGTGCATACCCCTGATTGAGAACCACTGTTCTATAGCACCAGAAAGGAGCAGCATTTCTCTTTGCACCAATCACTTTAACTGAGCCTCATTAAACAGCCCTCTGAAATACGTGTGTGGTCATTTCATCCACCATCACAGGCAGGCTTACACATACATGGTGGAACGTGGTAGCTGCATGGTACGGCCCAACAGTTTAGGACAGTGGTCCCCAATGTGATGCCTGCGGGCGCCACAGCACCCGCTGGGGCATTTGTGTGCCCACCTTGTGCCCAGCAGGGGAGAGAAGCCACAGCCCCGTGCCTGTTGGGGACAGAGAACTCTGGGGCCCGCAGGCTGCAGGCACCGGTGTTCTCTGTCCCTGGCAGGCACGGGGCTGTGGCTTCTCTCCGGCGCTGCAGGCTGCAGGCACCGGTGTTCTCAGTCCCCGGCAGGCGCAGGGCCGCAGCTTAAGCTGGAGAGAAACTATAGCCCTGCACCTGCCGGGGACAGAGAACTCCGGGGCTGCAGGCTTCATTCTATGTTGAAGTAAGAATAATAAATATATTTGGACCACCAGTTCAGCAATGTTTTACTTTTTAAAAATAAAAAAGATTAAAACTGTTTATGATATTTATTTTGTAAAAACTCCTTAATTTTTCTTACAGGTAGATAAAAAAGAGCAAATTCACATGGTAAGGTGAAAGAGTAATTGCCGAATAATTTAATTAATACCTCTTACATGTAAAATTACCCTTTTTATCTTATGGATTCATATATTATGTAATAATAAATATGATTTTCGTATTATATAATGCACAAATACAAAATAAGTCTTGAAAAATTGTTGGCGCCTACCACTCTTCTGAAAACATGAATGTGCTACTGGCCACAAAAAGGTTAGGGACCACTGGTTTAAGACATTGATGAAGAATACCATTGCCAGCTGAACTGCAGGGGAAAGTTGGATAGGATTGTGAGCTGGAATCTGGAAAGCAAATGGGAGCTGACATCACAGACCGGTGTAATTTTAACACCACCTAACAAAGCAAAAACAGTGGGATCTTTTATCACCAGCAGGGGTTAGAGCGTTATTTTACAGCTGATCTGAAAGATGGCACCTTCAACAGCGCCATGTCCTCTGACACGCTGCTAGCGTACGGAAACAATGTTGGCTTATGGGAATAGTGTTCCTTAGAGCAGAGGTTCTCAAACTAGGGCCACCGCTTGTTCAGGGAAAGCCCCTGTCAGGCTGGGCCAGTTTGTTTACCTGCTGCATCCGCAGGTTCGGCTGATTGCAGCTCCCAGTGGCCACAGTTCGCTGCTCCAGGACAATGGAGGCTGCAGGAAGCAGTGGCCAGTATGTCCCTCGGCCCACGCTGCTTCCTGCAGCTCCCATTGGTCTGGAGTGGCGAACTGTGGCCACTGGGAGCTATGATCAGCCGAACCCGTGGACGCAGCAGGTAAACAAACCAGCCCGGCCTACCACGGGCTTTTCCTGAACGAGCGGCGGCAGCCCTAGTTTGAGAACCACTGCCTTAGAATTAAATAAGGAGACCTCTAACTGGGCTTGTCCCTGCTTGGTCTGAGACTTGACTTGGGTTGGGCAAATCAGATGGTATGGGCCGTTCAAACCACTTTAAAACAGAATTGTTTTGCTTTATTTTCTGCATGGGAAGCCGCTTTGTCACAACTGCTAGAAGAAAGATTGGCATTAAGCTAGTTTGAAAGGTGGGCGAGGTAGTGTTTTTTATTGGCCCAACTTCTGTTGGTGAGAGACAAGCTTTCAAGATACCTAGAGCTCTTCTTTCAGCTAATTTACCATGGCATTAGCTCATCAATGGAAGGGGGATCTACGTTAGTTATTGGAGGTCCTATGTACTAGAAAAGTCATCCTAGTAATGCCAGTAGCATTCAGGTTAAAGACTCAAAATATTCAGTGGGGTAAAATAAAGAGTGAAGGGAATTAAGTTTACTTGTTTAAGTAGCTAGTTTTATAAACATATTTACAACACTCACCCTAGTGCTTGAAAAACTGCCTCACTGACCAAGTTTAGAATGGAAGGAATGCTGTGTGAAACAGAGGGGAAGACCTCTCTCTCTTCTATACACACAAGAGGCAGCCTGAAGCTGGCCTGCCGTTTACACCTGGCTTGTTGGCTACACGTCGGTTAAATTCAATGGGCCCAATTCTCATGTATCTTAAGGCCCCTTTGCATTGTCCTAGTTGTATAAAAGGGCCTGAAAGTGGGTGTAAATAAATATAATTTCCTCTCACTTTAAAGCACACAGCAGTGCAAAGTGGCCTTGGTTATAAATCAGAATCAGGCCCAGTGATTTAAAAGTTAATTTTTTTTATAAGGATGAGCAGGAGTAGGCCCCCCCCATTTGATAAAGCAATCGTAACTACATTAGCCTAGCAGCATGAAATGCAACTGTGCACAGAATTTTTGTAGTTTTGAATAAATTGCTCAGCTTGATTTTCCTTCCTAATAATCCATCACACAGACAGGACGCCCATTCCTACAATCTGTATTTAATTTAAACGCATGCAGGCAAGATTAGAAAAAAAATGGGTAACTGCTGAGAAGCATCTGAGATGAGCTGAGACGAGGAGACAGTCAACATATTTGGGTGACATCACGGCCTTCTCGATCTGAGGAAGGGACATGATTAATGTCTAAATCTTCTTCTTCTACAGAGATAATCAACTCTTTCAGGGTTGCTTGGTATCTAATTAGGGGCTCATTCTCCTCCCACATGCATACACATAGTTGATAGAAACACATTGCAAAAGGAAAAGAGAGCATTTAAGGGCACAAAATACTCTCTCCCATCCATGGGAAACATATATTCCTTAAAAGCAGCAAAGAATCCTGTGGCAGCTTATAGACTAACAGACGTTTTAGAGCATGAGCTTGTAGATGTATCTGACAAAGTGGGTATTCACCCACGAAAGCTCATGCTCCAAAACGTCTGTTAGTCTATAAGGTGCCACAGGATTCTTTGCTGCTTTTACAGATCCAGACTAACACGGCTACCCCTCTGATATATTCCTTACAGTCTTTATTATGTTTACAGCTCCCAAAAGTGTTCTGGGCACTTACAATATAAATAGAAAGACAAGGCGTTGGATTTCCTTTGATAATCTAGGCCCAAGTGACTTAGGAGCACAGGTCCTATTGATTTTAAACACATTTGGAAATCTTACCCAAGATCCCAGCATTTAAAGAGCCTTCAGTTATAGTTTGAGCATTCTGCAACCAGCGGGGGTTATAAGCGATAAAGAGAGGATAGGGAAAGGGGTGAGGTTTACAGTGTTAAGATTATGGGGGTTATTCATCTCAGGCATGGGCAAAGTCTGGCCCATCTCTTACAAGGGCTGTTTTGTTTTTTTAAAACTAAAAATATTATGGTCAACCCACTTCTTATGAGCATCTTGGAAGCAGCAAGTCTTCAGTGATGATTTTCCTGACAAGACAGAAGTGGCTTGGCACTGCGCAGTTGAGAGGACGTTTCATGCGCATGGGTGGCATGGGAAGAAACACAGAGATGGCTATTTGAGAAGCACACAAACAGGTCACCAAGGCAGACATCAGTGGCAGAGGGGAGATGAAGGGATACGAGGCTAGAGTGGATAGGGAGGCAGAGGTGCAGTTATGTAGACCCTCAAAGGAGCAGGGCATGGAGTTTAAACTTCATGTCATGTAGAAGGGTTTGGATTCGGAGAGCGGGTAATGTGAGCAGATCAACTGAGAAACATTTCAGCAGCCACCTTTTGAATAGATGGGAGTGGGGAGGGGACATAACTGAATGGCAGGGAGCACCCAGGGGAGGTGGTATGAATGTAACAAAGTAAGCCAAAAAGTGCAGAATTTATTGCTATCCATCAGTGGAGCTTGGGGGACTGCATCACATTATGCCTAAACTGCCTTTAATCCGTAGAAGGTTGGCAATTTCTAGCTTACCAGCCCAACCGATGCTGCAGGAGATGAAGGTATATGCCTTTTTCCTGTCTCCAAAGGGTTAAGGAGGAATCCTTTTGCAGTCCAAAGATGAATGAAGACAATCATTGCTTAAGGCTGCTTTTAATTATTCAGAGCCACATGTTAAACAAGTTCTGCCAAATTCACGAAAGCACGTAGTATTTTGTAGTGTGGTAATAGCTGCTGTCCTGGATCTTCACAGGAGGCAGGCAGGCTGTGAAATCTACCACAGCTGAAATACAGTGCACGTGCTTACAGATTGGGTGCTCCTTCCACAGCCACAGGGGGTGGGAAATTGCAGATGGCAGTGGGGACTCTGATTACCAATGTGCTCAGTTCCATGTGTTTAGAGATTGAGAGACAGGCTGGCACTCATCTAGGGCTTAAAAAACCTGTCGTTTCCTCCAGAAGTTTTCCAAGTCATGTTCTGTGCTGGCACTGCCCAGGTCCCAGCAAGGATGCAGTCAGCTGGAGCGCAGTAATGCCGCAATGCTGCTGCAGCATTTCCTCAGGTGGCCTAGGCAACATCTCAGTTCTTTCTGACCACTGATCTGCTGCTCTCAGCCAAAGGTGCGTGTGTGTGAAGTGATCAATTTCCTTCTGTTGCCAGGAAGATGAACTGGATTAACTAATAGAGGCTAACTGTCCCCCACCTCTCATATTCCCTAAACTAACCTATAGGATACGATTCAGCGACACCTCCTCCCACCTCTGGAGCATGAAGGCTAGAGCATTCAATGTTCTTGGGCCTCTCCCCCAGCCCTAGATGGAGAGGGACATTGTAGGACATGCTTAGGTTTAAAAATGGTTGCATCATTTGCCATTCCAAGTTGTAGGCCTGTTCTGGGGCATCATTCCTTCCTAGACCTTCTGTCCTGCCACATCTAACTAATGGTCTTTGAGGAGAGCCAGTCTCTGAATGAGTTTGCCTCCCCCTCAGGGAATGAATGTCAAGCTCCACTCCCATATCAGAGTTAAAATAAACATTGTCTCTGCTGAGAGAAGCATCCAAACTTGGGATGCTACCTGTAGCCTCTAGAATGTGAAGTTGGGTAGGAATTTGGGGAGAGCTGGTTCTCTCGTGAGATTGTCTATGTCTGGAGATAGGTCAGAAATACTGTGCAAAGAGCCCTTGTGTTATTATATACAGATAGAAATATGTATATCAGGGGTAGGCAACCTATGGCACATGTGCCGAAGGCATCACCCAAGCTGATTTTCAGTGGCATTCACACTGCCGGGGTCCTGGCCACCGGTCTGGGGGCTCTGCATTTTAATTTAAAATTAAATGAAGCTTCTTAAACATTTTAAAAACCTTATTTACTTTACATACAACAATAGTTTAGTTATATATTATAGACTTAGGGAAAGAGACCTTCTAAAACATTAAAATGTATTACTGGCACACAAAACCTTAAATAAGGGTGAATAAATGAAGACTCGGCACACCACTTCTGAAAGGTTGCTGACCCCTGGTGTATATCTATATTATAAAGAAAACCCCAAATGCTCCTGCACACACATCTCTTCTTGGGGAAAGCATCAGAAAACACAGCAGGACCGATATTAGTCACGTCGCTTAATGCGCTGGAAGGCACTCAGATCCTACAGCAGGGGCAGGCAAACTTTTTGGCCTGAGGGCCACATCGAGGATAGAGATCATATGGCGGGCATGAATGCTCACAAAATTGGGGCTGTGGTTGGGAGTGCAGGCTCTGGGATGGGCTGAGGAGTTTGGGGTGTAGGAGGGTCCTCTGGGCTGGGATCGAGGGGTTCGGAGTGTGTGTGGGGGATTGAGTGCATGAAGGGGTGCAGGTTCCAGATGGAGATGTGGCTCTGGGGTGGGGCTGAGGATGAGGAGTTTGGGGTATAGGAGGATGCTCTGTGCTGGGATCAAGGGGTTTGGAGGGTGGGAGAGATCAGGACTGAGGCAGAGGGTTGGGGCATGGGGAGAGGCTCAGGTCCAAGCTCCAAGCAGTGTTTACCTCAAGTGGCTCCCGGAAGCAGTGGCATGTCCCTTCTCTGGCTCCTACACATGCAGTGGTCCCCAACCTTACTAGTGCTGGGGCAGGGCCATGCGACTGCTTCCAGGAGCCATGTGGCGTGGCCCCTGACCCGGCACCTCAGCTGGAGCGGGGCAATCCCCAGACCCTGCTCCCCAGCGGAATCTCACGGGCTGGCATAAAACAGCTCATGGGCTGGATTTGGTCCGGGGGCAATAGTTGCCCACTCCTGTCCTACAGTGATAAGGGTGGTATAAGAACCTGTGGAGAATAAAGTAGGAATATTCCAGGGCTTCTGCATCTAGTCCTGGCTGGAATTGGGAAAAGAAGTGTTCTACAAGCTGGAAAAGTTAATATATGGAGATATACCTATCTCAGAGCTGGAAGGGACCCTGAAAGGTCATTGAGTCCAGCCCCCTGCCTTCACTAGCAGGACCAAGTACTGATTTTGCCCCAGACCCCTAAGTGGCCCCCTGAAGGATTGAACTCACAAGCCTGGGTTTAAGCAGGCTAATGTTCAAACCACTGAGTTATCCCTCCTGCATTAACTGAGAATTAAGAGCTTGTGTCTCCACTTTTCAGGTCTCCAGGACTCTGCACCACGAGCCCTCTGTTCTGCACCCCATGGTGTAGGAGTTTAGGGAGGGAGCATGGCCAATGTGAATCTTGGTCATGGTTGCTGGCACAGGGCCAGCCAATTCAATGATTTTTCAAGGGCTCCCAAGGTTTTTTGTACCTAAACCTGGCTGCTGAAGCCACCCAGATTCTACATGGTCCTAAAACTCTGTAATCAAAGGAAGTGTTCTAGCATGAAGAAGAATGGCTTAAACAGTAGGGAAGGATGACTCACATGGCACTGAACAGACATATCTGGGCCAATGCCTCTTTGAAGCATGCACACAGCCTCTATCCCAGTGATCTGGAGCACCACACACTTAGGGTGGACCGTGGAATACAGTTTTTGGTCAGTAATTTGCTGTGTGCAGCACAGATCCCAGTGAAAAGATTCTTCCATTGGTTGTTTTCTTTCTTTTACCCCACATGTGAATACAGAAACTGTGGAACAGGCCATTTATTAAAAAAACAACCACCTCCAAAATCCAACTGACAGCTGGCCATCGGGACACCTGTAATGTTGCCTGTAACCTAGTCAGCCATTGTGGCTAAAGGGAGATGAGATCTTTCAACCCAAGACATAATTTATCCTGTTCTCTGTATTTTGAGACTTATTTTCACAAATCACAAGCCAGCTTGGCTGAGGCAGAGCAGCAGTTTGTATCCCTAATGGACGCTACAGATGGAACCTTTTAAAGCCTGGCCTCTCTTCATGAGTGAACAATGTTTCCAAATTCATCCTATGTAATTTCCTTTCCTTACAGTGCTTTTCAGAAGCAGCAACAATTTCAGAGACATGGTTCCTTTATTTGCGTCTGGAAATGCAGAGCACATTAAAAGGGTGCAGAAAATAATGAGACATGACAAGCGAGAGCAGCAGATTTCTGGGAGCTGCAAATATAGTTTGTGTGTGTTTGTTCCTGACCAATAGTAGCTGGGTTCTGCTCCTGTCGTTCCAGGTGCTTTTCACATCTGATGTGAATACTAGCTCCATTTCCCCCTCCCCCCGATTCCTTGTACCGGTTTTGTTTTTTTGGAGATTATTACTAAAACAACAATCCAGTCATCTGTAAAATGAATGAAAGAAGGAATGTGCATACCAAAATAGATGCAAGTCTCCAAGATTCAGCTGTATAAAGCAATACCTACAAAATAAAAATCCAGGTCTGAATCTATGCCTAAAAACCTCAACCCAAACTAAATGTGACCATTTTTCCTCTGAGGTCTGAGACAATTCAGTTGTTGTCTGTTTTTGACATTTCTCCATTTCCTAGATTTGTCTTAAACCATTAACTACGCAAGAAGAAGACTTGTATTTCTGGCCCAGATAAAACTAAAAGGAAAGAATAAGCTTGGACTTACATAGCTTCATCTTCCAAGCACCTTGCAAGTATTAAACTAATAAATCCTCATAATGCTCTGGCATGTGTGTGTGTGTGTGGCAGGGGCATGTATAATAATGCCCATTTTACAGATGGAGAAATTGAAGCAGGGAGATTAAGACCCATAGCCCTGGTTCCACAGGAACAATGGGAAATTCCATTTGATTTTAGTGGGACCAAGTGCCTCTACTTGACTTATCCAAGGCCAAAAAGGATGTCAGAAATTAAGTTAGAACTCAGGAGTTCCTGGCCGGCTACATGTCATGTGCTGTAGCTACTATACCATGCCTCTAAAAGTCTCTTAAGCCAACCCGGTTTGCATGAGAATTCCAGCTCTGCTTCGTGATTTAGGTAAACTTCACACAAGCAGCCAGATTTTTGGTTGTTTATTGAAACTGAAGCTTTTGAAGCTCAACCATCAGTTGTGTTTACACCAGCTCACTTAAAGGAGGAAAGAGTGATGTACCATCGCTGCACCGAGCCACAAAATTTCATGAACTTGTGGCTTTTGTTTCTCTTTTCTGTGAGCCTGTTTCAAATCATATTAGTTTGTTGGGTGCTTATTTTTCCTTCTTCTTTCTTTTAAGCTTGCATTGGATCTGAGCACAGTTACTTTTCCCAGGATATTTTTGATTATATGTTTATTGTGGGGGAAAAAAAGTTTAACAGCATAACTAGACAGCATCTCACAAGAGGTTTAAAAGAGAAAATAAAGATGATGGCAGTTTCTATTAAGGCGGACTAAGGATATGAATAGAAATTAGTATACTGCAAGTCCAAAAAGATTCACATCAGATTGGAAGAGGAGCCCTATTTCACACCCTTTGAAATGTGAATATAATGCACTTGTCCACTGGAAGTCCCCTATTTATCCACAGAACAGGCAAGCTACTTCCAACTCTCTATAAATGTTAACTGGATTCTTGGCTATATAAACAGGAAGATGTTGTGCAGAAGGTTAATATTACATCTGCATATGGCACTGGTGAAAACATTACTCAAATCCTGCATCCGATTATAGTGCCCACACTTTAAAATAATAAAATCTTGCTCTTACAGAGAGCACTTTTCATCAGTAACTCTCAAAGCACTTTTACTAAGTAAGTCAGGATCAGCATCCCCATTTTACAGATGGGGAAAACCGCGGTACAGAGAAGTGAAGTGAGTTACCCAAGATCACCCAGCAGAACCCAGATCTGTGTCAGATTTGGGAACAGAATCCAAGTTTCTGTAGTCCTCATCTAGTGCGCCATCCATGGGCCACATTGCCTCCATTTTTGGAAACTTGCAGGGAGGTTAGAGAAGAGCTAAAAAGAATATTAAAGGTCTAGGAAACATGCCTTATCGTGAGAACTGTAAGGAGCTCCATCTACTTAGTTTGCAAGAGGGAAGGCAAAAAAGGCAACTTAATCAAAGTCTAGAAGTAGCTGCACAGAAAGAAGGTATCTAACATTAAGGGGCTCTTTAATGTATCAGACAAAGACATAACAAGATCCAAGTTGAAGTTAGAAAAAATGGTGCAATAAGGAGTAAATAGATATAACAGCGAGGGTAAATAACAATTGGAAGAATTTAACCACAGACTAACGTAAATTTTCCTTCACTTGTGAGACTTTAAATAGCAATTGGAAGCCTTTCTAAGAGACACGTCTTCCTTTCTGTGTAAAAAGGAAGATTAATTAATTCCCTTCTCTGCCATAGCTACTCGGTGAAATTCTATAACTCATCTTATGTAGGAAGTCAGACTAGATGATTATAGTGGTCCTTTCTAGCCTTAAAATCCAAGAAGTCATGACCTAGAGGGACTACCACAACGTGTCAGAGGGTAGTTCAGTCTGACTGTCCTCTCTAATCCTTTGTCTCTAATGACTGACAATAAAAGGGTGAATTGTGACCTGTCCACTAGAAAGTGGGCATAGCTCACTAACCCATTTCATTTACGCTGAGAACCGTAAGGTAATAACAGCATTTGCTCTTTACCTCCGTTACCTAGGCGTGAATCAGTACCCTACAGATGACAGGCTCTAAAGCCCATGACCTAGTCTGAGCCACACAGACAGCTGCAGTCATATTAGAGACAAAGAAAAATGTTAAGAAAAGGTGGCTAAGTCCAGTCCTAAAGGATACTCAAGGGAAGGTTGGTTACTAACGTCAGCGCATTGGGTGTTTGCCATTTGACAAATTTAGGGCTCAGTTCTCAAGAGGCATTTTGCTTAAGTGAAGACTATGTGATCCATTCCTTAAAAATCTTCTTTGGTTCCACCTTAAAGTATAATTTCCACAAAGCTCAGGGCAGAAGAATCTCATTCCAGGTTCCATTTCCAGAGATGCCCAGCTGTAGATTAAATGGATTCAAGAAACGGTATTGTATGCTTGAGCCTTTTCTGCTTCGATCTAAATCATTCAAAAATAAATTCAGCAACAAAACTGTATGTTATTTAACCACGCTCAAAAAGCTGCTGAAATACTGACATGAAAAGTCCTGATGCTTCCAACTTAGTGGCGTTCGGTAGCCACTGGAAGACATCCCACCCGTTCTAAGTGATCTCGGCTCCAAAAACATTTTACAGATGTTAAGACGCAGGCTCCATTCTCCACAATGTTGAGATAATTAAGGGATTAACCAAACCCCTCCCTCTCTCCATCACTACCAAACTCAAGGCATTCTTATGACAACTGCAAGGCTCATCTGTTTGTGCACTTCAAAATCAACCTCAGCTTTGGTTTCTATTCAGCCTCATAAAAGTATGGAAAAAACTTAGAGGGCACCACTAAAAAAAGCTACATTTACTACGCCATAGTAATTGCACTTACCATGGTATTTCCTATACTGAGAATAGGAAATACCGCAGGAAAGACAAATATTGCAGTTTTTTTGGTTCTTCTCCCTCCCACCCCAACACTGCATTTGGTCATATAGCTTTGCTTATCTTCTGTAAAATTACTCATTAAGGGCAAAAATCAGCTGTCAGAGGCACACAAGAGCTCTTAATTCTGCAAGATAGCCGTGACTCCTCTGAACACATAGGCACGTGCTTAATTTTAAATGTTTCCAGCATCAGGGACCAATATGAACAGCATGTTTAACCATTTACATGGTGTATGGTATCAATACTGTATCAAAGGAGAATATTTTGTTCCCTCCTCTGCAGATCTGGGCAGTCATTTTTGTACTGCTGTTGGGGGGATCTGAGGTGGAGGGAATAGACTGACACCTGCAGGCATGCCATGCATGCCGTAGCTCCTGGGAAGGGAAGGAGGGATTGAAAGTGGGCAGTATTTCAACCCTAGCCGGAAAGAAGGCTGTGTTAGGCCAGCAGAGGCTAAGAGCCTTTAGGCTAGAGTAGATGTCACTGGAGTGGCTTTGTGGCTACAGCTGAGGAATCTGTCTTTCCCCAGCCCAACATACACCGGGAGGTCCCCAGGTTCTAACAAACTTACTCAAAGGTTGCATGCTCCTACTTAACCTATTAGCAATATGGCTCCAATTAGCGGGGGGTGTCTTAAAAAAAAACAACAACCCACCATCAAAATCACAATCAAACCAGTTTCATGATATTACTTGAACCCTAAAAAATTCAGGGCTGAGGCTGGCTGCAGGTCATTGCTAGCTCCATCTCCAGGTCTTATTTAATAAATTTATTTTTGAACTCACGAAAGTTCCAGCTGTGACCTGTCCAGGAGAAAGTGGGCTTAGATCACTAATCCATTTCACGTAGGCCACTAGAACCCAGGAAGTGATAGCAGCATGGTGCAAAATAACAAAGTGACAATTTATGATTTCTTTGCTCGCACACTGATCTTATAGTGGGGAGTGAAAGACGCATTGAATATAAACATTTCCTTGTAGCTGTATCACTTTGGCATGTAATCTTGTAAAATCTCACAAGCTAGGCAGCTTCTGGCATGGACAATATTTGGACAGGAGGCCTGTACCAAAAACCCATGTAACAAACTATGCATTCTTACAGAAACAACTATCTTCAACAGAGACTGAACCTGGGTTCTTCAGTGCCAAAACCACAAGCTCCTACTGTTGTAGTTAAAGGAACAACCTCTGTTAGATCTGAGTATATAGCAGATTATCAATATTAGGGCCTGCCACTAGACAGACACTTGGGCCTTGTCTACACAACACAGCAGTGTGCACTAGAAGGGTATGAAATCTAATGTGCACCAATGTATTGCACACTACCTGACCCGTGTAGACCTTGCTGGCACACACTAAAATTTCCCTAGTGCACATTAATGCAGCCCTGTTTCAAACAGCACTTGCACTAACCCAGTGTATCACATCCAGGTATTAAAGGAAGTGATACTGGTGATTTAGGGTGTGTCTTCACTGCATTTAGACACCCATGGCTGGCCCAGACAACTGACTTGGGCTCACAGGGCTCAGGCTAAGGGGCTGTTTAATTCTAGTGTAGATATCTAGGCTTGGGCCACAGCCTGAACTCTGGGACCCTCCCACCTTGCAGGATCCTAGAGCCTGAGCTCCAGGTGGAGCCTGAATGTCTACACTGGAATTAAAAACAGTCCCTTAGCCCAAGCCCATGAGCCCAAGTCAGCTGGCACAGGCCAGACAAGGATGTCTATTTGCTGTGTAGATGTACACTGAGTACTCCAGGTGGCATTTCTTTCTCAGAGTCACTACACCAGCATGGTATTAGAGATCACTGAGCAAAGGATCTTCTAGGAGACCTCCAGGACCAAGGTCTGACCATTTATGATCCTCTGATGGATTTTACACAAGTAAGGGCATGGGTCAAATGTCCAGACTACATTCAAACGTGGGTAGTTCCTTTCTTTCCACGTAAACTATCCTTGACATTTCAACAGTGCACTGTTCTGGGACCTCAGGCTCATAATATCTGAGCATCTGTCAAAAAGCTGCTACATTCCACCCCAGGAATCACTGCATTTCAGCAGAGGGTGAAGTGACTCATTTGCAGCCAAATTCAGATCTGTAGTGGTCCATGGCCATCCCTCCCCATCAGGCTTGGAGGGAGGCCACTCTGCCACACTACAAGATCACACAAAATTTTGTGTGGAGACAAGTGTATATTAGCAGCACAAAAGGAGTGGTAATGTGAGCCTGTATTCTGATCCAGACTACACAGATTTATTAAGGGTATGAATGATCTTAGTAGGGGAGTTAACACAGTCCCAGAACATGTGTACTAAAATATTTGGACCATTATCTCTGGCCTGGTCTCCCAAAAGAGGAAGTCAATCAGCAGTGTAGTTTCTAGGGGTTCCACAGGTTCCGGGAAAGCCCTGAGCTGATGTACCTCTGTTTGACTTCCTCTTTTCATGTATGCGCATCTGTGGAATGGTGGCCTGAGTTTAGTCTGTAGCTGGTAATGCTTTTTGAATCCTTGATCCTTTAGCTTGTAAAACCTTTTAGATGAGAGCTGCAATATGCCTGCGTAGTGTGTTTTTTATTTTGTGGATTTCAATCCAATCTTCTAAATTGCTTTAAAGCAGTTCCTTGTTACTAAATTCAGAATATCTTCTTTTTTTAAAATCACCCTTTGTGGTCAATTACAAAATGGTTTAGAAAATGATGCAAAAGGTCTAAACAAAGTTATATAATCTTTTTAAAAAATGATTTTTAAAACACAAAAACACGTTATCAACAGTATAGCAAAAGCGCAACAATTTCTCCATCCATTGAAAACCCGTGCTAAAGAGATGGAAGTGGAAATTAACCCTTGCTTGGAGTAGCAACAAAAAAGAACTTTCCAACCCATGGAACACTGTGTTGCAGCCATCATGTGAGAAAATCTCTTGCAAATGGCTCGTTGTTGGACGACATTATAATTGATTTTAGGACTCTGTCTAATGGATGCACATGTGTATTCTCTGGGGAGCTGAGGTGCAGGTTAGAAGGGATTTACAACTTTTCCCCAAGCATTTGATGTATTAATATTCTCAAAGAGGGTAGTTTTAGGCAGGTTGACTGCTTTGTTCTTGTTTAATTTTTGGCAACTAAAAAAAATGTGATATCTCTGAAAGCTCCAGCAATATAGTTGTTTTAAAAGAGGTGCGCATTAAAAAGCCGTTCAAATTCCCATGCTAGGAGTGGAGTTAGTGTCACCAGGTACGAGTGCATCTCCAAGGTTTTCTTGGAGGGTGGTGGTGTGTTGCTGGGTTTTAAGATGCTTGAAATTGAAAACAAATTGCTTTTGAGTGAGGTAAGCCATCAAATAGCATGATCTACTGTGCCTTGTAAATTCTACTTCTGAGGAACAGAACAGACTAGGGGTTGATCTTGTTCCTATTTTAGCTCCCACTGAGTTTAAAGGAATCAGGCCTTAGGGGGCAAATCCAGCCTGTTCTGGCTGGCCCAAGTATCTGGAAAGGGAGGAATCCTGCAGAGCCACTTGCAGCCACTACGGCCCAGTGGAAGGTGCCTATGTGAGGTGCTTACAAAGAGCCCTCTAAGTTGTGGGGGAACAGAAGGAGCTATACAGCCGCACCCAACCCATGCTGAGCCCCCCAGCCACACACACATCTAATCCTGGGCCTCTCATGGAGCAGCTTTCTGTGCCTTTGTGTAGGCTCCCTCTGTGAAAGAAGGGGAAGGCTGGATGTGGGAATTGCCTCTGTTAGCCATGGAGAAAAGAACTGACTTTGTCCATGAGAGAAAACAAAAGGTTCTGGGCAGCCTTACTTTCGTGAGTGATTAAGATACATGGTTTATAACTTTTGGGTTTTGTTTGTTTTGATTTAAATGACAGTCATGACATTTCTGGTTGGGCTCTCTGGAGGGACTGAGCCCGTGACCTCTGGATCTAAAAGCCCAAATCTCCACTGCTTAAGATAAGAGACCGGCTCCAGTGCTGGGTGGTACTGGAGAGCTTCCTACAAGATGTTCCTACTAGGCCTGATCTTTTAAAGTGCAGAACACTTCCTTGAACTGGTGGCCTCAGCATGGTTCAACTTCAGACCTTTTGTGTGCAAAAAAGCCTGTGTGATTGTAACCCACTGGTGAGCACGTTACAGTCACCTCCTCCCTCAGTGTCAGATCCACCAACGATATGGTTGGCTAATGGCTCTATGTACTGATCTCTTTAGCTCAAGCAGTAGGAGCTCATGCTTTTAGTAGTAGGAAGAGAGCCTAAGACATAAGCCCTTGTATGAGGCAGGACCTGCTCATACAATCTGGCAAGAATAGGGCTGAGATTGCAAAAATACTCATTCCTAAAAAGGGCTTAGCTCAGAGTACTCATGCAAACACATCCCGATATCAAGTGGTACCAGAACATCCCAATATCAAGGATGGTACAAAAACATTCCCCAAGAATAATGGGAACACACTAATCCCTCCTAAAAGATGACAGTAGGTAATAAAGATGTTTAATTGAACCAATATGAACAAGGTAATAGCTAGTCACATCAGGGGGCAGTAACTATGTCAGAGGCAGTACTAACTTGTTTGTATCAGTGTACAGAAATGTATCTCAGAAGAAGTATCTTTGTCCAGGAGAGGGGGGTAAAGGAGAGTTCTGCCATTCACTGAGCTGCATCCATTGTCACAGGTATACATGCCTTAGTATCCTCGTAGAGTCTGCCAGGTGCTATTACCGTGTTTTGTCGACAGTAAACCTGGCCCGGTGCCTTCGTACATTAACAGATCTTGTGGTCATTGAGCAGTTTGCTTGAGGCCTGCTGTCCCAGCTGTCTGTGCAGAGCTGGGGCAGCACACAGGGAGAACACACACACACACAGCCAAACATCTGAGGCTGTGGGATTTTCCTTGAACAGGCCATTAAAACATAAAGTGCATTTGGGCAGAGACCAAGCCTGAGATGCTACAGCCTAAAAGTCTCTTTAAAAAAAAAAAAAGAGTTAGTTGTGAGTGAGTATAAATGGGTTCCTGATGAAAGTGAATTTGCAACTTGAATTCTAATGAACTGTATTGAAAGCAGATTTTTAGATTAAATAAAATTTCCATCAAGTAATTACTTTAATCTTCAGAAACTTCACTAAGTGAAAGTATGAAGTGACTGACTTTGTTTTGAGGTGGTTGGTAAAGGAACACATCACCTTTCTGAGAAACTGCCAGCTCAATGCCAAGTGTTGATGGGGTGCTATACTATAGTCCTACAATTGTTCAAGGGCCTCATTAGGAAAATATTTTACAAAATCCAAGTCTAATCTAAAGTCCTGTTCAAAATCTCACTCCTACTACTTCTGTTACCAAGGAAACACACTGTAATGCAGCAGTCTCCACACTTTTCAGGGTCTCCCCCCTCGACCTCTGTCCATGCCCCCCTGAGCCAGGGGCAGGGCCATGGCTTGGAGGGGAGATGCAGACAGAGGTAAGGGGACCAAGGCTGGGGCCACAGTGGAGGGGTGGTGCGGAATATTCCTCTGTGGCCCCCAGGGGAGCACACCCTACAGTTTGGGAACCTCTTCTGTAATAGGAGTCCATGGAAATGGTGGGGTTCTTTTCTTGTATGTTGAGTTACATGTAAAATTTGCTCCCACCATCCCTGTTTTGTTTGTTTGGTCTTCTAACAAAATACGCCCTGAGCCAGCTCCACAGAAAATGAATGCACTTCACAGAAAGCAATTCTTTCTGCATCCATTCTGAAGGCACAAGTCATCCTTTGCTCGCAGAGAACGGAAGGCAAGAGATCCTCAGTACAGTAGTCATTTACTGAGGAGTTTCAGATGAATATATATTTGTTCATCTCTCCTTGGATAGTTTTACCCAAGCTACTCAAGCCCATTTGCCATTCTACCCACCAACTCAAACCCCCTCATTTTCCAGTTCTGTATCTGGTGCATACCTGCTTGGCCAGCCACTCACCTGTCTTCCCCTACCCCAGTAACATGCACCATTGCTAATGCCTAGCCTGGCAGTAAGCCACAAAGTGTGAATAGGTCAGGACTTCCTCAGGGCGAGTGTTGATCTACTCTGTCTCCAGGAAGAAATTCCCCAAAACAATGTCACAAGAGATTGTTCAGGACACCAAAAGACGTGCTGTGTTTTACCAAATGTGACTGGAGCTATAAACTATGGCAGGAAAAAGCCCTGAGCTGTGAAAGCTCATTTTAAAGCAGAAGTCTTTTATGTTCTTAGTCAAAACTCTTTACAGAACAGCTTTAAAAAAATAGGAAGAACTGAGGGCCAGGATATATGCCATCACAACAATGACATCCAAGAAAGATTAGTTGGACCTGAGTGACTTTAGGTCAATTTCCCCAATTCCCATGAATCGGGCCCCGCGCCTAAGAGGGCCCCACAGCGTCCTGATGAGGGGTCCCACAAGGCAAGGCCCCAGAAGACAACTGCTGCTGAGGAAGGAGCCTCCGCCAAAGTGCCACCGGAAACAGCGGCAACCGACGGCAGGTCTTTCAAATCAGGCCCCACACGTCCTAAAGCCGGCCCTGCCTGAGTCCATCTAAAAACATAGATTGTGCTATTTTGTATCCTTTGGGCTGTTTGCTAAAGTATTAAGGAATTGGGAGAAGTGCCAGAAAACTGGTTCAACTCATCAAATACTATGAAGCTAAAAAGAGAAACCCTAGCCAGAGAGCGTGAGGAATAGAGGCTACCGCTAGCTTCCCACAGAAGCAAGACACTGCTATGCAGCATCCGATTCACACCAAGAGCAGGAAGATGGTTGGAGCTGCTGAAAGTGAAGATTTATATGAAACACACACTCTAGAGTTTTCAGCTTGCTGATGGAACAAAGGCAAAGGGTTTGATGAGACACGCTTCAGAAAACTGTGGACTGATGTTGCCCATGAGAAAGGATGCATTTGAACACTACAAGGTTGGCTTCTGAGACATGGAGAACATCTGCCCCTCTGAGCCACTTGTGGTTTGTCAGACTGAGTGGTGCTTGTCTCCCTTCTCCTGACCCCCTCCCTCATAGTTCAAGCCTTGCAATCCCATCCCCACCCACAGCCACACACACTTTCAGCTGATATAACTGTAGGGCCCAATCCCAGAAAGACTCCGCTCGCAGCCTTACCTTTACTTACTGAATAATTCCATTGGCATCATAGTGTGTAAAGTTAAGTCCAGGCATAAATCTTTGCAGGATTTAGGACATGGGGAAGTATACTCCTAGGCCTCAAGACGCTCTGTGTACCACAGCTTTTAAAGTTGTCAACTCCATTTTCCCCCCAAATAGATCATTTAAAGTCCAGGACACTAAACTGCATTAAGCTGATTCACTATAGGGATTCTCAACACTACTGTATCTGAATTAACGACAGGAATACTGAAGCGTGATATTGCTATATGGTGAACCAGGTGCCATGTTTCACCTTACAAATGCTTTTTCTGTAGTGATGGATGAAATATTTGTAAGTGACAGTACACCTCTACCTCAAGATAACCCTGTCGTTGGGAGCCAAAAAATCTTATCGCATTATAGGTGAAACCGTGTTATATTGAACTTGCTTTGATCCACTGGAGTGAGCAGCACTGCCCCCCCGAAGCACTGCTTTACCGTGTTATAGCTGAATTCATGTTATATTGGGTGGCATTATATCGAGGTAGTGGTGTATGTAGAAAGTAAACTTTCCACATTTGTAAAACACTTGAGGAACCTTTTGGATGAAATCTGCTATATAAATATAGTATATTGCATTATTATTAGAAATGTATCCGAGATAGAGGCTTTGGACCTGGGTCTGATCTTTCTCCAAAGCTTGTAAGTGTTCAGAGGTGGGGCTTAGCTTTGGTCCATCACAGAGATAAAGTTCAGACCCAAGCATCCCTCAAAGGAAGCGTCTGGACATGGGAACTCAGATCTGATGTTGAATCCATTTGGGCACATCTCTGATATCTCTATAATCCTAGTTATCTTCATAAATTACTCTTTGTTCTTACATAGCATCTTTACTCTGGGGATCTCAAAGTGTTCTACAAGCAGCTCATTGAGTTGTGACACACCTAGGAAAGATTGGTATCATTATCCCCATTTTACTGATCAGCCAACAGACAGGGGTAAGGCCTAAATTTCCAAGTCTCCACTAAATTTGGGTGCCCAATTAAAGATACTTAGGCCCACCATTGCCTTGCACCTTGTGGAATCTTTTACACCAGTACAATTTGCCATTCTTGGTAGTATATTACACCTATGTTGCACCACACAAGGTACAGAGCAGTGACAAATCTGGCCTCTTGGGACTGCTTTTTAGAGGTGCTGAGTGTCTGCAGCTCCCATTGAAGTCAGTCGGACCTCTAGGTGCTCTGCAGCTCTGAAAATCAGGCTCTAGGTATTTAGAGTTATCCTCCCATACATGGCAGTATGAAAAATTACTGGATAGTTTTTAGGTTAAAATGACTTTGACAGGGTCATTAACTGTGGTGGGACTAGAACCCAGGAATCCTTGACCTGCTCACTTGCTCTTGCCACTAGCCACATTTCCATCTTTACACATAGCTCTGGAATAATATTACAACCTCTTTGTATTTTAACGTGTGATATTTTGAGACAACATATTAAAGTTTAGCTCAAGTGTAACCAGTACAAGTGCAACTATATTGTGAAAGTCTGTCTTGCATTAGTACCTCTCCAAAAAACATTAAACTGTGATGGGCGCTGCATTCTCCCGGTGCATGTTGATTCAACTGTTCTTAAAAATGTGGGAGTGAGGGAGAGCATGAATGTCAGCACCAGTGGGAATTCTGAATGCATGTAGGAGGGGAAAACAGATCTAGCTGACTCAACCATCCTCTCCACTCACCCCCTCATGTGTAACTGAAAGGATAAAGGCTCAGTTGGCTTCGGTAGCGTAGTGCCTTGGGGGAGCCACCAGCTGCTACTTGTGTGTTACAGTTGGATTAAACAGGAGCCAAGTGGAATGTGCAGTGTGGGTAGGAGCAATTGCACATTCATCACCAGCTTCTGTCCGCAGCAGTTTAAATATAACGTGCAGGCCTAAAATCAGCTAAACAAATGCTACCTAAGAAGTATGGGAGGGGAGAGCCGCCTCTGGCTGAAAACAAGGGAGCAAATGCTGAATGGGCTGCACTGCAGCCATAGCAATGACAACCTACGTTTCTTATATACAGCATC
Source organism: Gopherus evgoodei (assembly GCF_007399415.2). Taxonomy (NCBI): domain Eukaryota; kingdom Metazoa; phylum Chordata; order Testudines; family Testudinidae; genus Gopherus; species Gopherus evgoodei. Next base: position 352,929,263 of record NC_044322.1, read on the forward strand.
TTTTGATCTGGAGATTCCCAGAGCCCATTGGAAAACAATGGTTCCCCATCTATTTCACAGTGTAGAGGGGAGCAAACACACACAAGGTCTGCACAAATGTAAGGAAAAGCGGGGGGGGTGTCACCCCAGCATGCTCCAATCTCCTAGGCCATTGGCCACACGGTGGGACTGTCTAGCTTCATGAATTCCCATCGGATCCCCAGGGTTAGATGCTGGTATCCCCAAGGGTCCACTAGCTGTATGGGGCTTCAAGTCTGTGTGTGTGTTGGTCTGTACGCACCATACACTCTGTTCACCCACCACTGAAATAGCTCCATCTCTGGTCTGAAACACAACAGCTGTTTAACACTCCACAGCAATATTGCACAGCAGTGTGGATCAGGAATTAAATAATAGCACATGTGATTGAAAGGCCCAAAGAATTCAGGTCAGCAGAATGGAATTACTCATGTTAGAATTTACCAGGATGATTTAATTTCTGTTCACAGTGAAAATGTCAAGATGTATTTTGTGTGTTCCAGTTAACCTTAAATCAAGCCTAACCATGTCACCACTTTCCTTTCATCTACTGACTGATGGGTAGCAAGTGTTTCTTAAATACAACAGTATGGAACTATAGACCAGTCAGCCTAATGTTGATATCGGGAAAGATACTGGAACAAATTATTACACAATCAGTTTGCAAGCACTTAGAGGGTACTAAGGGTACAAGGAATAGCTAAAATGGGTTTGTCAAGAACAGATTATGCCACATCAACCAAATTTCCTTCTTTGAGAGGGTTACTGGCCTCATGGATTCAGAGGGGAGGGGAGCTGTAGACATGATATATATTAATTTTAGTAAGGCTTTTGACACAGTTCCACAAGACTTTCTCATAAGCAAACTAGGGAAATGTGGTCTAGATGAAATTACTATAAAGTGGGTGCGCAATTGGTTAAAAGACCATCCTCAAAAAGTATTTATCAATGGATTGCTGTCAAACTGAGAGGACATATCTAATGGAGTCTCACAGGGGTCAGTCCTGTGTCCGGTACTGTTCACTATAGTATTAATGACTTGGAAAATGGAGTGGAGGGTATGTATAACATTTCTGATGACATGATACTGGGAGGGGTTGCAAGTACTTTGGAGGACAGGATTAGAATTCAAAATTATCTTGAAAAATGTAAATGTAAGTGCAAAGCACTTTACTTAGGATGGAGAAATCAAATGCACAACTACGAAATGGAGAATAACTGACTAGGTGGTAGAACTTCTGGGAAGGATCTGGGAGTTATAATGGATCATAGAATATTAGGGTTGGAAGAGACCTCAGGAGGTCATTTAGTCCAACCCCCTACTCAAGGCAGCACCAACCCCAACTAAATCATCCCAGCCAGAGCTTTGTCAAGCCAGGCCTTCAAAACCTGTAAGGATGGAGATTCCACCACCTCCCTAGTTAATGCATTGCAGTGCTTCACCACCCTCCTAGTGAAATAGTGTTTCTGAATATCCAACCTAGACCTCCCTCACTGCAACTTGAGACCATTGCTTCTTGTTCTGTCATTTGCCACCACTGAGAACAGCCGAGCTCCATCCCCTTTGGAACTCCCCCTTCAGATAGTTGAAAGCTGCTATCAAATCCCCCCCCCCCTCACTCTTCTGCAGACTAAATAAGCCCAGTTCCCTCAGCATCTCCTGCTCTGGATCAAAATTAAATACAAATCAACAGTAATATGATGCAGTTGCAAAAAAAAAAAAAAAAAGCTACTGTCATTCTGGGGTGTATTAACAAGTGTGTTGTATGTAAGACATGGAGGTAATTGTCCCACTCTACTCTGCGCTAGTGAGGCCTCAGTTGGAGGTCTGTGTCCAGTTCTGGGCCCCACACTATAGGAAAGATGTGAACAAGTTGGAGAGAGTCTAGAGGAGAGCAGCAAAAAATGATAAAGGTTTAGAAAACCTGACCTTTGAGGAAAGGTTAGAAAAATTGGGCACGTTTCATCTTGAGGAAAGATGGCTGTGGGGGGACCTGATGCCAGTCTTTAAATATGTTCAGAGCTGTTATAAAGAGGACAGTGATCAATTGTTTTTGTCCACTGAAGATAGGACAAGAAGTAATGGGCTTAACCTGCAGCAAGGGAGATTTAGGTTAGATATTAGGAAAAAACTTTGACTGTAAGGAGTGTTATGCTGTGGAATAGGCTTCTGAAAGAGGCTGTGGAATCCCCGTCATGGAAGGTTTTTAAGAACAGGTTAGACAAATGCCCTATCAGGGTGGTCTAGATTTATTTAGTCCTGCTTCAGTGAGGGGGGTGGACTTGATGACCTCTTTCTATGACTCTGAACATAGGCATTGCTGATCACAGCGCTCATGTGGGTATAACTATGAATAAGCCACAACATCCTCACATCAGCAAGGCTAGTAGATGTTAGTTTTAACTGGCCCACTTGTTGATCCAATTAAGCGTTTAGGCTTACATGGGGTCTCAACCCAGGCACTCTAGGGGTGAATCAGAGCTACCCTATCCCAGCTGGAGCACAGGGAGGTACAGTGCCTCTTGGGACAAGGGATAAGGTAGGGATGTAGCATGGGCAATCCAGGCGAGAGAGGGAGTTAGGAGGAGCTGCTTCTATTCACATCCTCTGTCTCTACACGAGGGAGAGGAGGGGGGAAAAAAAAAAGCGCACACACTACTTCAACCACTGGTATAATTTAGCTTCTAGGGAGTAGCCTTGTAGCTTCCCCGGTGGCTGGAAGGCATAATTCTCTCCTTCCCACTCCTGTCGCCTCTGCCAAGCATCTGGCCAACGCTGCTTGGGGTCAGGAGCTGTGCTGTGCCTTTGGCCATACGGATTTTTTTTTTTTTTTGCATGTCTTACTGAGGCTGGAGGACTTGGGCTCAAAGGCTTCTAATGAGAATTATGTGGAATGCAGCAGTTTTGCTTGTCAGAGGCTCATGGGAATCTCTCATTAGGTTTCAGCTCCAGGGGTGTGTTCTCCCTAGGCTTCAAACAAATCCACAAGCTCCAAGCAAAACTCAGCTGAAACCACTACATTACACCCGCTGTTGAGTGGAAACATACGATATCTCCAAGTTTCCCTCAGTTTCCACATGGAACCATTAGCTGACCCAGATTCACCTGGCTCAGCGGTGTGCACAGGAGTCAAAATTTGGCTGTTTGGAGGAGCTGCCTCACCCCCTGCCCCCCACACCCCAGCAGCCAGAGGAGCTGCGTCTCCCTCCCTGCCCCCACAGCCCTGGGGCTGGGGAGCTGTTATCTCCCACCTTGGCCTTGACTGTCCCTGCTAGTCAGATGGAGCAGCCTCTCACCCGGCAGCCAGAGGGGCTGCCTCTCCTTGCAGTGGCCCCGGTGGAGCTGGCTCTCCCTCCCTCTGCAGCTTGCAGTCCCTGGCACCAGGGGAGTTCTGTGCCCCTGCTGACTGGGGGGGGGGGGGCTGTGCCCCCGCTTGCCCCCCCTTATGCACGCTTCTGGCTTGTGTGCCTTTCAGTGAATCCCAGGTTGAGTTTCCAGTCTGTAATGAAAGCTTGACACTTATACTTGCTGTTTTCCTTTGCACGCAAAGAGCGGTCTGCAATAAAGCCTCCCTGGGCCAGGCTCTCAGTCCTATATGAGTCAGGAGTTACTTTATACAAGAGGAGAGAAGAAGCAGGTCCTCTACCTTAAGGATGTATAGCTTGGCTACAAACACTGACTCCCAGATAAAACGTGACAAATCAATCTCAGCTAGGAAGTAATTTAACTGTCTTGCCTTCCCGCCACAAGCACATGCTGTTTTGTCAAATTAGTGCAAAAATGTTGTGTTTATTGAGTGCCAGTGTTGTTGTTACTGTACAATAAACAGAACACAACCTTGCATATGCCCCTTGCAAACCAAACAAAAATAGCATGTAGACATCAGTGTCCACCCAGTGACCAGATGCTAGGTTTATTCCTTGTAAAATCCCTGCACATTTCTTTCTATAAGTGTCCTTTGGGCTGTTGGAGTAACCCTGATGGCCTCCATGGTCGAAGAATGTTTAAGGAAGGATTTAAAGCAGTCAGTAAAGGAGTTTCCCGCACAAAGGGGGGAGTGGAAGGAGAGAAACACAAAATGCTACAATTTCAGATAATTTTTGTGTGCGCCTTGAACTGAAAATAGTCTATGAAGTGTATTGAGCAGCTTTGTTTCCTTGTAGATAACTGCATAGATTGGTTTGGGTTTTGGGGTAATGCCATTAGTAGCTTTAAAAAAAGCAAGTATAGAGATATCTATGATTACACTAATGCATTTAGTAAAGGAATTGAACAGATCAGTGCAGATCTGAGAGGTTTATTTGGATTGGAATCAGATCTTGAACAAAATTAGTCATTCACCTGCACTCATGGCATGGTTTCTTATAGGAACCCTAAACCAGTGGTTCTCAAACTAGGGCCGCCGCTTGTTCAGGGAAAACCCTTGGCGGGCCAGGCTGTTTTGTTTACCTGCCGCATACGCAGGTTCAGCTGATCGCGGCTCTCACTGGCAGCAATTCACCGCTCCAAGCCAATGGGGGCTGTGGGAAGGGCGGCCTGCAGGTCCCTTGGCCCGCACCACATCCTGCAGCCCCCACTGGCCTGGAGCGGCAAACCACGGCCAGTGGGAGCCACGATTGGCCGAACCTGCGGACGTGGCAGGTAAACAAACCAGCCCAGCCCACCTGGGGCTTTTCCTGAACAAGCGGTGGCCCTAGTTTGAGAACCACTGTTCTAAGCCATCCCTGATAGATTGAGAGGCAGGCCTAGCCTCCAGCATCAGTCGTGAAAGTGACTCCACCATCTCCTTTGGCACCTCCTTCCTTTGCCCAGGATTGTGAAGTATTTTTCCTGCTCAAACCCCACCGCATTAGTTCTTGTGCGGGGTGACTAATGAGAATAAAGGGCTCTGTCTGCCCTGTGATATCTCTTTATGTATTTGTGGATAGTTTACTTTTTTTATTCAAGAACTAAGTTTAATTTATGTTCCTTGCAAGGCCAGTGCTGTTTCAAACACAGGCATGCAAGCAGGCCCGTCTGCTTTCCAAAATGCCCTCCCTGGACTAGCTTAGTGGTAGGTAATCCAGGACAACCACCTTCTCACCACAGATGAGCTCCCTTGGGTGCTGATGAGCACCTCCTGCACAGACAGTGTCGAGTGCCCTTATCTCCGACTGAAGCACCTCAGGACTGGGCACTAGAGTAGGGGCATTTTGTAATTAACTGCAGCCCAGCCAGTGGTGTAGACTTATGGAGGCAAATCCTGGCCCCGCTGAAATCAATGGCCAAACTCCCCATGAACCAGTGAGGCCAACATTTCACCCCAGTTCTCAGCATCCGGCCCAAGTCAGTGCCCACAGAAGTCAATGGAAAGACTCCCTTTGACCTGGGGCTTTCCCTGAACAATCAGTGGCCCTAGTTTGAGAACCACAGTCCTAAACCATCCCTGACAGATTGAGAGGCAGGCCTAGCCTCCAGCATCAGTCGTGAAAGTGACTCCACCACCTCCTTTGGCACCTCCTTCCTTTGCCCTGGATTATGAAGTACTTCTCCTGCTCAAATCCCACCTTGGACTAGGTGTTTAGTGTAGAGAAAATGTACTCTCAGTCACCAAGAGGAAAGCAGAGTTCTAGTAGCTTCAATTTCTGGACCCTAAAAACATAACTAGGAAAAAATAAAAGGTGTGGTCACTAATCAAATATCACTGCCGTTTCCCCCCACCCCACCAAGCCCATTGCCAGTCTACCAGTGACAGGTTCTTCCAGCAGCATCATGCATCACAGCTTTCCCATGATTCACACTATAGCTCTTAGTGCTACTTGACCATCATGTTTCAGGGGCCATAACAGCCATATTTCATCCTTCACCAGGTAGGTCTGAAGGCAAATAGAGAATTCATTTCACTGACTGGCTGAAATTACTCATACTCCCAAATGCCTGGCCCTAGGGTCAATGATCACACACCCAGCAGAGGACATGGAGGTCACGTGTTAGTCACAGAATAATGGTCAGACTGTGTTTAACCTATTAATAAATGGTGCATTGCTCAGCTGTTGAGGCAGCTGTCAGCTGGTAAAGGAAGGAATTTTATTGCAGGTGGTGAGATGACTGTCCCTCCTTTCCTAGCCCTTTGTCTCAGCAAGATGTAGACAGGTGTGGAGAACATTCATGGCCACCCTTTCATTTGTCCTCAAGAGAAAAGGAAGGGCTGTCTCTCTCTTTTAGAGAAATATATTTTACATCTGGAAATTCAGCAAATAGAAGATTATTATTTAATACTATAGAGATCCCCCTTTTCCAGGCATATTAAGCATTTGAAGTAGGATACAGACCCTTCTCTAAATCAGTGGTTTTCCATCTCTCCCTTACTTCTGTGCTGTCTGGCAGCATAAAGATTAAAGATTGTGTGGGATTTAACCACAAAGCCACTGGCTTCCATAAGAATTGGGAGTCTAAATACCATGCAAGTCTGAAGGTTTTCAAGGCTGTCTAGGGGATTTAGACATATCAGTCGGGATTTTAGATGGGCCTAATTGATTTAGGAGGAGTACAATGCGCAGTGACTTTCAATGGCATCTATGTTCCTAGCACCCATAGGTGCTTTTCAAAAGCCCACCCACCTGTCATTAATTTTGGTGGAACATGTGTCTAAATCCCCTAAACAGTTCTGAAACATTTCAATCCACAAATCCAAACTTCTCCTACTCAGAAGTTTCTCACACCGTGCACTCAAATGCCTTATACCGAACATTGGGAAAGTCTAAGATGCAGCTTTCTGGTTACTGAGATTCATAGGTTAAAGCCTCGGTGCTGTAATGTGACCCACAGCTAGACCATGCAGTGTACTTGCTAATAAGGAGGCTCTGGAGCAGCAAGACTTAATTGAACAGCTTAGATACAGCAGACTACTGAAGGATGTGTTTTAAGTGCCCGTGATTAATATGCACACATGGCACCAAATCATATTATAGTTCTCTAACTAAACTCCTATCCCAGAGCTGCCTCTGCATTTACTTCCTATTACTTATAGCACCAGCTGTGTGCATATAAATAGAAGGACACTGCAGCATGTACTTAGCTTGAAGAAATTTAGTGGGGGAGTATTCTTGAACAGAAGAAATGACAGAGCACCTCCCAGCCAGTTAGTTGTATCATGATTTACTGTATTTGCTCCATAAAAGCTCTGGCTAGACTTTGTAATAGGCCCAGCAGCCTATTTTCCAAATATTTTAGGTTGCTTTAGTAATTGATACTTTTGGGGAGGGGGACAATTTCTAAGACAGCGAGGAGGAGGAAGTGTGTGTGTGTGTGTGTGTGTGTGTGTAAGTAAAAGCTTTGGGTTACAGTGGATTGCAAATGGAATATGAGTCAACAATGTGATGCAGATGCAAAAAAGCCCAATATATATATTTTCAGTAGTAACAGTTACTAAAGCAACATTATATATTAGCCTTTTTTTGCAAATGCACCATATTGTTGACTCATTCAATTTGTGATCCACTATAACTCTCAAGTCATTTTTGGCAGTACTACTACCTAGCTAGTCATTCCCCGTTTTGTAGTTGTACATATATATGTGTGAGAGAGATCATATTATATAAAGGGGGGCAGGGACTCTAAGGCCTCTTAGTCAAGAGAGCTGTGTGTGGATGCAGGAGTCCCTCTAAAACAAGAAAAAGGAGTGGGCTGAAAACAGGACTGGGAACAAGGAGTGCCCAAGTTCTAAAAGCAGACAGACATGACACCATCTTGGGAGCCTTTTCCATATCCTTTACTCTTTCTGCCTCAGTTTCTCCATCTGGCAAAGACAATCATAACACCATGGATACTTACACCCTTTTGAGTCAGAAGAGTTTTAAGTTTTTGATTAGCTAAATGGCCAAAAATTATTGAATTTTTAAGTTTCAAAATTTGGGGGGGGAAATTGTTTAATTGTGAAAATGTTTTATGTACCACCCTCACCATCTCTAATGTATATAATTCTACAGGCACCAGGACATAAAGTAAGTAATTTATTGAACTGGCAAAAGTAAATTATATGGCGCAAGACAGGGAACAAAGTATTGTTGGAAAAACATTCACTTCAGAATCTCAGCCCAGCAGCATAGCATGAAAATTATTGTTTTTCCGTAGAGCCTCTCCTAAGGAAAATATGACAAGTTTCATGAAAGAGCCAAATTCAGATGTAAATAGAACAAAATATTTATGTTAGCAGATACATATTTCACTTTGTCATTCAATTTTTCATCCATGTACCTGTCCTGCTGCCTTCTTTGCCTGGAACTACCCTCTTCACCTTTTGTGCTAAATAGCTTTCCCTCCTCCATCCAAATCCCTCCTTATAACACATCTTCTTTCACAAAGCTATCAACTGAAGATAAGGGAGATTATTAAAAACAAAACGTACACCAGTCCCATAAGTTCAAAAGCACAAGTCTAGTCCTCCAAAATCATGAAGTTTAAAAGAAAAAAATTATCTTGGGGTCTTTTGGGTGCACTTCATGTTTCCAAGCTCTGCAATGATGAGGGCTAGAAACTTGCTCTCTTTTTAAATGAGAGTGGAGATTCTCATGCAACGATGATGATCCCAGCAGCTGGGGCCGTAATAGAAGCACTGAAGATCACGAGGCTCATGATAAAAGTCATGCCAACACTTGCGTCCACATGGGGAAACAATGAAGATCCAAATTCTGCAATCATGCTCTTGCAATGACTCCACTGTATAACCTTTGTAAGGTGCAGATAACTCCATAGTACAAAACATAGAATATCAGGGTTAGAAAGGACCTCAGGAAGTCATCTAGTCCAACCCCCTGCTCAAAGCAGAACCAATCCCCAGACAGAATTTTACACCAGTTCCCTAAATGGCCCCCTTAAGGATTGAGCTCATAACCTTGGGTTTAGCAAGTCAATGCTCAAACCACTGAGCTATCCCTCCATGTAATACAAGGAAGAACAAAATAAGCCTGTATATAGGAATCTGTACTGGAAGGAAAAAAAAACATTGATGATCCAATTTAAAAAAGACAAAAATAGAACACCAAGTGACCTGGGACAAATATCCTCAAACTTCTCATTAATTACCTGGTCACTAGCAACAGTAGGTTTCGCTAGTAAATGTATCATAACAGCAGGAGTTACAAGTTCCTACAGATTACTATGTAATCATACTTAAAAGATCCCAAAAGCAATTGCCATGTGACCTGTGCACTGTAGTTCAGAAGACATCAATAACCATGCATTTATCTTGTAATGATGTGGCATTTGCCATGTAATTATCTTGCCGTGACAATTATTAACCTAGAATTAAATGGTCAAGAATTACCATAATAATAATAAAGACCAGTTGTAGGATATTATGTGTCCTATAATTTACATGGTTTCCCAGATAAGTTCATCCAAGGGTACACTTCTGCTCAGTGAACATGAAGTCAGATATAGCCCACTGTTCTCCCATATAAAGCAACCTAGCAAAGCTCCTCAAGCTTAAGTCTCAAACTCATCCCCTGAAATCAGGATAGAAAAATAACCAAAGACATATTCTGGCTTGGGAGATGAAGGCTGAATCTTGCTCTTTCAAGTTATTATCTGTTAATCAGTATCAAATGTATCATTATTGCAATCATGTAAATGCATTCTCTTGTGGAGTACTTACAATTTTCCAGCAAAAGGCTGCATTTGCTGAGGTTTACTTAGCTATATGAAATATGTCTAAGCTGTTTCAATAGAGTGTCTTGAGCAGTAAAATTTGAGTATGGATTTCAAATAATCCACAGGACTTGCTGGCGGTCAAGGAATCAAGGCTCTAGACTGGGGCCATATCTAATTTATGCATTTTGGGACCAATGTTCCTGGTGAAATCAATAGATTAACTCCCATTTACCTCACTTGGAACAGGAGCAGATCACTAGTAGCATTAATACTTAGGGCCAGTTTCTGCTATGCTTCCCACATGGAGTTGTTCCTCACTCCATGCAGAATATGGTAATCAGCTGGATTACTTGCTGAGTAAGATATTGCTCAGTGTGTATAAGGGAGGCAGAATCTGTCCCCTAGGGAATAAGACTACAGTAAATCTAAGTCTGCAAGTGGTAAATACACAAGATCACTTTGTATCTGGCATGTTGGAAGCCATTCCTTGTATGCATTGGACACTGTCTCCTCCTTAACCAGAAACATTGTGGAACCTAGGAACACAGATTGACCCAAGACCAGCCTCCATAGTGAGCCTTCAGCCTGGCACCATAAATCAGGCCCATGTCCTTCTGCTCCACTTCAACAATCATAAGTGCATTCAGAAGCAGAACAGAGGAAAAAAAATACACCATTCCTGAGCCCTGAAGCCAAAGCAATTTCAGAATTCTCCCCAATCCAAGTGTGGTATGTTCTACCATTATCACACATAGGATCATCCAATTTATCTTTCAAGATTTACAGCCCACTCACGAGGATGCATTGTACTCAGCCCCATCACTTCCACAGTGCACCATGAAAAGGATATCTGTTCCATGAACGTCTCTGATAATTAGCACTCTGCGCCTGTTTTCCAGATCTCCAGTTTCATTCAGAGTTTAACCCCTTTGCTTCAGAACGATGGCATGTGCCAGAGGTATTTTACTAACTGCAGTCCTTTAAATTTCCATGTCTCGTGATAAACTCAGGACAGACAGCTGCAGGGGGGGGGGGATTAGAAATCAGTCTCAGAGAGTTAAAAGGCCCTCCTCCCTATCAACTGGGGAGTAACTACAGGTCAGTCAGGTTCAGCTGAGAAGGGGTTACCAAAGTATCAATTAGAATCAGCTGAGAGGGAGCTACCTGAGGTTAATTAGGATCAGCTGATTCCAACTAAGGGCTGCCTGAGACCTTTCTAAATGCTCCCCGGGGAGGGGGAGAAGAGAAGAGGAAAGGGGGAGAGAAGAAGTCCTGCTGCCAGGAGGCTAGGAGCAGCAAGACAGTGAGCCTCACCAGGAGGAGAGGCTGCATTCCCTCCCACAAGGGAGAAAAATAAGCTAAAAAGGACTGATGGAGAGAAGGAACAGACTTTCCCTGTGCCCCAAGGGGGACCATATTAACTAAGTCTGTTTCACTAGGGCTAAAAGCAGTGGAGGCTAGGGAGACGGAGAAGGTGCCTTGCCACCGTCTATGCACATAATATTGCTACTTTACTGAAGCTTTCAGACTTCCTCTCTGTTGGCTTGTGTATCACATCTAACACATTACTAACATCTTTAGTTTTGGCACCATGTGACTAATCGAGCTGTCAGTGCCTGATAATGTAACACCAAAAGTAGAGAGGCTGTTGCTGAGATCTCCTGGTTGCTGGTAGTTCACTGAGCCTCCTAGTAACCAAAATACAATGGCCTCTATGCTTTTGCTTACTCCTCTGTGTGAAGGAAAGCAAAACCATTCAGAAACCCCTGTGCAAACTGTGATGACGTAAGGTGCTATGCAGAATGCTTCCACAGAACCAGCCTTCTCCTCTCTGCAAGATAATCCCCGTATTTCACTGAGCCACATTTATATTGTCCAGTCTCATTTTAATGGGGCTTCCACCTTCTCTGGAGGTTTCATACATTACTAGACCTTTATATTGAAAAGGCCTATTGGACCATCCTGTGCATCCATTGCCAGATTGCTCCCTAAAGTAGCGGATGATTGTCCAGTCTATATTACTCAGATGTTGCTGTTTCCACCCCCTCTTTGCAGCAACTAGTTTAATAGATCTTAGTCAGGAAGATCCTTCCTACTATTAAACCTAAATCAATTATTGCTCAACTCCCAGTTATACCCCAGGCGTCATCCTAAATAGTCCTCTCCCTCGTGGGGCCCAACTCACTATTGCCCTCCATCCGCATATTCCTTTACACCAGTGCAAAGTGTAAAATGCCAGAATGGTAGTGCTTTGCACTGGTGTACGTCTCCAATACAATACTCAGGACAACCTGCATATTTATGCCCTTTGTTTATCTGTAGGTTGTCGTCATGTCCCACTCCATTTAGACAAGCACTAAAAGTTTAATCTTTTCCTTGTACATCGGTCCCTCCAGCCCCTTTGTGTTTTGGGGCTCTTCCTTCTATTCCCTCTCAACTGGCAAGGCCCAGTATTACAGCTATGGCCAGACCTGAGTGCTCTTTAGAACTAGGTACTTACAGGACTTTAATCATCATAGCATCTGTCGCCTGACCATTGTTACTGAGTTTTATGCTCACAACACTTCTGTGAGGCAGGGAAGTTCTATCCCCATTTTACAGATGAGACTCTGGGTCACAGGATAATTTAAGTGACTTGACCAGGGTCGCACACAGAGTCTGTGACTAAGCCAAAAATTGAACCTACGTCTCTTGCATTCCAGACCCATACCCTGTTCACTAGACCAGCCTTCCTACTTATGTGTATCCTCGCTGATTTCATGAATGTAGCAAAATGAAAGCAGTAAATGCAACTTCACACCTGATTCTCAGAAGCGATACAAGAACGCTGCACTTCCTAATCACAGCCAACAAGCAGCAGCATGCTCTGAGCATATATGCATTTGACTTTCAAGCTCTGAACATAAACAGCAGCAACACATGTACAGTATTCTGAGCTAAGAACTCGGCTAAGGAAATATTTTTTTAAAGGCACCTGAGCTACAGAGGCTTATGTGGGGTGTGAAGTCAAGAGGTCGGGCCATGGAGCATTTAGAAGGAATTATGATATTTATTAACTGTGTTTTAACTTTAAACTGATGCCCTGCCTGACTTGGGTCCCTTGTCTAAGTAAGTCTCTCGGTCAATAAGCAGGAAGCTTCCAGAACAGCTATTGCTGTTAAGAACTTTATCATCATGCAACAAACCAGCCCCCAAGACTTATTTGCCATATGCATATTGATGTTACACCAGGGGTAAGGAAGTCTTGAAACTGACTGCAGCGCTGTCCCCTTACACTGGACCTTTCTTTTTGAAGGAGATTTAGCAACTCTATAGCACTGTCCAACCAAGGATCTCAAAACATTTAGCATTAATTAAGCCCCTGTGAGCTAGGAGAGTGCTAATTCCTTACGTTTGATTTAGCAAGAATTCCTCCCAGGGCTGTAAGGAGACACGCCCCTGGGGTAAAGCGTACGCTGCCACCCTTGTGCAGCTGAAGAGGCATGGAAGGGAGGTGGGATCCTAGCCTTGCTCATGCCTCTCTGGGAATCTAGAACCACAGGCAGCTCTAGGCATGCAGTCCTTGCACTCCCTAGTGGGACTGCAGCTGACTTGTGCCCAGGGAAACAAAGGGTTAGAGGAAAGGCTCCTTGATGCACTCTCCCTCTCCAAGGTCAAAGAGAATTCCTCCCTCAGGTGGGGGACATCATGCTATCCATGCTCTGTATTTGAAAGCGGTAAAATATGAGGTAGGAGAGGAGTCGTTTATGGAGGACAAGGAGGCTTAACTAGGGAGTTAAGTAGAAGATAAAGTTGGCTAAGTATTAGGGGAAACTTCCTAACACTGAGACACGACTCGTTCTCCCTAGGGAAGTGGTGAAAGCCCCATTGCTTGAGTCACTTACAACTAGACAGGAGAAAACCCTGGAGAACACTCTGGGAGGGGAGCGAGTCCTGAACTAGCAGGAAGCTGGACTACAGCAGATGACCTAGTGGGTCTGGTCCATCTCTGAGGGCTAAGGCTCTGTGAAGATGGATTGCTGTCTTGGGGAATGGAGGGGTGCAATTTAGCAGAGCAGTTTATTAAAAATAGTTTGCAGTGCGGCTTCGTAAGCATGTTTGGTGGGAAGAAACTACCAGATTCCATTTACAGTAGATTACACGGTTATACTTTCTTTGGAGACACAGGCAACGATTTACGGTGTGACACTCCCCCGGCCACCTTCTGGCCAAAAGAATCTGCAGGAATTAGCTGGGCTTCTTCCTTCCCTGGTTTTAGCTTACAGGTGACAGAAAATTCCCCGCTTTGTCATTTTGCTGTCCACAAGTAATAAATCCCAAGGGAGACAGAAAGGGGCCGAGGCGGGAGGAGGGCACTCTTGGTATTTCAAAGCAGGAATCATCCATTTACCTTTACTCAGCAGAGGGGGGAGACTTCGCTTTTTCTTGTACAAGGTGAGAGACTCTTGGCTGTGCTTTTTCCATTTGGAAGTACAAAGTCACAAATCTAGCACTTGGTCTGAGCCTAGTGTTGTAGGGGATTCTTACGGATATAGGAATTGCCTGACTAACTCAGATCCGAGGTCCATCTTGCCCAGTACGCTGTCTCTGATAGTATTCTGTACCAGAGGCAGGGGTGGGGGTAATTTTCTGCATGATATTTCCCACCTTTTTAATTTCATTTAACAGTCCCTTGTTCTTGTGTGTGACAGATGGAGAACAGAAGCCCCCACACTACCTTCACTATGCCATGCATTATTTTATATGCTTTTATTAGGTCCCCAGTTAGTCATCTGCTTTCTAAGGTAAATAGTCCCAGTCTTTCCACTCTCTCTTCATAGGAATGTTTTTCCATGCCCTTGATCATTCATGTTGTTCTTCTGTGACCTGCCCACTCCAGCTGCAGGCTATACACATCATACAGTAGGTGACTGAAGCATTAAGAATTCGGTGTGCACAGACAGACCAACATCTCTTTATTTAGTCACTTTGTAGGCCAGATATTTTCCCATCACGTAGCCTTTTAATTTGTCTGCCTTAGAGTATGTATGTGGGGTTGAAATACATCTTTCCTATTTGGTCCATACAAGAAAAACTAAGGTTCCTAATAGGTGACCCAGATGGCATTTATAATGCTTTAGGTTGGACAGCATTTCTTCACTTGCCACTCTCAAATTGTTGTAAAGTGCTGCCATGTCTCACCTCAGAGCTGGCTGCATTTCTGTGGTGAATAAAGCAACTACTGGGTTTGATAGTTCATAGGGCACGTTGGGACCAAAGGCACCGCATAAGCATAAGATTTTTTATCATGCCTCCAGAACAATGCCGCCAGTAATAGCTAGGCAGGTGACAAACTGAGACAATTTATTAATCAGCTTAATTGTCTTCATTAATAATGAAAACAACTCAGCACCTACAAATTGTGCACAGTTTGTCTATGCAAAAATATGTGAATGTTTATCATCCTATCCTCCCTCACGTTCAGAGCTTGTTTGCTTGCTTCATCCATCTGTTACATCTCCTCTTAATCTAAGGCATCAAACTCTGTGAGGCATGCTTTTTTACTAATTGTACAGAACCTAGTGCAACAGAACCCTGCCCTGGCTGAGACTTCTCAGCACTAGAGTAATACAAAAATAAATAAGAATGAAAAACTCATCCTCCAAAAAAAAAAAAATCTTCTGAGCCAAGTTTAGCCCTGGCATAATCTGGTGCAATTCCAGTGATACTATACTGATGGAGATGGATATTTCATTGATACTGATGGAGATGTGTTTGTTTACCCAAGAGTTGAATTTGGCCCTCAGTCTTCACTGCATTTAATGATGGTGACTTCGAATAATTTCATATGTCCCCATCCCCACTGCTGTCTAGTTACCCCAAAGTAGATAGTTTAACATCCCTATTAAATAGATTGAGAGAATATGTAGCTTCTAGGAGCTGTTGTAACACAAGACTTGCGGTAAGATAGTCTTTTAAAGGTCTGTGTAACGGGTCGTTCAACTCACCACTGCAGCACCTCCTGCTGATCATCTTGGGAATTTGCTCGGGGTTGCCAGTGCGCCCTCCTCAGGTGGCATCTCACCCATCATCACTTCTGTCTCCACCTCCAAGACCCACGTCACTCCCCAGACCACATCGTTCTCTTCTGGACACAGCCCTCCAGCCATGTTCCAGAGGGTTCTTCCCCCACTCCGGGGGACCAACAATTCTTAGTCCTACCACATGCCTCAGGGGCAAACTGCAGTCCTGGTTCTGGCCACTCATCTCAGTGGCAAAGTGTAGTTCATACACTGGCCACACCTCTCAGTGGCAAGTGGTGGCAAAGGTCAGGGGGTTATCCAGGACCACCCGCTACTCCGGGCCCCGACCCAGGGACCATACAGCCAGCAGCCATGTACTGCCCCTCCTCCAACTCTGCTGTTTCCTTCCCTGGGCCACTTCCCCACAGCCCTAGCACCTCCTCTCCCTTGTATCCAGGCCTCGGTTTGGCAGCTGTCAGCCTGGAGCTTTCTCATACTCTGCTGACCCTGCCCAGCACCGCTCTGTCCATGGTCTTCTAGCCCTCTAAGCAGCCAGTCCTCCTCCCTTGAACTCCAAGAAGTGACTGCCCTCTGCTCTGCTGAGCAGCCCCTTCTTATATGGGCAAGCCTGGCCCTGATTGGCTCCTCCAGTAAACCTTCCCCTAATTGGCTGGCACAATAAGCCTTTTCTTTATTGGCTGCCTCCCGCGCAGCCTCCCCAAGGTTGCTTTAACCCCTTGCATACCAGTGAGGGGCAGCCGCCCCATTACAGTCTACCACGACCATTGTGCGTTCAACAGAGATGGATACTAGTTTCTTGACTTTTAGTTGCAAGATGCCTGGCTTTTCACACCAGCGCTTCCTAAGCCAGCACTTTCAGGCCTTGTCTATGCTACAGAGGCTTTGCTAATACAGCGATACCAGTATAGCTATGCCAGCAAAGCCCCCTAGTATGGACACAGCCTATGTCAACAGAAGGAGTTCTGCTGTTACAGTAACATCATCTCCCAAAATGACATTAGTTCTGCCAACAGAAAAACTCTTCTGTAGTTGTAGCTACAGCTACATGGGGATAGCGGGTTGCCGGCATATGGCTTTACTGGCTATATCAGCTATGGGGAGTGATTTTTTTCATACCCCTACCACCAGAGCTAAGCTGACAAAACTTAGTTCTGTTGACCTGACTTTTGTTTTAGTTAGTGATGATGAACACAACACACTTCCATTTCTAGGTCATTCTGTTTTTATTCATTCCTTGAAATGTTGTTAATTCAGGGGGAGAGGGGAATCGTTAAACTAATCCTAGTGAGATGAGCGAAGTACTGTAAAACAAAACTTCAGCGGTCTCAAGTTCACACAGCACCTTTCAATCTCAGGCCATGTCTACACTACAAAATTATGTCGACCTAACTTACGTTGGCATATGGCCACTGCAGTTATTATATTGCTTGTGTGTGTGCAAACTTGGCTCCTTGTGTCAGTGGTGTGCATCCTTACCAGGAGCACTTGACTTGTATCTATTGTATTGCCAGTGTGGGACATTGTGGGATGATTCCTGAAAGCCAGTAACAGTCTACATAAGCAACGCAGTGTCTACATTGACACTGCGTCGACCTAATTACATCGACCCTGAATCTACACCACTCAGGGAGGTGGTGTTTTCTAAATTGGTGTAAAGAGGCACTTACTTTAGTGGGAGCCAAATTTAAGTGGAGCCATTTCTGCAGCTAGGTCAATGCAAGGCAGCTTATGTTAACCTAACCATGTAGTGTAGACCAGGCCTCAGAAAATATACATAGGCCAAAGGACACTAACAAGTAGTTTTAGGCACAACAGGGCCTTGTTGGGTTTTGTAATAATAATAAATGAGTGTGAGGAAAAAATAACAGAGTTTGAAAAGTTTATGTGAATTAAAAATAAAATGGATGGAAAGGTTTTATTATATGTTTTATAGAGTATATATTATATAGTCTTAAATCTGAATTAGAATTGTACTAGGGCATAAATCTGAAATGAAAATGACTATTAAAAAAGAGGAAACATTAGCAGTCTAATTTCAGTATCCAAACTGAGTGAAATGCAAAAATCAAGAAACAGCATATAATATAAACTAGATTATAAAAATCCTTTCAGTTATCACCAAAGTGCTTTTAGTAACAGAGGGAAAGGTCTTATCCTTACTCAAAATGTGATTTTTATCTTGACAATGCCCCTTTAAGAGTAGTTCAGAAGCAATCAACCTAACACATGCATCCCATGCCCTATGCTATACCTTCCTTTATTGTCCTGGGGATGGGCAGGACAGGGAAGTACCTGGTACATTCATCATCCCTGATGGGAATCCATGCAAAAGGCTGTATTACCCGGTCCATGCTGTGGTCAGCCACACTGGAAGAGAACCTGGAAATGTAGCTCCAAGGTTGGCCTTCAAAAGGCCTAGACTCAGGATGGAGATGAGAGAGAAGGGAGTTGGGCACTAAATGACACTTATATCTTTGTACCACAGCTTGAAAACAAAGTGCTGGCAGGGTGATAAGTTATCATAATTACCTGAACTCGGAGGTTAATAAAAGCATCACAGAAAGTGTTATATTACTGGAAATTACCAGTCAAGACAACACTAGGAATACAGGTCTCAACAAACAGGTATGCAAGACCTCATCTACCCTCAGGGCTAAACCTCTGGGAATGTTCATGCTAGTTTCCCACCCAACCCCATACATTACAATCCTTAACGTGAATGGTTCTCAAGCTTCAGCACTGGGGAAGCTGCCAAACAACCGGAAGGCTATTTTAAATCTAAAAGGCAATGGGTATTCCTTGCGTCAGCTCTCACGGGGTGCTCAGTGTAATGTGACCATCTTATAAAAGTTAATACACGCAAAAGGAAGATGAGTGCTTTAACCACCAGCCCAAACGGAGACTCCAGAGATCTAGGTTCAGTTCCCAGGTCTGCCACTGCAGTCCTATTGGACCTTGGGCAAGTCATTGGTGGGCAACAGATAGCAACTGGGCACCTAATTCCCAGCTGAGCCCTGGAAAATCAGCTTAATCTCTCTGGGCCTGAATTTTAAAGACATCTAACTCTTATTGAAATTAATGAGAAATAGATGCCTAAATACCTTTAAAAATCTGGCCCTCCACATCACCTCTGTAAGATGAAAATACTTCTTTCCTCTCACTCTGTGTCTTTCCCATTAATTTAGATTGTAATCTCCTTGGGGAAGGGACTGTCTTTTGGTCTCATATCGGTACAGTGCCTTGCCCAGTGGGGCCCCCAATACCTGACTAAGTTCAACTGCGATACAAATAATAGGGAAAACTGATATACATGGAGACAATAGTGCTCCCCTGCCCGTCTCAGCAGAGGGGCCATGGGCTGAACAGGACCTGGAATCTGTACTGTTGTCTCTTCCGTAGACGTGCTCCTTGCATCTTAGGTTCAAAGCATAGTGGGAAGACAGTGCTGGGGACCCCTCACCGATGTTGTACCTATGATGGACAGAGGGGGCTCTCGGGTTTTCAGGCTAGCTCCTTTCATCAACACTAAGGCCACTCAAACCCAGCTGTACTGCCCAAAGCAAATCACCTTTTATTCATAAGAACCCAGAAAGGCTGGGAACTTGAAGACAGAGATGAGGATTTTAACATTAGATGTCTCCGATATTCACTACAAACAAGTACCCACCCAGAATCCAAACACCTCAGCAGAAATGAAGGTTGTGCTTTCAGATTAATGGGCTCTTTGTTGTCGATAAGTTTTTCAAGAAGTCCATCGCTGAGTTTAAGAACATGGTTAAAAAAATAAGAGCAAGTTGTGGAGTTTATGCCCTTTCAAAGACCCCCTGTCCCCCAAAATCCAACAACCCCTCTTCCCAAAAACAAAACAGTCCTGCCTGCCGAGTCAGTGCATTCTGGTAAAGCAGCTGGCACGTTGGCAACTGGGAAGTAAATTTTGTCACAATTTGTAACTAGGGATCGCATTTTCCAGAGAGAGTGCAGGCAGCAGGAATCCTTGGTCTTTTCGCAGCCTGCAATAGGAATGTTAGCAACGCATACAAGCAAGCGCAACAAGTGCCTGGGAAAACAGCACTTTGGTCAATGCTGCCTGCATCAGGCTCCTTAAGTTATCACTCAGGCAGCTTGTTGTATCTACGGGGGGGGGGGGGGGGGGTTTAGCCCCAACTATCAACTTTAAGAGAATTTTAAAACTTTATCACACATGGAACTTAAATTTAGGTTCAGCCTCTGTGCCCCAGCATTTTCAGCTTCTAGGACAGGAATGAAAGGTTGGGGGTTGTTTGTTTGTTTTTGGTTTTTGCGACTGAAATAGTGAGAGACACCACCACCCCTTTTTTAAGAAAAATGAAAGCTGGTCTGCTGGTGAACAGTTGAAAAGGCTATCCTTGCTTCTGGGCTAGTTCTTCATGACTCATGCTTTGAGGAAAGTGAATGCTTCACATTGCTCTTCAGTAATCTGCTGATGGCTGGAAGCGAAGACAGCAGTCATAGGAAGACCATCAACCATCACACTATCAAAGCTGATGTGGGCTTCTTGCACTTGGAGGGTCACCACAGGAAAGGGCTTTAACTCTTCCCTGACAAACACATACGTCTGCGCCTAGGAGTCAGTGACAGGCATCCATATAGCAAAGATAACCATCAGACTCTGCCCCCATGCACACAAACACACTCAGTCCCCACCCAGCCTCTCCATTGGTACTTTACATGAGTTTCCATAACCCTCCCACCTGCCAAAACCCTCCTTCACTCCCTGCATCAGTGATAAGCATGCTGTCATGGTTTCCTCTCACTAACTCCTGCTGACAGGGGCTGAGTATGCTGAGGAGGCAGGATGCTCAGGCCCACCCTTGGCAGGAGACAGCACTTCAAATCTGAAATCGGGCCGTGTAAACAATCCCTCTGATGGGCTCACAGGAGTCCCCCATCCAGCCTTCTTCAGCTAAGGCAGGGGTAGCATTTTGTGGGTGATCTGCATCACATCTTATTTACACTGGAGCACAGAGAGAGCCCTTCTCCTTGCTGGGGCTCAGTAAATATATCCTGTTAGAATTAAAAAATACAGAGCGAGGTTTGGCTCCCACGTCTTTCTAGAAAGAGTGAATCAGTTCTTTCTGTGGTTAAACAAATAAGGAGCCAGAGGTAAGCATCTGGGGCTGGCTAAAGTTTCCCGAAGCACCTAAGCAACATGCAGTGAAACTGACCAGCTTCTCCTGGTCTCTGTGATTTATAGCATGGAAGGCAACTGGAGATAAAGGCTGGGATGCAACAAGATCTGCTGTAGGGGAAGATACAGCATGTGCAGTGCTTAATTTGTAATGAAAGAGGTGCCTGGGCTCAAGCAATTAAGTGCTGGGGCTGAAGCAATTTTTTTACTTTCATAACTGATGCAGCAAATCCAGAGGTGCCAGCGCTCAGCCCTGACACAAATAAAGCGCGAGTATGTGCAAAGGGAGCAGCCAACCCCTGCAGCTACCTATCTTTAGCATTTGCACCGCATTCCCAGAGAGCACAAATGTCATTTGTTCCCTCAGGCACTCCAGATGCTGCTGGTAACTTGTTTTCGTTGGTGCAATCTTGGTTTTGGAACTCTGTTTTTGGGAAGAAAAAAATTCTGGACTGTGCACGCTGCTTAAGGGAGAGGCTGAAATCTCAGCCAGAGCAGTTACTTACATGTGCTCCCTTTGAGCAGTGAGGATATCAGGGAAGTAATCATCTCATCACAGAGGGGGCCTGCTTTTTAAAGCTAGGAATTATTGCAGGGGAGGCCCTAATTCCTTTTTTAAAAAATGAACCCCATAGTAACAACAGAACATAAGCAAAACATAAACATCCGTTGACATCATGCCAACGAACAATGTGAGTAGGGATGGGAATTTTTGGCCCAGGACACCACGGCAACCCCCCCCCAACTCTTAAAAGGAGTACCGGAGTAGCTTTATTATCCCGGAGAGCAGAGGAAACCTTGTTTCATAGGTTTTAAGGCTAGCAAGGACCATTATGATTAGGGGTCTACTAAATTCACGGGCGTGAAAAACACATTATGAACTGTGAAATCTGAGCCCCCCCTGTTAAATCTGGTCTTTTCTGTACTTTTACCCTATACTATAGGCTAAAGTATACAAAAATACACAGCATTTATCAAGATGGGAGTCCCAACCCAAAAAAGGACTTGCAAGTCTATTGTAAGGCGGGTGCGGTATTATCACCCTTACTTCTGTGCTGCCTTCAGAGCTGGGTGGCCAGAGACTGACGGCTGCTGGCTGGGCACCCAGCTCTGAAGGCAGCAGCAGCACAGAAACAAGGGTGGCATGGAATATACAACTGTATGAACAAATCTGCGTAATTTTGCTCTTTATGCCCTGACCAACCACGAAAAATGTGTGATTTTAATCGCAAGTAGACCCCTAATTATGATAATCTAATCTGACCTTGTGCATAACACAGGCCGAAACTTCTGGGTGAAGGGAAGCATATCTTCTAGAAAGACATCCAGGCTGGATTTAAAGGCATCAAGTGATGGAGAATCCAGCACATTTGAAAATCTTGTAAGTAAGTTCACTGTGTGTGGTTCTATCTGGAACTCAATTTCTGTCCCTCAGATAGATGAAGGGTGAGTTGGCACTGCTGGGGTTTGAACTTGTGGCTAACCTACTTGATCTCTTCTATGCCAACTTAATCATTTGTATACTGTTCATAATGTATAAATGCTAGCATTGTGTACCATTGCCTTTGACAGCAGAGCGATCACTGTTCATTATGCCGTTACTACAAAGCATCTTTGTGATTCAGCCATAGGAGAACAGAGTCCAGTGCTTCAGCCATTCAGAAATCAGCTTATGTATGAAGTACAGATTTTATAAATAAACGTAAAGTGTGTGCACATGCTATAAAAGTGCTCATTCTTGCAATCGCATTAGCAAAAGCAAGTGTTGTTTGATACAATGCTGGTTTTTATTGGCTTGAATACATTTTGTTAAGCCTGTGGATGGAGCGAGGCTTAAAGGCAGGATACATTTTTAAGACAAAATATTTCAGACCAATACTTGGACAAATGAATCTCTGATTCCACAACAATAGACTCCCTGGGCTAAATCCTGAGAGGTGCTAGGAACCTGCAACTCCGAGGAATTTCCCATGTCCATGGTACCTGTCTTTACCTGGGTCCTGCAGTAGATTTCACTTCAGGCCACCCTTGAACTTTGCTAGCTAAAGAAACTATGGAACAGAGAGAGAGAGACTCCTAGCAGAAGTCATTTCAAGAAGAACAGAGATTGTTCTGAAGTGTTATTGGCTAGAGGAGGTAAACACAATACCAGCAGAGCCCAGAAGGGTAATTTGTAAGCTGTTCTAAGCAATGTGTAGTGCTCCATCCTCAGTCAGGGGTCGCTTGGCAGCATCGCTCGGTTCCATTAGAATGCATTGTAACTAAGTATTCCTTTCAGAAGTGGTATCTTAGCTGTTTGACCTTAGAGGCTCTGTGGGACTGGTAAGCTATCCACTCGATTGCTAGCACTGACACTAAAGCTGCCATTCAATAACAACTTCCAAGACAGTTTTGCTCTTTTCTCTCTAATTTCCTCACTATCCTCTCCTCCTCTATCCTCCCATGAGCCACATTCGATTCTTTCACAGTCTACTGGGGGGTCGGCATCCCACTCAGCGCATCTCAGGACAGACTGAGTGGCTTTCTGGTTGGCAGTCATTCCCGAAACCGCCCTCCTTAGTCTTAGGAAGGAGGGGAGGAGCCTATGCCAACTCAAATATAGACACCGAAGCGTGCTGCTGAAGCCTGAAAAAGGCTTCAGATTCCTTCACTTTGGCACACCTGCCTCTTTCCCTCTAGCCCTCTGCAGAACTTGTCCTTCTGCTGGAAGCGTGCAGGATGGCTCTCTTTAGTGACTCTTACTGTGCGAGATCGTTATGCAGGAGACTTCGAGTGGCCTGTTAACTGAATCTGATGGGCAGGAAAGAGCATTTTACTTAGCTGGGTTTCAGCCCTTCTTAAAAACTTAGCTCACAGAACGTACGTGGTCACATGTTTCATACCTGAAGTAGCTTTCCACGCACAAGGAAATGGAGCCTGCTGGCAGAAGATGCAGAATGAATGAGTCCACAGAACCTGCCCAGAAGCAAAATCCAGTTCTCTGTGGCTTTCAGAGGTGTGAGTGGTAATGAGTGATCCCATTTACACTAGTGTAATTCTACGGGACCTATATGGGATCACTCCACATTTATACAAGTATAAAACTGGGCAAAATGTGGCCGAAACTGGTCTATATTAGTGGAAAGCTCAACATGTTTGGAAACCACTTTTAATGGAAGTCCCATCTATGCTACAATTGGTTTTTTCTAACCAGCTGGCAACACAGTGGTGAGTTCCAGGCTCATTGTGTCTCAGCAATTTCCATATCAACTGTGCTTTGTGCACAAGTAGAGATGATTGTTTCTTAACTGATAATTATGCAAATGGAACCAGGGATCAAATCTCAAGCTGGTTTCTGTCTAGTACATGCCTCAACAGCAGCAATAAAAAAGTTCCTCAGGACCAGTTCTGCCCTAGCTCTTGTGCAACCACACTGTCTTCAGTAGATTTACATAGGGTTAGCTGGAATTTAGTAAACAATCCTGTTGATGATGCACAAGGAGGAATAAAATCCAGCTTATACACATAGGTGTATTGGCTCTGACGGCCTAGCAGAAGTTGAAGATACTCAGATACGAGTCACACCTTATAAGAAGCTAGCGCAGACGGATAGATTAATAGTAATCAAAGTTTATTTTTGTCGCTAATGTCAGCAGTCAGGGATCCTGATACACACAGTGTACATCTCGTGGGTAACAAGGTACCATTCTGACATAGTTGTTTCTCACATTAGAGCCATACTTCTATCTAGGAATTGCCAGACTGAGTCAGACCCAAGGTCGATCTAGTGCAGTACCTGTCTCCGGCAATGGCCAGCACTGGATGCTTCAGAAGAAGGTGCAAGAAACCTCACAGGAGGTTGAGATGGGATAATCTGCCCCCCCCCCCCCGTGAAAGTCGTGTTGTAATCTCTAATAGATAGGGATTGTTTTAAGAAACTGCAAGGGAAAGCTGTAAACTTGATTTAAGATTATTCATACACGTTCAGGTTGAAGCTTTGCAGGGGACTGGGAAACATGAAAGCCAAGAATTCCTGGCTGTTTTCAAATAGCTTGTGGATTTAGCTTGCAATATGCATTATTGGGAAAAACCAACATTCTCCTTTTCTGAACAGCATTTGGCCCTTTGCTTTGGGGTTATCATTCTCCTTGGCATACATTTATAAAGCCACTCTGGTGGGAGTGTGGTCACCGCGAACGGTTCCATCTCTAGGAAAGTCTTGGGTCTCATCTGTAAAATGGACTGAAGCAAAGTAGCCAGCTGCAAATGGAAGCTGCTGCAGTGTTATCCTGCAGAGGTTTTTGATGGCTGGTGGATTTCCAAAGCAAATGAAACATGACACGTCCACCCACCACGTCCTGGTTTGCTGAGAAACATTACAAAACAAGATGGAAAAAATAGGCTATAACAGCATGTAATTATTCATTACCTCTGCAAGTATTCACTTATTTATTTCGATTTCTGTCTTATTAAACTCCACACCAAAGGAAGCCCATCCAAAGCTCTGGGAGCCCTCGATGCCTATTTAAAAAACAGAAGATGATTGGAGATACAAAGTAAAATTTAATCAAAGAAACAGCATTCCTTTCTCCCCCTGCCCCCCAACATTTGAGGGCCTGTCGTGACCAATGCAGCTTAAAACTCCAATCACACTATTAAAATTTAAGAGGCATATTTTCCTAGACAGAATGGAAAAAAACAAATGCTCTAGAAGGGACTTCACTTCCTCCAGTCGCTACTGTACTTGGGAGTTTATTGGTAAGATGTACAGATTTACTAACATGGATGCATTAGGAACTTAAATCCATTGTTTCTCTAAACTCTGCCCTGAAACAATGCCTGGGATCAAATTTCTTGTTAGCAATAGTTTTTATTTTTAAAATTGATTTTTATAACCTTGTTATGACAACCACGTACGCGGGAGGTGAAACCTAAAACAAAGGCTGAAATAAGAGGAAAAACCATCCAGTGATCCTCTAAACCAGAGATACAACAGCACTGTTCAGTCATTACAAGAGAATGACACAGAGTGACGTGGCCATGTGATAGTATTTGATACATTACAAACAGGTTATTTAAATATTTGATACGCTCTTTAAAAAAATATTCATCAGTCCATTCCTCAGCTTTACAGTTCTGCTCAGACTCTCTCATCCTGGAGGATTCCAAAGTGCTCTGCAAATTATGGCAGCATTCGTGTCGTTGTCCTGCTGAAGTCAGTGGGAATTTTGCCTGAGTAAGGACTGCAAGGGTGAGAGGAAATTTATACATTCAAGAGCACTAAAATGCAGCAATCAACTGATACACTGCTCACTGTGCAACAATGGAGTTGGACTGGGGGAGGAGAAAATTTTTGACCAAGGGCAAATGTCTACTCTTAAGAATAAGGCGATGGGCGCTTTAATATCCACATGGAGATTACCTGATCTTACTTTTTAAGGTTTCATCTAAAAGACCCATATGTAATAAATTGCATAAAATCTGGGGGAAGGACGAGGGTTAAGCTTTGGAAGAGCAGAGTCCAAACTTGCCAGGATTTGACCTTGTGGTTCCAGGCAATGGTGGCACATCAAGCGTGAGATTTAGATCATTGTGCCATCCCCTTCTGTCTCTAGTAGAAAGAGCAAGAGGCGGGCCTGAACCAAAACCTGGAACTTTGAAAGGGTTAAAAAAAAATAATCAAACCCTGCATCTGATTATAGATTTTGCAAATGGCAGAACCCAATGGACTGAATTCAAATCCCAGATCTGAAACACAGAGCAGAAACAAGTCAGATCTTCTTAAGTTCACCTAAATGCCACTGATGACCTAGACCAGTGGTTTTCAAGCTGTGGTCTGTGGCCCTCTGGGGGTCTGCAGACTATGTCTAAGATTTCCAAAGGGGTCTGCACCTCCATTCAAAATTTTTTAGGGATCCACAAATGGAAAAAGGTTGAATATCACTGACCGAGGTTAACCTCTTGTAGAGCTCATTAAGGTTATGTTGATAGCTAATGAAGTCTAAATAATAAGATGAGTGAACTAGAGTGCCTTGTGATAAAGGAGTATATTGATATAATAGGCATCACAGAAACCTGGTGGACTGAGAGCAATCAATGGGACACAATCATTCCGGGGTACAAAATATATTGGAAGGACAGAACAAGTCATGCAGGGGGAGGAGTGGCACTATATATGTGAAAGAAAATGTAGATTCAAATGAAGTAAAAATCTTAAGCGAATCCACATGTTCCATAGAATCGCTGTGGATAGAAATTTCATGCTCTAATAAAAATATAACATTAGGGATCTATTATTGACCACCTGACCAGGACAGTAATAGTGATGATGAAATGCTAAGGGAAATTAGAGATGCTATCAAAATTAAGAACCCAATAATAGTGCGGGATTTCAATTATCCCCAT
Source organism: Gopherus evgoodei (assembly GCF_007399415.2). Classification (NCBI taxonomy): domain Eukaryota; kingdom Metazoa; phylum Chordata; order Testudines; family Testudinidae; genus Gopherus; species Gopherus evgoodei. The sequence continues at coordinate 352,956,486 of NC_044322.1, forward strand.
ATTGATTGGGAACATTTCACTTCAGGACAAAATGCAGAGATAAAATTTCTCGATACTTTAAATGACTGCTTCATGGAGCAGCTGGTACGGGAACCCACAAGGGGAGAGGCAATCCTGAGTGGAACGCAGGAGCTGGTGCAAGAGGTAACTATAGCAGGACCGCTTGGAAATAGTGACCATAATACAATAGCATTCAACATCTCTGTGGGGGAAGAACACCTCAACAGCCCAACACTGTAGCATTTAATTTCAAAAGAGGGAACTATACAAAAATGAGGGGGTTAGTTAAACAAAAGTTAAAAGGAACAGTGACTAAAGTGAAATCCCTGCAAGATGCATAGGCCCTTTTTAAAGACACCATAATAGAGGCCCAACTTCAATGTATACCCCAAATTAAGAAACACAGTAAAAGAACTAAAAAAGACCCACCGTGGCTTAATAACCATGTAAAAGAAGCAGTGAGAGATAAAAAGACTTCCTTTAAAAAGTGGAAGTCAAATCCTAGTGAGGCAAATAGAAAGGAGCACAAAACGCTGCCAGCTTAAGTGCAAGAGTGTAATAAGAAAAGCCAAAGAGGAGTTTGAAGAATGGCTAGCCAAAAACTCCAAAGATAATAACAATGTTTTTTAAATACATCAGAAGCAGGAAGCCTGCTAAACAACCAGTGGGGCCCCTTGACGATCGAAATACAAAAGGAGCTCTTAAAGACGATAAAGTCATTGCGGAGAGAAACTAAATGGATTCTTTGCTTCAGTCTTCACGGCTGAGGATGTTAGGGAGATTCCCAAACCTGAGCCGGCTTTTGTAGGTGACAAATCTGAGGAACTGTTACAGATTGAAGTGTCATTAGAGGTGGTTTTGGAATTAATTGATAAACTCAACATTAACAAGTCACCAGGACCAGATGGCATTCACCCAAGAGTTCTGAAAGAACTCAAATGTGAAGTTGTGGAACTATTAACTAAGGTTTGTAACCTGTCCTTTAAATCAGCTTTGGTACCCAATGACTGGAAGTTAGCTAATATAATGCCAATATTTAAAAAGGGCTCTAGAGGTGATCCCAGCAATTACAGACCGGTAAGTCTAACGTCAGTACCGGGCAAATTAGTCGAAACAATAGTTAAGAATAAAATTGTCAGACACATAGAAAAACATAAACTGTTGAGCAATAGTCAGCATGGTTTCTGTAAAGGGAAATCGTGTCTTACTAATCTATTAGAGTTCTTTGAAGGAGTCAAACATGTGGACAAGGGGGATCCAGTGGACATAGTATACTTAGATTTCCTGAAAGCCTTTGACAAGGTCCCTCACCAAAGGCTCTAACGTAAATTAAGCTGTCATGGGATAAAAGGGAAGGTCCTTTCATGGATTGAGAACTGGTTAAAAGACAGGGAACAAAGGGTAAGAATTAATGGTAAATTCTCAGAATGGAGAGGGGTAACTAGTGGTGTTCCCCAAGGGTCAGTCCTAAGACCAATCCTATTCAATTTATTCATAAATGATCTAGAGAAAGGGGTAAACAGTGAGGTGGCAAAATTTGCAGATGATACTAAACTACTCAAGATAGTTAAGACCAAAGCAGATTGTGAAGAACTTCAAAAAGATCTCACAAAACTAAGTGATTGGGCAACAAAATGGCAAATGAAATTTAATGTGGATAAATGTAAAGTAATGCACATTGGAAAAAATAACCCCAACTATACACACAATATGATGGGGACTAATTTAGATACAACGAGTCAGGAAAAAGATCTTGGCGTCATCGTGGATAGTTCTCTGAAGATGTCCACGCAGTGCGTAGAGGTGGTCAAAAAAGCAAACAGGATGTTGGGAATCATTAAAAAGGGGATAGAGAATAAGACTGAAAATATATTATTGCCCTTATATAAATCCATGGTACACCCACATCTCCAATACTGTGTACAGATGTGGTCTCCTCACCTCAAAAAAGATATTCTAGCACTAGAAAAGGTTCAGAAAAGGGCAACTAAAATGATTAGGGGTTTGGAGAGGGTCCCATATGAGGAAAGATTAAAGAGGCCAGGACTCTTCAGCTTGGAAAAGGGGAGACTAAGGGGGATATGATAGAGGTATATAAAATCATGAGTGATGTGGAGAAAGTGGATAAGGAAAAAGTTATTTACTTATTCCCACAATACAAGAACTAGGGGTCACCAAATGAAATTAATAGGCAGCAGGTTTAAAACAAATAAAAGCAAGTTCTTCACGCAGTGCACAGTCAACCTGTGGAACTCCTTACCTGAGGAGGTTGTGAAGGCTGGGACTATAACAATGTTTAAAAGGGAACTGGATAAATTCATGGTGGCTAAGTCCATAAATGGCTATTAGCCAGGAAGGGTAAGGAATGGTGTCCCTAGCCTCTGTTCATCAGAGGATGGAGATGGATGGCAGGAGAGAGATCACTTGATCATTGCCTGTTAGTTTCACTCCCTCTGGGGCACCTGGCATTGGCCACTGTCGGTAGACTGATACTGGGCTAGATGGACCTTTGGTCTGATCCGGTACGGTCGTTCTTATGTTCTTAATATTATTAAGATCTGAAATAGTTTGTTCTTATATTCAAAGAAGACTGAGGGGTAGAGGAATTTAGGAGAAAACTGCAAGATGAGGACGAGCTTCCAAAAGCAACCATACAGTTGTGGAGTGTTCCAGCAATAGAACGTCTGGGGAATTTACATGTGCCTTCATAGTGCAAGTGGCTTCCGGGCTTTGGTTTAGAGCTCATGTGTCTTGTTTCCTTTCTACTCTTCCCTCAGCTCATGTGTTCTTCAGTCCAGAAAGCCCTATTTGAGGAAGAGGATCAAGTGAAGAAACTGCAGCAGAAGGTGGCAACCTTGGAGAAACGCAACAAGCAGCTGCGAGACCGGGTGAAGAAAGTCAAGAGGTCCCTCCGGCAAGCCAGAAAGAACAACAGGCACATGGAGCAGATAAACCGAAAGCTCAGTGAGAAGCTCTCCTCTGCAGGAGGCCAAATCCCACATATTAACTCTTTAAAACAAGAGAACTCTCATGCTATCTATCTTAAAGTATAATGCAAGGTTTAGGGCAAAAGCCAATGATATTGGTGACTTAGGGCCTGATCTCATGTTCCGTACACAGCCAAGTACTCCAGTGGGAGTTTTGCCTGCATTAGAGTGCAGGATCTGGTCCTCACACCTTGTCTACACTGGCATTTGAACCATGTATGAAAAACAAATTGGAACTCTGTTTAGATACAGTTCTAGATAAGCAGGATCCATGCTAGATTTGGCTGGACACTGTAGACTGGACCAAGCTGTCTGAAGAGTGCTTCCAAAGAGTCTGTTTTAGCCTTATGGGGATAGCAGCATCAATACCCTTTGGCTCCATTTTCACTGCCCAGCCTGGCAGTATTTGAAACCAGGTTATCTGGATCTGCATCTAGGATCAGATCCAGCTCTCACAGTCAATGGGCGTCTTTGCACTGACTTCCAATGGGAGCTGAATCAGGAACATAAAAAAAAAAGATTTCAGATCCAGTTTTCAAGCAGGCTTCAATTTTCAGGGTAGACAAGGTCTCCTGTCTTGTAATCACTGTTTTAAGACATGATGGAGGTTGCTGGGCAACCTCATTTACCTAGGTTTAGATACCGTAGAGATCACATCAATATCAACAGGGCATTAAAATTAAGGTAGTTTATATGTGTATATATTTTAAAATCCTATAGAAAATATTTTTATTGCACCTTTGATATAGTCTAATTTCTTAAAGTATGAAATAAATCCTGTTTCATGGAGGCAGTCATCCCCTAAAATATATTTCCCAACATTCCTCCTTAGGCACTGCCAAAAGAGATTAGAAACTGAATTTTTAAAATGGCTTAAGTTAAGGCAGCAATCTCATTGGTTGATGAGGATGCCAACCTTGTGTATATATATCACTTCATGGCTTGGAAATAGTTAGCCAAATCACCGCTCTTCATATCAATATGTCATGGAAGAGTAATGAGAAAAAATAAAGGAAGGCATTCGGTGTGTTTCCCCTTTTTGTTTTTGTTAATATTTATTTTATAATCAATTTACGTGACCTGAATAAAAATACACTTAATATTTGCAACTTTAGGACAGAAGCAGACAGACTTTGCCCAACTAAGGGTAACACTGACAATTTGCCAGGCTATACCTGACTTGCATAAAAATGACCAGATAGCAGCTTATCTTTATTCCAGAAATGTGGGCCATAGAGGTATAGGTCCCTGCATGCAGTGCTTGATTTGAACCCTCAAACCTTACTAGACTATCCAGATCATGGCAGAACATTGCATGCTGGGACATGTAGTCTCCACAGGCTGCACCTCTGTACTGAACAGAAGAGCAACCACAGGCTGCATTGGGCTCGTGCACCATCCATGCATTAGGACCTAGAATGAGCCCTGTACCAACTTTTATACAACCATTTGTATCAAACCAAGCTGACTTTGATACTTACCTGTTGCTTTGGCTTCTAGGAAGCTGCTGAAGTTTAATTATCGTGTAACTCTGCTCTGCTTGGAAACAGAAGCATATATTTTTCTCCTGAAATATTACCGGCATTTCTTAAAAGTCTGACTCCTCTATAAACTGCAGCAGCTTCAAATTGCCTGCCTGTCAAGTCTGTATAATTCAGGTTGAAATAGTACAATTTCTGGAGAACTACTGAAGGTTTTCTTAGCATCCTAAAAAACATCAATGGATTTTTACTTAGTCAAAAATAAAATCCAGAAGAAAGTATCTAGGTTGTGTGTTGTTTCTATTTTTAAACTGTTTGAATAAAATTAACTGTTTTCTTGGCATTGGTACTTAAATTCTGTGTTTAATTAATAAAAATGTTCCATGTTAATCACGTATGTTAGTCAGGCCATAAGATGTTACTAATACAACTAGATTGTCATTTTTTAAATGAAAATGTGATTTTCAATCAAAACAAAATTTTGCAGAATAGTTTTGTTTTGGTCAAAACTTTGTGTATTTGTCAACAAAAATACTGAAATTTCTCGTTCTGTTTTGTGGGGGAAAATCCCATTCTTTCATTTTAAAACTTTTTTCTTCTTCTTTTCTAGTGGGGGAAAAAGTACAAAAAAGCAGGAGTGTTTATTTCCCTCTAGGAATTTCAAACATTCATTGTATGTTTGATCAGTTGGTTGAATTTTTCGTTAAAAAAAAATGGTGCAAATTGAAATTTTTCACTTTTTTTTTTGGACCAGTTCTGAAGATGTGGTCTAGCAGCCTGAACACTGCACTAGCAGGCAGAGACTCCTTAGTTCTGATCTTCACTCTGATCCTGGTCCTTCAGAATCATATAACTTAGATAAGAGTTTTCAGAAAATTGTGTGTGCACTTTGCACGTGCAGACACATGCATACAATTCATGCCTTGTTTTTACATGGTTACTATGGTCATACTTTGAATCCCAATAACTAAACATACCAGTTTAAGTATGTAATTGTAACACACGATTCATAGAGTTAAGATCAGAAGGGACCATTAGATCATCTAGGCTGGGTTAATTTAATAACCTGCGATATACAGGAGGTAGGTTACCCCCGAACTGAGCCCAATAACTCATGTAAATGACCTTAAACTCTACCTCATTCTTCCCTCTGTAAAATGTGGATACTACTACTTACCTATCTGGCCAAATAGTGAGAATTACAAACATTATCTAGACTTACTGAAGTGATACGTATTATTAGCAGTCTACATCCGAGTATTCAGATATTGGGAGATCCACATTTCACAAATACCCACTAGCTTCATAGCTTGTATTACTTGTGAGATATGTGCATGTACTGTATTTAGTAAGGGCTGATACATAGAGTCCAGTGATGTGTGTATATCCCTGCATTAAACACAAATGCACTGTCACTATGCTCACAGTCATGCACTGTGATTGCAAGGTATAATGCATGTAATGATGGAAGTATTGTCCCTTTCCATCTGAGGAAGGTACCTGGTGGAAACACGTAAAGCCAGATTGTGACTGGCCCTTGCACAGGTACACATTAATGGTGTAACATCCTGGCTAAGTGTGAGTGTCCATCTCCAGTGGGTGATCCATAGAAGATAAGTGTACTACTCCTATCAGTTAAAGGAGATACTCCTTTAGCTCAAGGAGTAAAAGCTGGCACTAAAGGGCTTGGGTTCTTTCCCTGATGGTTGTTTGACATTGGTAGATTTGAAATCTAATGTGCAACTCCTTGGCTAAGAGTCAGATTATTACGTGGGCAGAAGGTGCAAGGTACAGGCACAAGTGCAGTTCTTGGTAGTGGCGGTGTGCACTCTAGATTTCAAATTCACAGTCTGACAAACCATCAGGGATAGAAACTCAAAAACAATGGAAAGCGATTGTCTGCTCCTGTCACCTCATTAGGGTGGGGAGCTCACCCTCCTAAAAGCTGGAGCAAAACCCCTCCTTCCAGGAACACAATACTCTCTGGAAACACCTCAAGGGCAGTGCAAATTCTCCTTGTTTCTAACCAAAGCTCTCACATGTGCTATATTTTGTGAGCTGTTCTACATTTCAGTCAAATCAGACTCCCTGTCTCACTATTTCAGGAAGTAATACATAGATGAGAGCACATGATCCCATCAAAATATTCCTTAGCCTAGAGGAAGGTGTACTGGACTAGGATCCAGGAGACCACAAGGTCAAACCTCACCTTTTCTACTAAGTGGTGTTAATAATGTGCACTTCACTCCCCTCTACTGTGGAGCCCCAGTTATAAGCCAGGGCCCCATTGTGCTAGGTGCTGTACAAACACAGAACAAAAGGATGATACAGTTGCACTGGGTAATTTCCCTTTTTCTGTAACTTAAATTGTGTTGGTGTGGGGAACAGCATGAGTTGAATTTGGGGGTAGCCTGATCACGTTCTTCCTCCCCCTGGCACCCCAGGTAAAGAACTCCCCTCACACACACACAATCCTTTAACAGCCAGGGCAGGGATCCTCTCAAACCTCCACCCACATCTGTAACAGATTGAAGAACCATTTTGTTTGATTCACACGGAGACAAAATCCTTGACAATGGGTTTATGGTTTAAAATACATATGACATTTATCAGCTATGGCACGGCATGTTTCAAAACCCAGGTGTTACTTACGTCAATCTTTGGTCACATGGCAGTGGTTTGTGTCACTCAGTCTTTAGTCACATGTCAATGGTTGGTGACACTCATCAGATCTGAAGTGGACGCCACCAACAGAGGCCTGTACTTCACAGGCACAGACTGGCCCCTAGATCATATAGCACAAAAGTTCCCCCAGATTTAGAGAACATGTCTATTGACAGAGCAGAGCAAACCAAGTGAGCTGGATGATTCCCTCTCATGAATTACAAGCATCATCATGATTTAACAACCTCACACAAGTGGCGACGAGAAAATCATGCAGCGAAGGAGGAAGATTTATGGAGGACAGTGTTAGCAGCTTTCTCTGGATTGCAGCAACAAAGAAATATAGGAAAGACAATGATTCCCATATGTCTGAATATTAATTTGGAGGAACAGCCACGCTCTGTTTCTGTGTTGGTTTATTTATTTTATTGGCGTGCGGGTAACAGAATAATTGTGTTCTGGAACTAGGGACAACAGTACTGCTTTTGATATCAATTGCACTCCACAGAATAATTCCACTCAAGTTAGATTTATCCTGTTGCAATGGAGATCACAATCTGTCCCAGTATTTTTAAGGTTGATCATAGAATCATAGAACTGGAAGGGACCTTGAGAGGTCATCTAGTCCAGTCCCCTGCACTCGTGGCAGGACTAATTATCTAGACCATCCCTGAGAGGTGTTTGTCTAACCTGCTCTTAATCTCCAATGATGGAGATTCCACAGCCCCCTAGGTAATTTAGTCCAGTGCTTAACCAACCTGATAGTTAGGAAGTTTTCCGTAATGTCCAACCTAAACCTCCCTTTCAACTATTTAAGCCCATTGCTTTTTGTTCTATCCTAAGAGGTTAAGGAAAACAATTTTTCTTCCTCCTCCTTGTAACAACCTTTTACATACTTGAAAACTGTTATGTCCCTTCTCACTCTTCTCTTTTCCAGGCTAAACAAACCCATTTTTTTCAATCTTTCCTCATAGGTCATGTTTTCTAGACTTTTAATCAATTTTTGTTGCTCTTCTCTAGACTCTCTCCAATTTGTCCACAACTTTCCTGAAATATGGTGCCCAGGACTGGACATAATACTCCAGATGAAGTCTATTCAGCACAGTGTAGAGGGGAAGAATTACTTCTTGTGTCTTGCTTACAACTCTCCTGCTAATACATCCCAGAATTATGTTCACTTTTTTTGTAACAGCATTCCACTATTGACTCATATTTAGCTTGTGGTCCACTATGACCCCCAGATCCCTTTCCGCAGTAATCCTTCCTAGACAGTCATTTCCCATTTTGTATGTGTGCAACTGATTGTTCCTTCCTAAATGGAGTACTTCGCATTTGTCCTTATTGAATTTCATACTATTTACTTCAGACCATTTCTCCAGATCATTTTGAACTGTAATCCTATCCCAATAAAGCCCCAGTTTCTCCTATTCACAGAAAAATAAAGTCTCCCTGGGTCAGAGAATCCCCCATCACAGCGACAGAGGAGAAAGGTTTCCATCCGAAAAAGGAAAAACATCCAGAGATCTGAATGAAAGAACATGGATAACAGATGAAACCAGCAAAGCCTGTCAGCTGGTTCCAGCAATAAATTTAAGTAATTGCTATAAATTTCCACTTTCCCCCCATTTAGCCACAAATTACTTTAATTTCAGTCACAAGAACTTTGATTTTTCACCCAAGCTCAGAGCACTTGCCATACAAAACACTGTTTCCAGCATCAGTTTTAGTCTCGGCACATTAGTGTTGCCAAAAATGAGAAGACAAAGAGCAGCAGTGTGGTTCTCGTGGGAATGAGGAGAGCTGTTATTTAGATTACAGTAGCGCCTAGAGGCCTCAATCCAGATTGGGCTCTCATTGTGCTAAGCACTGTGCAAACCTTCGTAAGGCACAGCCCAACCCAATCCAAAAGTACTTACAATCGAAATACACAGACAAAATGAAACAGGAGGCACCAAGAGGTGAAATGATTTGCCCAAGGTCACACAGCAGATTAGTGCAGAGGTGGGAACAGAGCACAGCTCTCTTGAGTCCCAGTCCAGTGCCCTATCTACTAACCACACTCTTTCTAGTTGAGTTCCTCTCCCAGCATTGCCATTGACTTGATGTATGATCTCGGGTAAAATCACTTCAGCTCCCTATACCAATTTTGAATGGGCCAGGGTCAACGTACAGCCAGCCTTCACACTTGGGGCCTATGAGAGCGTCCCACATGTGGCTGTGGCCAGAGACAGACAGCGTCACATGCCATGGATGATTGCCCTCTGATAAGATTTGCAGGTGGTCTGAGGGCTCTGCACTTGGCTGATGAGACTGCCATAAACTGGCTTGGCAAGTGCCTCATCTGATAAGATGATAACCTGCCTATGTCCTCAGTTTTCCCAGCTGTGAAATGGGGCTAGTGACACTGAAATTCAGTGACTTGTGTCATGCAGGACGTCAGACAAGATGATCGCAATGGTCCGTCCAAGCCTGAACATCTATGAATACTTCTCTCAATTCTGTGCTTGCTTTATGCTGCCTACATCCTTGAGATTCTCTGTGTCTCCAGATGTGTGCACCTCAGCTGTTTCTACAAATCGTCTTGAGTTCTGGACTCCACATACCAGAACACCACAGATGCACTAACTAAATCTGTGATAAGGCTAGAGCCAGTCGGAACACAGGATTTTTTTCTCCTGCTGAAAATTTTGATGAAAAGAAGAATATTTTCATTGCCATGTGTTTCCCGCAGAAAATGCCCCAAATGCACACCAAAATATTTCTGCTTAAGCTTTTTCTGGTTTTGAGCATTCAGTCCCCCTTCTTCCTCCGACAGAATATTGAAATTTTTCATGTAAAGCAGAAAAAAAAATCCATCAAAAAACAGTTCTGACAGAAAATATTTGACCAGCCCTAGGTAAGACCCTGCCCTGGTCCCATTTCTGTATGGCTAACTCCAGCAGTGAGACCCTATTTCAGAAGCTATTTACTATTGCAATTATGTTCTATTCCAACAGCCACATTCCGAAATATGTTAGAGGTGGTGTCTCCCCAGCATCGCTGTTTTAATTTGAGGACAAAGTGCTGAACAGAATTGCAAGTGTCAGTACTATTATTTATTTCATCACCTTCTCCTGCATCTTCCTCCCATAGGGAAAAAAGAAAAAAAAATCACACAAAAGGTCTTGAATTAAAGGTCTGGAGACTTTCATGCACATCAGAGGTGGGCAAACTATGGCCCGTGAGCCACATCCAGCCCGCAGGACTGTCCTGCCCAGCCCTGAGCTCCTGGGTGGGGAGGCTAGCCCCCAGCCCTTCCCCCGCTGCCCCTTTCTCCCCCGCAGCCATGCCGCCACGCGGGCAACGCTCTGGGCGGTGGAGCTGCGCACTCCTGCCGAGCAGAGCGGCAGCGTGTGACTCTGGCTGGCATGGCAGCCAGACATGCTGCTCTGCTCGGCATGGTAAGTGGGCCAGGGCTGGGGCTGGGAGGTTGTATAAGGAGTGGAGGGTCCCGGGGAGCAATCAGGGGATAGGGAGCAGGGGGTGGTTGAATGGGGTGGAGGTTCTGGAGGGAGGCGGTCAGGGGATGGGGAACAGGGGGGGTTGGATAGGTGTAGGGTTCCAGGCGGCCTGTCTGGGGGCAGGAGTGTGGATGGGGCGGGGCAGTTAGGGGACAAGGAGCAGGGGGTTTGGATGGGTCGGGAGTTCTGAGGGTTGCAGTCAAGGGGCAGGAGGTGGGAGGGGTCAGATGGGGGCGGGGGCCAGACTGTTTAGGGAGGCACAGCCTTCCCTACCCGGCCCTCCATCCAGTCTTGCAACCCCAATGTGGCCCTCGGGCCAAAAAGTTTGCCCACCCCTGATGTACATGGTATAAAACCAAGACCATGCACTAGGATCCAGCATACAATCAAATGCATGTAAAAATACACTGACAGGGCAATCTGCTAGAACTGAGCATAGGAGCTTTGCTAAGGGCCTGATCCTGTGAGGTACTGAGTGCCCTCAGGTCCCACTGACTTCAAGGACCATGTGGGATCAAGCCCTAAGCGTTCTTGCATTCTATAGTCTCCTGCAACTACACTGGAAAGAAGATGTAAGTGAGTGGCACAGCAATTCAGCGTGCTTTATTCAAGGGTAATGCTACAGTGGGCTACGGATTAGCGTTAGTTTTCACTGTGGAATAAACAATGACCCACGGCCAATTATATTTCAGCCACAGGCAATTATTCTAGCCCAAGTGTGAATCAAATTAATTCTTTCTTGGTGGGTATGAGAGTGAGAATAGGCATCTTTCCCACAGGTAAATGAAGCAGAGCAGAGGCCGGAGTTTAATAGCTAAGTGTTTCTCTTTTTTTCCATATGTGACACTGCATTCCACACAAGGCTGTAGGGGAACCAAACGGGCATGTTTTTAGACCGGGGTAGGCAACCTATGGCATGTGTGAGCTGATTTTCAGTGGCACTTACGTTGCCCAGGGCCTGGCCACTGGTCCAGGGGGCTCTGCATTTTAATTTAATTTTAAATGAAGTTTCTTAAACATTTTAAAAACCTTATTTACTTTATATACAACAATAATTTAGTTATATATTATAGACATAGAAAGAGACCTTCTAAAAATGTTAAAATGTATTACCGGCACGCGAAATCTTAAATTTGAGTGAATAAATGAAGACTCGGCACAGCACTTCCAAAAGGTTGCCGACCCCTGGTTTAATAGTTACAAATGGGTCTCCTGGGATCTCGTCTTGCTCCAATACTAATTCACTGTGTGAACTTGGTTAAACCACTTAACCTCTCTGCCCCTCAGTCTGCCCCCTGGAAAATATGTACCTGCATCCCCAGAAGTCCTGTGAGGCTTTCATAGTTCATCTCCACAAAGGACATTGAGGTCCTCAGATGACAAATGATACTCATGTGCCCCAGGCAGCGACATCTACAAAAATGTCACCATTGTTGTCAGTAGAATCTTGGACGAACCATAGGGGCCATACAAGTGCCCCATCTTTTGGCATGTGAGCTATACAGAGGCTTTACAATGCTCTTAGTCCCTTGGTTGGTTGGCTCTCTCTCCACATAGAATAAAAGTGCCAATCCTGAGTGCAGCAAACTTGGATTTCTGCTTAGGGGAAATGTGATCCACCAGCAGCAATTTGTTTCCTCTTGCTTCTTCACTACCAGAAGTCATTAACAGTTAGCAGCAGGCCCAGGAAGAGAGCAGCTAGGCCTAAAATGACTGCAGTTGGCACAGTGAAGAGAATGAGGGTCTAGGCAGCAATGAAGCCGCTGTGGCTGGCCTGGGTCAGCTGATTCAGGCCCGCAGGGCTGTAAAATGGCTGTGTAGACATTCGTGATGGGCGAGGGTCCCTGATCCCAGACTCCAGCCTGGCAGCTCCCTTTCACCACATCAGCACCCCCAGCAGACACGGGGAAGTGACCTCATGCTGCATCTGTTACATGCTCACCTCCTTATGCCGATCAATGGGCCTTGATCGGCAGCAGTCCTTTTATAGCTCTCACTGGGGAGGGAAGGCAGTGCTGGTTTCCTGCTTGTGGAGTCAAGTATTGCTTTCAAAGCCATGCCTTCCTAGGGCTGGAGGGGCATGTTTAATTAATAAGAGATGGTATCATAGAGAGATGTGGTTTCAAGTTGGGTGGAAGAGTCATAAGTGAAATGAGCCTGGTGGCCATATTCTAATCCTCATGGATGCTTGGAATGCGAACGGAGACATTCATGCATCAGAATCAGCTCAGAGTTAATTAAAGGAAATAGTACTTGACACTTGGTTTTCATCCTCAAAGCACTTTACATATGTTAACTGAAATTAAATAGTGATACCCTAGAGACCAAGAGAGGATACTGTACCAAACTCATCCACGGCAGAGAATAAACTACACCGTTCCCTTTATGTTTAGTGATGCTCCACGCAATCAGCTCGGATCATCGTAAAATAGGCAATTTGTCCATGGTATAAAGCTACTGACAAAAGTATCATTACATGGTCCAAGGGTGAACGTGGTCCATCATGTTTAGTGTCACCGGAGCTAGCCATACAGAATTATTACCATATCTCCTTATCACCCAATATTCAAAGGCTTTTTCGCTTGAGGAGGATTTCAATTCCTGCACACACTGGAATTCCCACATCTACCTGATTCCTATAGAAACAGCAGACAGCAGCAGCCCCAACCTCAGCTGTGTCTTATGAACCAGTTTCCCAAAACGGAATTCTGAAAACAGAAAAATGGAGCAATAGCTATATTTTATCTATCATTTTCTCACTGTGGTAGACAAATGTTTGTCCCTGGGAGGGATAGCTTGAGGTCAAATTCCTTTAAAGTACACTTAACTCAGGTAACTGAAACCTCAAGCTGCTGAAGGAAGGGACCCAGGCATATTTTCAGAAATCTGTAATCATTTGATAATTTCACTAATGCTGTTTTGAATGACCATTTAGAAGTTTGCCACCTCAGCGAGTCTAGAACTCAGATTTTCTTGGTCCAAAAGTACAAGCCTCTACTATTCAAGCTAAAGGAGAATCTCTCTTCAATGGCTATCAGTATAAGGCCTATAACAAAACTGAGTCCATCCAATGCAGGGTGTGTGTATATAATACATACAGCCGTGTGCACACATTGATGCACCTACACGCACACACAGAGTTTGCTATGGTATTCTTCCAGAGTTAATTGTCACTCTCAAACCCTTTTGAGTTCTTCTAAGCCTTCCTTTCCTGAGGTTCAGAATAGGCTGTCTTGGTGTGTTTTGTTTGGAAGCACAAGGGTGTTAAGAGTTTCGGTTAAGCTTTCAATTATCTAAATCCAAGACTAAGTGGAAACTGAGTGGAAAGTTTCCTACTAAGTAAGAGTCTTAGTAAATGCCAAGCCTGTTCCTATGCAGATAATCCCTAGACTGTTTATATGCTGGAGGAGCTGAAAGTCAGAGTCACTCAGCATCCCACCCTTCAGATACACCACAAATCAGTCTGCAGAATGGCTGCCAGGCCTGCCTCAAAGAGCTGAGCAGAGTATGTTTACAGTGGAAGGTGCCTATCCCACACTGCATGGTGGGAAGACCTGTCCGGTTCCAGGCTCAGTGATACTCACCATCCTGTGAGTGTAAGGGTATGTCTACACTACGGGATTATTCCGATTTTACATAAACCAGTTTTGTAAAACAGATTGTATAAAGTCGAGTGCACGCGGCCACACTAAGCACATTAATTCAGCGGTATGCGTCCATGTACCGGCAGTGTAGCATCGATTTCCGGAGCGTTGCACTGTGGGTAGCTATCCTGTAGCTATCCCATAGTTCCCACAGTCTCCCCCACCCTTTGGAATTCTGGGTTGAGATCCCAATGCAAAAACAGTATCGGGGTGATTCTGGGTAAATGTCGTCACTCAGTCCTTCCTCCGTGAAAGCAACAGCAGACAATCATTTTGCGCCCTTTTTCCCTGGATTGCCCTGGCAGACGCCATAGCATGGCAACCTTGGAGCCCATTTTGCCTTTTGTCACTGTCACCGTATATGTACTGGATGCTGCTGACAGACACAGTACTGCAGTGCTGCACAGCAGCATCATTTGCCTTTGCAAGGTAGCAGAGATGTTACCATCCCTATTGCATTGTCTGCCATGCCATTGTAAATTGGCAATGAGATGACGGTTATCAGTCATTCTGTACCGTCTGATGCTGTCATGGGTGTTCCTAACTCCCCAGGTCATTCCCTTGTTTATGTTTTGTCTAAAAATAGAGTCAGTCCTGCCTAGAATATGGGGCAAGTGTACTAGAGAACCAGAGAGCACAGCCACTCCGTGTCAGAGCCCCAGAGATCCCGCAGAAATGATGAGCTGCATGCCATTCTAGGGGATGCCCCTGCAACAACCCCACCTGTTGCTTCCCTCCTCCCCCAACCCTCTTGGGCTACCGTGGCAGTGTCCCCCCATTTGTGTGATGAAAGAATGCAGGAATAAGAAACATCGACTTTTTAGTGAGATAAAATGTGGGGGAGGAAGCCTCCAGCTGCTATGATAGTCCAGGCAGTGCAGAATCTTTTCTTTAGACATGAAAGGGGGGGGCTGATAGAGTTGCTATGATGAAGTTGCTATGATGAAGACGGTTACCAGCCGTTCTGTACCATCTGCCGGGAATGCCCAGGAATCATTCCCATTTTTACCCAGGCGCCCTGGCCGACTTCACCGAGGCCAGCCGGGAGAACTCACGGGCTGATGATGATGGATACCAGTCATATTGCACCATCTGCCACCAGGAAGGGGATGCTGGTGTTCGGCACTGTAACACCCCGTCTACCAGTAGCATGCAGTAGACATAGGGTGACATTGAAAAAAGGTGAGAAACGCTTTTCCCCTCTTTTCTTTCGGGGGGGGGGGAAGGGTGTAAATTGACGACATATACCCTGAAACACCCTGGAAAATGTTTTTGACTCTTCAGGCATTGGGAGCTCAGCCAAGAATGCAAATGCTTTTCGGAGACTGCAGAGACTGTGGGATAGCTGGAGTCCTCAGTACCCTCTCCCTCCTTCTATGAGCGTCCATTTGATTCTTTGGCTTTCTGTTACGCTTGTCACACAGCACTGTGCTGTGGACTCTGTCTATCATAGCCTTGGAGATTTTTTCAAATGCTTTGGCATTTCATCTTTTGGAATGGAGCTCTGATAGAACAGATTTGTTTCCCCATAAGCAATCAGATCCAGTATCTCCTGTACGGTCCATGCTGGAGCTCTTTTTGGATTTGGGACTGCATCGCCACCCATGCTGACCTGAGCTCCACGCTGGGCAAACAGGAAATGAAATTCAAAAGTTCGCAGGGCTTTTCCTATCTACCTGGCCAGTGCATCCAAGTTTAGATTCCTTTCCAGAGTGGTCACAATGGTGCACTGTGGGATATTGCCCGGAGGCCAATACCGTCGATTTGTGGCCACACTAACCCTAACCCGACATGGCAATACCAATTTCAGCGCTACTCCTCTCGTCAGGGAGGAGTACAGAAATCAGTTTAAAGAGCCCTTTATAGCGATATAAAGGGCCTCGTTGTGTGGACGGGTGCAGAGTTAAATCGTTTTAACGCTGCTAAATTCGGTTTAAACGCGTAGTGTAGACCAGGCCTAAGGAATATAGCAGCAAGGGCAGAGAGGGCAGGTCTTCTTCAAATTAACTCCCTGCACCTTGGCTCTCCTTTTTGCTGGAGCACTAACAAATGTTCTCCAGCTGCAGCCTGGATCTTCAGCAATGCACGGGGAAGGGGAGGGACAAGGCAGCAAAGGATATTGAGCTTCCCAGCCCACCTCACAGTGGCGGAGAGCCACAGTTCGCCGCAGAGACCCCCATACCCTCTCCCTCATGCCGAATGCATGGCGCCGGCTCATTCGGCTCTGTGACTATGGCCCCTGCCAGAGGTGCCAACTCCGTGGGTGCTCTGGGGCTGGAGCACCCACAGGGAAAAATTGGTGGGTGCTCTGCACCAACTGACAGCTCCCCGCCCCACCCCTCCACCCCAGCTCACCTTTGCCTCTGCTCTACTTTCTCCCTTGAGCGTGTCGCTTCTCCCCCTAACTCCCAGCGCTTCCCACCGTGAAACAGCTGTTTTGTGGTGGCAAGCACTGGGGGGTGGGGGGAAGGAGGGGGAACACAGTGCACTCAGAGAAGAGGCGGGGCCGGGATGGAGATTTGGGGAAAGAAATCCAATAGGGGCGAGGGGGTGGAGTTGGGGTGGGGACTTTGGGGAAGGGGTTGGAATGGGGGCAGGGCATGGATGGAGTCAGGGTGGGGCCAGGAATAGGGAGGACGCGAGCACCCACCGACTCCGGGAAAAGTTGGTGCCTGTGGCCTCTGCCTAAGGAGACTGCAGTGCACGCTGGGTGGTGGTGCCCCAAATTTTCAATTGTCCTACACATTCGCTTTTGCTGCATGTGCCTAGGGATGGCGCTGCCTCTGGCTGACAAGTAACTACTTAATTACCATCCAAGTGAAGTGAACTTGACTAATTGACCCTTTAACCCTTTCTCACTCCTGATTGGGAAGTGGTTCATCCCATCACAGGTCCCTTTTCTCCTCACTAATATCATGTCCACTAATAGCACAACCCTCTGTGGTAGTGTCTCACAACTTTGTTGTACAGAGCATTCTCGTGAGTGACACAGCACAATCCCTTACCACTGGGAGCATCACCTCAGCCCTACTGCCCCTTGCGCAGTGCCCATGGTGAACTGCCTACGTTGGTGTTTCAGATCGCAGCATGATGCCTTCTCTCTACTGAGCCATCATTCTGACGAGCAGTTAGATGACCCAGGAGAATAGTTGCTGATTAAAGAACTTCAGATACTTGTGTTTAAACTCAGAAGTTACAGGGTCCGAGAAAGAGAGCTTGGTAGGCTGCCCCACTCTTCCAGCTCACCAAAGCATGTGAGGGCCTGCACAAAACACTTCCCATTGTATTGCGTAGCAGAGAGTTGGAGCCTTTTCCTCCAGTCTTGGCCCCTGATCCTGCTAGCAATTAACAGTGTATGTGGACTGGCAGTACTTGCAAGAACTCAAGACTCGTGGTTACTGCACTCCTTGTCCACATGCTCAACATCATCAGACCCTGCTACTCCTTCAAAAACCCATTAGAGTGCCCTGGATTGACAGCTCAGCAGGCTTAGATAGACAGCACAAGACTGCGGATCTCTGCAGTGTCAGTCCGATGCTCCTGGTTGGGCCTCTCCACTTAAAAATAATGAATCTGCTTCTCCTCTGATTTACACCAGTGTAAATGAGGGGACCACCACCGAAGCTGGTAGTGACACTGGTGCGAAACTGGTGCAGGTTTTTGGCCCAATCCCTTCTGAAGCTAAACAATTGACTGTCTGTGTCTGTAAAGCAGTCATCTGTCTGCCTTCAGCCTGCACAGCAAAATTTTCTGTGATGTAGAAAACAACTGACCCAGTGGCCAAATGTAATATGATCTGTGCTGAGTTGCATAAATCCAATTGTATTTCCATTCAAAGCAAAGGAACTGAGCAAATGATCACTTTTGTCCAGAGACACTGGCTATTTATCATTATAAAATGGCCTTTGGCTCAGAGCACTGGTAAAGGTATAAGACCAGGCCTGCACAACTCATAAAGCGGCGAGGGCCACATTACTCCAAAAAAAACAGCTGAGGGCCGAAACCCCTCGGCCCCGCGGAAACACCTCCCCCACCCCCGAGCACTTCCCAGCCCCGCGAAAACACCCTGCTCCAGCACCGCCCAGCCCTGCAGAAACAAACCCTCCTTCCCCAGCGCTGCCCCACCAAAACAACTGTGGGCCAAAAAGGAAGGTTGGGGGTGGGGAGGTGATACTTGATTTTAAATCATCCAGGGGCTCCCAGCTGAAGAGGTGGCTGGGAGCCCTCAGGGACAAATTAAAGGGCCCAGGACTCCGGTGGCTGGGGGAACCCGGAGCTTTGTGGGGCTGGGGCAGGGATTTAAAGGGCCCAGAGCTCCTGCCATGGGGGGAGCCTGAGCCCTTTAAATCACAGCCCCAGCCCATCTGTTGGAGCCGCAGCTGGGATTCAAAGGGCTTTGGGCTGCCCGCAGCAGCGGGGAGCCCTGAGCCCTTTAAATCTCAGCCGCAGCCGGGAATCTCTGCGGGCAGTCCAGAGCCCTTTTGAATCCCAGCCGCAGTTGAGATTTAGAGGGCTCAGGGCTCCTCGGGGCTGCGGGCAGCTCAGAGCACTTTGATTCCCGGCTGCAGCTGGGATTTAAAGGGCTCTCGGCTCCCTGCCGCTGCGGGCAGCCCAGAGCTCTTTGACTCCTGGCCGCGGGCCGCACAGTGAGGCTCCGCGGGCCGCATGCGGCCCGCAGGCCATATGTTGTGCAGGCCTGGTATAGACGTATCTACAGGTGACTGAATTCAGCCCAGCTACTTTTGACCTGCAGTTGGCGCTGTCTGATGACAGTTTGGTGGCCTCTATGAAATGAGGTGGGGATCACAGTCCAGTTCCCAACTGACCATCACATGACTGATTCCTCTTCCTGGTTTCCTGCTGCTTTCATAGGTAACTAGACTCTTCTCTGCAAGGAAGAGAGCCAAAACCATGTGAGTTGACTGTTTTCTGGAGACCAACCGATATTGGACCCCAGCGGAAGGACACATCACAATTTAGAGATGCTGCAGCAGTACAATACATCGCACTTCCCCTGAACCTTTAATCTGGAGCCTTTAAGGTGCTTTATAAATGTTCATTCATTAAGCCTTTCAAAGGCTCTTTTTACCCAGAGGCACCAAGAGATCGGTAGCTCACCCAAGTTCCCACAGCAAGTCCGTGACAGAGCTGGGTTATAGAACCTGACCCCCAGTCCATGACAGCAGTTTCTAGAACCTGCCAGTGCCCAAACAGCAGGGACAGGATGTGTAAATAAGACCAAAAAGGAGGGATACAAAACACTGACTCATGCAGGAAACTGAGAGTGCTGGGTGATCCTTGTTTTTCGTGTAACTCTTTCCACAACTTATCTCTATCTAAGATACTTACATGGCCCCCCATTGCTGTAGTATCAGAGTCTCACCATCTTTAATGTCAATTAAAACTTCTACATCAGATGGAGGATTCTGCATTTCTGACATAAATCATTTTCTACAATGGAGGGGAGAGAGCGTGGGACAGAGATAAGGTTGGGACTAAAGTGAGCGACGTCTCATGAGCCGAGGGACTCTCGAGGGGGGCGGGCATGACACTCCACTGCTGTAAAGATGCAAAGAAGATGGAATGCGCTCACGTGTCTGAGAAATCACCCTGGAGCGTCTTACTCTCTAGTCCTTTCTAGCTTGGCCAATGTAAACAGGGGTTTGAGAAGAGCTGCTTTCTCCAGGTGTTCTCCCCCATGATTACACAGCGGACACGCTTGTTGGATCAGAGAAAAGGATTTACAGTTTCCTTTTTCTATTTCGCTCTGTTTATTCTAGAGGAAACACCATAATCCAAATACTAGTTTTTACAAGACTCAATCAAATCCTCTGTCTGAAATCCGGCAAGTTTCTATTATGTCATCTGCTCAGCTCCTCCTGCCTGTGCTTATGTTTCAAGAATTCCCGAGAAAACATTAGACTGTGCCAAGGCTTTCACACTAAACTCATTCAATGAGCCAGAATCTATGGGATCAAAATTTTTTCTCTTTTTCACAGCCTCCTGTGCAGCGCGCACCCAGGGGCAGGAAACACATCTTAAACTCTTTGTGGCTTGTTAGACACACATCTGCTCTCTGCGAATATGAGAGCTGCATCGGGTCATTTCCTTTATCTGATGATGGTACACTGCACATGGGTCACTCAAGGGGCTGCTGCTGCTCAATTCCTGAGGGACCTGGTGAGGTGCAATAAGAGGCAGGAGAGCATAGGGAAAGCTGAAACTGATGATGGGGACATCAGGAAGACCAGGACAGCAGGTATAATCATTTATTTACATCTCCAAATAAATTTTTGTTGCACCTGCACTGCTCGCTAGCTGGAGGAAACGTACGATCCTCCAAGCAAAGGGAGTTTAGAATCAAACATACCCACCAGAGGGAATTTCCAGACCAAAAACACAGAGGCACAAAAGGAAAGATGAAACACACCATCCCCATTTGAAGTATAAGACAATGACATGACTATACCGCAATGTTCTGTCTGTTTGAACTGTTCTCATGCAATTCTTAGAGGAGCAGGGCATTCTTTTAAGGTGGGGTGCAGGGGGTTACTTTTTTTATTATTATTATTTTTTAAATAATACAGCTACAGACTCTAACTCGGGGGATAAGGAAAGGGGAATGTCACAATATGTTGTCAATACAGTATTTTCCTTTTTCTGGATGCCAGTAAAAACAACCTTACTCCAAAAGTGGGAAGAGAAAGAAAGAGAAATGATCCATTATGTTTGCCTTAAGTAATTTTTTGGCTATGCTGTAGATTATTTTATTTATACATTGTTGGGGTTGGTCCTGCTTTGAGCAGAGGGTTGGAGTAGATGACCTCTTCCAACCTTAATCTTCTATGATACATGAAATACATTGTTGGGGAGTTGGTAGCATCTCCTCTATTAAAGTTGTCTAACATTTTCCATGATAAGAGAGTCTTACAACTTTAATTCAGCCCTCTTGTGCATATGCACTGTCAACAGTCTTTAATGACATGATCACATACTGTCCCACCCTCACACCTCCCCAGAAAACCAGGACTCTATTGTGCTGGCTCTATACAAACCCATCAGCAAAAATAAAGTCTCTGCCCCAAAAAGCTTAAGCCCATAATTACAGACAGGACAGGTAGCACTGCTTATAAAGTTTCCTCCACGCTATCCATTGTAAAACCCTGTTTTCAGTTGTTTAGAACTTTGCCAGATTGGCACTGTTTGAGCTGAAATTTCCCATATCAGATGTCTGCCTCAAGCTGGAAAGTTTCAGCCAAAATGGTTTAGTCATTTCTGAGAACAAGCCTAACGCATGAGGGGGGGTGGGGAGGACCATTGTTTTGCAATGTTAGAAAAGTTCTGGTGACCTTTTATTTGAAAAGCTCTGGCTTCCCCATGGTTTGGAGGAGGGAATTGAAATCTGGTGTGTGTGTGTGTGTGTGTGTGTGTGTGTGTGTGTGTGTGTGTGTGTGTGTGTGTGTGTGTGTGTGTGTGTGTGTGTGAGAGAGAGAGAGAGAGAGAGAGAGAGAGAGAAACAGATGGGGTTTTTGCTGTTCCTAGTAAAAATCTGCCTGAATTTGGCCAAATTGCAAGCCTTTGAAAAATCTCAATTTGCACACATTCACTAGAGATTTCTTCAACTTTAGCAGCTAAAAACTCCACTGATTCCATACTCCCACAGCACGCTCAAGCCTCTGACATTCTTAGTACTGACCAGACTACACGTGTACTATCCCCATAGCACCACTAAGCCCGCTTCACCCCAGGATTACAGGGGCTCAGAAGGACTCTCCCTGTAATTGCTGCTCTTTGCTGGACACCAGAGCGGTCTTTCCTGTGCTCTTCCTGAGCTCCCAGCTGGTGCAACATGGAGGAGGAAGCCACCTGACTTGAATACAGAGGGAACAAGTGCTGGATGGGGGAGGGAAAGGAATAGATTGGGACTGGAGGAACAAGAAACTGCGTAAGAGCCGTCTGGGCAAGGAGGCTGAGGGGGAGTGACTGGGCAAGGAGGCTAGGCCTGGGATCTGGGGGGCGGGGGGTGGGAGGCTGGGACTGGTTGGGCAAGGAGACTGGGATTGGGAACCAGAGGGTGAGGAGGCTGGGACTGGAAGCTGATGAGGAAAATGGGGGCGGGGTAGGGGGAGACACACTGGAATTCGATGCAGAACAGAGGAGACTGGGACTGGCTGGACAAGGGGACTGGAACTTGGAACCCGTGTGGAGAAGAGGGATGGGGAGATCTGACAAGGAACTAGGGTGTGGGTGTAGAACTGGTACTGGATGGACAAAGAGACTGGGACATGGAGCCAGAGAGAATGTGTTGGGATGTTGGCAATTCAACAGGAGATATATTCCCCTGTATGTCCGTATGAACGCAGAGCTCCTTCATGGTGCTAGATATTACTGTGCCTTTCCAATACCACATAAAATCCAGGACCGTTGAAAAACCCATCGCACTTACAGCAGATGTAGGTTGCTCTCTGAATTATCCTGCCAAAAATCCAACTCAGGCAACTATATCCAACTTAAGATCTTCCTGGTATTTCTCTTCACTTCCTGAGGTGCAAGGGGTAGTTTGGTGGCAAGAATGCATTCTCCTAAAGAATCTGTCAAGGCAGTGAATCCCGCACAGCTACAACTCCTGCTGTATTTCAGGTCAATACATACTCTAAGTCACACCTTTAGAAGCAATTCAAAGGCACCAGCTAAGGCCCCAAGGGCACACCCACTGGAGTCACTGGAAGTTCCTCCACGGAAGATTGGCACTGAGAGTGAGAAATAAGCGCGCATCTCTACCATGAGGCTTATTTTATACTTCATCTACCTGGGTCAACAGTTTTCTTGCCATCCCTCCCCACATCTGGCGAGTTTAACTGAAGGTAATGGAATGTGGTTACTTTCCCTTTGGAGCTGGACTTGCAGCCTGGGCTCCAGTTCTGGGCAATTAAACTCCCCTGGAAAAGCCACCCAACTTGCGTCCCTCTAGCACAGGGGAGCACAGCGGCAGCAGCTGCTTCTTGTTTGTCTCCTGGTTGTTTACGGTGCTTTCTCTACCATTCACTTCCCCTCCCTGCTAAGATACTGTGCGAGCCATTCATTACCACAGCCTCTGGCAATTTCTAACTGACACCAGAGGGTTTCCTGCCACTCATCTGATCTGCCCTCCCCATGTGGAAAGCTAAAGTGAGCCCCAAACCATCCACATAGACAGCTGGCAGATTTGAGTAATGATTGTGGTGTCTACCTGGCTCCCTTTCGCTGAGGAGCTGTAGGATCAATGATTCCAAGGAATCTTTACATGCACCTTGGATAACACCAGTATCAAATAAAAGGCCTTGCTGTGTGTCAAGTACTGCCTAAAAGCTGTAAATTACCCTTAAAGCAACTGTTAATGAACAAGGGGTGAGGGTGAGGCAATCCCACAAGTCACAGAGGTGAGGTGACCTAATGTGGCTGCTGAGGTCTCCCTGAGCTGCAAGTCGGAATGATGTTCCAGGAATATTTCCCATAAATTACCCAATTGGATGGGAAGGGAGGAAACATCGCTGGTTTCCCAAGGCATCACACGATGCCAACATTTTTGTATCTCCTTTGATTGTCCTCATAGAGGGTCACAGTTTTGTGGAGCTAGAGTTCTATCATGCTACTCCTGCCAATCCAATCCCCCTTAACTCCCATGTCTGTTTCATCCCATCATAACATGAGACCTACATTGTAAGTTTAAGAGATGGGACATTCAGGAGTGTATTCTTCAGTGTCCTCACTTGAATGAATACTCTCAGAGATCTGGCAAAGGAGTTACCCACATCTAATACGGGGCCTGAAGGTTCAACTGTGGCCACAGAAGAGGAAACTGGTGGACTGAGAAGCAGAAGGATGATCCACTTGGGTAAACAGAATTCAAAAAACTTCTCAAATCAATTACTTCATTGCATGCAAGTCCCCTTAGGTACTCAGGTGACAGACATCATTTAAGACATTGACATCAGCTATGTCAGTGAGGCAGTTATTGTACAAAGTGAAATGGCCTGTGCTGTTGTGACTGTTTGCAGGGACTGTCTATGAACAACTTGTGAATCCTTTTTGATATTGTGAACTCTCTGTACATTTGTGCCCTTACGGTCATGGTACTGTAACTGTATTGTGGCAAGGAGAGGGGGACTGGGTGTCTGCCTCTGAATGGGATGGTTAAGGACCATCAACAACTGAATGAGCCCTGCCCTGGCAGAGCAAAGGGGTGATTGCAACCTAGGTAAAGCCAGATCTCAGCCAGCGAATGGAAAAAACCAAGAGTAGGAACAAGAAACCAAAGTGTTGGTGCTGGATTTTAAAAATTCAGAGACTGGTCAGAAGCACAAAGGGATCCTGCGGCTGGAGAAGATACTCCATGACCTGGGAGAGAAGCCCAAACTGGAGGTGTGAAGTCCAGGAGAGAGAGGACCTGGAACCCTGAAAGGACACTGACTCAATCCCAAAGAACACTCAAGACTGAAGTAGGGAATTGTGTACAGGTATTTCTAGTTTTGCATGGATCTGTATATTTCTTTTACTGTCTAAAGTAAAGAGTAACTGGTTTAGAAATCCCTCAGCAAAGTCTGTCTTATTTGCTTCAACTATCATGTGTCCCTCAAGATTTATGTTAGAGTATCCACAAGGATGGAGCTCCGGGAAGAGCGGGCTCAAGCTATTCGGCAGCCTTGGGTGTTTCAGTTCTGGTCTTGGGACTAGGGCAGGTGGACCATGAGAGCCCACTTCCAAAAAGAGGCACCAGACAGAGAGTCTTTGCGCAGGGAATAGACTCATAGACTTTAAGGTCAGAAGGGACCATTATGATCATCTAGTCTGACCTCTTGCACAATGCAGGCCACAGAATCTCACCCACCCACTCCTGTAACAAACCCCTAACCTGTGTCTGAGTTATTGAAGTCCTCAAATTGTGGTTTGAAGACCTCAAGCAGCAGAGAATCCTCCATTAAGTGACCCGTGCCCCATGCTGCGGAGGAAGGTGAAAAACCTCCAGGGCCTCTGCCAATCTGCCCTGGAGGAAAATTCCTTCCCGACGCCAAATATGGTGATCAGTTAAACCCTGAGCATGTGGGCAAGACTCACCAGCCTGAACCCAGGAAAGAATTCTCTATAATAACTCAGATCCCATCCCATCTAACATCCCATCACAGACCATGAGTCTAGAGGCCAAGGGAGGGACTGTGCCTGGAGCCAAGATAGATCCTGGCGAGCTTAAGAGCACAGGGATCCAGAACATGAGTCCAAACACAGCAGCCTGGTGAGTGTCCAACAAACAGGAGCTTGACCCTTCAATAATCATTATGGCCTTAAAAATGAGAAATAAAAACTATGAGTGCAAATCAATTTGCCATGGAGGTAGTTGCCAAGGCAGGTGGGAACAGGGAGAATAGGAGTATTAAACGTCAATCCAAAAGACAGCACACACTACATGGCATCCGTTATAAATATAGGACTGGTCATACCAGTTTAAAATCACCAGTGCATCCAGTCCAGTAACCTGCCTCCAGCTGTTGCCACTGACACATGTTTTAGAAGAAGGCAACAAAAAATACCCAGCTCGATAACATGCCTTTTCAGTTACTCAGAGCTGTACATGTTGAGTCATTGACCCCAGTAGGAGATTACACTGTGAACCGCTGAGTGAGCTTTAATTACCCATGTCATTATCTTAGCTTGCATTGATACAAAGCTGTTTGAAGGTCATAAAACTATCCAGCTTTTCCAAACCCAACCACAGTGTTTGTCTCAAATACACGATCTGCAGCTGTGAATGGGACAGCTAAGAGGTTGAATGCGACATGTTACATAAAGGATTGGTTCTATTATGAGATGCATCCCCACTCACTGGCACAGTCATACCAGTGTTCTGAGGTACAAATGACTCCCCCAGACAGCCATATGGCAGCAAAAGCCAGTCCCCTGAGGGATAACAAATATTGGCCAACAGGTGGCTCATGCAACCTGGGAGAACATAACTGAATGCCATTAGAAACACAGGGTCAGTCCTATTTATCCATTTCACTGGATGCAAAATCAAAAGAGTCAAAACAGTTAAAACCTGGGCTAATGTTGACCTATGGTCAATTGTCTACAGTTTCAAAATGATTAGGGGGCTGGAGCACATGACTTATGATGAGAGGCTGAGGGAACTGGGATTGTTTAGTCTGCAGAAGAGAACAGAAGAGAAGAATGGGGGGTGGGGGTTGATAGCTGCTTTCAACTACCTGAAAGGGGGTTCCAAAGAGGGTGGATCTAGACTGTTCTCAGTGGTAGCGGATGACAGAACAAGGAGTGATGGTCTCAAGTTGCAGTGGAGGTGGTTTAGGTTGGACATTAGAAAAAAAACTTTTTCACTAGGAGGGTGGTGAAGCACTGGAATGTGTTACCTAGGGAGGTGGTGGAATCTCCTTCCTTAGAGGTTTTTAAGGTCAGGCTTGACAAAGCCCTGGCTGGGATGATTTAGTTGGGGTTGGTCCTGCTTTGAGCAGGGGTTGGACTAGATGACCTCCTGAGGTCTCTTCCAACCCTGATATTCTATGATTCTAAGCTCTAAAATAAAAAAGCAGCATTTCTTGAGCAAATCCATGTCCCTTCTTGGGCGGTTATTTCTGTGAGATCTATAGTAGAGGTACCATGGGATCCACCATGGAACAGTGTCGCATGTGTGCACTGCAGAAATCCAAAGGCAAGTGGACTCACTTTGCCATAGCAGTGATCATGGTGTTACTGGTGTCAAGCAAGCCGAGTGAACGTTGAGCCTTAACACACTATAACTGTGGGATGTTCCTATCTCAACAGATTTTTAGGAGTCATGTCAGTAGCCTTCTGTATTAAAAGGAAGAGAGACAATAAACAGCAACTAATAACTAGGATCTTACATTTACGCAGTGTCTTTGAGCCCAATCTATCCCAACAGCCCTAAATTTCACCTGTCCCTGAACTGCAGTCGCTGCTGTGATTGAACAAGGCAGCTATTTAACAGCACCCAGCAACAGCACCGATAGTTTAAATGATCACGTCTAATGGAGACTGCAGTGGTGTTCATGCACGCAGGTGCAATTTGGCCAAGGCACCAAGACAGGCATCCTGACTTGTTATGAGTCTTTAGTGTTCAGAAGGGGTCAGGGTTTTACATCTCATCCAGTACACTGGGCCTCTGGCAGCTCAGCTCCCAAGAACTGGCAGGCAGACCAGTAATGGTACATTAGGTGCTAGTGACTAGTAGTCTAGACAACCCATTTAGTACCTTACTGAGAAGCACAGGGTTTATTGCTACAGCCGCCTCCAACAGTGCCTTTACCAGACTGCAGGGGCACTGGTTCAGCACATACTCCAGGGGACAAAGAGCTCCCTACCTGAATCACCAGCATTCACTGCTGCACTATTTTGACTTTTCCCTGGAGATCGCTAATGTCTCACTCAACTGCTACCAGCCCTGACCTTGCTTGGTTAGTCAGATCTAACAAAATCACAGCCCGGGAATGCTACAGCCACCAACCAAAGATCACGCTGCAGTCAAGATAACTGACAAGCACCGAAGGCCCTGTATTTATTTTTCTGGTGTATAGCCGATGCCCGGTTCATGCCCTGTGCTTATTGAGTTGAACTAGAATGGTAACATTAAAGATGTCATTCAAGTTGGTGACTACAGACGTCACATTCTGAAGTTTGCTTTCACCGATTTCCTTCTGTATGTCCTTAATACCCAGCGTGGTACGTCTCTGGAGACTGTATTTACTATTTATCTAAGGTACGTATATGGTCCCCACTGCCACCACATCTTTAATGTATTTATCCGCACAACAGTCTTCTGAAATGGGGAACTGAGGCACAGACAGGCAGGAGTGCTCTCCTACAGTTAGGTGTCTAAGCCAGGCCAGCTCTTTCTCAAGAAATGCCTCCCCTGCTCAATATCCCAGTAGTTAGGGCATTCATCCAGGATGTAAGAGCTCAAGGTTCAAATCCCCACTCTGCTTGATTCAGAGCAGGGTCTTGAATTCAGACCTCCCATCTCCTAGTTGTGTGCCCAAAATAGGGTGACCAGAGAGCAAGTGGGAAAAATCAGGATCAGGGGAGGGAATAGGCATCTATATAAGACAAATATTGACTGTCCCTATAAAATCAGGACATCTGGTCATCCTTGACCCAAATAGTGGGCTATATAGGAAGTTATCCTGGTGTGGATCTTCCTCAAGCTCTCCTACTGAATCTAGTGCACTTTGTATGAAATACCTGAATAGGAACTGGACTGAAAAGAAAGCATGAGAATGACTCCATGGCCTGGTGGCTTAGGCCCTCCCTTGGGAATGGGGAAAACATGGGTTCAGGTCCCTGTTCAATCGGGCAAAGGGTAGATTTGTATCTGGGGTGTCCCAGGGAAGTGCTTTGGGCTGTGGGATAGAAGAGGTGATGACCCCTCCTCCTCAGCAGGGTTTTGTGCAGGGCTCTGGCAGTGTGCTGTAAAGCAGGCTCGTAGCCCACCTATTGGACAGACGGGGGACTGCCTCCTTTGTGAATCTCATCAGGAACCGGGTGTGAGTTAGGCACCAAGCAGCCTGCTGATGTCTGGGCTAAGACAATTCTGTGCATACCCATCAGCAGAAGTTTTGGTACCTAGAGCACTTCATCAGTGGAAATTTCAGTCCTTAGAGACTTTAAAGGCTTGCAGGGCTGGGTGGAGCTGCGCAGTGGTTTTGTGAATGCCAGAGGTGCCTAAGTGTTGCACTTTGGCACCTACAGACACGGCTAGGTGCCCAATTCCCCCTTATGAATCTAGCCCTAAATGACTCGCCCAAGGTCACACAGGAAGCCTGGGGCAGAGCTAGCAATGAATGCAAGGCTCCCATGTGGTAAGCTAGTGCTCTAATCAAGGCACCATCCTCCCCCTCCAGTATAAGTGAGAAGTGTCGGGCCACGTCGCACCACAATTTCCCCCTAAACACTTGCGTGGCTGGCCACTCTGAATGTGCCAGGGCTCTAGCGGTTAATCTATATTGCTGCACAATATCTACGAACGCTTTAACCAGGCTCAAAATTCAACCCCTCTTGACCAAGCAGCAAACAAGAAACCAACTCACTGAGATACAGCCTGAGGCTTCAGCTCCACTAGTTGTAAGTTTGAGCAGCTACCAGAAGAACACAAAGCTGCGAACAATTATGCAGCAAAGTAGAATGCAGGGATAATGGATGGCAGGCCAACCATGACCTGCTGAACTTTAAATGCTGTGATTGATTATGCTCGATGATTGTGCTCGGGTCTGTTCCAGCTGGTCATACAGGGACAAGAGACGCTGCTGCATCCGCAAAGCGGGAGAGCCACGTTTACACCGGGAGGCTGAGTGTTTAGCACTAGGGCTCCAGAATAAATCAAACATCTGGTAGGGAGAACAAGACAGCGCTGTGCTGGCAGCACTGCGTGGCCCTCATTTCAAGGGCAAAGATGAAATCACCATTCCAAAAGCAGGAGAGACGTTGCTTACCAGAAAGGCCCTGCTTGCAGACTAGAGCACCCTTTCATGCCTCCCTCTTCTCCCCTACTGCCATCCGCAGACTTAACACACCTCAACACAAGAGCCTGAGTGCCAACACTGAATCCACACATGATCCACATCTGTTTGGCCTCCTTTTACTTTGGTGGGGAGAGGAGGAGTAACAGACTCCTGCTCTGTTGATCAGACACAATAACACTGACCAGTCGGTTACACATGCACTGCGCCTGGTTAAGTGGTGTAGCAGCAGCCACTCTGGACCACACTCCACCTGGCACTCCTGGAAGCTCTGAGCCCCACTGTGATCTCATTGACATTGGTGTAAATCCAGAGTGATACTCAGGGCAGGTCTACACCGGCTGCGCTGCTGTAGTGTTTAAGTGAAGACACTCCTACGCTGACAGAAGAACTCACCCATAGTTAATCCACCTCCCCGAGAGGCAGTAGCTATGTCAATGGGAGATGCTCTCCCATAGACACAGCGCTATCTACACAGGGGGGTTAACATCAGTATAACTAAGTCAATCAGGGGATGGATCTGCACCCCTGAGTGACTTAGTTATACTGAGACAGGTCTGTAGTGTAGATCTGGCCTAAGCCACACCACTTAGAGAGGGGAAAGAAGCCTAAGGCTTCCAGGAGTCCCAGCTGTGACAGGGCACATTAGCATGTGCCCCTCCCCCTGCAACCTGTGAATGAAGAGCCACCACTTAGTCCCCAGTTTTCTTTCAGTCACTGCACAGGGAAAGAAAGAAGGAAGGAAGGAGACTCCCACAGAACTGAGAGCCCATGATGCAGAGTTAGGACATGCAAATCTGGGGCTAGGCCACACACTTGTGTTTAGATATATTTCAAGGGGCACCATCTACTTCAATATCACTTGTCTGGAAATGTTTATGACTGTTACAAACAGTAGCTAAGGTT
Source organism: Gopherus evgoodei (assembly GCF_007399415.2). Taxonomy (NCBI): domain Eukaryota; kingdom Metazoa; phylum Chordata; order Testudines; family Testudinidae; genus Gopherus; species Gopherus evgoodei. The sequence goes on from NC_044322.1 coordinate 352,987,186, forward strand.
TTATAGCTGAGAAATTCGGGGATGGGGAGGGAACAAGATGGGGGTTCTGTTTTTCCCACTTTGTGCTACAAACTTTTGGGTCAAGCCAGTTCCCCCAGTACAAATAGTTGGAGCCTTTTGTTTTTTGGGGGTCTCACACACAGCATCAGAAGACAGGGCAGCAGGGGTGTGTGTTAAAACTTGGACAACATGACAGTAAAACCACGGTAATCGGCCAGGGGATTAAGAGGCAGGAACTAATTTTAATTACTTTTAAAACCTGTCTGGATTTCAAACTGATGGTGCCTCTGGAAAAGCCCTAGAGCAGTTGGGGTCCAAAATGATAAAGGAATCAAACAATGAACTACTTCCAGAATACAGAATAAACTCTGCAAGGAACACACATGCTGACTACTGATTTCTTACCCGTAGCAGTGAAACATAAATATAATACACACAGGTAGCTCAGCATTAAGAAGGGGGAAATATAACCAGAGGGAAGGCCAGTGGATGGAATCAGAAGCAGCCAAGTTTCAAAATGACCAAATTAAGACCACAGCTGCTTGTCCCTGACAAATTTAAAGAGCCAGGCATTTAAAGGGAACAGGCACCTATTAAAAAAAAAAAAAAAAAAAAAAAAGAGTGCCAACCCCAGGTGTTCAAAAATCATGAGATTGTGACCATAAAATCATGAAATTCTAAAAAAGCTTTTATATATGTGTGTGGTCTGTCTTCAGGATTTTGAGTCCCCTTCCCTCCCCTCCAGCTCCCATGTGCATTAACCTTAAACACACATGAAATATGCACACATAGAATGCAAGCCCCTTTCCCCTGTAATGTCCAGAGCCCTTAGCAGCTACATTCCCACAATCCTCCTGGTCCTCTAGCAGGCTCCTTCAGCCCTCTCACTCCCCCAGCCCCAACCAGTGCCAGACTCAGAAACAGCCCCCTCTCTTCAGCCTACAAGGGTGGGGGTTTCTGCTGAGTTCTTACCTCCAGTCATTCCGCCTTCCTGCACTGTGGTAAGGGAGCAGAGGAGGAGGAGGAACAGCTGTTGCTGCTGCTGCTGCTGCTGCTGCTCTCAAGTTTGAGGAGGGGTTAGACCCACCATGCAGCATCTGTTTAGGCCTCTGCCCCACCCAGGGCACCCTGGTATTTATTGCAGCCTGCTGTGCAAAGGCAGCCCAGCAGCCTCTAGTGGCCAGAGGATGAAAGCAGATGGTTGGGACAATGTTCCTGAGCCTGATTCCTCTGCGCTAGAGCCTCAGACATCCATTTTAAAGCCACAAAGGATCATCATTGTCACCTCGGCTGCAGTACTGCCAAGCCTAACCATTCAAAAATCATGAGTCAGGTCCCCAAAAATCATGAGATTAATTTCAAAATCATAGTGGATTGTGGGGTGTTTTTATTTAATAAGAAATTGTAGGCTTAGTTAATTTGCCTTCTGAGCCTTTAGGTCTGTGGTCCCCAAACTGTGGGGTGTCCCCACTAGCAGGCCATGGAGGAATGTCCAGAGTGGCAGGGCAGGGCAGGGCCTGGGCCAGCCACCATGAGGAGCAGACAGGGAGCGCCACCCAGCCCCACTCTGCCCACAGCTCCGCTCCAGCCTCACCCCAACCCCAGCCCCTGGCTGCAGCTGCGGCACTGACTCCACCTCCAGCTCCCACTCCCAGCCCTGGATCTGCTCCCAGCCCTAGCCATGGCCCCAGCCCAACCTTGACTCTGCTCCCGGCCCAGGGCACAGACACATTCCATTCCTAGTAAGGGCAGGGGTGTGAGAAGAAAAGCTTGGGCACCACTCCTTTAGGTGCACTCACTTCACATTTTCAAGCTTTTCTCAACAACCATGAGGACTAGAAACTTAGAAACTTTTTTTAAATATGAAAGCTGAGATTCTCATGCAGTGCTGTGATTTGAGCAGTTGTGGCTTTAAAATAAACCACCAGCTGTCACGAGACTTGTAATGATATCATGAGGGTTGGCAACAGTGGGTCGGACCTGTTGCTTAGCTCAGGCCATAGATGGCCACCCAAGGACCATCTATAGGGGAAGGGATTGTTCAGTGGTTTGAGCATTGGCCTGCTAAACCCAGGGGTTGTGAGTTCAATCCTTGAGAGAATCATTTAGAGATCTAGGGGAAAAAAATCAGTACTTGGTCCTACTAGTGAAGGCAAGGGGCTGGCCTCAATGACCTTTCAGGGTCCCTTCCAGCTTTATGAGATAGGTATATCTCCATGTAAAAGGACTCCTGCATCAAGGCTCATGACATCATAACCACTGGGTATAGGACTCCACACTGAAAGATCTGCTATGGGTGGCATCATCTATAGCACAAGAGAAGAAACTGAGCAAACTTCTGACCTATTTGCACACACAAGGCACTAGAGGGGCAGTACTAAGCTTTCCAGTGAAAAATGTTTGTAAGCAGGCAATTTATTTGGGGTGTGATCTGGGCTATGTCCTGGGGAGGCTCCGTGGTGGCCCAGATGTAGATTCCAGCCTGTTAAGTGGAAAGCTCCAAAGGAATCTTTATTATACAGCAGACTGATGCTGACTCCTAACATTTTGGATGGATAGTACTGCTGCAGAGAAGCTGAATCTGAACAGAGCTATCCCCAGAAAAGCCAGATGAAGATTAGCTAGGGAGGAGACATTGGATCAGAGCTAGGGTAGTCCTAGGAGAAACCAGGCCAGGCTGGCCTGAATGAAAAAGTCAGGCCCCAACTACATTAGACGTTGCATGTCCAGCTATGAAACACTAAGACAGTTACTCTCCCTATAGGTGGATCAGAAAGACTAGGACAAAGTGCAGAGGGGAATCTGAATATTATAAATCAAAATATATAAACAGCCGTCGCCGGTGTGGATGCTCTCACATTTAAGGTATCTTAGGAAGAGTCTTTATAGGCAATAGGCGTTCCCATCCCCAGAGCGGCTGGTACACTGAGGTCAGGACCACTGCCAAGTACTGGCACATCATCTAAGGGCTTGATCCTATGAAATGCAGCAGGTCTGCTGCAAGGGTCTGAAACTTCCTGGGATTGAAGATGTTCAGCAATATGTTCACACAGCATACACACAGAGAAATTAGGTAATAACATAAATACACTTGCTGGGAGGTTGTACTGTAACACTCTCCTATTCTTTCTTTTATCATTAAACCTTTAGTTTTCAGTTACTAAAGGATTGGCACCAGTATGTTTATTGGGTAAGAGCTGAGTTATATATTGACCTGGCTAAGTGGCTACTCTCTTGAGATTGGAAGGACCCAATAGTTCAGAAGTGGACAACCTGTGGCTCCAGAGCCACATGCAGCTCTTCAGAAGATAATATCACTAGGATCCAACTCTAGGGAAAAAGTGGTGGGTGCTCAGCATCCAACTGCAGCCCTATCAGCCCTCCTTCTCTCCCCCGTGCATCCTGCCCACTGCAATCAGCTGTTTTGCAGCATTCAGGAAGCTCTAGGGAGGGAAGGGCAGAGGAGTGAGGATGTGGTGTGCAGCCTCCCTCCCTCCCTCCTTCCCCTAGCACCTCAGCTGCGATCAGCTGTTTTGCTGTTGAGGAGGCTCTGGCGGAAAGCGGGGAGGAGAGAGGACATGGTGCACAGCCTCCCACCTCCCTCCCTCCCTCCCTCCCCCAGCACCTCCTCCTCCCTCTCTGTGCCTCCTGCCCACCATGGTCAGCTGTTTTGCGATGTGCATGTGGCTCGGGGGTGGGAGGAGGAGCGAGGACACAGCTCACTTGGGGGAGGGAGCGGGAAGAGGCAGGGCAGAGGTGCGGGTAGGGACTTGGGGAAACAGGTTGAGTGGGAGTCAGGGCACAGAGCAGAGAGAGGGGTCCAGCACCCCCTGGCCGGCACCAGTAGCTCCTAGAATAAAGCACACAGTGACTAGCTCGTGTGGAAATTTTTAATAAAAATTTTCTTACACCCTCTAACAATGAGAGGCAAGTGCAAACAGAAAAGAAAATACACAGATGAAAATCGAGGCATCCAATAGGAGTGGGAGATAAGTACTTTTTAGATGAACGTAAATGGTAAGGCCATGTGTCTTCTTTGCCAAACGTGTGTCTCTCACGTCAAATCTTCAGACCAGCAGCCTCATTTCGCTTCTAGCCATGCGCATATGGATCAAGAATTCCCACAAGGTTCTAAACTCTGCACTTTAAAACTGAAAACTTTGGAAAAAAAACACAAACAGATGTAGAGGCCCAGATTTACCAACTGATCGCAGACTGTAACGTTAGCCTCCTATTATATGGCCTGGCACATAGCCCATGTGAAAAAGCCCTACTCCGAAGGAGATCTTATAAAAACATGACTCACTGATGTGATTTCAATCCTGTCACCAGAGAACGAGAATCTACCGAAGAAAATTTCTGGCCAGCAGCTTTCACGTCACACGATAGAACACAGAATCTCCAACCTGAACAGTGACATCGAATTGCAACTGCACTCGCAACTTCAGCAGGGAGAGTATTTGAGCATTGCTTTGGATGAGTCATGCCATGCGCAGGATAAACCTTATTACTGGTATTTGTCCACACTGTGTCTGACGACAATGTGGTAAGGAAAGAACTCCTTGATATCGGGTCACTAAAGGACAGAACTCGTGGATGAGATCTAAAGGAGGCGTTGATGCTGGTAGTTGTGAAAAGCCGCTTGCCTTTACAGAAGTTCACTGCCATTGCAACGTATAGGCTACGTCCATGTGGGGATCTGCAAATGGATTAGTAGGGCTTTGTAAAGCTGATGAGAGCTTTTCCGAATTTTGGACATTTCACTGTATTATTCATTGGGAGCAACTGGTATCTAAAAATCTCAACTTTGATCACGTCATGAAACCTGTCTTGCACATTGTGAAATTCGTTCTTGCAAATGCACTCAATCACAGACAATTTCAAAATCTAATTCAAGAACTGGATGCAAAATTTGCTATTTCACTGTGCAGTTCAATGGCTCTCAGGAGGTAAAGTCATTTCCCGTTTTTCTGAGCTCCTGAAACCAGTAAATTGTTTATGGAGGAGAAGCACAGAATACATCCTGAACTTACAGATCCTGGAGGGGTTCTAGACTTGGCATTTCTTGCAGACATGCTGCTGCATTTGGATAAATTAAATGTGGACTTACAAGGAAAATTCCGGTTGCTGTCTGATCTAGTGCAAGGCGTATTTGCATTCATGAACAAACTGCAGTTGTTTCACAAACAAATTCTTGAGGGAGAGCAGACACTTTCCCTCAATATCACAACTTCAAGCCAGATCAAAAGAAGATGCAGCAGAACCCCTAAAACAGAGCACAACTAGGTATGCGAGTGTGATTAAAGATCGTAAGGACAGTTTTGAGGAAAGATTCCACAATTTGCAGCAGAAGAGACCTCAAATCAGATTTCTAACTGACCCTTTTAGTGCTGAAGCTGATTATCTGAACCCCCTTTAGTCACTGATGAAGCAACATCCCAGATGGAAATAGTAGAACTTTTGGAAGATGACAGATTGAAATCTGTTCAGAAGACAGAGAGGACCATCACTTTCTGGAAATCTGTACCAAAGGAAAAAATACTCCAACATCAGAGGCGGGACGGCTCTAGATATTTCGCCACCCCAAGCATGTCGTCATGCCGCAGAGGTAGCTCTGCCGGTCGCCAGTCCCGTGGCTCCGGTGGACCTCCCGCAGGCATGCCTGAAGAGGGTCCTCTGGTCCCATGGCTCTGGTGGTCCCTCCACAGGCGTGCCACCAAAGGCACCCTGCCTGCCGCCCTCCTGGCGACCGGCAGAGTGCCTCCCGTGGCATGCCGCCCCAAGCACGTGCTTGGCATGCTGGGGCCTGGAGCCGCCCCTGATCACAGGTGCAGCCCTAAAATTCATCTTGTTGTTTGCCTCAACCTATCTTTGAGAGTCCATTTTCGCAACACTCAAACGTGAAATCCAAGCACCAATCGATTTTGACAGACAGCTACTTACGAGAACTGCTGCATGTGAGCACAACTGAACACAAACCAAACTTCGAGGGAATTGTTGAAAGCAAAGATTTCCAGAAGTCCCACTAAGTAAAAGGTATAGTAACAATAATAACTTAATATTATAAATGTATAATAAATACACATTATCAACTTATATAATGATTATGTGTGTGTGAATATATATACACATAATCATTACATATTACTGTGGCTCTTTGGCAATGTACATTGGTAAATTCCTGTGTCTGGGTGGTGAGCCAGTGCTGGAATGCCTAAAGAGACTGCATTTTTTACTTCTTGTTAACCAGTGCGGTGCAACAGAAGTTGACTCTTGTTACTGGCTTGGTATAATCTAATGACCACCAGTTGGGGGTGAGTCTGCCCTATTTCTCAGCAGTATAGCCTGAATCTGGCATTTTCAGCTGTGACCCACTGAGGCATGGTGACAGGTGTCCCGTAAGCAGAGTGAAGTCCTAGATCCCAGATCCTCAAAGATGCTTAGGCACATAGATGCTGTTGGTTTCAATAGGAGTTTGATGCCTAAATACCTTTGAGGATCTTGGCCTAGAAATCTGATCTGCAAACCCTTTTCATTGGGTTAGTCCTTGCTCAGGCAAATGATCCTAATGCAGCCAATGTGAGTCTGAAGCAAGTTCCTCAAAGCGGGATCCAGAGGGCCGGTGATCCAAGCTTTATCATTAAGTCACAGATGAAAAGCCACAAGCTTTGATACTCACTTAGTTTGCCAGCTCGCTGGGGTAAGGCATGTCTTTTTGTTGTGGGTTTGCGTAGCCTCACAGCACGGTGGGTTCCTGTCCATGATTGGGGCTCCTAGGAGCTTCCGCAACTGCAAAACAAACCAATAATAAAACCATAGTATTAATAATAATGAATGGCCTCTAATGCTAAGCATACATTTTTATATCAATGGTGTTATGACCTGAGGGCCTCTTCTGGGCTAGCTCTAATGCATGGAAAAAGCCCACTCCCCTCGCCTTCAAATCCCTCTTCAAGCCCCATTTTGAATGTGAACCTCTACAAGAATCAGCCAGCTCATGATGGTCAGCTTGAGCAGCAGAAGCCGCTAGTCGATGATACTGCTCTAGTTATATTTTAAACAGGTAAACCAAAAAAAAAAAAAAAAAAAAAACCAACCAAAGCTATTAAATGTGTGATGCCTGTATTTCTGGCTGTGATTATTCTCTGGTCATTCTTATTTGGGGCATTTAGTTCCACAATTTTGACGAAAGTTTTCTGTGAAAGTTCTGTCTCCTACACTCACAAGCCTGTCCGCTCTTGGTTGACAGTTTCCTTCTTCCAATGGAATGCAGCTGTTGTGGCCAGAGACGTGATCTTCTGAGTTGCTAGGGTCATTTTAAGGCAGGGACCGCCTTGAATGGGTCAGGATGTTGAGGTTTGTAATGGAGATGTTGGCAACCTGAATTAGAGGTCATTAACATCAATCATTCTGTGAAGCATTGGTTGCATTGTTCTCAAATGTTTCCCTTTCGACAGTGTAGTGACTATGAATGGCTCCCCACAATGGTCAGCGTTAGTGTGATTCCAAGTGTTTCAGGCTTCTCAGTAAGGGCCTAATCAAACATTGGCACAAATTACCAAAGGAAGTGGTGGATTTTCTAACTCTTGGTGTCTTCAGATGAAGACAAGTTCATAGATTCCAAGGCCAGAAAGGACCATTGTGATCATCTAGTCTGATCTCCTGTGCAATTCAAGCCAGAACCTCTCCTCAACAATTCCTGAAGCAGATCTGTTAGAAATGCATCCATTCTTGATTTTAAAATTGTCAATGATGAAGACTCAACCATTACCCTGGGTGCATTCTTCAACAGTTAATTAAAAATGTATCGTTTACTTTCAGTCGAAATTAGTCTAGCGTCAACTTCCAGCTTGTTATGTTCTACTGTCCTCTGATAGATTAAAGGGCCCTTATTAAATATTTGTTCCACATGCAAACGCTTATAGACTGTGATCAAGTCATCCCCTAACCTCTCTGTTAAGCTAAATAGATTGCGCTCTTTGAGTCTGTCACTACAAGGCATCGTGACAAAGTTCCTCCTCTACCTTGGTGAGTCCTGTGCTTATTGGCGGATTTGCTTGCCTCAGAGATTCACCATGTGGGTCAGGAAACAGCCCAGAGACCTTCCCTTCTGGTAGAAGCCACAGTCCAGGTCAATTCCTCCTGTGTCTGATCAGACGTTGGGAGGTTTGGGGGGAACCTGGGCCTGCCCTCTACTCCAGGTTCCAGCCCAGGGCCCTGTGGACTGCAGCTGTCTAGAGTGCCTCCTGGTACTGCTGCATGACAGCTACAACTCCCTGGGTTACTTCCCCATGACCTCCTCCAAACACCTTCTTTATCCTCACCACAGCACCTTTCTCTTGGTGTCTGATAATGCTTGTACTCCTCAGTCCTCCAGCAATATGTCTTCTCACACTCAGCTCCTAGTGCCTTTTGCTCCCAGCTCCTCACATGCACGCTACAAACTGAAGTGAGATCCTTTTTAACTCAGGTGCCCTAATTTAGCCAGCCTGTCCTAACTGATTCTAGCCGTTTCTTCTTAATTGGCTCCAGTTGTCCTAATTAGCCTGCCTGCCTGAGTTGGTTCCTGCTTGTTCTGGAACTGCCCCTGTTACCTTACCCAGAGAAAAGAGATCTACTTAATCTGGGACTAATATATCTGCCTTCTACACTCTCCTGTAGCCATCTGGCCTGACCCTGTCACAGCATGTTTTCTAACCCTTTAATCATTCTCATGGCTCTTTGGACCCTCTCCAATTTATCAACATCCTCCTTGAATTGCGGGCACCAGAACTGGACACAATATTCCAATATAGCAGCAGACACACTAGTGGCAAATATAGAAGTAAAATAGCCTCTACTCCTACTTGAGATTCTCCTATTTATGCATCCCAGGGTCACATGAGCTCTTTTGGCCATAGCATCACACTGGGAGCTCATGTTCAGCTGATTAACTACCATAACCCCCAAATCTTTTGCAGAGTCACTGCTTCCCAGGCTAGGATCCCCCATCATGTAATTATGGCCTGCATTATTTGTTCACAGATGAGTACACTTACATTTAGCTGTATTAAAATGCACATTGTTTGCTTGCACTCAGTTTACCAAGTGACCCAGCTCAATCCAAGTGTTTATCTGTCCTCTTCATTATTTACTAGTTCCCCAATTTTTGTCAACGGTAAACATTACAAGGGATGATTTTATTTTCTTCGAAGTCACCGATAAAAATAGTGTAGGGTAAGAACTGACCCCGACGGGATCCCACTAGAAACATACTTGCTTGGTGACAATTCCCTTTTTACAATTACATTTTGAAAGCTCTCAGTTTGCCGGTTTTTAATCCGGTTAATGTGTGCTGCTTTAATTTTATACCCTTTTAGTTTTTTAATCAAAGCGTCGTGTGGAACCAAATCAAATACCTTAGAGAAGGTTATGTCAACACTATTACCTCTATCAACCAAACGTCTAAGATCACCAAAGAAAGATATCAAGGCAGTTTGACAAGATCTATTGTCCATAAACCATGTTAATTTGCATTAATTATATTACTCCCCTTTAATTCTATATTGATCGAGTCCCATATCAGCTGCTTCATTATTTTGCCTAGGATCAATGTCGGGCTAATAGGCCTATAATTATCCAGGCCTTCCTGTTTCCCAGTTGCCTTTCTGGAAGACATGATTTAGCCAGACAATTATTGGACTGAATACTGCGGTAGCATGTGAAATTTGGTGGCCTGTGTTATGCAGCTGGTCAGAGTAGATGATCTGATGGTCCCGTCTGGCCTTAAATGCTGAATCAATGAATCTATGATCCAGTGCTCATGGAAGTCAATGGGAATTTTTCACTGGACTTTAATGGGATTTGGATCAGGGGCCGTGAGGCCCTGATTCATCAAAGCACTAAAGTCCACATTTAAAATGAAAGCACATTCTGCTTAACTATCTTGTTGAATTAGGCACTAAATGTGGTGGCAGGAGCAGAATCTAAGCTCATCATGTTTATAAAAGTTATTGGAACTTCTCCATCTAAATCCCTGTGCACCAACTGGACACAAAATCTCTGTGCGCATGAGCTTTCAGCAAAGGGATAATAAACTCACCTCTCCTGCTGGGGAGCTCTTTGATCTGAACTTTATATTCATCATCTGCTGTGGATTTAATCCCCTTTATTTTTAATTAACTGCAGATTCTTTGGTTTCACATTTCTGGCTCTTTAACTTCACAACAGCATTTTCCATTTAGTACAGAAACAGGCCTGGGGACAGGCTGATGATAAGCAGCATTGGACCGAGCTGGTGGGCTGATGCCTAATAGGGTCCAGCCATAGACTGGTGTCAAGGCTGGTCCTAGGTCAGAGCTTCATTAATGACCTGGAAGAGGGAATAAGCAGCAGGATAACAGAAGTAACAGTTGGCATTCAGGCGGGAGGAGCTGCACATGCCATGGAGGGCGGAGAAGGGAGAGAGATTAGAGCAATGGGAAGAAAATCACCAACTGGATCCCTTCCCGTGTGAAGTTTGCTAGCAAATCCATTGGGGGGTCGGGGGGGAGATGTAAAACAGGTCCTTCATGGGCAGGAGAAAGCTGGGACACAGTAATGCTGAGAGACGGGACAGGCGTGATTATGAGAACAGAGTACACACGAGTTTCCAAAGGCAACAATGGCATTCCAGGCTGCATTTGCAGAGGCATCATGGCACAAAGCATCTGGTAGAAGTCCCTCTCCTGTGGTGCTGGTGAGATCACACCCAGCCTGCTGCGTTCTAATCTGGGCCTCGCCGTGCTAGAGTCCAGGGCAAAGCAGAAGAGCTGGGGGAGCTAAGCAGAACATACTCTTGACTCCGTGTGTCCAGGTTCTTGCCATATTCCAGATTCTTCTACAGCATCTGTCAAATCCACCTCTTCCTCTTTGTCCCTAATTCCAACACCCTCACCGCCGATGCCCTGTTTATCTCTTGCCTATAACCTTCTGCTCTCCAGCCTCCCAGCTCTTCTGCCTCCAGTCTGTGTACCTTCTCCTCTCCCATCTCCCCCACCATATTAGTGCTCCAGCACGTCCCACTCAAACTCAAGCTTTGTGGGGCTCAGCTCTGCAGCTGGAAGCAGTGTTTGCCATAGGCCCACTTTCCATGCTCTGCCTCTGGCTGCCTGCAGGGTGGTGCATAGTGCTCCTTGCAGCCTTGGTCCTGCTTAAAAGCTGGCCCCTTGCTGCTGCCAGTTGCTGTTTCCCATCCCATCTGTGATCAGCTGGCTGTGGGATGCAGGCACACTTCACCGAGCTGTTATAGCCTTCACCCTCCCTTGCTGTTCCCCTCCACATTAGCATCTCTCTTCTGAGGTGGCTGCACAATGCACATAGAGGCTTGCAAGTTCCCTCTGGAAGCTTTAGGTTACTCACCCTACCACCTTCTCTGACCATGTGCTGCAGGAAGGGGGCACATACAATGTTTTGCTGTTCCCCAGGCCTTCTCTCTACCTGTAGCCATGTCCACACTTCCTTGAAGCAGTTCCTGGGCTGAGCATTGCTGGGACACTGTGCTTAGCATGGCTGATTTGGTGTATGCTGCCCATCTTTTCCTACATGGAGTGGGGCACCTTTCATTTGTCTTGCCCCACTTGTATGAGAGAGAGAAAAACCCTTCTTTCTATATATCAATATGCTGGGAGTCAAAAATATCTCACCTCCACAGAGCTCAGCAGTTTCTTATTAGTCCCCCTTGATCAATGGAGAAACTGAGGCTCAAAAATGGTGAGCTCAAGCTTGCAAAGGAAATCAATGGCAGAACATTAGAACCCAGGCATCCTAACTCCTAGCGCCAGCCTCCTGCTCCAACCAGTAGCCCACACCTTCTGCTTCCATTCACCCTAAGGAAGAAAGGGGGCCCACCTTTGGCCTGTTCCTCTGCAGAGGTTATTCAGAAACAAAGGGTTTCTTTTCAATGGAGCATCCGCTCATCACACTGGGCCTTTCTCAGAGCACACCTTCCTGAATTTTCCCTTCCAACGTGAGGCAGGCTGTCACTGCTGGGTCACCTCAAACCACAAAAACCTCCACGCCATCGCAAGTGGTGAGATGGGAGGTTTTTTAGCTGGGGGGATGAGCAGTGGTTTGAGGAACGGTTCCCCTTCCTTCCTTCCATCCATCATGTGGCAGCTGAAATATTACATTATCAGATTTACATTCTAATTGACTGAGCCTCCTGGCAGCAATCATCAAGGATTACTGATGTGCACATTTGTAGATGATTGGAACCAAGCTGCCTTCTCCTGGCTTTGAATCTGTGGCCAGGTTTCATCCATGTGTTTCCTTAAGATCCCAAAGGAGCCTTGAAGACAGGCATAGATAATGAGTTGGCAAGAATGAGGAATTGTTAAAATTTTATGATGTGCATGTAGGAAAATACAACCCGCAGGGCAATTCAGTATATTTCTCTCTCACACACACAAAATGAATGGGCTAAAAAAGAAATATATTGAAAAATTAGTTTTTCTCTGATTCACGCATTTATCACAAGTTTCAGGGATTGCTGATGGAAGCATTACAGTGATGCTATAATACTAAGCTGTGCTCCACTAATGGGCTTGCTCCAAGGAAGAACCAGGGAAAGACACTTGAAAATAAATCCATGGCTTATGGACAGAAAGGAGACAAGTGAATTCAATAACCCACAGGATAGACAAGTCCCAGGATGTCAGTGGAAAAAGGGAGGAAGAGGATATGTGGGAGCGAGAGAGAGAGCGGGGCAGGCTTCTAGTCAGAGCCACATGAGATCTCACCCTTTCTTGCCTCAGGAGCTGCATATTCTGTTAAGATGGTGGAAAAGAACACTGTAAATTAACCGCACCAGGCATTTTACCCAAAGAAGGTCTCTGAGCCATTTGTGGGCTAGAAAGTAGGCAGGAACAAATCTGCCCTGCCACAGGCATAATGTTGTAAAGTGGGTTAAAATGAAACACTATCACTTTCAGAGTAAGAGCTTCCTGGTCCTGCTTGCAGGGTAAGAGGCTCTGTAGGAAAGCATGCAATCAGAGTCAGTCAACAGAAAGCCTAAAGTGGAGTGACTTGTGCCTCTCTGTTTTAGGGAGCAGACTGTTTTTGCTCTCTCTGCTTTTGGTTCTTGTGTGTTAGGGTTCTGAATCCTAAGAAATAAAATATTGTTATGGTGACACCTTCCAGAAAGAGTATTTTAAGATTTTAGGTAACTTCTCTGTATGTGTATGCCATGAACATAACATAACATCCCCAATGGTCATGTTCTTGCATTACAATTGTGACAAAGTTCCTCCATTACCTTGGTGGGTCCTGCACTTATTGGTGGATTTGCTCACCTCAGTGATCTTCCCCTCTGGTGAAACCCACAGTCTGGGTCAGCTCCTCCTGTGTCTGATCAGGAGTTGAGAGGTTTGGGGGGAACCTGGGCCCGCCCTCTACTCCAGGTTCCAGCCCAGGGCCCTGTGGATTGCAGCTGTCTATAGTGCCTCCTGTAACAGCTGCATGACAGCTACAATTCCCTGGGCTGCTTCCCCATGGCCTCCTCCACACACCTTCTTTATCCTCACCACAGGACCTTCCTCCTGGTGTCTGACAATGCTTGATTGTCTGATAATTCCTCAGTCCTCCAGCAGCACACCCTCTCAGTCTCAGCTCCTTGCACCTCTTGCTCCCAGCTCCTCACATACACTTCCTCTCCTCTGGCTCCTCCCCACCTGACTGGAGTGAGCTCCTTTTTAAACCCAGGTGCCCTGATTAGCCTGCCTTGATTGACTGCAGGTGTTCTAATCAATGTAGCTATCTCCACTGCCTTCTAGAAAGATCTTAATTGGCCCCAGGTGCCTTGATTAACCTGGAGCAACTGCCATTTGGTTACCATAGGGATTTGTTTAGCCTGGGGCTAACATACCTGTTCCTCAGTACTTTACTGTAGCCATCTGGCCTTGCCCCATCACACAATAAATTACTTTGGAGAAAGACAGTCAGGTGGTTGCATTATATCCAAGATTCCAAACCTCTCTCACTGTAGCTCAAGGATAAAAATAGAAAACTGAGGAAATCAAAGTGGAGATGAAATGTATTAGATGATTACAGATGATCTCAAACCAGACCTGATCCAAACCCTGTCAGACTTTGATGTGCTATCAATCCAGGTCTGAATCTGGCCCAAATCCATTTCTAGATCAGTGTGGTCTAAGGGGGAAATAACTTGAAGCAACATCTCTCCTTCCTCCTTCCTTCATATCCAAGCCCTTGTCAAATCCTGTCATTTCTTCCTTTATGACATCCCTATAATCTGTCTTTTCCCCTCCAGCCTCAGTTAGACCTTTGCTCCAGGCCCTGATCATCTCTCTGCTTAGCTTTCACAAACCCCTCCTCTTTGGCCTCCCTCCATCTCACCTCTCTTTCCCATCCAGCCCACCTTGTCTGTGATACGCTCTGCATATAAGCTAATTTTACCAATCAAATGCTGATGCTGGGCCAGACTCCATAGGGGCCAGTGAAATGAAAATCAGAGCAGCTCAGAAGGCTTTTGCTGTCTCTGCCATTCCTTACATGTCTGAACTCATTTTTACCTCCCTACTTTCTCTGAATCTCCGCTTCTCGTCACTTTCCCCCACACTCAGTAACCTTTCAGGTTACTCCCCACACATTGAGCCACTAATCCTTTATGCCCAGGGCTGTTCCTCTCCTATGGATCTCACCTCAGCACCCACTTCTGCAGTGATGTTCTTCTGCCTTGACCCAGGCCTGTTTAGCTTTAATATTGTTGTCTGGTGTTTTGTCTTCATCTGAGTGAGGACCCTGGAGCAGGGCTTTGTTTTTCTATTTGGTTTTATAATGCACCATGTAGGCTTAAACTATAAATCCAGGATTTTCAGCCATGAGTACCTGTAGTTAGGCACCTATTTTCAATCCTGTAGTGAAGTGTTAGATGCACCCAGCTTGTTGAGTTGTGTGTAACCCCCTAGTCAAATCAAACTGTAGTAGCTCATGCTTTTCACTGTGAAGGTCCTGGATTTGATGCCCAGTAAGTCAGTCAAGATGGTGGCGGTCCCACATATCTCCCTGTGTGCTGATCTGGACGTATATCCATTAGCCTCTCCTCACAAGTCATGTGCCCCAGCACCCTAATAATTTTCATTGTCCTCCGATGGACTCTCTCCAATTTGTCCACATTCTTTCTGTAGTGAGTGTCCCAAAACTGGATGCAATACTTCAGCTATGACCTCACTAGTGCCGAATAGAGGGGAATAATCACTTCCCTCGATCTGCTGACAATGCGCCTACTAATGCAGTCCAATATGCCGTTAGCCTTTTGGCAACAAGGGCACACCGCTAACTCATATCCAGCTTCTCATCCACTGTAATCCCCAGGTGCTTTTCTGCAGAACTGCCGCTTAGCCAGTTGGTCTCCAGCCTGTAGCAGTGCATGGGATTCTTCCATCTTAAGTGCAGCACACTGCACTTGTCCTTGTTGAACCGCATCAGATTTCTTTTAGCCCAATCCTCCAATTTGTCTAGGTCACTCTGGACCCTATGCCTACCCTCCAGTGTATCTACCTCTTCCCCCAGCTGAGTGAACTTGCTGAGGGTGTTATCATATAAAACTGATATGTGGCTCTCAGGAATGGAGAGTCCCAGTCCAGATGGACTCCTACACAAATAAACATTTGTTTGTAATTTTG
Source organism: Gopherus evgoodei (assembly GCF_007399415.2). Lineage (NCBI taxonomy): Eukaryota > Metazoa > Chordata > Testudines > Testudinidae > Gopherus > Gopherus evgoodei. The sequence continues at coordinate 353,002,848 of NC_044322.1, forward strand.
TATTTATTTTTAGCCATAACTAGACTGTGATGTGAAATAAAGCCATGTGGTTCTTATACCCTAGCAAAATGCAGCCAATAGTATCTCAGAGCATGTCCATTGCCAGGGGAACCACACAGCCCAGGGGTTGGCCTAACACACGGACCCTTTAGTCCTGTTACTGCTTCCTAAATGAAACCCTTTGTGAAGGTTGTAAACAGATCATCAGCCAACCACTACAGGGCCAGATGCTGCAGTTCTAAAAACAAGAACTAAAGGATGAACAATGAAAGTTGGGTAACTGGGAATTCAGGTTTGGTAAACAAAGCCGGAGAGTCAGGAACATACAGCAATGTAATTCAAAAACACGACATGCTAAACGGTCTGGAAGTAGAGAGCTGACTACATAGAGTGCTGATCAAAATGCTCCCGCTACCCTGCCCCTCACAGCTCTCAGCAATTCTGTATGATTTCTACTGCAGGAGTGCCCAGAGGTCCCACTGAGACTGAGGGTCCATTGTACCAGGCACCATACATACACACAGGAAGAGACAGTGCCCCCCACCCCCAGCCAAACTTACAATCTAAACAGACCAACAGATGGAAAAAAGGAAGAACTATCCTCTCGATTTTACAAATGGAGAAATGAGGCACAGAGAGACTAAAGCCTAGATCCTCAAATGTATTTACGTATCTAACTCCCCTTAATCTCAGTGGGAGTTAGGTGTCTAAATACCTGTGCAGATCTGGGCCCAAGTGATTCACTCAAGGAGTCTTTGGCAGAGGCAAGATTTGAGTGCAGATGGGTTGAGAGTAGACCAGTGTCTTACCCCCAAGAGCACTCTTCTTTGCTCTTCAGGAAGGGAAGGTCACTCTTTGCACCATCTCTGCCCCAGTCCTCTGCCTCTTCTGTTCCCAGGGCCGGCTCTAGGCACCAGCAAAGCAAGCACATGCTTGGAGTGGCACAATTCCAGGGGCAGTATTCCGGTTTTTGTTTGTTTGTTTTTTGCTTCGGCAGTTGTGCTCTTGAAGCTTGGAGCGGCACATATTTTGCTTGGGGCAGCAAAAATCCTAGAGCCGGCCCTGTCCGTTCCCCCTTTATTTCTAATAGCTGCAACTACCAGAGCTCCTAGAGAGATGGCACAAACACTCCTTCCCCGCGTGTTCCTGCACCATTGTCGCACTCAGGCTGCTGAGGGGGGACTCTGAGGTGTTCTGTCTTCTGGGAATCTCATCTACCCCAAGCTGATAACAGAGATGGTTCCTCCCATCAATGGACAGAGCTTCCAGGAAAAAAGTGGGGAGGGACCATCAGGGCCCCTATGCAAAGGAACATCCTTTTTAAAAGAAAAAGGACAAGTTGGTAATTGAATCAGCCTGAGTCTCACTTTCCTAACAGATGAGGGTCACCAAAAGGCACTCTCCTGAAAGCTAAGGGCACAACCTTGCACCCATTGCAGGCAGTGGGAGTTTTGCTGTTGACATTAGTGGGATTGGGCCCTAAATCCTTAATATCAGCAGCCCTGGAGTGGCTGTAGTACTCTCCATTTAGGGGATGGAAGAAATGATGATGGGGGCCCAAAGAGATTGTCTTGAAGCCAGAACTGATCCTGGACATCTAGTAGAATTTAAGTCCATAGTAAAAGGCACTACTCCAATACAGGAAGCTGCACAGCAGCGGCAGAGGCCAGGCCTAGGGCAATCACCCTTTAGTTCAGCCCTTCCATTGCTCATTCCCCTCTCTGTATCTCCAATCCTGAAGCCCTCACTCATGTAAAACTCCCATTAATCTCAACCAGCAACAGCAATGCCTGAGCAGGACCCACAAGAACAGGCTCCACATAGGACAGAGTGAAGTTAATTGGAAGGCCACTCACTGCATGGAATAAGAGTAAGGTGTTCAAGGTACTCTCTATGCCATAATTTCTCTGCACACAGAGCTCCCCAAGCCTTTTCAGATAAGACCAATGGCCTTCCCCTTAGGAGTGGAAGTGGCTGTGTTCCTTGGCAGGGCTACAGTAGCAATATTTTCAATAACCTTGTCTCTGTCCTGTCCCTTTGCTTTCATTGCACTATTTTATTTTACAAAAGAAAAGGGAGGCAAAGAATGTGGTGCTGAGCCCACGCCCGCGAGGTGAAGGCAGCTAGGTCAAGTAAACACCGACACGATGTACGCAATCCTGTCTTGGAGTGAAAGGCCTGCAATTGTTCTGCGCTGATCTTCTCTTCCTGTTTCACAGGGGACTAGTCACTGCTCAGTGCACACGAGGTAATTGTTGAGTCTACAAAGCAGCCAAGAATCTTACAGCCAAGTAAGGCTGACAGAGCTTCCTGGAATTTTATACAGAACTCAAGGGCCAGATCCTCAGCTGGGCATATCAGCCCAGCTCCATTTAAGTCATGGGGGCTGATATACGCCAGCTGAGGAGCTGTCCTAAGGTGATGAAAGGTGGTTAAAGCCCTGTAGCGAAAGGTTTTGCCTCAGTTCCCAGTAACAGAGCACTTACCTGTGGTGAAACCACTTGTATCTCTGTGAGCGCCTCACACCAAGTCACAAAATTGTGTCTTGACTAAACCGAGGACACGGAGAGAGTATGTGGCAAAGTCAGGAACATAACACAGAACTTCTGGTTCCTAATCTTGTGCTCTACCAGTATGGCCCAACTAGCAACATCCTCTGCTTCCGGATGTCCTTAGGAGCCATGTTTCCCTTGTTTACCTCTCCCTTTCTCTAACCCACCAGCATGTTCAAAGCTCTTCATATGTAGTCACTGTTCTCTTTAAGAAGCACTGGGATGGATAGGGTCTCTGTTGAGTGACACAAGCAGGTCCCAGAGGCTGAGCCCATTGTCTGCATTGCCTTCCCAGCCCCCTGCTGAAGGCAGCTGTTCATTGGTACAATGCTGAAATAATCAAGTTTTCAAAGGGACGAGATATACCACAGAACCACTTTCTGATATTGCTATAATGGGTCAAAAGTTTATCTCCACTGATCTCACGAGAGACACCTGGGGGCGTCTAACATCTTCTAAAGTGACATTCTGTCAGAGGTCGTTGTTTCACATAGCAGCTTCAGGAGATATTTGAGGGGCAAACTTTCACAGCAATACATGGGAAATAAATGTACAAGTCCTTTAAACAAGTACATTTTTGCAGTGCCACAGTCCTTTGCATTATATAATTGTTTCAAATGACAACATTGATCTTTTTAAACAATGCTGCGCTGGTCCCCACCATGAGCTATTTTGGACAGCTTTAGAAGGGACTGAATACAGCAATCCTCATTGACGGGGGCAGAGCTGAAAGCATAGGCACCCAGAACTGACTGGTATGGAAATCCCAAAGGGGCAGATCACTTTGTAAATCACTGTAGTTTGTGCTACAGGTATTGGAGAACCAGCTCCACATTCTGCAGCAAAGGCCTTAGATCCTGCAGTGCTCTGATGGAAATTCTGCTGTCGTTTGTTTCCCCATCCTTTCTGTTCCTGGTTTATTTAGAATCAGGGGTGGCTCTATGTATTTTGCCACCCCAAGCACGGCAGCCAGGTTTCTTTCGGCAGCTCGCCTGTGGGCGGTCTGCTGGTAACGCAGATTTGGTGGCTTGCCTGTGGCAGGTCCACCGGTCCCACGCCTTTAGTGTACCTGCAGCCGAATTGCCGCCAAAACCGTGGCACTGGTGGACGTCCCGCAGGCATGCTGCTGAAGGCAGCCTGACTGCCACTCTCACGGCGACCGGCAGGCCGCCCCACGTGGCTTGCCGCCCCAGGCACGCGCTTGGTGTGCTGGTGCCTGGAACCTCCCCTGTTTAGAAGGACGGCTTTTGGGAGCACTTATCTCGAATTTTTATTTGTTCTCTCTTTCACTACCTAGCACACTGTTGGTGCTGTTTCTATAGCAAATAAAACAATAATGTTCTAAGAGCATTTAATAAATAAATAATATATCCTCTCTTTGGGCACCATATCCTGTACTGACAAGGAGATGGAATCGATAATTGTTTTTTTCATTGCTTGCAGGTCTGTTTGAATTCAATGGGACATGAGGGCGCTAAGTACTTAGAATGATGGACTCATTAGTTCGCATGACTGAGTGATCCTAATGATTACTACTTGTTCCATGTACCAGAGAAAGGTGACATTAAACCCTGGACTAGATCCTTCACTGGTGTAAATCAGGACAACCCCACTGAAGTCATTGGCGCATTGGTAATTTACATTAATTAAGGCTCTAGCCCCCTATAATCATCATAGTCAACTTTAAGAGGAGGCTGAGGAAAGAGTATTTTTTTAAAAATATTTGTTCCCAAAATTACATCTCTTACGCATTAAAATTTTGTAACTAGAGCAATAAAAGGTGGCCTAGTGGCTAAAGAACTGGCATACTACTTAAGCAACCCATGTTCTAGTCCCAGCTCTGCTACTTGCCTGCTGGGTATCCTTGGTCAAGTCACTTCACCCCTCAGGTTTCCTATCTGTAAAATGGGAAAAATGGTGCTGACCTCCTGTGAGGATAAAAGCTAGGTGTTATAACCATCTCAGCCATACAATTCTCTTCCTCTCCCACACATGCAGAAGGATTAGTGTTTCTGAAAATAGTAGGACACTTCAGATCATGGTGATTTAATTGGATTTATTGGAGGAAAACAATTAATCATCCCTTTCACTTATCATTATGATAGAAATCTCGATATGTATACATGATTGTCAAGGCAGAGAATCATTTGCGACATAGCCCCATTAACAATTTGCAGGTTCGCAAACCCATTACGCAGGTTAAACTTTTTGCAATGCCTTAGTACATGCATGGAGTAAATACACTATTTCCCTTCATTTGGACAAGGATGTTGTTATGAAATTGCATCAATCACAAGACCTGTAATATTAGGCACACTGACATTCCTGGATTAAAACTGTAAGCTTTTTTTTTTTCCTTTTTGTTAATAAAACATGCTCGCATCATTGTAAAAATAAACCAAGAGATGTTCTGCAGTCGAGTGCTACTTCAGGAATCCTTCCCAAATTTCTCTCTGGGCAGGCTGGGCTTTTTTTGTCCCAAGCCAAATGTTAAAAATAAATAAAATGCAGAAATGCTGCTTCCCACCCGGAAGCAAAGACTCAGAGAGAAACATCACTGGCCTGGATGAGCAGAAACACGAACCACCTAATAACTCACCCACTAATTAACTGGTTCGACGTTCTACTCAAGTCTGTGGGATGTCAGGGCTGCAGAGGCTGGGCATAAATAAAGAGGTGGTAAATACTGACCTGGCTTTCTCACCTAGGGCAAGATTCAGCCCCTGTAACCCCAAGCTATGCTTGGTGAGTGTGGAGGGTGATGCGGGAGGGATTCTGACTGAGGACTCCCTCTGTGTGCACAGCACAGCAGCACTTGGGCCCTGATTCCACAAAGCACGTAAGCACAAGCTTACCTTTAGGGAACACAGATTCTGTTGACTCCAGTGAGACTGATGTGCTTGGAGTTCTTTGAGTTGAGACTTTGCAGAAGACCCAGCATGCTGCCCACTGCTTTGTGGACTGATGCGGTGGGCAGGGCCATAGCATAACCATTCCCCTTCACCCCTCCCTAAACCCTGTCAGCCAGCAGGAAGAGCAACTGTGCAGGGCTGCAAGGGTAGGAGAAAGTCCCACCCAGGACTCTCAAAACAGCTAGAAGGTTTTAAACTCACTCCCTACATCACCCTGGCCTTACTTTTGCTGAAATTCCCCTGCCAAGCATGCTACTTCCAGGGAAATTGATTGTGAAGGAATGACTGAACCCATCATCCTACTGGCAAGCAATTTCCTAGCTCTCAGCTGCCTCCCTTTGTGGATTTTGAGCTTTCAGTAATGTCTGACTCTTCTGTAATATAAACAGCAAACACTGAGCAATCAGGCAAATTGCACTCTCAGCTGATTAGTTGAGTGGGTTTCCGGCATTTATTCTGAGAGCTCCATGTGACCTCCTCTTTCTTGTCCAGCCTCCGAAAAAGAAATCACGAGTCAAAATGATTCGCAGAGATCGATCAGCAGAAGAGACGATTACAATCATTTCCAGGTAGAACAGAAAATAGAGTTGAAGTCTTTTGTTGATAAATACAGACTTGAATGCATGGAGCGCAATGGGTTAAATGCAACTGGAAAAAAAAAGTTCTGACACTTGATGCTTTGGGAACATGACTTTAAGATATTCAGCAACTGGCTCGGTCCACAGCAACAGAGTATTCTGCAACAGTTCTGCAAAGCCAGATTCCAAGACCTTCTCAGGAAAAGGGGGGAAATATAAATCGACTGAGCCTACATTCCAGTCTAAGTTTTGCTATTATCTTAAAGCGCAGAGACATAGATATAACTAACGTGTTTGCTTGGCAGCCCTCGCTGTGCAGCAGATCCAGTACAAGGGATTTTAATGTAGATAATTGTTTTTAAGCATATGTGAAAACAAAACAGTTTGATTTCCCTGAACCAAGACAGGTGTAACTGACAGGTGCATAGAATGAAGCCTCTCTAGACAGAGGTCTTCCCTTAAAAACTGCACAGCATTTACTAAAAGGACAAAATACATTCCCAGGCTTTGCAGTTTTGTTCACAAAACGTCAGCTTTGGCAGTTAGCGCTAGGTAACAATGGATTTCGAGTTACAGATACATATAGTCCTTTCAAAACCAAACTTAAAAGAAACCCCAGGGGACTGGGTCCAAGATATGTTAACAGCAAAGGCTTGGGAAATGTAGAAATAGTACAATTTAATACATGCAGTGCAGTATCATGCATCAATTGAACATTTTCATGTCATTGTGAGTTTAGCAGTGATTTTCACGACACTCAAAGCACACATGCCCTGTTTTCCCTCTCTGTCATGGAAAAGTGTAGGCACTGTGAATCTGACTGTGCTAATAGAAACCAAAGATAATGCACTGATCAGTTGTTTTGTTAGGTGGAGTCCTGAAAAATAACATCTGAGATTAAGAAGCTCCTATGTTTAATTACAAATGTTGTTTATATGGATACAATCCTAAGTGAAGCCAGAATAGGAATTTATGTCTTGGGGCAAACTTTTAAACATCCGCAAAATCTGTATAAAATAAGTAATCACACCAAGGGAATATTGCACACACAATAAAGAAATTGTCTAGTAGACATGAATCTAAGGGTAAGATACAACTGTACTGGAAATTGGGGATAATTTACAGGGATCACATACAACTACTGCTGGGTGAATAATCTTCTACTGAAGAATTTACCAAATGAATTTTTGTTCAGCAAATGTCTATGAGCAGATTGCAATTCCCTCATATATATCTGTTACTTGAAATTACTGGTTGGATAATACTTTGCATTAGCGAGAATTCTGTTGCATTTGATTTTGATACTGTTTTGATTAGACGCACAAGTCACATGATCGGTTTCTGTTCTTTGAGTGGACGAGCATAATTCTTAGAATCAGGTTTCTGGTTCAAATGGTCATGATAATGAAAGCAAAATTCCCTTCCCATGAATATTCTCTGGTATTTATTTAGGCCCAGTTCAGCAAGGTACTTAAGCATGTGCGCAACTTGAAGAACATAAATTGTGCCATTGAACTGATGTATCTGCAGAAACAACACTTCGAAGCCCTAATTCAGAAGGTACTTACGCACGTGTCTAACTTTAAGCATGTGATAAATCCCATTAAAGTCCAATGGGAGTCAAAAGTGCTTAAAATTAGGTGTGTGTTTCTGCCCCTTGCTGAACTGGGGTTCCGTGGTCTCTCCCTGCAAAGTCTAGCCAGTAAATTGGTTCCCGGAATATCTGCAGAGAACACACACAGAAGCCTAAATTATGTTTGTAAATTCAGCCCAATGTTTTGCAGTATTTGCCCAACTCTGCTCAAGACAGAAGTTGGTGGTTAGTGGGAGTGGAAATGTTAGCACAGGTTTCACTGAATCTGACAAATACAGATCCGCTTCCCCATTCACTCTTGTTCAGAATGTTCTCACTTCTTGCTAATGACTAAAGCGATTTGGGCTCGAACAAGGGCTTGTTTCCTCATGGCTCATCTGCTCTTCCTGCTTCATCCTGCAGTGCAGGATACACACCCCCATGCCCTGCAGGCATGGAAGGCCCTGATTCAGTGGGAAGGGTGTGATTCTGCGGTATACCATACCCCTTGTGCATCACACAGCCCTGCACCATAGTTTGCAAAGGCATTGGTAGGCAGGGGTGGGTTAAGGGAGAAGTCAGGCTAAGACATTGGTCTGTAACCATTAAAACACATCCACAACTCTCTTCTATGGAGGAGGAATATACCAGTCACCTGTGGCGGGCATTGCAATGATTAAACTGATCCAATGCCAGGCTGTCAGTTTGCAAGGGTAAAACTCCTTTCTCCATGAGTTTCACCCCAGTGCTGAGATTCTAACGACAAGCCCAAGCCACTCAAGTGCCATGATGGTTTCTATCAAGGTACTTGTATGGCCCTTCTCATGGTGATGTCCAGATTTGTCTCCTAATGCTTCATTTGTGACACGACAATGACCACCAGGGCAACTGACTGCGATGTCATAAACATGGGATTCTGCTATTACTAAAGGATCAGGCAGAAAAGGAGGAAAATAAACCAGGGCTGTGAAGGAGAGAAACTTGTTATAGATACAACTGTTGTCAACAACAGCAAAGCAAACCCAGGAAATACATGGATCAGAGGATATACCTCCTCTTTTCTCAAGCTGGCTTCAATGTTAAAAGTCCCCATTTAATTTCTGTTTTCAGAACTACCTAAAATCGTTTTCCCCACAGAATACACATTACATGATCATTTAATCCTTACCAGCAGCAAATCAGTGTCTACTATTGTTTTTTTTTTAAATTTCAGTCCACTATACTAACAGACAAACTAGAAGAAGGTGAAATAATAAAGCTTTTCTGAACCGACTAGTTTAATGGCACCTGCATGATAGTGACCAATGCAGAAGAGACATTACCTGCCCAGAAATAACTAAAGCATAATTGGGGAGGGTGAGTTTCATTTTGCCACAGCCAGTATTTTCCCATTCACCTGCCTCCTCACTAGCTGTGCTGCAGGGTCAATATCCAGTTTGTCTTTCAGGAAGTGATCCAGTGGGACATCTAGGCTGCTTTAGGAATAAAAAGTCAACCGCAAAATCAGCAGCGTGTGGCATTAACACTGTATAACTGACCTTCAGTCTCAGGAAGATCCCAAGCAGCCTACAGTCACCAGTCTCCTGCAGGCAACTGGTGTTAGCTGGGTTAGTTTTATGTTTTCCTGACAAGAACATTGGGGTTGGTGTCACAGATGAGAACTGTGACTCTGGAGGTAACAATTCAACAATCGAGACTGCAAGCAAAGACCAGAAGGAGGCAATCCAGGAAAAAAAAGAGTTAACAAATCACAGTGGTGCCATTTAAACAAATAAAGCTAAGAGCAGCATAACTCAGAGAAGCATTAACTCGGGGCAAGTCTCCAAGATGTGGACCACATGCAATGAGTGAACCACTAATGGTTTGCTGAGATGGCCCCTTGGAAAATAAGCAGCCGTGCTTTCTTATCATACCTCATACCACCTGCACTGGTTACATACTGTTAGTTTTTACACTCATTTATAACACTGGTTTAGAACTCAACTGTCAGGCCAGGCTGGGGTGAAGTCTGCCGAGTTACACCTGTCGCTAGACATGCATGGGTGTAAGTTGAAAAGATTTGGCTCTGAAGGGGGATAGATCCTTCGTGAATCAATGACAGTAAAAATCTCCGCTCTCTCCTCCCCACAAATACCTGTCAGATCCTCAGCCACAGTTCTTGAGAAACAAAAGCTTTCCATCTCCTCGACTTCTGGCAGAAAGAAACGTTTTACTTTTAACGTCTTCTGATCCTTTTCTTAAGGTACTAATCCAAATAGAGTGATAATGAAATGATCCAATTCTTGTGGAATACCAGCAACATTAAGACAAATCTAATTTCCAGTCTAGAATGAAATGGAACCTATTGTAAAGCCACAGCTAAATGTGATACTATTCGCATCCAGCATGGAGATATTGTGGACATACTGGACCAGAGCAGAAAATTGACCAAAAATCAATTGAGGGAGTGCACTCCTGCAATGGACTCACCTTTACGTACGTCACTCTGCTTTATTTTGCAGAAGGAAAACATTTTATTTTTGCAAGACAAATTTGGACAGGGCCATATTCTGATTATTGTTATAAGCAATTAAATCAAAATCAGAAACTTCAGTATGATGTTAGAAAAGAATGCAAATAGGGGATGCTTGAGTTTCAATTTATATGCAGCAGCATATACAGGAAAGCACCATTGGCCAAATTCTGTGTTAAACCAGTTTAAATGTGGTGTAATTCCACTGACTCAAAATCAAGTTACTTCATATTTACACAGGTGCAATGAGATCAGAATTTATTGGGCCAACTGAATTTATTTGGAAGATGAAGTTCTGAGATAAGTTAAGGCTTTTAGGGCCTTATTATGACTTAAATTAAGGTCCCTTTACACCAGTCTGGCAGCATAAATAGGTCTTATAGTGGGCATAAATTGCATTAACAGCCACTTTAACCCCCATTTACACTGCCAGAGAGATGTCAAGAGACCTGAGTATGAATATGAATAAGGTCCTAAATGAAAAACCCTGTATGTCAGGGGGCACGGTCCAGTTTTAGATAATGCAGGATTTCGGATAAGAGAGGCTCAGATCAACAACGTCCCCCAGCATTGACTGCTGTTCCTGTCTACCAAATCCGGGGCAGGATTCTGCATCACTGAAACCAATGGGAATTTTACCGTTGACTTCAATGAGACCAGTATCAGGCATTTTAACGTGTTTCTTAGAAGTTAATGGCTGTGGATTTTTGATTTTGCTTTGAGAACGGAGCCAAATAACCTCTTTGAAGAGCAATTACTCTATTAAAAACTAAGCGTGCATATCTGTGCTGTGGTATGTCACTATCATATGTTGGCCCAGATCCTCAGCTGGTGAAAATCATAGTTCAACTGACTTCACTGGAATGACACCATTTTACATTAGCCAGGGATCTGGTCCATTATGTCAGAGACTGGATGTATCTATGAGGTTTTACAAGGCTATATATTGGAGTGTCAGATATCCACAGGGGAAAGTCAGATGCACACTAGTGTTTTATGGAGTTCACATTAAATCATTATAGTTTGAATGTCTCTGATAGGCACAATATGATATAGGGTTGTTGGGAACTTCTGGAGGAAACTGGTTAAATCATACTCCACATCTCCAGACTGAAAATGGAGCACAGATTAATACTGGCTCAACCGAGATCTATTATATGTAATATCTTTATGAGCAGTGCAATGACATCTAGTGCAATGACATCTTTGTAAAGAACTAGCACTGCGTACCACTTGGTTTTCTTGAAATCCTGGCTCCTCTGAAGTTAATGGCCAAAATCCCACTGACTTCAATAGGGGCAGGATTTCACCTTACATCTTTGAAATCTCAATGAAATGTAAATGTCATGGCTTTTCGTAGCATGTTCACTACGACCGTATATATTCAGATGTGTCTGTGACTGGTTCATCTAATTCTTTAAAGACAATAACTGATGTGGATGTGGCAACAGAATCATTTAAGGAAAAATGATTCCTGCCTGCCTGTGGAGAGGGCTGTATTTGGGTGTAGGGAGTTAGTAATAGCTTAGATGTGCCTGACTCTCATGAACTCCCCTTCTACCTTTTCTCCTCAAAGCTGGGAATGACTTGTAGAGATCTGGACATGTCTCACAAGGTTCGTAAGTGCGATGAGCTCTGAACACTGCTGTCTCTTCTGGTCCAGGATATTTAAACATTTATGATAAAGCAGTGACAGTGCCTGTTTTTGGCCTTTTCCATGCTGCGGTGGTGTATACGGTACAGGTAGCTTACACGCCACAGTGAAAGGCAGGCTGTGTCCACACTGCAGTGTGTATCATTATCACCACTTTACGGATGAGGAAACTGAGGCATGACTTTTTTTTTTTTTTTTAAGGCCAAATCTTTCAGAAATGCTTTCTGATTTTTGGTGCCCAGCTTGGGGCACCTGGGGCCTAACTCTGAGCCACCAATAACTTCAGCTGAGGTCAGTGGGTTGCAGTGCTCACCAGCTCTCAATTAGCAGGCCTCAAACTGGAGGTACTCAAAATCAGAGGCCACATTTGAAATTTTTGACCTTGGGCAGTGACTTGTCCAAAGCTCAAGCAGCAAGTCAGTGGCAGAGATGGGAACAGAACCCAGGCTCTCCTGACTCCTCCTTATGGGGCCTCACTGATGGACCACAAGGGGTTTAGCAAAGCAATAAGAGCTGTAGGATGAAGCATTATATCATTTTTCACATGCTTGCTGAACTAAGGGCTGTTCCTGGCTGAGAACTTTACCACTCCGGTCAAAGTCAATGAATGTTGCAGGTTCACAGCATGTCATGATGGATTGTTTTCAATCAACTCTCACCACTGTTTCCAAGAAGGAGGAAGAGAGGGAAAGCAGGTTGTTTTAGTGTAATGGCACTGCTAGATCCGGACGGGTTTACAGTCCAATTTTAGGAATTAAAAATGGCATGCAAGCCTTTGGAACCCTCCTGTTTTGGCAGGTCAATGCAAATCTCTACCATGAGAAGTAACCTATCCCTCAGCAAACTGGAAGGAGGGATGTAACTGGAAGTACTTGCTAAAAGAAAAGGAGAAGAGTCTATTTCTCAAAAATTATCTCTATTTAAATAATCCAGCCGAGACCTGTTTAGTTAATGGAATAAAATACAACATATACTGTTACCTACACAGAGAAGAAGAGAGTAAATCACTGGGAAAAAGAATGCGCGTCTGTTAGTTAGAACATTGCTAGACTCATATATACAGCACCAGAGACTGTTAAATCCATTCCCCCTGGAGTCATTGCAGTTTGTGCTAAATGAAACATTTCAGAATTGCAGTATAAAATATGGCCATAAAAAAATCTTCTCTCTTCTAGTCCTTCACCGAGTGCACAATGCAGGATGAAATCACTCGGAGTAGGTATGCTCGCCCCGATGGCTTTCCCGTCTCTATCCTCATCCGCTGATCACTTGCTCCCTGTGTGCACTGTTGTTACTGTGGTCGGCCTGGGTCTCCGTTCTCCTCCTACTGCAGAAATACCCGAAGAAGCAGATGAAACAAAACTACAGAGAGCAGATGGGGACATACCTAAAAGGAAAGCCAAAAAAACGGATGAGCAAACTCTTAAAACGCTGATTTGCTGAGCCAGAAATGACCAGGGTCATTCTATAAAGCGGAGAGAAAATAGCCACTGGAAAGATAACCAACATGGTTTTCCCATTTTTCCTGCAGCGATGAAATAGCAGCTGTGGATTCATTGGGGCATATTTTCCCCGCTTTTCCATTCACAGTTTCTCCCATCAATATCAATAGGTGTTTCATGCATGGATCATGAAGAGAACATGCCCAAAATTACGTTACCCATTTAGTTAGAATGGCGCTATATTTTTTAATTGGAGACTCATTGTATCTTTTATAATAAAGAGTTTTCTGATTTTAAGAAGCCCTCCAGAATTGTACTAATCCCCCAGACTTCACAGACATCTGCACCAGGGATGGTCAAAACTGTTCTGCCAAAACTGTTTTTTTGATTGAAAACTGTTTTTTTTAATACATTTTTTGTGAAGTGTCTGCTTTCCACAAAAATCTCAGTATTTGGTCAAAAAATTGAACACTCAAACCGCAAAATGTTTCAGCTGAAAGCCAAAATATTTTGCCTGAAAACTGAAATATTCTGGTTTTTGATATTTCAACCGAAAGTCAGAAAATGCTACAGAAAATTAAAATGAAAACAAAGAACAACAACAAATGTTGTCAAAAAAGTTTCCACAAACCCGACCTCCTATTTTCTGACCAATTCTAATATGCACTTCAACTTCTAATAGATTTTGTACCTAGAAAAGGCCAGGGTTGGCTCTGTACGTGGTTCGTGACTGCACATCACATGGAGAAACTCTTTTAGTGATGACAGTAACTAACAATGCGCCCCCGCTGCCAGAGGCCTGGGCTGCTGCACAGCAGTTTTCCTAGTACTGGTTCAGCACACAGGATTTTTGCAATGCAAACAGGATGTCCTAAGTATGTTTGTGTAATTGGTTTAGCCAGTCCTCTCTTCCCATCCTTTCTTCTCTCTGTCAGGAACTCCCAGAGTGCATTGCACCACATGCTGCTGATGTTACTCTCTGTGCATGTTCACTGAGGCTCTATCCTCTGCTAAGGCACTGGGACACCTGCCCAGATTTTCCCTGTGGGCACCAGTACAACCATAGTTAGGCAGCATGAGATACAGATGCACAAACTAGCTGTGGTGTTAGAAAGGCTGCTGAACGGTAAGCAGCTAAGGTGACCATGCCCTAACCAGATATAAAATCACAGTTAAGAACATTAGGGTCAGATTCTCTCATCTGCTCAAGGACCAGAGGGAGGGTCAATTGACGTGGTTTAAAGTCACATTTACATTCCCTCCATCCTGAGACTGACCCCCAGTATAAACAGCCTGAAGCCTGCTACAACTTTTGCCCAGGTGCCCCTAGCCAAAAGGACATTCCAGCATCTGGGGATCGCTTGTGTGTAAAGATATCCCAGCCACATCTCCTTTTCCAGCACCATGGAGACCTGCTATTCTGTCTGTGCACTGTAATCCCATATGTTTTCCCCTGACACAAGAGGGAATCCCCAGAGATCCAGATATCCTGGCTTTATGGAAGCTCTACACTGCTCAAGCAGCATAAAGGAGCCAGGCAGGGCTAAGAGTCTGGTCCATATCCTGAGAAGGGCCTAATTTACTTATTTAGACTCTCACTTCCTTTACTGACATGTAATTTATACCATCCTCATACAGCACCTCTGAGTTAGCCTCATGTCCTCACACAAGTAGTAGAGAATTAGAACGTACCCTGGAAAATCTAGTCTCAGACTATTGTAGCCCCGGCTGCTCTTCATCAGTGTTGAAACTATTACAGCACAAATATCAATGTGCAGAGGGCCAATATATTTTATGACAGCACAACATTTACTATTAATGGTATTAATCAGTATTAAAAATCTTAGCACTGACAGCAATTGCTTTATGCAGCTCACTATTCAGTCACAGCTACTTGTTACTTCAAGCACTACCATCTGAATAATAAGACACATTCCAGTAACGGAGCTGCATAATTGGCTTCATTGTTGTATAATTGTTAATAAGCATCTCTTGATGCTGAAGGACTGCATCTGTAGAACTCTGGGCCCCATTTCTTTCTTCCCCTCCCCCTTTATCTGACGTTCTCTAAAATAAAATTAAGTTTGAAAAATTTGAAGATGAAAGCGATGGCCAAGGCATGACAGAACCTATACAGCTAGCACGGCTTTCCCCCAAATCCCATCAGAGAGCTGACTTTGGAGGCACTGCCTGAGAGGCACTTTGAAGGCACTGTTTGAAACAAGACTGGTCAGTGGGTTGAAGAGAGACTAACCTGTTACATTGGCTGGCAATGAACTAAAGATTGGTTGCAGTGAATAGCTCGGATGCTCCTCTTGTTGTAGAGAGTAAAAGCCATTGACCTGAGTGAAGTTATTCCTGATTCACATGAGGGAAAGCAAAAGGGGAATGAAGCCTCATATCTGTGAAGCAGCAAGAATCTGGGTTTTCTTTAGTCACTCATTTAGTGTGGGACCATGGGCAAGTCACTTGACCTACTTGTACATCTATTTGCAGCTGTGCAGTACTTTCCCCATATAAGAAATTCTTTCCTAAATAAAACTAATGAGGAAAAAGGAGGCAGGAAAGAGGTCTTCAGAGATATTCCTTTTTCCCAGGACCCAGTTGGTCTGCAGATTGTATTGGATGTATAAACTTTCCCTTATTTTCAGGAGTTGTATTTGCAGTTCCCTTTGGGGTTCTACCACTATTGCTGCATTCCCCCTAACTGTTCTCTTTAATTTATTGCCTATTCACTAGTAAGATCTCTCATTGCGTTCAGTTTGGGATGCTAGGAAATCTGGCCATTCTTTTCTGCCTTAAATTCCAGGTGACATACAAACATAACCAGCTCAGCATGTCTGGCCCACTCTTAATGTCCTTGGCTGCTTAATCCATCCTGCAACCTTCCACCGCCAGATATTGTACTGGGCTATCTTAGCATTTGTAACAGCTGTAAGTGAGTTTTGTTCTTGGTCTCATCCTCCCCTTCACCACCTCTTGTAAACAGTGATTTCCTCATTATAATAATCAAAGCCCATTTGAGGTCAGAAACAGTGACAGTTTAATCTTCCATTATCTATAGTTAACAGTGAAATCAGCAATCAGATTCTCTGGGTCTAACTTATGTCCCACATTTCTGTACTGTACTCAGATTCAAAACGAAACCTCAGATCTTCATGCAACAAGCTCTCTGCTGCAGTCTACCTTGGTGAGAATGCTTTAGCTCCACAATAGAAGCGATTTGTAGATAAGAGGCATCATATTATTCATATGTGGGTGACAGTTGGATGATTTAAGAAGACTACCTGGGAGAAAAGTAGTGCTTTCCTGTCAGCTGCTGGAGCATGTGGAACTGGGCTAGAATGGATTATTCCAGGCAAAAAGGTTTTAGTGTGATATATTTCCATCAATGAAGATTATCTGTATGAATCTCTACGGTGCCTGAAATGCAAATAGAAAGGGCTCTGTTTTGGCTGACATTGCTTGAGTTGGATGGGAGGAAGCAGAGGGGTTTGGCAGCAGTTGCTGGCCTTGCAGGCATTCTGGCTGATGCAGCCGGAGTGTTTCCAAGGTGCTGGAGGGTGCGCACGCCAGAACGGGGGCTGTCACGTCTTTTAACTAAGTCCCTGGGGACTTCCTTGCATTCAGGAACGGAGTGTGGCAGGACTTTGCAAAGGGGTGCACAGTGGTGGACAGGGGTGTGAAGGGGAGAAAGCAGGGTCAGCCAAAATCTGGCCCAAAGAGTAGGGGGATTGGAACGGCATGTTTAGTCCTTATATACACCATAGCACAATAGTACAATGAATCAAACACTGTGGTATGTTGCTGTAGAAAGAGCCAATTAAACCTCCTCTGAAACTGAGCAGTAACTTGCAATCTAATAAGCCATTAGCAGGCCTATTCAGCTGCACATCTTAAATCTCCATATAAGTAGACCTGATCTAATGGCTAAGTTTATCTCCCCCATTTTAATTGGCTTTTTGTGATGTAAAAACCTCAAAAAGATAGAGAGCAAGGAAGAGTAAATCAGTGCTGAAAGGGTAGGGATAAAATGAACTTCATTGTGAAGGAAACCCTGCACTCTCCCAAATGATCCCTGTTGCTGCCACCTCACCATTCCCTGACATTCAGAAAACTATATAGGGCAGGTGTTTAAATCCCTTAGGCTAGGGGTTGGCAACCTTTCAGAAGTGGTGTGCCAAGTCTTCATGCCAGTAATGCATTTTAATGTTTTTAAAAGATCTCTTTCTCTAAGTCTATAATATATAACTAAACTATTGTTGTATGTAAAGTAAATAAGGTTTTTAAAATGTTTAAGAAGCTTCATTTAAAATTAAATTAAAATGCAGAGCCTCTCAGACCCAGGGCAGGCCAGGACCCAGGCAGAGTGAGTCCACTGAAAATCAGCTCGTGTGCCACTTTAGCACACATGCCATAGGTTGCCTACCCGTCCCTTAGGCAGCTTTGAACTATCAGTCATGATGTATAACAATCAAGACACTGGGCCAAATCTGGTCTTAGTGTAAGAGGGTAGGACTGCTACCAAAATAAAAGCGATCTATGTCCACTGACATGAGAGCCGATTTGCCCCTCTGATTCTGGTGTCTCAGCCAAGGGGTAAATATTACAGCCAGCCAATCAGAAAATAGTTTTTTTCCCCTTGGGATAATGAAAATACTGTAGGGTCAAATTTGTTGGGCTGACACAGTGGGAGGAAAGTAGAGTGATATGAGCTTTGATCCAGGTTGCTGTCAAAGCTGTCACATATTGCAGGAGAGAACAACAGAGGGTGACGTCTGATTGATCACCGGTACCCTGCTAGGAGTTGGCAGCAGCCTTGCTATGCTGTCATGTACTTACAATCTTTCCTGGTTGTTCCATCGGGAAGTGGATTGGCCAGGCTGAGGGTGCTTGCCACGCTTGCATTTGAACTGTCCAAGCTACTGCCAAGATGTAACTTTCTCATATGTCTCACAACTGCTGTGGCATTAAACGCTTGCTGGAAAGAGAAAAAAAAATCCACAGAAACACTTGGTTGTGAATTAATTCTTTTCTTTCAGAATCATCAGATATGGATTTAAAAATAACAACTTTAATGAGTTACTCTTTTGTAAACTAAATACAGATGAAAAAAAACAACCCTTTCTCAAGCCTTGATCCTGTAACTCCTAGACTCATAGAAGTCCTATTTCCAGTGAGGAGCACTTAGGTAAACGCAGATCTCTCTCACGGGCCCTTCTCTGTGCCCAACGGCAGAAGACGGGAATCTGTTCTAGCAGCCGCGGCAGGGCCTTGACTCTTTAGCTCAGCCTATAGCAACTCACATGTTTGGGTCTGGAGGTTCCTCATTCAATCCTCTGTACAGCAGCTGTAGCTTACTGATGTAAGTAGCACTAATCTATCTACAGTTCTGAGCCACGAATAAGATATTGCATCATCCCTTTAAAAGACCGTAACACAATTCAGTGCACAGGAAGGTTGCACCTGCTTTAGAAAACACGTACGTGTTACTGGCTTGCAATGTAACCCCCTGAGAATATGACACTTACTCTCCATTTGCTTTTTGCAAAGTTCTTTCGGATCTGAGCACTGACGGACTCATGGATATTTTTGCTGAGGGCTGTGTCCCCTGCGATCCTGAAACAGAAAAACAAGATCTTTTTACAGGTGCTTTGCTCTAAGACATCCGTCTTTAACATCTCTCGCTTTATAACTCATGGACTCAAAGATTCTAAGGCCAGAAGGAACCACAGTGATCATCTTATCTGACCTCCTGTATAGCACATGCTGTAGAACGCCTCCGAAATAGTTCCCATTTGAATTAGAGCAGGTCTTTAGGGAGACAATACAATCCTGATTTAAAACATACCAGTGACGGAGAATCCACCAAAACCTTTGGCAAGTTGCTCCCATGGTTAATCACATTGACTGTGAAAATTTTGCATATTATTTCCAGTTTGAATTTATCTAGTTTCAACTTCTAGCTACTGTATGTTGTTACATCTTTGTCTGCTAGATAGAATAACCCTCTATTATCAGATTTCCGTTCCCCATATAGGCACTTACAAATTATACATGTAGGTACTTAAACCTTCTGTTTAAGCTAAATAAATCAAGCTCCTTCCGTCTATCACTATAAGCACATTTTCCAACCCTTTGATCATTTATAAAGGTGACCAGAAGTGGTCAGTATAAAGCATGATTGTTCATGTATTGAAATTCTGGTATAATCTTTTCTATGGATTTTTGTCTCTAACTTCCCACTGTTATTACCAATGGCTTAGACCAGTACTGATAGCACTGATGGGAGCATTCGTGTAACAAAGCGCCGACGGACACTGGCATTTTGACCACTGTGTAATGTAGACTCGATGTAAGCAGAATTAGACAAAGTTGGTTAAAAGGCCACCTATAATCCTGTCTCTGCTAGCACACCCAATGTTGCTTCCATTTTATTTTGTTGGTGTGTGTCTGCTTTCTAGTATGACTAGAGATCTGGGTAAAAACACCAGTTTTTTCTTGTATGTGATTTATAAAGTTTTAACATCAACATTTTAACCTCCAAACACGTGGCAGTTTCCAAAGGAACTCCAGCATGCCTGAATTCTGTTTGCACTGGAGATTTTCCTGCCACACTGAAATGTATGGAGTTGGTCATCATAACTAAGGTAAGTTTGCAACAGTAAAGCAGATACATGGAGTCTCTTAGCAAAGAAACGTGGACTGTATGAGATAGCTCAATCTCCACAAGACACAGCCTTAAACATTTCCAGTTCTTGCATCGATAATTCATTTGCACAAAGGGACAAATTCATCCCTCCTGTAAACCCAGTTCTCTCAGTGGAATTACACATGGGGTGAATCTGGTCCATCAAGCCAGAAGGGCTGTTATAATAACAGTCACAGGAGTCAAGGATACCATGCCATATGACAGAGGTAAATCCTACTGTAAGCCTGGCCCAAGTTCTGGGGCTGAAACCAGGAAGTAAAGGCTGGGCTCCTGGGTGATTTCACACATTCGTTACATGGTCCCAGAAGTAAATTCAGTCTTTGGAAAAAATGTAGCAGATGAAGCCACCTGAAACCTTCAGACTAGAAGGGACCCTGACAAAAAAATAATAATGATAATGCAGGAGCTGTTACAGTGCCCCCAAAGTTTCCTGGAAGCCAAGTGACATTACAGAGAAACTAGAGACGATGAAATCCTCCATGCTGATAGATCTGACAGGTCCAGAGACCTTCCCAGTGGGAGCACAAAGGGGCCAACAAACTGGTAAACAAAGTCATTCATAAATTTAGGAACACTATGCCCCACACACGAATGTTGTTGGTGAAGGCACAGTTGCTTAACAAGGTACCAGCTAAGACCATTATAGTGTTTGTTTGCAGGGCTAGTGGAAACCTGTGCTCCCTGAATGAAAGTGTTAATAAACTGGACAGGAGCAGTTTATGTTTCCCTCTTGAGCTTGTCCAATTTTATTTTAGAAACATGGGCAGCACCACTGCTTGGGAATGTATTTACTTCTATACTCTCTTCCAGTGGATCCTTGCTTTTACTATGTTAAAAGTGCTCCAGAATGCACATCTGCTATACGCGACTCTGTACTGGGCCTGGATTTCATAGATAGGCAATACTTTTACAGTTTGGGGATCAATTTCTGAAGTTCGTGTGGTATTTTGACCATTGTTTTCAAGGCTTCCAATGGCTTATGATCTATTTCTGCCTCAATCAATTTCTGCCCATAAACATATTCATGAAACCACACCCGACTAAATACAATTGTTCAGCTTGGACATAGTCCTGTTGCATGTTAGCCAGTTCTTTCCCTGCTCTGCCACAGACTTCCTGTGTGACCTTGGACAAATCATTTACTCTCTCTGTGCCTCAATTGCTCCATCAGTAAAATGGGGATAACAGTACATCCCAATCTCACAAAGATGTTTTGAGGATAAAAATATTAAAGACTCTGAGGCATTCAGCTACATAACGGGGACCATATATCTTTGTAAGTATGGGCAATTGTCTTGCAGGACAACCCTCAACTAATCGTACAACAACAATAAAGAAATAAACAAGAAGAAAAAGACTACTTTGTACTGATATAAGTCCTTCCATCTGGAGGATCTCGAAGCACTTTGTAAATATTAATGAATTCTGCAGGCGGAAGCTACTTAGAAAAGCAACATGATTAAGGCCTCTGTCTAGAAAAAAGGACTGGAATAGAGTATGGTTTCATGAGGTGCTGAGTATCACACAGGATTGGACCAAGACTAGCCTAAGCAGACTGAGCTTTTCATTGCTGGGTAGCTGGCTCAATCTGGCATACGTCTACACTACAATCTGAGCACTCTTTGTGAGCAAGCTAGTATTTAGTCTGATTCTGAATGGAGAGGTATCCTCATCACAAGCGCTGCTACTTGGCATCACTGCGGACAATCTCAATGCAAAAGTTGAGGAACAAATGAGCCCCAGGAGCTGAAGAGTCCTTTGGGGGGTGAGGTATGAAGCATGTTGGCAGGGCAGTGTGTAGAAGCTTGTTTTGTGGATACATCCAAGACTTCAGAAGCCAGTATGGGAAGTCTGACAACTTTCTCAAGAACTCATGGCCTGATCCAAGGAGGTGTGCTTGCAGTGGGAGCTGAGGGTGTTCAAGAACTTCCAGGAAGTGACAGCAATGGCCAGGTTGTTATTGACATAAGAAGTAGCACCTTCCTCCATAAGTAGCTTCCCGGAAGCTACTGGGACTGTTCATCTCGAGTAAACATAATAGAATCTAGCCCTAAAGCTGCAAAATAAATTAATGTATTTATCAAATTTTATTTTATCTAATCTGATTTATTTTATCCATCTATCTGGGTTCAGTTCTACCTTTACTATCTATCTAGACATAGTATTACTGAGCTTTAAAGGAACTTCCAAGACAGAGAAAAACAGTACACTCCCTTTTGGATGATTCTTCGGCAAAATACTGCAAGCATGTTTCTTTCAGCCTGTCCCTCCCTGCCCACAAGGGCAGTCAGAATCTTTCATCTAGTATTATCTTCAGAACCCTCATGCTTATTGAAGGCAGCCAATTCAAACTTTCTACAGGCCAAATACTGCTTGGAAATACTAGGGAGTATGATGACAGGAAACGTGGCGTTAGCTGTGATGGATAATGCTGGAGGAAAAGACGGTTACTCACCTTTGTAACTGTTGTTCTTCGAGATGTGTTGCTCATATCCATTCCAGTTAGGTGTACGCGCCGCGCGTGCACATTCGTCGGAAAACTTTTACCCTAGCAACTCAGTGGGCCGGCAGGTCGCCCCCTAGAGTGGCGCCACCATGGCGCTCCATATATACTCCTGCCGGCCCACCCGCTCCTCAGTTCCTTCTTGCCGGCTACTCCGACAGTGGGGAAGGAGGGCGGGTGCGGAATGGATATGAGCAACACATCTCGAAGAACAACAGTTACAAAGGTGAGTAACCGTCTTTTCTTCTTCGAGTGATTGCTCATATCCATTCCAGTTAGGTGAATCCCAAGCCTTACAAAGGCGGTGGGGTCGGAGTGAAATGTGGCAGAATAAAACTGCCGAGCCAGAGGCTACAGCCTCTCTTGACTGCTGAACCAGGGCATACTGCGAAGCAAAGGTAAGGACCGAGGACCAATGGAGCTTCGCGACAGGTCTCGTGGGTAGAAACACGAGCCAGCAAGGCGGCAGATGAAGCGTGAGCCCTGGTAGAATGCACGGTGATGTGGCTTGGGGAACTATGAGCCAAATCATAACAAGTGGGGATGTCCGCCATCACCCAAGATGAGATCCTCTGAGAGGAAAACAAGCAAGCCCTCCCTTTGGCCCGCTACCGGGGCAGAGCTGGGGCGCCTTAGGCAATGATTCTGTCAGCACAATATAATGCGAGCACTCCACAGATGTCCAAGGAGTGCAACGGTTATGCCCATTGCGTTGAGCTGTGGGTAACATGAAAGGCCAAACACTTTAGGGAGGAAAGCCGGGTGCGGTCATAACTGCACCTTGTCTTTGTGGAACCTTCGTAAGAGCTCTGATCTCAGAGACCCGTCTGGCCAAGACTAGGTTGAGGCCCCAGGGCGGGGCTGGGCGGCGCACCCGAGGGTGCAAGCGCTCCAAGCCCTTGAGGGACCTCGAACCCATAGAGCGTGGGACACTGAACGTCCATCTTAGCCTGCTGGAAGGTAGGGACGGCTGCTGAGAGTATCCTCAGCGCTGATAGCGCCAGATCCTGCCGCTGAAGGCCAGAGGCAGGCCAAATAGAGGGGATCGAGACCTCAGCAGGAGCAAGATCGAGCGTACTGCAGCTGTAAAGGAAACGCTTCCACCTGGCTCGGTACGTTGACCAGGTGGAAGGCTGCCTGTCACCCCAACTCAGGTACGCAGGAGCCACCGTGAGGCGAAGAGGCTGCAGGTCCGAGTGACGAAGCCTGTCATTGCCCTGAGTGATGAGGTCTGGGCTGACAGGCCGAGCAACGTGGTATGTCAGTGCTGCCTGGACCACTCTGGAGTGATCATGATGACGCACGCTCCGCCCCTGCGGAATTTGAGCAGGACGTAACGAACCAGTGGGAACAGCGGGAAGGCATAATGCAGTTGGCCGTTCCACGGTATCAGGAATGCGTCCAAGATCGATTCCGAGGAGAGACCTTGGAAGGAGCAGAACACCTGGCATTTCCTGCACTCGCGGTGAGCGAACAGGTCTGTGTGAGGAACCATTTCCACCTCCGGAAAGCGGGACGCCTCACATGGGGCAGAGTGATGACTCGTAAGACAGGAAAGACCTGCTGAGTCAAAGAGATAAGACGTTCCGAACGCCTGGGAGAAAGGACATCGCCAGCTCCATCGAGCGGGCCATGCAAAAGACCCGGAAATGGATGGCCTCCTGACAAAAAAGGGGGGAGGACTATGTCCCCCCTGAATGCTTATGAAGCACCTGGCCATTGTGTTGGCTGTAAACACCGAGATACAACGGCCTCGCAGCTGCCGCTGGAACCCCTGGCATGCCAGGCGGACTACTCTGATTTTTGGGGCATTAATGAGGAATGCCAGCTCCCTAGAAGACCGAAGGCCTTAAGCTCGGAGGTGACCATGAGCACTCGAGCAGAGAGATGATGCGTCCGCCGTCAGGGGCAGTGAGGGCTGGGGCGGATGAAACCGCATCCTGTCCACACCAAGGAGGGGGTTAGCCACCACTCTAGGGAGCCTAAGGCGTTCGAGGGAACGGTGACTACCATGACCATTGGCTCCCTGTCCAAGCGGTACGCCGAGGTGGGCCGGACTTGGAGAGGACGGAGGCGGAGCTTGGCGTGCTTGGTTACAAACTTGCGGGCAACCATGGACCCAGGAGACTGAGACAAGAACGAGCTGAGGTCGTTGGGAAAGCCTTCAGACCTCAGATGATTGATGCCATCGCCTAAAACCGCAGTTGCGATAAGCAGGCTCCGGCTAGGTAGGAGACCAAGATAGCCCCTAGGAAGCCCAACCTCTGCGTGGGAACCAGAGTGGATTGCTCTATAGTAATCATCAGGCCTTGATCTGTGAATAAGACCGTGACGATGCCCACGGCTGAGTGGGTTGTGCGTCAGAGTCTCCTCGGATAAGCGAATCGTCCCAATACGGAAAAACGCATATCCGACATAGCTACGGTAGGCGGCGACTATGGCCGTAAACCGGGAGTATTCACCGCTGGCTATAAAGCGGAGGCATCTCCCGTGCGGAGGGAAGATGGCATTGCGAAAGTACGCGTCCTTCCTATCCAGGGCGGCATAGTAGCCCCCAGGAGGCAAGGATGGAATAATGGTTCCCAGGGATACCATGCAGAACTTTAACCTTATCCCAAACCGGTTGAGTCCATGCAGGACCAGGGAGGTCTGAGACCTGTGTTCGAGTGGGGAACTAGGGCATAACGGGAGTAAAACCCCTAGCCCCTTTCGCCCGCTGAAGGGGGACAGGGCTGGAGCAATTTAAAGGTGGTACCTATGCTCCATCGTGCGCAGGACCCAGCGATCTAAAAGTAACTGGGGCCATGCCAGGAGAAAGCGGGATCAGGACCCCGTCCTGCGACTGGTACACCGCCCTCCGACGAACCTTGGAAGGTCCGTCTTTGGTCCCAGTGGTAATTGCGAGGGACCTCGACTCTGGCTTTTTAGGGGGCCTGACGTTTGTCTGCGACCACCTTGGCCTTGCCGTTTTCCAGAGTTCTGCCTCTGGCTAGGCACAGAGTATGGCGGCTGGGGCCATAAAGGCCTGCGTTTGGTCGCAAGCGTATACACGCTGAGACGCATTAGGACCCTATTGTCCAGCAGGCTTCGCAGTCTGGGGCTGTCTCTGCCGCGAAGATGCCTTTACCAACAAAGGGTAAATTCTTTCCCCCGTCCTCCAAGACGGCAGCGAACTCTAGGTGGGAGGTTCGAGGGAGAAACTCCTCCACCCAGGTGCTATAATTATCGCAGCTAAGCAAGGCTTGTTGCTTTGCTACCCAGAGGCGCAGGGCCCCTGCAGAGTACACCTTGCATTCGCCAAGGCTCTTTCTGCTTCGGGGCTGGCGCCCGCTGGCCATGATATCAGGATCGTGGTCCTGAGCATAAAATCTGCGCATATGGGATGACACGGATGCGTGTCCGGATGGCCATGGAGGTACTAAAAGAAGGCACGGGCCGAGTCTCTGACTCACTCGGACCTTGCCCAACTCGGCACCGGGGACCGGCATCGGGAGGCGTATCGGTACCTGGAACGAGATCCAGACCCGCAACCAGAACGGTGTCGGGAGGTCGACCGAGATCTCGAGGCTCGGAGAAGAGCTACAGGAGTCAAGGTACCTGCCCCGGTGCCAGATGTCGGAACGGTGCCGATAGCGGGTCGGCGAACGGGATACCGACCGGTGCAGCGAGTGTGACCAGTACCGAGGAAAACAGTACCGGGACTGCCAGTGGTGTCCGGCGTGCCGACAGGACTTGGAGTGTCTGCGGGACCGTGATCATGGACGGTGCCGCTCTGCTGTACTGACAGGGGACAGTCCCTTGAAGAGACTGTATTACCCGTACCGGCGGTGCCCGGGTCAGGCAGCACTGACTCTGTCATGGCACTGAGAGCCCTCGCCGTTGGTAACATCTCCGGCGTGCAGGGAACAGCAGGCTCAACCACAGTGCGTACTGGGGAGCTGTCAGGCACCGGATTCGACGGCCCTCGTGGGGCCGGGATCCACGGTACCGAGGTCATTAGAGCTTCGGTAGGTGCCGGTGCCGGGCGAACCGAGTTAGATAAGCTGTCTGGCTGCGGTGCCGTCAGCACTGAAGCAGCGGGAGTAATACGCTCAACCACGGCGCGTGCCGGGGAGCCGTCGGGCACCGGATTCGATAGCCCTTGTGGGACTGGAATCGACGGTGCCGATAGAAGCAGCCGGAACAGGAGCTCAACCACGGCGCGTGCCTGGGAGCCGTCAGGCACCGGATTCTACGGCCCTTGCGGGACCGGGATCGACGGTGCCGACGTCATCGGTGCCGCAGCAGGTGTCGGTGCCGGGCGATCCGATTTAGACTAGCTCTCTGACCGCGGTGCCGTTGGCACGGAAGCAGCCGGAGCATTAGCTCGACCACGGCGCGTGCCGGGGAGCCGTCAGGCACCGGATACTACGGCCCTTGCGGGACCGGGATCGACGGTGCCGACGTCATCGGTGCCGCAGCAGGTGTCGGTGCCGGGCGATCCGACGTAGACGAGCTCTCTGGCTGCGGTGCCGTTGGCACGGAAGCAGCAGGAGCAATACGCTCAACCACGGCGCGTGCCGGGGAGCCGTCAGGCACCGGATTCTACGGCCCGTGTGGGACCGGGATCGACGGTGCCGACGCCATCGTGCCGCAGCAGGTGTCGGTGCCGGGCGATCCGACGTAGACGAGCCCTCTGGCTGCGGTGCCGCTGGCACGGAAGCAGCAGGAGCAATACGCTCAACCACGGCGCGTGCCGGGGAGCCGTCAGGCACCGGATTCTACGGCCCGTGTGGGACCGGGATCGACGGTGCCGACGCCATCGGTGCCGCAGCAGGTGTCGGTGCTGGGCGATCCGACGTAGACGAGCCCTCTGGCTGCGGTGCCGCTGGCACGGAAGCAGCAGGAGCAATACGCTCAACCACGGCGCGTGCCGGGGAGCCGTCAGGCACCGGATTCTACGGCCCTTGTGGGACCGGGATCGACGGTGACGACGTCATCGGTGCCGTAGCAGGTGTCAGCGCCGGGCGATCCGACTAGACGAGCTCTCTGGCTGCGGTGCCGCTGGCACGGAAGCAGCAGGAGCAATACGCTCAACCACGGCGCGTGCCGGGGAGCCGTCAGGCACCGGATTCTACGGCCCTTATGGGACCGGGATCGACGGTGACGACGTCATCGGTGTCGTAGCAGGTGTCAGCGCCGGGCGATCCGAGTAGACGAGCTCTCTGGCTGCGGTGCCGCTGGCACGGAAGCAGCAGGAGCAATACGCTCAACCACGGCGCGTGCCGGGGAGCCGTCAGGCACCGGATTCTACGGCCCTCGTGGGACCGGGATCGACGGTGCCGACGTCGTCGGTGCCGGGCGAGCCACCTTAGACGAGCTGTCTAGCTGTGGTGCAGCTGGCACAGAAGCAGCAGGAGCAGCAAGCTCTACCACGGCGCGAGCCGGGGAGCTGCCAGGCACCGGATTCCCTGGTCCTGGGGGACTGGAATCGACGGAGCCGAAGTCATCGGTGCCTCTGCAGGTGACGGTGCCGGATAACGCAACTGAGGCGAGCTCTCTGGCTGCGACGCAGGTGGCACGGAAGTAGCGGGAGCAGGGGGCTCAACCACGGCGCGTGCCGGGGAGCCGCCAGGCACCAGCAGGAATCGTAGACTCTCTCGACCTCGGAAGAAGGGAGCGGTGCCGAGTCGACATCGGTGCCGGCGACGGTCGGTGCCGAAAGGCCTTGGTGGTACCGGCGGGGTCCGGTGCCGAGGAGGCGCTTCTGCCCGCCGCTTGAACATCGCTCCGCGCCCAAGGTGGAGGGGCAAGTGAAAGTCCCGCACCTTTATATTATATACGAGAAAACGAGTAGCTAGGGAAGTGGAGGTCAGCTAAGCCGCGCTCCACTGTTCCAACGACCGACACGGGCGGTAAGAAGGAACTGAGGAGCGGGTGGGCCGGCAGGAGTATATATGGAGCGCCATGGTGGCGCCACTCTAGGGGGCGACCTGCCGGCCCACTGAGTTGCTAGGGTAAAAGTTTTCCGACGAATGTGCACGCGCGGCGCGTACACCTAACTGGAATGGATATGAGCAATCACTCGAAGAAGAACATAACAGTTCTGGGGAACAGATAACAGTTCTGATTTTATATACACATATACAAACACACACACATGCATACAGTATCAGAGATAGTCCAAAATAAATAGTGTGCAGGGATGAGCTGGAGAGGAGTTTGATTTCATGTTGTACGCATCCCTGGTTCCCTTTGGGGAGCCATTTCACACTTCAAACAACACTTTCTGAAAACAGAGCTTTTTGTAAACTATCTTCCTCCTCTGGATGGGAGTTATCTGACTAGTGCATTTAGCACACAAAATACATTTAGTGGGACTATTATAATTTGCAGAGGCCCAAGCAATAGCAGGACAACAAGCTTCTGCATGGGCAGGGGGAAATCAAGTATCTGAGCGCCTCACAGTCTTGACTGGATTTATCCTCACAGCACCCTGGTAAGAGAGGGAAGTGCTGTTATCCCCATTTTACAGAGAGTGAGGAAGACAGTCTAAGGTCACCAAGGAAGTCTGTGGCAGAGCAGGGAATTAAATGCAGGTTTTCTGAGTCCCAGCCCAGCCCCATAACCACTGGACCATCCTTCCTCTCCTAGACAGTGGTGCTGGAACAATGTTTATAACGGGGGTGCTGAGCACCACTGAACCAAACTGTAAACCTGTATATAATGGAAACCATTTCAAGCGAGGGGGAGTGGCAGCACTCCCAGCACCCCTAGTTCCAGCATCTATGCTCCTAGGGAGCACGTAAGAGATCTGGTTCCTTTCCCTCCAACCTGACTGATGGAGGCTAAGTTAGGGCCAGTTCATGAACTGCTGACCTCTCATGGATTTCAATCACAGTGCTGTGTATCCTATGGAAAAATCAGACCTTTGGGTTTCTACCTCTTACTTTTAATCACATCACTCTGAGCTATGTGGCTATGTGCCTTAGAGGAGTATCTGAATTCTGCTCTAGCAACATACTTAATACAGACAAGGTAGCTGAGGTAGTATCTCTCACTGGACCGTGAAAAAGACAAGCTTTCAATCTCCACAGTTTTTCAGGTCTGTGGAGCTTGAAAGCTTGTCTCGTTCATCAACAGAAGTTGGTCCAGTCAAAGATATTACTCACCCATCTTATCTTTCTCATATCCTGAGACCGACACAGCTACAACAACACTGTAATAATACATTTAATAAACATAACTGCTATCATTAATACTAGAACAGAAAATATTAAAATGTATCAAGCTGCAGGAAATCACACCCCTTCTTTTGTTACTCTAGTTTTCCATGTGATTTTCTGAAAGGTCACAATGGAATGATGAAACCGCATATTCACTTTTGCAACAAATCATAAATAATAGCCCTGGCAAAAGAGAGTATAAATCACCTGTAGATTAAGCTGGAGAAGACTGTGTAAATGTGCAGCTTATTCAGTTTAGGGTGTAACCATCTCTACCAACAGAGCTTATATATTGCACTTTTTCTTTTGCAATACTTCATTGTAATTATTAGCCTTCTTTTTCTGCCAACTCTGAGTTTAAGCATACTGTCTTCCTGCCAAGGCCATTTGATTATAAACAGAAACACAGCACATAAATGCAGGCAGCTGGGGAACAGATACAGTTCAGAAAAATGGATCATTGGGAAGAGGCGTTTTAATTTCTTAGGCCCTGATCCTGCAAACATTTAAGCACCTGAGTAGCTGTACGCACCTGCGTAGTTTCACCAAATTCAATGGGACTATTCACCTACATAAAGTTACTCACACATTTAACATTTGGCAGGATTAAGCCCTCAGTTTTCCCAATTTGCTTGTTTCCTTGGGAATTTTTTACTGAAAAGATGTGCTAGTTAAAGTCATAGGCACACTCTGAAGTGAGCCATGTCTGTGTAGGTGCAGTACTCGGATAACTAACGTACGTAGTTGTTGCTGTAGTTGTGTTGGTCTCAAGATATTAGAGAGAAAAGGTGGGTGAGGTAATATCTTTTATTGGACCAACTTCTGTTGGTGAGAGAGACAAGCTTTTGAGCTACACAGGTTGTCTTCAGGTCCTGAAAAAAAGCTCTGTGTAGCTCAAGCGTTTGTCTCTCTCAACAACAGAAGTTAGTCCAGTAAAAGATATTACCTCAGTTACCTTGTCTCTGGAATAATTAAGCCAGGTAGTTTTCTCTTGCATAGTTAAACGTTTTTGTCCACAGTCAAACTCTGATATGTTTTGTGAAACAGTTTCTTTTATTTGATGAATTTTTACCTCATTGCTTGTGGCGGACCCCAAAGACCTGGCGTCACAGTAAAAACACATAAAACGGAGGAGGAAGCAAGAAAATGTCACTGCATGCACAAGATAATGGACTCTCTCAGGAAGGTCAATGCCACAATGTTCCAGGCCTTCACTCAGGGCACATGTTATTAGTTAAACAGACAATTTAGGCATAATACCAAAATAAAAGAATTCCTCTACCAACATGGGCTACATTTCCCAGAGGCTTTTCCTCCACCTCTCTTAGCCCTGCCACATCTTTGCTCTGACCCAGCAACTACTACAAGAACCTATCTCTTTCCTGCAATTCTGCAGCTCAGCTGAGCTCTTGCTGGTCTTTTTAAGGTGCTCTTCAGGCTATCACCTGATCCCTAACTCCACAGCCTCAGCTGGGATGCAGTAGATTATTGCAGTTGGGGTGTTGACCTTTGCCCTTAAAGGGCCAAGTGACCTTGTGACAATGTGGAGCTATCTCATCTCTTCTACTATTTATTATTTGTATAGTGCCAACTAGATGTTTTATATCCAGCTGTTAAGACTATGGGTCAAATCCTGTCCCCTCTGAAGTCAGCAGCAACTCCCACGGACCTCAGTGGAGCCAGGATTTCACTTTGTGTCCTCCTATCCCAAAGAGCTTAAAAATCCATTGGAATGTGACTCTTTCTCTTAGCTTCAAATACATTTTCATCTTCTACAGGCTCAGTCTTGCAAACATGCAAATAGTTTTTACTCTCATCAGAGCTCCATTAAGTTACAAGGGTGTGCTTGTAAGAGTCAGAGTTCTGCAGCAGAGTATGACTCGCAAGACTCTGTGAAGTCTGCAGGAAAATATGGCATGTTCTGGTGAGCTCTTCATCCAAAATCTCTGGAACTGTGCACATCGTTCATTTACGTCACAGCCCCTAGCATGATGTAGTCTGTTTGAAAGGTGAGATTTGCAAATGAGTATGTGTGTGTGTTAAAACTAAGGGTATGCATGGAAGGGTGGCGCTGGCAGACCCCTAATATAGCCACAGTAGTGTCTATCTCTGAAAGCTAAATACCTGTGCCATATTTCAAAGTGCTGCCACACTGTGTGGCACAGTGGGAGACAAGACCTCAAGAATAGACTCAGCTTTCCATTTGCTGAGCCTTACTGGCCCTGGAAAGGCAATAGCTGAATCCACAAAGGCCTTGTCACTACGACGAACCACCCGACTGCCAAATGACTAGTGAAATCAAGAGGCCCAAGCTCCCCTCCTTCAAACTGATGGTAAAGCAGCCTAGTGCAAATGGAGACAATGGTTAGAATGACAGAGGGACCAGTAAAAACCCTATTGTTTCCCGGATTAAGCAAACAGGTACACCCACAACTAGCCCTTCAGGTACAACAATGAAAAAGCCAGACAGGGCTGATGGCCCATCAGCAAAGACAATGGATTGTGACAGAGCTCAGTCTTCCCGTAGACACTCCAGACAGCCTGTGAGTAATGGCTGCTATGACCCTGCAGAGACCTGTGTCTGAGTGACCTGGTACTGAACCACACCTTCTTGGAATGCCAGTGTTTTTCCACTGGAAGACAAAGGGTTCCCGCCAGGGGCGGCTCTAGGCATTTTGCCACCCCAAGCATGGCAGGCAGGCTGCCTTCGGCGGCTTGCATGCAGAAGGTCCACTGGTCCCGCGGCTTCAGTGGACCTCCCGCAGGTGCCTGCAGGAGGTCCGCCAAAGCCGTGGGACCAGCAGACCCTCTGCAGGCAAGCCACCGAAGGCAGCCCATCTGCCGCCCTCGTAGCGACCGGCAGAGCGCCCCCAGTGACTTGCCGCCCGAAGCACGCACTTGGCGTGCTGGAGCCTGGAGCCGCCCCGGTTCCTGCCATACACAAAAGCTACATAAGGCAGGGGAGTGACATCATAAAGGTCTCCTCTGCCTCCCCACCCAAAGAGACACTAGGAAACACCTGAAAAGAAAAACTGAATTGAGGGGAGAAGAGTTGAGCCCAGGATGGAAGGTTGTCTAGCCTGTGAGCAATATTTGCCTGAAACAATTTTTAGGGTGAGAAATTACTATTTGAAGCCAATTTCTTTAGTGAATCAAGCTTCGTTTTCATGCTTTGTTTTATTTGCTTAGCAATCTGCTTTGTTCTATTTGCTATCCCTTACAATCACTTAAAATTTGCCTTTTATAGTTAATAAATTTGTTTTGTTTATTATTAAACCCAGTTTGTGCAATTTCTAACGGGGGGAGCAAAGTGGTGTGAATACCTCTCTTCACATTGGGGAAGAGGGCGAATTTTTATGAGCTTGAGCTGTGCAGATTCTTCTATATAGCGCAAGACAATATACATTTGGGTCTGCACTCTAAGGCAGGAGGACACCTGAGTGTTGGGGCAAGTCCCCTAAGCTGAATCTTCCCAGAGCTGATCTCAGTGTCTGTGTCTTTCTGCAGCTGGGTGTGGCCCTGCCGGTGTGCGTGGTAGAGGAGGCTTCAGAGCTTGGCTCAGCAAGACAGGTTAAAAGGAAGCCCATGCTGGCAGAACAAGTGGGCTCAGTGGTATCTCAGCACATCAGGTGGCACCTTGAAGGGGGGCAACGCGTCACACTTGAATTCGGCAATGCTTTACACTTGCAGAACTGTATCTCTGCAACAGAAATGACTGAAAAACTTTTTTTTAAGTTGATTTTAGACAGAAGGTTGGATTCTGTGGAAAACAGCAAAATGTATGGAGCAGTCCATGATTTTCTACTGGCTTCTGGCAATGACTTGCAAAACAAAACAAAAACAAAAAAACCCACAACACATTTTATCTTCCTGCTCCATTGGTAGGACTTAGCAGCTGTGTGTTGGTCTTGCCATGTTTCTTTATTTTAGTCCAGCAACCAACAGCAATGTTACCAGGCCAAGCCTTAGATTTGTACATTTTGTGTATCTTGGATAACAACATTTTGGAAAATTTGTCCTTCAGAAACATAAAAGGTCACCCAATTCTCTGCTGGGAGTTGCATTTCTGGTTCTTTACTCTGTATTTGGAATATCCACTTCTATCAATTGTTTAATTTCTTAAGGCTCAGAATTATATAATTTGAAAACACTTTTTTTCCTTCTCAAAAATTACAAACAATTTCCCAAATTTCCTTTTTGTTACCAAGACAATAGGTTACCAAGACGATAGGTACTGTTATTGATGGGACAGAGGAGAATTGCAATGATTTATGTTTTAACTTCTTCACATTTCTCGTTCATATTGATGCCGGCCATTGATCTTGCTAATATTTTACATATGCAATGTATTTATGGTAGTGGGTAGGTGGGAGGATGTAGACAAATAATCTCAATTTCCCAGATTATTTGTGTGACATCCTCAATGTCTCAGGTTTTATTTTTTATTATTCAAAAAGAGATATATTGCTCTTTTCTCCACTTGTTTTTGCCCCTTTGATTGAAAAGACTGAGTCTCAATCTAGTTGTAATTATAGCTATTGTGAGACCCTGCAGTCATTGCCTGATGTGGTACTCTAGTTAGGATAACTCTGTACCATTATACCAAGGTTTCCAGGACTATCACTTGCTTTCTATACATTCACAATTCATTGACCTGCATCACAAATCACTAGTTAACTAGAGGAGCAAACCATGACCCTAATTTTTGGACATTGTAATGAGCAAGAAAACCAGCATAGCAAGAAGCATGTTTTTGAATTGCACTGATTTATGAACATCAGGTTCCATCCCATTCCATTACACAATCTACTGCTAGGTAGTGGGGGATAATTTTCCTAAACGTGAATGAAAGCGGCATCAGTCACAAGTTTATAAACACAGGGTATTGCAAGGCTCGTTGTGTCCAGACAATCAGGAAGTAGTCATAGTCCGCTACAGCTCCAGTGTTCTGCTGTAAAAGACTTGAAGACAATCTACCTTTTCTTCTGTCCCAGAATTTAAAGTAACAACAAAATGCAGACACACCAATGAACTTCAGTGAAGGTACCAAACACTCTAAATCCTAATCTAGGAATCTGTTCCATGCTACCACTTTTAAGCCTTATTGAAACTTAACATGCTTTTTAAATGGATAACGTGGCGTGCACCCAAGCTACATAATTTGCAAACTGTGCTACAAGGATATTACACATCAAATCCAGGTACCTAGACAAGTATGCTACAGACCCATGATCAAGTCTGCAGAGAGAGCAGTTCTGAACAACAAAGTTCACTGCTCCTCAAGAGATCAGAGCTTATTTTTTGAATTTCCATGTTCCAGATACACGAAGCAAGTGACTGTTATGTTAACATCTCTGCATGTTCATTTTATGCCACTGCTGTAACTTGGCTGCATTCTGCATTCAAGTACACTGCTGCAGGGGAGTTGTCCAATGTAACTGAGTGCAGAACTTGGCCCATTGTGCTCCAATTGCCCCACAGGACAAGTACTGCAGTAAATCAAGCTACTGAACTTATTATTGTTCAAGATCAGCAACTTTATAAATGGCTAAGGGTACACGCAGGATGAACTTCAGGTGCTGAGGAAACACACTGGTCAGTGTACCATCCAACCTTATGAATGAAATGATATTTTCATTAGCTGTGATGTTCCTGAGTGGAAAAGGATTTCTACTGTCATTGATTCCAGTATCTTTTCCATTGCAATTATTGTCATTATTGTACAATCCCCAAAAGCAGCTTCTCTCAGCACAAACTTGCCTTCCCTAAAGGAGTTATATTGAAAACCCTGACCCCCTGAGTGCTTACAATGACGGCCTAGTGCAGTGGTTTACAGGCAGCGTACCTCTTTCGAAACAACGTAGTCTACCACATACCCCTATCTGAGATAGAGTCATAATATATCTATGATTAGATTGCCAAGTCTGATGAAATAAAGTGCGTTGTCTGCCACTACGGGATTTTTCTCATGTATGCCCTGACGAGAGCTCACGTACCCCCTCTCTTGACAACTACTGTCCTAATGGATAGGGCACTAGCCTGATACTCAGGAGATGTGGATTCAAGTCCTGATTCTGCTACAGACTTTTTGCATGATCTTGAGTATGTATGTCTGCACTGCCAAAAATAGCGATCTTATCTTCGGTTAAAATAGTGGTGAAGACATAGTCACTTGAGGGGGAGTCTTGGACTGAGCTTCAGCTGCTAGCCAAATTGTGTCTGTACTGCTATTTTAACCTGAATTTGCAAACATGGATTAGCTAACTCCAGTTAAGAACATACCTTTTTTTTAAGCAGTGTAGACATATCATGAGTCTACGCTGTACCTATGAATTGTGGATGATATCTCCCTGTCTCACCAGGGTGTTGTGAGGTAAAGTCTTTCAGTCGTTGTTAGGTGCTCAGACTCTACTTGGATGAGGGCCATATAAGTAAGCAGATGACTAACTTTAATCACATCCCATTGACTTCAATCTGAGTTTTAGCAAAATGGCCAAATTCTGCATTGATTCATGCTGAATGCAACCCCACCGTAGCAGTATAAGTAACTGAGAGCAGCAATTAACTAATTATTCAAGGATTTCAATGGGACTGCTGGCAAGCTTAAAGTTTTTGCAGGTTCAGGGCCTATTTTCAGATACAATGGAACAAGCAGGGAGAACGAGGGGCCAAAGACAGGGGCTGCAGAAATAAGTTACTCAGCAAAGACTAGTATATGGCACAGTGGAGCAAACATTCCCTCTTGTACACACAAATTAAAGAAAAGTCTCATTTCTTGAGGTCATTACAACAGAAGTCATGTGTTTAGTTGCTTACCATGGGTGCCGGGCTGCTTGCTCACAGGTATATCTTTTGTTAGGGTCTTTCTCCATCAAGTTCCGAATAAAATCTTTAGCTGTAAAAAACAAAATAAAATAAGCAAAAGCAACTGGGCTGACACCTGGAGAAGCAAGGACACACAGTGGTATTTAAAGGTTCGTCTTAATAATGCTGATGTATGACACAATGACTTTCTTCCCCTTCCCCCACCCACTCATACAGGACCCTCATCAAAATGAAGTCTGCCTTTCATAAGACTAGCCCAATAGGCAAGATTAATAATAATAATAATAATAATGATAATAATAAAGACACAGGAGTCAATTACCAAGTTTGAGCTCACAAACTGAGCATTCCAACTCTGTATTAGAGAGGTCAGACAGATATTTAAAAGTGTCCACATTCCTATTTTAACCATTTAATCATTATTTAATAGGCCTTCCCAGAAGTAAGCTACCAGCTTCACAGAAGACACAGTCACTAGCCCCAAAGGATTTGTGCGTTACATTTTAAATGTGAACCATGAGGGAGGGTGACAAAAAGTAGGGAGGGTATGGGGAGAAGAAGAAGGAGGAGGGTTACAAAGCCTGTGATTACTCATTTCAGTCAAGTCACATCTGGGTGGTTCTGTTAATGTTTTCGCTGCTTTTTTTTAAATATCAAATATAAGAAAGATAGGTGGTGAATGTGATCAACTCACTTGGGCTTGAAGCAGTGTGTGTTCAGGAGACTTTTAAATGGAGAGAAGACCATTGAAGGGAGGACATCAAAGGTGTCTGGGGCAGCCTGAAAAATGTGACCTAACTGCTTGTCTGAGACGCCAAACTTGGAATGAAGTGGCTTGATTTAGGCTCCTGGTGTTAATCTGATCTATTTGGGGGAGATTCCCAAAAGCACTCTGGGGATTTCTCAGGAAAAGTCCCACTGACTTTCAGCTTAGTGCTCCTAAATTCCCTAAATCTTCCTCTGGATGGATTTCTACCATCACTGTGGTATCTGGGCACCAGATGTACACAATATGAAATTGTGTAGCACTAGGAAGTTGTTAGCTGCCCAAAGCACAATCCAGCCTGGGACTCCAGTACATAATCGGGTGACTATCCCATCCTGCCACCTGTGCTATTCCGGATACACTGATATTTTTAGCATGCTAATTTGATCAGGAATAGTACATGTACATCTGTCCAAACTGGAAATTATACCTCAAACTCCAGTGTACACATACCTCAATAACATGCCTGGGTTAAACAGCAAGTCTGGCAGATTCATGAATGGAATCCAGAACTTCTGATTCCCAGCCTTGTGCTATAACTACTAGACTGCATGCCCTCCCTTCCCAGGGGATTGATGGGATTTTTCTTTCCTTGTTGTTTTAGCCATTTTCATTTGGAAGCCATTGATTTCCTGGGTTTGCTTCTTTCCTGTTTACATCGCACAGATTCATCAATCAGGCCGGCAATACACATTCAAGAAAAAAAGCTGAATTATTTTCTTTTCTATTATTGGAGACAGATGAAAATGTGCATTTTATTCAGATGTGCTGGAAAAATGAAAGTATGTTGTTTTCTTGGGGCTGAATACCAATTCTCATTTCTTGGTCTTCTCTACAAGTCAAGTTTGGGTGCTTTATGCCTGACACTAGGAGGAGTCAGGACTTAATTTGAGGCTGTTATGGAAATAATTTCCCATGATGCTTAAAAAGTATTTGGGTTAAAATCTTGCCCTCAGTTGAACATATAGCTCCCTCTGACCTCAAATTAACAGGAGTTAGGCATACTATGGAGATCCAAATTTCATTCTTGGAAAGTATGCATGGTAGTCATCAGTAATATGAAGGAAAGTGCAAGACATGGCTATTGGAATTAAATGAGCTCCTTACCAGAGTCTGAGATGTCATCCCAATATGGAGAGTCAAATTCATATTCCGCCTTAAGAATCTGCTCAAAGAGTTTGGAGTCATTTTCATCATAAAATGGAGGATATCCACAGAGCCTAATAAACAAAACAGATCAGGGGATGTGAAGCACTTTAATCACTTTCCGGGAGAAGGTAACAAATGAGGAGGAATTCATAATTGTGAATTATGACTGAAATACATGGCACCATTCAAGCTTCCCAAAAGAGTCACGTGCTTCTCTAACAGATGCTCTCTTTGGTCAGGAGCAAGTGCCTTGTTGCAGCTACAGAGTCCTGGTTGCTGAAGGCTCAATCCTGACCCTTCTGCAAAGCACAGATGAAGACGGGCTTTATGCAGGAATTCTCCACGGAAACCCCAGCACAGTAGCTACTACAGCCTCAGAGTTGCAGAGGCATCTGTGCCCCCCACCTCCGG
Organism: Gopherus evgoodei; assembly: GCF_007399415.2. Classification (NCBI taxonomy): domain Eukaryota; kingdom Metazoa; phylum Chordata; order Testudines; family Testudinidae; genus Gopherus; species Gopherus evgoodei. The sequence goes on from NC_044322.1 coordinate 353,041,642, forward strand.
CTCCCTTTTCAGGGGGCATTTGGCCAATGGACCCATAGGATCAGACACAACAGCCATGAGCTCCTCAGCCATTTCTGCCCCTATAAGGGAGTAGAGGAAGTTTTCATGGAGTGCTGCTCTGTGTTGCAGAGAGAGATCAGAATCCCCGGCACAGCCTCTATCACCACTGGGACCTTTCTCCATGACCTTCTTTAGCCCTTCTGAAGTCTCTGGCCCCCAAAACGGTCCACGTGCAATTTAAATCGACTTCCTTCCAGTGGTTATGGGCCCATGCAGCTCCAATGTGGTGAGAGTGCAGAGGCAGGCATCCCCTACCCTTGTAACTCTGGAGTGCACAAAGGAAGCATGGCTCCTGTAACAAGCTCTGCTGGCTGGGGCAAGGTAGGCGCAGCATCAGGACTAGCCCTGAGCACTGTCTGGTACATCTGCATTACAGCCAGGGGCGTGAGTGGCAGCTTGTGTAGACACACCCGGACTAGCTGTCCTCTAGTTAGCTCACTGAAAACAGCAGTGAGGCTGTGGAGGCGCAGGCTTCAGCGCCAGCCGCATGGGACTGCCTGGCCCTACTGGGCTTGTACTTGTGTGGGCAGCCCATGCTGAAGCCTGTGCCACGGTGTCCTCACTGGTACTTTTAGCAAGCTAACTAGAGGACTGCTAGTGTAGATACATCTACACCCTCCCTTTTGTGCCAGAGGCACTAGCTATGAGGGGAAAGTTCCTTGCCCATCCATTCCATCTTACTCTTAATGTCCCACAGAAAATAAAACTCCTGAACACTGCTAAAGAAAAGCTGTACTTATTAATCATTATTATTTGGACGTGAGTAGTACCCACAATGCAGTAAGCACTGTTTACTCACATAGTCCCTGCCCCAAAGAGCTTACAATTTAAGGGGGAAAGAAACATTGATAAAGGACAAGGGGGGGTGAATACACTCAAAATATATATATATATATATATATATATATATATATATATATATATATATATATATATATATATATATATATATATATATATATATATAAAATTAAATAAATACCTTCTAGCTCTACCCAACTACGTCTCAACCTATCCATTATTAGTTGGCTAATTTCTTGTAGGTGTTATATCACCTCTCCCCCTATGTATCTAGCATATTTATCTAGCTCCAGCCCTCATGGTATCTAGATGCTAACACGGTATATTTGACAAAGAAGTACAAATAATTTAATGCTTGATCTTTTGCATCCACATAACCAAAAAAGATCCAATCCCAGAATCCTTGTTTTATCTTTACTTAGGCAAATCTCCTGGCCCTATGTATTTATAGCTAGGCATTCTGGAAGCTTAGCACTAAGATAACTAGAATGTTAGCATACATAAAACATTGTCTGTGTAGTTAGACCAGATGAGCAGTCGCATTTTAATTAAAACGTTCAAAGATTTTCCCCAGCTGTCTTGTTTTACATACAGGTCTGAACACCACAACTGTAAAATGACAAATGTACTTTAGAGACTGATCCAGCATTTAAGCGAATTGTGCTTTTGCTCATGGTAACTCAGGACCTTTCTATCTGCTCCGTTCCAAGTACTGTGTCTGCATTGAGTTGCAACAATCTTCATCACTTATCTTTCGGTTTAGGTTAGTTCTCATGCTGTCACTTGAGCAGTGAAGGGGCCATGTGCTTCCATAATGTTCTGTCCTGTGTCAAATCTGGCATGTTACACCTATGAGGGACAGGTGTTTATTGATGCTGTCTGGCCACTGTGTTTGAGGAGATCTTTTCCATCCTGCATTCACTGGGTCAAGGTCGAAGATGATTATAGCAGAGAAGTTGGTGGGCATTTGGAACAAAAGACCATACCATCTTAGAGAGCACTGGGTAACTGTTTGAGAGCACAGGACCTTCTTAACTGGAAGACAGGTACCTTCATTTGGCTTGAATTTCTACCATTCAATGTTTTAGATCATTCAAAGATGCTTAATCTGAATGGTACTGAATGAATCTTTTTAATCTCGACAGTGGGGGCCATGTTTCAGTCCCATCGATCAGGATACTGACCACCAAAGCATTATATATACAGTAACTCCTCACTTTAAGTCGTCCTGGTTAACGTTGTTTCGTTGTTACGTTGCTGATCAGTTAGGGAACATGCTCATTAAAAGCTGTTCATTGCTCCACTCTTACGTTGTTTGGCTGCCTGCTTTCTCCATAGCTGGCAGCGTCCCTACGCACCCCGCTCCTCACAGCACCTCCTGCCCACCGGCAGACCCCACGGATCAGCACCTTCCCCCTCCTCCCACCCTGCCTGCGGCAATCAGCTGGCTTGCGGTGTTACAGGGGCAGGAGGGAGGGGGAAGGAGCAAGGACTCGGCGCACAGGCTCCTGCTCCTTCCCCTGTCTCCCCAATGCTGCAAGCCAGCTAATTGCCCTGGGCAGGAGGCGGAGGGGAGGGAAGAGGAGCCTGTGCGCTGAGTCCTCGCTCCTCCCTCTTGCCCCCTAAACACCGCAAGCCAGCTGATTGCCCCAGGCAGGAGGGAGGGGGAAGGAGCAAGGACTCTGTGTGCAGGCTTCTCCTCCCTCCTGGCTTGCCGCGGCATGTAGAAGGGAGGAGCGAGGACGCAGTGTGGGAAGTAAAGGGAGAGGAGGTGGGGGGAAGAAGGTGATAGATCAGCTGCTGCTAATGGCTGCACACATTGTTTAATATCGTCTGGAGAACAGCGTCAGTCTGGCCAACTGGCAAAAAGGCATTATTTTCCCGCTTTGGAAACAAAGGCAGCAAATAAGACTACTGCAACTATCACAACATTACTCTTCTACCCTTCCCACAGAAAGAATTTGCTTCAGACTTGCTGGCCCAAGCTGCCAACATCTTAAGGAGAAAGAGAAAACCACAGGTGGCTTTACTCCTCCCCATCCCATGACGGAAAAATCTTGACAGGGCGGCAGTTCATAAAAAAAGTGATGAGAATTCAAGCACCCCGATTACACTTCTCTTTAGGCCCCTTCTTTCACACACCTGTCTGATACAGAACTCGTATAATACTTTCATACAGTTTTCTTAACCCCCAGGATGATTAACCTGAATTAAGTATTTAATTCAAGAGAGCCAGCCATTGTAAACAGACTAAGGATTTAGCTGAAACATTACTCTGTAGCACCAACAGGAGTGAGAGAAAAAAAATTTGTAAAATATAAAATAGTAGCGTTATTTATAACACAGAGCCAGCTTCCTGCCCTTAAAGTTATTTGAACCCATTTAACACACACAGTAAAATTATCAGTATTTTGTTAACTCTGAAGATTCAGTCTGCTTTATAGATATATTTTATATACTGGGCCAGATCCTGATCTAAGGTACAACAGAATAATTCCGGAGTAACTCCACAGGAATTTGTAGTGTTACTCTGGATTTACTCTGGTATCACTGCAGTTGAAATCTGGCCTTTTATCTTTTAAAGCCGACGTACTCTGCTGCTGACAGGTGTCCCATTTGGGCAAGTGCTCTCATCAAAGGCCAATAAGATGTTTTCACACCAGCCAAGCTCTTACATTTAAATCAAGATTGGAAATGTTTCTAGAAGACATGTTCTAACTCAGCCACAAGTTATTTGGCTCGATGCAGGAATCACTGAGTGAAATTCTATGGCTTGTGTTGTGCAGGAGGTCAGACTAGACGATCACAACAGTCTATCTATGCATCTAAACAAGACATAACATGCCACATGCCTGATCAATGAAAACATAAAATAAAAATAATTCAGACAACTGGGATAAAGCACCACAGTTACTTAACTCCCTATGACTGCTCAAGAATGTTAACGTAGCCTACATTATTATGGCAAATATCAACGTTCAGAGCCCACAGTCACAGGGACTGATCATGCCCCCACTATATGCACACAGAGAGGAAGCTATTCATCCTGAATAATACCATTATGGTTATCTTACCTGTGCAGCTACCTTCAGGTGTAGAGATCTTGATACAACGGAACCTACCCAGTTTCGCTCTTCAGCAAAGGGCAGTAATGAAAGCTTTCAACATAGAATGGAAAGTGACTAGCATTCTAGCCTCTCTCTCTATGTGATCTCTACTCTGTAGCCTTTCAATGCCAGAGTGAGAGAGTGCTGTTCACTTTGCAGGCTACAGAGGCAAGGTAGGTGAGATAATAGCTTTTATTGGACCAACTTCTGTTGTCTCTCTCACCTACAGAAGTTGATCCAATAAAATACATTACCTCACCCACCTTGGCGCACTGAGGCCTGGTCTATACTATGCATTTATACCGAATTTAGCAGCATTAAACCGATTTTACGCTGCACTCGTCCACACAACGAAGCCCTTTATATCAATATAAAGGGCTCTTAAAGCCGATTTCTGTACTCCTCTGTGACGAGGGGAGTAGCGCTGAAATCGGTATTGCTATGTTGGATTAGGGTTAGTGTGGCTTGCAATTCAACGGTATTGGCCTCTGGGAGCTATCCCACAGTGCACCATTGTGACCGCTCTGGAAAGCCATCTGAACTCGGATGCACTGGCCAGGTAGACAGGAAAAGTCCTGCAAACTTTTGAATTTCATTTCCTGCTTGGCCAGCGTGGAGAGCTCATCAGCACAGGTGACCACGCAGAGCTCATCAGCACAGGTAACAATGCAGTCTCCTGAGAATCGAAAAAGAGCTCCAGCATGGACTGCACTGGAGGTACTAGATCTGATCGCTGTATGGGGAGAGGATTCTGTGCTAACAGAACTCCGTTCCAAAAGACGAAATGAAAAAATATTTGAAAAAATTTCCAAGGCCATGATGCAGAGAGGCCACACCAGGGACTCAGTACAGTGCCGTGTGAAAGTTAAGGAGCTCAGACAAGCCTACCAGAAAACCAAAGAAGCAAATGGAAAGTCCAGGGCAGGGCTGAAAACATGCCGCTTCTATGCTGAGCTGCAAGCAATTCTAGGGGGGTCCGCCAGCACTACCCCACCCCGTCCGTGGATTCCAAGGTGGAGGTGGTAATCGCAACCATGGCTGAGGATTCTGCAGATGGGGAAGATGAGGAGGAAAAGCTTGTAGAGGGCACATAGCACTCCGTTCTCCCCAACAGCCAGGAGCTTTTTCTCACCCTGACGGAATTACCCTCCCAAGCAACTATCCCAGACAATGAAGCCATGGAAGGGACCTCTGGTGAGTGTACCTTGTAAATATAAGACAAGGTTTAAAAGCAAGCGTTTTTTAATGATCAATTTGTCCTGAAGACTTGGGATGCATTCGCGGCCAGTACAGTTACTGGAAAAGTCTGTTAACATGTCCCTGGAGGATTTCCGCTTCATCTCCAGACATCTCCATGAAGGTACTCCATGGAGGTACTCCAAAAGCCTTTGCAGAAGGTTTCTGGGCAGCGCTGCTTTATTCCATCCTCCATGGTAGAACACTTGACCACGCCATGCATGTAGCAAGTAATCGGGTATCATTGCATGACAAAGCATAGCTGCATATAGTCCTGGTGATTGCTGGCATTCAAGCAACATCCGTTCTTTATCTCGCTGTGTTATCCTCAGGAGAGTGATATCATTCATGGTAACCTGGTTGAAATTCAGAAATTTAAGTAAGGGGACAGAGATGGCCATTCCTACTGGGCTGTTTGCCTGTGGCTTAAAAGAAATCCTTCCCTGCAGGTAACCAAGCGGGGGGAAGGGGAGGGGGGCGATTGGCACTGAGCTTTTCCATGTTTGGCTAGCAGGGATCTTTCCTGCTACCAGCCACGCCGTTGCAGGGGTGGCTGGGAAGAGGGGTGTTTAGCAGTGATCTTCCATGATACCAGCCACGGGGTGTTTTCTGCTGCTGCACGTTAACAGAAAAGAAGCAGCACTCAACAGGCTTTGCTTGGTATTTGGGAAAGCAGGGCGCTGGATAGATGAAGGCTGCAGAAGACTAAAGACAATGGTTTACCATGGCCGCATGCAAGCCGAATTCTGCTGCCCGGACTTGCGTCTGTGATCTGTAATACCAAAGCCACAGGCACTCAATATTAAGATGCAAAATGCAACCTTGTAGTGAAAACATATGTGCTATGTAAGGTGAATAGTGTTGTTCACCATGAAAGAGTATAACCATTGTTCTCTAAAATGTATCTTTTTAAATACTTCTCTCCCTTTTTTCCCTCCCTCATGCAGCTGCAAATTTTTCAAGCCTCCCTACTCCGTTCCAAAGGCTATCTCAGATAAGGCGGCGGAAAAAAAAGACACGAGAAGAAATGTTTTCAGAAATCATGGAAGTGACCCGCAATGAAAGAGCTCATCTGAATGAGTGGAAGGACGTGGTAGCAAAGTACAGGAAAGATGCCAGTGACCGTGAGGACAGGAGGGACCAACGTGAGGACAGGAGGGACAAACGTGAGGACAGGAGGGACGCTCGAGATGAGAGGAGAGATGCTCGAGATGAGAGGGGCAGCAGGAAGATCAGCGGTGGTGGGATGCAACTCTGGGGCTGCTGCGTGATCAAACTGACATGCTCTGGCATATGGTGGAGCTTCAGAAATGGCAGTAGGATCACAGAGTGCTGCTACAGCCCCTGTATAACCACCCTCCCCCCTCACCATGTTCCTTAGCCTCCTCACCCACCAGACGAGTAAGAACGCGTGGGGGTAGGCTCTGTGCCCCCGCCCACTCCACCCCAGTGGACAGCCCAACCAAAAGGTTCTCATTATTATGAATTTTTTTTGGTGGCCTTTTTCTTCCCTACTATTCTCCTCCCAAACCCCACCCGGGCTACCTTGTCAGTTCTCGCCCTCTTTTTATAATTAAGTAATAAAGAATACATGATTTTTAAACGAGAGTGACTTTATTTCCTTAGAAAGCAAGCTGTGATTGAAGGAGGTGGGTGGGTGGCTTACAGGGAATGAGTCAATTAAGGGGGGCGGTTTCATCAAGGAGAAATAAACACAACAGTCACACTGTACCCTGGCTAGTGATGAAACTGGTTTTCAAAGCTTCTCTGATGCGCACCGCTTCCTGGTGTGCTCTTCTAATCATCCTGGTGTCTGGCTGTGCATAATCAGCGACCAGGTGATTTGCCTCAGCTTCCCACCCCGCCATAAACGTCTCCCCCTTACTCTCACAGAGATTGTGGAGCACACAGCAAGCAGCAACAACAATGGGGATATTGGTTTGGCTGAGGTCTGAGCGAGTCAGTAATGTACGCCAGCGCGCCTTTAAACGGCCAACTGCACATTCTACCACCATTCTGCACTTGCTCAGCCTGTAGTTGAACAGCTCCTGACTACTGTTCAGGCTGCCTGTGTATGGCTTCATGAGCCATGGCATCAAGGGGTAGGCTGGGTCCCCCAGGATAATGGCAGGCATTTCAACATCCCCAACTGTTATTTTCTGGTCTGGGAAGTAATTCCCTTGCTGCAGCCATTTAAACAGAGTAGTGTTCCTGAAGACGCGAGCGTCATGAACCCTTCCCGGCCATCCCACGTGGATGTTGGTGAAACGTCCCTTGTGATCCACCAGTGCTTGCAGCACCGTGGAAATGTACCCCTTGTGGTTTATGTAGTGAGTGCCTTGGTGCTCCGGTGCCAAGATAGGGATATGGATTCCACCTATCGTCCCACCACAGTTAGGGAATCCCATTGCAGCAAAGCCATCCACTATGACCTGCACATTTCCCAGACTCACAACCTTTTGTAGCAGCAGCTTATTTATTGCTTTGGCTACTTGCATCACAACAGCCCCCACAGTAGATTTGTCCACTCCAAATTGATTCCTGACTGACCGGTAGCTGTCTGGCGTTGCAAGCTTCCAGAGGGCTATTGTCACTCGCTTCTCAACTGTGAGGGCTGCTCTCATCTTGGTATTCTGGCGCTTCAGGGCAGGGGAAAGAAAGTCACAAAGTTCCATGGAAGTGCCCTTCAATGCATGCGAAAGTTTCGCAGCCACTGGGAATTGTCCCACACCTGCAACACTATGCGGTCCCACCAGTCTGTGCTTGTTTCCTGGGCCCAAAATTGGCGTTCAATGGCTAGAACCTGCCCCATTACTATCAGGATCTCCAAAGTTCAGGGGCCCGCAGTTCGACAGAATTCTGTGTCCATGTCCTCATCACTCTCATTGCCGCTCTGCCGTAGCCGCCACCTCCTCGCCTGGCTTTGCAGGTCCTGGTTCAGCATTGACTGCACAAGAATGCGCGAGGTGTTTAAAATGTCCATGATTGCTGTCTTGAGCTCAGCAGGGTCGATGCTTGCCGTGGAATGGTGTCTGCACAGTTCACCCAGGAAAAAAGGTGTGAAACGGTTAGCTGCTGCTGCTTTCATGGAGGGAGGGGTGAGGCTGTACCCAGAAGCACCAGCGGCAATGTTTTTTGCCCCATCAGACACTGGGATCTCAACCCAGCACTCCAATGGGCGGGGGAGACTGCGGGAACTATGGGATAGCTATGGGATAGCTACCCACAGTGCAACGCTCAGGAAATTGACGCTAGCCTCGATATATGGACGCACACTGACGAATTAATGTGCTTAGTGTGGCTGTGTGCACTCAACTTTATACAATCTGTTTTAAAAAAACGGTTTCTGTAAAATCGGAATAATCCTGTAGTGTAGACATACCCTTAGAGTGACATTTCCAAAAGGGCTGAAGAGACTTGGGAACTGAGGAGACTCAGGCCCACATCCTGAAAGGCGTTTCCCCTACGGTATTGGAATATTGGGACTGAAGAGTGAAGATCTATAAGGGCAGCGAATGACTGGGAGGGAAATATAAACTTATGAATGGCTCATTTGCTACCTGTGGGTTATACCGAATTGCATTGCTGTGCTGCAGGGTGCAGAGCTGCTTATTTAAATAAAATGCACATAATTGTTACATACAATTATTGATATAAATTTCAACAATTGTATTTTTTCACTATTTTTATTTATTTATTTAACTTTTTATTTTAACCAGTCTCCAGGGTGGTCGAAATCTCTCTCTCTTTCCTTAGGTGGGCTCTTATCCCGTGATCTAGATAAAAGAGGCTCCATAGCTCCTGGCCCCTCTCCTTCATTTCCCAGTATCCTCCTTAAAAAACAAACAAAAAAAGTCCTGAGGAAATTACAAACCCTGGCTCTTGTGGTCTGCACGCTCCTTCCTGCTCCAGTGAACAGGCATGTGCATGTCCTTTCAGGCGGCTCTAGCGAGAGTAATAACTCATGTAAAGTGCACACTATACTGATTACTTTGGCCGAGGTACAAGAGCTAAGTTAGGTTTAAGAGGTTTATGGCTGAAAAATGTTCCGCCTTCAGGTAACTGCAGGGACAGACGGTGGCAGTTAAATACTGCCTTGTGCTAGGGAGCTGTACAGAAGCATATGCCCAAGAAAGAGCTCCAGGAGAGATTCTCCCTCAGCAGGAGCAGTCCCTTCCAGAGCTCCTTCAGGACAGCCTGCACTGCACCATCCCCGAGAGGAATGTGCTCCACTCTCTGCATATGGTCAGCTCTGTTGACAAGTCCAGAACTAAGGGAGTCATTTCCCCACTCCGTTCAGATATTTGCATGTTCCTCTCATCACAATGCAAGAACAAGCTAATGCTCCAGCTGATTAGTTATTATTAACTATCCCTGACATTAACACTTTTCCAAGGTCTCCTACCATGGGCAATGCAACAGAACCTGCTAATAGGTGAACTGGCATAGAGTGAAACTCTGTTAAGGATGAGCATAGGGAAGAACCTGTATGTGGCTGGCACTGTTCAACTGAAACACCCCACCTGGTTAGGAGTAAGTGGGTTCTGCTAACTCACTGAGCCAGGTGGTTCAGTACCTCTACCTTGATATATTGGAGATAGCAGAAATTTTCTGGGAAAGATGATATAGGGGGTGGGCAGGACAGCCCTGAGAGAGGAACCCCAGGAGAAGCCAAGCATGGAGAGAAGGTGTGAGTAGAATTTTATGTCATCTTATTGTGAATCTGTTAATAGAGGCAGAGCCCAGGAAGGGAGATGAGTTTGGATTTTACACAGAGCATGGACTGGCTTTGCAAGGCAAAATGGGAAAGGACCCTGCTCAGAGTCCCGAGGTCATCCCACATGCAATTTGTGATGGCAGTGAATTGTAGTGGAATTCCACTCTCTGGGCCAAATTCCAAGGTTCTTACCTAGTTTTCACTTGATCCTTACTTAGCCAAAATCCTTGTGACCTAGATTTGGCCCATTATGAAGATCCTGTGTGAAAAAAATGACCTTACTTTCAGAAGGTTTCTCTATATTTCTTTAGTTATGCGAATAGTCGAAATAAAATACACAATCTCTCTCCAGTGGGAAAATCCAAGTTCGCCCTGGGGGAGTTTCAATCAATTGTTAGCTGTCATCATTTTCTTGAAGTTTCACCAAAGGCATAAGCACTTTAAGGACTATTTTAGGGTCTTGCCACATCAGAAATAGCAACTGGCTGTTTCTTATGTTTTCTCTGTGCCTATCATTCCCACCCTTCCCCAAATGTACTCCCACCCTGTAACCAAATATAAAATGGGATGCTAATAAGCAAAACACAGCTGGACTTGCAAAAGAGAACCATGTTTTCTGATGTCCTAGGGAAAGTGCTGTAGAGGCCTGCTTAATGTACCTATTTCCTTACCAAAGCAAAGCAAAACCAAACAAGCTACACACTTTCCCACTGCGTAATGGTTGTGATTCCACGTACAGGAGCAGCTCTACACATCACACGCATATTGCCAGCGTATAGCTTGCAATCAATGCAGGACGTACTAGGGTAAATCATGCACACTCTTTATTGATACAATAGTACATGTTGAAATCTGTGTGTGAGGGGTGCACAAACCCCACACTAGAGAATAAGGGGTTAAGGAGCAGCAATGGGCCCAAGCGGCCCTGCCCAACCATACCTGCAAAGTCCGTACAAGCTGGAGACTGGTTTATAAGGGGAAGCAGAGCAGCTTAGAGGAGAGTAGGCAGTGGAATGGAGCAGAACTCTGCTCTGAGTTCTGGGGAAGTATTTCCCAGGAGCTCTTGCGGCCTGAGACTTGGGAAAACAGACCTGATCGGACCCACAAAGGAGAGACTTGGGAAGGGTCAAGACTTGATTTGTGATTCTGTAATTTACTCCATGAGCAGAAGGGCAATTTGGGTAGGAAGTGGTCCAGGGGGCAGCTGCATAGCATCCTAATGTGCAGGACATAGCTGCCCACTATTGGGCCCTGGATTGGAGCCCAGGGGAGAGGGTGGACTCAGCCTCCTCTAGCCACTCCCAAAAGACAGAGCATCAGCAGACGCCTTCACCTCAGTAGAGTCCAGCTGGGGAAGACCCTAACTGTTCAAGGGCCCAGACCCACAAAGCCCTGAAGCCCTTGGAGAAGCTGAAGGGCAGGACTATAACTGAAAAGGGGTAACCACCTGCTGCACTCACGCCTGTCCCCAGGGCAGCAGTGGGGGTGAATGTTCCCCTTTTCACTCTGTAATGGGTAGAGGTAAGGCCTGGGGCAGACAGGTCTGACTTTGAAGCAATGCCCTCCATGGGAAGTTGTCCAAGTGTTACTTATTGTTGGAATATATGTATTTTTCTCATTTTGAGCAGACACACTCGTTCTGGCTGACACGGTCACCTCTGATTGAACTGTACAGCTCTCCAGGGCACAACAATAAAGAGAACACTGAGCACATTTACAAGGATAATGAAGCTACTGAAGGACTGATTTTGGAGTGTATTTTCCCAGGGTTTAAATCTGGCATCCTGGGTCCCAACATGGGTAACACATTTTGCTTTCATTAATTTCCCCTGCAGTGTCGAATGGATGTCGTTGCTCATTTCCTCTCCTAAGGTATTGGGTAGTGACGTTTGGTATTGCTAAACCTGCCATAATTTTCCCTGTGGGGGGCTCTGTCTCAGTGGTAGCGTGAATTATTTCCTGTATATCAGGCTGTTACATTTTGTACTGTACGTTGGGAAAATTTCAAGAAAATGTGTTATATAATGTAAGTTCTTAGTATCATTTCATGCACATCTACATCGAAGTAAAAAACAACCCAACAACAGGGATGGCACAGTCTTTGGGAAGGGGACTGCCTTCTACAGATCATTGTTGTTTAACAAATAATAATAATAAAACAGTAACGATGCTACTCTATCAATGATTTGTTAAATATAAATAATCAGAGGCTCAAGCAGAACGTGCTGCAGCCCATGACTTTTTTCAACTTTAAAATGCAATTTTCCATTTTTTGCTTCTATTAATTTAATCTTCGCCATGTAAAGGAATCTGAGGGACCAGAATTTTAGCCACCTGGCATCCATGAGCTTGTCTGTGTGGGTCCAAACCCATGGGATAGGAATTTGATAAAGTCTCTCACTCTTTTTTCTATTAAACTGAACACATACCAAAACTGCCTTGACACCAGTGGGAAAAGGAGCCCAACAATGAAGCTATTTCAAACTGGAAAATGTTACAACTGGAATAACAGGAAGTTTCAAGCTGCTAAAATTAGTTCTTGTGAGTAATGACTTTTTATATAAAATTAGTTTTTGATAAAATAAAACTCCATTGCTGCAGATGCTGATATCTGGATGTGATTTAAATAAAAAGCATTAGTGGCTGGCACTGAAAGAAGGGAAGTATTTCCTAAGACATCTTCACGTATCAGGGTTACATTTTTCTGTGTGCTTATGATCTATTATATAGCCAACTATTAATCAAAAATAGCAATGAATAAGAAATAGCTTGTTTTCTCAATGTCATAAGCGCAAGACTATCCTGGGAGAGTGTGCATTTCTGTTTGGATGTAGTTAAAGCATTAAAAGTAACAATATTTTAAAACATTTCTCATTTATGCCCTGCTTCTGAATTGGGTTCCCCTAAACTGCCATCTTTTTAAATTCAACAACAGTAACATGCTAAGAGGAAGAAAGCGCTGGTAAATGTTTTCTGTTTTGCACAGAAATTACTTTGAATCTGACCCCCCTCAACACACACAATGATTGGAACTAACAGCCTGGTTTGTTAAGCAGGTATTGGCTTCACCTTGACCCACTGGAACTTTTTAGCCAATCTAGATACAGTAGCATTCTCTGCCTAGTTGAGAGAGTTATTTTGGAAGTGTTAGTGAATAATACAAGTATAAAGTCAAATGCAGTCACTCATCTCAGGCCAATTATCATCTTACCTGAAGATCCAAAACTGGTCACTCTCTCTTCATCCAGTCTAGGCACTAATACTGTACCCATCAATGCAGTATCAAAAAGCCTGCAGGGCTATTTACTATGAAGACTGGGAGGGAATCCTATTCTCTTTTCCACCGAACATGTACCATTGGCTAAGTCCATCACAGAGGCTTCCACTTTCTTTCAAAGCATCAGGTATTGGGTATTACTGGAGATGGGATGTCGGAGTAATGGTGTGGTAAATCAATATTATTATACTTCTTAATGTATATAGTAACATTAGATTCCTATTAGATATCTAATCCAGAAGCCTTAAAATACCACCACTTCTTATAGGACCTCATTGTTTTTCAATGGATTTCACCCTGCTGGCCAGGAAATTCCCGATAGGGTAGGTGGAATTTTAAGGCTTCAGAGAAGTATGTGTATCTTTTTTGAAAAACACAAGCACAAATTGATTTTGAAAACAAACAGGAGATACTGTTGCACTGATGCCAGCAAAACATTGTTTCACTGGTGTGAAAAAAAAAGTGTAAATTGGTAACATTGCTTGAGCTATGTCTCAAGGACAGGACTGAAACCTTCCATCTGATAGTTACACACAGATCACTGGGAGGATGTATTTCTCAACCAAGTGCTGGGGGGGTACACTGTTGATCATCTTCATGAGCTCAGCTCCTGCCTTCAGACATAGCTAGTTATAAAACAGGGATATTAGGCAGTGTAAAAGCAACTAGTGAAACAGCAGCAAAAATCATTTGTTTGCATGTGCCATGGCTGTATGGAGCTGAGGACATGGATAGAACATGGACTAATTTTATCTCTGCATAACCAGGCAGCACTAGCCAGGCTTGCTTGTGTGTAGCCAGATCAACACAAGTATTTCTATGGCAAAAACTTTACACTGAACTGTAACCGGGAAAGAGAAGCTAGTAGTAGCCAAGCCTCTGGCCTGCTGTTCTCTACCATCTAGCCTCGCAGCCAGGCTGAAGTACCATGCTTAGCATAGGCAGGACTGAGGACTTGACTAAGAAATAGACAGAAAAACCTTGCTAAACTGTCCCTCTATTGCTAACCTAAGATTCAAGCTTCAGGAAAACACATGAGGAGGAGTGCTTCATTCGGCAACATGCCTTGGGCCCTGCAGCCCCATATTTGCAGCTGTTAGATGGCAGGTCTTGAGGGCAGTGAACGCCACTCCTCTTAAAAGAAGTATTAATGAGTCCTCAGTGATCTCTGAATTATAGAATATTAGGGCTGTCGATTAATGGCAGTTAACTCACAAAATTAACTCAAAAAAATTAATTGCAATTTAAAAAATTTAGCACGATTAATTGCAATTTTAATTGCACTGTTAAGCAATAGAATACCAATCGAAATTTATTTTCAAATAACTTGATTTCAGAATAAAGTGTATACTTGATACAGAATACAAAGTGTATAGTGCTCATGATCATTTTTACAGTGCAAATATTTGTAATAAAAATAATATTAAAAAATAGTATTTTTTCAATTCACCTCAGACAAGTACTGTAGTGCAATCTCTTTATCGTGAGAATGCAACTTACAAATGTAGATTTTTGTGTGTGACATAACTGCACTCAAAAACAAAACAATGTAAAACTTCAGCACCTACAAGTCCACTCAGTCCTACTTCTTGTTCAGCCAATCGCTAAGACAAACAAGTTTGTTTACAGCTACAGGAGAAAGCTGGTGACATTCCAAGAAGCTGCTTGCTTCTTATTTACAATGTCACCAGAAAGTGAGAACAGGTATTCACAGTGCACTTTTGTAGCTGGCATTGCAAGGTAATTACGTGCCAGATATGCTAAATATTCATATGCCCCTTCATGCTTCGGCCACCATTCCAGAGGACATATTCCATGCTGATGACTCTTGTTAAAAAATGTGTTAATTAAATTTTTGACTGAACTCCTTAGGGGAGAGTGGTATGTGTCCTTCTGTTTTACCCGCATTCTGCCATATATTTCATGTCATAACTGTCTCGGATGATGACCCGGCACATGTTTTTCATTTTAAGAACACTTTCACTGCAGATTTGACAAAAACACAAAGAGGGTACCAATGTGAGTTTTCTAAAGATAGCTACAGCACATGACCCAAGGTTTAAGAATCTAAAGTGCCTTCCAAAATCACAGAGGGACGAGGTATGGAGCATGCTTTCAAAAGTGTTAAAAGAGCAACACTCCACTGCAGAAACTGCAGAACCCGAACCACCAAAAAATAAAATCAACCTTCTGCTGGTGGCATCTGACTCAGATAAGGGAAAGTGAACATGTGTCAGTACGCACTACTTTGGATCATTATTGAGCAGAACCTATCATCAGTAGGGTTCCAAATTCATGGCCATGAAAAATGCGTCATGGGCTGTGAAATCTGGTCTCCCCCTATGAAATCTGGTCTTCTAGGTGCTTTTACCCTATAATATACAGATTTCCTGGGGGGAGACCAGTGTTTCTCAAATTGGGGGTCCTGCCCAAGAGAGAGTTGCAGGGTGGTCACAAGGTTATTTTGGGGTAAGAGGGGTCACGGTATTGAAACCCTTACTTCTACGCTGCCTTCAGAGCTTGGCGGCAAGAGAGTAGCGACTGTTGGCCAGGTGCACATCTCTGAAGGCAGCACCTCACCAGCAGCAGCACAGAAATAAGAGTGGCAATACCATACCATGCTCCCAACCAGCAGCCGCCACTCTCCAGCCCCCTAGCTCTGGAGGCAGCACCGCTGCCAGCAGCAGTGCAGAAGTAAGGGTAGCAGTACCGCTCCCCCCCCCCCCCAATAATCTTTCAATCTCCCCACAGCTCCTTTTGTGACAGGACTCCTATAATTACAACATCATGAAATTTCAGATTTAAACAGCTGAAATGATGAAATTTACTCTTTGAAAAAGCCTATGACCATGAAATTGATCAAAATGGACCGTGAATTTGGTAGGGCCCTAATCATCAGCATGGAGGTATGTCCTCTGCAATGGTTGTTGAAGCATGAAGGGACATATGAATCTTTAGCGGATCTTGCATGTAAATATCTTGCAACGCTGGCTACAACAGTGCCATGCGAAAGTCTGTTCTCACTTTCAGGTGACATTGTAAACAAGAAGTGGGCAGTATTATTTCCTGCAAATGTAAACCAACTTGTTTGTCTGAGTGATTGGCTGAACAAGAAGTAGGACTGAGGGGACTTGCAAGCTCTAAAATTTTACATTGCTTTATTTTTGAATGCCTTTTTTTTTTTAACATAATTCTACATTTGTTAGTTCAAATTCCATGATAAAGAGATTGCACTACAGTATTTGTATGTGGTGAATTGAAAAATACTATTTCTTTTGTTTTTTACAGTGCAAATATTTGTAATAAAAATAAAGCGAGCACTGTATACTTTGTATGCTGTGTTGTAATTGAAATCAATATATTAGAAAATGTAGAAAACATCCAAAAATATTTAAATAAATGGTATTCTATTGTTGTCTGAGAGTGCAATTAATCATGATTAATTTTTTTAATTGCTTGACAGCCCTATTTAATATTTGTCCATCCTGCCCCACAATAGCTCTGCTCCTTCAGTGCTCCTGAGACTGCACAAGGCAGGATTTGGCTCTAAGGATTTAGCAGTGCCAATAGCTTTGATTCTCTTTGCAAAATTCTTTTGCCTCCTTTTGCTGTTAAAACTTGTTCTGAGGAAAATCCAGCACTCAACGATGTTTTCAGAGGAAAACATTGCAGACACGCAAGCAGAACAGCAAAGGAGTCAGAAATCTGACATTATTCAGGAATGTGTTGTCGTTAAAGAAAAAATGTGCAATATGCTTTAAAAAGAGGTAAACAACCACTTGGGTGGCACTGGGGAAAACAAGTCATAAAATTTATACTCTGGACTAAAAGAAAATGCGAATGACAGACAAACAATATGCACCGTGCAGCAATGGATAATGCAGCAATTAAATAGTGTGCAGACAAAAATAGCTCTGCTGCATTATGCAAAAGTTATTCATGTTGACAAGCCATCAAATATTTACACAAAGGGAAGAGGAACAAAGTAGGAACAATTCGATGCTGTGGCACTTCAGTCGCTTTTAGCTGCAGACTTATTTGACTATGACATTTGTATAATATGAAAAAATAATATCACTGGAAATATAAGTATCAACAGGTCTAACTTGGCTTCTGTTATACTTAGTAGCAACAGGGCTGTTCCCTGCTTCAGTGTACAAAGAGAACAAGTTTGTCATGTTAGCTGTGCCTTGTCTGGCCTATCTGAGCTAGCCTATTGCAGCAGCCTAAACATGTTTCAAGGAACCACACTTGGTACAAATGCCAATTGATGTAAAGAATCTAATGCTGCAGACAACATACACAATTACTATCTAACCCAAACACATGCACAGGGAGCTGGGCCCAGAATGCTGGTACTTATAATTCGGCATTCCTCACTTGAGCTGATGGGAATCTCCCATAGACATTACAAGCAGCAGGTCCCTTCTCTTCCCTGTAGGCCAACCACTAGAGGTTGACCTCACACATTCACACACACAGAGAGCAGATTTCAGCTGCTGCCCATTGATCCCCAGCACTGTTATAGGCATAGCCACCTAAAGAGCCTTAGCTCTTCAGCTCAAGCTGTAACTGCTCTAACTTTTAGCTCTGGAGGCCTGTGGTTCAATCCCTGCTGTGGGGGCCAACATGGGGCTTTCACATCAGATGGGGCTTGTCCAGGATTCCAACTGCTGTGGACTCAGACAATTGGGATGAGATTCCCTTGATCAGAAGAAGAATATACACAGGTGAATGTGTGTTACAGACCCTATAGTTATAAAATTAACGGATACTTACAAAATGTATGCAATTACCCCAATGGACCAACAATCCACCGCTTTGCTGTAGGGTTTCTGGGCCAGCACTTCAGGAGCTGGGGAAAAAAAAAGAAGTCATACAGCTAAATGTAACAAGACCAAAAACTGCATGTGTTGCCAACTTGTAGGGCTCCACGGTCATTAATGGTACCTAGAATCCCTTAGCCAACATAACATCTGTACTGGGTCAGACCAAAGGTCCATCTAGCCCAGTATTCTGTCTTCCGACAGTGGCCAATGCCAGGTGCTTCAGAGCGAATGAACAGAACAGGAAATCATCAAACGATCCATCTCCTGTCATCCAGTCCCTGCTTCTGGCAAACAGAGGCTAGAGACATTCAGAGCATGGGGTTGCAACCCCGACTATCTTTGCTAATAGCCACTGATAGATCTATCCTCCATGAGTGTATCTAGTTCTTTTTTTAAACCTGTTATAGTCTTGGCCTTCACAACATCCCCTGGCCCAATTCTGTGTAATGCTCACTATTTATTTTGGGAGCTGAGACTATCTCGACTTGTTCTCTACCTCCCAAACTCAGGTCTCATATTAGCAGGCCAAACCAGAAAGTTTTAAAGAGTATTTATTGAAAGAAAACTGTGAATCCGAATGCAGAGTTAGCTCATTATCTTCCGGCAGAGATTAGAGGACTGAAAACAAAAACAAGCACATAAAAAATATAAAAGACAGTCAGGCCATAGGATCATCAGCTTCCCATCAAAAGAACTTTTGGTAATGTGAAGAAAAACAAGACAGTGTTGCACAATTGCTCAAATGTACATTTATAAGTTGCCAGCTCTGCGGCATTGTGCTATCAAATGGAAGATTTCAGGAAGCAACTCAAATTGAGGGCCACGTGTCACCGAACTGATATGCTAAATCTCCAGGAGAGGGATGAGAGCTAGACAGCTGTCACCATACCTCCTACAGCCTGACTAATGAAGCATCACAGTTGTCAAAGTCAGAGGGAGCCACTTTCCCTTCTGTCTCAAGAAGCAAAGAGACCATAATAACTGAAACTAAAAAAGCTAAGAATTAGAGCTAGACACACACACACAAAAGAACTGAGCCTCATTTGCATTTAATACTGTTAGCTACTGTATCTCGAGTTCCCATGGAAGATGGAGGTTGAACATTTATTCAAATGCTTGTGGGGCTTTTTTTGCTTTTCTTTTTTTTAAATCACTGAAACTTAAAAAGGCACATTACATGAAAGTCTGGAGAATTAGGTCTATGCTGGTAGCTTTCATTTGCAAATGCTTAACAGTGAATTTTAAACCCCATGACCTTAATCTTTTTCATGTAAAGAAGCTTTTGAATTTTCAAAGCAAAATGCCCATAGTAATGCAAAAATCATTGCTCATGATATTTATAAAGTTGACCTGCCATGTTAGGTTTAAAAGCACAGGGTTTTCTCATGAGTACTGAGGAGTTTAAGGGCCAGGTTCTGCCACTACTATTCATGTTGAGTAGTACTTTACTCAGCAGGTAATCCCACTGAAGACAATGGGGCTACTCCAAAAGAAAGGGACCACTTAATGTGAGCAAGCAAATCACAGTCTGGCCCCTTGCAGTACACAATGCAGTTCATTTACAGAGTGCCCAGATAAAGATTTCCTGCTGCAGAGAGCGAACAGTCTAAATAAAACAAGGCAAAGGAATCCAGGACAAAATTTCTGGAGGTGGAGGAAGTGGAAGTTATTCATGACAAGGAGTTGCTTGGAGGAGAGTGTACAAGGAGGGATTTGAGGAGGATAAGGAACTTGGCTTCCAGCCTTCTCTCATACTGCACTCTATATAAGATACCATCTCCTTGCTCTCATCTGCCAAGACTAGGCTTGGGAGATGTAAGGAGTGATGACTGGGAGAAGTCTGGGGGAAATAGGTACAGAGAGATGGCTGGAAGTGAGGTTATGAAGAGCCTTGTAGGTTAGGATGAATTAAGCTTCACACAGCCCTGTGATGTAGGGCAAATATTATGCCCACTTTAGAGATGGGGGAAGAATAGCATACCAGACTTTGGCCACTAAAAAATAACTAACGATAACACTTCTGTTCAAATATAGGATTAATGGTATGTGAGCACGTGTGCTGGACAACGCTTTGCATTTTTGAACACAAACACTACTGAACCCTCAGGCATGCCTGTGAGGTAGGTCAGTGTTCTCATCCCCATTTTACAGAGGGGAAAACTAGACCCAGAGAAGTTAAGGGACTTGCCCTGTGCCCTAGAGCGAGTCAGTTTCAGAGCTAGGATTAGAACTCAGAGGTTCCTGGTGCCCAATCCTGTGCACTGAGAACATATGCCTCAATGTTTATGAGAGTGGAATATATGAACAGTGGACTTGCACCATCTCCTATTGAAGACAGTGACAAAGCAGCCATTGACCTTAATGGAAGCAGGCTGTGACTCATGTCAATAATAACATTAACAGTCACTGCAGGCTCCAATCCTGCCATGGACTCTGCAGGGGTGGATCCTGAACTTCAGTGGAACTCCATGTAGTGCAAGGTTCCACCTACATAGTTCCTTTTGCAGGACTGAGGCCAAAGTTCTTTCCTCAGTTTGCACCACTCACACCTCTCAGAACCGGCCATGTACTGTACTTCTCCTTTTAGGCTCCTCTCTGCACTGGGGGCCCAATCTGGCTAGTCTCCTGCAACATGATGCTAAGCACATCACACGATCATGCCGTAGGTGAGCACGGCTGCAGTACTTCGTCTGCATCTTTTCCAGGGTGGTGCTTTCTAAAGCAGAAGGGCAGGGACTCAAAGAGTTTTCTGAATGCTAAAGTAGCATGACTATAGGTTTTTGTTTCAACGGGCAATAACCCAGCAATTAAGGTAGGGGCATGTGAAGAAAACAAGGCAAGAACAATGGCCCAATCTGCTTTTCACACATATCAACAGGACTTCCACACATGCATCTGAGGACAGGATTTGTGATAACGGTGGTGGACACATTTTATCTATGGCTCTTACATGGCCTTCATTACCTTACACACCTTCTTCACTGGGGTGGGCAAACTAAGGCCTGTGGGCTGCTTCCGCCCATCAGATGTTTTTATCCAGCCCACAAGCTCCCACTGGGGAGTGGGGTCAGGGGCTTGCCCCACTCTGCCTGCCTGGCACTCACCCCGACTCACAATTCCAGCATCTTTTGGCACGCGCAAAGCCATACTGTGCAGGCGGGACTTCACCGTGCTGTTTCCGGGGTTGGAACCCCTGCCCCTACATGGCAGCCCCTCGCTACGCAGCAGCATGCCCAGTCCCTTCCAGGTCTCCAACAGCTCCACCCTCAAGAGCCTCGAAACTGCCCATGGGCTGCACCTGTCCCAGCTAGGCTTCTTTCTAGTTTCTATAAGCTGACAGACCCTGTAACTTTTTACCATCTAAATTGCAGAGATAAACTTTTACCTTTTTTCTTTCTTTTTATTAAAAGCTTAGCTTTAAGACCTGTCTGATTTTTTTCTCCTAGTTAAGCCTCAAAGGAACTGAGTCTGTGTACACCAGGGAATTGGTGCAGAGAAGGGAAAGAGAGCAGGAGGGAGAAGGGAAAAGTGAATTTCCTCTTTATTTTAGATTCACGGAGTTTGCATCTGGATTGCCTCTGGGTGAAGGGAAAAGAGGAGGGGGGAAAGTATCATTCCTCTCTGTGTGGTGATTCAAGGAGTTTGAATCAGGGTGATCTCCTAGTGTACCCAGGGCGGAAAGGAGCTGGGAGGAAGAAAGGAGGGGGAAGGGAAATGGTTTATTCCCCTTTGTTGTGAGACTCAAGGAATTTGGGTCTTGGGGTCCCCAGGGAAGGTTTTGGGGGAGACCAGAGTTTATCAGGCACTCTACTCTAAGTCCTGATTGGTGGCAGCACTACAAGATCTAAGCTGGTAATTAAGCTTAGGGGAATTCATGCTAGTACCCATATTTTGGACGCTAAGGTTTAGAATTGGGAATTATATTATGACAAATGTATATACTACATATCAGCCACAAGGAGATGCAATCGGAACCCCAAACATACCTTTAAGACTGTTTTCATTTATACGTGCTGTCTGACGAACTGTCTGTTCTCCTCTCATCCCTCTGTCTCCCATGTTCAGTTTGCTACCAGATCACACATTCCCCTGCCAATTTCTCATCTTCTCTTCCTCTTTCCTCTGCTACCTTTTCTGTTATCCTCCTCCATTCTTCTTTCCCCTTAGCTCCTCCTCCACTACTCATACTCACCCCTTCTGCACTTCTCCCTCCACCAAACAAAACACCCCCAAGCAAAAAGTTGGCCTTAATCATAATCCTATTTATCCTATAAAACAAAACATCTATTTAAAGAACATGCCACCAAAATGTGGGCCTAGCCATGAAAGAAAACTCATGATCCTTGTCTGCCTCTTCCCCTCCCTGCTCTCTTGGTGCAGGGCTTCATTTCTCTTGTCTCCAGTACTATTTTAAGCTCTTTGGGGCAGAGACTTATTATCGGTATTCATAGATTCACAACTCTTAAGGCCACAAGTCATCATCTAATTTGACCTCTTCTCATAACACAGGCCAAAGAACCTCACCCAATAATTTCTGCACCAAGTCCAAACTTCTGTTTCAGTGATAATATATCTTTTAGAACGATATCCAGTCTTGACGTAAAGACTGCAAGTGATAGAGAATTGACCCATGCCCCTAGGTACTGCAGTGGTGCCTAACAGCCACAGAGTCATTGACTAAGCCCCATTGTGGTAGGCACCGTAGAAACACAGAACTAAGAGATGGTCCCTGCTCCAAAGTGCTCACAATCTAAATATCTTTCTTTATGTGCCTGTGAACTGCCTAATACAGTTTCAGATGCCATAAAATAATACTAAACACGTAGAAGCGTCTGTGTTTGGATTAAAATGCCCAGTCAAAAATGTTAAAGGCAAAAAATATCACACAGAACTCTTCACTTCCGGGTCATCATGTTTCAAATCCAGCCAATGTCAGCAGTGACTGCTTTACTGCCATCTCAAGGTGGTTGAGTGGACAGCTGTGAAATGAGCTGGTGGTCTCAATTTGTAAGCAGACAAATGTACATAGCTCCAAAAGCACAACTAGAAATGATGCCCACTGAGACTGCAGTTGGCAATCTTTGGAGAGACACTAAAGGAGTGAATAATCTAAGATCACGATCAATCTCTCCCCCCATCAAGTAGTCAAGATTAAGGCATGTGAGGGAAGCTAGCACTACCTCTGTCTGTTCCTCAGGTAAACGGAACACTTGGCTTCTCAGTCCTGGCTATCCGGTGTCTTTCACAGTTTCATTTTTAAAAAATCTAGAAAGAAAAATGGAAGGCTTGTTCGGAAAAGAGATTTTTAGAAAAGGAATCAGAAAAGTTGCTGGTTTCAGCCCTTCAAAGTGAGTGATCATACTCTCCACTCAACAGCTAAAAACATGCTAATAAGCTCCCCCAAAATGTTCATGTTCTTGAAAAGAGCCTAGCACATGAGATTTTAAGCTTGCTGAGTATGCTGTATGAAGTTAGTTATTAGAATGTGCTGACAGGACTCTACCAGCTCTCCCCCCCTCGCCTGAGGGCTGAACGTGGCTTCATTTGCTCCCATAATTGTATCTCCTGCTGGCAGCTTTTGCTACCCCACAAGAACAAAGTATAATGCTATTTTTCCTGTAATACATGATTTCAGGTAAACTGACAGGAAATGGCACCTTTATACGTGTGGGACAGGTTGTGCTATAGCTACACTAACGCCAATTTCCCTAAAATAGGGGAAACAAAGGGGAGTTATGATACACATCTGTACCCGCAAAGATAATGGAGCAAATAATTAAGCAATCAATTTGCAAACATCTAGAAGAAGATAAGGTGATAAGTAACAGTCAGTATGGATTTGTCAAGAACAAATCATGTCAAACCAACCTAATAACTTTCTTTGACAAGGTAACAAGCCTTGTGTATAGGGGGGAAGTGGTAGATGTGGTAAGACTTTTGATGTTCTCTCGCATATGACCTTCTCATAAACAAAGTAGGGAAATAAAACCTAGATGGAGCTACTATAAGGTGGGTGCATAACTCGTTGGAAAATCATTCCCAGAGAATAGTTATCAGTGGTTCACAGTCAAGTTGGAAGGCCATATTGAGTGGAGTCCTGCAGGGATCAGTTCTGGGTCCAGTTCTGCTCAATATCTTCATCAATGATTTAACTAGTGGCATAGAGAACACTTAAAGTTTGCAGACAATACCAAGCTGGTTGTAGGTGCTTTGGAGGATAGGATTAAAATTCAAAATGATCTGGACAAACCTGAAAAATAGTCTGAAGTTAATAGGATGAAATTCAATAAGGACAAATGCAAAATACTCCACTTAGGAAGGAACAATAAGTTTAACACATACAAAATGGGAAATGACTGACTAGGAAGAAGAACTGCAGAAAGGGATCTGGGGGTCATAGTTAAGGCTAGTCATGGAGGTCACAGAAGTCATGGAGGTCAGGGATTCCATGACTTCCAAAGACCTTCATGACTTCAGCCAGCCCTGGCTGGGAGCTGCAGGGACACCTGCCGCTGCTGGCAGCAGGCGGACCTCCCGCAGCTCCTGGCCACCATAGGTGGCAAGGGGGAACCCCACTACTCCTGGCCGCCACAGACAGCCGGATGATCTCTGCAGCTTCTGCCACCATGGGTGGCTGGGGGGACCCCCACCACTCCCCAATACTGCAGGCGGCAGGGAGGATCCCTGCAGCTCCCCGCCACTGCGGGTGGCAGGAGGGATCCCTGTAGTTCCCCACTGCTGTGGGTGGCAAGAGGGATCCCCAGAGCTCCCAGCCTATGCAGTTTGGAGCCTACAGCGGAGTTTGGAGCCTACAGTGGAGGGGCTGGAGCTCCCAGCCCACCCGCAGCTGCCCAGGCTTCTCATTTTATCATGGATATTTTTAGTAAAATTCAGGGACAGGTCACAGGCTTCTGTGAACTTTTCATTATTGCCTGTGACGTGTCTGTGACTTTTACTAAAAATATCTGTGACAAAATCTTAGCATTAATCATAATGGATCACAAGCTAAATATGTGTGAACAGTGTAACACTACTGCAAAAAGGCAAACATCATTCTGGGATGTATTAGCAGGAGTGTTGTAAGCAAGACACAAGAAGTAATTCTTCCATTCTACACTGCACTGGAGTATTGTGTCCAGTTCTGGGCACCACATTTCAGGAAGGATGTGGACAAATTGCAGAGAGTCCAGAGAAGAGCAACAAAAATGATTAAAGGTCAAGAAAACATGACCTATGAGGGAAGATTGAAAAAACTGGGTTGGTTTTGTCTGGAGAAGAGAAGAGTGAGAGGGGACATGATAACAGTTTTCAAGTACATAAAAAGTTGTTACAAGCAGGAGGGGGAAACTGTTCTCCTTAACCTGTGAGGATAAAACAAGAAGCAATGGGCTTAAGTTGCAGCAAGGGAGGCTTAGGTTGGACATTAGGGAAAACTTCCTAACTGTCAGGGTGGTTAAGCACTGGAATAAATTGCCTAGGGAGATTGTGGAATCTCCATCATTGGAGATTTTTAAGAGTAGGTTAGGCAAACACCTGTCAGGGATGGTCTAGATAATACTTAATCCTGCCATGAGTGCAGGGATTGGACTAGACGACCTCTTGAGGTCCCTTTCAGTCCTGTGATAGCCTACAAATATAGGAAAGGTGTGAACTTCAAGTGTGGAGAGGAAATATTTATTGTGATACACAGGAAGTGGTACAACAAAGATTTATGGGATAAGACTTAAAGGGAAAGCCTGCATTAACTATCAGGAAATACTGCCTGACAGTGAGATGTATTACGCTGTGGAATAAGTCTCCACAGCAAAGGGAATTGGCCTAAACCTCAGTGCCTGGGATTTATAAAGCCACAAACACTGGAAAGTCTGCTGTAGGCAATGAAACTGTATTGCCAGGCAGATGCGCTGGATGTATTTAGAGTAAATACAGCCCTTAGCTTTGCAGCCATGAAGGGCCCCAATATAACAGATCTGGTATGGTTCTGCACTAGAACCATACAAGGGAGGTGGCTGGATTCCAAGAGACGCCACAGAGGGCGAGGGAAGGCAGGGCATTTGTTGGCCTAGGGAGAGTCGGGGCTGAAGAACATCTCATGGTATGAATCCTCCTTTATAGCAGGGGTATGCAAGACTGCTTCAGCCACGACAGCAAAGCAGGATGCACAGAGCAGCTCTGCAGCAGCTCCATAGGCTCCTGAGGGGGATGCCTCCTTCGTCCACCTGCCCATAGATCCCCCCAGCATCCAGGTCACCTGCTTGAGCTGAGTGCTGCCCCTTAGAGCGGCTTACTGAGCAGAACAGTATTTGTAAAGAATGACTGCAGTTTACGGTACAGGAAAGGTGGGAACTCCAAGTGGGGAGAGAAAATATTTACTGTGGTACACAGGGAGAGGTAGAACACATATTTAAGGGATGGTTCTTTTCTATCTGTTGTTACAAAGATAACTTTAAGTGGCCAAGCTGGAATTTACACAGCTTCAGCCATGATAACATACAAACAATCCCTATTTTCCGTATTTTAATGCAATTGGGGTGCCAGAACATTGCCCTGCAGTTGGCTACAGTCTCCGAGGAAGGTCTGACAAATGCAGTACTCATGCTTTACTTTTGCTTTATTACTCATGTTGTGCTGCCTAAACAACTTCTTGTGTTGTTACTTGCTTAAAAGGATATTCCAAAAGACCTACTGTTATTTTCCACCCTTTGGCTCAAAGAGATACCAAGGAATTCAAAAGCAAACATGAAAATCTATTAATTACCTTTGTGCCTTGGCCTGGTGTCCTATCCAAGGCTATAATAAAATTACAGCTTTGACATGAGCTGAGATCTCTGCTGGATTTCTCGCAAGTCAGAAATATGGTGAAATGGCCTTTCAGGAATGCAAGACAAAGACTTAAAACGAAGAGGGAAAAAACAGATACCAAGGTTCCACTCCAACTCCCACTGAAGGAAATTTTCCATGGACTTCAGTAGGAGCTGGATTGGGCCCTAAAGCAGTAAGGTTAGATTTAGGTGGGATTAATATATTAGAGAGGGTCCCATGGAACTATATTTCCATGATTCAGCATTCCTGATGTGTCTAATTTACAGATCTAAAAGTGGATAACACCAGATCTGTGTGGACCATGGCTCTGTAATGAGGCACAACTGAGAAGTATTGCCTGGGATAACATCTGAAGAAGTACATTTTTTACTCATGAAAACTTATACCCAAATAAATCTGTTAGTTTTTAAGGTGTCACTGGACTCCTTGTTGTTTTTGCCTGGGATAGTCTTTAAGGTCTTGAATAAAATGCTCAAAAGCACCTAAGTGTCTTACAAAAAGCACCTAAGTCCCATTTTCAAAGCGACTTAGGCATGTAGAAGCCTAAATATCATTGAAAATCAACAGGGCTTGGACTCTTAAGTCACTTTTGAAAACAGGACTTTGGTTTGACTAAGGTTTTCAAAGGGGACTAGTGATTTTGAGTGCTCCTACTGTTGGGTGCCCAACTTGAGCTGCCTTAAAGAGGCCTGATTTTCAGAAAGTGCAGAGCACCCATCTTCTCAAAAATCAGGCCCATTTAAGTTGTCTCAAGCCAAAATTTCAAGTTACTTTTAAATATTTTTCCCTTACGTTCCTAACTAACTTAGGCTTGGTCTACACTACAGAGATAGGTCAGCGTAAGGCAGCTTATGTCGACCCAACTATTCAGTGTCTACACTACAGCCTTTCTCCCACCGATGTCAGTGCTCTATTACACTGACATCATAACTCCACCTCCACGAGAGGGGTAAGGCTTATGTTGGTGTAGTGAGGGCGACACAGTGTCTGTGTAGGCACTGAGTTCCTTACATTGGCTGTTGGCTCTCTCGCCAATTTCACGGCTCCGCTGACAAGGAAGTTGGCTCCCAGCTCCCCAGCTGGGCTGGTGCCAGGTCCCTCTCCAAGCCGGACTGCCATCCAGGCTCCTGGCTGGGGTTGCCACCTGGGCTCCTTGCTGCCCTCCCCAGGGTCCCAACTCCATGATCCCCATTGAGAGCCCGGATGCACCGAGGCTCCCAGCTGGGAGCCGAGCTGCCCCCCTCGGCTCTCGGCTCCCTTCTCCCTGCTGGGAGCTTGGCAGCTGACCAGACTTTAGGTCTGGATCTCCCTGCCAGAGGCGAGAAGCCCTGGGTGGCTGCCCTCCTGCTCCCAGCTGGGACTGGGGAGGCGAAAAGCTTGGGGGTCAGCTGGGCTCTGGGTGAGGAGCTCTGCGGAGCTAAGAGCCCTTGCTCTCAGCCCCCTACACTGCCCCTCTTCAGTCAGTGGAAGTGCTCCTTGTGAGGATATGCACCACTGACAAAAGGAGGGTAGTGTAGACATCTCCCCCCGCAGTAATTACTGAGCTGGCCGTAAGTTAACCTAACATAGGTCAACTTAAGATAGTAATGTAGACATGCCCTTTAGGTATTTCTGAAAATTTTACTCCTTGTCTAAACTGGGAGAAAAAGGTGGTTTTTAAAATCATGTTAGCTAACCTCACTTGAAATACCACTCAGCAACTAGCATTTAAGACCTCTAAAACTGTCCTCGCCTGGTGGGAGGAATGTCAATGGGACATTACATGATGAAAATTAAGCATGTGCTTGAGCACTTTGCTGGATCGAGGACAGACTGCTCAGCATGTTGCAGGATTGAGCCCTAAATTCACTCACTGACGAAAAGGCAGTAGATTGCCTGGGACAGAAGAATGTAATTGTCATATGAACAGACTGAAATGTGAGAAGCCTTCTTAAATAAGTAAAAATGTAAAATTATCTCTTGGGAAAACACCCTAATTGAGTTTCATCGGGTTAAATTATCCTAATAGTCACCTTTTTAACCGCAGAATCAATATCTCTGACAACCCTCCTGAAAGAATAAGACCTTCTCTGAACTGCTTATATTGATTTAATCTGTAGCACTGGGATTTAAAATCCTAGTTAATGTGCTAATGTACTACTGGTTTTAGGCATTAGACACTAACAAACCATTTCCGATACATTATAACTTGATAAGTAATAATTTACTGTTTAGAAAGAAAACAGTGATATTTATCAAGAAGTTTAACTCTAATTACACATTTTGTTGGCTTAGAAAGTGACTGAACCAGGTAGATAGCAGTTCAGTGTATCACCACCACTCTTTTGAAACAAAACTGAGTCTATGGGCTTCTCTACACTGGCACTTTACAGCGCTGCAATTTTCTCGCTTAGGGAGTGTGAAAAAACACCCCCCTGAACGCTGAAAGTTTCAGCACTGTAACGTGGCAGTGTAGACAGTACTACAGCGCTGGTAGCTACTCCCCTTGTGGAGGTGGTTTTTTTACAGCCCTGGGAAAGCGCTCTCCCAACCCCGGTGCTGCGACTACACAGACATGTTAAAGTGCTGCCGCCGCAGCACTTTAATGTTGCTAGTGAAGACATGCCCTAAGTCTACACTGAAAACACTACAACAGCACAGCTGCAGCAGAGAGGTTGCACCGTGGTCATGCTTAAGTGTAGACATTCACTACAGTGCTGGGAGGGGTTTTCCTGTCACTGTAGTTAATCCACCTCCCCAGGAGATGGTAGTTAGGTCAATGGAAGAATTCTTTTGTTGACCTAGCGCTGTCCACATTGGGGGTTAGGTCTGCTTAGCTATGTCACTCAGGGAGGAGGGGTTCACAACCCTGAGAGATGTAGCTATGCCGATGTAAGTTTCCAGTGTAGACCAGCCCTAAATGAAGCTCTGCTTTTGTCCCAGCTACTAGAAGGCTTGATCCTGTAAAGTGCAGAGTCCTCCTCTTACTAGCGTGGATAGAACTTGAGTGCATTCATCACTTTTTATACTGGAGGCTGTTTGGGGAAGGATCTACCATTTACTAGTTAAAGTTCAGCTAAAGACTTTGGAGGGGGACCCTCGACCTGCTAACTTCTGTTAAAACTACAAACTGCCTTGTCTTCACTAGGATTTTATCTCGAGCTAAGAGCCCACCTTTGTTTCACTAGTGAAGACAAGGCCATAGTGTTTATACAATGCCTCACACAATGGGATCCCTGTTGGGTTGGCTTCTGAGCAATTCCACAATATAAGTGCTAAATAATAATAATGGATATTAATAACCCCTCAGACTTGGGCCCTTATGCCTTTTGCCCGGCGGTATTCAGCCACATGTTCCCAAGGGATTTAAGAATGAAGTGGCTGAACTAACAAAAGTAGGTAATTTCTCCTTAAAATCAGCTACAATACCGAACCACTGGGTGTTGTACCTATCTTTAAAAAAGACATGAGGGATGATCGTGGGAGTTACAGGCCACTGAGCCTTACTGCAGCATCAGATGAACTAGCAGAAACAATAACTAAAAAGAGACAGTCATTCAACACCTAGATTAACATAATACGATAGGGACTACACTGGCATGGCTCCTGTGAAGGAAAACCTCGCCTCTTCAGTCTACTAAAATCTTTACTAGCCATGGTACTCAGACACCATGGCAGTGGGTGCAGTAGAAGAAGCTAATTAGAACAGTACTGTCATGGATCAGAAACTGGCAGGAAGATTGGAAGCAAAGAGTATGAATAAATTATTCATTTTCAGTGTGCTAAAAGGCTAACAGTTTTATAGCTCCGTGCATTAGGTGTTAGCAGACCCCTAAAACTGTTAACCTTTTATCACCGACTTAAATATTGTGGCTTCCAATATACACTGGTGTAAGACAGATAAGAACCAAGACTTAAAGCTCTAAAGCTGACTATCTAATAACAATATCCCCAGTCTCTTGTATAGCTCTTTTCATCAGTGGATCTCAAAGCACTTTACAAAGAAGGTCACCACCATAATTCCCATTTTACAAACAGGAAAACAGAAGTATGGGAAATTGAAGCAATTTGTCCCAGGTCACCCAGGAACAGAACCCAGGTCATCTGAATCCCAGTCCAACGCACTATCCACTAGGTCACATCAGCACCCTTAAACCTTTGTATAATAATTCATTTTGTGTTTCAGGGAGGAAGGAAAGTTACATTTATGCAGGGCCATTAGGCTATTGCTGAAAATTCTGGTGATATTACAACCCAGGAAAGCTGTTTGATGTAGATAAATTGTAGAGAAACTATGCAGATGATGTGCAATCAGGTATAGCACTAGCAGTAGCCTCGTGGCAGGCATAATTGCAGCACATTTTCACTGTGCTTGGAGAGTGTTGTCTGGGCAACCAATGACGAAAAAGAGACAACATTGAAGAGGAGCTAGCTTCTACAGAAGAGGGGAAAAAACAGAACAAAACTCTAAATATGATGCAAATGCAAAGTTGTCTGGTCTTTAGGAATACTGCAAGTGTTGGCTCACATCACCTGAGCTAATAACAACATAACCACTGTCTTGAAGCAGTGGAGTCTACAGCATGAACATATTCTGTTTTTGAATTGTAGAGAGGGAAAGAAAATTCGGGAAAATGAACATTTAAAAGGATAGTAGCTGCTGTGAAGCAAAAACAAAATTAGAGAGGCAGACATGAAAACACAACGGTTAGAAAATAATTATTACCATAAGCTTATAAAAATAGATACACACTGTGTTATCACCCAATGACTCCACACAAAATTGTGGAGCTGGGAGTACGTGTGAATTTTTATAAAGAATATCAACAACTTTGATAACTATAGCACTTTCTATTATTTCCAAGAGTTTTGCAACATTAATGAATGAATCTTTTTTGTCTTAGCTGAAGTAATGATGTGAGCATGTAACTTTGTATGTGTCAAAGCCTTTACCTGAAATCCGCAGTACAAAGACTTGTGCACAGAGGGATCTGATCGTATTTCAGGATAAGAGGTTATTTAAGGAGTAAGATTCAGGCGCCAATGTGCATGATTATAGTGAAAACTTGACAAAAAATGAACAGAGGTAGTGAGGCAAATAGTTCAATACAGAAAGAAAGATTGTGAATGGATCTCATAAACACAAGACCTCTACCATCAGGAATCCAACATCACCACCCTCCTAAACAGAGATCAGACAATCAAGCCATCATTTCAGGGATGAACTGCCTTAATCTACCAGGAAGGCCTAATACTGTGGTTAGAGTCCTGTCATCAGCAAGATAATGATGAATATGGAGTCACCTTTCTAGGAGTGGCAGGTTAGTATCCAGACAGTGAATGATCAGAACTCCCTAAGTATCAGTTAAAGTGGCAGCACTTTTACTCATGTGATCAGAAGAACTTTATTTCCAGAATGTGTAAATGGTAACACGAAGAGGCCGCATGAGATTATTCTCTGCCAGATTGGAGTCAGACTCTCTCACGTTCAGCCACTCTTCAACAAACAGAATCTTAAAATTGATGTTTCTTACAGACTTATTGTTTTTGGCCAGTGGCCCATGGAGAACCTGCTGAAACATTTTAATTAAGAGAGCTGAGCAGCCTACATGAAGAATTATCGAACGTACTATTTTAGCTCTTACTCAATTCCTCTATCGAGCTTCAAAAACAAGGTCTCTGATTCAGCTTGATTAAATAAAGTAGAGTCCAGAATGTAACCTAGTGCAGGCTGTTTTATGTTTCACAAAGTAATAAGAGATATAAGGCCATGATTGTTGCAGAGTGATCAAGACAAAAGAAAAATTGTTTCTCTTTCCAAGGTTACCAAGATAAAATCAAGGGT
This sequence comes from Gopherus evgoodei, assembly GCF_007399415.2. NCBI lineage: Eukaryota > Metazoa > Chordata > Testudines > Testudinidae > Gopherus > Gopherus evgoodei. The sequence continues at coordinate 353,074,316 of NC_044322.1, forward strand.
ATTTTGTGCAATATAGAGATAATGTGATTCCATGGATTTACACCAGAGATGAACCTGTCTCTCTGTGTCATAGGCTCTGCTGTGTTATATTCAGGTTTTTATACCATGCTTATCACTATGGGCTCTGAGTGGTTTCTATTTCCTCCTAAATGTATGCAAATTCAGGTGACTTGGCAGTCACTGAGCAAAAATCATAGTGCCCAAAGTCATTAAACTTCCCATGTGGGTTTCTCAACAATTAGAAACAATGCACACAGGAGAATGTTAGAAACACAGCTGGGCCATTCTTTCACCATTATTGCAACTTGCAGATTGAAAGGGAACAATAATCTTGCTGTGTTGGAAATCAGCTCTTTAACTGAGTGATCACTAAAAAGTGTAGTATTTTTATAGACTGAGCTCCAATTCTGACCTTAAAATCTATGAGAGCAGCCAGCTAGGGTTCTGACATGGTGTAAATCCACCTGATGGTATTTTTGCTCCTGGCTGCAATTGTAGTCCTAGGCCAGAGAGAGAGTTTCCACATTCTTCTTTTCAAACCTGTTATCGTGGTTGCAATGTTTATGCGGGGTGTGTGTGGGGGGGTGTTCCTACACTGCTTCAGTGGGCATCCCTGCCTAGGTGACCATATCCGCCTCAGCCCTCCAGAATGAGAGAGAAATGGGGGGATTGAATTTCACCAAATTGCAATATTGCTCAGTGCCCCTGGATAATGGCTTCCAGGGGGACTGTCCAGACTTGATCATCAGACCTGAAGACAGAGGGGAGCCTTCAATACTTACTATTAGGTCCAGAGTGGTCTTGTGTCGCAAAGTAATCTGCAAAGCCCTGGCTACCCCTGTATCTATGAAATCATTGGCTGCTCCCAAACTGTTGAGGGCTCACTGGATGGACATCCGTTTGGGCTCTCCGAGGATGTGTAGTTGGATGGACACCTGCAAGTGGGAAGTCCCTGGATGGAGCTTGGTGAGTGTTCCAGTCAGGACTGAGGTGCAGAGAAATTATTATTATCTCACAGACCCTAGGCTGGTTCTCCTCACTGAACCTAAAGCAACTCGTTTCCCAGATTCCTAGGAGCTCAGATGGGACAGGCAGAAATGGTGTGGCCAGGTTTGCTACAACAGATGCATATGTGGTGCCATTGGCATAGTTTCTTTTCTTCGGGTGGTCATGAGCCAGATCCACCTTCATCAGTTCAGTGGGTGAAACAGGTACCGAGGTAATGGTAAGTGGATGGGGAGGTGGGGGGGGGCCTGCAGAGACCCTCCCTTTTCCTCTCTCCATTCCTGTAACTGATTATTTATGCAGAGGATGAGGTTGATGAAGGCATCCAGACTTGTGGGCATCTCCACGTGGATCACTTCATCTTTGATCTCCTCCCTCAAACCCCACCAGAATTGGTACAGCTCCACCGCCTCATACCACTCTGCATCTGCAATGAGATGGCAGAAGTGTGCTGCATAGGAAGCCACAGTACCCTGTCCCTGTGGAGTTTCTTTAGAGTGGCCTCAGCCAAATGGCCATGATGCAGACCATTCAAGATTGCTGATATTGATTGGAGAAAGGTGTTCCAATTTGGCAGGACTGGGCTGTTACTCTCCAGCAAGGGGGAGGCCCAGTCCGGAGCCTCCCCCTTCAGGAGACTGATTACAACTGAGACATAGGTCTGGGGACACAACAGGAACAGAAGATGGCACTGGTTCATGAAGCCCCAGAACGGCTGGCGACTCCCACTGAATTGTTCTGGTAGAGGCATTGCGAACCGCTGTTCAAGGCAGGGCACTGTGGTCTGTGTCTGAAGCGATGTGTTTTCTATGTGAAGCTGGCTTACTTGATCCCACAGCAGCCCACTCTCTGAGGCAGTTGCAGAACTAGGGCCTGCAGTGTTAGGTTCTCCGCCTGGAGGCAGGCAGCCCATTTGGGCAAGCCCAGTGCCTCTGGAGGCAGCAGTTGAGTTGCTAGTTCCATACTACTTGTACTGGGCCCACCCTTGTTGGGCATAGGTGCAGGAACTAGGTGTGCAGGGGGTGCTACAGCACCCCCCAGGTTTTACGTGGGGCTCTGCTGCTGGTCCCGCTCCCAGGGTCCTGGCTGCTGACCATGCGGCCGGGGCTCTGGCTGCTGACCACGCTCCAGGTCCCAGCTGCTGCTCCCCCGCCGAGGTCCCGGCTGCCTCCCTGTGCCTGAGGTTCCACTGTCAGCCCTGCACCCAGGGTCCTGGCTGCCAGCCCCGTTCCTTCCCCCACCTATGGCCCTAGCCTCGGCCCCCTTAGCCCTGTCCAGGTCCTCGCTGCCCAGGGAAACACAGCCCTGCTCCCAGCCCAGGCTCAGGGGAAGGAGGGAGCACAGACAGGGGTAAGGGGGCTGGCTTCCAGCATCCCCACTGTTAAAAATGCTCCAGTCCCACTGCCCTTGGGGATGACTGTATGGTCTGTACAAACCGTTGGGGCTGGGATGTAGGCAGCTGGGCCTAGTTTTACCATAAGGTGGATGAGTTGGGTCCTTGCACCAGCCAGAGTTCAGAACCAGAAGGTCAGAAACTGAGAGTCAGATACCAAAAGTCAGGCAGAGTCAAGAAACCAGGAGATCGAGGTCAGGGTCAGGTCGGAAAATCCAGACTCATTTGACCACACACACAAAACTGTATGTCAGCACAGATACAAAGAACACTTACTTCTGGCTACTGTAAACCTTAAAGTTCAGATCCTTCCTAGGTAGAAACACTAGGCCAAAGGTATCCCTGGCACAGGTGCCATTATTTCAATGTAATTATTTAAAAGGAATTACACTAAAGATGAATTTTACACTATAACCTGTTATAGTATCACAGTATTGGAACAGCTACTGCCATTTTGCATGCTCCTCTGAAATATGATGTTTGCCTTTTAAATAAAGTCTCTTAAAAAGGTATCCTGCAAAGATATTTTCCAGTATTTGTTTAATTATTCTTTTTAAACTATGCTGGTAAAAGGGAGGGAATGTAATCTGACCAGCAGTGCAACACAGCATCTTGGTACATTGACATCTTAGACTGGACAAAGCATCAGAGCATATAAAAGGGAAACAATCTGAGAACTGGACTACATACAGGGTTTTTCCATCTCTATGAAATTTCTATGAGTCTATAACTCAGTGTGCCTCGACAAGAGGTTTATTTGAGACTTTAAAATAAATGCAGCTCATCCATTTTACTTACTAATACTTCTCTTGGAAGGAATTTGTGAAATGTGATCCTTTATCATTAAAAACAAAATGATACCTACGTTAAAGCGTCTCAGTTTCATATGTGATTGAAAAACTAAATGGATTAGAAGGATATCATTCAAATGTGCCCAGTTCAACAGCAGGCACTGTGTTCAAGACAGTTCACCCTTCCAAGGAATACAATTATAAAGCTTAATCCCACAACCCAAGTTGACCACAGAAATAAATAAATGGCAGGATCAGGACACAATAGATGAAAAGGACCAAAGAAAGAGAAGCATTAACTTCAGAAAACTCTAGCTAATGTCCTCAAAATCTTTCATCTACTATACACAGTAACCAGAGAACAAAGAGCATTCTTTTATATTACCACCATTTTCACTTATGCATATACCTCCAAATAACTGATGGTAATTATGACCCAAACACTTACCAACATATCCTGGGGTTCCACACGCTGTGGACATGACGTCTCCTTTATCCTCCATCTTTGACAATCCGAAGTCACTGATCATGATTTTGGATTCTTCATCCTGGCTGTAGTACAGCAGATTCTCAGGCTAGGAAGAAGTTTGAGACAAACAGTTATGAATATATGAGTCCAGTAAAGAACAAGGTGACACTTTACACTTATTATATTTAATTTTTGAAGCGAAGGGGGGGGAGATTTCCCAGAACCCTCAACCAATTCCCCACAACAATCATTCTTCAAAGGCAATACCAGCCAACCTATTCTTGTGATTGAGAAGGATTCTATAGGGAACCAATCAGTGCCACTGTTTAGGCAACTAGCCAGAGGCCCTCCTCTTCAGATGTTGCATGTACCATCTCTGTTGCATGTAACATCTCTGAAGCCATTCCTTTTCTTTGACACCCCAAGCAGGAACCATGGCTCCTTCTTTCTCCTGACCAGAGACATAAGGGGATTGACCTATATACAAACAAGGACACCTCTTCAATCTATGGTGATAAAACAAAAGAGTTCACTTATATGCAAGTATAAATGGTAAGTACTGTGTGAAACATTCAAAACATTTTACATAGATGCAGTACGGGGTTAAACTGTAGTTTAAAAAAACCCATTAGTGTTAGAGGATTTTTATATATATCCTGCAGGAAATAAACCATGATAAAAGAGTAAATGACATTAAAGTTAATAGAGTTACACCAACATTGATTTGGCTCCAGTTATTTAGAAAAAATATTGCACTGCTGAGAATAATGAACTAGGAGCCAAGTAGAAACCATGAGTCTCTTCACTGAGCTCCATGGAGTTGTGCTGATGTTAATCTAGTTTGAGATCAAAATCATGCCCCAGACACTGATGTGCTACATTGTTGCTAATCCAAAATGTTCAATACATCTGCTTTTAGTAATTCGCTATGTTATTAACAAACAAACAATACAGGTCTTACTAAATACAGTGCACTTCTGGGAAGTGTAATTTGAGGTTTTACCTCCCAGGGTGATTCCATTGCTAAGGGTTTGAGCCTGCAAGGTGCTTAGGGTCCTCTGTGAACTCCCAGTGAAACTGTGGAAGCAGTGGACAATCCACACCTTGTAGGGCCAGGCCTTAAACTTGTTACATTTTTACAGCACTAGATGACCAACTTTGTGACATAGTATTGGAACAGTTTCTGCCAAGAAACTGGTACAAATACCTACCACAATTTAACACATTTCTTCTATAAACCCAATATGTGCTCCAGATGTGGATTTCCCGGAAATAATATATGAGACAGATGGGACAATTCAACATCATTACATTCATTGGGCCAAACCCAGCCTTGGTATATAAGGGGGCAACTCCACTGAAATCAATAGCAATGGGCTAGGGCTGAATTTGGCACCTTATCTTATAGCAGAACCCAGGAAGTCAGACACATTTTTATGTTTCACTCAGATGCTTGTGAACTCTTAAAAGTATTTCAGCAACACTCACACCGAGCCAAGAACCCCAGGATACCAGAGGAGAAGAGACTGAATTAAATGTTTAAGACCTAATCCTTTGAACCTGCTTTTCAGTGCTCAATGTGGCATAGTGACATTGTAGAGGAGATTATTGCAAAGGGGGTCACAGGGCCCTGAGATGCAACTACTTACAGCGCCCTGAGGTTGCTTTAAGTTGTATGGACCAATAGCCCACAGGGCAGTCAGGATCACTGGGACATAAGGATACTCCAGCCATGTTCCCTCTTCCCTGGATATTTCCCTTGAACTGGGAACAGGAGCAGTGAAGGAGCCATTACACCATCTCTATACCATCCAGATATTCCTCTTACATCTGGAGTATTGTCATGTGGTAATTAAGCCAGCTTTCTGGCTGCTGTGCACCATCAGAGCAGCACCAAGCCGCATTGCTGGGCCTTAATTTGAGGGACTGAAACATAGCAGACAATGATGTTATCCACTTGACCTCACATGTGCATGTACACACAAGTGGAAACAAACTATGACCTTGCCTAGTGTCTTCTAAAGGGGCTGAGATCAAAAAGGAAACAGGGTTTCTGAAAAATAAAACAAAATTGGCTGTGCTGTGTTTACTGCTTTTCTAAATGTTCTCATGGTACCTCATGAGTCCCTCGCCTTCAATGCCCTGCATAGCTCTCTCTCTGCCTTACCCTTGGACCTTCTTCTGACATCACATAGGGATGTTAAGGGCTGGATCTGTTCCATGGTAGTTTCATCAGGATCACAGACTTCCCATGACTCTGTGGGCTTGTCTATATGACCCCGGAGACCACACTATGAAGATGTGATTCATAGAGTGCATCAGTGTGTCACTACTCTAACTCCTCGTGTGTACCTTGCTAGTGTGCATTGGTGTAGTCCTGTTTCAAACAGGATTATATCTATGCACACTAAGGAACACTTAGTGTGAACCAGCAAGTTCCACAAGGGGGAATTAGAGCACAACACACTGGTGCACTCTGGAAATCACACTCTTGTAGTGCAGACTCTGGCACAGCAATCCTGCAGTACCTTGCACACAGGTGTAGAACTGCTCAGTTGCATTTAAGAAGCACTGGGGAAGCTTAAATCTGGTGGAAACTGAAGAGGAAATGACACTGAAGAGCGCTTACCCATTGGATGCAGATTAGATACCTCAAGTCAAAGAAAAGAAAAACTTCAAATAAGTCAAAGGTTGAATGCCTCTTGCAGCTGGTGGACTCCCTTTTAAACAGAGGGGTGAGGAAATACCCTTTTTCTACTCATCGGTTCCTTCATTTCTTTATTCAGCTTGTAACACATGGCCATGTCTTTATCCATAAAGAGAAAAGTAGATCATTTCTCTTGAAAGACAGGACATTCATGGAGAATTTCATGTTCCTTTGTGGACATGAATGGACAGCATACATGCTTGATATGTAAGCAACAGGTAGCTGTGGTAAAAGAATACAACATTCAAAGACAGTATGAAGCAAACCAGGATGAGAAGTATGATAAGTAAACAAGAAAATTATGTGAAGATAAATACTCCAGATTAGCACAGTTGTTAAAAATGCAGCCATTAGTATTTACTAATGCTTATCATGTAAGTAATTCTGCTGTTAAGGCAAGCTATGTGATTGCCCATGAAATAGCTGTCTCATCAAAACCATTTTCCGAGGGAGAATTTTTTGAGGAACTTCATGCTGCAAGCTTCAGAAGTACTGTGTCCAGATAAGTGGGAAGCTGTCATGGTATAAATCCCCACTCTGAACCTTAGAGTCCAAAAGATGGGGTACCAGCATGAATTCCTCTAAACTTAATTACCAGCTTAGATCCTGTAGTGCTTCCACCAACCAGGACTTGGAGTGCCTGGTACACTCTGGTCCCCCCAAAACCTTCCCTGGGGACCCTAAGATCCAGACCCCCTGGATCTTAACACAAGGAAAGTAAATCCTTTCCCCCACCGTTGCCTCTCCCAGGCTTTCCCTCCCTGGGTTCCCCTGGAAGATCACTGTGATTCAAACTCCTTGAATCTTAAAACAAAGGGAAATGCCCCTTCCCCCCTCCTCTTTTCTCTCCCTGTCTCCCACCAATTCCCTGGTGAGTACAGACTCAATTCCCTTGAGCCTCAACAAGGGGAAAAAATCAATCAGGTCTTAAAAAAGAAAAGCTTTTAATAAAAGAACAAAAAAAGTAAAAGTTGTCTCTGTAATTTAGATGGTAAATGTTACAGGGTCTTTCAGCTTATAGACACTAGAGAGAAGCCTTCCCCCCAGCACAAAATACAAATTAAAAATCCTTCCAGCAAAATACACCTTTGCAAATAGAGAAAACAATCAAAAAGACTAAACCGCCTTCTACTGGTACTTACTAGTTGAACAAAAAATTAGACAGCCTGTAGATACGTCTGGTTACTCTCAGAACCCAGAGAGAACAATAGACAAACAAACAACACAAAAACAAAGACTTCCCTCCACCGAGATTTGAAAGTATCTTGTCTTCTGATTGGTCCTCTGGTCAGGTGGTCCAGGTTCACTGCTTGTAACCCTTTACAGGTAAAAGAGACATTAACCCTTAATGATCTGTTTATGATAGAAGCTTTTGCAAATATCAGCCTCTCAGAAAACAAAACTGCTGAGAGAATCAAGTTAGCTGAGAATCTGAAGAGTCAACTGCAGGACAAAGCAAAGTCCTTTGCTACTTTTTCAACAGCAATTGATGAAAGAACAAATGTAAACGACACATCTCAATTAGCAGTGTTAATTCATGAAGAACATGCGTGTAGCACAGGAGCTTGTAGAAATGTAGACACAACAACAGCAAATTCTCTCTTTATCAACTTGGTGGAAACTCTAAACAAATTGGATGTGGACTGGACAAGAGCTCTGAGGCTGGCCGCAAACAGGGCATCCTCAATGGTAGGTAAGAAAGCTGGAGTTGCAACAAAATTGAAGACCTAATTGCAAACTATCAACCACAACCAACAGTTTAGCAATTTTCATTGTATTTTACATTAAGAAGCTTTCTGTAGTAAAATTTTGGAATTAAATCATGTGATGAATGCGACTGTTAAAAATGTAAATTTTATTCGAGCTAGAGGTCTCTAATCAGTTCAGCCTGCTGTTGGAAGAATGTGACATTCATCCTGGGCTGCCATATCAAACTGTAGTTCAGTGGCTAAATTGGGGAGTTGTATTGAAGCACTTTAAGAACATAAGAACGGCCATACTGGGTCAGACCAAAGGTCCATCTAGCTCAATATCCTGTCTTGCAACAGTGTCCAATGCCAGGTGCCCCACAGGGAATGAACAGAACAGTTAAGATCCATTCCCTGTTGCCCAGTCCCAGCTTCTGGCAAAGAGAGGCTAGGGACACCATCCCTGCCCACCCTGTCTAATAGCCATTGATGGACCTATCCTCCATGAACTTATCTAGTTCTTTTTTGAACTCTGTTATAGTCTTGGCCTTCACAACATCCGCTGGCAAAGAGTTCCACAGGTTGACGGTGCGTTGTGTGAAGAAATACTTCCTTTTGTTTGTTTTAAACCTGCTGCCTATTAATTTCATTTGGTGACCGCTAGTTTTTGTGTTATGAGAAGGAATAAACAACCCTCCCTTATTTACTTTCTCCACATCAGTCATGATTTTATAGATCTCTATCATATCCCCACTTAGTCATCTCTTTTCCAAGCTGAAAAGTCCCAGTCTTATTAATCTCCTCTCATATGGAAGTTGTTCCATGCCCCTTGTAATTTTTGTTGACCTTTTTTGAATTACATTGTGAGATCCATCTTTTCATGGATCAGAAAGGAAAAGCCGTCAATGAATTACAGGACAATGAATGGCTTCAAGACCTTGCTTTCATGGTGGATATTACAGAGCACTTGAACTCACTCAACACAAAAATGCAGGAGGGCAACCAAGTAGCGATAGAATCTTATGACAGCATTCATGCCTTTGAAACTGAGCTTCAGTTGTGGGAGAACTTTCCCAGAGTAACTTAGCACACTTACTTGCCTTGAAATCACTACGTGACACTGTTAGGACTCACTGTGATATCATGGGCAAAATTGCTGAACTGAGAAAGGAATTTCAAGAATGATTCTCTGACTTTAGGAACCATGAGGAAGAGTTTGCAATTTTCAGCACAACCTTTTCTGTTAGTGCGCTCGATGTACTAGAGGAGCTCCAACTGGAACTTAATGAAGTGTAGTGTGACCCTGCTGAAGGGAAAATTTTCCATTATTGGTGTTTCCAAGTTTACCAATATCTGGATCAAATTATTCTAGACTGCAGTCCTTTGCATCAAGAATTCTTTCCATGTTTGGGAGCATGTATGTGTGTGAACAAGTATTCTCCATTATAAATATCAACAAATCTAAGCTACTTTCTGAACTAAGAGACACACACCTGAACTCGATACTCAAGATAGCCTCAGCCCAGTCATTTGCTCCAAATGTTGATGCACCAGTTCAAGCTAAGAGGTACCAGGTATTGGGGCAGCAGCAACAGCAATCACTCAAATCTAAAATAAATGTAATTACCAACATGGTTTCTCTTTATCTATTTCTATTTTAATAACTTTTGCTGAATGTGGCCCATGCAAAGTGGCAGAGTATCAGATCAGGCCCGCCATATGAAATGCATTTGACAACTCTGCATCACGTACGCTAGTTTTACATTGGTATTTGGCTGTGTGGGAATTACCCGATTTACCTCGGTGAAAGGGAGATCAGAACCAGGCTTGTGTCTCTAGCCCCACACTTGGGTCCCAAACTGTGCCAGTTTGGCTCACCTTGCTGCATCCTTTGTCTCCTATTACCATAAATGACACCTTATGTATCCTCTTGCGACCCCACCTCCCCCACGCTCAGAGCATCCTCCCTAACCACATTAGAATGCCTTAGACATTTTTTACACTATCTTGCGACATCAGCTACAACAGTGGCATCAGGATGCCTGTTCTCACTTTCAGGTTACATTGCAAACAAGATGTGGGCAGCATTATCTCCCGCAAATTGTAACCAACTTGTTTGTCTGAGCAATTGGCTGAAGTAGGACTGAGTGGACCTGTAGGTTCTAAAGTTTTACATTGTTTTATTTCTGAATGCAGCTATTTTTTAACATAATTCTACATTTGTAAATTCAACTTTCATGATAAACAGATTGCACTACTTGCAGTTCTTATTAGGTAAATTGAAAAATACTATTTCTGTTGTTTTTTTACAGTGCAAATACCTGTAATCAAAAATAAATATAAAGTGAGCACTGTACACTTTGTATTCTGTGTTCAAATTGAAATCAATATATTTGAAAATGTAGAAAACATAAAAAAATTAAATACATGGTATTCTATTATTGTTTAACAGTGCAATTAATCGTCATTAATTTTTTTAATCCATTGACAGCCCTCAGGACCTTTCATTGTTCTAACCACTGTCCTCCACCCTTTGTTTATAGTCATTCTTTGCTGTGTTATTTAGATCAGAATCTCTCGAGCTAGAGACCTGCCTTTCCCATCTGTTAAGTGGGGCTCTACAAATAATTATTATAATAGCGATAGTTAATTACTGATGTTGCAAAGTAATAGTCCCAATCTCAATCTTGATTGTGGGACCGTCTGGTCTCCATCAGGAACTTCCCCATCTTAGGAGAACACGGGACCTGCTTGCCCACTTGCAGCCTTCTGCGACAGCCACAACAGAGTGCATTACCAGCCCTCTGCTGGGCCCAGGTTCCCTGATGGAGTTGGGACCACCTTTACATCCTGTAGCTGGAAATCACCAGCTCCAATCATTAGATTCTGTCCAGCTGGGTTGGATGATTCTCACCAACTACCTGCTGGGCTCCTCTCCAGAACAGGGCTGGTTGTTCCCTGGTACTCTAGCCCTTAAAGGGGCAGACTGGCCTGTTTACAGTGCTAGGGCAACACGTGCAGGGCCGGTGCACCATTTAGGCGACCTAGGCGGTTGCCTAGGGCGTTGGGATTTGGGGGGCACCATTTTCTTCGGCAGTGACTGCGGCTGCCGGATCTTCGGCCACCCTGGTCGCCGCCAGCAGTTAGGCAGAGGGAGCTGGAGGCAGGGGAGCACGGGGAGGGCTGCCTGCAGCAAGTAAGGGGGGGGCAGCACGCAGGGGAACTCCCCGCCCCAGCTCACCCTGCCCCACCTCCTCCCCAAGCACGCCATGGCTGCTTCACTTCTCCCGCTTCCCAGGCTTGTGGCATCAATCAGCTTAGGCGCGGCAAGCCTGGGAGGCGGGAGAAGTGAAGCAGCCATGGCGTGCTCGGGGTGCTCGTGCGCGGAGCAGGGGTGAGCTGGAGTGGGGGAGAGTGTGCCTCAGGGCGGAGGGTGGGGAGCTGCTGCAAGGGCGGCGCCTCAGAGAGGCAGGGGGTAGCTGCCACGGGCAGAAGCACGGGGTGGGGGAGGAGGGCACAAGGTGGAAGTTTCGCCTAGGGCACGAAACATCCTTGCACCGGCCCCGAACAGGTGAATTCCCCCCCAGCTACTGCCACTCGGGGAGTACCTAGACAACGAGAGAACCTCTCTCATTGGCAAACGTGGCATATTCATTGTAGCTGTTTATATAGCGACAAGCCTAAAAACTTTACCAACACGTAACAGACCAGAAGCAGAACCAATGAACAGACGAAGGTAAAGATTTTACTGTTGCTAACCCAAAGCAGGGCCAACTCTGTCTGCCATGAAGAGCTTCTCTTGTGCATTGTCCCATACAAAACCTGTGCAACAGCAATGCTGAGCGTTACTTGTAAAATCGGACTCTGGTCTGTCTGCCATACCCATATGTTTTGGGACAAACCTTTATTTTATCATTTTCCCACAACTGGCCCTTTTTATCAGATGTGAAAAATCAACATCACCACCACTCAGCATTGCCATGTTTATGCAAAGTTAAGACAAAACAATGAGAGAGACAGTACAGTCCTTACCATCTGCTCAACAAAGAGTTGAAGGAGCAAATTGCTTTTGTAACTCTGGAATAAAAAATGAAACCACCCATGTAAAACATAAAGCTTCATTCATGACTCTGTTACCACCAGAGTGTGATGCTGCCCGGCTTCTCTTTAGGTTGGATTCCCCTTTCGTGACCTTTGAGGACAACGTAGGGGAAGAGGCCAGAGTATCAACAGCTGAAAGAGATGGTTGTAAAGTCCCACCAAGTCATTGACAACAGATTGCTTGGCTTGGCACTTTCCCTCAGTCTTCTGATAGCCAACAAATTTCTTGGCCTCTATAAAAGAGTATAGGTCCTATACTCTAAGAGGAAAAGTGAATCCTACCTCAAAATGGAGAAGCATTTTCCATCTCTAACCTCTGCCTATCCAAGTATTTAGATAGCTCCCATCACCAGAGTCACTAGGCTCTTCAAATGATAACTAAACTTATTCTCACAATAACTTTGCAAGACAAGGAATTCTTATCCCCATATTAAAGATGGGGAACTGAGGCTGGGAAAGACTAAGCAATTGACCCAGGAAAACTAAACTAAGCTAGTGGCAGGAATTGAACTTAAATTGCAGTTTAGTTCAGGTCAGTGCTTTAACCACAAGACCATCCTTTCTCTCTTGTAAGTCTATATTTTGTTACAAGCTACATTAGTTTGCTCTTTCAATTTTATCCTACACTAAGTGATAAATTTGTGACCTCAATGCTGAGTATATATATTCAGTTATTGTCTTTTATTAAAAAATATGCCTTCTGCTACTGTATTGTTCAGGGTACCCAAAGCTTAAATGTGCTGATTTTATCTAGCTATGCACACCGTTACATCTTTACAAAGAAATATCTGCTTATCATCTCAATGGCAGCATTCAAAATGAAAGGAGAAAAGCATAAAAAAATAATGCTATTATCTGAATAGAAGGGATGAGAGATTCTGCTATAATGACACCTTGGCACAGTGAGGAACAAAGAGTAATCTCAAAATCATACAATTACACCATGTTCTTCAGAAAAGAATCACTTATGCAGAAAGCACTTATAAAAACATTGGCTCAAATGGAATGACCCTAAAGGAGGATTGATAGGGAATTGGTAAACATTTTCCAAACAATTAATCCTGTGACACTCTGTATCTAAAACAGCACCCTGGAACCCCCATATTCACCCCGTGATAGAATTATGATATATTGCACACAAAGCATGCATGTAAGACATCATATGAAAGGTCATGATCTGCTGAAACCCATCATTCTGTTCAAATACATATATCATTTGTGTGTATCAAGTTATGGGATTTCGCTGTATGGTCGTTACTGAAATATGTGGGAAGGTTGCTAGTTACATTGAAAGGAGGCAAACCACTCCCAGGAGGATGTTCAGTGACCACTAATCAGCAGGGGAGTTGTAATCAAGGGATTTACAATTCAGTGGCAGTTGCACAAGACCACACCCGGGGGGTTGCTTAACACTGTGACTCAGCAAGGCCCACCAGGACAAATCTGGGCTAATATCTTCAAGTCACATGGATTAAGGGTATAAAATAATGACAGTGGCATCATGCCTGGGCCTTTCTCCTCCTCCACCCATGCTGGAAGCATCAAGAATGCTGGAAAGACAAAGACTTCAATTGAGGAGACATCCAGTGGGGTGAAAAAACTGCTTGATTGAAATACTACCTAACGTAATAAGGTTTAAGATTTAGACTGTGCATTTACTTTTTATTTTCTTTGATAACTGTCTCTGACCTTTCATGCCCACCACTTATAATCACTTAAAATCTATCTATCTATCTTTCTGTAGTTAATATGTTTTGTATTTTACCTAAAACAGTGAGTTTTGGTTGAAGTGCTTGAGCAATCTCAGCTTAATTTACAAAGGCTTGTTTATGTCCTCTCCACATCAACAGAGGGGCAGACTGTCTAATAAACCTACACTGGTCAGGCTTCTGACCAGGGAAAAATGGTATGGCTTTGGGATGCACCGCTGGAGAGATGGGGGGAATGGGCTTGTGCCTTTCTCTGTGTAATTTGTGAGCGGCTCAGGGACCATTCATGCAATCTAGCTGAGTGTGGGGCTCCACATGTGGTTATGCTGAGTGATAACAGCACCTGGAGGGGTTTGCTGCTAGCCACTAGCAAGGCATTGTGAGAGATAGCCCAGGCTGGAGAGTTAAGGGGGCACAGCGATCCCATAGTTCTAGGTTGTAACCCAGGGATTCCATCACAAATCCCTCATCATTATAAGTAGTATGTGGTATTTAATACAGCACTGTAAATTTGCAAGGCACTTTTCAGCAGTAAAAACATATGTGTCTGCCCAGAAGAGCTCACATTCTTAATGTAACTGAAGTCATTTCCCCCCGGGACAGATTTGCTGTAATTCCACTCACCACTAATGTTGGTGAAGGTGGCAAGACAAGGCCCTTCATGAGACAAGATGAAGAAACACTACTCTAGATAAAATACAGGACAGCTGTTCAGATAAGTGAGGGTATGGATTATACAAAGCTTCACTTAAAAGATTAATCTCTACTACCAATGGTAGTCTCAAACAGTGTGAGTTAGGCTTTGCGGTAATTGGGCCCACACTCATTAATACTATCTAGGGATACAAGTAAGTAAGTGGCCTTACCTTGAGATCTCGATGCACAATGCCCATTCTGTGCAGGTAGTAGACAGCATCTAGGACCTGCCGTATCAGAGTGCTTGCATCCTTCTCGGTGTAAAATCCTTTCTCTACTATGCGGTCGAAAAGCTCGCCTCCAGACACTCTGAAAAACATTATGGAATATGGAAGTGTGAAGATGTGCTTATAACTCTCTAAAGGTATGTCTACACTGGGGCTAACTGCAGCTTGGGTAGACATATCCAAGCTAGCTTTAATCTAGATAGCTCAGGTCCTGGAGTAGTGAAGCTGCTGAGGCAGCACGTGAGTAATTACCTAAGGTTCTGGGATGACTTGTACAGCCCATACAGTCCAAGTTCCACAGCACTGGCATTCAAGCTAGCTAGACTAAAGCTAGGCTCCATGTCAGCAACGTATATATACCTTAAACAATGGCCAATGACAGTAGGGTGACCAGATGTCCTGTTTTTATAGGGACAGTCCCATTTTGGGGGACTTTTGCTTATATAGGCGCCTATTACCCCCAACCTCCTGTCCCATTTTTTCATAGTTGCTATCTGGTCAATCTAGATGACAGTACAGAATTGGATTCAAGCAAGTGATTACATAGTGCTATGGGGATGCTCAGACAAAGTAGAAAAAGCCTCAAATATTAGGATGGGGGGGGGGGGCTTCCCATAGCACAAAAGCTGCTCAGTTTGCTTTTAATGCTGAATCCACCCTAACAGGACAAAAAGGTTGATTGAAAACAATAAGGTAATAGTTATAAAACAAAAAACATCATGACTACCCTGCTATAACAGAATGGCCCATCTAATCCAGTGTACTGTCTCGACAAGAGCCAAAGAAAAAGTAGTGGGCCAGACTCACTAGGGCTAGCTAGCACAGGGTAATTACATTTTCCTAGGCCAGCAAGATCCATGCGTAGATGAGGAAGGACAGGGAATGTTTCTGATACTGCCCAGCTATAATGCACTTTGTGTGCGTAAGTTAAAGTCTGACATAGCCGTCTAGTGACCGGCCCAGGACGATTATAAGGCTCTTACTATGGTCAGCAGCTTGACTCATACTTTAGGGGTAAAGACTTGTGTTTTTGGAGCTGGAGGGCAGGGTTCTATTCTCCTTCCCCATCTGTGAGAGATTTATACAGTAATTGTGTCTGATACCTACAACACATTCATTCATTTTACTGCTTTAGGATTCCTACTGGGGAGAAGAAAAGGGCAGTTTCTTCCAGAGGCTTCACCATTTTACCCATTCCTACTTGTTCATATATCACAACCTAGACACACGCTTATGTTACAAGACTGTTGGGTGAGCCTGGCCTCAGACTGACTGGCAGAGCACAGTTATTAATGAGAGAACAGAGATTATGAGATCAGTTCCTCACCAGGTAACCCAGACTGGAAAAGGGTTCCATAAATCAAAGAGAAAAATAAAACGGAACCATCCCAATATTACACTTCTCTTCTGCTCAGCTAGAAATAACTTGCTCCTTCACCCATCTTACATAAAGAATGGGCTACATTAAACTTTTTAATGGAACTTTCTGTGAAAAAAAGAGGAAGGTCTTTACTAAGCTATTGAAATCATAAAACTGTCAGCAAGAAACTTTAACTGCCCCACCAGGACAAATAAAAGATTTCTATTTTAGCAGGCAAACAAATTAAAAAAAAATTGTGATATGTTTTCTGCAAGCTGTACCACTTAACATATAATAAATAACAGACTGAAATGTTCTTTAAAAACAAACCTAATAAAGGAAAAATAATAGGGTCATTAAATGCTCGTGGGGGGAGCTTTACATTATACAAACACTAGGAATTCAGTTGCAGGCACTCCAAGCAATAATCTATTTGAATAATGACATGAGGTCACTTCCTAAGGAAAGTTAGGAGCTGAAACAGAAGAGAATGCTGCTCCTGGAAATTAACATGTTCAACTTGGAAACTGAAATGAAATCTAGGAGAAAACAGCCATTTAAACTGAATAATCCACCAATTAATTAATTACTAAGCAACTAAACAGAATAAGCCACTGAAATATTGAAACTAAGATGAAATTATTCAACAGACGTGAAACTCACTCAGGGCCTGGTCCAAAGCCCACTGAAATAAATGGAAAGACTCTCACTGGCTCCGATAAGCTATGGATCAGGCCCCACACGGGTCCCCTCTGTGTCACTTACACTTTGTACTTCCACATTGAGAGCAGGGCTGGAAGCCCGGATCCAGAGTGGTCATGTAGAGGCTCTTTGCACTCCCTATGCACCATAGAGGGGGCTCTGTACTGGCCACAGAAACAGATTGATGCAGAAGATGGCACTATAGGGGAAGGTTGGCAGCAAGTTGGGTGAGGGGCTCCTGGATCCATTATGTAGTTCTAGATGCTATAAACACCTAGCCCAGGTGACAAGGAGGAACCACAGCCTACGGCTATTGCAAATGAGGAGACGGAAATGTGATGCAGCTCCACACCCTGGATTGCGGTGATTTTTGTCCACTCTCCATCCTGGGCATTTCACTTGCATAAAGTCTGAATGCTCACCCTATAGGAATCCTCCTACATAACGATGATCTGGTTGTCACAATAGGAGCTATATAATGAAAAGTGAATAGATACAATGGACAGGCAGGTGCTATTCCGTACCGCACAGGATGCTGCCCCAAATCCTTGGCTTTTAGATTCACGTTCAATATAAAATCCAGCCAGACTCGATTCTCCTTGCCATGGAAGAGTCTACTAAATGCTGTGCAAAGAATCTATTTCTCCATTCGCAGAAGGCAGATACAGTTTTATTGTTTCTGGCTTTTATTAACTGCCTGTCTTTTCATATTTCCCCCAACTCCTCTTGTACTCTGTGGATTCACTGCACTGAAAATTTAGTCCATGCCATAATTAATGTGATTGAATACAGCACGTTTTCCTAGGAAATCTCTGTGTGCTTTGTTGTGCACGCCACACAGTTCCTTGGCTTTTATTCCTGAGATATACTGCTTTACTAGACACTGATTTACAGCATGTGCTTTTATGTGCAAGGTCTCTCTCCTCCCTTACTCCCAGAGAAAATAACTCCCTACTATTTTTAATCAGAACTACTTGAGATTTCACACACACACACACACACTCCACAAGTCCTTTATCTCTTAATCAAAAGCTCTTCTAACTTGAATTTAGTTCAGTTGATCTACTGTACCCAGGCTCAATCTGTTTATAATTTACTTTGAACACACGGAATATATTTTCAGCCTATTGAATGATGCATTGCAAAACAGAGCTGAAATACAGACATAAGATCGCTATTCCATGGGTGGTTACCTCTTACTAATTCAGGACATGACTGTGACACCAAGTGCGCATCAGGCAGGGACCAAAGGGGGCATATGGCATCCTTTACTCTCTTGCATGGGTTACCCGTGTTGCAAGTCCAAGATAATGTGCACTGGCACAAGACACTTTGTATCCTGGTGCAGTTTTTTCTACACTATGGGTTTGCAATGGTGCATCGACAATGGCATAACTATACCGGTGCAACAAGCCCTGGGATAGACAAAGCCTTGTCTCTTCAAGCAAGAAGCTTCATAGTCACAGGTTCTGCCCCCAAGAATGTTCTGCCCTACAGCCCTAATGGCCTAAACCGGGGTCTCTCTAGCTGTGTCATCCCTGTCTTGGAGGGTGAGCAGACTCTTCGGTAGCTGAGTCTCAGCCCATTATATTGAGACCAGGACTTTGCACTCTGTTCTGAAGTGAGCAGGGAGCCCTAGGTGTTTATGAAGCATTTATGAAGCCCTCCTGCAGTGTTTGCACTGGTCTTTGTCACTTATAGGATGAGCTGCTGGTGGGTGTGGCACAAACGTCCCACTTTCTGAGGCAGTTACATTCAGCCTCAAATAGCAATAGTAACAGTAGCTGAAGCTGGAGGATGACAGTGTAGCTACATCCTTGTCTTAGAGGAGGGGGATGTAGTTTCCTGGCCAGACAGATATGGAAGGAGACATTTCTCATCACTATGGCAATGTGTGACTGAGAGTAGACTGTAAGATGGCGGACAGTGGAAAGAGCAAGAGCGCACCGACAGCCCCATCCACCAGCAAAGCCCTGACGGCGGTGGCCAGGTGGTGGCCAAGTTCAACCAGCTGTGGCAGGAGCAGCAGGGCCTGGCCTCGAAGGCGGAGGAGCTGGAGCTGAAGCTGAACGAGCACAGCCTGGTCATCGACATGTTGCGAGACGTGGACCCCACCCGCAAGTGTTACCGCATGGTGGGCGGGGTGCTGGTGGAGCGCACCATCAAGGAGGTCCTCCCTGCCCTGGAGAGCAACAAAGAGCTGTCACTATCTAATCTGACCAGATGCACTTTACCAAACGTCGGCACAAGGACTGGGAGCAGAGGCAATTTTTCTCCCTTCACTGATTCTGATCTTGTCTCTGTGCAAGGAAAATGGCTGGACAGGAACAGCCAAGCATGATTACTTGAAGGCAGTCTAATCCTGGTAATGACTCAGGTGTTACGGGAATCTGGAGTAACATTAACACAAAAACAAGTGCCTAGGGTGTACGATGCATATTCAACAAAAAAGGGCTTGTGTCTGGCCCTATTACAGTTCAGTGCGCTCTATATTCTGATGAGTCACTGCTGACCATTTATTTTAAAAGGAGACAAAGAACAGTCTTGTAATTAAGTCACTAAACTAGAACTCGGAAAGCACGGGTTCAGCTGCTAGTTCTGCCCCAGACTTCCTGTGTGACTTTGTGCAAGATGCGATCTCTCTGTGCCTTGGCTACCCATCTGTAAAACGTCTAACACTACTTCTCTATTTCACACAGGGTGACGTGAGCTACTCAGCTATTATAGCAAAGGGATGTGTATCAATATCTGCATAGACAGGAGGTGGGCCTTTGGTTCCAGGGTAGATGTGGTACTGAATTTAATACCACTAACAATGACATGTGTTTGAGTAAAAATGAAAAACAACAAAGTTAATACTTTCTACTTCCATAGCACCTTCCATCTGGAATGATTAACAATCACTGATCACTCAAATGAGGAGGCCAGAATGAGTATTATCCCCATTTTTCAGCTAAGGAAACTCAGACACCGTGATTAAATGACTTGCCCAAGATCATACACACAGTTTGTGACACAGCCAGGAATAGAAGCAAATCCTGACTCCCCATCCAATCACAATACCACCCTTGCTAGGAAAGGTGCCTTGCCCTTGGTCCACTGTCCCTGCTTCAAGACACCGTATAATACTGTCTGGCTGAGTGTTTGAACAAGGAGCCATTTTCTGGAAGTGGTGTGCTACACGTGTGAGTTGTAAGTTGAACTTTGTTTTTGACACTTAACATTTGTTCCAAAAGGTCTATCCTAAATAAACCAGACTAAGAGTCAGTATAGCCTGTTTGGTGACCTTGGGTAAGTCACTTTACTGCATAGTGCCTCCGTTTCCTGATCTGTAAAATGGGGAAAATGATACTGACCTTCTCTGTAAAGTACTTTGAGATCTACTGATGAAAAGCACTATATAAGAGCTGGATATTACTGTTATTCTGTTATTAGTATCCTGGGTCTATTGCAACTCATTTTCCCCACAACTGGGAAATAATCCATTGCAGCGTTCCTGGCCAGTTGAAAGACAAGATTACTAATTTTCCTAGCAGAAATGGTAGGTGTCTCAGAAAAACAAGTAAAAGACATGGATCATAAGCTCTTTATTCCATGGAGCAAGAGTGGGCATGGCACAACAAGTGAGAATTAAAAATATACTAGGGGAAGGGAAAGGAAGGATAAGGGTGACAGTAATAAGGTCGTGTAGTTAAGTGGATTTACCTCTTACCACATAACAGCCAGTCAGCATAGCACTTAGACATTTGTACTGATCTCCTGGGACGGGGTCAATGTCACCTGAAGACATGAACCCATACTGATTTTGTGTCCTTGCAAATCTGTTGTTTTTGTTTCCTTTCTTCTCCTCAGATTAAATAAGAATAAATTGGTATTGTTGAAATAGTAGAAAAATGGGTGAAAATATGTATGATAGAGCTATAGGCACACCACCCCCATGGAGCTAGCACACAGCAACTGAAACAGTAAGAAATGCACAAAAGAAATAATGAGAAAAGAGAACATTAAAGTAGGGTCTAACTTAATATATATCAGCGCAGCCAAATTAAAAGTAAAACAATACGATAAAATGCATTTGACAGTGGAAGATATTAAAAATATGTTATTGGAAAGTGGACAGACTAATACTGTATATTTTCTGAGTTTGTGAAAAGGGTAGGTAGAAGGAATAACAGGCAATTTGAGTTAGAGTAATATGTAGTTCCGTAAGAATGTACTGACACAGATTGCCATTGCTTGGGTTTATTGTGCATAATAACAGCTTGAGTAACTGGATGTTCATGATCCTGTGGTAAATTGGGCTTGATTCTCCTCTCTGACAATGTAAATAAAGAGTAACTCCACTGAAGTCCATACAGACAGAAAGGTATAAAACTGGTATGAGATCCAAATCAGAGCCTCTGGTTTTATAGGGGGAAGAGTGTCCAAACAGAAGATATTATAAATAGAGCTATTAGACACTTGCTTCATTAAGGAGGTGGAAGATTCACTTTAACGATTTTGTTGCTTCAGTTCATGTGCTTCAAATGAAGCAAAATAAAATTCAGCTGAAATCACCTTTTTTTCTGATTTCTGATTAAAAAACCTGCATGATTTTGACCTGAAACCACAGCTTGACCAGTTTGTTCAAAACTTGACTCAGGTTCACCAAAAACAGACACAGGCCAAACCAGATCCTCGGATCTAAACCACCAGATCTGGATTTGGCTTCAAGATCACAGTTTGAATCTATACAAGAGTGAACAGGATACAAATCCCCTCTGTGAACTTTGAGAAAGTTTGCTTTTCAATTCACCAAGTTCAGGACTGTTTCAGTTGTGCCCATGTGACGTTACTGATGTAACCTGTGACCGTATAGATCATTGTTGCGAGCACTGTTATATATTTGCAGCAAATATTGTACAAAGGTTGTCATGTAAGGTGTCTATGGATAGGTTATAATTTGCTGATTATGATTATGCTATCGGTATGGGTGTATCATTTTTGTAGCTGAGGTTATGAATATTGGCTATGTACTTGTATATCAATGTGTTTTGACTCTAAGTAGCCTCAGTGAAGCATTTGGTCAGCTTCTTGAGAAGGACTATTCTCAGTAAGTGCCCAATCAAGATACACTTAACGGACAATGGACTTTAGGAGACGCCAATCCACATCTGACCTTACCTGGGAACGTTCAAACTAACATGTAAACAATGACATCGGCCTATAAAGAACTGAATCATGCATGGATGTGTGACTTGCCCATGTGGCTCCAAACTCCATCCTGCTGTGATCTTGCACAGGAGAACTAAGGGGTTTCCATCCACAAGAGAAAGCCTATAGAAGGCTGCTGCATCTCCTCCATTTTGTCTTCAATCCTGCTTCTTGCCTTTGGAGGAACTTTGCTCTGAAGAAAGGACTGAATGATTCTTCCCAGCTGTGGATGTACTCCAGAGACTTGATTTGAACCTGTAGTTTATTCCATCACTCTATAAGCCTGAACTAAGAACTTTGCCATTACTGTATGTAATTGATTCAATTTAACCAATTCTAGCTCTCATCTATATCTTTTTCCTTTTATTAATAAACCTTTAGATTTTAGATTCTATAGCAGGCCTGCATAACATACAGCCCGCGGGCCACATGTGGCCCGCATGGGCTCACTGTGCAGCCCATGAGGGGTGAGTGGGCAAGCCAACGGCTGGCTGGCTGGCCGGCTGGCCAGTTGGCTGATTGGCAGGTGGACGGGGTGGTGAAGGGGCCAGTGACAGGCTGGAGAGTGAGCGTGAGCGAGCAGCAGAAGGTAAGAGGCCAGGCAAGGGAGCTGGCGGCGGGGGAGGGGGACTGAGAAGGCGAGCGGGTAGCGGGGGGTGAGGAGGCGAGCTGGGGGGTTTGGGGGCTGAGCAGGCGAGCGGGCTGGCAATGGCAGGGGGGTAGGTGAGCTAGCAGCGGGGGAGGGGGACTGAGGAGGCGAGTGGGGGGGCAGGTGAGCTGGTGAGGGGGGCTGAGAAGGTGAGCGGGGGGGCAGGTAGTGGTGGGGGAGCAATTGGGGGAGAGAGAGAGGTTTTTCTGTCACTACACTGGTGGCTGAGGAGGCAAGTGGGGTGGGGGACAATTGAGCTGGTGATGGGGGAGGGCTGAGCGGGCAGGCAGCCAGGCAATAACGGGGGGAGGGGGCAGGTGAGCTGGCAGCGGGGGAGCGGGGGCTGAGGAAGTGAGCGGGCAGGCAGGTGAGCTGGTGGTGAGGGAGGGGGGCTGAGGAGGTGAGCAGGGGGCAGGTGAGCTGGTGACGGGAGGGGAGGGCTGAGGAGGCGAGCGGGCGGGCAGTGGTGGTGACGCAATTGGGAGAGGGAGATTTTTCTGTCTCTACACCTATGGCTGAGGAGGCGAGTGGGCGGGCAGGTGAGCTGGTGGTGGGGGAGCAAGGGCCAAGGAGGCAAGCAGGCAGGCAGTGGCGGGGGTGCAATTGGGAGAGGGAAATGGCAGAATGCCCCTGACGGTCCCAAATGTTCAAGTAACTGCCCAAGGGTAGTAAAGAAAACTGGGTCATTAAGGCTTGACAGTCTCGGTGGGTCTGACAGTCTCTGGGTCTTGACAGTCTCTGGGTCTGGGTCCTGGTATGAAAATTTCATGAAGCTCTCATGAGAAAGAATCAGAAACCACAGAGATCTCTTAAAATGAAAAATTACAAACTCAGTCACCACCTATTATTTTTCATTTTTTAACTTTTTGGTCCTCCTCACCCGGGATTTATGATGCATAGTAACTTACTATATGAGAAGATCCATTGATTTCAATGGAAATACTTGTAGCGTCACTACTCAGTAGGAGTCTGTGTGTCAGAATCTGGCCTCAGACCAAGTTTAGGATCACACATGCAGTCCAGTTTCATCCACATTGACTGTGTAATTGATAAATGAAAGCATTTTGCTGTAACCTCAGATTCACTGCTTCTTCAAGAACACTACAGAGGGTTCCATTGCTTCAACAGAAAGTCAGTCATATTCTGTTTTCATTCCCATGTTCCTTCTGCAGTACTTGACTTTTTTAAAACATTAATTTACTTTTATTACCAGATAAAGACAAGTGCCAAATAAAACCGCATTGCCAAACATCTCATTCAACTTCATAGCTGCCTCCTATCCCCTCTTATCAAAACCCACAGTACAAACATCCCTCTGTCCTGTAGACTTTAATGACCCGTTTAGCAGCCAAAACCATAGAGAGTACGACCCTGGCGCTTCAGGGCATAAACCACATCCATAGCCGTTACAGTCTTTCACTTGGCATGTTCAGTGTAAGTGACAGCATCGCGGATCACGTTCTCCAAGAACAACTTCAGCACTCCCCGGGTCTCTTCGTAGATCAAACCCGAAATACGCTTCACTCCCCTGCGTCAAGCCAAGCGACGAATCACCGGCTTGATAATACCTTGGATGTTATCCTGAAGCACTTTACGATGGCGCTTGGCACCCCCCTTTTCCAAGCCTTTACCACCCTTACCACGACCAGACATGGCAAAATCAAATCACATACAACTAACCCACTCCCAAACACCCCTCTGTGCTGGGCAGTGAACTTTGCACCTAGGACCTGAAATCTGCATCTGAGCTTTGCAGCCTGGACCCACCTCTATTCCATTTTCAAAACAGGACCAACTTATGGCACTGCATAGCTCTATCTCCAAGTTATCTTAAGGCTAACCACCCATCCAACACCAGAGTGGGATAGATCTGCTGTACCTACATTGCAGAGGGCACGTCACTAGTTACAACGTTAATCTTTATAAAATAATATATATGTTGGAATTTGGAACTAATTGACACTAAGTTACATTTAAATGATAATTTATTTGATGATTCTTTTCCCTTGTTGTCAATACCAATTTTTAAGGGATAAATCCTCCCCTTAATACAGCCATTCAACTTCCTGTTGCTATTAACTGTAAATACACATGCTCCTATGCCATTTGGCAAAACATTTATATGTTTGATGCTGACAATTTAATTGATTGATCGTTTTTTACAAAAGTCTTATTGATGACATCATCAATGGTGGATTTAAACAAAAAACAATAAAGCTATTCAGTATCAGGAGGACAATCCCTCATGAAGAACTGCTACTGGGAAGCCTGCCTGATGTCATGACTACATCTTCAAGTCACAGTGCAATAGAAGGATGTATCTTTAACAAAACACAATGTTTTAATGTGGCATCACATCAAAAGCATGATGGTGCTTCACGGGGACTTAACATTCACCCATCAGGGATGATCCTAGAAATGTGGAATAGGTATGAACCCTAAGTACAGGCCAATATTAAGGTCAGCAAAAATTGAGGCTTTTACTAATCATTAGTCAACAGCTGAACTGCTTAGAATTTAACTGTCAACAGTTAACTGCTTTGGGATTTTCTAGTAACAATTTATTGGGGTAAATGTATTATGGAAGGGTAGCCGTGTTAGTCTGGATCTGTAAAATCAACAAAGAGTCCTGTGGCACCTTATAGACTAACAGGCAACTCAATATCTTTGCTTCCGGTCTTTCACATTGGCATCCTTGCCGTGGAAGCAATTTCTTAATCTTCTGATGTTCCGCTGAAATCATTATAGAATACAATGATAAATGTGGTAAAATGTGAAGTAGTGGAAGTGCGTTTTGCTCAACCGACTTAGCATGTTAGATGACGAGTCATAAGCAACCTGCACTTCGTAAGGAACATTGCTGTTCTGAATTCTCCAGTGCACACTTGCTGGCAGGGATGAGCTGACATCACTGGGAATCCCAGCACAAAGGCAGTATAATCATAATAAAAAGCCTAAAGGATCTAGTACCAATGAAAGAACTCAGCGATGAAAACAGCACCTAGTGTAAACTCTCTCAAACATAAATCTGTGACTGCTTATGAGGGCTTGTGTTCCTTTTCATGATAATGTTTAAACACAGCCCTGTCCTGTTCTTACTGAAATCAATGGCAAAACACATATCGATTTCAGTGGAAGCAGGATCAGGCCCACACATTCTAAATATGATTAACTTACTGCAGCATTCTTATAAACCAACAAAAGCCCTTAACTCAGCCCATCAGGTGCAGAGCTGGGACAATCAGGTGAGCTAAGAATAGTCTGAGAGAGTTAAAGGTGCACTACCGGGAAGTTCAGGATCCAGATACTGCTTTTATCAAATGGAAGGGTTTCCAAGAACTATTATTCATACAAATTTTTTCATTTAAAAAACTAATGAAAATTTGTGGTTTTTTTTTGCATTTCAATTTCCTTTGCATTGTGCAAGTTCATGAGAAACGAAAGGAAATATGAGTAGCACATAATCCCAAAGGAAAGACATACTAGCAGCTCTAGTCTCAGTGTTCCAACTTAGTGAAATGCAAAAAGACAATGAACAAACAGCCAAAATAGTGAAACTCAGATTTCAGGTCCTGAAAGGACCATTATCACCATCTAGCCCGACCTCCTGCAAATATAATTAGACAATTAAAATTCTCTTAGTGCCAGTAATCTAAGGTGTTAATAATCAGGTAAGGATGTTTATTACTATAAAAATATTATAAATCCTACAGAGTCCTGTGTCATTCAACATACACCTTAGAAAATTGCATCAGATGCCTCATTCACTGCACATCATCAAATATTCAAACTGAATGAGGCAAGAATTTTCCTTGCTATTGAAGCTTTAAATCAGAACTTTAAAATATGGCCCTTTCACAAATCTGTGCTTGTAGGCCACCAGAGGAAGAGTACAAGACTAAGTGTGATTTGTTTTTTAAAAAATACAGATGTGTATTATAGGCAGCACAGGTAGTGATGCCTCTGGTTAAGGTTGCCTGACACTCCATTAAAAGATGCTGTGGATGGCACAGTGGTTTGTGCATTGGCCTGCTAAACCCAGGGTTGTAAATTCAATCCTTGAGGGGGCCATTTGGGGATTTAGTTGGGGAGTGGTCCTGCCGTGAGCAGGGGGTTGGACTAGATGACCTCCTGAGGTCCTTTCTGACCCTGATACTCTATGATTTTTCAGGTGCTTATAACTTTGCCAAATTGTAATCATTTAGGATGAAATTTACCAAGCAGGCTGTCTGCTTCAGGTTATTTTTTTCATTTTTTGTTTTTTTTAATTTCAGCAGAAATTATTCAGCCATTTCTCAGAATGAGGTTAGGTGAAAATACATTGTTTTGCCCATGTTAAAAAATTATACAACTGTTTATTTGAGAATCTCTACTGCCCTCATGCTCTGGAGCTGGGAGTTGAAATTTGACTAGGGGTTTTGCCACCCTCATGAGAATCCACCCAAGGTTGTATACACTATAAGCCTCTGAAAATTTCAGTTTGTATATGCTCAGTAAAGGCTTCTTAAGAGGGTTGCAGCTAAATTCTCTGCAGTTTCCATCTGCACTAAGCATGCTCGATTCCCTCATCCTGACTGCACATGTGCTATCCTCAGATAGGGTGACCAGATAGCAAGTGTGAAAAACAGGGGCACTTTTTTGGGGGCTGTGGAGTATAGTTGCATATATAAGACAAAGCCCCTAGTATCAGGATGTCCAGTCACCGTATCCCCAAAGGGCAACTAAGTCCGCTCCACCCCAGAGGCACGGGCTCTGTAGAACTTTCCCTGCAATTCCACAGGGAGACTGTCTCTCCTGTGCTCTCGATGTACCCCCAGCTGGCACCCAGGCTGTGAGGAGAAAGAAGCAGCTCCAGACTGGAGGTGAGGAACTGGGCCTGAGGGAATGGTCAGGGGAGAGATTGGGACAAGGAGGTAGGAAGGGTAGGTAAAGACAGGGACTGGTACATGCAGCCAAGATCTAGAGGTGGGGTGTGTGGGAGGAAATAAGCCTAGGCCAGGAAGAGCAGGATAAGGAGCTAGGGGAGTGTGGGTCTGGGAAACAGAGCCAGTGAGGACTGGATGTGGAGTTGGGTAGGAGGAATGGGGACTGGGACATGGAGCTGAGGGGAAGTGGGATGGGAGACTGGGCCAAGGAATTGAGGCGGCAAGACATGGTCTGGGATGTGGAGCCAAGGAAGACTGGGACACAGGGACCAGAGCAAGGTGCTTAGTTGGGGGCTAGGTGATGTAGAATGGGCACCAGGACTGGAAGAAGGAGCTGAGGGGAAGTTGGGGGAGGAGGAGGAGGAGGAGGCGGCAAGAAGAAGACTGTGACTGAGTAAGGCACATGCTATACAGGCTGGGACACTAGTGTCTGTAACCTCTGAAATACGCTCCCTAGACTAGAACCCAGGATTCCTGAGTCTCAACACTCTAGTGCAGGCCCTCAATGAGACAGACAACCTACCACTGCTGCAAGTTATTCTGTTAGCTCAAGTAGCAGAGGTTTGTGCTGACAATGAACCACGTGGGAGCCACTGCAATTCCACATGATGGAATATTCTGTTTTTTCAGTTTGCTTTTCTAAAAACCTAGAAAATTAAATAAGTCATAATAAAAGTTAAAAGAATGTTAAGGTTGCAAAGTAAAACAACAACAAATTAGGAGATTTTCTGTGGAACCTTAATTTAAACCCTGGTACATATGCCTTATGATACAGTTTTCAGTTACACAATCACACACTACTTTTTTCATAGAATCCTTCCAGAGCTGTAACTCTTGGTGGGGTCTACACTACACTTTGTCCAAAAATTCCCTCTGGTGCTAACACCACTTCAGCTCTACCAAAGGTAGCAATGGTGGGAGCAGTAATACAGATATAGCTGCAGGTGAGAGCCTGTGTTTTACATACAGTGTCACCTAACCTTGCTCAGAACAGGCCTATGACATGGTGCTTAAAACAACAATGGTTTGAGAGATCTTGTCTGTACTGGTGGGCTCACTGGTGATAGCAACAACGGAAAATGTAGGGCTACAAAAATTCAGAACAACTTGATGAGGTTTGACTTGAACTGTATTTTAACTCTACATGTAACAGGTGCAAGGCCTGGCCTGAGACACATCAATTATAGTGAAACTAGTGACTGTCATTTACAGCAGGGCCGCCCAGAGGATTCAGGGGGCCTGGGGTCTTCGGCAGCAGGGGGCCCCCGCTTCAATGGTAATTCGGCGGCAGGGGGTCCTTCTGCTCCGGGACCCACTGCTGAAGTGCCCCGAAGACCCGAAAGACCCCACTCCAGGGGCCCTGAAAAACTCGTGGGAGCCCCTGCAGGGCCCGGGGCAAATTGCTCCACTTGACCCCCCTTCTGGACGGCCCTGATTTACAGTGATACTCGTGGTATTATTATTAATAAGGCATCTATCTATATTAGAGAAATTGCACTGGTAAATTTTCCTAATGCAGCTAGGCTCTAAGAAATTCTATAACAAATTTTAAATCTCAAGCTCTGCTCAGCAGCCCACAAACAAAATGAAAGGCAGATGATGGTTAAACAGTTTCTATTCAGGCTATCCTTTTAAATTTGTTCGGTGGCGCCTACAGTAGCCAAGCAAAAGAAGCAAATCTGCAGATTACGAGGTTTAAAGTGTGCACATTCCCATATGTATTTTTAAAGGGCAATGTTAGTTATGTGTTTGTTCCCTCCCCGCCAACTTTTAATTAAATCAAAAAAGGTAAAAATCACGGTGAATTATGGTACCATTAATTCACAGTCAATGTGTTGTCAGGCTGGTTGCCAAAGACTCAGTGTCATCAACCTCCCAACATTAGAATACATACACCATAAGTCAGACCCTGAAGGATCTCGCTGAGATCATAAAACATTATTTTTTTTAAAAATGAGCAGTATAAATTAACTCACTAAAATGAGGTTAGTTCTGAGGAAGATATTACTCTCTGCTTTACTCATTTTCTTAGGTGGAATTCCAGCAATTCAATCCGAACACGACTTCTCTTGCCCAGCTTTTATAGATATACACACACACGCACGCATATATTATATACATATATGTATATGTGACTCTGTAGTCTGAATGTTTCTCAGTTTGCTGCAACAGAGTAGAAGAATGAAGCTCTGTATATCCACTGTACACACACAAAAAACCCATCTGAGGTATTTTTCTTACATTTCTTGGGGCTGGAATAGCTGTTGTCCCACTTCTACCGTACTATCTAGAATAAATTGATATTTAGAATCCGGAGGAGATTCGCCACCTGACAGCAATTTAAAAGTAGGTCAGATTTCAGGACTAGTAGGTCAGATTCCATTTTCCCTTTATCCTGTTTTCCAGTGGAAACCAACCTCAATGTCCTGCCAGCATTTACTAAGAAAAACAAGGCTCTAAAAATACCCATAATTGAAGTAACTGAAAATGGAGGCCTTAAATTATGCAAGGGATGGTAAACAGCTATTAAATGTGAAAATCTAAGAGAACTGCTAGTGTTTCAGTAAGGATTGTCTTGATTCTGAAGAGAACAAAGAAAAAAACAATGCACGCCCCAATAAGAGCAGGTTTCAGCCCTCAACACATTTTCTTCCGTTTGCTCGAATAAAACACTAAAAATTCACTTTCCCATTTTCATTCCCCTTTTAAGTTAGATTTCCACATAGATTCCAGCGAATGAGTTTGCAGCTAGACATGTTTATGGAATCAGTGATTTTTAAGATTATATTAGATAATAGTCACAGAAGGTGAAATTCATCCATGGGCAGACAACCAGAAGAAGTCCCACATAAGCCTTTACTTTGAGATTTTCTACAACATCTGTGTGGTGCATAGGCTTTGAGTTGGTCCTCGGCCCAGGAGCAAAGTTAACCCAGCAAATGCATTTTGAACTCAATATCCAACTATTTGTCCCAGAAATCTAATTCTAAAAGTTAAGCTAATCTAGAAAGCGAATGGAAACAATAAAATGAAAGCTAAATGTCAAATCCAAACGAGTCAACACAACTCAAATTTATCACAATATCAAATTTTAATCAGGTACTTTATTTAACAGGTTATAATACAAAAAAACCATGCATGAAAAATCTGCATAGCAAAATTATTCCCAGAAATTGTTCAGTGGCTCTTGAACGACAAATCTGAGGAAACTGTAAGCTTCTTGCAGATAACTGGCAAACACAGACAGAGATGAAATCCATCAAATAAATTATTCACTTAAAATGATTCACTCAACTCTGGCCTGAATGTACCACAAAGACATTTTTTAAAAAAACCTCTTCAATTTTCTTTCTCAAGATAATATATGACAGATTCATAGATTTTTAAGATGAGACCATTATGATCATCTACTCTGACCTCGTGTATGGCACAGACCATATAATTCCTGCATTAAATCTGTAATTTCTGGTTGAATTACAGCATATCTTTTAGCATGGCATCCAATCTTGATTTAGGGACTTCAGCTGATAGTGAATCCATCACACATCTTGGTTAAATTCTGCCCAATGATTATGTTCACTATTAAAGATTTGCATCTTATTTGCAGTCTGAATTGATCTCACTTCCACTTCCAGCCATTGGATTTTGTTGTGCCCCAGGACCACACTCTAGTACAGATTAATGATTTTATTCTCTCTAGCTCATTCTCCTCTGATCTCAGAGTCTCTTCTTCTCCCTAAATTCACTGACTCTGCCATCCCCAGAGACTGGAAGCTACTTTCCCCATATGTATGGTCACCCCACTACCCAGTAATGCAGATGAGGGCTTCAGTGCACAGTGCATGAGCTGAATGGTTTTGGAGAAAGCCGCCATGCATTTCAGAAGGGAGCATTTCTCCCATGGTGAATCTTTCAGGCTTGGGGAATGATGGGAAGCCAAATGGGAAGAGAGTGCGGTTCCCAGGGGTAGAGCCCACAAAGCCCTCCCTTGTCTGGAGCGGAGGTCAGAAATAGCAGTAGCAGAGCAGTAGAGTTGAAAGGAGTGAGGCATCTTCTCTATCTCATGGACACCAGTGACCTTAGCAGACCCTACGCTCTGCCCCTCTCCCTCACAGTCCCTCCACTGCTAGCTGCAATCTCTCTGACCTACATGCTCCTCTGTCTCCCCAACTCTTCCTATCTCCCCCCAATCCCTTCCATCCTTCTACGCCCATGCTCCTATTAACTCATCCCCTCCTGGCTACTCTTTCCTCTGCCTCATCTGTCTTGTCTGTCTAGATTTTGTTCTGTGTTTGTACAACACCTAGAACAATGGGAGCCTGGTATATGACTGTGGCCTCTAGGCAACACTGAAATGCAAGTAATAAATCATAAGC
The DNA here is from genome assembly GCF_007399415.2 of Gopherus evgoodei. Lineage (NCBI taxonomy): Eukaryota > Metazoa > Chordata > Testudines > Testudinidae > Gopherus > Gopherus evgoodei. The sequence continues at coordinate 353,106,307 of NC_044322.1, forward strand.
AATTGTGAGCTCCAGGGAGTAGGGACTATTTTCTCTATGTACTTCTGCAACATCTCATACAATGGGGCCTTGATTCTGTTTCGGGCCTTTCTGGTTCTACCATAATGCAAATAATAAACAAATAATAATAAGTTACTGCAGACCTGGAGAATCCTGTCAACCTTCACCCTTAATTAATCCTGAAAAGTAGGTTTTATTCATTCTATTGCCTGTGTACCAATAACAGGTTAGAAATAATGTTCAGAGATAAAACATCATGATTAGATCACACCTGGAATTTTTTGCACTGGAAATCAACAGACATCCTCTCCCATTAGCAAGGGCTGATTTTCCAGGCCTTGCAGTCTGTGCTGATAATGCACTGCAGGGGCCTGCAAGTACCAGCCAATTTATTTTTTGTTTGGACAGAGGGTGGGCAGTGTAGTCAGGCTCTCAGGCCCTCAAGGAAGCTTTTATGATGCACAAAATAGACATTAAAAAAAACTGCATCTGGTCCTAATTCCTAATATTCTCCAGATAAAACCAGAAGTTGACCGTGTGAACCACCAAGACAGCTGCATTTTATGAGAATGCTGCTCCAAGCTCAGCTCAGCGGGAAGCTCTTAAGACATATAGCTCGTGGGGGAGAATCCTTGACCATGGAATTCCTTAGTGGAGGAGATAAGAATGAACTGATGTCTGACCATTCACGGAACACAATGCAAAACCCACCTGTGCACAAAGACCTTCCTGCAATAGTGTAAGGGGAAAAAAGGCAAACAGAGACACCCCCTAAAAGTATCTGGACACAGAAGGGGCAGAGTGAGGTCTTCACAGTTTAATGCGGCCATTAATTCTGTGTTTGGTGACTGATGTTACTGAGATGGACTAAACCAGATCAGATAGTTAACTGACTGACAGAAAGAGTCAGCCATCATTAGTATATGCAATAGCAGAATGTATTGCATTTTGAAAAGAATAAAAGCTACACCTCAAGGGAAGCCTTTTGTTGAAAGATACATCAGGATCATAATATGCAAAATCTCCAGGGTGCCTACATAAAACAAACAAGCCCCACAGCTTATTTTAATAATTCCTCAATTATTGACCTACTAATAGCAGACTTAAACCAGACCATTGAGATGTCTGTAATGAAACTCATTGACTCAGCATGGAGAGTTATTTTCCAGGAATCTATTCACACAAATGAAAACACATGCACCCTGATGTTAATAATGAGGACGCCAGCAAAATAAGGAAGATTTTTTTTTAAAAAGTAGTTATTTGGTACTGCCACTTTTGGAAATGTCTTAAGAATCCAGGCTGGCCTGCTGCCAGATGTTGTATTTTTACTAGGACCATTCCATGGCTCAAGGAGAGTTTTAAAATGTCTGTTTATTTATTATTGCTCCTGGGCTGCAATGTATTCTCACATATTACACAGAGACATTTTAAATGCCCTGCAACTGAAAACACTTCAGATGAAGTCATTGGCAGTTAATGAGAGTAACTCTGCAGTAATTTTTTTAATGAGGAGAGCAGACTGGTGTCATCCAACTTACTGCTACACTAACACAGTAAGATCACTTTCTTATGTTTTTAGGGACATAAATGGACAGTGCCATGTTACCATAACAACAGGAAAAAATACACATCACATTCATTTTCCTTAATAAGAACAGGAGTACCTATGGCACCTTAAGAGGCAGATTTATGAGAGGTTTGCTCTATAAGCAAATTGAACTATTGCACTATAAATGTTGAAGCTGGGAAAAACAAAGTCAGAACGAACACAACTAATTAGACTTGTACAAGAGCTGGGCTGATTCAGAGTAAAACTATAGCCAGGTTCTCACAGATTCAGTAGCACACATGACCTAAATTCTGCAGCAAGGCCCTGCTATCAGCACAATTCAGACTGTCTCTCGTGTTTTACGGAAAGCATGAAGGTCACCTGTTCAGGACTAGATTGTGCCTTGTCCCTGCATGGGTCTGCAAGTGGTGTGAGGGTGGGAAAGCAGGATACAAGAAGCATTTGCTTCTAGTGTCCCTCTCTCACAGGTACTAGACAAAACTGCAGTCCCCTCTCTCAGCCATAGGTGCTGGAACTAGGAGGCTGGGGATTCTGCCACACCCCCTGGCTTGAAGTAGTTTCCATCATATACAGGATTTACAGTTTGGTTCAATGGCTCTAAGCACTCCACTATACAAACTGTTCCAGCACCCCTGTCAGGGACAGCCCCCTACTAATATCCTGTGGGTTGCTAGCTATGCCAAACAGAGTAGGAAGGAAAACTATAGCTCCTCCTCCCCACCCCGCACATCATACAGAACTGGGCTGATGCACCAGGGAAAACATGTTGCACTCTACTAATAGATGGAGCAATGTGTGCATTTGCCCTGTGCATAATACCTCCCAGAGTTCCTCCTAAGGCAGTTCCGTACTGCACTCCCACCCCCCAGGCAGGCCCTGGGTGTTAAAGCCCCAGTCTAACCCTCCCAATATCTTGTGTTTCAAAAATATTATATAGCACCATCCATAAGCCCTAGGTGCATCCCAAAGCAACAGCAATACAAGCAGCAGAAATACACCAGCTTTAAATCACAGCCACTTCACTAATCGGCCCTGCTCAACAATCCCTCTCCCACAAAAAAGCCCAAATAAGTAGATGAGCCTTGAAGCATGCTGTGTGGCAGTGAGATTTTGGACACTGAAGAAACGTAAATCAGCAAACAATGTTATCCTGTTTCTAATGCATAACTTTCAGGAACGCAAGTTGCTGTGATAATGGGCAAGCATGTTTTTGTAAGGAAACTGGGGGCTACTGGAGCTGGATTGAACTATCACTATAACAATTTAGTAAATTCTTAGTGACTTCAGGGAGTTAGTGTGTTTATCTTCAGTGTATTTAATTTGGCCTAGGTGGCATCTCCGGTCGCTCCTGTAGATAAAACCACATGACTTCACAGTTTTATAGAATAAAGGGATTCAGCTCCAACTTAGAAATAAAATTATCTGATTACTATATTTCTGTATAATGTTTCTTTAAACAAAAAGTTCACTGTTGTAATGATTATTGTTTTATTTCTGATATTTACATTGCAAGGATTTGTAACCCTGTTAATACTTACTAAATAAATGTATAGTATTGCAAAAAGAAAAGAAATATAACAATTCAAGCTCTCTTTTTCATTTTGTAATGATTTTTAAGGATCAGTCCTGGACGGTAGATTCCTTTACCGTATGTTAAAAATACAATAACGTAAAATATAAAACCAGCAGCTTCTCTTCAACGCAAAATCAAAAATAACCAAACAGATGAAATCAAACCCAAAAAATAACCCTCACTTACTGACAAATATAGCACTTTTTATGTTCCTGTGCTGCATGCCATATATCTTCTATCCTCTAAGAATTCTGGCAGGGGAGGGGAGAGGGGTTAGAAAATGACCGTAGAAATTATTATATTATCTGTGTTTATATAATACTCACAGCATACTACAAGATTCAAAAGCAAATATGAAGAAAAAGACCTTGACCCAAAGAGCTTGCAGTCTATATAGTGAGATGATGCGTGCCATGTATTTGACATTGAACTCTGGCACTTAAATACTACAGGCCAGATCCTCAATGGTGTAGCCTCATTGACTTCAGTGGAGCTATGCCAATTTACATCAACTGAGGATTTGGCTCAAAATGTACTTAAGTTTGAGTGTGACAAGGGATCAAGTTTGTGGCTGTTATGTTCAGATCATAAACAGAGAAATTAGATTAAAAAAATATTCTTGCTGGAAGATTGCAACATAATACTACTTCATTTCTTAGGCCTTGGCTACACTGGCGCTTTACAGCACTGCAACTTTCTTGCTCAGGGGTGTGAAAAAAACACCCCCCTGAGCGCTGCAAGATACAACGCTGTAAAGCACCAGTGTAAACAGTGCCACAGCGCCAGTGCTGCAAGCTAATCCCCATGAGGAGGTGGAGTATGTGCAGTGCTGCGATGCGACCACACTCACACTTCAAAGTGCTGCCGCGGCAGCACTTTGAAGTTTCGAGTGTAGCCAAGCCCTTAGAATTCAGCCTGATAACATACAAGCCCAAAAAAAAGAGAGAGAGAAAACAGGCTGCTCTCTATGGCAGTGAGGCACAACTCTTGCTTTTAAGATGGCTCTTTCCATACTGACTCTGTTCACATGATTTGCGAGAGAGCCCACTCGTCTGCAAGCAGGACCTGGAAACCCCCACACTCTTATAGTGATAGCTTGCAAGTCCAATGTAGTCCTCAATACACTGCACCACAGTGGCAAATACAGTCATCAGCAGTAACCATGGGAATTTAGCTGTGCAACTCACAAAGCAGGGTAATTATTTCAGACTAAAGTGACTTTTTATTCCAGAAAAGAGAGCCCATACATGGAGGTATTCTGAAATAGCTATTTGGTTCAATTTCCCCATGTAGACAAGGTCTCAATATCATTAGGTTCAGAGACAGAAGTAGTTAGAAATGAAAAAGACATACTAGATTATTGGGCCTGGTCTTTAAGGCGCTTCAATCCAAACACTCATTTTGCACTCACAATTAGTTGTGGGTGCAGTTTTGCAGACACAATTAACCTGTTCAGGCATCTGTATCACATCTATTACTGTAGTATCTCAGGGTCTGCATGCTGCAGGAACAGATGCTGGGATGTAAACATCTATACTGCACACGGTTAGTCACCTCTATGGCAGCAGTTATTTGAGGCTGCAAAATGAGAAACCAGTCTTAAAAATCAGGCCCACTGAATCCATCCCCCCTGCCAGGGCAGAACTCAATCCTTAGGTGCGTATATTAAACTCATTAAGCTGATATTACACTTGGCCTTAGCCAAAAGATCAAGGTAAAAACATTAAAATGCTAAATGTCTATAGTCCAGATGGCTTGACTGGATAAATATGGCATAGATGCTACTCCAGTTCCATATTAAACCAAAGCACACACTATAATGAAACAGGATTTTTGATAGAATTGGTGTTGGTAAAAAAGTCAACATTATTATTAATATAATAACCATAATTGATGTGTTCATGGCAGCTGCCTTCCTAATGGATCCTAAAGCACTTCAATATGAGACAAATCATGAATCACAGGTAGCAGAAGTAAGGGGTACCTGAGCATCTTACTGCTATGCAAGCCAGCAGGAAGAGAGTTACCATAGCCCAGTGGTTAGCGATCTAGCCTGCAATTCAGAATACCTGTGCTCAGTTCTCTGCTCTGCCACAAACTTTGTGTGAGATCTTGGGCAAGTCACTGTCAAAGCACACTACATAACTTTTACTGCACGGCAGCAGGCTCCACACAGGCAATTGATGTACAACAGGCTAGAGCACTGTACGTTCACACCTTGGCGTGCTGCGCACTAACAGACCACGTAGAAAAACCCTTAGTCTCTCTGGCCCACATCCGCAAAGGTACTGAGGCTTTGTAATGCTGAGTGTTGCAATGCCTGACTTTTAGCACCTACAAAATCACAGGTACACATTGCGATTCACAAAGACTCCCTGCAGAATGCATGGGGAAAGAAAGAGAGACAAGATGGGTGAGGTAATATCTTTTATTGGACCAACTTCTGTTGGTGAGTGAGATAAGCTTTCGAGCCACACAGAGCTCTTCTTCAGGTCTGGGAAACGTATTTCTACACTGCAATTAAAAACTTGCAGCTGGCCTGCGCCAGCAGACTAGGACTTGTGGGGTTGTTTAATTGCAGTGTAGATGTTTGGGGTCAGGCTGCAGCCCGGGCTTTGGGGCCTTCCCACCTCACAGGGTCCTAGAGCCTGGGCTCCTGCCCTAGCCTGAACATCTACATTGCAATTAAACAGCCCCTTAAGTCTGAATCCCACAAGCCCAAGTCAGCCGGCTGGGGCCAGCTGCAGGTTTTTAATTGCATTGTAAACATACACAGAGTGTCACAGCTAAATGCAAAGGGGAACAGATTGTTTAGCATAAGTAATTAAAATATATTTCCAAGGGACCATTGAAGGCCAAGTGGCCCGTTAACACCCCTCCAGTCATAGGGGGGGAAGGAAGGGAGGGGAAAAGAAAAAAAGGCAGCTTGCAAGGGGAGGTAGTTAGTGAGTTACAGATTGTTGTAATAAGCCATAGAGCCAGTGTCTCTATTTAGTCCATGATTTTTAGTGGGTGAGGTAATATGTTTTATTGGACCAACTTCTGTTGGTGAGAGAGACAAGCTTTCAAACTTACACAATGCTCTTCTTCAGGTCTGTAGAAGCTCAAAAGCTTGTTTCCCTCACCAACAGAAGTTGGTCCAATAAAAAAATATTACCTCACCCTCCTTGTCTCTCTAATATCATAGACTTTAAGGTCAGAAGGGACCATTATGATCATCTAGTCGGACCTCCTGCACAATGCAGGCCACAGAATCTCACCCATCCACTTCAATAACAAATCCCTAACCTATGTCTGAGTTATTGAAGTCCTCAAATTGTGGTTTGAAGACCTCAAGCTGCAGAGAATCCTCCAGCAAGTGACCCGTGCCCCATGCTGCAGAGGAAGGCGAAAAACCTCCAGGGCCTCTGCCAATCTGCCCTGGAGGAAAATTCCTTCCCAACTCCAAATATGGCGATCAGTTAAACCCTGAGCATGTGGGCAAGACTCACCAGCCAGACACCCAGGAAAGAATTCTCTGTAGTAACTCAGATCCCATCCCATCTAACATCCCATCACAGACCATTGAGCATACTTACCTGCATATAATCAAAGATCAATTGCCAAAATTAGGCTATCCCATCATACCATCCCCTCCGTAAACTTATCAAGCTTAGTCTTAAAGCCAGATATGTCTTCTGCCCCCACTACTCCCCTTGGAAGGCTGTTCCAGAACTTCACTCCTCTAATGGTTAGAAACCTTCATCTAATTTCAAGTCTAAACTTCCCAGTGTCCAGTTTATATCCATTTGTTCTTGTGTCCACATTGGTACTAAGCTTAAATAATTCTTCTCCCTCCCTAATATTTATCCCTCTGATATATTTATAAAGAGCAATCATATCTCCCCTCAGTCTTCTTTTGGTTAGGCTAAACAAGCCAAGCTCTTTGAGTCTCCTTTCATATGACAGGTTTTCCATTCCTTGGATCATCCTAGTAGCCCGTCTCTGAACCTGTCCCAGTTTCAATTCATCCTTCTTAAACATGGGAGACCAGAACTGCACACAGTATTCCAGACGAGGTCTCACCAGGGCCTTGTATAATGGTACTAATACCTCCTTATCTTTGCTGGAAATACCTCGCCTGATGCATCCTAAAACTGCATTAGCTTTTTTAACGGCCATATCACATTGCCTGTGATCAGCCAATACTCCAAGGTCCTTCTCCTCCTCTGTTACTTCCAGCTGATGTGTCCCCAATTTATAACTAAAATTCTTGTTATTAATCCCTAAATACATGACCTATGAGTCTATGTTTTCCAAGCATCCCATACTCTGTTTATGTTCATGTTACAAAAAAACCCAACTGGCTCCCAATAAAGCCAATTCCAGAGTTTTTGGGTTAAGTTTAGAGGCGAGAGAAACAAGGGTGATGTCGTAGGGGCCATGTGCTATAGACCATCGGACCAGAAGGATGAGGTAGATGAGGCTTTTTTCGGACAACTAACGGAAGTTTCCAAATTGCAGGCCCTGGTTCTTGTGGGGGACTTCAATCACCCTGACATCTGCTGGGAGAGCAATACAGTTGTGCACAGACAATCCAGGAAGGTTTTGGAGAGTGTTGGGGCCACATCCTGGTGCAGGTGCTGGAGGAATTAACTAGGGACCGTGCTCCTCTTGACCCACTGCTCACAAACGGGGAAGAATTGGTAGGGGAAGTATAAGAGGGTGACAACCTGGGCAGTAGTGCCCATGAGATGGTCAAGTTCAAGATCATGAAAAAAGGAAAGCAGCAGAATATGGACCCTGGACTTCAGAAAAGCAGACTTTGATATCCTCAGAGAACTGATGGGCAGGATCCCCTGGGAGATTAATATGAGGGGAAAGGAGTCCAGGAGAGCAGGCTGTATTTTAAAGAAGCCTTATTGATGGTGCAGGAACAAACCATCCTGATGTGTAGAAAGAATAGTAAGTATGGCAGGTGACCAGCTTGGCTTAACAGAGAAATCTTTGGGGAGCTTAGACCGGGGGTCGGCAACCTTTCAGAAGTGCTGTGCCAAGTCTTCATTTATTCATTCTAATTTAAGGTTTTGTGTGCCGGTGATACATTTTAACCTTTTTAGACCGTCTCTTTCTACAAGTCTATAATATATAACTAAACTATTGTATGTAAAGTAAATAAGGTTTTTAAAATGTTTAAGAAGCTTCTTTTAAAATTAAATTAAAATGCAGAGCCCCCCCCCCCCCCCCGGAACTGGTGGCCAGGACCCAGGCAGTGCGAGTGCCACTGAAAATCAGCTCACGAGCCGCCTTCAGCACCTGTGCCATATGTTGCCTACCCCTGGTTTAGACACAAAAAGGAAGTTTACAAGAAGTAGAAACTTGGACAGATGACTAGAGAGGAGTATAAAAATATTGCTTGAGCATGCAGGGGTGTAATCAGGAAGGCCAAAGCACAGTTGGAGTTGCAGCTAGCAAGGGATGTGAAGGGTAACAAGAAGGGTTTCTACAGGTATGTTAGCAACAAAAGAAGGTCAGGGAAAGTGAGAGACCCTTACTGAACAGGGGAGGCAACGTAATGACAGATGATATGGAAAAGGCTCATGTACTCAATGCTTTTTTTGCCTCGATCTTCACAGACAAGGTCGGCTCCCAGACTGCTACACTGGGCAGCACAGCATGGGGAGGAGGTGAGCAGCCCTCAGTGGTAAAAGAATAGGTTAAGGACTATTTAGAAAAGTTGGACATGCACAAGTCCATGGGGCCAGATCTAATGCATCCAAGGGTGCTGAGGGAGTTGGATGATATGATTGCAGAGTCATTGGCAGTTATCTTTGAAAACTTGTGGCGATTGGAGGAGGTCCCGGATGATTGGAAAAAGGCATATATAGTGCCCATATTTTAAAAAAGGGAAGGAGGAGAATCTGGGGAACTACAGACCAGTAAGCCTCACCTCAGTCCCTGGAAAAATCGTGGAGCAGGCCCTCAAGGAAACCATTCTGAAGCACTTGGAGGAGAGGAAGGTGATCAGAAACAGTCAACATGGATTCACCAAGGCCAAGTCAAGCCTGACAAACCTGATTGCCTTCTGTGATGAGATAACTGGCTCTGTGGATATGGGTAAGTGGTGGATGTGATATATCTTGACTTTAGCAAAGCTTTTGATATGGTCTCCCACAGTATCCCTGCCAGTAAATTAAGAAGTATGAACGGACTACAAGGTGGACAGAAAGCTAGCTGAATTGTTGGCTCAACGGGTAGTGATCAACAGCTCGATGTCTAGTTGGCAGCTGGTATCAAGTGGAGTGCCCCACAGGTTGGTCCTGGAGCTGGTTTTGTTCAACATCTTCATAAATGATCTGGATGATGGGATGGATTGCCCTCTCAGCAAGTTTAAGGATGACAATAAGCGGGAGGGAGAGAGGGAGAGGTAGATAAGCTGGAAGGTAGGGATAGGATCCAGAGTGACCTAGACAAATTGGAGGAATGGGCCAAAAGAAATCTGATGGCGGTTCAACAAGGACAAGTGCAGAGTCGTGCACTTAGGAAGGAAGAATCCCATGCACTGCTACAGGCTGGGGACCTACTGGCTAACCGGCAGTTCTGCAGAAAAGCACCAGGGGATTACAGTGAAGGAGAAGCTGAATATGAGTCAACAGTGTGCCCTTGTTGCCAAGAAGGCTAACGTCACATTGGGCTGCATTAGTAGGAGCATTGCCAGCAGATTGAGGGAAGTGATTATTCCCCTCTACTCGGCACTGGAGAGGCCACACCTGTAGTACTGTGTCCAGTTTTGCCCCTCCCCAAAGGAATGTGGACACATTGGAGATAGTCTAGTGGATGGCAACGAAAATGATTACGAGGTTGGGGCACATGATTTATGAGGAAGGCTGAGGGAACTGGGATTATTTAGTCTGCAGAAGAGAAGAGTGAGGGGGGATTTGATAGCAGGCTTCAACTACCTGAGTGGGGGTTCCAAAGAGGATGGAACTTGGCTGTTCTCAGTGGTGGCAGATGACAGAACAAGGAGCAATGGTCTCAAGTTGCAGTGGGGGAAGTCTCGGTTGGATATTAGGCGGGTGGTGAAGCACTGGAATGGATTACCTAGGGAGGTGGTGGAATCTCCATCCTTAGAGGTTTTTAAGGCCTGGCTTGACAAAGCCCTGGCTGGGATGATTTAGTTAGTGTTGGTCCTGCTTTGAGCAGGTAGTTGGATTAGATGACCTCCTGAGGTCTCTTCCAACCCTAATCTTCTATGATTCTACAGGATCCTAAACACATCCCTATAACAAGTATGTTAATATGTCCATTTCTGGTACATAGCAATCTTATTCTGTAGCTTCTGTAACATACAACAGATGACAGAAAAAACTCAGATCCTGGCCTGGTCTTACAAAGAAAGAGTCTGTCTGTCTGTCCAGGGAGTGAGCCAGGTGTATTATTGGGATGGAGGAGGCTATTCACTTATAGAACAATAATGGAAAACAGATTTCAGGCAGATAATTTATGAAGTGCTTTTAGATCTCCTTTAAATAATGTGTTATAAAACTGCAAGAACATTCACAGCCAATGATGAAAATGCTCTTCTGCTCTAACCATATTATTTATGTTGCCCCGGTTGTTATACTCAGCTCTCTAGTCCCACTCCTTTACCCCAAAGCAAGAATTGATCAATTTAAATGTTGCAGCACCATAAACATCTGGTTTCTATTTGGCTGTGATATTCCCTGTACAATATTAAAATGTCATCAGTTCAGTTTTACAGACCACGTAAAGGCCTTAGTCAACCATTTAACAGCTAAGAAAAACATATGGCAAATACATATCAATCCAGTGACTGTATTAAACGTTTAAGGATTCAATTAAGAGGAATCCTTTCTGGGGTGTTCGGAAAACAGAAATACCAATGTTTCTTTACAATAAATATAAAACACAAGGTTGAAAATCCCTTTTTCCCCCCCTAAATATATGTATGTGTGTGTGTTTAGATATTTACAAAGCACTTAACTTGGTAAGGTACCTAATTAAAATAAACTACTGATGTGAAAAAATGTTGATATTTTTACTGAAGAAGTTGTCTCTTTATTTTTTTTAATAAAAGAAGGTGGCTCTGGCCCAAACTCCCAGACTCAATCTCCCCATGAATTCCGGGGATGTTCACTCTGGATCTGAATATCAGAGCTAGCTATAACTCCATGATGGTCCAAACTAGGGCATTAGATCTGAACACTCCAGTACTTTGAGAGCTTAGATTCAAAGCAAGCTGCGCTCTATTCCCAGGGCTGACTGCAGTCGTATTTTGAATGGCTACCCAGCTGCATTATTTCCATTCTCGAGGTCTGAGGTGCTTTAAAAAGAATGGTGGCTGCCCCGTAGAAATAACAGATAGTAAAAAGGTAATGTCCTAGATGCAGCAGATGCAGTGCACAGACACTACAGCCTTCTCCAGGTTCCAATGTGTAACAAGTGACGATGTTATGTTATGGTATAACAGTAATGCTCCTACAACACTTCATAAACCAATCAGCTAGCGCCAGAGTCTGTGGATACAGAACTGCTTCCCGACAGAGGTGTCTAATGGTTAGAGAACAGGACCTGAGTTCTATTCCCAGCTCTGTCAAGATTTTTAAGCAATGGCTTCCATTTTTGCCCTTGCCATAACTTGCAGGCATAATACAGAGTATATGGAAATGTAGGTGGAGACTTTCAAAATCACAAATGGCAATTAGGCCACCTGACAATTATGTTTTTGAATATCTCCCACCACTGCAATGCAGCCCTGCCTGGTTTGGAGGCCAACAAACAACTGGCACACACTGGAATACTAAGGGGCAACTTCTGTCGGGACACTGGAGCAGAACTTCACTCTTACCAAGAAGCACTAACGCATATGCAGGTCTTGATCCAAGATCAATATGAGTCTTTCCATTAACTACTCACTGTCTTTGGATCAGGCCCTTAATGGTCACAAAGAACAGACAAGACATGGTTAAAGTCTCATCCCAAACAGCCCTGCACAAGAATAATAGGCATAGAATTCAAGCTACAGCTGAAGGAGAAAAGGACTGAGTCAACCCAGCAAAGATACAAACCAATGATTTCAGTGTCTTGGTGCTTAGTTTGCTAAGGCACCATTTGCCTTATCTGTGCTGCTATGACACTTTCCTTTCCTCTTTAACATGAGATTTCTTCAGTGATTTGGGAGGTTTATTAGTTTTGTTTTGCTGAGGCTGCTGATGAGGGAGGTGGAAATCAGAGGCCAGAATCTGACTCTACCTGCACTTCCCTAATTTAGGGCAACATTTGTTGCTCAGAAACTCACAGATCTCATGTCCCATATTCTACTCTCATTAGCTCACAGTGTGACTTTGGGGAAGTCACTTGCCCACCCGATGCCTCCTGTTAAATGGGAGTGCCAGCTTTGTAAGATCCGAGTATTGTTATTACATGGGTCAAACTTCCGCTGCTATCAATACTGGAAGAATATTGAAGCGGAGAGCCAGAGAGAGCTGGGAAAAAAGCACAAATTTGCTTACCTGGGAATCTATTTGATTTTAATTTTTGTGGGGGTTTTTTGTTTGTTTTTTTAAATTGGGTACCACTAATTCAGTCTAAGAATGCAAACAGATTTTTAAATGAAAATCATACTGAGATGTGAGCAGAGGGCATGTTCTGAAGAAGACTATGGTTTGCAGATGTTGATGCCTTTTATTAAGCAAATATAACAAAATACTTCAACGTATACCTCAGAGTCTACAAATTATGCTCACAACTATGCAGAACTGCTTTACATTTCAGCTTTGGGGCATTGTTTAAAAATTTACTCTGGTACTCTTTTCAAGAAAAGTCAATTACACCCAAGTGGAGATTTAAAACATCAGGGAGCCATCTGGTGGCTTGATTGCCTTCTAATTAAAATCCATCTCTTGGGTTCTCCACTTCCTCTATCTGCACTCTGTTGTTGAACTACACTGGCCAATACAGAGCATAACTGGAAAGGAATTAAATATTGTTTTGTTTCATGAAAATAAAGTGTAAATATTTGGAAACCGCCAACTAGAGCATGGGCCCTAAAAAAACGAAAAGAGTGAGCATGTTTTTTGCCACCATTTTGGAAATACAACTGGAAAGATGTTTATACAGAATGCTTAGTTGTTCGAGTGAAATGAATGAGATATTTACCTTAAGATCTTTTCTTTCTTTTTTGCAAACTGCTCTATATTTCATAGGATTTTTACAGGGAACATTTATGGGGAATAAAGTTATAGTCACAGAACAAAAAAAACCCCACACAAACAAAAAAATCCTCCCTCAAAAAAGAAAATTTTAAAGTAATTAGTAAAATAATTACACTTACGGGAAGGACTCAAAATAATTTTTTTAAAAATGAAAAAAAACCACCCTTCCAGTTGGTTTCCCCCACTATCCCATAAAATTTGATAGAGAATTATATCCTTGCTATAGAATTCTATGGAATACCTTAAAACCTATAGAATATATAGAGAACAATCTCCTTTCTAAAGGGGTTTGGTTTTTGTTTTGCTTGTTTGGGTTTTTTTTTAAGTCACTGCTAATTTATTGATTTTACCTCTATTAAATTTTATATGGCCCTGATTCATCAAAGAACTTAAGAATGTGAATAACAAAGCATGTGATTAAGTACCAATTAAATAAATGGGATTTAAGTACATGCTCAAAATTGAGCATGTGCTTAAGTGCTTTGTTGAATCAGGGCCTAGGGCTATAGATAAACAGAAGACTTTTATCCTGTCACACGTTTAGTGAAGACCTTAAAAGGACACAGCCAGCCTTTTATGGCCTAACAATACACAAGTCATTCCTGTCAACTCTACTCAGGATTCCTTGGCTCTGTTCCTGGCTATGCCACAGAACTCCTATGTGATCTAAGGCAAATCACTTAATCTCTCTGTGCCTCATTTTGCCTATCAGTAAATCTTGGATAATACTACTTACCTGCCTCACAGGTGTATGGTGAATCTTTAATGAAAGTGCTTAGAGGTCCTTCGCTGAAAGATGCAAAGCAGAGGTATTTAGGAACTTAAATCAATGCTGAATATGAGACTAAGAAGCACAAGTCCTATTGATTGTTGATGAGACTTAGGCTCCCAAGTCACATAGGTGTTTCTGAAAATTTTACCCTTGGTTTCCAATTTCCCAAGCGTTCAAGGAGAGTCAGATCTGGTGTTCCATTTCAGGCCCATGTCCATCACAAAGCATTATTATTACTATCGCAGCGTGACTGCCAACTGGGCTAAGTCAGCTGTGTGAATGCCCTGTGAGGAGAATGGCCCCTTAGACATTTTGTGAGTACATAAGGGTTTTCTCTCCACTCTCATAAGAAAACCTAACGTAACAATCTGCATCATGAAGAGGGCCATTACTATCATTACTAGATTTACCTGACACACACAAATCAATGTACTTGCTTCTTTCCCACTGTGTGGAGCCACGCTCTTTTTGACATTCAGTTAATGAGCCCTGGTGAGAAAATAGTTCCTTTTAATTTAAGAAGATGACTAAGGCCTTGTCTACACTACCAAGTTTTGTTGGCTGCCTTTTGCTGACAAAACAAGGGGAGGTGTACACCCTACAAAGCTATTTTTGCCGACAAAATAAAACCACCTCAACAAGAGGCATAAAGCTTTTTGTGGCAAAGTTAAAGTGACAAAGCGTCAGTGTAGACACTGATGTTGTTTTGTTGACATAACTGGCTTCCATCAGTATCCCACAATGCCTGCCGTAACCGCTCAGCTCACTGTTTTGATCTCTGCTGCCCTGAAGTCATGCAACCCTCCCCTTTCAAAGCTCCATTGCTGTTCTGTTTGGGGGACAAAGAGCAAATCATTAATGGTAGAATGCTCCTGTTCTGCCCCACACTAGGAACACAGTGGCAGGTAGACTGCTGCTGCAGGGAGCAGGGGTGGGGTGGGACTGCTGTGCTGCTTTGACATTCCTCAGTTCGGAGAGCTCACAGAGTTGCTCAGGATGCCGCTCCCAGCAGTTGAGGTGGCTGTGGGAGAACTCGGAGGGAATCACAGAACCATAGGCAGGCAGAGCAGGCTGCTTCAGGAGAGACTGCTGTGCCGAGCAGAGCCAGGGACTGATGTGTGTGTGTAGGGGAGTGCTGTCCCTCTCCCATGCCTCAGGATAGGTCGGTTAGCTTGCTGTCTCGCCCACCCCAGACACACCACTTTCCTCTCCTTCAAACCCCCGCCCCCCACTTCAGTTAAAAAAGCTGCAGACAATCTGCTAGGATGTCCCTGGAAAGATGGGATTGAAAAACCTGCATCATGTGATGCTGTACCTGCCCCATGAGGCATTGTAACCCCTTCTGGAAGCATCTTGTGGCCAGCTGCAAAGTGGGATAGCTACCATAGTGTACTGCTCGCTGTATCCATGCAAGAGCTGCTAGTGTGGATGCACTATGCTGATACAAGGAGCTAGTATGGACTTGCAACAGCAGTTTTAATAAAAGCGCTTTAATTAAAGTGGCATAACTTTTGCTGACAAATCTTTGTAGTGTAGACTGTCATAGTATAATTCCCAAATCTGAACCTTAGTGTCAAAAATATGGGTACTAGCATGAATTCCCCTAAGCTTAACTACTAGCTTAGATTCTGTAGCGCTGCCACCGATCAGGAATTTTAGGGCCTGATACCCTCTGGTCCCCCCAAACCCTTCCCTGGGGACCCCCAAGACCCAGATTCCTTGAGTCTTAAAATATAGGGGAATAAACCATTTCCCTTCCCCCTCCTTTCTTTCTCCCAGCTCTTTCCCACCCTGGGTACACTAGGAGACCACCGTGATTCAATTCTTTGAATCCCCACCCGAAAGGAATGTTCCCTTCCCCCTCCCTTCTTCCCCGGAGAGAGATACAGAGATAAACGCAGAGAGCAGGTTTTTCTTCCCTCCTCCCTTTCCTTTCTCTCACCAATTCCCTGGTGAGTGCAGACTCCCTTCCCTGGAGTCTTACAAAAGATAACCAAAAAATCAATTAGGTTCTAAAAAAGAGGAAAACTTTAATAAAGAAGGAAAAAACATAAAAATTGTCTCTGTAATCAAGATGGTAAATATACAGGGTTTTTTAGCTTATAGACAATAGAAAGAAGCTTTCTCCAGCAGAAACACAATTTAAGCTACTTCCAGCAAGTACACATCTGCAAATAAAGAAAAACAAGTTAAAAGACTATGAGCGCCTTTACTTACTCACTATTCTGAATAGATAAGAGACTGTAGTAGGGAGATTAGCAGAAACCTGGTTGCACCTCTAGTCCCGTCCAGGACCCAGAGAGAACAAAGCCAAACCCAAACACACACACAAAGGCTTCCCTCCACACGAGATTTGAAAGTATCTTGTCTCCTGATTGGTCCTCAGGTCAGGTGTTGCAGGTCACTGTTTGTTAACCCTTTAGAGGTGAAAGAGATATTAACCCTTTGCCTTCAGTTTATGGACAGCTGCACAGTGGGATAGCTACCATAGTGTACTGCTCGCTATATCCATGCAAGAGCTGCTAGTGTGGATGCACTCTGCTGATACAAGGAGCTAGTATGGACTTGCAACAGCAGTTTTAAGTAAAGTGCTTTAATTAAAGTGGCATAACTTTTGCTGACAAAACTTTGTAGTGTAGACAAGACCTAAAAGTCATTCATCATTATCACCTTTAAAAATGCAATGCATGTCCAATCCTTGCCCGTACTAAAACATTTTATTCATCCATGTCCGACACAGTGTGACTGTGGGGACTGCACATAAGACGGTGCTTTTCTGTAAGAAAGCTAACTCTGAGGAATCCATTTTGAAGCACTTGGAGGAGAGGAAGGTGATCAGGAAAGGTCAAAATGGATTCACCAAGGGCAAGTCATGCCTGACCAACCTGATTGCCTTCTATGATGAGATAACTGGCTCTGTGGATCTGGGGAAAGTGGTGGTCATGATATCCTTTGAGTTTAGCAAAGCTTTTGAGATGGTCTCCCACATTATTCTTGCCAGCAAGTTAAAGAAGTATGGATTGGATGAATGAATGGACTATAAGGTGGATAGAAAGCTGGCATGATCATCAGGCTCAATGGGTAGTGATCAATGGCTTGATGGCGAATTGGCAGCTGGTATCAAGTGGAGTGCCCCAGGGGTTGGTCCTGGGACCAGTTTTGTTCAACATCTTCATAAATGATCTGGATGATGGGATGGATTGCACCCTCAGCAAGTTCACAGATGACATTAAACTGGGGGGAGAGGTAGATACACTAGAGGGTAGAGATAGGTTCCAGAGTGACCTAGACAAATTGGAGTATTAGGCCAAAAGAAATCTGATGAGGTTCAACAAGGACAAGTGCAGAGTCCTGCACTTAGGATGGAAGAATCCCATGCACTGACACAGGCTGGATACCAACTGGCTTAGCAGCAGTTCTGCAGAAAAGGACCTGGGGATTACAGTAGAGGAGATGCTGGATGTCAGTCAACAGTGTGCCCTTGTTGCCAAGAAGGCTCATGGCATATTGGGCTGCAGTAGTAGGAGCACTGACAGAAGATCGAGAGAAGTGATTACTCCCCTGTATTCGGCACTGGTGAGGCCACATCTGGAGAATTGCATCCAGTTTTTGGCCCCCTACTACAGAAAGGATGGGGACAAATTGGAGAGAGTCCAGCAGAGGGCAATGAAAATTATTAAGGGGCCGGGGCACAAGACTTCTGTGGAGAGGTTGAGGGAATTGGGATTATTTAGTCTGCAGAAGAGGAAAGAGTGAGGCACGATTTGACAGCAGCCTTCAACTACCTGAAGCGGGGTTCAAAAGAGGATGGAGCTAGGCTGTTCTCAGTGGTGGCAGATGCCAGAACAAGGAGCAATGGTCTCAAGTTGCGGGGGGGAGGGGAGGGTTGTGGTGGTCCTAGGTTGAATATTAGGAAACTATTTCATTAGGAGGGCGGTGAAGCATTGGAAGGGGTTACCTAGGGAGGTAGTGGACTCTCCATCCTTAGAGGTTTTTAAGGCCTGGCTTGACAAAGCCCTGGCCGGGATGATTATTTGGGGATTGGACTAGATGACCTCCCAAGGTCTCTTCCAAACCTAATCTTCTATGATCCTAAGACGACTTTGAGTCTACGAGTTGCACTGACAATTGCCATCTGGCGTGAGCAGTATCTTGCTGTGGTATTACGGGGAGCTGTGGAAGCTGATGACATGGGGTATGTTTACTTCTAGAAGAGAGTGAGTGTACCACTCCCATGAATAGGGGGGTTATGCACACACACATTAAGAGAAGCTATGGACACATCCCAAGAGGATGATATATCCTGCAGTAAAGAATCCTGTGGCACCTTATAGACTAACAGATGTTTTAGAGCATGAGCTTTCGTGGGTGAATACCCACTTTGTCAGATACATCTACAAGCTCATGCTCTAAAACGTCTGTTAGTCTATAAGCTGCCACAGGATTCTTTGCTGCTTTTACAGATCCAAACTAAAACGGCTACCCCTCTGATACTTAATATCCTGCAGTGTTTTGACTGTAGCCAGCTCACTGAGTTGCTAGATCCTGATGAATGTTCCCAGACTTCTGACAGATGTAGGTAGCCTGGCAGGATGTTACTGCCTGACTGAATTCATTTGGGGGGTATTTTTCCATTTTGATGGGCGGCAGTTTGCCTCCTTGCATGGCACTGATGCTGATGGGAGCTTCTTGTACATATGACTGTATTTCAAGTTGAGAGAGTTCACTCCTGGGTCATTGTGCATATAGATGCTAAAATGAATAATGCTCAGAAACAAAAATCATATATAAACCGATGGCAAGTTATGAAACCACAAAGTAAAGGAAATGTAAACACAATTTTTAATTTCTTGGCACTTAAGGTATATCACTCAAAGTGGCTTTTTGGGATTTTACTATGAGATTTAACTAGTATTCCTCCTCCTGTTTCTCAATCATCCTTTTACTTGTTTCCGTTATTTTAATCCTTTGTATTTCTCTGCAGTCCCCATAGGAGGAGCCTCTATACCACTGTGTTTCAATGCTATGCCTGAGAGCAGCCAGAATTTGAGATCTTTGGATACTATTTGCAGTTTTGCCTTTTGTGCACAACTGTTTCTTTAGTGATTAACCAGCACACAAGCTTTGTAAGCCTGACTGAAAAAGGCCATTTACCAGTGTGAAAAGAGTTTCTTGGGATGGTTTTTATAAGTTGAGATCTTTTCATTCACAGATACTTGATGCATCTACAGTTATAATTACAGGACCTAATCCTAAAATCCCTGTAAAGTGGGATTATGGATGTGAGTCAAGTTACATCAATAAATGTTTGACCACAAACTCTCTAACCACAGTACACAGGAAAATTGAAAGTGCTAGTAACACAGCTAGGTAACTTCTCAAGTCAAAACGGCAAGGGAGAGAGAAGGGTTCTGGATATGGCTAGGACTAGAATTCAGGAGACCTGGATTCTATTCTTGACTCAGTCACTGAACTGTTTGTTGAGCAACCTTAAGGCATGTTCACCTCTCTGTGCCTTTGTTTCCTCTTTCCTCTCTTTGTCTTGTCTATTTACTATTCAAGGCTCTCCACTTGTCTGCACAGTGCCTAGCACAATGAAGACCTAGTCTCAGCTGGGGACTCTAGGCTCTACCATAATACAAATAATAATTAGAACTGTCAGTTAAGCACAATTAACTCAAGCGATTAATGCAAAACAAATTAACTAGATTTAAAAACAGTTGCAATTAATCAGTGTTTTAATTGCACTGTTAAACAATAATAGAATGCCAATTTAAATTTATTATAAATATTTTGTATGTTTTTCTACCTTTTCAAATCTATTGATTTCAATTACAACAGAATACAACATGTACAGTGCTCACTTTATATTATTTTTATTGCAAATATTTGCACTGTAAAAATGATAAACAAGAGGAATAGTATTTTTCAATTCATCTCATAAAAGTACTGTAATACAATCTCTTTATTGTGGAAGTGTAATTTACGAATGTAGAATTATTTTCTTATATAACTGCACTCAAAAAGAAAACAATGTAAAACTCTAGAGCCAGGGCCGCCCGGGGGGGGGAGCGGCAAGGGAGGCAATTTGCCCCAGGCCCCGGGCCCTGCAGGGGCCCCCAAGAGAGTTTTTTGGGGCCCCTGGAGCGAGGTCCTTCACTCGCTCCGAGGGCCCCAAAAACTCTCATGGGGCCCGGGCCCCCAGAGCTTCTTTCACTCCGGGTCATCGCTGGCAATTCGGCGGCGGGGCGGTCCTTCCACCCTGGAACCCCCCACCAAAGTGCCCCAAAGACCCATGGCAGGGGGTCCTTCCGCCCCGGGACCCGCTGCTGAAGTGTTGGGTCTTCGGCGGAAATTCAGCAACAGGGGGTCCGTCTGCCCTGGGACCTGCTGCCGAGGTGCCGGGTCTTCAGCGGCAATTCAGCAGCGGGGCCGCCCCGCCGAAGACCCCAGACCCCCTGAATCCTCTGGGCGGACCTGTTTAGAGCTTACAAGTCCACTCAGTCCTACTTCTTGTTCACCCAATTGCTACGATAAACAAGTTTGTTTACTTTTACTAGAGATAATGCTGCCTTCTTCTTATTTACAATGTCACCTGAGAGTGAAAGGCATTCACATGACACTGTTATAGCTGGCAAGGTATTTATGTGCCAGATATGCTAAACATTCATATGCCCCTTCATGCTTCGGCCACCATTCCAGAGGACATGCTTCCATGCTGAATTTAAAATTGGTATTTTATTATTGTTTAACAGTGTGATTAAAATGGAGATTAATAGCGACAACTACTTTTATGATTAATTGCCTTTTTATTAATCATTTGACAGTCCTAATAATAATAAAAAAGTTTATTCCTGTAATCAAAATTTGCTGGTAGTATCAACAGCTGCTGGAAAGGATGGTTTTTCTGTGTTCGAATTCTGGCTAATAGAAATCTTTATATTTATTAGAAGGTAAATTACACTAGCAGGAACAAATCTTTTATTTTGCAGCTGTATAATTATTAATAAATTTAATGAGATAGAAACTGAAGCATAAGAAAAAACAGTTCTAAGTCTTTTCAGGATGAAACAAAGTTAATATAAAATCTAGTATACATTAATTTATCTGCTTAGATTGATGTCATGAATAACTTTAAGAGTTATATAAATTCTCTCTTTTTCTTAAGCTAATAAATTCATTTGCACTAAAGTAATTTATTTATTCAAGATAGACCAGCCCAAATAATCTCTTTCAATTACTTTTTTAATTAAATGATTTTCCAGCTAAGCCACCTGTAAAACTTGTCAGACATACAGATCAGTTCTATTTAGCCAGAAAAATCTTACTCTTATGAAAGAATAAATCCTAATCCCTTCCTGTTACCATTAGACCACAGAATCTCTAATCAAACACCAAGCCACTTGAAGAAAAATCTAAATACAGCATGATAAGGAACATAACTACCTATGCTCTACCATCTCTTTTATATCCCTAAAATTAGCTAGTTTTAGTTCTGATTTTTTTTGTATTAAGGAATATTTGAAACTATAGAAATGGGAAAAACCTACTAGGTCCTTTAGTCCATCCTCCTGCCAGTGTAAGATTGCTCCCTACAACTGTGTAGGGTGGTTCCCTAGTGCTGTGTCCTATTCTGTTTTAAATGACTTCAACAACTGGGCTCCCACAATTTTATGTGGACGGTGATTTCTCCATCTAGCAGATCCCACCATTAAGAAAGTGTATCCTGATGCTCATTTTAATAAATACCCTGTCACTTACTAGCTTTCTTTTTATCCCAGCACCGGTAGGCCCCTGAACAAGCTTGAGTGCCCACTCTATACCCCACTCACACCTTGATTTACTATCCATAGTGTCCTCCCTGAGGTTTGGCATTACAGATAGCTCAAACGCAACAACTCTGTAGAAACCTCAGCTTTAGCTTCCTCACAGAAATTGGCTGTTCTTGATGTCTTTTCTGAAGCAGCTCCTCCTAGAGCTGTTGCTAGTCTTCCTGCTGGGATGCAGCCCAGGTTTCTATCACTCTTGTTGTGCTAGTCATCTCAGGACTTCTTCCAGCCCTCACCCGTTGTGTCTGGAGGGAGTCTGGAAATCTTATTACTCGTACCAAAATGGGAAAGGCCTGAGTCCCTACCCAATCACCCACAAAGGCCTGGAACACAGCTAACTGAAGTCAGTAGAAAGTTACATTGACTCCAGTGGGCTTTGGATCAGACTCCAGTAACACAACATGGACACTCAGCCTAAACTTCCTCCACTAGGAGTCAGTGTCTGTCTTAGTTCCCTCTTCCCAAAGGGGCTCTGCCACCTCCCATGTGTCATAAGTAGATTTAATGAGCTACACCTGCCACAATGATTCACCAGAAATTCAGCAGCTACATGCCAGGTTCTAACAGCTGCTAAGAGAGTGAGTCAACAGAAAAGCCCTGACACCTTTTCCCAATTTCCTTGTGGTACACTAACAAGTTTTTCTCTCTTTCCTTGGGATTTGCATTCACCAGATACTTGTGCAGAGTTAACATATCCCTTTTTAATAATCATTTGGCCAAGCAACTAAATGTGTGTACTTTTAATCTATCCTCATTCAGTTCTACTAGCCTCTTAATCATTTCTGTAGTTCTTGTCATGGCTAGTCTCAGTGTACTAATGCTTTTTCAAATGCCATAATAAACTCAACAATCACTTGTGAAGCACTGACAGTAACCATTCTATATGCTTAGAAAAGGAAAGATTATGATGTCAAAATCACTGGGAAACCTTGGTACACAGGGTACTGTATTTTAATCACTAGAATATGTTTCACTTTCCACCTTTTAATGTCTCTAATAGGACTAGCAGACTTTTTCCAAAAAAATATTTCAATGGAAAATTGAGTTTGAGACAAACTGGAAATGTTCACATAAAGTGTCTGTTTTCCTTAAAAAGTTTCAATTCTTCATTGTAAAACTGAAAATGTGAAAACCAAACATTTCTGGCTGAACACCAAACAAAAACTAAATTAGTTTTTGGGTTTTCAGTTTTCCATTAAAAAAGTTAAGATATTCTGCTAAAAACATTGATGGAAAAGGAAAATGTGCATCACTGAAATTTTCCATGGAAAAAACCCCAACCACTTCTTCTGGAAGTCACCCAAAAATTGGCTTCATTAAAGTTCCACATTATTACAACAACATATGCTTTTCTAGAGAGGAGACAGATAAGCAATTAGATTCTTCATTACTCTCTACCCCAGTCTGAATTCTAGATAGCCTTCGTTGCAATTGCCAGATTTTCACAACCAGTGTTCTCTTAAGCTGGACAGATAGCACTTACAAATCTTGCACTGGGCTGGGTTTTTTACCTTTCTGTTTTTAACAGTGGGAAGACTCCGGGCATCTGGAGTGTGGGCTTCCCCTCAGCCCACCAGAGAAGCACCTGCATTTCTCACACACCCTGCTGGCTCTGACTCATCACCATGTAGGATTGCAAGCAGAAGTGAGAAGCACTGAGATGACGGCTTTTCTCCAATAAATTCCCTCCTCCCTTCACTCACCAGGGAGCTGCTCTTCACACTCCATGTGAAGTGCTGTACATCATCTTTACATTAACTCCTACATACCAGCTGCTAGAATTAGCTTGAGATTGGCAACATCCTCCCAGTGCCTGGTAATTTAACAGTCTTCTCGCCTCTGTCAACTCAAGGATCTGAGACACCTGAAGTCAGTCTTGTCATGCTTTGATCCTGTAACTGGATTTGTGTAGGGAAACTCTTATCCCTGTGAAGACCCCTGCTGATTTCAGAGAGGCTCTGCATGCATGTATGCAGAGATCCAATTACAGGATTGGGAGTCTCCGCATGTTGAGAAGGAAGACACTTAGATCCCACTTTTCTTTCCACGAGTATCAGTCTCTGTTCCTGCCTGCACTGTTTGGCCTGTCTGGTCATGCTGTCAGGGGATTTGTTGTTCAAAAGCTGTCTCTGCTTCCTTGGCTTATCACAGTCCCTGTATTGCCCCCTGTAATTTTTAAGCTATTTGTTTGCTACAATTCCACATAAAGGGGCCTGACTTCTCCCTTGGGGCCTGATCCATCCAGGGCCCATCAAAGACAAAGGAAGGACTCCTGGTGACATCAATAGCAATGGAGAAGGCCCGGGCTGTGGGCATGGAGGCACTCGGACATACTGCAATGCAGTTACATTATATGGGGTGAGTGGGCAGGGTTTGGGAAGCCCACAGAGAGTACAGAGCATGGCACCACACACAGTATTGGACAAGATGGTTTGGGGCAGGGTAGAGCCAGCAAGACCAGTGGATTTGCAGCAGCTCACCTATTATGGTCACGAAAGAGGGGGGTGCAGGAGCCATGGGAGTTACTGCAGTCTCAGGGCTCCCGTAGCAGCTGAGAGCAGCTCTACTCATGCTCTGCTCACTTCAGAGTCCTTCCAATGGTGCCATGTAAAATGGGCTCCCCAGATACTCAGGATGTACCGAGGGGGATGATTTGCCCTCTGTTAATTATTTCTGAATGTGGCCGGAGATGAGTGAGGTGCTGTAATCTGATTAGCTGTTCTTTGTTAATGAATTATTGATAGAGTTGTTGCTTGGCTCAGTGAATAGAGCACTGGCCTGGCTGCTAGTCCCAGCTCTGCTGCTGCCCTGCTGGGTGGTCCTGAGCAATTCACGTCGCCTCTCTGTGCCTCAGTTTCTCTACCTGTAAAATGGAGATAATGACATTGACCTCCTTTGTAAAGCATCTTGAGATTTACTGATAACAAGCCAATATAAGAGCTTGGTCTTTCCATTTGTCATCTGTATGGGACAGGAGGGCAATCCACCAGCCAATACTAGTAAGACAGCTAGACTAAGGTGCTGGACCAGATAAAATAACTTTGTTTCCTCTGAATTGTACAGTATGTATTGGTCACTTGACAGAAAACATTAATGAAATACTACAGCCTTGAGGAAAAGGAAACCGCAAAGTTATTGGATTGACCCTCAGACTGTACCGTCACAGGACTTTCAACCCAAATTTACAAATCATGCTTAAGCATATACTTAAAGTTTGGCTGCGGCCAAACTGGGAACTAGCAGATTTTAGGAGGCTAGCATAGACAGGGCAGAGTTCAAAAAACATGCCCAGATTGCAGCCTAGGCTAACATCTGATTTGGCCACTGTGACAATCTTTGGGTTCAACCAAGACCAGTAAGGGATTGTGTTACTGCCTGCCCTGTAACTCCGGTTGCCTTCAATGTTATGCTGCTGTGGCTCACAGCCCTGGCACCAACAGCCATCCTACAACCATGGAGGTCGCACCCTGACTTCCATCACCCAGTTACTTTTTGCAGGGGGACCCCCAACACTCTTCCATTACTGAATTTCTCCCAGACCACCTGCCATGTAGTGTCCAGCCCTCTCCCGGAACACTCACAGAAGTTATTAAGTTTGTTGCTCCTTTAAAGAGACAACACACTGCAGCTCGTTAATTTATCTGGGGTTTGACAAACACTTATTTCAATCACAGCACAGAATTGCTTTACAGTAAAGGGAAAACAATTTTATTTAACAAAAGGACATAGATTTAAATGATACCAAGTATAAGAAATAAAGATAGAAAGGATTACAACCAAACAAAAGTAAAAATAGGCTTCTAAGACTAAAACTTAATTTCAGCAAGTTACAATTTTGGCCTAAGCAGAGTTCTCACCTACACTTGGTTCCTAGAGACCCCCTTGGTTGAAGAATCCAACTTTCTGTGATTTCAAGAGCTCTAGCCCCTTAAATTCCTCAAGTGATGGACATCAAAATGGCTTTCTGTCTCTGCATTTATATCTGAAATTTCACTAACCCTGTTACAAAAAGCCAGAAGGTTTCCTGGGGTACAGTCTCCATCCTCAACTGAGGTTGTTAAATATTCATCTTTCCCCACTGCTTCTCCTGATGGCTTTGTTTGCCTTGTATGTAAATGTGCTTTTCTTTGTCTTTGGTCACACCTTACCTAGCTTACATAGGAGACCCATTAAAGCCAGTGGAACCACATGCCTTTTTCTGAAACAAGCATGGCTTAGGCACTGCTTGCCAAATACATGTTAAGAATATATTTTCAGCACATATCTATAAAGTCCCTTGTGGGTTTACCATACATACATCATGCAGTGATTTTCGGGACCAGAGTGTTACTAGTTTTCATACAATACCTTACATGGCACCTTTTAGATACAGCTTATGATAAGTGTGTTAGGTGTGGTGAATATGTCAGGTTCGATAAGAGCTGCAGACACAGAATAACAAGCCACCAGTGGCCTCTGTGTCAGAGCCACAAATACATGTAAAGTGCTAAATCACAGTTGTTAAATTTGGTGGAAAGATCTGAAGTTTCACTCCTGTTCTATAGCTTCCCAACCAAATTTGCTTTTTCTGTGGTTTGCATTATCACTTGTTAAACAAAGCCATAGCTATCTAGGAACACGTTGCTATGCTATTGCCACTCAGAACTTCACAGTAAAGACAATAACCAGGGCATTATGAATCTAAGCAGCTCAACTTCTGTATGACAAGCTTATGGGGCTTTTACATAGATATCTGATCTATTTTTTACATATATTGCTGAGATTCTGAAAACTACATGTAGTGTATACAAGGTTTATAATTGTAAGAAAGAGATTGACATTATAATGAAATATTGAGAAAACTGAAAAAAAACCAGTTACTTAGCATCACTATCTGTAGGCACAACTGAATACGGTCATTTTCTTGCTGTAGGAAAAGATTTACAAAAAGCCCTTCACATTATACAAGGTTTCAAGATGCTCTATACAAGATTATGAGAACAATACAGTCTATTTTCAGCTCACCAAGAAGAGTGAATCAATAGCCTTTAAAAAACTGTCTTTCTGGTGATTCATCTACAGAATGTATGTGTTTGAGTCAACAGAGTAGATTTATATCATCTCCGCCCAGCATGTAGCCGTTCTTTTTTGTAGATCTAAGTCCAGGTCCATCAAGACATCCAGACAGCCGATTAAGAGGCTGGAATCACAGGGGAACACACAAGAAAGACGTAAATACTATTCTACAGTGTAGCTGCATGTACCTGGAGGGCTAAATTAAATAATAAAATATATTTTGGAAAAGCTCCTTTATGTCAAGTTGAGCTATCGGTGCTTGCCAAAGGTTGTTTTTTTGGGTTCGATGCCACTTGCTATAGCTATAAGAGTTTTATCCACATTTATCAGAAAGCTCCTGTAGAATTTTCTGAAAACTTCTGGTTATATTGTTGGAAGTGGAAACCTTGTAGCCAACAGCTTCTGCTTTCAATCTTTCAGGTCTAATGGGTTCTGCAAATCAATATTTTTTTCTTCATAAGTTAATAGTGCAGTATATGATTGCACTGAATGTTATGCTACATATCAAGTGAGAACTCAAGTTTGAGCAAAGTACAACAGCTTGTATTGCAGGAATTGTCCTAAAACAGGTAACTGTCACTTAATCCTGTTAAGAGGCCTGTGTTATATAGGGAAAGAACTAGCTGGAGGAATGTTATCTGAAAACAGTGCTGATATTCACACTCTAAAGGATACTCCCATGTTTGGCTTAATGTAGTGCATTCAAAATTTGAGTAGAATAAACATAATGCGGGTTGCGTTTTGCCTTGCAAATCATCATTAAAGACCATTCAACAGGACTGAGACCTTGAGGCCATTAATATAATTTAGAGCCAAAAAGCTGTATAAAATAGCACACAGAGTTTGGTAGGAAAACAATTTTTGCACTAACAAATATCTGGGGGCTGATCCACCTCTGACTTACATCAGTGCACAACAGGAATAACTCAACTGAAGTCAACGGGGTTACATGGGTGTCACCCTGGTGAGAGGAGACTGGAGCCTCCTGGTGTTAGTTCATGTTCCCTTTCCCACATTTCTCTCGCTCTCTGGACTGTATTTGGTAGAGAACTAATTACCATACAAGGTTATGCTGATAAGTAAAATGGTCTGAATTATGATAGATAACAGTGTATATCTTTGCAAAATACTTCTAATGACTCAGATGGCTGGATATTTACTGCCTTGAAACATGAATTGTGTCAAAGCAAGACACTGAAAAGAGTATGTCATAGTGAAGCTCTTGAAGCAGTAATTTTGACTTCAGGGAAATTTACAAGTAGTACAGATGCTACAGACAATGCCACACAAACAAACAAACTGATATGCTGCTTACAATGAAAAAGTAGGAATAAAGCCCAAATTGCAATTTTTTAAAATTAAAATGGCCATTTCATGCGCAACTACATCGTCTTCCTTTTTGCAAAATAGTTATTTAGGAAATATACTGAAATCAAACTAAATGAGTCATTAGGATACATTATCGTGCCCACACTCATATTCTCAATCATTATGCTGGTGTGTGTGTGTGTGTTGTATTCCTTTCTATCTATCCAGTGAACTTATATGCCTCAATGAACAAGCATCACAACAATTCACAGCCTTTAATGCATTGATCCTCACAACTTCCCTGTGAGGTCCATGGCTTCTATTATTCACATTGTACAGAAGGGGAACTAAGACACGGAGAGACTAAGGGTATGGCTACATTTGGAATTTCAAAGCGAAGTGTGAGTGTAGTCAGAGCAGCAGTGCTGGGAGAGAGCTCTCCCAGCGCTGCATGTAAACCACATCCCTTACGGGTATAGCGTGCAGCGCTGGGAGCCGCGCTACCAGCGCTGCTGCCCTGATTACACTAACGCTTTACAGCACTGTATCTTGCAGCGCTCAGGGGGGTGTTTTTTCACACCCCAGTTGCAGCGCTGTAAAGTGTGAGTGTAGCCAAGGCCTAAGTGACTTGCAGAGGGTCCCACAGGAAATCTGTGACACAGCAGTGAACTGAGACTTGGTCTCTCAAGACCTAAGCTAATGCACTACCCACTGGACTAACTTTATTTTCATACCACTTGCCTTTCTACTGTCCTTCCTGGGTCTTTTTGTCTACTGAGCCTGTTGGCCATTTGGGGCAGGGACTCATCTTATTATTTACCTATAGCACTTACCATTGTTGTAGTATTTGTGTACCTAGCATACCCTGGAGGTGCTATATAAGTAACAATAAATTTAAGACTTTCCTGTTCCTTGTGCCCTTGAGAAGGGTCTGGGTGCAATCTGGTCCTTGAGTTTGGCACTGAAATTTCCTAAAGAGGGCAGGAAGGGCAAGAAAGGAAATCCAGTGATTAGGGCACTTGCCTAGTCTGCAGGACTATGCCCTTGGGGAAAGCATCTATTAATTCCCTGCTGTCTTCAATAAGCAGCTCCATCTACTCACAAATAAAGAAACAGATATTCCAGATATTCAAATTCTGGACACAGCCAGTCATGAGCCAGCCTGGGCTCAGTTTGTTCAATCCTTAACAACGCCCTCATACTAATACAAATGTTCCCCATTGCTACCTTCAGTGGTTCATGCATGCTTCTAATGGCATCCAGCTCTATACTGCACACATTGGGTGAAATCCTGACCCAAATGAAGTCAATGGGAATTTTGCCATTGACTTCAGGTGGATCAGGATTTTACCCATTATAAGTCTGGATGTCATACTACTACACTGTTTAGTACAACTGCATATCTATCTCATAAGAACAAATAAATATGCATGTTCTTGTTGGCTACCTTAGTATATAACGTTACAGAATACAATATATTGAGTAGTTTGCATTATGATATATACACTTATGTGAAATGACAATGAAAGATGGATGTGTAAAGTTACTAAACAGATACCTTAGTAGAGCACTTGGTGAGAGATGATAAAATTTATATTATGTGCTTTGAAATGTTCTTCACAGTGGTCACAACTACCACACCAACAGCACATACTCTGACTAATTCTCGGTACTTCTGCAGCACCTTCAAGCCGAGAAACTGAATGGACTTCACAGACATTAAGGGCCAGATTCTAATACCCTTACTCAATGAGTCCCACTGACTTCAAGAACTAATTAATTAATTAACTAGGCTTCTATTAGGAACGTATTACACCATTCCCACTTTGCCAAAAAGATAATTACAGCAGAAACTGAGTTGAGATCACACTGGAAATCAGTGACAGAGCTAGGAGTAGTACTAAGGTCTCATGACTTCCAGACTTGTGCCTTAACCATCCTTTATGAAAGGCTTGGGAGACTTTCCTGATACTAGCCTGTGGTTCTCTTTACAGCTAGAAGGGAAAAGTCTAGAGTTTGTTCCCCTGAGTAAAGGGAGGAGGGATAGCTCAGTGGTTTGAGCATTAGCCTGCTAAACTCAGAGTTGTGAGCTCAGTCCTTGATGGGGCCACTCAGGGAGCTGGGTCAAAAATCAGTAGTTGGTCCTGCTAGTGAAGGCAGGGGGCTGGACTTGATGACCTTTCAAGGTCCCTTTCAGTCCCAAAAGATAGGTATATCTCCAATTATTTAAAAATTATAAAGTGGTGTGTCCTTTACCCCACTCTGCAGTGCCACTGTTTCCATGTTGTAGAAAGTTGTAATTCCTATGGTAGAATATTATCAGACTTCCTAAATACACAAGCATCACAGTCACACAGGCACCAACCATTGGAAAATTTTGTCTCACATGCATCCACTTTCACTTTTTGCACCATATGTTTGACTTCTGTCTAATCTCCAACAAGTTGTTTCCTCTCTCTGGTGCTCACACAGAATAGCTGTAGTGCTCTACTTTACTAAGCATTAAGGGATGGAGACCAAAGGGAAAAGACGCAGTGTAGTGTAATCAAATTCAGAGAAAAACACTACATCACAATTCATGAGTAAGGCTATGATTTAGTCACAGGTATTTTTAGTAAAAGTCATGGAAGGTCACAGGCAATAAACAAAAATTTATGGCCCCTGACCTGTCCATCAGCCGCCGGGGGCCATGGACTGCAGCTGCTCCAGCCCGCTGGGGACCACTGTCAGGGCTAGTGGACGACAGCTGCTCCAGCCAGCTGGCCAGGAACTGCTGTCTGGGGCTGCGGACCGGAGCTGCTCCAGCTGCCCCAGGACAGCTGCCAGGGTCTGCTGGAGCAGTGGCAGGTGCCACAGTCTGCAGAGCCACACCAGCAGTGGTTGGTGTGGCTGTCTTGGGAGCCAGCTGCTTGGGCAGCTCTGGGGTCAGCCACACTGGCTCCTGCAGAAGTCACAGAGGTTGCGGAAAGTCACAGAATCTGTGACTTCTGCAATCTCCGTGACAGACACAGAGCCCTATTCACGAGATTATGAAGAAAGGGCATTTGGACTAGCTCTTGATGCAGTTATCAACATGGGACATAGTGCAACTTCCATTGGCGCAGCTGGGGATCAAAACTGCTGAAAACCCATGCAAAGTATGTCACAGGGAGGGAAAGGCCTTTACAGGATGGAACATTCCTCCTCTGCTGATCTGCCTGTGGACACAGATGGGGCTACAGGGTGCAAGCTGAGTTTCATGCGACCTGGAGCAAAACAGGGGACAAATATCACTGTAGTATGTTCCCCTCTCAGGGCAGCATAAATGAGGCTGCAATTTGCATGGTAATTTACTACTGTTCTGAAGAGTAGTAACTCCATCAATGTGGCTAAGAAACCCTGCAGAGAGGGGACTTGTGAGGAGATGGCTAAGCGATGGCACTGCAGCAGGGACAGGTTGCTTGGTCTTTGCGTAGTGTGGACAGGGCAAGATCCTCAGGCAATGGCTCTGTTTATTCTATATACATATTTTTTCTGTCATGTGAGATCAGAGAAATAACTACTGTTTAACTGAACTTTTGTTTTGGCCTCTGAACATTCTCCTTTGTGAAAGGCTAATAGATCTCTCAAATTAAGCAACATGAGGCCTAGTCAGTTCTTGGATGAGAGACTTCTCATGGACACCTCTATCAAAGCTGCCTAAAAGCAGCACTGCCCTGCAAAGGAATTATCTTGAGTTCCTTGGTGATTTGGTATGTGGCACTCTTCCCTCTGACACAGTGATAAACTAATGCCCCAACCAGGGTGCAGTTTATAGTTGGAAATGTTATCCTTTGCCTGAGACATAAGGTCTTGCTCATTGCCTATCTAAAACTACATATTTCTTAGACTGCAAGCTGTATGAGGCAAAGCCCAGGCTTTCATGTGTGTTTGTACAGCACCTTGCACCATGGAGCACTGATCTTAATTTGTGCCTTTGGGCACTACTGTAATATAGCTATTTAATTCAAATAATAGCAACAGCTTTAAATACTTCTGCAGTTTCAACTGAAGATTTCATTCTTCCTGTCCCACCTGCTTCCTGACCTAACCTGTTCTTATTTTAAGCTGCTGTTGTGTTTCTTCCCACAGATGGATGTATTTCAATGGCAAGCAAAGGGATTCCAGTTCACAATTTGTTAAACTTTGGGGATAAAATGTGCTATATAAACGCAAGATCAAATTTTATTCACCCAGATAATCTCTTTATATTTAAAGCATCTTTCATAGTATCTGGTGTATCTTAAAGAGCTTCCAAAAGTTCAATGACAAAAAAAAATCTTATATCTATATATATTATAGCTAGACAAACATGAATCAAACATCTTAAAATAGTAAATCTAGCTGCAAAACCCAGTGAGAAAGGAGCAGTTTTAACAGTCTCTGGCAGAAAATTTCATGATCCAGGAGGCAAAATGTCAAAGTACTTTGTCAAAATGATTGTGTTTAGTGTTTACATGAAGAACAGCATTAATCAATCAAAAATGTCTTGGACTGCAGTGACAAATGTTCAGCCAGATGGTACTTGTGAGGGAATGGAATCAGGAAATCTCTTGTCTCTAAATGCTCATGCTCAACCATATTTATTTTCTTTCTCCTTATAGTTTTTCTGTGGTTTCCATTATCACTCATTACATAGGCAACAACGCTATCTAGGAACTTCATTGCTGGTTCTATGATGCACACTAGCTACTCTGAACTTCAGAGCAACTGCAGAGTCTGAACACAGCTTCCCAAGCCCAGAACCCTACTGACTGACCTACAGGAGAACCATAACTGACATCTAGCAGTAAAAAGCTTATGACATACTGATGAATAGTTCTGATTCTTTCCAGCAGTAATTGTTGGTGGCATAATCTATTTTTGTGTGTGTGTGTGTGTGTGTGTGTGTGTACATACCCTAGCCCATCACTGCATTATATTGCACAATGCATACAAGTGCCCAGAGGTGTAATTTCAGAAAAATTTGGGAGAGGAGGGCAAAGTTGTGTCAACATGTAGAACAGTTTATGTAATTATATTCTATCCAGCAAAGCCAGAGTAGGGGAGTGGCAGACATAATGGAGCATATAGACTTATGAGAAGTCAAGGGGTGCGGGTAAACCATGGTCAGGGGAAGATAATTGTCCCATTGCTAAGACTATGATTATGTCACGGAGGTCACGGAATCCATGACATTTTCTGCCCCATGCTGGAGCTGTCAGCAGGCATCCCAACAGCTCTCAGCCATTGCTGGCAGCAGGCCCACAGCAGCTCCTAGCCATGGGGCAGCAAGGGGACCCTGGAGCTTCCAGCCGCCGAGGAGACCCCGCCACAGCTCAGCTGTCACGGGGGAAGAGGGGGCCCCACAGTGCCACAGCTGCCCACCTGCAGCAGGAACCCTCCCCCAGCAGCTCAGCCACTGCGGGCTGCAGGGGGACCGAAGAGCCATCAGCCACTATGGGGCTGGACACTCCTCCCTTCGCATTTTGTCAGGGATATTTTTAGTAAAGATCATGGATGGGTGATGGGCTTCTGTGAATTTTTGTTTATTGCCCGTGACTTGTCCATGATTTTTACTAAAAATATCCATGATAAAATCTGAGCCTTACCCATAGCAAATGATATCCCTGCATTATGTGGCTCTCCCTCCTCTAGTAATTAATACAGTACATAACATAAGAACCGCCACACTGGGTCAGACCAAAGATCCATCTAGCCCAGTATCCTGTCTTCCAACAGTGGCCAATGCCAGGTGCCCCAGAGGGAATGAACAGAACAAGTAATCATCAAGTGATCCATCCCATTGCCTATTCTCAGCTTCTGGCAAACAGAGGCTAGGGACACCATCCCTGCCCATCCTGGCTAATAGGCATTGATGAACCTATCCTACATGAACTTATCTAGTTCTTTTTTGAACCCTGTTATAGTCTTGGCCTTTACAACATCTTCTGGCAAAGAGTTCCACAGGTTGACTGTGCGTTGTATGAAGAAATATTTCCTTTTGTTTGTTTTAAATCTGCTGCCTATTCATTTCATTTGGTGACCCTTAGTTCTTGTGTTATGAGAAGGAGTAAATAACACTTCCTTATTTACTTTCTCCACACTAGTCATGATTTTAGAGACCTCTATCATATCCCCGCTTAGTCATCTCTTTTCCAAGCTGAAAAGTCCCAATCTTCTATACCCCTAATCATTTTTGTTGCCCTTTTCTGAACCTTTTCCAATTCCAATATATCTTTTTTTGAGATGGGGCAACCACATTCGCACACAGTATTCAAGATGTGGACATACCATGGATTTATATAGAGGTAATATGATATTTTCTCTCTTATTATCTATCCCTTTCTTAATGACGCCCAACATTTTGTTCACTTTTTTGACTGCTCATGGGTGGATGTTTTCAGAGAACTATCCACAATGACTCCAAAATCTCTTTCTTGAGTGGTAATAGCTAATTTAGACCCCCTCATTTTATATGTATAGTTGGGATTATGTTTTCCAATGTGCAGTACTTTGCATTTCTCAACACTGAATTTCATCTTCCATTTAGTTGCCCAGTGTTGTACAGTACCTTTGTAGCTCTTTGCAGTCTGCTTTGGACTTAACTATCCTGAGAAGTTTTGTATCATTTGCAAATTTTGCCACCTCACTGTTTACCCCTTTTTCCAGATCATTTGTGAATATGTTGGGCAGTACTGGTCCCAGTACAGACCCCTGGGGGACACCATTATTTACCTCTCTCCATATCTTATCCAGTAAGATATTCAGACCCCCAAACCATTAAGGGCTTATAAAAATGACTCTTGCAAGGGGAAGAATGGTGCAGTAGAGTGGTGTTTAGATGTTGCTTGTAATTACTAGAACTGGGAGCACTGGCTGTCAGGAATCTGAAAGGACAGGAAACAGGAAGGAGGGGGGAGGAGTTGAGAAGGCAGAGTGAGAGTTACAGAGGGTGCAGCAGCAGCTTGGTAAAGAGATTTCCACTTTAAAAAGAAAGTCCTGTTAAAGTTTGTTAGTACCTTGCCTGGTTGACACAACAAGTAGCCAAGGCACTAGCCTGTATCTCAGAAGACAGGGGTTCAATTATCTGCTAGTCTCAGATCTTCAGAGGCCTTTAGGTGCTTAATTTCCATTGAAGTCAGTGGGAATTAGGCACCTAAATCGCTTTGAGGATCTGAGCCACAGTACCCCATCTGCCAAATAGGAATAACAGTACTTCCCTACCTTACAAGGAAGTTATGAGGTGATACTATAGTAACAGGGTAATAAGTGCCTAAAATGGACACAACTTCAAGACTGTGGTAAAACAAAAGGTATTAGATACTCTTTTTGCTGGTCTCCAAACAAACTCGTAATAGCAAGATGTTGTCAGGGCTTCAAGAAAATTATTTCATCCATCAAATTTCCTAAGTTGTGGAGCTGTTTCCAAATGCCCTGCACCACTTGTGCAGTATTTAGCTCACAAAATATTTCAAAGATCCTGTAGAAAGTGTATGTCCTAATGATGCATTTGTCAAGTAAGAAGCCCTCATCCTTCTTAAATCTTCATTGATTTAAGTGGGCATGACATCAGGAAATGTGAGCTGAAAGCATCATCTCTATCTTTAACCAGTGACGATAGAGGCATGGTAAGACCATCCCAAAGACATTGGATGAGGTTGTATGTTAGCTAGCCAGGTTTTTATTGCAATTATACTTCTTCTTTGCACTTCTACAGAGGCCTTAAAATTCAACCTCTCCTCCAGTTAATTTCAGGGTGTAATTCGTGGAATGACATTGATTTCCTGAAAAATGATTCTCCTTTCCTGCAGAATATGTGGCACTGAAAGAACCATAGCACCTGCCACTTCAGGATGTCAAAGTTCTATACAAAGATGGGTATCATCGGTTTACAGCTGGGGAGAAACTGAAGTACTGAATGGTTAAATAATAATAATAATACCTAGCTCTTATACAGAGCACTTTTCATCCATAGATCTAAAAGCAACTTACAAACGAAGTTAATATCATTACCTCAATTTTACAGATTGGGAAACTGAGGCACCAATGACTTGCTCAAAGTCACACAGCCCTCACTAGGAGTTTTGTCTTAGAAAGGAGTGGATAAAGAGTGCAGGATTTGGCCCTATGGGTAAAGTTTCCTCCCAGATTGAGGGATAAATAGTCTTTAACGTGAACAGGATGTGCCCATATCATATTAATCCAAATATGATGAGTGCACATTCTGTAAATGCATAATCAAAAAAGCTATAATCACAAGGTTTTTTTTCTTTTTCTACAAAACACTCAATTTTTTGAAAACTATAGTAGAACTAAATACCATTTTTGGGAAAAAAAAATCCAGAAAATTTGTACTCATTTAATTTTCCAGTGAGAATGGCTAAAGCACAAAACTATGACAAGAATTCCTGCAGCTGTTATAAAAATAGTTTCTGTAAGCAGAGGTAACCATAACACTACAAAAGAAGGCAACACAGTGCTTCAAACAGGAATTTGAATTGCCTTAAAAAGTTCTAGATATGAGAAGATCCCTTCTTAGGGCCCTGATCCCAAACCCATTGAAAAGAATGGAATGAATCCCACTGACTTCAAAGGGTTTGGATCAGGCTCTAGATGAATCTAAAGTAAGATGCAAGCTCACTTTCAGCACAGATATAAAATGCTTTTGTATTTGATGATCACGCTTCATATGCTTGGCCTCCTGCCCAATGGGATCTTTTCCCCATTAGGTTTTACACATGGCCTTTTGATAATGTAATTAAAATGAAAACTGCAAGTCAGCATTACACTGATTTGAATTCGCTGAAGGGAACTTCAACAAAACAGCCCCCCTGACTATACCAAGTACAGAGAGTCTGGAGCCTGGGGGTGACAGTGCTCGGAAAATTGAGTTTGGAGCTTGCTTACTAATTTTTATCAGAATATAATCCTCACAAGCCAGACTTGACCACCTTTACTCACACTGTGTAGTACAGTGCTCCATGAGTAAACTTGGGGAGAAAGGCAAGTTTTAAAACAGAGGCTGCCAAATAAAGAATAAAACTTCAGCAAACGGCAATTTTAGCCTTGTATTTTAATTTGGTACAGTATGTTACTTCATTTTAAATCTTTCTAGGCTTCTATGGAAGTCCTCATCTCTCCAAATCACTGCAGCTACTTAGAGTAATAATTAGTACACCTCAGTGCACTGCCTAAGAGCATTCAACTCTATCAGAATGTACTCTCGTACTGTGCTATACATGGACTTAATATTTATTGTGCATTTCCTAGTAAAGCTGCTTTGCCCCAACTGCTAGGTGTTTTATTGATTTTAGTGCTGGTACGGTACAATTTAAAATTACCGGCTACATCTAGAGCCAGAGTTAAATGCAAGAGACTAATTCAGCTACTATACGAACAATAAGTAACCAGCAGTGAAACTTCTGGGCAAGGCAAGGCATGAAAGAATGAAATAGTTATTTAAATCCATCAAAATGAGATGAAAATTGCTATGCCTCTAAATAGCAATCTGCCTGCTGTTTGAAGAGAAAGGGCTCATTTCTGCTCTCGGAGATGCAGGGATATTATATGTGGCTACTGGCCATTATACATCAATGTCTGTCTTGTGACTCATCTATATCACATGCCTGCCTAGTGCTGTGGCTAATTTTTACAAGTTATGCAGCACTAGCACATGCACCCACATAGCCAGGTGCAGCAGGGAGCTCAGAAATTAGAAAGTATAGCTCCATGAATAGCAGCCTCCAGAAGTTCCTCTCTTCTTCAGCACCCTAATACAATAGCTAGATCTGGATATCTTACTTAAAAATCTTTATTTACCTTCCCAATCTTTATGTAGTTTTTTTGTTACTAATATGAGTTGGTGATTTATTTATTTATTTTTGTCTTGCTAGTGCACGTAGGAAGGATGCCATGCTTCCTAAGGGAAACCGGGATCAGACTTGTTTAGCCACGTCCAATCAGTACATATCCCACACTGTGAATCATACCTAATCCTTACAACTATAGGCAGGGAATTATCTGGACACATCTAGAATTCATCTTGGGAATCACTCTGCTGCTCATTAATCTGTTATTAAACATCTGCTTATCCATTCCTGATCACTTCCTGTACTTTAAGCCTTTCCACCCTGCTTACCTCCTCTTGGCCACTGGCACAGAAAGATAGAGAAACAGCTTCCTATCAAGTACTTTGGAGTGTACCTTGGTCAGTTTAATCATCTTTCTTTTAAAGACAAAAATATGCAGAAACTGCTCCTGGAGGAATAACCATTGCTCATTTACCAGAGGTACAGAGCCAGTGGATCAGTTTACTATTAGTTCAGTAACTTGCACAGCGCCGATGGCAAATACTGGACTATAGTGCAATTAAGATGGCTATCAGTATAGTGTCATTCAGTCAATACGTCTTTGTAGCGTGACAAACCACAACGAACCAATAAATGACATGTTCTGAGTCCATTAAATACTAGGGATGGCTTGAATCCAACTCACATATTTTGCAGTTTGGGCCCATTTCTATTAAATACCAGATCTAGATTCTGAAAAACCCAGCTTTGATTCCTCTGATAGGCAGCTGAAGCTTGGGTAGCAGAACTCTTACCATTCTTAGGGTGTTCTTCATAAAGTGAAAAAAGGAAGCATAGTCCAGGGTGCAAGCTGGAGACCTAGGTTCAATTCCCTGCTCCTCCACAGACTCCCTGTGTGAGGTTTGGAAAGCCACTTGTTCTCTCGGTGTGTGGTAAAACCACTTCCCTACCCCACAGAGGTGTTAGGAAGATAAACATATTGAGGACTGTGTTACAATGGCAATGGGGGCCATATAACTACCACTGACAGGAGTAAACCACTTCTTTTGTCTTGTCTATACTATACCCAGCATCATGGTGTTGGAGCATCTTGTCTCTCTTAAAAGCAAGCATATTCACACTCACTGTCATGACCACCTATCTTCTTGTTATATCCCTTTGCTTTCTTCTAAAGATTACTCACTGAGGGAGGGGCAAAGGACCCACATTCAACACTGATGTTCAAGCTGCCCCCTGCAGGAGCCTCAGGCAGTAAATAAGAGCAGAATTTTATTTCAGACATGTTAGGAAGGAGGTGAGTGGACAATAGAAAAGGTGGTGAGAACCAAACTTCTGGACCCTGGTGCCACAGAAAACAATGCTAATGTGCAGTGGGATCTTTGGACCTGGTTTTTAGAAGCATGGAACTCACAAATCCCACTGATTTCCTCTGAAGCTGTGGATGCTCAGAGCTTCTGAAAATTGGGCCCTTCCATCATGAAAATCCATCATGTGTCCTATTCCTCATTGCCAAGAATGGGCATTTTGGAAACAGAGGCCGGCATTTGCAAAGTGGTCTAAGAGTGGCGTTCAATGGGAGCTGGGCACTCAAACTTCTTAGTTCCCTCTGAATGTTCCAGTCAGACACTTGTAGGACATCAGAAGTATGGCACTATCAGAAATAACAAAGAGAACACTATATTGAGACCTAGCTGGTTTCCTGTCCTCTTCTATGAAATCAATCAGCTGCTGAGTGCCAGGTACATCTACACTTACAGTAGTGTGTAGAGTACAGACATTGCGCACCCAGCTAACATAGGTATAAACAGAAGTGCAGATGGTGAGGCTAGTAGAATAATGTGCCCTACATGCCTGCACCCTAGGGTATATATCTTACATGGGCTCTCTACATGCCCAAGCTGTGCCTCCCATATCTACATTGCTATTTTTAGCAGTATAGTATCTTTCTACCTCCTCACAGCTGGAGCCTTTCCCTGCACAGCCTTTCCTCCAGCAAAGGGGAAAGGCTCCGGCAGCAGGGAGGCAACAGAGAACAGCTCCGGCAGCAGGGAGGCAGTGGGGAAAGGCTCTGGCAGCTCCATGTTGCTGGAGCCAGTTGCCAGTGCCTTTCATTGAAGCTTGTAGCCATACACTGCAGTGACTAGTGTGGATGCAGCCTGTCTTTCACTGAGGTGTGTAGCTACTATGGAATGTCTGCACTCTACACACTGCCTTAAGTGTAAACACAGTAGATCCTGCCTTTTCCATACTTAATGCACCATGTAAACTGCACAGCTCCTGCTTAAGCTGCATGTTTGGAGAACTTTATATTCTGCTGTTAAAGCACTGATCCTGCTGCATAGAAGTCACTGAAATATTATCATGAACTATTGAGTACATAGACATTAAGGCCATGTCTACACGTACAGTGCTGCACTGGTGCAGCCATACCAATACAGTGGCACACTGCAACGCGTCTGGTGAAGACATTTTATGCCAAAGAGAGAGAGCTCTCCTGTCAGTGTTAAAAAAACACCCCGGCAAGCGGCATAAGCTACGTTGGCATAAGAAACTCTCCCATCATCAAAGCGCTGTGCACACCAGCACTTATGTGGGTTTAATTTATGTTGCTCAGGGGAGTTAAATATTCACACCCCGAGTGACATAAATTTTGCCGACATAGGCGATAGTGTAGACATAGACTTAGTTCTGGGCTGGCTCTAGTTCTGGGTAACGAGTCATGAGGAACATGTATCTGAACGAAATCCTAGAAGGCATCCTGTCCTGTAAGACTGTGTGTTGGTTTAATTAGCATCCTGATGTGATATCTGTGTGGCATATGTACCAGTGTTTTGTAATATAGCATATACTTGCTATACTTCTTAGGGAAACTGGCAAACAAGGCATTTCCCTTAACTGTTTCTTGTTTTTCTTTGAGGCTGAATATTTTAATTTAAATGTCACTTTCAAATACAGTATATGCTTCACTGCACTCAGAGTGCATTCATGCATTGGTTATTAAAACAAGAAATTTAATGCTTAACTACTGTTTAGTGCTTTTATTTACCTAATATTCAGCGGGCTTAGTGTGTGCTTAGGGATATAGCTTTTGATAATAATAATAATAATAATAATAATAATAAAGTCTATAGACTTTAGTGCAGATATGTAAGTATCTGATTCAGCTAGTTTCCAGAACTTTTACAAGGTTACCATAAGTCTGCGTGTATCTGGATAAAGCCCATCAACAGCAGAGGTAGAACTCATTTGGACGGCAAACGTTTTGCACACAAACTTAGATGTGGGTGTTCAGACTAGCTCACTAGATCCCTAGCTCCATGCTTCGTAGGCATAAACAAAAGGCCTGTTCTTGCAAGTCATTCTCCTTTGAACATTACAGTTGCCTCCACCAGGACTAACACATGAGGAGGGCCTATATGTGCCTATATAGAGGGTGGCAGGATCAGGCCCACAATTTGTCCATCAACAACTGACTTCAATGCATGAAAAAAAATATAGGTGCCAAATAAACATTTCCAGGCCAGAGTGAGACCTTCTTGAACATATGGAATTTGGAAGAAGCTCCTGATCAGATTTAAAATCATTTTAAAAGCAGGTCAAATCTGGGGCCTAAACTTCTAGACAATAAGCACAATCCTGTTCCCACTGTAGTAACTGGCAGAAGTCCAGCTGATTTCAGTGGAAATAGGACTGAACCCAGTTATAACGTAGAGTGAAATCCTGCTCCATACTACTCTTGCAAGTATTATTTTGTAAGGGTCTCTTACTGTCCCTTACTATGTATCAAATAAATAAATGCATATCCAAATTAGATCCATTTTAATATATAACTCTCTAGCATGAACAAGAAATATCAGAGTATATAATATACATAATTAAAAAGTCAGTATATTATTTGAAAATAATAACTGCACCAGTGTATCTAAAATACAGTGGCATATCCCTATACATAGAAGAGGATATAACTGCTAAATCTCAGGAAACATGGTATATGGCTATTGTTGGTCAATGATCCACCCCCACTTTAGTCTCTAGCAACTAGAATGTCTATGATTAATCTCAAACAAAGCTTATCTTCAAAACAAGCCACTGAGTTCAACCAAACATTTATTCCTGGAAATACTTTAGCTTCCTCACTCCTCTCCTGTATCCCCTGGAGAAATACTGAACTCAGCAAACAAAAGAAACAAACCCTTTTCAATATTTTATTGTTTGTCTTCATTCTCAGCAGGTAACTAGTTGCTCAGATCTTAATGTTATTACATGGTATCAACATTAGGAATGGAGAAGTGAGTACCTTAGTTTGAAAGCTCATCATCTGAATTCACAGAGGAAGCGTGAAATTACAACAATTCTGGTAAAAATCAATCCTATATGCTCTATGGTGCTTTTCTACACACATCTCCATTATGCAGTATTAGTAATTTCTTTGCAGAATCCTCATGTGGAAGTGGTAATAACTCCTATCTCATTTTCATATTTTTATATTATATGTGGGGCTGGTAGCACCACCTATTATTAAGGTTACCCAACACTTCCCATTATAAGACCGCATTTTCAGTTGCTTATAACTTCAACAAACTTTAACCATTTGGGCTGAAATTCTACACGCTAGGTGTCTGCTTTGGACTGAACTCCTCTAGAAGATTTCATCCAAAATGGTTCAGCCATGTCTGAGAATGAGGCTACAGAAAAATACATTGGTTGGTCCATGTAACAAAATCCTGGTCTTTGTACAGTTCTAGCTCCTGCCAGGTTTTAGAGTAGGGACATGAAATTTGGCAGGGAGGTGGACTCAGTATCAGGAATGTACCTTTTGCTGTCCCTGTGCTAGTCAGGCTTATAGCAGGGACCCCGACTCTCATGTGTTCTTAATGGCACGCCTTCCCAACCCTTTTGGACTGAGGCAGAGTGGAGAAGGACATGGTCTATTTCAAATGCAGCGGGGACAAAAGCCAGACCTGCAGGAGTGATATGTGGAGTAGACTGGGACAAGGAGCCTAGTGAGGACTGGGACTAGCTGGCTGAAGAGACTGGGACCCAGGAAAAGACACAAGATGGGGAAGGCAAAAGCAGTAGATGAGGGGAAAATTGATACTGGATGAGGAGCCAGGAGTCATGAGGAGAAGAGACACTTGCTAGGAACGGAGCCGGGAACTGGCAACCTATGGGTTGGGTGAGAACTGGCAGTGACTGGAGCAAGGAGACAGAGCGGGAGGACAGGACACTGACCTTTTACAAGGAGTTCAGGGAGGGAGATTAGGAGTGGGAACATGGGTGGGGGAG
Organism: Gopherus evgoodei; assembly: GCF_007399415.2. Taxonomy (NCBI): domain Eukaryota; kingdom Metazoa; phylum Chordata; order Testudines; family Testudinidae; genus Gopherus; species Gopherus evgoodei. The sequence goes on from NC_044322.1 coordinate 353,149,726, forward strand.
AAAGGGGGTTACACCAGGCCTAGGTAAAGAAGAGATTGCTAGATATAGGGGGACTGAGACCAGAAGAGAAGCCTGAGGAGTGGAAACTGGGACTGAGGTGAGGAAAATGGATTGAGATGAAGACTCATGTTTGGACAAGGTGTTTGTTATTGAATGGAAAACTGTGATGGGTCAGGATGAAATGGATGAGTTTGGCGATGTGTTTGGGATGAATACCTGAGGGTTATCCATTGGGGATGTATGGGGTGCCCAGGGAGGGGTAGTACCTCTGATGGGGGGACTTGTCATACCCCTTCAGGGGTGGTCCGTCCACTTTGGTCCCCACCTGTCACTCAGCTCTCACTTGTGGCTCCAAGTAGCTGCAGCATGCGCAGTGGCCACACCCCAGGCAACGGCTTCAACAGGCCGGCTAAACCAGGTGAGTGTAACTGATGGGAGTCAAACCCTCAGTGAATTAGGGATATGCCTACCCTGCATGCGACGTCACCTCCAGCGGACTGGGTGAAAGAGATCACTAAGATCCAACAGCCAAGAAGGTGGTTCTGCAACACTTTGTGGACAGCGAAGGGCTTGACAAGGCATGGAAGATGTCAAGGCCATCCACTGCAACCAAAGAAGTTACTAGTCGTGACGATTTTTCATACCATTGGTGTCTGGCTTCTAAGGTTGAGAGAGTGGGATTGCTCCCGTGCAACGGCTCTACCACTTAAAAAGCTTTAACACACAGGTTCTGTGTAAATCATCAAACAACATCATCATACCATCCAAGTCCTGCAGCGATGGGGGAGGGGCAAAGCGACAGGTGGAGGTTACCACTGGGAGTCATAGTCCCAATCCTGCACGAAGGCGGCCTGTGGATAGGTGGTCGTCCAGCTCTGTACCTGGGGCAGCAGAGTTGTCCGGCAGTATCGTAGGCGTCTGAGCAGCCCTCTTTAGGATGGCACTGCTCACCCTAGTAAGGGAGGGGCCTAGAAAAGGTGGCCTAAAAATTGCCTGCCCTACAACAACTGGCCAGCAAGCCGAGGCTGGCAGTTTAACTCAACCTGCGGCCAAAACCAAAAGAAAAATTTGAGGAAACTTACCATTGGTGTATGGAATGTTCATACCTTCATGGATCGAGAAGCTGTTGCAAGACCTGAGAGAAGGACAGCTCTCATTCCTCGAGAACTAGCCCGCTACAACATTGATATAGGGGCATTAAGTGAAAGAAGATTGCCTGGGGAAGGTTCCTTGAGTGAACCAGGAAGTGTTTACACCTTCTTCTGGAAGGGTAAGACTGAGACAGAGGACAGAATACATGGAGTTGGTCTGGCAATAAAAACCTCATTGATGCATCAACTCCCAGACCTTCCAGTGGATATCAATGAAAGATTGCTGAAACTACGCTTCCCACTAAATGCCAAAAGTCATGCCACCATCATCAGTGCATATGCACCCACTCTAACATGCTCTGACAACTCAAAGGAACAATACTATGAAGATCTCGACAGACTGAGCAAGGCCACATCTGTAACAGACAAACCACTCCTACTTGGAGATTTCAATGCCTGAGTCGGGTCTGACAGCAAGAACTGGAAAGGAGTAACCGGGCCACACGGTGTAGGCAAAATGAACAGCAATGGACTACTCTTTTTGAGCCTTTGTTCTGAAAATGACCTGACCATTACCAATACTCTGTTCCGACAAGTGAACAAATACAAAATGACATGGATGCACCCTAGGTCCAAAGAGTGGCATCTGATAGATTATGCCATTGTCTGAAGGCGAGACACCCGAAATGTACTGATCACCAGAGTAATGCGAGGCGCAGAGTGCTGGACAGATCACAGATTAGTCAGGATGTCTCTTCAACTTCATATTGCTCCCTCTCGGCACAAACGCCCTAAGCATGTGCGAACTGCTTTCAACGTAGCCAAACTGAAGGATGCTCAATGTTTCAACATTTTCCAAAAGAGTCTTGATGACAAACTGACATCCCACGGACAACTGATCGGTACTGTAACCGAAAAGTGGGACCAGTTCAAGCAGATAGTGACTGACACAGCAATAACGTCTCTTGGACCAAAGAAAAGAACACATCAGGACTGGTTTGATGAGAACCAAGAAGAAATATGCTCAGCACTGAAAGTAAAGAGAAAAGCCTTTATCAAATGGCAGAATGACCCCTCCTCAGTCTCTAAACGGGACCATTTCAAGTACCTTCAGAGCAAAACACAGAAACACCTCCGTCAGATACAAGACAACTGGCGGGAGAGCAAAGCCAAAGAAATTGAGCACTACGCTGAGACCCACAACTCAAAGACGTTCTTCAGTGCTATTAAGACTGTCTATGGACCTTCTAGACCAAGGACCGCTCCATTGCTCTCATCAGACAACACAACACTGATTAAACATAAAGAAGGCATCAATGACAGATGGCGAGAACACTTTAGCAACCTTCTCAATAGACCATCAACTGTGAATAATAATGTCCTCAATGAAATTCCACAACAACCTGCTCTGACAGATCTTGACTTTCCACCCACTATAGATGAGATTAAGAAAGCTGTTAGCCAGATGAGTTCATGAAAAGCTCCTGGAAAAGATGGGATACTAGCAGAGATACACAAAGCAGCAGGTCCAGCAGCACTAGCAGCGTTCCACAGCGTGATCATCAGCAACTGGGAGGATGAAAACATACCACAGGACCTCTGCGACGCGACTATTGTCTGTCTTTTCAAGAACAAAGGCAGCAAAGCAGAATGTGGAAACTAAAGAGGCATATCCCTCCTCTCCGTTGGTGGGAAGATCATCGCCTGCAACATCTTGAACTGCCTAATAGCTAGTATTTCTGAGGCAAATCTACCTGAAAGTCAATGTGGTTTCCGACCTGGACGGAGCACAGTCAACTTGGTGTTTGCTGTCGGATAAATACAAGAGAAGTGCATTGAACAGAATATGCACCTGTAAACTGTCTTCATAGATCTGACAAAGGCGTTTGATACCATCAACAGGAAAGCCCTTTGGACCCTTCTAACATGACTTGGCTGCCCAAGAAAATTTGTCCAGATTATATGCCTTTTTCATGACAGGCGAAGTGTTGTCTGATGGAGCCATATCAGCCCCCTTCAACATCACCAATGGCGTGAAACAAGGATGTGTTCTCACTCCTGTCTTATTTAACCTGTTCTTTGCATACATCCTTAACCATGCAATGAAAGATCTGGACCGAGGTATATACCTGAAATACCAGCACGATGGTTCACTTTTTGACCTCCGTCACCTGAATCCAAAGACTAAGACAGTGCAGAAACTCCTTCTTGAGACACTGGGCTGGTCTACACTACGCGGGAAAATTGATCTCAGATACGCAACTTCAGCTACGTGAATAACGTAGCTGAAGTCGAAGTATCTAAGATTGAATTACTCACCGTCCTCACGGCATGGGATTGATGTCCGCGGCTCCCCATGTCGACTCTGCAACTCCGTTGGTGTTGGTGGAGTTCCGGAATCAATATAAGCGCGTTCGGGGATTGATATATTGCGTCTAGATGAGACGCAATATATCAATCCCTGAGGAATCGATTGCTACCCGCCGATACGATGGGTAGTGAAGACGTAGCCACTCTTTGCCGACGACTGTGCCCTCATGGCTCACACTGAAAATGATCTTCAGTACATTGTCAACAAGTTTGCTGAGGCCTCGCAATTTTTCGGACTATCTATCAGACTCAGAAAGACAGAAGTTCTTCATCAACCTGCACCTGGATCAAATGCTTCTGTCCTGAGTATCTCCATTGACGGCACTAGGCTTAAAGTAGTGGAGAACTTTAAATACCTGGGTGTCATATCCAGTGATGGATCACTGGATAATGAGATCAACGCACGAATATCCAAAGCAAGCCAGGCACTTGGCTGTCTGCGTGTCAAAGTTTTAAAGCACCACAACATCCAGATGTCAACAAAACTGCTTGTACAGAGCTGTTGTTTTCTCATCTCTTTTGTACAGATGTGAAACATAGACACTATATAGGCGTAACATCAAGCAGCTCAAAAGCATTCCACACGCGCTGCCTCCGCAACATCATGAAGATCTGCTGGCAAGACAAAGTGCCCAATCTCGAGGTCCTTGAGAGAGCCCAGATGATAAGCATCAAAATGATGATCATGAAGTCACAGCTACGTTGGACCGGTCATGTCAGCCGTATGGATGCCAACAATCCAAAATCCCCCGCCAGCTTCTGTATGGTGAGCTCTCCCAGGGCATCTGGCATATAGGTCGTCCGCGGAAACGTTACAAGGACACCATCAAAGCCAATCTGCGGTATAGCAGTATCAAACCTAGGGACCTTGAGGACGCTGCCAGTGACAGAACACAGTGGCGTGCAACAGTTAGAAATACCTGCATCGCCTTTGAGGAAGACCACTGCCAGCGTCTACAAGAGGCACGTGAATGACGTCACAGAGCATCAGCAGCGTACCATCCACTGACCGCGAACTTCCCATGCACCATCTGCAGCAAAATGTGCACCTCTAGAATTGGCTTGTACAGTCATCGGAGGGCACACCATGAGACCAACAATAGATGATCTGCACAGATTTGTCATCATCGAATCGATGGACTAACAAGATCCATTGCCTTGTAAATATTTGATGCATGCAGCTATGACGTCACTTTGAGGGATGCTGGCGTATAGGGAGATGACATTTGTGGTGGCAAGGATGGTGTTTTGAGGGAGATTGTTCACGTTGCAGAGTTTGTGGAGGAAGTCGGTTGTGTCCTGGAGGAAGCTGGCCTTTGTGTGGTGAGTGGTTTGAGGATGGTTTCTATGATAAGGGTACGTCTACACTACAGGATTATTCTGATTTTACATAAACCGGTTTTGTAAAACAGATTGTATAAAATTGAGTGCATGTGGCCACATAAAGCACAATAATTCGGTGGTGTGCGTCCATGTACCGAGGCTAGAGTCGATTTCTGGAGCGTTGCACTATGGGTAGCTATCCCATAGCTATCCCATAGTTCCTGCAGTCTCCTCCGCCCATTGGAATTCTGGGTTGAGATCCCAATGCATGATGGTGCAAAAACAGTGTCGAGAGTGATTCTGGGTAAATGTCGTCACTCATTCCTGCCTCCGTGAGAGTAACGGCAGACAATCATTTCGCGCCCTTTTTCCCTGGATTGCCCTGGCAGACGCCATAGCATGGCAACCATGGAGCCCGTTTTGCCTTTTGTCACTGTCATCGTATGTGTACTGGATGCCGCTGACAGAGGCGGTACTGCAGTGCTACACAGCAGCATTCATTTGCCTTTGAAAGGTAGCAGAGACGGTTACCAGTCATTCTGTACCATCTGCTGTGCCAATGTAAATTGGCGATGAGATGACAGTTATCAGTCGTTCTGTACCGACTGCTGCTGTCATGGGTGCTCCTGGCTGACCTTCGCTGAGGTCGGCTGGGGGCGCAAAGACAAAAATGGGAATGACCCAGGGGGTCATTCCCTCCTTTATGTTGTATCTAAAAATAGAGTCAATCCTGCCTAGAATATGGGGCAAGTGTATTAGAGAACCAGTGTATCAGAGAGCACAGCCACTCCGCGTCAGATCCCGCAGAAATGATGAGCTACATGCCATTCTAGGGGGCGCCCCTGCAACAACCCCACCCGTTGCTTCCCTCCTCCCCCAATCCTCCGGGGCTACCTTTGCAGGGTCCCCCCATTTGTGTGATGAAGTAATAAAGAATGCAGGAATAAGAAACACTGACTTGTTAGTGAGATAAAATGAGGGGGAGGCAGCCTCCAGCTGCTATGATAGTCCAGGCACGACATTAAATGGTGGGGAGGAGAGGAGCCCAGCATCCCGCCGCTATGATAATCCAGGCAGTACAGAATCTTTTCTTTAGACATGAAGGAGTAGGGGGGCTGATGGAGCTCAGGCCCCAGTTGCTATGACGAGGATGGTTACCAGCCGTTCTGTACCATCTGCCGGGAATAACCAGGAGTCATTCCTATTTTTACTCAGGCACCCCCAGCTGACCTCACCTGAGGCCAGCCAGGAGCACTCATGGGATGATGACAAGGACGGCTACCAGTCCTTCTGCACTGTCCCGGGGAAGGGAGGGGAGAGGATGCTGCTGTTCAGTGCCGTGGCACCGCGTCTACCAGCAGCATGCAGTAGACATACAGTGACATTGAAAAAAGTCAAGAAATGATTCTTTCCCCTTTTCTTTCACAGGGAGGAGGAGGGTAAATTGATGAGATATACCCTGAACCACCTCGGACAATGTGTTTGACCCTACAGGCATTGGGAGCTCAGCCAAGAATGCAAATACTTTCCGGAGACTGCGGGGACTGTGGGATAGCTGGAGTCCTCAGTACCCCTCCCTTCCTCCATGAGCGTCCATTTGATTCTTTGGCTTTCTGTTACACTTGTCACACAGCACTGTGCTGTGGACTCTGTGTCATAGCCTGGAGATTTTTTTCAAATGCTTTGGCATTTCATCTTCTGTAACGGAGCTCTGATAGAACAGATTTGTCTCCCCATACAGCGACCAGATCCAGTATCTCCCGTATGGTCCATGCTGGAGCTCTTTTTGGATTTGGGACTGCATTGCCACCCGTGCTGATCAGAGCTCCATGCTGGGCAAACAGGAAATGCAATTCAAAAGTTCGCAGGGCTTTTCCTATCTACCTGGCCAGTGCATCCGAGTTCAGATTGCTTTCCAGAGTGGTCACAGTGGTGCACTGTGGAATACCGCCTGGAGGACAATACCATCGATTTGCGGCCACACTAACCCTAATCCGATATGGTAATACCGATTTCAGCGCTACTCCTCTCGTCGGGGAGGAGTACAGAAACCGGTTTTAAGAGCCCTTTATACTGATATAAAGGGCCTCGTTGTGTGGACGGGTACAGGGTTAAATCGGTTTAACGCTATTAAAATCGGTTTAAACGCGTAGTGTAGATCAGGCCTATGAGTCCAATAAAAGATATTAGCTCACCCGCCTTGTCTCTCCTGGGACTGACACAGCTACAACAACACTGCATAGCCTATTACTGCTGTCACATACTCCATTAGCTTATGTGTGGTGACTCTAAAGTTTTCCACCCTGCTGAGGACCCAGGTGGGTGTCAATAAAATGCCACATGATAGAATTTCTATTCTTTCATTTTGCTTTTGTAAAAAGCACAGAATTTTCACAGAAAGAAATAGGTTAAAAGCATAGTACAGTTGCAAATTCACTCAAAAGTTAGGAAATTCCAAAAATAAGGTTGCCTGTTAAACCTTAACATGGCCCCCTTATGCCTATGCATTAGGATATATTCTTTAACTATACGATCACACAGTTTTCCCCTTCCCCAACGGGAGCCCTACATTGTTCAGTGCATAGAATGGATTCTGCTTCAGGGATGAAACAGTCTCCTTCACTGCACAACACTGTCTGTAGGCCTCATGCTTCATTTGTTGCAGAAGTAGGATGGCATGTAATGAACGAGGCAGAGAACTGCTAGCTCAAGGCAGTTCAGTGGTGCTTTGGAGACATGGACTTTATTTCTGCCCTGCCACAGAGTTCCGATGTCATGCTGGGCAAGTCACTTAAAACAAGCTTTTCATAGGTGGTCCCTAATTGCGTATGCCTCATTTTCTGGGTGCCCTACTTAAGACTCTGATATCTGGTTTGTAGAAATGTTTTTTAGGAGACTGGGTTGTGGGCAGAGCAACAGTCACAAAAGACGGTTACTCACCTTTGTAACTGTTGTTCTTCGAGATGTGTTGCTCATATCCATTCCAATTAGGTGTGCGCGCGCGGCGTGCACGTTCGTCAGAGATTTTTACCCTAGCAACACCCGGCGGGTCGGCTGGGCGCCCCCTGGCGTGGCGCCGCTAAGATACCGAATATATACCCCTGCCGACCCGTCCGCTCCTCAGTTCCTTCTTGCCGGCTACTCCGACAGTGGGGAAGGAGGGCGGGTTTTGGAATGGATATGAGCAACACATCTCGAAGAACAACAGTTACAAAGGTGAGTAACCGTCTTTTCTTCTTCAAGTGCTTGCTCATATCCATTCCAATTAGGTGAATCCCAAGCCTTACCTAGGCGGTGGGGTCGGAGTGAGAAACTGCAGAATGCAAAACTGCTAAGCCGAAGGCTGCATCGTCTCTGGATTGTTGCACCAGGGCATAATGGGAAGCAAAGGTGTGTACCGAAGACAACGTAGCAGCCTGACATATCTCCTGAATAGGTACTCGGGCTAAGAAGGCAGTCGACGAGGCCTGGGCCCTGGTAGAATGTGCAGTAATATGACCGGGAGAGGTATGCGCTAGATCATAGCAAGTCCGGATGCACGCTGTTACCCAGGACGAAATCCTCTGAGAAGAGACGGGCTGACCTTTCATCCGGTCCGCCACTGCAACAAAGAGTGGGGTGTTTTGCGGAAGGGTCTAATACGGTCAGTATAGAAGGCGAGCGCCCTACGGACGTCAAGCAAATGTAACTGCTGCTCCCTACGAGATGTATGTGGTTTGGGGAAGAAGACTGGGAGGAATATGTCCTGGTTGAGGTGAAAGGCCGAGACTACTTTCGGGAGGAACGCCGGATGTGGGCGCAGCTGCACCTTGTCTTTGTGGATCACCGTGTACGGTGGGTCCACCATCAGAGCCTGAAGCTCAGAGACTCTCCTAGCCGATGCAATGGCCACAAGGAAGGCTCTTTTCCATGATAAGTATAGGAGTGAGCAGTTGCTAATGGCTCGAACGGGGGGGACATAAGTTTTGTCAGGACTAAACTGAGGTCCCAGGAAGGGGCGGGGCGACGTACTAGGGGGTATAGATGCTCAAGGCCTTTGAGGAACCTCAAGACCATAGGGTGGGAGAAGACAGTAAGCTCCTTCTCCGGGGTGGAAAGTAGAAATAGCCGCCAAGTGCACTCGCAAAGATGAGATAGCGAGGCCTTGTTTCAGATACCAGAGGTAGTCCAAAATAGTGGGGATGGGAACCTCTGTAGGTGTGACATTTCGCGTTTGGCACCAGCAAGAAAACCGCTTCCACTTGGCTAAGTAAGTAGACTGAGTAGAAGGTTTCCTGCTACCCAGGAGTATCTCTTGCACCGGTGCAGAGCAGCGTAACTCCAATTGGGTTAGCCATGCAGGAGCCACGCCGTGAGATGGAGGGATTGCAGGTCTGGGTGGAGAAGCCTGCCGTGGTCCTGCGTTAAAAGATCCTGATGCGGGGGCAGAGGGATCGGGTTGGCTATCGAGTGGTCCAGCAACGTGGTATTCCAGTGTTGTCTAGGCCATGCAGGGGCGATCAGGATCAGTCGAGCCCTGTCCCTGCGAAGCTTTACGAGAACCCTGTGCACCATCGGGAAGGGTGGAAAGGCGTAAAGCAGGTGGTTCGCCCAAGAGATTAGCAAGGCATCCGATATTGAGCCCGGGGCGAGATCCTGGAAGGAGCAGAACCTCTGACACTTCCTGTTGTTGCGGGAAGCGAGGAGGTCTATGTGGGGAAAGCCCCACTTCTGGAAGATGGAATGTGCAACGTCCGGGCGAAGTGACCACTCATGGGAGAGAAAGGATCTGCTGAGATGGTCTGCCAGAGTGTTCCGGACCCCTGGGAGGAAAGATGCTACAAGGTCTATGGAGTGGGCTATACAAAACGCCCACAGTTGGATCGCCTCCTGACAAAAAGAGGGGAGGATCGTGTCCCTCCCTGCTTGTTTATGTAGTGCATTGCTGTTGTGTTGCCCATGAGTACTAGAACACAACGACCCTGCAGATGATGTTGGAATGTCTGGCAGGCGAGGCGAACTGCTCTCAGCTCCCGGACGTTTATGTGCAACGCCAGCTCTTGAGAAGACCAGAGACCTTGCGTGCGATGATGGCCTAGGTGTGCTCCCCAGCTGAGAGACGATGCATCCGTCATTAGGGATACTGAGGGCTGTCTCGGTTGGAACGGCATTCCTGCACACACCAGGGGAGATGTTAGCCACCAGTTGAGGGAGCCTAAGACGCTCTGAGAAGCGGTGACGACCATGTCTATGGCGTTCCTGTCTGGACAGTAAACCGAGGCAAGCCAGGTTTGAAGAGGACGCAGGTGTAATTTGGCGTGCTTGGTTACAAAAGTGCATGTGGCCATGTGACCGAGAAGGCTGAGGTAGGTGCGGGCCGAGGTCATCGGAAAAGTTCGGAGGCTTTCTATGACCGAGGCTATTGCCTGAAACCGGGGTAGTGGAAGGCAGGCTGTTGCGAGTTTTGATTCTAGCACAGCCCCAATGAATTCTATTCTTTGAGTGGGCACTAGAGTAGACTTCTCTAGATTGATCATCAGGCCCAACCGCTTGAATAGGTCCATGATGATGGCAACTTGCCTGGTAACTTGGGCTTCGGAGGTCCCGCGAATAAGCCAGTCGTCTAGGTAAGGAAAGACGTGTATTTGCCGATGACGGAGGAAGGTGGCCACTACAGCCATGCACTTTGTAAATACGCGTGGGGTGGTGGAGAGGCCAAACGGAAGGATCGCAAATTGAAAATGTTGATGGTGCACCATAAACCGTAGGTACCGCCTGTGCGGAGGGTAAATGGGGATGTGAAAGTATGCGTCCTTCATGTCGAGAGCAGCGAATCAGTCTCCGGGATCCAAGGATGGGATGATGGTCCCCAGGGACACCATGAAGAACTTCAACCTTTTCAGAAAGACGTTGAGACCGCGCAGGTCCAAGATAGGTCGAAGACCTCCTTTTGCCTTGGGGATCAGGAAATATCGGGAGTAAAATCCCTTGCCCCTGAACTGCTCCGGCACCTCCTCTATAGCTCCAATAAAGAGGAGCGTACGAACCTCTTACCAGAGGAATTGCTCGTGAGAGGGTCCCTGAAGAGGGACGGGGAGGGAGAGTGGGAGGGAGGGGGTGAAATAAATTGGAGGTGGTATCCAGACTCCACCGTGCGTAGGACCCAACGATCTGAGGTTAATTGGGCCCAAGCAGGGAGGAAGGAGGAATAGCGGTTGGAAAACTGGAGGGGATCCTGGGGAAGGACTGGTGCTCTGCTCTCGGGCGCACCTTCAAAAGTTCAGTTTTGGTCCCGCTGATGGTTTGGCGGAACTGTTATTCTGGCTCCCTTGGGAACCCGATTGCCGTCTGCGGTTCCCGCGACCAAGCCTCCTGCTAAAATCTTGTCATGGTCTGGGTGGTGGGTAAGGGCGCTGAGGTTGGGTACAGAAGGACCTCCGTTGGGTTTGCGGGGTATGCATCCCGAGGGAATGCATGATGACGTGATTGTCTTTGAGACTCTGGAGTCTAGGGTCTGTTTTCTGAGAGAAAAGGCCTTGTCCATCAAACGGAAGGTCCTGAATAGTGTCTTGCAGTTCAGGAGGTAGACCTGAGACCTGTAACCATGATATTCTCCGCATCCTAATCCCTGAGGCCACGGTTCTGGCCGCCGAGTCAGCAACGTCGAGAGAGGCTTGCAGGGTAGTCCGTGCTACTTTCTTCCCTTCCTCCAGAAGGGCTTGAAATTCCAGGCGGGAGTCCTGTGGGACCAGTTCAGCAAACTTACCCTCCGATTGCCAGGTATTATAATTATACCTGCTGAGCAGGGCCTGTTGGTTGGCTACCCGTAACTGGAGGCCCCCGGCGGAGTAGACTTTATGCCCCAGCAGATCCATCTGTCTAGCCTCCCGCGATTTTGGGGCAGGGGCTTGCTGTCCATGGCGCTCTCGCTCATTCATGGGTTGAACGACCAGAGAGCATGGAGGAGGATGGGTATATAAGTATTCGTACCCTTTAGAGGGTACCATGTATTTCCTTTCCACTCCTCTGGCTGTAGGAGAGATAGATGCCAGAGATTGCCAAATGGTGTCCGCTTTGGCTTGAATGGAACGGATGAATGGCAGAGCCACGCGAGTTGGGGCATCTGCCGAGAGTATGTCAATGACTGGGTCTTGCCTTGCGGGACCTCCTCCACCTGAATGTTGATATTTAGGGCGACTCACCGAAGAAGGTCTTGGTGGGCTCGGAGGTCGATCGGGGGTGGGCCCGATGACGAAAGTGCCGGCTACTGCCTCGTCCGGTGAAGAGGAGGACGACAGACCCGGCATGGTTGGCTCATCTAGTAACTCCAGTTCCAGAGGAACATCAGGGTCCGGAAGCACCTGAGGGTCCGGTGCCAGAGCTGACTCATCTGTACCCGTTGGAGGAGGGCGGCTAACAGTGGCCTCTGGTGCACGATGTTCCGACGGGACGGAACGAGGTGGAACCATGGGTTCGCCTTGGGCCTGGTGATATGCCCAAGGCGTCCAGAAGGACCACTGAGGTGCTTGTTCCAAGCCCTGAGCCTCCTGGAGGACACGGCTCTGCGTTTCTCAGTCCCCATATGCAGCGCTATCCGCGTGTGAAGACTCAGATGGGTGCCGTGATGGCCATGGCGGAGCAGAGAGTCCATGAGGAGCCCTGCGAGCATGGTACCGGACGTCGTGCCGTGCCGGAGAGCGGTACCGGGAGTCATACCGGTGCCGAGAGGTTGACTGGGACCTGCGACCGGTAAGGTGCCGGGAGGACGACCGGGATTGTGAGGCTCTATGGTGAGAGCAGCTGCGGCGCGAACGATGCCGGGAGCTGGACCGCCATCTGGAGTACCGGTCCGGAGAGCGGGACCTTGAGCGGTGCTGCGAGTATGACCGGAACTGAGAAGGAGAACGGTACCGGGACTGCGAGCGGCGTCTAGATCACGATCGGCTACGAGATCGGGAACGCTGTCGAGACCTCGATCTGGAGTGGTGCCTGCCTGCGGCGTCGATGGAAGGTGGCCTGACAAGGGCAGGCTTCTCTGTTGACGCAATAACCCGCACCGGCGGTGCCGGGGGTTGAGGCAGGGAGGGCTCCGTCAGGGCAATCAGTTCCCTCGCCGTCGAAAAGGTCTCTGGCGTGGTGGGAACGATAAGCTCTACCGAGGTGTGTGCCGGGGAGCTATTCTGCACCAGACTCGACAGCTCTTGCATGGCCGGAATCAATGGTGCCAAACCTGCCGGTGCCGCGGCAGTTGTTGGTGCTGGGCGACTCAGCTTTGGCTGGTGCTCAGACTGCGGTGCAGATATCGGAGCTGCAGGAGCTTTAACCTTTTTGGTACGTGGGGAGAGGGAGCGGTGCCGGGCTGGCTTCTGTGCCGGTGACGGCTGGTGCCGGGGCATCTTGGCGGTGACGGCACTCTCCGGTGCCGATGGGGCACTTCTCCCCGGTGCGGACTGTGAGGTACTTGGTGCCGAGGATGGAGGGGTGAGGGTCGCCTCCATTAGGGCCGCCTCCATTAGGAGCTGCTTAAGACGAAAGTCCCGCTCCTTTTTAGTCCGCGGCTTAAACAATTTGCAAATCCGGCACTTATCTGTGAGATGGGATTCCCCCAGGCACTTTAGGCAGGAGTCGTGGGGGTCTCCTATTGGCATCGGCCACCGGCAGGCCGAGCACGGTTTGAAGCCTGGTGAACCAGGCATGAGCCTGGGCACCGGGAGAGGGGAAGGGCTAATCCCCAACCCTCTGAACTATATACACTAACTATGTTAACAAAAGGTTATGAAAAGTATTAATTACAGCTATGAACTATAAAACTATATACACAATAAGAACTAGAACGAGTGAATAGCTAGGGAAGTGGAGATCAGCTGAGCCATGCTCCACTGTTCCAACAACCAACACGGGCGGTAAGAAGGAACTGAGGAGCGGATAGGTTGGCAGGGGTATATATTCGGTGCCATAGCGGCACCACGCCGGGGGCGCCCAGCCGACCCGCCGGGTCTTGCTAGGGTAAAAATCTCCGATGAACGTGCACGCAGCGCGTGCACACCTAATTGGAAAGGAAGCACTCGAAGAAGAACCAGAGTCAAGAGTCCAAATGCCAGAGCCAAGGGCCAAGGCAGAGTCCAAACCAGGAATCAGAGCCAAGGGTCAGAACCAAAGTCAGGGCTTGAATGACAAAGCCAAGGGCCAAGACAAAGACAAAGCCAGGAACTGGAGTCACAGGTCAGAACCTGCTCCATGGAGTCAGAGAAGGCAGGAGCAGGGCTGGTTCCAGAGCAGGAGCAGGGCTGAGACAGGACTGGAACACAGCCAAGTACAGGGAAGAGTCAAGGCTGGGTGCAGGACAGAAGGAAGCCAAGCAGAGGGAAGCAGAATCCACAAGCATGTGCATTGAACAGCTAGGGAGTTGCTGCTGGGCTTAAGAAAAGGCCTGCTAACTTTCTCAGAGACTTGGGCGAGGCAGTCCGTCAGCTGGCCTAGCTGACATGGCCCAGCTGTGCTCGTTAGTCAGTCAGGAGACTCACAGCTGCAAGGCCTTATTCCTGACAGTGCTGAGCACTCACAGCTGCAACTGAAGTCAATGGGGACCATGCTTTAAACAGAGAAAATGTGTACAACACTAAATCCACTGAAAAATCAGGCCCTAGGTGTCTCAAACTGAGCACCCACAATGAGTGGGCACTTTTGACCTAAATCTCTCTCTACCTCGGTTCCCCAGCTGTAAACAGGGATAGCAATAGCCCCATATCTCACAGGGTTGTTGTGTAAATAAATAATATTTGTCAAGCACCGTGAAACTGTAGCAATGAGCACTACACAGAAAAGCCCTTGAGAAAATTAGTGATACTTTTTTCAAAGCAGTGTTATATAGACATGGATTTGACACTGATTTTGTGCTGTTTTGGAAGCATCACTTGTTGATGTTATTTGAACAAAATACATTTGGTGACTTTTTTTTTTAAAGTAGAAAAACTTGCTTCCATGCACTGTCAAAATTGCAAACATTGCACTACAAGTCTGAAGCCTTCTAAACTGTTTACTCCCAGGGTTTTAAAGCATCTAATGTGCTGCAATTCAATGTTATCAGAGTGCAGCTTACAACACTTCCTGCGTCTTGTATAAAAAAGCTAGAACTCTGGAGTGTATTCCCTGTTCAGTGTAGAAGAGAGGGTTCTTTTTCTATTAACACTATTCAGTGTTACTTACATCTAGCGCACAGATGGATCCAAACTACAAAATTTAGATCTAGATTTCAACCACCACAAAGTGTGGGGGTGCTCAGATTTGCATTTGTTACAGTCTATCAGAAATAAAGGCCAGCCACCAAATGCAGATTCCTACTCAGACATTGAATCCTCCCAACGCTGGGGGATCTCTGGATCTCTCACAAAGAGAAAAAAGACCTTTCTGCCTGTAATCGATTTATGGTTCTAATGTTCCCTCCGATTGTCTCTATTTTAATCTAAATGCCCTTTCCCAGAGTTCAGCTGAAGTTATACTCCGCTCCTCCAAACAGAGGCAGGTTTTAAATAAAAGTAAAACACAGTAGGATTGGCTTTTTCAAGGCAAGAGATAAATAAAGACTACAAGCTAAGAAACACAAGAAATATAATAGCAAATTAGGCAGAGATATAATCAAATGGGTGCCTAGCTCCACATAATGTATCTGAGCTATTGTAGCAATCATCTGATGTTCCCTAGGAAACAACATGTGTAAATCTTCCTACATGGAATCCAGGAAATGGGGCATGTTAAATTGATCTTAATTCTTAGGAACTTAGTGGTATTCCAGTCCTAAATGCCAAACTTTCAGAAGTTCATGCTATGGGCCAGCACACAGCAGGGCTGAATACTTGTCTCCATCCTGCCCTCTCCCCCATCCCCCGACTTGTGTGATTTGACCCTCTCCCCACAGAGTGCTGGAAGAAGAGATTTCCTTGCCATATCCTATGCAGAGCCAGAACCAGTCTGGCTTTGTCTGACTTGCAGCAAGTACCTGGGATAAAGGGCAATAAAAAGATTTAGTCATTTCTATAGGATTTTTCCTCATGTTTTAAAAGACAGGAGATACAGGATTAATTTCAATCTAGTGTATAACAATCAGAACATATGAAGCAACTTTTCACTTCACTCTACCTGAAGAAAATATTTAGTGCTACACCTTCCATTGGTATAAATGGGATCAGCTCCATTGGTTTCAGTGGAGCTCCAACGCATCTTAATGGAGCTGTGTTCATTACCCTAGCTGAGGTCCTTAAAATCCAACTTCCAGTCAACCTCTTTTACAAATATTTAAATAACAAGAAGAGAAAATTTGCTACAGAATGAAGAGGTAAATTATGAATGAGAAGAAAAGTACATTGATCAATATCCCCCTGGCATGCCAAATTATAGCTAAAATACAGAAACATGTAAGAGGGCTCCTCTTCATTGCAACAGCTAGCCTGAGCTAGTACACTCAAGATACTCTATTTCAGGGGTTGGCAACCTATGGCACGCATGCCAAAGGTGGCACACGCGCTGATTTTTGATGGCATGCAGGGTGGGCTGAGCTGCTCAGCCCGCCACCGCTCTGGGGTTCCCACTGCTGGTCCCTTGCTAGCCGGAGTCCCACCGCTGGTCCCACTCAGCACCTGCTGCTGGCCTGGGGGAAGGAACCCCAGGCTGACAGCAGGCTGTGACCCCAGCTGGCAGGAGCCAGCAGCTGAAACCCCGAAGTGGCGGCGGGCTGAGTCACTCAGCCCACCACTGCTCAGGGGTTTCCACCATCGGAGCCTGCCAGCCAGGGTCCCACCACTGGTCCCACTTAGCACCCGCTGCTGGCCTGGGGTTCCTTCCCCGAAGCTGGCAGTGGGCCAGACCCCAGCTGGCAGGAGCCAGCGGTGGAATGCCCAGAGCAGTGGCGGGCTGAATGGCTCAGCCTGCCACCGCTTTGGGGTTTTGGCTGCTGACTCCTGCCAGCTGGGGTCACAGCCTGCTGCCAGTCTGGGGTTCCTTTCCCTAGGCCAGCAGTGGGTGCTGAGTGGGACCAGTGGCGGGACCCCGGCTGGCAAGGGGCCAGAAGTGGGAACCCCAGAGTCGCAGCGGGCTGAGCAGCTCCCATAGACATTCATCAGTTGTCAGCAAGAAATTTCATTTTAAAAGTATGCGATAAAACCTCTTTCAACTGGATTACTTCCAACGGGATTATTTTTCTAGGAGACTATCTTATCAACACGAGTAACTCCTTCTACAGGTGTTATACCCTCAACAAAAGATTCTGACCTGATTTATGCCGATGTAAATCAAGAATCACTCCAATGTAGTCACACCAGCTGGAGAATTGGAATTAGGCCTAGCGAGCACAGAAGAAGGGATGTTTCCCACAGAAAGAGAGAAAGAAAAATAACAACAAAACACAAGACCAGGCGCCATCTTGAGGGAGAAGTCAGCACAAATGAGTTCATAAAATGCAAACCAAATGAGTTGTGTAAACTAAAAGTGTGGTAGGAGAGAGTTTCACTTAGAGACAACCTATCATAAATCACTCAACACTCAGGTTTGCAGTGCCATTTAAGAAAATATTTTTCATATCCTGCTCTCTTTTCCACATGGATAGGTGTTTGTACATACAGCAGCTTTGCAGAGTTCTACTCTTCTAGGACAAGTAGGTTTTTAAAATGTCAGATATACCCTTAGTTATTTTTTGTCAAACTTTATAATAAGGCTCAGTATTACAATGCAGTTACATAGCAATTACAATAAGGTTTTGCTTTTCAGTATGCATTACTACTGATTCATATGATCAGAAGCTGACTAGATGCTTGATTTACTTCGTACCATCCCATTGGTGTTCTTAATACATATTCTGTTGGAAGCCAAGTATGGAAAATACAATGTACTAACACGTGACTTTTCTCGATGCAGTTTATAATTACATTGTAATTACATTGTGGGTTTTGCTATGTAATTACAGTTAGCTTTTAAGGTTTGATCATTTCATCCATTATCCTGAGAAGAAGTGGGCAACAAATGTGTTGCTTGGGCTGCTAAGTTTCATGACAGCTCAGTCTTGTCAGGCTGCTGAGATTGCATACAAGACAGAGAATGACAACTTGGAGTAGGGTGTCATAAGGTCCTATTGCCCTGAATTGAGGATGTTTTCAGTACAAACCTTCTAAAAGACGTTAAAATATATTACTGGCACGTGAAGCCTTAAATTAGAATGTATACATGAAGACTCGACACATCACTGCTGAAAGGTTGCCAACCCCTGCTCTATTCCGACAAGTGAGGGTGATGCCCACACTGCAAACAACCCTGGAGCTTCACAGAGTGATTGGATTAGCAGCCGATGAGTTCTTGTACCTATAGCTGCTGCATTCCTACTGCATTACCAGCTCCAATGTCAGCAGCACTCCAACTTCAACCCACCCAAGAAGGCCAGCTGGCAGGAGTATAAAGCACCCCTCAACTCAGGGGTTCTCAAACTGGGGATTGTAACCCATTAGGGCATCATGAGGTTATTATGTGGGGAGCCACAAGCTGTCAGCCTCTACCCCCAAGCCCCACTTCACCGCCAGCATTTATAATTATGGTAAATATAAAAAATGTGGTTTTTAATTTATAAGGTGGGGGGGTCACTACTACAGAAGTTTGAGAACCACGGACCTAACTTAAGCTAAAGACCATACTGTGTGTAAAGGAGTTGGGTTAGGGCAAAACTCAAGTTATAGTCTGAGCAATCAGTGCAGTGAAGACAAGCCCATAACAATTTAGAATTCAGACAAGGGGAATATCTATCTCCTTGATAGTATGGAATTGTTCTCTATGAGATATTTCTAGTGCTTTGCCCAGACTGCTTTTAAATAACCTGAGCTATGAGGCGTCCACTACTTCTCTGGGTCTGACATCTCACAGTGGAGAAGTCTTTCCTGATATTCAGATTCAATTTTCCTCCTCTTAATTTCAGCCCAAACATACCTTAGCAGGTTACCAATAACAGAGAAAACAGGTGAACTTCAGTTTTACAGAAATGGTAGTGAATGTCTAAAGCCTTGAAATCACAATTCACAGAATAACAAATTTTGGATTAAATAAAAATTTGGATTCAGGGCAAGACACACATTTCAGGTAATATGCAGATTCAAATGTGTGGGGTTTGGAAAATCAGGGTTTGCCTGAAATTAAAGAAGTTAAATAATAAGAATAATAATTGATATTTTACTAAAGAAGTTAAACCAAAGCCAGCATTCTTAGACAATTGGTCATAAAATTGATATTTTGAGAAATTCACTTGGTTTGTCGGAATTTTTAGGATTCTGATATTCCTTTGCCATTTCCCCTGCAGTACTCTGGGCAGGGATTGTCTTCTTTGTACAGAACCTAGCACAGTGAGCCCCCAATCTTTGGTTAGATTCCAAGGTGTTATTATAATAAATAATATTAAATATATCTGGCTCTGGGATGATGCAGCTGACTGAGAACTGGAACATTTATAGCATATGTAAGTAGGAGGACATTTTAATTTCAACTCAGGGTTTCTAAACCAGATTTTGAAAAGCAAAATGTTGAATCTCGGCCAATGGGAGTGTGGAGCCGGTGCTCGGGGCGGGAGCAGTGTGTGGAGCCCCATGGCTCCCTGCCACGGAGCCAGACCTGCTGCTAGCCACTTCCAGGGCGCAGCGCGGTGTCAGAATAGGTAGGGACTAGCCTGCCAGAGCTGGGCAGCAGCACTAACGGGACTTTTAACGGCCCGGTCGGCAGCGCTGACCAGAGCAGCCACAACCCAGTGCCTTACATTCCATGACCCAGTACTGGGTTGCGACCCACAATTTGAAAACCACTGGACTAGATTATAATGACCTTAAAATCTATTCATTGATTCTAAACTGCACCAGTGGGCCTCCTTTTGGACAGAGGCCATTCCTCTTTTTATTTTCAATGTACTCTTTGCTAGAGCTAGTGAAATATTTTGAATGAAACAAGTGAAGGGGAGTAATCAAGAAGTGGTGGGTTGGTTTTTTTGTTTTTTGAAAATGAAACACTTTGCAAAAAATACTGACTTTTAAATTTTTTATTTTTACATTTTATCAATTTTTTTATCCAAAACTTTATCAAAATCATCACTGAAATCTTTCGTTGACCCCAAACCCAACACTTTCCATTAATGTTTTTCTTTTTCTCTTTCGTCCATTCAGCTCTAGTTTTGCCCTCTCTGATACTTCCAGCTTGTATCAGTTCAGGTAATGAGTTTAGGCCACACCAGGATCAAGAGATAATTCTCAATGTTGCCAACACAGTTGTCTCCCCATAAGAAGTTTACATGATTATAACGGGGCATGGAGGGACAGAAATATTATTCAGACAGCTAATGTCAAGGTGAGCCTATATTTATACATATTTCCACTGGTGGTGGTAAGTGATTTCCATCTGACTTTCTGACCATCTGGGAGAGATCAATATTTGGACAGATGTTCAGTGTACACTCCTTATCTGCTCTACTGGTATTGTTTGAGCACTGTGGTCAGACATGGCAGACATTTCTTTTCACAGTTGGCTAATGGGTACAATCTTCTCATTTCCATTTTTAAATACACATACGTGTGCTTATCATGTTTGATTCTCTATAGCTCAGTAAAGACTACATCAGCCAGGGCTCATTCTTATGGTTGCTTTTACAATCTTTTATTACAGAAGTATGAAAAAGGGGAGAGAGAAAAACTAACCTAGACTGGTTCCCAGACAACTGAATTGTAGCAATTTTATACATATGGGGCCTGATACTGATCCCCTCGCACAAACCAGCTAGTACTTTACTCTGTGAGTAGCCCCACTGATTTGAACGAGACACTGACAGATACGGCAATTTCTTCCATAACCTTGGGAGACCTTACTAAGTTTAAATATCTTTAGGGATACGTTGTGTTAAAATGAAACGTTTATGTATTATGCCATAGGTCATGTAGCCATAAGCCAGGATTGTCTGAAACCTCTTTAGGGAAAGATGTGATGTGAGGCTTGGGAGTTCAAAGGTCCATACTGAAAATGTGCCAGAGAAGAATAGACTTTGGTCACAATAAGTGTGAAGTGTATTTCCTGAGGAATACCTAGGGAAAGGTTAATGCAAATTCTCCACCCCTAGTTATGTAAAAACCCAGCCTTTTGAAGCTGCAACCTGAAGAGTGGATCATTGTCTGCTGATTGCCTGTTCATGGAGATTGGAAATCAAAGGCATGAGCTGTATAAAGTTGTGGTTTTGAAGGACTAACATCTACCAGAGCCAAAGGCTGGAGTTGGGGGTGACCTCTCATAAGCTTTTTAGCATGCATGCAGGTTCTTTTATATTTTTAATGTGTTCTGTCTGTAATACTTTCACCTTAAGAATACATGTGCTTGCTTAGAAAGAGCTATGTGGTAACTTATAACTGCAAGCAATACATTGGTCATAGCCTGTAGAGGGAAAGCAAAGGGCAGACACTGGCCATTTAGGCAGTCTGGCTTGCTGGAGATGTCAAAGTGTAATCAGGGAGATGTGCAGCCTTAATACCCTAGTCAGCAGGGAATGAGACAGGGGTTTCTTCCCAAGAAAGGTGACAGCTGAGGAGCTGGGAGCTTAGAGTGGGTGCCCTTGGCAGACCATGAGGAGGGGAATGCAGGTGCAGTTACCCTGAAACTGTGACAGAGACTATTACAGAATAATATTATTACACAATTTCAGCAAGAGCATCAATGTCTGGCCCATAGTGTTTTAAGCATCACTTCACCCATCTTTAGGGTCTTTCTCAGCCTGTAGCAAAATGAGTACCGGTACATACTTCTAATCTGTTCTCACCTTCTTGGTTAAAGAAACAAACAAACAAAAATGCTGACAATTTTGACAAGACGGTTAATTAATGGCAGTACTTACAGTTGCATGACCAGGTACAAGTGGTTTGGACTCTCATATATGTCTTCCAGTGCAACTATATTTTCATGTTTTATTCTGAAAAGCAATAACAACAACAATAAAAGGTAAGTGCAAGGTTAAATGGTGAACTTTAAGCAGCTGCCCAACAGAAAGCTATTTTTAATTAGACGTTACTTGGCGCTTGCGATTTACACAGTCAGAACTGAACCCAGTTCCGTGTAAGCTATCAGGAGTGCCCGGCAGCCCAGGATACTCTTATTGCTTAGCTAGCAGGAATGTTTCCTGATGAAATATTTAAAACATTAGACTTTTTTCTTCTCCTGTCAGATGAATAAAATGAACATCCACGGTGGTATTTGGATGTTAAGTTCTCAGGGCAGTAGCACATCAGAGTGCAGGGATTTGCAAATTGTAGATTTACTGAAGCCAGTATACAGTTAGTAGCCAAGAGTGCAGGGATATGCATATATACAGATGCTGACAGCAGTGTTGACAACTGAGGGGCCACAGCTGTACAAAATCCTCATACTCCAAGTGGCTCCATTCCAACACAACACCCCACATACAGCATCTTCTCAGCACTGCCTCACAACGTTGTCTATCATAACAATATACTTTATGCTTCAATGGGTCTTTCCAGGACTGTTGCTAGGGGTTTTAGTGCCCTAGGCGCACGGCAATTTCGCCGCCCTGCGCGCTGGTCCCACGGTTCCGGTGGAGCTGCCACAGTCGTGCCTGCGGGAGGTCCACCGGAGCCGAGCGAGCAGCCGACCGTCCGCAGCCACAATTGCAGCAGCTCCACCAGAGCTGCGGGAGCAGCCGACCGTCCGCAGCCACGACTGCGGCAGCTCCACCGGAGCCACCTGCTGCCCCCTCCGGCAAAACGCCGCCCACCAATTATCCTGGCGCCCTAGGTGATTGCCTAGGCCGCTTAAATGCAAGCGCCGGCCCTGGGTCTTTCCACCCACAGATCTCAAGCACCATAATAAATTAATTATTCAAACCATGACTCTCTAGTATTGCCATGACCCTCATACAGAAACATTCGTATAATTTAAAAATCCACCTGAGTAGTTGGTATCAGGGCACAGGTCACTGCTGCTCAGTATCACTGGGCCCCTGCTTTGTTAAAAGTGTTAACTTTTAGAGGAGAATCACCTTATCAGACAACAGTCTCATTAACTACTTGGAGCAAATCTTCTCTGGGATTATTGTTTAAGCAATTCCAAACAATTTCTAAAGCATACATTTAATTTCCATTAAACCTAAACTTAAGACCCTAAAGAGACTATCCATTTAACTGCAAGGGCTATAATATTAATTATACAAAGTATAGATGATTGCCTTAAGTGTGAGAGAAATCCCTCAAAAACTGTAAGCAGAATGTGCTGATTAAAGAACACACACATACAGGCAGAAAGAATAACAGAGGACACTCATCAGTGAATGCTAAACCCAGTAAACTTTTTGGGGCATAATCCACTCCAAATTTATGAGAGGTGCAATTAAGTACACAAAGCCCAATACTGAGCAGTGTTAAAGCATCTGACACTCCCAGTAAGTTGATGAAAGTGCTGAGTAGTCAGCATCCTGCAGGCTCTGACTCATCATAATGTGCACATATTGGGTTGGTCCAGCTTCCAGTGACATCACTGGAAAGACTGCCATAGACGTTAGTGAGAGAAAGAGATCAGACCTACATTCAGGAATGAAAAACCATTCATATAAAAGACAGAAAGTAATGATCTGCCTTAAAACCTTCATATGCAGGAAGTTCCATATCAGTGGCATATTAACCCAAATCTAACACGCTGTAGGACCGGGGTCTGCAACCTATGGCATGCGTGCCAAAGACGGCACACATGCTGATTTTTCATGGCACGCTGCTGCCTGCCGGAGTCCCGGCAGGCAGCAGCGTGCCATTAAAAATCTTGCCCAGCCTGGCCCCCTCTTCTCCACCCTCCGCTCCCTCAGCCCCCCTTCCTGCGGGGGTAGGGGCAAGGGTCAGGGGGCAGAAGCTTGGTCCTGCCGACTCCCCTGCCTCTTCCTGTAGTGTGCTGGGTTCCTGCCCCTCCTCTGCCTCTCCGTCCCGCCCTCCCTGCTGGCTGATCAGCTGATGGCCCTTGCGAGGGAGGGGGTCGGGAAGCAGCAGAGTCAGCGTGCTCACTGCTCCCGGCGGAGGCAGAGAAGCAGGGGCAGGGCCTTGTGGAATGGGGCATATCCCCTCCAGTCCCCTGCCCTGACCTCCCCTCACACACACCCCAGCCCTCTGCCCTGATCCCCCTCACACACATCCAGCCCTCTGCCCTGAGCCCTGCACACACCCCAGGCCCGGGCCCTGAGCCCTGTGCCCCACACACCCGTCAGACCTCTGCCCTGAGCCCTGTATGCCCCTCATACACACCCAACCCTCTGCTTGACTCTTTCACCTCCCTCACGACCCCAGCCGTGACTCTTGCACCCCCCACATACCCAGCCCCCGCACCCCCCATGCACCCCCCACATCCTGACTCTTGCACCCCCCACATCCCCACCCCCACCCTGAGCACCAAACTGGAGCTCCTGCACCCCGCCCCTCACATTCCCACCTGCATCCCTCGTACCTATTTGGTCCAGGTAAGTGCCCCACACCCAAACCTCCTGCCCCAACCCTGAGCCCCCTCCCTCATCATAGCTCCTGGGGGTGAAGGCTGGGGGGACCCTTCACCCCCAGCCCTGTGCTCAGTCCACTCCCACCCTCAGCTCAGTGCAGAGAGAGGAAGAGAATGGGCCAGAACCAGGGAGAAGGCAGGTACTCACTGTGTGTGGGCAGGGCCGGGACCCCAGACTGGCAATGGGCTGAATGGATCCGGTAGCTGGGATCCCGGCTGGCAGGAGCCGGCGGATAGAACCGCTGAGCGGCAGTGGGCTGAGCCACTCAGCCCACTGCCAGCCTGGGGTCCTGGCCACTGGCCCCACACAGCCTGCTGCCGGTCTGAGGTTCTGGCTGCCAGACCCTTGCCAGCCGGGGTCCCGGCCGCAGGCCTCGCTCAGCCCGCTGCCGGCCTAGATGAACAGAACCCCAGACCAGCAGCGGGCTGAGTGGGCCGGCAGCATAAGAGCAACATTTTAATTTCATTTTAAATGAAGCTTCTTAAACATTTTGAAAACCTTGTTTATTTTACAATACAACACTAGTTTAGTTATATAATATATAGACTTGTACAGAGAGACCTTCTAAAAAACATTGAAATGTATTACCAGCACGCGAAACCCTAAATTAAAATGAATAAATGAAGACTCGGCACACCACTTCCGAAAGGTTGCTGACCCGTGCTGTAGGATATCATACAGCAATATATGTGTGGCTATAGGTCTTTTGCTCTCTGGAGGTATAAAAATCCTTTGTTGCTCCAGTAAATTGTCCAGAGAAACAGCATCATAGCTCAAGCATTATAAGATTCATAAGAGAACACTGAAGAAGCTAAGCTTTTAAGTCTTAATTCTGGTGCGCAGGAATGGATGTCTAGTATCTTGGCTCTTCTATGGAAATTTTCCAAAATTATATAGAGCGGTTGCCTTAAAAAATTTCTCCAGTCACCTGTCCTATCTCATTCCAAAACTCAAAAGATAACAGGAAAGCAGGACTCCCTGGTGCCTGATTTTCATAACTGAGCAGATCAGCCAGCTTTGTGTTTTTTCCCAACCCTCGCTGACTTGATGTCATTTACATTCTAAGCTGGATTTGTTTGTATTTAAATAAATACACAACATCAGCCCTCAATATGGATCGAGAGTTTGTAAAATTCCATTAGGAAGAACACAGCCAGTTTTGCTGCAGTGGCTCCATCAGATCAGCAGAATCGGCAGCTGCCTGGCCAGCAGAACATGTAGGAACCATTTATCTGGTGTGGCTCTGTGATGTGACAAGCAGACTTTTTTTTCAGTTTGCTTCAGGCAAATTCAAGACCACAAGGGCCTGATTTTTGGAAATACAGTGAACTCACAATGCTACTTGAAGTCAATGGCTCAACACCTCTGAAAATCAAGCCCTCAGGCTAATGCTACATTTTTGAGCTAAGGGAGTAGAAAGCATCTCCCAAACAGTCAACTTTTATTTTTTATCCTGGCGAGGTGGAGGAGGGCTGGAAGGTGGTCTACATTTTAAGTTAAAAACTCTTCAAAGAAAAGAGACGTTCACAATAAAAATGCTAATAAGACCTGCTACGCTAGCAAGAGCGGCTAGAGAATACGTTTGTGCTTATTATCAACTTGCTGGCTCTCTCAATGAAGGCCAAAGATGATCAAGCTCTCTATACCTTCCAGCAGAAATCACTATAATCAATCGGAACCACTTATTGTTCATCTGCAGTGACACTCAACTTGAGCAGAAATATAATTTTATAAACAACAGGAAAGAGAAATTGCTTCAAATTCTGATAAAGAATGACTAAACTTTCATCACTGGCAGACCCACCTAATTGTGGTAATGGACATGTGTAAGCAGGGCAAGCGACAATCCTGGTCTACCAGATGTGTGTGTGTGTGTGTCTCTCAGCACAATTCCCTGGCTCAGAACATCCAGAAAATGGCTGGATACACCAAGTATGCCCTTGCATTCCATTCACTTGAATAGATGCTCTGTTAGATCAATTGCTGAGGATTGTTCAGAGGGAATTAGGGAGGTACTTTACAGTGCTGGAGCAAGAGAAAGTTTGGAAGGGTTTAATTCTGCTTTTATCCTGGCCTAGTAGTGCAGCATGAATCTCAAAAGGTTCAGAGTATTCATTCTGATAAACCCCAAAATGTCTGGATGCATATCCATGTGTGATCTATCTTATCTTAGGGCTTGGCTACACTGGCACTTTACAGAGCTGCAACTTTCGCGCTCAGGGGTGTGAAAAAACACCCCCCTGAGCGCTGCAAGATACAGTGCTGTAAAGCCTCAGTGTAATCAGTTCTGCAGCGGCTCCCAGCACTGCAAGCTACACCCGTAAGGGATGTGGTTTACGTGCAGCGCTGGGAGAGCTCTCTCCCAGTGCTGCCCAGCGCTGGCACTCCGACCACACTCACACTTCAAAGCACTGCCGCGGCAGCACTCCCACAGCGCTGCCGTGGCAGCACTTTGAAATTTCAAGTGTAGCCATACCGTTAGGTACTTACCTGGTCCCCATAACTGCAATATCTGAGTACCAAACAGTCTGATGTATGTATCCTCACAAAACCTCTGAGTGGTAGGGCATTGCTATTATTCCCATTTATAGATTCATAGATTCTAGGGTCAGAAGGGACCAATGTGATCATCTAGTCCGACCCCCTGCACAAAGCAGGCCACAGAACCCTACCCATCCACTTCTATAACAAACCTCTAACCTATGCCTGAGTTATTGAAGTCTTCAAATTGTGGTTTGAAGACCTCAAGCTGCAGAGAATCCACCAGCAAGTGACCCATGCCCCACACTGCAGGGGAAGGCGAAAAACCTCCATGGCCTCTGCCAATCTGTCCTGGAGGAAAATTCCCTCCCGACCCCAAATATGGTGATCAGCTAAACCCTGAGCATGTGGGCAAGACTCACCAGCCAGCACTCAGGAAATAATTCTCTGCAGTAACTCAGATCCCATCCCATCCAACATCCCATCACCAACCACTGGGCATACTTATCTGGCGATAATCAAAGATCAATTGCCAAAATTAGGCTCTCCCATCATACCATCCCTTCCATAAACTTATCAAGCTTAATCTTAAAGCCAGATATGTCTTTTGCCCCCACTACTCCCCTTGGAAGGCTGTTCCAGAACTTCACTCCTCTAATGGTTAGAAACCTTCATCTAATTTCAAGTCTAAACTTCCTAGTGTCCAGTTTATACCCATTCGTTCTTGTATCTACATTGGTACTAAGCTTAAGTAATTCCTCTCCCTCCCTAATATTAATCCCTCTGATATATTTATAAAGAGCAAGCATACCTCCCCTCAGCCTTCTTTTGGCTAGACTAAACAAGCCAAGCTCTTTGAGTCTCCTTTCATATGACAGGTTTTCCATTCCTCGGATCATCCTAGTAGCCCGTCTCTGAACCTGTTCCAGTTTGAATTCATCCTTCTTAAACATGGGAGACCAGAACTGCACACAGTATTCCAGGTGGGGTCTCACCAGCGCCTTATATAACGGTACTAACACCTCCTTATCTTTCCTGGAAATACCTCGTCTGATGCATCCTAAAAGTGCATTAGCTTTTTTCACGGCCATATCACATTGGCGGCTCATAGTCATCCTGTGATCTACCAATACCCCAAGGTCCTTCTCCTCCTCTGTTGCTTCCAACTGATGCATCCCCAATCTATATCTAAAGTTCTTATTATTAATCCCTAAGTGCATGACCTTGCACGTTTCACTATTAAATTTCATCCTATTACTATTACTCCAGTTTACAAGGTCGTCCAGATCTTCCTGTATAATATCCCGGTCCTTCTCCGTGTTAGCAATACCCCCCAGCTTCGTGTCATCTGCAAACTTTATTAGCACATTCCCGCTTTTTGTGCCAAGGTCGGTAATAAAAAGGTTAAATAAGATTGGTCCCAGAACCGATCCTTGAGGAACTCCACTAGTAACCTCCTTCCAGCCTGACAGTTCACCCTTCAGTACGACCCGTTGTAGTCTCCCCTTTAACCAGTTCCTTATCCACCTTTCAATTCTCATATTGTTCCCCATCTTTTCCAATTTGACTAATAATTCCGCATGTGGAACCGTTCAAATGCCTTACTGAAATCGAGGTAAATTAGGTCTACCGCATTTCCTTTGTCTAAATAGTCTGTCACCTTCTCAAAGAAGGAGATCAGGTTGGTTTGGCACGATCTACCTTTAGTAAAACCATGTTGTACTTTGTCCCAATTACCATTGACCTCAATGTCCTTAACTACTTTCTCCTTCAAAATTTTTTCCAAGACCTTACATACTGCAGATGTCAAACTAACAGGCCTATAGTTACTCGGATCACTCTTTCTCCCTTTCTTAAAGATAGGAACTATGTTAGCAATTCTCCAGTCATACAGTACAACCCCTGAGTTTACCGATTCATTAAAAATTCTCGCTAACGAGCTTGCAATTTCATGCGCCAGTTCCTTTAATATTCTCAGATGAAGATTGTCCGGGCCCTCTGATTTTGTCCCATTAAGCTGTTCAAGTATGGCTTCTACCTCAGATGTGGTAATATCCACCTCCATATCCTCATTCCCGTTTGTCATCCTTCCATTACCCCTAAGCTCCCCATTAGCCTTTTTAAAGACTGAGGCAAAGTACTTATTTAGATATTGGGCCATGCCTAGGTTATCCTTAACCTCCTTTCCATCCTCAGTGTGTAGCGGTCCCACTTCTTCTTTCTTTGTTTTCTTCTTATTTATATGGCTATAGAACCTTTTACTATTGATTTTAATTCCCTTTGCAAGGTTCAACTCTACTTGGCTTTTAGCCTTTCTCACTTTATCCCTAAATGTTCTGACCTCAGTAAGATAGCTTGCCTTGCTAATCCCACCCTTCTTCCAAACCTTGTAGGCTGTCTGCTTTTTCTTAATCACCTCTCTGAGATGCTTGCTCATCCAGCTTGGTCTACAACTCCTGCCTATGGTTTTTTTCCCCTTTCTTGAGATGCAGGCTTCTGATAGTTTCTGCAGCTGCGACTTAAAGTAATTCCAGGCCTCTTCCGCATTTAGATCCACAAGTTCTTCAGACCAATTCACTTCCCTAACTAATTTCCTTAATTCTTTAAAGTTAGCCCTTTTGAAATCAAAAACCCTAGTCCCAGATCTATTTTTTTTATCCTTCCATCTAGTTTGAACTGAATTAGCTCATGATCACTCGAACCAAGGTTGTCCCCTACAACCATTTCTTCTATGAGGTCCTCACTGCTCACCAAAACCAAATCTAAAATGGCATCCCCTCTTGTCGGTTCTTCAACTACTTGGTGAAGGAATCCATCAGCTATCACATCCAGAAAAATCTGATCCCTACTCTTCTTGCTAGCACTTGTGCTCCAGTCTATATCTGGGAAGTTAAAGTCTCCCATGATTACACATTTCCCATTAGTGTTTACTTCCTTAAAAACATTAAAGAGGTCTCTATCCATATCCAAATCAGATCCTGGCGGTCTGTAGCACACCCCAAGCACTATCTCAGGGGAGGCTCTAGTAGCTTTCTTTCCCAGTGTGATTTTTGCTCAGACAGACTCTGTCTTGTCCATTCCATCACTTATTTCTTTACAGTTAACCTCCTCATTGATGTACAATGCTACTCCACCACCTTTGCCTTTATTTCTATCTTTCCTAAACAGCACATAGCCTTCAATACCTGTACTCCAGTCATGACTACTATTCCACCACGTTTCTGTTATCCCTATAATATCCGGTTTCACTTCCTGCACCAGTAGCTCTAGTTCCTCCATTTTGTTCCCTAGGCTCCTCGCATTAGTGTACAGACATCTTAATTTTTGCCATTTGGCTTCACTCACATTCTGTACCCTGTTAGGCACAGACATTCTACCACCGACATCACCTGTTAGTCTGTTATCTACACTACCCTTCCTCCTTATGCCAATTCTTCTGTCCATGGCTGTATCCCCTCTTACTTTGTTTACTTCCCTCTCAAGGTTAAATTTCAGCGTGGAGATCTCCCGAACATCTCCCAACCATCTCCCCCAAATTTCTAGTTCAAAGCTCTCTTAATCAGGTCAGCGAGCCTCCATCCTAGAAGTCTATTTCCCTCCTTGCTCAGGTGAAGTCCATCCCGAGAGAACAGTCTTCTGTCTGTAAATGCTTCCCAATGGCCATACATCCCAAAGCCCTCCTTATAGCACCACTGCCTGAGCCATCTGTTGATCGCCATAATCTTGTCACACCTTTGTCATCCTTCTCTAGGAACCGGCAGAATCCCACTGAAGATCACCTGAGCCTCGATTTCCTTAAGCGTCTTCCCCAGTCTGGTATAGTCTCCCTTGATACATTCCAGAGATACATTTGACAGATGAGGAACTGTGGCACAAAACGACTGACTTGTCCCAAGTCACACAGGAAGTTTATGGCAGAGCAGGGACTTAAACCCATGTTAACCACTGGCCATCCTTCCGCTCTTGAACTTTCCTGTTCTCTCTCCTCTCTTGCAGAGTCATCTCCTTCCCTCCTTCTAACCCAACCAAATCCATCTTTTTCTCCTCGAGTCTGCCATCCCACCCTGGACTTCATGGGAGAGTCCTGACTGCCACACATCCATTCCACTTACTGCTAACTGGAAGAGATAAAAAATGGACCTTATTTTTATTCTGAGCTAGACAACATATTGATGTTCCAGCACTACTTGATGACACAACATTATGACAGGACCATGGCAGTGACAGCACAGTGTGTAGATACCATAGTGCTGACAGTTTAGATTAGAAAGATAATGTCCACAAAGAAAAATACCTTGGTTAAAAAACAGTTATGGCTGCTTTAAAAAAAACCTCAGCCTACACAAATCATTACAAAATGTGTCCCGTTAAGGCATTCTCCAGTAACAGACCTCAGCCCTCCCACACATTACATTCACCATTTTCACAGACAGGTTCTGTCCCTCTATAGATAAATCCTGTGCACCTCCATCATGCAGGCAAAACACACACCACGTTGTCCTCCATGATTAGTGCAGCTGTCTGTGAAATGGAGATAATACTGCCTACTTCACAAGGTTCATGAAAACGGCTCACACAACATTTGTAAGGTACTGAAATAGAATGAGGATGTCAATAAATAAAGAAAAGGAAAAGGCCTCTAGTCTCACTCCATAATTCTGCATCTCAAATACTAGGCACTAAAGGGCTTTTCCAGCTAGTAGAGAAAGGAATAACAAGAACCAATGGCTGGAACCTAGAGAGAGACTAATTCACATTTTTACAGTGAGAGTGATTAATCACTGGAACAAACTACCAAGGGCAGTGGTGGATTCTCCAGCTCTTGGTGACTTCCAGTCAAGACTGGATGCCTTTTCAGGAAGATATGGTTCAGTCAAACAGAAGTTACTGGGCTCAATGCAGGGGTAACGGGTGAAATTCTGTATAGTCTGTGATATGCAGGAGGTCAGACTAGACAATCGAATGGTCCATTCTAGCCTTTAAAAAAAAATCTATGACTCTACTTACATCCCTTTTCCAAACACAAAGGCTAGCAAAATAAAGGAAGGCAGTTACTGTATCTGCATCAGAACTGAGTGCACTTGAGCAGCATCTAACACTTCAGATGATGCATCAAATAACCAACCTGAGTTTATACCAGCAAATTGACATGAGCAACCAAAATGCGACCGATTACTATTCTAAAAGTAGCAGTGTACAGACAAGAGCTCCCGGGAGCTGCTTTGATTTGTTTTAAAACTTACCTATTACAATGCACTAGGTACAGGCTGGGTTTCCTTTGCTCAGCATGCATTCGTTTGGCCTAACCTTTTGTAAAACAACTAAGAGCAGCTTTGATAAGTGGATCGATAACAGGTTGTCTTATTTCACAGATGTTCACTAAAAACTACTGCATCCAATACTAGGGAAAGTCTATGTTACAGCTTCCTAAAGAAAAACTGAAATTTCTGAAAGGCCAGATTCTGCTCCCAGGATGAGACCTATCCCACTAACTTCGATGGGAGCAGGATCTGTCTGTGAATGATAATTGATATTTCTCTGCTTCATGCAGCAGCAGATAGTGGTGACTAGCACAAGATGCTGAGTGTCCAAAGACTCAAATTTATCCATAGTATATTGGGCACACACAAGACAACTTGCATTACATAACACCACCTTAAATGCTTAAGCGGTGACTCGGGGAGTGCACAGGAATCTGAGCTGGGCCTTTGCACTAAGGGGTGAAATTCACTCCCATATTTATAAAACTGCAAGGTCTTTGGATGGATATTGCTGTAGAAGTGCAAAGGATTACAATGTGGAAGTGGAGATATAATGAGAGAAAATATATCCCTGAATAACTACGCGGTTTCTACATCTCCGCCAGCTCCTGCTTGTCCCAGACCATCGCTTATATATTACTAGAGATCACTAATTATGGAGGCAGCATTCTCTGTTGATTAGAGCAGGGGACCCAGGTTCTATTGCTGCTGTGGCTGCTGACATGCTGTGTGATCACAGTAAGGTCACAACTGCTAGTCTAGTGTGTAACTGATGATAATTAGCCATCTGATAAAGCACCTTAAGAACCTGGATGAAAGCAGTATGGCAAGTGTAAACTATTAGGATTTCATTAATAATTATATTTATCACATTTGGCATATTTCTACATGGGGGAGTAGGATCACGGGTGGCTGTTGAGAAGGACATTGAATAAAATACATGGGTAAACAAGAAAGGTGTTTATGAAACACAGGTTTCCAAAACAACAACTTGTTGCTGATCAGACTCTGTCAAATATGTGGGGCATGAAATTAAATGATGCAACCATGTAACCAGGATGCAGGGTAAATACTTTGCTGAAGAGAAGAAAAACCTCCTGTCTCACTCATCCTGACATTCCCCATCCTCCTCCCCACTCAGTCCCCTGAAGCTTGAAGGCCCAACTAGACCACCCTCTGGGATTGTATACTCCAGTCAGGATCTTATTCTCTTCTTGCTGAATTTTAGTCATCATCCGAACAGGGATGCATCTTATATCCTCATGGTTGGGTCTAAAATATTCTATTGATTGACAGAACAATCCATAGCAAGTTAAAGCAGTCAGGAAAGATCACTCAGAGCACTAAGTAACTAAGACAACAGCAATTGCACACAAAGGAACTGCTTGAAACCATGTTTACAGAGAACAGTGTGTGTTTTTTCTAACCTGATCTACAAAAGGCCACAAGTGGAAAGTTTGGAAGCCTAGGCTTTTAAAAATCACCATGCAAGCCTGGGTTAGTAACCAAGCATCCTCGGAGGCACCACTGCTCCCAATGGGCAACCTTGCAGGCAATCTCAGGACTTGTCTACACTGGAAGTGCGCAGCAAAATAGAGTGTGAATTTTTAGCACACTGGCTATTCTGTACTAACTCCCCCCTGTGGACACTCTTACTAAAAGTGCCTTTGTGTACTTTAGCGTAATACACCTTAAACTGTACTAAGCTAAATTGCCTAAGGGCATTGTTTGTGCACAAACTATCCACCCAGGGAGTTAGACCCAGTCTATGCTACACAGTTAGGTTGACATAAGCTGCCATGCGTCGACCTACCTGTGGAAGTGTCTTCACTTAAATTCGGCTCCTGTAAGTGCCTCTCTACACCGATTTATTAACACCACCTGTCCGAGCAGCATAGTGTCATGGTCAATATAATTAGGTAGACATAGTGACAATGTAGACACTGCACTGCTAACACAGACCGTTACCGGCTTTCAGGAGCCATCCACAATGCCCCACACTGGTGAGGACGCACACTACCGACACAAGGAGCCCAGTGTGCACACACTATGGAGGCTGTATGCCAACGTAAATTAAGTCAACATCATTTTGTAGTATAGACATGGCCTCCGTGTGAAGGGGCTAATGGGTTGTAAATTCACACCCTTGCTTGCTGCACATTAACTTTCCATCTGAATGACCCCTCAAAAGAGGCTGAGGACTGAATGGGCTACTGAATCTGGACTGTTATCTTGCCTCTAAAGTGCTGTTCCTCCAGGGAAGAGCGGAAGCGCATGGGGTGAAACAGTGTGTGGCAGGTTGTGTCGATAGTGGACTTTGGTCTCTAGTGTTTTCCGTCCAGCACCTTTCATCAGCAGTAAATCAGATGCATGTATGTGCACGTGCACAAAATAGAGATAAAGCAAGGAAATAAACTTAAAGAAGCAAATTGGAGAGGGTCCAGAGAAGAGCAACAAGAATGATTAAAGGTCTTGAGAACATGACCTATGAAGGAAGGCTGAAGGAATTGGATTTGTTTAGTTTGGAAAAGAGAAGACTGAGAGGGGACATGATAGCAGTTTTCAGATATCTAAAAGGGTGTCATCAGGAAGAGGGAGAAAACTTGTTCACCTTAGCCTCCAATGATAGAACAAGAAGCAATGGGCTTAAACTGCAGCAAGGGAGATTTAGGTTGGACATTAGGAAAAAGTTCCTAACTGTCAGGGTAGTTAAACACTGGAATAGATTGCCTAGGGAAGTTGTGGAATCTCCATCTCTGGAGATATTTAAGAGTAGGTTAGATAAATGTCTATTAGGGATGGTCTAGATTTGGTCCTGCCATGAGGGCAGGGGACTGGACTCGATGACCTCTCGAGGTCCCTTCCAGTCCTAGAGTTTATGAGTCTATGAGTCTATAAGCCCCCGCAGTAAATTGGCCTCAGCTATACATAGTAGAGAGATGTGGACAAAAGCAGGCAGATGCTGAATGTTCCTATGACACAGATGACTCTGCATAATGGTAGTTCACAAAGCTAAAACATCTGCTTTTTTGTTGCTGTCATTGTAAGATCTCTGGTTTTAAGACAGTCATGTTCTTACGTTTCTTATTATTGAGCCATACAAACCTGAAAGAGGTTTTCCAGATTTAATAAATATTCCCTTGAATCAAATAGGAAACGACAGAAAGGAAACGTATTGTGTGCTTGAAGGGGGGAGGAGAAGAAAGGTATCCTGCAATGAGTGCTACAACTTATCTACTGTGCCCTTCCTTGGAGGTCACTGCAGAGAAGAGTGTTGTGAACCATCCCACTGCAGTACCGCATGCTGCAAGGGACTCCCAGCAGGCATCCAAAGGTAGCTGGGACAGCCAACTCTCAGGACAAAACCATACAGCATTTACAGTTCTGTTCCTATTAACTCTGGAGGAAGATGATTTTAACATCGATATTCTAGTCGATTTAGTTACCTCAGGGTTGGAATTACTTTAACATTGGATGTAACATTTTGTATGCAAAGAAATGGACCAATGTACGTGTTCACAAATTTCTAATTTGTTCTGAAATGGTTTCCCTGCCTTGCTCTAGAGCTATGAATGGTCCCTTAGAATCTGTGCTATTTATGCTAAACTATCTGTTCAATCTTGTATTTAGCTGTGACACTCTTAGTACCTTTCCCAGACCTGGAAAAGAGCTCTGTGTAGCTCGAAAGCTTTTCTATCTCACCAACAGAAGTTGGTCCAATAAAAGATATTACCTCACCCACCTTGTGGCTTTCAGTTATTTCTGTATTCGCCTATGGTAATGTTTCAGAGTAGCAGCTGTGTTAGTCTGTATTCGCAAAAAGAACAGAAGTACTTGTGGCACCTTAGAGACTAACACATTTATTTCAGCATGAGCTTTCGTGAGCTGTAGCTGTAGCTCACGAAAGCTCATGCTGAAATAAATGTGTTAGTCTCTAAGGTGCCACAAGTACTCCTATTCTTTCTATGGCAATGTGTATTCTGTATTTAACACACCTTTGATTCAAATAATTTCCCAGGAATTGCTCTTGCTATAGAGTAATTCCCTACTTAAGCACAAACCATGACCTATTTTGGGCGGCTACCTCATTTGTCACACAGCTTGTTACTGGCATCAATCCATTTCCTTGTCTTTAAAATCTTATTCATCCTCTCTAAGATCTCCCTTTAGTCTCCCTTATTCTAAGCTCCACAGGGTAAATCCAGGAAGACTTTCAGGCCCTTGAAGTCTTCAATTATTTTAATTGCCTTCCTCTGCATACAATCTTTTTCCTCTCAAATGCTGGCCTTAAACCCTGGTAACTGGTGAGGCATAAAATATTCAAATGAGATTTCACTAGTGGAGTACACTATACACAACTTCCACATATTTAGAATTAAGCTTGCTTACGTGACCACTGCCAAACCCATAGTTCCTGAACTGTGTCCTCTTATATATTATACTCACTGTGACTATAATCCATGTGTTTATTTTTTAGTTTCCAGCCTTATTACACTGCATTTAGCAACGCTGAATTCTGTAAGCCTCCTATGCATGCAAAGGCCAACTCTTCCAAGTCACTCTGAATTCAGTAGCATGTTTACTCTGTTGACTGGTCCAGCCACTATTTCAGATGTATTATATGTTAAAGAAGGGCTTGAACTATACCCCTGCATCCAAACATACCCTCAACTTTTGTGTAGGTCACATCTGGCTGTGAACTCTGTGGCTGTCCCAACTCTCACTAATGGGACAAATCAAATCCCTGGACATAAACACCTATGAATTTTGGGTTATCCAGTTCTAGATATGAAGTGTGTGATACAAGCCTGTCACTAATATATATACACCCCGGGAAAGTTTAACGCATAGGCAAACTACACAGGTGCCTCAGGCCCAAATGCATGGGGGGGCCCCCAAATCATTCTCCTTCTCCACCTCCCCTACCTCCTCCTCCTTTCCACACCAAGAGGGCACCAGCCACCCACAGCACCACCCTCCTTCCCAGCACAGCAACCCTAATCAATGGAGGTGCCAGGGTGCCACACCTGAGTGGCGCTGTGAGGTTACAACACCTGGAGGAGAGAGCAAGGCCCAGCCCCACAGGATAAGAACGCTGCTGCTGGACAGTGAGTGTAGAGTGGGTTCACTCTCCAGCTCTCGTCCCCACCCCCACTGCCCCTCCACACCATGGATTAATCTAGCCCTCTATATACCCTTTCCAACAGCATTGCTTTCCAAATCAAATAGACATAATGACCTATTATAAAAGAAAGTATACTCCTGTATGACTGAGCTGGTTCCATACCTCTGCCAGCTCTTGCTGTCACAGAGACCAAGACCCTGAATGAGAATCACTTGTATAGTACTTCAGATCACTAATGACGAGGGCGGGACCCTCTGTTGGTTACAGCAGGGGACCTGGGTTCTATTGCTGGTTTGGCCACTGACCTGATGTATGACATAATTACAGGAAAGTCACGTAACTGGGGCTAATACTAACCCACCTAGTGAAGCATTTAGAGAACCCTGGATGAAGGGCAGATACAAGTGTAAGTCTTAAAAGGGGTTCTGAGGGCTAACTTCGGGGCTTCAGGCTGACTGGGTGTCTAAGGTGAGTGGTTGTGATACAGAGCTGGTCACTAGATTAAATCCAGCTCAAGTCAACAGTAACCAAAAGCTAACGTTATGTGACAGCTGATCAGTGGTTGTTGAGAAATGTCAGAGGCTGTCTGTCCCTTTCCAAGTGTCAGTGTTCCAAAAATCACTGTCACTCCTATAATAAATAATAATAATTGGAGATATACCTATCTCCTAGAACTGGAAGGGACCTTGAAAGGTCATTGAGTCTAGCCTCTTGCCTTCACTAGCAGGACCAAGACTGAACTAACTGGCAGCCTCAACAAGCAAGACTTTGGATTGAACAGGCATCAAGATGGTACTTTTCTTCTATGCCCAGAGCATGATTCAAAGCCTATTTAAATCAATAGAAATATTCACTTTGTCATCAGTGAGATTTGGATCGAGCCCCTAGAAAACAGGGCTGAGGTTCATTGCAAGAGGAATGTCTGACCACAGACAGAACAGCTATCCTGGTATGCCATACCACAAGAAGAGAAAGCATTCCTGGTTTACACTGAATGAAGATTTCACTGATAACTGGTACGGCATTCTTTTCCTAACCTCAGTGGATCTGACATGACTGTGGTGTGCAGGGATATCCTGTTACATCTAAAACCATTTTGCAGGCAGTAAACTTACATAAAGGGATATTAGTCATCCCTGAAATATTCATTTCACACAGACACAGGGATTTTTCTAGTTGTCTCCTTGTATCTCTGGCATTAGTTTGAATATACACAAATGCAGAGTGAGTGCCACACACTACGATCAGAGGAGTTACACAAAAATGTCGAGAGCTGCTAGTCTAAACTGTACTAGGACTCAAGAGTTTTTAAAACTGTCGATCGCTCTATAGAGAAGATAAATAACCCTTAGCTCTTTTATGTAGCCCATTTCACACATAGCCCTCTAAGCAAGTGCAGAAGTCCCAGGAGCTCCCTTCTACAGGTGGGGAAACTGAGGCACAGCCAGGGGAAATGACCGTGCCAAAGTTCACACAGCAGAACAGTAGCAGAGAGCTGGGAATATAACCCAGATTTCCTGACTCCTGTGCTGCAGTCTTATTAACTGGGCCTCCCCGCAAATTCTCTACATAGTTTAGGTATGGTACCTATCAGTTTGGTATTTATGCATTCTTGTTTTCATCTTCATGGCTCTTCACAATTCTGACCTTGCCTACTTCCTTCACAATCCTTCTACTAATGATGCCAGACCCAACTGCCTGCTTGTCCAGGTCCCACAAGCTCCTTCAAGCTTCCTTTCATGCAATCGCCCATGAAAAGCCCATGGTCTTCAAATCAGGACCACAGTGACACACGTGCAAACCCTCTGAAGGAAATAAGGCTTGCATAGATGTCACTGACTGGGGTATAGCAGATAATTCTGCTATGGGTTGAGTTAAACCTGGTTATTGTAGTCAGAGCCTTACAAAAAGAAGCCATTGTAATCAGGTGGCTGAAACAATAGCAGTGCCACTTAAAAAACATGGAAAAGCTGAGTAGAAGCTACTTTCTGTAGCTCAAGGAGTTTCAAACATAGGGGCTGGGGCTTTGATTGATGGAACTGGGGGGGTTTTGGGTGAGAAGGAGTTGAGAGAGAGACAGGTATGTTCTGATGAGTTACAAGGTGTCAGTTTTTTCCTGAACCCCTCTCAGAGTAGGACCATGCGTTAAAATGGGACCATCTGCTGTGTGTCATGTAGGGTACCTGTTAGCCAAGGATCTGCTTTGCCCATGTTAAGGGAAACAGGAGAGGATTAGGGCAAGAACTTGGCATTCAGACCCCACAGCCAAAGGAGGAGGCCTGGATGCAGCAGTGAGTCAGAGGAAGAGCATCAGGCAACAACACAATACTCAGCCAAAGTGGTGCCAGCCAGCTGCCTGTTGGGCTGGGATGCCTCCGCTGGCAGGAAGATCAAGGACTTAGGAGTGGGAGGAAAATAAGAGTCCACCCTAGGGGCTGGGAAGGAGAATCTGTCTGGGGAAGGAAGGAACAGCCTGAGAGTCTGTGAGTGGGAAAGGTTGGGCTGGGATGAAGAGAATGCCAGGGAGAGAGGGATTGAAGGAAAAGCTGATCTGACAATGTCCTGAAATTCTGATGGATCTGGGGCTTCAGTCCTAGGCTGTGCCTGAAGGGAAGAGGGAGATCAGTTTTTCTGCCAATGCGAACGGCGCTAAGATACTATAGTTATGGTAGCCATATAAGCACCTAGAGGGCACTGATGTAATCAAGAGGAGAATCTGGCCCATCGTATGCCAAAGAGGAATATGCCTGGAAATGGTATTTTCCCCATACACAGTCAAATAGCAAACACTGAGCCCGATTCATATGAGGAACCAGTTCAAATTCAATATAAAACACTCCCTTCTGCCCCACTGATGAAGGCAGCAAGTTCCAAAGCAGGCTCAGTTTGCAGACAAAGTTTTCACTCAACACAAAATGTGTGGGACAGCCTCAATTATCACAGGTCTGTCCCATCAGCCCCCAACCTGCAGAGCAACTAAAGCCTGTTTTGTTTACCTGAGGCCTTGGCACATTGGTTGCTGGATTTCCCCATTGGGCTGGTTCCTGCAAGAGGAGCTGCAAATGTTCACAGGAGGCAGTAGGATTGTGCAGGGCAAGCTAGTAATTGCACTGGGTTTTGATTTCATATATGAATGCCAACAAAACCAGTGCCTCTGAGCCTCATTTACACCCTCCCCCAGTTTAGGACTAGCCAACTATAGACTTACAGGGGGGTTTAAGCCTCATAGCCTTAGGCCTGAAAATAAGAATTTCACTGGGTCCTCAGATATCCTAAAAGTGGCATCTCAGCCCTCCTGCGTCCTGGGGCTGACCTCGGCCTACCACGCTGTGCAACAGAGACTCCCTTGATATTTTGCAGTCTACCTCAAACACCTCCACGCACAACAACCCTCTGCATGACAGACCAGAGGGGGCAGCCATATGCCACAAACTCTGTCTCGCAAAGAGCTTGGGGAGCCATATTTTCTGAGGAAGGCAGAGTATGAAATTAAAAGGCAATGTAGCTACCCATATTTCATAATCACTATCGTCAGGGCCTTTCCTCGGTCGCCTACTTGAAGCGCTTTTGCCATGAGTCATGTATATAGCGTACTGTAGCAGGGTACGTAGGAATAATTTCCAATAGGGAAATAATGGGAGGTGGCTCTCAGGCAAATGCCTGTTCTGATATTGTGCCAATTTTAAAACTAGTTATTTATTATGCATGACTGTACTCACCCCCATGGTTCCTCTAAACTCAGCGCAGACAGCACCACTATCCAGACCTATGGGCTGATCTATGAAGCCAGCATAACTCTATCAGTTTCAGCTAAATTACTGACTTATACCAGGGATTGTGAGAAGAGACTCAGAACCTGGGTCTTATGCTACTGAACATCAAGTGTAAAGGCTAGAGATGGGCAGATTTGTTTTGCTTAACTTAGAACTCGCACTAACATTGTGGGTTCAGACACGCTCTCTAACCCATTTGTTACTGGATTCGCTATATTCTTAGGAGAGATTGTGGTGGGCGTGGGAGACAGAGCAGAGAGTGGAAAAGAAGAAACACTCAATGAAAAAAATTAAACACACT
Organism: Gopherus evgoodei; assembly: GCF_007399415.2. Classification (NCBI taxonomy): domain Eukaryota; kingdom Metazoa; phylum Chordata; order Testudines; family Testudinidae; genus Gopherus; species Gopherus evgoodei. Next base: position 353,190,970 of record NC_044322.1, read on the forward strand.
GAGCAGCATCAATTCTTGTAGTAATTCAATGGGGCCAAATCCGGTAGTCTTACCTGGCCAGATTCCAGTTTCCGTTACACTGCCATAGAGACTGGAATAACTCCATCAAGTGAAAGCAAAACTTGACACAGTGAATGGTAATGACTGCTGCTTAACCGGGATAATATTATTAGCATAAATTCTCCTTAATAACAGTGTATTTGGCTGGTGCTGAGGAGTTAAGTGCTATTTAACCAGGTGATGAATAGGTCTAAAATGTTATGCTCTAGCGCAGGGGTTCTCAAGCTGGGGGTCATGACCCTTCAGGGGGTCGCAAGGTTATTACATGAGGGTCGTGAACTGTCAGCCTCCACCCCAAACCCCACTTTACCTCCAACATTTATAATAGTGTTAAATAAAATGTGTTTCTAATTTATAAGGGGGAGGGTCGCATTCATAGGTTTGCTGTGTGAAAGGGGTCACCAATACAAAAGTTTGAGAACCACTGCTCTAGAGGTTTAACACAGAAGTTGACAAATAAAGATTTTTTTAAAAGAAAAATATGAAGAAAAATATGTTTGTACTTTTAGTAGAAAAAAATGTGGTACCACAAACCCTCAAAATTTGGAGCGGCAGGGGAAGAGCAGGTGGCTGTGCTATATATATTGGTCCAAAGTGAGAGCGAAATATCCCTAAAATGGTGGGAATTTGAAATCCAGATATGCATTTATCAGAATCTTTAATCAATCTTTTAAGACTTTTTTTTTTTAAATAGCCTCTTCTTTACCCTTACCCATGTCGGGAAACTGGGAGTAAAGTTTTCAAAAGCATCTAGTGAAAACAGGACATTGGCTCTGAAGTTCCATTGACTTTCAATGAGATTTAGGCTTACAGGGCTAGATCCACAAAGGGATTTAGGCACCTAATTGCCACTTTAGGAGCTCAAGTCCAAATATTTAGATCCTTGAATCCACATCACCCATCTCCACTGTTGAAACTGTTCCACTTTATATAAATAATTAAATAGACAGTAGAGCAGGGACTCAAATTTGGCTCGCCTACAGGCCAATTGAGTGTCCTAACCACCACACCATACAGCCATTCTCACACTGTGAATATTTAATTATTGACAGATAGTGGCATGGCTTCAACAGAAGAGAAAGGCCACCCCAGCATGTCTCAGAACCCACTGGTCATCTGAAAGATGGGAGATATGAGCTCAATTCCCTGTTTCCAAATCCAGCAGGATTGGGGACTTGAACTTAGGTCTCCTACATCCTGGTTGAATGGGCTAACCACTGAGCTAAAGGAGTACAACTACCATCATTTCTGTTTTTTGGGAGAAAGAGCACAGGTGTCTAACTCTACGGTTCATGGCTGTGGATCCTAAGTGGCGATAAGGACCTCCCTCTGATTAGTGTGACCATATTTCCCAAAATAAAAATGGGACACTGCACGGGACTGGCCTGAGCCACCTGGCATCACCGCTTGCCTGATCCCCCCATGCAGAGCTGGCCCGAGCCACCTGGCGTCCCCACTCACCTGAGCCCCATGCTGCTCCAGGTTGGAGCTGACCGTCCGAGCCTCACCACCCAGCACCTCCTGGCACCACTTGCCCACCTGAATGTTTTTCTGTACCCCCTCAGGAGAGCACACCCCACTTTTTTGGCAAAACTGGGCATTTGTTCCATTTGCTAAGAGCATATCCTGGCCAAAACGGGACGTATTGTCACCCTACCTCTGACCTGGATTTAGACCCCTAAATCCCTTTGGGGTGGGGTTTAAGGCACACTCCTCTCCTTGGCCTCTTCTACTGCCTAGCTTAGCTCAACGTGCTGGTTTTTGTGGTCCCCATTCTTGGGTGCCTAACTCTCCCCATGCATTATATAGGGAGCCTGGGTGACTAAGTATGGATTCCACTGGATGGCAGGGTGCCGAATATTTTTCATTGTAATGCTGAGTTTTTGTGGATCTAGCTCCTAAATGCCTCAGTCACTTTTGAAAGTGTTACTTCTCCTTAGCATGGAAGCTTAACAACTGTAAGAATTCCTCTAATAACGAATGCTAACAAATCAGATAGCATTATCCACAGTAATAACTGGTTGCAAGCAGATTATTGATGTTATAAACAGTAATTAATGGCACAGGACAAATACATGTAAGTTCTTACTGTAGGTGCAGCAGGGTAGAAAACAGTATTGAAATAAGACACAGATTCTTTTTTCATCATTCTAAATTATGGGACTGCCCATTCATTAGCGGTTTTTATGGCTTCATGAATCATAGGCAGGAGCAGGAATTCTATTAAAAATAATGGCCACATGTATTTCAGAGACTACAGGGGAGAATGATGGGATGTTTGCCATTGTGAGTCCTGAAGTTTCGTTCACCAGAATCAGAAAAATAGCAAAGATGGAAAATTAGTTGTTTCCTGGCAGTTAACAGTCTGATTTCCAACCAGTCAGAGATATACACTGCAGTGCTACAGTTTCTAATACTTTATGCAGCCAAGTCACACATTCAAGTCACACACGGTGACTCATTTTTTCCAAAACGTTGTATCTAATTAATTCAAGGTGTTTAGAATGAAAGGTAGCTATTAAGTGGTGTCTGTAATAAAGGGCATTAATGCTGCATAAGGGCTGATAGGCATAGGGTATTTTGATAACATAACTCTTGCCTTTGATGCGCCAAAGGCTTGGTGGTACATCATAAATGAATCTTGTGCTACTTACTTTAATCCATTTTCTTTCCATCTTACATCCACTAATAAAAATATGCTGGATTGACAATGCAGGGAGAGAACAAGACCCAACAAACATTCCCCCACCAAATGTACCTGAATTGGGATTTAGAAGGAAAGTCTCTTTGGAGAGGAAGGTGATTAAGCAGTTCACCTCTGTCAAGAGTAGGTGCCTGGGGAGGTGGTGGTAGCGATTTTGTGGTATTGACCCTTGTCCACTGCATGCTGGACTGGGACAACGAATTCATATAGGCAACAGAACAGTCAGAGGATAGCTGTTTTCCATCACTACCACAAGTTTGCAGGGTGCTATTTAAAGTGTATGTTTAACCTCACAATTACAGATAATTATTTTCGCACACCATGATTTTTGAGAATAATACTTAAAACCTCTTGTACAGTAACTAATGTCATGATTAACACTGAGCAGTCTTTAAAGGTTTCCAGGTTCGTTTCTGAATGATCATCCAAAAGTTCTTTGGTCTTGTTATCCGCAGTCTGGAGATCTAGAGTTTGCAGAATGTCTGAACTTCATCAAATACAAGCAACAGCCTTTCCCACAAAATTTCCAGTTTGTCTCCCAGCCAAAACTTGGCACTGCAGAAATTCATAGCAATTGGATGTATTATTGTGAATCTTTCACATAGGTCTATCAAGACCTCTTGAGATTTAATTCCAAGCTACTTAGATACAATACTATAATCTATTGTAAGGCTTGACAAATCTTTTCCATTTAAGAATCGTGTCCTCCTTTTTTAAATTGCTTTAGCTGTCTAAGCTGTATTTCAGCTTATATATCATTGCATTATTCTGTTTCTGTCAACTTTAATAAACAAATAAGGTTTGATCAAAAAACGCTATTTCCTTCCAAATTAATTCTTTTCTTCATAAATGAGACCTATAAATGAAATTAAGACTCCAATCCTGAAAACAGTTAAATGTTTTCAATTAATTGTAACATGCATAGAGTTACTTGGGTGAGTAAGTATTTGCAGGCCTAAATACAAAGTTCCTAACTTCAAAGTTTTTTAGATCATGTAAAAAAAAAACCAACTAACTAAATAAATAAAGCAAACATATAGAAAAAAGTATATTCCCCCCACTAGCATAATTCCAAAATGTGGCTGGAAATACTGTGCTCAGACTTAAGAAAAAGTTCACCTCTGGATTAAGATCAAAAAGGAAATTTGCAAAGCAAATGGAATTTGTTAAGAAGTTACAGGCAGATTTTAAATGGGGCTGGAATTATCATGGAAACAAACCCAGTCTGCAATCCAGCATAAACTGCTCACAATGTATTTGAAATGTTTAGGGAAAACACACAAACCCAAAGAGCCAGAATAGCCTCTACACTGCTATAAATCAGGAGTGTGACTCACTCAAGTCAACGGGCCAGATTCTCCACTGTCTGGCACCTGGTGTCCTCATTTACACTTGTGCAAAATGTTTGTGCATTCTGATTTGGTAACATTTTACATTCATTTTGCACTGATCCAGATGACTACAAAAGGTAGGAGGCAGTGGAGAATCAGACCCAAAGGGGTTACACTTGTATAAAACAGGTGTACGTGAAAGAAGAATCAGGCCCATGGTTTTGATAAAATACGTATTCCTAATCTGCCATGCAGTTAACATTACACCAGTCATACATGTGCTTAATACAAACACCATTCAATTTTATCATTTTCATTAAAACTGAACCTGCTGAACTATGATTTACAGATTCCATATCCAGATATGGGAGGGTGGGGGCAGAAGGGGACTGTTGGTTCTGAGATGTCATTTATCCTTTTGACACGTATAAATACACTTCTGAGCAGATAATGAGACTCTTCAGCTCTGACAGCATTTAATCTCTCAACACAAGCAGTAAAAACACCTCTAAGTAGGTAAATCCTGCATTAGTCTAATTATTACTCAGTACATTTTCTTTTGTTTGCCTTTTGTTTTCACTTCTTATTTTTACCTCTGACTTTGGATTTCTCCTCCACAGCAAGTTAACCAACCTTTCGTTAAAAGTCCCATCTGTTCTAAGGCAGAAAGTTCTCTTCCGTCCCCTGACAGAAGCTCCATAATGCATGCTGGTAATCTCTAAAGCTGTTATTTGTTCCAGTTTTGCTATGTAATTATAGTGTGTCAGGTATTACGTGGAAAGATTGGTGCTTCCATTTGTGCAGTGTGTGAGCATTTGCTCAGGAGAAGAAAAGGGCCCTGTGCGGTACTTCTTGAAAAATTCCAACTAAATGGAATACAAATCAAATGTTCCCACTAAATGAAACACACATAAAATCTAGTCTTCACCTGCTATGCTAGCTCCCCGTAGAATTTTAAATCAAGTTCAAGGTCTGGGTCCTTCAAGGCACCCCATGGCCTGGCCTAGGGTATCAAAGGGTATTTCTACAAAGCAAAAAAACCCACCAACTCCACAGCACCAAGTCTCAAAGCCCAGGGCAACTGACTCAGGCTCATGCTATGGGGCTAAAATTAGCCATGTAGACATTCAGACATAGGCTGAAGCCCGGGCTCTGAGACCCTTCCGCCTCGCTGATTGCTAGAGCCCAGGCTCCAGCCCAAACCCAGACATCTAAGTTCCAATTAAACAGCCCGTTAGCCCAAGCCCTGAAAACCGGAATCAGCTGGCACGGGCCAGTCATGGATTTTTAATTGCAGTGCAGACATACCCAAATAAAGCATCCTACCCTGAACTGAGTTTTTATACCCTGAAAAGGGAGGGAAGATAGCATTCATGTGAAGGTCACTGGGACTTTGTTATTGCTAATCAAGTTTACTACAGTGAGGGGCAGTAATATTAAACACTAAGACAAACAAATAATATACACCAGTTTTAGGCAATTAATCCTCACAACACCCTTTGAAGGTGGCATTTATTGTCCCCCATTTTATCAATGGGGAAACTGAAGTAGGTGGTTATGTGCTATGCTCAAAGCCAAGAAGGGAGGGAATGTCAGAGCTGGAGTTATGTACCTGATCCCATGCCCATTGAAGTCGGTAGCTCATTTGCTTCAATGGGATTTAGATCACGCCCTAGAACTCACAGAGAAGTTCCTGCCTTCCAGTTCTCAGTATGGCCATTAGTCCACAGCTGACTCTAGGGAGTTGAGCTATGGGCCTGTTTGGAGTAAATTAAATGGCTGAGGTTTCCGCAGGCACTGAGCCCCCACAACTCCAGTTGACCACGAGGGGAGCGGGGGGTGCTTAGCACCTAAGAAAATCAGGCCCAAGTTTTTATTTTGCAAGGTAATGGAAAGCCTCCAGCATGGCCTAATACATTCCCTTTGTAAAGAAGGCTCCTTGGGTACATAGCGCCAAGTCAGAAAAGGTCTCTTAGCTGAAAAAGAAAAGACAAGTTACAGTGCACCCCTTTCCTTGGAGCCCCCGAGTTCATGTGAGCCTGACAAAAGGGGTGGATACCTTTCCGCTTTTTGTATTGCATTCAGGGAATGTCACAGCCACCCACAAAGCTGGATTTACAGAACCTACCAGCAGCATAGGTAAAGAAAAATATCACCTCTCATTGGTGTTGTTTATGAGCTGCCAATGTTGATGGCAGACTTTACCCAGTGTGGAAGTTTGATAGATAAAGGGTCTGATTTTACACCAGGGTAATCAGGAATAATTCCACTGAATTCAAAGGAGTTAAACAGACATAGAACTAATACAAGTGAGATCAGCATTAGAGCCTGATTTGTTCATGATCTGCAAACACCCTGCTTAGGCAAAGTAAAGGGGAAATAAGCCATTTTTTTCCTTGTGGTGGCATTTTGTTTTTGTTTCATTAAATTAATCAAAAAGTCTGTAGGACCCTCTTTGAAGGCCAATTTCAGGGATGCAAACTCACTCACCTTCAGAAGAAACAAATTCATTTAATCACCCAAGGTACCCTCCCAAACACTGTTCTTGTAAGAGTCCCAAAAAGTCAAAGGGAGAGAAATTAATCAGAGAGAGAAAATGGTGGGGAGAGACTGAGACAGTGAGAAGAGAAGAGAAGAGAAGAGAAGAGACAGAAAATGGTGAAGGTAAAAACCGGATAGGGGAGAAAATGTCAAATCAGCAAAGAAAAAACATTGTGTTGTCCCTGCAGTGGATGAGGGAGCAGAGGAGGACCCTCTCCCCAGACCAGAGTACTGTTTCTCTGCAGGGAGGAATAACGGTTTTGGGGTTCAGTCATTAGATTGGGACTCAGGAGATCTATATTCTTTTCCCAGCTCTGCTCCCAGACTCTGTGCAACTGTGGCCAAGTTAAATTTCTCCATATAATGGGGATGATATTTCCTTTCCCTCCAGCTCTGTCTGCCTTGTCTAATTAGACTGCGAGCTCTTCAATACATGGACTGGCTCTTATTATGCATATGTACAGTGCCCAGCACTATAGGGCCTGCAGGCAGTATTGCAATACAAATATTAAAATGGCAGTCAATGGTAAAATCTCCTGTTGTTTCAATGGGACCAGAATTTGCCTCAGTAATTAAAAGGAGAACAAAATGTAAAGGTTTCTTTCCATAAGCACATTAATATGGTTTGTCATAGCTGCAGGGTAAGCTGAGCTTTAGATCCCTTTCAGTCCCTCTGGAATGCAAGCTTCAGGTGACAGGGATGGCTTCCTTCACCTCTTTCAAGGGTGGAACCCTGTAGTGCAACTGCTCTTGGATTGGATCTCGGAAGTAGCCTTCCAGCCACAGTGTTACCATGACAGGCCCAACTTAGGTTGGCTCCTGGAAGCCCCTTTTCCTTTGGGGACCTATGACCCATGGCTGATTAATGTGACTCAAAACAGCATCTTAGCAACTGATATTATTTATTTACCCAAAGACAAAGAGCAAGCATGGAAAAGGGATAAAACAAAAAAAAAGGACTACACAGCTCAGTCTTATCTGTTTTATTCCTTCCTTGTATGTTGTAGAAAACCCCGTTTAACCCAGCTACCTGTGTCTCTGGGCTGAGAGAAGCAGGCTGCACTGCTGCAGCATGCTCTCTGAGTGTCTCTCTGTCAGAGACACCTCTCCACGTGCTGCTGCCCACTCAACTCCCTTCCTCCATAGGCCAGGATCTTCAAGGTTTTAGTAACCCCTTTTGTCCTATGTTTGGGCCTGGGCGGCATAAATAGGATGGCCAGGTGTCTGGTTTTCGACTGGAAAATCTGGTCTAAAAGGGGACTTGACACTGTCTGGTCAGATCTATTGACTGGACACCCAAAGTCCAGTTACTGTCAGAGGGGAGGCAGGGAGGTGCAGTGTCATCACCCACGTCAGCCCTTACTCAGCCAGGGCCACCTATTACCCGTGTCAGGCAGCTGCAGCTCCCAGCCCTGGTTTCACAGGCAAATCTCTCCCAACCCAGGCAGAGAGGAAGGTGGGAAGAGGAGTAATGGGGGCAGGGCCTCAGGGAGGAGGTGGGGTAGGGGCTGGGCCTCATGAGGATGATGAGGGGCAGGGGAGGTTCCAGCACTCCTGCTGGAGTCTCAGTGTTTTAAATATTACAAAGTTGGCAACCCTAAACATAAACCTTGTTAGTTTAGCTGGAACCAGACATGTGGGTATTTCCCCCAATTAACAGCATCTCCATTGTTTCTTCAAGGAGCCTTGGTATTCTCTCTGACCTATCTTATCTTTGCCATTGTTTCACTTCCTATGTATTTCCCTATAACAGCCTTCTTTGATTTAACTCCTTGAGTCAGGCAGGATAATATTAAACAAGTAAACTGAAATGCACATGATATTCATCAAAATTATACAGATATCTGCCTCATTCTCCACAAAGCTCTTGACATATCTCAAGCAATCCCACTTAGAAAGGGGAATATACATTTATTAAATACACAAGTATCAAAGGGGTAGCCATGTTAGTCTGGATTTGTAAAAGCAGCAAAGAGTCCTGTGGCACCTTATAGACTAACAGACGTTTTGGAGCATGAGCTTTTGTTGGTGAATATCCACTTCATCGGATGCATGTACATCCAAAACGTCTGTTAGTCTATAAGGTGCCATAGGACTCTTTGCTGCTATTAAATACACAGTTTACCATCATGGAGCCAGCAGCTGCAATATCTCACCGTGTAACTTAAAGTTACCTTGGGCTGAAATATATTTAATTTTGATGAAACCAAGAGATATAGGGATGCAAAAATATCATCATTCCAGGAGGAAGAGTCAAACAGAAATCCCCTGGCTGAATTTTGAGGGAAGGAAATTATTTAAACAAATACTTATTTTCTGGAATGTAAATGGATTTTTGGTGGTGAGCTGTACAGACTCACACGTTTGGAGAGACTTTTTCCCCTCTTTGACACTTTCTCATATATTGGTGTTCATTTCTGAGTCCTGCCTGAATACAGTATTATCTCAAGTGGTTGCTCCACAGACAGTTATGGTTGCAGTCAGCACTAAGTGTGTAAAGATTTTTTGTTGAAAGGTTGAACAGTAATCAGATGAGATGGACTTTTGTGATTTCTAAATCTTCTTTGTTCTTTCTCTGTTACAAACTGTGGACTGCAGAACTCATGAGTATTGTGATGGTTTTTGATTAGTTGCTTTTTCCTGCATGTTGTGCCCCTATTAAAGAGGTGAAAGCAGGTTTTAGAGAACACAAAGAGTGAAGTACTACATAAGAAACACAGAAGCTTTATCACAGATGCCATGGAAACAGGTTCCAAGCACAATAGCTGGTGAGGGGGATAAAGACGTCCAAATTTAATTATGCAACTATACTTTTTAAACCTATTTTTGTTTAAATCATTTTAGATTTTTTAAGAAAAGTTAGAGCAAGGTATAAAAATATTTGGGGAAGTCTTGAGATTTTGCATCAATAATATGTTGTAGATTTAGAGGAAGATGCAGAAATATGAGACAAAAGTCAACCTTTCTAATAGTCTGTAAGTAAAAACCAATTTGATAATTTCCTTTACTCTTTGCAGAAATATGCTCTTTTGACTTCCAGGTAAATATGTTACTTTCTGGGCCAAAATTACAGTGTGTGTGTGTGTGTGTGTGTGTGTGTGTGTGTGTGTGTGTGTGTGTGTGTGATAACATAGACACATGTACCTTATAGATACACATGTAATCCACTGTTGAGTGCCTGTCACAGGATCCCTCTCTGTGCTCAATCCACAGATTGTATGAGCCTGGTTATAGCCCCAAAAACAGAGCTCTTGCTCAAGTTGTAGCAGCTCACACATTTAACTTGACAGTCACCATTTCAATCCCTAATGTGCTGGCTAAGACTGCAGCTTTCACACATGCACATGTTATTATTGGCATGGAAGATAAATCAGCAACAAATATAGAATCTACTAATGAGAAAAATGTGTCTGTATTTGCAAGGTTTTTTTGTTTTTTAAACAGACACTGAATAAACAAAAGCGATCACTAAGATAAAGATTCCACACTAGCAAATATCACACACAAAGCCTTAACAGCTTAGGGCATGTAAAGAAACTTGATCAATATAAAAGACAAGACACTACATCTTCAAGACAACATTTTTTTCAGTTGAATGCCAGTTTGACAAGTGTCACACCCTACACAATTATTTGCTGTTGCACAGTTCCATGTGAGGTAACTAAAATAATAATTAGAGGGCATGTTTATTTACACATATGTACACAATGGCATTCCTTAGGGGCTTGGTTACAATGTCACGTGAGCATGGAGCCACACCTGGCTACCTGAATAAAACATCTGTGCAAAATAAACAAACCATGTACAATCTAGTCCAGTATGTAACTTCACTGGGGTTCATGGCATTGTTTAGTACACAATAGATTCATTGAAAGAAGGAAAGATTTCAAAGAACTGGCAAACATCACCACCTCATCCTCACTGGAGGACATTTGTCCAGCTGTAGTGAAGAGTTGGGGTTTTGCTGGCCTCATGACTGGCCCTGGGCACTCAAATACAGCAGTCACTAAAACTACCTTCTTTCAACTCTAGCTAGCATCCAGTCTTCTCTGGCCATCACCATCATTCTGGACTATTGTAAGGCACTCTACCTAGCTCTGGTCAAAGAGTTCACAAAGAAACTGGGGCTCATGCATAAACAAAGTTTGCTTCTACAGTGGGTCAAGACAATTATTGTATTCTATTATTCCAGCACGCTACAACCTGCACTAGCTCCACACACATTACAGCATCCACTCCTAGTTTCTAGTAGGAGGCCCGGTCCAAGACTGGGGCTCCTTGGTACTATAATAAATGCAACTAATAACAATACCTTTGCTATCTTCAGATCATGCTGCCAGACTCATTTCTTCAACAAAGTACTTCCCAAGGAACCAGAACAGAAGAAAACTGAGCAGTGTGCTCAAATATAGAGGACAGGGACAGTGACCTGCCTGTACTGCTCTGGTGCCTATGACACTGGTAAAGCACCAAAACACCGAAAGCCTTGTGACTTTAAGTCTGGAGACATTAGTGTTGACATGCACACCATGAACTGACAATCCTGAACTTCTTTAGCCTTTCCCAAGTCAGAAACACACGTGCAAATTACAGAAATCAAACTGTCTGCTGTCCAGCAAAACAGGGCTCCTGAGTGTGTTTATTTCAGACAGGCTGTTAACAGCTTCTCTTTAGGACAAGTCTATTTGGTAATACATTGTGGACCACTTCTTCTGTATGAGACAATTTATACCAAAAAAAAAAAAAATTTTCTATATCAGTGGTCCCCAGCCTTTTCGGCTGGTGGGTGCCAGCCGAAGGACCACTGCAGCAGTGGAGCACCCGCTGAAATGCCGCCAAATTTCGGCTGCATTTCGGCGGCGATGCCTCTCGATGACATCACTTGTCGATGGCAAGCGGTGTCAGCAAGAGGCGTCCCTGCCGAAATTCGGGGGCAAGGCCTCTCAATGACATCACTTGGCGACAAGTGTCATCGAGAGGCATCCCCACCAAAATGCCGCTGAAATTTGGCGGCATTTTGGTGGGTGCTCTCCCGGGAGCCAGGACGTGGGCGCATTAAGATGCCCCGGCGTGCGCCATGGTGCCTGCGGGCACCGCGTTGGGGACCACTGTTCTAAATGGATAAATTATTTTGGGCATCTCACTAAGAAACTAACATAGAAAAGGAACTGTTGCTTCAAGCAGAAGATTGTTCTGTCTGTCTATATGCAATGTGCAAAATTAAAATGGTTTATTCTGTGTCATCTGCTCACTTAGTATATGAGCTCCTGAACTAGCCACTCCTTCACAACACAGATATGGATTCCTGTTGTTTTATTGACTCAAACAATAAACTATGATGGAGATCAAAGCCCCTTTTCCGTAATGGGCTAAATTCTGATCTCAATTACTCTGGCATAGAACTGGAACAAATCCACGCATGTCAATGGATTTACACTGGTGTAACTGAAATTAGAATTGGGCCCTGTGTTTCATTCTTAGTGATGAAGTTTGGAGATATTTTCCCAAGTCCAGCTATGGTCTGACCCAGGATTGACTTGACTCATTATAAAGTTAGAGGCCAGATGTAAAATTCAGATCTATAGGCAAATCCAAACTTTGCCAACATTTGAGGGGGTTCAGAATTCTAGTTTAGATTCCTACCTGTTCACAGATTCCAAGGCCAGAAGGAACCATTGTGATCATCTAGTCTGACCTCCTGTATAACACAAGCCATAGAACTTCCCCAAAGCATTCCTCTTTCAGGAGTGTTTTCTATTCTAAATTGGGGACCAACCAGCCTTGCAGGGATTGACATTTTGGGAACCTCTCATACCTTTTTTGAGTTCAAGTTTGTGAAGCCTTTTTCTTGTGATTTAGACCCTTTTCTGACTGTCCACAAGCGAGATTCAGTAATAAAACTATCCAAACACACCCATGTGTTATACATAGGAAGTCACTGTCGACTAGCATATAGACCACTCATCGGGAAACATGGGTTCTATTCCTGGCTCTGCCATTGGCCTGCTGTGTGACCTTGGGCAAGTCACTTCACTGTTCTGTGCCGCAGTTTCCTCACCTGTGAAATGCAGATAATGACCCTGAACTTTTAATGAAAGTGCTTTGTGACCTATGGATGAAAAGAGCTTGGTATTATTATTTTATATATGAACTTATTTCCCTATCTAAAGGGGTGCCTGTGCTATATATAGTAGGGAAAGGTGAAAGAAGCCCAGTGTGGAGGGCCCACACAAGGATCATGTTTGCTATCTATTGAAGGCTAGAAGGATCCAGTTCCATTGAGGGAACTGTGCAGAAAAGCATGCATAACTCCTGACTACATTACACGTTTTGCTCTAAGCAGTGCTCTTTCATAAGCAGCATAATTCCCCAACATTATCAAAATTGAAAAGGATGAGGTGTGAGGAAAACTGTTTACAAACCTGCAAGACCAACTGTTCGTGAGGCTCAATTTTATTTTTAACACTAGGCAAAGCAGGGGGTTGCAAACCAGCTTTTAATTAATTTTTGTTTTTATCCCACAATCCTTTGGCTCTAAATGATGGTGTCAAATACCAATTTTTATATAGCTCAATAACAGTTACATTTCTCCATCAGAAAAAAATATTTATTTGGGGCTTTGTAACCATTTGATGAGCTTTGCTGCAGAGCCTTGTCCTGCTGCTAAGCAGGAGAATCTCTGAGTGAAAAGCACATGCCAGGCTGCTGAGAGAAAGAGATGCAAAGAAGAATTTAGTTTTCACACAGACCCAAACAAGCATTTTGGAGCTTTTCTCCATGCATAGGTGCCGACTCAGCACCCACCGGCAGCTCCCCGTGGCCCCTCCCGCCTCCCCTGCTCCAGCTCACCTCCGCCTCTCCCTCTGCCTCTGCCTGCTCTGCGAGTACGCGGCTGCGTCCTACTTCTCCCCCCCAACGCTTGCACCGCAAAACACCTGATTTGCAGGGCAGGGAGGGGGAACGCAGTGCGCTGGGGGAAGAGGCAGCGCCAGGGCGGGGATTTGGGGAAGGGATCCAATAGGGGCAGGGAGGGGGCGGAGTTTGGGTGGGGACTTTGGGGATGGGGTTGGAATGGGGACAGGGCCAGGGCAGGGAGAGGGTGGAGTCGGGGCAGGGCAAGGGACGGGAAAGGGGTGGGGGGCCAGGCACCCACTGGCACCAGAGAAAGTTGGCGCCTATGCTCCCATGCTGTCCCTCATGCTTGGGAGAATCTCTCTGTAAACATCCACAAAACTAATTCATTGTCCTCCTTCCAATCCTTCCTTAAACCTCTCCTTTGTTGTGAGGCCTACAAAAAATTTGACAATGGCTAAGCAGCTGGTGTGCTGAGTCCACAGGTTATCATGCTGACCAAGATTGTCTCACTATTTCCTTGCGCGCCCCCACACAGGTGCTGGAACTAGGGTGATGGGGGTGCTGCTGCATGTCCTGGCTTGAAATGGTTTCCATTATATCCAGGGTTTACAGTTTGGTTCAATGGGTCTCAGCACCCCCACCATAAAAACTGTTCCAGAGCCGCTGCTCCCCCATCTATTTGCTATATCCGCCTCTTGCCTTATATTTAGATTGCTGGTAGACAGGTATCATCTTTTTGTTCTCTGCCTGTACAGTGCCTAGGACAGTGGGATCCTGGACCATGACTGCAGTACAAATAAATAAATAAATAAATGAATAAATAAATAATAATATGCAGTTTGAAATAATGTATTCATTCACAGGGGATGCCAAGCCCATGGGCCAAATCCTGATGTCCTTACTCAGAGCCTCATCCTGAGGGGTGCAACAAGAGATGCAGATCCAATCCCCCACAAAATTCCCTATGCGAGACAGTCTCCCTAATTTCTGGTCCAGTCCATTAATGACTCTCTTTGAATCCTCATTACGTCCTATTTCCACTGCAGCCTTTCCTGACAGTCCATGCTGTGTCTAATCAATATTATCCAGTCTTAGCTACACCTTAGTGCATCTTATTACTAGCACTATCTACTTCCATTGCAGCCTCCTCTCCTTATCCCTAGGGTCTCTAATCTACCATTCTCTTTCTCCCCTGCTGCTTCCCCTCCTTAGTTTCCATACAAAAACCCTGTACTTTGCTGGTACCAGAGGTTGAGCTCACAGAGTTAAATCAGGTCCCAGCCAGTGAATCAGCATTTCAGCTGAGTTAATCTAACCCTACTGCAAGAGTTTACTTTATAAACGAAGAGAAAATCCAGCTATGGGTTATTACTAACTCAAGTTTTCTTTTTATGATCAGACTCCTGCAGCTATATTATTTTTCTCCCATGGATCTTCTATAAATCACGGCAGATCCATCCCTTAGCTTCATAGGATTCTGGAGAAGAGACTATATAAGAGAGGAGGCCTTACGTTGTTCCCTTAGCACCATGGGGTTTGTCTAAAGACTTAGGGAGTTCAGTCTGTCTAGTTTATCAAAAAGAAAATTGAGTGGTGGGTTGAGCAAAGCATGCTCTTTCAATCTAGCAGAGAATGGGATAACATGATCCGTTGGCAGGAAGTTGAGCTACAAAAATGCAAACTGGAAATAAAGTGGAAATTTTTAACAGTAAGACTAATTAACCACTGGAAAAATTTACCAAAGGTAGTGGTGGATTCTACATCAGCAATTTTTAAATCAAGATCAGATGTATCAGAGATAAACTATAGGAATTATTTTGGGGAAGTTCTCTGGCCTGTGTCATACAAGAGGTCAGACTAGGTGATCACTGTGATCAGTCTGACCTCTGATCTTGATTGGCCTTGGAATCTATGAGTCTATGAGAAAATGCCAGATATTAAGGAACTCTTTACTGTAGCAGAGAAAGACATAGACAAGAAATAATGGCTGGAAGTTAAAGCCAGACAAATTCAAATTAGAAATAAGGCACTTTTTAAAAAAACACTGAATGTAATTAACAATTGAAACAAACTACCAAGGGCACTGAGCTTGTTATGGGGCTCATCTAGTTACTGGGGTCAATACAGGAGTAATTAGCTGAAATAATGTGGCCTTTATTACACTGGAGGTCAGACAAGATAATTTAATGGTCCCTTCTGGCCCTTAAACTCTATGAATCCAGGAATAAAGGCAGGTTTCATTTTAGAGGTATATCTAAACCAAAAACCCTGTTCCAATAGTCTTCGGCGGCAGGGGGTCCCCTGGGATCCCCATTGTCGAATTACCGCCAAAGCGACACCCACTGCCAAAGACCCGGAGCGGAAGAAGCTCCGGGAGCCCGGGCCCCGCAAGAGTTTTCTGGGGCCCCCAGAGCAAGTGAAGGACTCCGCTCCAGGGCCCCTGAAAAACTCTTGTGGGGGCCCCTGCGGGGCATGTGGCCTAGGGCAAATTGCTCTGCTTGCCCCCCCTCCACCCCGGGCAGCCCTGAAATTTCCACTATAATGGTCCTGTAGGTGCCTATGTTTCTGCCTCTGGGTGAGCATACTGCTGCCTCACTCTGTGTGGACAGATGCCTATTTCTCACCTAAACCCAGTTACAAACCACAAACAGGAGGAGGAGGGATATAGGAGATCCTGCTTCACTTCCTGCCTTTGTCTCATAAGAAGATATTTGAACAGAAGCTCCCCTGCCACTGGACTATAGAGTGATTCTCATTCTCTGCTCCAATTA
The DNA here is from genome assembly GCF_007399415.2 of Gopherus evgoodei. NCBI lineage: Eukaryota > Metazoa > Chordata > Testudines > Testudinidae > Gopherus > Gopherus evgoodei. The sequence continues at coordinate 353,207,232 of NC_044322.1, forward strand.
ATACGGAACAGTTTCAACAAGACCCCCATCAGAATATCTCATAGTACAGTTTAAGGTGCTCCCCAAAAGGCAGGAAGACTGCTGTTTGAATCCATTCTCAGCAGGCCTGGGGGACTGAACCAGGGTCTCCTACCTGGTGGGTGAGTACCCAAGCTACTGGACTACAGGGGAGGCTACAGCTGCTAATTTCCCAACCTCTTTCCCTAGCTGTTTTCTGTGGAGTTAGGCAGGCACCTAAGCTGCCTGATTCCAGAAGCAGGGTTCCTGGCTGTGATTCACCACCAGAGATAGGCAGTTAGCTGCAGCCCAGATGTAGGCACAAACTCCATGAGGGGCAGGGCTGAGGGGACATCCCTTTCCTCAACACCTCCCCTTAGCTAGCTTAGGCAGCTCCCTACCTAGCATGCTGGCTTTTGTGGATCGCATTCTTAGGCATCTGTCTCTCCCCATTCATTGTATAGGGAGTCTAGATGCGTAACCCAGGTTTTGTGGATCCCATTGTCATTCCAGTGACTTCCTAGCTGCCCAGAAATTAGGCGTTGCAACATGCAATCCCTTTGCGGATCTTAGCCATGGCTCTTTAACAACAGAGTTTTGTTTTAAGGACACAGGTGCAAAACAAGTCCTTGCACTCTGAATGAGAGCCACGGTATGGAGAAGCCCAACTGTTAATGGAGAATGGAGTTTTCTCTTCACCAGGCACAGGAAAAATACCTCTGAGGAAGAAAGAAAAGAGGCAGACTAAAGAGAAGACAGATAGACCTTACACTGAAGGCTCCCTGTTTGTATCTGGTACACAAGAGAGAAATCATTCATCCATGTTAAAGTGACTCTGTCATGCTGTGAAGGTTAGCAAGGTACCGATGGCCACCTGCTGATTCAGTGCTGCCTAGGAAAGCTAAAACTGCCTGACAGGAGAACAAAATGTGCACTGCTCAAATGAGCCAATTTACTAACTGAAAAAAAGCCCTCTCTTTTCACCCTTCATGCCCCACTGCATAAATTATTCCTCCAGTCACAAGCAAATGGATTGAAAAAAAAGCCACAGCCGGTGCTAAGGAGACTACCAAATGCAAGTAAAGCACCTAGCATGCTTTGAGTGCCATAAAATATTCATTGTTCCAGCCTGAAATCCTATTTCCTTCAAAAGAACTGAAAATCCCAGATACTCACGCTGAGAAGAATCCTGTGTTAGCCTGGTAGTGGTCTAGTGATTGGGCTCACTACCGACATGTAGGATTGAATCAGATTTGGATGCTGGCCCATGACTGCTAGAGGCTGGAGGAGATACTACATTATTAGCCCATAAGTGGAGGGAACAGTTGGCATCATTCACCATTGACTCATGATGGTTAATTAAGACATGGTGATGATGAGCTCTGAAGGGAGTCCCATCTAGTCCTCTACAACAGGAAGCAGCACCTAAGTGAGTTAGGCACCTCATTCCCATTGAGTTAAAGGACTTCAGTGAGAGTTAGATATTTAACCTGCTTAGGCACTTTTGAAAATCCCACTAAGCATCTATCTGCCTCTTTAAGTGTCTAAATGCTTTTCAAAACCTGGCCCTTAGGGTCCCATCCTGCACTCATTGACTTCAAAGTCTGCAGGATCAGATTCTTAATGTTCACAAAATTCCATGTATGTGGAATGGTGTAGAGATGAACCATTCATATTCGCTTGAACCTAACACTTTTTTTTTTGAGTACTTATCCCCACAAATCATCTTGCTCAGACTGTGTAGCCCAGCTGTGTTAGGAACATGTACAGGCAATGAGAAAAAAGATTGTTCCCAGCCTGAACAATTTTCAGCCAGCTGTAAGTCATAGAAGACAACACTAAAGAACTGCCAGAAACACTGACAGCAGTCTTCCGCTCCAAAAGCCATTCAGAATACACTTGGCTCTATTATGAAAATGGCTCTCAAGTTAGAGCTGAAAGAAAACAATGTCACCATAAGCAAGCAAATTAGAAGTACGTGCTTCTAAGGAAGCAGGGCTGGGGGGAGCTTAAACAAATTCAGCTATTGAGTTTCATGGACTCAGTGTGACAGAAGGAGGGGATTTCAGTCCATCATTCCAGTCCTCTCAGGACTGAGCTTAGTGGGGAATTGCTGTCATAATGTCCACATGCAGAGAAGAGGGGAAGATAGGGAAGGAAAAGTGCTGCCTCCAGGACATGCATGAGTTGGACCTTCACAGAAGCTCTCCCTGGATGCTCTACAAGGTTCCAGCTCTGGCTAGAAGGAGAGATGGCAGAGGGGGGCTGGCAGCTGTCGGCTGGAGTCTCTTAAGTTGCTGTGGAGCAAAGCAGCGTAAGCTGGTGTGGAGTGAGGGCCTGATTCTGGTCTCAGTTATGCCAGGGTAAATCAGGAGTAATGCCATAGTAATCAGTGGACCTATGCCAGTGTGAAATTGGTGTGGGAGAAGAACCCATCTTAGAGACTGCAGAGAATAATCCTCAAGGGAGCAAATGGGGCCCAATACTAGCCCATGGTACTATCCTTCCTTTTGTATTTTTGTTCAGGCCCAATCATTCTGCTCTCAATTATACTGTTGCAAATCTGGACTAACTCCATTAACTTCAGTGCAGTTACTCTGGTTTGGTACCAGTATAAATGACAACGGAATCTTGTCTTCCACCCTACTAAGTGTTCATAGGCACTCTATTAGTCATCAAAAAATGTATGGGCAGAATACAAGAACATTCTTGCTCAACTTCATATTTTCCTTCTCGTTTTAATATTGAAGAATCAAAGCACAGTGTAAAATCTGATCTCCGTGAAATTATGCAGGCACTTATGTCTGAGTGTGAAGCAGCGAAGAGGTTTAGGGTGAACTCTGTAGCCCCTAGAGTCAATTTTAATTTTTTTCTCCTATTTCGTATGAGCTGAAGCTTGGATTTTTATAAGAGCCTATAAGTTCCATTAAATTTGAATTCTTCCATTGACTTCAATGGAAGCAAGGCCAAGCCCTGGGTTTCTATTGCAGCCAATGAAAAAGGGAGAGCTTATTTATCCTGGGTAAATCTTCATATTTTGTAACCAGCGATGTGTGTGTTGCAATAGGGCAGGGATGATACCTTTAGGGTTCTGGACCTTGCTGAGCACATGAGCAGCACAAAAATGTTTTCAGATACTCCTCTCCCACACACACACACACACACACACACAAAAGGATGAAAACCAAAATTTTACAAAAAATTTCATCAACTTCCCCCAGTTCTACAAAAATGTCAAGTTAGCCCCCTTGCACAACTGAACTTTATCCATCCTAACAAAGTTGGGAAAGGCTAGAATAGAGAGGTGGTGTTGCCAAGCAGATAGAGCACTGGCCTGGGACTCTGAAGGCCTGGGTTCTTTTCCCTACTCTGCTACAGGCCTGCTGCATGACCTGGGGCAAGTGACTCCCCCTCTCTATGCCTTAGTTTCCCCATCTGTAAAATGGGGACAATGACACTGACCTCCATTTGTAAAGCCCTCTAAGAGCCAGGTACAATTATTGATATAGTTTTGTGTATCATATCACATACATATGTTTGTGGTGATTCATAGGCAACACTTATAAAAACTAAAAATAACCCTTTCCACTTATTTTTTCATCTGGAAAAACACTATATCCCTTCCATCTGAGGAAAGACTAAAAAGATTAGGGCTGTTCAGCTTACAAAAGAGACAACTATGGGATGATATGATAGAGGTCTATGAAACCATGAAGGGTGTGGGAAAAGTGAATAGAGGAGTGTTATTTACATTTTCCCACAATATAAAAAACAGAGGTCACCTGATGAAATTAATAGGTAGCAGGTTTAACACAAACAGGAGGAAGTACTTTTTCACACAATGCACAATTAACCTGTGGAACTCCTTGCCATGGCATGCTATGATTGCCAAAAGTATAAGAGGCTTTAAAAAAAGAACTAGATACTTCCATGGAGGATAGGTCCATCAATGATTATTAGCCAAGATGGTCAGGGATGCAACTCCATGCTTGAGATGACCCTAAATAGCTGACTGTTAGAAGGTGTGAGCGGAGGAAAAGGATTGATCACTTCAACTGCCCTGTTCAGTACACACATCTAAAGCTCTGGTACAGGTCACAGTCACAGACAGGATACTGGGTTAGATTGACCATTGGTCTGATCATGTATGGCTGTTTTTAAGTTCTTTTAGGAAAATGCTTTGAATAGCAGTTATTTTCCATTATAATTACAGTTATGGGTTCCCAACAGATTTCGGAGTAATCAGCTTGTTTTGCTTCTGAAGTGCTAAATAATGGCAAAATCTAGGAATATTTACTATGCCAAATAGAGCTACCACATGCAGACTCTTCTGTTTGGTATATGGTAAAAAGTAATTAAAAGAAAGTTGAAACAACAAGTACATTCCATGCTGATGTGCATTTTTCAAACAATTAGGCCTCAGCTTGTGTTACACATCACTGTCAGTACCCAATCCACAGCATCTGTGAGGCTATTATAGCTCTCAACTACAGAGCTTGCTCTTTAGATGAAGCTGTAGATATTCATGATTTTAGTTCTAGAGGTCCCCAGTTTAATCCCTGGTATGTCAATCAAGGTGGCGGCCAAGACAGGGGATGCAGATTTGCAGTTTATCCAGAACACACTCAAAGACTTAAAATTAATTTTGGATCACGCTCTTCCTCCACTTTTGGAAATAGAACAGATTTTTGACTAAGCGCTTGATTGTACAGGCAGGAGTCACCATGGGTGTGTATAAACACACTCTGAACACCTGACTGCTGTGCATAATCCGTCTGTTCTAGACTTAGTATTGCAGCTATCAAGTAAACATTTAAGATTACTTGTTAACATTTCCTTTTCAGCGTTTTCATTACAGCCATTTGACACTGCACTTTCAGAGAAGAAATTTATTTAGTTAAAAATAAAAAATAATTTTTTTTAAAAAAGCAACTGATCGCCCATAAATAAGATTGTGTTGACTTATTATGTCTGCTCTTGTGGGTAAAAAAATTGCACAAGTGAGTTAAAGGAGGCAATAGTGTCTGTTTAATGTTACCCTCCGTAATTTTAATTTGATAAAACGTCTGGCAAAGTAAAAGCTTCTTGCTACATTTCCTTTGGAAAATGATTCCATAGGTCATATAATCACATAAACTGTCAGTATTGAAAACAAAACTAACCCACAGCGCTCTGTATCTCTTATAAAGATTTAAAACCTGAGTGACAATATCTCTGCTAACCACGTACATAAATAACTAAGTGCGGATGCAATTCAGAGGAAATATTAGTCTTTATTTTGCCAAAGGTCTTGTCTACAGAACGTTTGAGCACTGACTTAACTAAAAGGATTTAGAATCCAATTTACAGTAGAACCTCAAGAGTTACAAACAACAGAATTATGAAGTGACTAGTCAATCACACACCTCATTTGGAACCAGAGTACACAATCAGGCAGCAGCAGGGACAACAAAAAAAAAAAAAAAAGAAAAAAGCAAATACAGTACAGTGTTCTGTTAAACGTAAACTACTAAAAAAAAAAAAAGGAAAGCAGCATTTTTCTTCTGCACAGTAAAGTTTCAAAGCTGTATTAAGTCAATATTCAGTTGTAAACTTCTGAAAGAACAACCCTAACATTTTGTTCTGAGTTACGAACATTTTAGTTACAAACATCCTCCATTCCTGAGGTGTTTGTAACTCTGAGGTTTTACTGTAGTTACATCAGCACAACTCCCTAGTGGGGACACTTATTTCAGATTAAGAATGTCCTATTTCCATTTTGATTAAATTGATTCCTTATCAATGTAAGCAAAATCAAAACAAGCTGTTCTTAATCCGAAATAAGTCCTGTCCACACCACTCCATGCTCAACTGTTAGACTATCCCAAAGAATAAGTAAATCTTTCGTACCGGTCTCCTAGTCAAAATATAAGGCCCAACTCTAAAAAAATTCTCATGCAAAACTCCCACCGAAGTCAAGGGGAGTTTTGCATGAGTCAGGATTGCAAGACTGGGACCAATATGTGATACAGATGACTCCTTTTATCATAATGGGCCAAATACCAGTCTAATCTATATAGCTATAATTCCAGGATAGCTCCAAAATTGTGGGGCTGCTGTTGGATTTACACTGGTGTAATTGAAAGCAGAAATTCATGCAAATACTGTCCCATCTACTTATGGTCGGATGCAAAGCCCATTTAAATCAAGCTTCCATTGATTTCAAAGAACTTTGGATCAAGCCCTTAATCAGAAAAATGACACAAACTTTTATTTTATACAAACAATGGGTTAGCAGGTTATTGGCAGGCTAAATTCTTAACCAGGGTAAAGTTTATATTGCCTGTCTCTCAACATATGACAACTTTATTTCTCAGATACACATGATTTATAATTCTGTTATAATCAAATTCAGCTCTTGCCTATATCTGAGCTTGGAATTTGGGCAAAACTCTTTAGGAAAATACTTTCTTTGGATTTTATTTCACTTATTTTGTGTTTATTATAAGATGGGGGAGGGGTTAAAATGCACTTAATAAAAAAAAGTAGCTATTATAAATAAAAATGACCAAATTACAAGATAAATAAAATAGTCCAAGACAATTTAAAACACTAAAAGAAATACATATTAAACACAGACCAGTTCTCTAGCCTCCCAAAGAACTGAATTTCAGATCATATACAGAATATATTGTAGGAGTCGGATTCTGGACCCTCACTCCAGTTACTTTGCACTACTTCAGCACTACAATGCAGCTGAAAGCCAAAGGGTCTGGCCCCATGAAGATTCCTCCAGTGTAGGCGGGCGTATCTGGCCAAATCTACCCCAGCATATCTGAGTGAAAGGCACCATGGCTGGAACATCTCTATGGCCAGGTCCACACTACAGCGTTAAATCGATTTAAACAGCGTTATATCGATTTAACACTGTAACCGTCCACACTACAAGGCACTTAAAATCGATTTTAAGGGGTCTTAAAATCAATTTCTGTACTCCAGCTAAATGAAAGGAGTAACCCTAAAATCGATATTACTAAATCAATTTAGGGTTAGTGTGGACGGATATCAAAGTTATTGGTCCTATTCTTTTACTGAGCTACCCAGAGTGCACCGCTCCGGAAATCGATGGTACCCTGGGACCATGGACGCACACCACCCAAGTAATGTGCCCTAGTGTGGACGCGTAAAATCGATTTTATAAAACCTGTTTTATAAAATCGATTTTACTAATATCGATTTAAAGCTGTAGTGTGGACGTAGGCTCTGTCTTGGCAATACAGACTTTAGAGGTTGTTGGCTGTCAGTGCAAAGAAGAGCTGCCACTGGAGACCAGACTAGCAGCTGATCAGGCCCAGATTTACAGGCATGGATTATGATGAGTTAATGTCACCTTTGCCCCACATCACCATCAAACAGGCCCAAATAAGTTAACATATATAATATTATATGGCATTATGCAACTTCTCTTTTTGCAAAGTCCTATAGAAAATCATATCCTCTCATCTGGAATTTTTGAGCCATCCCCTAAAATTTAATGGAAGTGATCTTTCTGCTACAGAATTCTACAAGATGATTCAAAATACCTATAGTGATAATACCCTCTATTCAATTCATAGTAACTTCTACAGAACCCTGTTACATTGCTAGAGAAATGTGTGGGTTTAGTCCCAAACAAATTCCACGGCACTCTTGCATAAGGCCTGGCCCATATCTGGAATAGTCTGTGGGAGCTGTTGGGTGCTCTATGCTTTTGAAAATGAGGAAGGTGTCTAAATATGGAAGTGAGGCCCTGATTTATAGCTCTTGAATTTAGCTGAGTGGTTGATCCAGATTCAGATCTCAGGCAAACTTCCCCAAATGTGAAAAGGTATTTGGATCCAGTGTTCTGGTTCTGGCCCTTCTCTACTATAAAGCAACCAAGAAGTATTTTTTTTTACATAAGCAAATGCAGTGTTAAATGTCCTACATCAGGGGTCGCCAACCTTTGAGAAATGGTGTGCCAAGTCTTCTTAAATTACAGTGAATAAATGATTTCGCGTGCCAGTAATACACTTTACATTTACAGGTGCTGGCGGACGGAACCCCAGATCAGCAGCAGAGGGGTGGGGGGCAGACTGAACCCTAGACCAGCAGCGGGCTGAGCCGCTCAGCCGCTGCCAATCTAGGGTTCCCTCCGCCAGCTCCTGCCAGCAGGGGTCTGGCTGCCAGCCCCACCCAGCCCATTGCCGGCCCGGGGTTCCGTCCATCCAGGCCGGCAGCGGGCTGGTGGTCAGGAACCTGGCTGGCAAGGCGCTGGTGGCCAGAACCCCAGATCAGCAGCGGGCTGAGAGGGGCCAGCAGCCAGGACCCTGGCTGGCAGCAGAGTGCCACTAAAAATCAGCTCACGTGCCACCTTTGGCACGTGTGCCGCAGGTTGCCGACCCCTGTCCTACATCAATCAGGAAGGGCCATGAATTGTAAGTGTATCTATCTATCCTCGCATGAAAACTTTGGACAAATGTACAGACAAATGCAGAGGAAGACTGAGCCACAGGGTCCCAATGACACTTTGAATAGTCACCCACTGTCGCTCCACACAAGTCACTTAACCTCACATTTATCCATTTGTAAAGCATCTACAGTAACAGTGGCCCACCCCCTGCTCTCAGTCAATTCAGAGTAGTTCCACTGACTCCAACTGAGTTATTTTGTATTTTACACTGGTGTCACATGTCATAACTTTAGTCCCAGATTTGGACCTTAGCATCCAAAATATGGGGGTTAGCATGAAAACCTCCAAGCTTAGCTACCAGCTTGGACCTGGTACTTGCTGCCACCACCCAAAAAATTAGAGTGTTTTGGGGCACTCTGGTCCCCCTGAAAAACCTTCCCTGGGGACCCCAACACCCAAATCCCTTGAGTCTCACAACAAAGGGAAATAATCCTTTTTCCCTTCCCCCCTCCAGGTGCTCCTGGAGAGATACACAGACACAAGCTCTGTGAATCCAAACAGAGTTAGGCCATGTCTACATCTAAAATTTTGCAGCGCTGGTTGTTACAGCTGTATTAGTACAGCTGTATAGGGCCAGCGCTGCAGAGCGGCCACACTTACAGCAACCAGCGCTGCAAGTGGTGTTAGATGTGGCCACACTGCAGCGCTGTTGGGCGGCTTCAAGGGGGGGTTCGGGGAACGCGAGAGCAAACCGGGAAAGGAGACCAGCTTCGCCGCGGTTTGCTCTCGCGTTCCCCGAACCCCTCTGCAAACCGCAGGGAAGGAGACCAGCTTGCTCGGGGTTCGGGGAACAAGAGAGCAAACCGGGAAAGGAGACCAGCTTCGCTGCGGTTTGCTCTCGCGTTCCCGAACCCCCCTGCAAACCGCAGGGAAGGAGACCTGCTTGCTCGGGGTTCGGGGAACGCGAGAGCAAACCGGGAAAGGAGACCAGCTTCGCCGCGATTTGCTCTCGCGTTCCCGAACCCCCTGCAAACCGCAGGGAAGGAGACCTGCTTGCTCGGGGAACGGGAGAGCAAACCGCGGCGAAGCTGGTCTCCTTTCCCGGTTTGCTCTCGCGTTCCCGAACCCCCCCTGCAAACCGCAGGGAAGGAGACCTGCTTGTTCGGGGTTCTGGGAACGAGAGAGCAAACCGGGAAAGGAGACCAGCTTCGCCGCGGTTTGCTCTCGCGTTCCCGAACCCCCTGCAAACCGCAGGGAAGGAGACCTGCTTGCTCGGGGAACGGGAGAGCAAACCGCAGCGAAGCTGGTCTCCTTTCCCGGTTTGCTCTCGCGTTCCCGAACCCCCCTGCAAACCGCAGGGAAGGAGACCTGCTTGCTCGGGGAACGGGAGAGCAAACCGCGGCGAAGCTGGTCTCCTTTCCCGGCTTGCTCTCGCGTTCCCGAACCCCCCTGCAAACCGCAGGGAAGGAGACCTGCTTGTTCGGGGTTCTGGGAACGAGAGAGCAAACGGGAAAGGAGACCAGCTTCGCTGCGGTTTGCTCTCGCGTTCCCGAACCCCTGCAAACCGCAGGGAAGGAGACCTGCTTGCTCGGGGTTCCCGGAACGCGAGAGCAAGCTGGGGAAGGAGACCAGCTTGATTACCAGAGGCTTCCTCCTTCCACGGAGGTCAAGAAAAGCGCTGGTAAGTGTTTACATTGGATTACCAGCGCTGGATCACCAGCGCTGGATCCTCTACACCCGAGACAAAACGGGAGTACGGCCAGCGCTGCAAACAGGGAGTTGCAGCGCTGGTGATGCCCTGCAGATGTGTACACCTTCAAAGTTGCAGCGCTGTAACTCCCTCACCAGCGCTGCAACTTTCTGATGTAGACAAGCCCTGACTCCCCCTCTCCGTTCCCAGCCCTGGAAACAAAAGCACTTTCCTCTTCACCCAGAGGGAATGCAAAATCAGGCTAGCAAATCCAACACACACAGATCTCCCCCTGATTTCTTCCTCCCACCAATTCCCTGGTGAGTACAGACTTAATTTCCCTGAAGTAAAGAAAAACTCCAACAGGTCTTAAAAGAAAGCTTTATATAAAAAAGAAAGAAAAATACATACAAATGGTCTCTCTGTATTAAGGTGACAAAATACAGGGTCGGTTGCTTAAAAGAATATTGAATAAACAGCCTTATTCAAAAAGAATACAAATCAAAGCACTCCAGCACTTATATTCATGCAAATACCAAAGAAAAGAAACCATATAACTTACTATCTGATCTCTTTGTCCTTACACTTAGAAACAGAAGATTAGAAAACAGAAACTACTTCTCCAAAGCTCAGAGAAAGCAGGCAGACAGAAAACAAAGACCTCAGACACAAAATTCCCTCCACCCAAAGTTGAAAAAATCTGGTTTCCTGATTGGTCCTCTGGTCAGGTGCTTCAGGTGAAAGAGACATTAACCCTTAGCTATCTGTTTATGACATCACAGAACAGAATTTGGCCCACTGGAAATATTACATACCGAGCTTCATAGGTTTTAAGAATAAAATAGGGCCCCTGGGTTCATAAAGCCTTTTGAGTTCCTTGGATGAAAGAATGCAAATGTAAACTACTCTAATCTGGTGTCGGAATCCTGTTTCTGATTCCTGGAGTACAGGCGAGTCTCATCTTACGCAGGGGTTCCATTCCGCGGTTAGCGCATAAAGCGAAAACCGCATATAGTCAAAATTACATTGAGTTGAATGGCAGGCAGAATCGCCCGCACTACAGGTGCAGTATTAAAACTGTTATTTTTCCCCTTTTTTGTTTGTTTTGTTTTGTTTTTTGCCGACCGCATAAAGCTGAAATCACGCATGTTAAGTGTGCGTAAGATGTGATAGATCTATAGTTATTCTTCAAATACTTCCCGTGTGTCTTCTTGCCAACTCTGATCTATTCGGAAGTTGCATATCAGTGCTTTCAGATCAGCGAGGGAGTTTTGCTGCATGTAGTTAAGCCGCACTCTTAGCAGTTAAAGGCATGGATATACTTGTTACAGCACACCAACCCTCCTTGTTCTGTCAAAAAGCCAAATAAAGATAATGAACCAAATTGTCCTCTTGGTTACACTGCTACTGTTCCATTGATCCAATAGGGTTGCACTTGTGCACTAGAGGAAAATTCAGTCTAATTAAACCAAAACAACAAAGCCTTTAGTTTTATCTTTCTTTACATGTTAGTAGAATCCACATAGCTATCCGTTCTTGCTTAATTAGACATAGCTTGTTTCCTACACAGGAATAATCCGCATGGGCTTTCCTTGGTTTCTTCTGGATTATTCCTTGAGGGTTGGCTAGTTCCTAAAACCCACAAATCTTCTGAAATCTATGTGTATCTAGGGAGAGAGGAAAATCTGGTCTAACTGTAGGCTGTCTCAATTGTTTGCCTCTGTTCTTACCGATGCACAGTGCCTTACAAACAGTGGACTCGATTCACTTTTCTGGTACACCAGTTTGACACCAGTGTAATGCCATTGATTTCAGTGGCATAAAACAGATGTGAAAGAATAGAATGGGGCTGTAAGACTACACATACGGATGTACAAGTCATTTCCCACATCACTGAAACGCAGCCATTTTTGATCTGGAAAGTGGTGGCCAACAATACATCACAATATTTTAGTGCAAGAACCAAAGAATACTACATCCAATTAATACTTCAAGGTGAAGTCACCATAGACAGGAAGACTGTAATATACAAATAAGAATTTGACCAAGACACCTTTATTCTTGCAAATCATGCAGTGAGATTTTTAACTAGAGCTGGACAAATTTTTTTATTGAAATTTTTTTAAATTATTTTAACTATTTAAAAAATAAAATGGCTTCTCTTGTAACATTTTCATTTTGGTCAAAAATTGTCCAGTTTTTTGACAAAAAGAAAAAAAATAGTTTTTCCCAAAATCTGAAAAATGTTTTACAGCAAATCATTTTGAAAACTTATTTTTTTAATTTTGCTTTTTAACCAAAAAATTTCTAAGGATTTAAAAAATATATATTATTATGAGAGACAATGTGGGTGAGGTAATATTTATTTGACCAACTTCTCTTGGTGAAAGAGACAAGCTTTCAAGCTTACATACAGCTTTGTAATTAAAGACCATATTATAATGCATACCTACTGGGGGCTAAATTAAAGTTTTCTGGTATTTATCAACATTTGAGTGCTTGATTTTGCATCCTTAATGTTCTTTTGCGATAGTTAATGTTCTTTTGCAATAGTTTTCTGTATTAATTTATATAACAAATGTAAGATTATTATTATTAATGTTAATGAGAGCTAGGGCTTGATCCTGCTACCATTGAAATGAACAGAAGTTTTGCCACTGATCCCAGTGACTGGGGGGACCTCTGTGTAAGCTCGAAAGCTTGTCTTTCTCACCAACAGAAGTTGGTCCAATAAAAGGTATTACCTTACCGTACTTGTCTCTCTGAACAAAGCACACAGTTGGCACTGAAAAGAAGTTCTTACTAAGGCTGCAAAATCCAGACCCTGAATCTACAAACACTTCAAAATGGATATTTCAGAAGCAGCTGCTTCTGCCGTTACATGTGGAATTATTATATAAGCCAGGCCTCTGAGCTATGATGTTCTTTAATCAGCTCTGACCTACCCTTTCTCTCAGGACATGTCAATTTTCGTTGAGTCGGGGTTTACGTTGACCTGAAAACAGTTATATAACTGAGATTCAATATATCAAAACAGAAAAAAAATAGAGCCCTACTGCCCTGAAACAATTACAGTAAAATTGACTAATCCCACTATATGCCATTTAGATGATCTAGGTATATATAGCATTATGATTATCTTGCTATATATAATAACATGGTGTGTTAAAATACATAGGGAACATAACATTACTAAAGCAATTATTGAACATATTGCATGTAGATGAAACTAGCTACAACTCTGTAGAACTGGAGAGGATATAAAGGATTTTGTGACTCTTACTAGCTCAATGGGATTTTTCTCTCTCATTTAATGTATTTTAGGATTTTTAAGAAGCCTTGATCTGCTTCTCCATGTCTACTTAGGTTTAATCTACCAGGAAACATAAACCAGTGATGTTTAGCAATCCTTGGTGTTTAGGCTCCCTCTGCAAAGTGTCAAAACATTTCAGTTGGTCAGAAATAGGGTGATTTTTAACTGCGGAATTATTTGATTCTGTCTTGTAAAAGTAGAATGAATTATATTGTAAAAATAAGAATAGATTAAAGAAATGTTGTATGTACCTTTAAGCAGAAATAAGAAATGTTGAAATACAGGCGCCAGGAAAAGAAACATTAGGCATAAACAATGGTGCTAATGGCGAAACATTAACAGAAGATCGGTAATAGTTAGTAAGGAAATAAGATATGCATGCCTAGCCCAGGTAAATTTATCAGATTCTGCTTCCTTTGTTATCTTGTTAAGTTCTCGCCCTTTTATCTGTATAAATAAGATAGTTTGGTCTTGCATGGTGCTCACATTATCTGGGTGTTATTAGCAGAGCGCTGTGCTAATAAAACAGAGTGGTCTGACAAACTATGAGTCCTGAGTCTAACTTTGACAATTTGGAGGTCCCACTGAGATGGCAACCGTCTTCACTGGGGCTGTGTGATTCCTGATCGTTTTTGTAGGACGACCGTGGCAGCCAGCACCTGGGCATTTGGTCCAAGCAGTCCTCCACCAGAACGGAAACACGCACGACCACAGTGAAGTCTACGCCATTGAACCTGTTGGTTCGCACTCTGTTCTGGTAGGGATCCCGGGATCTGACATCAGGAATCTGGTCAGGTAATTATTTCTGTGTTTTGTCCGGACTGAGGACTGTCCTGTCTCTGTTTCTATCCATCCTCCCTGTGGAGTGTTTGAGTCTGGGTGCCGTCTCCATCTGGGGATCGACCAACCAAGAGGTTCCTGTCCCCGTGGTCTGAGTGAGTGGAATCTGCACAATCGCAGCCGCACCACACTTTGGGTAAAACCGTTGGTGTGAAAGCACGGACGATTGAGGCAGTAGCCTGTGGGCTCCTTTTGTGTGTTGCACCGGGCATCGCTCTGACGAACCCGAATTACCTTCTTGTGTGATTGGTGTGTGAAGTCCTCCTGTATTGGTAACCAGACGTCTAAGTCAGGACAGTTCCCCAAACGAACGCCGGCTCATTTATGTATTTTAGGATGGGTCCGGACTCCTATAGAAAGGGTCCGGACTCCTGTAAATTTCTGGAAAAATGGTCTAGGCTAATTCAGGGGGATCCCAAAACTCAGTGGCCACTGTTAAAATCTTGGAACAAAGACCGAGTGGACGTCGTAAAAGAAACTCAGCCAAACCTAAAACTAAATTGGCTAAAGGAGAGGTTAATTGTTTTATGCAGTGGTGGGAAGAGGCAAATTGTAGGTGGACAAAATCAAAACTCGCCTCTCTCAAATATTCAAATAATAAGTTAAAAGCTTTATTAAAAGCCTCCTCTCTCACCACCAGACCGAGCGCTCCCCTTTACCCCGTTCTCAAATAACCCCACCCCGGATCGATCCCAACCCCTTTCATACTCCCATCTCATTGTAAAAAGGACAAAAAGCCCCTTGTTCTGTTCCCCTTTGTTGTCTGCCTCGAAAACTGATTCTTTAGTGTTCCACTACCAATTCAACAAGGAGGGTGGGCTCCTCAACTAACCCCCACCCTTCCTGGTCCCTTTCCTTGAACATTTCTCTCAAAATTGTGAAATGACCACAATATCACCCACAAACAGTTTATTGAAAAAGCAGGATTGGCCCAGACAAGCAGGCAAGCAACAGATAAAGAAACTGAAAAACAGGCTGGAAGCCCTAAGGGCATAGTGTCCGGAGTAAGAAAAGCAGTAAGTGCAGGCATGAATCCCTGGAACAATACCTAAAATGGTGAAATTTGAGTTGATAAAGGTGTCATTTTGGGAGATAAACAAGTGATTTAAGGAAAGAGACTGAAAAGTTAACTCTACAGAGGCTGGAGAGAATTAAGCAGTTAAACTTTGTGAAAATGTTAAAAAGGGCCATATTAAAAAGAGAATTCTTAGTTTCTTTGCAGCCATTCTAAAGGAAAAATGGGCCCTTTTCCAAAAGAATGCCTGTAAATAATCCAAATATATATACAGCTATGTAAAAACAAAGCAGTGTAAAGGAATGTTAAGGAAAAGAAAATGTGTATGTATCTATTTGTCTGTGAATATATGTAAAGTTCTAAGAATCTAAACTAGCACATCTGGTTTGTAAAACTCCTGTTTTGTAGTTGTAAGATAAATTGGTTTTGTTTTTGTTTTTAATGCCACTAAAAATTCATTTGACTCTTTAATTCAAAGTTGCAAAACTGACAAGACACAGGTAATTAGTGTTGTTTGGCTTTGGAATTTAGCATTTAACTCTTAAGGGGTAACTTGATTCTTTACAAAATTTAAAATGCTTTTAAATAAAGACCAAGTCATGGCTCCAATAGGGCAGTCAAAATCAGGAGAATAGGGAGAGATTCTTTCTGTTTGGTTGTTTTTTTGCAACAATAGCTGATAAGAGCTGTAGTGAAAGAATAAGAAATTAACAGTGCCCCTGTGAAGCAACAGCAGAGGTGAGGTGCAGAAAACAAAAAGAAGCAATGTTAAAAACACTGAGCCTTAAAATGACTCTGTGTAATCAGACTGTCACTTTGATAATGGTACTTAGAAACTCTGTAAGAACAAAAGAAATTGTTATACCTATGTAAAAATTGATATGGCTAATGTTTTTAAGTTATAGTATAGAAGGAATGTGCATTTTCCCTAGGACATGTGCAGTGTATAGTAGAAATGGGTAAAAGAAATGCAAATGAAACGTGCCGCTGAATTAAAATCCTATTAGGGCTCCAAAAAGAGCCGCAATAGGCTGTTTTCTTTTTCAGATCCCTGTGTGTTAAGACAGAGTCTCTGAGCTCTGCTGATGGCTTTGAATCCAAAAGCCAAGCCTGTGTTGATGCAAATTACCTAACTGATAAAGAAAGGTGAGAACTGCCAGCACAAAAGAAGCTGCAAATAAAGAACATACCTGGTCAGCAAACAAATTGCCTAAATAAAAGGCATGGTATAACAAGATACCTTCAATAGATTTAACGCTGTTATTGTTAATATGAAACATTGAAATAAATTTAATGTTAGTAAGTACCCTTGTAACAACGTATAGTGTGTATGATTTTTGGAAAAATCCTTTAAGGTAATAAGGTAATGATGCTTCTCAGCTATTACCTGTGAATAAACCTAAAGCTTAACACAGCAGGAAAAACATTACAAACTTAGTCTGCTATATAAGAAGAAAAACTGAGGTACACCACCTCATGGATTTAATGACTAAACAGTAAGATAATTTCCCCATACCCCTTAAAAAGTAGAAGCCATTAAAACCTGGCCTATAAAACAAAAAACACAGGAAAATATGGGGATAATTCCTCTGTTTTGCCTGCAATCAGCAAGGGTATTTGTAAAAGAACGGAATCTTTAAGCAATAATCAGTGCCACCCCAAAAGGGGTAGAAAAATGTTATTTTTGTCTTTCAGAAAATCATAAAAAGCTAATAGCAGCTACAGAACAAATGAAAGAAAAAAAGCATCCTGCAATAGCTATGGAATGTACTGAAATGCAAATATTTAGAACGTAAGAAAATATTAAGGTTTTAATGCATCTGTTAAAGCAAAGGAAAAGATCATTGTTTAATACCTATTATTATAAATGGATGTAGTATGTCTCCAGTACGGTGAGACAAAATCTGTTAAGTGAAGAAATTGTTGTTAAAATCGCACACCACCAGGCTCTGGAAACAAAGACATGGAAAGTTAGCCCCCACTCTCCATATTGTACATGGGATCCTTCTGGCTACCCCGGACCTCAAGCTAGTAGGCTAGGGAGGAAGGGAACCTATTGGACACTAGAGGTTGTATCAAGCGGACTCCTCAAAAGCCTGTTGCTCCAAAGCCCTGTAGTAAAGACATTTCACTACAATCCTGTATGTGGGATAAAATGAATAATGAGACCCAAGTACTGTATAATGGGCTATGTGTATGTGTTAATTCTTGGGGAAAAGTGTTTTAAAAGGATAAAAGTGTTAGCAACCCACCAGTAGACAAATGTAAATATAATGTAAGTACTGTGTTTACCAATAATCACATTTACTATTTGCCACAACAGCAACAACAAAAGAAAGTCTCAGCTTACAGTAAGCACTGATTTAGCTGAGTTCTCTATCAATCTTGGCATTGAATGGCAAACAGTTACCAATCATCTGTTAAAAGGTAAAAAGGTAACATAGTTCCTAGAAAAAAAAACAATGTGGGAAAAGGGACCATTCATATTATACACGCAAATGGGGACGTGTTAAGAATTGCCACTGCAGAAAGACATAACAGCTTACCATTGGTATAACATATTTTCTGGATGGTCTCCCACAACTACTGGCATACTAATGTTACTACCCCTAATTGTTTTTGGTTTTAAATTGTGTGTGTTTAATTGAAATGTTTAAAATGTGCTGGTTGATAAAACGAATGTATGCAAAGCTATAGCCACAGGCCCAAATCACCTCCCAGTATTTTCTGGGCTAAATAAGAAGTGACACTGGCGATTAATAATCTTAGTGTCAAATGGGGGATATGTAGGATCAGAATTTTATAATGTCCCATAAGAATTAATGTATAATTTGATTTCATCCTGCTAGCCACCCTTTTTGAATAGCAGAAAGAAATGACCCTCTGGGACTATAAGATTCTGTTTTCCCATATGCATTACAAATTGGGCCCTCTCTTAACTCTTTGGGTATGTCTACATCTACAATTTTGCAGCGCTGGTTGTTACAGCTGTATTAGTACAGCTGTATAGGGCCAGCGCTGCAGAGTGGCCACACTTACAGCAACCAGCGCTGCAAGTGGTGTTAGATGTGGCCACACTGCAGTGCTGTTGGGCGGCTTCAAGGGGGGTTCGGGGAACGCGAGAGCAAACCGGGGAAGGAGACCAGCTTCGCCGCCGTTTGCTCTTGCGTTCCCCGAACCCCCCTGCAAACCGCAGGGAAGGAGACCTGCTTGCACGGGGGTTCGGGGAACGCGAGAGCAAACCGCAGGGAAGGAGACCTGCTTGCACGGGGGTTCGGGGAACGCGAGAGCAAACCAGGGAAGGAGACCAGCTTCGCCGCGGTTTGCTCTCGCGTTCCCCGAACCCCCCTGCAAACTGCAGGGAAGGAGACCTGCTTGCACGGGGGTTCGGGGAACGCGAGAGCAAACCGCAGGGAAGGAGACCTGCTTGCTTGGGGGTTCAGGGAACGCGAGAGCAAACCGGGGAAGGAGACCTGCTTGATTACCAGAGGCTTCCTCAGGTATGCTGGGATACCTGCTTATTCCACGGAGGTCAAGAAAAGCGCTGATAAGTGTCTACATTTGATTACCAGCGCTGGATCACCAGCGCTGGATCCTCTACACCCGAGACAAAACGGGAGTACGGCCAGCGCTGCAAACAGGGAGTTGCAGCGCTGGTGATGCCCTGCAGATGTGTACACCTCCTAAGTTGCAGCGCTGTAACCCCCTCACCAGCGCTGCAACTTTGTGATGTAGACAAGCCCTTTGTTTTAAGATTGAGTTAGTAAGAGACAAGATTCTCTATTGTGTTTATGTTAAATAAATTAGAAGAAACATTGAAGGCCTGGGTCTCAATGTAATTGTCTTGGTTATTAATTGTAAAACTTAGCAAGGTTTAATTTGCAATGCCTTTTTGCTCAATATAAAATACTACTGTTTGTATTCTCAATCTGTTTGTGTGAATGAGAAATGTATGCATCAGGAAAAGATAAGGTGTGAAGGCCATTGGTATAGCCAGAGTCAAGGAAAGAAGCAAAGAGACTTAAAGAGCATCAAAGAATCATCAGGCACTGCTTATTACCGAGACGGCTGTTAAACTGTCTGGCATCACAGAGTGGATACATGCTTCGCAGTGTAAGAATGCACCACCCCCAGCAAACCAATCACCTCAGGACCACGCAGAGTCAATTTTGACTCCAGAAGAAGATGTACAGGAACAGCCTGCAATACCTTACAATCTACGCTCTCGTAAGGGTTGCCAGAAGCAGACGACGACCTAAAGCAAGGCCCAAGAAGGAGCAGTAGCAAGCCTAGCGCCTGCTGCCTGGCGGACGTAAAACCGTGACTGCCGTTCCCTCAGTTGAGGTTGTCAGAACCAAAAGGGCCCTGCCTCCAACATGCACCTCTGGTGGCGCCTGTTCCTCGGCTGCTGGTGTCTTAAAGTCTGGGGAGTCCACAATGACAATTCTTTTATCCAGCAGCAAGTGTGGATAGCTCAGACCCTTAATATTTCTAAATGCTGGGTCTGCAGCCACATCCCAGCCCACTCTCAAACTGGTGTTCCTGTCCTGGCTATCCCACTCAATTCCCCAGACCTCACTGGAAGACCTTGTCCGTTTAACACAATATGGAACAGTAATGACACCTGGGAAGAGGCTATTGGCAGTTCCTTTATCCCACTTGGGGGAGTAATACACTATGCAAAAAGGCTCCTGAGGTTACAAGCAGTAGTTAAAATAATGGCAAAAAAAAGCTGGAGAAAGTCTAAGAGCCCTGGCCAAAGAAACAGGGGCAATCCGAGAGGTGGCCCTCCAAAACCATCAGGCATTGGACATAGTGCTGGCGGCCAAAGGAGAGACCTGTGCTCTCATTGAAAAACAATGTTGTGTGTTTATACCTGATGATACCAATGAGGTAATAGATCGTGCTAGCCACTTAGAACAAATCACATATCTTCCCCATGAAGAGCCGAGTTCTTTATGGAAGTGGCTAAGTAACCCGTTCAATTTCTCTGGCATAGGAAACTGGTTGTTCCAGGGAGCCCTGACTGTCCTGTTTGGAATCCTAATGATTTTTGTATGTCTTCAGTTAATCTCCTGTTGCATCTAAAATGATGTAAGAAATGCCACACAGATAGTTTGCCCCAAACCAGAGTGCTAATATGATGATTTTATATATCACTGATGAAGAAATAAAGAACAATTGATTTGTGGAACCCAGTAATTGTTGGTCATGGCGTAAGCTTGACCAAAAGGAGGGATTGTGAAAGTAGAATGAATTATATTGTAAAAATAAGAATAGATTATGTACCCTGTATGTACCTTTAAGCAGAAATAAGAAATGTTGAAATACAGGTGCCAGGGAAAGAAACATTAGGCATAAACAATGGTGCTAATGGCGAAACATTAACAGAAGATTGGTAATAGTTAGTTAAGAAATAAGATAAGCATGCCTAGCCCAGGTAAATTTATCAGATTCTGCTTCCTTTGTTATCTTGTTAAGTTCTCACCCTTTTATCTGTATAAATAAGATAGTTTGTGTCTTGCATGGTGCTCACATTATCTGGGTGTTATTAGCAGAGCACTGTGCTAATAAAACAGAGTGATCTGACAAACTGTGAGTCCTGAGTTTAACTTTGACAGTCTTTAGCAAAATTCTTTAAATTTTTTCCTGGGTGTCTGGCTGGTGACCTTGCTCACATGATCAGAGTTTAGCTGACTGCCGACATATTTGGGGTGGGGAAGGAATTTTCCTCCAGGGCAGACTGGCAGAGGCCCTGGGGCTTTTTCACCTTCCTCTGCAGTGTGGGGCACGGGTCACTTGCTGGAAGATTCTCTGCACCTTGAAGTCTTTAAACCATGATTTGAGGACTTCAGTGGCTCAGACACAGGTTTGATACAGGAGTGGGTGGGTGAGATTCTGTGGCCTGCGTTGTGCAGGAGATCCTACTATCATAATGGTCCCTTTTGACCTTAAAGTCTATGATTCTTCAGGTCATGACATGGGCATAAGCAGCTGAGAGTCTGTTGCTAAGGCAGCATTCAAATAGTACAACTGCAAAAGACGTACTGTCCCATATGCAGGTCAGATTCATCCCTGCACTGGTGCAGTTCATGCAGTCTGTACCTCCCCTGTTCAGGAGCTTGCAGGATCTGCCCCTGGGATCTGCACTAGCTTGTGTGTGCCCTCTTATCTAATGGAACTTTGCAGGAGCTGCCCCCATTCCATTCCTGACTTACCCAAACCTGGGGCTGCTGAGAAGATAGTGCAGAGATGGTGAAGCCAGCTCCGTGGCTGGGCATAGAGGTCCCCTGCATCAGGATATTCCCCAAAGGGGAACTTAATGCCTGCCTGAGGTCCCATATTTCATCAGCCTAGCTGGCACAAAGAGACCACAGGACAATGAAGAACTGAACCATCAAGTTTAGTAACATGGTGGTGCCCACACACATATATATACAAGGGCCATGAGCCCTCTGCACCCAGACAAAGCCCCCACTGGCCTGATAATTTACCAGGCTTTTTTAAAATCTCCAATTTCTACCAAAAAAAAAAAAATCACAAGCAACTTATAACACAGCAAACATAGTTTACAGACACACTGAAGATAGAAATATCAGTGTGTGCCAGATCAGATTTTCCATCTAGTCAGGTGCTTTCCTGTCCAGCCATAGCCAATACCTCATATTTCAATGGAAGAAAGAAATATATGTAATGCTGCTGCACGTTGTCAAAAGACAATGCCTTACCAACTCCCACAGCTGATCAGCTTATGCCATGCAGTCTGATGTTCAGATTCCCCTTGCAGTAATTGCAATATAAGCACCCCCACTAGTATGGAATAAAATAGAATATCTGCTCCTATTACTCACTTCATTCTGCTACTCATGAGTTATGAGGTATCCCAAACTGGTGGCAATTCAGAGCATACACTGCCAAACTTCACACACATTATCTAATACATGGATGGGGGCTCCTAGGCAGCACTCTTTATCTCTACATCTCCTGTTTTTCTTTCCTCCTCCTTGATTCAGCCTATTGTCATGGCCCTTTCATCTTCACAACAGGCACTCAGGGCTAGAGTTGCAAAGGTATTTAGTGGGCTTTTCCACTTTTAGCCGCCTCAGGATATTGCAGGATTCAATCCAATGCACCCAAGTGGATCCTTCCCCAGGGGAGGCCCACAAAAGGGGTTTGAGGAACCCAACTTCACATTGTCCCTGGGAGCGGTGATGTGTTTGAGACTCCCCAGAGGATCAAGCCTCCCAGTATCCCAGATTCCAGGCCTGGTGGGGGCTCCTACCAAGTCAGGAGAACAGGGAAGGTGGCAGGGCTCCTCTCTTGCAGGCTGGCTACCCAACAGACTGTGGAATTGTATCTGCTTCGCAGAGGTTGAGGGGATGATCTGGCCAATCCTACATTCCGGAAATGCCCTAAACTTCCTAGAAGCTAATGGGAGACTTGGGTGTTAAAGGAATACATGCTCAGGCTAACAAAAAGTTACCTGCACTTCACCTGAAGTCCCAATATCTGCTCTGAGGTACTGGCCCATCTTCTATGATTAGCAAACAGGTTTTGCTTAGGAGAAATTGAGAGCTGCATTAGTATTTCTCCATAAGAGCATCAGGTAGAGCTCCCTGTGTGTCAGCAGCCTCCACCCCGCCAGGACACGGAGCTGGCCTATAGTAGCAGCCATACTCTGCATGCCCTCGCTCCCACATGGGTCTTTGGCTAGTCAACCCATATAATAATAATACTCCTAGCTCGTATAGAGCACTTTTACATCCATAGATCACAAAGTGCTTTACAGGGGAGGTTTATACCATTATTCTCATGATGAACCCGAGACACAGAGGTGAAGCAACTTGCCCAAGGTTGCCCAACAGCTCAGCGGATATACTTGGGTTGTAAACTCTTTGGAGCAGGGCTGCCTTTTTGTTCTGTAGAGTTCCTAACACAACGGGATTGTCACAAACAGATAGTTAAGGGTTAATGTCCCTTTCACCTATAAAGGGTTAAGAAGCTCAGTAAACTGTAAAGGGTTAAGAAGCTTAGTAAACCTGGCTGACACCTGACCAGAGGATCAACAGGGGGACAAGATACTTTCAAATCTTGGTGGAGGGAAGTCTTTTGTTTGTGCTCTTTGTTTTGGGAGTTGTTCGCTCTTGGGACTAAGAGGGACCAGACGTCAATCCAGGCTCTCCAAATCTTTCTGAATCAGTCTCTCATGTTTCAAACTTGTAAGTAATAGCCAGGCAAGGCATGTTGGTCTTATTTTTGTTTTCTCAACTTGTAAATGTTCCTTTTTTGCTGAGAGGATTTTACCTCTGTTTGCTGTAACTTTGAACCAAACGCTAGAGGGGGTTCCTCTGCGCTATATGAATCTGATTATCTTGTACAGTATTTTCCATCCTGATTTTACAGAGATTATTTTTACTTTTCTTTCTTTAATTAAAAGCTTTCTTTTTAAGAACCTGATTGATTTTTCCTTGTTTTAAGATCCAAGGGGGTTGGATCTGTGTTCACCAGGGAATTGGTGAAGTTCCTCAAAGCAACCCAGGGAGGGGAAAGTTTTTGGGGGACAGAAAGTGCTCCAGACACTGAAATTCTGGATGGCGGCAGTATACCAGATCTAAGCTATTAATTAAGCTTAGAAGTGTCCATGCAGGTCCCCCACATTTGTACTCTAAAGTCAGAGTGGGGAAGGAACCTTGACAAGGATCCTGGTTCATGACTAGGACTCTTAGATGCCATTGCAATATAACCAATACATAAGAATAACAATAGTACAGTCAGGAATACTTTGGTCACCGTCCATGGCCTACACCCCAGTCACAAGCCACCTTTCCATGCTGCTATGATGAGAGTAGCATAGTCCCACGATACAAAGGAGAATTTGGGACCATTTGCACATCTCCTCCACAGCCTTCCAAGCCTACATAGAAACACTATCCTTCAGTATCCATTGTGAGGGCTGGGCAGGATCTGGTCATTCGGAAGAACTGAATTTGCACTCGATAGTGATTTAAACTTCTGTCATTACAGCAAAATAGCAACAGCATGAGTTAGCCAGGTTTTAACAAGTAAACCTACATAAAAGCTTGCTCTGAAAGTGATTGCTTAATATAACAACCAGCTGTCTCTTCAATTCTGCTGAGGCAACCTATGTTCTCATTATTATTCACTGAAAAAAG
The DNA here is from genome assembly GCF_007399415.2 of Gopherus evgoodei. NCBI lineage: Eukaryota > Metazoa > Chordata > Testudines > Testudinidae > Gopherus > Gopherus evgoodei. The sequence continues at coordinate 353,231,670 of NC_044322.1, forward strand.
CTTGTTTTGTCTATACGGTAAGTTTCTGGGAAATAACAACTTTACTTGACAGACTGAGATGCCAAGTGGGTCTCCCCTCTCCCTCCCAGCCATGCTATTCATTTCCAAAAAGGGAAGAGTGCTGATTACTATGAATTAAGGCAGTGGCCAGTGTCTGTCTGTCCATCTCTCTCTCTCTCTCTGGCCCCGTGACTGTGGATAAACACTTAGAAGGTTATCAGGCCAGAGAGCAAGAATGATTCTGTAGTCTAGGAGTTAGGCAGGGCATCCACCTAAGAGATGGGAGACCTGGGTGTCCAGTCCTCTGTTCCAATCACTCTTTCTTTATTTATTCACAGTGGAACAGCTTCAAGAGGAGAGCCTGAGGGAGCCCCACATGAGGTTATCCCATAACTCCATGGTTAGAGTACTCTCCAGGTAGCTGGGGGACCCCTGTTCAAAGCCTTTCATTCCCCCTCTGGTAGACAGAGGGGAATAGAACCCAGGTCTCTCATATCCCAGGCAAGTGCGCTAACCCAGTCTTTCTCAAAGCTGGTCTGCCACTTGTTTGGGGAAAGCCCCTGGTGGTCCGGGCCAGTTTGTTCACCAGGTGCATCCGCAGGTTTGGCCGATCATGGCTCCCATTACCTGTGGTTCTCCTCTCCAGGCTAATGGGGGCTGCTGGAAGGGCAGCCAGCACATTCCTCAGCCTGTGCCGCTTCCCACAGCCCCCATTGGCCTGGAGCAGCAAACCACAGCCAATGGGAGCCGCGATTGGCCAAACCTGTGGACACAGCAGGTAAATAAACTGGCCCGGACCACCAGGGGCTTTCCCCGAACAAGTGGTGGCCCAACTTTGAGAAGCACTGCTCTAACCGCTGGGCTGAAAGTTACAAGATGAGTGGCAGCAGCTGCTGCTGCTTTTGAATGAGACCCTGGCAACTTAGGAGGCTGAATGCCTGTCTTCCCCTGGTTTGTATATCCCTCTAGGGCAGGCCGCAGGTTGCCCACCACTGCTCTAGGGCCTCGGTGGGAGACAGACACCCACACATCTAGAGAGAGGCAGCAGTGAGCATGCCCAGAGGAAGATACAGGTGCCCAGGGAATTTTACTCTGAAAAATCTAGGCATCGAGTGAGTTTACATGCCTATGGGGTTCAGTGGGAGTTTTGTAGAGCCAAAATTGGGATTTAGATGCCTAAAACAGGGATTTAGGCACCTACATCTGGGGTTTAGGTGCCTAAGTAGTTCTGTGGATCTCACTCTTACCGTGTGAGAATATTATAGCAGTCACCAGCGAAGCCTGGTCTCTGGGTGACAAGGTTATGCTGTTGCTGCACCTGGTTAGCTGGTGCTAAAACCCTGCAGGATAATAACTACTGACTCACTGGGGCAGCCATGGCTCATCATAGTCCATCCTGAGTAAAAAGGAGGTGGAGGGCCTAGGACTGAGACCTTGCAAGGGGAGTTGTCAGAGCGGTGGGTAAGAAGGGTTAGATGATACTATATTTTTCAATGATCCTCGTGTTCATTTAAAATAAACCCCAGGAGAGGATGATATTTTTTACAGAGTTTGTTACCGTTTGTCTGTTGGGTGGAGACTTCACCTGCTTATATTACTTAAACTGCAAGCTCATTGGGGTCTTTTTGTTATGCGTGTACAGTGCCTTGCACAATGGAATCTGAACCACTCCTTCGGGTATTACTGCAATACAACTAATAATGTTATTAAGGCTCCACAGCAGTTTCCATTCTAACCTCCTGTTTTCACAAGCTCATAACTTTCTGAAACATCTTGGACTGAGACCTCTTTGGCTATTTTTGAGTTATGAGAGAGCAATAATTACACACTCACATTTTCTCCAATTTTAAGAAAATGTTAACCAATTGGGGTTGTGGAAAGGAGTTAAGACTCTTTTCTGGGAACGGGGTAGGTATAACTGGGGGGAGGATGTTTTTTTTAAAGAAAAGTGACTCAAATCTGAAATTGGGTATGGGCATATTCTGCGGTAATGAGTTTAAGAGCTTTTTCTAGGTTTGTTTGTGGGGAAACAATCAGATCATTTATAGGGAACTGGAAAAAAACCCACTGTTGTACATGTTCGGTAGGAAATAGCTAAAGCAGACTATGGTTACTGTAGCATACGGTATTTGTTTCACAACACACAGGCTGCTCAAATCACTGATGTCAAATTAAAAACATGTCTAAGCTCTGAGATATGCACTGTTCTTAACCGTGGCTTATTGCTTCTTTTTAGTCAGCTATTGAACTCAGTGGGCCCGAATCTCCATTTTGGCTTGCTGGTTTTCCACAGATGTAATTCCATTGACCAGCGTAGTTTCTCCTGACTTAAACCAGTGCAACTGAGAGGAAAATCCAGCAGATTTTCCCCCCAGTGTTTTAAAAAGAGAGGAAAATTTAAAAAATTTAAATAAAGCCATAAATTGGTGCTTGTTTGGAGTCCAACATTTCTTTTCATATCACCTACCCTCTATGAGAACCTTTTTAAAGTAAATTTATCTTTCAACACATTCACACCTGCACAATAACCATGAATGGACAAAATTTGCACTATTCTACAAAAGCAACTGAGTGGAATTCATTGATCTATTTGCTTAAAAAGCAGAAAGTAAATCAAAATATCCAACCTCCATCCCTGCCCCTACATCCTGTATTTTTCTTGGGGGTTTCTTGGGGGCTTCCATTTAGGGTCACAGGGTCCTAATGTAACAAACTGGTGAGCGTGTGTTACAAGTGCCCCACTGTGTCCCATCCAAGGGGACAGGAATCTGTTACATCTCCATCTAGAACGCATTGTCTTTTTAAGCTTAAGCTGTAGCAGCTCATGGTTTCAGCTCTGGAGGTCCCAGATGACAATCAAGATGGCGGCCATCACACATGGCCCTTGCACAGATGTGAGAGCAGGGGGGAAGGGGAGGCAAGGAACACATGGGGTCTGATCCTATACCACAGCTACTGGTAAATGCGCACTGATTTCAATGGTTCAGGATTGGGTCTATGGTCCATCCATCACAGTCCTTGTACCTCTTTCAGTGAAAGGTCTGGCTGAGGCCTGTGGCAGTAGGAAGGAAGAAATCGACCATGGCCCTTCCTCCCCCTACTCCACGTTGACCAGCAGAACAGTCCAGCAGCAAGGCAGAGAACACACTGTTCCCTATTCCTTTTTAGGTGGGGCACCGACAGCCTAATCCAAAATCCACTGAAATCAATGGGAATCTTTCGACTGTGGACTTAGGATCAAGCCCCTAGTGCTTACTGAGGCCTTAATAAATAAATGGTAAGCAGCTTTCCTCCCCTGACCAATTGTAGCACATAGTATCTCAAAATTTCCATTTAAAAATAATTAAATTACTGAGTGGCCTAAAATAATAAAGTCCAGATTCTGATCTGAAACTAGATTTTATGCACAGTGAAATATAACGTGTTTACAACTTCGGCCAACCTTCTTCCTTCTGTGCAGTTACATACAGCTGAAGTAGCGATTACAAGGGCTACTAAGCATCATGCTTCAGGGCGTAATCTGGTCCCTGGTGGGGTACTGAACATAGGTGCACTATGGGATTTTCATCCTTATCTGAAGCATCCGATGTTTCAGCAAGGTATTTTGGCATGTGCCTAAACTTAAGCACGTGAACAGTCTATTGACTTTACTGGGACTGTTCACTACTTGAAGTTAGGCATGTGCTAAAGTATCCTGGTAAAATGGTGCCACCAGCTTTTCTCAGGAACAGGCCGCCAGACGTAATGCACCATTGTTCTGTTCTGGTATTGCATTGTTTGTGCTCAAAGGCCTGCTCCTCCTGTGCACTGGGGAATTTTGCCATTGATTTCAGTGGGAAAGTAATGAGCTCTCACTCAAGGAACACTTAAGATTGGAAGGTATAAATATTGACATAATGTAACTTAAAGGTTCTTTGGTCTTTTTCCGTTTTACAAACGGACTGTTCAGTGTTGGTGAAACAATAATGATCGAGTGTGTGTGATTCACTGTGGGACTCAGAGAAGACACTTAGGCTACGTCTACATTAGAAACTTCAAAGCGCTGCCTTTAGAGTGCTCCCATGGCCGTGCTTTGAAATGTGAGTATGGTCACGCACAAGCGCTGGGAGAGAGCTCTCCCAATGCTCCTGGTAATCCACCTCCACGAGGGGATTAGCTCCAAGCTCCCAGCACTTGGAGCCTGTCCACACTAGCACTTTAAAACACTCAAACTTGCTGCGCTCAGGGGGGCGATTTTTCATCCTCCTGAGCCAGCAAGTTAGAGAGCTATAAAATGTAAGTGTAGACAAGCCCTCAGATAACTAGCACAACTGTGAGTAGAGCAGTGTTTGTAAATGTGTAGTTTTGGGGCAGGAGCAACGCCCAACTCTATAGATACAAAAATCCAAAAAGTAAAACCTTCTGCTATGCAAATATTTCCCATAGATCACTGGCCTCCCACAATACACAGGCACGCTCTCCTCACAATGCTTAGTACTTCGGTTAGTTCACCCACACGGAGTGATGGAGAGAATACTGTAATAATGTGAGAATCAAGAGTCAGTCCTGCAGCCTTTTCTCATGTGAACAGTCCCTGCTGAAATCAAAGGAATTGCTGTCATGCATCAGGACTGCAGGACGGACCCCTGTATACAACATTTTATTCAAGGATCTTGGAGTGCTTCACAGACACTAAACAATTCAGTTTCACAAAGGGGACTTCCAGAAGCCACTAGTGGGGTGGTGGCTGCATACTTTACAGCCCCCTTCCTCACCTCCTAAAATCCACAACCAGCAGCAGCTGAATCACTTTCTGTCCCCATCTAACAGTCATAGACTCTTAGGGCTTGTCTACATCAGAAAGTTGCAGCGCTGGTGAGGGAGTTACAGCGCTGCAACTTTGAAGGTGTACACATCTGCAGGGCACCACCAGCGCTGCAACTCCCTGTTTGCAGCGCTGGCCGTACTCCCGTTTTGTCTCGGGTGTAGAGGATCCAGCGCTGGTGATCCAGCGCTGGTAATCCAATGTAGACAGTTACCAGCGCTTTTCTTGACCTCCGTGGAAGGAGGAAGCCTCTGGTAATCAAGCTGGTTTCCTTTCCCGGTTTGCTCTCTCGGTCCCGGAGCCACCCAGCAAACCGCAGGGAAGGAGACCTGCTTGCTCGGGGTTCCGGGACCGAGAGAGCAAACCGGGAACGCCGCGGTTTTGCTCTCTCGGTCCCGGAGCCAGCCAGCAAACCGCAGGGAAGGAGACCTGCTTGCTCGGGGTTCCGGGACCTAGAGAGCAAACCGGGAACGCCGCGGTTTGCTCTCTCGGTCCCGGAGCCACCCAGCAAACCGCAGGGAAGGAGACCTGCTTGCTCGGGGTTCCGGGACCGAGAGAGCAAACCGGGAAAGGAAACCAGCTTCGCCGCGGTTTACTCTCTCGGTCCCGGAACCCCGAGCAAGCAGGTCTCCTTCCCTGCGGTTTGCTGGCTGGCTCCGGGACCGAGAGAGCAAACCGCGGCGTTCCCGGTTTGCTCTCTCGGTCCCGGAACCCCGAGCAAGCAGGTCTCCTTCCCTGCGGTTTGCTGGCTGGCTCCGGGACCGAGAGAGCAAACCGCGGCGTTCCCGGTTTGCTCTCTCGGTCCCGGAACCCCGAGCAAGCAGGTCTCCTTCCCTGCGGTTTGCTGGCTGGCTCCGGGACCGAGAGAGCAAACCGCGGCGTTCCCGGTTTGCTCTCTCGGTCCCGGAACCCCGAGCAAGCAGGTCTCCTTCCCTGCGGTTTGCTGGCTGGCTCCGGGACCGAGAGAGCAAACCGCGGCGAAGCTGGTTTCCTTTCCCGGTTTGCTCTCTCGTCCCGGAACCCCCCTTGAAGCCGCCCAACAGCGCTGCAGTGTGGCCACATCTAACACCACTTGCAGCGCTGGTTGCTGTAAGTGTGGCCACTCTGCAGCGCTGGCCCTATACAGCTGTACTAATACAGCTGTAACAACCAGCGCTGCAAAATTTTAGATGTAGACATGGCCTTAGACATTAAGGCCAGAAGGGATCATCATGATCATCTAGTCTGACCTCCTGCACATTGCAGGCCATAAAACCTCACCCACCCACTCCTGAAATAGTCCATGACTTTTACTATATACCCCTAACTAAAACTGGGTGGCAAGGGGCACTCGGGAGGCTGACCCTGGGTCCGCTGCAGATACTCGGGGGGCAGCTGCAGGTGCTGGGGGGGGGAGTGTCACACCCGGGAGGGGCACCACAGGTGCTCAGGGGCAAGGGTCGCAGCCCAGGGGGCGCCACGGGTGCTCAGAGGGATGGTGGGGTTGAGGCAGGCTCCCTACCTGGCTCCTGGGAAGCTGCAACCCCAGCTCCTAGCTCTACATGCTGCCTCCGCTCTGCCCCAAGCCCTGGTTCTGCAGCTCCCATTGGTTAGGAACCACGGCCAATGGGACCTGCAAGGCTGGTGCCTGTGGGCGGAGGCAGCAGGTGGAGCTAGGGTGACCAAAAGGCAAGTATGAAAAATTGGGACAGGGAGTGGGGGGGTAATAGGCATCTATATAAGACAAAGCCTCGAATATCAGGACTGTCCCTATAAAATCGGACATCTGGTCACCCTAGGTGGAGCTAGGAGCTAAGGGGAGGGGAGTTCCTGTCACCCTTCTGGGGAGTCCCCCCTCTCCCGAGGTAAGCACCACCCCGCACCCCAACCCCACATCCAAATTCTACTGCTGGGAGGCCGGGAGGCCTGAAACTGCCCCAGCCATGGCTGATGCACCTGGCCCAAGGGCTGCCTGAGCTGCTCAGGCAGCCCCCGGGCCTGGTGCACTTGCCGCTTCAGAAGTCACAGAGATCACAAGCACAGAGCCTTACTCATCAGATATTATTCTACAACTCTTTTCTTTTAATTTGATGCCATTATGGATGCTCCTTTGTTGCCAGAGTTTCCACAAAATCCTAAAAAACAGAGGTTGTAAGACAGCCCTCCTGCAGCCAAGATGGCTGATCAGGGAAAATCTGCCCCTCTGAGACTATATGAAATTACAGGCTGGTTAAAACAAACTAAGAGAGCAGACTATCTTGAGAAAAATATCTTAAGATATAATGGATATCCCACATATTACTAGTGCACATTGAGCAAATTTGCAAGGCTTGCCACCTAGAGGAGAGGAAGCCGAGAATAGAATCTCCTCACTACAAGACAGTGAGTACCATGAATATAACTTTGGAGCAATAGGAAATGGCTATTAAAGCACTGCAGGGAAAGGGTAAGGACATAAGTGGAAGATCAAGGAGAAATAATCTGAGAATTTTCAGTCTCCCAAAGGGGCTGGAAAAAAATGAGGGCTGTGGAATTTTTATCCACCATCCTCCCAACACTTTGTTTCTTCCCTCAACCAGAACTTAGATATTAAGAGATTCCATTGTTTCCTTGCACCAAAATCCCCTCCAGATGCAAAGTCCTGAGCCATAATTGTGAGATTTTAAAAATACAGTATTAAGGGACTCATTCTTAGAAAAAATAAACCCATGAACATAAAATCCAACATGGAAGGGACACAGGATGATGATTTTCATGAAAGACATGGTGGAAAAGAGGGCTAAATTCAATAGATCAAGAGCTCTAGCCATAGGGTTGGGTTGAGACTACTTTATTTCCTTCCCTGCTAGGAGGGCAAGGTGTTTAGTTTTTAGAACAACAGAGGAAGCTGAAAGGCATCAGATCTCACTCTAGCAAAAGACCCCCACAGAAGGTACAGATGGGATTCATTAAAACAGCTTTACCAGATCAATCAGTGCAGTGCTAGAATTCAGTTCTCTGTTTAGCAACAAACTGGACAGGGCAAATCCATAATTGCTCCTCCCTTCTTTCAGTTTCCTTCCCTTCAAATTCCCGGGATTACTAGCAGACAGAGCAAGCTGAGGAGCAAGTTGGTGGGAAGCGTCTCTGATTGAATTTTGACCCTCTAGGCCCTCAGCCCAAACGCAGTAAGCAGCTATGGGCTCCAGCAGCTACAGTTAGCAGGCTGGAGTTTTACAATATGGATGCACCTCCTTTACTTGCATCTACCCCACCCTCACTCATGATTCCAGTGCACCAGAAGCACATCCCTCTCCAAAATTCTGACTCCAGCCAAATCACTGGCATCTTTACGCCTATGGATCGGGAAGATTGAACAGAGAAGTGTGATTTTGTTTTCTTTCTGAGACACTCTCCCTTCTGGTGTCTTTTCCAGTCCTTCCCCGCACCCCTTTTTAAATACTTTTCCCCAATGATTTTACGTTGTTTCATCCCATCTAATTTCCTAGATTTGGGGTTTAGAATAAACCCAGAAATATTCAGTCCATTTGCAATCAATGTGCACTTATAAGAGATAGCAGATCTAAATAATGTAATGAAGATTTCTGTTTATTGATTAATCTCTTCAATTCCCTGATATCTTATTCTAATAATTTTTTTCCAATTTCTCTGTACATAAAAATAATAATCATGATAATAATAAGTAAATAAAAAGATTTTGCGGTCTGTTCAAAAGCCTCTAGCAGTCCAGATTTGGCTTGCAGTCCGCCTATTGCCGATCCCTGATCTAGAGACTAAGGCCTGGTCTACACTTGGGGGGGTGGGGTCGACCTAAGATACGCAACTTCAGCTATGCGAATAGCATAGCTGAAGTCGGTGTATCTTAGGTCGATTTATCTGGCCGTGAGGACGGTGGCAAGTCGACCACTGCCACTCCCCCATCAACTCCGCTTCTGCCTCTCGCCACGGTGGAGTTCCAGAGTTGACAGCAGAGTAATCAGGGATCGATTTTATCACGTCTACACTAGCTGTGATAAATCGATCCCCAATAGATCGATCACTACCCACCGCTCTGGGGGGTAGTGTAGACGTACTCTAAGAAGGAATGTCAATATGTCCAACTTAAACATGCCATCTCCCATTAGTTTGGCCCTGATGTCTGCACTATCCCAGACTCAAACGAACTGCTTTCATTTCTTCAGATATTACCCAGATTACCAAGACCTATGGCAATGCTATCTGCAAATTTGGCCAGCAAACGTGAATTAAACATGGATTTCCTAGAAAAGAAACAAAAGAAGGAAATAGGCCAATTTTTCTCTGCTAACTAATGGTAACAAGTTTTACCCAGTGCTTTGAATGCTCTTTAGACCTCTGGTTAAGATTAATCTAGTGGAAACTCATGGATGCAGTGGACCTCTCTCCAATTGTTCAAAACAGGTGCCGTTAAGTCGGACAAATGTTGGCGCTGTGATTCAGCAGGCGCTAATTTAACCTATATCCTCCGGAATATTTTTACATCTGAATGTTTGGCCAGAACTTAATTGCAGTTATTTTTTCTTGACAAATAAAATTGTGTTACAAGCTAAACATGTAATTTTAAACTTAATGGATATTAATTGGAAGCTAAATAAATATGAAAAACTTTGGCACTAATATTGCTAAAAGACTAGTGCTATAAAAATGGAAATCGAAAAAGCAACCCACAATTGAAGACTGGAGCACAGACATCATAAAGTTGGCTACCCTGGAAAGAAATGTATACTGTAACTGAAATACCCCATATCTCAAAGACATGGAAAGGTCTCCTCGAAGTATCAGGATGATCCTATTAAATGTGTAGAGGCTCCCCTCACCTTCACCTCTTCTCTGCTCACTTTCTTCCCTCCTCTTCTCTTTCCCCATCCTCTAAAGTTTGCTTCTTTTATTTATCTTATATTAATAATTTTTTTTCCAATTTCTCTGTGCATAAAATAAGGATAAGGCAGAAGAAGATTTAAAAACTAGTTGTATTTCTATAACTGTGCAATACAAACAATTAATTTATACTTTAAGCATTCATAGTATATATAATCAAATGTTTTAAATATAGTTAAGACTAGATAGCCAGTGGTTGAGATACTTAAGGTGATAGAGGAAATCAATGACATGCCAGGAACAGGATCCAGGAGTCCTGAATCCGTTTCCTGCTCTAATATTAGGTTTTATGATATGCAAAGTTGATCCTAAATAGAAAGGTAATACTACACTCCATTTTAATATATGATATACTCACTAGGATCCAAATCATCAGTCTGGCAATTCAGTGGTATGTAGCCTGCCAGAGCTGCCATGATCTGGTGGGACTCTGCAGCTCCGAGACCTACATGGACTTGGAAGGGAGGTGCAGAAAAATCTCCTCTAGAGCAATGGGTTAAGTGTAACCCATTGGCTAGGAGTTCTGTCTTCTCCCTCCTACATTTGACTGGGTGGGGGTTGGGTTGTTCATCCTCAAGGGGCCTTGTCTCCTAGCAGCTCTCATCCAGCGAAGAGTGCTGTCTCACATTGTCCCTCTCAGATTTCCTGTGGTTGCTTATCAGTTGTGAGGAACCAACTCAGATCATGGAGTCAGGGCAGTCCCGTGAGTGCTGAGTGCCTCCTCAGTGTCTTCTCCTAGCGCTCAGGTGAACCACCCCTCCACCCCCGTGCCTCTGTCACTACAGGACTGTAAATAGTTTGGGTGGTTTCCTTATAGGATGGATGCTACTCTTGGCCAAGCCACCAGGGATTGCACTGGGGACCTCCAGAGCTAAAAGGATGGGCTGCCACAGCTTGAGGTAATGCTCTCTAGCTGGGGCTGTAACAGAATCTCATCCTTTGCAGATCAGGCAGAGGGAGGGGGAAGACAGAACTCCTGGCCAGAAACTCTTTCCCAAAGAGGTCACAAATATTCTGTTTGTGCTACAATTAGAGAGGTCCTTTCTCTTCTCCTGTGAGAGCTATTGGCAATAGCAACCTCCATGGGGACAGTGCAAGGACCAGGGAAGGATTGGGATCCAAAGAGGTCTGCATATTCACATGTAGGGGCGGCTCCAGGCACCAACACACCAAGCGCGTGCCTGAGGCAGCAAGCCATGGGGGGCGGCCTTCCAGTCACCGTAAGGGCGGCAGTCAGGCTACCTTCAGCAGCATTTCTGCAGGAGGTCCACCGGTCCCACGGTTTCGGCAGCAATTTGGTGGTGGGTACGCCGAAGGCATGGGACCGGTGATCCTCCTGCAGGCATGCCGCCAAATCCGCGCAACCAGCAGACCTCCTGCAGGCAGGCCACCGAAAGCCGCCTGACTGCCGTGCTTGGGGCGGCAAAATACACAGAGCTGCCCCTGTTCACATGAGATGCTTTTTCTAAAAGATAAGCTCCCGTTCAAACAGGAATTATTTTGGGGAAGTTCCATGGCCAGTGTCATGCAGGAGGTCAGACTACATGAGCACAATGGTCCCTTCTGGCCATAGAATCTATTAATATGCAATCTCTGCATCTACTCCTAGTAAGCTCTATACTTCTCTCTCATGGAATGAGGGTGAATCTCTATCACCTCCTACAGTCATGCACCATTCTCAGGATCAGGCAGCTGGGTAAGGGCTACCACCAATCCTTACAGTCTTTTAAATCAGCCCAAGGCTCTAGCGCTCCAAACAGCAATTAGACAACATACACACTAAATGTTACCCTGGGCATTAAGCTCACCAGAAACAAAAGCAGGACAATTAGAGATACCTTGGCAGCCTAGCAACCGCAGCTCAAGATCTGGCCAACCATGTTTAAAGCTATGTCTAATATCTGCCTATCAAATAGAGAATTCATTTGGAGTGTCTGTTTGAACAGTGAAAGAGGCTGATTTCCCACCCCCTCATCAATTGTGAAGAGAAGGTTTTGGTTTTTTTTAAATTCAGTGTTTCCCTGATACCACACACAAATTCAATACTGGGATCATTAACAAAGTGAATCTATTTTCAGAGTAAATACAGAGACCTCCTAAGGTTGTATTAGCAACAACTAAGTAGGAGACATTAAGAGATAAAAATGAACAAGTCTTTCTCTTTTCAGCAAACTCCTAATGTGCAGTGGGCACAGAGGTGGATTACAGTGGAACACAGGGTGCCCCTGGCACAGGGCTCCCCAACGACAGGGGGGCCCCAGGACTGGACAGCTGTGGGGGCAAAAGTTTGGTCCTACCAGCTCCTGAGGTTCCTGGTGCAGGCTCCGCACTCACCAGTGGCCAAGTTCTCCCCGCCTCCTCCCCAAGCATGCAGTGTTTCCTGCCCCTCCCCATCCCTTCCAGCACTTCCCCCACTGCCAAACAGCTGTTTGCTGGTGCTCAGGTCGAGGGAGGAGCGGGGCCACAGCGCCCTTGGGGGAGGAGGTGGAGAAGAGGCAGGGCGGAGCCTTGGGGAAGGAGGTGGAATTGGGCAGAGTGGAGCAAAGGTGGGGCTCCTTCCTGCACCCTAACTCCCTCCCAGACCCTGCACACCCAACCCTGCCCTCCCTGACTCCTGCAGCCCCAACACACTCCCAGCCCTGACTCCTGTACCCCCCCCCACACTCCAAGTCCTGACTCCTGCACCCCTCTCACACATACCCTGCCTCCCTGACTCCTGCAACCCCCCACAGCCACAGCCCCCTGCCCACCCTGACTCCTGCACCCTCCTCCACATCCCCACCTACACCCCTCGCACCAAACAGGAGCTGCCCCAGATAAGTGCTCCACACCCCAACCCCCTCTCCCAGCCCTGAGCCCCGTCCCGCACCCTAACTTCTGGCCAGACCTCACACCCCAAAGCTTTTTTACATTTTTTTAATAAAACGCTCTTATCCAAAGTGCTTTACAATAGTTAGCTAACGGTACAAACAATGGTACAAACAATATTTGGAGAGATCATTAAGTGGTCCACCGAGACCCTCAGCAATTTTCAAGTGGTCTGTGGAAAAATAAGTTAGACAGCAAAAACAATTAATGTACCTCACTTTATTTTCATTTACTTCCTATTACTTATAGAAAGAGGATGAAGGAAAAAAAAGAATGAACTATGGGGGTGGGGGTAAGATAAGAGAGAATGTTTTTTTTCTTGGCTGGATCCCAAGGAGGGGCCCCAAATATGAAGCTGAGCAAAGGGCCCCACTAACTCTAAATCTGCCACTGAGTGGGCAGCAGACCAAGTGGATCTAACTGTATGACAAATAAGGCATTTTTCATCCACGTGCTACTTTGCCATTGCAGTTTGAATGGTGTAGCCTGTGCTGCTGCCTTCTCTTCTCTTCTCTCTTGTCAGAATATAGGAGAAATACTTTACAAAACAGAAGCAATAAATGACCCCAAATGATTTGTCCACTCTGCATCCCTGGGGTCAACGTTTATGCAAGCCGTCATCACTGTAGGCAAAATTACCAGTCTCATACCAGGATGTAAACATTGGTGGATGATTCCATTGAAGCAACATCTACTCTAGGCTGCTCGGTTATGCTGCTGGCTCCTGTTGCCTGGATGTGGCCACTAAACAGCAGATGAGCTTTGTTGCTTGGCAACAATACACAACTGTCACAGCCAGGTCGTGGGCAGCAAGACCTAATAGTCAGAGCCAGAGTCCACAGTCACAAGACAGGAGTCCGCTGGATGAGGACACCGGGAAGACAGAAGCAGGAGATAAACTGGAGATCAGAATCATGAGGCATGAACCATAATCAGGCCAGGTCAGGTTACTAGGGGGTAAGCGTCAGGAGACAAACTGGAGGTCGGGAACCACAAGTCACATGTCAGGAGTCAAGCTGGGTTCAGATACCAGGAAATCAAGCAGGAGAAGCAGAAGCAGGTAGTACAAGGCACAGAGTCTAGAACAGGGCAGAGCCTAGTTGTTCAGACAGCTTCCTGATCCTACTGCTGGCTTAGGCAGGGCCAGGGGGCCAAACAGGCACTCTGGGACTCTGCCAACTGGACCTTAGGGGCAGAGGCTCAGAGTGGGGCTGGGTTTCATGGGTCCCAGCAGGGCCGGATCCAAGTTTTTTGCCGCCCCAAGCAAAAAAATTTTCCCATACCCCCCAAGCCCTGCCCCAACTCCGCCCCTTCCCCACCGCATTCCAACCCCTTCCCCAAATCCCTGGCCCCGCCTCCTCCCCCAGGCGCACCGCATTTCCCCTCCTACCCCCTGGGAGGAAGGGGGGAAGAAGCAGAGTGGCGGCGCGCCTGGGGGAGGAGGCGGAGGTGAGCTGGGGGGAAGCGGTTGCTCTGCCCCGCCAGGGTTACTTCCTGCATCCCTCTCCGTGCCCCCTCACCACCGCAGCTCTCCTCCACTCCGCCTGCTCCCCTGAGCGCGCCGCCGCCGCCGCTCCGCTTCTCCCCCCTCCCTCCCAGGCTTGCCGCAAAACAGCTGATTCATGTGGCAAGCCTGGGAGGGAGCGGGGAGAAGCAGAGCGGCAGCGCGCTTGGGGGAGCAGGCGGCAGTGGAGCGGAGGTGAGCTGGGGAGGGAGTGGTTCCTCTGTCCCCCTCGAGTTACTTCCTGTGGCCCTCCCGGCGCCCCCCACCACCGCAGCTCACCTCCGCTCAGGGCCAGCTCCCGGCTTTTTGCGCTGCAAGCCAAAAAAAATAGGTGCCGGAGTGCTGCCCCTTGGAAAGTGCTGCCCCAAGCACATGCTTGGAGCGCTGGTGCCTAGAGCCGGCACTGGATCCCAGATAAGCCATTGTCAGCATGCTGCCCAGTAAAACACTGGAGTGTGGCTGCTCCCATAAACGGGACCAGGTTTGAGACCTATGGTTATACCAACACCTGTTCTTCCTCTGCAACTCGCTCCTTAAAACACAATTCTTTCTCTCAACCTTCCCTTGCCAATCTCCTTTTTGGGGCAGCCCCCTCCCACTCTTCTGACTGAACCCTACCTGTTTTTGTTGTAAGGGGTCAAATTCAAGCCTTGATCTTGCAACTGGGGCAGACCCCTGAGGCCCCATGGAGCCCCATCCACTTCACTCCATGGGACTGGATCCCATTCGGCTACTGGGATGGTTTGCCTGAGTGTGACCGAGTTTGCCCTTTTGCCCCAGTCTTTAAGCTCTTGCTGTCTGTGTCTTTAGCATGGTTGTGGCACTTTTGATTTGAAGGTTTGGGATTGGTTTTGTTGCACACTGCTGAAACAATTATCAGTGTGAACCTTATAAATGATCAAGACTTGGGGCCTGATCCTGCAGTCTTTGCACACCGAAACCTCCCATCAGATTCAGTAGGAGTTTGGACTGTGTGTGAAAAATGCATGGATTGGGCCTTAAATGGTTACAATGGAACTGTGCTCAGAAGTCAATAACGGAGATGGGCATGTTTAATCTCAGTGATACAAGGTGCCGCCCCCAACCCAAACAGTCTGCATCACATGGAGTGAGGGTTGACTTTGGATTGCTTTAGAGCAGTTAATCTATGACTCTGATCCTGCTCCCACTGAAGTCAATGGCCAAATCACTATTGATTTCAGTGGAAGCAGGATCAGGCTTCATTTACGGGATCTTAAGCTCCCCAGACCCATTCCCCTCCTCCCTACACCACGCATTAACCTAGCTGCATTAATCACAAGGATAACAGATATTTCTGAACCATTTACAGCACAGTTTATGCCCAGATGTTCCCAACCATCTGCATTAAGCTAAGCAACTCAGTCACATTTACAAATCACAATTCTCGTTCGCTGACCACAGCCCTTCCTGCTCCACAGAGCGGACAAACGCACCAATTCAAACTGTAGAAGGGGATGCATGTATTCAATACTTACTTTCTCAGGACTGCGATTTCATTCTCTATGCTGCTTTCCTTCCCCTTCAGTGCTTTCTTGGGGATGCACTTGACTGCAAAGAGTTTTCCACTACCCTCTCTTCGGCCAAAACTACTTCAGAAAACGCAACCCCTGAAAGAAGAAAAGATTGGTCTCAAAATATATCCTTTCTGTACCTCTACTTCAAGTGTGGATCTAGGTCTATGAAGCTGCTATAAACCCATTTTGTTATCAAGGACACATAGATAGCAGCTTTCATTTGATTTATAAACTGTGCATCTGTTAACATTCATGGCATATTCCTGTTGCCAAGGCTTACTGAGCAAATGGACAGTTTTAATAAAAATCTGGTCTATTATTATATTATTTGTATTACCACAGCACCTAAAAGCTTAGGCATGGACTGGGACCCTGTTGTGCTAGGAGCTGTACAAACACAGAAAACAGAAAAGTCCTTGCCCAAGGGGTTTACAATCATAGTATAAGCACAGGTCTGGAACCTAGTACCTCCAAATTCTATTCCTGGTTTTGCCACTGACTTAACAGTGATTTCAGGTAAGTCACTTAGCATCTTTTGCCTAAATTCCCACCTATAGTAATACTTCACTCTCTGGGGTTTTAGGAGGCCTCGTTCATAAATGGTCATAAGCACTTAGTGATCCTTGGCGAAGAGACTTGGCAGTAACTTCCCAATTATTGTAAATGTGCCATGGGATCTGAAAGGATCACCAGAAGTTAGGATCAGAGCTATAAACCTCCCTTGAAGGATGGCCCATGTAGCAGCCCAGTGTGCCCCAGCAACATTTGTTCAAAACCTGCTTCAGATGGGAGAAGAAGAATAGCTAATGAGGCTTCTACACAATGTAAAAACTAACCCTTGGAACAAACCATAAAGCCACAAGAGATTACTGAAGAGCATGAGAGGATTCAAGACAGGATCAGGCATGTACGTGAATAATATGAACATCCACAGTCACATCAGATAGAACAAAATTTATAAAGGATATTTATGTTTGAGGGTACAAGCCAACCACTAACTTGCAAGAGTGTGTGGGGGGAGGGAGGGGAGCTGGGAACCTCACCTTTAACGTACATCTCTTATATCTTCTTCTGAAGTATCTAGTACTGGTCAGAGACCGGATATTGCACTAGATGAACATTGGTTCTGATTCAGAATAGCAATTCCTACCGTACGGCTAATCAAAAAACATTTCCTGCAGCACCTTGGTTTGCCCTATAGGTCTCACAGCCAATTGCTTATCTGACAAGATCACAGCCTAAGGTCATACAGCTGCATTATCATATGTATATAAAATAAAAAGAACCAGGATATGTTTTCCTTCAATCAGTAGATTATTCTGCCAGCCACATGGCACTCCATAAAAAGACAAGTCACTAGCAGCCTGAACAAACCACAGCCATGCTCCAGCAAGCTCTTAAAATGTTAATATTTGATCACAACCTCATTAAACTGCCATGAACTTTCTCAGACTTTTCATTTCCCAGGATTGCTGGTTATCTAAGTGTCTGTGAATAAACATAAGCTTTTCCTTTTCATGGCCAGGTTCTTCCTTCATGATTCATAGATCTGATGACACAGTCAAGCATTTGTAACCTCAGAATTGCTCCCGTGGATGTGAAAGAACTGAATGAATCATTGCATGAATGGATAAATGAATCCGGGAATAGCAGGAGGATGGTGATTAGGGAAGAGAATGCTTCCGTTTACATAGACAGGCTTTTGTAGTTAATAGTAGTAATAAGGAAACTATAACAGGAAGTTAGAATAGATTATTGGGATTGCTGCAAAGTGTATGTTGTGAATTTTGCCTACATGCAGAAGTGACATTTTAAGCAAGGGATAGCAAGGTGTTCCAGCGAGCTTTCACTAAACAATGAGCCCAAATTCTGATCTGACTTGCGCATTTCTAACAAACAAGGTAACCTCACTGACTTCTGCTCAGTGCCTTCTGTGCTTCGATGATAGCTTTTCAGACACACTCTGGAACCACACACACTGCATTCTGGGGCTCACACACATCTAATGACTTGATAATAAAGACCATGCAGGGGCAACAGGAATTTTAAAGACCTATGCAGTGATTTCATTATGCCTGAATACTTGTAATTATTTAATGAATGAAATTATTCTTTAAGCCAACCCTAATGCTTAGAACAGCCTAGTCAATGATCACACGTCCTGATTCATCTAGCTGCTGAGAACCTTCAATTCCCATTGACTTCTGTAGGCAATGAAGGTGCTCAGTCTCTCACTCATAGGCTCCTGTTCCTCCAATCCTCCAAAGAACTCCTCAGGTCCTGTTCTCGTATGCTTTTGATGCAAACAATCAACCCTGTGCTCTGCATGTGTTTGGTTCTGTATCACAATAGTCTCTTGTCTTTAGCCTGCAAGTGCTTCAAGGAAGGGATCTCTTATCCATGCAGCTCATTCTACCTATTGTACAGTGCTGTATATATTTAAGGTGCTGTAAAACTAAAGAACACTTCCATTTTGAGCTCAAGTTTATTACTGTTCTAAAACAATGAAATAAATGAAGGCCCGGCCTCTATGTTTCTTTTCAGTAGGTGCTGCTCTAGGAAATGCCTGGGTTTCAGCTGCTGCAAAAATTTTAATGTATTTTCTCCACCGTTTACTGGCAAGGCTCTGGGCACGGAAGTTGTACCCAACCCTGGACGTGAATTTATTGCCCATTGACTGTTTTCTGGGAACTTAGAGTTCTACTCATTATGATTAACCCATTATAATTAAGGACAAAATGGGGCAATCCTCGCTGAATGACAGCTTTTGGCACCAGGGGCAGCTCCAGGCCCCAGCACGCCAAGTGCGTGCTTGGGGTGGCAAGCCACTGGGAGCGCTCTGCCAGTCACCGCGAGGGCGGCAGGCAGGCTGCCTTTGGCAGCTTGCCTGCGGAGGGTCCGC
Source organism: Gopherus evgoodei (assembly GCF_007399415.2). Classification (NCBI taxonomy): domain Eukaryota; kingdom Metazoa; phylum Chordata; order Testudines; family Testudinidae; genus Gopherus; species Gopherus evgoodei. Next base: position 353,250,158 of record NC_044322.1, read on the forward strand.
TGGACCCGCGGCTTCAGCGGACCTCCTGCAGGCAGCAAGCTGCCGAAGGCAGCCTGCCTGCTGTGCTTGGGGCGGCAAAATGCCTAGAGCTGCTCATTTGGCACTCATAGACCACTTTTCATGTTGCAAGTGTTGAACAAACATGGGGCTAGATTCATGCAGCCTGTGGTAGCGAAAAGTATCCCCAGAGGGTGACAACTTCCAGCAATGCTGGGCACTTGCAACCGCCTCCCTTTTGGGGCCCCACAGCCCCAAGGTGGCATTACTGGTTAGGGAGAGGATGTAACCAGAGGGGCAACAAAAGACAGCGACAAGCTTAAGAATAAAAGGGAGAGGTGAGACCCATCGAAGCCAAAGAGAAGGAGGTTGTTATAGTCAAGTGAAGATTAACTCAGGCAAGACTCAGGGAATCAGGGATGGAGAGCAAGAGGAAGGAAAGGATTGCATAGATATGGTAGAGGAAGAAGGAACAGGGCTTAGAGAGAGAGAGAGGAATCAAAGGGTATGTTGCCTCACAGGGTGTGATAGCAGCAAAGACACAGCAGCACAGACTTCAGCGTGCACAAGTAATTATCCGGGGTTCTGGGGTGGGCTGGTACAACCTGTGCTAACATGCATACTGCTGTGGCCTGACTGCTCCAAACTAGCTACATTAAAACTAGCTGGGGTGTGTCTACACATGCCACAGGCACACTGTGACTGCAGTATAGACATGCCCACAGACAGCTCCAAACAGTCTTGGAGAAGTTGTCACCGGTGATGTAGTGGGGAGAGATTAAAGTGTATGGCTGGACTGGAATTTAGCTTAATTGTAGAGCTTTTGGGACAAATTAATCCATCCTTAAGGGTCCGATCCAACTCCCATAAAACTCCTCTTGATTTCAGCAGGAGCCGGATTGAGCCTTAAGGGCCAAATTCAACTCTAGCATAATCACTGAAGTTGCACCAAAGATGCACGTGGCCCAATTCATACAGGAATTATTTCAGGGAGGTTCCATGAGCTGCGATATGCAGGGGGGCTGACTGGACAAGCCCCTTCTCACTTGAGGATCTACATCTGCTGTATTTATCCATTTATTTGTGCAAATGGTACTTCTCCCTCCCTTCCCTTACTCCCTCTTCCTCCTCTCCCACAACCCGCCAGACATCAGAACAGTCTGCACCTCATTATTCTGAATTGACTTCTCTACCCTAGCTTCCAATATTTCAATCCTTCTCATTAGGAACTTTTCCCCTGGATCAAGGAGGAAGACCTGCAGCCTCTCAATCCAAACCCAGTCTTATTCCAAGATTTCCCGTTCACATCTCATACATAGCACATTCCAGCATGCCATGGCACTGGCTCAATAACTGACTCAGAGTGCCACTAACTGAATCTCCATCGATATTCCCCGTAGCACTTGAGTTTTCTGTGGAGTTCCCTTCCAAGTATTGATCAGACTCCAGTCTGCTGCTTAGCTGATGAGATCCATCAAATGACATCCACAGATGGCATTGCTGCTGGAAGGACGGTGCATGTAGTCTGCTAAGACTGGTAGATTCATTACTCAGGCCATGGCTACACTGCGCTTTACCGCGCTGCAACTTTCTTCTCAGGGTGTGAAAAAACACCTCCCTGAGCGCTGCAAGATACAGCACTGTAAAACGTCAGTGTAAACAGTGCCGCAGCGCTAGGAGTGCGGCTCCCAGCGCTGCAAGCTAATCCCCATGAGGATGTGGAGTAAGTGCAGCGCTGGGAGAGCTCTCTCCCAGCACTGGCGCTGTGACTACGCTCCCACTTCAAAGAGCTGCCGCGGCAGCGCTTTGAAGTTTTGAGTGTAGCCATACCCTCAGACTGTGGGGAAGGCTAGGGAGGGAAGTGGTGAGTTCCCTCCTGATTCTAAGGTGACCAAAGTATTAAGGCCTCTATTTAGCAAAACACTTATGCACATGCTTTAGTCCATCCCCTCTTCAACAAACACTTCTGCATTTTGCCCACTTTCAGCTTGTGCTTTCATCACTGAGCCACAGGATGTAAGCACATACCTACAGTCAAGCTCATGCTTAAATGCTTTCCTGCAACAGGGCCTAAATCTGTGATGCACATAGCCTGTCTCGCTACCAAGTTCTCATAAGTTCCTCTCCTGCCAACATTTAAGTATGAAAAACTTTTTGCATGTGAGTGAGCCCATTGCATTTAATGGGGCTATGAAGGTGCTTAAGTGTTTGCCAGATCCACTCCCTAGGGAGCAGTCTTATGGAAGCTACATTTCCAAAGTAGTGTGGAGTCCTGAAACTGTGAAAGGCAAGACTATGCTGGGGATGACAGAATCAATGACAAAAATCAATGTCTTTACAAACTGATCAGTAAGATTATGAAGCGAGAATTTATTTTTATCGGAAATTTCATGGGTGGAAAAAGTACAATGTCTATGAAGACAGCAAGTAAAGTGAGATTTCTACCTTGTGAAAATGTCCTGCAGGATTTTGTCCCTCTCCCACAATATGACCAACAAATTATTTTCACATTGAAGAGAAAACTTGTACGGTATTTTGCACAGATAGGCCAAGATTTAAAAAACATTAGACTAAAATTAGGCACCAAGTGGCTGAGATTTAAAGCTACTATGTGATTTGGATGCCCAATTCCCATTAAATGGGAAATAGCAAAGAGTGAGGCTTTCAAAGTGCCTAAGGGAATTAGAAGCATATTTACTACTCCTAAATCCATTAGCAATTTACAAAATCCCACCCAAGCCTCCAAAACTTTTAAGTGCCTTGGAAAATCCCAGCCTACCTCTATAGCTAATATAGTATATTAGATAAATTAGGAACGTGATTTTCAAAAGTGAAAATAAATGGGAGCTAGTGGGTACCCAGCTCTTCTGCAAAATCAGACCCCCTTTTTAGCTGCCTAAATATGGACTTAGGAGCTGAATTTTGGGCTCCTATTTTTAGAAGTCTTGGCCATGCGTTTTTCATCCTAGGGGTTTGGGTCTTTGCAAACCTCTATTAAGCCACTGTCATAAACAGATAGCTAAGGGTTAATGTCTCTTTCCACCTGAACACCTGACCCAGCGAACCAATCAGGAAACTGGATTTTTTCAACTTTGGGTGGAGGGAATTGTGTGTCTGAGTCTTTTGTCTGTCTGCCTGCTGTCTCTGAGCTTTGGAGAAGTAGTTCTGTTTTCTAATCTTCTGTTTCTAAGTGTAAGGACAAAGAGATCAGATAGTATAAGTTATATGGTTTCTTTTCTTGGTATTTACATGACTATAAGTGCTGGAGTGCTTTGATTGTATTCTTTTTGAATAAGGCTGTTTATTCAATATTCTTTTAAGCAATTGACCCTGTGTTGTATACATCTTAATACAGAGAGAACATTTGTATTTTTTCTTTCTTTTTATATAAAGCTTTCTTTTAAGACCTGTTGGAGTTTTTCTTTACTTCAGGGAAATTGAGTCTGTACTCACCAGGGAATTGGTGGGAGGAGAAATCAGGGGAGGTCTGTGTGTGTTGAATTGGCTAGCCTGATTTTGCATTCCCTCTGGGGAATAGGAAAGTCCTTTTTGTTCCCAGGACTGGGGAACGGAGAGGGGGAATCACTCTGTGTAGTTTCACAGAGCTTGTGTCTGTGTATCTCTCCAGGAGCACCTGGAGGGGGGAAGGGAAACAGGATTATTTCCCTTTGTTGTGAGACTCAAGGGATTTGGGTCTTGGGGTCCCCAGGGAAGGTTTTTCAGGGGGACCAGAGTGCCCCAAACACTCTAATTTTTTGGGTGGTGGCAGCAAGTACCAGGTCCAAGCTGGTAACTAAGCTTGGAGGCTTTCATGCTAACCCCCCATATTTTGGACGCTAAGGTCCAATCTGGGAATAAGGTTATAACATGGTGGCAGCGGTGGGATCTAGACAGAATCCAGAAGCCAGTAGGAATATTATATTTTTCTTTTCTCTGCTAAGGGCTTTTTAGCAGAGAGAAACAGTTTGGTTTTAAAAGGGAACCAGAGAGAATTTTTTTTTTCTGCTGCAGTGTGTGCCTTGCATGTTAAGCAAGAAGTCGTTAAGGGCTATCACCAGTCTTTTGTCATGCAATAGCCCTCCCATTAGGAGGCAAGTACCAGCACTTATATGCATGCAAATAAAGTGGTTTTTCTGGTTTCCCTTCATTGAACATTAGCTAAAGAGAGAAAGGGAAAAAAGCACTGTTGCTAGGCAGACTCCAGGAGGGAACAGAGCCTGCAGTTCAGAAGATAAACACCGGAGGGCACCCCAACACAAGAAAACAGGAACCATGACTTCTAAGGCAAAAATTGACGCCGAAGAACAAATCAAAGAAGCTGAACACAGGCGACAACTGGAAATAAAACAAAAAGAGATGGAGATAAAAGAAAAGGAAGAAAGCATCAAACTGGCAGCCTTCCAAAGAGAACAGGCAGCCCAAGAGGCAGCCTACAAAAGAAAACTAGAAGAAGAAGAGGTGGCCTACCGAAGGAAACAAGCAGAAGATGAGTTGGCCCACAGAAGGAAGCAAGAAGAAGAAGAGTTGGCCCACCGCCGAGAAATGGAAAAACAACAAAAAGAGAATGAAGAAAAGGAAAAACAGAGAAAACATGAACTGGACTTGGCAAAAGCTGGGCTGCATGTCCCAGCCAACCCTAACAACCCGGCGCCAATTATTGCTCCACAGCACAGGAAATTTCCCACCTACAAGGCAGGTGATGACACCGAGGCCTTCTTGGAAAATTTTGAAAGAGCCTGTCTTGGGTACAGCATCCCCGAAGACCAGTACATGTAGAATTAAGGCCACAACTCAGTGGACCTTTAGCAGAGGTGGCAGCTGAAATGCCTAAGCTGCAAATGAATGACTATAAACTTTTTCAAACCAAGGCCAGATACAGGATGGGGATAACCCCAGATCATGCGCGTCGGCGTTTCAGAACCCAAAAGTGGAAACCAGAGGTGTCATTTCCCAAACACGCCTACTACATTGCAAAAAACTATGAGGCCTGGCTAACAGGAAACAACATTCAAACCTTGGAAGAACTGAACCTCCTCATACAAATGGAGCAGTTCTTGGACGGTGTTCCTGAAGACATCACACGGTACATACAAGATAGAAATCCCAAAGATATCGCTGAGGCGGGGGAGATTGGAGCCAAATGGATGGAACTGGCAGAAAGCAAAAAAGCTACTGTCAAGGGGAATGATTACCCCAGGGGGCACACAGACCATAAACCCTACAACCGAGGACAGCCAAAGACCCCACATACCACCCAAGTAAAGCCACAGATACCCTACCCTTCCACCTCACCAGTCTCCAGTAACTCACCTCGGCCCAGTGACCCATCAGATGGAAGATGCTTTAAGTGTAATGAACTGGGACATATCAAGGCCAACTGTCCCAAGAACACCATGCGAGTGCAATCATTACACCACCATCACCCCAAAGATCCCCAGGCCCGGATGCCTCTCAAATACCCTTGGAGCGAAGGGAAAATTTGAGAGTGGGCAGAAAGAAGGTTACGGCATGGAGAGACACGGGGGCACAAGTGTCAGCTATCCACCAATCCTTCGTTGACCCCAAATTCATCAACCCAAAGGCCAAAGTTACAATTTACCCCTTCATGTCACAAGCTGTAGACTTGCCTACTGCTCAACTGCCTGTCCAGTACAAAGGCTGGTCAGGAATGTGGACTTTTGCAGTCTATGACAATTATCCTATCCCCATGCTACTGGGGGAAGACTTGGCCAACCAGGTGAGGCAGGCCAAGAGAGTGGGAATGGTTACCCGTAGCCAAACCAGGCAAGCTTCCAGACCCATTCCTGTTCCTGAGCCGTCCACAGAGGCCCCGTCTGTGTTACCAGAGACCCAGACAGAGGTAGTGGACCCGGATTCCATGCCTACCACTGAAACAGCCACAGCATCTCCAGTCCCAGGCCCGGAACTGGAACAGCAACCAGCACCAGCAAGTGCAACCACATCTTCAAACTCAACGCCAGAGGGCGCCAGCGAGCCAGAACTGGCAGAAGCAACAGACAGCCATACCCAAAAGGCTCAGCCAGAGCCTGAAATACCCTCAGGTGCACCAGCGGAGAGCGGTTCACCAGCAACGGAAACAACCCCATCACCTACATCGCTTCCAGAGGGACCAAGCCCAAGTCCACAGTCTGAGGAAGAACTGGTGACCCCAGCCTCAAGGGAACAGTTCCAGGCTGAGCAGGAAGCAGATGACAGCCTTCAGAAAGCTTGGGCGGCGGCACGGAGCACCCCACCGCCTCTCAGCTCTTCTAATCGATCCCGGTTTGTTATAGACCAAGGACTTTTATACAAGGAAATTCTTTCTGGTGGACACCGGGAAGAATGGCAGCCGCAAAAAACAGTTGGTGGTTCCAACTAAGTACCGGGGGAAGCTCTTAAGCTTAGCCCATGATCATCCCAGTGGCCATGCTGGGGTGAACCGAACCAAGGACCGGTTGGGGAAGTCCTTCCACTGGGAGGGGATGGGCAAGGATGTTGCCAAGTATGTCCGGTCTTGTGAGGTATGCCAAAGAGTAGGTAAGCCTCAAGACCAGGTCAAGGCCCCTCTCCAGCCACTCCCCATAATTGAGGTCCCATTTCAGCGAGTAGCTGTGGATATTCTGGGCCCTTTCTCAAAAAAGACGCCCAGAGGAAAGCAGTACGTACTGACTTTAGTGGACTTTGCTACCCGATGGCCAGAAGCAGTCGCTCTAGGCAACACCAGGGCTAACACTGTGTGCCTGGCCCTAACAGACATCTTTGCCAGGGTAGGTTGGCCCTCTGACATCCTTACAGATTCAGGGTCTAATTTCCTGGCAGGGACCATGGAAAAACTGTGGGAAACTCAGGGGGTGAATCACTTGGTTGCCACCCCGTACCACCATCAAACCAATGGCCTGGTGGAAAGGTTCAATGGAACTTTGGGGGCCATGATACGAAAATTCATTAACGAATTCTCCAATAATTGGGACCTAGTGTTGCAGCAGTTGCTGTTTGCCTACAGGGCTGTACCACATCCCAGTTTAGGGTTTTCACCATTTGAACTTGTGTATGGTCACGAGGTTAAGGGGCCATTACAGTTGGTGAAGCAGCAATGGGAGGGGTTTACGCCTTCTCCAGGAACTAACATTCTGGACTTTGTAAGCAACCTACAAAGCACCCTCCAACACTCTTTAGCCCTTGCTAAAGAGAACCTAAAGGATGCTCAAGAAGAGCAAAAGGCCTGGTATGACAGACATGCCAGAGAACGTTCCTTCAAGGTAGGAGACCAGGTTATGGTCTTGAAGGCGCAACAGGCCCATAAGATGGAAGCATCATGGGAAGGGCCATTCACGGTCCAAGAGCGCCTGGGAACTGTAAACTATCTCATAGCATTTCCCAATTCCTCACTAAAGCCTAAAGTGTACCATGTTAATTCTCTCAAGCCTTTCTATTCCAGAGACTTACAGGTTTGTCAGTTTACAGTCCAGGGAGATGATGCTGAGTGGCCTGACGGTGTCTACTACGACGGGAAAAAAGACGGTGGCGTGGAAGAGGTGAACCTCTCAACCACCCTGGAACGTCTGCAGCGGCAACAAATCAAGGAGCTGTGCACTAGCTTCGCCCCATTGTTCTCAGCCACCCCAGGACGGACTGAACGGGCATACCACTCCATTGATACAGGTAATGCTCACCCAATCAGAACCCCACCCTACCGAGTGTCTCCTCATGCCCAAGCTGCTATAGAACTGGAGATCCAGAACATGATACAGATGGGTATAATCCGCCCATCTACCAGTGCATGGGCATCTCCAGTGGTTCTGGTACCCAAACCAGATGGGGAAATACGCTTTTGCGTGGACTACCGTAAGCTAAATGCGGTAACTCGTCCGGACAACTATCCAATGCCACGCACTGATGAGCTATTGGAGAAGTTGGGACGTGCCCAGTTCATCTCTACAATAGACTTAACCAAGGCGTACTGGCAAGTACCGCTAGATGAACCTGCCAAGGAGAGGTCAGCATTCGTCACCCATGCGGGGGTGTATGAATTCAATGTCCTTCCTTTCGGCCTTTGAAATGCACCCGCCACCTTCCAGAGGCTGGTAGATGGTCTACTAGCTGGACTGGGAGAATTTGCAGTTGCCTACCTCGATGATGTGGCCATTTTTTCAGACTCCTGGCCCGAACACCTACTACACCTGGAAAAGGTCTTTGAGCGCATCAGGCAGGCAGGACTAACTGTTAAGGCCAAAAAGTGTCAAATAGGCCAAAACAGAGTGACTTACCTGGGGCACCAGGTGGGTCGAGGAACCATAAACCCCCTACAGGCCAAGGTGGATGCTATCCAAAAGTGGCCTGTCCCAAGGTCAAAGAAACAGGTCCAATCCTTCTTAGGCTTGGCTGGATACTACAGGCGATTTGTACCACACTACAGCCAAATCGCTGCCCCACTGACAGACCTGACCAAAAAGACCCAGCCAAATGCAGTTAAGTGGACTGATGAGTGTCAAAAGGCCTTTACCCAACTTAAGGCAACACTCATGTCTGACCCTGTACTCAGGGCCCCGGACTTTGACAAGCCATTCCTAGTAACAACAGATGCATCTGAGCGTGGTATAGGAGCAGTACTCATGCAGGAAGCAACAGATCACAACTTCCATCCTGTCGTGTTCCTCAGCAAAAAACTGTCTGAGAGGGAAAGTCACTGGTCAGTCAGTGAAAAGGAATGCTATGCCATTGTGTACGCCCTGGAAAAGCTACGCCCATATGTTTGGGGACGGCGGTTCCAACTACAAACTGACCATGCTGCACTAAAGTGGCTTCATACTGCCAAGGGGAACAACAAGAAACTTCTTCGTTGGAGTTTAGCTCTCCAAGATTTTGATTTTGAAATTCACACATCACAGGAGCTTCTAACAAAGTTGCTGATGCACTCTCCCGTGAAAGTTTCCCAGAATCCAGTAGTTAAAAAGTGTTCTTAAAATGTAAAGTCTGTTAGTTATATACTTAGTAGTATATGTAAAGGTGCATGTGTTGTATTAATCTGTTTATTTTCAAGTTCTAAAAGGAAATTGCCGCCAGTGAGCTTCCCCACTGTCTGCAATTTGGGGGGCGTGTCATAAACAGATAGCTAAGGGTTAATGTCTCTTTCACCTGAACACCTGACCAGCGAACCAATCAGGAAACTGGATTTTTTTCAACTTTGGGTGGAGGGAATTGTGTGTCTGAGTCTTTTGTCTGTCTGCCTGCTGTCTCTGAGCTTTGGAGAAGTAGTTCTGTTTTCTAATCTTCTGTTTCTAAGTGTAAGGACAAAGAGATCAGATAGTAAGTTATATGGTTTCTTTTCTTTGGTATTTACATGACTATAAGTGCTGGAGTGCTTTGATTTGTATTCTTTTTGAATAAGGCTGTTTATTCAATATTCTTTTAAGCAATTGACCCTGTGTTGTATCATCTTAATACAGAGAGAACATTTGTATTTTTTCTTTCTTTTTTATATAAAGCTTTCTTTTAAGACCTGTTGGAGTTTTTCTTTACTTCAGGGAAATCGAGTCTGTACTCACCAGGGAATTGGTGGGAGGAAGAAATCAGGGGAGGTCTGTGTGTGTTGAATTGGCTAGCCTGATTTTGCATTCCCTCTGGGGAATAGGAAAGTCCTTTTTGTTCCCAGGACTGGGAACGGAGAGGGGGAATCACTCTGTGTAGTTCACAGAGCTTGTGTCTGTGTATCTCTCCAGGAGCACTGGAGGGGGGAAGGGAAACAGGATTATTTCCCTTTGTTGTGAGACTCAAGGGATTTGGGTCTTGGGGTCCCCAGGGAGGTTTTTCAGGGGGACCAGAGTGCCCCAAAACACTCTAATTTTTTGGGTGGTGGCAGCAAGTACCAGGTCCAAGCTGGTAACTAAGCTTGGAGGCTTTCATGCTAACCCCCATATTTTGGACGCTAAGGTCCAAATCTGGGAATAAGGTTATAACAGCCACAAAATGCTTCTGTGATCTAGGTACGTTTTTAATACATGTTTCAAAAAAGGGCATAACAGAAGCACAGAGGGGTTAAGTGACTTGCCCAATATCACACAGCCAGTGACCAAACTTTAGAAGACAGTCAAGGAGTCCTGATATCCTATCACCGTCTAAAACTATTGGAAGATGCAGCATCCCACAAGGAGTTCATTTCTATCATTTGAATTTGTTTGTATCATTTCTCATCCTAATTACTCTCTTTAATATAGAGTTACAAGGACAGCTTAGGGTTTCAAGAACTTTGTTAGAACATGCTGTATTTGCATCCAAAAGGATTTCATCTTTGCCAGTTTTCTAACCGAAAACAATAGCTACAATATTAAACTGTAGTGCATATAAAGATGTATTAAGGTGCAAGAATTTTTGCCCTTCCACATTTCTGTAGAGTTTGTTCAAACTGTGATTTAAATATGAAAATTCAAGTCCTGAGATAAAATTAATGAAATGCGCTTATGGCAGAGTGCATTTGCCATAGTATCTCAATATGCTTCATTGCCACAAAAAATACAAATACGGGCCGTATCAAACAAACAGCCAACGAAGGAATAAAACTTACATTTTCCATTCACTGAGACGTACATGTTGAACAGATTTCCACTGCATTAGCAGGTGCACTGTCATACTAAATCAACAGTAGTCATGCAGCAGATTTCACATTGTCACGTTCTATATGGCTAATGATCTTAATTATGATATAGTTAGGTTTTGCTGTGTACTTTACCCAGCCATGCTATGGAAAGTAATCAGCGAGCACCAATGGTGTGAAAATACACCGTTTCCAGTGTGAAGAGTCTTCTGAGATGTCAACTGACCAAACAACAGTAAGCCATTTCATAAAAAGACCTTAAACAACCACAGTGTTGTTTCTCTCTTCTTGGATTCTCCACAGACAGGCTAAGGGCTTGTCTACACTTGTACTTTGCAGCGCTGCAGCTTTCTCGCTCGGGTGTGAAACACCCCACTCCCCACCCCCGAGCACTGCAAGTTTCAGCACTGTAAAGTGCCAGTGTAGACAGCGCTGGTAGCTACATCCCTCACGGAGGTGGTTCTTTTAGCACACTGGGAGACCTCTCTCCCAATGCTGTGCCGCTTTAACGTTGATAGTGAAGACATGCCCTGAGTTTAAATCACCGAACACACTGACAAATAAATAGGAAAAGTCTTCACAGGCACTTTCATAACAGGTAAGCTCTGGCATGCACTAAGCAGGGGCAGCTCTAGGCACCAGCAAAACAAGCAGGTGTTTGGGGCTGCAAATTACCAGGGCGGCATGATGCTGGTGCACCAGCTCTGACCTGAGGCAATGTCCTGGACTGGCTCCTAACAGCCCTTTGTTCTCTAACCAGCCCTCCTCAGGCAGGAGCTGGTAGTGCGGCCCTGCCCCGGTCGCGGAGCGCAGGGGGTGGCGGCAGAACATGCGGGCTCCTCCTCAGCGTGTCCTCGCCTCCGCCTCCCCCTCCCCGCTGCACTGCCTCCTGCCAGGGAAGGGCAGCGGCAGCCTGGGCTGAGCCAAACTCTTGCCACTGCGCAAGCTGAGCCCACAGCCGGCTTGCGAGGGTCCCGGGGAGCGGGAGGCCCGCGCACGCTGCCCTGCGATCACTGGCTACTCTGCCCCGGGCCCAGCATCCGAATCCCGCAGCCACGACAGCTTGCTCTGCGTGAGAGGTACAGGCGGTGCCCCCTGCCTGGCTGGCTCTGTCCCCAGCCACGCCGTGGGGTGACCGCTCGGGACTCTGGGGTGTTGCTGAGGCTGCCCCAAGCCAGGCTCCCTGGGGTCCACTGCCCCTCCAGCCACAGGGGCCCTAGGCCAGTTTGGGAGCCAGGCTACAACCCTCCTCCCCTCCCCATGCTGCATAGCAAGACATGGGACCATGGGCAGGGCTGCTACAGCCACTTCAGACTGGGATTGGTGCCGGGGGAGCAGAGGTGATTGTGCCCTGGCTGGAGGGACCAGGCAGCCACCTCCAATGCCCGCTGCTTGCTTCTGCTGGCACAGGACTGCAACGCCCAGCTCCGGAGGGCAGCACCAAGCCCCCGGGCGTGCTCGTGGGGAAGGAGAGACAGGAGGCAGAGCTGTTTGGTGTCTCCCACGCAGCTCCAGGCCCCTCTGGCTACTCGGCAGTGACAGCCAGGCTGGGTAGCCCACCAGCAGTGTGACTTGGTCCGACCCACACGGACCACATGAGCCCTAGGATTGGCATTGACGTCCTGCATATGCCAAGGCCTCCGGCACAGGGGCAGCCCTAGCTCTGCCCAGGCAGACACAGCTCACTCCTTGGCCAGCCCAGTGAGTAAATGAGTCACTAGTAGGACATTGTTTTATTTCACTAACTACAAATTCTCTGTTTTCATTTTTTTTAATTTTAAACAGTCCAAAGCAAAACAAAACATTGCAAAGTGCAAACGTGTAGAAGCCACACACACAAAAAAGGAGGTGGTTACGGCCAATTTTTATTTTTTTTTGCTTGGGGCGGCAAAAAACCTAGAGCAGGCCCTGGCTCTAAAGTACACTAAGGTGCTAGCTGATCATACTGTCACCTCTTATCAGCTAAGAGACTGTGTGGTTTACTGGTCAAAGCAGGGAAGCAGGAGTCAGATTCTGTTGCTGGTTCCACAACTGACGTAATGCCCGTTATCATTTCCCTCCCCCACACACACCTCCAAAACCAACACAAAACTAATAACTGAAAGTAACATTTTTGGTCACAAAGTCGTGTTCCAGAAAGCAGTTTGGTCTGTGTAGAAATGGACCCACACTGCCACTTTCAGACCTGGACTTGGCTTCAAAGTTCCCTAAAGTTCATGGTTATTGGGATGAGAGGCCCAACTCTAGTTCAGTGTGAAACCAAGAGTGACTACTGTTTTTATCTGTGCCTTGGCCAGGAACAAGGGCCTTCCAGGATGTGCAATATCTACAGTACTGTAGTAAAACATTTACACATAGACTCATAGGCCTGACAGGGATCTTGAGAGGCCTTCTAGTATCTAGTCCAGTCCCCTGCACTCAAGGCAGGACTAAGTGATATCTAGACCATCCCTGACAGGTCTATTTTGTGAAATTTCAGTGACATTAAGTGACTTAGACAAGGTCATACAGCAAGTCAGTGGCATATATGAGACCAGAACATGGGTCTCCAGACTCCCTGTCTACATATCCCAGAACAGAGCAATATAACAGAATGGGAAAGGCCACACTGGAACTTTTTGTTCCATTCACAATACTCTATTCTATCACAGAGCAAGTGTTTTTTCTGTCTGCTCTCATTCATCATATATAACGGAACTAGTCCTGCAGTCCATGCTCAAGCAATATCCCCACTGAAGTTAAAGGGCATTTTGCCTGAAAAAGCACTGCAGAATCATACCTTATGAGTTAAAGCCATAAAAGTAGGCACTTGCTTAAAGTTAGCCACCCAAGTTTGAAAATTTTGCCTCATACCTAGTGGTCCACATTAGTCTCTAACACAGGGGCTGGCAATCTTTCAGAAGTGGTGTGCTGAGTCTTCATTTATTCACTCTAATTTAAGGTTTCACGTGCCAGTAATATGTTTTAATGTTTTTAGCAGGTCTCTTTCTATAAGTCTATAATATATAACTAAACTATTGTTGCATGTAAAGTAAATAAGGTTTTTTAAATGTTTAAATTCATTTAAAATTAAATTAAAATGCAGAGCCCCCCAGACCAGTGACCAGGACCCGGGCAGTGTGAGTGCCACTGAAAATCAGCATGCATGCCACCTTTGGCATGCGTGCCATAGGTTGCCTACCCCTGCCCTAACATAACACTAGGAGAAATTTGCTCCAATGTTGCTTTAGTAACGTCACTCACAATGTTCCCTCTCTCCCTGACTTCTGCTGCACAACCCAGCTGTGCTGCTTGTTTTCCCATGCAGACCATCCATCACAAATTAAAAAAAACCTCTCACTCACCATGCTGTTATTACATGTTCCAGACAACGAACAATGCTGTTAGGCTTACTTAAAATGCTGCTGCTGTTTGCCTAATGGACAACTGAATAACAAGGACAAGGGTCAATGTTATTCTTCACTGCACTGCTGATGAAGCAAGTGGTTCTTTCCTGTATCACTGCCATTCCTCTCTGCAGACACAGAGCCGGTTCCCCAATGAAGCTCCACGTTTTAGGGGATTCGTTTTGTTCAAGGTAAAAAGTATTGCAATATTATTTAAACAATAAAGTAGATCACATTTCCCTGCTGATACCCAGGCTCTTTTCCCACATCACCTAAAAGTACACAGGAACATGGGAGTTGCCATACTGAATTAGGTCACTGGTCCAGCTACTCCAGTAGCCTCCTATGGCCAGTATCAGCTGCTTCTGAGGAAAGTGCAAAACTCTATAGTAGTCAGTTATGGGTTAACCTGGGTGGTAGGGTGGCCAAAAGCATAGGGCACTGCCGTAGGAATAAGGATACCTAGGTTCTATAACTCTGCCACTCACTTCCTGTGTGATCGTGAGCTAGTCCCTTTGCACCTCTTCCACCCTTGTACTTTAAGACTATAAGATCCTCAGGGCACTGCATCTTCTATGTGTTTGCAGAGCACCTAGCAAAATGGGGCCTTGATCTCAGCCAGGGCCTCTACATGTTACCCTGCTATCAAAAATAATAACTTGCTTCCAAGGAAAGTTTCTTCCTATCCCCCATTAGATAGAGGTTGCCTTATGCCCTGAAACATGAGGTTTTATAGCCTTTGTAAAAACTGCCTGGTTTTCTTGCTCCAGTATGTTCCATGCTGGCAAAGAGCCCCGTGCAAATGCAGTATCGCAAAATTTCAATCTTAAATAGTCATAAGAGGAGACTGGATTTATTTGGATCCACTTCCCATTTTGTTGTACTGTTAGCTACAATTACAGATTAGTGTTTTGACAGTCTTTGTCACCACAATGAGTTATAAGAATTCTAATGTTTATTTTAGTCTATGATTTCTTTTTGTTTCAAATCTTTGATATTTTAAGTTCCCAGACAAAAAAAAACTTAATTCAGCTGGAGGTATAGTTGAAAATACATGTCGGAGGAAAGCTCTTTGGAAGAAGGCTATAATTTAACAAAAGAATGTTTGTTATAAAGCCAGGAAATTCAAATTTAAGGTTGTAAGCAAAACAAAAATGTTTGAAACTATGAAAATGCACAGGTAAGATCACTCTAACATCCTTAACTCTACCCGATTCACCTCCTACAAAACCAGAAGATACCTCCTTGTTAAAGAGGTTTTATTACACTAGGAAACTGCAGCAACACTGAAGACAGTATTGATACTGAAAACTAGCCCTTTGCTTTGGGGTAAATTTCACTCTAGCCGACTATATTACATTAATTACAAATGCATTGTAAAGCATAATGTGAAACTTCTTAGCATGCTTAAACTTTTGTTCTCCACCATGCAATAGCTGGTACATTGCACACAACTTCAGTAAAGCAGGGAGCTTTTTCCTGCATTGCTTTCATCAAACTGCTGCAGTCCACACAAAAATACTGAACTCGGGACTTGCCAGGAAAGGAAATGAGGCCTTGATGGTTTCTGCTCTAAAGTATATTCATGTCCTGTTTTACCACTAGGAAATATAACCTAGTGGGCTGAACAAGGAGTTAAGAATCAGGAGCTTCTGTATTCTAATCTTGGTTCTACCACTCACTCACCGTAGTTTGTAAAGTCTCTTAACTTCTTTGCTCCATCTCTTGGGGGAGGGAGGTGATAATACTTTGCTAGAAAGGTTATTTTTACAATGACCTGCAAATGAAAAGTGCTATTGTTATGATGGTTGAAATCTGCACAAGATTTACTGATTTGGGAACATATCAAGCCTTTGCAATTCACCTTAAAAGAGGCTCCAACAAATACATGGGACTTGTATGCACAGTCACCACACAGTTCTGCAATAAATATATCTCTATTCTACAGCAATCAAGCACTGGAAAAACCAGGATATTGCAGGCATGGACTGACGTACAATGCACATACAGCCGTGTAAGGATGTTTGCAGATTGATTGCTGCATTATGCTTGGCACTAGAAATCCCATCTGTCCCCCAGATTCAGGAACACTCCATTCACTGACAAATTTATAAAGAGAAAATGGATATTCTTAGTATTTAAACAAACACTAAAGTTGAGTTTTCTGAGATACTATTGTATTACCATAGTATCAGAGAAACAAAGAGTCCTGTGGCATCTTATAGACTAACAGATGTATTGGAGCATAAATTTTCATGGGTGAATACCCACTTCGTCAGATGCACCCACAAAAGCTTATACTCCAATACTTCTGTTAGTCTAAGGTGCCACAGGACTCTTTGTTGCTTTTTACAGATCCAGACTAACACGGCTACCCCTCTGATACATAGTATCAGAGTGCCTCATAATCTTTAACATATTTCTCTTCATAACCTCCCTCTGATCATCCTTCCTTGCTAATCAATATAGAATTTAATATACTAACAAATGCTGTCATTGTATTACATTAGATATTACATAGGAAAGAGACAAGTAGAATACACTAAGGATATGCAATACAGATGAGTGGGCAAGTTCACACTGTTGTAGACCACTGGTAATTTTTGGTCTTAAAACTGCAACCCTAACATTGCCTTAACCGAGTTTGTCATATTTAATTTCCCAGGCTATTGCAGAACTAATGCATCATCATGCCAGGGTTCCCCCCACACCCACATGTTTTAATGTGGTCATGTCTCATTCTGGCAAAGTTTGTGTCTGTCTTCCTCTACTGGTCTGCTAGAGGATATCTGCCTACTACTACTATGAGCTAATGGAGTTACACCTTTAGTTTGTGCTCCAGTGTTGAAAATCCCCAGTTTGCACCCTGCTGGCGACACACACAGAAACTCAGATCATTACAGTAGCACTTCTGTAGGAAAGGCTCCGTATCTCATGTCCAACGATTCCCCTTAGCCAGCTTCCAGCTCCCAACCAAGAGGATTCTTTTAAAAGGTGCCAACAAAAAGTGCAAAATTTTAGACATCATCATCATCCCTCTTTTCTCAGCATATAAATGAAAGACATTTGTGATTCTGAAGGGAGCTATTAAATGGGATGGGTCAGCAGCACAAGAGACTTCTTTTCTCTAGTTGTCAGAGCTTAGCAGCAAACCCAGTTTTGGTCCTCACAGATAAGGAAATTCCCAGAGTTATGTAAATCAGTTGGACAGAAATGAAACGAATGAATTGACAGTTCAAATATATGCCTGGGTGCTCAACACTTAGCGAACTGCAAATACAGCCAGCAGAGATGCCCTCATTTTAACACAGGAAATTGTCAAAGTGATTAGCCAGATAATCTAAGTTGTTAATTGGTGGCTGTTGGGGGAAAAAAATCCATGAAAAGGGCTCAATTAAAGCTCCTAAAGACAGAGCCACTAGGTGGAGGGAAGGTGAGACCTGCTATCTGAGCAGTGATAGCTAGAGGCATTGTGTCTGCCTAGAACAGAGACAGTCCAGAACTTCTACACTGCCCTCAAACAACCACTTAGCCCAAGCCCTGTGAGCCTGAGTCAGCTGGCAGGGGCCAGCCACAGGTGTCTAACTGCAGTGTAGACATAGTATAGACAGGCATGTCATGCTACATCTTAGGAAAAAGAGGAGCCCGGGCCTCTGGCATATGCCAATGTGCAGCAGCAGAGGAAGCCTGGATCACAGCCCCAACCCACCTAGACATACACCCCTATGGGGAGTTCATCATTGCCTACCATGCTAGCGTCCCCACTCCCGTCACTCAGGGACCACTGGTTATCTCCAGTGCAAAAGCACGAAGGGGAAGAGAGGCTCTAACTGGCCCTTAATATACTGACATAAGAGGAGCCATAACATATAGATCACAGCAAGATTTTCATAAAAAACATCTTGGGGGTTAGCTGCAGTAAATGTTCAGAACTGAAAAAGATTCAGCTCGGTGAGAGGCTGGAGAGTGGTGGCTAGGTAATATACTAAATGACAAACCTTACATCATCAGAACAAGCTCTCATTGGCTGGTTGTACCCTGAGGGCAGGACACTTACCTAGCAACTTCTCCTATTAATTATTCTTGTTATTATTATTTGTATTGGAAGATCACCTGGGAGCCCCTGTCACAGACCATCACCTCATCGTGCTAGGGACTGTGCAAACACCCAACGAAAAGACACTCCCGATCCCAAAGAATATACAAGCTAAGGAATTAACTCTTTCATGGGTCATAATTTTTCACAGATCAAAAAATAAATAAAAGTATAACACCCTGCATCTGACTACAAGAATGATGTTTTGCTATGAAAACAGAAAAATTTTCTGTTTGCAAAAAAACCCAAAACATTTCCACATGCAAGAATATTTGCTATTTTGCTCATAACAAAATGTCACCACATGAATAGCTGTGTTCACTGACAAAAACAGTGTCTTTTCCCCTCTCCCAATGGATTAACTCCCATATGCTAGGAAACATTCTAGAAAATATCAAGTATTATTTGGAAGTTGTAATAATATTTTCCAACACGAGTATCATCCATTGAGGAGCAGTGGGAGCTGTCAGGAAAGTTTGTAGAACCTCATGTTTCTCAAGCCTTTTCCTTGGGAGGATACCACTTCCGGAAAATTCCTTGCATATTTCTCCATATTTCCTCACACTTTTTAAGGGACTACACTATGGTGTGTCCATGTATTCTGCTGCTTTAGTACTTAGAATGTAATGGCTAGGAAGAGAGAGTGAATGTTTGTGTGTGTGCGTGTGTGTGCGCGCACGTGTACACACATGCTCATGTGTGCTGCTACCCTCTACTGCAGAGATTCCAAACTGTTCAGGTGTTTATAGTAAGCCTTCTACTGCTGAGAGGCAGAGGTGTTTCTCTTTTAGCTCAAGAGATAGTAGCCTGTGCTTTTGGAGCAGAAAGATCTGAGTTCTGTCACATGATAGTCTAAGTGTGCACCACGGTGTGCAGCACACTGTGAAGTCCTATGTGACCTAAAATATAGTGCAATAATAATGCTTTGTACTTACATAGCAGCTTTCCTGGGAGAGTTTCAAAGACCTACACAAAGGTATCATCATCCCCATTTTACAGGCGGAGGCACATAGGGTTGAGGACAGAACCTGAAGTTCTGACTCCCAGTCCTCTTATCTAACCAATACACTTAAAGCTGTTCCAGACATTCATCTCATCCTCCGAGTCCAGGACACCAGCCAGTTAAAATTAAAGCTCTCTTGATCTAGATCACGGTTAGCTTAATCTATCTGCATCAACAGGCACCTTTAATAACAAGTAATACAAATATATGCAATCAGCACCTAATATTGTCCTGTACTTGTATCTTATATGACAGATTAATAGAAATTGATTGTTTCTGTCCAACAACAAGTACCTGATCAGCTTTGCCCTCATCACGCAGTCATAATGAAAGAGCAACTCTAGCCCATTTTTAGGGTTCTGAAGGCCAGATCTGAAAGTACACTTTGGGACAGCCCTGTTGTTGAGATGTTCAACTGGAAAAGAGCAGCTTAGTTTACTCTCTGTGTGTGTGTGTGTGTGTGTGTGTGTGTGTGTGTGTGTGTGTGTGTGTGTGTGTGTGTGTGTGTGTGTGTGTGTGTGTGTGTATCTTCATCAGACCCCAAACCAAACTCTCTTTTGCCAGCATATACATTCAATCATGGGGCAAATTCTGAGATCATTGATTAGTAGCAGAAGTTGCACGTAGAAATCCCACTTTAATTGGTTATCCCACATTAGTCACACAGGTGGAAATCCAAAATAACTTCCTTACTTTGCAGTCTCAAATCTCACCTCAGATCCCTTAAAATGCTACCAGTTTGTCTTCCCATGCACTCACTCTAAAGTGCTGTGGTACCCTGTCCAGAGATCCCGCGAACTTTGGTATCAACTCATCATCCTCAGTTACCTGTTGTGTGCAAATTTTAATAGGATGCCACATGTCTTCTTCCAAGACAAAGATATAAGGGGATAAACAAAACTGACCCAATATTGTCATGCCTCCCTTATTCCAGCCCTCTTTCCTGAACTGCCCCCCTTTATGATTAATCTTTACCTTGATTAAAAAGCCAAGTGTTATCTTTAAAGACCTATTACATCTATTTCCCTAGCGGCATAATTGCATTAGCATTATCCTGAATCGAAGGCTGTACAATCAGCTCTCAGTATTGAGCTTTTTCTCCGCTACACTCATCAGAAATGAACTGCTAAGCAGTTTATTTTCGCTCCAAAGTGATCACCAAGTGTTTTTCTCTGTCATCTTATAAGACAAAAGGAGCTCGTCATGTCCTAGGGCTTATCTGGTAGGAGCAAACTAGCAAAGAAGTCACTTCTCTGTTTTGAATGCTACACTCAAACCTTTAAAGAAGCATAACTGATCTGCATAACTGTTTTCCAAATCTCTCTCCGAATTAAGACACTCAGATACCGGACATATATTACGC
Organism: Gopherus evgoodei; assembly: GCF_007399415.2. Lineage (NCBI taxonomy): Eukaryota > Metazoa > Chordata > Testudines > Testudinidae > Gopherus > Gopherus evgoodei. The sequence goes on from NC_044322.1 coordinate 353,270,594, forward strand.
ACATCTGTTTTCTGGTGATCCTGTCTGATCATGTAAAGCAGATTACATCAATTAAAAACATCATGCTTTTTCCCCTTCTTGACATCGTGCTTTTCATGTGAGAAATGGTCTGGTGGGCAATGATTCATTGTCCAAAACAGCTGGGTCAATTAAAAAACAATCAGATGGTATCCACAGGGAAATTCATCTCAAGAGATGTGATTTCTAAATAAATCATTAGAGAGGCTTGATTTTACTTAGAAATTGCTGACAGCCCTGGGCGGCGGGGTTCCTGCTGTCAACCTCAGATGGCCAGGCTCCCGCTGTCAGCCTCCCTTGTCCCCTCCTCGCCGGGCTGACTGTGGGAGCCCCTGCTCGCGGTCTCCTGCTGTCCGTCCCAGGTGGCCGTGCTCCCGCTGTCAACTCCAAGAAGAGGGGCTCCCACTGTCAGCCCTGTGAGAAGGGGCTTCCCTGCCAGCCTGGGAAGTGGGAGAGAGGCCCCCACTGCAGTCTCTCCAAGCCTAGGAAAGGTGAAGAACCCTAAGAGCATCAGAGGTGAGGCTGGGAGGGTTGAACTATGGCCGGGAGGCTGCAGGGGGTTGAAGTGCAGGGGGGGGACTGTATGATGGTGGATTCTGAGCAGATGGGGTGAGTGCTGGGAGGGTGAGCTGAGGGAAATGGGCGTCAAAGTAGGGGGGCTGTGCTGATATGGTAGTGATGATAATGGCTGGGGTACAGAACCGATGGGGCACTGAGAGACAGGATAAATTGCTGGTCAGGAGACAGGCAGATGTGGGGTTGAGAGCTCCTGCTACAGGGGCCAAAATCACACTATCCAATACATGTGGGAGAGTGGGTGACACTCAGTGTCACATGTGCACACCCTGGGGATGGGCAGGGGATTCAAAAATCAAGAGACTGACCTAAGAAACACAATATCAGCTTTTTAAAAATCTCATGACTTTTGGGGGGTCCAACTCATGATTTTTGATCTCTTGAAATTGGCGGTACTGAGTTTATTATATAAAAGGTCAAAGGTTTAAGGGATACCAAATATGACGAGTAAAGACAAATAATTACGAACAAAAAGTAAAACTAGGCTTCTAAGACTGAAACTTAACTTCAGCAAGTTACAATCTTTGCCTAAGCAGGTGTCTATCCTATACTCACTTCCCAGAGACTTCAACCAGCTTGGCTGAAGGACCCAACCTGCTTTGATTTCAAGAGTTCTGGCCCCTTGAATCCCACAAATGATAGACCCCTATGAGATTCTCTCTCCTTTTTTGTACAGCCCAGTAAACCTTTGAAATATATTGTTTGAAAAGTAAGCCCAGACAAAGCCTCTCTTTCTTCTGCTGGGGGATAGATGCCATACTTTCCCCCAAAATTCACTGACCCTCCTTCAAGAAGAAAGAAGGTTTCCTGGATGGGGTGCACTCTCCATCCCTTGTCATTGTTGGTGTCACTAAGCATAACCCTACGTAACTCGGGAGGGTGGAAGGCCACAAGAGTATGGAGCCTTCCTGGTTTTAGGCCTCAGCAGACAAGAGTCCCTCCATGTTTGAATTTTAATCGACCTAAAAGGCCAGGTGTAACAGCCGTTATCAGTTGCAACAGTTCTAACTGGTCTAAAGCAGAAATAATGAGGCCTGTGCACCTTTAGCAGAAGGACAAGATAACTTGCAGAAGGAAAACTTACTAACGAGCTGCCGCGGCCAAGATTACTTAATGCACCTGCGCTTACGTAATTGCTACAGGGGGAGGAAGGAGGAGGAGGGAGGGGAAACGGGGGATTGCTAGTCAGTGAGAAAAGTTCTCATGGATATAAAGGAACAGACTGCTTGTTTTAGGTGTGCTTGATCTGAGTCAATCTCCCTGCACCGCTTTGAGATCTCAAATAAACTTGGTTTGCTTCTCCACCCTGGTGTGTTTATTGGCACGGCACACCAGGCGACGGACCCCCCCGCTGTTGCTTGGCCTCAGGCAGTTATCTGCTGGCAACATCATGATTGTTAAGAGGCTATCTCCATCCCTCACTTGCTAGATCAGGGGTTCCCAAACTATGGTACACATGCCCCTGGGAGTATGCAAGACATTTCTGGGGGGTACATGGGAGAAATTGTGTGATGGTGGATTATATCTATTAATTATTTTATTTATTGCATTTTCATAAGAAGCTACTCAGACAGAGCTTTAAAACTATGGAAATGTATTATATAAAATACGGTAGTTAATTTACAGCAAGATGTACCAATGAGAACACAGATACACTGAGACACTGATATACGGAGCCCTCACTTCCTATCACCGTACAGCACGGGTTCAGTTGCCCAGCAACTGTACATTCTAACTGAGCTCAGAACTTAATCAGAGTTTTTTTTCAGTTGTATATGTCGCACTGTAACTATATCTGTTTGTAACAGTGAAATATGGACACATGGCTAAAGATAGGTAGTGTTAAGAAGAACACACAAAGTATCAGTGATGAGAAGGGATAGGGTATGTGGTCAGCTGGTAGGTCTGGAAGAGGGTACACAATAAAAAAAGTTGAGGAACCTCTGCACTAGGTTGATGGCTTTGTTTACCTTGCATGTAAATGTGCTTTTCTTTGTCTTTGGTCATCCCTTGCCTAATGTACATCACAGACACATTCAAGCAAGCAGAACCACATGCCTTTGTCTGGAACAGGCATGAATTAGGCATTGCTTGCCATTTTAAGAACATAATTCTAGAACATATTTATAACCCATTCTAGACATCCTGTATACACATCCCACAATGATTTCCAAGACCAGCGTGTTACCAGTTTGTATATGATCCCTTACATGACACCTTTTAGATACAGATTATAACAGTGTGTGAGGTGTAGTGAGTATGTCAGGCCTGACAAGAGTTGCTGACAGAGTAGTGATGCACCAATGGGCCTCTGATTACATATCCCCATTTTACAAATGAGTGAGCTGAAGCATAGAGAGGTTAAGGGTCTGAGCTTGCTTTGGTTGAAATGATGAAGGCCAAGGTCGTAAGTGAGTTGTGCAAAGGAATAGTAAATCAATGTCATAGCTAGGATTAAGTCCAGCAAGTCTCCAAGACCCATGACTAATCCACTAGACCATAACCCTGCCCTCTTTGAAGAACAAACTCAGCTTTGTCAATCAGATCCTGAGGCTAAGACTCAGCATCTAAGATCTGCCTTTTCCAAATTAGCCCTTGAGACCTGCACTCCGGAAGAACTCCCCCGACTTTGATGATACATCAACCCAAGTAAGGACTGCAGATGCAGGCCATTTCATGACTGTGGCACCACACAGCTGAGTCGTTTTATAATATCCCCTTTGTATGGCTATGAAACATTAATTGGCTTGTTCTTATTCTGTTGTTACCCATCCAGCCGGGCATGAGAATCTGTTTTAAATATTTGGACTCAGAAGGATGTATATGTTGAATCTTTGCCCACTCTTAATCACAGCTTAGAGTTAAAAAAAGGAGAGAACATGACAGAGAGAGCGAGCACCACAGAATGCAAAATTTTCATTGTTCAGAATCTAACTCCGTTAATATTAACAACCTCAGCAGTTAGAATTCCAGCTGCAGCCTTATTTTTTACAGATTTCTCACAGAACAATAACAAACAGGTGTTTGCTTTCCCACCCCCGGCCCCAGCCCACTGACTCAAGGGTCCGAATTGTGGTTTTATGTCCCAGCTGAGGAACATTAAGAAATCTAATGGACTTGTTTGCCTAGTAACTGCTGCATTTAAGAATAAACGTTCTGGAGAAGATTAGTTCAGTGCAATTGTCCAGGGAAGTTACCGAGCAAAACTGGAAATTCTGCAAACAAGTTTGACTTGCTTTTTAAAGTATACTAAGGGCCTAATCCTGTTCCCATTGAAGTCAGTGCAATTGGATTTTTGCCATTGACATTAATGGGACCAAAATTTGGTCCTTGGTCCATGTGTAAATTGTTCCACTGATATCCTGGTTATTCACAGAACAGGTACAGGACCGGCACAAACTTCCCCATATTAACCACTCAGGCTGTTCTGAAAGGACCATTCCTGAGATTATTGGGTAGTTCCAGGTTTGCTGTGGTGTTGTAATCATTGGGCCTACAAATTTACCTTAATTATGAGCTCAACTGTGAGACCGTTTATAAAGTGTTGCAATAACCTAGAACAGTAAATGTTGATGGGAAAAGGGAGACAGAAAGACTAAATTAGTCCAGACAAGGCCTACTGATATAACTCAAGGACTATGTTCAATCGTACCTGGCAAATAAGAGGAGTATGAACCCAAACTGGTATGTTGGAAATTAGGCCTAACTGGTGGACAAAATAACGAGAAGACAAGCTATTCTGACCATCACTCCATTTGGAGTCCTCAAAAAGAGACTCTAGGAGTGGGAAAAAGCTGGCTACTGGTACACTGGCTGACTGAAAGACAAGAGCAGGGGGAAGGAGCAAGTTTCATCATTATGGCTGCCACCCGCACCATCTCCTGGGACTCCTGACCTTCTTCACGCTAATCTTGAGAGATGTGCTGATCAGATCAGGCCAAAGAGAGGGACCCGGATGACACTGCCACCTCCACCAGCTCTGGCTAAATCCCAAGCATCTCCTGAGATGTGAGACTTTATCTGCACCCCACCTCCAAACGGATCCTTTTCCTTCTCTACCTTATTTCTTCTCTCTCTACTTTTTCTAATAAGAGTCTGGCTTAGCCAGCCAAGACTGAGTATGTTGCAGCACTGCTGTAAGCCTGTGCCCAGAAAGGCAGCTAAAAGCAAGGCCCTAAACAACCTCACGCTAATATAAGTTTGCCAGGTCTTGGAGTGGCTGACAAGACCATGTGCTGTGTCTGTGTTCTTCCAGCAGTGAGTTTGCAAGTGAAAGTCAATACCGGAGACAGAAGCTGCATTTTTTCTTTGCTGTTCTTTTCTTTTCCCCTTTGTGCATCTTGTTTTGTCTTCTAGGAAACAGAATTGACTTTAAAAACAACAGCAATGACAGCTCCAGCCCATTTCAATTAACTTCTTCTCTTCTTCGCTTTTCCCCAAATAGGACAGTTATCACTAGAACATCACGTAAGAGACTGTGACACAAGGTAGCTTTTTCCTTCTAAAGACTCTCTCCAGCTAAAGAGAAAAGGAACAAGGAATGCTGTTAAAATGAATGACTTATTTAATACTTTGAAATGTATTCAAATGTTTTAACCTTCCCCAGCTTCATTTCTGTTTCTTTAATAAATGGCTTAAAATATTTTAATGATGTGTTTGCTATGGTACTGAACAGGCGGAGTTCTCTGTATACCAAACCCCAAACCTTGTTTAATACAGTTTAATGATGGACTGTGTCATGTTAATACCTTTGACTTTTTGTGCCCATATTCCATCGACACATAAATGACAGTGACCTACAAGGAAATTTCCTGAAGGCCTCAAGAATTGTAAGTCACCCCAAATTCCATTTAAACCATGGCACATTAAGCACAGATTCTACTGATCTGTGATTCTGAGTCCTGGACCCAACACAACTTATATCCCAGAGCCAGCTTGGCATGACCCCACAATAGAGAGTGTCAGACCAGAAGGCATAGGTGGTGACCGAGGTAGGGCAGGAGCTGTCCTTGTCTGCCCAATGCTGCCTTTTGTGTTTGAAGTTAGCAAGCAGTTGTGCTGTAATTATTATAGGGCATGAGGGGGCATATTCTGAGTTAAACTCAAAGGCAAAAGGCAGCAAACAGCAGGAAGCCAGCTCACATGGCAGGCCAGTCATTGTGACATCTGAGCCCACCAGAGAATGGCAGCATGATGTGGTGGCAGTGCTGCTTGCAGTGCCTTTATCTGAAAGAAGGAAAGACCATAACTGCCCCAGTATCTTAGAGGGGAAGACAGTAGGTAAACTCTGCATTAGCCACCAGTGCCTACACCACCATGGGAGATCCCACTCTTTCCTGGAGGCATCTCATTCTAATATTGAGTAGTTCAATCTCCACAGTAGATTCAGCCTTTGGCCTCTCTGCTGACACTGTCAGAAAAGAGGTGAATTAAGGTACAGGTCCCTGATTGTTATGCGGACACCTGTCTGCCAACAACAGAACTGAGGGTGAAATTCGCCCCTGTGCACAGGGCCAGCAAAGGGCCTATGCACCACTTCAATCCTATTTAAACCCTCAAAACAGAGTTTAAGTGGTCTGTAGGCCTCATGCTGGCTCTCTGCATGGAGCTGAATTTCACCTTGAGGGTACAAACTCACTTTGTATGACAGTCACCCCTGGAACAAAGGACAGCATAAAACCAAGGTGTGATGGTCACCATACTGGCCAACACACTAGGAGTTAAATCAGGTACCTCCAAGATAACAACAGGAGCCACTACAGCTTAAGCTAGAGAACCAAGCCTCCCTTGGTGGGGCTGTAACAGACTCATACCCTCTGCAGACTGGGCACCAACAGAATCTCTAACACACACTCACCAGCAGGTTACATATATCCTATTTAAGCCCATGCACATTTCACCTAGAAGTCACTGATAGTAATAGCTCTCAATCACTACTGCCCTGGACTGCCAAACTAGAGGTCAAAGTCTCTGTATGCCATTCTCAATCCCCATAAGCTCTCATTACTTGTTTTTCTGAGAGCAATGACATAAGAGGAATAATCTCAGTACAGCAACCCTTTCAAGAAAGCCAACCATAACTAACTATTATAGACTTGTGACCTTCCCTGTTGGAATATGTTAGCAGAAACAATCTGACAGCCACTTCTAGTCTATTCTATCTGATATATAATTACCGTACATTATATTCTCATAATACGAATGTGAGTTTCCTAGGAGATTGCTGCCACGCACCCAACCTATTTTTAAAAATAAAACTTCTAAGAATTCATTTCCATCTCATGCTGTTTTGTACACATTGCACACACAATGGCAGACACTGCTGTCATTGTGCTTCTCATCAATAACACAGTTCAAAACAATCTGGCATGGATCTCGGACATTATGTTTGAGAGGACACTGTAATATGCATACTGATGAGTTAGATAGGTGGAAGGAGGAAAACCTGCAAACCTGAAGCTGCTAATTTTCATGTTTCTTTTAATGTTATCTATCATTTTAACATGAACAAAAAGGAAGTGACATATTATCTTCCTAGGGTGAAATTCACCTATTTAAGCCCCACAGTAGTTTGGTATGAGGACAGTGTTGGAGTGGCAAGGAAGAGGGGGATTTTGCACCCTCAAAGCACTACAAATGGTGACTGAATATTATGGCATGGAATGGGCCACTTCAAGAGAGCAGGGAAAGGAACCAGTGAGTCCAACCTTCTGCTGACTGAGCTGCTGAGAGTATCCGCCTGAAGAAGGTGGCAGAGATGAGCTTTGGCTAGCATTCCAGCCCATAGGATGGAACAGACACTACAGACAAGCTGCACAGCAATGAAGCAGATGAAGAGAGGTTCATTCCATCCCTCTAACCCCTCGGTGGAGTTCTGGACTACTCTGATTGAAAAGGGTTTGGGCAGGGGGGAGGTGGGGGTTGGCGGAAGATGGGAGGGGGATGTAGTGAGTTTCTACCTAAGAGCGCATGGAACTCCCTTTGGACATTTCAGAAATGTATCAAAGTGGGACAGTGTTCCCTCAGAAGGAAGGGTAGCAATGTGTAAATAAGCTTTGTGTCTTTTAAATATATGACAGCTAGAAGGACGGCCTGATAGATTTCCTAATTTAGCTCAAATAGAGATGTGTAATAGTTACAACAAAAGACAAAGTAAGTTGATATTTTGGGGGTGGGAGGTTTTTGCATTTTGCTGTGAACTTGAAAACTTGGATCCATTCCATTTGGAAATTCACAGTTCACCTTTTCACATATACCTTTTGCACAAAAATTAGCCCCTTTCATTTGCAAGTGAAAAGGAGCTCATGCCAAGTGGGAGGGGACTTCAGATTCAACAATTAAAATGTGAAATTCCACATAGTTTGGGTGTGAAAGTTGCCACTTCCTTGAATTTAAAGGAAAAGCTAATGCAAGGAGCATGAAAGTCATCCAAAGGAGTGGAAATACGTTTGTTAAATTTCACAGAGAAATGTTCAGTAGTTTTGCACACTCCAGAGTTAAATGATTTGCTTCTGCCATGCAACAAGGCCTTTACCACAATATTTACTAAGGGATGGTCGGGATTCTCCATCACTTGAAGTCTTTATATCAAAACTAGATGTCTTTCCAAGAGCTATGCTCAACTCAACCAGAAGGAATCTTCCTTTCTCTGCCCTTATCACTCAGTCTCTTCAAATATTTTTGTCTCCACTTCTTGGTTTCTTTTTCCCATTCAAATGCTAGTTTTGAACTCTTCACCACTAAACTTTCCTCTCTTTTCACTCACCCATAGCCTGGCTCCTTTTCCCCATGGCCACTCTTTCTTCCTCGCTCATTACCCTTCTGTCCTACCATCTGTCTTACCCCTCATTTTTCCGCATTATCCTTTCTTTCCTTCTCCTTTCTTGTTCTCTCTCCACTCCCTGTCCTGTTGTCAGCCTTATGTAAGTACTTCTAGTAGTGGCAGGCCAAAATTTTCCATCAAAACTTTTTTATAAGACAATTGGGTTTTTAACAAAAGGAAAATTTTTGTGGGAAGTGTCTACTTTCCTCCGAATTTTTTGTCATGTTTTTCAGCCAACAAATATTTTTTTCAATTTTTAGCAGTTTTTGGCCAAATAACTAAATAAATTAGTTTTTCCACCAAAAACTTGCCAGTGTTTGAGTCTTTTAGGAGTCTTTTTGTTTGTTTGTTTGTTTTTCCTTTCTAAACAAAAAGTTACATTTTTCCACTAAAAACCTTGATGATACCTTTTCATCGTTGTCAAAATTTTCTGTGGGAAAAACAAAAACTAATTTTCTACCCAGCTGTAATTTTTAGTGTTAGATGCTGGATTCGGGTTTCTGCATTGCTTGCCCCTTCATTGTGTACCTACTTATCCTTGGGCAAAAGGAGGGAGTGGGCAGCACCTGATATCCACATTACACAGGTGTAACGGACAACATGGGGCACGAGGCTGAGAACCAGGTTCTGGACACAGATAGATGGGTCACATTTTCAATTTTAATGCACTATGGAAAGTGAGGGCAAAACAGATACGGAACACTACCCAGTCAGAATGGCAGTGTTTTCACCTACTTTGCACAGCGTGAGCCAAATTATCTGATGATGACAAATATCACCATTGATTTCAGTGGAATTATGCCCACAGAGAATTTTGCCCTATGTCAAGATGACCAGGGGAGACTTTCATTATCAGTAAGTCAGCACCTGAAAAGGTAAGTGAGGGAATTTAGTGAAGAAAATACCATATTAGATTATCTGCTCCTTTCCCCTGCCAGAGGAGGATTAGTCCCTATGGAATTTGTGCAATGTCTTTCTTTAATCTGGTTTTAAATGATCCATATGATGGGGCTTGCTGGTGCAGACCAGGTGGCCCTTTCCAACAGACCTAACCATTGCAAGATATTTGCCACTACTCAGTTTAAATATCTCTCAGATTCATTTTATCCCTTGACTTGATGATAGCCTCTTGGATCACACTGAACAATTTCTCTCCTTTCTCTAAATTTACATCCTTCAAACACTTGCATCATCATGAGATCAGGTAGCTGTTTCTCACCACCTCTCCTCAGAAGCCAGTTCCTTCGGCCTTCATTCACTTTGCTTTGAAATCCCTACAGTTTGTTGGCACCTTTCTCATACTGTTGTGCCCAGAAGGGAAGGCAAAATTGTATATGCCAGCCTCACTAATGTTCTGTATGGAGGGAAGTATCACTTCTCAGGTCTGAGACATGATGATTCAGTGAATGCAGCCCCAAAAGTCACAGAGGTCCCTTCTGTTTTATGGTTGAGGCTTGCTCTGTCTATCTAGGGTACTTATCCAACCCCCATTACTACAATAGCTGAGCAGCTACCAGTCTTTAATGTATTTACCTCATAATACCCCTGTGAGGTTGGGAAGTGATATAACACCCATTTGACAGAATGGGAACTAAAGCACTGAGAGACTGAGACTGAGGTTTTAAAAAAAGACTCTGTAATAGATCAGGATCTTGAACTCAGGTCATTCAGCCTAGTTTCCTAACCACATGGCCATCCTTCCTCCTTGAGAATCTGCATTACAAGCTCATGTGCACTTGGCTGTCCACTGTTCCCACAGACCTTTTTCAGCATTATTGCTTCCAAGTATCTCTCTCTTGTGTTACTGAGTGACTGTCCCCCAAATACATATCATCCGTTATATGTATTTAAATGTGGTTTGCTCTGAAAAGTGACTTTGTGAAAATGGCATCATTCCACACTGATCTTGTCTTGGTGGCTCCATATCAAATTTGCTCATTTTACAAGTAAAAAAAATAGTGTAGTCTGTTCCAGTCCTGCACACGCAGCCTTAGCTTTAGTGAGGTCGTAGAGGTGTTGCTGAGATTGTAGAGACAGTCCTGTAAAGGGAACTTCATTAACAAGTCTGCTGATGATGCACAAGCCAGAATGGAATTCAGTTCATTCTCCCACGGCTTCGTTAGATCCACAAGGCAGTCAGGAGCAAGAGCAGCAAAATTTAATTTTTCACTACAGAAAGCAGAACAAAGTGTGACTATACACAGCAAACATATAGGGGAAGGATTTTTTCACACAAAGCTCCGTCAGTTTGTGGAACTCTTTGCCAGAGGATGTTGTGAAGGCCAAGACTATAACAGGATTCAAAAAAGAACTGGATAAGTTCATAGAGGATAAGTACATCAATGGCCATTAGCCAGGATGGGCAGGGATGGTGTCCCTAGCCTCTGCCAGAAGCTGGGAATGGGAGACAAGGGATAGATCACTTGATGATTATCTGTTCTGTTCATTCCCTCCGGGGCACCTGGCATTGGCCACTGTCTGAAGACAGGATGCTGGGCTAGGTGGACCTTTGGTCTGATCCAGTATGGCTATTCATATGGGAGAGTAAGATGGTTCCATTTTTAGAGTCACTTCTCAGAGTAGGACCGTACTTTAAAGTTTTATGAGCCTTTATTAAAATTATGCCCCGTTTCCTATTTAGCTAAGTTGCACACACGTAAAAGGCAGTAGTATTTCAGCATATAAACCAGCGACTTTTTGTTAAGTCACTGCATTCTACGGTTAAGCAAACTCATTTTCTTGGTTCCTGCATTTGTCACTGGATTCATTTACATAACTTAAAGTAAACAGTGTAAATACACATTGGCTGAGCTGACAACAAAGCCTTTATGAGGAAATAAATCTTTCCAATTTGTTGGCAAAAGCTTCAGAGGAGCACTTATTTTACAAGGACGTTTGCAGGTGTTCGTATTTAAATTTTTTCAGGAAGGGGGTTTAAAAGCCTCACAGGCATAGAGTGACTGACAATTACTGTTTATTCATTTCTATGTAATGGTGGAAGTTATTTCATCTTTCTTATACATATTTAGCAGCCCATAGCACAACCAGCAACTCAGGTCTCTTTTTCTCCCACCAGGGAAGGTCTGTTTATTTTAAGCCTAGGTTCTAAAATTATTTATTGGCAAATAATTTATGAGCAGGATCATCAGCAAGTACATATCATCATAGCTCCACTGAAGGATTGATGCTGATTTATTCCATAGCACTAGATCAATTTACACCAGCTGAGGATCTGGCCACATTATTTTAAACATATAACCTTATTTTTAATTACACATAACGTGTACATTGACCTCTGCGCAAAGGGCCAGTTCAAGACCTGTCCATCACTTAAGTTCCACTGAAGGTCTATTTTGATGGCTTAAGAGCAGCTTATGTTGTGCATGGTCCTTTAGCATGCTTTCCATATGAGGCTGAATTTCACCCAGTAAGAATAAAGCACAAGCATCACCAAGTGTCTTTTAATGGCCTAAATTAATAAAAGGTTCATCATTTTTAGTTAACTTAGAAAACACACAGGGCACAACGGTGGCACAACTGAGCCACCAACATCTTCATGCAGTCCTCCCCATTCCAAACACAGCAGGGGCTCAGCTGTCACCATGGCGCCATTCCTTCCTTCCATTAGACCAGGGACTCATTCAGAGCGGGTGGCCATGGGAGAAGTGGGCAGACTGCACATAAAAGACAGTTAAGGTGACGCATTTTTAATGTGTTTGTATATGGGGAAATGAAATACCTTGACAATAGAAAGAAGTTGTTACTAAAGAATTAATAATGAAACTGTCTAGGTCCCTTCCCACCACGATGTCACCAGTTCAAAGCCAGGATCAGTAGTGCTAGGAAAGTTGTTACCAGGTGGTGTTCATTCAGTGTGTAATGAGTTTGGTGGACCCAATCCAGATATGTATCCATAGCGCAAAAACCACAACTAGGGACCTGCATCCATCTTGACAGTATGAGCAATAGTGCTAAGGAGCCATAGAAAATGAACTTGCCTATTAACCCTAGAGATTGCTCCTCCAGGGTGAGCATATGCACTGAGAAAAACTTTGTACTGCCAGCTCCTGGACTATCCTTATTCTGTGGACAAATAAGGAGGCTTAACTCCTCTAGAGTTTTCAGTCCTTTAACAAACACTCAATTTATTTCAGATTCAGAAGGAACAGAACAACATTTATAAAAAGATATATAGATTTTCAGCCTCAAGGGCTTAATAAAACTAAACGATTTGGCATGATTCATATTAGACATGCTTGAGCATTAAAAGTTTTGATTAAAATGACTGTGATGTGGTGGATCTAGATGAAAAAACAAATATCTTTTTTCTATAGCTCTGGGTTTGGAGATGAAACAGAGCAACTCTCCTGTTCAGATGCATGTGCAACTCTCGGTAGCACCAGTCAGAATTATAAACACACACAAAAGGAGACTACATGCTGATATGTGCAATAAAAGCACAAGGAAACACAATTCTTGTGAACTCATAAAACATACAGTATCTTCTTGCGAAGTTTCTCTGACGTGAATCTTTTCAAGATACTCAGCCACAATTGATATTATCTTGGAATATTTGCATACTAAAAAAGGGCTAGATTGAAGTTTTGAACTATGTACCTTTCCAGGGAAATGAGAACTACTCTCTTCTGTGGCAGGTTTCAGAGTGGTAGCCGTGTTAGCCTGTATCAGCAAAAAGAATGAGGAGTACTTGTGGCACCTTAGAGACTAAAAAATTTATTTGAGCATAAGCTTTCATGGGCTAAAACCCATTTCATTGGATGCATGCAGTGGAAAATACAGTAGGAAGATATATATACACAGAGAATGTGAAAAAATGGGTGTTGCCATACCAACTATAATGAGACTAATCAATTAATGTGGGCCATTAGCAGGAGAAAAAAAACTTTTGTTAGTGATACAAAAGTTGTGGGGATTTTTCTCCTGCTGATAATAGCCCACCTTAATTGATTAGTCTTGTTATAGTTGGTATGGCAACACCCATTTATCACTACAAAAGTTTTTTTTATCCTGCTGACAACAGCCCACCTTAATCGATTAGTCTCGTTACAGTTGGTATGGCAACACCCATTTTTTCAAGTTCTCTCTGTGTGTGTGTGTGATATATATATATCTATATCTATCTATCTATCTATCTATCTATCTATCTATATATATATATATCTTCCTACTGTATTTTCCACTACATGCATCCGATGAAGTGGGTTTTAGCCCACGAAAGCTTATGTCCAAATAAATGTGTTAGTCTCTAAGGTGCCACAAGTACTCCTGTTCTTTTTTCTCTTATGTGGGCTACTCCCATCTTAGTTCTAGGCAGGTAGGAAGAAGCAGGGCTGTTTGCTCACTTACTGCAGACAGGAAATGAGTGACCAGAGAAGCTGAGCTAGCACAGAATCAAGGTCCTATTTTGTGGCATAGGCCAGCAGTAAATTACTAATCCCCGTATCCAGGCTATATCGGGGAATAACTGTGATTCCAGTGGGTATCTCTGAGGCACAATGCCTCCTGGAGTGACTTCTGAAGTGCAGCAGCTTATATAGCAATCCTTGTCTCAGGGCTGTGCCTAAGTCACGATCTAGGACAAAACTTGTGTATACCCATCCCCTCTGGTAAGACTTTTTTTTACCAAATAAAGGGCATTTATCAAATGAAGTTCCCAGTGGTTTCCTTCTAATTTGTGGTCAGGAGAACATGGCACTTCAAAAAGCTCGACCAGATTATTTTTGGTCTATGAGCTATTGTTGAATGAGAAGGAAAATGTTTAGAGCAGTAGTTCTCAACCTGCTGTCCATGGGCCACTTGCAGTCAAAACAGCACACAGCTGTAGTCCATGTGATATCCTCTGGGCCATACAGATAGCATATATATTTTGTGTGGTTGCGGTCCAGTAACATATAGAGAGCTGCATATGTGGCCCACAATGGTATAGGTGGAGAACTACTGGTTTAGAGGACTGAACAAAGAAGAAAGTTCCTGCCATTCCTAATCAGCTAACTGAAAAATGCCTCTTCTTTAAAATACAACAACAACATTTCAGTGTAAATGGGTTGTTCAACCAGCTAGGCCATAGGTGCCGACTCCGTGGGTGCTCCAGGGCTGGAGCACCCATGGGGAACAAACAGTGGGTGCCACTTATGAGCTCCCTCCATCTCCCCCAGTGTCTTTGCCACAGATCAGCACATACCCCTCCCTCCTGCCTGCCACGAATATTTTTTTTTTCGGTGAGCAGGAGGCTGGGAGGGAAGGGGGAGGATCAAGGATGCCGCATGCTCGGGGGAGGAGGCTGAACTGGACAGAAAGAGGTGGGGCAGGGGTGGGGTCTTGGGGGGAAGGATGGGGTGGGACAGGGTCTGGGGCAGAGCCAGGGGTCGAGCACCCCCCAGCACTTTAAAATGTCGATGCCTGAGAGCTAGGCAATGGAGAATAGGCAGGCAGGGGACTTCTGGGTAGCTAAAAGGGCAGAATGACGACAGATGTTTGTTTTTAAGTGGAACTAACAGTGGCTAGAAATGGGCATTCTGGGACGGTCTACTTAAAATATCATGAAACTAATCAGGTGGGTTCCAATCGTCATGCTGATTCCTTGGGAGTAGTGTGTGTAACCCTTACATGGGGGAGCACCAGGGGCGGTTCCAGGCACCAGCACAGCAAGCGCGTGCCTGGGGCGGCAAACCGTGGGGGGCGGCGTGCCAGTCGCCATTAGGGCAGGAGTCAGGCAGCCTTTGGCAGTGTTTCTGCGGGAGGTTCGCTGGTCCCGCAGCTTCAGCAGCAATTCAGCAGAGGGTGCCGAAGGCGCGCGACCATCAGATCACCCGCAGGAAACATCGCCGAATCCGTTTCACCAGTGGACCGGCCGCAGAAACGCCGCCGAAGACTGCCTGATTGCCGTGCTTGGGGCAGCAAAAAACACAGAGCTGCCTCTGGGGAGCACTCACACATACAAATAATGTGAATGACTGCAGAAAGCACACCTGGCTTGGGTGAATGCTCACTAATTGGATGCACAACCTAACTCATTGCTTGTATGTCATATCACTTCCCCGCCACTATTAAATCTGAGTTTTGCCTTCTACTGACCCAGTCCTGTGAACGCTCCCAGGTGTAGTGGTCACTACCCAAAGTACATTGTTTTCCACAGGGAACTATTGTTGTGTACCTCCTGGCAGGATTGTGGCCTAATATTGCAAGGGACAGAGACCCCTGCCCACACTCACGCATGTGTAAACCAGGAAGACAGTGGAGTTACACTTCCTAACTAATAACCATACAGTTTCCAGTGAAGCCAATGAGAAAGTCCTAGTCGACATCACTGGGAACAGGACCGGGCCTAACACTTTCTTTTTTAAAATACCCTTTCGTCCCTGGAGCGAAGCATTGTATAAAATGCTATTGGGATTCCCTGAATTAGTTCTGGGACCACCTGAAGTGATGCACAAAGATGATATCTATGTTATGCTTGTCTCTAACATCTGTGATATTTTCCCCAAGCCAGTTGCCTCATAATTGACTCTGTATGATTAAATTGCTAATTGTACTACAGTGGTGCTCTCTCGCTGGTATGTCCTCCTGCTGTTTAATTCATAAATGCCAATAGGAAGGCACAATATACATAAAAATTACCCTCATCAAACACAGTGCAGTTCCCACTTATGAACAGATAAGAAGACTATACAAATAAATAAAATTCTAAAAAGCAAAGCCAGAGATTGCATGCAACCTTTTAATCCAGCCTTTCCAAATTTCACGTGTTTGAATCTTATCCATTTAAATGGAGGGGCAGGCATAGCATTTGACAGAGACATTGCATGATATGATCGGCTCTGGATGCTATTTTATATTTAAATCTTGATTTACCAATAGGACTGCCACTACTTATTTAAAAATAAAATGCTACAGCACACTGCTACTCTGAAAAAAACTGTGTAGAAACAGTTCCCTTCTTACTCAAGGGATCTGTTCTTTCTGTGTATTTGGTATAATATTTACTCACACAAATGAGCCCTCCCCATTGAGCCAGCCCAGCTAAGGAAGAGTGAGCTCACTTCTGCCCCTTCTTGTGCATTGTCGGCAGAATGGTTAGCTGTTACACCTGTGCAACCCCAGTTAAGAAAATGGAGGTTGCACAGGCCTATCAGAGCATAATTTGGCCACCAAACTCTTTATTATGAGTGACAATGGCTGAGGAGGAAAGAACCCAGCTTGACTCAAACCCCAGGCTGAGTTTACAGGAATGGCCGTAAAAAAAAAAAACAAAAAAAAACAACAACCAGCTTTTACTTGTAAACTGGGTATGGAATATATGGAAATTACTGAGATAATAAACATGGAACTTCATTAAGCCACTATTAGAATATTTTTTTAGAGCAGAATTTGCTCTTTAAAGAAACTCTGCTTTGGAGAAACTGCATTTATCCAAATCTTCCGATGTAGCAGTTTTGTATTGTTTCACATGTAATTATGTTACAGGAGTCTACAAGGAAAGAGTTCCATTCACCTACTACTGAAAGCACCAAAAAGCCATCTGATAATATGAATGAGGGTCAGTGTAATTTAAAAAAGAAAATTCAATGAAGTTTCACAGATTGACTGAAATTCACCTTTCTGCAAGGATTAGGTAAAGCTTATGCATAACTGAAGTCCCACTAAAGCCATATTTTAGGGCTTAAGTGAGATTTAAGTAGTGAATAGTCCTTGTGCTGTCTGTCTGCAAAGGCGTGAATTTCACCTACTGAGCAGCTACAGACTCAAGCCAATAATTTATTTGAAAAATAGCAATTGTGCAATTTAGGGAAAGTTGTATGGCAAGGTCACCTCGCCCATCGATGCTGAAAAATGAGCATGAACTGCAGAATTCAGATCTCTATTCTGAACACTTTGAAATGTGAGAACTGGGGCTTTGGTTCAGCCTATTTGTAATCAGAAGTTGCAAGTTAGATATGCACAACCTTAAAGGGGACCTGCTAAGGATTAGAGTAGAGGAGAGGATTTGGCATGGTTTTTGGCTTCTTAATAATAATTAAAGAAGACCAAAAGGTTTCCCCCAAATAATAATTTTTCTTTATCTTGTGTCTCATATCAGAAAATCATACTTGTCTATCTTAGAAGACTCTATAGCCAGCTGGAGAAGTAGGAGGTTTATGATATTTGAGAAACGATATGAGTGAAATTTTATTGATTGAGAGAAGTGATTTTTATTCAGATTATTTAAAATTCTTTTGATTTTTTTGTTAGCACATTGGGAGAAAAGCTTTCTTCCTTAAAGATTCAGCAGTCTTGTCCCTTCATTTAAAGGTTAAGAAAGGTACCACTACCAAGCCACCTGAGGGTCCTTCAACAAGAATAGGAAGATTAAAGTTAACATGTGGCAGCTGAGAGTCTCAAAACTGATTAATGGACAGAGCCACTAATTTCAATGGAAGATGTATGGCTGTAACCCATTCCTGTCTCTGAAAACCTCAGCCTACATTTCTAATATTTTCACAGGGTAAAACACGTAGAAACAAATCTACCAAAACAAACCAATAAAACACTCAATTTTTTCAGGCCTTTTTGATACATTAAAAAGCACAACAGGGTAAAAACCTCTTTTTGGTACGTCTGCAGATCACCCTTAAACTCCGTGTGCAATTAATACTTAAGCAAGTGTGATGGAGTGAACTAGGTCCAAAGGCCCCCTGCTGGAGGCCTCAGGATCTGGCCACAACATCCTGGGAAAGGAGGAATGGACAGGTCCTCCATGCCTGGCTAGAGTGGCTGCAGGGGAAGCAGCCAGTCAGAGAAGCTATAGGGAGCAGCCAGTGAGGGCCCAGCAGGCTCCTATAAAAAGAGCTGCAGGCCAGTGTGAGTTTGGTGATTCTGCTTGCAGGGATTGGGGGAGCCAGAGGTGTTCCTGGCTGCCTGCCTGCCTGCAAGGGCTAAGGCAGGTAGTTGCTGGCAGGACCAGGAAAGCAAGGGGATAGCTTCTGGCTGGCTGGCAAGACTCAGTTAAGATGGGCTATGGGGAAGTGACCCATGGAAAAGCAGTTAAAGAGATGTGGAACATGGCTGCTACTTAGAGGGTCCCTGGGGTGGGACTGGAGTAGTGGGAGGGCCTGGGTCTCCCCAGTCCCCAACAGTCATTGAGAAGATGACTGTGTCCTGAGAGAAGGGAGTTTAGACAGGCCCAGGGAAGGGACTGTACGTGGAACTGTTACCCCTGGAAGAGGGCTGAACTAAGACTGACCCAGCTGAGGTCAGAGGTCTAGAGGGCAGGAGAAGAGCCTCCAGGGAGGAAGCCCTGGGGGTTGCTCCTCCACCCCTGAGCAGGAATCTTTGTGCGTAAACTGGCCAGCTAGAATACTGAGAGAGGCCCTATTAGTCAGACTGAGGACTGGAGCCCAGGGAGGGCTACAGAGATATTGCCAATTGAGGGGTACCAGGATTGGCCCTACTGGGCTATGAAGAGATTGAGTTGGGGAGGGCTATAGGATCTTACTGGGCTTTGAGATAGGCCCAGTTGGACAGTGCACTCAAGAAGGGGTTTGTTTGCACACTGACTGTGGGTGACTTGGCTGGAGGGCTGAGTCACTGAAGATCCACCCAATAAGTGCAGCAGCTGATGGGGGCACCATGAGCTGAGAAATTGAGAAAACTATAGGCATGCACATGACCAGGGGGTGCGCACGAGAGGTGGGTGCCACCCCATTAGAGCCAGGATCTATCTTTCTTGTCCAGGCATTTGAAAGCCATAATGGATGCTAGCCCAAATCTCTATTTGCCCTGGAATGTAAACATAATATCATTCAGCCTGAGCACTTAAATCAAACTCAGTAAAAGAAACAAAGTTAAATGTAATCTCTTCCCTTTTGTCCAATCAGGTATGGGAACTGTAAATACGAATAAGTCTGTTTGCTTGTTATTTTCTTAAGACTCTTTTGGGCAAGCTGAAAACACGTGAGTCAGTGATTGTATTTGCTGAGCTGAGGGGTGACAGCAAGTGATCTGCTGGAAAGCCCATGGAGGATAAACCTCATCGGGTGGACCTGATTCACACCAATTTAGAATCTGTCCCTATGGATTTTCCAGCCCCCTACACAAGGGATTTCCATATAGAAATTAGATCAGAACAGTGGTCCGTCCAGTCTAGTGTCCTGTCTCCCAGAGTGGCTGTTATAGAGGAAGATGCAAGAAACTTTGCAAAAGGCTGTTAAGGGGTAACCTGCCCCTAGGGAATCTTTCTTCCTAATCCTCCTTGGTTAGATGTTGGCTCATGCCCTGAAGCATAATCATTGGTATCCCTTCCAAATCCCAGCATTTTTAATCCTTACTAACATAACTCTGGCTGTTCTTGTTATATGTATAAATGCCCAATCCCTTTTAGAATCTGTTCTTGTCCTCGATATATGCAAAGAAACAATTAAGCCCCTAACTTCCATATTCCCCTTTTCCTTCTTTAAAACCTAAAACTGGTGATTATTGTGCTGAAATCAACAGTGACACAGTGCATCACTCAAACATTTTTCACACGGCATTTCATTTCTTTCTTTAAGTAAAGAACATGTTATTATGGTTAATGAAATCCAACAGAGCTCATTCTGCATCTCTATTAATGTCAGTTTGCTTTACTCCAGTTTCCCTTTTTTCCCATCATAATTTACTGTCTTAAATGTTTTGTGAGATTCTGAATATTACTGTGAGGCATTACAAAGGGTTTCTGGTTGCAAGGGAAGCCAACGCCGTATCTGCCATTAGCTACTGAATGCATCCTGTCCTGGACTGTCATAGCCTGGTATCAACGTACAATGACAGGTATGTTAGTGACTTCTGCAAAGTTAAATCTCTAAGCTGCCCATAATGAGCAAACAGATTCCAGAGCTGCCCTCATTTGTACAGCAAAATCATTGCTTCAGTTGTGTTTGTCATTTCAAGGACTTGCAGGTTTGGTTTGTGTGTGGGCATTGCTAATACTAGAAAGCATGTGCCTCAGTGCAAACAATGCAGGTATAAAGGCACTCTGTTTTGTGCCACACATTTGTTGATCCAAAGTAACTCTCTCATTTAAGCTTTCATTTCCCTTGCTGAGCCAGATTCATTCCAAGGATTAAATGAGTTAC
Organism: Gopherus evgoodei; assembly: GCF_007399415.2. Classification (NCBI taxonomy): domain Eukaryota; kingdom Metazoa; phylum Chordata; order Testudines; family Testudinidae; genus Gopherus; species Gopherus evgoodei. The sequence goes on from NC_044322.1 coordinate 353,291,120, forward strand.
AATAACAGGAGGATTATTAAATATCTTAAGGGGAAAGACTCACCTAAAGTTAAGCAGAATTATCCATCTGCGTGAAAGGTTCAGGAGACTTACAAGTTGCCTGCCAGTAAGAAGTCTAAACCCACTTTCCACAGGTGGCTGCAAATATAAAAGCAGGAGGGACCCTCTGTCAGTGAGATCTAGAGGCAAAGTTCCTGCTCTTCTCAGTGGTAGGGAAACCAAGCGCAAGTTGCTGCCTTGATCCTATGTAGTTAGAATGGAGAATCAGGCCTGTTGTTTTTTCCATTCTCTCTCCATATTGTGATTACAGATGGGCCAAGGAGACCAGGATTTGGTTTAGCAAAAACGGCCAGGATTCAAATTCACATTCCATTTTTATCCAAGCCACCAAAGTCCAGATCACAGGTTTGGGATTTGTCCCATCTCCACAATGAGCAGAACAGGGTCCAGTGTTGATTTTGCAAACCACAAAGAACTGGGACCGGCTAAGATCCAGGATCCATTTTCTCTAAACCACCAACACTTGAGGGAGAGAGCTCCACAGAAAAGGTTCTAATGTTAACTCATCTCTTATCACAATACAAAATAGTATCGTTTCCACCTATCACTGGTGAAAACCTCTCCCTCTCAGCTAAGTGAGTCATGGAATCTGTACTTAGAATCAAACCATACAGCATGTTCTGTTTGGTGATGCTTTTAAAATGCAAGTTTGGATCCAGATCTGTTTTTCCCAAATTTTGGGGGTGCCTTGATTTGGACCATCTCACTCTGTCTTATTAAATGCCATCTACTGAAGTTGGGTTTCTTGTCTTACCATCACTTTCTAAGAGAAATGAGGGAACACAAAATCGCAGTGAAAGGCTGGGGAAAAAATGGATGAAGGTCAAATGCAAGTTTTGACACACATTGTTGTGTGATAGTGGCATCTGCATGTCCCACAAGAAAACTTGCAAAAGAAAGAAAAATAAAAAGTAAATTTGAAAGGCAAAATTCAATAGCATTTGGTTGGGATGTTTTTTAAAACTATTTTTGTGGCCTAATCTCCTCCTACGAACAGAAAGAAACAGATAATTTTCTACTTAATATTATCTCTGCTTGATAGTAGCAGCAATAACAAATTTTCCACCTCATTTCTCCATCAACAGGCTCCCTTCCCCACTCTTCCTCTCTCCCCTTTGTTATATATGGTTTGATTGCAGTGACAGTCACTTATCTCAGAGCTGCTAGCTGCAAGATTGACTCACACGAGAACTTTTTTTGTTCACCTGTCTCATTGACTTATTTAAAAGGACACTGTCAGGTTGGAAAGAAGATTTTTAAAAATGAAATCAAAATCCCTTGCCTCTGTTAGACTGACTACACTTTAAATTATTTTAAAAAAGGAAGAAAAGGCTAGTTTTCTTTTTGCCATTTAGAATACCAATTGAAATGTATTAAGTATTTTTGGATGTTTTTCTACAGTTTCAAATATATCAATTTCAGTTACATAACAAAATACAAAATGTACAGTGCTCACTTTATATTATAGTAACTCCTTGCTTAACGTTGTAGTTATATTCCTGAAAAATGCGACTTTAAGCAAAACAATGTTAAGCGAATCCAATTTCCCCATAAGAAAATGTAAATGAGGGGTTTTAAATAAACAATTTAATACTAGTATACAGCTATAATGATTGTGAAGCTTAGCTGAGGTGGTGAAGTCAGAGGCTGGGATATTTCCCTGGGAATGCCTTATTGCTAAATGATGAACTAGCACTCAGCTGATCCCTTAAGGGTTAACAGGTTAATGTAGCCTCACGCTCTACAAGGCAGCAAGAATGGAGGGAGGGGAGACAGCAGGGCAGACAGAGACACACACCTTGTGTGCGACGGAGAGAGAGAGACGCACATTACTCCTTTAAGTACGCTGACCCCACTCTAAGTACGCTGCCTTTTTAAGTAGATCAGCAAGCTGAGACAGCAGCTGCTGCCTAGAAGCTCCCTCCATCCTGAGCCCTGTCGTGTGTCCCCCCTTCTCTATGGAAGATGGGGTAAGCAGGGTGCAGGAGCAGGGGGGAAGGGGACACCCTGACACTAGCCCCTTTCTCTCCCGCTCCCCGCACAGCAAGCAGGAGGCTCCTGGAAGCAGCTCCAAGGCAGAGGGCAGGAGCAGCACATGGAAGTGGGGGGAAGGACAGATGAACTGCCGGCAACTGATAGCCCGCTGGGCGGCTGCCGCACAGGGAACTTACGAGAACGGGGAGCTGACAGGGGGGCTGACAGTCCACCCTGGTTCCAAGCCTCCCCCAGCTAGCTGCAACAGGCTGCTCTTCCTGCAAGCAGTGGACAAAGCAGGTGGCTGCCAAACGCCGTTATAAGGGAGCATTGCGCAACGTTAAATGAGCATGTTCTGTAATTGATCAGCAATGTAACAATGTTAACCGGGATGACTTCAACTGAGGAGTTACTGTATTTTTTATTAAAAATATTTGTACTGTAAAAATGATAAACAAAAGAAATAGTATTTTTCAATTCACCTCATACAAGTACTGTTGTGCAATCTCTTTATCAGGAAAGTGCAACTTACAAATGTAGATTTTTTTTTTTTGGTTACATAACTGCACTGAAAAACAAAACAATGTAAAACTTTAGGGCCTACAAGTGCACTCAGTCCTACTTCTTGTTTAGCCAATCGCTAAGAGAAACAAGTTTGTTTTCATTTACGGGAGGTAATGCTGCCCACCTCTTATTTACAATGTCACCTGAAAGTGAGAACTGGAGTTCTCATGACACTGTTGTAGCCGGCGTTGCAAGATAGTTACATGCCAGATGCGCTAAAGATTCATATGTCTCTTCATGCTTTGGCCATCATTCCAGAGGACATGCTTCCATGCTGATGACACTCGTTAAAAAAAATGCGTTAATTAAATTTATGACTGAATTCCTTGGGCGAGAATTGCATGTCTCCTGCTCTGATTTACCCTCATTCTGCCATATATTTCATGTTATAGCAGTCTCAGATGATGACCCAGCACGTTTGTTTTAACAACACTTTCATTGTAAATTTGACAAAATGCAAAGAAGGTACCAATGTGAAATTTCTAAAGATAGCTACATCACTCGACCCAAGGTTTAAGAATCTGAAGTGCCTTCCAAAATCTGAGAGGGATGAGGTGCGGAGTATGCTTTTAAAAGTCTTAAAAGAGCAATACTCTGATGCAGAAGCTACAGAACTCTAACCATCAAAAAAGAAAATCAACCTTCTGCAGATGGCATCTGATTCAGATTATGAAAATTAACATGCGTCAGTCCGCACTGTTTTGGATCATTATCAAGTAGAACCCATCATCAGCATGGATGCATGTTCTCTGGAATGGTGGTTGAAGCATCAAGGGACATCATCTTTAGCGCATCTGGCATGTAAGTATCTTGCAGCGCCAGCTACAACAGTGCCATGCAAACGCCTGTTCTCACTTTCAGGTGACATTGTAAACAAGAAGCAGACAACATTATCTTCTGCAAATGTAAACAAACCTGTTTGAGCGATTGGCTGAACAAGAAGTAGAACTGATTGGACTTGTAGGCACTAAAGCTTGACATTGTAGAAAATGTAGAAAACATCCAAAAATATTTAAATAAATGGTATTCTATTATTGTTTAACAGCGTGATTAATTGCGATTAATTTTTTTAATTGCTTGACAGCCCTAATTTTATTATAAGTCATGAGGTATTTGGTGTTTTTGCAAAGGTTTAGCTTCTGGAAGTATTACCTGAGAAGCTCAGCTTTCTTTTTTTTTTTTCCTAGAAGAGTAAGTTTCTAGCCCTGGTGGTCACAGAGAAAAGCCTGAAAACATAACCTGAGTGCACCCCAGGCTTAAAAACCAGAAGGCAAATATAAAGAATACCAAAATTATTTTTAAAATCTCATGACTTTTATGCCACTCTCAGGATTTCTCTGAGGCCTGACTCATGGTTTTGAATTCTGGGTCTTGGCAAAACTGCATTGAGGACTTGATTCTCATTTACGCTGCAGCCCCCTTACACTATGAAAATTAGCTCCACCTCACCCCCAAAAAATCTCAGAAATAGAAAAAAGAGGAAAGAGCTTCTCAATACAATGATAACTAATGATGGGAACTCCCTGCTCAGCAGCACAAGGGGGACTCTTTAATCTGACACCTAGGAGGACAATACAGGGGATGCTTCACTCCCAGGTCTGTTTTAATTTAGGATTGTGGTCTCCTGTGGTCTTTCTTCTTTGTGATCCAGGTGGGCACGGGGGGGGAAGATGATCCTGGGTAGAGCTGGCTGAAATACTTTTTTTCCATGGAAAAACTGCCTCTTCTAAATGAAAATCTTCATAGAAAATCTTCTTTCATAGAAAATTTTCCAGTTCTTTCCCTATGAAAAGCTAACGGTTTAAAGATTAATTAAAAAAAAATTTGGTTTTCAGTTTTCAAAAATCACTAGGAGGGAAAATCAGTGTTTGGTTTTCCATTAAAAAACAAAAATTTTCATGCTCAGTGGCATGGAGATGCTATGGGGAGGAGATCTCCAGCAAATAGATTAGGTTACTGACTTTCATGTGAAAGTCTCCTGTCGAGCTGTTTGTTCAGATATGCAAGTCTCCAGTTCAAAGACTTACTGAGCTGAATAAAAAATTCCTCTCAGTTTAGAGGTTTGATTTCTGTTAAAATCCTGTTATAAAATCCAGCAGCGTGTCACCTCTCAGACACAAAGTCTCCTTGCAGGGCCTTGGAATAATAATAATTTTTAAAAAAATCAGTTCAATCAAAACATCTTGAGGGTATCTTTACATGAACATTTTTATTTCCCTTTCAAGTAAACGTATTGTTTTCAACAGCAAATTGCAAAGTAAAAACGTTAACTCTACATATCAGGGTACTTTATTCCAGAACTGCTTGAAGATGTGCTTCAAGCAGAGACTACAAAGACACACTTTGTGCAACAACTGGTTTATCACTTGCTCCTAAAATAACCCTGTTTATTGTGGCAGGAATAAAATCTCCAGCATACAGCATGGCAATGCATTTCCTGCCTGGTTCTATGCCCAGTATGGTGTACAATACTAGTAGAATAATATGCAGAAAAGAACATTTAAATAAAAATATCCTTAATCCAATCTCTGGTTTTCCTGCGTTAGTGACCTTTGGTCCAGATTGTGGCTTTAAGCCCCTGACTGAGTTGTGAGCACATGGTATGTGACAAGATGAGAAAACAACAGCAGACAGAAAATAAATAGTATTTTTACCATTTCCTAGTAAATGCTGGTCAGAGAAGTATTTTGCATATGGACAGTGTTAGCGGCTCTGCTGAAAGATAACACAAAGAGGGACACCTCCTTCAAGGTTTTGTATCATGCTAAATCTAGCCAAAAAGGAGTCTTATTGAGATGAGAGAACTTAGGGCTGGATGGTCTCTGCTTTCATGAGCTGAAAAGGTGGGATTCAGATCCACTGAGATTCTCTTGGAAGGCCCAAACAGAGCCTGGTTGTGGGTCCGTAGCAATATGATGATGATTATTTATTATTGTATTACCGTGACTGGCCCCTGTAAGGGAAAATGGGACCAGCTACACCTATGCCATAATTAATTAGCTGCTTCCTCAGCCTGAGAGGGTAGGACTAATGAGGGTCAGGTGACAGCTGAATGGCTACCTGGGCCTCAGAAAAGGACTGAAAGTGTCAGCCTAGTGTTAGAACCACAGGCAGATGGCACAGCACCACACCTGTGGAGTGTGCTGAGCCAAGATCTGCAGCACAAAGGGTATTCTAGGGGAACCAACCTGGGGCCAGTGCTCTCAAAATTAACCTCCCCACCCCTAAAGGGAGCTGTGAACAGGACCCAGAGAGAGAGGACTGAAGAGAAGCTCCAAAAGGCAAAAGAATCTTTTTGTTTGTTTGGGGCTCTTAATTTGAACTGTTGCTACCCTGGAAGAGGTGAAGTTTTTGGTGATGGCCAGAGGACTAACCCACGTCTCCAGCCTTGACTGTTATCTGGAAAGCTAAGACGACCAATTGGGGGGGGGGGAGGGAAACTGAGGCAGAGAGTGCCAGCCATACTACAGTTGACCAGCAAGGGGTGCTGTGGGGAAGCCATGCCTATCTACAGCCCCCTACTTAGATCTGAAGAGTTTAAAATCTGAATAGACAAGAAAAAGGATGAGAGGGTAAACAGACAGAATATAATATAATGATTGGAGATATACCAATCTCCTAGAACTGGAAGGGACCTTAAAAGGTCATTGAGTCCAGCTTCCTACCTTCACTAGCAGGACCAAGTATTGATTTTTTGCTCCAGATCCCTAAGTGACCCCCTCAAGGATTAAACTCACAACCCTGGGTTTAGCAGGCTAATGCTCAAACCACTGAGCTATCCCTCTCCACCCTCTGCTGTGTGACTTGCCCAAAGTCACATGATAGGCGAATGGCCAGTTTGCCAGAGAAATTCAAATAAGGCATACATTTCTGCCCATAGGATAATTAACTAATGGAATAATGTATCCAGGGATGGGATGGATTCTCTACCACTTGAAGCCTTTTAATCAAGATTTAGTCTTTCTAAAAGGTGCTGTAATTCAAGCTGAAGTTATGAGCTTGGTGCAAGAATTATTAGGGGAAATGCAATGCCAGGTGTTATGCAATAAGTCACGCTAGATCATCATAATGGTACTTTCTGGCCTTAAAATCTATGAATGAAATATTGACTCTATTAAAGTCAATACCAAAACCCCCACTGCAGTCAACAGGCTCACTAGGTGAATTTCTGAATCTATGAAATGATTGGTATTAGATTTCTGGGCTATATGAATACAGCTATTTGGTGTGCTTATTTTATTCCATCAATAAACACAACTCCAATCCTATGAGCTCTCAATCTCACATTGGATTATGCTAAAAAACAAACACAAAACAGCAAAACAAAGAAACTAAAATGATAAAAACATGGAACTGCAGGATAATACCTGATCTGAACTCTTCATAAAAAATGCTCTCCTGGGAGCAGTTTTCCTTCTACCCTGGTTCTCGCCTCTCCCCTGCCTTTCCTCCGCCCCTCTCAGGGTCTGTCGTCATTTCTTTTGATGCTTATTTGTCTTATTGTAAGCTCCTTAGGTCTCTGACTTTTCTTCTCATTAGTCTGTCAAGCAGAAAAGTGCACTACCAGCGCTATGTAAATTACAGAGGAAAGCACAGAACATTAAATGTTTGTAAAGAAGTGTAAAGCACCCAAAATGCAGTGTTCTATTAGACACTGACCATGTGGTAAATGGAAGAATCCTGCCATAGTTCTAACTAACTAAACAATTTCCTTGACAGGCGTTACACAATTTTCAGCAGGGTTACAAAGGTAGCACAACAGATGCTGTCATTATGAGCCCTGATTGTTTATGAGAAAAGAACAGGGTTATCTGTTCATAAAATAGATCCACATGAAAGCTGTTAAACGGAAGCTACAGAGATTGTTGATGTGGCAAACTAGAAATAACTATAATTTCACTAAAACTCTTTAAAATTAATAAAAATGATATAGAATAGAAAGGGAGACAAGATCCTCTGTTCTAACACACTTCTCCCGCTGTCTGTCTTATCCAGTGTAGATATAGCTTGTAAGCTCTTTGGGGCAGGGGCTGTCTCTCTCTTATGTTTGTACAAGGTCTGGCACAAACGGAGCCCTGGCTTCCAGGTGCTATCACAACAGCAATAATAATAATTAATGAAGGGACAGCTATAGAAGAGAGCCCCTGGCTCAGACAACAAGGGGACTCCTGCATGGGATTAATAAAAGGCTAATTCCCTTTGCCTTATTCACTGCTGAGCAGCTTTCTTTTCTTCTTTTCAGTATGCAGGTGATTGGATTTTTCCTCTAGAAGATCAGCTGGAAATACAGATGTTAAAAGCATCATTTCCTACTTGAGGGGGTTTATTAATGGTTAAGAGCCTGATTCTCCATTCCCACACACTTTGTGCAGTCACTCACACCAGGGTAACGTGGATGGGAAATGCTCCCACTCATAATGGTAGTATTGCACACCCACTTCGCATTAGTGTAAATGACTGCACATGGTTCAGGGCCACAAAGAATCATTCCTGTATGTTCACTGTCTGTGTATTTTGCACAATCTATTCCTCCATGGAGGGAGGTGGGGGGTAATAGTATGGTTGAGACCAGCAAATATTTAATTCCATTATTGGTACTCTTAAACTTATTAGGTTCCAAAATGATTTGATTGGGGCTCAGTCCTGAGACTCGGTACTCACTGGAGTGGTCACATTGACTTACAAATGGACAGCAGAGTTCCACGCCATCCTGGCCTCCCCCAGGTAGCAAATAATAATATATACTGTTCAGGAGGTTAGTTATTCACCCTAAAAAGGTGGGATAAGTCATCATGAGGTGCCTGTGGGCTACACTCTTCTGTACCCCAACTAGATGGCCAGTCACTTGTTATTGGAGACACAAAAGGTTCTCCTTCAGTGGCGCAGGGCTGAATTAAAAGAGAGCTGAAGGAAGAAGCCGGTGAACAGAGAGAGAGGAAACTAAACTGGGGATAGCTTAGCTAATCAGCAAAGCTGCTGTACACATTAGCTCCTATTTCTCCACATCCTTCCAATCTCTATGACCTCTGTAGATGAAACGTGTGTTGTGTGGAAGGAAGGTGAGGAGCAGGGTGTAGATCAGATTGTCTTGCCCCTGCTGATCTGCAGATTCACAATATCTGCTACTTATGGATCACCAGGCAAGGACATTTTGGAGGCCTGCACTATTGCACAGGACTCTGTGACGTTGCACTCCATAATGTTTTATGGAAATAGGCTTATGAGTGTAAATATAATGGAACTGGAATATGCTTTATGCAAAAGATCTCTTGTAAGGTATCATTACAACGCTTATGCTCTACTGAGTGTGTTCATCCCATTTGTTTGCATGTGTTATTTCTATGTCTGGAGTTAGAAGAATAAGATATAAACTTGTATTACTGAGGTAAACGTATTGAGCGGAAGCCATTAAGGGTGCTTCAGAATCAATGAACTGTAAATGGTTCTGTTTACTTGCAAGCCTTCCTGTGTTCGTGTAAGCCAGCCCAGGAAGAATGATGGAATCCATCTTAAACCTGGTGCTTTTCCATTTAGAAGGAGGGGTGGGGATCCAGAGAGACAAAAGATTCCCACTTTACAGAAGGGGGTGGGAGAGAACAAAGGGGGGCCCCAAGTCATGAGAAAGTCCCTGCTTTTCACCTAAGATGCCTGCTGGAACTAACAAGGACTGTACCAGGGGAAAGGATTGGTCCCAGACTAGGAAGGAGACTAGTCTGTGAAAGAAGCTTTTTGGAATATCTCTGAGGGTGAGATTTACCTGTATTCAGTTTCTTAATGTATTAGGCTTAGACTTGCATGTTTTGTTTTATTTTGCTTGGTGACTTACTTTGTTCTGTCTGTTATTACATGAAACCACTTAAATCCTACTTTTTATACTTAATAAAATAACTTTTGTTTATTAATTAACCCAGAGTAAGTGATTAATACCTGGGGGAGCAAACAGCTGTGCATATCTCTCTATCAGTGTTACAGAAGGCAGACAGTTTATGAGTTTACCCTGTATAAGCTTTATACAGAGTAAAACAGATTTATTTGGGGTTTGGATCCCATTGGGAACTGGGTGTCAGAGATAGGTGACCTGCTGAACAGTTTTTGGTTAAAGTCTGCAGCTTTGGGGGCATGGACCAGACCTGGGTCTGTGTTGCAGCAGGCTAGCATGTCTGGCCCAACAAGGCAGGGTTCTGGAGTCCCAAGCTGGCAGGGAAAATGGGCTCAGAGGTAATTCCAACACGTCAGGTGACAGTGCCAAGGGGATCTCTGTGTCCAAACCCATCACAGACTCCACCTGTAACTTGCTGATAAACACCTGTCTATGTGCCCAAAAGAGATGAGTGCACAACTCCCACTCAGATCAAGGGGATTTTCACACATGCAGTTAAAGTCAGAATTTGTCCCTAAACATATTTTAAAATCCATTTTCAGATTGTTTAAACAAGTTTTTTTTTTAACCTCATACTACGAGCATTCAACAAAAGGCAAATCAAAACTCATTTCAGTTTAGTTGCTTACCCTTAATTACATTATTTCCATCCTTCTGTAAAAATGTATTACTATAAAGCACAGAGGGATAAACCTCTGTTGATGTAATATTCATCTGTACAGAGTGGCATAGTTACTTCTTAGTAAATGTGAATTACTTATGAGAGTCATGTGCGGTGTCACTGTAGCTGTGTTGGTCCCAGGCAATGAGAGTAATGTCTATTTGCTCAGTTTACAAATGAAAGCTGCCATTTCCTTTCATATCCCTAAGAAACGTATTTGCAATGATTCAAGTGCATAGATTATTATTATTATGATTTACTTAATCCAGAATCAGAAACAACATCAAGTCAGAACAGAACTGGGGAGTCTATGGCCAATTTCTGCTCTTATTTTACTGTGTGCATGGCAGCCAGGAACCATGGTGATGTGCATAATAGAAATGCATAGATTAAACAGAGAGAGAAATTATCATAGGCTGACAGAGAGAAAGGGACAGACAGATAGTATGGTGATGAGTGTCATAACCTTAGTCCCAGATTTGGACCTTAGCGTCCAAAATATGGGGATTAGCATGAAAACCTCCAAGCTTAGCTACCAGCTTGGACTTGGTACTTGCTGCCACCACCCAAAATATTAGAGTGTTTTGGGGCACTCTGGTCCCCCTGAAAAACCTTCCCTGGGGACCCCAACACCCAAATCCCTTGAGTCTCACAACAAAGAGAAATAATCCTTTTTCCCTTCCCCCCTCCAGGTGCTCCTGGAGAGATACACAGACACAAGCTCTGTGAAACTACACAGAGTGACTCCCCCTCTCTGTTCCCAGTCCTGGAAACAAAAAGTACTTTCCTCTTCACCCAGAGGGAATGCAAAATCAGGCTAGCAAATCCAACACACACAGATCTCCCCCCTGATTTCTTCCTCCCACCAATTCCCTGGTAAGTACAGACTCAATTTTCCTGAAATTTCCCAGTAAAGAAAACTTCAACAGGTCTTAAAAGAAAGCTTTATATAAAAAGAAAGAAAAATACATACAAATGGTCTCTCTGTATTAAGGTGACACAATACAGGGTCAATTGCTTAAAAGAATATTGAATAAACAGCCTTATTCAAAAAGAATACAAATCAAAGCACTCCAGCACTTATATTCATGCAAATACCAAAGAAAAGAAACCATATAACTTACTATCTGATCTCTTTGTCCTTACACTTAGAAACAGAAGATTAGAAAACAGAACTACTTCTCCAAAGCTCAGAGAAAGCAGGCAGACAGAAAACAAAGACTCAGACACAAAATTCTCTCCACCCAAAGTTGAAAAAATCCGGTTTCCTGATTGGTCCTCTGGTCAGGTGCTTCAGGTGAAAGAGACATTAACCCTTAGCTATCTGTTTATGACAATGAGAGCCATAGAAGTGCTAATACAGATATGAAATAGACAGCCACCCTCATGTGGATTGGAGCTATTGCAGAAGATAAAACAATAGTGATCCAAAATCAAAGGTTGCACATCACACACAGTCTCTCTCTTAATGTGTAGGTAATTAGTTTAATGGGATTTTTTGTGGGATGGGATTATGTGTTTTGTTTTTGCTGAGAGAGTATTCAGGCATTGATTGGTACCAAGCTATTTACATCCTTGGATGGTGAGCAGAGTCTACCAGAATAACTAGAGGACTGCTCCGCAGATGAGCTGAGGGAGGTTCTACAATGCCCAGAATTTAATTGAGGGCTTGTCTACACATACAGTGCTGCAGTGGTGCAACCGCACCAATGCAGCACATCTGGTGAAGACACTCTATGATGAAGGGAGAGAGCTCTTCCATCAGCATAATAAAACCACCTCTGTCAGGGTGACCAGACAGCAGTGTGAAAAATTGGGACGGGGTGGGGGGTAATAGGAGCCTATATAAGAAAAAGACTCAAAAATTGGGACGGTCCCTATAAAATCGGGACATCTGGTCACCCTACCCTCTGCAAGCAGCGGTAGCTATGTCAGTGGGAGAAGCTCTTCCACCAACATAGTGCTGTGCACACTGGCACTTATGTCAGTGTAACTTGCATTGCTCAGGGGTGTGGTTTATTCACACCTCTGAGTGACATGAGTTACGGCAACATAAGTTGCAGATATAACCTAAATACGGGGGACAAAGAATGAAAACACAGGGGTGGGAGTGTAGGTTAAAGGGTCAAAATGAAGGAACCAGACAGTGCCCACTGCCCTTAGAAGGAGTCCGAGGAAGCGGTGGATGTCACCCAGAGGAACTCTGCCTAGATGCATCCATCGACTGGGAAATGGGAAAATGGCTCAGTTACAAAACATATACATCACTTGCCCTTGAGTTTCTTTCCCCTGGGCTGATGAATGGCCATCTTGGCCAATGCCAGGAAGTAGTTCATAAAGCCACAGATTCCAAGGCCAGAAGGGACCAGTCATCATCTAGTCTGATCTACTGTATAAAGGAGGCTATCAGGTTTCCCTGAATTAATTGCTGTTTGAACTCAAGCATACTTTTCAGAAAAAACATCCAATCTTGATTTAAATAAGCTTCCAGTGATGGAGAATCAACCACGTCCCTTGGTAAGTTGCTTCAATAGTTAATTACCCTCACTGTTAAATATTTCAAGTCTGATTTGGGTTAGCTTCAACCTCCAGCCCCTGAATCATGTTGTACTTTTGTCTGCTAGATTTAAGAGCCCTTTGTTATCAAATTTCTGTTTCCCATGTAAGTACTTATAGAATGATTTAGTCACTTTTTTCTTTGATAAACTGAGTAGATTAAGCTCACTGAGTCTTTCATAATAAGACATGTTTTCTAATCCTTTAATAATTCACATGGCTTTTCCCTGAGCCCTCTACACTTTTTCAGCATCTTTCTTGAATTGTGGACGCAGAACCGGACACAATATTCCAGTAGCAATCACACCAGTGCCAATTACAGAGGTGAAATAACCTCTCTACCCCTCTGTGAGATTCCCCTGTGTAGGCTGATCAGGTGGTCTCAGGACCAGCCTGACTCTTCTATCCAATGAAGTCCTGATCATCCACCAAACAGGTAAAGCAGGGGGGAGTGCAAGTGACAGCTTCTTGCTTCCCCACCAACATTAATCAACCCTCTGCTGAAAAGGCAAACTTAAAAGATAAGCACCTCTATCCACTCGATCATTGGCCTGTCCGCAGAGATGATCATTAATGCCAGTTCTGTGGTGTAGACACCTGCTTCCAGTGAGAGCTGGACTGAGATCAACTCATTTCATATAAGCCATGAAAAAGCCATCACAGAGCAAGCATTCTTCCAGCCACACAGCTGGATTCAAATTAGGTTCTTAGAAAGAAGTGACTAGAAAATTCTCAAAGCAGCATACTGTGCAGCCTTTTCTAGAGAGGATAAGTACTGTATCACAACACGTGATCACATGGAAGAACTATTCCTGCAGCCTACATTTTCCAACAGATCTTAGACTGCCTGATTATCAACAAAATGGAGCTATGGAAACCACCATTCACAGAAAAGAAACCAATAAGCACTTGTAATTTGAGTCATTCTCCTCTTATAAATAAGGATCCCCTGTGCTCCTGGGGTGTAGACAATGGTTCAAACAAATAAATTAGCTGAAAATCCAGAAGAATCCAAAAAGGATTATTAGGGTGATATGTTTTCAACAGACCACTCACGAGCTGCAAATGATGGCTCACCAAACAGGCATGTCCTAAATCCCCTGTGAAAGAGGAAGCTCTGAAACATGAGAACCTGACTTGTATTTGCATAGCAGCATTTATTTGAAAAGCATCCAACTAAGAAATATCTTAAGCAAGAAAAAAACGAACACTCCACAATATACACAAGTCATTGGGTTCATTCTATGGTTCTCAGAGCAACTAGCTAGTGTGGGAAAGAAAGAATGAACTTCATTAGATTTCATGGGAACACAGAGGCAAAACCAAATTCCAAGAAAGAAATGTGACAAAATCAAGCAAACATGGAAAACGGGTGAGGATTAGGCCACAACCAGAAAAATTTCTGCTCCAAAGATTTACCCACATAACACTAAGTACAGACCGAACCCTTCAAATAGTTAAGGGCTCCATTGCCCTGCGTCTTGTAGTAATTTACACCAGTGCAAGGTAGGAGTAAAATGTTTTGGTATCATTTTATACCCACTATGCAGAAATGTAAGGCTAGGTCTTCACTGGCAAAAAGGGAGGGTGGGGAGGTTTCACGCTGAAATAGCTAATTGTTGTATATACTGTAACAAGTAACCTCCTTGTAATATTCCCTGATGCGCATTAGTGTTGTAGTGTTTCAAACACCACTGCGTTAAAGCGCACTAGGAAACTTTAGTGAGAACCAGTAGGGTCTGCTCGGACCAATTAATGCACAACACGTGAGTGTACTTTAGAAGTCACATCCCAATAGTCCCCGTCGCTGCTCCTTATAGACAAGCGCTTAGGTGCAAGTAACCATTTCTGGTGTTTTTCCAGGATTCATTGGATAAACACAGTTTTGGGTTTTGTGTCGGGGAGTTTTATTATGTTTATTGGTTTGTAACAGGGCAGCTTGCCCTTGAGCTGGAGAGCCTGGGGCCATACCAACCCTGGTTACAGAAGGAGCCCCACCTGAGAGGAATCAGGTAATTTCCTATCAAGAGCAGAAGGTAGATGCAGTAAGCTCAGAGGCTGTAGTGAGAGGCTCCTGCAGGGAAGATCAAGATGTAAGAGAGTTGTTCCAGCTTGGAAGGGCAGGAATAGCCTGCTAAGGCAGGAAGTATTCTGATCAGATCCGGGGAGTTTGGGCTATATCTGGCTGAAGGCAAGACTTTTGTGTTTAGTTCTGAACTGGAAATTGATAAATTAGGCCCTAAGGACAGCTGTTGTGACTAGATTGGAAAAACCCAGTGTGGAGTTTATGTGGGGATCCAAGAAGAGAAACGGAGGTGAGGGCTGCATGCAGGGCTCCCTTGAGGCCACTAGGGGGCGCTAACAGGCAGCCACTCATCACAGTTCACACCAAAAATCAGAAGTCCTAATTATAGGGTTGATTATAGGATAATTTAGAATAAATATATTAATCCAATATTATCTCTAGATACATTAGTCTCTCATAAGTGAGACTGAAATTCAAAGAGATCCTTAAGACTTTGTACACTTTTTT
Organism: Gopherus evgoodei; assembly: GCF_007399415.2. Lineage (NCBI taxonomy): Eukaryota > Metazoa > Chordata > Testudines > Testudinidae > Gopherus > Gopherus evgoodei. Next base: position 353,306,348 of record NC_044322.1, read on the forward strand.
AAGAAGAAAGAATGGATTTTGGAGGTCTTTGCTTCTTATTCTTAGAACAGATCACTATATTAATTATCTCCTGCATCTGGATTATTTTAAATTATAAATTATAAATTTCGAGGAATCCTCTCTGGGATTTTTTTTAACTAGCATCAGATTACCATTTAATCAATAAAACATTAAACAACAGTCAGGATTTCTCTATTGTTTTTCATCCTTGTATCTCATGTGTTACAGATGAAAGTAAATATCCCATTTTACAGATGGGAAAACTAAGGCTCAGGAAAAAGGATTCTATCAGGTTAGTGGCAGAGCTAGGAACAGAAGCCAGTTATAGTATCCCCTCATAAGCGCTCTTTATCCCATACAAAGAAACCAATTGTAATCTCTTTAGAGCAGGACTAACTTCTTGTTTTATGTTTGTAGAGTGCCTTACATAATGGGGGGCTGGTTCATGAGTGGGACCTTTAGGCACTACCACAATACAAATAAATAAATAAATACAATAATTAATTACAGGTAGTTATGAATTTCACTATTTTACCTCAACAATATTTATCTCATGTATATTATTCCTTGAAGCTACTCATTTCTTGTTTGGAGGTGACAGATTTTCAAACCATTAATATTATGTGACAGTTAAAGCTGTCAGATCTAAGTATTGTTCCTCCCACTACCCTGTCTATTATTTGTAGAAACTACTTCCCAAATGCTTGTGTACATAGGCACAACCACACTATTTGCCCAGTTAAACAACTGTTTCCAACATGCTATTTTCAGAAAGGTTATTTTAATGGTGCTGATCAGATGTCTAGTTTATTTGGTGGTAAATTTCCAACTGAATTACCTGTAGCTTGGATTCCCTGGCCATATTCTGTGGTCCTTGTTGGATATGACATCAATGGGAGTTGCATAACCAGGGCCGGCGCTTCCATTAGGCAACTCTAGGCGGTCGCCTTTGGCACCAGGATTTGGGGGGCGGCATTTTGTGCACTCCCCACGGGGCGCATGGGAGCTTCCAGTTCCGCTCCCGTCACACCGCCAAAGAAGGACCTTCAGTCGATGTGCCGTGGAAAACCGCGGCCGGCAATTGTGCAGCTCAATGACTGCCGCTGTTGCCTGCGGCATTTTGGCGGAGGATCCTTCTTCAGCGGCGCGACTGGAGCGAAACTGGAAGCTCCCGCGCGCCCCATGGGGAGCACACAAAATGCCGCCCCCCAAATTCTGCCTAGGGTGCCAGAAACCCTGGCGCCACTCCTGTGCATAACTATCATATTCCTCCCTAAGATAAATTCCCAAATAGTTACGACATAGTTCGAAGAGTGGCAAAGGGATGCTGGATCTATATTGTACATTATGGGACAAAAAGACGAAAGTTTTTCAGTATGTGGCAAAGGGACACTTGGCCTCTATTTTGTTAGATTCAAATGCCATTTCATTGTGCTGTAGAAGTCAAAACATCGGAAAGACCATAAACTGGCTTTATCAGTAGTGGGTGCTACTTGGCTGTCTCAGGCCAGGTCCACACTACAGCGTTAAATCGATTTAAACAGCGTTAAATCGATTTAACGCTGTAACCGTCCACACTACAAGGCACTTAAAATCGACTTTAAGGGGTCTTAAAATCGATTTCTGTACTCCAGCTAAACGAAAGGAGTAACCCTAAAATCGATATTACTAAATCGATTTAGGGTTAGTGTGGACGGATATCAAAGTTATTGGTCCTATTCTTTTACTGAGCTACCCAGAGTGCACCGTTCCGGAAATCGATGGTACCCTGGGACCATGGACGCACACCACCGAAGTAATGTGCCCTAGTGTGGACGCGTAAAATCGATTTTATAAAACCTGTTTTATAAAATCGATTTTACTAATATCGATTTAAAGCTGTAGTGTGGACGTAGGCTTAGTGAGGCAATGTTCAGTAGACATGAGAAAGTGATGCGATGGTGAGGCAGTCATAAGGAACGTAATGACAGTGACAAGCACAGGAGCTATGTTTCACAACACTTATCTCACCGTAATTAATTTTGAAACAAGTTATTCTTCATTTTACATTTCCGCAGAGTTCCCAGGTCAGAGAACACAACCAAAATATGTTTACAAAAATATGACATGCACTAAATTCTCCCAGGTCAAATTAATTGTGATTTAGGGCTTGATAGATGCAACTTTTTTTTTTTTTTAATATGCTCTAGTTCAAAAGGAAATTTTTTTGTGGAAGTTCTATAGCTGGTGTTAAACTGATGGTCAGACTACCTGACAACAAGGGTCCCTTCAACCCCTGGAATCTATGAAGCACTGGCATCGCATAGTTTCACAACTGGACACTAGACGATTTAGATTTTGCTGATGACATAGCTCTTCTCCATGACAGCTCAGCCAACATGCAAGCAAAGACCAGATGATTGTCCAGCATTGCAAGAAAGTCCTATGTAACTGCAACTATTGGAAGACAGGATACTGGGCTAGATGGACCATTGGTCTGGCCCAGAATGGCCGTTCTTATGTTCATTCTCACCTTTTAAGGGCTAGAGGGCCTGGAGCTACCCAACCCTGATTACTAAAGAGGCGTACCTGAGGCCTTGGCTACACTCACACTTTACAGCGCTGCAACTGGGGTGTGAAAAAACACACCCCTGAGCGCTGCAAGATACAGCGCTGTAAAGCGTCAATGTAATCAGGGCAGCAGCGCTGGGAGCGCGGCTCCCAGCGCTGCACGCTACACCCGTAAGGGATGTGGTTTACATGCAGCGCTGGGAGAGCTCTCTCCCAGCACTGCCGCTCTGACTACACTCACACTTCAAGCGGCAGCGCTCCAGCAGCACTGCCGCGGCAGCGCTTTGAAATTCCAAATGTAGCCATGAGAAAGATTCGCTCTTTTCCCTATGAAGGGCAGCAGGAAATGGGGGCAGCTGAGGAACTTGCAGTGAGTGAGACAGATTGCTGCAGGCAAGACCCTGACACCAAGGGAGTTTAAATTGGGGGCCAGGCTCACAGCCTAGGGAGCAGGAGGCTCCAGGAGGAGGCCTTGACTGGGTTTGGGTCTGCAAGCCAATGCCAGAAGGATCAGCTCCAGATGAGAAGAACTGGGAGGACAGGCTGTAAGAACAGAATGGGACAGGAAAAAAGCTCTGGTGGTAAGAGAAGGCACCAGAGCTACATATGAACTTGTGTGAGGTGATGAACTTTATTTTGGGACACTGAGGATTGTCATGAACTGTTTCTGTCATTAAACCAGCCCCAGACAAATACCCCTCCGCAGTTCTCAAGGGGGCCTTAAAGTGGGGGAGAGAGGCAGGGTGCTGCAGAGTGACCTCAGGCCATAAGGCAGGGCTCAAGAATCAGCTGGTCCTGTTACAACAGGGTTAATAATAGCTGTAAAACAACAAATCTAATGAGAACTGCGGCAACTCCCAACTCAAGCAGTAACATGCAAGGCAATGGGGACACCCAGAAAGATATGAGATCATGAATTTGGCAAGGCAGCAGCCGCGTTCACCAGCTTAAACAAGCTTTGGTCATCCAAAATCTACAACTTAAAGACCAAATTACTAATCCTCAACTCAAATGTTATTTCCATCTCAGCATATGCCTGTGTAAATAGTTAATCCACAAAAAGTGCAACTAGATATCTAAATGCCTTCCAAAGCAAATGCCTTAGAAAAATAATAGGTATTAAATCAAATAAATGTATAAAAAGTGCCGAGATTCATTGGAGAGTTCAACAACCCCTTATCTCCAAAGTTATCCAGAAAATAAAAAAAACATCGGGGATGTGTGCTAAGAATGAAGCCAGAGCATCTATCACGAGATACATGGGTAGCTGGAGGAACACAGAAAAGGGGCCGACCAAAAGAAACCCTCTGGTGAACATTACTCAAAGAGGGAAAATGTACAGGACTTAACAACACTGGGGACATGCAAAGAGTGGCCCAGGAGAGTTAGGGATGGTAGAGCCTTGTCTGTGGTCTAAGTGGTGTAGGTAGGATTCAGATCCAGATAGGGCTTGACCACGCACAAAGATGGATTGGTTTAACAAAACAGGGGATTTTATACCCATTACAGCTTGGCATTGGCCCTCTCAAACCAATTTAAACCTGAGTTACTCCAATTTAGTTTGCTTTGGTAAATATAGAGGCACAAGCTAAACTGACAATCAGTTTACAATTGATCTACAGCTTGGTCTACATATAGTTTTTGAATTGGTATGCTATGCTGATTAGAGGTGGGATTTTTTACCACTATAGTTTTACTAATACAGTCTCCAATTTGGATGCAGTTATAGCAGTACAGACATGCCTTACACCAGTATAGCTTATTCCCCTTCCTGTACAGGAATCGCTGTACTGGTGTAAAGCACCTTTATAACAGTGTAACTGCATCCACACTAGGAGGGATTGTATGACTCACTACACCAGTATATCACTACAGCATTTCTAATGCAGACAAGGCCTGACAGTGTGCACACAGGGGTTTGCACTCGTTTAACTAAGCTGTTTTCTAAATCGATTTTAGTTAAACTGGTGCCTATGTGTAGACTAGCTTCTACGTGCAGACAAACCCTCAGAAATAAAAGCAGGGAATCACTGTAAATTTTAAACCATATTCACAGCTAATACTGATGCTTCCTTTTCCTCTTTACCAAAAGAAAACAAACACTCTGATAAATGTAATCATTGGTAGCTGCGTTCTGATAGGATTGGGACACACCTACTCAGCCAAAATGACTGAGCTTTTCAGAATGTTCACATGTTCAAAAGAAGAGACAAGAAGCCTTTAAAACTATTCCAGTGTTTATTTCACGTCCTTCCTCCCCTCCATCCGTACCCATTTTTGACCCTTTCCAAGGAACATCATGTACAGCAGCACATTCCTTCAGGCTCAAACGGCCCCACAGACTGTGCTGAAATGCTAGAACAATGTACAATAAGTTTTCTGGTCTCTTAGCACTCACTGTGGCGAGGGCAAGTTTGTTTCTCGATCTTCAGACATGGGAGGAAAGACCACGCTGGGGAACAATGTTACGGAAATTGGAGGGCTGGGGGACAGGGGATAGAAAAGCTAACAAGGGAAGATGGAAAGTTCTCCCTTCCCACTACATGATCTACAAGACCACAACACGGGAAACAATTGCTACCCATTCATTATCTGAAAAACAAATGGTATGGTAACATGAAGTGTCCCTATAATCTTCTGAAAGGTATCCTACTAATTTGTTTAGGCCTTTTATAACATTTTTTATTTTCAAAGCAGAGGATGGCTGTGATCTACTGGCAATCCGGAGACTTTTTTGCTCAAACTTTTTAAAGTGACTGGTGATTTTGGATGCCCAACTCAAGACCCCTCAGAAGAGTCACACTTTTAGGAAGTACTGAGCAACCAGCCCCCCAAAATTAGGCCCCTTTAAAGGGGTCTCATTTTGGGCACCCAAAGACAGAAGCACCCAAAATCACTAGTCACTTTTGAAAATTAAGGCCTCTGTCTTAATTCAGATCTCTCTAACATACACACACACCGGTGTGAATGAGGAGTGATTCACAACAATTGAGTTACATTGGCATAAAACTGGTGTATGTTCAGAATCCTCAGCTGGACCGGGCAGAATGGACAAAGCCCCAGCAGTGGCTGCAGAAGTCGGAGGAGGTAGGGAGAAGGGGTTAGCTGAGGCTCTCCCTGGGTGCTCCCCCAGACTGGATCTCAGAAACGGAGGGGCACTAGACCCCTTAAATACAGCCTAGCCCAGACTGGACAGGAGCCCCAGCAGTATGCCTGAGAGCATGGCTCCTCAGAGGCACTCACTGTAAATGCAGAATGGTGGGATATAACCATGCACTGCAAGTATTATGTTTATTTTCACTGCCATTCCTTAATATTGCCCTAACCTTGCTTTTTCATGTAATCAGGCACTAGCTGGTAAAGAGAACATCTGGGACCGAGACTGGATCTACAGGAGGATCTCTGACTTAAGCAGTAGTCGTTAATATGAATAAATCTGAGAACAGCTGGTTTAAAAGATAATGTCTATGATTAAATGTTGTCCATTGTTGAGCTCCAAATCCAATATGTCAATCTGGCAGATGATAGCATTCTTTACTTTTTGCAGTCCTACATAGCAAACAAGTGTAAGCATGAACCATCCAGCTTCTTTAACTCGTCATCTTAAACAGATTGCATTTCTCTGAAATTAGCAAAGCACCATTAATACCAAACAAGATATAAAGCACATATGGCCCGATGCCTTCTCTTTTCCAAATCAACTCAGATAGAAAAAGAAAAGGCTCAATATACCCTCTTTCTCCTATCTCTAGTTCTTGCCTCTTTAAAAATTCAAACACCACAGGACAGGGTTTAGTCCCTACTATATATACATCCTGTTGTAAACAAATCAGGGGCCAATGTGCTCTTACACAATATCTGTAACAGACAGAAATTGTTATGGCCAACTTCCAATTTATCAACTTTGGCAGCATCCCTTCATTAACTTTAGAGTATGTGTTCCTGCTGAAATATGTAGTAGGATGCTGAGAACTCTTGTTTTAGCTTCCCCCTAGTCAGTTTTGAAGTGTGATGAACTTTTCACATTTCTGACACTCCACCAATACCCTCCTGTCAGTGACAGATGTTGGTTCAATCATCCTGCTGCTGTTAGAATAAGTTATGTCTTGCATTGGAGCTTCTCAATAACTTCACTGGGTAATATAAAAGACAACAACTTTCTCATTCAGGCAAAACTCCCACCAAAGATAACAGAGAATCTGATAAGCTTCTGGTGAACAAAAACACTACTACTATGGAAGCTACTGTGGCCTAGTGGCGAGGACGCTGCCAAGACCTGGGATCTACTCCTGACCCTGTTACTGGTTTGCTGAGTGATTGTGGACAAGTGATTTCTCTTCCCAGATGTTTCCCTACCTGTCTTGCTGCTCCTACAGTGCTCCCAGACTCTGCCAGCCAAAGAATGAAGGACTCAGTCTGACTCTAGATTCCCCTTGAATGCTGCTGAATACCTTGACCTCGGGGTCTGCCATTTTTATTTAAGTGTCACAGATCCACTTTCTTTACATGATATTTAAAACACTTTTTCCTGCCACCATTATGAAACACAGACTAACATGTTGGCTGGTATCAGATGCTCTACTGGAATGCTATAATTTTCTAACTTCACAATATCTGTCCCATTGCTCCCAGCAGGGAAAGAACTGTCTTTCCTTCTCTGCTGCAGTGGGATCACACCAGTGCTGCAAAAGACTGTGCCATGCCAGGATTCCAGCTCTGTCCAAATTGAAATCAATATCTGCAAAATACTTATGGCCAAATTCTTATTCCCCACATAAAGCCCAGCTAGGTAGATTTCATATCAGAGGAACTCTGCTGGGGCCAGGGTACAGAATCCTCTGTTCCCAACTCTGGCATTGTGGCAGTTATGAGAGCTGTACATAAAAATAGTATACACAGGTAAAGATGGGCATCTAGTGGCATGCAAAAACAATAGTGCCTGTGGTATTTAGGGTTGCCAACAGTCCCTTATTACAAGGGGTGTCCCTTGTTTTTTCATCTCTCTACAACATGATTAGGAGCTGCTTATTAATTATTAATTATTATTACAATAATATCAGGAGCACAGGTGGGACAGTCCAGTCTAAGAAAACAGTCCATTAATTCTGAAATACCTTAGCAAGCCTAGCGGTATTGTTCATAACTTCACAGGTTCAATAAAGCTGTTTCGCAATACAAATGGCTTCCTATTTGCTGCTCTTAACAGCAGCCACTACTTCAGTCAAACTCCAACACACACAAGCAGACAGTGGATCTGTGTAGTTCCCAGACCCCATGATCCTGCCCCCATCGTCCCCTGCACAGCTGCAGAGAAAGCTGCCATGCAGGAGGAATGTAGAGCTCTCCCTTACCACCATGTAGCCTGCAGTTGAACTGTGGTAGTTTCACTGATTTTTGGGCCTGGGCCATCTATATAAGGGAGGGCAAGATTTGTATATAGTTTGTGAAGCGCTGTGGGATGAAAGGGGCCGTTTCAATGTACGTCATCATTCTAGAAACTAACTTGCTAACTCTGTGCAATCTAGTCACCTTGGCAGCCTTGGAGCATTTCTGTTTTGTAAAGTTAATGCTAGAAGAAGAATTGTGTCTGACCCAAAGCAAATACGATCCCCAAAATATTCCTGTGTGTTATTTTAATAAGGGATTTCAACGTCTGCTGAGAAGAAGTCACCTCTAGAAGCCTACATTCTCTTTCAGTGACTGTTCTGTCTACCTGGGTTCACTGCTAAGTATCAGTGAGCACAAAAACTTAGAGTTTGCCCTGTCTCCTAAGGGCTGGGTTAATGGGATGAAAAAAATTAGAACATAGCCAGAACTACTTACCTGGAGTGTTTAAAAAATCATAGGTCAGGCCCCAAAACTATAAAACTCACTGAAAAATCTTGAGATTTTACAAAAATAATACTTGTGGGGTCCTTATATTCGCCTTCTGGTTTCTGACCTTTAAGATTCAAGATTTCACATTTATCTCTGCAACCATGAGGACTAGAAATGTAATTTAAAAAAAAAAAAAGAAAGCTGAGAGTCTCACATAATCACATGAGTCCAGGAGGTAGGGCTTTAGGACACAATTGTGATACTTGCGATAAAATTGCTGAGTTGGCAGCACTGCATTACAAAGTGAAGAAAAACATTTGGTGCTAATCTTACCAGGCTTGTGCTGAGAAAGAGTATAGGAACCTTGGCCAGTGCATCTGTTTGCTACAGAAATCCTGGCAGCCAGGAAGAGGGGATTGTTCAACGGAACATAATTTTAGAAAGGAACACCATGCAGCCCTGGCTAGCCTGTGTTGCAGATGGCTGGTAGAGGGAGCTGCAGGGGTGAAAGTGACTTACAGGACTTACCGGTACTGCCGGAGTCCTGAGGAGGGAATGGCCTCAACCGGAAATGCGTGGCCTCTCAAGATTTAAAGGTCCTGTTGCACTGGCTGTGGCTGGGAGCCCCAGGGCCTTTACATCAACCCAGGGCTCTCAGCTGCAGTGGTGGCTGGGAGACCCCAGGGCTCAGGGACAAATAAAAGGGCCCGGGGTCTGGCCGCCGCGGAACTCCGGGCCCTTTAAATCCCCACCACCCCGAGCCTTGCCAGGCTGGGTCCGAGATTTAAAGGGCTTGGAGCTCCTGCCGCTGCGGGGAGCCCAGAGCCCTTTAAATCCCCGCCGTGGAAGCCAGTGTACCTCCTCCCCTGCTGGTGCACAATGGAGGACAGAATCTGGCCCTGAATATTAGCTGTTGTGAACCTCACTCCCCTTTCCCCTCCATCTGCCCTTACTGTTAATATATTGTAATGTAGAATGTTAAAATAATTCCGATGTTATGTGCCCCAAACATGGTTAGTTTTTTAATAGCTCTTTAGATCGGCTCCTGCCTGCACGGTGACATTTTGATTACACCACCTAGAGAAAGCTTCTTTGCTCTAATGATTTACTGCAGCACATGGGCAGTGCCATATCTCTGCTGAGTACAGTGCAACCAGCAGCCTCCTCATTTTTATCGTTTTTAGAAAGAGAGAGATGCTGGTTGGGCTTTAGGAGTGCAGAGACCTGCCCCCAACCTGCAAAATTTCTCTGAGAAATTAGCCTTAGAGCTGACAGCGCATGGCAGAGGACTTCAGAGTAGCCTGTGAGCTCTGCACAGATGTATTAATTAGGAAATTAACCTTTTGGGAGTGAGAAGGAACAGAACACTTCCTGGAGGTTTTGCTGCAACAAGCAGGCCAGATTCATCTCTGGTGGGACACTGATAGAGAATGGCCTGACAAGAGACACCAGACTTGGTAAGAGCCAGTGCATCTGCTCTGTCCCTCCCCTCCCACAAACTTTTATTTTCTTTAGCAATTACTATGGAAACCCACTTCCACTCCTATAGGTTTTATATAATGCCATTTCTGTAACTGTTTATTTTTTGTTAATGAGTATTTCCAATTACAACACTGGAACTGTGTGCGTGTGTATATATATGAATATAACCTTTTTTTTTTTTTTTGCTATGCTGCTTCCAATGTCTGTAAAGATGCTCTGAGATGAAAATAAGAATGTAAAATATAGTTTAATAATGGTATATTTTGGGCAGGCACTGGGGGGATTCTTATAACAACCGCTGTGGAATCTTTAATGTCCACACAAAGCAGATAGGTTCTCAGTTTTTAAGGTCTCATCAAAAAGGCATATATAGGAGGATCGTCAATTTATCTTCTTGTTTACACCAAACCACATCCCTATTCTCCTGTTTTCTAGCTCTCCTCAAAACTCCCTTCTTCTGCTTAGCCTTCCATCAGCTACATTCACTCCTGTATTGCCACCTACCACTCTTACACAAGATCTTCGACTTCTCTTGTTGGGTTGTACCTGACTCATTATTTACAGCCTGATCCTGCAGCCCTTCGTCATACCAGTAACTCTTATCCACGTGAGTTGCCCCTTCAAAGTAAGGATTTACATGTGACTAAAGCGTGCGGAATTAGATGCCTAGATCGTTAGCACACAGATCTTGTCTTCCTATGTGTTTTGTGAAGCACCCATGCACATGCTACGGAAATAAATTAATAATATAATAATAATAATAATAAAATAACAAAGTTAATAGTCCTTGGAAGTAGCAGAGTGGATCTCATACTGGACTAAAAGGAGGGTAACTGGGCGGGGGGGGGTGTCTATTCCTGGCTGTGCCACTGACTTGCTGTGTAACCTTGGACAAGTCATATCACTTCTTGGTGTCTCTGTTTCCCCTACCACCCTTTGCCTATCTTGCCTATTTAGATTTCAAGCTCTTCATGGCAGGGACTGTCCCTCACCATGTGGTTGTACAGCATCTAGCTCACTGGGATCCTGAACTCAGTAGGGGCACCTAAGTGCCATTGTAAAATTAAAAAATGGCCCATATCCTGAAGTCCTTATTCAGTGTTTGCTCAGGCAAAACTCAGACTGCAAAGGGATATTTGCCTGAGCCAGGAATAAACAAAAACTAAGTAGGGATTCCAAGATATGAAATAAGACAACATAAATAATTGACCAAACTAGGCCCTTCTTAGTTTGTGACATCTGACAGCATCACAGCACAAGTTGGTTTGATAAGAATCCACTTTGTGTGTATGTTTATTCTGCAGAGTCTCACGTTTCCATGTTAACATATTTTCTAAAGGACATTTTTGATCCCCTACCGAAACGTAAGAACTGCAGGCAGAAAAACAATCGCTGGTACAAATACTACAGGGTGTTTTTCCTCTTCTTTTCAAATATTTGCTTCGGAGAGTTCAGCTCTTGGAAGCATGCCATATTGCTGCTGTAATATTTTATAAAGAACTGCATTTACATGCAATTAGATTCTCTCAGTAACAGAGATGTTGCGTCAATAAATCTCTCTGTAGTGAAATATCATTTATTCTGCCCGGCTAGTGATTTCAGAATTTTTGTAATAAAATATTCTATCTTGTAGGCTACACTTTAACCTTTTTATAATATATAAAAAATGAACATTCCTGAGTAAATAGCTTCACAACCCAATTGCTTTTAATTTTTTCTGTATGTCATTTCGTTCAGTTGTCATTGAACACAGCTGTTAGACAGGAAATAGAATATTCTGGGCTAACAATTGGAATTCAAACAGCTGAAAATTAGGTATAAAGGGAAGTATCATACTTCTTTAAGGAAAAAAAAAAGCTTTTCTTGATTTTGTAAGCTAGATTTATGCCTAGGGTCCAATTTCAAAAGCATCCATCTATACAGCATGTATCAATCATGCATTTGCACCTGCAAATGCCAGTTAGGTAGACAAACAGGCAATTATGCACATGAGTGGATGTCTGCTCACACTCAAAATCTGGGTTTGTAAATGTAATTTATGCAGCCACTTTGGAAAACTGGAACATAATTGTCAAAAATGGCCTCTAAAATCTTGCTTGCAAAACTGCCCATGCAACAGGACTGTTTGTGTGTGCAGATGTAGTTTGCACTTGGAAATCAAGTGGCTAAGCGAGCAGTTACCTACTTGCAAATGCAAGTGTGGCAATGAAAAACTCCCATTGTCCTCAATGGGCTTTGGATCAGGCCCACTAGAGTTACGGAAAGTAGTTCCATTTGAAAACCTAGCCCCTATGTGTCAATCTCCCAAGGAAAAGACTTACAGCGGCGCGAGGGGGGGCTGCCAGAACAGCTGACTGGCAGCCAGCCCTGGGGTAGTGGAGCAGCAGCTGCCAGAACAGCAGCCACGGTCAGCCCCACGAGCAAGTGTCAGGGCTGGAGCAGCTGCAAGCCCTGGCAGCACTCTTTCACCCCCACAAAGTATTTGTAGTAAAAGTCAGGGACAGGTCATAAAGTTTTGTTTATTGCCCGCAACCTGTCCCTGACTTTTACTACAAATACCCGTGACAGAATCTTAAGCTTTCAGGGACATGGGCAGAAATTTAACTTTGACTCCTTTTGGGGATACATGTTCTGTGCCCTTCCTGCCCCAGCCCCAGGAGGAGCTCGCTTTTCCCTCCCCTTCACCTCCCCGGCAGGAGCTCATTCTTCCTTCCCCAACCCTGGGCCAGCAAGAAATTGCTCTTCCCTTCCACCCCCGCAGCCCTGGAGGAGCTTGCTCCCCCCCCCCGCACCACGGCCCCAGGGTCAAAGGAGTTCTGTGATCTTAACCATTATTGGGGGGGCCATGCCCCTGCTTTCCCCCACCTTGTGTACGCCCCTGACCATCACTGATAAACTTTGCAGGTAACACAAAAACTGGGGGAGTGGTAAATAATGAAGAGGACAGGGTACTGATTCACAGCGATCCGGATCATTTGCTAAACTTGGCACAAGCAAAAAAATTTTTTTTTTAAAACATGCAAATGCATACATCTAGGAAGAAAGAATGTATGCCAGATTTACAGGATAGGGGACTATCCTGGTAAGCAGTGACTCTGAAAAGGATTTGGTGTTCACAGTGGATAATCAGCTGAACGTAAACTCCCAATGTGACGTTGTGGCCAAAAGAACTAATGCAATCCTGGGATGCATAAACACGGGAATCTCAAGTAGGGGTAGAGAGGTTATTTTAGCTCTGTATTTGGCACTGGTGCAACTGCTGCTGTAATACTGTGTATAGTTCTGGTGCTCACAATTCAGGAAGGATGTTGATAAATTGGAGAGGGTGAAACGAAGAGCCACAAGAATGATTAAAGGATTAGAAAACCCGCCTTATAGTCAGGGGCATGCACAGGGATTTAAATGTGACTGCTTTTGGGGGGCCTTTTAAACACTGGCTCCCACCCAAATACAGATGTTTAATAATGGGCCCTCCAATCTAGCAGAGAAAGGTATAACACAGTGATCTCCAATGCAGTGCCCATGAGTGCCATGACGCCCGCTAGGGCATCTATGTGTGCCTGCCTACTGACAAGGGAGCGCCCCGCCATCAAGGAGCGCAGCCACCGGACAAGCAGTCACTGAAATGCCGCCAAGAAGCAGCAACATCAAGAAGCATCACCGTGGAAATGCCACTGCTTCTCAGCGGCATTTCGGCAGCAACGCCTCTTGATGACACTGCTTCTCAGCAGCATTTTGGCTGTGGCACTTTTTGGCGCTGCTCCTTCTCAGCAGCATTTGGCGGCTGCTTGACCGGTGGCCGCACTCCTGGGTGGCATTTCGGCAGCTGCTTGTCCAGCGGCTATGCTCCTTGGTGGCATTTCGGCGGCTGCTTGTCTGCCAGCCATGCTCCTCGGCAGCATTTCGGCAGCTAGTCATCCAGTGCCCACCACACTGAAAGGTTGCGGACTACTGGTATAATACAATCCTCCAACAACTGGAAGTTGAAGCTAGATAAATTCACACTTGGAAATAAGGTGTAAATTTTTGATTGTGTGTATAATTAACCATTGGAACAATTTATCAAAGATCATGGTGAAAACTCCCTCACTCGCAATTTTTAAGGCAAGATTGAATATTTTTCTAAAAGATCTGCTCTAGGAATCATCTCTGGCCTGTGTTATACAGGAAGTTAGCTTAGATGATCACAATAGTCCCTTCTGGCCTTGGAATCTATGAAAGATAACCCATTTTTTTCTTATTTCTGGTTTTATTAAAAAGGCATTTCCTGGGGAAATCTTTGGGATTCGTTTGTTATATAGATCTTCCTTTACATGTTTTCTCTGGCAAATGATCACTGAACTCAGCAGTTTCTGTATCTAACTTTGTTTCTGTTTTAAGCACTAAAAAACAGTAATAACCAGATGCTCCTGCCAAAGAGTAAACATGAAATAGAATAATGTAGATGATCCCTCTTTAAACCTACATAAAATTGATTCAGGCACAATAGATCACAAATGGCTAACTTAAAACAAAAGGCTTTTGAAATGAAAGACAAAGACCTCATCACCTTCAGCTTCAAGTAGGCATTTAAGCTAATGAGCACTACAAATCAATGAATGAATTCTGAGCTGCTATCTTGCAGGACTTCAGACAGATTTCAGTAAACAAATGAAGACCTAAAAATAAACATATGGGAAAAAATATATTGCAGGAAATTACTCACATATAAACAGAGAGTGGAGGAGGAGGAGAGAATAAGAGGTTAGAAGAAGGTACTGCAAAGGTAACTTAATCAGCGCATGAGAGTAAAGATCTGTCAGGAGTCACCAGTTCTACCCTGCATCTATTGGAAAATCAGCAACTATTAGATCAGTAGCTGACTTCATATACAAAATATGTACCACCTCACGCCAAATATATGGGCTATGTTCCCTGCCCTGAGCTGACGTTAGGCTATGACTACACTACACAGCTTCAGCAACATGGCTGTGTCGCTAAAGGTCATGTGGTGCAGCCACTGTTTGTTGGCTCTCCTGCAGACAAAAATACTTCTACCCTAAATGAGCTGCATTTGCATTGTCAGCAGGAGAGCACTGTTCACACTGGCGCTTGTCGCGACAAAACTTTTGTCTTTCCGGGGGCGGGGTGAGGGTGGAACGCCTCTGGAAGACAGAAGTATTGTCGTTCAGTTGCCAGCGTAGACATAGCTTTGGTAAGAGTTGTGTATACAAATCCAGAGATGGAATTTAGCACCCTGAAAAGAACCGACCGAGTTCTGATAACATCACAGTGAGAGCAGCTAACTACAAAAGCAAAGTTGTAAGTGGTGTCCAAGTATCTTCCTATGAGGCCTATTCAGAGTCTTCTTCTGTCGAATTTTATGTATTTGATGGTTCAGACAAAGTGTGTGTTAAAATTCATACAAAGCGATCACCTGGCTTCCCCTGGGTTTTGGATGAGATTCTGATATGGAGACTGTATCTGCTGTAACAGGAAAAGCTCTGATTTTTTAAAAGCTATGTATTGGTATAATTTTAACTTTTCTGAAATCTCTCATTCACAATTGCGTTGTAAGGCTGTGAGCCACCTACTCAGAATAAAATTAACCTTTGTTTTAGAGATGGGCCAGAAACAAAACCCCAGATCTGGGTCCTGGTGTTCAAACTCCAAACCCAGGTCTGACCTCTCCTGTTTGACAAGGAAATCCAACCAAAACCCTAGCAATAACTGTTCCTCCACATTTTGAGGGTTCAACAAAGTCTAGAACTATGTCTCCAGATTTCTAGCTGTATATCTCTGATATAGGTAAATATATAATGTTGTTGTTTATAAGTAATCCCTCATAGCATGACAGGCAAGGTTCTCATCAACTACACATGCACTTTGGTACATACACCTCTACCTCAATATAATGCGACCCAATATAACACGAATTTGGCTATAACGCGGTAAAGCAGTGCTCCGGGGAGGGGGGGCGGGGCTGCGCAGTGCAGTGGATCAAAGCAAGTTTGATATAACACGATTTCACCTATAACGTGGTAAGATTTTTTGGCTCCCGAGGACAGCGTTATATCAAGGTAGAGGAGTATAAGTAAGATATAAATGGAACAACATTAATCTATCTAGGTACTCATATACCACCCCTTGTCATAAACAGAGTGTTAAGGGTTAATGTCTCTTATACCTGTAAAGGGTTACAAGCAGGAAACTGGACACCTGACCAGAAGACCAATCAGAAGACAAGATACTTTTAAATTCGGGTGGAGGGAAGTTTGGGTGTGAGTTCTTTGTTCTTCTCTCGGAGGGTCTGAGAGAGACCAGACATTACTACAGGCTCTCTAAGTCTCTTTTCAAGTAGTGAGTAAAAAACAGGCGGTTTAGGGGTTTTTTTAAATTGTTTTACTCTATTTGCAATTGTGGATCTGGCTGGTTAACTTTTATATGTGTAGTTGCTGGGAATATTTTGATTTGTATTGGTACTGGTGGGAAAGTCTCTTTCTGGTATCTGTAAGCTATAGGACCCTGTATATTGACATCTTGAAGTTACAGAGATAATTCTTTACTTTTTCCTTTCTTTTATTAAAAGATTTATTTTTAGAGAACCTGATTGATTGTTTTTTCTCTGTTTCCCTTGTTTTATCCCAGGGGATTGGGATAACTCACCAGGACGGGTGGGGAAACGGGAGGGGGAGAGATAAAATCTCTCTCTGTTTTCCTTGAATCTGTTTGCCTCTTTGTGGAAGGGAAGGGAGATGCTTCTCTGTATGGTGATTTAAGAGGTTAGATCAGTATCTCAGGATAGCCCAGGGAGGGAAGTTCTGAGAGGGGGAAGGTGGGGGAATGATTTATTTCTCCTTGTTTTAAGAACTCAAGGGGTCTGCGTTCTTGGGGTCCCCAGGGAAGGTTGGGGAGGTCAGAGTGCCCCAAAACACTATATTTTGGGTGGTGGCAGCCTATCAGATCTAAGCTGGTAATTAAGCTTAGGGAAATTCATGCTAGTATCTCATTTTCTGAACTCTAAGGTTCAGATCTGAGAAAGAATGCTATGACACCCCTCCCATCTCATCGTTAGCAAACAATACCCATCTTTCTATTTCTCTTCCTTCTGCACCTGTAAGAGAAATAGCTTGATTGGCATATAGTTCTTTGTTTTTATTTCTTTATCTCTGTGTATTTGTGTGTCAATGGGTGCGTATGTAAAGCAAAGTCAAAGGACTGAGTTTTGCATTTAGTTCAGGAAATGGTGAGTCATTCTTATCCCTTACAGGATATTTATTTTATTTTATTTTTTTATTTATTTTTTATGTTTTTATTTTTATTTATTTGCCTAGTTTCCTAACAGCCTGGGTCCTTGGCAACCTGCCTGCCGGACTGCCTAAGAGACGAGGAGCCCCATCTTCCAAGGTCCGTAGCTCTGGGGACCCCGCGAGGCCAACTGCCCTGAAGCAGGTGGTCTATTCCCTCGTGCAGAGAATTTCTAAAATTTTGGTTGTCATTCTGAAGCGGAACAAAATCTAATTTCAAAATATCGAACTCCTCCACAAAAGGAATTACCTTTCTCTGCACAGCTCTACCCATGTGCCTGTTTGTTGGCATCTTCATTGTACTAGGGGAACACAACTACTGTAGGAGGTCACGTGGCCTCACGTAGTAAGAGCCAGTCCCATGGAAGGCTTTGAAAATCAGGACACAGACCTTGAACCGGGCTCCGTATTCAACAGGGAGCCAGCGTTGAGAGTGGAGCACTGGAGTGACATGTTTACAGAGACCAGGATTGCTAAGCAGATGGCTGCTGCACGTGTATTGCTTGGCACTTCCTAAAGGTGGCTTCGTTCCTAGGTATAAACTACAATAATAAAAGCCTGGAAAATGAGGCATTTTCAAGATGCAACCAAATCAAAGTTCATCTGCGAATCTGGCACTTTCAAAGCACATTAAACTCTCCTGCTGTGCTGGCACCACATGAAGGATATGCCTCAGCATCAAGCCCAACCCACCTTCTCTCAACACACAAATCATGCTAACCCAGGGTCCCCGGACCCCATGGGAGTGGACGGTCCAAGCTTGAGTCAAGCTGGGACTATTACTTCGCAGAATAGATGCAACCCCACTGGACTTGTGCTCTGGGAGTCTCCCAGAAGTACAACAATCCCACAGGCTGACTTTCTTTGTCCTCTGAAGAGAGTCAAGTTTGGTGGACAGTCAAGTTTTCCCACACTGCACCATGAACAAAGGACTAGAGGAGGGCGCTAGGAAGAATAGGATATGGGCAGTTGGAGTCAGGCCTGCATAATGCAGTGTAGATGCTGGAGCCCCAGGCTGAGACCTAGGGTTCAACAACTCTTAACCCAGGGGTACAAATGAGTGGAGATGCTCAAGCCCTCGGTTAAAAAACCCAACATCAGTTAACTCAAGTTCCACTAACCCTGGCTTACATTACGCGCATTACATTAAACACCCGCAACTGGCCCGTGTCAGCTGACTCAAGCTAAGGGGCTCAGGCTAAGAGGCTATTTAATTGTGGTGTAGAGATAGTACTCCTAGCACTGCCTCTTAGGGTGCTAAGTGAGTTGCAGCAATGTAGGAGTGTGACTGGCACTGTGTTGCCCTTGCTTTGTAACACTTTGTGCTGACAGACTAATGTATAGTAGGCCTGCACATTGAAACCATCATCCAGCCAAGGATTCCAAAAGCACTTTACAGACACCCTTGCCATGTAAACATTAATATCCTCAAATTAAAAGTGAGGTAAACTAAGAAGCTAAGGGCTAGATTCACAAAAGGACTTAGGGGCCTAACTGCCACTTTAGGCACCTAAATCCCAGCATCAGGCCCCTCTGGGATCACAAAGCCTCCACTCAGCTTCCCCTGAACCCTGTAGATACCTAAACTTGCTCAGCACCTAAATTTTCACAGTAAAAGTTTCCTCAGCACCTCTGTTTCTGATTCTGAGCATGTGCACTGTAGACCCACGCCAGTTGTCCATACACCAAAGCCCCAGAGTGCTGCCTGAACCAGGGGAAGATAGGTGTTCCTCCACCTAACTCACATGCAGAGCCAGAGCCAGTAGGCATGATCACAGCTTGCCTACCTGATTGGGTGCCTATGGAAAAGCTTACACGAAATGGTTGGGGAGAGGGGTCAAAGAGGATCTCCCTCATAACCTTTAGCCCAGTGGTTAGGGCACTTGTTAGAGGGCTTTCCCTTCACCTCCTCCCCTGATTTTTGTCATGCAGACGGAAAGTGGAAGACGGTAAGTCTAAAGTGCAGACAATGCAATGTATATTGGGGTTCGTTCCAAGCAAGCATATCCATAGTTCTACACACCGGCAGAGTCTGTTTCCCAGTGTCCCATTCCCAGCTCTTACGCCACAGAGCATTTACTCCATGTCCCCTGTCATAAACAGATAGTTAAGGGTTAATGTCTCTCTTACCTGTAAAGTGTTAACAAACAGGGACCCCAAACACCTGACTAGAGGACCAATCAGAAGACAAGATACTTTCAAATCTCATGGGAGGGAAGCCTTTGTTTGTGGGTTTGGGGTTTGGCTTTGTTCTCTCTGAGTCCTGGATGGGGCTAGAGGTGCAACCAGGTTTCTGCCAATCTCCCTGCTACAGTCCCAGGGAGGAGGGTCCAGCACCCTGACCCCTGTCTACAGTGGCTGGGAGCTGCGAGGACCCACTGCCCTGCAGGGCTGAGAGCTGGGGCAGGGGCGCAGGGTGGGAGGCGCCCTGTGGGGCTGGGAGCTGGGGAGAAGACCCTGGATGCTCATGCTGGCTGAGCATCTATGGGGGGGGGGCCCTGCTAGTGGTGGCAGCTGGGAAGCTCCAGGGTCCCTGCCAACGCCAGCAGCTGGGGAGCTTCAGCGTTCCCACACCACCCACAGTGGCTGGGAGCTGTGGGGGGTCCCTCCACCACCAGCAGTGGCTGGTCGGCTGCAAAGGTTCCAATGTCACGAGATCGCTGCAAGTCAAGGATTCCGTGACGTCCACAACTTCTGTGACATAATCGTAGCCTTATGAATAATAAATGCAAGAATCAGAGTGTCAAGAGAGAGAACAGGTACAAGAATCATTCTGTAGCCTGGTGGTTAGAGCATTCACACAGTAGGTGTGAGACCCAAGATCCAGTCCCCCTGCTCTGATGCCTTTTTAAAATTATTCGTCCACAGTGGAACAGTTTCAAAAGGAGAAAAAATTGAAAGAGCTCCACATGAGACTATACCATAGCTCGGTGGTCAGACCACTCCCCTGAAAGATGGCAGATCTCCCTTCTTCCCCTTATGTAGAGGGGGGACTTGACCCATGGTCTCCTACTTCCCAGGTGAGTACCCTAGCCCCTTGGCTACATCTTATGGGGGAAGATGTTGCCCTTTCCTTCCCCTAACTTCTTACTTAATTGGCATAGGTGCCAAACTCCAAGAGAGGAGGCGCCTCCCTGCAGCCTGGACGTAAGCAGCTACCTCTGTGAGGGGGCAAGGCTGAGCACACACCTCTTGGCTTGGCACCTCCCATCAGCTACCTAAGGTGAGGAGCCGCCTAGCGCACTGGTTTCTGTGAATCCCATTCTGAGTGCCTGTCTCTCCCCATTCATTGTGTTGGGAGCATCAGCTAGGACTCCTGATTCTCGGTGCTGGGCTCTAACCCCTGGAAAGACGGCACTAGCCAGAGTACCCTTTTGAGTTAACTTTTCACAAAGACAATTTTTTTTCTCTCTTTTCATTGTTTTTAACGTGTTCCATAATAGAGTTCATTGCCCATAAAGCTATGTCGCTCCTTACTTGTCTAGTGTGCATTTATCTAGGTTCATCGGTAGCCCCTGACCCAAAGTACCTCACATGCACTAATTAATTTATCCTCACAGCACTCCTGAGGGGCCAGCTGAGGCACTGAGAAATTAAATGACCAGCCCAAGATCTCACAGGAAATCTGTGGCAGAACCAGGAATCAAAAACAACTTTCCAGACCCCAGCCCAGTGTCGTACCCACTAAACCAGGGGTTGGCAACCTTTCAGAAGTGGTGTGCCGAGTCTTCAGTTATTCACTCTCATTTAAGGTTACGCGTGCTAGCAATACATTTTAACATTTTTAGAAGGTCTCTTTCTATAAGTCTATAATACGTAACTAAACTATTGTATGTAAAGTAAATAAGGTTTTTTAAATGTTTAAGAGACTTCATTTAAAATTAAATTAAAATGCAGAGCCCCCAGGACCGGTGGCCAGGACCCAGCAGTGTGAGTGCCACTGAAAATCAGCTCGCGTGCTGCCTTCGGCACCCGTGTCATAGGTTGCCTACCCCTGCACTAAACCAATCTTCTTCCCTGTGAAGTCCTAGAAAAAAGTTCCCAACAGAGCCAAAATGCAAGGGATTTCAGTGGAAATTTTAAAGTGCATAAGGGATGCCCCCAAGTTGTAAACACAGCTATAGTAGGGTGCCTCAAACACCTACCCCATCTTTCAAGGCAAGGACAGAGTACCATAGTCGCCATCTAGCAGTTTAGCTGCCAACTCACCACATACCGCTACAAGGAACTTGATGCCTTCACTCAGCCCAGCAGTGTTGTTGCTGCAGCACAATAAGCTCAGCCCAACTTTCCTGAGCAACTAAGGAGCAGAGGTGATGGCAGCAGAACACGTTCCCACACTTGCCTTTCTGTTGGCATCATTTGGCGAAGGAGATGGCAGCCTTCTCTGTATGCTCAATCTTTTACCTAAAGCAGAAGCTATTATTTACCTTACCGTAAGTTCTTAGGGGGTCCAGGCATTTACTGGACCCCACCATGCGAGGTGCTGTACAAACAGCACAAAAAAAGACAATTCCTGCCCCAAAGTACTTACAGTCCAAATGTAAAATAAGTCATGACAGATAGAGACAGATGGGGGAGCACAAGGAAACAATGGGACAATACCAGTCAGCATGGTAAGCAGTGGTCTTGGCACACCAGCCGCCAAACCATTTTTTTTTTTTTTGTAGGCAGGATGGCAACTTCTAGCTGTCCCTGGCTCTGCCTAGCCAAAAGCAGAGTTCAGTTTTTTGCTCCAGTAAAACCGGAGTAAATGCCCTAGCTAACAGACCTAAGACTCAGCTCAGGTCTTAAGTAAAATATTCTTTTGTTGGCCATTTTAGAGAATCAGAGAGAGAAATAAGAGGTTAAAAATAAACAAACATATGCATATCAAGAAAAACACTAAGGCAAGCAAGGTGAGGTTAGCTCTAAACATGGTGCTGAAATAGTTCTCAAGGCCTACTGCTGTTATTATTAGCTTGTGCTTTTCTCTTAGCCCTATGCAATATGTAAAGTAACATATTTTTCCATGAAAAAAATAAAAAATATCAAAGAAAGCAGCCATTTTAAAACTGAGCGCTTTTACAAACATATGCTGTTCTTTAAAGATACAGAAGGGTGGTGTTATGTTTGCAGAACAACCGTATCCTACTAAAGCAGTGCCATGTAGTCCTTAATATTAGGAGTGGAGCAAACAATAATTACCACATTGTTTGCTCTTTAATAAACAACAAAATAATACCACACCAATAGGGACTTACTTGGTCATGTCTGAGGAAGGCAGATGATTACTTTGTACTGGCATGAAGAGTAAAGTCACTTAGAAAAGGAACAAGGTAGTTTTGCATGAAGGTGAAAATTCTAGTAATCATCAGATTACTGGTATCTCATCAGAAGCTCCTCCAATTCTTCCTTCTAGCAACCATGTTGTTGGGAGAGATTGAGAATGCTGTGAGGTAAAGCAGTCATTGCAAAGCCTTTTTGCCAACTTGGCTGCTACCCAGACTGGAGTCCCATTGGTAAGTCAATTATATGGTTCAAAATCTGCCCCCACCACCACACACACACACATCTTTGCTACTCCCTTGCCTTCAGCAGGGAAGAATCTGTCCCTTTGAAAATACCATCAAAAGTGACACCGACAGCCCATTATCAGTCTCAGATCGAAAGATTCATGAAGACAGAACTCTTCTGTCACCCCTAAAGGTGGCCCATGCAGATCCAGTTGAGGCATTTTGTTGTGTGCGGTATAGGATAGCTTGCACTGCCCCTGCCTGTTCTGGGGATAGAGAAAGGACTTCAGTTTCCCATGTTGTCAGGCAGACATCTTTGTCAGGCACTCGAGTCACTTACAAAAATTAAATCAATGCAAACAGGGAAGGGAAAAAAAAATCAGGATAAATTATTTCAAGACACAATTCCAGTTTTACAGTCTGATTTCAATTTTGGCAGCTGCACATCTCAAGGATGCACATTCAGAGTCAAATTTCATTTAGAGTTTCCGAGATTTTGAAAACAGAAGAAACAGGAAAGAAAACATGTCTCTAGGACACTAATTTATTTAAAAACTGAAAGGAAGTGAGCTGCTTGTATAACTCCTGAGTTGTGTGCCCTTTAAAATCAGGTGCTTGTTTTGATTTTTTTTTTAATTAAAAAAAAAAAGACTTTTAAAGTAGCCAACATTTTGTTTTCTTTCAAACAAAAAATAAAAGTAACCTTTAAAAATATCAGTTGAACATGTGGATTTTGGTTCTAGTGACAATTGCTGGACAGAGAGCGCTGGAGACTGAAAGCTTTTATCCACGGCTCAGGTATAACACTATTACCACATGCTGCTCTGACAATGTGTCTAGGCCCCTAAGCAGGAGGTAGCTAGGGTGACCAGATAGCAAGTGTGAAAAATCTGGATGGGGGTGGGGGGTAATAGGAGCCCATATTAAAAAAAAACCCAAATATTGGGACTGTCCCTATAAAATGGAGACATCTGGTCACCCTCGAGGTAGCATGCTGAAGTATGGGGGGTGGGAGGGGGAGGAGTTCATTCTATCGAACTGGATACTTACGTGCCCCTATCGCCGCAATATCTAAGCAAACACTGAGAAAGCTGGGAAATATCTTGTGCTGTTTGCATTTGATGTAACAGAGACACATGGGGGCTGCTGGCACTTCAGCCCACGATGTCTCACCAGCTCTCTCAATGGCTTCACTTCCGTGTCCATTGTGCATCAGTCCTCGGCTTCTCTGTTGAGAATGCCCATAGTGGTATCAGTTCTGATAAACGTGGCACCTGCTCTCAGGGAAATGCATGAATGCTAGCAAACATTCTACATATATATATAGCCCCCCTGGTGGAGCAGTCTGGGTCCCAAAGCAGGGTAGAGCCTAAGTATTCCTCCCTTGTAACCAGCTGTCACACACCTTGAGGCCCATGGGTCCTGTGCACCTCCTCTCCTTCCTTCCAAGAGCAACAAGGGGCAGCATTTCTTCCTGCTGCTAGAGCATCTCTCTCCAGCCAACCCAAGTGCTGTGTCTCTGAGTTGCCTTGGCACATCACTCAGGGTCCTAGTTCAGCCCCTCCTGGCTGTTCATATTTCAGGAACCTTTGAGTCCTTCCTCTTTTTGGAGCCTCAGAAACAGCCCAGGCTACACATAGGTCACCAAACCACCAACAATCTCTGCTAACTTGGGCTGAATTTCAAAAGACAACCCTGATCCGGCAAATACTTACGAAGAGGATTGGGCCCTTCAATGGGACTTCTCCTGTACATAAAGCCACATGCTCGAATAAGAATCCCCATGATGAGGGCACTAGTGGTGAAACCCATGCTATCTATACACCAATCTATTGAGACATCCACAGCAGCTAAGATATTGAAATTCAGCACAAGAGTTACATGTGGAGCGCATCCACAGCATACTGTTTGTTTCATATACAATTACAAAGAGTTATGTAATGTAATTAAATGACGTAATTTTAGGTTCTAACAATGCTTTTCTGTGGTTGAAATTAAAGTATGTTTAATGGTGTAATTACATCCAAGAAGAATCACACAACAAAAGGTTCATTACAATGATGTTAAGTACAAAGTGTATGATTGGTAGAATCTTCCCATTTATTCCAAGTACCACAATGCAGAATACTAGGGACAGGTACCCTGTCTCCTTCTGAGTCTCGCGCAGCACTAGGCACATTGTCAGTACCAACCACACAGAAATGACAACATCTGCCACATTAATAACTCAGCACTCTACATTTCTGAAACGCTGTACACGGATTAGTCCTCATCACCCCAAAGGATCTAGTGGTTTGTAGACCCCATATACCTAGCACCACTGGAGTGGGAGAGTGGGAACCAACCACACAGCAACATGGGGCCAAGCAAACTTAGCAAAGTGGGATCTTTAACAATCATGTTGAGCAGACAATACAGTGGTTCTGAAAGCTTCACCCAAAAAAGTCCATGTGGCAGAATGCTGGGAATAACCCTGTGGGTCACTGTTTAACCCATCAGTCCCCGGGGCAGGTGATTTACAGAGAGGACTTCCTGATTACCAGATCAGATTGGGGCTGGGTAGCTAATGAGCTAATTGACTCATGAGCAAGGAGATTGGGTAGAAGAGCATAGGAAGGAAAGGCACAAGAGGAGAAGCAGAAGAGGGAGAAAGATTAGCAGGGCCTGACAAAAGGGAGTTCTCTGACAGCTCCGCCCCACCACAGCTGCAACCACTGCGGAGGGGGCTGAAGCTGAAGAAGTCAGAAGGTTCATTAAAGTTATGGAATCCATGACCTCCATGACTAAATTGTATCCTTATATGTGGTACTCACTGGAATCTGCATGGGACAGATGAAGGGTTGAACAACCCCTGCCACAATTTGAACCTAAGATTCCAAATTGTCCAGGGGCAGCTGCTTTGTGCTGCTCAGGCAGCCAGAGATTCCCCTAGCACAATGGAATTATGTGGCTTATACGGCTTTGTGCTAACCACAACCTCCAGGTAAGGGCAGGGCCGTCCTTAGGATTTATGGGGCCCTACGCAGTATTATTAAACTGTTGCCCCTATGCCGGATGGCAGCCCAAGCTCACAGCCTGGTGGGGGAGGGGGAGGAGGGACTTGACAGCAAAGGATAATGAGATGCCCAGCCTGCCTCATGGTGGCAGAGAGTCACAGTTCCCCGCAGAGACTTCCATGCACTCTCCCTCATGCAGAATGGACATGAAGAAAGTATCTAATTAAAAGCACTAAAATTTGGGAATAAAAAATGTCAGTCACAGGTTTTTTGATATGCCCTGAAGTTTGTCAGAGATTTATTTGCAAAAACTTCATAGTAAGGGTGAGTCAGCTGTCCTGCTAAATACAACATTACATATAATGGAATACATGATGCAGCTCTTCTCTGTTTTACATTTTTTCATCAGTATTTCTAAGTTGAATTTATATTTTAAATGTACTCAAATCTTAAGCCAGCATTCCAGATTACTACATATTTAACTCACTGAAACAAAGACATTCTTTTAAATTAATCAGAGAGATTTAGTGTGTTCATAACAATGTTCATTGCTTTTAGAAAAAGGGAACAGTAATTTACTTTGTGTGATCTCCATAACAAGAGACATGGTTATGAAATTTCATCAACTTTAAAAATATATGTTTCCAAAGATTTTAGATATAACAAGGATTTTGTCTTACTAAGGTACTGATTTTGCTGGAGAGTTCTTTTAAAACTAATTTGTCGGATAGTCAGAAGTAAAGAAAGGGAACTCTTTGTCCAGCTATCTGGAAGGGAAGGACTGTTGTCCCTTTAAGGGCTCTCTTCAGTGGGGAGTGGGGGGAGAGGTGGTGAAGGGATGGACAGAAAGGACAGGAAGACTTGGGCCATGTCTACATCTAAAATTTTGCAGCGCTGGTAGTTACAGCTGTATTAGTACAGCTATATAGGGCCAGCGCTGCAGAGTGGCCACACTTACAGCAACCAGCGCTGCAAGTGGTGTTAGATGTGGCCACACTGCAGCGCTGTTGGGCGGCTTCAAGGGGGGGTTCCGGGAACGGGAGAGCAAACCGGGAAAGGAGACCCGCTTCGCCGCGGTTTGCTCTCGCGTTCCCGGAGCCACCCTGCAAACCGCAGGGAAGGAGACCTGCTTGCTCGGGGAACGGGAGAGCAAACCGCGGCGAAGCTGGTCTCCTTTCCCGGTTTGCTCTCGCGTTCCCGAACCCCCCTGCAAACCGCAGGGAAGGAGACCTGCTTGCTCGGGGTTCCGGGAACGCGAGAGCAAGCTGGGGAAGGAGACCAGCTTGATTACCAGAGGCTTCCTCCTTCCACGGAGGTCAAGAAAAGCGCTGGTAAGTGTTTACATTGGATTACCAGCGCTGGATCACCAGCGCTGGATCCTCTACACCCGAGACAAAACGGGAGTACGGCCAGCGCTGCAAACAGGGAGTTGCAGCGCTGGTGATGCCCTGCAGATGTGTACACCTTCAAAGTTGCAGCGCTGTAACTCCCTCACCAGCGCTGCAACTTTCTGATGTAGACAAGCCCTTGGAAGCACTTTTTTTTTTAACTATAGTAATTAAAATGTGTATTTTAGGTAAGGGAGGTCTTTTGAAGGATTTATTTAAAAAACTATGTGTGAAGATCCACACATTTAAGGCTAAAGATGATTGCGCATCTAAAACTCTATGCAAGCATTTTTTAGAAATGTGATTTTATAATCTTCACCAGCTCACTAATGAAATATTTTTAAAGCAAATTTTAAACTAAAGTCCTGTAGACTGACATGTTCTGTGTAAATATTACATTAATGCACAACTGTTTTTGTCAGTAAAGTCAGAAACTGACAGTATAAAAATTTATTTGGGCATAAGCTTTCATGGACATCTGATGAAATGGGTTCTAGTCCACAAAAGCTTATGCCCAAATAATTTGTTAGTCTCTGAGGTGACACAAGGACTCGTCCTTGTTTTTGCTGATATAGACTAACAGGACTACCACTCTGAAACCTGTCAGTATATACCTTGGGGTTGGCAAATGCCTGTTAAATGGCTTTATTACCCCTTGAATGGCACTTGAACAGTTTCAATGTTGTGCTAATAGGTCTGGCAGGCTGGAGGTTTTTTAACTTTTAACTACTAGATTCCCTCCCAAGGAAGACTCACCAGGCTAGAGCAGCCATCTGTGGGAGCCTGCAGGAAGGGTCAAAACAGGGATAGGAAAACAAGCGGGAGGACACTAAGACCCAGTGGTGCCCCAAATTTTCAGGTGCCCTACGCAGGTGCCTATGTTGCCTATGCCTAAGGACGGCCCTGGGTAAGGGGCATGTTCAGAGAGTGTCAGGGGATGTCCTTGGCCAGTGGAGTAATCCCTAAGGCAGTGCTTCCCAAACTGGGGTTCATGAACCCCTGGGGGTTCACGAAATGTTACCGGGGGTTCTCAGGAAAAAATTCCCTAATGGCGGACAGAGAAGTCCCTAGGGACCCCCGGCATGGGGCCAGCAGCCTGGAGCCCCTGGACTTCCAAGAGCTAAGCAGATCAAAGCAAACATATCTTTCACACTGAGGAGATTTAAACTTCAAGACTCCTTATAAGAAATGGAAAGGGAGGTGGATATTTTTTGCTGTTTTTAAAATTAAATAGGCAGCTAATATTGTTTTTTAAATTATTATGAAGAACAAGTTTAAGGTTTGTTGTAATGTGCGTTGTTTGCCCGGACTGCTCAAGACCTGAATGCTTGCGCAGGAGGAACTCTTTGAGGTGGCTTCTTAAATACCTTCATGCTGTTTCATATCTGATACTCTTTGATGAAACATATGAGCCTTGCCTTATAACAGGTTTATTCAAAGTGATACAAGCTATGAAAGTGAGATCTTGGAAGAATGTTGCCATTTTCATAATGTAATAAAAATACTGTAATGATAAATAATAAATAGTGTGTAATAAGCATGTCATAAAAACAAATTTTATTTTTTGAAGATTACTGCTTTTATAATTTATACTCAGGTAAAGGAGAAAATCCCTGGAAATATTCATTTTTAGGAAGGAGTTTGCAAGACTTGACATTTTAGTGAAAGGGGTTCACAGGTTGTTATAGTTTGGGAACCACTGCCCTAGGGGAACAATGTCTGCAGCCCATGTAACTTAGCCTAAGTCAGTTACACTAAGAATCAAAACTAGCCCCAGTGGGCACAGAAATGGCAAAGTGGGAAGGCAGCTTAAAGCCCATGCCTGCCTCACCACACAAAGCATAAACTCAGCACCCATGACAAGCTGGCCTTAAATATTTCAAATTAGCTTCTTAGCTTAGTAAGCCGACTCCCCTCTAGCCACATAGGTGAAGCTTTGGATAGCCCCTATTTCCCAGTGCAGTGGTGTGAAGTCAGGAGCAAGGTTGGCTCTAGGTTTTTTGCCGCCCCAAGCAAAAAAAATTTTGGCTGCCCCCTGTCCCAGCCCTGGGCTCCTCGCCGCAACCCCTTGCTGCCCCAGCTCTGGACTCTCCTGCCCCACCCGCACCCCCTGCCGCCCCACCTCTGGGCTCCCCCTTTCCCCCCCACCATTGCTCCCATACACACACACCTCCTGCCGCCCCAGCCCTGGGCTCTCCCTCCCCCCCACCTGCACTCTCCTTCCGCCGCAGCCCTGGGTCACTGGTAACTCGCTCCCACGGCAGGTCATTCAGCAGGAATTTTAGATGTGCACAGAACACAGACAAGATTGGTTCCCATATGGTTACAGAACTGCAGTAAAGTGGAACAATTTTCAGCTTGTGTGATTGGAGGATATATGGATGCATATTATAAGACTATCCTACATGAATAAGGAAAAGTTGAGGTGCCTTTATTATTCTTTTGTTCCACTCTTTCTTTCTACAGGGAATTTGCCAATGCAGTATCACTGTCTTCCTTTTAAAAAAACAAACAAGCAAAAGGCAATGGCCGTTGAAAATAGCAATTCCAGTCGTAATAACCACTGGGAAGCATTTCTTGCTCAATTTTATCCTACTTTTTCTATAGCAAGTTACAGTGGATCAGTATATTTGATTTGGGAGAAATGAAGTAACAGCTGCCCAAACTGAGCTTGAGCACTCCTGAATTTTGAGGTGTTCAAATCTTGAAGGCAGGTGCTGGGGGGAGAGCGGAGGTTCAGGGGGGGCAGTCAGGGGCAGGGAGAAGGGGGGGTTAGATGGGTCAGGGGCTCGGGGGGGGAGTCAGGGGACAGGCAGTGGTTGGATAGGCATGGGAGTCCCAGGGGTTTGTCAGGGGACAGGTAGGGGGTACGGGCCTAGGGGGGCAGTTGGGGACAAGGAGAAGGGAGGCATAGATAGGGGGTGGGGTCCCAAGGGGCAGTTAGGGGCAGGGGTCCCGGGAGGGGGTGATCAGGGGACAGGGAGCAGGGGGGGTGGATGAGTTGGGTTTTCTGTGGGGACAGTCGGAGGGAGTGGATGCTGGCAGGCTGGGGAGACTCTCCCTCCCCTTGGAGTGTCCTGTTTTTTGAATGTTAAAATATGGTATCCCTGCCCTTCACAGTGCAACTCTCCACCCACAGCATGCTACAGCATGAGGTCCCCCTCTTCCTTTCTAGTTGGTAGTAGCCAAGGGAATGCTGGGAAATGTAGTTCTTTCCCTGCTCCAAGGCTGGCTCTATAGGCAGGGAGCTAACCAAGGAACTACACTTCCCAGGGCCCCCTGTTGGTTCCCAGTTCCCATGCTGGATCCCTGCCACCCCTGCAAATGGGCTGCCCCAAGCAGGTGCTTGCTTTGCTGGTGCCTAGAGCCGCCCCTGGTCAGAAAGGGGTGATTCATTCCTAAAACGCCACTTAATCCAGTTTCAGATTGCATATATAAACTGGCCATCAACAGGTTTAGGTTTGAAATTAGATTAAGGTTTCCAATCATCAGACAAGTGAAGTTCTGGAACAACCTTCCAAGGGGAGCAGTGGGGGCAAAAAACCCAACTGGCTTGAAGACTGAGCTTGATAAGTTATTGAGAGGATGGTATGATGAGATTGCCTTCAATGGCATGTAGCCAAGCTGCCACTGCTAGCAGCAAATATCTCCAATGGCTGGAGATGGGACACTAGATGGGGAGGGCTCTGAGTTGCTATAGAGAATTCTTTCTCACGTGTCTAGCTAGTGCATCTTGGCCACATGCTCAGAGTCTACCTGATTGCCGAATTTGGGGTCAGGAAGGAATTTTCTCTCAAGTCAGATTAGCTGAGATCCTGGGGGTTTTTTGCCTTCCTCTGCAGCACGGGGCACAGGTCACTTGCTTGTTTAAACTAGAGTAAAAGGTGGATTCTCTGTAACTTCAAGTCTTTACGTCACATTCTGAGGACTTCAGTAACTCAGTCAGAGGTTATAGGTCTATTTCAGGAGTGAGTGGATGAGGTTCTGTGGCCTGCAATGTGCAGGAGGTCAGACTAGATGATCATGATGGTCCCTTCTGGTCTTAAAGTCTATGAGTCATTTTTTCCCCATCTCCTCCCCAGTGACTCTCATGCTAATGGCAATAGAGAAGAACAACATGTATTTGTATTCTTCTCTATGTAAAAATGGGATAACAGAACCTAATGAAGACAATCTGTTCTCTGCTCCCAGGGGCGGCTCTATGTATTTTGCCGCCCCAAGCACAGCAGGCAGGCAGCTTTCGGCCGCGCGCCTGCGGGAGGTCCGCTGGTAACGTGGATTCGGCAGCATGCCTGCGGGAGGTTTGCCGGTCCCATGCCTTTGGCGTCCCCGCCGCCGAATTACCACCGAACCTCCAGCAGGCATGCCGCTGAAGGCTGCCTGACTGCCGCTCTCACGGTGACCGGCAGGCCACCCCTCGTGCCTTGCCATCCCAGGCACGCGCTTGGCCTGCCTGCTCCACTCTAAAGCTCCTATATTCACCCTTCTGGGCATAGGCCCACTGAAGCAACTGTATTGAAAGCTGTTGTGTCAGGCCTGGAATCTCATTTTGTACCCCGGCAAGACTCCAAACATCCTCAGCTGGCTTTGTACTACCTCCCCCTTAAATAGATCATTTTCATAGAAATTATAGAAACATAGGGCTGGAGGAACCAAAAGAGGTAATCGAGTCCAGCCCCTGCACTGAGGCAGGACCAAGTAAACCAGGCCATCCCTGATTAACTAGAACTTTCCTAATTAGCCTCTTCTGTCCTAATGAAATATTTTTACAAACTATTATTCACTACTCTGTAGCTCAGACTAGTGTAAAGCTATATGTCTACACTACAGCACTCATGTGCACAGCGTTATGTCAGAGGGAGAGCGTCTCCCGCTGACATAGCTTCTGCTGCCCATGGAGGTGAGGTTTTTATGCCAACAGGAGAGTTCTCTCCCATTGGCACAGAGCGTCTTCACCAGCTGTGCCACTGCAGAGCTGTATGTACAGACATACCCTAAGACTCATGGGCTTTTACTCTCCTTTGTGCACATGCTGCTTAACAAACCTTGCTTACTCGTTGTCTTATTAATGTATTTACCTAACAAAACTCAACCCAGAGGGAGCACTTGGTTTTTGGTGAGATCCAGCTTCCTAGCTTCAGCATATACAATTGAACTCGATCTGTGTACCAGGCCTCAGACAATCTGAGCATTGGCATTTAGTAACATATTTAGATTTCATAAGTGGTGAATGTAAATGGCGCTAATCTAGCTATGGGCTTGTCTACACTGACACTTTCTCACTCAGAGGTGTAAAAAAACCCACACCTCTGAGTGCTGCAAGTTTCAGCGCTGTAAAATGTCAGTGTAGACAGTGCACCAGGCTGGGAGCTACATCCCTCATGGAGGTGGTTTTTTTGCTCTGCCATGACTACACAAGCCACATTACCAATGAAGATAAGCCCTATGTCTGCAGACATACCACCTGGCAGTGTATTATTTTGAACTACTGCAAACTCTGAAGTGCGGGGCTTGTGCAATGTTGCTGTGTGATTTTAAACAGCTGCTGCATTCTACTCCAGAGGTGACCGATTTCAGTGGTGGATAATGTGATCTCTATGCATATCCCTTTCCAACCTCAGAGGAGTGTTCTGAGGTTTAACTGATGAATGCTTGCAAAGTGCTTCAGGATTTGTAGATAACAGAAGCTACAGAAGTGCAAATGACAGGCATAATTGTTATACTAACCTTGGGTTTTTTTTAAACCCTGGCTACAGATCTTTTTGTAATTGCTGTCAAATAGCAGGAAAGAGATAATAAACATAAATGGAAAGTAGTAGACAGATAAGAAGATTCCTGAAAGTTAAAGACTGTAGAGTGCCTTTAGGATTAGGCATCTAAATGAGATGATCAGATTTCCAGAGTGAGCTACTGGGTGCTGATTTCTTTCCATGATGCTTAAGGGCTTGTCTACATCACAAAGTTGCAGCACTGGTGAGGGGGTTACAGCGCTGCAACTTAGGAGGTGTACACATCTGCAGGGCATCACCAGCGCTGCAACTCCCTGTTTGCAGCGCTGGCCGTACTCCCGTTTTGTCTCGGGTGTAGAGGATCCAGCGCTGGTGATCCAGCGCTGGTAATCAAGTGTAGACACTTACCAGCGCTTTTCTTGACCTCCGTGGAATAAGCAGGTATCGCAGCATACCTGAGGAAGCCTCTCTGGTAATCAAGCGGGTCTCCTTCCTCGGTTTGCTCTCGCGTTCCCCGAACCCCCGAGCAAGCAGGTCTCCTTCCCTGCGGTTTCCAGGGGGGTTCGGGGAACGCGATAGCAAACCGCGGGGAAGCTGGTCTCCTTCCTCGGTTTGCTCTCGCGTTCCCTGAACCCCCGAGCAAGCAGGTCTCCTTCCCTGCGGTTTGCAGGGGGGGGGTTCGGGGAACGCGAGAGCAAACCGCGGGGAAGCAGGTCTCCTTCCCCGGTTTGCTCTCGTGTTCCCCGAACCCCCGTGCAAGCAGGTCTCCTTCCCTGCGGTTTGCTCTCGCATTCCCCGAACCCCCGTGCAAGCAGGTCTCCTTCCCTGCGGTTTGCTCTCGCGTTCCCCGAACCCCCCTTGAAGCCGCCCAACAGCACTGCAGTGTGGCCACATCTAACACCACTTGCAGCGCTGGTTGCTGTAAGTGTGGCCACTCTGCAGCGCTGGCCCTATACAGCTGTACTAATACAGCTGTAACAACCAGCGCTGCAAAATTGTAGATGTAGACATACCCTAAGTCTCCTTAGAATTTCTCTATGGGTTTGTCTTGAGCACATAACATTATCTGAAAGTAGTACGTACAATTGGTTGGCTCTCCCCATAGATGAACAAATTCAGTCCTCAAGCATGCCCTGAAGTCAATGAGATGCCCCCCATGCTTCACTGAGAGGTCCTGCAAGCATTTTCTATGTCCAATTAAAATGTCAGTGGTATGGCTTAATAGCCTTGTGACAGAACATAGAGGGTCTAGCTTGTTACCAGCAGACAGGGAGTTAGCATCCCGTGTAGCCCGCCCCCTTGGGTTTATGTAGCACTCCCGAGTCATACTGTACATGCTAGGGTTAGGCAGCTGCAGAGCCGATGTTGGTGCTTGGTCATGGACAGTGCACAGAACCCCTATGGTTGCCCCTTGCCTAGGAGCTGGACATGGTGGCTGCTTCCGGGAGCCACGCAGAGCCAGGGCAAGCAGGGAGCCTGTCTTAGCCCCACTGCGCTGCTGACTGGACTTTTAGCAGCCCGGTCAGCAGTGCTGACCAGAGCCGTCAGAGTCCCTTTTCTGCTTGAAAACTGGATGCCTGATAACACTAGCTACAGTAAATGCAGTCTGTTCTGGGGTGTTACTTGTCTGCTTTACACTTAACTGGATGTAATGCAAGGTCTCTATTTTTCAGTGCCCAGGTTCTTTAAAGGTAACTACACTACTGAATGACCACTGCTCTTGTGATTGCACCAGAGATGAGAGGTGCTGGAAAACACCCAAGCAGTGGGTTTTTGTGATTTCTGTGCATGTGTGAATCTTGCTCCTCGTCTGGGAGCGTAACACATACAGGGCAGAGTAACTGATGAAGGGTTGGTACTGAAGGCCCAAGCAAGGCAAACCAGGGAATGAGACAGAAGTATTCTCTGACCATCAAAGGCTGAAAGGCTTCTGAGGAGACAGTGCTCCACAAGCAGCTGTAATAAAGCCAGCATTGCCAACCCAAGAATTCAAACACCATGAGATTTTATCAATACTAAATTCTGGCTTCTTATTAATATTAAATGTTTATGATTTGTATTACCATAGCACCTGTGGGCTCCAGTTGTGGACCAGGATCCCACTGAGCTATATTTGCCTTTTAGTTTTTAACCCTTTAGATTTTATCTGCAACCACAAATGCTAAAACCTATAAAAAAATTTAATGCAAAATGAGATTTTCAGGTGATTAAGTAATGCCAGGAAGGGATGTTAAGAAAAACAACAACTATTAAGAGCTTCACGATAAGCAGACCTTTTTCTATAAGAACTTTATTGCTTTTTGTGTTGTAAACTATGTACAGCTGAACCACAGGCACAAGGCTAGGGCTTCCGGAAACCGTCCTGAAAGGCTGCTTCTTACTGCAGAGCAATTCCACCAACTTCTAAGGAGAATTGCTTTTCGTTTTCTTCTCCTGTTGCTCGAGGGAATGTATGAGTGTGTCAAAAATTGTAACACTAAGTGATAGTGATTATGTGCACTATACCAATAAAAATAAAATCAGGTAAATTGAAAGTACCTGTTCATAAGGGAGAGCATTGCAAAGACCAGCCTGTGGTTATTGAATGCCTAGCTGGATTTGGAACAGCTGCAGTGTCCCTTCAAAGTCTTTTTAGGTCTTCAATGGAAATGAATGTGATGCATTAGGCTATGTCAGGACTCATTATATCAGGAGGATGTGACTAAAGCTGAAGTTGCTCTACAGAATTAAATGCATCTTCAGCTGCAGCACAAATTCTAAGGGATGCTGACTTTGGTAGGATTTCTCCTCCCCCCATGCGAGACATGTTTAGAACTAGGTACTCAGGGGTGGGTCCAGGCACCAGCACAGCGTGCCAGTTGCCATGAGGGCAGCAGTCAGGCTTCGGTGGCATGCCTGCGGGAGGTTCACCAGTCCCGCGGCAACAGCAGCAATTTGACGGCAGGTACGCCGAAGGCACAGGATCGGCAGATCATCCGCAGAAACACCGCTGAATCCCCGTGACCAGCAGACCGCCCGCAAGTGTGCCACCGAAGGCCGCCGGACTGCCGTGCTTGAGGCAGCAAAAAACATAGAGCCACCCCTGCAGGTACTTACTTATAGATATAAGGCATTTTACTACAACAAGCTAGTAAAAGGACCAGAGGTATTGATTGTGACACATCCTTTTAAAATAGAGGGTGTTATTGTTATAAGAAAGGAAGGTGAAACAGTTTAGCTGTGCATTGTATAATTACACCAGCAGGGCTAGGTCTTTTCAAATCATGAGCGACTCGGCACTAATTTTAAAATGTGCTGTCGGCTACTGAATGTCACTTGCCTTGGTGGTAACAGGAAAACATGGGAGCGAATACACAACTAATTCTTACTCTCTCTTTTCTACCATCAGTGTTTCTAAACCACTGATTCATATCTAATTCCCTCAGTTCTCTTACATATCTATTTTTCCGGACAGTGATTACAATGAAGCATGGAGGAGGAGGACTCACTATCCTGTACTGTGTCAGTGGCGCATAGTTGTATATAAAACTGGAAAAATATAAAGGGCGTTTTATTACAAAATTTGACTTTTCTTAAATAATTTTTTTTTTAAATTGCTCCAAGTCATTGCAACGGCAGGAATGAATGAATAATGTCTGATCCTGCAGCCCTTACTCATGACTCTTCTCCTTGATTTCAAGAGTATGCATGAGGATCTGATCTGTTTTGGGTAGAGATGTGACTTCTTACAATGAGTAAGGGCTGCAGGACTGGGCTCTTTATTTGCTGCTCTTGCTATAACTTTCTTTGGCTAATTGTTTGCTTCGGTTGTTGGTCAGGTTGGTTACTACTCATAATAGCATCCACTTGAGTTGTCATAGCATCCCATCTGCTCACAGAGCAAAGCATGTGCTCACCTGCAAGGCTGCGATCAGTGGATTTAACAGAGGGTGAAATGAGCCAAAGTTGTCACACTGCAGCAGCTTGGAAAAGCTCAGCATAACAGCAAAAGGCACCAGAGTTCGGGAAGACAGTCGTTAATACAATTTTTATTTGGAAGAGGTTATGTTGCTTTGTTTGTTCTCCCCCACACACACACACACACTCCTCAACTAAATGCTAGAAATTCTTCTTTTTAATAGGAACTCGTGCATTCACCTTCTGCAGAGCCTAATCCCAGGAAAGCTTCTGGCTTCCCACAGGTGAAAAGGCAAGAGGCTCTCTCAGGCCCTATGATTTACAGTCAGCGGGCAACATACATTATGGGGAGAACAGAATTTCAGTTGCACACATACAAAATGGGAAATGACTGCCTAAGAAAGGGTACTGTGGAAAGGAATCTGGGGGTCATAGTGGATCACAAGCTAAATAAACAGTGTAACACTGTTGCAAGAAAAACTAACATCATTTTGGGATGTATTAGCAGGAGTGTTTGTAAGCAAGACACAAGAATTAATTCTTCCGCTCTGCTGTGCTCTGATTAGGCCTCAACCGGAGTATTGTGTCCAGTTCTGGGCGCCACATTTCAGGAAGATGTGGACCAACTGGAAAAAGTCCAAAGAAGAGCAAGAAAAATGATTAAAGGTCTAGAAAACATGACCTGTGTGGAAAGATTGAAAAAAACTGGGTTTGTTTAGTCTGGAGAAGAGAAGACTGAGAGGGAACACGATAACAGTTTTCAAGTACATAAGAGGTTGTTACTAGCAGGAGGGAGAAAAACTGTTTTCTTTAACCTCTGAGGATAGGACAAGAAGCAATGGGCTTAAATTGCAGCAAAGGTGGCTTAGGTTGGATATTAAGAAAAATTTCCTGTCAGGGTAATTAAGTGCTGGAATAAATTGCCTAGGGAGGTTGTGGAATCTCCATCATTGGAGATTTTTAATAGCAGGTTGTTAGCCAAACACCTGTCAAGGATAGTCTACATAATACCTAGTCCTGCCAAGAGTGCAGGGGACTGGACTAGATGACCTCTCAAGGTACCTTCCAGTACGATTCTAAACAGGAGTTTACATCCATTGGTGTGGGCTGAAAGTTCCTGCCGGCATAACTGCTAGATGTGTTTTTGGCAGAGGGGGAACAGGCACATGAGCAGTACCCTACAGGCTCGATCCAACTACTGCCAGAATCAATGGTCAGATTTCCTCTGACCTCAGCGGTAGTTGCTTCAGGCCCCAGAGGTGGTTGACTATGGCAGAGGTTTTCAACCTGTGGTCTGCAGACCTCTGGGGTTCCCAGACTATGTCTAAGATTTCCAAAGAGGTCCACTCCACATCTCCATGTAAAAATTTTTAGGCATCCACAGAGGAAAAAAGTTGAAAACCAGTGCTCTATGCAGGCTGCACTGCATTGTGACAAGGCTACTTCCATTTATCTGGCTCTCCAGTTTCCAGACCATGCATATGAAACCCACTGGTGAATGTTTGTAGCAGGTCCTCTTCTGTGTAAACACACACAAGACAGGAGTTGTCACGATCCCTAATTACAAAGCCTTGACTCATTAATGCAAGCTGTAGCAGCTTATGCATTTGGCTGTAGCGGTCCTTGGTTCGATC
This sequence comes from Gopherus evgoodei, assembly GCF_007399415.2. Lineage (NCBI taxonomy): Eukaryota > Metazoa > Chordata > Testudines > Testudinidae > Gopherus > Gopherus evgoodei. The sequence continues at coordinate 353,344,622 of NC_044322.1, forward strand.
AGTGTAGAAGGCCGTCATCACACATACGTGGGCAGAGTCAGTTAAATGAATTGGAGAGCTAGTGTGAAAAGACAGCAAATGTGAAAAATCAGGACGGCGGGGGAGGGGGGCAATAGGATCCTATATAAGAAAAAAGACCCAAAAATCTGGAGAGTCCCTATAAAATTGGGACATCTGGTCTCCCTAGAGGGAGAGCAGGACAGTCACCCTGGGTACCAGCTTCCAGGGAGCTGTGGCTAGCCACTGTTGTTAGGGGGTTTGCTCAGAAACTTGTAGGAAGGTGCCAAAAACATTTTCCGCCCTGGCCAGCAAAACGCCTAGGGCTGCTCCTGCACATGACTGCTAAGCATCTCCTGTAATCTGGACTGTAAACGTTTTTTGCAACCATCTCCACTGGAAGAAGAACTAGACATTTTTGTGCACTGCTGGCTGAATTTCACCCCGTACAAAGTACCAGCACAAGGGCTATTCATCTCTTAATTCCCCCTCAAGCTTAAGGCTGCATTGGCCTTGAATAGCCCTCTGCATAGGGGTGAATTTCACCCTTCTGAGAGCATGCTATCTGCCAACGTCCATAACAGGTTTTCCAAATATCAAAGCAGCAGAGTTTTGCTACTTACTTGCCCTAAAAAAAAAAAAAAAAAAGACACAAGCACACACACGCACCATCACCATCTTATAGCCCTTAGAAATTAATAAACCCCTAGTTCTCAGTCACTGAGTAACAGCACACCAATTTATGGATGGCTACAAATATATCTATCCATTTTGCTTGATGCATCATTGGCAATCAGCTCACTTCTGTAAGTTCTGATCTCCATTATATGATTATGGGTTTTGAATATACGAGCAATGTTCCTTGCATTTTAGATGCTATCGGTCAACAGTCTGCACTCCATGCCTCTTCCCATATTTCTCATTAGGTCATAAGTAACACAAAAATTAAACTGATCCCGAGGTGGTAAGAAAATCAATCTCCTCCTGAAAATCATTCCAGTTTAAAAACCTTTATCAATCTTTCGTCTGCTCAGAGACCGGAGAGAAAAAATTACAGCAAGAATACATCAAAGTGAACACTGAAAAATATTTCAAATGGCCAAAAGCTTTGCTGAAATAATATTCTTCCTAAGACCAGCATTTTTAGAAAGACATATAATGTCCCAAGGTTTTTTCTCAATAATTTCTGTGCGCTTTCAATTTTCAGTAGATCACAGCCATTGTAACGAGTGCATTTAGAGTTTTAAATACACATTTCTCTACTAACACAAATAATACACTCAAGCTGGTAATGAGATTACCTCACACTGAAAGTTAATTAATTGCAAAAGAGCAGTCAGACTTCCTTTTATCTTTCCCTTCCCCCATATTTGTCTGCATCCACCTGTTGTCTGTTGTTTTATACTTGGGTTGTAAACTCCTTTTTGTTCTGTGTGGTACAGTGCCTAACACTATGGGGTCCTGCTCCATGATTAGGGTTCCTCGGCACTACGGTAATAAACTGAATTATTATTATTTATTAGTTATAATAGAGTGATCTTGTGATTAATGCACAGGACTGGGAACCAACAAATCTTAGGTTCTGAGTCTGACACTGATGCTCTGTGACATTTAGGCTAAAGTTTTAAATCTTGTGTATTGATACACAGGCATCTAAATCCATATTTGGGCATATAAATTAATAACGATTTCCAGAATTTAGATTCCAAAATACGGACTTAAGTGCCTAGCTATATGCACACGTTTGAAAAATGTGGCCTTTCTTTTTCTGCCTAAGTTTCCCCATCTGTAAAATAAGGATAATACAGTAATCTTTACCTACCTCCCAGGTGTGTTGTGAGCCCTTCATTCACTGGATCTTGTAACACATGCTGAGAGACTCAGATGGAAGTGCTAAGTGTTACTATTTCGTTGATATCACTTCCAAGCACAGCAATCTCCTCATTGCTCTATGATGGATTTTGGCTCATCTCTTTATGTGGATATTCCTTTTCCAGTGCCTATTATTTTCCCAAGTCATTAGTGGCCCTAATATCAAACTGATGTAGTTACTTACAATGGACACATTGGCCCATTCACATTCTGGTTGCACATAGGAGCTGGATTCTGGCCATAGCATCCCAACTAGATTTCCCCTGCCAGAGGAGACCTCACTGTTGGCATTAAGCCAGTGGAGTCATCTTGCACACCAACTTCTCCCCCAAATCTGGCACAAGGGGCATATTGAGATGGGGGGTATGGAGCTACTCTATCCTACAGTGATCTTTCACTGACATAAAGCTTCTAAGGTATATTACACCCGTGGCATAAATTAGAGCAGCCTAGGGATTGCTCTAGCTCACACTGGAGCCAAGGCTGGCATAAAATGGCCACAGGATTAGGGGGCCATTACAAGATCCTTCGAAGCCTCACATATATCTGTGGAGCAGAGCTTGGAGACAGGAGAGAAAGTAGTCCATAGTTTTGTACTTTTCTTTCACACTGGGACATGACTGATTCCGTGAACAAGCATGATATATCATGGTGTCCCTAAAGAACTTGCCAGCTGCCTTAGATATCTAAATATTTGCAGTGAGATGATCCCAATATTTCTGTACATGGTGTATACCCCTCCCCCCCATCACCTGAATATCTGAGCACCTCACAACGTTTAATGTTTTTATCTTCACAATACCCCAGGCAGGTAGAAAGTGCTATTGCTCCATTGTACAGAAGGGGAATGGAGGCCCAAAGAGACTGTGGTCAGACTGGATATCTGATGGAGCTGGGAAATTAACCCTGGTCTCCTAAATCTCTGGCTAGTAGCATGATCACTAGGCCATGCTTCCTCTCTATATGTAGCATTCAAGGTATTTAGTATAGCAAGTACATTTGAATACTGCAGATACTGAGGAAACCTTATCTATTTTAGGCAAAGTTGGCACATTTCTGAGTGTCACCATAGTGCAGCATATGGGTATTTTCTTTTCTTTCACCTTGACAGTTATGAACTACCGCCTTTATTCCTATTCCGTTTATCCCATGGGGAACTCTCCGATTAAAGAGCCAGGAAAATTAGTCATCATAGACATGTATTCCTTGTGACGAACTGCAACCTTGAAACAGAATAGGTTTATTCAGCAGTGCTAACACAGATGAACTTTACATATCTAAGTCTTGAGGAGTTTATTTTTCCTTTAGTATAAAAAGCTTCAAACTAAAAAAATGTGAGACTCTCCTGCCAAAGGAAGCCCTTCCTGTGGTCTGGAAAAAGGAATTATTTTGTTCTTCAATATGGTTAAGAGACAAGACAAAAGAAATGTACCACAGAGAGACTGATTCTGCCAGTCTTCCTCACACTGAACGGTGTCTTACTATGCACATAATCTTACGGATTTCAACATAAGGGTAGCAGGACCTGACCCGAAGACTTTTAGCCACTTGTTCAAAAAGCAAGGGCCTGAATTCTCAGCTACTTGGGCTTGCAACATCAAAGCCCCAGGAGTCCAGAAGCTAAAATAGGTTCAGACATTTCTGACCTAAAAAGAAACCCAGTCACCCCACAACACTGTTTTCTAACTAGAATCATAAGCTGTAAGGAAAGGGCCTATTATAATTATACTTCCATCTGAAATTCTCAAAACCCATCAGTCATTAATTCATTATGCCTTGTAATATCCCACTGAGGTAAGTGGATATTATTTTACTGATTAGGGAAACTGAGGCACAGAGCAGCCCTGTGGCTTGAAGAAGGGCACAAACAGGGTCTCTGACAAATCCAGAAATAGCATTCATGATTCCTGAGTCCCATACCTGCATCTTAACCACACAACAACCCTCCCACCTTTGATTAGCACACACACACCCCCAATTTAATAAATAAATAAATAAATAAATAAAGCCAAAGAAGGCTAGACAATTTTAATACCTATCTCTGACTCCTAAACACATGCATGGAGTCATTTTGATTTAATACCCACCTTGGATGCAAAATTCATGCTTGCTTAGCTCCCTACGCTTATGTTCATGTGTTAAGATAGGATATTGCCAGCTAAAAGCTGCTAAGCCATTATTATTAATAATCATTTATGTAAGTCACTGGGTCCCAGATGCCAGCCAGAAATGGGTTGAGACAGACACACTACATAGTGCTGCAAATGCCACCTCTCCTCTTGTTGGCATCTCTAGCAGGTCAGTCCAATGACCAGCTGGCCTAATGGTCAGGCAGTGGATTCACAGTTCTTTTCAATCTGCCTGTCCCAGAGGGGCTCTACCTGGCCTCAGTCTCCCCTGTTCCCCCTCTCCTCTGTCATGACTGAACACCAAGGGGAGGAGAGGAGGCTCCCAAGAGAGGGGATCAAGGCCTTCCCACTCCACCAGATGCCAACCCAGGGCCCTAAAGGGGCAGCAGTGTCCAAACCACTTACTGGTCTACCCCAAGCTACCCTCCCACCAGGTCACTTCCTCCCAAGCTTTGGGGGCATGGTCACAGTCTTAGCAGCAGTTGCTTCATCTGCCAGGGGACAACAACTGATTCTTCAGAGCCTCTCAACAACAAGGGATGGGAAAGAATATGAATCATTGCTCCTGCAGTTGCTCTACCCACAGTTGCAGATGTCAACTTTACCTCCTAGCACAGCCTATAACTCCCTCCCCCTGTCCCTGGGCTACCAGTGCCCTTTTCAAACTGCCCCTCCACCTGGAGCATTCCTTGCACAGCTGTGGAGGGGTAGCACCTCCCTGGCCCAGTACTGCTCCATGCCTTGCTCTGGTTTAGTGGGGGGAGGGGGCGACTGTAAACTCCATCACAGCACCTGCCACAGTTACCTGTTTTTACATTAAAAAAAAAATCAAACTGTGGCTCTCGTTCACCTTCTGCAAGTTCAAAGTGAATAGGGCAGTAATAATCGTTTCCTTAATCATGCAAACTAATGCTACTATCATGATTAATGCTGCGTGAAAAATTACCAAAGTACAAAATGGCAACAAAGGATTATATTGCAAGTGTAACCCACTGCTCAAAGTATATGTCCCCCTCTGTGCCCAGTCCACATAGTATGTGAGTCTCTTACAGGTCCTAGCTGGCAAGTCTGGCTGTTTAGCTCAAGCATCATGCTTTCTAGTGCTGAAGATCCCAGTTCAACCTCTACTGTCAGCCTGAATGGCGATCCTCATATAAGCACCGCTTTTGCTCAAGAATGACTGCATACCATCAAGACTGAGGGCCAAATTCTGACCTGCTTTGCATGATTGGCATTTACTGCCAGACAGAAATATTGAGGCTAAGAACCTAGAGGAATAAAAAGAAAATGGTCTCAATCTGGTTTGGGAGTCAAGAGATTCCCTCTCGCCCCCACAATAGGTGCCAGTCACCCAGCATTATTTCTACCAACCAACGAACGACCCCACCCAACTACATATTCAGACTCAATTCAGTCTTGCTCAGTTCTTGCAAAGTGCCAGCAAGATTCAATGTTCTACTAACTGTAAAACCCTCAGTGAGGGGAAAAGTCTGCACAGACAAGAAATGTTCTTGGTTGGGTTCCAAAGAAAACCATGTGTTTGCAACTGGGAGCTACAATGGGAGTGTTTGGTCTTTTTTCAATAATGTTATGTTATGCTGAAAAGAACACTTGCTGACAGAAAACAGCTCACTGAAATTCAAAGGAAAGGGAGAATAATGGCGGGCAACTTTGGAGGAGATTTCCCCCCCAAATTAATCCAAAACAGATTTACTTTTAGGTTAAAAAAACAAACAAAAATCAATACTGCTTGGGTGTTATATGTCCTCTATCCAGTAAGTTATCAACATATACAGTAGAACCTCAGAGTTATGAACAGCAGAATTACGAACTAATCAGTCAATCATACACCTCATTTGAACTGGAAGTACGCAATCAGGCAGCAGCAGAGATCCAAAAAAAGCAAGTACAGCACAGTACTGTGTTAAATGTAAACTATTTTTTAAAAAAAGGGGAACGCAGCATTTTTTTCTGCATAATAAAGTTTCAGAGCTGTATTAAGTCAATGTTCAGTTGTAAACTTTTGAAAGAACAACCATAATGTTTTGTTCAGAGTTACGAACAACCTCCATTCCCAATGTGTTTGTAACTCTGAGGTTCTACTGTATGCTATAGGCCACATTCTACCATTAGATACATGCATACAACTGATGGCAGTGAGAGCTCCTCACATCTGTTTGGAGAGGCACTGTGACAGGGCCCAGGACTAGGACTCAGAAGATCTGTCTTCTACTGTATGCAGACATATGACCATGGGCAACTCTTTCTATGTTTTTCTTATCTTTTCCCCCTTGGTCTGTCTTGTCTAAATTGGAAGCACTTAGAGGCAGGGGCTAGGAATGGCTAAAATCTGCTCACTTTACTCATGCAAGAGGTCCATTGTAGTCAATATCACTGAATTTTGCATGAGCAAGGTAACCAGGATTTGGCCTCAAATGATAAAGTCACAACAAAGATTGTCATCATTCTGCAAACCAACCCATGCACATCACACTAGGAGGGTCTCTCCCCAGAAAACTGTAGCTTTTTTTTTTGCAGGGGGAAGGTCTTTTTTTTTTTTTACAAGTGGATTTCACTGCTACTGAAAGGTGACAGAATGGCAGCACTGCAAAATGAAGTCCTCTGTTTATCCACAGAAGAGAGACAGCATGAGTAGCAGCAGTATAAACTTACGCCATATGGCCTTCTGCTGACAAGAGCACCAATTCCAACAGGGGCCTGTTTGCAACATTGAAACCTGTCTACTAAGAACTTAACTATGACCTCCAAGTTGTTTCACAAAGGCCATCAGATTGTAACAGCTTTTGTCCTGTATTGATCTGGGTCATAGTTTATGACCTGGACATGAAAGGTTCAATCTCCCAATCCCCAGAACTGCTGCTCCCCTACCCTTTGTCCTCTTGATAGAATGATGAGACAAATAAACCGTGCCTCAGTGAGCTGACATAAAAGTGCAAAGCAAAGAAGCAGCTGAAGCTCAAAGAGCAAAGGGACACTAAAGGTTGAGACTGACTACTCCAAAGGCAGCGTTAGTAAGTGATAAGTGGATGGAGAGATGATGTCAAGGCAGAGCTAAAATGTAACTTATGACTATGGCATTGGTTATTCTATGACTCAGAAGAGCAAGACTGCTGTGTACATGATGCTGTGCCAGGACTTATTACTGTAGGTCACAGACTCTGATGGCACTGGGGTTTATATTCCTATGTAAATAGAAAAGTCCTTATAGGTGAAACTTGGACAATGGGCCTATGTCTTCACTACCTACCGTATTGGCGGGTAGCAATCGATTGCTCGGGGATCGATATATCATGTCTCATCTAGATGCGATATATCGATCCCCGAACGCACTTATATCAATTCTGGAACTCCACTAACCCGAACGGAGTTGCGGAGTCGACATGGGGAGCCGCGGACATTGATCCCGCGCTGTGAGGACGGTGAGTAATTCGATCTTAGATACTTTGACTTCAGCTACGTTATTCACGTAGCTGAAGTTGCGTATCTGAGATCAATTTTCCCCCATAGTGTAGACCAGCCCTGGGTTATATTTTTGCAGCTACCACTCTTTACTATGATGATTGCGGGGGGGGCGGGGAATCACATGTAAAGCAGCATGCTTTTACAAGGTGCTTCACAGACACCCCTTGCCCCTTAAGAAGTTTACAAATCATAGATAAACAGGGCAAATGAAAGGCGTGGGCAGAGGGTGGGGTGGGGTGGAGTTTAGGAAAGGAAGAGTGTAGTGAGATTAATGGGGAGAAGGAAGAAATATTTCTAATGTAATGGCGGCTTTAAGGATGTATTGGAAGGAGGATTTTAGAGATGGGGCTTAGTGACGGGACACACAAGGTTCTTCCAGGCATAGCGAACAGCACACTGGTACATACAGCAAAGAGTGCAGAGAAAAGAGCGCTGACCTGTCCAAAGACTTTCCACCCCTCCCCTGTCTCCCAAACAACCACTCCTGCAGCCCTTCCCCTGAGCACCTGGAGTTAACCCCTTGTTTGCTGGGATCAGGGAGTGCCCCTGCTCCCTACTGAGCAATGTTGTGCATTGACCCTGCTGGAAGATGGAGGACGGACAGAAGCTGTACAACACTCAGTGGTTTCACTTCACGTGGGGCCTGATCTCAGGCAAAACTCCGACTGGCTGAGGAAGGACCAAAGAAACAGACTTCACTTGCTATCATCTACTGCAAGTCCACACCCTCTGAGGTTCAGGCTTGAACTAACCTGAAAATTTGGCTGAAATTGCTACGTTTTGTGTGATTTCAGTTTGCAAATATATATCCCTCCCCAGTACCCAGAGAAGGAATAGCGTTCCCCATATTAATCTAAAAGGGTTATTGGTCTCATCAGACCTGGGTTCTGTTAGGGGCTTAGAAACTTTCGGGTTTTATTATGGGCGCTCAATGCTAGCAGGATGAAATTTACCCATGTAGATGTTCCCACAAGGCCCTGTACCAGCCCTTTGCTCTGGAGTTAATTTCACCATAATTATCATCTACAGGAACACTGTCTCAAGTAAGAATTAGCTCCTATTAAGAACTGGTGAAAAACTTGTAGTGGCATCCACTAGTACTGCCAGAACTAAGAGTCTTGGGGTTTCCATTTATACTCTCAGTGTCATAGCGTTAGAACAGATGTACACATTGGCTGCAGGCTGGAAACTTGGCATACAGAGTCTGAACCCTGAAGTGAGAAATTCTTTCCTTTTACAATGTTTCTAATAAAATAATATTGGATATTTTTAAACAATTCAAATTCGTATTAAAATACAGTCTTCAATTATTGTGTGTTAATTATTAGAAGGGGATTACATTTTGCTGGTGTTTAAGTATTTTTTAAATTGTATTTTTTAATTTTTTTTTGCTGAAAGAATGAAACACTCTGCACAGCACTGTGGATACAAGGGTTGAGGGAAAGTTTAGGAAATATAGGACCAAGCTGTGCAAGCACCTTCGTATCCTTAGCACACAAGCACGGAAAGCAGCCACTTTGCAGCTAGCACTTTGGTAAAATTCTCCCTTGAATAGAGAAGTCTGCTCAATGCATCAGGCACCACTCAAGTCCTATGTTAAGGAGTGAAGTGGCACATTGGGTCTTGAGTCAATCCTCTACACAGGCGTGAATTTCATGCCTGAGTGTAGAGTGGTCCATGACCAGGTGGCTTGAGAGTGTGGCTAAGGCTCCATTCCGATTAGCAAGATGCCTTTTTTGCAACACCGTGGTGTTTCAGGTTGTGCACCAAAAACTGAGGCATCCAAAAATTAGTGGACCCCTTTGAAAATGTAAGCCCTAGCCTCTCACAGGTGCAGAGGTAATACTGCTTATCTACCTCACCATCATGAGGCCTACGTTAATTCATGGTTGTAAAGGGCTTTGCGATCCTTGGATGAAAAGGACAGTATAAGCACTGTGTAGGACTACTCAGATGTTATTAAATCCTGACAGGTCCATTGGACTGGAGGTTGGGCTTTTCACATGATTAACTTCAGCTTTTCCATTTTAAGCCTGCTGTCCCTGCACAGGTTAAAAAACACTTTAATACCCAAGAACATTCAGCCAAATTGGAACGCTCTAATTCCTCTCTCATTCATCAGGTGCATATTACACTTGGGGCCTGGAGCCTGGTCCCACTGAGGACACGGGGAGTTTTGCCATTTACTTTGATAGGAACAGAATTAGGCCATCAGTCCGGATCTCTGCATTTTGTGCTTAGCCTCTAGGAAGCAAACCAAATGGCTGTGCCCTTGCTGCTGCTCTTTCCTGGGTGGCAATACCGAGTAGGCAAAAGGAAACTTTAGGCTAAATATCAGAAGCAAATGAATGAAAATTGGCAGACTGCAGGATACACTATCACCATGGAAGCAGTGGGAAACCCACTGCTTGAGTAATTTCTGGCTACTTTGGACAAGGCAATGGAGAATATTATGTAGGAAACTATCTTGCACTGGGCCAGGAGCAGAAGAGATGATCTCATAGGTCTTTTCCATCTCTGATTTCCAGGCTTTCTGTGCCTCTGACACAAACCCCCAAAATAGCTACAGTAGTCCGGGTCAAGGTATCAGTGATGTCATGTGTTTGGTCTGAAGATCTGGCCAAGGGTAGATGTGCTGTACTGGGGTTGCATGAGTAATTCCTAGACATGGTTCCAAAATACACTGCTCACTCAGAGCAAAAACACCAAACCCAATGATTCGCCCAAGACAGGCTTCAATTAGAGTACAGTGGTTGTGCAAGTATTGGCATAGTTACTGCACAGTAAGCAGTAACTCCAATGGACATCATGGAGACGTATTCAGTGACTCATCCTAACACTACCATATTATCCCTCGCTAGCTGTCACTACCACAACTGTGGGCAAATTGCTTAATCTCCCACTGCCTCAGTCCTCCTCCTCTCAAATGGGCAGGGCCTCAGTTTTCCCATCTGTGAAGCAAGGGTAATATTTTCTTTCCCGACTGGGGCACTGCACAGCATAATTGATTGACTGTAAAACATTTCAGCCCACATACTCAAAGGTATTTAGGAGATCAACACCCACAGACTGCAGTGGAAGTTAGGAGCCTAAATACGCTTGAGGATCTGGGCCTTTGAAATCACAAGAGCACATGGTTTTATTATAGTCATGGGAGAGACAAGCCCAGCTGGATTTTGCACTGCAGTTCATTAACTAATCTCCTCAGTATGTATAAATAACTCCCATTGGTATAAACGGAGTTGAAGGAAAAAAACAAACCTCTCAGGGATCAGTAACTGCTGCCTCCCGGCAATCTTCTAGCCAAAGCAAATGACAAATACTAGAGACAAATGAGAAAGCTCAAACAAACTCTAGGCTTCTAATGTAGCCACCGCTAAAGACAGAGAAAGACTGAGGAAAATATTCCTTAACTGTTGTCACTGCTATTACTGACCAGATACTAATGAGAAAAATATTTGTTGAAATTATGAATCCATGTAAAACTATATAAAATGTACTTTACAACCTGGTTTCAGGTATAGGTTTTTATTACCAAGATATTCTGTATTCTATGGTTTTGGGAATGGGTCAGTATTGCCAACTCTTGCAATATTTGGCATTTTCCCCCAAAGACCCAGATCCTGGAGTCATATGATTACATGGGGTTTTATTTTGAAATACAAAATGAGTTTCTAACCATCATGGCTACAGAGAAAACTTGAAAATATGAACCTTAAAGACTCAAAAAATCACTTGAGGAGATACCCACAGGGTCCAAATGGGTTTCTACTCTAGCAGCTAGCTTAAGCCTCTGCCAGTGTTACCCCCAGCTAAACTGCTATTTTTAATGCACTGTCGAGAGCAGAAGTAGTGCATGCCTGTCTGCTCAGCTCAGAAGCACGCTCCCAGCAGCAGTGTAGATGTGCCTTAAATCCAGGTTAGAGGGCAGCACCGCCCTCCGCCCAAGATTCACAACCATGAACCCTCTCCTGGAGTTAGATGCCTACGCCTTGTGAATCTAGCCCCTAGCGTGTGCACCAAGTGAACTCTCCAGGGCTGGCTAAGAGGCTTGCACAACCCTGGCATGTTAGCACAGTGACATACAGGGATCCATAGCAAGCAGAAGAATCCCTCCTCTTCTTATCTGGGCTCAAATCCTAAAATCCTTACCAGCGTGCAATGTCAAAAACAGCCCCAGACAACTCTTGCTCAGGGTCCAATTTCTAACAGTCATGTTCGATTGTTATTTAGGCTCTGTAACTCAGGGCTTGTCTACATCAGAAAGTTGCAGCGCTGGTGAGGGAGTTACAGCGCTGCAACTTTGAAGGTGTACACATCTGCAGGGCATCACCAGCGCTGCAACTCCCTGTTTGCAGCGCTGGCCGTACTCCCGTTTTGTCTCGGGTGTAGAGGATCCAGCGCTGGTGATCCAGCGCTGGTAATCCAATGTAAACACTTACCAGCGCTTTTCTTGACCTCCGTGGAAGGAGGAAGCCTCTGGTAATCAAGCTGGTCTCCTTCCCCAGCTTGCTCTCGCGTTCCCGGAACCCCGAGCAAGCAGGTCTCCTTCCCTGCGGTTTGCAGGGGGGTTCAGGAACGCGAGAGCAAACCGGGAAAGGAGACCAGCTTCGCCGCGGTTTGCTCTCCCGTTCCCCGAGCAAGCAGGTCTCCTTCCCTGCGGTTTGCAGGGTGGCTCCGGGAACGCGAGAGCAAACCGCGGCGAAGCGGGTCTCCTTTCCCGGTTTGCTCTCTAGTTCCCGGAGCCCCGAGCAAGCAGGTCTCCTTCCCTGCGGTTTGCTGGGTGGCTCCGGGAACGCGAGAGCAAACCAGGAAAGGAGACCAGCTTCGCCGCGGTTTGCTCTCCCGTTCCCCGAGCAAGCAGGTCTCCTTCCCTGCGGTTTGCAGGGGGTTCGGGAACGCGAGAGCAAACCGCGGCGAAGCGGGTCTCCTTTCCCGGTTTGCTCTCTCGTTCCCGGAACCCCGAGCAAGCAGGTCTCCTTCCCTGCGGTTTGCAGGGGGTTCGGGAACGCGAGAGCAAACCGCGGCGAAGCGGGTCTCCTTTCCCGGTTTGCTCTCTCGTTCCCCGAACCCCGAGCAAGCTGGTCTCCTTCCCTGCGGTTTGCAGAGGGGTTCGGGGAAACGCGAGAGCAAACCGCGGCGAAGCGGGTCTCCTTTCCCGGTTTGCTCTCCCGTTCCCGGAACCCCCCCTTGAAGCCGCCCAACAGCGCTGCAGTGTGGCCACATCTAACACCACTTGCAGCGCTGGTTGCTGTAAGTGTGGCCACTCTGCAGCGCTGGCCCTATACAGCTTTACTAATACAGCTGTAACTACCAGCGCTGCAAAATTTTAGATGTAGACATGGCCTCAGTGTGAAGAGATACTCTAAAAGAAACTAAAATCGGCCATGTGATAAATGAAGGGGGAGGGGGGAGCAGCCAGGGCCAATTTTAGGAAGTATGGGGCCCGACTGGAATAGTTTCAAGGGGGCCCCAGCAGGGATGACTCACCCAACGGCGCTCCAGGTCTTCACTCTAGGTCTTCTGCGGCACTGAAGGACCCGCCGCCGAAATGCTGCCGAAGACCTGGAGCAAGTGAAGGACCCGCTGCTGAAGACCCAGAGCACTGCCAGGTGAGTAAAAATTAAAAAGGTGCCTAAGTTAGGTGCTCTTCTTTAGGGCACGGGGCCCTCTTATGTGTGGGTGTGGAGCCCTCTTAGGCACGGGCCCCGATTCAGGGGAATCGGGGGAATCAGCCTAAAGTCAGCCCTGGGAGCAGCTCCTTTTTATGGACACCCAGCCAGCCAGTTAGCTATAAAATTCCTCTTAGTAGCTGTTCTCTTCTTGCTTTACCTGTAGGGTTAACAAGCGCACAGGTAAAAGGAAAGGAGTGGGCACCTGACCAAAAGAACCTATGGGAGGGCTAGAACTTTTTAAAATTGGGGAAAAATTTCACTTTGTCTGTGTGTTGTGGTTCTCCAGCAAAGAGGAGAACAGGGCAGCAATTATGCTGTGAGAAGCTTTAAAACCAGGTATGAAAAAGCATTAACTCATACTTCAACCCTACTTATCTGAAACCCCAAATACGTAAGTAATCAGGGAAAGTGAAGGAAGACGCAATTAGGGTTAGTTCTTTTATTTCTTATTGGCTCATGGACTCCTCTGTGCTAACCCCAGATGCTTTTGTTTTGCTTGTAACCTTTAAACTGAACCTCAAGAGAGCTATCTTGGTGTTTAATTTTTGTAATTGTTTTTTAAGACCTAGCAAAAAGCCTAAATTCCAGATGTATTTTCTTTCTTTTTTGTGCTTAATAAAGTTTACCTTTATTAAGAACAAGATTGGTTTTTTTGTGTCCTAAGAGGTGTGTGCATATGTTGTTTAATTAGCTGGGGGAAACAGCTGATTTTCTTTGTTTTTCTTTCTCAGCTCTTCCCCGGAGGTGGGTGAAAGGGCTTGAGGGTATCCCACAGGAAGGAATTCCTAAGTGTGCCTTTCTGGGTTCTCAAAAGGGTTTGTTTGTTTGTTTTTTGCATTTGGGAGGTGGCAGCATCTACCCATCCAAGGTCAGAGAGAAGCTGTGACCTTGGGAGTTTAATATCAGCCTGGAGTGGCCAGTATTAATCTTTAAAATCCTTGCCGTCCCCACCTTCTGCACTCTAAGTGCCAGAGTGGGGAATTAGCCTTGACAAGCTTTGGCAAGCTAGGCAAAGATATCCAGTGTGAGTTTGCAGTCTGTATGTGGCCAAAGCTGGAGCATGAGAGAGAATTTAAACATTTCAGACAGACAAGCAGAGGGTCCTTAGAGATCCTTCCTCCTTTGGAGGTATCATACTCATTTCATTTCTGAAATTAATAAACCCTAGGAGACCTGAGCTCTAACAACCACCGTTCAGATCAAGGTCTGCTCCATCCGTGGTTGTGATTCAACAAGGGAAATGCTTAGTAAAGTGAAATCTGAAGTGAATACTATCCTGGGACTTTATTTAATGTGTCTAGTCTGTCTCCCTTTGCCAACTCCAGCACTTAAGAAAAACGACCGATGCTCCATTGCAGCTTTGAACAACAAAGCGCAGATTTGTTACAGTGCAATTTGTGTCATCTAAAGCAGCACAGTGTGTTTTATTTTTAAAGCAAGGAAAAAAGGCATCTCTTATGAAATTCTGTGTAATATTTCTTGTATTAAACACACATTTTCAAACACAGTAACACACACTTAATTCTTGTTAACCTCCAGGCCACAGGCCAATCCCTTAGCTAGCGTAAACTGGTACAGTGCTATTGACTGCAAAAAAGCTATGCTGATTCACACCAGCTGGAGATTTGGGCCCTTGTGTCTCCTGAAATTCTAATTGACTAATTAAATCCTGCCTACCTAAATTCTCCTTGCATTTTTATTGGGAAATGAGGTTTTTCCCCTCCTGCTTTAAGCTGGTGTGTGCAGTGTTAAAAAGCTGCATTATTCTGCCCCAGAGATGGCTGCATTTCAGTGGTGGGTGAAGTAATTTCTGTACAAATAATACGTAATCTAAGATGAACCCTAGCCACAAAACTCAGTCCCAGAATGACCCCAAATTCCAAGGTGGCTGGAATCAAATTTCCAGGCCTATATCTCTATAGTATATTTTGCCCTCCTATAGCCTCTTTCATCTGAAGATATCAAAAGATTTCATAAATGATTGAATTAGTCCCCAGCCATGCCTGTGAGACCGGTACCAATTTCATTTTACAGATTGTGGATCTGGGTCTCAGTTTCCCAGAGGTATTCAGGCTATTCAAAGGTATTCAGGCTATTCAAAGGTATTCCATGGCAATCAGGTATCTAAATACATTTGTGGAGTTGGGTCTACGCAACTAAGGATGGAATTTTCCAAAACTCCTAATGATTTAGGTGTGCAAGTCCCATTGATTTTCAGTGGTACTTCTGCTCCGAGATCGCTTGGGAGCATTTGAAAATCCTCTCCTCGGTTATTTGCCCAAAGTCACAGAGTGAGTTTGAAGTAGAGCCAGCAATCGAATCCAAATCACCCAGCTCCCACTCCTGGGCTTTAGACACAGAACCACCTGTCCCCTCCCTGTAGTAGTTAGAATGGGTGAAGAGCTTTTGGTAGGAAAGGTTTTATATAAAAATAATCATTACTTATTTGTTTTTATAGGGTAGCAACCCTGCTGCTTGGTTAGCGAGGATATAGGAGGGGATAGGAGGGATTAATGCAGCCTGCCCCATCTCAGGCAGATTCTACGTAACATGCAAGGGAGAGAGGCAGACTCACCTCTTTTGAAGTCAATAGGAGCACACAGGCACACGAACAGCCAGAAGCTGCAAGTCAAAGATTCTCACCATCCACCTTGAAAAGAAACACCCTTCACATAGGCCTCCCCCATAACAGAGATGAAAAGGTGTCCTGGATTAGATGCTTGCTGCACACTTCAAAACCCTATTTGTGGTGATCTGTCCTGAAATAGCACAGCTGGAAATGCATTCTTAAGAGCAAGGGCCCTTGTGCTGAGACAGAAATAACACAAGGAGCACCTCCCACAGAGTTCATTTACCAGTGACACAAATATTTACCCATATATACTACCCTTTGCCACAGCCAGAACCCAGCACTCTCACTGAACAGCCCATGGAGGGAGTCAGATCCAGGAGTTGACCACACTGGGGTCAATGACAGACAGACACTACTGGGCAGCTCAGAAATGCATGCTATAATAATGGTACACACAGGGGCCTGTAAGGAGGCACCCTGGCTCCTTGCCGCGCCTGAGGGGGACGAGCCAGAGCAGGCACCTCAGTGGGCGGAGTCAGCACGGCCTGTCCCCGCCCCCCGGAAGTCAAGGGGCAGGACAGGAAGTATAAAAGCCCGGCCCCAGCGCTCAGTTGGAGGCAGGCTGCCGGAGAGGACAGACGCTGGTGCCCGGGCTCCCGCCGGGCCCAGCCTGCCCCGCGCCCACTACGCAGAGGAGCGCTGGCCGGACCTGCCCCGCGCCCACTACCCGGAGGAGCGCTGGCCGGACCTGCCCCGCGCCCACTACCCGGAGGAGCGCTGCCCGGACCTGCCCCGCGCCCACTACCCAGAGGAGCGCTGGCTGGACTTGCCTCAGACCCGGTACCCGGAGGAACGTCGGCCTGACCTGCCATGTACCCGATACCCCGAGGAGTGGCCTGAGCTTCCCCACGACCGGTACCCGGAGGAGCCCATGGTCTGGGACCCATCAGATGACGCCGGCAAGGACCAGGTACCCAGAGAGGGGGAGGTTGGAAGTGGCCCGGGGATAGCTGGCCCGGGGATAGCCAACCCTGGTTTGGCTCCTGAAGAGCCCGAGCCCATGTCAGTGTGTTGCGGCCAGGATCCCCACTGACCGCAGCGGGCCGTGACCGCTCTTAGGGCCCCGGGCTGGAACGCAGTGGAGTGGGAGGGCCTGCGTTCCCCCTGCCACCTGTAACCGGGTGGCAGACTCCCCCTCTTCCCGCCTATTGCCACTGCTCTGCCCTGATCCAGAGGGCCAGAGCTAATTAGACTTGTGTTTGGTGCCCCGCCCGGACCAAGGGCTGGGCCCCTTTGACTTCGCCGCTGCGCTGCCCTGACCCAAAGGGCCAGAGCTAATTAGACTTGTGTTTGGTGCCCCGCCCGAGCCAAGGGCCCGGGCTGATACTGTGTTTGCTCAGCCCCTGCTAGGGACCTGAGCCTGAACTATTACTGCCCGGCCTGTCCAAGGGCCTGGGCTGATACTGTGTTTGCTCAGCCCCGCTGGAGGCCTGAGCCTGAACTATTGCTGCCCACCCTGTCCAAGGGCCGGGGCTTATTGACTTTGACAGCCCCGACACCGGCTAGAGGGCCAGGGCTCTACCCTGTTTACAGACCTTATACCCCGCTCAACACCTGCCGAGGGGCTAAGCTGACCCGGACTGCAGTGCGTAAGGAGGCGCCCTGGCTCCCCGCCGCGCCTGAGGGGGACGAGCCCCAACACAACCGGCTTACAGGGCCCATAACACAAGGTAGCCTCCTTGAGTCAGAGTTGTAGAGTCTCATAGACTTTAAGGCCAGAAGGGACCATTGTGATCTAGTCCAGTGGTCCCCAAACTGTGGGGAGGGAGCATCACCCAGCCCTACTCTGACCCCAACCCCAGTTCTGCCCCCAGCTCCGCCATCGGCCCAAACTCCTCTGCAGTGGGGCAGGGGGAGGGGACAAGACAGATTCCATTATGGGTAAGGGAGGGTGCGGCAGGAAAAGATTTGGCACCACTGATCTACTCTGACCTCCTGCACATCCCAGGCCAGAGAACCTGACCCATCCCCTCCTGTAATAGACCCATAATCTTTGGCTGACTTATTAAAGCCCTCAAATTAAGATTTAAAAGACTTCAGGTTACAGGGGTTAGGGGTTTTGCCCCCATTGATCCTCTTAGAAGGCTGTTCCAGAACTTCACTCCTCTGACAGTTAGAAACCTTCATCTAATTTCAGGCCTAAACTTGTTGATTGCCAGTTGAAACCCATTTGTTCTTGTGGCACTTAAATAACTCCTCTCTCTCTCTGGTATCCATCCCTCTGATGTATTTATAGAGAGCAATCATATCTCCCCTCAAACTTCTTTTGGTTAGGCTAAACAAGCCAAGCTCCTTGAGTCTCCTATGGTAAGGTAGGTTTCTTTCAACCCAAAGCTCTTGGTAACTTTTAGTCTGTACGAGGAGGTGTCAGGAAATAAATCAGGGGAGACACAGCTGACCGACAGATGGCTGGCACAAACAGGACAACACAAGAGTGCTTGCACTTAAAGCTCTACTTAGTCTCAAGCACTTACACACGTCCGCAACAGATTAGTAAAACACCCCCAACCCTAGATAATTACCAAAGCTGAGTGAGGCTCTTGAGAGAAACAACAGCAGGCTTTCGGTGACCAAATCTTCCGTCTGCCAGTAGGGACTCAAGATGTATCCAGAGGGAGAGTCCCCAAACAGGTCCAACTATCTCAAGCTTTTTCCCCTTATTTATACATTAGTAATAAAATGACATGTCCCTTAAAGAAAACTTGTTACGCAAGCAGTTCCAATGGGCAAGCAAGAGGCTCCTTCTGATTATTGATTAATCAGGTGTGGGTTATTCCTGAGTTTGCAGCCTTGAGACCCCAACAGACATTGCTGGGGCACATCCTGCTCTTTTAAAATGTATGTATCAGCAACTTCAACACAATTCTTATCAGGAAGGATGCGGGGTCAAGCTGCCCTTTCTGTGGAACAGCAATCCCCCTTCCCCCCCCGCCCCCGCCCACCTTGGTCAAGCTGAGACTGCTAAATGGCCAATTTACAGCTTGCTAACTAGGCTGCCTTTAACAATAAGCCATAGTGGTTTCAGGCACTTTACTGGTTTGCCAAAGTCAACCCGTACAATAGTCATCCTGTGATCAAGCAATATACCTAGTCTTTTTCCTCCTTTGTCACTTTCAACTGATATGTCCCCAGGTTACAGCAAAAATTTTCATTGTTAGTTACTAGGTTCATGAGTTTGCACTTTGCACTATTAAATTTCATCTCATTACTATTACTCCAGTTTTCAAGGTCCTCCAGATCCTCTTGTATCATATCCCAGTCCTCCTCTGTACAGTAGAGCCTCAGAGTTAAGAAACCAGAGTTACAAACTGACCAGTCAACCACACATCTCATTTGGAACCAGAGTATACAATCAGGCAGCAGCAGAGACACGCCCCTGCAAAAAGCAAATATAGTACAGTGCTGTGTTAAATGTAAATTACTAAAGAAGTAAAGGGAAAGCAGCATTTTTCTTCATAATAAAGTTTCAAAGCTATATTAAGTGAATATTCAGTTGTAAACTTTTGAAAGAACAACCATCATGTTTTGTTCAGAGTTACGAACATTTCAGAGTTACAAACAACCTCCATTCCCAAGTTGTTTGTGTCTCTGAGGTTCTACTGTATTGGCAGTACCTCCCAACTTTGTCATCTCAAATTTTATTAGCACACACCCACTTTTTGTGCCAAGATCATGGATGAAAATGTTAAGTAAGATTGGTCCCAAGACCGATCTCTGAGAAATTCCACTAGTAATCTCCCTCCGGTCCAAAAGTTCACCTTTCAGTATGACCCGTTGTAGTCACCCCTTTAACCAGTTCCTTATCCACCTTTCAATTCTCATATTAATCCCCATTGTCTCCACTTTAATAATTTCCCATGTGGAACTGTATCAAATGCCTTACTGAAATCCAGGTAGATATACTGCATTTCCTTTGTCTAAAAAATCAGTTATCTTCTCAAAGAAAAAGATCAGTTTGGTCTGGTATGATCTACCTTTTGTAAACCCATGTTGTATTTTATCCCAATTATTGTTAAGGAACTCTGTCCTTAACAACTTTCTCTTTGAAAATTTGTTCCATGACCTTGCATACAGTTGAAGTTAAACTAATGAGCCTATAGTTTCCTGGATCACCTTTTCCCTTTCTTAAAAATAAGTACTATATTAGCAATTCTCCGGCCTACTTACGAAATAACCTGGATCCTACGGTAAGGTGGAAGGAGGTGCTGCATCTACATAGCTTATTAGAGACAGGCTGATTCTTACAGGATAGGCTCCAGGCTACCAACCAAGTACCTGGGGTCACCCAGGTTACAAAGGATGCCATAAGGTCTGCTGCCCCCTCACCAGCAGAGCTGAGCACAGCAAATGATGACACCCACCACTTTTAAGCATATAATGTGGGCCCAGCCCTGGCAGGGAGCAGTAAGCAAGATTTGCCAATGCAGCTGACTCTGGAACGAAGTGCAGGAAGTAAAAATGGGGATGCCAAGGGAAGAAGCTGAATTTACTGGAGGTTTTGCACCCCCGAGAGCCCAATTCAAAGACAATGGATGCCAATGGAAAGAATTTCATGAGCACCCATGATCTTTTATCAAGCCCAGGGATGACTGGAGGAAGGGACAGGCCTTCTCTCCTGAAGTGTTTTGGAAAGGGATGCAATTTGAACACATTTTAATGCTGAAGGAAACGCAAACTATTTTCTCCCTCTTCTATCCCTTTGTCATTTGTTTCCATTTTCTTGCCTTTATAGCTTGGGTCTCCTTATCGCTCCAGCAACTTCCCGATGCTGTTTCTGCCTCTGGGCATGTGTACTGCTGCCTCCCTCGAGGTGTCTGGATGCCTCTTTCCCAACCTAAGCAACTCACAACTCCCAGAGCAATTCACAAATCAGCCAAAGGTCAGCATTCGACCCCACCTAAGTCGCATACAGGGACCGAGCTGGTAGCCATGCTCAAAAGTTGCCATTCAAAATCCAGCTATTGGAGGAGTGGGAGGTGGCGGTGCCAGTGTCATCTCCCATTGTGGAGCAATGGAACCATCACAGGACCAGAGAGAGACTAAGAGGATGACTCTATAGTCCAGTGGTCAGGGCAACCACCTGGGAAGTGTCAGATCCCAGGGTCCAGTCCAATCACTTTCCTTATTTATCTACAGTGGAACAGCTTCAACAGGGAAGATTCAGGGAGCCCCCACAACAGAATATCCCACAGCTTAGTGTTTAGAGCACGCTCCTGAGAAGTGGGAGACCTCTGTTCAAATCCTTTCGCCTGCTCTGACAGATAGGGGACCTGAACCCAGGTCTCCCACATCCCAGGCAAGGGCTGCAACCACTGGGGTAAAAGTAATAAGGTGGGAAGCAGCAACTCCTCCTCCACTGGCTTTGTGTGTGAAGCAAGGCAGGTGCCTAACTGATTCCCTAAGGAAATGCCTTAGGCTCCTAAGCTGCCTATAAGCAGGAGAGAGGTTCCCATTTGTGGATCAATAAGCAGGGCTAGGTGCCACCCTGCAACCTGGACTAAGGAGACTAGCTCCGAGAGAGGGGTGGGACTTAGCATACACACACCTCTTGTCAGTCTCTCCCATTGGCTAGCTTAGCGCACTGGCTTTGTGGATCCCAGTCATCTCTCTCTTCCGGTTCGCTGTATAGGGAGCCAAGGTGTGTAACTCAGCCTTGCGGATCCCAGTGTTGTTCCTGTGACTCCCTTGTTGCCCAAAGGTTAGGCACCATGATAGTCACTGTCCAATGCCTAAGTCCCTTCATGGACCTCACAGTTACATATGACTGCTCATGACACCCCATGAGGTGGTAACCCCATTCTCCCGAGAGTAAGAGGAAGTCACTGGTTAAGTGACTTGCCCAAGGCCACAAAGCAAAGGGGATTAGAATGCAGGGGTCCTGACTCCCAGTCCCCTGCCTTAACCATCAGACGTTTCCTCAGAACCCATGTCTTTCCTTTCCTTCCCCAGTTTTCGCCTCCCCTACCCCCACCCCAGCTGTCTAGCTCTTTCCCACTCACCCCTCCCATCTCTTCCCTCCTCCATCCTCAACCTAGTGCTGAGTCTTGCTTCTCCTCTTCCCACCACCTTCCCCCGTGACATCTGTGTCCATCCAGACACCAAGCTGTCTTCCACCATCCTTCAGGATGCGCCTCTGTGCTGCACAGAGCTGAGCTGACATGCACAGAACAGTGCTTCCTCCTCCACTGGGTCATATGAAGGCCCATCATCTGGACTGCCACCCCAAAGCACTGCACCCCCTAGAGCTTGGTAACTGCCTAGATTACCTGTCCCGAGGCCGAGGGCTACAAAACATCAGCAGACCTGAGTGTGGTTGACAGGCTGCCTCAAAATCCAACATCCTCTCCTTACAAGTAGCTATTAGCACATTCTGTTGTGTTTTTTTTTTTTGTCAGCAAATTGCATCTCTCTCTGTATTAAAATTAGTCGTAGGGTGGGTGGATTTAAACTGGCCATAGCACTAGGCAGAGATTGTATGTTTGCTTATTGGACTTCACTGAAATGCATATTAATCTATTGTAGGTGCTTACTGAGCACAAAATTACTGTAGCACCTAAACCCTAATTTATTAGCTAACATAGCTAACGCCCTGCCTATGGCCTCCTATAAGTACAGTAAAATTATCCTCATACCACGTCTCTCTCTTTACTTGGCAGCCTTTAAAGCTAAGGGGTTGTACACATTGCAGCTTCTCACTGCACACATCAAGAGCTCCCAGAATCCCTATGTCCCCCTGCAAACACGCTGTGTGCCACTCTCCCATACCCCCCCACTTCATGAACTCCCTGCAACCCCTCCCTTCCTTATGGGTTCCTCCTATCTCTGCTTCCCCCCACCATTCTCCCAATTCCCATGCCAGGGCCCCCCATTCTTCTCCCCACTGTGGATTGTGTGTCTCACCATTCCTCTATGCCAAGGGTCCTTAGTCTCCCCTCCATGCCAGGGGCTATGTGCACTAAGAGAGAGAAAAATATAAGACTGGGAAGGTAACATTTTACAACTTTACTGGGAGGAGGGACAGAGCTGGAACTGAGGTGTTGTTATGCTAGAAGGTGTTAATGGCTGCCATCAACCAGTTCTTTGGTACAGACCATTACAGAGGTGGCTAACTTTGCTAAAGTGGCTGGCTTTGCTAACCAGATGCCAGAGGCTGTGGCCATGTCTACATCTAAAATTTTGCAGCGCTGGTAGTTACAGCTGTATTAGTACAGCTGTATAGGGCCAGCGCTGCAGAGTGGCCACACTTACAGCAACCAGCGTTGCAAGTGGTGTTAGATGTGGCCACACTGCAGCGCTGTTGGGCGGCTTCAAGGGGGGGTTCGGGGAACAGGAGAGCAAACCGGGAAAGGAGACCAGCTTCCCCGCGGTTTGCTCTCGCGTTCCCCGAACCCCTCTGCAAACCGCAGGGAAGGAGACCAGCTTGCTCGGGGTTCGGGGAACGAGAGAGCAAACCGGGAAAGGAGACCAGCTTCGCCGCGGTTTGCTCTCGCGTTCCCGAACCCCCTGCAAACCGCAGGGAAGGAGACCAGCTTGCTCGGGGTTCGGGGAACGAGAGAGCAAACCGGGAAAGGAGACCCGCTTCGCCGCGGTTTGCTCTCGCGTTCCCGGAGCCCCTGCAAACCGCAGGGAAGGAGACCTGCTTGCTCGGGGAACGGGAGAGCAAACCGCGGCGAAGCTGGTCTCCTTTCCCGGTTTGCTCTCGCGTTCCCGGAGCCACCCAGCAAACCGCAGGGAAGGAGACCTGCTTGCTCGGGGTTCCGGGAACGCGAGAGCAAGCTGGGGAAGGAGACCAGCTTGATTACCAGAGGCTTCCTCCTTCCACGGAGGTCAAGAAAAGCGCTGGTAAGTGTTTACATTGGATTACCAGCGCTGGATCACCAGCGCTGGATCCTCTACACCCGAGACAAAACGGGAGTACGGCCAGCGCTGCAAACAGGGAGTTGCAGCGCTGGTGATGCCCTGCAGATGTGTACACCTTCAAAGTTGCAGCGCTGTAACTCCCTCACCAGCGCTGCAACTTTCTGATGTAGACAAGCCCTGTGTGTGTCCCCTATTTCTTCCTTTTGCTTTTTTCAATTTCTCCCAAAAATCGGTATGGTTCTGCCCATTGATTCCCAGAACACTCCCTGAGAGTTTGGAATTGATCTGATGCAGCGTTCAGAAGTTATCGTGTTGCAGACAGAGAAATGGCACTGACTTGAGAGAGAGGCCAGGTCTACACTAGGAGTGCTTGGCTGGTAGAGCTATACCAGCACACCATGCCAGCAATGTGCTCCTAATGTGGATGCAGCTTACACCACCAAACTGCGCTTCCCGCCGTTCCTGCAGAAATACACTTTTACTGGTATAACTGTGTCTACACTAGGTGCTTCTGCTGGCACAGCTATGTCAGGTCAGGGATCACACCTCATCACACCCCCAACTTGCATAGCTATGCTGGCAGAAGTCAGTAGCATACACCTGGCCTTAGCCCTCACTTTGCTTGGCCAACAACATTATGGACCAAATCCCCTACCCCTTATGCAGCCTAGTCTCCCTGTGAAATCAAGGGGAATTTTGCCTATGTGAAGACTAGTGAACTGAGTCCCATTTCTAGAACAGTATTACCTCCAACACACTAGCCAAAACATTCAGTACATTTCCCCCAACTTCCATTTATACAGCAACCATCACATCCAGAGCCACAGACAGCCCCAAAATGCCCAGTTAATAGTTGTCTCTGAATTCAAGCCAAACCCTCCCAAAACTCAGACTGGTTTCATATCCAGTGTTCTGGTTCAGGCCTGTTTGCCTCTGGAAGGAGAAAATCCAGAATGGATATATTATTCTAGATTTTCTTGGTGCCCATGGTTGCCACACTATGCCTCATCCCTCATTTTCACATGTTCTTTATTTCAGTCCCACCCTCCTTCTAATGACTTTGAGATGACAGAGAATGAAAGAAAGAACAAACCTCACACGACAGGTGTGAGTTACACCATTTTGATGCACTACTGGAAGGAACTCAGATGCTACAATGATGAGGGTGGTATAAGAGCCTGAATAGAATAGAATAGATGCATCTACACTAGGCTCATCTAATCGGAGTAGTGATTCTTTGGGGCAGGATCTGGCTGTGCTACATGTTTGTAAAGTAGCTACATTCAGTACTACACAAAAAAACACAGAAGATAAAATAATCCAGTGAGGGAGTGAATCTCCATTTATGTGAGCAGGAAGTTACGGCTTTGAAAAGCACCCTCCCAAATTCAATTAATCAAAACAGCCGAATGTCCCTTCTTGAAGTGGCAGGCCTCAAGATCAAAATAACATTAGTTGAGCAGCTGGAGCACAAGCTACTGTGACAACTGAGACCAGATCAGAGAGACATAACAGACTCAAGTTCTCTGGTTGTGGACCACAACACCCAACGCAACTTTCCATGAGGTCTGCAAAGTGCCTGAATTTTTCCTGGCATGGTGAGTAGGTTTATTTGACAAGGGATCTAGGATTTCTTTTAAAAAACAGAGGAGAGCTTCCCATACAGCGAGTCCAGAGCATCTGAGAGCCAGTGAGCTACACTATCCCTCAGTTCTTTCCAAGAAGCTCTGTAGAATGCAGTTTGTTTAGGTTTCAGTCTAAAAGGAACTCTGCACCCAAGGGAACCCATCTGTCATAAACAGATAGTTAAGAGTTAATGGGACAGAAATACTTCATCTCTCTTTTGCCTGGAAAGGGTTAACAAGAACAGTGAGCCTGGCTGTCACCTGACCAGAGGACCAATCAGAGGACAGGATACTTTCAAATCTTGAGGGAGGGAAGTTTGTGTGTGTGCTGTTAGATTTTGGTTGTTCTCTCGGGGGGCTCAGAGGGACCAGACGTGCAACCAGGTTTCTCTCCAATCTCTCCAGTACAGGCTCTTATAAGTTCAGAATAGTGAGTATAAGGGAGATAAAGTGAGTTAGGCTTATGTTTGTTTTCTTTATTTGCAAATGTGTATTTGGCTGGAAGGAGTTCAAATTGGTATTTTGCTGAAAGGATTTTAATTTGTACTTGTATACTTAGGCTGGGAGGGTATTCCCAGTGTCTATAGCTGAAAGACCCTGTAACATATTCCATCTTAAATTTACAAAGATAATTTTTACTGTTTTTTCTTTCTTTAATTAAAAGTTTTTCTTGTTTAAGAACCTGATTGTTTTTTTTTATTCTGGTGAGACCCCAGGGGACTGGGTCTGGATCCACCAGGGAATTGGTGGGGAGAAAGGAGGGAAGGGGGAGAGAAAGGTTAATTTTCTCTCTGTGTTAGGATTACTTTCTCTCTCAGAGAGAGTCTGGGAGGGGGAGAGAGGAGGGAGGAAGGTGGATTTTCCTCTCTGTTTTAAGATTCAAGGAGTTTGAATCACAGCGATCTTCCAGGGTAACCCAGGGAGGGGAAGTCTGGGAGAGGCAACGGTAGGGGAAAGAGTTTACTTTCCTTGTGTTAAGATCCAGAGGGTCTGGGTCTTGGGGGTCCCCGGGCAAGGTTTTGGGGGGACCAGAGTGTACCAGGCACTGAAATTCCTGGTTGGTGGCAGCGCTACAGGTTCTAAGCTGGTAATTGAGCTTAGAGGAATTCATGCTGGTACCCCATCTCTTGGACGCTAAGGTTCAGAGTGGGGAATTGTACCATGACACCATCCAAAATTCTGGGCACCCTACATAGATATTTAAAAGACACGATAACATAGAAGTTACAAGTCAGACATCATCCAAAGCAGCAGCATCTCGCCTTCTTCCTGAACCTGAAGAAGAGCTCTGTGTAAGTTCGAAAGCGGGTCTCCCTTACCGCAGAAGTTGGTCCAATAAAAGAGATTACCTCACCCACCTTGTCCTTCTTCCTACACAACATTTTATCACCAGGCATATTACCGATACAGCTTGAAATCCCTACCATGCAAGGCTATGTTAATACTCCTGGGGTCTAATTATCTCCCAGTTCCCCAGTCCTCCAAGGAGAAATTCCCATTGATATAAAGAATGAGCCATTTTTAGCTTTACTCAACAAGTGGCTACATAAACCAAGTGTGAGGCAGCAGCAAAACATGAGAACAAAGTATACAAAGTATATTATGTTTTATGGGGCATATTTATAACCTAAACAGAACTCTACATAGAGATCCCATTAAAAATGAGAGGAGGGAGGACTCAGATAAAGGATCTTAGAGAGCTCAGGGGAGGAAATAAACCTAATCTAACTATACCAGTAGCAAGTGAGTTAAAGACTTCAGCAGGCAAATCATTAACTTCCCCAGTGACTGTCTCTGCTCATTAGTATAAGCTCTGTTAGGGAGCAGAGAGCTGTAGGAGACCACAAAGATTAACTAAAAATAGTAAAAGACCCACGGAGGAATGGTCTTGTTCTAAACTCTTCACGCGGTTTAAGATAAAACTTTAACCCAGATGACCAGGCGAAATGCATGTGAAGTACTTCAAGCCCTTAGCACTGTGGGAGGCTGAACTGAACCATTTACAAACATACAACACAATTCATATGTGATATGGCCAGCGGGGGATGGGGAAAGAACACCCTACCAACCCCATGCAAGAAGGATTTGTTTATTTAGGAACTCATTTATCATTCTCCCCTTTGGGGGCGGGGGTTGTTTAAAGGGGTATGTGCAGTTCTCGAAATTGCTTGCTTTTAATTCACTGCTTAATCCTCGGGCAACATGTGACCAAGGCATTTTTTATATAGAAATAAGAGGCCATTCAGTTATGTTCAGGCTGTGTTGGAAATAAACCGGAAGAGCAATGCCAAATAAAAGAAAACTCTGTTAGATGCATAGCTATGAGTTAAAACAGTAATCGAGAGATGAACCAGGAAGGCCCACTATTATGGACCAATGGAAGTGGCCTATGGGATTCACGCATGGAGAGAATATGTCAATTTTATACATGTTAGGGGGGCTGCTGTAAGATATTTAATACATATCACATATCTGTGTCTGAAACATACATGAGAGTATGATAACATACAAGTCAAAAATCCTTAACAGCTAGAAACACACACTAGATGAAAACACAAAATCAGTAGATAAACCATAATCTACTTACATAGCATTTGTATACAAATTATATGGGAGTCTGTATACATGGACTGGACATTTATATGGATAACAAGACTGTCCAGAGTTGTAATAAAAGTTTTTGAAGGGATATTAAACCTCATGCCTCAGGGCTATGCAGGGATATTAAACCTCATTCTTCAAGGTTTAAGCCAATTTCTAAGTATTAGAGATCAAGATGAGACATGTGGGGGGAGATTACCATACAACTGACTCCTGCAGGATTCTTATATCTTCCTCTGAAGCATCTGGTACTTGCCATTGTCAGAGACAGCGTACCAGGCTAATTGGATGTCGGGTCCAAACCAATCTGGCAAGTCCTATGTTCCTATTTTGCTCTGAGCGAGATATGATTTGGAAGAGTTTCCATTTTATCCAAACTATTAAAATTCAAGGAGAGTTCAGATGAAGAATCAAGTTCTGACCCATCTCATGATTAAACCATAAACAGAGAATAAAGTTCTCATTCACCAAAGGTTACACTGCACTTGCATCAAGATCTACTTAAAGTATATACTTTCTGAATGCCGGACCAAAAAAATATTAAATATGTTAACTTGGTGAAGATAATATATATATTTGTTATGCTGTTTGAAGTGGTTCATCACCATGCGTGCCACCCTCAGGGCAGACTGTCAAGGAGCAGGGCAGAGACTCTGAACTGGTTGCATGTTCTATACGGGGCGCTGGAACAGTTTTTATAGTGAAGGTGCTGAGAGTCATTGAACCAAACTTTAAACCCTGTATATAATGGAAACCACTTCAAACCAGAGGGTGCTGCAGCACTCCCGACACCCTTGTTCCAGCACCTATGGTTCTATAATTAGATTTCACCAACCCAGTAACAAATATGAATTCCTTAAGCACTATAACAGTCTTACCACAGAGTCACAGACAGTCCCCTTGGGCATTCCTGTCTATCTTGCCTGAGGGACTGTGATAGCTGGTTGCTATACACAGCAAAGATCACAAAACATTCAGGTCACTTCTAGTCCCAAGAGACCAGTCACTTACCCCAGGTCAATTTGTATCTTAGACCAGAGGTTCTCAGCCTGGGGTACTTATACCTCTGGGGGTACCCAGAGGTCTTCCAGGGGGTACATCAATTTATCTAAATATTTGCCTAGTTTTACAACAGGCTACATAAAAGCACTAGCAAAGTCAGTACAAACCAAAATTTCATACGATGACTTGTTTATACTGCTCTCGATGCTATACACTTGGGCCTTGGCTACACTGGCACTTTACAACGCTGCAACTTTCTCGCTCAGGGGTGTGAAAAAACACACCCCTGAGCGCAGCAAGTTACAGCACTGCAAAGCGCCAGTGTAAATACTGCCCCAGCACTGGGAGCAGCTCCCAGCGCTGTAAGCTAATCCCCATGGGGAGGTGGAGTACCTGCAGAGCTGGGAGAGCTCTCTCCCAGCGCTGGCGCCGCGACCACACTCAAAATTCAAAGCGCTGCCACGGGAGCGCTCCCGCGGCAGCACTGTACAGCTGCAAGTGTAGCCATACCCTGAAATGTAAGTACAATATTTATATTCCAATTATTTTATAATGATATGGTAAAAATAAGAAATTCAGCAATTTTTCAGCAATAGTGTGCTGTAACACTTTTGTATTTTTATGTCTGATTTTGTAAGCAAGCAGTTTTTAAGTGAGGTGAAACTTGGAGGTACGCAAGACAAACCAGACTCCTGCAAAGGGTACAGTAATCTGGGAAGACTGAGAGCTAACGACTTAGCTTTCTCAGGAAAGACAATATAACCAATCCTGTAACAAACTAACTAAAGATTTATTAACTAGAAAAGGAAATGAGCGCGTAATTAGAAGGTTAAAACAAACATATACAGTATACACAAATGAACTGTAGTCTATAGTTTCAAAAGGTGACAGAGTTGTAGTAATCTGTCAGCTCTGATGTCTTTCAGGGCTAACCCAGGTTGCCCCTGGAGATCTCTGCTTCTGCTTTATAGCTCTGGCCCCGTGAGAGTCCAAACAGCAAAAGAGATTTAAAAATTTCTTGTCAGCTCTTTTTATATCCTTCTTCCACAATTCAAGGTGAGGGGATGAGCCCTTTTGCACACAGCCTCTTCATGGCAGTAAGGGACAATTAACAAAGTCTTTGTATTGTGATGTCCCACAATTTTGATAAGCCTTCTTGATGGGCAGGAGACAATCCCTCTCAACTGGATTCACAGTTTCAGAGCAAACATTTTTCCAGTTACAGAGCAAGAACTTAAATATTACCTTATGACGTGATATAAGTGAGATTAATGCATGAAGCAACTTGCATGAATTTCATAAAAATTTAAACACATTGTTATAAGCCCAATACTATTTTAACCATACTACCACACAGATGAAACAGACTGGTTTCCAGCAATGAATTTGTCCAGCTCGGCTGAGGCCTGAAGCCTTGGCAATTGCTGGCACCCAGTCTGCCAGCGTCACAGTATTTTACCATTACTTTTATGTTTTCATGTGAAGAGTACCATTTGGAAGGTCCCATCGAAGTTTCAAAAGGGAGGTATTAATATACTATTTTAGTGTGTTAATTTTATTAAGACAGTGAGGGAAAGAGGCTAATAGGATTGCACTGTCAAGAAAACTAATATATAAATAGCAAAAGAAGTCAGTGGGAAATTGATTGCATGGTATGAGCCTGACATATACTCCTCACACACACACTATGCTTCCTACTAATACACGTCTTCAAAACCACATTCAGCTATGTCAGCAGAGTGAGTCTGGGAGGGTGGCACTAAGGATAGACTGTCTTACTGCAGCCTGCTGTTGTTGCTGATTTGAATGCCCAAGCTGCTGCTTTTACGACTGAGTCAAGATGAGACAAGGGTCATTAGCTTATCTTTCTGCACAGAAATGACAGCAGTGTCCATTACTTTTCACTTGGTCTTTATCATGTTGGATAGAGTAAGCATGTGTTTTGTCATCCATCACTTGTCAGTACAGCTCATCTTATCAACTCAAAATGCACAGCAGTGCCTAGTGAAACAGGGACAGTATGAAAATGAAAAACATTCCTCAGAGGAGGGTCCTGCTTTTCCATTTAGATCTATGGCTCTGTAGTTAAGGGCATTTTGATTAGGGAGAGGTCATTTACCCAAACCCTGGAACCAAAAAAATAGGATTTGGATCCATGCTACCCATGGCTTTGGTTTTGCAAAACTGAAAGCACCTGGAGTCCATCACTACATTCTCTTTCTCTCTTATTCTCTGCCTCGCTCACTCTTTCAT
Source organism: Gopherus evgoodei (assembly GCF_007399415.2). Lineage (NCBI taxonomy): Eukaryota > Metazoa > Chordata > Testudines > Testudinidae > Gopherus > Gopherus evgoodei. The sequence goes on from NC_044322.1 coordinate 353,375,751, forward strand.
TTCACTAGTTCTCTGACAATACATGGTGTTCCAATGGCTAATAGCCAAATTCTGCTCAGTTACCTTGATGTAAAGAAGTCCATTATAGTCAATAAGCTAAATTGACGTTAGATACGCCAGTTTTGGAGATAATCCACATTCACAGCAGTGTAACTGAGAACAGAATTTGGCCCTGAAGCAGTAAGAAGATTGGAGGAATGCAGCTCACACAATTTTATTGAGCGTTCCCAACAAGCTCTAAATACAAATCATGTTCTGTAAATTGTTTGCTCCACACTTGCTCCAATTCTGCCTTAGACTCCAACTGGAATTCAGTGCAGGGAGCATCTGCAGAATGAGGCCCACATTGAAAGTGAAGTCTAATCGTTTTTCAGCCCAGCGACATCCTTACTGGTATCAATGCGAGATTAAAAGCCCATGTGAACATATGCTGCTTGGTCTTGCACACTGAACCCAGCGAGCTGAAATTTACTTTGTGAACAAAGAGGCCTTTCCAACAGGATTTACAACAAGACGGTCACCTTGATTTGAACGATTCCTTTGACCAAAAGGCCTTCTGCTGCCGTGTCTTTGACTGTGCACTGTTGCACCAAGAAAGCATCCACTGATTTCCACAGATAAATCATATCCATAACATTTAACTTACAAAATACAGTACATTCCTGAAACAGAACTCAGATTACACAGGCCGTACGTCAGATTTCAGGATAAACATAGCTACATACTTTATGCAACACGAGGGAGGAAAATACAATGAAGTCATTATCAGGGCTCTAGCTCCTAAGTCTTCTCAGGATCTTTTCCTCTGTTTCTGCCCCAGGGTCTCCCTCCATTTGTGATGTAGGAATCTATTGACAGGTGGATACTCAGTGAGTTGATAGAGTAGGAAGTCAGTACTTCCTTTGCCATTGTGAACTCCTTGCTCTTACTCCCACACTTGCATTGCCAACTCCTCTGAGTCTCAAAGTTGATTCCGAGGCAGATTTGCTTCATGGGGGCATGATACACCATAGGGCTACCACACAAGGAGGAAGAACATCTAATAGCCAAGTTAATTTTAGTTACTGAGAGGGGAGCTTAATCTTTGTATGAAGATCTTACCATGCAGGGAGCATGGCAACTGTAAGAAACAGCGGCTATGCATGATGGTGACAGGTGCATTAGAGCAGGGATGGACAGACTGAATAAAATGAGAGCACATCTGTGTTCCTTGAACTCTCTCTCCGCCTTGTGCACTCGCACAAGATTGAGCATAGCCCAGCCCTCAGAATCCAGGAACGTGTAAACCAAGCAGAGGTCATGCACTCAAAGGGAACTTGAAGGTCCATTTGACCAGTGTGACAGCAAACCAGGAATGCACACATTCCCTGGTCATTGCACGTCCTCTTCCCAGCTCTCAAATGTAACCGAGGAGCTTGCAAAGGAAAGTGAAAAGTGTCTCAGTGGGTGTTAAATGGTGTAACATGACAGTTATCAGAGCTGTAAGATAAACTGCTCTGCTGTATGCTAGGTTTTATATTATATCTTCGTTCAAATTCATCCCCTATGTAACATTGCTGGATCCTGACAAGTGGCTGAATTCGTCCCTGTATATCTGGTCACCCCCCTCTATGTCAATGTGGAATCCACTAAAATAAATACCAGTAAATACTAGGACCACTTAGTCTAAGTATTCAGCTTATTATGGTAAAGAAGAAAGAAGGGGGTTAGTAAAGCATTACTTCCTACCAGTATTAGCAAAGAATAACTGCCTACTCACATACAGTGTTACTAAAATGGCAAATCAAATGGCTAACCATGGGAATTAGATACTTGGGGTTTCTTGGAATCAAAGGTTATTCCTCTCATAAATGTGTGTTGACATAGCAAATTGGAGTAAAAAGCCTTTACAGTCTTATAAATAAAGGGCTTGATCCTGCAGACCTTATTCCTGCAAAAACTCTCATTAAACGTTCAGGAGGAATACATTAGGTGCCAGAACTGACTAGTCATCATTCCTTATTTGATGGGGATTGGAAAGAGTAATGAAAATAGGTCATAGGCCCAATCCTGCACTGCTTTTGCGCCCCAAACTCTCATCAAGATGAAAGGGTGCTGAGAGCAAGCCATACAAAAGTAGGACTGGGAAAGATCAGTATATCAATGAGTTGTCAATTTGCATGAAGGTCGGACTCTGATTTCTTCAATGAAAAGACAATAACAGTCTAGTGCTCGATGAAGAATTATCAGTCACACTTTATTCTAAAGTTCTATTCATACATAGTTTACTAAAACATTAATAAACTATTAATAGATGTAAGCATGTGACAGACGAGCAATGTGTCATAGATGACTATAAGCACATCAGAAGAAGAGATCACAGATTGTTATAAGCAATCTGTTGCCTGTAACAGACTATAACAACTAATTAACCATATATTGAAATAACTATGAATCATGTATTAACCCTTTACAAGCTATTTAAAAATGGAACCTAAACATAAAGTGTGAGCAAATCAGCATATAAAGGACTGAGCAGCTGTTTTGCATGTCTGACATTTTAATGAATAATAAATAATAGTACTTAGCACTTGCATAGCACTTTTCAAACGTGGATCTCAAAGCCCTTTTGAAGAGTGAGCATCCCATTCCTTATCCCCACTTTAGAGGGAGAAACTGAGCCACAGAGAGGTTATGAGGCCACACAATGAGTACATGACAAAGTCATGAAGAGATCTCAAGTGTCCTGACTTGCAGTCCTAAACCCTCATCCACTGGTCCATACTGCTTCCCCTTCATACTGCTTTTTGGGTTTCTATTATTGCCTCATATTTGCAGGGTATACTTGAAATTATCCATGCTATTTTGCAATAGTATTCAATTATATTTCAGATACAGATAAATATGGGGGAGGGTGTCCAATGGCCTAGGGAGAAGACCACCACTTATCTTATTTTCAAACCACGGAAGTTTTCAGGAGTCATTAAATGAGGTTTAAAATAAATGTATTCCATACAACGTCTCTGTCTCTGGCCAGATGCTGAAAACACTTCAATGGGGAGAAAAACTAATTTTCCAAACTAATCAATTTAATCTGCTTTTTAAAAACATTAATTAAAACCAACCTTATGAATCAGATTCAGATGAACCAGATCTGACTGTGCTATGCACTGGAGCTAAACTGTCTTAAGATCATGCAGGCTCAGCTGCTCACCAGACCCAGGGCTGCTGCACAAAGCATCCTTCTCCTTAGAACCATAATTAAATCCCCAATCAGGTTAAAACAAAATCAGAACCTTTAAAAACAGCATGTTTCTGGCTCTCATGAAACCAGGCAAGACTGCCCTTCAGAGAGCTGCTTCCTGGTAGAGGGGGAAACACTAGGGAGGGTATTTAAATAACACCACCACCAATTGTCATAGAATTTCTGGCTTGCGAGACACGGTTGCTGGAAAGCTTGAAATGGTGAGGCTGGAAAGGAGATTGGAAATTTGACATGGACAAATACTGACAGACACTAAAACAATGAGGAGTGCAGCAGGTACCTATGGGCATGATCTTGCTTCCACTGAAATCGGTGCCAAACCTCCACCAGCTTCAAAAGACACAAAATCAGGAGCTGAAATATTAAAACTGAGAACCCCTTCATGCCTGCAAGATTGGTCAGTCTCTCTAGTTTCCCACCGCTCCAATTTGTCACCCGTAAAGGACTTTAATAGTAAGTTTCAGAAAAGGCTTTAATAGTTCAACCCCACCAAAGGGCTCTTGCAGCAATGCTGAACTCTGGAATTAGAGTTACACCAGGGGTTCTCAAACTGGGGGTCGGGACCCCTCAGGGGGTTGCAAGGTTCTTACATGGGGGTCACGAGTTGTAAGCCTCCACCCCAAACCCCACTTTGCATCCAGCATTTATAATGGTGTTAAATATATTAAAAAAGTGTTTTTAATTTATAAGGGGGGGTCGCACTCAGAGGTTTGCTATGTGAAAGGGGTCACCGGTATAAAAGTTTGAGTACTACTGCGTTACACCATCCCAGGAGGGCAAGATAAGATTAAGATTCTACATTATGAAAAATATTTAGATGTAGGGACCATTTATGCAGGGGAGCAGAAGCCAAGAAGAATTGAGCAGAGGGCATAAAAGGGGCTCTGCAACCTGCCCTCGCCCACAAGTCCTTCCACAGGGTTCATGGCATGCCTTAGCAGGAGTGGGGAAAGGCCTCTATGTGGTATGCATATTCCAACCCAACAGAAACACAAGCAGCAAAGCCAAGGGGATACTATGCTGTCAAAACCAGCATTAACATGTGCTCTTTGCTGAAGATACATGAGGTGTTAACCATCGGAGGGCATGTCTCAGAGGACTGCACAGAGGGGTAGACCCAACCATGGAGCTGCAACCTCCTTTTCCTGTAGATCCCTGGATTCTATAGAACTTTCTCTGCCACCACCCGATGTCCCACCTGTTGAAAGGACCACTGACCGGAACTCCACCAGGATCTCCTGGCTGACTTTCCTGCACCCTCCTCCCATCAATTTTACCAGGAGAGGTTACAAAATGAGCATTAGATATCAACCATTTGTAAAAATTCCTGCTCTTCTGCATAATGATCCAGAAATAATTTTCAGCAGATTGTCTGCATTGATGTGACACTGCAGGGTCCGAATCACCTTTCAGTGTAAATGCCAACTCAGATAAAGGATAAGCATGGGCTTTCAAAGCTGATATGGAGACTCACATTAGAAAACTCAAAGGTACTCAACACAATGATGATGGCTATTTTCAATCAAAGGGAGAGTTAATGTTTAATTTCTGTTGTCTGTTCAACAACAGAAGCTCCCCTCCACATAACAAAACTCAGTGTGAATGTCTATAAAGGAGGCTTCCTTCAGGAGGCCAGCTCAAATGGAGGGGAGGGGTACTTGGGGGTTTTTTTTTGTTTTTCTTTTTAAAGGCTTATTTGAAAACCTTCAGTCTAAGAGCAAAGTCTCATGTATGCCAGCTGAATCTGTGCAAGGAAAAAACAGGCTGCCTCCCTCAGTGGAATGAGAAAGATTAGCTTACATTTCCAGACACATTTAGAAAGCTGGTAAAAAATAAGCAAGTGAAGGGAATGAAGTCAGTCCTAGCTGAGGGAACGTTGCCTTCTGCCAGCAATGGAAGATTTTACAAGTTGGTTCTTTTTTATTTTTTATTTTTTTTGTCTTTTCTCCACCTAAATATGCAGCTGGGAATTTCCACTGATTGCCAAACTACAGTAACCCTTCAACTGCATTATAAGTAAGCCTTCAAAGCAACAACATCTTACACACTAATGTAAAGTAACTGCATTAGACCCAACCAGGCAAAGGCATGTTGCTATATCCATCACATCCTGCCTCCAGGACCATTAGCAGTATTACATATGGAACTCATGCTTGCTTGGTGTGTCACTTTGTCCTCCTCTAGTGGTGGCTAGGCCAGCTAGAGATTAATGACCTTGCTATAGCCCTGGCTAAGAGAGCTACATCCTTTAGCTTAGGCAGTAGATGCTCCTGCCTTAAGCAAAAGGTTCCAGGTTTGATCTCCACTGCCTACAACCCACCAATGGGGTATTACACATAGACAGGATCTAGTTCTGCACAACTAAACCTTCCACTGACCTAATTCTGGACTAGCGATTAAAGTATGGGTCTAGGAGACCTGGAATCTAAGCCCAGCTCTGTCACAGGTTTCCTAAGTAACTATGGGCAAATCAGCCCATAGTCTTCAAAAGTGGCTCCTGGTTTTGGTTGTCTAACTTGGGCCTGATTTCAGAAGTGGAGAGCTCCCAGAACTTGGCCTCTCTGGTGAGTCTGTGAACAAAAGGGCCAATTTGTTTCAGCTAGGATAGCAGTTTTTGCATTGTGGACATTAATCTGCTAGGAACTGGTCTGACACCACCAACTAAACGGATGTACAGTCTGTAAGTCACAACCCAGCCACCACGTGGCAGTGACTTCCAGTCGCTAACACAATGAACTGGATTCAAATCAGCAACTTAGGGGTCCCATTTCCATATCCCTCAGGCATCCAGCCCGTTTCTGGTTTTCTGTCAGAATTCTGGCACTCTCTTAGGCCACTGTCCTGTGATGGGATTTCAATAAGATTCCTTGTGGGTACAGAGTCCCTCCTGTGCTGGTCCTACTCCAGCTTGAGGTGAGTGGTGGTCTTAAATAGGATTTTGGCTGGGGGAATCTGGTTATTTTACTTTATTTTTAAAAGTTATTTAAGGATTCATCTGAAAAGGGCAGTCCTTTCTGTAAATGCTGCAGGTCCTTCAGAGCAGGAAATAAAGCCCTGTAAATAATGCATATTTCCTTTGATTTCCTGCAGAGTTTCACAGGTCTTTCAGTCCCCTACAGCTGATCTTTAATGTTAACTGCAGTCTTCAGTTGCCTCTACCACTATATGGGTGGTCCACCATCAAAAATGATACAGTACACAAAAGAAATAGACTCAAACTAGACACAATAAATTGTGTATGTTCAGAGCTCAGTTGGTAGCCGTAGGTTCTTTTTTGCTTCAGCCCTCACCCCAGAAAAGCTACAGCTCTTCAGAGATCCTAGCGACCCCTCCAGACCCCAACATGTAAGTCTAGGTCTCCTTGGCAGGTCTACGCAGCTCACAGAAGCAAGCCTCACAGTTTGAGCTAGCAGGGCTTGCACTAGTGCTCCAAAGATAGCTGTGTAGCCAGTGCTTTGAAGTTGTGGTCTGAGCGTGAGTTTGGGCTCTGAAGCCTATGGAAGGGGGTGGGCTTCAGAGCCCAAGCCGCAACATCAAAGTGCTGTTTTCAGAGTGCTAGTGCAAGCCCCACTAGGCAAGGCCTGTTGACCTGAGCTGGGAGGCTTGCCTCCACAGGCTGCATAGACCTACCCATTGACTTCACCCCTCCAATGGGACTTAACCTCATGCTTAGAGTCTGTCATGTGCTTAAGTGCTGAACGGAAAAGGACTGACACTTACACGTAAATGCTTTGCTGAATTGGAACCCTAACAGTATGTCTACACTGCAACAAAACACCCACAGCTGGCCTTTATCAGCTGACTTGGGCTGGCAGGGCTAAGGCTTCGTGGCTACAAAATTGCAGTGTAGACATTTGGGCTTACTAAGATCGCTGCAACTTTCCCAGCTTCATGTTTTCAGTCCGAACGGGATCATTGAAATCTCTGAAAAATCCCAGTGGGTTAAGCCATTTGGCAAAAAGCCTATGAACGAGGGTGAGCAAGAGTACAGTATTTTATACTATTAAAATAATAATGTATTCAGCTTGACACTGAGGCCTCAATTCAGAAACACTTCAATGCACTTAAATCCATCTCTGTTCAGGACAGCACTTAAGCACATGCTTAGCTGTAAGCACATGCTTATGTGCTATCCCGAATAAGGTTGTTTTCTTGAGGTCTCAGGCCTGTTTGAGCCCCCTCATTCAGGCTGAAGAGCACTCTCAATTCCCAAGGAGAAAAATGGAATTTCAGGGCTCCCTGTATCTTGCAGAAGGTGCTCCAAATTTTGCAGAATGAGAGTCAATGTAATTTGCTTTTTCTACGAGTTTATGAGAAATTCAACAGGCCATCCATCAGCCAGCACTGTACTTCAAAATAGAAAGAGATAAAGAGCTTTACCTTCTGAGTATATAACTTTGCATAATGAAATTTGGAGATTTTCTGATGGATGCTGAACACTCTAACGCGGCAGACTTCCCTGGCAGATGTAAATCATGCAGCTTTAATGAAAAATCTCTCCACAATTTAAGCTGCAAACTTTCCCTTTCTCCAGAGCCAAAGAAAAAATAAAAATGTTTTCCACTTACAAAAGATATTTTAGAAAGCAATGGGGAAATGGGAACTAGGCTCACCATGATCTCTTCCTACAGTGCCTTTAATAAGTGAAAAGAATGAGGAGTACTTCTGGCACTTTAGAGACTAACAAATTTATTTGGGCATAAGCTTTCGTGGGCTAAAGCCCACTTCATCAGATACATGCAGTGGGAAAAATATATATATATATATAGTGAACATGAAAAAATAGATGTTGCCATACCATCTCTAATGAGACTAACTGATTAAGGTGGGCTATTAGCAGGAGAAAAAAAACTTTTGTAGTGATAATCAGGATGGCCCATTTCAAACAGTTGACAAGAAGATGAAAGTAACAGTAGGGGGCAAATTAACATGGGGAAATAGTTTTTAGTTTGTACAATGACTCATCCACTCCCAGTCTTTATTCAAGCCTAATTTAATGGTGTCCAGTTTGCAAATTAATACTAGTTCTGCAGTTTCTCATTGGAGTCTGTTTTTGGAGTTTTTGGTTGAATAATTGCGACTTTTAGGTCTGTAATTGAGTGTCTTACTAACAAAAAATTATTTAATGCAAGTGAAGCCCTCGCATAGCACCTCCTGTCTCCCATTGCCACAGGCAATCCTACAGCCATCCCCAAAAGTACTTTCACTTTACATCCCCTCCCAGCTTCTCCCAACCCATCTATAACTCAGCTAGCAGAGGAAGGCAAAACCCCATAAAATGACATTTTCTGGGTTGCAATCTCTTTAGCATTTCTTGGTAAAGTCATACATCTACAGCAAACATTGTTGTAAAACCACCAGTAGGCTGGATACAAATAAAACAAAACCCTCTAGAACTGCCCTGTCTGGATTCCCCACCCACACTGAGATGAGTTATTCAGCAGTGTCAGAATATATGAAATATTTAATTTGATTTGGTTTATATGCCCAATTTATACTTGGTCCTCCGGGGACCAATCCTGCTCAACCTGGAGTCAATGGCAAAAGGCTCATTGTTGTCCACGGGATCAAAACAGGGCCTTAGCAACACTGAGTGTCTCACATACAAGCAGCACTCACAAGATGCTAATGCATCATTACGACCTGAGTCCTAACACACTAGAATATATCTTAGTGTGAAGGTGAAGACTTTGATAATAATTTACATTAAGATATCTCTTATATAGCATTTGTCATCTGTAGCTCTCAAGATGCCTTGCAAAGGAGATCAGTATCATTACCCCCATTACACAGATGGGGAAACTAAGAGAGATGCAGTGTCTTGCCTGAGGTCACCCAGCAGGCCAGTGGCAGTGCTGAGAACAGAAGCCTGAAACCTGAGCTCCAGCCCAGTGCACTATCCACTAGGCAACCCTACCTCCCACAGAGCACATTTCATTTCAATGGTCCAGGCCCGCATGATTTCTGCTTCCAAAACTCATTGACCTCTGTAGCAATTTTCCATACACATGGAATTTAGGATGGAGTCCTATCAATTTTCCAGCACTAATGAAATGCAACACTGTCTCTGGGGTAGACAGTACTGGCAGCACTTTTGATTTGATCACCACATGTCATGTGATTATAAGAAAACCTCAGCTTTTCATTTTTCAGATGGGAAAATAAGTTTCTAGCCTCTGTGGTTATAGAGGAAAGCCTGAAAATGTGACTCTTAAAGGCTCAAAAACCAGAAGTCAAATAAAAAGAACTATATATACATAAACTCATTGATTTTTAAGACAATCTCATCATTTTTTGGGACCTGACTCCTGAGTTCTGACTAACTAAGGTTGGCAATCTTAGGTAAACAGCAGCAGCCAGCACTCAGGGGAAAAGAGACCATTCAGTGAAGGACACTGAGGGTACATCCAGACTACCCGCCATATCAGCGGGTAGCAATCGATTTATCGGGGATCAATATATCGTGCCTCATCGAGACGCAATATATCGATCCCCGAACATGCTCCCCGTCGACTTAAGAACTCCATAGGAGCAAGCGGCGGTAGCGAAGTCGACGGGGGAGCCGTGGCCATCGATCCCGTGCCGTAAGGATGGGAGGTAAGTCGGAATAAGGTACGTCGACTTCAGCTACGGTATTCCTGTAGCTGGAGTTGCATATCTTACATCGACACTCCCCCTCCCCCAGTGTAGACCAGGCCTGAGGAAAACCTATTCCCTCACACACAGCTTACTGGGAGCTTTAATGTGCATGCACAGCAGCAGATACTCTGCTTTTAAGTTCTCATTTGACTCCACAGTAAACTTCATGGAACTGAATCTAACCTCCTTGGAGGGATGAAAGGTTAAATCAGCCCAGCTGGGATTCAAAGTCTCAGGGAGTCTAGGTATTTAAAACCTGTGGGGTTGAGCACTCCCATGTCCCATTGACTTTAATGGGAAAGCTTATCACCTTGCATGATCTGGGTCCTGGTGCTTTAAGAGTGAGGCTTTCAAAAGTTCTCAGCATTGGCCTAATTCCGGAGTCAATAGTAAAATTCCTACAGTCTACAGAGCAGTGCTAAGTCACTGTTGAAAATCCCACCCTAGTCATTCTGACATCTGCTTGCACTTGTCATACAGCAGAGACAGATACTGATGGGAAATGAAATCCTCTACTTCTTTTCACAGCCAGGGCATGAACATGGCAGCTGTAATGAAACCTACAGTCAGTGCAGACTCCAGCTTATAAAAAGGACTGAGCTGAAGACACAAAGCTAAACTTGACATGACAGCATCTTAACAAGTCAGCCACGTTGCCCAAAAAGGAAGACTTCATCGTGGACTCCGTGTGAGACTCTGCATGCATTTTCTTAGTCCAATCCTCTCTGAATTTTTCATCCAGTGCCTGCCCAGCATTATTTCTGCCATCAAAAGCTCCATAAAAGAATACACAATGCTATGCTGAAGGGCAAGGCTGACAAAAAGCCCATCAGTCTGACAGATAAATGCTGTTTAAGGATTACTAATCTTGATTGTTCCTTGACCAAAGTTTTGCTTCAGGAGCTCAGGCAGGTATAAAAGTTTAATGTGTGTCCTTTTGTGACTGACAGCCTCCAATTACAATTTCAAGGAGCTTTTCTCCTCCAAACTGGGGGAAATAGTTTAGCTCAGACACATTTACAGACACAAAACTATCAGCAAAATTGGAGAGACCAACGCACATGCTGGGACAAATTTATCCCTGAAGTATGCCCATTTAAATCAATAGAGTTATGCCAGAGATTAACGTGTGTGTGTTATATAAAATGTACTCTTAAGGCCCAATTCTGCTCTCACTGACATCACTGAAAATGCAGTGAGATTGCATTAGCGTAACTGTCGGCGGAGACCTTAGTCCTTACAACACAAGTTAAACATAGGTATTCAGCAACAGTCACAGCATAAACAGATGCCAGCAGATGGTATTACACTGAATAAAATCAATCAAGGGCATATACAGTATGTCAAGAGAGCAGTTACAAAAACAAAGAGGAGACCTGTACATCTGTTTCTTAATGAAACCATTAATAAAAAAACTATTAGCCAACAAACCAAAAGATAAAGTCCAGGAGGACAGCAACAATGCAACAATGCACAAAGAAATGCAGTATGTATCCCAGTTCAACAGTCAAAATAAAACAGGATGTTAAGCTGACACTGAAGGACCAGATTATGCAAGGCATTGTCATGCAGAACTCTGGTAGACATATGACGACCCAAGATTTCAGGCTCATAGTCAGACTTGGGGGTTTGTAGTGATTTCTCCTCATACTACCTTGCAGGAAAGAGTAACTATTTCCCATTCTGCACTGCTCTTCAACCACTGTGACTTACTGCTAACAGAGAAGAGGAAAGGGCCAAAAACAGGATATTTTAGGCGAACTAAATAATCCCCAGGCTACCTTCCAAGAGTGACAAAACAATTATTGTGGGGAGAATTAGAGCTGTCTTTGACCTGGAATAACCAAACTGCCTCGTCATAGTTACTGCTTGAAGATGTCTATGTGGCAGATGGCATATAATTGCATTCTCTGGAGTGCACTATATTTCTTGTATTTTACCAGGAGGAGTTTGCACTGGCCACGTTAGTCACAAATGGGGAGTAACTGCTAACCTACAGTTAATGTTATATATTGGTTTCCATTCTAACCTCCTCTTTTCACTCTGTCAAAACTTTCACCTTTTGTGACGAAGATTTCCATTCATGGACTCTGCCTGAAGCTGAATATATTTCGAAAGTTTGAGCAAACCAAACAAAAACAAAACAAAAAAATCATTCAGCCACTTTTACCTATAAGGAAAGTGACAAAATATATACTTTTCCAATAGTACAAAAAAACCTCATGACCTTTTTTCTAAACAGCTCTACAGCCTAGAGGGCTGGAAGTTGAAATTTGAAATATACCATTGATGTAGTCCTCACTGACAAGATATGGCTGTGGTTGTACTGGTTTTCATTTGACTGAGTTATGAGCCTTAGAAATTAGCACATTAAGTATGTGTAGAAAATGTTTTTGCTAAGTTCATTAGGCATTCAGCTAAGAAAGGACTTGCTTCAGGAGTATGTGTGGCTAAGCAACCTCTGCCAGATCCCTCATTATAGCAGACTACATGGTTCACTCTGTCACTAAGCTTGCCTTCTCTCTCTAGGCACTTATATGGCCCTTGTCAAAGAAATTCACAAACTATAGTGACATGTCTCATTTATAGGTGATGGGAGCCGTATAACCTAGATCAGTGGCCCTCAACCTTTCCCATGCCAAAACTCCAAGTTACAACAGAAAAAAAAAATTGGGAACCTTCCTGTCTAGCAATAAAGAAAGGAAAGGTGGTCATGACTCGATGAAATCTGCCTGTGACTCCCAGTTTGAGAACCCATGATATACAAGAAAGCTACGTGCCTAGCAAAATGTGTAGGCAAGTATACCGATGGCTCCTTATAGACTATGTGAGAGGCAAAAGGGTTGAAGGAGAACTCCCACATCCTTTATAAGGGGAGCAGAAGAAAGCCCAACTCAGATACATCTTATGCAGTGCTTCATTTGTAATGAAAGAGGAGCCGGGGCTCAAGAAAAGAGGTGCCAGGGCTAAAGCAATGATTTGCTTTCATAACCGGTGCGGCAAGCCCAGAAGTGCAGGGGCTATGAACTGCCAAACCTAGAGGTGCTCAGGGGGGCTCAGGCCCGGCACAAATTAAGCACTGGCTTTTCGGTGCTCCACATGTGGGGCAGATGTGAAGACGAACACAAGGTTCAAACACGTTACATTTTAGAAGGTGGAATAGAGTGGATTTTACACCATGCCAGACAAGTGCATGGAGAGAACAGAAGAGAAAACACAGAAAGAATATGACCAAAACATACCTGTATATTTAAGGCTCAGATGACCTGAAACAGCTGAATTGCCATGGAACTGCCATTTAACAGCAGCATATAATATGGATCTCACAGAATTCAGAGTGCTCCTCCCCCATCCCCCCCAACTTTTTAATGCTAGTGAAAGTGCCACACTGACAACAGAAGAAAATGAAACCTGTTTATCCATAAAACAGGCACATCAACACAGACTAGCTTCCCCAGTGCTGCCCTCCTAACATTCCTCAATGTGATTAGCCGTCTAAGGGCAGCTGAACATTCATACTCAATCAGTCTTGCTGCCAAGTATGCCATCCTGTGTATTAATCAGTGCAAACTGGCACAGTTCTGGTCCAGTTGTTTGTTTGTTTCATTTTTGTTTTTTTAAAGGTTCATAACCTGCCGCTAGGAACAGGACTAAGACCATCAGCTTTTTCCCACAGGACCAAACAGCCATTATAAATTGACAAATTTCACCTGCCAGATTACAGCCACAGCCAACCCACTGCATCATCCAGGACCATTCAGTGCAGTATAATGAAAGGCATGGTTTGCAGTAAACCCCCACATCTCTCCAGCTTACAATGCTCATTCACATGTGGGTTTGGGATTTTTTTTTTTTTGGTTCCTAGAGAAAAATAATTTGCTCCAATCTTTCTGCTACTAAATAAATAAATAAAACACCAAAAACAATTTAGACTGAGGCTAGGTCTGCACTGGGGGGTGGGGGAGGTCGACCTAAGATATGCAACTTCAGCTACGCTGTTGGCATATTTTAGGTCAATTTACCTGGGCGTGAGGACGGCGGCCAGTCAACCGCTGTCACTCCTCCATCGACTCCGCTTCCGCCTCTCGCTGCGGTGAAGTTCCGGAGTCGACAGCAGAGCAATCAGGGACAGACGTGATAAAAACGATCCCTGATAGATCAATCTCTACCCACCAATCCAGCAGGTAGTGTAGACGTACCCTGAGAGAATCAATGGGAGCTGAGCGCCACACCCACTTAGGTCCCTTAGAAAATTCCAGCCTTAGAACTGAGCAAAAAGCATAGCTACCAGGGGTGGCTCTATGTATTTTGCTGCCCCAAGCATGGCAGGCAGGTGGCTTTCAGCGGCATGCCTGCGGGAGGTCTGCTGGTAATGCGGATTTGGCAGCATGCCTGAGGGATGTTCGCCGGTCCCGTGCCTTCAGCGTACCTGCCGCTGAATTGCCGCCGAAACCGCGAGGCTGGCGGACCTCCTGCAGGCATGCTGCCGAAAGCCGCCTGACTGCCACCCTCACAGCGACCGGCAGGCCGCCCCCCATGGCTTGCCGCCCCAGGTACGTGCTTGGTGCGCTGGTGACTGGAGCTGTCCCTAATAGCTACACTGTATATTGAAGCAATGCATCATTAATTTAGGTCCAGACCACACTATGATTAGACCAGAGATGGATAAATGACAAGTGATGCAGAAAATAATGTCATTATTGGCCATGAAAGACTATCTGAGCAATACTGCTGAAAACAAATGAATGGACTGGGATTGTACTGATAAAAATCATAACATTTTTAAGACACTGACTGAAAAACACAGCACACATATTATATGCTCTATAAATCGATTTTTTTCATGGTTCTCTTTTCAAGCCACTGAACAAACTGAATAATTGCTTAAGGAACTATGGCAGAGATGTGACCAATTTTTGTGATTTTTTCCCCCTCATATTAAAGTGTAGTGAGACTCAAGAAAGTAACTCTCTCAAAAGAACATTGTGGTGTTCTGTTTCCTCATCACGATTTCAGGTATAACTGGTTCCATTTACAACTCTTAAGGTGAGTTCGTGAACCATTGGTACTGCAAACTCTACCTGGGATCTGCAAGTCCAGTTGTCTTCTGACTCAGACATCATCCCCAGCAATGCAGATCCTGTAATTAGAATGTACTTTGCTGATGGGGGGGTTTAAAGATGCATGAGGCAGGAAAAAAAAATCCTGCTCACTCCTCTGCAGAAATATTGGTTCTGCAGGGTAAAGTGGAGCAAAACTTCTGTGTATCAGTGAAGTCAGCAGATGTGACTCAAAGACACTCTGGACCTGATTTTCCACTGCTTTATACCTTGCATTGACATTTGCGCCATGTAAACTGCGGTCGTGACTTGGTAGCAGTTTGAATCCAATCTGCACAGCTGTAATGACAACGCAAAAGACACAGAACAATGGAGAAAGACACCGTGAGTGTCTGAGTGCTATCTGCCGACTTAAGTGATACAAACAAGTTCTACTCCTGTTCACATTGCTGAGCCAATACGTAATGAGCAGAAGATATCTGGAATCAAATATATAAACTGCTCCTTAAATGGTATTTCCGCTAGTCATTCCCCTTGTCTTTCATGTTCTTGTACTGCTATTTACCACCATTTATGGTAACAAAAATTAAGGAAATGTATCCCACAATCCCATGGGCTGATTTTCTTTGTCCTCAAGACAGTCAAGTTTGGTGGATAGTCATGTCCTCCCACACCACACCGCAAACAATGGGCTAGAGCAGTTTGGGAGGATGCTAAGAAATCTGGGATATGGGTGATTGGACTCAGGACTTATAATGCAGTGTAGATGCTGGAGCTCAAGGGTGGGACCAAGGGTTCAACAATTCCTAACCTGAGATTACAAATGAGTGTAGATGCGCAAGCCCTAGGTTAACAAACCCAGGGTTTGCAACTTGAGTTCTACTAACCCTAGGCTTACATTGCGGTGAAGACATACCCATAAACCCTAGCTAACCCAAAAGGAAGAACTCCACTCACAGCCTCCCAAGCTGTGCCAACCCATGGAAAGTTGTGAATCTGGCTACCACACCCAGTTAAGTGATTCATGAGGAACAGGGAAAGAACCCAGAAAGCAATTTAACATACCAGAAGGAGTGGCAAAAGAGAGAGAATCAGGTGAAGAAAGAGGAGCCTTCACCTCCCACCTACACTGGGGTCTCAAGTCATTTGAATGAACAAGAGGCCACTCATTGGTTCCTTTGTTCAAACTTACTCAACAGTGGCATTCTCCATCCTGTAATATTCTATACCAGGGGTCGGCAACCTTTCAGAAGCGATGTGCTGAGTCTTCATTTATTCACCCTAATTTAAGGTTTCGCATGCTGGTAATACATTTTAATGTTTTTTAGAAGGTCTTTCTCTATAAGTCTATATATTATATAACTAAACTAGTGTTGTATTGTAAAATAAACAAGGTTTTCAAAATGTTTAAGAAGCTTCATTTAAAATGAAATTAAAATGTGGATCTTATGCTGCCAGCCTGCTCAGCCCACTGCCAGTCTGGGGTTCTGTTCACCTAGGCCGGCAACGGGCTGAGCGAGGCCTGTGGCCAGGACCCCGGCTGGCAAGGGTCCGTCAGCCAGAACCCCAGAACAGCAGCGGGCTTGCGGGGTCGGCAGCCAGGATCCAGAGGGCTGGGGGTGGGCGGAAGTCAGGGCTGGGGGCTGGAGGTGTCAGGGCAGAGGGGGAGCTAGGTATGGGTGGGGGGCTAGGTATGGGTGGGGGCCAGAGTCAGGGCTACAGTTGTGGGCGGGGGATGAAGGAATCAAGCAGAGGGCTGGGGGTGTATGAGGGAGGTGCAGGGCTCAGGGCAGAGGTCTGGGGGGGTGCAGGGCTCAGGGCAAAGGGCGTGGTGTGGGGGGGAGGGGTCGGGTGTCAGGGCTCAGGTGAGAGGTCTGGGTGACTGCCCCCCTAAGAACTCCCAACCTCGCTGCTCCTTGTCCCCTGACTACCCCCTTCTGGGACCCCTGCCCCAAACTGCTCCCCAGGACCTCACCCTCTGTCTAAGCCTCCCTCTTCCTTGTCTGGACCCTACCCCCTACCTGTCCCCTGAGTGCCCCAACCCTTATCCACACCCCCATCCCCAAACAGACCCCCAGAACTCCCAACCCATCTGTCATAAACAGATAGCTAAGGGTTAATGTCTCTTTCACCTGTAAAGGGTTAACAAACAGTGACCTGCAACACCTGACCAGAGGACCAATCAGGAGACAAGATACTTTCAAACTTCGGTGGAGGGAAACCTTTGTTTGTGTTTTGGGGTTTGGCTTTGTTCTCTCTGGGTCCTGGACGGGACTAGAGGTGCAGCCAGGTTTCTGCCAATCTCCCTGCTACAGTCTCTTATCTATTCAGAATAGCAAGTAAGTAAAAAGGCGGTTATAGTCTTTTAACTTGTTTTTCTTTATTTGCAGATGTGTACTTGCTGGAAGTAGCTTAAATTGTGTTTCTGCTGGAGAAAGCTTCTTTCTATTGTCTATAAGCTAGAAACACCCTGTAATATTTCATCTTGATTACAGAGACAATTTTTATGTTTTTCCTTCTTTATTAAAGTTTTCCTTTTTTTTGTTAGAATCTAATTGATTTTTTGATTATCTTTTGTAAGACTCCATGGAAGGGAGTCTGCACTCACCAGGGAATTGGTGAGAGAAAGGAAAGGGAGGAGGGAAGAAAAACCTGCTCTCTGTGTTTATCTCTGTATCTCTCTCCGGGGAAGAAGGGAGGGGGAAGGTAACATTCCTCAGTGTGGTGATTCAAGGAATTGAATCACGGTGGTCTCCTAGTGTACCCAGGGCGGGAAAGAGCTAGGAGGAAGAAAGGAGGGGGAAGGGAAATGGTTCATTCCCCTTTGCTGTGAGACTCAAGGAATCTGGGTCTTGGGGGTCCCCAGGGAAGGTTTTGGGGGGACCAGAGGGTATCAGGCCCTGGAATTCCTGATTGGTGGCAGCGCTACAGAATCTAAGCTGGTAATTAAGCTTAGAGGACTTAGGCTAGTACCCATATCCTGGATGCTAAGGTCCAGAGTTGGGAATTATACTATGACACCATCCAACTCCCCCGACTCCCTGCCTGCTGCAACCCCTCTCCACACTGCTGTCTCCTGACAGGACCCCCAGAACTCCCAACTCATACAACCCCCCCAGCTCTTTGTCCTCTGACTACCCCCTCCAGAGATGACCCACCCTAACTTCCCCCCCTCAGGACCTTCCTTACTCCCGCTCCCCTAACTGCCCTGACTCCTACCCATCCCCTGCCCCCTCACAAACCCTGGGACTCCAATGCCCCATCCAATTCCCCCTGCTCCCTGACTGCCCCCTCCAGATACCCCCACCCCTAGCCACCCCCCTCGGGATCCCATCCAACCCACCCTGCTCCCTGTCCCCTGACTGCCCCCACCCCTTATCCAACACCCTCAGCCCTGGGCCCTTTACCTTGTGGCTCCACGCAGAGCCAGACACGCAGCCCCGTGGGAGAGCACAGCCCCAGCCCTCAGAGTGCTGCGCATAGCAGCAGGGCTCCAGGGGAGGGGAGAAGGAGGGAGGGTGGCAGCTTGCTGCACTCAGCCCGGTGCTCCGGCCCGGGAGCGTGGACCCCGCGGCTTTCCATGTCCAGAGAGTGGGGCCATTTGCCCACCCCATGTGCACGGCTATCCTTCTGCTCCCTGCCCCCACGGGGGGAACAGAGGGCAGAGGAGAGCAGGCCAGGCTGGGCAGGATTTTTAATGGCATGCTGGAGTCCCAGGAGGCTCCAGCGTGCCATCAAAAATTGGCTCGCATGCCGTCTTTGGCACGCATGCCATATGTTGCCGACCCCTGTTCTACACATTATATGGGAAAATTGCTAGGTGAATGAGGCAGCACGAATGCTCAAAATGAAGTCATAAGAAAGAAAGAAAGAAAGAAAGAAAGAAAGAAAGAAAGAAAGAAAGAAAGAAAGAAAGAAATGAAATGAAATGAAATGAAAAGAGGAACTGGCCCAGTCTAGATACTTACATGCCTCCTATTCATTGTCTGTCTTTCTTTTAACTCTTGCACACATACAGCTGCTTTGTAACTTGCATGCATGGTATACGCTGCCGACACCATATGAGTTAATAATTCTGGAAGCACTACAGGAATTACCACCAAAGAATAATGTCAGATGTTAGAGATGGGAAAGAACTGTTATATCATATTATCCACGTCCCCCTGCAGGATACAGCCTTCATATAGAGGATGCTTCAGATATGGAACTGAGAATAGATGCTACATATAGTTAACTTGATTTCCTATTCTTAGTCTAGCTGAAAAGGATTTTCCTTCAGCAGATGGAAAGATACAGTAATGCACCACAAAAACAGCATCATGAAGCCACTGCATATAGCAAAAGATGAATAGAAATTGGTTTGAGCTGCAAAATTTGAATCCAGAGGCAAATTTTAATCCACGTCTGGGGGTATTCACATGCTGAGTTTTAGTTTTGACCCATCATTAAAAACAACCAGCCAAATTCAGCTATGGTGTACATGGGCATGACTTCACTTGAATCTGACCCAGTATTCCCTTAAATTTGACACCACCACAGAAATATGAACTACGTAATAACACCACAACACATTTATTCAGCTTCTTTCATCCAAAGATCTCTGCATATTTTCCAGCACTGATTAATGAAGCCACACATATAAGGCTGGTATCACAATATCCATTTAACATACAAGTACATAGAAAGTTGCCTCAGTTCACACATGGCAAAATCAGGAACAGAACTTAAAAAGTCATACTTTCCATTTTTCTACCATAACCACTGGACCACATCAACAGCCACAAGAAGAGAAGAGTTGCTGCAGCACCATCTCATCCCCAAACTAGACATATGTGTGTGGGATTTGAGTCATAACATGAAACTGCAGGTGGTGTTCAGGTCCTTGGTGGAAAAAGATTGAGAGCCACTAGGCTTAGCGTATGTATTACACTGTCCACAGAAACTATGCCTTATGGCAGAATGACAAATTCATCATCTGGGGTTTTATCTGCATGCTTTGTTTGTTTTTTAAACTTTGCATTTCTATAGTACAGCAGTTCTTAACCAGGGGTCCACAGCTCCCAGGGTGGCTGTGAGCTGGTTTCAGGAGGCCCCGAGGCCCCAATTCCCAGCACCCCTGCGGGGCTGAAACCAGGAACAGAGCCACAGGGCTTCAGCTGTGAGCCCACTGCCCCATGGGGCTGAAACTGGGAGTGGAGCCGCTGGGAGCCCTGAGCCTCAGCACTCCCCCGGTCTAAAGCCCTGAGCCCCAGTGCCCCACGGGGTTAAAACCCAAAGCTCCCACATCCCAACTGGAGCCCTGAGCTTCCCTCACCCCGTGGCTGAAGCCTCAGCACCCCCAGTGGCTGAAGTCTGGAGCCCTGAGTGCCCTCCCAACACACACATATGTGGTGGCCAAAGCTAGGAGCCCCAAGGCCTCCCACTGGTCCCTGGAATTTTTTTAGTATGTTGCAGGGGGGGCTCTACTAATTAATTAAATCTCACAACACTCCTGTAAGGTAAGTCAGTATTATTATTGCCACTTCACAAACAAGGAGGGAAAAGCAGAGAGGCATTAAGAGCCAGATATACAGTGATATTTAGGCATCTAAAGACACAGATAGGCATCTAGTAGGACTTACAAAAAAACCCAAGCATGTTAGGCACTGATCTCCCATTGACTTTTGTACATCGGCAAGCTAGGTCATTGCAGGGAGGGATAGTTCAGTGGTTTGAGCACTGTGAGCTCAATCCTTGAGAGAGCCATTTAGGGATCTGGGGCAAAAATCTGGGGATTGGTCCTGCTTTGAGCAGGTGACTGGACTACATGACCTCCTGAGGTCCCTTCCAACCCTGATATTCTATGACATAGATGGGACTACAACTCAGTACTGTTCTTTAACCAAGAGACCATCCTCTGTCTTTTGACTTTCCCCTATTGCAGATAATGCCACACAACTCTGCTTACCTGTCATATTAATATATTTTCAGTTTTATTTCTGTTTATGATCTCTATTAATATGTCAGGGATGCACCTGCTTGCTTATCTGAGTAAGAATTATCTGAGCTGTCAGCAAAGAATATTAAAGTTGCTTGATTTTTTTTTTTAATGGGAAGTGACAGGACCGATTATAACAGTTGATTCAATGTCCTTGATTGTGAAGCTCTCTAAAGCCTTTTATCTAGGTCTATCTTTTAATAGGCTAGGATTTATGTCTATAACATCTCTCTGAACAACATGGTCTCACGGCTTCTGCTAAAAGTACACTGCATTAGACAGTGCAAACGTCAATTCCGCATTAGAAATACGAATAGAACAATCCAAGGCTGATGTACTTCTGTTGCCAGCTTCTGTTCTCAGTTACTTCAGTGTCAATCTGGAGCAACTACAGCAAACCGGAACAACTGAAATCAATACAATTACTCCAGATTTACATTGGTGTAAATGACAGCAGACAACTCTATTTCCTTCAGACATCTCTTACTTAAAGTGATGCACAAAGAGTTTTCTATCTATCTAGGTTCTTACATGGCTCTTATCATTCTAGTAGCTGAGCACCTTACACCTGTTTACCTTTGAGAAGCTTTTCTTTTCTGCTGAAAATTCAGCTCATTCCCAGCTTCTTTTCTACATGTGAGCTGATTCTTGCCTAGTAAAAATCACAAGCCCTCCCCAAGTCAGTAAGGTGAACATTAGCTTGGAAAAGAGATGACTAAGGCAGCATATTATAGAGGTCTATAAAAGCATGAATGGTGTGGAAAAAGTGAATAAGGAAGTGTTATTTAACCCTTCATGTAACACAAGAACGAGGGGTCACCCAATGAAATTAATAGGCAGCAGTTTAAAATAAGCCCAAAAAAGTTCTTCTTCGCACAACCCAGAATCAACCTTGGAACTCATTGCCAGGGGATGTTGTGAAGACCAAACTATAACTGGGTTCAAAAAAGAATTAGATAAGTTCATGGAAGATAGATCTATCATTGGCTATCACCAAGATGGTCAGGGACGCGACCCCATATTCTGGATGTCCCTAAGCCTCTGACTTCCAGAGACTAGGACTGGACGACAAGGGATGGATCACTCAGTAATTGCCCTGTTCTGTTCATTCCCTTTGAAGCATCTGTCCTTGGCCATTGTTGGAAGACAGGATACTGGCTTAGATGGACCATTGGTCTGACCCGTATGGCCATTCTTATGTTCTTATTAGGTTTTCTCTCACCATATCAAACCTGTTATTTCCTTTATTATAATTTCTAGCCCAAGTAAACACATATGAAAAAAAAGAAACCTATTGGGGGGGGCAAGGGGGTATAAAAAGAAGTATAGGATTGAAATTAAATAAGAACATTTACACTGATATCAGGACAAAATTCCTAATGGCAAGAGCAATTAGAAAATGGAATAGTCTATCCAGGGAAATGGTGGGGAAAAAAGACTAGATTGGGCAAAGCCCAGGAAGATGGAATTCTGCTGTGAATGATCCTATACTGACCATGTAGACGGACTAACTATGCTATTCCCTCTTTTCTTTCTATCATTCAACAATTCCTCTTTATTTTTAAGCAGCTAGGTAATAAGGGTAAAAATAAAGTAATGGCAATAGTGCATAGATAGTTCTTCGTATTTTCAAAGTCTTTTACAAGTGTTAACTAATTAAAATTAATTAGACATACAGTCCTAGCCAGAAAGCCATATAAATATGTCTAGAAGAAGCTAGTGATGACCCACCTTCAAGAGACAGCACAGTCCAGTTTATAGGGGCACTGAACTAGGATTCAGGAAACCTGGGTTCTAGCCCTGATTTTGCTACTAAGATGTTGTGTGACCTTTGACTAACTCTTGTTTCTCACCCTTTTTGTTACCTCTTTAGACTGCAAGCTCTTCTAGATAGGGATTGTCTCTTACTATGTGCTGTATATACTACTATGTGCCTAGCACAATGGAGCCCTGACCTATGTTGAGGACTATCATAAAGTTCAAGGCCAGAAGGGACCACCAGATCATCACATCTGATCTCCTGTATATCACAGGCCACCAACAGCACCCAGCTCCCACACACTAAACTCAACAACCAAAATTAGACCAAAGTTATTACAGTCCACAGCTGTATACACCTACTATAATACAAATAATAATACGAGTGATGTTATCTTTACATTTCCCTTACCAGGGCCAAGATCCAAACAAACAATATGTTCAGCATTTTCTAGTCTCTCAAATCAAAAGGAAAAACAAAAAACAAAACCGAGATCATTCTCAAATGTGGGTAGGTCACTGTGCTGTAGCATTTTGAACTACCAAAGCTCCACCCTTTTCTGAGAACTCTTACATATCAAGCATCATAAATGTAAACATATTTCTGCGTGGTAAAATAACATAGCTTGACAGGCATTTTTAATGGGGTATTCTGTTAAAGCACAGGGATATAACCATGTTTCTGTAATATTCTAACACTTGAATAATGATGCCTTGCACTAACAGAACAACCTTCATTTGAAGATCTTAGAAAGACGTGCAAGCCTGAATTCATTTTCTCAACACTGCTAAAAAATATATTAGGGTCTGATGCTACCCTCATAGACACCTATGCCATAACTGCCATTGACTTCAGTGGTCCAAGCTCAAGCCTTATAAACAGAGAATCAAGGTAACAGAGTTTAATAAAGACCAAGATGTGTAGATCCAGGTACCAAAACTCACAATTTTCTCCAGAGGTACAGAGAATCCATAACGCCTATTAACATTGGCTTGGATTTGTGGGTCCTCTGCCTCTCTGATGATCAAGCCACTGTTCGGATGCCCGCAGGTTTTGAGAGACAGAGAGAACAGGGCAGGAAATTAGAAAATTAAAGGAGAGAGCAGGCTAACCGTCAATTCCAAGGGCCTCTGTTCAGGGCTCCTCATCACATTGCTGCCGATGTTAACTCTCCATGTTCATTTGCACTGTTAAAAAGAGCCTTTTCTTTTGTTCTTCCTGGAAAGTGTAATTAGACTAAAACTATATTCTTTAAATTGGAAATTTATGTGAAAATTAAATGGCTTCCTTATGAGAACTTGACTTTTTTAATCCAAAAATCACCTTTCCACATGCACTCTGCCTCCAACGTCTGAAAAAACAAAGGGTATTTTAGTTCTTCTCCCTGGTTACGCAGGCTGTTTGTTGAAAGTTACTGCTGTTTCTAAATGTGAGATCTGATACTACCAAGATAAATAACAAGAGAAATCATTGATCTTTTGCAATAGGAATGCTGAAGCTCTGGTCTCAGATGTTTTACTGTCAAATCAAATCCAAGTGTCTCATTATCTCAATAAATTTTTCTCAACACAGCTAGTGTTCAAAAGAAACAAATTAGCTTTTCAATTCAGCCAAGAAATTTGAATAACAAAAATACATATTAGTTTAATTTAACCTGTGCAAGCTGCTTGGTGATTAAATCTGGCATAAAACTCAATACAAAGATTTAAACATGAAAACACCAGAAAGGGGCCTTGGAAAGTTCATTAAAAATCTGTTTTTTTTATAGTTCCCTTTTTTAAAAAAGAAAAAATGAGTGATTGACACATCTACAGAAAACTATAGGAACTGATAAGCCAGACAACACACATCAGTAGTTAGATTAGATAGATAGATTTTGTGAGTCAGAATGATTTTTGGAAAATGATGACAACATAAATATTTTGATAGCTAGGCTATTTGAGTTGTCATTAAGTAATATGTTTGCAGCAATGTAAATTATTATTATTATTATTATTATTATTATTATTTTATACTGCATCACTGATGTTCAAATCTATTTGCAGACTGATAAAGTGCCAGATCCCTGCCCCAAGGAACTCTTTCATTCCTCATCCGATTCATTAACCTGCTTACTAATAATATCTTTTCAGTTCAACTTTGTTTTCATACCACTGGAAATGACTGGAAAATTAGGTCCTATTAAATAATCATGAGTGTAAACTGTGATTCACCAGTTAAGTGAATGCCATTACTGGCAATAAATTCAGAACATTATTATAAGCTTTCATTACTAACATACAAACCAAAACAGTGCAACTTTGATATAGACTGTATCTTTTGATGCTCTACAGGTGTAAATAAAAAATCATTCAAAACCATATTCGGCATGTAGCCACATGTAAATTACACAGTGTAGGGATTAGGAAAGTATTCGAAGTGAGCAGCAGAGGGCGAAAAGAAATTTTTTTTCAGCTGATATTTGAAAAGAGGTGGATGGTGAAGGAGGCAGGCAGGCTGCTCCAGATGGGAAGAGATGTAGAGAAGAAGGATTTCACACGAACAGCAATGAGATGAAGAGAGGAAGGATAGTCTTGTGGTTAAGAAACTAATGCAGGACTTGGGAAACCCAGGTTGAGCTCCATGCTCTACCACAGATTTCCTGTATAACCTTTCCCAAGTTAGGGCTTGTCTACACTTAAAACACTGTAGGGCTTCAGGGAAGATACTACTTATTCCAACAGGAGGTGTTCTCTCATCAGCGTAGGTACTCTACCTCCCCATGAGGCAATAGCTAGGTCAATAGAATTCTCCCATCAGCCTAGTCCTGTCTACACCAGGGGTTGGTATTTTTCATATCCCTCAGCAATGTAATTATACCAACCTCATTTCCTAGTATAGACCAGGCCTTAGTGTTCCTGGGACTGTTGCCGCACACCTCATGTAGCCATTTATATCTGTGCAGAACACTACTGTAGAATGGCAGTATTTTATACTCACTTTGCTCTAGTGTACCAGGTGCCAGATTGATGAATTGCAGATTGATGAATTATTATTAATGATTTGTATTACAGTAGCGCCTAGGAGCCCCACTCATGGCGCAGGAGCCTGTTGTGCTAGGCGCTGTACAAGTACAGAACAAAAGCCCCAAAGTGCTTACTATTAATCCATATGAATGCTGGATTGCTGCTCTAACCATCTCCTTCCCCCCCACACACACACCGTTGTATAATGGGAATGACAGTACTTCTCTATGTCACAAGGAAGTTGGGAGGATAAGTACATGACTGGTTCGGAGGCTGTCATAAACAGATAGTTAAGGGTTAGTAGAACAGGAGTACTTCATGTCTCTTTTGCCTGTAAAGGGTTAACAAGTTCAGTGAGCCTGGCTGTCACCTGACCAGAGGACCAAACAGGGGACAGGATACTTTCAAATCTTGAGGGAGGGAAGTTTTTGTGTGTGCTGTTAGTGTTTGGCTGTTGTTCTCTCTGGGTTCTGAGAGTGACCAGACATGCAACCAGGTTTCTCTCCAATCTCTCCGATACAAGCTCTTACATGTCCAGAATAGTGAGTATTAGGGAGATAAGGCGAGTTAGGCTTATGTTTGTTTTATTTGCAAATGTGTATTTGGCTGGAAGGAGTTCAAATTGGTATTTTGCTAAAAGGATTTTAATTTGTACTTGTATACTTAGGCTGGGAGGGTATTCCCAGTGTCTATAGCTGAAAGACCCTGTAACATATTCCATCTTAAATTTACAAAGATAATTTTTACTGTTTCTTCTTTCTTTAATTAAAAGCTTTTCTTGTTTAAGAACCTGATTTTTTTTTTTATTCTGGTGTTAGATCCCAGGGGACTGGGTCTGGATTCACCAGGGAATTGGTGGGGAGAAAGGAGGGAAGGGAGAGAGAAAGGTTAATTTTCTCTCTGTGTTAGAATTACTTTCTCTCTCAGGGAGAGTCTGGAAGGGGGAGAGAGAAGGAGGGGGGGGAGGTGAATTTTCCTCTCTGTTTTAAGATTCAAGGAGTTTGAATCACACTGATCTTCCAGGGTAACCCAGGGAGGGGAAGCCTGGGAGAGGCAACGGTGAGGGAAAGGGTTTACTTTCCTTGTGTTAAGATCCAGAATGACTGGGTCTTGGGGGTCCCCGGGCAAGGTTTTGGGGGGACCAGAGTGTACCAGGCACTGAAATTCCTGGTTGGTGGCAGCGCTACAGGTTCTAAGCTGGTAATTGAGCTTAGAGGAATTCATCCTGGTACCCCATCTTTTGGACGCTAAGGTTCAGAGTGGGGAATTATACCATGACAGAGGCGCTCAGCTACTGCAATGACAGAGGATATAGAAAGACAAACTGTGGAAAGAGAAAGGAGGATGGTGATAGATGAAGGAGGAGGAGCTGAAAGGGAAGTAGTGGAAGATAATGTTTGTAAAGTAAACTGGTGCATGTCAGGGAAGATGTACTGTATGTGAACTGGCTATCCCCCAACAATCTGCCTTCTTGAAGGTCTTTGATTAAACAATATTTTCAGACCTGCCTTGGATGCTTAGGAGGCTTAAGGCAATCTGACCTCTGTGGTACCTGGGCAGTAGTTTTGCCTGGGTCAGAGGATCAGTGGCCACTTTAAAATCTGGTATCTGATGAAGCATCATGACTAGAAAGTAATGCTATAAATCAGGTGTCGGCAACCTCTGTCATGCGGCTCGCCAGGGTAAGCACCCTGGCGGGCCGGGCCAGTTTGTTTACCTGCCACGTTGGCAGGTTCGGTGGACCCTGGCTCCCACTGGCCGCAGTTCGCCGTCACAGACCAGTGGGGTGGCAGGAAGCGCCGCAGGCCGAGGGATCTGCTGGCCACAGCTTCCCGCCTCCTGTATTGGCCTGGGATGGTGAACTCAGCCAGTGGGAGCCGCGGTCCACCGAACCTGCTGACATGGCAGGTAAACAAACTGGCCCGGCCCGCCAGGGTGCTTACTCTGGCGAGAAGCGTGTCAGAGGTTGCCGACCCCTGCTATAAATCACGTCAGAGCTGGGAAGAATTCCCTCTTTCAGTCAATGGATAGCAGTTTTTTGTCTCTAGCCTTTTTGATTCACTAGTTATCAGATCTTAATTCTGATTACCATCTTGCCTTTTCCCCTCCCATTTTAATTCCCTACTACCATTAACACTAGACCCAATGTTCTATACTATCTAAGAGCCTAAAATCCACTTTGCAAATTGCAGGAACTCCTCATTTCTAACTCTAGTAAATACTGGTTTCTAAAGTCAGGCTGCAAGATAGCAATCAGAATGATCTGACTTTAGAAACATGAGTATCATCTTAACTTATTCTTCCTAATATTTTTATTGATCCTGGATGTTAACAGTGTCGATTAAAACTTCTCAGCAGTTTCACGAAATGTAAAGAAATGTTAGTATTTGGACCTCAGCCTTGAGTCATTCACCCAGAGAAGCCAGAAAAGTTGTTGTATGTCCCAAGCTGTTGTGACATCACAACCAACTCCTGTACCCAGGTGTTCTAATGGCACAATGATCCATAGAATTTAAGGCCAGAAGAGACCATTAAATCATCTAGTATGAGCCCTGGCATAATACAGGCCATAAAATTCCATCCAGTTATTCTTGTATTGAGCCCAATAACTTGGCTTTGACTAAAGCATATCTTACAGAAACCTTATTATACAGTTTTGATTTAAAGACTTCAAGAGATGGAGAGCCCATCACTGTTTTAAAAAAGAGAGGGAAAGGGGGCTTATTTCTAATTTGAATTTGCCTGGCTTTAACTTCCAGCCATTGGTGCGTATTATGTTTTTCTCTGTTAGAGTCAACAATGATGTAGCACGCTGTAGTTTATTCACGTGAAAGTACATACCTTGGTACTCATGTATGTCCTCTTAACGCAATTAAGCAGAGAGAATATCAAACGGAGAAAACCGGATGACAAACCTCAGTATTTTCTCCATTTAACTCCACTGGAGGGTCATAATGTGTTCTAGAACCGCTTGTGATGTAAGCAGCAGATTGGAACTCTGTCAATAGGCATGCCTATTGTGTAGTGCCCCCTGCTGGCCAAGCATGGCTGTGCAGCATCCTGCCTCTTATTCTTTTCACAGGTTCCCAGGAATAATCCAAAGAGGTGTATGTCCAATAACAACCCCCCTTATTGGGGACTGGTTTATTAACTCTCTTCCGCCTCTTCTGCCCCAGTCTCCTCCTGGGCACATCCCTCCTCCTGGAAGTCTCTCTGCCTACAACTGCAATCCTCTCTACCAGGCACAATTTCCCAGGCTCTGCTCAGTCTCTCTCCTTAGTTCACCTGGGCACATCCATTCCCAGGCCTGTAGTCTCATCCCTTTGTAGTCAGGGGGTTGCGGTGTTTCTGGACTTTGAGCCTTTGAACTCTCTTCCCAAACTGCTTCCTTCAGGAACCCTTTCAGCTACAGCAATAGCTCTCACTCACCACCACCACCCCCAGCTTCCTCATCCTGTTTCCCTCTTTATATGGCCCAGATGCCTTCCCTTATGCCCAAATGGACAGCACATAATCAGTCACAGGTGCACTGGACACCCTCTTCCCTCTTAAAGGGGCCAATTGCCCTATGACAAATTCAAACAGCCCCTCAGTCTTTTCAGGGATAGGGAACCAGATGAGGGGCAAATATCAATTTTTTCTTTAACTTTCGAGAAGCTATCAAAGTTTCACATAATTACATTACAATAACTGGAGTGAAAACTATTTCCTAATTTAGGTGGCACCCACAATTAAAGGTTTCATGTTTCATGATTCATCCTGACAGCGAGAATACAAATGCTTTCAAGAAGTGCAAACTTTTCTTATCTTAGGCCATCAGAAAGAAAGCTTTCTGATCAGTGAGAGCCAGTACCACCTATTCACCTGAACCCACCTATCAGTCCCTCCTACCTGCACTACCACCCATATGCACATGGCACCATCCACAAAGAGGTGTCCTCAACACTAACACATAAGGTGGATATCTTCCTGCATCAGGTGGAGGAGGAGGAGGCTAGGTGTCTGCTTGCACAAGAGAGGAGGACTCCTCATTGTTTTTACAAGGGAGGAGGTTTATCCACCTCTACTAATAGCATCTTGGTATGAGACCCAGCCAATCACCCGCAAGCAAAGGAGTGAGTTAGTGGTTAGAGAAAGCCTCTGTGAGCATGAGGAGTATGTGGGTGAGTCAGTGTATGTTGAAAAATATATGTGCATAGGTGAGATTATTATGTGTGATTGAGACACAGAATATGTGAGAGTGTGCATGTATGCAAGAAGAGCCTTTATTCTGGGTGTGAGAGACAGAGACGGGGTGTGAGAGGAGAGTGCTTGTGGGACAGTCTTTGAGTGAATGTGTGACAAAGTGCAAATGAGTGTATGGGAGGGGAGCGAAAAGTAATGTCACGGTGAGTGTCTGAATATGGAAAGAAGAGTGAGGACATGGGAAGTGAACAGAAAGGCCCTCAGACAGTGCAACCACCTCTGGGTTCCTTCTACACTGCACTTAACAACCAGGCTGGGACACAGTTACAGTTCATTTGTGGCTATACACAACAACTGAGTTGTTATAACATAATTTGGGGTTGTCTGTGCAAATAGGGCCATATCTCTTTACTACCAAATTAAGAGAATCACATTCCACCCCATCTTTTCAGAACAAGAGCAACAGTCCCATAACATAGATATAACAGCATTTGCTCCCTTCTAAACATGCAAAATGATGGCCCCAACAGAGCTATAACTGTAATGTAAACAGAACCTAAATTCTACAATGATAGATGCAGGATGATCAGATTAAACAGATCAGCTGACCAACCTAAGGCTTTCTCCCCTTCCCAACCTCTGTTCATTCCCTCTGGAGCACTTGGCATTGGCCACTGTCAAAAGACAGGATACTGAGCTAGAGGGACCTTTGGTCTGACCCACTAGGGCCATTCTTATGTTCTTAACCTAATGCATGGACAGCATTCTGCATCTTACGATCTCTTGGAATGTCACATTATCAGCTTTAAAAATGACACTGATGTGGCTTTAAAATTTCAAAGGCTTACAGAGAGAACAGTATTTAAATGATTATCTATTTTCTTAACAGATTCCATTACTGTTGTGAAACTTTACATCTCCCAGTGGCAAGTTGATGCAGTTTTTCACCCGTCCAAGTGGGTGAATTGATTGTCTAGAGCTACAACAGGTGAATTTGTTGATCTTTATGTATCAGAGGGGTAGCCGTGTTAATCTGGATCTGTAAAAGCAGCAAAGAATCCCGTGGCACCTTATAGACTAACAGACGTTTTGGAGCATGAGCTTTCGTGGGTGAATTCGTCTGTTAGTCTATAAGGTGCCACAGGATTCTTTGCTGCTTTTGTTGAACTTTGTAAAGATAAACAGTGGGCCAGCTCCTCAGCTAATGTAAATTGATGTTGCTGTACAGACTTTAATGGAACCATAACAATGTACATCAGCTACGGAACTGGGCCAGTATTTATCACTATGTTTTTGTTTGGTTTTAGGGGAAATATATTTCCTTCTGCATTGACTTTCCTCTTTAACTGGACACTTAGTTATTTGTCCCAACACAATATTCAGGAATGAACACGAACAACTTCAAAAATGGGGATAAAGGCAACAAAGACACTACCAGACTTACTTACATAGAGTCTGGTTCACCACCATGTTATTCTATTTATACACCACTGGATGGGGTGAAACTGGAGTAACAAATGGATAAATCAGGACCATAATTTCCAGTGCAAAGTGATGGCAATACAAAACAAAAGAACGCAATTCCTGAAGTCAATGGGAATTTTGCTTGAGTGCTAGGCTCTCAGAGAGATTTTTCTACAGTATTCTCTCACTCTCGCTTTCCTTCCTTCCGATGTCTTCATCTTCTCACTTCTCCTTTCTAAGCAGTTTCCACTTTGGCCTTTCTTTTTTGCCCTCTTCATCTCCATTTCTGTTTCCTTCCCCTTTTTTCTTCTCTGTTTACATCTCGCTCTCTCACACACACCTCACTTTTTTATCTTTCTCTCTTTATATTTGTCTTTCTTATGTCCTTTCCTGGTCTCCTCCACTTTCAGGACTGCCATGGAGCAGAGATTTACTGGGATTTTGCTGTTGAACAGAAGCCTTTTCCCTGTAGTCCGAGCCCTAGTGTGAAATTGACCAGGGCTAATGTTTGTGACTTTAGTCAATTTCACACTGCTACCAGCACCAGGGGAAAAACTTTTGCAAAATTGCATGATCCAAGCCAGTTTCATACTACAGTCAACTCCTTAAGAAAACACCACTGCACAAGATAGTTCACTGAAGGCAAATGACCAAGACTTCAGCATTCCAACAGGAGGCAGTTCCCTATGTATCCCCTGCTACTGTATTAAATTTGAAAAACAGTTTTTCTTTCACTTTCTGTCCTGATTTGGGGGTTCTGTGATTTCCTTACCACAGCTTATTGCATCACAGCCATCTAGAGAGATGCTGAGAACACAGAAAGAGAGCTGCTCTTGTGTTGGTGCTTTCAGCACTTTGGAATCCTTAGATAAAAGATGACAGAGAAGTACAAAATATACGCACCTTCATCTAGGACCTTTCATCTGAGGGCCTCAAAGTTTTTCACCTCTGAGGCAAATAAGTATTATTATACAATTTTTACAGATGGGGAAACTGAGTCACAGAAATTAAGGTCCTGTCTACACTATGAAAAATCTATTATATTATGGAATTAGCTTACACATGTCATTTCCAACATGGTTCAGCATTATATTATAGAAGGGACCAAATCAGGCTTCAGCTTTGTTTGTAAATCATGTTATAAAGGACTTGATCACTTGAACCTCATGGCCTGAGATAACTCTCGATTAAAACACTGAAAGCCTGTCCACAGACTTTAAAGGAAGGGCCTTAGGGGCCTTGGACCCCGACCCTCAAAGTTATGTACGTTCCGATCTTCCATTGATTTCAATGGAAACTAGGAGCCTTGCCTAAATACGTTTGAGGATCTGGGCTTTGTGAGTTGGACAGTAAATGGTCTAATTTGTCAGAAGATCTGAGCACTGTCAAGTTCCATTTAAAGCAATGAGATTGGCAGGTGCTTGGCACCTTTGAAAGTCTATGGCAGAAACAAAATTAGAACTCAGATATCCTGATTAACAGGCCTGCACACTGCTACTAGGGCATGGGAACTGATTCACAAATATTGGGTTTTAAATGTAAAAATATTTATAATTGTCATAATAGGGCCGGTCCTACTTTCCTTATGCCAGCTCCCTTTGCCTTTGATCTGGCTTCCATAATATGTTAATTATTTCTAATTTAATTGGCCTTTTTTTTGGCGAAACTTTGCAGTTTGATTATTAAACTAAGTTACATCTAAAACCTTCATTGCTTACAACTATAGTTAAATAGAATCCTGTAGCCAGAGCTTGCAAATTGTGACATTAACAAATAATCTCTAAGGGCACAAACTACTCAGTGGCTACATTTAATTAATTTCAATGGCAACAGTAACACCAGCATAACTGAACCATTGGATAAAATGCACATAGCCACCTTGGGGCTCTAATGTGCTTCCACTGATTTCAATGGAGACATGATCGATCAGCCACAGACGTAGGAAGTTGTTGGTGGCACAACTCATACAATGCGGAGAGAACTTCACAGACAATCTTCTGTGGTGACAGAGGTTTATAATTAGGCTTGGAAGGATTCGATTTTTAATCAGCAGATGTCAGTAAATGTTGATTTCATCATACACATAAACCAACAAAAATATTTCCATTGATAATAATCAAACTTTACAAACAGGCAAAGAGAACGTATTAGAATTTGATTTAAATTTACTTTGTACATTTTGACGAGTGATGTTGACAATTTGTGTTTTAATGGTTATAAAACTTTAACTTTTTAATCTCAACATCTACATTAAATAACAATTTTCTCTGACCCCTATTGTCTGATCCTCCCATAATTCCCACAACTATGAACATTTAATTACATGAAAATAAAAAATGCTTTAAAATAAATATTGATATTATCCATTAAAAAAATAAATTGAATTATGCCAAGCCTATTTATACTGGAAACCACAGGCAACAGACTTGCAGCTTTAATTAATCTCTTCATGTTATGATTTTACTTTTTCCAACACTCTTTAGGGCAGGCAAAGAATTACATACCTAAGATGACAAGTAAGGACATGTTTCTTATTACACCAGATGATGTCAGTACCAGAGCTAGACAAAGAGGATGAGAATAAACTAAAATAATAACATTTAGCACTTATACTGCGCTTTGCATCTTGAAAGAGCTATAAAACATTAGTTTGATTAACTAAACTATGCATTTTACTAAATATTACAATATCTACTCTACTTATTATAATCCAGATGCATGACCTAGTTCAACATTAAATGTCTAGTCTGATTCTTACTCACAGTTTGTTCATAAGGAAATCAGTGAGTTAGTGAACCAAAAATATACTAATGTTTACAGAGAGCCCTCCTTTGGAAGCAGAAAGAAGTTGAAATACTATGTTAGTCTAGTCTCACTGTATTTTGTAAGTAGCACATACAGTGCTCAGTATGTAAAGTACAACCTAGAATTAATATCACTTATAGTCATTCTAAAGTTGCATGTAAAACTGCTCAAAATACAGCTGCCAGGGACACGCAGTATGTGACTGAGACAGATGCTATAGAAGCATAAAATCAACAAATACAAGCAGTCCATACGTTAACCTCTCCTAGAACTCATGGCCATCCACATCCACAATGTCTTTTAAAAAAACTTTTTTTAAAACAAATACACACGCCTCCCTATTGAAGTGAAAAGTATTTTACTACATCCTGTTCCCTCTTTTTTTTTTACCATCTGTACATGTTTATTCTGAACCTTCAGAAAGTCTAACATTTTACTAATCTTTATGAACAGACACAAAATAAAACAAAACAGTGAAACCAGCAACAACAGTTAAACTATGGTAACCTACTAGATGAAACACATCCAACCCACTCTTATTATTTCTGATCTTTTTTCTACTAAGAGACTCTGACATCAGCTTTAGCAGAAAGCATGAAAGTCAGACTACCCTTACCATTGCCCAATCTCTCTCTCTTTCTCAGCCTATGTATATTTTAAATTACATTTCTATTAATATTTTTGATAAAACAAACATATTAGTCTGAATACTGGGGTGAGTTGACCAGAAAGTGAGTTGACCGGGGGTCAATATTAGATATACAACCATTTTCTCTGTATACAAATATATTGTTATTTCTATTACTGATTCAACCTAGTTCTTGCCACACACCCAATGGAAAAAAAAGAAAAGAAAAAGAATGAGATATTGTATATAAGCAGGGCTGTCTTTTGGATGCTTTAGTGCCCAGCAAAGTGCTGGATGGAATAGCACATATGCACAGGCGCTCACAGTAACACAAACCAAACACACAGGTACACTCACACACTTACTAAACACATCTAGCCACCAATATATGCACACATAGTCTTATATCCGTACTAATACATATCAAGGCATATACCAGCATGCGCACACACTAATTCTAACACATTTTCAAATATATATGAAACACCACACACACGAAAATGACACAATGACAAATCAGCAAGCCTTCAAATGCATAGAAACACATCACAACCCACACTTACATCCTCAATCCACACAAACACAAACCTCAAACACACATTCATGAGACAGACACACACCAACACAAAGGTATCCGAACACACACACACACTCAAATGCATACACACACACCACGAACCTCCTCACTATACACAAACATAAACCTTCTCAAACACAGACACACGAGACAGAAACAAGAAACAAGCCAACACCAGTGCATCCCGGACGGACACACACACACACACCATACACACTCAAATGCCTACAAACACGCAGCAAGAGGCACTCTTTGGCTCGTACACACAATCGCACCCCACCAAACACAACCTCGGGTGCAGGCTGACACACGGACACCGTGCACACACACTCTCAGATTAAACACCCTCTAACACACAGCCCATCTGTGTGTAACTCACACACGTAAGACTGCCGGGGATGGAGGGGCAGGAGCCAGCCAGCCCGGCCCCGCCAGCGGAGCGGGACGGTGGGTCCGGCTCCCATCACCCCCAGCCCCAGCAGCAGGACCGGCTGGGCGGCCGCATCCCGGCCTGATCATCACTTACGTTCCCAGGGTCTCCTTGAACTCGAAGATCTTCTTGATGTCCTCGGCTTGCTTCTTCCAGGAGGCGCTGCCCTCCCCGTTCTCCCGGGCCATGGCAGCGGCGGCGGCGCAGCTTTCCCGGCCGGGCAGGAGCCAGAGATGCTGAGTCCAGCGCAGGCAGCCGGACGATTGAGCAGCGGGCGGCACCGGGAGCTTTTGCTTTCTCTTCTGCTGCCGCTGCTGCTGCTGCTGCGGCTTCCTCTTTCCCCCTCTCTGCTTGCTGCTGCGCTCCCGCTCAGACTTCCTGCTCGCTGCGGCGGCGCGTTTCCTCCTGGCTCCGGCGGACCCTGCTTCCCCCTTCTCCCCTCCTGGCTTCTTCTTCCCTCCCCCCTTTTTAATTTTCCTCCCCTCTGGCTTTCCCCCTCCCTTTCCTTGTTTCCTCCCTCGCTTTTTCTCTCCTTCCCTCGTGTCCCTTTCCGTCCCTCTCTTCCCGTCTCTCCTTCCCCCCTCTCACCGATTGGTGCTGCCGCCTTCAAGGGGGATTTCCTTGGCGGGTTTATCCCCCCCCTCCCGGCCACCCCCGTCAGTTTGCAGCCCCCCGGGGTTTCCAGCCAAACTCAGCAGTAGCAGCCCGGCTGCAGAGGACACTTGGAAGCCGCTGCTTGAGTTACTTTTGCCCCCCCCCAGCAAATCCCCGAGTCCTTGGCTCTTTCCAAGAGTGCGCCCCCCCCCGGGGTTAGTTTTCTTGCAGGAGACTCAAGCGGGCTTCGTGCGCGCCAGGCGAGCCTCGCAGTGCGCGCGAGCCACCGAGCGGCCGGCGAGCGGAGCGCGCCAGGGTCCCCCCCTTGTCTCAGGCTGCTGCCGCTGCTGGCCATAGGGATTTCACGGCGCTGGCACCGTGGCGGTGGCTGGTTGTTATGGCAATGGGAGGCGGAGGGGAAAACAGCGCCTCCCCCCCCAACTCCAGCCTCTCCTGCAGCCGCGCCGCCTGTCAGCGCCCCTCCTGACTGAATGACTGGCGATAATTCGCATTGCACCAAAACCGCGCACGTCCAACCCCCCCTACACACGGAGCCCAGCCAGCCCGGAGTGGCGGGGGCCGCCTCCCTCCGTCTGCCAGGCGCGCGCCGGAGCCCCGAGCCCTGCAGGGGGGAGCCGCCCGCCGAGCAGTCCCGCCCGCAGGGGTGAGTGCAGCAAGGGCAGGAGTGCGACAGGGACTCTGCAGAGGGCCGGCGAGCCCGGCCTGGGAGGGGCAGCGAGCTGGGGGGTCGAGCGCTTGATTTGACTGCACGTGCCAGGAGTTTTCCGCTGCAGGCTGTGCTAGAGCTGCCCAAGAGCCCCCCCGGCCCAAATTTTTCTGATTGGCCCAGGCAGCTCCAAGGCCTCTTTGCTAAGGGACTGTCAAACAAACGGGCCAGATGGAGCCTATCCACGGGAAACGGGACTGTTGTCGGTCTTTGCATTGCTGTAGCGCCCAGATGCGGGGGAGGGGGCAGAGGGTGCATTGTACAAGCACAGCAGGAAAAAAAACCCATGGCCCAACGAACTTACAGTCTAAATAGACAAGAGAGACAAAAGCAGGGTGACTATCCCCATTTTGCAGATGAAAAACTGAGACACAGAGGGACATTATTGACTTACTCAAGGTCACACAATAAGCCTAATCTCCTGAGTCTCAGGCCAGTGCTTTAGCGGCAAAAATCATCTTTCTGCTCTAAAACTCAAGCCCCCCCCCAGTGTCTTTACATAGGCCACCAAACAACCTTCAACTCAAGGGAGGCATTGCTGGTGGGTGCTGGGATAGATCATGCAGCTGACAGGAGACGTGGATTCTAGATTCATGTCTTCCACTGGCTTAGTGAGAAACCAGGTTCAAATAGTTAACTTCTCTGTGACTCAATTTCCCCACTAGTAAGATGAAAGTAAATAGGCCAGTGTTTTCAAAAGCGGGTGTGTCAATTCAACACCTAAATCAGTGACCTCCCTTTCAGAAGCGTCTAGTAGCTCAGGGTAGTCCTCTTGCCTTCTGTAGGTTTTGGATCAGGCCCAAAATCTGGCCCCTAATTTCGGAACCTAAATATGGATTTAAGTGTCTAACTTCAGGCACCTGATCTTAAAAATCTGGCCAACAATATTTACCTATACTTAAGAGGCATGTTGACATTTTCACGTAAAAAGCATTATGTAAGTGACAAATATTATTAATTACTACAATAATACTACTAATTAGATGCAAAGTATTTTTAATCATGACAGACATGGGCTGGATTTCAGCCAGCAATTTAGAGGTAAAAATTACTGTAGTCCCTATTGCCAATCCCGTAACTGCCTCATGTAAATACCACCCTTGTCCTCTCCTCTCCACGAACCACATGTATGATACTTGCCTGTTTTAATATAGTTAGTGACAAAGTTCACGCTCAAAGTGGAAAATAGTAAGAGGGGTAAAGCTCAGAATGCTGTGAGATTCTTTAATGTGTAAAGTTTTTTATCTTAATTTCAAGATTAGAAAACAATGTCAATAATTTACAAATATCAACAGTGAGATAATACCAGGATTTGGGGGGCAGTGGTGGATTCATTTGGATCAGAACTGAGATGCACCTCATAATGGGGCACAACCATGAGAGGTAGTATACTAACAGTTATTTCAAATAATATCGATCTAGATTACAGTCTCACAACACAATATGGTAATAAACTGGCTAGTTTGCCTGTATAATACTGCCCTCTACTGGATAGAATAAGATCTGCTTAACTGTGTGTCATAGGCCTTACAGTATTAACAGTTCTCCTTTCGCTCAAGGGGTAAGGATGTGGCAGTTCTTATGTTCATATCATCATCATAAGAATCAATAGAGTCATAGAATCATAGGAATTATTATGGTCATCTAGTCTGACCTTCTGCACAACACAGGCTAAAGAATCTCACCAATAAAATCTGCCTCAAGTTTATAACTTCTATATGAGGGCTAGCATAACATAAGCTTCCATCACTATTACTTATTCTGTTCCTTTTTTGCACATCATGTTCTACATTTGAGTATGATCAGGCTGAGAGATTTTCACATGTCTCTATGCCTAGGCAATGCAACAGAAACACACTATCCACAATTTTAGCTAGTATTGTGCATACTGCAATTTCTAGGCACCAAAACTGTGTGAGTTAAAAGCAGGGTGTCAGCCTATTACTCAAAGTTTTCTTTTGGCAATTTAACTCACACTCTTATCATACTAATATAATATACTTTTTTGTGCACT
The DNA here is from genome assembly GCF_007399415.2 of Gopherus evgoodei. NCBI lineage: Eukaryota > Metazoa > Chordata > Testudines > Testudinidae > Gopherus > Gopherus evgoodei. The sequence goes on from NC_044322.1 coordinate 353,414,859, forward strand.
AATATAACGCATATTTGAAATAACTAGTAAGGTAGGAATCCTCAATAGCCTTTACACTTTTAAGTACATCAGACACTCCCGTAAGCCAAGGATCATCGACACAATAGACCAGATCAGCTCTTTCACAGTCATTACAGTCTGTCATGTCAGAATGAAATCAGAGAGACTGTAATACTATTTGATTGACATGATCCAAGAGAGATATTGTAGTATATTTTAAAAAATGAAAAATCTTACCCTAAGGTGAAAATATATAACAATACATGCTGGGGTAGAATGGCTATATATAACTATATTACATGTAATTATACACAAAAAGTACATTAAAATAACTTTATTAAGGTTGCAAAATCAAGCACTCAAATGTTAAGAAATACCTGTGCAACCTTAATTTGGCCCCTTTTAGTGTGTATATTATGATACAGTCTTTGATTACATGATCACAAACTATTTTTATTGCAGTCCTGCCTATAATAGATATTAGGTTATGGAGTCTTAACGGTTTATTTGGTCATTCTAAATGAGTGCCAGTAAAACCTGTATACCACACCATTCTATCAAGCATTCTCTAGTTACAACCTTACAGGAAAATAAAATGGGGTTTGGGGGCTTTTTGGGCAAATGTTTTAGAGGGTTTTTCTTCAATTTTTATTTGGACAGGTATGTGCAGCATTTTAAAGGTGCACTTTTCTAAATGGGTTCAGAGTCCTCTGATGGGACCCCTTAACTCATCCTTCAAGGCCGATGTTGCCTACTAACCAAAATTGTATTTTTATTCCATTTTTGCAGGTTAAAATGATCAAAGTCCTTACAGCATCGTAAATCAGTCTAAAGCCTTCGATCAGTTTAAGTCCTTTAAGATGATCTGAGGCCCTAGCTCAACATAAACTGCTAAAAACTGAGTCCCGAAACATACAAGTTGGGGACAAAAATATTATAAAAGTTTGGAGCTTATTCTGCTTTAATGATTGGAAGGGGCTTACGTTGCTGTGGCAGGGCACACTCGCCCTGCACTGGACAGGGAAAGGTTAACCTTACATTGTGGGTTGAGGAAGCCACACCCCCTTTACTCTAATGGGCATGCTCCAAGTGCATTGGTATAAAAGGGAGCAGCTTAGCTCAGCTGGTGCTGATTGCTGGGGAGGAAAGATGTGCTCTGTTGGCTCCAGCCAAGGAGCAGCCGAAGCCCAAGGCCGTGGAGGCCAGAGATACTGTAACCCAAGCAGATACAAAGGTACCTACCAAGACCTTGCTGCGTCTGGAGTTGCAAGGGACAGTGCAAACAGGGGAACCTGGATAAAGCAGAGGTGCCCAGACTGCAGCAATGGGAACTATGGTAGGAAGCAGCCCAGGGGAATTAGATAGTGGCCTGGTTAGCGAACCGGTGTTGTAAGTCAATGGGTTATAATAATAAAAATAAAATAATATATGGAAATATACCTATTTCATAGAACTGGAGGGGACCCTGAAAGGTCATTGAGTCCAGCCCCTTGCCTTCACTAGCAGGACCAAGTACTGATTTTGCTCTAGATCTCTAAGTGGTCCCCTCAAGGGCTGAGCTCACAACTCTGGGTGTAGCAGGCCAATGCACAAACCACTGAGCTATCCCTTCCCTCTGCTTAGAACACTGCCCCCCTGCTGACTCAGTGGCACATGCACCTGACACTACCAGGACCCTAGACTGGAGTCCAGTGGAGTTGTGGAACGGGAGGGCCTGGACCCCTTGACCAGAGCTGCCACTCCTTCCTTGTGCATGGTGGCCCCCTCCCTGACTGCCTTTGGCCATTAGGCCTTACTGCCCTGCTGAGAAGGGCAAACCTATGGACTTGGGCTGCTAGGCCTTACATCCCTGCTTACTGGGGCAAATCTATTGATGTTGGCCAGTGGGCTGCACTGCCTTACAAACTGGGGAAAATGTACTGACTTTGGCCATTGGGCTTCACTGCCCTGCTGAGGACAAACCTATGTTCTTGGGTGCTAGGCCTTACTGCCCTGTCTTCCCAGAAGCGAATGTACTGATTCGGGCTACTAGGCCTTACTACCCTGCTAAGAGGAGCGAATCTATTGATGCTGGCCATTGGGCCACATTGCCCAGTCTACTTAGGGTGAACTGACTGTAGCTGCTGGGCCTTACTGCCCTGCTGACTGGGGCCAATTAATTTACTTTGGCCACTGGGCTGCACTCCCGCACTAAGACGGGCGAGTATATAGACTAAGGTTAGGAGACTGATGGGCCACACTTGCCCCAAACTGGATTGGGTTTTCCCCAACCCTGTCACAGTTCCCCTAATTATTTTTTAAACTGTTTAATGGGATAAACCTGCAATGGTATGGGTGGCTTGCATACTTAGCCTACAATTAGACATAAGTTGAACATCTGGTGCACAGATTTCTGAAGATCTTAATAGGTCTATTGGTGCCTACTAGTTTTGAAACAGGAATTTTTCTTCCTTTCTTTTATTTTTGTTTGATTAAATCTAGGAAATTAAATAATGATACAAACTGTTAATATAAGGCTAAGATTACACATTTACACACTCAAAAGTCAGGAATTTTAAAAAAGTGAACATATCACGCTAACTCTTCCCCTGGAACATATGCATTACAAAAAAAGTTTCAATTCATGATCATGTGTCTTGGATACACACGGGTATCTAACGCCAGGTGTACACTACAGATTTATCTCAGCATAATTACGCAGTTCAGGGGTGTGAAAAATCCACACCCCTAAGCGGCGTAATTATACCGACTAACCCCTAGCGTAGACAGTGCTATGTTGGTGGGAGAGCTTTTCCTGTTGACATAGTTACCAACTCTCATGGAGATGGATTAACTACACTAACAGGAGAAGCTCTTTCATTAGCATAGGGGCATCCTCACTTAAGCACTTGCTGCATTTTAAATGTAGATCTGCCTTAAGACTGTACATAAGAACATAAGAATGGCCACACTGGGTCAGACCAAAAGTCCATATAGCCCAGTATCCTGTCTTCCAACAGTGGCCAATGCCAGGAGCCCCAGAGGGAATGAACAGAACAGATAATCAAGTGATCCATTCCTATTGCCCATTCCCAGCTTCTGGCAAACAGAGGCTAGGGACACCATCGCTGCCCATCCTGACTAATAGCCATTGATGGACCTATGCTACATGGATTTATCTAGTTCTTTTTTGAAACCTGTTAGTCTTGGCCTTCACAGCATCCTCCGTCAAAGAGTTCCACAGGTTGACACTGCATTGTGTGAAGAAATACTTCCTTTTGTTTGTTTTAAACCTGCTGCCTATTAATTTCATTTGGTTACCCCTAGTTCTTGTGTTCTGAGGAGTAAATAACACTCCCTTATTTACTTTTTCCATACTAGTCATGATTTTATAGACCTCTGTCATATACCCTCTTAGTCATCTCTTTTCCAAGCTGAAAAGTCCCAGTCCTATTAATCTCTCCTCATACGGAAGCCGTTCTATACACCTAATCATTTGTGTTGCCCTTTTCTGAACCTTTTCCAATTCCAATATATCTTTTTTGAGATGGGGCAACCACATCTGCACGCAGTATTCAGGATGTGGGCGTAACATGGATTTATATAGAGGCAATATCATATTTTTTGTCTTATTATCTATCCCTTTCTTAATGATTCCCAACATTCTGTTCACTTTTTGACTGCTACTGCACATTGACTGGATGTTTTCAGAGAACTATCCACGACTCCAAGATCTCTTTGAGTGGTAACAGCTAACTTAGATCCCATCATTTTCTGTCTATAGTTGGGGTTATGTTTTTCCAATGTGCATTTGTCATAAACGGATGGTTAAGGGTTAATGTCTCTTTTACCTATAAAGGGTTAACTAGCAGTAAACCTGGAACACTTGACCAGAGGACCAATCAGGAGACAAGATACTTTCAAATCTCAGTGGAGGGAAGCCTTTGTTTGTTTTTTGGGGGGTTTTGCTCTGTTCTCTCTGGGTTCTGAGAGGGGCCAGACATGTAAGCAGATATCTCCAAATTTCTGAAACAGCCTCTTCTGTGCAATTTAATAAGTATCAATTAGGAAAGGTGGTTTAGTCTTTTTATTTGTTTTCTTTATTTGCAAATGTGTATTTTGCTGGAAGGATTGTATTTGTGCTGGGGGGAGGATTTTCTCTAGTGTCTATAAGCTGAAAGACCTTGTAACATTTGTCATCTTAATTTTACAGAGACAACTTTTACTTTTTTCTTTCTTTTATTAAAGCTTTTCTTTTTTAGAACTTGATTGATTTATTGGTTATCTTGTGTAAGACCCCAGGGGAGGGAGTCTGCACTCACCAGGAAATTGGTGGGAGGAAGGAGAGAAGGGGGGAGGAAAAGCCTGATTTCTCTCTATGTTAAGATTACTGTTTCTCTCTCAGGGAGAATCTGGGAGGGGGAGAGAAGGGAAGGGGAAGGTCAATTCCTCTCTGTTTTAAGATTCAAGGGGTTTGAATCACAGTGATCTTCCAGGGTAACCCAGGGAGGGGAAACCTGGGAGAGGCAACAGTGGGGGAAAGGGTTTACTTTCCTTCTGTTAAGATCCAGGGGGTCTGGGTCTTGGGGTCCCCTGGAAAGGTTTTTGGGGAGACCAGAGTGTACCAGGCACTGCAAGTCCTGGTTGGTGGCAGCACTACAAGTTCTAAGCTGGTAATTAAGCTTAGGGGAATTCATGCTGTACCCCATCTTTTGGACACTAAGGTTCAGAGTGGGGACTCATACCATGACAGCATTACTTTCCATTTATCAATATTGTAGGGAAAAAACATGGATGGGAGCAGAGTGGGAGTAGAGAGGAGTCAGGAGGGATGAGGTAGATAGGAGCAGAGTGGGAGGGGAGCAGGAGTGGAGAGCAGAGGGCTTGTAGGAGGGAGAGATGGATAGCAACAATTACTAATTCAGATTTAAATCTACTAATTTTGCAAGTAGTGGTATGTGGGGGGTGGAGGTGACTGATCACCCCTTGGCTCCGACAAACACAACAAAGCACACCGCGGCCCCCTAGGGCACATGTGCAGACTATGCAGTGCAGGTATGATAGGAGGCAAGCCTTGGAGATTTTGAATGGGTTCTGGATTCACCACCCAAGCAACAGGCAGCATGTTGCACTCTAACTGTCTGGTGTGGACCCTGCTGGACTATGATGATGCGTTCCAGGAACCTACAGTGCACCAGCAGGATCTACACAGGACAATATGCAGCCTGTGGCTCAGCTGGTGAATCCAGCACCCTAAGCCCAACTGACAGTCACTGCAGCTGGCCTCCTAACAGGCCTTCACTGTGCAGTCTGCAAGGAAGGAGGTGGTGGAGGAGGAGAGAGGGAATGTGACAGGGAAGAAGAAGAGGAGGATTATCCCAGGAATGAGGTCCAGGCTTGATACTGGCCAAGGTAATTAAGGGCCCTAGGTGTCCGAGTACGGCAACTTTCCTAGGGCTGCCCCTCCTCTTCTCCAGGTTACTCCCAGTCCCAAAGGACCAGTCGCACCTTAGATCTCACACCAAAGACAACACTGCAGCCAATCCTATAATAAACTATATAAAGATTTATTAAATAGGAAAAGGAAATAAGGGGTTTTTACTAGATTAAAGCAGGTAACATATATACACAAACAAGTTACAATCTTTAGTTTCAAAAAGTAACAGAAGCTTCTATAATAAGCAAGCTCTTTATGTCCTTTAGGTCTATCCCAGGCTAAGCACTGAGGATCTTTTGCTTATCCTTGGTAAACCTGGCCCCCAGAGTCCAAGTAGCATAGAGATAATCCATTCCGTCGCCTTGGGGTTTTTATCCTTTTCCTGCCATGTGCTCTGAGCTGCAAACTCAGCTGATGGGAGGAATTTGTTTGCATGACTCCTCTTCAGGGTGGGGGGGGGAGCAAGACAACTGAGTCTTTTGTCCTCTTCAATGTCCCATAATAGTCCCTCTGGTGTTGATGAACCTTTCCTATTGGGCAGGACATAACACCATCTGTTGCAGATTAGCACTTTACACTAGCTAATCTCTCACTCCTGTCTGGTGATTTATATAGTCCCAGAATCTTATAGTTCAGCCATTCAAATATTACATTACAATATGGGATACAGATGTTGTAAGTCAAATTAATGCATGCAGCAACTCTCAAGCATTCCAAGTCTAAACATATTCTAAAACCTGTTTTTAATAATACTAACACAAGTAAGCCAGACTGGTTACAGCTATGTAGTTGTCAGCATTCAACTGAGGCTTGGAAACCTTGGCATGAGCTGGCACCTGGTCTGCCACCATCACACTCAGGGCCGTCCTTAGGCATAGGCAGAATAGGCAGCCGCGTTGTTATAACCTTATTCCCAGATTTGGACCTTAGCGTCCAAAATATGGGGGTTAGCATTAAAGCCTCCAAGCTTAGTTACCAGCTTGGACCTGGTACTTGCTGCCACCACCCAAAAAATTAGAGTGTTTTGGGGCACTCTGGTCCCCCTGAAAAACCTTCCCTGGGGACCCCAAGACCCAAATCCCTTGAGTCTCACAACAAAGGGAAATAATCCTGTTTCCCTTCCCCCCTCCAGGTGCTCCTGGAGAGATACACAGACACAAGCTCTGTGAAACTACACAGAGTGATTCCCCCTCTCCGTTCCCCAGTCCTGGGAACAAAAAGGACTTTCCTATTCCCCAGAGGGAATGCAAAATCAGGTTAGCCAATTCAACACACACAGACCTCCCCTGATTTCTTCCTCCCACCAATTCCCTGGTGAGTACAGACTCAATTTCCCTGAAGTAAAGAAAAACTCCAACAGGTCTTAAAATAAAGCTTTATATAAAAAAGAAAGAAAAAATACCAATGTTCTCTCTGTATTAAGATGATACAACACAGGGTCAATTGCTTAAAAGAATATTGAATAAACAGCCTTATTCAAAAAGAATACAAATCAAGCACTCCAGCACTTATATTCATGCAAATACCAAAGAAAAGAAACCATAGAACTTACTATCTGATCTCTTTGTCCTTACACTTAGAAACAGAAGACTAGAAAACAGAACTACTTCTCCAAAGCTCAGAGGAAGCAGGCAGACAGACAAAAGACTCAGACACACAATTCCCTCCACCCAAAGTTGAAAAAATCCGGTTTCCTGATTGGTTCTCTGGTCAGGTGTTTCAGGTGAAAGAGACATTAACCCTTAGCTATCTGTTTATGACACGCCCCCCAAATTGCAGACAGTGGGGAAGCTCACTGGCGGCAATTTCCTTCTAGAACTTGAAAATAAACAGATCAATACAACACATGCACCTTTACATATACTACTAAGTATATAACTAACAGACTTTTACATGTTAAGAACACTTTTTAACTACTGGATTCTGGGAAACTCTCACGGGAGAGTGCATCAGCAACTTTGTTAGAAGCTCCTGTGATGTGTTGAATTTCAAAATCAAAATCTTGGAGAGCTAAACTCCAACGAAGAAGTTTCTTGTTGTTCCCCTTGGCAGTATGAAGCCACTTTAGTGCAGCATGGTCAGTTTGTAGTTGGAACCGCCGTCCCCAAACATATGGGCGTAGCTTTTCCAGGGCGTACACAATGCCATAGCATTCCTTTTCACTGACCAGTGACTTTCCCTCTCAGACAGTTTCTTGCTGAGAAACACGACAGGATGGAAGTTGTGATCTGTTGCTTCCTGCATGAGCACTGCTCCTATACCACGCTCAGATGCATCTGTGGTTACTAGGAATGGTTTGTCAAAATCCGGGGCCCTGAGTACAGGGTCAGACATGAGCGTTGCCTTAAGCTGGGTAAAGGCTTTTTGACACTCATTAGTCCACTTAACGGCATTTGGCTGGGTCTTTTTGGTTAGGTCGGTCAATGGGGCAGCGATTTGGCTGTAGTGTGGTACAAATCGCCTGTAGTATCCGGCCAAGCCTAAGAAGGATTGGACCTGTTTCTTTGACCTTGGGACAGGCCACTTTTGGATAGCATCCACTTTGGCCTGTAGGGGGTTTATGGTTCCTCGACCCACCTGGTGCCCCAGGTAAGTCACTCTGTTTTGGCCTATTTGACACTTTTTGGCCTTAACAGTTAGTCCTGCCTGCCTGATGTGCTCAAAGACCTTTTCCAGGTGGAGTAGGTGTTCGGGCCAGGAGTCTGAAAAAATGGCCACATCATCGAGGTAGGCAACTGCAAATTCTCCCAGTCCAGCTAGTAGACCGTCTACCAGCCTCTGGAAGGTGGCGGGTGCATTTTGAAGGCCGAAAGGAAGGACATTGAATTCATACACCCCCGCATGGGTGACGAATGCTGACCTCTCCTTGGCAGGTTCATCTAGCGGTACTTGCCAGTACCCCTTGGTTAAGTCTATTGTAGAGATGAACTGGGCACGTCCCAACTTCTCCAATAGCTCATCGGTACGTGGCATTGGATAGTTGTCCGGACGAGTTACAGCATTTAGCTTACGGTAGTCCACGCAAAAGCGTATTTCCCCATCTGGTTTGGGTACCAGAACCACTGGAGATGCCCATGCACTGGTAGATGGGCGGATTATACCCATCTGTAGCATGTTCTGGATCTCCCATTCTATAGCAGCTTGGGCATGAGGAGACACCCGGTAGGGTGGGGTTCTGATTGGGTGAGCATTACCTGTATCAATGGAGTGGTATGCCCGTTTAGTCCGTCCTGGGGTGGCTGAGAACAATGGGGCGAAGCTAGTGCACAGCTCCTTGATTTGTTGCCGCTGCAGACGTTCCAGGGTGGTTGAGAGGTTCACCTCTTCCACGCCACCGTCTTTTTTCCCGTCGTAGAAGACACCGTCAGGCCACTCAGCATCATCTCCCTGGACTGTAAACTGACAAACCTGTAAGTCTCTGGAATAGAAAGGCTTGAGAGAATTAACATGGTACACTTTAGGCTTTAGTGAGGAATTGGGAAATGCTATGAGGTAGTTCACAGCTCCCAGGCGCTGTTGGACCGTGAATGGCCCTTCCCATGATGCTTCCATCTTATGGGCCTGTTGCGCCTTCAAGACCATAACCTGGTCTCCTACCTTGAAGGAACGTTCTCTGGCATGTCTGTCATACCAGGCCTTTTGCTCTTCTTGAGCATCCTTTAGGTTCTCTCTAGCAAGGGCTAAAGAGTGTCGGAGGGTGCTTTGTAGGTTGCTTACAAAGTCCAGAATGTTAGTTCCTGGAGAAGGCGTAAACCCCTCCCATTGCTGCTTCACCAACTGTAATGGCCCCTTAACCTCGTGACCATACACAAGTTCAAATGGTGAAAACCCTAAACTGGGATGTGGTACAGCCCTGTAGGCAAACAGCAACTGCTGCAACACTAGGTCCCAATTATTGGAGAATTCGTTGATGAATTTTCGTATCATGGCCCCCAAAGTTCCATTGAACCTTTCCACCAGGCCATTGGTTTGATGGTGGTACGGGGTGGCAACCAAGTGATTCACCCCATGAGTTTTCCACAGTTTTTCCATGGTTCCTGCCAGGAAATTAGACCCTGAATCTGTAAGGATGTCGGAGGGCCAACCTACCCTGGCAAAGATGTCTGTTAGGGCCAGGCACACAGTGTTAGCCCTGGTGTTGCCTAGAGCTACTGCTTCTGGCCATCGGGTAGCAAAGTCCACTAAAGTCAGTACATACTGCTTTCCTCTGGGCGTCTTTTTTGGGAAAGGGCCCAGAATATCCACAGCTACTCGCTGAAATGGGACCTCAATTATGGGGAGTGGCTGGAGAGGGGCCTTGACCTGGTCTTGAGGCTTACCCACTCTTTGGCATACCTCACAAGACCGGACATACTTGGCAACATCCTTGCCCATCCCCTCCCAGTGGAAGGACTTCCCCAACCGGTCCTTGGTTCTGTTCACCCCAGCATGGCCACTGGGATGATCATGGGCTAAGCTTAAGAGCTTCTCCCGGTACTTAGTTGGAACCACCAACTGTTTTTGCGGCTGCCATTCTTCCCGGTGTCCACCAGAAAGAATTTCCTTGTATAAAACTCCTTGGTCTATAACAAACCGGGATCGATTAGAAGAGCTGAGAGGCGGTGGGGTGCTCCGTGCCGCCGCCCACGCTTTCTGAAGGCTGTCATCTGCTTCCTGCTCAGCCTGGAACTGTTCCCTTGAGGCTGGGGTCACCAGTTCTTTCTCAGACTGTGGATTTGGGCTTGGTCCCTCTGGAAGCGATGTAGGTGATGGGGTTGTTTCCGTTGCTGGTGAACCACTCTCCGCTGGTGCACCTGAGGGTATTTCAGGCTCTGGCTGAGCCTTTTGGGTATGGCTGTCTGTTGTTTCTGCCAGTTCTGGCTCGCTGGCGCCCACTGGCGTTGAGTTTGAAGATGTGGTTGCACTTGCTGGTGCTGGTTGCTGTTCCAGTTCCGGGCCTGGGACTGGAGATGCTGTGGCTGTTTCAGTGGTAGGCATGGAATCCGGGTCCACTACCTCTGTCTGGGTCTCTGGTAACACAGACGGGGCCTCTGTGGACGGCTCAGGAACAGGAATGGGTCTGGAAGCTTGCCTGGTTTGGCTACGGGTAACCATTCCCACTCTCTTGGCCCGCCTCACCTGGTTGGCCAAGTCTTCCCCCAGTAGCATGGGGATAGGATAATTGTCATAGACTGCAAAAGTCCACATTCCTGACCAGCCTTTGTACTGGACAGGCAGTTGAGCAGTAGGCAAGTCTACAGCTTGTGACATGAAGGGGTAAATTGTAACTTTGGCCTTTGGGTTGATGAATTTGGGGTCAACGAAGGATTGGTGGATAGCTGACACTTGTGCCCCCGTGTCTCTCCACGCCGTAACCTTCTTTCCGCCCACTCTCAAATTTTCCCTTCGCTCCAAGGGTATTTGAGAGGCATCCGGGCCTGGGGATCTTTGGTGTGATGGTGGTGTAATGAATTGCACTCGCATGGTGTTCTTGGGACAGTTGGCCTTGATATGTCCCAGTTCATTACACTTAAAGCATCTTCCATTTGATGGGTCACTGGGCCGAGGTGAGTTACTGGAGACTGGTGAGGTTGAAGGGTAGGGTATCTGTGGCTTTACTTGGGTGGTATGTGGGGTCTTTGGCTGTCCTCGGTTGTAGGGTTTATGGTCTGTGTGCCCCCTGGGGTAATCGTTCCCCTTGACAGTAGCTTTTTTGCTTTCTGCCAGTTCCATCCATTTGGCTCCAATCTCCCCCGCCTCAGCGATATTTTTGGGATTTCTATCTTGTATGTACCGTGTGATGTCTTCAGGAACACCATCCAAGAACTGCTCCATTTGTATGAGGAGGTTCAGTTCTTCCAAGGTTTGAATGTTGTTTCCTGTTAACCAGGCCTCATAGTTTTTTGCAATGTAGTAGGCGTGTTTGGGAAATGACACCTCTGGTTTCCACTTTTGGGTTCTGAAGCGCCGACGGGCATGATCTGGGGTTATCCCCATCCTGTATCTGGCCTTGGTTTGAAAAAGTTTATAGTCATTCATTTGCGGCTTGGGCATTTCAGCTGCCACCTCTGCTAAAGGTCCACTGAGGTGTGGCCTTAATTCTACCATGTACTGGTCTTCGGGGATGCTGTACCCAAGACAGGCTCTTTCAAAATTTTCCAAGAAGGCCTCGGTGTCATCACCTGCCTTGTAGGTGGGAAATTTTCTGTGCTGTGGAGCAATAATTGGCGCCGGGTTGTTAGGGTTGGCCGGCACATGCAGCCCAGCTTTTGCCAACTCCAGTTCATGTTTTCTCTGTTTTTCCTTCTCTTCATTCTCTTTTTGTTGTTTTTCCATTTCTTTTTGTTGTTTTTCCATTTCTTTTTGGTGTTTTTCCATTTCTTTTTGGTGTTTTTCCATGTCTCGGCGGTGGGCCGCCTCATCTTCTGCTTGTTTCCTTCGGTAGGCCACCTCTTCTTCTTCTAGTTTTCTTTTGTGTGCTGCCTCTTGGGCTGCCTGTTCTCTTTGGAAGGCTGCCAGTTTGATGCTTTCTTCCTTTTCTTTTATCTCCATCTCTTTTTGTTTTATTTCCAGTTGTCGCCTGTGTTCAGCTTCTTTTAATTGGTCTTCGGCCTCCATTTTTGTCCTGGTAGACATGGTTCCTGTTTTCTTGTGTTGGGGTGCCCTCCGGTGTTTCTCTTTTGAACTGCAGGCTCTGTTGCCTCCTGAAGTCTGCCTAGCAACAGTGCTTTTTTCCCTTTCTCTCTCTAGCTAATGTTCAATTAAGGGAAACCAGAAAAACCACTTTATTTGCATGCATATAAGTGCTGGTACTTGCCTCCTAATGGGAGGGCTATTGCATGACAAAAGACCCTTAACAGTTTCTTGCTTAACATGCAAGGCACACACTGCCAGAGAGAGCAGAAAAAAAAATTCTCTCTGGTTCCCTTTTAAAACCAAACTGTTTCTCTCTGCTAAAAAGCCCTTAGCAGAGAAAAGAAAAATATAATATTCCTACTGGCTTCTGGATTCTGTCTATATCCCGCCACTGCCACTCATGTTATAACCTTATTCCCAGATTTGGACCTTAGCGTCCAAAATATGGGGGTTAGCATTAAAGCCTCCAAGCTTAGTTACCAGCTTGGACCTGGTACTTGCTGCCACCACCCAAAAAATTAGAGTGTTTTGGGGCACTCTGGTCCCCCTGAAAAACCTTCCCTGGGGATCCCAAGACCCAAATCCCTTGAGTCTCACAACAAAGGGAAATAATCCTGTTTCCCTTCCCCCCTCCAGGTGCTCCTGGAGAGATACACAGACACAAGCTCTGTGAAACTACACAGAGTGATTCCCCCTCTCCGTTCCCCAGTCCTGGGAACAAAAGGACTTTCCTATTCCCCAGAGGGAATGCAAAATCAGGTTAGCCAATTCAACACACACAGACCTCCCCTGATTTCTTCCTCCCACCAATTCCCTGGTGAGTACAGACTCAATTTCCCTGAAGTAAAGAAAAACTCCAACAGGTCTTAAAATAAAGCTTTATATAAAAAAGAAAGAAAAAATACCAATGTTCTCTCTGTATTAAGATGATACAACACAGGGTCAATTGCTTAAAAGAATATTGAATAAACAGCCTTATTCAAAAAGAATACAAATCAAGCACTCCAGCACTTATATTCATGCAAATACCAAAGAAAAGAAACCATAGAACTTACTATCTGATCTCTTTGTCCTTACACTTAGAAACAGAAGACTAGAAAACAGAACTACTTCTCCAAAGCTCAGAGGAAGCAGGCAGACAGACAAAAGACTCAGACACACAATTCCCTCCACCCAAAGTTGAAAAAATCCGGTTTCCTGATTGGTTCTCTGGTCAGGTGTTTCAGGTGAAAGAGACATTAACCCTTAGCTATCTGTTTATGACACGCGTAGGGCCTCACTCTCCCTGAGGGCACCACTCTGCAGGCAGCCCAGACAGTGTAGAAGCAGGGCTGCTGGGTCCTAGAGAGAGCCGAATGCAGCACAGTCTGAGGAATGGGATTGGCTGCTGGGGTCTCTGGGAAGGGGCAGGGGTAGGGTTGGGAAAGGAGCTCACCTGTGAGTGTGACTCTTTCCCCCCAGCTGAGGTCAGGTGAGGCAGGCTCTGTGGCTCTGGAACCAGTATCCTTTGTTGTCTCCCATAACATCCATTCTTCTCCCCCCTGCCCCACGGAGCACCCCCTCCTTTCTCCCTCCTCCCCAGGAGCACCCCTCTCTCTCTCCTCCCTCCCCTCCGTCAGGGCTGGGTTGGGTGAGGTGCTGGGGGAGGTGGTGGGAGGGGAGGCTGGCTGCCTGCCTGCTGAGGAATGAAAGTGAAAGTAACTCACTTCCTCGGCAGGCAGCCAGAATTGGAATGTCACACAGGGCTTGGCTGGGGTTAGCCAGATGTGTGAAAAATCAGGATAAGAAATTGGAGTAGGGTGAGCAGATATCCCTATTTTATATGGACAGTCCCAATTTTGGGGTCTTTTTCTTATATAGGCTCCTTTTAACCCCCCCCACCCCCACCCATCCGTGTCCTGATTTTACACACTTTCTGTCTGGTCACTCTAGGTGGGGGTAATTGGTGCCTATATAAGACAAAGCCCCAAATAACAATCCTGAATCCAATTTCAATGCTTTTTTTTTTAAATCAATATCTTAGCCAAAAACAGAAAATTAAGTTGTTGACAATTATTAGTGACAGGTTTGGTTTGAGGCAGGGAGTGGGTCAGTTTTCATCAGAGAAACAAAAAATGTTGACTGACTTTCCTATAGCCTGTTACTCCTGATAAGAGCCCTCCAACAACTGTAATATGCTCATCTCCTTACTAGTGTATAAAGCAGGGTTCAGCAACCTACGGCACACGTGTCAAAGGTGGCAGGTGAGCTGATTTTTGATGGTATGCAGCAGCAGGCTGAGCGGCTCAGCCCATCACTGCTCGGGGGTTCCAGCTGCTGCCCTATTGCCAGCTGGGATACCAGCCATCAGCCCCACTCAGCATCTGCTGCTGGCCTGGGGACCCCCAAGGAATCCCAGGCTGGCAGTGGGCTGAGCAGGCCAGTTGAACCACTCAACCTGCTGTCAGCCTGGGGTTCCATTCACTCAGCCGGCAGCGGGCTGAGCGGGCTGGTGGCGGGCTGAGCAGGGCCGGTGGGGGGTTGAGTGGCTCAGTCTGCTGCCAGTCTGGGGTGCCAGCAGCACTCAGCCTACTGCTACTCCGGGGTTCCGGCTGCCGGCCCCTTGCCAGTCAGGAGCTCAGCCGCCAGCCCCACTCTGCCTCCTGCCAGCCTGGGTGAGCAGAATCCCAGGCTGGTAGCGGGCTGAGGGGGGGTTGGCGGCCGGGATCCTGGCTGGCAGGAGTTGGTGGTCAGAACCCCAGACCAGCAGCGGGCTGAGCAGGGTCTGGGTTCCTTGTCTAGGGTTCCAGCCACCAGCCCGCTGCCGGTTTGGGGTTTCATTTACTCAGCTGGCAGTGGCCTGAGCAGGACCGGTGGCCAAGACCTCAGATAATAACAATAGTTTATTTATATAATATAGACATAGAGAGAAACCTTCTACAAACATTAAAATGTATTACTGGCACGAGAAACCTTAAATTACAGTGAACTTGGCACACCACTTCTTTAAGGTTGCCGACCCCTGGTATAGAGTGACCATATGTTGTACTAAGATTCTCCTGCTTTTTTTTTTTCCCTGTCAATCAGTATAACTTTTGCCAGCCCAGAAGTTGGGCAGCCAATGTTTTACGTTTTCACAATGTTTTCTCCAACTTTCATAAAGTAAATAATAGTTAATATGAGTTAAAAAGGCCAGGGAAACTTCTTTGTGAAGAATCTGTACAGCAGATCAGGCCCATAGATGATCCAGAAAAGAAATTTGAGGTTGAATTTTTTAATGTTGTGATGGATAAAGCAGTATCTGCTGTTGATGAAAGGTTTAATACCTTGCAAGTACACTATGAACAGTTTGGATTTTTGTATGACATAACTAAATTCAACAAAATAGGAAAACAAGAGCAACTAATGACAAAGTGCAAGAATCTAGAGAGCCTCCTGAAGCACGGTGATAGTTTTGATTTAAATGGACTTGAACTGTACGAAGAATTGAGTACACTGTCATCAATGTTGCCACATGCAAAATTGGTGATGGACATTGTACAGTTTATTCATACCCGCAAACTTGTTGACATATATCCTAACGTGTACATTGCCACTCGTATTCTACTGACAATTCCTGTAACAGAAGCATCAGGAGAACGGAGTTTCTCAAAACTAAAGCTCATTAAAAACTATCTCCGCTCTACAATGAGTCAGGAATGCTTGACTGGTCTTGCTATTCTTGCGATCGAACAAGACACGACTTTGTCTTTGTCATACGATGACATTATTACTGATTTTGCAGCCAAAAAAGCCAGAAAGATTGCTTTTAATTAAAAACAAATCTTTGTTTCAATACCTCTTCATATAAATTTCCAATAAAATTTTGATAAATTAAAAAAATAGATATTATTTGCATCATTCTGTCATATCAGAATTTTTTCTATAGTGCTGCTTCTTTAGTGCTAGTCCATCACCATTACAGTGTGCTTAATTAAGTTAAACTGGTTTTAATAATGTGAATGTGGCAAGTTTTCCAATACTATAAGCTTATGTTTGTGTTGCTAAGAGCAGATCAGGCACAGGTGCACCAGTTTAATAATCTCGCCTAGGGCACCATAAATCCTAAGGCCGGCCCTGATCACACTTCCCTATTTTTTCTCCCAAACATCAGTAAAAGTCTCAGAGCAAGTTTGGCACTTCTGGGATAGAAGTAGGTGGAGGGCGGGGCAGGATAGGAGTAGAACGGTACAGGGGCAGGCTGGGATCTCAGTAGCAGAAGGGTCTGTACCCACTACACCACATTCTGGAAATGAAGCTAGGAGTCCTGAATCTCCCTTTCTCTGCTGTCAGCAAATAACTGTGAAACCCACTGACAAAGTGTATCTCATGCCCTTACAGTGGCTCGTCCACACAGAAGATAACCGCCTACTACTGTTTTCAATTACTCCATTGGCTCAGAGGTCAGTGCTGAAGATCTAAAGTTTCAAACTCTGCTGATTATAGAAGTTAGTCAATATTGTTCTATGAGATAAAAAAAGATGACCTGAAAAAAATTATATTAAGTAATTACATTCACTACATTAGAAGAACATTATTAAGGTCGCAAAGTGAAGCCCTGAAATTAGGAAATGCCAGAATTAAATTTGTTTGAGCAACATGCATTATGATACAGTCTTTGATTACATGACCACATGCTATTTTGGGGGGGGGGGTCAGGACCCCGCCTCACTTTCAGTGTGTAGGATGGACAGTGCTTTGGGGATGAATCAGAGTTTGGTATTGAAGAGACTGATAGTGATAGTTACAGAGACTGTTTGTTGGTCCTCTGTCTGATTTTCTGAGTACCTAGCAGGAAACACTTGTGGCCAAATGTCCAGAAGAGCTGAGATTTGTGACTGCCACTGTTGTTAGTGGGAGCTGTGCAGTACTCAGATACTATAGTGAGGGGTACCATAGAAAAGCCCATAAGGAAATTAATTTTCTGTTCAGTATATGGATTGAATGGTGACTATTAAATAAAGTCTGTGGCCATACGTTGAATGAGGATGAAAAGAAATGTTGAATAATTATAAATAAAAAGCAAACAAACAGCAGTATGTGATCATGTAATTAAAGACTGCATAATAATATATACACACAAGGGGCCCTGTGATGTTCCCCAGGCCTACCCAAGCTTCTGAGGCACCTTGCTACCACCTGCCTTTAATGTGAGTGAGCCTCATCTGTGCCAGCCCAGGGTCAGCTCCCTGACACCACGGCAACATGAGTCCCCTCCAGGTCTCCTCATGCCTCGTTCTCTCGTTACAGGTTAACAATAGGTACACTTCAACCCAAGCATCTCCTGTAGTGTCCATCCCCTTATCCACTGGACACTCACCGAGTGACCAGACCTGCTGTTCCCTAAGGAACGGTACACCACAACTTGCTAGTCTACCTTAGAGCACAGCTCCATGTAACATGCACCATTTGGGTCTCTTTAGAGAGAAAGCAAGTATAAGTTTATTTAACAAATATAGATTCACATGATAGCAAATAGACATTTTGGTGTCACTGACCCAGAGGATCAGTGCTACATCCCAACTTGGGACAGACTCTTGGAGAAACCCCTTCTGACTGGGTCTCACTTTTCCTTCAAGGTAGGCCGCACTGCCTCCTGAGACTGAACCTCTATCGTGCTTCACCCTGTGAGGTCTGTTCAGCAAGTCCAACTGAGATATAGAATCCTGGCAGAGACTTGTACACTCTGCTGGCATTAATGCACCTCACGAAGTATTTATAGTGACACTCAGTTAGAGTTTCCAAAACAGTAGGGCTTATTAATCAAGTGGAACACCGCATTGGAAGTCCTTAGATTAGCATAGAGAAATGAAGGTTAAAGCATAGCACATTCTAGTTAGCCCAGAGCAGTCCACCAAACCAAGCTGGAGTGAACTCCATTTTCAGGCTCTGTTTCTCTCTCTGCCTTCCTTCCTTAATCAGCTTTCTGGTAAGAGAGCCCAGATTCCTTCCAGAAGCCAACCCTTTATTCCATACCAGTCCTTTGTTCTTGAGCTGGGGTTTCTGCCCAGCTTCCCTGCTGCAAGGCTGGGAAATCCATGAGTCACTGGAGTTTGCAGGGAACTCTCTGGTCCCCTGGTTGATCTGGGTTGGTTTCAACTAGTTCCTTGATGACTCTTCATTCCACCCAGACAGGGTAGATGGACACACAGCTATGTCTTTTAGTTTGACCTAAGAACAAACTTAGTCCTCCCCTCCTCCTTGGGTACTGTAGCAATGCAGTGTATAGGGAAAACTAAGGCACACAGGCGTCATAAAAAAAATTACAAAAATTCCCACTTTGTCAGACCTGGAAACAAAGGGGACCAAAATAATAACATGCTTTCTATGGCCTCAACTTAACTAACAAGTAATCCTGCTGTCTACAGAAGTGTATCTGACCCAAAGTTCTTCCCAGCATTTTCAGCCAAGTCTGGCTGAGATACCTTTTTGGAGAAGCAAATACACTGTTAGTTTACTTCTTCGGTGAAGGGTGCCAGGGCATCTGTCTGCATCCCCCAGTTATTCCAGACCAGTCCTTTGCTCTTCAACTCTCAATAGGATGGCCATACATCCTGTTTTGGGCAGGACAGTCCCTTTTTTAAGCCCTGCTCCAGCTGTCCTGACTTTTTCTGGGAAAAAGTGGGCATTTGTTCCATTTGCTCTTGCCAGCTTGATCAGTTCCAGTGCACAGGGGGCCAGCAGGGTTAAAGTTACCAGCAACAGCTTCACACGAAGAGGGGACAGGGGGACGACTTTGGGTAAGCAGCTGGGGCCAGCCTCGTGGTGGGAGGGGGAGAGCAGCTGAAGGGCACCAGCATGGTGTCCTGTTTCTCTTTTGGAAAATATGGTCATCCTACTTCTGAAACAGGATCGGCTTCCACCTCCCCTTTACCTCTTCCTATTAATTTCCTTCTGAAGTCCCTGGGAGCTCTTCATTAGCATTTGACTCAGGATGCTAATTGACTTCTATTGTAAGACACACAATTGTTAGCTGGGGAAATAAGTATCTCCCACCTCCTGTCTGGAGAAGTTTGTCTCAAGGCATGCTACCTCCAGGAGACCTGCCTTTAACTACAAGGCCTTAAGAACATAATTTCATATATAGATACACATAAATATGTATCTTCTTACACCTTATCTGCACATACATCTCACAATTATCATGATGACCAGTGTGACACAGGCTTTCTTAGAGACCTAACATGACATTCTTTGGTGAACTACAATGTAAATACCACTCCCCAAGGATCCTTATAACCCATTTGCCCCCTGTGCCCTCTGATAGTTGGCATTAAGAGGTCCTTGGGTCACAGAGCCAAATTAAAGTTGCACAGGATGTCAGACTAGATTAGTGGTCCCCAACTTTTCTGTCTGGCAGGCACAAGAAGAAGGACCATGGTGGTGGTCAAGCATCCGCCGAAATGCCACCGAATTTCAGCAGCGACACCTCTCGATGATGTCGCTTGTCAGCGGCATTTTGGCAGATGCTCGATCACCGGCCAGGACGCAGATGCAGGACCCTTAGACTAGATGATCACAATGGTCCCTTAGGGCCGCCTAATCTACTAAACAATTAACCTTAATTCTGGCATGTCTTAACTTTTGAGAGCTTGACTTTGCAACCTTAATGTCCTCTAAACATAGGGATTTTAAATGTAATGTTAAATCTATTTGAGAAATAGTGTATGATCATAAAGTTAAAATCTATGTGTCAGATCACTGGATGGTGTAAATCACAGGATTTACACCAGCTATGGGATATGGTGCTCAGTGCCAAATTCTCTTCTCTCTTCGGTTTCCATTGGTGGTTTCAATGCAGTTCCATTAGGTGGGAAAGCAATATTTGGCTGTATGTCATAATGAAAAGTTAAGGTTAATGCTTTTAAGGTTAACTTTCACATTCCCTGACTTTTGCATGCTCATCTGTGCATTAATGTAGCATGAACATAATTCAGTTGCATTGGTGTCAATCCAGAGTAGTTCCATTGAAACCAGTGATGTTATTCTGAATTGCCACCAGTATAAACAAGTGCAGAATTCAGCACAAAGCTATAGAACTATATACTACAATTACAGAGTCAAATCGTAATAGCAAAGGGAGAAAGAAATTAAGAGACACAAGCAGAGAAGAAAAGATGTGGAAAGTAATTCACTACCTCATGAAGTAATCACTTCTCTCGTTTCAACAGGACACTCAACCATCTTTTATATTGTTGTTGGCAATACCCCTCTTAGAAACTGGAAATTAAAATTTCTTTATCTCCTAATTTTCTCATTTTCCATTTAGCAAACACTTCAGTTTTCCTGTGTTTCTAACAGAGCTGAAATTAACTTGGCTCATTGTGTTCTCTCCTTGTCTGAGCATTAGCATCACTGAATAGCGCAGAGGGAAGTGTTTGTTAATTAACCGCTGCTACTATATTATGTCCAGTCCTACACTACTTTCACACAAAAAAAATCTCATTGGCCTCAACAGGAAATGCACATGGAACACTACTGCGGGACTGGAGCTATATTGTTTTTGTTGGTCCCACAGTAGGGGTAATGTGTTTTAAAACTTTGTCAATGAAGTAGGGATTATTAGACAAAGATCCCATCCAATTACACAATTGGGAAATCAGTTGCATCAGTGCCTATTTAAATCATTACAACTCTTAGGCACTGTAAAAGTTCTTTATTTTAGTACTGTCCAACCCCTAAGCATTCAAAAGTCATGAGTCAGGTTTCAAGAAATTATGAGAGTGACTTAAAAATCACGAGTTTAAAAAAAAAACCATTAGATTTTGAACTTTGTCTTCTGGTTTGTGAGCGTATAAGGGTGCACAAAGGGTATATTTTCACGTTTTTCTCCACAACCATGAAGCCAGAAAGGCACTCTTTTTAAATGAAAGCTGAGATTCTCACATAATCACTTGGCTCTAGGAATAGGAGCTATAAAATAAAATAGTGAATATCATGGACTCACAGTAATATCAAAGGAGTTGGCCACACTTACCTCACTATGAAAAAACTTCCATGCCTGGAAGGAAGCTTGAACCCACTAAAGGGGAGATTTCTGTCAAAGCAACTCCTTCCCTTCCCTGTAGAAGTCCACATAGGAATTGAGAAGGGATCAGCCCCCCTGAACAAGGAAGGTGGCTCAGAGGAAGGCAAGATTGGATAATCACGTGGTTCCTCCAAATTCTTCTATCCAAGGAGAAGCCAGGATATGACAGCCCAAGTTTATATTAATTTACATGCTTTCCCCCCCTCTTTGTTATAGACCCTGCCCGTTGCCTCATGGGGCAACCAGCAGCATCCGGGAGCAGCTCCTTGGAAGCAGAGCTTTGCTCCGGGAGCACAGTGATAGGAAAGAGCCAAGATGCACCCACACAAGATGTCCCTTGTCTCTTGCAGAGCCCCCAATAACTTTGTGGACATCAGGAATCCATGGGTTACAAGGTACGAAAACCCACATTATTTTCCATGCTGGAATAAACCATGCACAGAGAATGGAATAATTCATGGGGAGCTCCAGGAATGGAAACACATGGAATTTCCTTGGCCCTGGGAGTGTTATTCCTCCAAAGGGGGCAATAAGACCCATAACCTTCTACCCACAGACTTATTTGGATTATAAGCTCTTTGGGGTGGGTACTGTCTTTGTTATTTGTTTGTACAGTGCCTAACACAATGGGGTCCTGGTCCATGACTGGAGCTCCTGAGTGCTACAGTACTACAAACAAGAAATACTAACAACATCATACACGTAGTCTTGGGTAGCTACAAGGATGCATCAGAAACCAAAATAAAAATTGTTCTTCCTCCATTAAAGGAGCATGTCAAATCTGGCAAAAATAAAATCCACTTGCAGGTCAAAATGATAAAGGCTCTGATCCTGCAGTCCTTACTCAGGCAAAATTTGCATTGACTTCAAGAGGTTGCTAGTGCTAGGGACCAGAGCTGGGCAAATGTCAGAATTTCTATTCTATGGGATATTTTGAAAGCAGAATTTCAGAGTTTTCTCAAAGAGAAATTCTGAACAAAAGAAAATTTCAAAATAAAATATTTTGTTTAGAAAATTCAAAGTGAAATTGACCCAAAATCCAAAACTCCAGCTCAGCTATTACTCCTAAGAATTTAGGGCCCTGGCTCCCCATCAGTCCTAGCAGACTGCCAGAAAACAGAAGCCTAGATGCACAAGGAGCGACAGCTGAACCAGGAGACTCTGAGTTCTGGGACCTGGGGCTCCCAGGGTTTTCAAGTTCCCAGGACCACAGCATGGAGACTGTAAGCTCTGCGGTTCTCTGGCTCCACGACAGTCCACATGATAGGACTGAGCCATAGACCCTAGAAAGAACAGGACTCCCTGGCCCAGGATAGTCTGTGCGGTAGGGCTGTCCTGGAGCTATGGATCCTGGAAGCCTGGGCTCCCCAGTGGCCCACCAGACAGGCTAGCAGGAAAGCTGCCTGTGGTTTGCCAAAAGATTGTCAAACCAACATGTTTCTGCAAAACATTTGGGGTTTGATGAATTGGCATTTTCTGACAAAACCCTGTTTTTAATGGAATTGCTGACATGCACTCAACTATCCAAGTGCTGGAATCAACCAATATAATTCTTCCAGCTTTCCAAATTCTTGTCTACCAAGATGTGAGTAAACTGTGAGAAGATCTCTAAAAGGTAAGTTGTGCAGAGGTTTGGGAGAAAGGAGGGTTATTAGGAAAAGGTCGAATCTCATTTTTTCAGAGATCTATAACAGCTGTAAAAATGTGCTTCCAGCTGATTGGTATGAACGATAAAACTCCATAAAAGTTGCTATACTGTGTATAATCAAAGATGTGTTTCTAATCTAAGTGCCAAAATGCAGGTGCTGTCCCTGATGGAACTGATGTTCATTGTTGCACTCTTTGAAACTATTTAATTGAATAGCATATTTTAAACAGTCTCTCTTAATTAAATTTGCATAAGCATATAAGGTGAGCAGGGTCAGGGCTCTTTATCAAACTCCCTTCCTTTTATGTAGCTATATCCATTTTCCCTAGCGCACACTATTCTTTGCAAGGCAGAACTGTCAAGGCTCCTGTAACAAGAGCCTCATTGCTGAATCAGACCTTCTTCCACTGCTTCACACATTTCCATGCTGCCTGTCTTTCAGTCAGCTCTCTGCCCTGTCGGGGTTATGAGTAGCTACTGCCCCAGTCACTTGAATGATGGACTGTTTTATAGCTGTAACAACCAGGAACTGCAACGAAAGAGAGACATTCTGCATGAGGATTTATAATACATCAAACTGAAAAAATAACACTATTTTGTATTTCATAGCTTCAGAATTTAGCAGCAGCATTAACTTATTAATTTGCATCGCCTCACCCTGATAAATATTGTCATCCTCATTGTGCAGGTGGGGAAACTGAGGCACAGAGGGATCACTGAATATTAGAAGCACAAATAGAGGAGACATAGCCCTTCACTGTATCGTAGTCAGTTACACTGAGCATCTGCAGCGCCTAACCAGGGCTTTAGTGGTTTGCCCAAGGCCCCTCACTGAGTTCGTGGCAAAACTGGGGTTAAGCTCTCATGAGTTAGTTTTGTTTGTGAGCTCAGGAGAATGTTCACCACCCAAGTCTCTGGGCACCACAGAACATGCAGTGAAAGCTCAGGTGTCTCCTCCCTCCCCCATGTCTTCTTCAGAATGGGGGAAAAGGCAGTGATGGTGAGGAGCAGAATTGAGAGACAGGAGGAGGGCACAACTGGTGGGGATAAAGGGGAGCAGAACTAAGGAGAGGGGCAGGTTCCTGTAAACCCCTAGCAGCTGCAAGGCTCCCAGTGCCCTGCAGCAATGCTCTCTGGGTTCTCCACACACACACTGCCCGCTCCCAGGCAGTACCAGGGTCTCCCATCAACCCAACAATCCTTCAGGCTTTTTCCTCCAAACCTAACAAAATCCATCTGCCCTGCCCCTTGACTCCCCGCTACACTCTATACCTAGGGTGACCAGACAGCAAATGTGAAAAATCGGGATGGGGGTGGGGGTAATAGGAGCCTATATAAGAAAAAGACCACAAAATCAGGACTGTCCCTATAAAATTGGGACATCTGGTCACCCTATCTGTACCAGACTGACTCTCCTGACACCTTCAACTGCCCCCGTTTCCCTCCTGCTCCCATTGATTGGCCAGGGAGGGCCCTCAAGGGGAGATTGGTCACCTCTCTTCCTCTTGAGAAATGTCTGCTCAGCAACTGTGGAGTCTGAGCACTTATAAGATCTGATCTGTGCCATGCTGATGTGTTGGGATTGCCAATACTAGCTAGCTAGCTAGCTAAGGGGCTATAGTGCCACCCATCATCTTAAGATCTGAGGCCCAGATCCACAAAACAGTCTAAGGTGTGTGACACTGAGCATCACAACACTGAACTTTTAGGTGCCTAGAAAAATCCTAGGAACCCAGTACAATCCACAAAGCCTAAGTGAGGCGGCCAGTGTCCCTGTGGCCCCTGAGGATGAGATT
Organism: Gopherus evgoodei; assembly: GCF_007399415.2. Lineage (NCBI taxonomy): Eukaryota > Metazoa > Chordata > Testudines > Testudinidae > Gopherus > Gopherus evgoodei. Next base: position 353,439,380 of record NC_044322.1, read on the forward strand.
CACAAAGCCAGCATGCTAGGGGAGGAGCCACCTAAAGTAGCCAATGGAAATGTCAACAAGAGGTGTGTTTGCTAAGCCCCACCCCTCTCAGAGTTTGGCACTAATGGCCAGCTGCAGGGAGATGCCTATCTCTGCTTGTGAGTCATGAATCAAGGGAAGACAGGCATTCGGCTGCCTGCGGGCTTGTCCATACTTAACACACAACAGCAGCACAGCTGTAGTGCTGCAGCTGCGCCACTGTAGAGCTTTGGTGTAGACATTACCTATGTCGGTGGGAGAGGTTCTCCCACCAGAATGGGTAATCTACCTCCCCAAGAGGCAATAGTTAGCTTGACAGAAGAATTCTTCTTAGCACTGTCTACATGGGGATAGGTCGTCTTAACTATGTCACTCAGAGGGTTGGATTTTTCACACCCCTCAGCAGTGTAGCTGGGTTGACCTAATTTTCTAGTGTAGACCAGCTCTGTGTCAGAAGCGGCGACCGATCAGAGGTCACCTAACTCCATCCAAAACAGTGGGCAGGGGGATCTGTACCACAGAAACTATGTGGATAGAAACTCCATGCTTGAATAATCAGAGCACAGCCGAAGTAATATACTATCGGACTAAGATGGTGACAGTGATTGTGAAATGCTCAGGGAGACTGGTGAGACTACAAAACCAGAAAACTCAACAATAATGGGGCCACTGGAGGACTGAGATGCTAAAGGAGCACTCAAGGAAATCAAGGCCATTAGGAGAAGCTAAATGAATTGTTTGCATTGGTCTTCACTCCAGAGGGAGATTCCCACACTTGAGACATTCTTTTTAGGTGACGAATCTAAGGAAGTGTTGATAAAGGAGGTTTTGGAACAAATTGATAAATTAAACAGTAATAAATCACCAGGACCAGATGGTATTCACCCAAGAGTTCTGAAGGATCTCAAATATGAAAATGCAGAACTACTAACTGTGGTATATAACCTTTCACTTAAATCAGACTTTGTGCCCCATGACTGGAGGGTTTTTATTTATTTTTTTTACCTTTCCCATGCTAGGGGTTTAGGGGTAGAAGGGAGTGTCTGTGTTGTGACTGTCGTTCACTGCAGGGGAATTTTTACACTCTGCAAAATGGTTTCCATAAAAATCCCACTTCTGTTCAGAGAGATTTCACCAAATCAGTTTATCGACTATGTTTGGGCCTGACTGTTACACAGTCTCTTTAACAAAAGAGTTTTCAACTCTGTGTGGCCCTCACTTTATCCTTGTTTAACCTAGCTTTGGAACCCAGCCATCTTTCCCTATGGTCACTCACCAGAATGAATGCCCACTCTGTTTTCACATCAGCAGTAAGACCTTTAAGTATCTCAGTGATAACATTAATTCTGAAATGAGCCTTGACAGATGATGGGATCTAGTAAAACGTATCCATAAATTTAATCTGCCTGACTTTCCAACGTCTAAAAGCCTGCCGGCTTCTTCTAAGCTATCACTCGCAGCTGAAGGACTTGCTCAGAAGTGAATGCACAGTACCTAAGGCTAAATAAACCCTGAGATTATAATAATCCAGTTTCTGGTTCTAGTTATAAAGCAAATCTACAGGGGCTGTCTGAGTACACAGACTGTTTTTTAATGCTTTTATATAGTTCACACATGCATATCCACCCCCCCCAAAAAAAAGAAGAAGAAGAAGAAAGATGATTTCTACATATGTTCTACAAAAGGAGCAGTGCCCAAATCTTTTTCATCCACATCTCTAGTGATGCACAAAGCTGTAGGGCAAAAAAACCTATGGGGATGTTTTCTTTCTTATCCAGATGGATGGCACACACTTATGAAGTGATACATAACCAGGGTTTGTCAGTCTTAATCAGTCTTAACTCAGAACCCTAGAAGCCAGGGTCAAATGGTAAGTAGGTGACTCCGGTCTGCTAAGGAGCAGCTTTGTTTATTTATCTTACAAAGATTTCTTAGCACAAATATTCACCGACCCAGAGGGATTAAAACTCTTTGAGATTGCATGCACGTACACACATGGACACAATCCCTTGCTAACCTTCTGTGGTAACCTTTCCAGGCTGGAGACAACTGTTTGTAGAGTGCAGTTCTACTTGGACTAAATTACACCTTTTTACCCCACAGAGCAGCAGCTAACGGGTGTATCCAGAGTCGGATCTTGCATTAGAGACTGTAACAGTTACTCTGCAAAGCCAACACAGCTAAAAGAGAGTGGGCTGGAGGCTATTCCTTCCGAAGCATCTACAGAATTGTTTAGTAAGCTCCAATCAGTCAGACCTATGCAAACCCCATTGAAGGCAATGGGACTGCAAAGGTATCACTCAGGGCATATAGCCAGGAATCAGGGCAGAATCAAAACTAGAACCCAAGTGATCTGATTGCCAATCCCCTACTCTAATCACTAGACAATGCCAACTCCCACGTATATCCTGGGCTATCTGTATAAGGAGGTAAACTGTACGAGTCTATTTGACTCCAAATGTTCTTTTTTGTGAGTCAAATGAGCAAATGGGAATTTGAGCTGTTTTCTCAAACTTTCACTCAACTGTTGTTAGCCAAAAAGGCTATTGCAGAAGTACACATCAACTACTGGGGAAGTGGTAACTTGTTCCTCTCAACGCTAGCTGTCACATCAAATCACCCGTCCGTGAGTCCTGCTGTGCTCAATGCTATTCTTCCTCATGGTCAAACTAGAACACAGTAGCACCTCAGATAAGCAGCTGCCTCTCGGAAGCAGAGACACACAGTGATGGAAGAGCCTGTGGAGTTCACCAGCTGGTATGTGACCGTTCACTTCTCAAGAACGCTTTTCAGGTTGCTTGCCGTGTTTCCAGTAGTAATGCCCCCTTCACTTTGCTTCTTTCCTGCCTTTTCCGCCTGTCCCGTTCTCCCACTGCCAACCACAAACCTTCTTCCATGCCACCTCTTCTACACTGAATAGCCCCTGAACTAACACACACTAAATCCTCTCCCTCTTCTCCTTTAAAAAATCTTCTCACAACCCTCCTCTTCCATGATGCAATCTAATTAAAATGTCCACCTGCCCCTTTCTGTCAATGTATCACTCCATTCTATCCCAGTCTGTACCCTTACTCTATTATCCCTTTGGATGGGGAACCTATTGTCTGGCAAACCTCACCTACTGGACAAAGATGTGTTTTCCTATAGCACCATGTAGAAACTAATCCAGATCTATGGCATCACATCACAGGCTCCGGAATGTTCTGTGACACTCAAAACATAGGATTATAAATGACATTATGGGTAAGAATTTGAGAAGGGAGTGTGGAATCACGTTGCTCTGTAGATGTCCATCCCTAGACTATTTCCTAAGAGAAAGGACAGCTTAAAGGTCTCCTTTCCTTTCCCTTCTGCTCTGTATCTTTCCCTAACCACTCCTGCTGTCTGCCATCAATCTGCCATAATACACCAAGTCAAACTATTTCCCCATACTATTTTTCCCCCTACTGTTACTCACACCTTCTTGTCAACTGTTGGAAATGGGCCATCCTGATTATCACTACAAAAGTTTTTTTTTCCTCCTGCTGATAATAGCCCACCAATTGCTCTCCTCTACCCTCACTCACTTTCACTGGGCTGGAACAGGAGGTTGGAGTGTGGGACAGGGTGAGGGCTCTGGCGGGGATGGGGGTGCAGGCTCCAGGGTGGGGCCAGAAATGAGGGGTTCAGGATGCGGGAGGGGGCGAGGGCTCCAGCTGATGGTGCAGGTTGTCGGGTGGAGCTGGGGATATGGGGTTTGGGGTGCAGGAGGGGGCTCCGGGCTGGGGCCAAGGGGTTTGGAGTGGGCTCAGGACTGGAGTAGGGGTTTGGGGTGTGGGACTGGGGATGAGAGGCTTGGATTTCAGAAAGGGGCTCAGGGCTGAACCAGGGATTGGGTGCAGGCTCCAGGGTGGGGCCAGGGATGAGGGATTTTGTGTGCAGGAGGGGGGTCAGGGCGGTGGCAGGGGATTGAGGTGTGGGAGGTGGTCTGAGTTCTGTTTCAGGAAGGGAGTTTGGGTGCAGGAGGGGGTTCAGAGCTGGGGCAGGGGGTTGGGGTGCAGGTTCCAGGAAGAAGTTTGGGTGCGGGAGGGGGCTCAGGACTGGAGTAGGAGTTTGGGGTGTGGGTTACACGAGGGAGTTCTGACTGGAGCAGAGGGTTTGTGCTGCTCCCGGTAGTGGCCAGGCAGCTCTGTGTGCTGCCTTCATCTGTAGGTGCCACCCCCACAGCTCCCATTGGCCACGGTTCCCGGCCAATGGGAGCTACTAGCGCTCAGGGCGGGGGGCAGCCCGCAGAGTTTCCCTGATTGCACCTGTGCCTAGGGGCCACAGGGACATGCCAGCTGCTCCTGGGAGCCACGCGGACCTAGAACATTCAGGGAGCCTGCCTTAGCCCTGCTGACTGGACTTTTAGTGGCGCCACCAATTGGACTTATCACAGTGCCGCTGACTGAACTTTTCACCGGAGCCACCAGGATCCCTTTTCGAATGGGCATTCTGGTAGAAAACCAGATGTCTGGCAACCCAGACTGGGTGTTTCAGGGAGGGAGCAGAAGAGCTCTCCCATTGCTCATGGCGTGAAGAGGGCACTGAGCCATCCTAAGCCACAGGGCTTTCTTTGCTACCCACTCCCTCCCCTCCCGTGAGAACAGTGTGAGCTCCTGAGGTGAGAGAGCTCTGCCTGTTTCCTGCAGCAGCTCTGGCTCTTCCCCTGTAGATGGGGCCAGGAGCTACTCAGGGTATGTCTACACTGCAATTAGACATCGCCAGCTGGCCCATGTCAGCTGACTCGGGCTTGGTCTAAAAGGATGTTTAATTGCAGTGTGGATGTTCAGACTCAGGCTGTGGCCTGAGCTCTGGGACCCTCCTTCCTTGCAGTGTCCTACAGTCTGGGGTCCCACTTGTGCCTGATTGTCTACACCACAATTAAACAGCCCCTTAGCCTGAGCCCTGCAAGCTCAAGTCAGCTAGTATGGACCAGCCATAAGTTTTTAATTGCAGTGTAGATATACCCTCAGACGGATTTTCTACCAGACAGGGCTAAAATTCACTAGATGAGAGGGCTGGAGCTTCTTGTGTCATTGCCAGGCAGGCTGCAGCCCCAGCTGAAGTCCTGTCACTCACAGAAAAATCAAAGGAGTTGGCAACAAGATTGCAGATCAGCCCCATGTCTTCACAATCCGTTCTTGCACCTTCCTCTCAGCATCTGGTGCTGATCACAGTCAGAGACAGGACCTTGAGCTACATGATTAACTGGTCTGATCCAGTGCTTAAATCCTATGTTTCTTTATTCACACAAAAGTAAGATTGCGCAGCTGAGCACTAGAAAGTCAGGAACTGTAAAAGGGTCCCGTTCTGTAAAGCTTTACGCATATGAGTACTCCAATTTTTCAATAGGATCCCAAGTGAAAAATCTGATTGCCTGAACAAGGGTTTGTAGGACTGGGCCCAAAGATGAGACTAAATACTCAACCGTATCTCTGCTTCCTAGTCTGTAGACACATTACGATTCAGTCTTCAATTATGTGAGCTAAGACTGTTTCTCAAATAGTACAGGATACTTTTTCCCTACAATCTTTTCTCCTCAATGTCTAAAGTGAGTGTTCACACTTTTTTTTTTAAATGTCTAAAATGTAAGGGAGTTAAGACCTTGATCTTGCAAACACAGGCCATGTCTACATCTAAAATTTTGCAGCGCTGGTTGTTACAGCTGTATTAGTACAGCTGTATAGGGCCAGCGCTGCAGAGTGGCCACACTTACAGCAACCAGCGCTGCAAGTGGTGTTAGATGTGGCCACACTGCAGCGCTGTTGGGCGGCTTCAAGGGGGGTTCGGGGAACGCGAGAGCAAACCGGGGAAGGAGACCAGCTTCGCCGCGGTTTGCTCTCGCGTTCCCCGAACCACCCTGCAAACCGCAGGGAAGAAGACCTGCTTGCTCGGGGTTCGGGGAACGCGAGAGCAAACCGGGGAAGGAGACCAGCTTCGCTGCGGTTTGCTCTCGCGTTCCCGGAACCACCCTGCAAACCGCAGGGAAGGAGACCTGCTTGCTCGGGGGTTCGGGGAACGAGAGAGCAAACCGGGAAAGGAGACCAGCTTCGCCGCGGTTTGGTCTCGCGTTCCCCGAACCACCCTGCAAACCGCAGGGAAGGAGACCTGCTTGCACGGAGGTTCGGGGAACGCGAGAGCAAACCGGGAAAGGAGACCAGCTTCGCCGCGGTTTGCTCTCGCGTTCCCGGAACCACCCAGCAAACCTCAGGGAAGGAAACCTGCTTGCTCGGGGTTCGGGGAACGCGAGAGCAAGCCGGGGAAGGAGACCAGCTTGATTACCAGAGGCTTCCTAAGGTATGCTGGGATACCTGCTTATTCCACGGAGGTCAAGAAAAGCGCTGGTAAGTGTCTATACTTGACTACCAGCGCTGGATCACCAGCGCTGGATCCTCTACACCCGAGACAAAACGGGAGTACGGCCAGCGCTGCAAACAGGGAGTTGCAGCGCTGGTGGTGCCCTGCAGATGTGTACACCTCCTAAGTTGCAGCGCTGTAACCCCCTCACCAGCGCTGCAACTTTGTGATGTAGACAAGCCCACATATGCACATGCTTAACTTTGCTACCCTAAGCACTCTCATTAATTTTAATGGGACTACTGACAATAGTAAAATTAAGTATGTGCCTAAGTATTGCTAGGATTGAGGCCTAAATCTTTAACAGGACCTGAGTCACTGATCCATTGCATTCCAGGGGAGTCAGTTCTGTGTAAAACTGGAGTAATGCGGTACCTTAATTTATCGTTCTTTGTAAACACTTAGGCTTTATTAACCGTCAAATTCCTAGTAAAGCACTCTGAGACATAACCGAAAAACCCAAAGAAGCCACCTAAAGTATATACATTTTGTGACGGGTTGGATCACAGAAATCTCCTTGGAAGCTGCTATTTGATGTGCCAAGACTACCTCTGCTCCTGCTTTCCCTGCCAGCTCAGGACTCCAGCAACCTGTCTTGCTGAGCCAGACACTCGTCTCTCCAACAAAGACCTAGGGTCTGAATTACTTGCCCCAAAGCTACAGGTTTACCTGAAAGCAGCTCACAGAAGTGTGCTTGTCTTTAACACTCAGATTCCCAACTCCCAATGGGATCTAAACACAGATAAATCCATTTTACCTTATATAAAGCTTATGCTGGGTAAACTCATAAACTGTTCGCCTTCTATAACACTGATAGAGAGATATGCATGGTTGTTTGCTCCCCCAGGGATTAATACATACTCCGAGTTAATTAATAAGTAAAAAGTGATTTTATTTAACACAGAAAGTAGGATTTAAGTGGTTCCAAGTAGTAAAAATAGGATTAATACATTCAGTAGATCATAACCTTTATGGAGATATGTTACATGGCATATGTAGCATAAAACATTCTAAGCATATTTCCATAGAGCCTTATGGGAGGTACCGTCGCATATTTATCAACAATAGCAATAATCCTGCATCTTACATTTTCAAACAAGCACCTTCGTGCTTTCGCCCATGTTGTTCTTCATGCACGGGAGGAACTCCCTGTAAAAGCTACCTCATTGTCCTCCTGCAAATCCCTCCTTAAAACTCTTCTTTGCTGTAATCCCAACAAAAAACTTTTCAACGGTTACACAGCAGGAGTGCTGAGACCACTGCCTGTCATGCTGACCAATATTAGTGCATTGTTTCCTCGTTCTCCCCCAGCTGTCTGTTTCCACCTGTGGGCTCTTTTCTTATATTATGGCTATGCCTACACTGCACTGCAGTGTGTACTACAGGGGTGTGCAGTGCAGAGCACATCAGGGTGTTGTGATCTAAGGGCCCTGGATGGACGGTGCTGGCACAAACTAAAAGGTTCCTAGTTTGTGTTAATATAGACTACATTAATGTGAACTAGGAACCTTCTAGTTCACATCAGCAGTGTCCACATGGGGCAGTTAGAATGCAAGACTTTGATGCACACTGCCATTCACACCCTTGCAGTATACACTATAGTGCAGTGTTCACATGGCCTTAGATGTAAGGTCTTTGGGGCAGGGCCTGTCTTTCTGTTTTGTGTTTGGATATTGCCAGTGACTGAGGCTCAGAGGTGCTCCCATGATACAAATAATAAATTAATGTACAAATGGTGTTTAGATTAACTGAAAGGAATTCTGATGCTTGGTATACTTGGTAGTGAACAATCCTGCACTGACAGGAGTATGAGCTAAAGGATCTAACAGGTATTTTCCAGTTATAATTTCCATGTGTCACTGCTGATTGTTCTATTCAGTAGAATTCTACTGGGGCTAAACTAGTAGAAACTTGTACATTGAAGATACTGGGTGGAGACATGTCTCTTTTCTAGAGCCTGAATGCTATCCAGTGTTAGGTCATGGGACTGGGGCATCTGAGGCTGATTTATACTAGCTGAGATTCTGCCTTCTTGACTCTTCTGTTTTCTTATTAACTTTCATTCTTTTTTATCTGTGACCTAGGGCAAGTCACTTGGGGTGATATCATGAGCAGTAGGCAGAGGCCCATGCTGAGGCAGTGCAGAACTACCCTGAGCCTGGGGAAGCTTAGAGAGTGCAATATGCAGACCAATGTTGCTGTATTCCCCCCCCCCCAGTAGTCCATATTGTCCAACAGACATCCTAGACACTGTGAGTAACGCCTCTGACTTTCACTGTAGCTTGCACAGGGCAGAATTTGGTTCACTAAGTCTATGATCAGTTCAAATGTTCTAAATCCCTGCCAACATGTAAAAAAAAATATTGAAAAAAACACAGTGCTCTTTAACTCGTTCCTATTGTAAAATTATTTTTAAAAGGTTACGGGACAGATCTTCAGATGATTGAAATCTGGTGCTATGCCGACTTACGCCGGCTAAGGATCTGGCTTAGTATTTGAAAAATGAGAAGACCTGAACTAAGTAGAATATTTTACTTTTATCCCAATTTCTGAAAAGAAAGGAAAACTATTCCTCTAAAGGGAGACATGATGAAAATGTCTCCAGTCTAGAGGTTACATGCAGTGCAGTTTTAGCCTTGTTGGTCCTGTGATATTAGAGAGACAAGGTCAGTAAGATAATACCTTTTACTGGTCAGACCTGGAGAAGAGCTGTGTGGATCAAAAGCTTGTCTCTCTCACCAACAGAAGTTGGTCCAATAAAAGATATTACCTCACCCACCTCGTCTCTCCAGTCTAGAGAGACTATTATTTGGCTTTGTTAGCTGAGATCTTACTACTGGCAGAAATAATAATTTGCTCTTCTGATTATAAGAAAAACTTTGGATTTTCTACTTTCTTGTACAAAACTAAACTCTAAATTAATGGCTGGGACTGGAGGGTGGGGGTTTCCTTATCATTATGCTGAGAACTCTGCGAATCCTGCTTTGATGTTAGGCTCAATAAAATGACAACACATGCTAAGTTCCCCAATCTTTGCTGGACCAACAGTCTGGTATAGTCATTAAAACATGCTGTAGAAAATATATTTCTGCTGATGGAGTATACACAGGGGGCCTGGAATTATGTGTCTGAAAGCTACAAAAGGTACATTTTTTTCTTGTCCAGTAGGAGAGAATAGTTCTTTCTTTTGCCAATTAAGTTTTCTAGCCCTTTTAGAAACTATATGAGAAATAATAATGTTATTATAGTACCTGAAGGAGCATAACCGAGACAGACTCCGTCAGGAGAGACACAACAGAGTCACTTTTATTAGAGCCTCTTTTATTATAACCTTTAAAAAAAGCTTTTGGATTCTGAGTACCCAACAGTCAATGGATGACTTAGGTCTTGTCTACATACTCAAGTTGTACCACTTTAACTATACCAGAGTAGTTAAAACTATACATGCCCCCTCCCAGTGTGGACACAGTTATACCAGTATAATTGCGCTTATTCCTGTACAGGACGGGTATATCTGGTATAACGGCATTCATGCTAGGGGTTGTACTGGTATAATTAATGTAAAAAAAAACAACACTCCCCTAACTGACATAATTGTACCTTAACAAAAATAGTGTACAGGCCAGGTCTGAACTAAATAGGGTATCTATAGATTAGGGTCACCTAAACCAGATTGTTGCATTATGGTTAGGATTACTGACCTACTATTTGTGTTATTGTTCTTTTCTTCTGAAACAACTCAATCAGCTTTGACACAGCTAGATATGTTATGTTTAACTTCAAGTCCTAGCCGTCCTCTCCCAAAGTTAAATTTACATGTTAATCAAAGAAGGATCTGATTCTACCATTAATGGGCAAAGTAAGTTCAGTACTTTGTACTAATTAATCACTAATTCATTGCAATGTACTTGAGAAACCATAATTAAGAAAGCATCATAACTCTTTTGTTGGGAAGCAACTGCATCCCCATGTTTCAGATAGGGTAAACTGAGGCACAAGGAGGTTAAGGTTACATAGAAAGTCAGAGGCAGAATCCTAAATATAACCCGAGAGTGCTGACTCTCGGCCCCCTGCTCTGCCTCCAAGATCATCATCCATTTTTACTAAAGGTGGCTTAGAAAAGGCTGATGGCTTCAGAAGTCCAATTTAGACACTGCCCCCCCCCCCCCACGAGTCTGATGTAACTTAGCATACACCTTCTGGGAAAATGTGCTATCAAGTACAACCCGTGCTGCAATAGGTTTGGATGTTTATGCACTGAGAGGTCAAGGGCTTTAATACTTGGCCATGTATGTAACCTTGCCCTCTAGTAGCTGGATGTCTGGGAGAAGATGTAAATTGTAAAGATTCCTGCAAGCACTACTGCTAAGTGCAAACAGACCCATTTAGTCCACGTAGGAGCAGTGAGGCCCCCTTCAGAGCAGAAAGTCCATGAGTCACTTCCAGCAGTGAAAGTTACCGAGTCTGACCATTGCTGCTTAAAGTGGCAAACTAGAAAGCCTGAGATTTTCTTCTTGGCTACCCCTCCCTTCCATCACTACAAAATAAATTACATTATTTTAATAACAAAAAATAGCAAATAATTAACATTTACAATACACATTTTGTCAGGGCCAGACTTAGGGGAAAAGGCCCTCTGGGCAAACTTGCATTATGGTGCTATTTTTCATCAGAATGTCATGCATACTAAGTAAAAGACCTTACAGCAGTCTATTAAATCTATGCAGTTACCTTTATCAACTAAATTTATAATCTCAGAAAATGAAATCTGCTTTGTTTGACGAGACCTATTTCCATACAATCATGTTGACTAGCATTAATTCTAGTCTTAATCCTTTCATTCTTTATCAGTTGAGTCCCATATCAGCTTTTCCATCATTTTGCCTGGAAATGATGTCAGGCTAACCAGCCTACAATTACCTGGGTCATCTTGCTTGCCAATTTGAATATCAGCACAACTGCAGTAGTCTTTTGGAATTTCTCCAGTATTCTAAGATTCATTAAAAATTAACATCAGTGGGCCAGAGATGACCCTCAGACGACCCTTTTTAGACTCGAGTGCAAGTTATCTGGGCCTGTTCATTTTAAAATGTTTATCCCAAATGGATGTTAACATCTCCCTTCGTTATAATGAACTGGAAAATCCTTCACCATCCTCATGTGTTATGAATACAGCCTCCTGCTTCTTTCCAAAAAGAGAACAAAAATATTTGTTGAGTATTTCTGCCTTTTCTGAATCATTATTAACATCTAACCTTGGCAATCTAGTAAGGGGTCTCTACCATTGCTGGCATTGCTTCTATTTTTAATATATTTTACAAACTGCTTTTCATTGTCCTTAGCCCTGCTAGCCGTGGATTTTTCCCTGATGTGTTTAGCTTCCACATATCAATTTTCTATATTCTATAACTTCTAATTTGTATCAATTGCTATTTCCCCCTTTTTCCATTGGATATAAATTGTATTTTTTCCTGATTGCTGCCTTCACTTATCACTGAACCAGAATGGGCTTTCAGCCAAACTTGTCCTTTCTTGATCGTGGAAGTGTGGCTTTTTGGCCATCTAATGAAGTCTTCTTAAAGAACTCGCAGTTTCCATTCACATTTTTGTGTAAATGTTTGTTCCCAATCAATTTTGCTCACAATTTGATTAGCTTTGGGAAATTAGCCCTTTTTGAAACATCAAGTAAACACATATTACTGGTTGGGATAAACTCCGTTAGCCCATATTGAATGCTGTTAGGTCATGCTCACTGGTCCCACGGCAACCACCAACTTCCAGTCCAGGGATTAATTCAGCTTTCCCAATATAACAAGGTCTGAAACAAGAGTTACTGCATGTTGCTGCAAAACCGTTTGTGTTAGAAAATCATCATCTTTAATTTTTAGAACTCTAATGATGCTTACTATTGGCTGCCTGAGAGCTCCAGCATATGGCTCCCCTCGGACACTGGTTGACAAGGTCATGCCAGAGTGTATTAAGGTCAATTTACTTGTATATTAGATCAAATTGATTGTAAATGTAGAAATGGTTTGGGTATTTAAACTTAATAAAACTAATGGAAAGTTACTGATATTGTTTTCGCTTATCTATTGCTTTCATAATGTAATAGCAAACTTTTACATGGTAAAATAGCCTTGCAACTAAACTACCCATTAAAGAAATCTTGTGAAATGCTAATGAAGGACTTAAAGAACTTTGCATTTTCTGTTATTTCACAGCAAGTGACCATTATGTATATAGTGAAGGGTCAAATGTCTTAAGTGCCTTCCTCACTCACTGTCATCAAAGGAAAAACCCTTGGGGGTAGAAAGAAAGTCAGCTTGTCTTCTGTGAGAAGATATAAATATGGATTCAAGGAAAGATCCTTTATCTCTGGGCTATTTGGATTCTAACAGTGCAGAATAACTGAATGCGAAGACACAGATCCCCAGAGTTATTCTGGGTAGCCCTGAAGGGACTTTTGGGAGACTGGCAGCCTTTGGAGTTACAAGCTGTGATTTACCTGTTATATTTTTACCTGCTTTAACCTCTCAATACCTCTCATTCTTCTTCTTAGCTAATAAACCTATAGTTAGTTTACTATAGAACTGGCTGCCAGCATTGTCTTTGGTGTAAGGTCTGGAGTATCAATTGATCTGGGGTTTTTTGGTTTTAATAACCTTTCATCACAAATTTCAGTTTGTCTGGATGGCAAGATAGACTGGAGAGATTAAGGGGACTGTCTGTGTCTCCATGGTAAGACTGTTACAGTGATCCAGGAGTTCATATTTGTTATTGGCTTGGTAAAATCTATAAAACATACTGCCAGTATAGACCATCTGCTCATTTTCTGACAGTGCTCTGAGATAGTCACTCTCAGTGTGAGCCACTCCAGACAGTGTAATAGCCGCCCCACCCCCCATAACAACACAGTTGCTTTCCACAGAGAACAGGGAAGTGTTGAAGGAGTAGCTCATGCTGTTCTTTGATTTGCTTCTGTGGTCTGTAACAGACCCCTATCAGTACGTCCTCTTTGGCTTTGTTAGTTATCCATATGCATTTGAGATACTGTGGTTCTGAGTTAAAATTTAAGACAGGTAATGGTGTATTTAACTTAGAGTGCCAGCCCCTGCCAGCACTTTTACCCACTCTATCCTTCTCAAACTGGCCATAGCCAGTGATTTTAACATTCCAGTCATGAGAATCAACCTATCAGATTTCAGTAATGGCCATTACATCAAATTTCTTCTCATTAGTAAGAATTTCTAATTCCTTGTGCTTGTTACCCAGACTCCTAGCAATGTTTATATTATATTTTGTGTGTGTGTGTGTGTGTATATAGGTATATATCTCTATATAGAAATAGATATAAAAATTTAAAATGTTCTTCTCTTCACATTCTTTGTCACATTGGTTCAATTTGTTCACAACACACTGAATCTGTGTGTGAGCTTGTACCACATGTGCTCTCTTAGTACTTTCCTCTTACATTGCTAGTTTAGAACACTCCTGACTGCTCCGGATAGTCTCCACCTGAGAAAATTAGTCCCCTCTACCTGTGAGATCCAAGCCATCCTGTTTGTACAGCTCCCCTCTCCTCCTGGAACATGGCCCAGTGCTCCACAAAACCAAAAGCTTCAGCTTCACACCAGGCACACAGCCAACAGTTCTCTGGGGTATTTTCTGCCTTCTCGTGCTCTTGGGACTGGAAGGATCTCTGAGATCACTTGGACTTTCTTCTTCAACTCTCTTCAAAAATCCATTTCCTATCTCTATTTAAAGGAAGGGAAACTGAGGCACAAAGAAGTTAAGCGCCCTCTCAAGGCCACACAGCATGTCAGTGACAGAGCCAAGGCTAAATGTATGAGCTGCTGGCTCCCAATTCTCTATTCATTTCTCTAGATTACATATGGCCACTTGATATAGGGCCAGATCCAGCTCCATCTGAAGTCAATTGACTCCACTGGGAGTTAGATCAGCAGTATGTCCTTATTTCAAATGAGTGTGGCCAACAGCAGGACTCAATAGTATCAGCACCACTGAAATGTAGGAGGCAGCCCGCGTATCCCCGAGGAAATCTCTGAAAGCCTGAAGCTGCTCAGGTATGGCCCTGACCCATCTTTTATCTGACATACTCACCAAACCAGAACAGACGACAAGTGGTGGGGGGATGACATTCAGAATTGTTCCAAGAGTGTAACGTAGGCTGTTGTTGTGTCTGTTGCCTTGAGTTGCACAGCTCCAATTCAGGCATAAACCAGCTACATCACTTCTTAAACCCAGCTCAGGTTACATTCTGCACCCAGGACCGAATCTGGTGCCCATGGAAGTCAGCGGTCATTGGCTCAGGCCTCCTAGCTGTGTAGCTCAGACATATTTCCTCCCCTTTTAGACCATGTGCTTCAGGTTGCTGGGAAACTTCAGTAAAACCCGACAGACTATTATATCCAGGGTCAAATTCTGATCTCATTAAAGTCAGTGGCAAAACTTCCATCGATTTCAACGAGACCAGCCTTCGATCCTCAAAGAATTATTAGAAAAGAAACCCTCTGCCCCTTATTTAATTGGACAGGCATTCGGTTCATTGGCATATTTCAAAATGTTGTGGGACAAGAACACCGAGGGTGCTTTGCAATCCCTGCGGTCAACGGGAGCTGAGAGTGGCTCAGCACCTTTCAGGATCTGGCCAAAGCACCCTCACTGAGGCTAAGCCAATGTAATTAGGAGTCAGACAGGTGCAAATTGGCTCCTATGCTTTCAGACCATCACATAGTGTTTACAGTGGCCCTGGTGTGAGTTCCATCTTTAGGATTCCTAGTTTAACACTAATGACTTTTCACACGGAATATTGGCTTTAGACAAACTGGCCGTCCTAACGAGCTGTTTTTGTTTGAAGGACGAAAGCTGTTCTTTGGAAGGAAATGAATGAAGGTAGGATGGAAGGAGGGAGGGCGAACAAATGAGCAGCTCACTTCCAGACCAGAAATAGCTATAATCAAAGTTACAAGGACTCACAAAGTTTCAAAATGCATCTCAGAAATTCCTCGGTGGGACTATCTGCTCCCTGATAGTGTTTTTGGGCATTGAGCTAAACTGTGCTGTGTCACTGGCTGTACATCTTGTTGGGCAGAGGGTTTTGCTGCCCTTTGCCTGCTAGGTAATGTGTGCTGTTACCCAGCACACAAACAGCTACAAGCAGGAGGCAGGGGTTCACCTTGCTACTGCTTAGAGCAGCAAAATGGAGTATATCTCCTCCTAGTGGTCCCTCAGGCTCAGAGGGAGGCCACTGCGTGTTGCTGCATCAGGCAACAAACAGTCAATTAACAGACTATGGCTCTGGCCCTCTGGCAGGCAGAGTGATAAGCAGTCCCCAGTCAAAGCCTTGGGGCTCAGGAAGGGCCAGACATAGTCAGAAGCCCTGGCCCTCTGGGCAAGAGTGAGCAGGAAGCAGGCTTCAGCCTA
Organism: Gopherus evgoodei; assembly: GCF_007399415.2. NCBI lineage: Eukaryota > Metazoa > Chordata > Testudines > Testudinidae > Gopherus > Gopherus evgoodei. The sequence continues at coordinate 353,455,220 of NC_044322.1, forward strand.
AGTCTCCTGGCTAAGGGAGCCAACCAATGCAGTCTGGGGCCCAGTCTCCTGGCTGGGGCAAGCCACAAGCAAAGCACAGGCCTTCTGGCCTAGAAGTGCATAAGTTAACACCCCAGGGATGGGGTTGGAGTCGGGGGGAGGGGGACCCAGGCCCTCCCTACTCCCAGCCCAGGGCCCTGACAGTGGGGAATGGTTCCACCACAGCATCAGCGGGGATCCCACCAAAACTTGCTGACTTGTGCTCCAGCAACAAACCTGGACTAAAGTCTGGTTTCCCTGGGCTACTTCTTACCAGAGTCTGTGTGTGTGTGTGTGGGTTCCATAGTCCAAGGGTCCTCTGACTCCACGGGGTACACTGCAGACAGCCATCCCACCAACTCCTCCCCAGGGTTGGTCTCCTGCAGGGCAGGGTGCTGCACAGTGCAGGCTCAGCCCCGGAGTTTTGCAGTGGCCTGGAGACATCTGCCTCCTTTCCTGGCTTCAGCCCAACTAAGCTGTTTCTACTTCCCATCACACCCCTGTTTCCAGCATGAGCGGGCAAGGCTGGCCCAGCTCTACCCACCAGGAAGAGTGTAGTGGTCCCTTGGGCTCAGGCCTCATGCCCACCAGGGGATGCGGCACACTTGGAGTGGTGGAACTGGGTGGGAAGAGGTGGGGGGGCGGGGTCAGGAAGAGTCAGGGTGGGGGAAAGAGTGGATTGGGGGAAGGGCCTGGGTCAGAGCTGGGGTCAAGCACTCACTGACAATTTGGAAAGTCAGCGCCTGTGACCAACATTACCCTCTTTGGCAGGTTCTTTCAATGCAGGATATGTTGGCAGCATCTGCCTATTTAGTTACTTATATGACCTTCATCACTGAAGCATGAGCATTGAGCACCTTGCTATTTCTGCTCCTCCTTGCATCACCCTCCAAGGCAGGATTCGGCTTTAATTCTTTTTTATGCAGTATAGTTGTAACCATGTCAGTCCCAGGATATTAGAGAGGCACGGTGGGTGAGGTAATAGCTTTTACTGGACCAACTTCTGTTGGTGAGAAAGACACGCTTTCGAATGACAAAGAGCTCTTCTTCAGGTGCACATACATACACACGCACACACTAATTTGCACGATCAAGTGCAATAGTACAGTCTCTGGGCCAAATTAATTTGATGTCATTCTATCAAGGATACACTTAGCTCTAAATGCACTTTATATATTGATTCAATAAACTATCTAATAATCTTAAGCCCACGTTACAACATCTGTTGGGAAATGAACAATTCTGTGGGCCCTATTTTTTTATTAATTCTCTCTCCACTGGTGACTGGGTGATATTTTTCCTTTTAATTCAAAGGCTGATGAGTTCAAAAACACTATGGACTGTATGGAGCCATCTTGTGGAAAATTCCTTTAGTTATTTAAACAAATCAGACTGTTGCAATTTACTTTTTAAAAGAACAATAGAACTTAGCACCTTGTAAACTAGGGGCACCTGCTGGTGAACCTCATAGACGTTGAGGTTTTGCAAAACTCTCAAACTACATTCAGGTGCACAAAACTAGCATGAGTTTTCCTGGTTTTTCAGGATGGTTTCATTTAACAAACAAGCTATTTTTCTGCATAAAGGGAACTCTCTGCTATGTGACACTTAGCAAAGAAACACACACAAAACACCACCAACCACAAACAAGAAAACACAACAAAAATAATTCAGCTGGCACAAAGGGATAAGTTATGACCTGTATTTTTTTTCCGGTTTGGATTGCTTCTCTCTCTCTTGCTCTGGTCCCTCTTTCAACCTCCCCATATTTGAGTCTCAATCCTGGAAAAATTTATGCACCCCTTTAACTTTACCCATTGTGAGTACAGTAGTTTCGTTTAAGTTAACGGGGCTATTCAGCATGTGAGAAATACTGGCCCCATTGAAGTCAATGGGAGTTTTACCATTGGTTTCAGTGGAGCCAGGAGTTCACACATGTGCAAAAATAAGCACACGCATAAGTCTTTACAAGATGAGGGTCTGGATTTTGCACTCTGCTCTGCTTTACTCTGAATTTTCACTCTGGTTTTATTTTCCATTTGAGTTACACGCTCTCCCTTCTCTGCGCTATTGTCCCTGCATAGTCTCTCCTATGCCAAATGAGAATCTGCTACCATTTGAGATCTAGCTAAACTTTCAAACCCATGAGAGTTATGGAAGATTACCATTAGGCAAAATGAATTATCCGAAGTCCATTCTCTAAGGAGTCAGATGTCCTGTATTGAAGTTGCCCACCACAGAATTAAATTACAAACATTTAATTTTGGATAACTGTGTAAGGAAGGGTAGATATTTAAAAAGCAAAATAAAACTAGCTTTTAAATGGAGCTGAATGATACTTTAACTCACCGAATAGCAGCTCAGGCTTTTAATGACCAAACAGAAGTAGCAGAAGAAGAAGAAGAAAAAAAGCAAAATCTAGAATTCAGAATCTGCAAATTGCATTTTTAATAAAGTGGATGATCAGGCTTCATAACAGCACCTGACTTACTTTCTTTGCAAATATAACATGATATTTTTAGTGTTTAATGTTAATTATTTTGTGTAGTGTTAATTAATTTAATATAAAGATGAACCTAATCTGTAAGTAGAGGAAACACATTTGAATGGGGGCTGTTGCCTTTAACTAGGGCACCAGTACTGGATCTATGAACGGAAACAGTAGCTGGGATTATCTTGTTTAATGAGTTGTCTGAGCCTTATGGAAAACTCTGAAAAACATTATGGGCCAAATTCTGCTTTCATATATACATACATTGATGTCAGAGCACCAGACGTGACTTAAATGAGAAATCAAAGCATGGATCTGAAAGAAGGTTGTGGACAGATACTGAGACACACATGACTTTCCTATTTTTGTATAATTATTTTGGTCTTTACTAACAAAGGTATTTGCAGAAAAACAAGACCTTTGTTTCAACTGTCTGCTCCTGCTACTTATTCCCTGCTTGGGGGCATGAACCTGATGCTGCTCCCCATAAAGAGATCTTCTTGGCTTGTAGCTAGATTAGGGAGTCCCACTGATGAGGTATTAACCAATGTTCCATCTAATTTTTTACGTCCATGTGTGGCATGAATTTTGCTATGTGCACCAATATGGAGGTGATGTATGGCAGAAGTGGGGCTGAGGAGTTCTAGGGTGACCAGATGTGAAAAATTGGGAAAGGGCTTGGGGCAGTAATAGGAGCCTATATAAGAAAAAGATCCAAAAATCGGGACTGTCCCTATAAAATCAGGACATCTGGTCACCCTAAGGGATTAGGAGTGAGGGAGAGGGCTCAAGGCTGGGGCAGAGGGTTGGGATGAGGGCTCTGGTTGGGGGCACGGACTGTGGCTAGGGATGAGGGGTTTGAGGTGTAGGAGGGGGCTCAGGGCTGGGGTAGGGGTGGGGTGAAGGCTCTGGCTGTGGGTGCGGGCTCTGGGGTGGGGCTGGGGATGCAGGGTTTAGGGTTACAGGCTGCGCCGGGGCTGTGGCAAGGAGAGAGGACCCCCAGCCCTCTCTCTCTGCAGCAGCCCGGGGACAGGCATCTCTCTCTGGCTGTGGCAGCTCCAGGGCCGGGGGAGAGGTGCCTTTCCCCAGTCACGACACCTCCGAGGCTGGGGCTGGGGGAGAGGGGCCTCTCTCTGCCTGGGCAGCCCGTAATAGCCTGCTGCATGGCTGCACAGCTTAGAGGAAACTTACATCATAACTCTCTGCAAGTAACATCATAATCTTCTGCTGTGGAAATAACTGTGATGTCATACAAAGATTAGATCATCATGTGGGGAACAAGCAGCAAGGGAAAATGAGGTCTTAAAAACAGAGGGGGAGATTCTGTGTGGTGCCCCCTGGAAGTACAGCAAGAATGCACAGCCAAGGAGTGGGAGATGAAGGTGATTTTAAGCCATCATTGTGCCTTTGCTATTCTGTTATGAAGGCTGGTATGGAGTTTCTAGATTCTCTAATTTACAGCAACTTCCTGAGTATAGCCTATAAGGTGCTTGCAGCTCAAAATTTCCATAGTATAGTGATTGTTCCAATATGTCCCTTCCCATTCCCAGCATCCCCCCATGGCAAGGCTTGTAAATAGGAGAAGGCACGGTGTAGGACCATTTATGGTAGCCCAGTGCAGCTGCTACAGAGCTTATATGGCCCCAAGGTACCACTGGAGAAGTATACAGAGGGCGCAGTGGATAGGAGAATCCCATCCAGAAATTCTATTTGCATGCAAATGTCCTTATTAGTTAAAGATTAAGGAAGAAAAACACTAAAATTACACTATATACACACAGCATGCAGAACAGCTCCTAGGTTCCAAAGATTTCCCATGAGGTGTTAAGGGCATTTTTCAAGAGAAGCACATTTCTCTGGCTGTAAAGCCTGTGACTCAAAGCCAGATGTTTAGAAGTCGCAGTTTCAGGTGTCTGACAAGACTATTTTATTCCAGGGCTGGGTTTCCCTCCCCCCCAACCCCATGATGTTATTTTTAAAGTGGATTCCACAGTCATGAAGTCATTCCAGCCCTCATCTCTCAACCCTGTGGGAGCCTCAGACTGACCAACTTTATCATCACTCTACAGAATTTAAAAACTACTTCAAAGTTTAACGCAGACTTCCACACTAGAGAAAGAGGCTATGTAAACAGCATATGTGCAGCCATGTGCTGGAGGTAATAATTAAGGAGAATTATCTCTCGTATGTATTGAAACAATGTAATTGATAAGGAATTAAATGTGCAGATTAAAGAGAAGTGGATGATCTCTTATTTAGGAAACATATGGCAAAGGGAACTAGCCTAGAAGAACCTCAAGCTGAATTGTTTCCACAGTGGATTGGAAAATAATGTTTGCACTTAAACTTTTAACAGAAGGAAAAGGGGACCAGAAATACAAACATGATGATCTTTTGTGCTTTAACACATGAAATCAGGTGCCAGCAGTAATTGTTCTTAAACAGTTCTTTCCAGTATATGTCTGAAGTACCATCAAGTGTTGGTTTCTGAAGGGATTAAGCTGTAGGAAGTCCAGTGGTAGAGGCACCAGCCTAGGACATCAGAAACCCAGACTTCCTGTGTGACCATGGGCAAATCACTTAGCCTCTCTGTGCCTCAGTTCCCCACCTATAAAAGAGGGGATAACAGCACTTCCTTGCATCACAGGAGTGTTATGAGGATAAACACATTAAAGATTGTGAAGTGCTTTGAGATTTACAGAAAAGGACTATAAAAACTAGGTATTATCATCATATCAACTACCAGAACAAACCCATAATGCAGTTTAATCTAATTTCAAACCCAGGGGAAGGGGAGCATGGCACCAGTATAAACTGTGTATGCTTGGGAGTGGCACTAATGAGAAAGCTCTGAAACTAGAGCTGACATTGCACCAATTTCAAGGTTTCAAGTGACAACTTCATTATTATTTATTTATTTATTTTCAAAGGGAAAAAATTATCAACCAAAATTTTAGTTGACATTTTTTGAGGTTTTCCAATCAGCTGACTGAAATTTTTTTAAAACTGAAAAAAAAAAAAAAAGACATATGACAGATTTCAAAATTTTAAAAGTAAAAAAATATTTCCGAAGATTACTGGGATTTTTTTTTTTTTTAATTTTTCCACCAGTTAGTTCCCTGTACACAAAACCACTGAAGAGCACCACATCCTGTTTCTCAATAAGCGCACATTCCAAAAACAAGGGCTTAACTCAAGACTTTTCCATCAGTTCACCACTACAATCATATCTCCTCCTAGAAAGAAATAATACCCATTTGCAAGGGCGACATAAATACAAAAGATGATGGGTTAGGTCTCTTCACAGTGCAGTAATGTTACAGAGAAAACAATTCTCCTGAAACCATAAATCATCACAAAGTCAGCCTTATCGTCTGCAAATCACTGTTGCCAGTCAAATGGTTGCTATGACAAACTAAACTGCTCTTCATTCGCTCTGGGTTATTTCAATATTTGATGCTGGATATTTGTTTCCCGAAAAGGAAAATTATAAACTGTGGAAGTGAAATCCTGGCCTCAATGAAGTCAATGGCAAAATGCCCATTGATTCAATGAGGCCAAGATTTTTACTGTATTGTTTCTTCCCTTGCAGTCCCATTGAATGTACAAGAATTTACCACAACAACAAATTACACATCTGCAAGTGGAAAGACTGCAAGCAGGTGAACAAAAACTCAAGACACCATGGGAACGAGCACGCTAGAAATACTCCTCCCCTTCCCAGAGACAGAACTGGATGGACCCTGCACTGTCATATCTCCATCTCAAATGGATGTAACCATGCACATTCCTGAAGAAAAGTGTAGATCAGAGAAGCGTGTGGTAGAGGCATAAGAAACAGCTGCTGCTGAGTTTAGTTCCTTACGTCTAGATGATCCAGGACTGTGGACCCACTTGAGCAGTAGCCTGAGGGACTTCCTTGTACTGCGTGGGCCACAGCAAATGAAAAACTTCACGTTCCCCAAAGACAATGAAAATAGAAGTTTCCATCCAACACATTATTGGCATGAAATCCCCAATGGTGACAATGTGGAGAGGCCACGGCTTAGGTACTCAAAAACTCAAAATGCTGCATACTGGTTTTGTTCCAAACTCTTCCAGTCTAATGTTCCAGCCACATTGAGTTCCACAAGAACAAAGAACTGGGAAAATCTGCATAGAAATCTGGCATGCCATGAGAAAGCAGCAAATTACCAGAGAGCATTCCATAGGCAGAAAGAGCTTGAGATAAGACTAAGGTTAAAGGCCACCACAGATGATCAGCATCAAGAGAAGACTGCATCAGTGTCTCTTTACTAGCAAAATGTTCTGAAAAGGCTCATTGCCATTGTGAGAATACTTGCTACCCAAAACTGCGTGGCACTTCAGATCAGCTGTGTGTGCCAAACAATGGAAACTTTAAAATTGTAGTGCTGATGGCTGAGTTTGATGCTGTACTCCAGGAGCATCTAAGAAGAGACATCACCCAAGAAAAGTACACACATCACTACCTTGGAAAAACAATTCAAAATGAGATCATACAGTTATTGGTAACAAAAGTCAAACAGAAGATTGTGGCAGATCTGAAGTCAGTAAAATATTACTCTGTTATTCTGGACTGCGCACTTGACATCAGCCATATGGAACAAATGACTTTAATGGTGCGTATTGTAACAACAACAGAACTGAGTGAAAATGTCCCTGCAATGGTGACTATCTGAGAGCGTTTTCTAGAATTTATTGACATTGATGATACTACAAGAACTAGTATGACAAATGTGCTTCTTAAAGAGCTGGAAGATACGGGAATTGTGATAGCTGACATGAGAGGTCAGGGCTACGATAATGGTGCCAACATGAGAGGAAAGAACAGAGAAGTGCAGACACGGATCCAAGAGTAAAACCCTCGAGCTTTTTTTGTCCCATGCAGCTCTCATTCATTGAACTTGGTGGTCAGTGATGCAGCATCAGCTTCAAGTGAGGCTGCTGGATTTTTTAATGTAATTCAAAACATCTATGTATTTTTCTCTGCATCAACTCATCGATGGCAAATTTTGAAGCAACATCTGGGAACATCCTCTCTGATACTGAAACCACTGAGTGCCACACGATATGATAGTTGAGTGGAGGCGATAAAGCCTATCAAACACCACATTGGGAAGACAGATGATGCCATAGTTGCCATTATGGAGGATAATGCTAACATAGGAACTGTTCATGAGAGAACAGTGGCAGGGGGAAATGGAATCACCAGAAACGTACATAAAGTCAAATTTCTGTGTGGCTTACTGTTGCGGCATGACAAACTGTTTGAAATAAATGTGGTAAGCAAGAGACTCCAAGGTGTTGACCTTGATATATCTGGAGCAATGGAACAACTGAACAAAGCAAAGTCATACCTACATTCTTATCAGTCAGATGAGGGATTTCAAAACATTCTAAAGAGTGCACAGAAGTTGGCAGAGGAACTTCACACTGAAGCTGTTTTCCCACCCATTCAAGAATACAAGAGTCACTGAAGAAGAAGACATTTTGATTACGAGGCACGGGATAATCCCATAAGAGACAGCAAACAACAATTCAAAGTTGAATTCTTTAACCAGGTGCTAGATTGTGCAAGACAGTCAGTTAAAGAACGTTTCATGCAGCTCAAGGAACACAGCAGTATATTTGGGATGTTGTATGATATTCCAAAACTCCTCACTATACCTGAAGAAAACCTACACCAGCAATGCAGGGTACTAGAGAGTGTTGACATATGATGACATGCGCGATATTGATGTGAGTGATTTAGGTGATGAACTGAAACCCCTTTCAAGATACATTTCAGCAGGATCAACTCCAAAGGCTGCTCTGGAATATATGTGCAAAAATAAGATGACCACACTCTTTCCAAATGCTTTTGTTTCTCTGCACATACTTCTAACACTTTCTGTAACAGTTGCAAGTGGAGAATGCAGCTTCTCCAAGCTGAAGATAATAAAAACACATCTACACTCCACAATGACATAGGAGAGGCTGGTCGGCCTTGCAACCATCTCAACAGAGCATGAGCTGGCCCAGATTGTGAACCTTCAGGAAGCAGTTCAAATCTTTGCAAGCAAGGCGGCATGGAAAGCACCACTTTGATTATTCAAACAGATAAAAATGCCAGTGCTTATTATGCAGACAAGAAAAGTTACATTTGCTGTTCAGGCAAATTCGCACAGACACACCTCTAGAACCCCAAGCAGGGGTATTCCATCTGCTACCCAAGATCCATAAACCTGGAAATCCTGGATGCCCCATCATCTCAGGCATTGGCACCCTGACAGTGGGACTGTCTGGCTATGCAGACTCTCTCTTCCACGCGCTAAGCTATCAGCACTCTCAGCTATCTTCGAGACACCACTAACTTCTGAGGAAACTACAATCCATTGGTGATCTTCCAGAAAACACCATCCTGGCCACTATGGATGTAGAAGCCCTCTACAGTCTACACCAACATTCCACACAAAAATGGACTACAAGCCATCAGGAACAGTAACCCCAATAATGTCATGGCAAAACTCGTGGCTGAACTTTGTGACTTTGTCCTCACCGATAACTATTTCACATTTGGGGACAATGTATACCGTCAAATCAGCAGCACTGCTATGGGTACCCGCATGGCCCCACAGTATGCCAACATTTTTTTACGGCTGACTTAGAACAATGCTTACTCAGCTCTCATCCCCTAATGCCCCTACTCTACTAGCACTACATTGATGACATCATCATCATCTGGACCCATGAAAAGAAGCCCTTGAGGAATTCCACCATAATTTCAACAATTTCCACCCCTCAGCCTGGACCAGTCCACACAAGAGATCCACTTCCTGGACACTACAGTACTAATAAGCGATGGTCACAGACACCACCCTATACTGGAAACCCACTGACCGCTATACTTACCTACATGCCTCCAGCTTTCATCCAGACTACATCACATGATGCACTGTCTACAGCCAAGCTCTACGATACAATCGCATTTGCTCCAACCCCTCAGACAGAGACAAACACCTACAAGATCTCTATCAAGCATTCTTACAACTACAATACCCACCTGCTGAAGTGAAGAAACAGATTGACAGAGCCAGAAGAGTACCCAGAAGTCACCTACTACAGGATAGGCCCAACAAAGAAAATAACAGAATGCTACTAGCTGTTACCTTCAGCCCCCAACTAAAACCTCTCCAGCGCATCATCAAGGATCTACAACCTATCCTGAAGGACGATCCATCACTTTCACAGATCTTGAGAGACAGGCCAGTCCTTGCTTACAGACAGCCCCCAAACCTGAAGCAAATACTCACCAGCAACCACACACCATACAACAAAAACACTAACCCAGGAACCTATCCTTGCAACAAAGCAACAAAGCCTCCTATCCTTGCAACAAATCCTCTGTCCACATATCTATTCAGGGGACACCATCATAGGACCTAATCACATCAGCCACACTATCAGAGGCTTGTTCACCTGCACATCTACCAATGTGATATATGCCATCATGTGCCAGCAATGCCCCTTTGCCATGTACATTGGCCAAACCAGACAGTCTCTATGTAAAAGAATAAATGTACACAAATGTACAAGTGGAGAACACTTCAATCTTCCAGGTCACTCGATTACAGACCTAAAAGTCGCAATATTACGACAAAAAAACTTCAAAAACAGATTCCAATGAGAGACTGCTGAATTGTAATTAATTTGCAAATTGGACACGATTAAATTAGGCTTGACTAAAGACTGGGAGTGGATGAGTCATTACACAAAGTAAAACTATTTCCCCATGTTTATTCCCCCCGGCCCAGTTCCTCACATCCTCTTGTCAACTGCTGGAAATGGGCCATTTTGATTACCACTACAAAATTTTTTTTTTCTCTCCTGCTGGTAATAGCTCACCTTAACTGATCACTCTGGTAGGACCCATTGTTTCACGTTCTCTGTGTGTGTGTGTATGTGTATATGTGTGTGTGTGTCACACACACACACACACACACACACACACACACACACCTTCCTACTATATTTTCCACTGCATGCATCTGATGAAGTGGGTTTTAGCCCAGGAAAGTTTATTCTCAAATAAATTTGTTCATCTCTAAGGTGCCACAAGTACTCCTGTTCTTTTTGTGAAAGTTAAGGGTTACTTAAAATTTTTGAACAAGGCATTTTAAGTTGTTAGTTCTCCTTTACCGGGGTAGGTAGCAGAGCAGTACCATGAGAGGCGTAGAACAGGAAGAAGGCAGAAGTGAGACCTTTCAAAGTTTTGGCCCAAGCAAGGGGACATGGGGGTGTCATTTGAGCTCCCCACCACAGGTGCCAAAATGTTGTGGGCCGGCCCCACGTGAGATGATTATTTTTGTGACGCAGACACCTTTCCACTAGGTGGTGGACCGAGAGACCACTACTTCATATCAGATAGCTCAGCAAACACTCAAGATGCTAACAACTTCGGTCTGGACTGACTTGGGCTGAGTTAAAAAAAAAATGTATCCTACAAGAGAAAGGCTCTCATGATCAATTTCTTTTAAAATGAATTAACCTTATTTCCTATAAACGAACACCCATGTGCTCTATTCCTCCTACATTTCCCTCATTCTCTTCACTCTGCTTATGGCTTCTGCTTGGTAGCTCCCATGGTTGCCTTCCCTTAGTCATCTTCATGCCTTTTCTCCTGCCATCCTTTTCACCTGGAACCCCACTGCTGTCCTTCTACACTACATGATCCCCTTCTCTGCATTCAAAAATGTTCCCCAGGAAACACATTTCTACCCTGGAGCTGGATAAAGCCACCTAACAACACTGAATAAAGTTGGAAATTATTTATCAAAACAAGTAAAACAACACAGTCAAGACACTACTTGCCAGAGATGATGTGTTATGAAAGCACTGTCTCTCCTCAAAAGTGGCTCTCTCCTCCTGCTATGTATTGCTGCCCATTGTAAACCATTTCTACTGCCATGTTCTAGCCCTCTGAGGATTTGTTGATAAAATTTAAGAGCCCAGTCATGCAAATTCTACTATGAACAATTAAACCTTACTCGTGCAAAACAGTCATATTGACTGTAATGAGGTTCCTCACATGTAAGGGGTTTCAGATGGGATTCTTAGGTCAAAGTCATTGTCCTAGGGCACTTGGCCTTGAATTTTAGTTTTATTTTACTTTACAAATGCGCTCCCCTCCCCGATTTGTGTCTCAGCTTCTTTTCAGGGAAAACAGCACCACTTCCACCCCACCAGACATACCAGAGCTGAAAGAGGAAGATGGGGGAGGTCATTTGAATGTGTGTTTCTGTCCTCACTTCCCTTTACTTATTCCTCTTTCAGTCTGATGCTTTTTGAAGAAACACCACATATCAAAACAAGGATGTGGTGCTCTGGCTACATCTTGCTACTTCTCTCAGCACCCAGCCCTGAAATCCTTAGTTAGGCAAAACAGCCACTGACACGGGGAAATTCCGGGAATTCTTAAAGCGCTTCTTCTCATCTTCTGCTGAAATCAGTGGGACTGTTGCCTGAATAAAGACTTCAGGAATGGACAAACCTTCCAAGGTACTCAGAATCCAACAGCTCCCTTTGTTTTCAGTGGGCATCAATGTCTCCCACTCCCCTACAGGATAAAATTACTGTACAATGTAGCCTCATCCAAGATTCGGAGTCTGAATTTTACCCAGGGTAAGGAACTGAAGCTTGTTACCAGCTGAGTGGCCTATGTGAAATGAGTTGAGGATCTCAGTCCAATTTCCAGGGGACCAGTGCCCACATCACAAAAACCATGGCCACCCATAGCCACTTGCTGGCAGTCTCAGCAGAGAGGCCAAGGACTGAATAGATTTGGAATTTTAACTATCAGGCTCCCTTTAAAGTTGTTCACTGTAGCTCAGGGTTCAGACTTGCTAGCAAGCCAGCATATGAGGACCTTGCAATGCTGCTGTCCATATCACCTGGTACCTATGCTATGGAAATTATGTCCAGCTTTTTTTGAGTGTTGTACAAATGAAGGCTCTTTTATAGTTAGTATTAGGACATGGGTAGGAAAGAAGGCATATCACTGAAATATTGCTGGAAGGTGTTAGGCCAATCCCAGTTGTTAAACAGTGTGAGCAGGAACAGCTGGGGTTGAGCAATGGAAAACAGTTTCTCTAAAGCACCTTTAATTTGCAAGTACAGGTCTGCATAATTAACCCCTGGAAAATGGCTGCTCCTGCAAGTCCTAAGGTAAAATGTTCAGATGTTTTAGGAGCCTAAGTCTCATTGTGACACATTCAGAACTCAGTGGAAAACCCTTTTCTCCCTATAGTTCTTCAAACGGTTAGTCATGTCCACTTACACACCCCAACACTCAGCCAGCCACCCGCACACTCTACCTATTCAAATTTTCCTCCTGCACAAGGATGAAGATCAGATTTTTTTTTTAAGTGACTTTGGATATTCTCAGATATGACAATGATAAGTGTTTTGCAGGAACTAGACAGTATATTTCATACTTTACCAATATTGTGCAATATTTAGCATACATTTAAAACATCTCAGAAAACAAGAATCCCACAATTGTGTTATGCAGAGAGATGCAATTTTATTTACATCTAGTCTCAGGACTAGCGTATGACATGGAAGGCTGTATTCTTCTGAGGTAGCTACCAAAATTCATCAGTAACAAAGGAGCTACAAATCCAATTTCTGGTTGAGTTTTCATTATTTAAAACAAACCAACAAAAAAACAAATTAAACCATCCCAAAGAACGCCCCCCCAACACGTTAAAAGGTTTAGAAAGGAGTTTCATGATACTGTTGAAGAGCCACAGTTTAAGCCTAAAATGTATATAGGGTAAAAATGATCTAAACTTATTTAAAGCACACTGATACCAAGCCTCTAATGTCAGGATTTATCTAGGGCTCACCATGTGTCAAAAGCTGTGTGACTGTGGCCCTGCAATTATACTTCTAAGCACCATCTCAAAGACCTAAAGATAAGTATTCTATTCCAGTGTTTTTCCTAAAATGAGAAGTTTGAGGAGAAATGCTATCCAAACACAGCCCTATCTGCAGGACCCTGACACCTCAGAATGAAGAACTTTGCCAGGCTGATTTGCTTATTTACATTTTGGCTGCCACACTAGCAGATGTCATTCAGCCAGATATCCTTCCCCTCCAGCTAGAAAAGAGACATCAAGAGTTGTTTCAGCACACTAAAAGGAACTAGCTTAAATGTGTACTAAGGAAGCAAATTTTTATCTATGTTTGCCCATTTCCATTCTACCAACAATGCCAGCATTGATGGCTTGTCTCCTCCTCCTACAAAGATCCATGCTTTCCTCTGCTGTGCCTTATGCACGGAACTGATCTTCCAGTTTTTACCCTCTCTGCTACGCCAACTTTCTGCCCCTGACACCTACAAGAATTCCCCAAGGATGGCGAAAGGCTGATGGGCAGTTGGGAAAGCTGATATTTATAAAATACAAAACAGAATAAGTGCATGTATGTATATGCAAGACATATCTGTCCTCTCCCCCCTCCTTTGTAAAATGACAAGCAACACAGATGCTCTTTGTTTGCGCAGCATCACACATAATATGGCCCTGATCCTCTGGGTGTTACTGTAATAAGTATTTAATAGTAAAAATGCTACCCAAGATCTCACTACATGCAAAGGGTCTGCTAGCCTTTTATAAACCTTCCAAAAGAGCCTTTACACAGAGTTAGTGACCAATGAGGAGATGCCACATTCTTTAGGATGTCATGGCACTATGCATTGCCAATTAAAGGCTATGTTGTGACTCTTATCCTAATGTCTATATTCTCACTCAGCCGGGTCTCACTGGGTCTCAACTATGCTTACTATGGTGTCCTGGGTGTCAGCCATACATGGGCACAGAAAGATTTGTGAAAGATTTACACAGAGTGCCTGACTGAGAATGTTGGATATGTTCACAAGGATAATTTTATGGCCATACAAGGTGTCTAGAATCCAACAGGTGGTATTCATTCTGCCAAATGAGGTGGTACAGGGGGGAGAATATTTCCATCATTCATACTTCCCTTTCCAGACATGGCAAAGCAGCACACTCAGAAATGAAATCTACAAATCTGAATCATATAAAATATTATGCAGAGCAAGGTGATTTTTTTGGTTCTGTTCAATATAATATTTTCTGTTTCTTCTGATGTTGAGATTAATCAAACCATTTATCAGTGGGATTAGGAAAGAGGAGGGGGATATTAGGAAAGCAAATGAACCAAAGGAACTACAAGAGAGCCGAATGGCCAAGGGAAGGCGTAAGGCTACATTCCTCTTCATTAAGTAGGCACACTGGACTGCAGGTAACTTTTACTCTCGGTAATTTTTTAAAAGAGGTAATGTTTTTAATGGAGGAGTTCAGTGGAATATTGTTAAGACTGCTGTCCAGTGGAGAAATTAAACACAGCTATTACTGACGGAGGCATAATGGGGGGAGAATTTTCTTAGCACGTCAGGAAGAACTGCAATCCAAGAACCATGACTGTCCCACTGAGATGATGCATAGCTCAGATCCTGAGCAATTCCACCATTTTATAAAAGATGTTACTAGTTAGCAAAGTGTCTTTTCACTGTCTGTACAACTACCCTGCATGCACCTACCTCCATTCTCTAATAATTTACTTATACTTACTACATACTTCACACTTAAAATAATGTTTGCTTATATTTTTAATTGTACAATGTACGGATCTGATCCTACAGCCCTCATCCACATAAGTAGTCAATAGAACTATTCACTCATGAACATGGGCTTGATGAAATGGATTCTTGTATTTCAGTAATTATCATGGTTCTGTGTAGAAATTAATCTATGACCTGATGTAGGACTAAAGGGGTTGCTACATGTGAAAGACAAATATTCAAATAGAGGATTGGAGAGGTTAATATTGTCCTGGGGCAATGGTATTGACACCCTGTCTACCTCTGTCTGACCAAAAAGAGAATTATCATTAATTCCTCTCATGGTCTTTAAGTACAGTACCTCCAGAAGAATGTTATGACCTTCCCTTATGAGTGCTACAAGAAGACTTCTGAGAATAGACCTCCTCAATCTAGCAGAAAAAGTTATAACAAGATCCAATGTCTTGGAAGCTGAAGACAAACAGTGAGAGTGGATTCTCCAGTGCTTGAAGTCTTTAAATGAAGGTTGGGTGTCTTCTTACAGGCATGCTCAAACACAACCAGCAGTTATGGACTTAATGCAGGAATTCTTTGGAGAAAGTCTATGGTTTGTATTATTCAGGTGGTCTGACTGGATGATCCTAATAACCCCTCCGCCTGCCTCCCTCACCACCCCCCGGCCTTAAAATATATGAATTTTCTGAACATTTCCTTCAAGGTTTACTTTAAGTAATTCCTTCCTGATTTAGCAACCTTTGATATCTCATGCTTAAATGGCAACTCTTTAATATGCACCTCAAGCTTCAGAAAGAAACATTTTGTAATTTCAGACTGCAAGAGCCATTGCCTGTTACTTCCCCCATATCAAAGACAGCAATCTTCAAGATGCATGTTTGAAGAGCATATATGGTTGATCAGGATGTACAATCTGTACAGCCCTATGCCCCAAGTAGTGATCACTCAAAACTAAAACCACAAAAGGATGAGCAGTGACCAATTTTCTAAGTATTATCTACCTTTTTATAGAAAAACTGAGGAACAGCGAGGCAAAGAACTAAATTTCTTAAAATAGCTGTTAATTTTTGGATGGCCAGTTTGAGACAAATTAGGATCAGATATTCAGAGCCAACGAGCAACTGCAGCTTGTATGCACTTCAACTGCACATGAGTATGCTGTGTTCCCCTGAAGATAAGGCCCCACCTATCAAGTTGGACACCCAAAAATGGAGTTACCCAAATTATTTGACACTCTGGCAAGTTCGTAACAAATCTAGGAAGAGAACTCAGGTTTCCTAGCTTCATAGTCACTGCATCAAGCTGCCTCCTATCACTAGAGGGGGTGAAGCACCAAATGAATCCAAAATCCAGGGCCAATCCTTTCCCCATCAAAGGCAGAGATTTTGGCCACTGGATGCAATAGGAGCAGAACTGAGTCCACACTTAAACACAGGCTTACTTCACTGTATGAAGCCACAGCTGATTGTTTGAGACTTATACTGAAGGAATAAAACTCAGTTTCAAATATGAAACTGGTTTCTGAAGTGCCCCATTTCTGCAAATTTCCTGACTACATCTGCACTCTGAAAAACATGACTTCATTTCACAGTGCTGTCACGATTTAGAAAAAAATGAATGACATCCACATTTGTTGGTAAATTGTTTAGCCAACATAATGAGTTAAATCTATTTTTTCTTTAATGTGAAATACACTATTGGTGGTCTTTACTGAGAAAAAAATATTTTTTCTCAACCTTCTCTTCTATAAAAACAACAAAAGTGTTCTCAAAACAAAGTAAATTTACTAAGGTAAAGTAATTTTTTTTGTTGTTGTTTCCCTACAACTACAGAAACAACTGTGCTTTAAAATGTGTCTAAGCAGGAGAGATACTTGACATTTTGACTGCACAAGAGTTAAATTTGTAGGATGTACTAGCACATGAATGAAAGTCTTACAATTTCAGTAAACCTCAACAACTTGGGTGAGCACAATCCTCAAGAATGGGGATTTGATTACTCAGATGTACACAGACCCTGACTTGCTTGAATCAGGCCATTTGTACAAGCATCTAGCTTGAAATCTAAAGATGTTGTATCATACAACACAGGCCAATGTACCATGTCACCATACCAGAATGGGTTCCTAAAATTTGTATTTATTAAACCAATACACACATTGAATCAGCATCTCTTCTGTTGTTTCAAATGAATATAAAAAGCAGGTAATTCTTTAAATTGATGGCCGTTGAATAGCTACTCTATTATTTGGCCTTAATTAGCCAAATTTCTTGTTTTTAATTTCATCTTACACTTCATGGTTCCTCAGTCATCATCTTGCTGATTTCTTTTCTGTCAAGGAAACAGGAAAATTCATATCAGTGTTAGATACACTTATCTTAAACAAGGCACCAACCTAACATTACATATATTTTCCAAAGACTGACACTGGGATGCGGCAGATTCTGTTCCCTATTGGAAACCACCACAGGTTTTTATTTACAATAGGGAACAAAATCTGTCACATCCCAATGTCAACCAATACAAATGCTCCCCTAAATAAGAACTCTGGAAAACTGAGAATTACAGCCAGGGTAATACCAACATTCACCATCAAAGAAAAAACTGACCACATAGGTGCATCTTGCATTGGATCCTGAAACTGGAAAGTCTCTAGGTGTGACAAGCTGCTGGTTGTACCACCCTGCAAAGCAGATGACCTACCACTAAGAGTCTAGGTTTTCATAAGGCTCATCACTATCTATCTAGGCAGCTTGATGCAAAACTTCCCTATGTGACTTTCACACGAGAAATACACAGATCTCAGCAATAGGTGCACCACAAAAACCTATACAGATTAGATAGTGTTCCCATCAGCCACTGCCTGAGCGAGAGATCCTGAATGTTAGCTTGCTGAAGATAGTACATTAATCGGATTAATGGGCTTGGCTTGTTGCTTAGGCTTTGGGGAAGGCTGCACTTGCAAATTTTTCATAATGCACCCCCCTCCCACTCAGAGGAACACATATTAAAGGTTTTCTTCTGGCCCTGGGACAATGCAATCTATTTTCCTCTTAACTCTTTTTAGGGCACCTTATGATGAGACGGCAATGGGTTCTGCAGTCCCTCTAGCAAGCTTCTCAGCTAGCAGCTGAAAATGCCTGCATCATAGGCTAGTGCAACAAGTTTTGGATAAGCCTCAATATCATGGATTCAAAATGCAAATTCTGATCCTTCTAGCTCATAGCTGAACTTCACAATACATATTACTAGCAGACAAGAGAGTCACTGTTAGGTCATTACCACAGCCCCTAACACTGCCAGCCTCCTGTGAACGTTTCTGAGAACTGAAGTTATTTCATTTTACACTCCTATACAATCAGGACCTGCAAAGTTGCATAGCTGGAAAGGTGACTTCAGGTACTAATAATTAGTTTTGGTTTGAGCATAAGAAGATCGTGCTCTTCAAAACCTCACTATAAAGTGCCACTCAACTCATGGATCCTCGAGTATATTTCTCTACCGAGAGGATTCACCAAAACAGAAATTTTTAGCTACATTTTTGTTAATGAGACTTCAGAGTACACCATACTGAGGGCCTATTTATCCCTAATACTGTGCCCAAGGGCCAATGAGTAATTAACCTTCATTAGAAGGTCAGAACAGAGATTCATTCAAACCCTGATAGTGTGGGCTGCCTGCCTGAGGACTAGAGTACAAGTTGGCTAATGAGCAGTGCTAGTCAGGAATTTTCCATCAAAAAAGTATTTTAAGGATAACTGTTGATGACTAATATTGAGGATACTTGGAGTTTTATAGATGGCTGATGGCAAACAAATCCTTGGGCTTTACCTGCCTGCAAAATCTCGGAGACAGAGCATTAGATCTTTCACTATTGGTAAGGAAGAAAGGAAGAGATTTGTGCTGGTACAAAAGGAGTATAATTAGAAGTAATAGGATGAAATTGAAAAGGGGGAAGTTACAATGGATGTAAAAAGATTTCTGATAGCAAGTACTATTAGACTGTGGAATAGTCTTCCAATGGAAGTGGGGAACATTGCAAACTAGACTGGAAAAAGCACCAATTTGCTTTTATTATATATAATCATCCAGAGAATAGAGACAATCTTTGCCCTGAAGGACTTCAGTCTAAGACAAATAACATGTAAAAAGTGAATCTCACAGCACGTGGCACTGTTCTGAAGCCTGTAATTTGGATCATTTGTGTTGACCTACAAAGTTGTGAGTGGTTGGCAGTTTGACCACGTGAGAGACTGCTGCTGCATAGAGCACTACTCTTGGTTAAAATCTTTCAAACTGCCTAAAGTGGTTGAAAGGAGGAAAAAAGATCATTTCAGCCTATGAACATGTCATGTATATTTGTTGAAAAAAGAACTGAGAAATTAAGTTTGCTTGAAGTAAAAACTGCTTAAAGTGTTTAAAACTTCTTGTGACATTACAATATTCTTTTGGTATTAAACAAATTAAGCTTTTTAGCTTTCAGCCATTCAAATAGCACATTTCCACTTAGCCTATATTTATCTTTCAACAAAAAAGTGCGCATGTGTTCCAGTAACATTTTCATATTCTATATTATGCAGTAGCTTTGCCTAAAGTAAGGTAATAATAAAGTGACAGTTTGTTCTTGGTTATTACAAGTAAAAACAATAAATCAGTCCAACAATACACACACATACACACACCTCTCTCTCTCTCTTAAAAAAAAAAATCTTTATTTTACAAGCCGAATGCTGTAATCCTTTTATATCAGAATACCATAATTCTATGTGCTTTAGTACACCTGTTTTACAGACTCCATGGTCAGAAATCCCTCCATTGCAGTTTGCTTACCAGTTTGAGAAAATCAACTAGTTTGTGAACATCTTCTCCAGTAGAAAGATCTACAAAGTCCTTTGGCAATCGGTAGCTCAGATAAGGGCTAGGCTGGACGGTCACTTCGCTGTTTGTACAGCGGAATGCTGGATAGTCCTTAGAGAAAGACAGGTTAAAAAAAACCTTAAAGTGTCTAACTACAATTAAACACATTCATTTTTTTCAACTACTGGTAACACCGTTTCAATTGCTCTGGTATTGAGTTTATTCAGTATACTAAAAATGGAATCATCACAGAGTGACACTGGTCCTTTAAAATGAAGCTGCCTCCTGGTTCATCTTACAAGAGGTCACCTGGGCCCTAGAGGTGTCATAAACAGATAGCTAAGGGTTAATGTTCTTTTACCTGTAAAGGGTTAACACAGGGAACCAAACACCTGACCAATCAGGAAACAAGACTTTTTCAAATCTGGGTGGAGGGAAGTTTTGGGTGTGAGTTCTTTGTCTTGGGTCTGACCCTCTCGGCTCTGAGAGTGATTTTTCTATCTCCAGGCTTTCTAATCTTCTGTTTCCAAGTTGTAAGTACAAGAATAGTAAGACAATAGGTTTATATTGTTTTTCTGTATTTACATGTGTGTAGTTGCTGGATTGTATTCTTTTTGGATAAGGCTGTTTATTCATTTTTTTCCTTTAAGCAATTGATCCTGTATATTGTCACCTTTTTACAGAGATATTTTATGTCCTTTTTCTTTCTTTTTATATAAAGCTTTCTTTTTAAGACCTGTTGGAGTTTTTCTTTAGTGGGGACTCCAGGGAATTGAGTCTGCAGCTCACCAGGGAATTGGTGGGAGGAAGAAGTCAGGGGGAAAATCTCTTTGTGTTAGATTTACTAAGCCTGACTTTGCATACCCTCTGGGTGAGGGGGAAAAGAGATTAGCTCTCTCAGTACTTGTGTTTCCAGGACTGGAAACAGGGAGGGTAGAATCCCTTTGTTTAGATTCACGGAGCTTGCTTCTGTGTATCTCTCCAGGAACCCACGGAGGGAACACCTGGAGGGGAAAGGGAAATGGTTTATTCCCCTTTGTTGTGAGACTCAAGGAATCTGAGTCCTGGGGTCCCCCAGGGAAGGTTTTGGGGAGATCACAGTGAGCTAGGCACTGTATAATTCCTGTCTGGTGGCAGCAATTACCAGGTCCAAGCTGGTAACTAAGCTTGGAGGTTTTCATGCTAACACCCATATTTTGGACGCTAAGGTCCAGATCTGGGAAAAAATGTTATGACAAGAGGGGAGAGAGACCTGGTGAGTCTGAGCTACCCGAGAGCCTGACAACAGTGAATCAGTCAGCAAAATGGGTGGATGAGAACGGCCTGGTCCAGTGGGGGAAAAGGGCAGGTGAGAGCTGCCTGTTGCTGACTGGAAGAGGTCTCCGTGGAAAAGCACAGACAGCAGAAAGCTCTCTGCAGGTTCTCCATGAAAAGAGGGAAGAATTATCACAGAAGCCAGAGCAATAGAGGGAGATACCTGCTGGCTTTCTGAGCCAGAGAGCTGAAGCCAGAGGACCAGCGAGGGCTAAAATCTGGGAGTGAGAGACACTGAGGCTAGACTTGGTGTTGTCTGTACTGTTTGGACTATGCTAGAGAAATGGACAATGTTTAGGGACTTTTGTAAAGGACTATTTTGCACTATGTTTTTATAATAAACGGGCCCCCTGGAGCGCTACACTGGGGCAAGAAAGCTTCCAATGGAGCTACTGGGGACTCTGATAGGGAAACTGAGGCAGGTGCAACTATTGTGTCATGGCCTGCTACAGGAGGGCATTCCAGGTGGGGATTGCCCCATGACAGGAGCTTTCACAGATACTAGGGTTTCCTATTAAAAAAAAAAAAACTTCTGACCACTTATGGGTGGAAATTAAAATGCTGTTAAATATTTAGATCTCTCCACACCTCAAGCCTCTAATCGGACACTCACTATTTTAATACTATTGATACAGTATTGATTAAGTAAATAAGAAGTAACAGTGCCATAATGATTGGGCTTCCCCTCTGACAGTGAACTTTAGAAAAGGCTGTTGGGTCTTCAGCTAAAAAGCCTATCTGAACACCAGGATCAAGCATATAATTTCTAGCATCAAGAGTCTTAAATCCCCCTTCAGTAAGGGCTTCCGATTTAAATCCATATTTACAAGTAAAATCCTGCCAAAGTTAAGGTCAAGACTTAGGCAGCAAATATTTGTTGAAACCAAAATATTTTTTTTAAGCTTCCACTGCTAGCCCTAAGTTCCGGGTAGCCCCATCTCCCTTTTAGTTTCACAAACAGTGATATGTAACTTTATAGCAGTGGTTCTCAGCCAGGGGTCCAAGGCCCCTGGAGGGCCATGAGCAGGTTTCAGGGGGTCCGCCAAGCAGGGCCGGCATTAGACTTGCTGGGGCCAAGGGCAGAAAGCTGAAGCCCCACCGCATGGGGTTGAAGCCCAGAGGCCTGAGCCCCTCCACCCAGGGCTGAAACCTGGGCAACTCAGCTTCATGGGGCCCCCTATGGTGTGGGGCTCTGGGCAGTTGCCCTGCTTGCTGCTCTCTAACGCTGGTCCTTGCTTTTATATGCAGAAAGACAGTTGTTGTGGCAGAAGGGGGCTGTGGAGTTTTTAACAGGATGTTGGGGGGCCTCAGAAAGGAAAAGGTTGAGAACCCCAGCCTTATAGCATGGTCAATCTTCAAAGTGCTCTATGAGTGGCATGAGAGGTAAGTAAGTTTCCTCATTTTACACATGGAGGCAAAGAGATCCAGCAATTTTACACAGAATCAGTAGACTTAGTTGCTGAGCTGGAATTAGAACAAGATAAGCCATTCTACTTCTCATTCCAGTTTACACTAGGAAGCTGCACAAAACATCTGGTTTGCACACATGTAAGATAAGTGAAGCCCCTCAAAATTGACTAATAGCTAAACCACATCTCCTTGGACATAACACACACTGAATTATTCAGGTAATAAACAAAAGGACAGAGCTGCTCTCAAATCTTTTCATATCATGTGGGCTACAACTTAATGTCTTGTGCACCACCACACAGTCCACCTATCTCCACTTCATTTGCAGTTTCTTTGTAGCATCTAGAGCAATTGCTCCCATATAAGGGTAAGCTAAGGAAAGCATAATGTGTTCTGACATTTTCTAATGTTTAGCAGCTAGAAAGAGGCGGTTACTTACCTGTAATTGGAGGCTCTTCAAGACGTGTAGTCCCTATCTGTATTCCACCAAGGATTACACATGCACCTGGAGTTGGAGATTTTGAAAGTAATGTCTGTTGGTCCACGCATGCGCCCGGGCTTGCCTGGTGCTTCCATCCAAGGCGATAAAAGGCATGGCGGACCAACCACATCTCCAGTTTCTTCTCCACTGCGAATCTGGCAGATCCACAGCAGAGGGGAAGGAGGATGGGGAGTGGAATACTGATAGGGACTACATATCTTGAAAAACCTCCAGTTACAGGTAAGTAACCTCCTCTTCTTTGAGTGATGGTCCCTATTGTATTCCACTGAGGGTGATTAACAAGCAATACCTAATTTGGAGGAAGGTGACAGGATGAGGATGGAATAGTAGTGCGGAGGAAGCATCTGCTGCCGAGTCCTGCCTAGTGTGCAGTGAAGGTGTGTACGGAAATCCAGCTGGCTGCTTTACATATGTCAATGAGTGGCACGTTCTGAAGGGAGGCCGTATCCCTGTAGGGGGAGGTAGACTCGATAGTTGGTAGCAAAATTTAATACAACCTGAAATCCATTTGGAGATTCAATGGGTGGAGATGCCCTGCCCCTTGAGTGTCTGTGCTATCACAACAAACACAGTGTAGGGGACTTCCTGAAGGGTTTCGTTCTCTGAGGTAGAACACCAAAGCTCAGCAAACACTGAGGGAGTGAAGTCAACACTCCTTTGCAGATGCATGTGGTTTTCGGAAGAAAACAGGTTGATGAATGGCTTGACTAATGTGAAATTGTGAAACCTTTTTTGGTAAGAACTCAGGATGTAGTCATAGGAAGACTATCTTTGTGGACAACTGAAAGGTGGGTCTGCCATCATGGCTCCAGTTCGCCAACTCTTCTCGCTGAGGCAATAGTAACAAGGAAGGTGACTTTCATGGAAAGGAGGGCCAGAGCATGATGTTAAGAGTTTGAAGGGCGGCTTCGTTAGCACAGAGGAACAAGATTCGGGTTCCATTGAGGTACTATATGTTGGACAGGTGGGAAGATTCTGGTAACCCTTTTCCAGAAGCTGGTGGTTAGTGGGTGTGTGAAGATAGAGGAACCCTCCACTGGAGGGTGGAATGCACTAATTGCTGCCAGGTATACTTTCAGAGAGTTGACAGTGAGACCTGATGACCTCAATGACAGAAAGTAGTCCAGTATGAGAGGGATCCCTGCTGATTCTGATGAAAAACTTTTTCATTGAGCCCAGGATGAAAAATGTTGCCACGCAGCCCGGTAACAACATCTGCTGGAGTCTTTCCTGATGCTAGAAAGGATTTTCTGTACCACCGAAGAGCATGTTAGCTTTAAGGCAGATGCCCATCCAAATACCATGCTCAGAGGCATAGTGCATGTGGACTGGGATATCTGATCTTGCTTTTGCATTGGGACAACAGAACTGGATGGCTGGGGATGGGAACTGATGGGTTGGATGACATGCAGAGAAGGTTGGGGAACCAGAATTGTCTGATCCAGTAGGGGGTGATCGGAATTACTGTTACTTTGTCTTGTGGAGTACTCAAGGTAGGACTGGTAGTGGAAGAAATGCGTAGCTAAATTGGTCTGACCAAGGGAGTGGTAAGGCGTTGTCCTGAGAGCAGTGGACGAGGGCTCCCCTGGAGCAGTACATTGTGCATTTGCTGCTCCCCAGTGAGGTGAACAGGTCTGTGGTTAGGCTCCTACACTGAGCAAGATGTACTGTATTACCGAATTGTGAACTTCCCACTTGTGGTCAATCACAAAATGTCTGATGACTGAATCCACACATACATTCTGTGTCCCAGGAAGAAAGGCTACACATAGGAGAATTTGGTGGTTGATGTTCCAAGTCCAGAGATTGGTTGCCTCTGTGCATAGCGTGGACAGTCTCATTCCTCCACGTTTGTTGATGGAAAACACAGTGGTGGTGGTAGTGACATGATGAGAACACAGTGGGAGTGAATGAAGGCATGTTATTCTGACAGCTCGGAGTTCAAGGATGTTTAAGTGCATCCTGGATTCTCTGGGAGTCTCCTCAACCCATCAAGGATGCATCAGTGATAATCTTCTCTGGGGAGGAGGGAAGAAAGGGAACTCCCACGTATATACAATGTGTGTCCAACTGTCATTGAAGGGATGATAGTACCATGGTGGGGACTGTCAGCATAGAGGCCATGGGGTGGCAGCTTGGCAGGTAAACGGACTGGAGCCATGACTGAAGGTATCAAAGGTGGAGTCGTGCAAAGGGGGTCACACATGTACGTGAAGCCATGTGACTGAGGACGGACCGACAAATCCTGGCTGAAATATGTGGGTAGCTCATGATGCGAGCTATGATGTTGCTTAACACTTGGAACCTGTCTGCTAGTAAACAGACTCATGCCATGACCGAACTGATGGTAATCACTATGAAGTCCAAAAACTATATGGGGTCTAGGATCAATTTCTTGATGCTGACTCTGAGTGATGAGAGAAAGTTGAGCAACATGGAGGTTGATGCCTTGATTGCACGGCTAGAAGTCAGTTGTCAAGACATGGAAACACAAGGACACCATGTTATGACGTAAAAGATCTTGGTGAAGACCCTGGGAGCAGTGGCTATCCCGAAGGAGAGCACCCTGTGCTGGAAATGATGGGTGCCCACTGTGAATCTCAAACATCTGTGGAGCGGATGGATATCTATGTGAAAATAAGCATCCTTCATATTGAGAGCTGCAAACCATATGCCTTTCTCCAAGGACAGAATAACTGGGGAGTTTCAGTGGGAGTTTCCAGGGGGAGGTTACAGGGGAGACCAAGGCAGAGGAACCAGGAAGGCAGACTAGGGAAGAGGCAGGGGTCTGCCAGCAGCCCAACACTTGTTGGTGGCCTGCGGTGCGATGGGAGGCGTGGATTGCCAGGCACAGAGTTGGAGCGCTACGATGGAGGCGGAGGTAGCAGGTGCAGACACACCGAGGATGACCGGATGCGGTAGCTGCGGCATGTACATGGTCCTAGAGGGAGCACCTGAAAGGAGTTTCATCTGCATGAAGTGCCGCCTGATAGAGCTGCTGGAGGAAAAGGTAAGGGGACTGGAGATGCAGGTGGAAACTCTGGCTGAGTTTAGAAGGGGATTTGAGCAGATGATGGAACACAGACATAATGAGGCACAGGGGACAAGCTCAGACGAGCGGATAGAAGCAGGACCAAAGGACTCTGAGGAGGGGCTGCTGGGTGAGGAAAGTGGACGGTGCAAGCATGTGACTAGGAGAACCAGGCAGAGGAAAAGACGGGCCAGCGATGGAGAAATAGAACTCAGGAACAGGTTTGCAGAGTTGGGAAATGAAGATGGAGCACAGCAGGCTGCTGAAGGACAAAGGGCGAGGAAGAAGAGGCGAGCAGCTAGTCCTGCAGAAGGAGGGGAGGAGTCGATGGAGGCGACACCAAGTACGAGCCATAGGAGGGTTGTAAGGGTGAATACAAATCAAAAGGAATTGCGACCACCTGCTGTGGGGGATAGACCGCAGAATCGCACTGTCGCCAGGAAAAGGCAAGTCTACGTGATTGGAGACTCTTTACTGAGAAGAGTAGAAAGGCCTGTAACTAGACCTGATCGGGAGAACAGAAGGGTGTGCTGTCTGCCAGGGGCTAAGATACAGGATGTGGACCTGAGGCTGAATACGATCTTAGCGGGAGCGGGTAAGAATCCGTTGATTATCCTTCATGTGGGAACGAATGACACGGCTAGTTACTCGCTGGACTGTATCAAGGAGGACTATGCCAGACTGGGGAAGAGGCTCAAAGACATCGAGGCTCAGGTGATCTTCAGTGGGATTCTGCCGGTTCCTAGAGCGGGGCGACGAAGGAGTGACAAGATTATGGCGATCAACAGATGGCTTAGGGAGTGGTGTTATAAGGAGGGCTTTGGGATGTACGGTCACTGGGAAGCGTTTACGGATAGACAACTGTTCGCTCAGGATGGACTTCATCTAAGCAAGGAGGGAAATAGAATTCTAGGATGGAGGCTCGCCGACCTCATCAAGAGAGCTTTAAACTAGGAAGTTGGGGGAGATGGTTGGGAGATGTTCGGGAGATCTCCACGCCGGAATATAACCTGGAGAGGAAAGTAAACAAAGTGAGAGGGGATACCCTTGCGGTCCCAAGATTTGATCCAAGGAGGAATAGTGGAGTAGAAACCAGAGTAACGGGTGATGCTGGTGGTAAAAGGTCTCTGCACGACGGGGGAAAGAATGTCACTGATGCCAAAGGCCGAAAATTAAAAGGTCTGTACACTAATGCGAGGAGCCTAGGCAACAAGATGGAGGAACTGGAGTTACTGGTGCAGGAAGTGAAACCGGATATTATAGGGATAACTGAAACCTGGTGGAATAGTACTCATGACTGGAGCATGGGTATTGAAGGCTATGTGCTGTTTAGAAAAGACAGGAAGAAAGGCAAAGGTGGTGGAGTAGCCTTGTACATCAATGATGAAATTGACTGTAGCGAAATAAGAAGCGATGGAATGGATAAGACAGAGTCTGTCTGGGCGAAAATCACACTGGGTAAAAAAGCAACTAGAGCTTCCCCTGAGATAGTGCTTGGAGTGTGCTACAGACCGCCGGGATCGGATTGGGATATGGATAGAGACCTCTTTAATGTCTTTAATGAAGTAAACACAAAGGGGAAATGTGTGATTATGGGGGACTTCAACTTCCCGGATATAGACTGGAGGACGAGTACTTGCAAGAATAATAGCGGTCAGATTTTTCTGGATGTGATAGCGGATGGATTTCTTCATCAAGTAGTTAAAGTACCTACGAGAGGAGATGCCATTTTAGATTTGGTGTTGGTGAGCAGCGAGGACCTCGTAGAAGAAATGGTGGTAGGGGACAACCTTGGTTTGAGTGATCATGAGCTGATTCAGTTCAAACTAGATGGAAGGATAAACAAATGTAGATCTGGGATTAGGGTTTTTGACTTCTCGAGGGCTAATTTTAAAGAGTTAAGTAAATTAGTTAGGGAAGTGGATTGGACTGAGGAATTAGTGGATTTAAATGCGGAGGAGGCCTGGAATTACTTTAAGTCGCAGCTGCGGAGACTGTCGGAAGCCTGCATCCTGAGAAAGGGGGAAAAAAACCATGGGCAAGAATTGTAGGCCAAACTGGATGAGCAAGCAACTCAGAGAGGGGATTAGACAAAAGCAGAAAGCTTACAGGGAGTGGAAGAAAGGCAGGATCAGTAAGGAAAGCTACCTTGGTGAGGTCAGAACATGTAGGGATAAAGTGAGGAAGGCTAAAAGCCGCATTGAACTGGACCTTGCGAAGGGAATCAAAACCAATAGTAAAAGGTTCTACAGCCAAATAATAAATAGGAAGAAAACAAAGAAAGAAGAAGTGGGGCCGCGATACACTGAGGATGGAATGGAGGTTAAGGATAACCTAGGCATGGCCCAACATCTAAACAAGTACTTTGCTTCAGTTTTTAATAAGACTAGTGAGGAACCTTGCGATGATGGAGGGATGATAAACGGGAATGTGGATATGGAAGTGGATATTACCGCAACTGAGGTAGAGGCCGTACTTGAACAGCTCGATGGGACGAAGTCGGAGGGCCCGGACAATCTCCATCCGAGGATATTAAAGGAACTGGCGCGTGAAATTGCGAGCCCGTTAGCGAGAATTTTTAAGCAATCGATAAACTCGGGGGTTGTGCCGTATGACTGGAGGATTGCTAATGTAGTTCCTATTTTTAAGAAAGGGAATAAAAGTGATCCGGGTAATTATAGGCCTGTTAGCTTGACGTCTGTAGTATGCAAGGTCTTGGAAAAAATTTAAGGGAGAAAGTAGTTAAGGACATAGAGGTCAATGGTAATTGGGACGAATTGCAACACGGATTTAGTAAAGGTAGATCGTGTCAAACCAATCTGATCTCCTTCTTTGAGAAGGTGACGGATTACTTAGATAAAGGAAATGCGGTAGATATAATTTACCTAGATTTCAGTAAGGCGTTCGACACGGTTCCGCACGGGGAACTGTTAGTCAAATTGGAAAAGATGGGAATGAATATGAAAGTTGTAAGGTGGATAAGGAACTGGTTAAAGGGGAGACTCCAGAGGGTCGTATTGAAAGGTGAATTGTCAGGCTGGAAGGAGGTCACTAGTGGAGTCCCTCAAGGATCGGTTTTGGGACCGATCTTATTTAACCTTTTTATTACTGACCTTGGCACAAAGAGTGGGAATGTGCTAATAAAGTTTGCGGATGACACGAAGCTGGGGGGTATTGCTAACACGGAGAAGGACAGGGATACTATTCAGGAAGATCTGAACCACCTTGTAAACTGGAGTAATAGAAATAGGATGAAATACAATTGTGAAAAGTGCAAGGTTATGCATTTAGGAATTAATAATAAGAATTTTGGATATACGTTGGGGGCGCATCAGTTGGAAGCGACGGAGGAGGAGAAGGACCTTGGGGTACTGGTTGATAGTAGGATGACTATGAGTCGCCAATGTGATACGGCTGTTAAAAAAGCAAATGCGATTTTGGGATGCATCAGGCGGGGTATTTCCTGCAAGGATAAGGAGGTGTTAGTACCGTTATACAAGGCGTTGGTGAGACCACATCTGGAATACTGTGTGCAGTTCTGGTGTCCCATGTTCAAGAAGGATGAATTCAAACTGGAACAGGTTCAGAGACGGGCTACAAGGATGATCCGAGGAATGGAAAACCTGCCTTATGAAAGGAGACTCAAAGAGCTTGGCTTGTTTAGCCTGGCCAAAAGAAGGCTGCGGGGGGATATGCTTGCTCTATATAAATATATCAGGGGGGTTAACGTTAGGGAGGGAGAGGAATTATTTAAGTTTAGTACTAATGTAGGCACGAGGACGAATGGGTATAAACTGGATATTAGGAAGTTTAGACTTGAAATTAGACGAAGGTTTCTAACCATTAGGGGAGTGAAGTTCTGGAACAGCCTTCCGAGGGAAGTAGTGGGGGCAAAAGACTTTCCTGGCTTTAAGACAAAGCTTGATAAGTATATGGAGGGGATGTTATGATAGGATCGTTAATTTGGGCAATTGATCTTGGATTACCACCAGATAGGTCTGCTCAATGGTCTGCGGTTAGATGTTGGATGGAATGGGAACTGAGTTACTGCAGAGAATTCCTTCTTGGGTGCTGGCTGGTGACTCTTGCCCACATGCTCAGGGTTTAGCTGATCGCCATATTTGGGGTCGGGAAGGAATTTTCCTCCAGGGCGGATTGGCAGGGGCCCTGGAGGCTTTTCGCCTTCCCCTGCAGCGTGGGGCACGGGTCGCTTGCTGGTGGTTTCTCTGCAGCTTGAGGTCTTCAAACCAATTTTGAGGATTTCAATAACTCGGTCCTGGGATAGGGGTTGTTATAAAATTGGATGGGTGGGGTTCTGTGGCCTGCCTTGTGCAGGAGGTCAGACTAGATGATCAGATTGGTCCCTTCTGACCTATGAGTCTATGCTGCCAGTGTGACCATACGGAACTTGAGTTTGTGGATGAAGCGATTGAGATGGCAAAGATCAAGGATCAGTCTCCATCTGCTTTTCCTCTTGGGTATCAGGAAGTAAGTTGATTAGAACCCTGTTCCCCGATATTCCGTGGGAACACATACTATTGCTCCCCACTGTAATAAGGAATTCATCTCTTGGGCGAGAATGCTGTTGTGAGAGTGATCCCTGAAGGGGGACAGGAGGGTGGGTCTTGGATGAGGTAGCCTGACAAACTCTATCGCACAGCCATGGTGGATGATGTCCAAACCCATTTGTCCACTGTTATCACACTCCAAGCATGGGGAAAAAGTGCTAAACAACCCCCAAAGGGGGTTGGAGAGTCGTGAGGTGGTAGGCATAGTGGTTGGTGGCTTACAGGGTTGTTTCAGAAATACCCTTGGCTGGAGGTTGAAGCTATGCCAAAGCCTGTGAAGGGGGCCCCAGGAGGTGAGGTCTCTGTCTCTTTTCGCTTTTCCTTAGAGGCTCATAAGGTCTCAGAGTGGAATTGAAGAGACCTATAACGTTGGGTGGATGGTTAGTGGTGGAATTTGCACTTTGGGGCAGGAGTGTAAATGCTTAGTGAGCGAAGGGTGGCCCTGGAGTCCTTGAGGGTATGCAGCTATTCATCAGTCTTTTGGTAAAAAAGATGGGATTAATTGAAAGGGAGGTCTTCAGTAGTGTTCTGTACCTCCACGGGAATACCAGAAGAATGGAGCCAGGACTCTACGCTTAACTATGGCCACTGCCATAGCCTAGGAAGAGGTATCTGCTGCATCCACTGCTGATTGGAGGGCTGTTCTGGATACTAGCTTTCCCTTCTCAACAAATACCTGAAAACAGGCTTGATTGTGTTGTGGCAGGCTATCAGTAAATTCCTTGAATTTACTGTAATTCAGGGAGCCATATTTGGCTAGTAATACCTGATAGTTCACAAACCTGGACTGTAGGCTCCGTAAGGAAAATACTTTGTGTCCCAAAAGGTCCAAACACTTACCCTCCTTATCAGCTGGTGTAGATTAAGAGTGCTGTTTGGCTCACTCAGTTGCAGCCTGGACAACTAGGAAGTTGGTGGAAGGTGAGAAAAGGAACTCAGACCCATCCTTGCCAGTAACATAGTAACTTTTTCTGGCCCTTTTGGGGGTAGCTGTGCATGTGGAAGGGGTGTGCCACACCATCCTAACAGGCTCCAGAATAGCATCATTAAGTGGTAGTGCAGTCCTGACCGGTCCTGAGGTATGGAAGATATCCAGAAACTTACACTGGGGGTCTTGGATTTCTTCCACGGGAATCTGGAATTCCAACACAACTCCAGGCTATTTCAGGAACTGTTGCAGAAAATCATTCAGAAGGGAAGGGGATGCTGCAGTCACTGCTTTCATCTAGAGATAAGCAAGGAAATCTTGCTGGTTCCAGCAGCACTGCTGGGACTGGACCAAGAGGTTCTTCCTGTACCACTGGATCTGAGCATCTGCTGGAAGGACCTGTAAGAGGGAGCCAGGCCAGAAAAAAATTCCCTTTCAAGACCAGGCTGGTTCTGAAGCAGAGCAATAGGACCAGGGTCCTCACTATGGCCAATAGGCCAGATCCAGCGAGGGTTGTGGTGGCCCCATGGCATGGGATACCAATGGCCCTGTGGTGGTTGAGATGGTAGATGTTTCCAGGGTGAAGGTACGTAGGGGTGATAAGACATAGTTGGCTCTTCTCCCAGTTCTGATTTGTCAGAGGAGGGGAAGGCGGACTCGGGTTCCAATGGTGGTACCAGTGAAAGAGTGTAGATTATTGGAGAAGATGGTGAGAGGTCCCATACCTGGGGTATATCCTGTGGTGGAGAAATGATCTCTCCAGAGATGGAGGGGACTGACGGGAAAGATGACTCCATGTCTGGCAAAGCAAACACATCCTGGATCGCAGCTATGGCTCTCGATATCCCAAGTGTAAGAGGCATACTCTCCTTCCTTGGTATCTGTGCTGGCACCATGGACTTTCCCGGAATAAGGGGATCCCATGTCTTGTGGGGTGCCGGTGATTATGATACTGATGGTCCAGTGCTCGGAACTGCCAGATACCAATGTTCGTGGGACATCTTGTGCCAATGGGACTTAGCGCGTGTTCTGTCACCATGGCTCAAACTCATGGAAGCAGAATCCACTTTCTTCGATTTTGAGGAAGACAGGCCTAGGCTTATGGGTATGCTTCCTTGCCTCCTGACTAGGTCACCCACGCGGGTGGTTCTGCCACCATCGGATTTGGGCGTGGTAGTGAAAGCTGTGTTCCTTGCTGATTCGGGCCGGTATATGAGAGGGTTCCCCAGCCTGCATGGGTGGCGGGTCGCATAGATTGGGGAAGGCTGTGCCTACCCAGAGAGCCCAACGTGGCCCTGCCCATTCTCCTCCCCTAAGCCCTGCTTGCTGCCCTTCCCCCTTGGACCCAGTTCAGGCAGGCTGCTCCTCTTCAGGGAAGCAGTGTCCTGGGGTGGCTGGGACTTAGAGGTGGCTGACGCCACACAGTGCTGGGGGGGGGGGTGGCGCTAGGGCCAGGTGCTGCCCAGCTGCCCTGTCCTCGGGGGCTGCCCACCCTGCGCTCGGGGGTGGGTGGGGCTCCAGCAGGGGAAGGGGGTGGGTCCTCAGGCAGGGGGGCGGGTCCGACCGGGGGCTAGCCTCTCCCAGCCGGCGGTTCACCCACGGCCCATGCCAGGCCTGAGTCTGAGTGAGGTCTCATGGCAAGCTCCACAGAGTGTTTCTGGAGGCAGAGAGCCTGGCCTTCTCGGCTGTGGCTGGAGAAAGATAGGCAAGTTCTGTGCTCGGATGCAAGGTCAGCTTCCTCCAAGCAGTACAGGCAGCAATGGTGTTAGTCATTGACCAAGAAGAAGCATGGGCAGAAGGTTCAGAGTTTGAAGCCGGAAGTCCTGGGCAAAGTCCAGTACCCGCATGTGGGGTACAGGGGCTTTGGGGGGGCGTTGTCAAAGAAAACACCCTCCAACTCTATCTAAACTAAGCACTAAAATTATCATAAAACTACAATAAACAGGCAAAACTAGTCTAAAAACTGGCAAACTATGTACACTATTTTATTTAAAAGTGCATCAGAGAGGCGGCCACTGGAAGTTCCGAGCCAGACCATGTGGTGGAGAAGGAACTGGAGAGGTGGGTCAGTCTGCCCGGCCCTTTATCGCCTCAGACAAAAGCTCAAGGTGAGCCAGGGTGCATGGATGGACCAACAGACACTACTTTCA
This sequence comes from Gopherus evgoodei, assembly GCF_007399415.2. Classification (NCBI taxonomy): domain Eukaryota; kingdom Metazoa; phylum Chordata; order Testudines; family Testudinidae; genus Gopherus; species Gopherus evgoodei. The sequence continues at coordinate 353,489,150 of NC_044322.1, forward strand.
AAATCTGCCACCCTGGGTGCATGCGTAACCCTTGGAATACAATACAATAAGGATCGTCACTCGAAAAAGAACGAAAGGCCAGCACCATGTGACGACCCACTTCTCCACAGATCACCAGACAAATGCTTCACAAAGCACCAGTAATCTATGGTTTGAGAACCAACATTTTAAATGCTACCTCCAAGGGTTGCACTGATGTTGGATGAACTGAGTCTTACATTTTAGTCACATGGGAAGAATGCCAAAGGACTGATAAATGAAGTGTTTTCTTCCTACTACCAGAATTTTGGTTTTACAGAGGAATTGCAACATGGAGCAGGGAAGTGAGAGCCTCTTTATACAGTTCCAGTCACACTGCACTTGCAATATTAGGCTTAGGGGTCAGCTCCTCCATACAAGGAAGATCAAGAAGTTGGTGGGAGGCTTAGAGAAAAACAAACATGATTATGGAGGTGGGGTGATTAAATTAGAAGCAGAAGTTGGTTAAGTGATAAAGAAAAAGGACAAATATTTAAAGGGTAAATACCAAGGAGTAAAAAGAAATTGTTTAAGGTGCAATATGTGCAAATAACAAGGAGTAAAGGGATAAAGGGAACAAAGGTAAATATTAGGACAATTTCTTATAAATCTAGTCAAGGCTGCAGAACAGAAGCCCCATTTTTGCATTTAAAACTAGATAAAAAATGTATTTGTTGAGCTTGAACACTGTACGGACAAAGAGGAGACACAGCTCCTACTCCCAGGGAGTTTACTATGTAAGGGCCTGATATAAAGCTCACTGAAGTCAACGGAAGTGCACCCACTGACTTTAACAGGCTTCTGATCACATCCTAAATACACTGAAGACAAAAATCAGAGGCTAGACCACCTTTTGAGTTATCTAAATCCATCTCTCTGATGCTGCAGTCTTATTCTTTACCATATTTCCTTACCTGTCCCATAGCCTCCCCTTCGCTATGGTCACCTTTCAAGTTCTTCCCAGATGTCAATTCTTCCCATGTAAACAGCAGAGAGTCTGTTACTTCACCAAAGGGGTTAAAATCGATTAACCAGACCTTACTCTGCAGTACAACAATGAAGAAAATAAAATATCAACAAACAAGAGTGTATGTGAAATAAGAGGGAAAATTATTATCTGCTTAAGTGTGGAAACAAAAACATACTGCATGGGCTGTTAGAAGACAGTTTTCATAAGAGGTCAAACAGGTCATGTAAACTGATGCAAATTCTATGCACTTTCCTTTGGAAGGCTCTTTCAGATTAGGCTTTACAGAGATTCTGTCTGCTCTGTGTAGACCTTAGAGATCCCCTGACACTTTGGGTGACAAGAGGCATTTGCCCTACATGTCTTTTTCTAAAAGTTCATTTCCTCACACCAATCTTGTGACAGTGCTATATACAGTGGCAGTCTGCAGGATGGCTACTTCCTACCCCGGAGATGGCTGCTTTTCAGGAATACTGTGTAATTGTTAAAATGCTTTGGGATCCTTCATATTGAAAGACATTTAGATTCTAAGGACAGGGACCACTGGAGCCATCTAGTCTGACCTCCTGTGTAACAGGCCATACAACTTTCATGAAATAATTCCTGTTTGAACAACAGCAGATCTTCTAGGAAAGCATCCAATCTTGATTTAAAATTGCCATTGATGGAGAATCCACCACAACCCTTGATAAATTGTCCCAATGACTAATTACCCTCACTTATTTCCAAAATTTGGTGCTGCATTGGGTGGGACTCAAACCCTGGTCAAGCACTTGGAAGGCATCTTTGTCACCACTATCCCACTTGGCAGATAATTTAAAGACTAACTTGCATTTATCTAAACTATGTATATGCAGCCATTAGCACAGTATCTGAGTGTTTCAATCTTAGTGTATTTATCCTCACAATGCCTCTGTGAGGTACAGACATACTATTATCCCCATTGTATAGATAAGGAATGAAAGAAAGCACAAAGACTAAGATGATATGCCCAAGCTCACACAGAAAGTCTGTGGAGGAAATTGAATCTGGATCTCTCAGGTTTCAAGCTAGCACCATAAGCACTGGACCATCCTTTCTTTTCAGTAAAATCTTACCTATTCTGATATTTAAGACAAATTAGATTGCAATGAAGCATTTACTCTTTATCAGATGGTAGCAAGAATTCTCTCAATTTAGATATTATATACAAGCCTAGATTTACCAAGTAGAAGAAATGCTATATGTACCATATTTGAGTGACCAAGGAGTTTTCCTTGTTATTCACCAGAGCCATAATTCAGTGCAATTTGAAAACAAAAGACTAGATAGCTTAGGTCATGGCATATTTAATTTTCTATTCCTTCCCTCCACTCCATCAAGGTCCTCTTTCTCTAGGACTACCAGAAGATCCTTTCCAACCCAGTCTACTCTACGGGCGCTACAGCAGCATAGCTATGGTGCTGTAGATATGCCACTGTAATCCCATAGTATCGGCACAGACTACGCAATGGAAGGGGTTTCCTTAATCACTATAGCAACTCCACCTCCCTGAGTGACAGTAAGTAGGTTGACGGAAACATTCTTCTATTGACCTAGCTATGGGTGGGGCGGGGGACTACAATGAGGGCCAGATCAGCATAGCTATGGCACTCAGAAGTGTGGATTTTTCACTCACCTAAGCGCAGTAGCTATGTTGACCTAAGTATAGACCAGGCCTCAATCTCCTTGGTACACGTGACAACTTCCATCCATATCCTCTTAAAGCTGCAAACACCAGCTTTGTTGCTGAGCAACATGAAATCTCCTCCTCTCCCACTCCCTCCCAACTACAAGTTTAACATGCTGCCTATGGAGCCCTTGTAGGCCCTGCTGGCCGGGAAAATGGAAGACAGAAATGGAACCCAGTTTCACACAGCTTTGCATGAGTCTCCCTTGTTGCAATATCATGACACTTATTAATCATACTGCAAGTAAATAAAGCTTCAATAAGCTAGTGCCAGGGCAGCTCCAGGTTTTCTGCCACTCCAAGTGGCGGAAAATAAAAAGCTGATCGACGGCACTTCAGCGGTAGCTCAGTTGCGCCGCTCCATTCTTCAGCGGCGAGTCCTTCACTCCCTCTCTTCCTCTTTGGCAGCAGCTCAAAGAGGAAGAGACGGACTGAGAGACCCGCCGCCAAATTCCCGAAGACCCAGACATGCTGCCCCTGTGGCGGATGGAGTGCTGCCCCTTTGTATTGGCCACCCCAAGCAAATGCTTCCTTAGCTGGTGCCTGGAGTCGGCCCTGGCTAGTGCACAAGCTCACTATGGTAAATGATAGCACTGAAACCATAACACATTCAGAGAACTAGAGTTTGTTAATATGGAAAATACAAGCTGTAGAGAGAGTGTGACACACTGTACCTCGGGGGAACACATTGCACCCCCATGTTCATCCTTATAATATGATTATGTGGTATCCAATGCAAAGTTTGTCAGGTTGGGTGTCTTCGGAAGGTCGAGATGCAAGATGCTGATTCCTAGCGTTATGTCTGGGACTGGAGATATTGGCTAGTGTCATTCAGTTGCACAATCCAAGCAGCGGCTGGCCAAAAGTGCTCACTCACGTGGGTGGGAGCAGCTTACATGCTAGAGGCTGTGTGTGAACAGTCCGGGAGTGGGGGTTCTCACTGTGGAGCAGGGTAAGGCCGGCTCCCAGAGTTAAAGACTGGAATGACCTAGGAGATCACTGGTCCAGATAACGCCAGGGGAACGTCACAGAGAGACACTTCAGCTGTTATTTATTGCAGAAGGGTAAAGAAACAGAGGTGGCTTTGCACTGTTGAGCTGCAACCAGGGTGTAGAAGCATTGCCACCACCATGGCAGCACTCCGGGAAGCAGACTATTTGCATCAGCCTGGCTTATTTTCAATCCCTCTGCTTCTTTTTGCAAATAGTCAGATATTCTAATTATAATGATGTTTTGCCTGTGCTATCATCAGAGCATCTTGTCAACCCAATGACATCAGGAAGAAGAATTTATCATTTGGATTCCTACCACACTGGAAAACAAGCTAATGAACCAATTTGTGTTTCAGAGACAGGCAATGGCTGGCAAAGTTCGCTCTGCAGTTCAGAGGATCTTTCCTCCATCTCTGAGATTTTTCAGCTTGTTAAAAGAGTGGGGATTTTTTTTTTATTAAATGTATTCAACTTAACTGTTCATAGGGATTTTACATCAGTTCATTAGGGAGTTTTATACTGCATAGGCTTTAATATAAAAAAATAAATGATAGGACCTGTGAAAAGCAAGAACTGGGGTCTGTGGGCACCACAGCAGCATTTTCCTCTTCCTGCGGAGACGGAAAAGAGCCAATGTGCCTTCCAAAACTTCTAACTGTTCCCAAAGCTTCTCCTCTAGTTGCTTTTATATCCCCACTGAACTTTGGTAATTGCTAATTGGTAGGAGGCAGCATAAAAAATGAATAGATCTAAAACACTTCCCCTCTGAAGATTTATTAAAAGTAAGGCATCTATCTCTGGGTCAGTCACTGAACAGTCTTCAGACTAATGGAAAAACAAGACTGAAGCATATCTAGGAAACCCAGAGTAAAAGCCAAAGACCTCAAAACATAATCCAAGACCACTTTCACATTGCAGCTATAGAGCAAGAATAAAGCTATTTAATTGCAGGCTTCCAGTATTAGCAATCTCTTGTCACTTAAGACAGATTAACATCTGCTTACGTGTCTGGGCTATATGCAATTGTTTTTGATAAAACCACTTGCGGGCATCTGCATACATGTTAGGTGTGTCTCTCTGCCTCTTGGTAAGTTGCTAATGCAGCTTTTGCTGTCCCAAAGTTTGGGTGCCTCAATACTGAGTGTTTACTAGGCAAGCATAGAGTCATTTTCCTTCAAAGACAGCCTTCTTTTCTGTTCTCAAACTGTGTAGCCTCAAGACTATGCCTGATGTTTTCTGAAGATTCATTTGTGTAGCAAAAACACCACCATCACAAGAGTGAAATTAACATAGGCTATATTTTGTATATGATGAGGGAAAACAAGCAATAACACATGGTATGTATTCAGCACCCTAAAAATATACACTGGTAGGTCTATTATAACATGATAACATTCATTTTATTATCATAAAAAGATAAAAAGCATACTGCTTTAAGGAAGTAGCTATAATATAAGAACATTTAAAGGAAGTTACAAGATAGATAAGGAATATCACGTTAGCAAAGATAACAAGCAAAGAGAATTGTCACATTTCCCTATTTTCAGCCCTGTGTTCATGCCCACAATGACAGTACATATGGGGCAATGAAGCCCGAGTGTTAGTTTAAAATTTAGAAAAAAGAGTTGTGAACTAACAATGGTCTGAAATACCTTCATTATAATACTTTGCAGTTCTACAGTAACTTTTATCTAAAGATCATAAAGTGTTTTACAAACAATTAAGATTTGGGAGGTATGCAAGAAATATACAGGGATTAGTTCACACAACACAAAGTACAGCTACCTCCAGGCAGGCCATCACTAGACAACAGCTGAGAGCAGAAGTAAAGAAATGTATCCAAAATGGGCCATCCAGCCCTGGAGCATAGCCTCTCCAATGCTAGCTGCCTAGCTTTGGAGACCATCTGGCTTTAAAGATTGTGTTAGAATGGGTATTCCTTAAAGCTGGCTGGTCTGCAAAGCCAGTCAAAAATTGACAAGACTGAGTTCAGGGAAGCCAGTGCACAGCAGAGAGAATACTGGTAATATCACCTGAGAGCAGAAGCAGAAGAACTGAACTGAGTTTACATGAGCCGTATTAGAAGGTATATGAAAGCTTGCATAGAACAGATACATTCAAGTTGCTTATGTTGTACTCCAATCTACTGACGCGCAAATTCCAAACCACTTGGACTTGCAGCAGTCTCCCCAGTGTTCTTTCAGTCACTCTACAGAAAACCTACAGGGTTCTTGCTCTTCCAAATGTTGCAGGCTTGCAAGAGAACAAAAACACACATCCAAGAGACATTTTGCAGGTGAAAGAGCTTTAAATAGGCAGAAGCTGGGCACTTCTCTCATTCTACAGGTGAGGTTGCCATGCAACCATGTTGATCTGGAGCACAAACTCTGGAAACTGATTGAGCTACACAACACTCAACACCATTTCAGCACCTATAATAATTCACACACTAAAGAGACATTGAATACTACATTGGCAAGTCATGGAAGTGTGTGCACAGGCAAAGGTGAAGGAGGTGGGTCTGACACACTAAGGGACTAACTGGTAGTTTTCCAGGAGCCTGAGGGCTCCATGGAATTTGCACAAATAATTAAGAGATACACAGATAGACACAGCTATATTAACTTGATAGCTGAAGAAAAAATGCCTTGTCCAAAATCACCAGGATTAAAATCTTTCACTTAAGTAATGTTTGTCTTCACTCTTCAAGTTACAAGACAAGGCAGCCAGAGGCTGAATTTGGCCAGACTTGAAAAATTCTGCTCATTAACTTGGCTGTGGTAAGTAAAATTTCCCCACTTTCTCTCCTCTCTGTTCCACCCCCCATCATAACCAGGTAGGGTCAGCGGTTCTCAAACTGTGGGTCGAGACCTCAAAGTAGGTCACAACCCCATTTTAATGGGGTCACCAGGATTGGCTCAGACTTGCTGGGGCCCAGGACCAAAACCCAAGGACTTCAGCTCTGGGCAGCAGGGCTCAGGTTACAGGCCCCTTCCTGGGGCTGAAGCCCTTGGCATCTGCTTTGGTCCCCCTGCCTGGGGTGGTGGGGCTCAGGCTTTGGCCCCCACCTGGGATGGCAGGACTCAGGTGGGATCAGGCTTCGGTCCCTCCTCCTGGGGTCGTGTAGTAATTTTTGTTGTCCGAAGGAGGTTGCAGTACAATGAAGTTTGAGAACCTCAGGGTTGGGTAAATAGGTTTTGTACCTGAGCTGCATTTAGCATTTAGGCTGATTTGAAACCAATGTCATAAAATTACCTGGTGTTGACTGGATGCATTGGTACAAGAAGTACTTCCATCCAGACACACATCTGTTTAGGTACTATTTTTGGCATTATCATTATATAACTACAAAACCCAGAAACTCTCTCTCCATATCAATCACCGAGAGGCTGAGAGTCAGAATCAGTACTTAAAATCACCAGTACTGCCAACTCCATCTGCTGGAACATTGTGAGTCAGGTCCCTCTTCACAAATCACAACTGGTTCAAATAATGATCAGGGCTGTCAAGTGATTAAAAAAATGAATTGCAATTAATAGCACTGTTAATAATAGAATACCATTTATTTAAATATATTTGGATATTTTCTACATTTTCAAATATATTGATTTCAATTACAACACAGAATACAAAGTGTACAGTGCTCACTTTATATTATTTTTATTACAAATATCTGCACTGTAAAAAACAAAAGAAATAGCATTTTTCAGTTCACCTAATACAAATACTGTAGTGCAATATCTTTATCATGAAAGTTTAACTTACAAATGTAGAACTATGTACAAAAAAAATAACTGCACTCAAAAATAAAACAATGTAAAATTTTAGAGCCTACAAGTCCAATCAGTCCTACTTCCTGTTCAGCCCATCGCTCAAACAAGTTTGTTTACATTTGCAGGAGGTAATGCTGTCCGCTTCTTGTTTATGTCACCTGAAAATAAGAACAGGCATTGAGGCTGGCATCACAAGATATTTACGTGCCAGATGCACTAAAGATTCATATGTCCCTTCACGCTTCAAGCACCATTCCGGAGGACATGCGTCCATGCTAATGATGGTTTTTGCTCAATAACGATCCAAAGTGTTTGTGCACCGACGCATGTTCATCTTCATTATCTCAGTCAGATGCCACCAGCAGAAGGGTGATTTTCTTTTTTGGTGGTTTGAGTTTTGAAGTTTCCGCATTGGAGTGTTGCTCTTTTAACTCTTCTGAAAACATGCTCCACACCTCATCTGGCTCAGATTTTGGAAGACACTTCAGATTCTTAAACCTTGGGTCGAGTGCTGTAGCTATCTTTAGAAATCTCACATTGGTACCTTCTTTGTGTTTTGTCAAATCTGCAGGGAAAAAGTGTTCTTAAAATGAACATGTGCTGGGTCATCATCTGAGACTGCTATAACATGAAATATATGGCAGAATGCGGGTAAAACAGAGCAGGAGACACGCAATTCTCTCCCAAGGAGTTCAGTCACAAATGTAATTAACATTTTTTTTTTTTAAAAAGAGCATCATCAGCATGAAAGCATATCCTTTGGAATGGTGGCTGAAACATGAAGGGTCATACGAATGTTTAGCATACCTGGCACATAAATACTTTGCAACGCCAGCTACAAAAGTGTCATGTGAATGCCTGTTCTCACTTTCAGGTTACATTGTAAATAGTAAGTGGGCAGCATTATCTTCCTTAAATGTAAATAAACTTGTTTTTCTGAGCGATTGGCTGAACAAGAAGTAGGACTGAATGGACTTGTAGGCTCCAAAGTTTTATCTGGTTTTGGTTTTGAGTGAAGTTAAGTATCCCTCACCAAAAAAATTAAATTTGTAAGTTGCACTTTCATGATAAAGAGATTGCACTACAGTACTTGTATGAGGTGAATTGAGAAATACTATTTATTTTGTTTATCATTTTTATGGTGCAAATATTTGTAATAAAAATAATAATATAAAGTGAGCACTGTACACTTTGTATTTTGTGTTGTAATTGAAATCAATGTATTTGAAAAACATAGAAAAACATCCAAAAATATTTACTAAATTTCAATTGGTATTCTATTGTTTAACACGGCGATTAAAAGTGCAATTAACTGCGATTAATTTTTGAGTTAATTGAGTGAATTAACTATGATTGACAGCCCTAATAATGAGATTTTTAAAAGGACCCCTTTTTGTTTGCTTTCTAGTTTTTGAGCCTTTAGGATGCATGTTTTCAAGCTTTTCTCCACAACTGTATGGGATAGAAGCTTTTTTTTTTTTTTTTAAATCAACACTTATCCTCACATAATCACATGACTCTTGGAGCTGGAGCCTTTAAGAAAACATCAGCTATCACAAGGTTCACAATAAAAATCCTGAAAGGTGACACCACTGAATCATAGTTTTAACTTCATTAGATTAAAGCCATTTTTGCTCTCAGATCAGGCAAAGATGTATGTTTGATGCAAGAATGAGTGGATTAAATTTGGAAAGTATGATTAGATTATCATAATAGTCCCTTAGAGCTTCAAATCTGTGAGTCATTCCCTCAGATGCTCAGTAGAGCCATCATCCAAACTCATACAATTCAGAATATTATTTCTAGATTACAGCAAAAGGCAGAGTCCTTCAAATAACATCAGTCTCAAGCAGAGAGATGAAGATCTGTTCGGTAGTTAAGTCTACCCAATTCCCTTCTCTTCTATTAGGAACTTGTCATCATCAGTAGTTTCTATCACACAGACAAAACACAACTAAGGCTGCAAAGTGAAGCACTAAAAATTAGAAAATGCCAAATGAAGGTTGCCTATGCAAACCTGATCTCCCTGTTTGCAAGCAATATCACAGAGTCTTTGGGCTTGTTCACACAACGGGGTCATGCACTCCACAGGGATGTGATTTTTAAGGTGCACTAATGTGCTGTGCATTAACTGTTCTGTGTAGACCCTGCTGGTGCACACTAAAGGCTCCCTAGCGCACTTACATGTAGTGCTGTTTCATTGCCACATTGTGTAGACAAGCCCTTTAATTATACGATCACACATTTTTCTACAATATCACAACTTCATTCAGTGCACAGGATCAACAGCCCTCACTTAGTGAACAGCTATTCAATATTTTGTTTTATCCTTGTTTAATGTGTGGCCCAATGCCTTATTTACTGCATTCTACTCAAACCCTGTTATGAAGACAGAATTCTTAATTTCCCCCTGATTCAGCCCCAGATAGTGCTCATCGCTAGTAGAGTGCTTCACAAATATTAATTTATCTTCACTGTACCCCTGTGAGCTGAAGGGTAGTGTCTCCACTTTACAGATGGGGAGCTAAGGAACCAAAAGATGAAGGTCAAAAGCATCCACTGATTTTGGGTGCCCAGTCTAAGATGCCTAAGACCTGATTGTTCATAATACTCAGCATTATTTAGCACTTGATATGTTCAAAGCACAGATCCTATTAATTTCAATTGCAGCTACAAATGCTCAGCACTTCTGCAAATCAGACCCCAGGGTCTCAAGTCAGGAACCCAGAAAACGAGGAACACAAAATTAGTGACGACCTATGAAAAGTTTGGTTTAAGTGATTTGCCTAGCATCACATAGAAACACTGTGGCAGAGGCAGGGATATCATTCAACTGCCTTAACCATGTGACTATCCTTTCTCTTCCAGCAGTCTTCTGCCTCATTCACTACACACCTTCAAAGTTTTGCAACAAATGAGGCAAGGGTCTACAGACAAGAGTCTCCTTCACTACACAACCCTGATTCATCCCAAGAGGATGCCCATCCTGTGTTCCAGAGGCAGGAATCCTATCTTAATGCATACAATCACACACAGTCTTTAAATTATACACATGGGGGGAGGGGGGAAGAGATTAAGGCTGTGCAGGTACTTCCTAGCTTTTGACTGCTTGACCTTTGCAACCTTAATAATGTTCTTTTAATGTAGTTTGTGTGTAATTTCCTGGGTTTTTAAAAAGAGCAAACTGGAAAAAAAAACCCAACCACCAGATATTCCATCACATGGCCTCATACTGACACTGGGCTACTAGATCCACTGCACAGACCTCTGCCTCTTTAGCCAACAGAACTAAACTGACAGCAGTACTAGGTTGTCATCGTCTGTGTGGACCAGAATGTAGCTTGCCAGTGGACTTCACAAATATTTGCTGACAGCAAAGAAATGCTCAGAATCAGGTCTTTTGGGCTCCATTCCACACTGAAGGGAGTGTATCTAGTGGGCACAGACTCTTCTGCCATGTCCCCTCCAACCTGTCCCTAGCCCAGTCCTGTCTCTTCCCCATCCCTGGCTCCTTGCCTACCCAATCCCAGTATCTACTCATCCAGTTTGTGATACAGTTCCAGCCCCCTTGCTCAGCCAGTTCTAGAGTCCTCCTTTCCAGCACTTTATCCCACCTGTCTGTCCTCTTCCACTGGCTCCCAGTCCTAGTCTCTCTTCCTGGGGTCATCATCCATCTCAGTCTCCCCCATCACCCCTCCCTGGCTCCTTGTACAGCCAGTCCCAGTTCTCCTCCTGCACAACCGCTCTGTCAAGTTGTGGTTCCTATCACTCCCTGCTGCCTCCACCTCCCCCACCTTCTAGTTCCACTCTCTTTGTTCTGACAGTCCCAGTCCCTCACCCTCCCATAGCTCCTTATCTGATCTCTGAGGTTCTCCTCAACCAAATGGTTCCCAATCTCCACTCCCCTTCCTTCACCAATTCCCAGTTTGTTTTTCCCCAGCTTCCAGTCCTAGTCTTCTTTGCTAACCTGTTCCAGCCTCCCCCACATGCTCCCAGTCTCTTTGCCCAGACAGTCTCATTCAGTTTCACTCTCAAGACCCCCTCTAGACTCAGTCTCACTGCTTCTCAAACTATGGAGCAGGTCTCCCAGGGCTGGTGGGGAATGTGTTAAGTTGTGTGCTTTCCCCCCACCCTCATGAAACCTGGATGGCCAGGGCTCATGCAGAAGGGCTGTGCACACCCTTGTCCCAATCCCTCACCTGGGCAGCCTGGGTTCAGACTCTCCTTCCCTCTCCCTCATTCCCACACCTGGAGGCAGCAGAGCTCCAGCTGTCAGCCCTTGGGCGGCTGCAGCAGCGCAGAAGTAAGGGTGGAATGGGGTGCTAAATCTGCTGTGAAAAGTGGTATTGACGAATATCACTTTTCTTATTGTCACCCTTACTTCTGTGCTGCTGCTGGTACAGCCCAGCTAGCAGCTGTTGGCTCTCTGCTCTGCCTTCAGAGCTGGGTGGTGGTATATGTACTTGGGGTGTCGGGTGTAAACTACTACAGGCACAAAGAAAGGGGGCCTGACCAAATAATCCTGATGAAATAACCACTGCACTAGATTCCTTGTCGCAATCTCCTTTGACTCTCCCCAGTCCGGCTTTCGTCCCCTCTGCATTCAACTCAGACATCTTCCTCCCCTATGCTGCCTGGATATTCCTGCAAGGCTGCCAGTGAGAACACAGGAGAGAGAGGCTCCCTGCTTTCAGTCCCAGTGCCTAGCCTCACCGTGGTCTGAAGCACCTGGGAAAATCCAGCTTCTCCCTATTGCCCTCGGGCAGAGCATATTAAGCTGGTATGTGGCCGAAGGCAGATACCCAGCATGGAAAATTTCAGCACAAACAGTCCAGGTTTGGCAAAGTTATAAGCAACTAAAACCAGGCTCTTAAAGTGGGGACGTGTCAGGCTACCTTAATAATAGGTGGCACTATCAGTCTCACCTATAATATTTAACCAGTTTCTTGCGATACTGTGACACAGACATCCATTGATGGTTCACGAGTCTACATCAGCAACTCTTGTCAGGTCTGACACACTCAATGCACCTCACACACTCTGGTCATGGCGTTTATTTAAAACATGAGATGTAATATAGCATTTGAAATTTACCACTACACTGGTCATTAACGTCACAGTGAAATGTTTGTAACAACTCTGTAGGTGAAATAATGGACATGCTCTAATATTATATCCTGAAGACTGTAAACAGACAAAGGAGACAAAACAGGTTTCTTCTCTATAAAGGAGAGAGAAAATATGGTGGCAGACACCCTGGCCAGAAAAGAGGGTTATCTATCACTGCACAGATACAAGAGACCAGATCTCTTGCAAGCTGAGAAAGATATGTCCTTCAACCAAAGGGGTTGAAGTCTCTGGGAATGGAAGACTGGTAAGGAAGCTACCTCAAACAAAGACTCCAGCTTGTTAATTTAGGTCTTAGCCATTACAAAAAGTGTAATTTTACTTTTGTTTGTTTGTAAGTCTTTCTAACTTTATTCCTTCTACTTGGTATCACTTAACCTATCTCCTTTCGGTAACAAATTTGGTTAATTTTTACAATAAAAACCAACTCAGTGCTGTGCTTGAAGGGAAGGGTGTATTTACCCCAGTTAAGTTAAGCTGTGATGTGTTTCTGTCTCTTTAAAGGAGCTAACAACTCACACTATTTTTGAGAGTGTTCCAGGAGAGGGCTGGTCACTTCAAGACAGATGGTTGGGGAAAATTCAGGACTGGGAATGCATTGGGGTCACCTCTACAAATAATAATAAAGACTGGGAAATCAGAGTAGATCTGTTGTGTTGTAGGCAGGCTGCTGGGGTCAGGGTGCTGAACCAGGGCTGCACAGCACATAGACACTCAGAAACTGTGTGCTTGTCTGTTGGTGTCCAGGCTGTGAGTCACAGCAGCAGAACATTCAACGCACCTAAGGTTACAGGGCAAAAGATAAACCCACATTGGTCTGGATTGCACCCCAGAATGTGATGGACACCATTAAATGTCTTTTTTTTTTTTTAAGTCTTTTCAAAGATTCTGTTACATACTTTTAAAGATAAACTACTTATTCTCTGGAGAAAATTATTTGCAGAAGAACTACAAACATTATTGTTATATGACACACATGCACATCCCAACCAACTTAGGTTAGATACCATTCAGGTAGGAAAGTAAGAAAATCTAAGAGAAAAAGGAGTTCTGGAGAGCTGGCAGTTTTTCAAAGAGACAATGTTAAAGGCACAACAGCAAACTATCCTAAGGCAAAGAAAATGGAAGAAGAATAGTGTAAAGCAAATATGACTCCATCAGGAGCTCTTTTAACGACCTGAACATCAAAAAGGAATCCTACCAAAGATGGAAACATGGACAAATTGCTAAGGAGCAGTATAAACGTAAACATAAGCATGTATAGACAAAATGAGAAAAGCTAAGGCACAAAATGGTTCTATAAATACATTAGGAACAAGATAAAGAAATAGGAAAGTGTAGGTTCACTACTTAACAGGGAAAGAAAGCGAATGACATATAAGCTCAAGAAGGATCAGGTGTTTAATGCCTATTTACTTCAGTCCTCACTAAAAAGGTTAATGGTGACCCGATACTTAGCACAATATTAACAACAAAGGGGGAGGACGTAAGCAAAACTAGGAAAGAACAGGTTAAAGACTATTTAGATTCAATAGATACACTCAAGTCAATAGGACCTGATGATATAAGAAAACAACTGCAGAACAGAATGCTAAATAAAAAATCTAGACACTTCTAATTCACTCATCATCACAATATTTCCCAGGACGTTGAAGCCAACATTCATTTCTCCTCTATGGTACTTAGGAAGCATAAGAATTTCATTAGAATACAAATAACAAAATCAAAGAATATGCCAATAATATGAGCCATTATTAACTTACCATGCTGTCTCTGTACACATCAAAAACAACTGGAAAGAAGAAAAATTGATGTTAGTTTCCAAATATATGTGGTTACACACATCGCTAAGCATAAATAGATAAACAAGCGTTTATAGCACAATGCTCAAGTTTAATATGTCTACAAAACAGAAAGCCCAAGACAGCACTTATTTAGGATGGAGAGTAGAAACAGTAATAGAAAACTCTTGTTGCCAGTGGATAGACTGGGTTTTCTACAGGTCTTTATTGTTTAATACAGATATTTCCACCTCAAAACATGTTATTAGCTCTTCAAAACAGAAGAGAGCTTGTCTTCAATATTACTGTTTGTACTGTAGTAGCACTTAGAGGCCTTAATCAGGGATCAAGGCCCCATTGTCCTAGCTGTGGTACACACAGAATAAAGAGTCCTTGCCACAAAGAGATTACAATCAGCACCTGATGAAACAAAACAGACAGCGAAAATCAATCGGGGTGCGTGGCTGAGAGAAGGTAGCAGTGAAATGATCACTTTTAGTACACAACACAGTAGTCACAGCACACCAACTGCCTAGTGATGTCTATTTTAATACAAACCCGTCACTATTCAGAGATTTAAACAAAACAGTTGTTTCTCCATGTCTATATCTATTTATCTACCTATATCTTTCATAGTAAACTTTTTTGTATTGTTAAACAAATCCATATATTTACTGCGTCTTGGAGCAGCTTGTCCTGGAACCCATAAGAGATGAGGCAATTCTCCTTTTAGTCCTAAATGGACCACAGGATCTGGTCCAAGAGATCAATATAGCTGAACCACTCGGTAATAGCAACCATAATGTAATTAAATTTAACATCCTTGTAAGGGACAAATGCCAAAGAAACCTACCACAGTACCATTTAACTTCAAAAAGAGTAACACACAAAAATGAGGGAGCTAGTTAAATGGAAATTAAAAGGAACTGTTACAAGGGTGCAATGCCTGGAAACTGCATGAAGACTATTTAAACGCACCATTGTAGGTATGCAAACTAAATGTATGCCCTAAGTGTGTGTCAGTGGGGGGGAGGAGTAAGAGGACCAAAAAAAAAAAAAAAAGCCAGTATGCCTAAACAGAAGAGTAGAAGAGGAAGTTAAAGGGAAAAAAAGTATCCTTTAAAAATTGGAAGTCTAATCCTAGTATAAAGAAGTATAAACTTACAAGTTGAGCATACAAGTATAAGAAGATAGGCCAAGAAAGAATTTGAAGAGCAATTGGCTAAAGACAAAAAAAAACTACCAGCAATTTTTTTTTTTCCAGTACATCAGAAGCAGGAAGCCAGCCAAACAGTAAGTGGGGCCACTGGAGCAGTGGTACTCGACCACGTAGATATCTTCCAGGGGTTCATCAATTCTCTGGAGCAGTGGTTCTCAACCAGGGGTACGTGTAGCACTCGGGATATGCAGAAATCTTCCAGGGGGTTTATCAATTCATTTGAATAGGTGTTTCTCAACCTGGGGTTCATGATCCCCAGGGGGGTCACAGAATAGGTTAGGGGGGGTCACAAGTGCAGGGCTGGCATTAGGGGATGACAAGCAGGGCAACTGCCTGCGGCCTCACACCACAAGGGGCCACACAAAGCTAAGTTACATGCTTCAGCCCCAGGTGTGGGAGTGGGGGGCTCGGGCTTCAGACTGCTGAAATAGGTACAGTATTTTGGAAAGGTTGAGAACCACTGCATTGGAGGATCGAGGGGGCAAAAGGAGCACTCAGGAAAACTGAGGCTATTGTGGAGAAGCTAAATGAATTCTTTGCATTGGTCTTGATGGCAGAAGATACGGCAAGATCCCCACACCTGAACCATTCTTTTTAGATGACAAATCTGAGGAACTGTCCCAAACTGATGTGTCAACTGAGAGGTTTTGAAATAAACTGATACATTAAACAGTAATAAGTTACCAGACCAGATTGTATTCACTCAAGAGTTCTGAAGGAACTCAAATATGAAATTGCAGAAATACTACCTGTGGCATGTAACCTATCACTTAAATCAGACTTTGTGCCAGATGACTGGAAGGTAACTAGTGAAACACTGATCCTGTAAATTACAGGCTGGTAGGCCTAACTTCAGTACCAGGCAAACTGGTTGAGACTATAGTAAAGAACAGAATTATCAGACAAATAAATTAATATGATTTGTTGGGGAAGAGTCTACATGGCTTTTGTAAAAGGAAATCATTCCTCACCAATCT
Source organism: Gopherus evgoodei (assembly GCF_007399415.2). Lineage (NCBI taxonomy): Eukaryota > Metazoa > Chordata > Testudines > Testudinidae > Gopherus > Gopherus evgoodei. The sequence continues at coordinate 353,505,712 of NC_044322.1, forward strand.
ATTAGAATTAATTGAGCGTGTAAACAAGCATGTGGACAAATGTGATCCAGTCGATACAGTGTACTTGGACTTTCAAAAAGCCTATGACAAGATCTCTTACCAAAGACCCTTAAGCAAACTAAGTAATCATGCAATAAGAGAGAAGGTCCTCTCATGGATCAGTAACTGGTTAAAAGATAGGATACAAAGGGTAGGAGTAAATAGTCAGTTTTTACAATGGAGAAGGGTAAATAGCAGGGTCCTCCAAAGATCTGTACTGGAACCTGTGCTGTTCAACATACTCAAATGATCTGGAAAAGGAGGTGAACAGTGAGGAGGCAAAATGTGTAGACAATACAAAATTACTCAGAATAGTTAAGTCCAAAGCCAACTGCGAAGATTTATAAAGGGATCTCACTAACTGCGTGACTGGGCAAGAAAATAGAAGATGAATTCAATCTTGATAAAAGCAAAGTACTTCACAATGGAAAACATAATCTCAAATACACATACAAAATGACTGGGTCTAAATTAACTGTTACCACTCAAGAAAAATCGTGGAGTCATTGTGACTAGTTCTCTGAAAACATCTGCTCCAAGTGCAACAGCAGTCAAAAAAAAGTAACAATGTTAAGAACCATCAGAATAGGGTTAGATAATAAAACAGAAAATATCATAATGCCACTATATATATATATATATATATGCGCATCTGTGGTACACTCACGCCTTGAACACTATGTGCAGTTCTGATTGCCCCATCTGAAAAAAGATATATTGAAACTGGAAAAGGTAGAGAGAGAAGGGCAACAAAAATGATTAAGAGTATGGAACAGTTCCATATAAAGAGAGATTTAAAAGACTGGGACTATTCAGCTTGGAAAAAAGAGACAACTGTGGCAGTCTGTACCTCAAAGCAGCACCCTGAAACCCCCATATTCACCACTGTGATATAACTGTATGTTTCGTACAAAGTATGCCTTGTGAGGCATTATTTTAAAAGTCTTATTCTGTTGAATGTTAATATCCTGTTGGATTGTATGTGCTATCATCGCATGTGAAGTTATGAAATTTTGCTGAAATATGTTGTGAGGTTGGGAACACCCACAACCAGCATGTAGGTATAACAATGGAGTAACCAGACAGTGTTAATGGCTCACCAGCACCCATCAAGGAAAGAATCCACTACCCCAGGAACCGAATACAATGGAGACTGTTTGACCCATATCATAGCCAAAGATCTTTCCAGCAAGCTGGAAGAAACTATATAAAGGGGCCGTGGCATCGTGACTTGGCCTTACTCCACCCACAACTCAACACCTGGAAACACATCTGGAGGACAAAGATTGTGGACTGGAGAAGATGGTCCCAGGCTGGAAAAGAGTCCCAGCCTGTGTACTGAGGAACTATACCATCTGTCAGGGTGAGACACTGCTTGATTCAAATCCTGTTTAATTTGTAGAACTCAGACTGCAAATTTATTTTATTTTTAGGTAACCAACTTTGATCTCTACGCTTGTTATTTATAATCTCTTAAAATCTCTCTCTCTGTAGTTAATAAATCTTGTTTATATTTTACCTAAAACAGTGAGTTTTGGTTGAAGTGCTTAGGAAATCTCAGCTCAGTTTACAAAGACTAGTGTGTGTCCTCTCCATACTGAGGGAGGGGCAAGACTGGGTAATGAACTTTCACTGGTCAGGCTTTTGACCAGTGTGAGGCAGTACAGTTATGGGGTGCAAGATTGGGGAACTGGGGGGAATTGGCTGGAGCCGCTCTATTGTTGGTTCATGAGTGGCTGGAGAAGCATTTACGTAAATTCAGTTGGGTATGTCCCTGCCTGTGAACGTCTGTGTAAACACAGCACCTGTCAGAGGTTTGTAGCTTGGTAATGGCATCACAGAGTGAGAGGGATACCTCAGATTGGTGGGAAAGCAGGTTCAGCGGTCCCACAGTCCAGGTTGCACCCAGGGAACCACATCACAACAACTAATGGGGGGATATGATAGAGATCTATAAAGACATGAATGGTATGGAGAAAGGGAATAAGGATGTGTTATTTGCACCTTCACAAAAAACAAGAACTAGGGGTCACCTGATGAAAGTAATAGGAGCAGGTTTAAAACAAATAAACGGAAGTACTTCATACAATATACAGTTAACCTGTAGAACTCTCTGCCATGAGATATTATGGACAAAAATATAACTAGTTAAAAAAAATTAGATAAATTAATGGAGGATAAGTCCATCAATGACTACTAGCCAAGATGGGAAGGGACAGAACCCCATGCTCTGAATGTCCTTGAACATCTGACTGCCAGAAGCTGGGACTGGATGACTGGGCATGGATCACTCAATAATTGCCCTGTTGTTTATTCCCTCTGAATCATCTGGCATTGGCCACTGTTGAAGACAGGATATTGGGCTATATGGATCATTGGTGTGACCTAGTATGGCCATTCTTATGTCTTCCTATGCAGAGTTACACAAAGAGACTTTTTGAAAACTCAGGCCATGTCTACATGCAGAAGTTGCACCAGTTTAACTGAAGTCCTTTTAAAAACTAATTTAGTGAAACCATACAGACCTTTGTGTGGTCACACTTATTTCAGCTTAGCTTATTGCAGCTTAGCTTAAACCACTTCTCAATTGACTTTAGCTAAAGTGAAATAAAGCTGACAAACTAAAATAAGTGTCCACACAGCCGTTTGCACCGGTTTAGCTAAATCAGTTTAAAAATCACCTCAAGTTAAACCTGTGCAATTTTCTCAGGTAGACAAGCCCCCAGTCTAGCTGTTCATCTGTGCAAGGAATAATGCATAATGGAAAAAGAAACCTGGCATCTCTGCTCAACCAAGCTTATTGATTAACAGAAACAGGAGATGTCAGCACACTTGTTTCATTGATGCAAAAAACTACAGAAACTTCATAGTAAAGTCACATTTGTCAATTTAAATCAGGCCTAAGGCAGTGACGACCGTAAGTCATTGCAATCTGATGGCTGTATGGTGCTCCTAGCCAGTTGTCAGTGGACAGGCATTCACATCACAACTGGTACTAAGTGGTACCATTGGTTGGTAATCTTTGCACAATCCAAAATCTAAATGAGGAAGAACACTTGAGCTATTCCCTCTCCCACAGAGGTGCTTCCAGGACAGAACTGAGGTGTTTATGAGACAACTTGCTACACTAGCGCCCATGCTGTAGCGTGCATTCATAGCTAAACTGAAGGTTTCAGATGCAAGGGGGACAAATTCAGCAATTTCACAAGGGGACTTAAAAATTAATGTTTAAGAAAAAGATTTCCACATTCCTCTTCCCTTTTGGGGATAATATTTGGAACATTTTAAAATTATTAGTTAAAAGTTTTTCTTAAAACATTCATCTTTCTATTCTCTAACTGCTATGAATCTGCAGTACTCCAGCTGCAATTATTCAGCACTTCCATCTAGACACGGTACCAATCCAAGTGGAAAAAATTAGCATAAACAACTCTCTGTGAACAGCTTAAAAGCTAGGGAAGATTGCCAGAAAAACCAGAACACTATAACTTTAAAAAAAATGGAAGTGAGAAGAACTTGACCATGTAATAGAAAACAGAATCAATTTGCTACCCAACAGTGAATATTGTAACTGTCAATAGACAAGCTGGAAAAAAAAAAAGAAAATCAATAGACACAAACAAAAAAACCCCTTGCTGTGTGGCGCTTCCTGGAAGTAGGCTTCCATAGAGAGGAGGTCAGCATTTATTAGTGCCTGAGCCCACAGATTTGCAAGACTTCATCAGGTAAGGTCACCCCGAAGTCTTCTTTTCTCCAAAGAGAACTCAGAAGGAGAGCTCTGCCTATTTGATATGAAGAGAAAGACTAAAGAAAGCCAGATTTAAGAAAGAAAGATGGCAGCAACCATTAGAGAACCCTTTTTTCCCCACAAACTGTACTTTAGGAGCCTAACTCTAGGCACCCATTTTTTTAAAAGCTTGGTCTCATTTCTTATGTATCAATTGATGACATATTAGATAAAATCATGTTGGAAATAAAGTAGAGGAAAAAAGCAAGATGATAATCAGAATGACATGATTTTATGTTTGGATTTTTCACAGCTCTTTAGGTCTAGAAACACTATCACATTAGACATTGCTTTCAGGACCACTAGTTTTCTCCAAGGAGAGTGATAAGGATAAACAAAATTCCAGCCTCTGAGAATATCCAGTTTCTTTCATAAGATACCTGTCTCTGCAAGATTAACAACAATAATTCAGTAAAGCATAGGTTGGCATGAGAAAATATCACTTTTTGGAGAAATCAGAGGGCGGGAAGATTGACTAAGTTTGCAAGCCCCTTGGGCAGAGACCATCTCTTTGTTATGCGTTTGTACAGCGCATAGCACGATGAGGTCCTCGTCCATAACTAGGGCCCCTAGGCACTATGGCAGGGGTTCTCAAACTGGGGGTCAGGACCCCTCAGGGGGTCATGAGGTTATTACATGGGGGGGTCACAAGCTGTCAGCCTCCACTCCAAACCTCACTTTGCTTCCAGCATTTATAATAGTGTTAAATATACAAAAAGGTGTTTTTCATTTATAAGGGGGGTGTCGCATTCAGGGGTGTGCTATGTGAAAGGAGTCACCAGTACAAAAGTCTGAGAACCACTGCACTACGGTAATACAAATTAATAATAAATCTAATCCAGCAAACCATTTAAACATACACAGGCATAACCATTTGACAGTCTTACTGGCCTAGTGGATGACGAGAAGCAGTAGATGTGATATAACCTGATTTTAGTAAGGCTTTTGACCCAGTCCCACTGGACAGTCTCATAAGCTACCTAGGGAAATGGCATCTAGATGAAATTCAAACAGTTTTGCACTCATCTCGTAGGAAAGGCTGTAATCAAAGAGTAGTTATCAATAGTTCATTGTCAAACTGGGAGGACGTATCTAATGGAGTCCTGCAGAGGTCTGTTCTGTGTCTAATTCTATTCCATATTTTCATTCATGACTTAGATAACGGAGCGGAGAGCATGCTTATAAAATGTGCCAATGACGCCAAGTTGGGAGAGGTTGCAAGCATTTGGATGACAGGACCAGAATTCAGATCGACCCTGACAAATCAGAGAACTGGTCTGAAATCAACAAGATGAAGTTCAATAAAGATCAGTGCAAAGTAGTATGTTCAGGAAGGAAAAAAAAAAAATCAAATGCACAACTACCAAATGGGGAATAACTGTTTAGGCAGGAGAAATGCTGAAAAGGAACAGAGGGTTATAGCAGATTATAGGTTAAATGAGTCAGCAATGTGATAGAGTTGCAATAAAGGCTAATATCATTCTGGGGTGTATTAACAAGAGTGTTGTATGTAAGACATGGGAGGTTAACTGTTCTGCTCTACTCAGCAATAGGGAGACCTCAGCTGGAGTACTGTGTTCAGCTCTGGGCACATTTTAAGAAAGATGTGGATAAATTGGAGAGAGTCCAGAGGATAGCAACAAAAATTATAAAACTTTTAGAAATCTGACCTATCAAGAAATATTAAAAAACTGGGCATTTGAGGAAAAAGAAGTCTGAGGGGGGGACCCCGATAATCTTAAAACAAATGAAGGCTGTTATAAAGAGTATGGTGATCAACTGTTCTCCATATCCACCGAAGGTAGGAAAAGTAGTAATCTGCTTAATCTGTAGCAGGGGAGATTTAGGTTAGATATTAGGAAAAACTTCTTAACTACCCTTATAGTTAAGCTCTGAAATAGGCTTCCAAGGGAGATTATGGATTCCCTATCACTGGAGGTTTTTAAGAACAGGTTAGGCAAACACCTGTCAGGGATGGTCTAGGTTGACTTGGTCCTGCCTCAGTGCAGGGGGCTGGACTAGATGAACTACTGAGGTCCCTTCCAGCTCCACATTTCTAAGATTCTATTACTTTAAACTTGTGAGTAGTCCCATTGAAGTCAATGGGGCTACCCACTTAACGTGAGCAACCCACTAACTTCAGCAAGACAACCACATGCTTAAAGTTATGTGCATGCTTGAGTGGTTTGCTGGACTCGGGCCTCAATCCATCCCGTGCCCAGTGTAAGACAGTTTCTTACAGTATCTCCATCAGGTTTTTGACTGGTCTTGGCTGTCCAACAGTCTGAAACACTATTGCACAGACTAATAAATAACCTTATCAGGAGATTGTTCCCACTGTGAAATGGTTCACAATTTCAGTTTTTAAACCACAATACAGTGCAAGTTACTTCTACTACTGCAGTAGGAATCTTTTAAATTACATTCCAGCTATGAAAAGGCCTAAGTAGCTAAAATGATGCATGTCAATATTAAAAAAAAAAAAAAAAAGAAAGATTTATAAAGCTTCTTGGAAACAGACTTACAATTCCTTTTTTTCCAAAAGCTATCATAGATGTTCTAGTGGCAAACATTTGATAGCTTTTAAATTTTCAAAAATAATTGATCCACATACTTTCTTATTAAATGCTATTTCATATATGTTTCCATGTTCAATGTTCAGTTCTGAATGTTTTGTTAAATTAAAAAAAAAATCAATTAAGTAGTTAAACATAAAAGCATCAGCACCCTTTTTGAAAGGACCATTTAATCAATATTTTTACTGAAAGGATCCAGCCTATTCCTTTAGTCATTGTTGGTGACTACTCATCATTTAAGATATTGCATTGCTGTAGGCTCTCATGCTACAGGACTGGCCATTTTTCCCCTGAAATATTTATTAGGGCTGTCAAATGATTTAAAAAAATGAATTGTGATTAATCACACTGTTAAACAATAATAGAATACCATTTATTTTAATAATCTTGGATGTTTTCTACATTTTCAAACATTGATTTCAATTACAACACAGAATACAGAGTGTACAGAGCTCATTTTATACTTATTTTTATTACAATATTTGCCTTGTAAAAAAGAAATACAGTAGTATTTTTCAATTCACCTCATACAAGTACTGTAGTACAATATTTTTATCACGAAAGTTGAACTTACAAATGTAGAATCATGTACAAAAAAAACTGCATTCAAAAACAAAACAATGTAAGATTTTAGAGCCTACAAATCCACTCAGTCCTACTTCTTGTTCAGCCAATCACTCAGACAAACAAGATAGTTTACATTTACAGGAGATAATGTGGCCCGCTTCTTGTTTACAATGTCACCTGAAAGTGAGAACAGGTGTTCTCATGGCACTGTTGTAGCCAGCATCGCAAGATATTTACATGCCAGATGTGCTAAAGATTCATATGTCCCTTCATGCCTGAACCACCATTCCAGGGGACATTCCTCCATGCTGATGATGGGTTCTGCTTGATAACTATCCAAAGCAGTGCGAACCGACACATTTTCATTTTCATCACCTGAGTCAGATGCCACCAGCACAAAGTTGCAATTTTTTTTGCAATTCAGGTTCTCATCGGAGTGTTGTTTTTTTAAGACTTCTGAAGGCATGCTCCACACCTCGTACCTTCAGATTTTGGAAGGCACGTCAGATTCTTAAACCTTGGGTTGAGTGTTGTAGCTATCTTTAGAAATCTCACATGGTACTTTCTTTGCGTTATGTCAAGTCTGCAGTGAAAGTGTTCTTACATGAACAACGTGTGCAGGATCATCATTCAAGACTGCTGTAACATGAAATATATATAGGGTGACCAGATGTCCAGATTTTATAGGGACAGTCCCGATTTTTGGGTCTTTTTCTTATATAGGCTCCTCTTATCCCCCACCCCCTGTTCCGATTTTTCACATTTGCTGTCTGGTCACCCTAAATATATGGCAGAATGTGGGTAAAACAGAGCAGGGGTCTTACAATTCTCCCCCAAGGAGTTCAGTCACAAATTTAACTAACACATTGTTTTAACAAGCGTCATCAGCATGGAAGCATGTCCTCTAGAATCGTGGCCGAAGCATGAACAGGCATACGAATGTTTAGTATATTTGGCATGTAAATACCTTGCAACGGTGGCTACAAAAGTGCCATGCAAAAGCCTGTTCTCACTTTCAGGTGACATTGAAAATAAGAAGAGGACAGTATTATCTCCTGTAAATGTAAACAAACCTGTTTGTCTTAGTGATTGGCTGAACAAGAAGTAGGACCGAGTGGACTTGTCAACTCTCAAGTTTTACATTGTTTTGTGTTTGAGTGCCGTTATATAACAACAAATATCTACACTTGTTAAGTTGCACTTTCATGACAGATTGCACTACACTATTATATGAGGTGAACTGAAAAATACTATTTCTTTTGTTTATCATTTCTGCCGTGCAAATACTTGTAATAAAAATAATATACACTTTGATTTAAATTACAACAACAGAATACAATATATATGAAAATGTAGAAGAAAAATATTTAATAAATTTCAATTGGTATTCTATTCTTTAACAGTGCAATTAAAACTGTGATTAATTTTTTTAATTGTGATTAGTTTTTTTGAGTTATCCCGTGAGTTAACTGCAATTAATTGACAGCCCTAGTATTTATTTATTTGGGCAGTATTAACCGGTTTACAAATCTGTGCCATGTAAGTATCAGACATAAAATAATTACTACAGTGAACTTCTGTTTAAAGAGATATTATATAGAAATATAGTCATCAAATCTCTTGTTTAATGGTGTTACAACATCTATGACATGTCTTTTGTAGTGACTGTATTAAACTGAGCGAAATCTAAGAAGACATTTAGAAGACAAGGCATATTCATCAGATGTTGATATTAAAAAAAATTTGAGGTGTGCTGCTATTTTTTTTTTTTTGCAGGTGAATTAACTATTGAATAAAAGGTAACCAAATATCTAAGTACCTATTTGTGCCCTCTATTTATTTTGTTGGGTACATAATTAATGTGTAATTTTTCCTTTCTGCCAACCTCCCATTTTTTTTTAAATCATTCCTCTACAGCTGGAAGGACTGGCATTTTCAGTGAATACAAAACTGTCTCAAATCAAAGAACCAAACACTGTGCAAGCAGCAAGAAGCATTAGCATGCGGTCAGAGAACAAAAACATTACATAGCTGTCAAGTTAAGATATTGGGAATGTCAAATACTACTTTTCACTGGTATTTCCAAGCAACTGTAGGAAACAATCCTGGGCTGGCAAGCAGCTACACAGGATAATTTGATAGGCCTCATTTCTACTTTCTTGGCCATTAAGTCCCCTTTGAGCCTAGAACTCACATTGAAGTCAACGGGAGTTCCGTGAAGAAATGTTTGAAGGATCAGGCCACCAGATTCTATTTTAAAGTTAATTTTTAATAGTGTAACTATTAAGCAATTGGGGACTTCCATAAAACATTTCCCACTTCCCACAATCTTGCTTTCTAATACAAACCTTACAGAGATACTTACAGTCTTCATCCAAGAATTTATATTGAATATGTTTCTTGAAGAACTCCTGTATACATTTACAGATCTCCTCATTTTGTTTAGAGATATGCTCATAATATTGCGTGTAGTCTCTCTGGGATATACCTGTTATGAATTTAATTAGTTAATTCATTACATATGTACATTTTACAGTTTTTTTTTAAAGTGTTACTGAGATGCGAAGAAGTGAGTGGAACAGGATTGAGCTATTAGAAAGATGCACATTGTGATCTATATTTTAAAATACCAATTTCAAATGCATCAAAACAACACTCCCAGCTGCTTACTCTTTGGTTTTACTTTCCAATGTTTGAAGATTTTTCCCCCACTATCAGACAGACAGACAGACACACACACACACCCCCGTGGTTTGCCACATTCACTATACGAGGACACTCTCTCGATTTCCCACGTTTTTAGTAACTCCCTTTTCCATCAAAAGCCTAAAGCTGAGTTCTCACTGCATTACTAGCTTGACCTTCAGTGGTTCTCAAGCCAACCCTCCGACGGGCAAGCTACCTCAAGCTTAAAATCCCACTTAACTTGAACTAGAGATTTTGTGTGTGGGCACAAGTTGGATTAGGGGCAACACTTGAGTTATACCTGTAGCTAACAATGCTGTGAAAACAAAACCTACGTCAAAGCCTGTCAGGTCAAAAGAAGCTGAGCAAAACACCTTTTTTCAAACACAAATCATAGAGGCCTGGTCTACACTATGCGTTTAAACCAAATTTAGCAGCTTTAAACTGATTTAACCCTGCACCCGTCCACACAACGAGGCCCTTTATATTGATATAAAGGGCTCTTTAAACCGGTTTCTGTACTCCTCCCTGATGAGAGGAGTAGCGCTGAAATCAGTATTGCCATGTCGGATTAGGGTTAGTGTGGCCGCAAATCGACGGTATTGGCCTCCGGGCGGTATCCCACAGTGCACCATTGTGACTGCTCTGGAAGGGAATCTGAACTCAGATGCACTGGCCAGGTAGACAGGAAAAACCCCGCGAACTTTTGAATTTAATTTAACTGTTTGCCCAGCATGGAGCTCTGATCAGCACGGGTGGCGATGCAGTCCCAAATCCAAAAAGAGCTCCAGCATGGACTGTCCAGGAGATACTGGATCTGATCGCTGTCTGAGGAGACAAATCTGTTCTATCAGAGCTCCGTTACAGAAGACTAAATGACAAAGCATTTGAAAAAATCTCCATGCTATGATAGACGAGGCCACAGCAGGGACTCAGCACAGTGCTGTGTGACAAGCGTAACGGAAAGCCAAAGATACAAATGGACGCTCATGGAGGGAGGGAGTGGGGACTGAGGACTCCAGCTATCCCACAGTCCCCAGCAGTCTCTGAAAAACATTTGCATTCTTGGCTGAGCTCCCAATGCCTGAAGGATCAAAAACATTTTCCCGGGTGTTTCAGGGTATATGTCGTCACTTTACACCCTTCCCCCTCCTCCGAAAGAAAAGAGAAAAAAAACATTTCTTGCCTTTTTTCAATGTCACCCTATGTCTACTGCATGCTGCTGGTAGACAGGGTGCTGCAGTGCTGAACACCAGCATCCCCTTCCTGGTAGATAGCAGTCATATTGTACCGTCTGCCATCGTCATCATCAGTCCATGAATGCTCCTGGCTGGTCTTGGCAAGGTCAGCCGGGGGCGCCTAGGTAAAAATGGGAATGACTCTCGGTCATTCCTGGCAGATGATACAGAACGGCTGGTAACCGTCCTCATCATAGCAACCGGAGACTGAGCTCTATCAGCCCCCCCTTTCATGTCTAAAGAAAAGATTCTGTACTGCCTGGACTATCATAGCAGCTGGAGGCTGCCTCCCCCTCATTTTATCTTACTAAAAAGTCAGTGTTTCTTATTGCTGCATTCTTTATTACTTCATCACACAAATGGGGGGGATACTGCCACGGTAGCCCAGGAGGGTTGGGAGAAGAGGGAAGTAACGGGTGGGGTTGTTGCAGGGGCACCCCCTAGAATGGCATGCAGCTCATCATTTCTTCAGGATCTCTGGGGCTCTGACACGGAGCGGCTGTGCTCTCTGGTTCTCTAGTACACTCGCCCCATATTCTAGGCAGGACTGACTCTATTTTTAGACAAAACATAAAGAAGGGAATGACCCAGGGAATCATTCCCATTTTTGTCCATGCACCCCCGGCCGACCTCAGCGAGGCCAGCCAGGAGCACCCATGATAGCAGATGGTACAGAACGACTGATAACCGTCATCTCATTGCCAATTTACAATGGCATGGCAGATGGTGCAATAGGGATGGTAACATCTCTGCTACCTTGCAAAGGCAAATGAATGCTGCTGTGTAGCACTGCAGTACCGTGTCTGTCAGCAGCATCCAGTAGACATACGGTGACAGTGACAAAAGGCAAAACGGGCTCCATGGTTGCCATGCTATGGCGTCTGCCAGGGCAATCCAGGGAAAAAGGGGGAAAATGATTGTCTGTCATTGCTTTCACGGAGGAAGGACTGAGTGACGACATTTACCCAGAATCACCCGCGACACTGTTTTTGCGTTGGGCTCTCAACCCAGAATTCCAATGGGCAGGGGAGATTGCGGGAACTATGGGATAGCTACGGGATAGCTACCCACAGTGCAACGCTCCGGAAATCAATGCTAGCCTCGGTACATGGACGCACACCACCGAATTAATGCGTTTAGTGTGGCCGTGTGCACTCGACTTTATACAATCTGTTTTACAAAACCGGTTTATGTAAAATCGGAATAATCCTGTAGTGTAGACATACCCAGAATCATAGAAGATTAGGGTCGGAAGAGACCTCAGGAGTTCATTTAGTCCAACCCCCTGCTCAAAGCGTCAGAGAGATTGAATCAGAAAAGAAGAGTCACAGCTGACTACTGCATCCTGCTGCAGAACACTTATTTTGCTGTGCTGACAGAAGCCAAGGTAGCTCTTTACTTCTGTCTGTACATCCAGAGTCATTGAAGCTAAGCGGCACACAGCTCTGGAAGCAATACTAACTGCTGCAGCTGCACAAGACAAAATGGGAGCTCACGTAACCCTCTTTCAAGGGTATAACACCTCCTGTATAGGAGCTCTTAAAATCATCATCAAAATGATAAAATCTCAAAAGGAAATAGCCTCCGTGAAAATCGAGTGCCATTCCAATGGATTTCTACTTTGACCCTTAAGGTAGTAAGGCTGGATGTTCAGTCTATGTCCATTACTGGCAATTTCATGGCACCACCGAAGCTTTGGGTGACCACATGATTGCCAATCATGTTGCAGCATTCCTTGGTCCGTATGCTTTGTAATTCATGGGTCTTCCATCCTAATAATATGTCCATACCAAGAAAGCCACAAAAACTGAATCAGCACTGATTGAGGTGGTTGCTGGGTTCAGCTGTGAATGTCCTCATTTCTGATCTTGTCCTGCCACTTAGTACTGAGCAGCTGATGAAGACAAGAATTGAACATGTCAGTCTGCCACTCTTAAACCTTCCTCTGTGCTCACCTGTCACTGCCATATAGCAGTTAGCACAAGTGTGGCTCTCTAGATTCAAGCTTTAAAGCTAGCTTGACATTATGATGTTCCCACAGAGGCCTCTGAAGGCCCTGAAATATGGCAGCGGCTGCTGCTGCTGCTATTTGAATGTGCAGATTCTTTGAGTATCCTCCAGCATTGTCTACAAACACTGTGTAAATATTTTTAAATTGCCATCTGCTTGGTGTCCCATCTGGACAGGTTACTACTGAACTGGCTGTAATCTGGAGATGGTGGCTGCTTGATGTTAATGGCCAGGGACTTAATTTAAAAAAATAATTCCAGCTCTAAAATGGAGTGGGGCAAATTAGCCCCAGCTGCATCCGATGTACGCAGCCAAACCTTTTCTAATGTGGCTATTTTATAGGTAACATCTTTACATAGATGGGAAGGTCCTTTGTCATTACATTTTTAAAATTGGAATTTAGCAGCTAAGGGCCTGTAATACATCTAGAGGGAAATATAGGAGGGGGAAAAAAGATTCTAACTGAAACTCTCAGCATTATATCACACTTATGTTTTATTATATATTTAACCCTTTGGATACCTGCTAATCCTACAGTTAACAAAGGAAGATTGACCTTTTAATCACAGTGAGCAGGAAGGTTATGTGGCCACCTTGTGCCCCAGTTGTTTTCTGGATATTGCAGCTACTTAGGACTCCCTGAAGAAGTCTCTTCTCACCCTGCCTACTTCTGCCAGGAAGTTTTTCTCCCATGCTCTTTACTTGATGCAGTGCTGGGCAACCAGCCAGGGCAGAGGAGGCTGGACACAGTGCAGAGAGGGGAGGAACTTAGCTCTGTATAGTGAAAGGGACAGTGGTCATGACTGCTCGTCAGGAGACAAGACACAGTCTAGGATAGCAGACAAAATCTAGGAAAGCAGGAAGGCTCTCATTTGATTCAAATCGATAGGCCCTCAGTAAAATGTGTGAAGGGAAAAATGCCTTCATTTATAATGCTCTCAGGTTAAATCCAAATACAGTCTCACAGTATCTTAAAATTGATAGAAAAGCAACTTTCATAATGATTTGCTTCACTGGAATGAAACCCAAGGTGTTGTTTCGCTAATTCACTTCAACAGAGTGATCTCTTGTATGCAAAGCTTCATAAAATGATAAGCTGCCTTGCATTTGAGGCTCACAGTTGCAGACATTTTCTTTGTTTAGAAGACACTGGTTTAAATCGGTATCAATAGGGATTATTCAAACCTGATACACTTAACATATATTTTAAGTGACAGAAGTTTTGACACTAGATACAAAAACACGACCAACTGCACAAAACCCTGCTGAACATTCTATTATTACAGCATGAGTAACTTATGAAAAGAGAAAGCCCAAACCTCTCAATACAGACATATGGATTACAACTGTTTGCAGTACTATTAGTAATTAAAAATTCAACTAAGTTCACAAGCTCCCTGCTTTACATACATGGATTAAGAATATGCCTGTGAAAAGGTAGTCAATATTCTTATGTTAAATTGCAAGCTCTGATATTGTTTGCTATTACTTCTAATGTCTTCCTTACAACACTGCTGCTAATACATCCCAGAATGATGTCTGCTTTTTTTCCCCAACAGTATCGTGTTGACGACTCTCATTTAGTTTGTGATCCACTATAACCCCTAGATCCTTTTCTCCAGTATCCCTTCCTAGGTAGTCATTTCCCATTTTGCATTTGTGCAATTCATTATTCCTTCCTAAGTGTCGTACTTTGCATTTGTCCTTATTGAATTTCATCCTACGCATTTCTCCAGTTTGTCAAGATCATTTTGAATTATAATAAGATATTGAATAGAACCAGACTCAAAACAGATCCCTGTGGGACCCCACTTAATATGCCTGTACATCTTGACTGTGAACCATTGACAACTACTCTCTGTGTACAGGTTTCGGAGTGATAGCCATGTTAGTCTGTATCAGCAAAAACAATGAGGAGTCATCGTGGCACCTTAGAGACTAACGAATTTATTTGGGTATAAGCTTTCATGGGCTAGAACCCACTTCATCAGGTGCATGGAGTGGAAAATACAGGAGCAGGTATAAATACATGAAAAGATGGGAATTGCCTTACCAAGTGTGAGGTCAGTCTAACGGGACAATTCAATTAGCAGCAGGATACCAAGGGATGAAAAATAACTTTTGTAGTGGTAATGAGAGTGGCCCATTTCAAACAGTTGACAAGAAGGTGTGAGTAACAGTGAGAGAAATTAGTATGGGGGAAATTAGGTTGTTTTCTCTGAGTACAGTTTTCCAATCAGTTGTGCACCCACCTTATAGTAGGTTTGTCTAAGCTATATTTCCTGAATTTGCTTATGAGAGGGTCATGTGAGACAGTATCAAAAGCCTTACTAAAGTCGAGATTATCATATCTACTGCTTTCTCCCCCATCCACAAGGCTCATTACCCTGTCATAGACCAGTTATACCACGATTCGTTCTTGACAAATCCATGCTGCCATTACTTATTATCTTCTAAGTGCTTACAAACTGATTGTTTGATTATTTGTTTCGTTATCTTTTCAGTTACTAAAGTTAAGCTGACTGGTCTATAATTCCCTAGGGTGTTCTTATTCCCCTTTTTATAGACAGGTCTTATATTTGTCCTTTTCTGGTCCTCGGGGATCTCTCCCATCCTCCAAGAGTTCTCACAGATAGCCACTAATGGCTCAGAGATCTCTTCAGCCAGTTCCTTAAGTATTCAAGGATTCATTTCATCAGGCCCTGCCAACTTGAAGTTTTCTGATTTGTTTGTTTGAACATGCTGACTTGTTCCTTCCCTATTTTAGCCTCAGATCCTAGCCAATTTGCACTGATATTCACTGTTAGTCGTTTGATCACTGCTAACCTTTTTCATGAAAACTATCTGACCAAGTGAGTATTCACCAACGAAAGCTCATGCTCCAAAATGTCTGTTAGTCTATAAGGTGCCATGGGAATTTTTGTTGCTTTGAAAGAAAAAAGGCATTGAACACTTCAGCCATTGCTACGTTTTCTGTTATTGTCTTTCCTTCCTCATTGAGTAGTGGGTCTACCCTGTCCTTGGCACTCCTCATGTCTCATGTATTTGTAAAATATTCTTTTTTGTTACCCTTTGTATCCCTAGCTTAGTTTAATCTAGTTTTTCCGTGGCCTTTCTAATTTTGTCCCTATATGTTTGTTTGGTTGTTTTTTTAAAATATATTCATCCTTCATAATTTGACCAAGCTCTAGCTTCCACTTTTTGTATGGCTCTTTTTTGGAGTTTTAGGTCATTGAAGATCTTCTGGCTAAGCCAGAGTGGTCTCTTACGATAGCTTCTATCTTTCCTATGCACTGGGATAGTTTGCTCTTGTGACCTTAATAATGTCTCTTTAAAACACTGCCAGCTCTCCTGAATTTTCTTCCCTTAGACTTGCTTCCTATGGGATCTTACCTACCAATTATCTGAGTTTGACTTCTTGAAGTCCATTGTCTTTTTTCTGCTGTTTTCTCTTCTACCATCCCTTAGAATCATGAACTCTACCATTTCAAGATCATGTTCACCCAAGCTGTCTTCCACCTTCAAATTCTCAATCAGTTCTTCCCTATTTGTCAGAATCAAATCTAAAACAGCCTCTCCCCTACTTGCTTTCTCCACATTCTGTAATCAAAAGTTGTCTTCTATGCATTCAAAGAACTTGTTGGATAATCTGTACCTTGCTGTATTATTTTCCCTACAGAAGTCTAAGTAATAGAGTTCATCATCACCTCCGAGTCCTGTGCTTAGGATGATTGTGTTAGTTCTTAAAGAAAAAAAGCCCCATCCACCTCTTCTTCTTGGTTAGGTAGCCCTACTATAATGCCACCCTTAGTTTTTTACCCCTTTTATCCTTACCCAGAGATTTTCAACCGGTCTGCCTCTCACTTCTATCTTAACCTCAGTGCACGTGTGTACATCTTTGACATACAAGGCAACACACCTCCTTCCTTTTTTCCCTGCCTGTCCTTCCTGAACAAGCTGTATACTTCTTTATCGATATTCTAGTCCTGTGAATTACCACACCAAGTCTCTGTGATGCCAGTCATGTCATAATTGTGGTTATTCATTAGTATTTCTAGTTCTTCCCGTTTATTCCCCATACATCTTGCATTGGTAAGTTGTGAGGGCCAAGGGACGTGCTGGCCGCCACTTCCCGCAGCCCCCATTGGCCTGGAACGGTGAGCCGTGGCCAGCGGGAGCTGCGATCGGCTGAACCTGCGGACACTGCAGCTAAACAAACCAGCCCAGCCCACCAGTGGATTTCCCTAATAGGCTGCATGCCAAAGGTTGCCGATCCCTGATCTAAGATGTTCATTAGATTTCGCATTTATATTCCTTCTTGTCCCCCCTGGATTCTGACCCCTTGCCAGGTCTCCAAGTAGGTTAGGTCAAATTCAAGATACATGTATTCTGGTCCCGAAAACATATGCATTGATAAAGCATCAGCGTGTGACCTGCAGTACCTCACACAATAGCTTTTAACTACAGGATCATGGCCAGATTAGAGCCCTGAACATGTGACCCATACCCTTGATGACCACTCCAAAAAACCTAATTCTTTGCAGTGGCTTTCTGCACAGTCTATCCACAGATTTCAAGGATATATCCACCATCCTGCTGGGCATAAATATGTTGTCAGGCTGTTGGATTTAATGCAGAACAGAATTTAACTCATCATGTTTAATATGACAGAAGGAAAAAAAATTAAACCCAAAAGGTAAAACAAATATAGATAGAAGCAAGAAGGAATAAGAATCCTATGAAGACAGTGTTGTGATAGGGGAAGAAAGTTTTTCATGTTCTACTGTTTTTAAAGGAATAGGAGCAAACCTTAGATACCCCAGTGAATACTATGGAGCCTTTAAGAAGATCCTCACCTATAAGTTTGTTTTCTTTCACAAAGCATCTGAATTCTGCCCCAGGAATTAATTCACACCATTTTCGAAGCACAAGCTACAGGAAAAAAAAAATACAACAACATGTCAAAATATGGCTTAAGAGAACGAATTGACTCTTTTTGTCAACACACACATATTTTGGTCTTAAGATAGTACCTGCTGTTAAGAAAAATATCACAGGATACTCTTAATACAAGGGGAAAACCCCTCACAATTGTAATGGGTGTAATTATCTTGGCAAATAAGCCAAATTTCTTTGAAATCGTATCTTGTCACTTATTTACCTGTGAAAAATACATGTAAAAACAAAATTTTATCTCTAATACACCATAATTTTGCCCATTGGATCTCTCCCCCTATACTCCACTAGCATGACAGAACTCAAATATGAAAAGCAATAAACATTTAAAGACAAGCATGGCATTTCACAGATGTGTACTTGAACACTGTTTTAAGACTCAGGCTCTGCCATGCGATTCCAAAGAATACAGCCAATCGCAATTTTAGGGACTCTGCCATTGTGCAAAAATAAGCCACTGTTAATGAGTGCATAAGATCCGAACAGTCACCACAGCTAAATGGAAGATTTACATACCTAGCTTCTCATTCAATACAATGGACTTCGAAGATACTTCAACTTAATACTTAAAGGGATCACTAATGCACTATACCTAGGTCAGTGGTTCAAATCTAGTACATTCAACAGTGACCAAGTCTAGGCAAAAGGAGTTGGTGCCTCTGTCCTGTTCTCAGTGGACAACGTAAAGCCACCTCAATTGGTCTGCCCGCTGGCAGTCCCAGCAGAAAGGCTAAGGACTAAAATAGGCCATTTAGAGAATGAACAACTCCCTCAGCCATTCAAGTTTCCCCTCTGGGGTCAAAGTTGACACGCTCTGGGAAAGTATTATGGAGAAGCTTGTAGGGCCACTGCTTGCAATGTATCTGGTGTGTGGACAAACAGAGAGAGATGCTCATCCATTTCCGTAACTATTAGTCTGGCTTTTTTCTTTTTTCCCCACAAGCACTGAAGTGTTATCTTGGTGTCATCCAAGCATAAGTATCAGCCCTCCCAAGGGTAAAATACTTAAATTATCTAGAGCCAGGAGAGGAGTCTTACCTCATATTCCAAGCAAGGATCAGGGGTATCATCAGTACAGTGAATAAATCTGGAAAAATAAATTACACTGTCAAGATCTATTGTACATAAAACTGTTTTTATTCAGAGCAAGCATTACAAACTGGAACCATGCATCACGAAGGCACTGTTAAGCATTTCTAAGAGATTTTAACTCTAGAAGTAAAAAACAAGTATGGGTTTGCCATTGGTAAATGCCTCTTCCTTGGCACACCCGGACAGTTAGTCAAATGACTCACAGAGATCACCTATCACCAATTAAGGAAAAGCCTTTCTTGGGCATGAACTTCATAGAGAAGTTAACTTAAGACAGGTTAGAGAAAAGGGAGAAAATTATTTTAAAAAGGAGACACTATAAGTTAGATTTGAGTCAAAGTTAAACTGCGTCAGAGTAACCTTCAACCAATAAAAAAGCTTCTACAACAACACATAACATTCTGATCCAAACTATTGCTTTTTAACAATGGGTATTTCCCTAGAAATGGTTGGAACATCAACACTGTAGCACTAACAACCTCAAAGTGAAACTGACTTTCTTGGATTTTCATTGACCACGCTAAGAGAAATGCAAAAAGATAAACAGTACAAAAAAAGTGAAAAGTACTCTTAATGATTTAAGAATTTATTAGTAGCAGAGAAAAGTATTTGTTTATCATGTATGACAGTTATATTGATGGTGTCCCTTCAAAGTACTTCTTCATTGCCAAGATATTATTTGCTTGTGATAACTACACTTTGCCTTCCTCTTAAATAGTTATCCTGATATGATTGCACTGACACAGAAATAGCACGCACTTTGATGTTCTAGTTTCATTACATTGCTTGGAGCAAATGTCTCCAAGTACCTTTCTCTGGTAACTTCCTAAAGCAATGCACCCTTCAGTGAACCAAGCGATATCACTATGATTCTTACAGAAACAGTGAATCTACTTTTCCTTTCCATCAATGGGAGGAGCAAAGCAGTTTAACTTGCCACTGCCTATACCAGAGCATGGCATCTTTCTGAGTCAACAACAATAAATAATGCATTTAGAAGAACAGATCTTGAAAGATAGAAACAAACAAAACCCCAAAATATCCCTGCTTCCATGTTATTCACACACATTAGATATCTGTAGGCAGACACCAAAGCTTTTTCTCTCGTGAGTTAGTCTCTTATTCCTTCATTCATTAGCCAGTAAGAATAGAAGCAGTTATCCCAATGCCAACTATTATGTAATCTCTATATTTTCATCGGAGTAATTATGAACACTACAAAAATAATCCTGTAACTTTCAAAGGAATGATAACAAAAGTATATCTTCTTTCTAAAAGTAGAGCTCCCAATCTCATTTGAGCTGTCAGTAAAATGCCTACCATTTGGTGAACAGCTCAACCGTGAGAACAAGCTGGTTAAAAGGGTAACAACCGAGTGCCCTCTCAAAAGTGACGAGACTTATCCAAATTCAGTAAAGATTAAGTAAGTAAGAGGAGGTTTCTTACCTGTAAGTGGAGGTTCTTCAAGATGTGTTGCCCCTATCTGCTCTTTACCCCTTCCCAAAACACTAGAACTAGGGGTCAACTGATTAAATTAATAGGCAGCAGGTTTAAAGCAAACTAAAGGAAGTTCACTTCACACAATGCACAATCCACCTGTGGAACTCATTGCCAGGGCACATTGTGAAGGCCAAAACTATAATGGGGTTCAAAAAAGAATTAGATAAATTAATGGAGGGTAGGTCCATCAAAGACGATTAGTCAAGATGGTCAGTGATGCAACCTCATGCTCTGGGTGTACTGAGCCAGTGGTTCTTAACCAGGGTACATGTACTCCTGGGGATATGCAGACATCTTCCAGGGGATACATTAATTCATCTAGAGATTTGCTTAGCATTTCACCAGGCTGCATAAAAAGCAGTAACAAAGTCAGTACAAACTAAAATTTCAGGCAGATAATGACTTGTTTATACTGCTCTATATACTATAAACTGAAATGTACGTACAATATTTATATTCCAAATGATTAGTTTTGTAATTATATCATAAAAGTGAGAAAGTCAGCAATTTTTCAGCAATAGTGTGTGCTGTGACACTTCTGTATTTTTATGTCTGATTTTGTAAGCAAGTAGTTCTTAAGTGAGGTGAAACTTGGGGTACGCAAGACAAATCAGATTCCTGTAAGGGGTACAGTAGTCTGGAAAGGTCAAGCCTCTAACTGCCAAAAGCTGGGAGTGAACAACAGGGGCTGGATCACTTGATAATTTCCCTGTTCTGTTCATTCCCTCTGAGGCATCTGGCATTTGGTCACTGACGGAAGACTGGATACCAAGCTACATTGACCATTGGGTCTGACCTTGTATGGCCATTCGTACGTTCACAATGAAACACACCTGAGTCCAGTCAAAGCTAAAGTGGAAAAATGTTTAAAAAAAAGTAATCTATGAATCCTTCTTTCTCCTGCTGGAAATTGCCATGAATGTTTCCCATAAGATAATGCACCGCTAGCCCTTAAGAGCGTCTTGAATGTATTCATTCTATTAAGTGTTAGCACTGACTATTTTAAACCAAACTTATTTGGTACTGAGTGTTAACAGGCACAGCCAAAGCCATCCAGTTACTGATCTGTGACAGATGAGGCTTTCCTTGAACAATGGAAGCAAGAGGCTGAGCAGAGTTCCTCTAACCTAAACACTTAAGGTTTAAAAGCACTGGGAACAGCAGCAAATAATTTGCACACATGCACAATTAGGAGATTCTAGGGATCCTATTTTTGAAACTGTGTCAGAACTTATGTTTCAGACACTAGCAGAGGCTGAAAGACCTAACCCCTTCAGCTTATAGAGCGTTCAAGAAATATGGTTGGTCTCCATTTTATTTATTGAAATCTTATTAACAGGTAAACAGGAGAAAGATCCCTTTTTGTATATTTCACAAGTATACGAATCCCCACTGGTACATAATTGCTAACACACATCACTGCATTGAACAGATATATGCTGTTTAATTCAGCTCACCCTTTGCCCATAAAAAGGAGTGACGTGATTTACCAGGATTTACAATGCCTGCAGTACACATCACATTAAAGGGGCCACAAATTGATTTGCAAATCACTGTAATTACTCTTGTGGATAATAAAACAAACCATCAAAGTTGTAATGAAAATTGTAACAGTTATTTTGTACCTGAAGAATACTACAGCCTTACAGTCTGATCCAAAGCCTGAACACAAGTCTTCCCGCTGACTTGAACAGGCTTTTCGATCAGGCCCTTTTTCTCTACCCTTAGATTTAATTGTTAGAGATTTTTACTTTAAAGCACTTGAGGCAAGTTGGAGGAGGTGGTTCATATGCCACTCAAAAGGGGCCTTGCACCAAACGTTCTTTTAAGTTTACAGAAATGATGGAAAACTGAACCAAAAGATATCTTCAAATGTCTAAGGGCATGCCTACGCTATAAACATCAGTCAGCCTATGGTAAGGTTGACTTACAACCACCTCAATAATTACTGCAGTGGTTCATGTCCACACTGCCCTTCTTGTGCCAGTGGTGTGTGTCCTCACCAAGAGTGCTTCCATGGACTTAAGAGGGGACATGTGGGGGCCTGAGAGCCTGGGCTCTTAGCTCCACGCCGGGAACAGGGCAGCCACACTGGGCTTCTTGGCTCCCTGCCTTACGTCAACCTAAAGCTGTAGCGTAGATGAAGCCTCAAATTGCATATGGTACACTTGAGTTAGGTTAACCTACCACCTGTATTAGTAGTACATGCAGCCAGAGGCTGCTGTGTTATCAGCACACTTTTGCACAGGAATGAGGTATGGACCTTATACTCTCATCAGGAAAAGAGACTTAACAGCTTTCATATGCATTGTCTTCACCAAATCTTTGGGATCTCCTGCAGGGGACAGAGTCACTAGC
Source organism: Gopherus evgoodei (assembly GCF_007399415.2). NCBI lineage: Eukaryota > Metazoa > Chordata > Testudines > Testudinidae > Gopherus > Gopherus evgoodei. The sequence continues at coordinate 353,528,520 of NC_044322.1, forward strand.
ACTGAGGTGCTCAAGTGAGCCAGCATGCAAACACTCCTCAAACAAAGATGCCTCCACTGGCTTGGACATGTGCACCGAATGGATGATGGGAACATCCCAAAGGACATCCTCTATGGCAAACTGGCATCTGGAAGAAGACCCAAAGGACACCCAAAATTGTATTTCACGGATGCCTGTAAGCGAGACCTCAATGAAATGGACATGGATAACTGGGAGGATCACATTCAGGACAACAGCCTTTGGAAACAAGAATTTAACAAAGATCTGCTAATACAGGTGGTAGGTTAACCTAACTCAAGTGTATCATATGAAATTTGAGGCTTGATCTACACTACAGTGTTAGGCTGACGTAAAGCAGGGAGCCAAGAAGCCCGGTGTGGCTGCCCCGTTCCTGGTGGGGAACTGTGCGTGGTGCAGAGAGCCCTGGCGCTCAGGCCCCCCCACATTTTCCCTCTTAAGTCGATGGAAGCACTCTTGATGAGGATGCGCACCAGCACCACCGACAAAAGGGCAGTGTGGACAAGAGTTACGAGAGAAAGCAGTCCAGCTTGGCAGAGGAGAAAAGAGCTTGCATAAGACAGAACCCAAAAGGTTGAAACACCACCTTTAAATGTGACAGATGCAACAGATTGTCTCTCTCGAGTGGGTCTCTTCAGCCACGGCTGCCATGAAATAATTGAAAAAATTCTCTCTCTCTCAGGGGCACATATCCATGGTTTATCCAGAGAGAAGGATGCCTACTAGAGGTCTGACTTGAGTAATTAACACATGAAGGGAGGCCTCATTTGTTGGACAATAGAATTAGAGAGGTAAACATATCATTAGGATGAAAACAGAATATTTGTGCTAAATACAGTAAGTAAATACATCAGTAGGTGGGGGGGAAAGAATGTGAACCAGATAAGATAAGATGGGGGACAACCACTTACTAACAATTGACAAGATAAATTAAGAATGTAGAGATGAGGTAAGGAGTAGGTCAAGTGTGGACAACACATGGACACAGCATCCTGCACAGGGATTGGTTCCTACAAGGTAACCAATCCAATACAAGATGTACGATGCAATGTATAGTAAATTCAATGCGTAAATGTATATAAAGGAAAAGGTTTTCTGTATAACTTTGGATGTGTGGTATGCCCTATACCCACTCCTATGCTTGAGTCTGATCAACACAGCATAGCTTGCTGTAAGCCAAATAAAAGAATCTGAGTGATGAAATCTGGAGTTTAACTGAGTTTTTTGGATCCCAGAGAACTGGATGAATTGTTCTTTCAGAACTGAACAAGGTGTTCTGGATAAGCCAAGTGGAAAATGTCTCAGAGCGAATCCCACTATATACTAAAATCATTTACTGAAAGGCAGATAAAAACAAAACAAGAAAGTTTTGTTTACAGGAGGGACAAGGTTTTCAGCTTGATACAGAATCCAGTTAAAACAGGGGAGTTCTTACTGCCTGTGAACTACATTAGGTTATTTAAAAAAAAAAAACCAAAAACAAACCTGGCTTAAGGCTCATATCACACACCAAACCCTGAATAATCTGTTTTCTGTTAAATCAGGTAGGTAAAATACAATGCTTACATGAAAGAGAAATAACACTAACTGCACTGTAATTCGTGTGCTGCGTTTAAGTCCTTGTTACTCTATTACTGTTCCATGAGGGAAGTTCTATATCTAACAATTTTAAAGCGATTGAAGTGCCAGCTTCATGTCAGAAGCCAAATGTTTAAACATTGGAAGTGCAGCCAGTCATATTTAAGATGCTCTGACTAATCAGATTGTATATTATTTATGATCTGTACTACAGTAGCACTTAAATTGGGACTTCATTGTGCTAGAGACAGCACAAACACCATCCCACCCTGACCTAATCAGCTTGGTATAAACAAACAAGACATGCAGAGGGTGGGAGGGGAAAGAAGCACAGAGAAATGAGGTGATTTGCCCTCGGTCACAAAGCAGGTCATGGGCAGAGCTGGGATAAGAAACCAGGTCTATCCATAACCCATTCAGTGTCTTTTCCATTAGACCACACTACCTCCCAAACAACACAGCTTCTTTTACTAGTTGGACAGTTCAGGAGCACAAGGTAACAAAATATAAAGAAACGTCTAATAAAAAGTTTTTTGGCTGTTTTATGTCTGAGCAAAAAGTTTTTTCATCCCACTAAATACAATCAAATCTATTTCTCTCTCTTTTTTTTTTTTACAAGCCCATCCAAGTGAGAGGGCACACAATGTCTCCAGTTTTCACCTGCTCAGCATTTTACTTCCATACGCTAGTTGCATTTCTAATTTTTGCTTGCCAAGGTCTATGGTGCTGGCATTTAATCAATAGCGTAATTAATAGAGACAACCTTGTGATTCAGCAAGTCTAATCATTTAGCCTGTTTGACTGCTTATGTTCATATGAATAATTTAGCAGTTCAAGAATGCTATGAACGGCCTGGATTAAAAGCAGGATGTTTTATTCAACTACCTTTTATTTACAACAGTTCATCTAGGAGGAGGCCAAAATGCTTTACAGATTAAGGTGGGATGAATTTTGCCCCAGGTAGGTACAACTCTCATTCAAAAATCAATAGAAATTGTCCAGGCTAATTCATCCTATTACAAACTAAGGCCTACTCTTGCAAAAACTACCACAGTATTTTACACTAACATTACAAAAATAGCTTTTAGGAGGGAAAGTGAAGTGTAACTTTTCCCCAACTGAAAACATGTCAGTCTTTAGATTAGACTGTAATTACCTATACCACAACTTGCCGAGAAGCCCAAGGTCTCTTGCTGGGTATCTTTATACAATGAGAAAATAGGGGACACAATCCCATTAACTAGCATGCAGGCCTTGGGGTCATCATACAAGAAGGCTGAGACCATTAAATCCAAACTGGACTGAGAGTCTAAAATGAAGTCCTTACTAAGAATAGTTAAATATCTATCCTTGAGCTAAGGGAAAGAGCAAAGCCAACACATATCTCCTGTATAATGAATAACGATGAAGCCCCTGGGCTCATAAGTGTCTTCTGTTTACTTTGGCCAAAGCGTTTTCCATCAGCCTCACTGGGATTGGCACTAAAATTTCAATGTGTCCATTCGCGTAGTGGTGATAGAAGCAAACCCTCCATTGGATTATTAAACCCTCTTCAGTAAATTGTACTGATATACTGTTCTCTCACCTACCAAGGCATGGCATCATTTTAAAATACAATGGAACAAGACTAACATTAAATAGCCAAACTTAACAGACAGAGAAGTATTACTAGAAAAGAAATACGGACGTGTCCAACACAGGAGTGAACTGAGAACAATCCAATCACAGGAAAAAGCTAGAAAACCTACTCTGGTTTGCTGTAAAATAAGAGAATAGTGCAGGTTTTCACTGAACTGCATTATTGTTCAATTTCTTCTCTAATAAGATCCAGTTATTTAAATGTATTTATATCCCCTCAATGAATCTTTCTTCCAGGTTCATAGAACTTTTCATTTGAGTACTCTTGATGCTCCATGACTAAAATATGTTTCATCCAAGTCCACTCAGGCCTTGCAAAAAAAAGGTTTTTTTGGTAATTAATTTGAAAGTGTTTCAAGTAAAGTGTTTCAAGTTATGGCACATTTCAGTGAAAAGAGGCCCAAATTCCTTTTATAATGAGATAATGCACTGAGACTAGTCAAATTCAAAGGTGTGATGATGCATTAATGCTGCTAAGAGGTGCATCACAGCACCCTCATAGCCCAAGACCACTAGTTTAAGGACTATTTATTACTATGTGTTTGTATGGCAATCTAGGTCCCAACCCTTGATTGGAACTTCTGGTGCTTTTTTAATATAAATTATACAACAATGCATTTGTGTGCTGCAACAATACATAAAGGCAAGACATACGTAACGTTTCATTCACACACAGTACAACTGGGTGGTTTGCAGAATAAAGAATGTGGCCTGCATGGGGAGTTTACAACCTAGTATTGTTGGGTCTAAACTTTTGGTGAACTTTGGAGCCAAAACACACCCAGACTGGCCGTCTCTGCATAATCCTTTCTGAACCCTTTATCGAACAAAGCACTGACCTGCAAACTACTCATGACACCCCCTTTATTAAGTAGCCATTAGCCTTTATCTCTATGCATTTACTTGTTAAACTTGCTTTTCCTGTAAAATCTTGATTGATTATGCATGACCATTATCTTTTATTAATCACTTTGTTTACTTCTGTGTATAAATATTGATGCTCACCCCTAATAAAGGGGCCACACTTATTCTAAAGCTTTTGGGTTAGTGTGAGCCCGTTGATCAACGCATTTGTGTCTGGTCTCTGACAGAATTGTGTGCCCAAATACCAACTCCGCACGAACTTGGTTGTTGGAGAGGTGAGTGAGGACTTGCTTTATTACCTAACAATTTGGGGGCTCGTCCGGGATTCCTTCTGGTGCGGTACCTCTGTCCAGTGGTCAGACCACTCATATATGAATTGGCAAGGCGCCACAGGAGATTTCTCCCAGCCAATTCAATATTGAGGGGTCGTGTATTGGACAGCAGGGTAAACGCCAGTTGGAGGGCTCCGGTCAGACACCATGGGTCAAGGGACTAGCGTGCCTCTTGAGAGTCCGTTGGGGATTGTAAATAAGTTATGGAACGAAGGGAAACTCCCAGTACAGACAGGAATGTCTAGGAAGAAATTGTACACACTATGTGTAAGGAATTGGACTGGGTATACCGCGGTATTGGCCGACCCGGAGATGAGGTGGCCTTCGTATGGCTCTTTCGAACAGGCTGCCTTAAGAGGAGTAAAGAGCCAGATCGAAAAAGACCATCCGGGACAGTTATGTTACTGGTTTTGTTGAGACACAGCAGCAGAGCTGTGGAAATCTTTAAAAATTATGGCAGTCAGGTACTCTCCCGAGAGTGAACCCCCTCCAGGTTATTTCGATGAAGGGTGTAGACCACGGCGTGTTTTGACTCGTCAGCTGGTCCCCTCTGCACCTGCCCCTATTCCTCCGCAGGGGGACTCTCTCCTTGTAGCAGAGGGGAATCTGCAGGATACCAGATTGGAATTTGTGCAGAAGGATGAGGAGGAAATGGAGGGGCAAACCTCGGGAGGAGTAGTTACTAGGCTTATGTCCAAGCAGGTACGGCAGGGTGCATGCCCCCCCTCTGAGGAAAGTATAGTTAGAGAGATGCCTTTACAGGTGCACGATCAACCTTATATGGGCAATGATGGACGATTGCAACATGCTAGTATTGTGGAATATAAAGGATGGCTAGAATGGGATTTGAAAGAGTGGGGACAGTTGTCAGGGTCTTTTGGGGAAAATCCCCGAAAGATCATAGAACTTCTAGAAAGATTGTTTTTAAGTTATAATCCTACTTATACGGATGTGGATCAGTTGTTCAGTAGAGTTTTGACCGGAGAGGAACGTAGTAGATTGTGGATGGCAGAAAGGACATGGGGAGATAGCAATGCAGTTAATCTTACTTGGATGGATAGGCGGGATCTGGCCGCTGGCTGGAATCCCCTAGACTGGACTCAGCTAAGGCTGACTCAGCTGCGAGCAGATAGAGAGCGATTGTTAGAGAGACTCAAGGAAATGGCTCGCCGCTCGCCTAATCAGGCTAAGTTCATGCAGATTCGGCAGGAATCTGATGAGCCGCTCAGAAAGTTCTGGTCGAGGCTATTGGAGGGGGCCCGAATGTTCACTCAGATGGATCCTGAGAGAGAAGCAGACCACCCTACTCTTATTTCATTTTTTGTGAATCAGTCGGTGCCCCCTGTAAGGGATTACTTCTTAAAGTTTCGCCCTGGTTGGGGAGGTGAGTCAGTCACTTCAGTGTTGGACGTAGCTGATTTTGCCTGGGAGAAAGAAAGGGAAAGTAGTAAAAAGAAAGAGAAAAAGGAAGAATATAAGCTGATGGCTTTAGCTTTTCACGGTGGTGTTCGAGGCAAAGGCCGTGGCCGTGGCAGGGGATTCCAGGGTGCCCGAGGAAGAAGGTCCTGGCGACCCCAGCCATCAGGAAATTGTTTTCAGTGCGGACAGCCTGGTCACTTTAAACGTGAATGCCCCTGGGGACGCCCAGAGGCTCTGGTTGCATCCGCAGATGCTTACACAAGTGAGGAATACACCCCTGCACCACCAGCTCAGCCAATTCCCCAGGCCTGGATCAACTACGGGAAACAGCAGCAGCTGCAGCAAACTCAGCCTCCTCAATGACGGTACCCTGGGGGCGAAGGCAAACAATGTGATGGTCTTATTTCCTTAATGTCTTTAGCCGACTCCTTTCTCACTTTCTCCCCTCCCAGCAAAGAGCCTCGTTTAACCCTTTCAGTCCAGGGACTGCCTGTCTCTTTCCTCATTGATACTGGGGCTACTTTCTCTCTTTTAAATCATGCCCCCTCTCCCTGGCTATCCTCTGAGGTTAAAACTGCGACTGGGGTGGAGGGCAACCCACAGTCTCTGGAACTCACTTTGCCTTTGAATGTTGTTTATGCTGATAAATGTTTTCCTCACCGTTTTCTTTTTTCCCCAGCTTGTCCGATCCCTTTGATGGGCCGGGATTTACTCTGTAAGCTTGAGGCTACTTTAACCTGCACTCCTGAAGGGGTAGGATTATTGATGACAGTGTTAGGAGATTCGGCCCCTACTCAGGGTAATTGGGAAACACCCCTCTCTCTCTCCCCTGACCTCACTGACTTGCCTTCAACCCTCTGGGGAATTTCTGACACTGATGTTGGCCTGCTCCTTTCGGCAGAGCCCGTAAGGATTCAGGTAAAGCCTTCCTTAACCCCCCCGTCAGTCCCTCAATACCCCCTGTCACTGGAAGCCCGGGAGGGCATCCGCCCCATTATTGAGGGATTCATTGCACAAAAGCTAGTCCGCCCTCAGCGCACTCCCTGTAACACCCCTATACTGCCTGTCAAAAAGCCTCCTAAAAAGGACGGAGACCCTGTTCGTTGGCGCTTTGTACAGGATCTACGAGTTGTTAATCAGTATGTGGTCCCTCTTCATGCAGTAGTCCCTGACCCAGCTACTATCATCAGCCAAATCCCCTGGGATGCTGAGTGGTTCACTGTTATTGACTTAAAATCAGCTTTTTTCAGCATTCCTGTGCACCCAGACTCTCAGTATCTCTTTGGTTTCACCTGGGAGGGACAAAGTTATGTCTGGCAACGACTTCCTCAAGGCTACAGAGACAGCCCCACGATTTTCAGCCAGTGCCTCCGCCACGACTTGGAAGGTTTCACCAGTCCGCAGGGATCCACATTGGTCCTATACGTAGATAACATCCTATTAGGTAATCGCGAAGAAGCTGCCCTCCGCATCGATGGTAAGGCACTTTTATTATACCTACACACCAGAGGCCACAAGGTAGACCCTAAAAAGATTCAGTGGGTCTCACAGAAGGTCCGATATCTGGGCTTCCTGTTAACCCCAGAGGGAAGACAGATGGACCCAGCCTGCATAAAGACTATTCAAAACTGCCCTCTACCGAACACCAAGAAACAACTTCGAGGTTTCTTAGAATTAATTGGCTTCTGTCGCCCCTGGTTGCCGTCCTGCGGGGAGTTAAGCAAACCGCTCCACCGACTCACTGCTAACCTTGCTCCTGACCCTTTGCAGTGGTCCCCGGACACTATTCAAGCCTTTCAGTTACTCAAGGACAGTGTGGCCTCCTCCATGTCTCTCCGCCCCCCCAATTACAGCAAACCCTTTCACCTTTTTGTCCACGAGAGGGGCGGAATTGCTAGTGGTGTCCTTACCCAGCTGAGCGGGCCCCACCATTTCCCGCTTGCTTTTTACTCTCAGCAAATCGACCCTGTCGCTCAGGGAACCCCATCCTGCACCCGGACTCTGGCAGCAGCTGCCCTGCTGATCACAAAGGCAAAGAGCCTAACCCTGGGTCATTTTACCACGGTTTGGACCTCTCATGCCTTGTCAGCCCTTCTGCGTAGGGGCACAACCCAAGTCTTTTCGGCCCATCGTCAGCAACAGCTAGAGGCCGAACTCTTAGAAGACACTAACCTAATTTTTGAAAGGTGTGAACCCCTTAATCCAGCTACCTTGCTTCCTGACCTGCCAGTCCTCCAGGATCAGCACGACTGTGTGGAAGTAGTTTCCAGCATCTTACAGATAAGGGACAACCTGTTTGACGTGCCACTGGACAATCCCGATTGCATCCTCTTCTCGGACGGAAGCTCCTTCTATGTTGATGGCAAGCGTTTCACTGGTTATGCTGTCACCTCTGAATGGGACATTCAAAAGGCCGCCTCACTGCCAGGCAACTGGGGAGCCCAAGCCGCTGAACTCTATGCCCTGGCCCGAGCTTGCCAGTTGGCCGCTGGTAAGACCGTTACCATTTTTACTGATAGCAAATATGCTTTTGGAGTTCTGCATTGTCATATCCACCTCTGGAAGTTTCGAGGTTTCCAGACAGCTGCCGGTAAACCCATTCAGCACCTCCCCCTCATCCACAAGCTTTTGGACGCCCTCCAAAAACCCTCTGTCCTGGCTGTAGTTCACTGCCGGGCCCATACTAAAGATAGCAGCCCCGTTACCCGTGGGAACGCCCTGGCTAACGCCTCCGCCAAGAAGGCTGCCACCTTACCTTTAGCCATGCCCACATTGGCTATTGCAACCTCCTCCTTTACTCCACCCCACCCCGTACCAGTACCCGCTGCTGAACTAAAATCATGGGAAAGCCTCGGGGCCACTCTGGTCAAAGGGACCTGGCTTATGCCAGATGGCCGAGCCTGCCTCCCTCGCTCCACATACCCCGTGGCAGTTCGCTGGCACCATGATAAAGGGGGTCACTACGGCACGCACGCCCTCGTGGACACTATCGCTTGCTTTTGGTATGCTCCAGGCATTCAACCCTATTGCCTATCAATAGTGAAAGCATGCAGCACATGTCAGCGTAATGGACCTGCTCCGCCTCTTAACAAAATTAAGGGTGGAAGACCTCCGCCTGCTGCTCCATTTCAACATCTTCAAATTGACTTTGCAGATATGCCAAAGGCTTTTGGGAAAAAGCACCTCCTTGTTTTGGTTTGCCCTCTGACTTCCTGGGTCGAAGCTTTTCCTACTGCTAATTGTACTGCTGCCACAGTGGCGAAGATTCTCCTTAGAGATATTGTACCCCGTTTTGGCATCCCTCTTGTGCTCGACTCAGATCGCGGACCTCACTTTACTGGTCATGTCCTTGGCCGTTTAGAACAAGGACTGGGCATTTCACACTCCTTTCATCCACCCCCAGTCTAGCGGGAAAGTTGAGCGTATGAATAGGGAACTTAAGTTTACATTGGCTAAATACTGTCAGGAAACAGGATTAAAGTGGCCTCAGGTACTTCCCTTGGTCCTGTTTCACCTTCGTACTCGCCCAACCCGCGCATTGGGATTATCCCCCTTTGAACTGCTCTATGGACACCCCCCTTTCAAAGGCGGGGCGCTACCACGTGCTGATGTTTCACTATTGGGAGGGGATCATATGACCGCGTGTCAGTTTCTCTCCCTACAGGCTCGCCTCCGTACCCTTTGGAAAGCCTCGCAGTTTTCCCAGACCGTGCCGCTGGAGGAACAAATCCACCCGTTCCAACCAGGGGACTTCGTCTGGGCCAAAAAGTTTGTTCGTGACGACACCCTCCAGCCAAGGTTTACTGGACCCCACCAGGTTCTTTTGACAACCCAGACTGCAGTGTTCCTGGAAGGACGCAAATCTTGGATCCACCACTCCCACGTCAAGCCAGCCGTAGTGGACCACAGTGACGGACCAGCAGCTCTTGTCACCACTGAGGACACTGCCCTCGACCAGTGGACTAGCTCTCCTCTCTCAGACATTAGACTTAAATTAACTCGGAAAAAATGAGAGGACCCTTTATTCTGACAACTGTATGTTTTTAATGCTTTTTTAGTTTATTTTCTGCTTATGAAGATAATGCTTTTATTAGATATTCCCACGAGGTTAAAACTCGTATTTTAGGAAATAGAAGTGATTGCTGGGTATGTACTCAATTTCCAGTAAATGCAGCACAGGGACTCCCCTTCACACCCATTCCCCTAACCACTGCTAATATGACTTGGATGCCACCGACTAGAATAAAAGATCCAGTCCAACCCAATCTTACATGGGACAAAACAGAAGTGCCAATTAACAAATATCTCAGGGTAACCAATCAAACAGGATCACTGTGTTTTGTTAAAGAAAAAGGGTCAACTTTTGTGGGAACAAGTAAATGCAACATATATTTTAATGGCACTGCCTTTAGTAAAAATCTTGGCTTCAAGCCTTGCGCATCCCACTTATCCCATATGTGGATCCCTCACCCCGATCCAACCTTTTCAACTTTTTCATGGAGGGGCAGGTTTTCAGAGTCAGTTTTTAAAAAAGCCCTGCTCAGATCTCGAGGGTGTCCAACTAATTGTTAAAGGATACACAACTGCCTTCTACAACTGCTCAAGCAGTACTACACTGCCCTTTGAGGACAACACTACCAAATTGTGCCTCTGCAGTTCACACAACGACCCCTCTGCGTTACCAGGGGAACAGTGGTACAACGGGTGGTGGGTTACCTCCTACTTTGAGAAATGGAATACCCAAAACGCATTATATGGAACATACTGGGTGTGCGGGCCCAAGGCTTATTATTTTCTCTCCCCTGATTGGGCAGGGTCATGTTATTTGGCATGGCTAGCACCGCCTTCTCAGATCTCCCTCACTCCCCCTCATTTTCCCCACGTTCGTAACATTCGTGAAACTGACAGAGATATTAATCTCCGTGATGGTTTGTCCTGGCAGCGGTGGGCTGGTCACACTAGCTTGAAGGGTGCTATCATCCGTCTACAGGGACTATTAGAATCTTTGACCAATGAAACTGCAACCCTATTTGAGAATCAGGCCGGGGAAATGTCCCAGCTGCGCCAGTTAGCTTTGCAAAACAGAATGGCTTTAGATATGATGTTAGCAGCCCAGGGAGGAACTTGCGCCCTCATAAATAAAGAATGCTGTGTTTTTGTAAATGACACCTACTCTGACACTTTTCAACGTACCAAACACCTAAGGGAAATGGCTAAAAACTACTCCTCTGGCCAGCCACCTTATAATTGGTGGGGAGCCTTATGGAATTGGCTGCCCGGATTTGGGTGGGTTAAAAACCTCTTGGTGGGTGTTGTTGGGGCCATAGCAGTCCTTATAATACTGTGTTGCTGTATTCAGTGTGTCCCCTCCCTCATAAACTCATGTAAGTCAGTTTATTCTTTTCCCACTTCAGCTAAAAGCCTTACTCTCTTCAAATTGGCCCAGGCTGAAATTGCCAAGCGGCCCTTGAGATCTTGAAATAGGGTGTAGCTTTTTGATTAATAGTTATCTCAAAGCTACAAATGGAGGAATGTTGGGTCTAAACTTTTGGTGAACTTTGGAGCCAAAACACACCCAGACTGGCCGTCTCTGCATAATCCTTTCTGAACCCTTTATCGAACAAAGCACTGACCTGCAAACTACTCATGACACCCCCTTTATTAAGTAGCCATTAGCCTTTATCTCTATGCATTTACTTGTTAAACTTGCTTTTCCTGTAAAATCTTGATTGATTATGCATGACCATTATCTTTTATTAATCACTTTGTTTACTTCTGTGTATAAATATTGATGCTCACCCCTAATAAAGGGGCCACACTTATTCTAAAGCTTTTGGGTTAGTGTGAGCCCGTTGATCAACGCATTTGTGTCTGGTCTCTGACAGAATTGTGTGCCCAAATACCAACTCCGCACGAACTTGGTTGTTGGAGAGGTGAGTGAGGACTTGCTTTATTACCTAACAGTATCACACACACAGTGTAGTGTTGTCTTCCCCAGACTACCGACAGCTCGTGTCTCTGCAGCTAATTAAAATTTTGTCAAACAGCAGGAATGCCAAATTAACAAGGATCTCATCAGTTTCACTGGTGCGCTTTAGAAACCACACCACAATTTATGTTTTCCCAATGTGACTCCTAGGAAGACCTTGGAAATAGAGGCTAGGTAGGGAGTAGAAAAGGAGAGACTTACTTGCTCATTTCCACTCCCACACTGCAGGAGACTGAAGGATAGAATAGCAGAAACTCGGCCAGTAGGATCTGTGTGGGGGAGATGATTTCTTCCAGCAATTTCAGAGGTGTAAAGCTTCATATTTATAAAAAAAGATAAAATATGTACTAGCTGGATGCTCATACTGAAGACTGACTCTGCCTGGGGACTTTAAGGATACCATCCTGGTAGAAATCCCAGATCCTACCTCTCCCTAGCAGCTGTTCTTCTCATGAAGGCACAAGCCCTGGACTCTGCTAGCGGAGCTACTCCCACCCTTGCATTTCCTACCTCTAGCTAGTAGATCTAGTCCTCCTGCTAGTAATTACTGGGTACATTTTCCCAAGATTTATAAATAAACAAGTAGCAGCAAATTTTAAATGGCCGAAATTTCCAAGGATAACACATAAATTGCACCTGCATGTGCAATGGGCAACAATGCACGTGCTCAGTAGGCTTAGCAGCCTCCTTCCCTCATCTCTGGAGAACAGTCACTAGCAGGATCTTGTTGGGGAAAGTATGGAAGCTTCCAAACCCATGTCTCATTCCCCAAAGCGGCCTGTGCCAGCTACAACAGAAGGCACCACATGGGTTAAGTTGGGGTCTTCCAACTCTTTATGGATGGAGAGGAACCTGCCTGAGGCATCTGGCTAAGCAGCTTCCCATCCCCTGTGAACAGCAGGAGCCAGAGCAGCTGTCAGAGTTGTCACAGCCTCCAGAAATCTTCACTTGACTCTGAAAACTTGGGCTCTGGATAGGTTTTTCCTCATTCACTGTATTGTTACTGGCTTTTGGTCCTATCTACTGCAAATTCTCACCTGCCCCAGCTCATTCCGCAAGTCCAACCTCCCTCCCTTCCTCCTCAGTTCAATCTCATTTCCATACAGTTCTACTCTTCCTCTGCCATTTCCTCTGTTACTCTCACAATCCCATCCTGTCTCCCACCTCAATTCCAATGAGTAATCCCTCCCATCAAAACAAAAACATTAAAATTTAGCTATCACCACCCTGATCAGTTTGCATATATGCTATCACCTTTTCCTCCACCATTTATCTTTTTAGCTTGTAAGAGTATAAGTGCTTCTGAGCAAGGACCATGTCCCATGTTCTTGGAAGTTAAAGCTAGACAGATTCAGGTTAGAAATAATGAGCATATTGTTAACAGTGATGGTAATTAACCACTGGAACTTACCATGGGTTCCGGTGGTTTCTCCATCACACAAAATCTAAATGAAGATTGGATTTTTTTCTAGTCAATAGGCTCTAATTTAACGACAGCTATTGGACTTGAACCCGGATTTTAACTGAGGAATGTGTTATGCAGGAGGTGAGACTAAACGATCACAACAGTGCCTTCTGGTCTTAAGAAGCTTCAAATCTATGACTTTCAGTGTTTGGACAGTGCCTAGCAAGTTGTGGGCATTACCATAATATAAAAATACAATTCTCTGTTTTGCCTACAAAATTGTGAGTTGTGTGTTTGCAATGACTGCCAATATTGCACAAAACTTAATACTCCATCCATGGAAAAGTCTGAATTTTCCAGGATAGGACAATGCACATGGACATAATAACTTCCAGAGCTGCTTTGACTTCACTACTGGACTGAAACCATTGCTAAGCTCCACACAGAAATTTGTGGACCAGGGTGAGAATTTTTTGGACCTTGACACGTGGCAAAGTCTGCTGCCAAAGTTGCAGAATCAGAAAAGAAAGCAGTTGCACAGCAACAGCACAATTAAATTTCAAGTTTTAAACAAGAAAAGGCTTCATTACATGGTAATTGCTCTGGGGCAGGGACTGTCATCTTTGTTATCTGAGTTGACAGCACCTAGCACAATAGGTCCCTTGCTCTTGATTGAAGTTCCTAGGCACTACCATACAATAAATAAGTAGCCAACAACTATTGGATAAAGCTTCCTCCCAAATATATAAAACTAGGGTTTTAGTAGAATTTCCAAGATGATTCTTAGCAGGGCACCAGCAACTGGAGTTAAACACTAATTAAGCTTCAAGTAAAAATTGAAAAAAAGAGTCGTCTCTTCATTAAACACAACACTTTCATTGCAAGGAAATACATTTAGAATGAGTAACATGTTTTAGAGGTCTGGAAGTCACAGATGCTTACCCAACTGACTGTCCCCATCTAATTAGAAGATTGAAACCCTCCCCCCCGCGCACAATCCCATTGTACTCTTATAATTCTATCTCTGACCACAGAAAGACACAGTTGCAGGCAATAGCATTTGTCCAAATGCAACAAAAGGAACTGGTATCAAGGAATTCCAGAAAAAAAGGAGAGGTGACACAGCACCAGAGGTCTCAGTTTCCCCCCAGCCAGAAATACTGAACCCAAAAGTATTAGAAACTGTAAATGAAGTGACTGAACGTGATGATGGACCACAGTGAAGCCAAGTAATAATAAAACCCCCTAGCAACAAAGAACTGAGAGAGAAAAATGTTGATTAAAATGTGATTCAACTCTGAGAATGGTGCATTTAGTCCACAAAGGCATTCTCTATATGTAGTCAGGTCAGAACCCATTACTTTAATAAATAAATATTTTACTGCTTTTTACTCATTAACACTGCAGAATCAGCACAGCTAAGAAAGAGAGTAAGACAGAGTCTATTTCCTTCTTATCTGCTTGGAACTTAGCAAACAATTCCATTACACCTATATCGCAGTGAGGTGGGTTGCCCTGGTATTGCTGAGGGGATAATTTGGCGTACAGAATCTTTTTTCTCATGCATCATCACTAGAAACAAAATCTGGTTTCATTCTCATCCTGGAATCCAAATTTGTGCAGAGCTGGCAGTTAAAAAACAAAAAAGAATTTTTTTTAGCTGTGTATCGAAGTCACTGAGAGACAATGAATCAAACTCCACAATGTCTTTTACAGTTACTTTTCAGAGAAGATCTATTTATAGGAACTCTTAGTTTAGACTTGATCAGATTAATAAAACTGTCTGTCTGAACTATACTTACGGCTGAGTGAAGTCACGAGTAATGAAGTCTGAACTCTTGAAGAGGAGGAAGATGTCACTGAGGGTTTTACATTTCAGAGAACTATTCATTGCTATCCAATAGGCATCCTAAACAAGAAGGAATTATATCATTTGAAATGCACCTTTACGTGACTTATCAATAGCTGACCTACAACTACAGTAACTCCTCACTTAAAGTCATCCCAGTTAACGTCATTTCGTTGTTACATTGCTGATCAATTAGGGAACATGCTCGTTTAAAGTTGTGCAATGCTCCCTTCTGATGTCGTTTGGCAGCCACCTGCTTTGTCCACTGCTTGCAGGAAGAGCAGCCCGTTGCAGCTAGCTGGTGGGGGCTTGGAACCAGGGTGGACTGGCAGCCCCGCCATCGGCTCCCCCATCAGCTTCCTGCTCCCCTAAGTTCCCTGTGCAGCAGCTGTCCAGCAGGCAATCAATTGCTGACAGTCCAGCTGTCCCTCCCCCCACTGCCATGTGCTGCTCCTGCCCTCTGCCTTAGAGCTGCTCCCCGGATCCTCTTGCTTGCTGTGGGGGGAGGGGCGGAAGGGAGGCAGAGGGGGGCTAATGTCAGGGTATCCTCCTCCTCCCTGCTCCTGCACCCTGCTTACCCCATCTTCCATAGAGCAGGGGGGACACAGGACAAGGCTCAGGATGGAGGAAGCTCGCTGGCAGCAGCTGCAGTTTCAGCAAGCTGATCTAATTAACAAGGCAATGTACTTTAGGATCAGCGTACTTAAAGGGGAAATGAGAATTTCTCCCTCTCACACACACACACGGTGTGTGTCTGTCTGCGATGTTGTCTCCCCTCCCTCCATTCCTGCTGCCCTGTAGAGTGTGAGAGTTAACCCTTGAGGGCTCAGACAATTGTTAGTTCATCATTTAGCAGTAAGGCATTCCCTGGGAAATATCCCACCCTCTGACCTCTCCACCTCAACCAAGCTTCACAATCAATCATCATCACTGTGTCCCAGTATTAAATTGTTTGCTTAAAACTTGTTTTTTATATACGCGCACGCACGCACGCACGCACGCACGCACGCACACACACACACACACACACACACACACACACACAGTATATTAGTTTTTTTGTCAGCGTTTCGCTTAGAGTCGCATTTTTCAGGAACATAACTACAACGTTAAGTGAGGAGTTACTGTACTGCACACCATTTTGAAGTACACCTCTACCCTGATATAATGTGACCCAATATAACAAGAATTCAGATATAACGCAGTAAAGCAGCATTCCGAGGGGAGAGGCTGCACGCTCTGGCAGATCAAAGCAAGTTCGATATAACGCAGTTTCACCTATAACACGGTAAGATTTTTTGGCTCCCGAGGACAGCGTTATATTGAGGTAGAGGTATATGAGTTGACAAGTAGGACTATAAAGATAGACCCAACTGATTTTGGCAGGAATTTCTCTTCTGATCATGAGCACATGACTCAATGAAAATAATTGTTTTGTGCATGGACACCTACTGAAATCAGTGCAAATCAGAATAGGAACAAGTCTTTTCTTCAGTATTTCCAAGCAATTTCCTGGGTCCTTTGGGCAGAAATTCCCTTTAGGAATCTGACAGGAGAACTTTAGGGTAAACTAACATTAAGAATCAAATTTTTAGACATGTTTTAAACTAAAAAGGACAGAACGAAGAACGTATTTTATATCCTGATAACACAGCAAGTTTAAACAGGCAGCTAGGTTTTTTCTTCTTATTTTTTTGTGAGAGGTGGGAGATGTGATGGGGAGATGGAGAGGAGGGGAGAAGATTTTTTTTTTTTTTTTTAAAGACTGATTTTTCTCTAAGCAAAAAATACTGAAGTATGTGAATTATGGAGAAACCACAATAATCAAAGCAGTGCCTGTTGCCTATCAGTAAAAACCTTTTTAGACTACTACATTTAAAATAATCTTTACACTATTCATCGGAATTTTAATCTCATAACACTTTGTTTTGACAAAGAAAAGCAATTCAATTATCTACATATCTCAGAATTGTCTTGGCAAAGAAGAGCTAAAGTTCCTGCTAAGCTGTATATATTCTAGACCTTAATTCTAGACATTTTTATTTTCTCTACAAACCACTAATAAGTGCCTATCAAATGAAGAGAACAGCTGAATGTTTGGAAAGGGTGTGCATACTGTACCTCTTCCCATATAAATTCCAGCTCACGAAACAGTACCAGGGTGATGCAATGCTGTACTACATCAGAGTGTGCCACTCGACTGCACCAAATTGTACTGCAGAAGCACTCCACTGAGCACTCTGCTACTGCACCAGCCTCCGTCAGTGCAGTTACTCTCCTCCCATGTCCCAGACACATCAAAGAGTTGATTACAACAAATTCTGTTAAAACATTTAGGATTTAATCAGTGTTCTTACCCTTGGAGCACTCCAGTTGAGCTTCGGGAAGACACTGCCCCCCAGGGAAGCGATAGCTTCTTGAACTTTAAGTGCAAACTCAGGAAATTCTGGTGCCTAAATGGAGAACAGAAGGTAATTCCCATTCAATCAGGAAAAAGGTTAGCTTTAGAAATATAATTAAGGATGTAAATTACAGCTGCAACAGATTCATATGCAAATTCAGTATTACCATTCAAAAACCATGAGGCAGGCTCCAAAAATCATGAGATTTTAAATGAATTTTTATTTTCTGGTGCTTGAACCTTTGCAGTACATGTTTTCAAGCTTCTCTCTGTAATAATGAGGGCTAGAAACTTACTTGTTTTTTAAAATGAAAACTGAGATTCCTGGGGCTTTAGAAAAAAAATATATCACAAGACTGATGATAAAATCATGAGAACTGGCCACACTGCAAGTCAAACAAATAAGCAACTTTTAAAGAGACACTTGTAGGTTAAGTCAAGACAATAGATGATAATGAAACATTTGACAAGATTAGAATTTTTTTCATACTGGTTTTAGACATTTCAAACAATGATCTTTTTTTTGGGGGGGGGGGAGAGGAAAGGGGGCTTTAGACTTTCCCCTGAAAAATTTGCAACCCAAATATTGTAGCATTATGCCAAGGTATGAAAGCTAGAAAGTGAAACAATAAAGAAAACTGACTGGTCTAATTTCAGCGTTGAAACTGATACAAGTGCAAAAGTAAACAAACCAATTAAATAACAAGATTTGCGTCAGATCTTAACACCTAACAAAACTTAAACTTAATTTATTAGGAATATATATGTGTGTATTTTGTGTGTGTATATTTTATGTATATATATTATATACACAAAATATACACACTTTTTAATATTTATCACTTAACATGACATCATCCCTGTAGAGAAGAGCAAATCTTAAAACATCTATATACACAATCCCAGATCCTACTCTCCCAACTGTTCTGCATCTGAAATTAATACGACTTCATGCAATGTGGCTCCCCCTGATGGGAAACAGCTTGTAGGGCTGGGGCCTTGAAGATGCTCTTTAGTAATATGTGTTAACTTGCACCAAGAGAATAGACTGTGCTGGGAATCTTTGGCTTTGAAAAAGAATGTGATGCTTGTTTAAAAATAAGTGATTTACTGTATAGTAGAACACCAAAAATAGAAAAAAAAAATCCTTCATGATGCTACAAGCACTATTACTGTGGGTGGCTGGCACAGAGGAAGGATTAAATCTCTGCCCTTCAAAAGAATATCAAAGACTTGTGGACATTTGCCAAAGATTTTTCATCCTGAAGAATAAATAAATGATGTCATAGTAAGCAGTGTTTAGAAAATGCTATTTCCATCAATGTTTATACAAAATGCATCTCAAAAATAACACCTAGGTTAAAGCTAAGCTAAGATCTTTCTCCTCCCCTCGCATCCCACACTGCAAATAAAATCCTACATCCACAAGAATATTTTATCCTTTTTTAGTTTCTCCCAACACGATTTCCCACCAAATCACTTAAAAAAAATTCCCCACTTAAGTGGAATGATTTAAGTTGTACTTAGCTTCATATGTTCTGAGTTTTTACTTACCGCATTTTTTAGTTTTCAAGAGGAATCATACTTGAAGTCCCCCCCCCGCCACAACTCTGCCCCAAAAAACCTGAACAAGCAATTTTTTGCACCATCGAGTTACTTTTCAAGGTCCCCTCCGGAGACTTTCACCGAGGGACAGCTGGGAACATTGATGGTCTGTCACTTTGTGGGCATGCAGTCTGATCAGCAAGAAGGTGCTGGGAGGTGATGGGACATGCTCAGTGTGGATGGCATCTTCTGAGCTTTTAGCAGCCAAAATCTCAACTGAGCATGTGCAAACTGCGATTTTCAGACTCAGAATGCCAAATTCAGGCAGCAAAGGCCGTACTCTGGAACTAGGGCAAAACTGGTCATATTTCATGTCCCTGCTCCAATGCACAGTAATGTTAGGAATTTGCAATAAAAATGATTGTACACATTGTTTAACATAAGCAAAACACACTAGTCCCTAACTTTGTTGTGAAAAATTACTGAGCCGTTCCATTGTACTATGCACCATACCAAAACAATACAAAAGAAGTTCTTGCCCCAGAGAGCTCATAACCTAGGACAAAATTAGATCATCCAGAATCTTTAAAAGAAATTAGGAACTGATGGACTGAAACCAGCTTCAAAGAATCAACTTTGCAAAAACCACCTTTTTGCAGAACTCATGCTGTGAACTAGTCAGACACCAAAAGAAGTCTTTTAAACCTGTTTTTCCTGTGTTTTCTCAATGTAAGAGCACTCACGCTGCTTTTATAACCATTAGTAAACCAACGCTGCCTTGGCCATATAGTCATAGAATTTAAGGCCAGACGAGACCACTGGATCATCTAGTCTGACCTGATGTATATCACAAGCCACCACCACCACCCACACACTAAACCCAACAACTGAAATTAGACCAAAATTCACTTCTACCCTGATATAACGCGACCCAATATAACACGAATTCAGATATAACGCAGTAAAGAAGTGCTGGGAGCTGCACACTCCGGTGGATCAAAGCAAGGTCAATATAACACAGTAAGATTTTTTGGCTCCTGAGGATAGCATTATATCGGGGTAGAGGTGTATTACAGCCCTCAGGGGACTAAACTATTATGTGTCATAGGCAGAGAAAAGGGGTGACTCAGGCCCCTGAAATGGCAGGGAATTAAGTGGGAGTGGGATATATCCAGATGATTCTGGCAAGTGACCTGCAGCCACATGCTGCTGAGAAAGGCAAAACCACGCCAAGCAGAATGGCAGGCCAGTGTTGGGGAAGCTTGTGTTGGCAACATGCCTGTGCTGTATAGTGCCTGACCTGTGGACAGAGGACTGAATTCTATCGCGCCATCAGTCTGGCCCCTTTTACCAGCATTCAGTTTAATCCCTCACCGTTGCCTCTCCCAGACTTCCCCTCCCTGGGTTACCCTGGAAGATCACTGTGAGTCAAACTCCTTGAATCTTAAAACAGAGAGGAAAATTCACCTTCCTCCCTCCTTCCTTCTCCCCCTCCCAGACTCTCCCTGAGAGAGAAAGTAATTCTAACACAGAGAGAAAATTAACCTCTCTCTCCCCCTTCCCTCCTTTCTCCCCACCAATTCCCTGGTGGATCCAGACCCAGTCCCCTGGGGTCTCACCAGAATAAAAAAAAACAAACAATCAGGTTCTTAAACAAGAAAAGCTTTTAATTAAAGAAAAAACAGTAAAAATTATCTTTGTAAATTTAAGATGGAATATGTTACAGGGTCTTTCAGCTATAGACACTAGGAATACCCTCCCAGCCTAAGTATACAAGTACAAATTAAAATCCTTTCAGCAAAATACAAATTTGAACTCCTTCCAGCCAAATACACATTTGCAAATAAAAAAAACAAACATAAACCTAACTCGCCTTATCTATCTAGTACTTACTATTCTGGACATATAAGAGACTGTATCAGAGAGATTGGAGAGAAACCTGGTTGCATGTCTGGTCGCTCTCAGAACCCAGAGAGAACAACAACCAAAAACTAACAGCACACACACAAAAACTTCCCTCCCTCAAGATTTGAAAGTATCCTGTCCCCTGATTGGTCCTCTGATCAGGTGACAGCCAGGCTCACTGGACTTGTTAACCCTTTACAGGCAAAAGAGACAAGAAGTACTCCTGTTCTATTAACCCTTAACTATCCTGCACATCTACTAATGTAATATATGCCATCATGTGCCAGCAATGCCCCTCTGCCATGTACATTGGCCAAACCAGACAGTCTCTACGTAAAAGAATAAATGGACACAAATCAGACATCAGGAATGGTAACATACAAAAGCCAGTAGGAGAACACTTCAATCTCCCTGGACATTCAACAACAGATTTTAAAATATCAGAGGGGTAACCGTGTTAGTCTGGATCTGTAAAAGCAGCAAAGGATCCTGTGGCACCTTGTAGACTAACAGACGTTTTGGAGCATGAGCTTTCGTGGGTGAACACCCACTTCGTCGGATGCACGAAGTGGGTATTCATCCATGAAAGCTCATGCTCCAAAACGTCTGTTAGTCTACAAGGTGCCACAGGATTCTTTGCTGCTTTTACAGATTTTAAAATAACCACTCTTCAACAACAACAAAACTTCAAAAACAGACTTCAAAGAGAAATTGCAGAACTAAAATTCATTTGCAAACTTTACACCATTAATTTGGGATTGAATGGGGACTGGGAATGGCTGGCTCACTACAAAAGCAATTTTCCCTCTCTTGGTATTGACACCTCCTCATCAATTATCGGGAGTGGACCACATCCACCCTGACTGAATTGGCCTTGTCAACACTGGTTCCCCACTTGTAAGCTAACTCCCTTCTTTTCATGTGCCAGTATATTTATGCCTGTATCTGTAATTTTTACTCCATGCACCTGAAGAAGTGGGGGTTTTTACTCATGAAAGCTTATGCCCAAATAAATCTGATAGTCTTTAAGGTGCCACCAGACTCCTTGTTATTATTTCTTTTGTTTATCGTTTTTACAGTGCTAACATTTGTAATAAAAATATATACACTTTGATTTCAATTACAACACAGAATACAATATATATGAAAATGTAGAAAAATATCCAAAATATTTAATAAATTTCAGTTGGTATTCTATTGTTTAACAGTGTGATTAAAACTGTGATTCATTGTGATTAATTTTCTTAAGCGCGATTAATTTTTTTGAGTTAATCATGCGAGTTACCTGCGATTAATTGACAGCCCTAGTAATTACATCAGAAAGACATATTTTAAAAGGGCATTAGAGCATATAAAAATCAGTGATTTGTTCAAGACAAATAAATCTCCTAAAACACAATGAGGGGCAGAGAGGAAAAACAAAAGTATACACGTCAGAGTTGAAATCCTAGTCCCACTGAGTTCAATGGAGAATTGCCATTGACTTCAACTAGGCCAGGATTTTACTGACTAAGTTGTAAGATCATATAACTCAGATCTTAATAAATGTATAAAAATTAATCAGTTTTACTTTAAGTAGCATAAAGAATCATAGTTATGCAATCAAAACATCTTAATACTGAAACAGAAAAAGCAACATACAAACCATTAACCCTGCTTCCTCATATTTCCAGCCTAGGAAAGCTTGCCATTTCTCAAAAATCGGAACACATATACCTCTTGACCTTTATATAATATAAGCTTTTCTACAAATATTAATCCTTTAACTCTGATAGAGCCTCTTGTAACGGTAACCCAAATAGAACAACTAAGGTGATGAACTCCAATCCATAGCCTGGACATGATGCTTAGCTGGTCTAAACTGGCATCGTTTCACTGCAGTCAGTGGAGTTACACCAACTTACACCCCTTTGTTGGATACAGCATTTTCTGAGTGTACTTTCTTTGACTGTAATTATGAGATCTGATTCAACAGTCAGACACTATTTGCACAGCACTGTAAACATAACATGACACTTTTACAAAGGTAAAATGCAACGAACCACACACAAAATCCCTGGTCTGAACAATTTACAATCTAAGGCACCAATCTGAAAACGACATACGTGTGTAAATAGCTCCTCTGAAATCAACAGACACTACTCACAAGTGTAAAGTTAAACACGTATACATCTCTATAGACTCAAAATGCAAAGCTGTAAACTCTAAGTGAACATATAAGCTATTTAGAGCAGGGACCAGGACACGTACAGTGCTTAATACAATTATTCTTGTGGGGAATTCTGTGCCACTTCATGTACACATATTTCATGTGCCATGCATATTTTTATTTATTACGATTATTATTATTTTACAGAAAATAGCTTCTGCTGAAAAGTTGCTGCCCACAGAGAGTGCTATAGCACTAGAATACAACAGCCACTCCTGGCAAGCCCCAGCTATGATAGGGAAGAGAAAGAGCCTGCGTTCTTCACCGTGCCTGTTGAACCAGGTCAGGAGACAGGAGATATGGGAAGTCAGATAGGGTGGGGCTGCTAGGGGGGGTCAGACAGGGACTCATAAGGGCTAGAGCGAGAGGACAGACTGGGGCAGGGGCTGAATGAGAATGTAGGTGCAAGGCCACGGGGGGAGGTAGATGCAGAGCCACATGGGTGGACGGGGTGCAGAGCTACAGAGGGAAGGCTCTGTGGGGGCACAGAGACATGGGGACAGGGGGTGCGGGGCACATGGGCAGAGGGGGTGCAGAGCTATAGGAGGAAGGGGCTGTGTGGGAGCACAGACACATGGGGACAGGGGCTGCAGGTACACATGTATATGAGGGGAGGGGACTGGCTGAGGGGGGTGGCTGTGACACATGGACAGAGGGGGAGGGGTTGCAGAGCTACAGGGGGAATGGGGCTGGCTGAGTGGGGGCACAGAGACACAGGGGAAGAGGGTGCACAGACACATAGAGATGGGGGAGAGGGTGTCTGAGTGGGGGTGGAGGGACACACGGGAGTGCAGGGTCACATGGGACAGGAGCAGATGTGCCTGACTGAATGGGAGGGGATAGGGGTCAGCCAGGATCTGCCTGAGGGATGCTCCCTAATAATCCCTCCCCATCACCATGCCCAGAAAAACCTGTTCCATATTTTTCCCACCCATACCCAACAAACCTTCAAGGTCATACCCAGGCTCCTTCTCAGCAATTACTTCCCTCTCCCACAGCTCCTCCAATACCCCTGACTCCCCCAAGCCTTTGCAGTGCTTCTGAGAGGTGTGGAAAATACGGTTCTGTACTGTAGTTTAAATGAATTATTACTCAAAGTTCTGTATTAATATCGCTAGTAAGGAATCTATTTGTCAAAACACACTTCCTGAATCTTTTTTGTTGTCTATATTGTTAGAGACATAACTTATTTCTAAATACCTGTCAGAAAGTATCAAAATAATTGAAACTGGTGTCAAATAACACAACATAATCACAAATAAAATATGCAGAATTTTAAAATACTGTGTGCAGAATTTTTAATTTTTTGTTGCAGAATCCCCCAGGAGTAAACAATGGAGCCACAAAACTGATCAAAACACTTTGGTTCTACCACATTAATAAGATGGATGGGCATGGCACAGATGGTCAGCAAAAGGGGATGCAAGTACATTAATATTTGTGGAATAAATGGACTTTTCAGAAGTGATTTGGAAGAGAAGAGGGAGGGGGCTTGG
Organism: Gopherus evgoodei; assembly: GCF_007399415.2. Classification (NCBI taxonomy): domain Eukaryota; kingdom Metazoa; phylum Chordata; order Testudines; family Testudinidae; genus Gopherus; species Gopherus evgoodei. The sequence continues at coordinate 353,553,168 of NC_044322.1, forward strand.
TTCACAGTAGTCAGGATCCTGTAGAGCAGGGGGCTGCACAAAAAGGATGAAGACAGGAGAAGATAAAAATGACAATTTGAGCAGATAGTAGGAAAGGGACATAGGAGGAAATAATGGCAAAGGTGTAGGAGAGTGGAGTTGCGGAGAGCTCTGAAAGCAGAAAGCTACAGGGCCTTCATCTTTTCTGTCTAAGGTTTGATTATGTAATTGGGGAGACATGTTGGAAGTGGCAAGAATGAAAGATGGCTATATTTAGTGCTGAACTTCAGTTCATTTCCTACAGCCTGGTGAGAGTCAGATCTTTAAACAACGGCCCATCTTTATTTTTAATTATCCACAAAGGAAGCAAGAACAACTTGATTTTCATACTACAATTTAAATAAGTTTCCGGTCACTGGTGTGTTTTGGACAAAAAGTGAGATTCCACCAGGTTCTATAATGAGAAACATCCACCCTGCTACAAATCTGGAATGGCCTGATACATGTTAATTGTAACAATGGGAAAATTTAACCTTCCGAAAATTAGCTTAATTCTCAAGTTACAGAAAGAATAATGTGCACAAAATCCCATGTTTTTAGGTACATAAAGCATCCTTACCGTAAGTGTTGTGGTATTCTCATCATCCGACCACTAAATGAAAGAGGAATGGAACAATTTATAACGGTTTCTTCGATGTCCTAGTATATTATTTATGTAACACCATAAATCTGCATAACATTGCACAATAGGTAAAACTGCCAAACAAATCCAGTTTCTGTCCTGGAGATCTTGTATCATAAAGACAAGAGTGGGTACAGCACCCAACATACAGACAGGTATGTTTTTTGTAGACAGAACACTTCACATAAATGAAGATAGCAAATAAGAGCTTGTCTATACAATGAGTCAACATGCAGTAAGCCAGAGTGTGAATTTACAGCGCACCTAGTATGCTGCACACTAACCTGATGTGTAGACCCTGCTACAGTACAGTGAAAGCCCCAGAGCATGCTGGGTTTCTGAGCCACCCCCCAGAACTTTCACTGCAGTGTAACAGAATCCACACAGCGAGTTAGTGTGCAGCAGGCTGTCATGCTGTAGAACCATACCCCAGCTTGCCACACACTAACTCACCGGGTAGACAAGACATAATAAAAATAATAGCCTAAATGAAAAAGGGAGAGGCTGAATGGTTCACGTATTATGGCGCTATGAAAAGCCACGCACAGCACAAAACCCTGGATTCAGCATTAGTATCACCGTCCTTAACTGTAGAAATAAGTCTTGAAGTCACCTTTCCAAATTACAACCAGAACATGACAGAGGAGCAAGCCAATGAGATGTGCAGTGTAAAGCTTGGGACAGCTCTGTCCCTGCCTAAATCTTGTCCCAATTCCCACCACTTCTCAGTTCTAGACTGATGGTCAGCTAACTTCGCTTCAATTCTTTTTCTCTTCAAGAGCTTACATTGTTTTTCTCAGGGTGCCTCGTTTGCCTAGAATGTCCTCCCTGATCCTGTTTGGTACACAGCCTCTCTTTGTTCCTTCAAATGCCCCCTGTAAAACCCACTTGTTTCTTTCTGAGCATAACAAAACCAATTAATAAACTAATAATATATGTGCCTTGTGAGAAACAAATATCATAGCAATATTTTATGCAAACTTTCCTCCCTCCCTGAAGTCAGGATGTATCTAACCCAGGGATCAGCAACCTTTGGCATGCAGCCCATGAGGGAAATCCGCTCGAGGGCCGGGATGGTTTATTTACCTGCAGTGTGCTCAGGTTCGGCCAATCAAAGCGGCAACCGCAGCCAGTGGGTGCTGCAATTGGGCAAACCTGCGGACGCTGCAGGTTAACAAACCTTCCCGGCCCACCAGCGGATTTCCCTCACTGCCGCGTGGCAAAGGTTGCCGATCCCTGATCTAACCTAGGTTTTAAGCTCACAGCAGGGACCATGTTTTTATTATTCTGTAAAGTGCTATGCCTCCCTATAGATCTCTACAGACATGGTAAGTATTAACACATTTACTTTCTAAGAGACTTCACACAAGTTTTATTGCATTTTGTACCAACCTGTATTTCCTCTGCCTGATCATCATCACTGTCTTCCTGAGAACATGTTGGGGGATCATCCCTGAAACAAAAGTTAGAGAAGGGGGAGAAAATACGCTTAGAAATCTTGAGTATTGAGAGTTTGATTTTGACAGAACACTTTGGACTTCCACCATAACTGCCAGTTAAAGATCTCAAAGTGCTTTTATAAGTGGATGAATTAAGTCTCACAATACACTGTGATGCAGTTACAGTGAGTTAGTGGCAAAGCCAAGAATAGAAGACAGATCTCTCAAGTCCCAAGCCTCAGTCACAAAATCATTCTCCTTTTTTGTCAGCATATCATTTTCACTTCTGAAACCATTCAAACTCTTTGAATATTATGTGACTGTTTTATTCAGATTTTTATACCATGTTGGTGGGTGTGGTAAGTGCCTCCCAGCAGTGCATTAAATGAGGTAACTAGAAAACCACAGGACTGATGCTGCTCCTCTCCCTGGGGAAAACTGGGAGCTTTTAACTTTGCCTGTGTGTTTTGTAGGCAAGGTCAAAGAGGCAGGCCTTGCATATGGAGGAGAAGTTGAGGTTTTTAATGGTTCTTAGATATTATTGGAATTGATTCCACAGTCTCAGACCACTGCGTGAGAAAGTTCTGTCCCTTTACAAACAAGCTGGACTATTGGTGCTTTGTTATGCCTGGTGAGTGGAGTGGTTGACCACAATCTTCATTTTAGAGCTTTAGGTGATTTCTTAGGTTCCTTGGCCCATATCACTGAGCACCTCAAGAGAAAGGATCAAGTCCATGCCTATGACTCCATATTCTGCGGGAAGTCAGTGTAGCAAGCAGGACAGGTTTGATGTTTGCCATGCTGCTAATGAGACAGCGTTACTGGAGAACAAATACTGCAAGCAGCTCAGGCCTGGTCTATACCTAAAACTTGGGTCTCTCACACTATGTTGATTCAGATGTATGATTTTTCACCCTCAGAGAGATGTAGTTAAGCCAATTTAAGCCCTGGTACAGACACCATTACATCAACAGAAGAATTCTTCTGTCGACCTAGTCACCACCTCTCAAGGGGGTGGATTTACTACAGGGATAGAAAAACCCCTTCCATTGCTGTAGCAAGCATCTACATTGTAGCTGTGCCACTGTAGCACCTGCAGTGCAGACAGAGTTTCTGCTGTTCATCAAAAGTCAATGACAAAGAACCTGTGGAGCAAACTACATCTCAGCTCTGCAGATCTAATTTTCAGATGCTGATTCATCCAGGTTTAAAAGCAAGACAAATCGTGATTGAGAGAAGATGATGCCTAAGACATGCGTGTTTGTTTCTAGCTAAGAAAATTCACCTTCCAGAAAGACTGTATTTTATCCAGGATTGTATGTTTAAAGACACTTAAAAATCAAATTATGCAGCAGTATATGACAACCCCTCCACTGAACACAGTAGATGCTGCTCATGTTCAGCAACTGCATAATCAGATTTTGAGTCTTAGATTTTCAGAAACTTGGCCATAAATTGAATAATAGCTGCTAAGTTGATCTACATAGTGATGCAGGATCAGAGGGAAGATGCAGGCCCTTCCTAGCCATAAAAGTTTGATGACAACTCTAATTTCCTACATACATCCTTTAGAAAACATTTCAAATTTGAAAAAAAACAAAACACACCTCACCATAATACGGTTTCATCTTTTTTAAATATTTTAATTCACACTCCCTCACTGTGACTTTACTCCTGGGGAAATTCCGCACACATTTTAAAATTCTGCAAAATTCTACGTATTTTATTTGTCAAAATAACACAATATCATCACACCAGTTACAATTATTTTGACAATTTATTTCAAAATACCTGTCAGCAAGTATGTCTGTAACAATACAGACAACAAAAAAGATTGAGGAAACATTTTTTGACAAAGATTCCTTACTAGGCTTATTAATACAGAACTCTAGAGTAATAATTCATTTAAACTACAATCATAGGGGCCAGCTTCCTCATTTCCCGGGGGGTGATCAACTCCCGCTCTGCCCCAGGCCATGCCCCCACTCCACCCCTTCCCCCAAAGCCCCACCCCCGAACATGCCCTGCCCTCGCTCCACTCCCTCTCCCCAGTGGCCCCCCCCACACACACTGCTGAACAAATGATCTGCAGAGGGCAGGAGGCACTGGGAGGGAGGGAGAGGAGCTGATCAACATGGACACTGGCAGGCGGGAGGCACTGGTGGGGAGAAGGAGGAAGAGCTGATTGGCAGGGCCCCTATGGGTGCTGAGCACCCACTCTTTTTTTCTGTGGGTGCTCCAACTCCAGAGTACTCACAGAGTCAGCACCTATGACGACAATACAGAAAAGTATTTCTCACACCCCTAAGAAGAAGTGGAAGTCAGGAGTAATGGAAGAGCTGAAGGAGAGGGAAACAATTTCTGGGAAGGAGCCTGGGAGTGAACCTGTGGAGTTGTTGAGTATGGGTGAAAGAAATATGGAACAGTATTTTTTTTTTGGTGGAGGAGGAGGATTGTTAGGGAGCCTCCTTCATGCAGAATTTGGCTGACCCCTAGCCAATCCCATTCAATCAGGCACTTCTGCCCCTGTTCCCCATGTGTCCTGTACCCCAACTCAGCCACCCCCTGTTCTGTCTTCGCTTCCCTGCTCTCAGTTCCCATGTGGCCCTACACCCCCATTCCCATTCAGTGCCTGCACCAGTTTTTCCCCACACTACTTGCCCTTCTGAACCCCAGTTTATGTGATCCCCCAGCAGCTCTTGTGCCCCCCCATATCCCATGCCTTCTAACCTGGCTCTGCAGGCTGGGCACTGTGAGCAATGCAGCCAGCTGCTGTTTGCTACTGCTGGTGAGCTAGCTGCTCTCTGTTCTGGTGCCTCAGCAGCCCGTGGTGGGCATAACTGCAGTGCCTCTCTGGTGGAATGTATTTTTCGCAGAGGAAAAAAAATATGGGGGAGACATGAATTCTGCATATGTGCAATGGTGCAGAATTCCCCAGTAGGATGACTTTCTAGAAATGTACCACAACTTTCTGATCTACATCTCTTAATCATTAGATCTACAACAAAGGCAAAGTACTAACTAGGAAATTATAGAACAAGGACTGACTTCTGAATTTGGGTATTACCAAGCTTTACACATAAAATAAATCACTTTACAAAGAAGCAGCAGGGAGAAACTAACAGGAAATCGAGAAGCAAATGTATGCCTCTGCCCATTGTTTCTCTAATATATCTGCTCCATCCTACTCCATCATCAAGTAATCACCATCATGGCATTGACACAGGAGATTTAGTCTGCTCCATATGCACTATTAGTTCTGCTTAAAGTCAACCTTAATCATAAGACAGTCTAAGTAGCCTTATTCTTTTGTTGACTCCAATCTCATACTAAGGGCATGGCTACACTTGCAGATGTAGAGCGCTGAGAGTTAAACCAGCCCTCGGAGAGCGCAGGAGGGAAAGCACTGCAGTCTGTCGACACTGACAGCTTCAAGCACACTGGCGTGGCCACATTTGCAGCGGCATTGGGAGCAGTGCATTATGGGAAGCTATCCCATGCAAGTGACTGCAACATGCTTTTCAATTTTGAATGGGATGGGGTGAGGTGAAGTGTGACAGGGAGTGCGTTGTGTGTATGTGGGGGGAGAGAGAGTGGGTTTTTGGGGTGCAGAGAATGTGTCAGCATGCTGTCTTTTAAGTTCAGACCCCCCCTCTCTTCCCCCACCTCTCTCTCTCACTCACTCAAAGCAAACAGTAAAGGTATGCTTTTTCTCGGTGCTGATAAGCAATGGGCTTCTCTGAAATGGAGCTTTGAAAGGACATTTTTGCATTCCTGCAGCCGATTTCACAACAATGACAAGAGTGGCCATTTGACTTAAGGGGATTATGGGACATTTTCGGAGACTCATCACAGCACAGTAACCAGGGTCAGCTCTAAGTTTTTTGCCGCACCAAGCAAAAAAACAGAGCGTCGCGCCGCCCAAGCCCCCTGCCCCCTCCGAGCGCCATGCCGCTGAAACAAAAAACAAACAAACAAAACCCTCCAGCGCCGCCTGGCCGAACCAAAAAAAACCAAAACCCGAGCGCTGCTCCAAGCACGTGCTTGGTCGGCTGGTGCCTGGAGCCAGCCCTGGCAGTAACACAACACTTCATTCACACTGGTGCTGTAGCACAGCAAACGTTATTCTACTCGCCAACATGGAGTACCAGCAGCACTGTAGCCATGGAGTCAGAGCGCTCTACGTGCCTTGCCAATGTGGATGGAAAGTGAGCTAGGGTGACCAGGGCTGCTATATTGTGCTGTAACTAGAAAGTGTAGCCAAGGCCTAAATCTCCTTACTACAACTCCTAGGCCTACCAGATCTCCTACTTAATCTGGGGGCCAGAGAGGGAACAAATTCATGACCTGATTTCCCCTCTTCCATGTGCTTCTCGCTATTTTGAGGAACTATGGCTAGCTGTATATTTAATAGATTCTCCAGCCTTTTTCTCCTTCCAGATACAGCCATGCTATCTGATTTCATTACCTTGAATACAACATGATTGGGTTAACCTAAAGGCTTAGCTGGAAGAGCAGTGACCTGCTGTGCGGAAAAACTCATTCTTGTGCCTAAAGAGAGGCAACATTCCCAACTTTTGCAGGGGAGGGTATAGCACCCTTAGTTAATCCCTATCAGGATGAAAATTAAATTAAAGCAACTGAAATCACTGATTTTAATCATGTTTTAAATTAGCAACCAGAAAACATTTACTGAAATAATTGATTTTAAGTTATTTTCCTAAAGAAAAGTTGATTCTCATTAGTTGGTAACCATTAAAATATGTCATTTGCAACTTGCCTTTACACAAATGTGTTACTTCTTTGTGCCAAACAAGAGGATACAATATCTATGAACATTTATTTATGAATAAAGGTAAGTTAAGATACGTAGCTGCTTATTCTTAATTTTTACATTTTTATATTAGAAAATGGTAAATTATACATTTCTTATTTACTAAATGATTGATTTTTCACTTGTGATTTGAGTCAAGCTTATTTTGGACGGAAATTCAAATTTCATTCAGAATGCACAAAAGAGCATTTCATTTTTGTGCTGGACATCCAAGAAAAAAATAATCAAAAGATGTTTTTCATTTAAAATCAACTGATTTATTAAAAAAAATGAATTAGGGTCTGTAATTGGTGAATTTAACTGTATCTGGTCACCATGTCCTTCAAGATTTTAGAACCAGATGATGTCATCCTCTCAATCCTAGTTTTTATTTATAGATCAGAAGAGGAAACAAGCTTCCCTGCTTCTTCCAACTCCCAACTGGTTTCTTAATTTTGAATCAACTAGTCATTTAACTAAATTAGCTGAATAAAACTAAAAAGAAGAAAATTTTAACTCTAAACTTGCAAAAGACGCTATTGTTGTCAAAAGTTGGTTTAGCACTTCAAACTCTAGTTCCAGGTGCCTAATCAGTAACTTCCACTGGCTCAGTGGTCTGACTTTCTTTAAAACTCGACAGCAAACAAATACTATTTATTATATAATCTGTTAAAATAATTTAAATTAAGTTTAGGCCTGCATATAGGTTGCTATTTTCAAATTTAATTTTAAAAAGGTTTATTAAAAAATAAACCTGTATTTAATTTAAATAAAGAATCTTATTTAAATTAAAAACAGGGTTGGTTTTGTTTGTTTGTTTTTTAAATAATTGATTTTCATCCATCCTATATTATCAAATATATGCAGATGAACTAAGTATAGGGAGACAGAATTTAATATTTGAAAAAATAATTATTTTTACCTTCCTGAAACCACCAGAGTTCCATCATCCAGAAAATAATCCTTCACATTCTGTGGCAGTGGAAGTATAGCACTGAACAAACAAAAGGCAGAAAATTTATTAGAATAATTAAGGCTAAAGAAACTAAAAAATCCCAATAACATTCCATGTCCCTTTAATTCTGTGGAAGAAACACACACAGAAACACACAGATATGAACACAGTTGTTGTGTTCTATCCCAATCTTATGCTCTTCCTCTCCCCCACCCCAAAAATCAAACCAACACACAAAAACACTTTTTCCTTAGATGGGGGGGGGCGGTGAAAAGAGGAGGATAAAAGTGCATGAAGGGTTTCTTTAAATGAAAGATTTGCTATGCAGTTTATTTTGTAACTGTATTTCTCAACCATGAAAAGGTGTAAGCTCCATGCCCTGCCTCCCCAGCCCTCAATGCTCTTCCCTACACTCTCACCACAGCCCTTCATGCACTCCTCTCATACCAGTCTCTTCTCAGTAGGGGTTCCTAAACCTCCAACTGCCAGATGCTAGAACTGGAGGACAGGGGATGATGGATCATTGGATACATTGCCCTGTTCTGTTCATTTCCTTTGAAACACTAGACACTAGCAGCCACTGCCAGAATAGCCATCCTTGTGCTCGTGCCCTCCCCATCCCCATCCCAGCTGCCCCCACAGCAGCTTCTGAACGTTCTCACCCTCAGCCCAGCTCTTCCATGCCTGCCCCCACGTCCCCTCCCCCGGCCCAGCCCCTGCCCCCACGTCCCCCCCAAGCCCAGCCCAGCCCAGCCCAGCCCCTCCAGGCTCTGCCCCCACGTCCCCTCCCCCGGCCCAGCCCCTGCCCCCACGTCCCCCCCAAGCCCAGCCCAGCCCCTCCAGGCTCTGCCCCCACGTCCCCTCCCCGGCCCAGCCCCTGCCCCCACGTCCCCCCCAAGCCCAGCCCAGCCCCTCCAGGCTCTGCCCCCACGTCCCCTCCCCCGGCCCAGCCCCTGCCCCCACGTCCCCCCCAAGCCCAGCCCAGCCCAGCCCCTCCAGGCTCTGCCCCCAAGTCCCCTCCCCCGGCTCTGTCCCCACCCCCCCCAGCCCCTGCCCCCACACCCCCCCAAGCCAAGCCAAGCCCAGCCCATTCCAGCCCAGCCCCTCCAGGCTCTGCCCCCACGTCCCCTCCCCAGGCCCTGTCCCCACGCCCCCCCCAAGCCAAGCCCAGCCCAGCCCCTCCTGGCCCTGCCCCCACGCCCCCCCCAAGCCAAGCCAAGCCAAGCCAAGCCCAGCCCAGCCCAGCCCAGCCCCTCCAGGCTCTGCCCCCACGTCCCCCCCCAAGCCAAGTCCAGTCCAGCCCAGCCCCTCCTAGCCCAGCTCCCACATCCCCTGTCCCCCGGCCCTGCCCCTCTCCTGGCCCAGCCCCCACGCCCCGGGCCCGCTCCGCTCCCACCTGCGGATGGTGAGGGCCCGGAAGCGCGGGTACCACGCCGAGAACTGGCAATGCAGAACCTGCTCCTTCTTCATCGTCGCGGCTCCGAGTCCGCTCCAGCGCCCGGAACCCTCCACCCAGCCCAGCGGCGCCGCCCGGAACTCGCTCCCTCTGCACCAGGCAGGGGACCCGGCGGGAGCTGCCAGCAGATGCACAGGGGCGGAAGGAGCGGTAGCCGAGACCCGGAAGGGAAACTTGCGTGGGTGGAAGGTTAGAGGTCAAGCGGTCCCTGCGCGAGGCCGGGAGCGGGCAGTGAGCGCGCAGGAGCTGCTGGCGAGGGTTCCGGCCGGCCAGTCACCGCGCAGAGGGCAACGGTCAGAGGCGGCTGGAGGGAGGGGCCGCTCCGGGCCGCGCCGAGAGGGGCTGCACCCAGGGCTCGGGCAGGAGCTGAATAGGGCGGCAGGAGATGGGGGGTGGCGTCATGGGGGGAATGGGGCAGTAGGGACGGGGGTTGCGTAACGGGGGCCGGGGAAATGGACGGTGTCATGGGGGGAATGGGGCAGTAGGGACGGGGGTTGCGTTACGGGGGCCGGGGAAATGGACGGTGTCATGGGGGGAATGGGGCAGTAGGGACGGGGCTGCGTAACGGGGGCCGGGGAAATGGACGATGTCATGGGGGGAATGGGGCAGTAGGGACGGGGGTTGCGTAACGGGGGCCGGGGAAATGGGACGGTGTCATGGGGGGAATGGGGTAGTAGGGACGGGGGTTGCGTAACGGGGGCCGGGGAAATGGACGGCGTCATGGGGGGAATGGGGCAGTAGGGACGGGGGTTGCGTAACGGGGGCCGGGGAAATGGACGGTGTCATGGGGGGAATGGGGCAGTAGGGACGGGGGTTGCGTAACGGGGGCCGGGGAAATGGACGGCGTCATGGGGGGAATGGGGCAGTAGGGACGGGGGTTGCGTTACGGGGGCCGGGGAAATGGACGGTGTCATGGGGGGAATGGGGCAGTAGGGACGGGGCTGCGTAACGGGGGCCGGGGAAATGGACGGCGTCGTGGGGGGAATGGGGCAGTAGGGACGGGGCTGCGTAACGGGGGCCGGGGAAATGGGACGATGTCATGGGGGGAATGGGGCAGTAGGGACGGGGGTTGCGTAACGGGGGCCGGGGAAATGGGACGATGTCATGGGGGGAATGGGGCAGTAGGGACGGGGGTTGCGTAACGGGGGCCGGGGAAATGGGACGATGTCATGGGGGGATGGGGCAGTAGGGACGGGGGTTGCGTAACGGGGGCCGGGGAAATGGACGGCGTCGTGGGGGGGATGGGGCAGTAGGGACGGGGGTTGCGTAACGGGGGCCGGGGAAATGGACGGCGTCGTTGGGGGAATGGGGCAGTAGGGACGGGGGTTGTGTAACGGGGGCCGGGGAAATGGACGGCGTCATGGGGGGAATGGGGCAGTAGGGACGGGGGTTGCGTAACGGGGGCCGGGGAAATGGGACGATGTCATGGGGGGAATGGGGCAGTAGGGACGGGGGTTGCGTAACGGGGGCCGGGGAAATGGACGGCGTCGTGGGGGGGATGGGGCAGTAGGGACGGGGGTTGCGTAACGGGGGCCGGGGAAATGGACGGCGTCGTGGGGGGAATGGGGCAGTAGGGACGGGGGTTGTGTAACGGAGGCCGGGGAAATGGACGGCGTCATGGGGGGATGGGGTAGTAGGGACGGGGGTTGCGTAACGGGGGCCGGGGAAATGGACGGTGTCATGGGGGGAATGGGGCAGTAGGGACGGGGGTTGTGTAACGGGGGCCGGGGAAATGGACGGCGTCATGGGGGGATGGGGTAGTAGGGACGGGGGTTGCGTAACGGGGGCCGGGGAAATGGACAGTGTCATGGGGGGAATGGGGCAGTAGTGTTACGAGCTTTGCCTGTTACTTTGGGGTTTGCTCATTTATCAGGTTTACTCTCCTTGGGAAGGAGGGTGTTCTGTATTTCTGTCAGCGTACTACTTGTATTTTCATATGGAGCTCTACTTCTCCCTGCTGCAAGTTCCCTCCCAGTGGAGCTATCCTGAAGGGCCTGGGTTCCTCTAGTCCAGGGGTGGCCAACCTGTGGCTCCAGTGTCACATGCTGCTCTTCAGAAGTTAATATGCGGCTCCTTGTATAGGCACCTACTCTGGGGCTGGAGCAACAGGTGCCAACTTTCCAATGGGCCAAGGGTGCTCACTGCTCAGCCTCTGGCTCTGCCACAGGCCCTGCTCCCACCCCTTCCCTGAACCTGCTGTGCCCTTGCTCCTCCCCCTACCCCACCCCAGCCTCCTGTACACCACAAAACAGCTGATCTGGAGGTACAGGGAGGGAGGAAGAGATGCTGATTGGTGGGGTTGCTGGTGGGTGGGAGGCGCTGGGAGCAGTGGTGGGGAGTTGATGGGAGGCTGCTGATGTATTACTGTGGATCTTTGGCAATGTACATTGGTCAATTCTGGCTGTCAGGATGGCCACTCCTGTTCTAGCCGCAGAATCAGACAAACACACATATATTAACGGCGTGCGTCTGAGAGGACTGGGTTAATCAGCGCTCCCCAGCTGACCCCTTATATGTCCCTGGACTCAGTAGGCTGGGTCAAGCAGCATTTCCAAGCTGTCACCCTCATAGGCCCTTGGATTCAGCAGGCTGCGTCAAACAGCACCTTCAAGCTGTCACCCTCATGCCGTGGGCGCCGCACCAGAATAAAGTTCGCCTGAACAGGCTGAGTTAAGCAGCACTTTCAATCTGCCACCCTTATATGCCCCTGGACTCAGCAGATTGGGTTGAGCAGCCCTTCAAAGCTGCCACCCTCATATGTCCCAGGTTCAGCACTATCCCCACTTTCATGTTACAGTTGTTCTGGTAGTAACCCACTTGGTCAGCAAACCACACACGACTTTTGGGCACTGCAGGGATCTTTTAGCTTAGGTACGAGGAGCGTTGCTGCAGGGCAAATGAGGAAACCAGAAAACACCCACCAGGGGCGGGAGGATAAAGAAGCAACCAGCTTAATCATGAAAATTATTTATTGCCAGGTAGTAACCATAGGGGAGCCAAACAAAACAGTTATAATACACCTCTACCCTGCTATAACACGAATTCAAATATAATGCGGTGAAGCAGTGTTCCGGAGGGGCAGGGCTGCATGTTCTGGTGGATCAAAGCAAGTTTGATATAACGCAGTTTCACCTCTAACATGGTAAGATATTTTGGCTCCCAAGGACAGCGTTATATTGAGGTAGAGGTGTATTAAATCTAACTTAAACTTAATTATAAAAGTCAAGTTTAAGAAAACTATAACTAATCATACAAGTCAGTGTCAGAAGGTTATACTTAGAGAGAGCTGGGTTCTCACCACTCTGTGAAGCTTGAATTGATCAGGGGTCCCAGGTGGTGATGGTAGCTAAGGGTTCGGAATGCTGGAGACAGGCAGAGCCCCCAGCATGATCAGTCAGGAGAAGATGAAGTCCCAATAGAACTGATGCAGATTTTGAGTCCAGGCATCAGAACACTTACTTGAGCATGGGTAGGATTTTTTGTAGAGAAAGAACAATGGTTCAAGGGAAAACCCTAGATTTGTTTGTGTAAACTGGTGGCTTAAGGGAGTATACCAGAGTTGTTTTGTTCAGGCTAGACAATGGGAGCTGATCATTCCTGAATATGAGTGGTGTTCATTGGAGGGAGCTCACAATGCATTTAGGGAGCTTCACTATTTTGGATACCAATAAAGGATTTATTACTAGAATTAGTCTGATAATGAGCTGGGAGTAATATAGTTACTATGGTTAGGAAGGGCCGCATCGCCAGTGCCAATGCTGCTCCTGTCTCCTCCACCTGCGACTATATCCAGACAGACAGGCTAACCGTGGATGCCTCTACGCAGATCCTGATGTGGATTTGCAGAGACCATTGCCTGCATGTCTCACTCTCAGAAAGCCAAGCTAGAGGGGGACCATACAGTGCGAAAGATGCCTGCTGGTGGAATGTCTCAGGAAGCAGGTGGGAGAGCTACAGGAGGAGGTGGCTAGGCTGAGGAGCATCCGTAGCCATGAGGAATTCCTCGAGAGTATTCACATGGAGACATCCAAGACTGAGGAAGCTATCCAGCTACAGCTTTGTCTGTAACTCTAGCGACTGTCTGGTCGTGGTAAGGGAGGCAAGGGTCTCGGAAAAGGAGGCGCTAAGCGCCATATGAAGGTGTTGAGGGATAACATCCAGGGCATTACAAAACCTGCTATTCGCCGTTTGGCTCGTCGTCGGGGAGTGAAGTGTATTTCAGGTCTCATTTACGAGGGGACTCGCTGGGTGTTCGAAGTGTTTCTGGAGAACGTGATCCGAGATGCTGTTACTTACACCGAGCATGCGAAGCGGAAGACTGTGACTGCTATGGACGTTGTTTATGCGTTGAAGCACCAGGGTCGTACTCTGTATGGATTTGAAGGCTAAGCCGTGCCAGTAATTCTCTTTGAAAACATCTACAGAGGACTGCCATCACATCACCAGGGGAGGAGCATATGGCTCTATCACAGGGAGGACACTGGGTTACTTCTGCCACCAGGGAGTGCTCCACCCCTGCCTCCAACCCATCCACAATGGTGATGGAGAACTGATATGCTGTCCTGGCAATGAGGAATCACCCCCAAAGGAGGAGGAGAAGCCACATACCCTCTGCCCCCCATTATGCCACCCCATCCCCTCCAGACTCTGCCCCATTTCCCCTGCCCCCTCTTATGCCATCCAGGCTCTAGGCACCAGCAAACCAAGCACTTGCTTGGGGCAACACATTTTCAGGAGCGGCATTCCGGACATCTTTTTTTAATTTTTTTGCTTCAGGCGGCAAAAGCGTAGAGCCAACCCTGGCAGCAGCAGCGGCGCGTCATGCGCAGGGGGTGCCCTGGGGCTGCTGCTGTTCGCGTCTTGGGGGAGCAGTGCCCACACCTTGTGGCTGGGCCAGGCAGGCTCCAAGCGTGAGACACTCATGCTGGGGGCTGCCCCACGGGGCACATGGAGCCGCCTGCAGGTGCCACAGGGTGGCCGCCCCCCAACGCCGCAGCCAGTGCTACGCGAAGCAGCCCGAGCTGCCCAGGGACTGTGGCAGGGTGGCCAGAAGCAGCAGGGCCATAGAGGGTGGGGCACTGCTGTGCAGGGCCTGCGTCCCGCTCTCCGAGGCTCCATTCCCTCTGGGGCTACCCTGCCCTGGCTCCTCAGCCCCCTGCCGGGGCGGTCCCCCAGCTCTGCCCTCCTGGGTCCCGGCCAGTTCTGGAGGTGGGAGGCCCGGCTGGAGGGACCCAGGAGTCCCGCCGTTTACCCTGACCTGGCCAGCGCCGGACCAGCTGGAGGCGAGGGGGAAGCAGGCGGAGTCAGCACTGGTGGGGTGGGGAGCCCAGGGCTGGGGCGGCAGGGGTGCAGGTAGGGGAGGGCACTGGTGTGGTGGGTGGTGAGAGCCCAGGGCTGGGGTGGGGAAAGCCAAAAATTGTTTTGCTTGGGGTGGCAAAAAACCTAGAGCCGGCCCTGATGCCATCCCTGTCGCTACTGCTCCATTCCCCCTGTAACATTGCCCTATTGCTCCTGCCGCCCGTTATGCCACGTCCATTCCTACTGTTATCTGTCAGTTCTGTGTTCTTGGGGAACCAGGGCACAGTACCCAGCGTGCCTGACTAACAAAAGACCTTCCCCCCCGAGCCTCTGCTTGAACCAAAACTGATCAGAAGACAGACTTACAAAAGCAATGAAAAGGCAGGAGGAGAGACACCAAAACCCCTGGGATAAGGATGATAGGATTAAGGAAACTCCCCTAGCCTCATTTGCATCGGAGATGGGACAAGGAGGCATCTATATTAGCATACAGAATGGAGAAGAGAGATTCCAAGGCAAGAACCGCAGGAAACTGTGGGACCAGAGAAGCACTGCATGATGGGGGATATCTGCTACAGACTGTATCCCTCTCAGACTCCTGTTTGCGGTCCCTTGGTTGCTTAGCCTCTGGCTTTTAAGGCCTTCTCTCCTAGGTCAACCCTACCCCCTCGTTAATCACACAGAGGGAGGTTGATCACAAGGCTGATTGAGGCTGATCAAAGATGATCCGGGGAACAAAGGCTCAAACAGTCACCAGACACAATCTCAACTGACCTCATAACTGAATTAACCTGAAAGAGAGAGAAAAACGCAAACAGCCAAACAAACTCACTCACCCCAAAGTTAGTACTCGCACCTTGTTCGTTCAGCAGGGGGTTCTCCTTCTCTCCCTCTCAAACTCCCTTTTGCGGTCCTCTGTTCACCAGAAGGAGATCAGGCTAGATGGTTTAATGATTGCTTCTGGCTTTAAGAATCTTTGCATTTACCTAATCTGTGAATAATCTAATTATATGGCTCCGTCACTTATTTGTTAGGCCTCCCAAAATTATCAAATAGTCATATAACGATAGATTTTCCTCTTCTTGTCTTACTCCAGTCAGCAGGGTCTGGATTTTATTCACTGTGTAGTCATGTTAGTTCTTCAACCTATACTGCCCCTATCTACTCACCTTTCCAACCACACTTCTTATTCCCACTATTCTTTCACTACCTCTCCCTTTTTGTTTCAGAGTGGTAGCTGTGTTAGTCTGTATCAGCAAAAACAATGAGGAATACTTGTGGCACCTTAGAGACTAACAAATTTATTTGGGCATAAGCTTTCATGGGCTAAAACCCACTTCATCAGACGCATGGAGTGGAAAATAGAGTTGGAAGCTATATAGTCAGAGTACATAAAAAGATGGGGGTTGCCTTACCAGTTTTAACGAGACAATTCAGTTGAAGTGGGCTATTATCAGCAGGAAGAAAAATCACTTTTGTAGTGGTAATCAGGGTAGCCCGTTTCAAACAGTTGACAAGTTGTGTAATGACCCATCCACTCCCAATCTTTATTCAGGCCTAATTTGATGGTGTCAAATTAGGAGTGGATGGGTCATTACACAAACTAAAAACTATTTCCCCATCCTAATTTCCCCGGCCCCCCACTGTTACTCACACCTTGTCTGATCAGAATGTAGAAATTAACAGTGACACCAAACTCACTCCTCAGGTAAGCAGGTCTGAATTGAGCTCCAGGAGAGGTGAGTGGAGCAGATAGCATGACAAATTTAGTGTCCTGTATTACTAGCCGTAAGAGGCAAGTGGACAGGATTAGGTGGACCCAAGTTTCTGCCCATGTTTACAGGTACGTATCAGCTGTTAGGCTGAGAATACAAGCTAAACCTGAATTCACAATTTAAAAAAAATTTTTTTTTTTTTTTTTTACTGAATTTTGGATCTTAAAATTGCCCTGCTAGCCATAAGCATTACATTAGTGGCATTCATCTAATCCTGATACAGGACTACATGTTGTAGGTGATAGTACAAGAGACCATCCTGTTCCAGGGCTTTGGCATGATGTGTGTCCATAGATCTGATGCACAAATACAATGCAGCTTTAGACCAGCTTATTTTCCATTGCAGTTAATTTTGTTTATTAATCTTTAACTGTGTTGCTGCTCTCAAATTATGACAGTGTGTGAATCATAACCCTCAATGAGCCAAATGATATTTCAGTGTTTTGACACCTGAAAGTCCTGGTTCCATGCCATCTGCAGAATGTGAAAATCTGACACTTCTTTCAAAACTTTATCTAAATGTCACTCAGAGTTATTGCACCAACTAGTGGAAAATATCAAAACGGCTGAAGCAGAGACACTGACCTGAAGAAAACCTCGATGTGTAAGCTCAAAACTTGTCTCTCTCACCAACAGAAGTTGGTCCAGTAAAAGATATTACACTTCACCTACCTTATCTCTCTAATATCCTGGGACAGAGATGGATACAGGAACACTGCATATGTCTAATCTCTATCATTGCCTCTTTCTGAAACGGTTGTGAAATAGGAGGCATTTTCTGTCTATTTTGGATTCTGATAGTACTAACCATTCAAGCTTAGTTTTTTTGTAGAACATATGTGACAAATTTTCCTTGTATCTCTTTGCTGCAGGTCTCACTTAACGATAACTTTAAAGTCTGAGTCTTTTTGTGAAAGATGCTTTGGCTTCATCCTGCAGTCATTAAGCTGGCAAGGACTCTGTTGTGGGATACACTCACTGCTAGGATGGTGCCTCCTCCTGGCTACTGTGGGGATTAGCTCCCTCGAGCTCTGATGCCCTCTTCCACCTTCACCACAACCCCACTTGCTCTATGGGATTCTATGCAACTTCTGTTTGTAACTCAGCCCTCCAACCACCTCATTATAGGGTCCTTCCCCTCCGGGGTAACAAAAAGTCTCTCCAGACCAACCGTCTGGCTGCCTTTCCAGGCCATCCTTTAATCTAAGACTATGCCACTATCCCAGTGGGTAATAGGGGAACCCAGGCCCACCCACTACTGCAGGTTCCAGCACAGCAATCCTCTGTCTCATGGTCTGCTTATGCCAAGATCCTCTTGCTATTTCCCTCTGCTCTTTCCTACTTTCCTTCTCTTTCTCTGTGTTTCAGGTCAAGTGCCCAATTCTCAGGGAAAGACTGTAGCCTACTTCCCCTACAGCCCACTTCTGTTCTCAGTTTGCTGGCTTTGTACAGGCCCAGCCTATACCTGCTCAGCTGAGCATCATCTTCTGCTAGGGCTTGCTTATCCTGTCTAATTCTTCCCCAAGTGCAACCTGGTATGTTAATTAGCCCCTTCCTAGCAACCTTAACCCTTTCAGGTGAGGTGTGGCATGAAAACTACATCACAGACCCCATCAGACCTACAAGTCTCTCTGGCCTGAGTATGGATTGTAGATTTGGGCCTGTAATAAATTAGTTGTGTTTCTGTAGTAGTCGTAGTATTGTATGGCGTCCTCCAGAATATGTAACATGACTTGTCTTTGTAGGCCTGTGCTAGGGGAGATGTGCCACTGTGCATATACCCAAGAAAGCTGAGATAAGCACATGTCCATACTTCAAAAATATAGAATGGATTTAGTGAAAGAACAAGCTGAAGTCAGATGTACAGCAAGCAAGTGCTGTGCAAGTTTCCCAACCCATTGGTCATTTCTCATGATCATTATCCAACACATCCTGAAGTTGGGGGAAAGACTCCTATTGGCTTTGCTGAGCGTTGGTGTAGGCTTATAAACAGTAAATAAAAAGCTGTTAGGTCATCTCTTCCACCTCATTGCCAATGCCGGATTGTTCCCCAGTGGGTTTTTTCCTCCCCTTCTGTTTTGTCCTGTCTGTTATCTCATTTCAGTAGTAACCCTGGGCTTCCCTTGAAGAGCAGCTTCTCTGCTGAACTATATGATAGTTTTGTGATGTAGACAAAGCATCAAACATTTCACTGACTTGAACCCAAGATTTTAGTGGTAAAAATGCACAGCTCTGCCTCAGTGTGCTGCCTGGCATGTCTTCTGCTTTAGAACTAGACATGACAAATTCATTGGCAAATGGATAATCCTGCAGTGCTTCCTAAGTGGGAAAGGGACTGAATGACCTAAATTATTATTATTATTTTTTCCTAGTCTAATTGCTGAGATTCCTCATTCTCAGAAGTGGTAGTTTTCACTCTGAATTCCCTTTGATATTTGGGGTTAATTCCTTAACCTTATCTATGCCATGCTTTGTCCTCTAGGCCAGTTTGCATGCTGTGGCAATAGTTTATTGAGCTAAGATTCCATTGAGAGCAAAGTAGCACTGTGACTTAAAATGGGCAACCCTAGTCATACACCCTGCCAGGCATGGCCTATAAATACCGTGGGGCAGCTCCTCAGCTGGTGCAAATTGCTCTAGTTCTTTTGCAGTCAATGAAGCCATGAGAATTTATGTCATCGGAAGATTTACCCCCATATGTCTTAGCAGCATCCATGATGTTTGCAAGCTGATGAGTGTGTGCGTGATCTTAAATGTTAATGAAGCGTGTTTAGGAGAAGGATTTGTTAATTCAAAATGCATGGATGAATGGTTTGACTTTAGTCTGAAGGTAAATATTAATTCTCTGTTTTGTAGTAGTGTGGACTTTGTGCAAGAGACGTCCCTGAAAATGGAAAACAACGCAACCATAGAAATTCTGAAATCTACCAGACCATCCATCCTTAAAGAAGAGGTATAAAGCATTTAATTTTCCCATGTTTATATTTTTTAACAACTAATATAGCATTTATTTAAGGCTGCTATTGAATGTTGGAAAATATTACATCTGTGCAGAGTGACAGAACCTTACACTATGTAGTGTGGTACATGTATGAAGATGGGGCTTTTGTCCTCATGTCATTACAATCGAAGTAGGTGACATGCAGATGAAAGATAAGGAACTTTCACCTTAAAACTATCATAGAAATTACACAATGGTTATCTAGTGCATCTCCCCTTTCCCTCAGACCCGCCCTCCTCAGGCACAGTTGTTCCTGACAATACTTTCTAGGCTGTTCAGGGTAGTTTTGAATGTCTGAAATAATGGGACTTTCACCACTTCCCTGGAGAGATCATTCCACTGTAACTGAACTCACTGCTTTCTGATATCCAGCCTACATGTTCCTTTCCTTAAAGATGACCTGCAAAGGATTTTTAAAAATTGTGTGTGTGCCATTTTTTTTATTTTTTTTTTATTTTTTTTTTGCTGCTTTATGGTGTATAAAGAGGACCTGACAGGTTTGTTTGTCTTTTGGGGCGGGGTTTCCAGCAGTTTGTGCTTGTTCCTATCTTAGCAGTATTGGAAATATCAGATCTAATCCTCTCTGGTTATAGTGGTGGTGTCCTGAGAGTATTGTGGATGTTTGCTCTGACCTCGTGCACCTTAACTGAAGCTGCAGGAGTGTTGAGTCTTTTAACAATGAAATCCTTTCTCTAAAATGTTTATTAGCCTTTGGAGTTAAAAAGGACTTTTAAACTGTCGTATTAAAAATCTCTTCCCCTTTCGGTTGCTCAGCTTTCATTCTCTTGATGCTTTTGGTGTCATAATTTCATTAGATCTCCAGTCACTATAGTTTTCCATGGCAGAAAAGACCCAATTTTTTTACATAAATAAGCAAGTAGAAAAACTTTAACATTTCAGGGGCGGTTATTTTTCAATGAAGCAAAACTGGGCACAAGCCTTTTCAGGCTACTTTAATTTCAGCTTATTACTCCTCAATCCCTTTTGGTATTCTAAATGATTCTTCTTCTGCTTTGTCTTTTGTACCCTCCAAATAGTGGTAGCAGGTTGTAGCCAGCTCTAGTATATTTCAGGTCATTTGTGTTTCCCTGTGCCATGCTGGTTTTCACCATACTTCTTGTGGCATTGTTTGAGAATAGAAGACACAGCCCCTTTGCCTACGACCTTTTACTAAAGCAATTGTGTACTTCTGATTCTGGGTCACCTAACATTGGATACAGTTTCTCTCTAGGGCACCTGCTGGTTGTGCCCTCTAACAGTTTCTGCAGTCAGGTTATGTTGGAGAGGAGCAGATTTTATTGGCACATAACAGCAAGAGAGAGAAGTCCCAAAAAGAAGGTGATTGAAACAGAACATGCTTAGCTGAATGGTATGTGAAGCGTCATTAGCTAAGGTCTAAGCAAAGGATTTGTCTCTCACGGCATAAAGCTTTCTCTGTCAGCTGGCATAGAGTTTGACCATGCATCCAACCAGGCATGTGACAGCAAAATTTCTTTTTCCTTTATAGGTAACACTGAGGGCTTTGTAGTTCTCCAGTAGCATGTAATTCACCTGGGCTTTGGGGTGGATTCTGGAGCATTTAAATAACAACCACTCACAGGAGGAGCTGGATGATCTATACCCTGTTAACTATTACATTGGATTGCCTCTTAATTGTAGCTTTTGGCTTCTGTTGGTATATCAGACATTCTTATGACAGGTATCCTATTTTACTATGTACATGGCATCCTCTTTTGCCGCCTCCTTTCTTAGGCTTGGACGTGGTCCAATTCCTGGTAAATTTAGTAATTTCTTCCTCCCTCACGCTTTCTTGGAGCTGACTGATATGGTTCTGACTTCTGCCATTCTCCTCTTTGCTATTTAGCAATGCCGAGATAGATACTGGGGTAATTATTTGCCGGATTTGCTGCCTATGCAACATTGTTGGGCCACAATCAATAATCAGGGCCTTTGTATCTTCTTCAAAGTTTAAAAATAATTGCTCACTCCCCAATAACTCAAAAGTGTAGAAATCTTCGTGTTTGGTTTTTTTTAATTAAAATATAGAATTCCCTTGGTTCGGGCTGCAACTGCAACATGATTTTCGTCTCTTCCTATTTTGGGTCTCATGCAGTATATTCTCTGTATGCCTTAGGAGTTAATTCAGAGCAATAAAATATACCTAGGTGCTTGCATTCCTGTCTTATATAAGTCTGCATGCTTCCTACATGTTGCACCTTGGCAAAGGAATTAGAAACTTCACCTTCTCCATTCCTGCTACACTGTTGTGATCACAGATCATCCAAAAGCCCTTGGAAAGTATTTCTGTCTTCCTGTAATTCAAGGGTAACTTAGAGCAACCTTGCAAAATAACCATGTAAATTTCCAGGCACAAAATCTACTTGGCCACCTTTACCCTGGTGATGGAAAAGTGGTTGATATTTTGTTTGCCCCTTAAAATAACTGACTTTCCCCAGGCAAGTGGACAACTAAAATGCTGTAAGATGGACTTAGAATTGGTTTTAGGGATAAAGTGAGATGATCCCTTTCCATTGTCAGTTACTGAATTCTTAGGTTACTGGTGGCTCAGTCTCTGTCTTCATTCTGTGCTTGTTTTTCTCTCTTCATGTGCTCTAGATGTTGCAGTTCTATTTTGGGCTGCATTCTTTTTCTCTTTCTAGCAGGAGTTTCTCCATTTTCATTATCTTTGTGACCAGATGTCCCATATACTCCCAGGCCTGGCCTACACTACAGAAATGTGATATACTAGCCACCTGAGACTACACTGACTTCTAGAGAGGCTTCCTGTTTATCCACCACCACAGTTCCCACCTTCTGTCAGGTTTTCTCTCTCCTCACAGCTTGAGAGTGGAGTGATCCTGGTTCCCAATGGCTAATCGGAAACCCTTCTCCTCTGTAGCTGCCAGTCCTTCTCTCTGACCTCTTGCTGTTCCCAGTGCCATTGGTTTGGCATCACCCTGCTGATGTAACCTATCCCCAAGCCTCCCAGTCCCATGCAGGATGTTAGAAACAAGTTGTCTGTCTGCCCTTCCAGCAGCCATTTAATTAGCAAAGACTACTCCACCCTTACAGTGCAAGCATAATAAATGAGAGAAAAAGCAAAACTAACATCTAGTTCCACCTCTCCTCAAGGGACCACACACGAATAGGCAAAACACTAGATGGAGGGAAGTTAGGAATACCTCTGCTCGGCTGAAAAGCTCACAGGCATCTAGGTGGCCATGGAGTTGATAGTAATGATAATGCATAGAGCTTTTCATTGGTAGAGCTCCAAAGGCCTTCAAATCAGGTAAGAATCACTATCCCTATGTTACAGATGGGGAGAATGGTGACAGTCCCAAAGTGAATCAATGGCAGAGCTGGGAATAGAACCAGTTCTCCTGACTCCCAGATCTCAGATAACTGGGCAGTCACAACCCCCATCGTGGCTAAAGCCCATATAGGCAAATTCTCCATACCACTTTTTCACACAGCTGAAACCAACCAGCCCCCTGCTAGGGGTAAGGCATTGCCTTCCTGTTTTATTTTAAAGATTAGGGCTGAGACTTTCAAAGCAGCCCAAAGGCGTTGAGCACCCAAATCCCACCAAATTTCATTGAAATTCCTCTGAAAATCCCAGCCTAGCTGTCCATACACCAGGAGTTATTTTCAGTTCCTATTTCAAGAACTCCTCAATGCATGCATTACAGCTCCCCCCACACACTGAATTTGCAACTTATCTTTCCAAAACAACAACAAAATTGCCCAGCAAATCTCCCTGGGGCCAACGTCCCAACTTGTTTAATTTATTATTCTTTGTTAGGCAATCGCAGAAAGAAAATGGGTGAAGCTTGAACAGACGACCTACGTTGATCCCTCAGGTAAAACCAGGTAATTTCCTTGCTGAGACATTTTAAAATTCTTGCAGTTCTTCCCAGTTTCTCTGTCTGAAGCAGCCAAAGGCTATGGAATGTGAGCATCTATAAACCAATTACTTGACATACTGGGCTAGATTACCCCTTTGACATTAATGCAGTTACTCTGAGGAAGAATTTGACCCTTTTTTGTTGTTGGACTATGTGTTGGCAGATATACTTTATCCTGTAGGTTAATACCTTGGATTTGGTCCATGTGTTTATGATAAGTTCCAGTCATTTGCAAAGATGCTGTGCAGACCTAATGCTGCAAGGTTTTACCATGCAAACAGATGATTACACTGCTCTACAGCCAAAATGCTTCTGAAATAAATGTAGTCCAACTTTACTAATTCTGGGTCACTGAGAACGAAAATGATGCTTAAAATTGTTGATTGGCTCTAGCTTTCAAGATATGCTATTGGGTCAGTATATACAACCCTTGACTTGGGAATGGCGGAGGATAAGTGAGTTATAAAGGGAAGGGATCTCAATTTAAACCAGAAATGACTAAAATACATTTTTGACTGGATCTATGAATAAATCTATGACTGGGTTTGGACAGTACTTGCTTTTGAGGCAAAACTATGAATGATGCAATGTGAAGCTGGTATTGCATCATACATGATATGAATGGCATCATGTTATACCTAGCGGTCATGGATGATGCAATCATAACGAAGCTTACATCACTCTGCTGAACAAATTGCCCTATATCAGCTCTAGAAATCATACAGTGTCGTGCTCTCTTATTTGTCAATGTTTGATTTTGCAAAGGGACACATTTCTGTTTAGCCAAAGTGAGCAGAGATGCCTCGTACTTGTGTGAACAGTGCAGATAACTTCTGCTATGTTTGTGGTGAAGTGACTTTTGCATCACAAAAGCGCAGTATAACCACTATGGTTAAGAAAGCCTATCACCTTTATTTTGGCTGCAAAATTGGAGATCAGGACAAGAGGTGGGCCCCCCACATATGCTGCAACACTTGTGCAACAAATCTTGGCCAGTGGTTGAACAGGAAAAGGAAATCTATGCCTTTTGCAGTGCCAACGATTTGGAGAGAGCCAACAGATCATATCAGCAATTGTTACTTCTGCATGGTGCCTCCAGTTGGGAAAGGTGTGTCAAAGAAGAAAAGGTGGACTGTGCATTATCCAAACATTCCATCAGCTATACGCCCAGTACCCCACGGAGAAGGACTGCCGGTTCCTGATGCACCAGAATCATTCTCACTTGAGTCAGATGAGGAAGAGGATGAAACTTCTGGTCCTGAACCATCAATGTCACAGGACCCACGTTTTCTCTCCTCCTCCTCCTCTGAACCACACCTCATAACACAAGGTGAACTGAATGACCTTGTCAGGGATTTGGAACTACCCAAGAGTAAGGCAGAGCTGTTGGGCTCCAGACTACAGCAGTGGAATCTCCTGGCAGGCTATCAGGGCAAATGGAGCCCATCAATGCTTGCAGACTATTGCTGGACAGTGACAAGAGATGCTCCATTTAATGAATACAAGAGACAAGCCAAGAAGCGCCGAGTAGACACTGAATAGGACTAAACTGTGTACATAATAGTTTTTTGCCTTTTGTTTCATAATAAATTTTATTTATATAACCCTTTTGCTGATTTTTAAAGTGTTACATAAACAGGACAGGTGAAATATTATCATGTAAAGCAACCATAAACACATGAATAGACCTAGGTTTACAATTTATGATTAAAACTCTACTATCTACACAATATATATACATAAAATGTAAAAACTTAAATATCTTAGAAACAGTAGCCAATCGGTTGTTTTAATTGTCATATTTGAATTCAGGACATCAAAATACATAATAAATATCACACTTTATCTCTGAAGCAGATGACTTCTCAAAAATTGTAGACCAGTGTTATCAAGAGCTCCCTTTGGTTTTTCTGGTTCTTCCCAGAGAACTCCCTTTCCCCTGTTCATGGCATGATGTCTGAGACTGTGCAGGGTCTTGCATACTGTTGGGATGCTATTGTTTGGAGTAGGGGTGGTCTTGCCTGCTTCTTACCCTCTCATTCATATTCTCAGGCCTGTCTAATTCTCTTCATGTGTCAGACAAATCTATCTTTTTAATTAGTCATGATGACTGGAAATGACAGTGCTACCTTATTTTCCTTCTTCTAGAGCTTTGGGGTCCTTTCTGATTGCTCTCTCTAAAGTCTCCTTCCCCTTTAAGAGTAACCTCAAGAAGTAGCAGTGATTGAGGCCTGTGTGACAGGTTTATTTTTTGTGTCAGTCCCATCACTTACTTTTGATATGCAAGAGAGGCTGTGTCATTTTTGACTTCTAGTTACTAACAGGAATGGGTAACTGAGCTAGGAGCTTTCAGAGTAACCTGCTTTTAGTTTCACATAATGATTGTTATGCACGAGGCAGACAGAATGTAAGTATTTGCTTATTGGTTTTTCCAGGCAAAATTAGCCAGTCTATAAAACCTGTCTCTTCTATTTTATGTTGCAGCTCTTCTAAATACATTGACCTGCTGACTTAATTTCACCTCTGTGCTTCAGTTTCCCCATCTGGAAAATGGGGATAATGATACTTGTCTTCCATTGTAAAGTGCTTTAAGATCCATGGATGCAAAATGCTATATAAGAACTAAATATTATTAGGGATGTAAATTAATCTCAGTTAACTCATGCGATTAACTAAAAAAAATCACAATTAATTGTAGTTTTAATTGCACTGTTAAATTGAAATTGAAATTTATTAAATATTTTTGGGGTTTTCTGCATTTTTCAAATATATTGATTTCAATTACAACGCTGAATACAAAGCGTATAGTTCTCACTTTATATTTTTATTACAAATATTTGCACTGTAAAAATGACAAAAGAAATAATATTTTTCAGTTCACCTCATATAAGTACAGTGCTACAATCTCTTTGTCGTGGAAGTGCAACTTACAAATATAGTATTTTTTTGTTACATAACTGCACTCAAAAATAAAACAATGTAAAACTTTAGAGCCTACAAGTCCACTCAGTCCTACTGCTTGTTCAGCCAATCACTTAAATAAGTTTCTTTACATTTACGGGAGTGTGGAAGTAGAGAAAGAACTAACAGGGATTTGTAGGGGATCTTAATGCATGACAATCTCTGTTAGCAAGAGTTAGGCTAACTGTAACCCTAATAACGTGAGATTTGTAGAAACGAGGATTGTGTGAGGCAAGTGGCAAAGAACTGTGTGAGAAGTTGTTTTGACCTTGTGTAGATAATGTGTAAATAATACGAAATGTAGACTGGAGTCTCTTAAGTGAGAAAAACAAGATATCAGGATGACTTATGTATAAACAAAATGCAGCTGTTGCTTATTATTGTCTGTAACAAAAGTATAAATGCTGCTGTAATTGTTTACCTGTTGAGAGACCTGTCTAGGAAGGGGAGACCCTATGTCCTAGTGCACTCTCTCCCTACTGTAGCTGCTAAACAGAATAAAGTATCTGACTTTGCTGTACCCAATCAAAAAGTTCAGATGGCGTAAGCCGAACAAGGACAGATGGCCCCACGGACAGTCCTCCTCCGATACCCCAATAGAGATTTCAGAAGGACTCTGACCTCTCCAGTGGCGCCATGGGTGTTCGAAGGGGAATGATCCGTAGCAGCTGCCTGTCTCAGTTGGCGTTGCCATCCCAGACGAGCCCCCAAATTATCGGACAAAAACTTAGTTCTCACTTTTTGGTTGGGTACAGCAAAGTCAGACACTTTATTCTGTTAGCAGCTACAGCAGGGAGAGAGTGCACTAGGACATAGGGTCTCCCCTTCCTAGACAGGTCTCTCAACAGGTACACAAATCCCTGTCAGTTCTTTCTCTACTTCCACACTAGATAATGCTGCCTGCTTATTTACAATGTCACCTGAAAGTGAGAACAGGCATTCACATGGCACTTTTGTAGCCGGCATTGCAAGGTATTTATGTGCCAGATATGCTAAACATTTGTATGCCCCTTCATGCCACCATTCCAGAAGACATACTTCCATGCTGATGATGCTCATTAAAAAAATAATGTATTAATTAAATTTGTGACTCAACTCCTTGGGAGGAATTGTATGTCTCCTGCTCTGTTTTACCTGCATTCTGCCATATATTTCATGTTAAAGTTGTCTTGGATGGTGACCCAGCACATGATGTTCGTTTTAAGAACACTTTCACTGCAGATTTAACAAAACATAAAGAAGGAACCAATGTGATATTTCTAAAGATAGTTACAGCACGCAAACCAAGGTTTAAAAATCTGAAGTGCCTTCCAAAATCTGAGGGATGAGGTGTGGAGCATGCTTTCAGAAGTCTTAAAAAAGCAACACTTCAATTCAGAAACTACAAAACCCAAACCACCAAAAAAGAAAACAACCTTCTTCTGGTGGCATCTGACTCAGATGAAGAAAATGAACATGTGTCGGTCTGCACTGCGTTGGATCTTTTTTGAGCAGAACCTATCATCAGCATGGACACGTCCTTTGGAATGGTGGTTGAAGCGTGAAGGGACATACAAATCTTTAGCACATCCAGCACGTAAATATCTTGCGATGGCAGCTATGACAGTGCCATGCGAATGCCTGTTCTCATTTTCAGATGATATTGTAAATAAGAAGTGGGCAACATTATCTCCTGCAAATGTAAACAAACTTGTTTGTCTGAGTGATTGGCTGAATAAGAAGTGGGACACAATGGACTTGCAGGCTCTAAAATTTTATATTTTATTTTTTGAATGTAGTTATTTTTTGTACATAATTCTGCATTTGTAAGTTCAACTTTCATGATAGAGACTGCACTACAGTACTTGTATTTTTCAGTTCACCTAATGCTATTTCTTATGTTGTTTACAGTGCAAATATTTGTAATAAAAAAGTATAAAGTGAGCACTGTATTCTGTTGTAATTGAAATCAATATATTTGAAAATGTAGAAAACATCCAAAAATATTTAAATAAATGGTATTCTGTTATTAACTGTGATTAATCATGCGATGAATCAAGATTAATTTTTTTAATTGCTACACAGTTCTAAATATTTATTTATTGTCCTAAGCAACCACCAAAAAACATTTTCTAGCAAGACTCTCTCTTTAACTAAAGGTGAAACAAAATTGAGACTGAGACCTTATGGATACTTTCCAGTGATCACTTAGTATAGTGGCTTGCCTCGTGGCAGTTGCTAATCAGTACCATTCTCACTGTATGTTTGCATGTTTTGCTTTTGAATGAAGGTAGCAAAGTTCCAAGCTGGCTATTTGTGTGGAAAGCATGTATATTTAGTACAATTCCTTTTTTAGGATTAACACATCCACTTTCTCCTCTTCTTACCCAACAGAATTTGGGAAACTGTAAAGCGTACTACCAAGAAAGAGGACAGTTCAGCTGATGGTATGGCAACAGCTACATTTTTGTGCATAACTTCTAATATTAATAATGATGAGGTGATCTGCTTCCATAAATGGCAACAACTGACACAATAGAAAGATGCAGGGAATAATTTTAATTTAATAATGGAGATATACCCATCTCCTAGAACTGGAAGGGACCCTCAAGGGTCATTGAGTTCAGCCCCCTGCCTTCACTAGCAGGACCAAGTACTGATTTTGCCCCAGATCCCTAAGTGACCTCCTCAAGGATTGAATTCACAACCTTGGGTTTAGCAGGCCAATGCTCAAACCACTGAGCTATCCCTCCCCCCAGGAGTAAAATGAAATGGATAGTATCAATCATATAAAAATATGGGCTGGATAAATGGACTATAAGGTGGATAGAAAACTGGCTAGATCGTCAGGCTCAACAGGTAGTGATCAATGGCTCCATTCCTAGTTGGCAGCCGGTATCAAGCGGAGTGTCCCAAGGGTTGGTCCTGGGGCTGGTTTTGGTCCTGGGGCTGGTTTTGTTCAGTATCTTCATTAATGATCTAGAGGATGGTGTAGACTGTACCTTCAGCAAGTTTGCAGATGACACTAAACTAGGAGGAGTGGTAGATATGCTGGAGGGTAGGGATAGCATATGGAGGGACCTAGATAAATTAGAGGATTGGGCCAAAAAAAATCTGAGGTTCAACAGGGACAAGTGCAGAGTTCTGCACTTAGGATGGAAGAATCCCATGCACTGCTACAGACTAGGGACCGAGTGGCTAGGCAGCAGTTCTGCAGAAAAGGACCTAGGGGTTACAGTGGACGAGAAGCTGTGTATGAGTCAACAGTGTGCCCTTGTTGCCAAGAAGGCTAAAGGCATTTTGGGCTGTATAAATAAGGGCATTGCCAGCAGATTGAGGGACGTAATCATTCTCCTCCGTTCGGCATTGGTGAGGCCTCATCTGAAGAATTGCATCCAGTTTTGGGCCCCATGCTACAAGAAGGATTTGGAAAAATTGGAGAGTCCAGAGGAGGACAACAAAATGATTAGGGATCTGGAGCACATGATTTATGAGGAGAGGCGGAGGGAACTGGGATTATTTAATTTGCAGAAGAGAAGAATGAGCAGGGATTTGATAGCTGCTTTCAACTATCTGAAAGGGAGTTCCAAAGAGGATGGATCTAGACTGTTCTGAGTGGTAGCAGATGACAGAACAAGGAGTAATGATCTCAAGTTGCACTGGGGAAGGTCTAGGTTGGATATTAGGAAAAACTTTTTCACTAGGAGGGTGATGAAGCACTGGAATGTGTTACCCAGGGAGGTGGTGGAATCTCCATCCTTAGAGGTTTTTAAGGTCAGGCTTGACAAAGCCCTGGCTGGGATGATTTAGTTGGGGTTTGGTCCTGCATTGAGCAGGAGGTTGGACTAGATGACCTCCTGAGATCCCTTCCAACCTTGATATTCTATGATTCTATGTATATAGTGCCATGGGGCATGTATGATGCAGTACTGTTGATCAAGTGTAGTTTAGGAGTAGAGCCTCTGCCCCAAGGAACTTACAAATCAGTACCTTGATTTTTGTGAGTAATCACATTGATGTTGTTAAAAAGAACAGGAGTGCTTGTGGCACCTTAGAGCATAAGCTTTCATGGGCTAAAGCCTACTTCATTGGATGCATGTAGTGGAAAATAGAGTAGGAAGATATATATACCCAGAGAACATGAAACAATGGGTGTTACCATACACACAATAAGGAGCAGCATAGTCTGTGTGGTATGTAGATTGTAATGGATTTTTTACTTTGTCCTTTTGGTATAACGTCCATCTGTTTGCATTTGGGAAGGAAGATGATGTCTCTCTGTATCTGCGTGAGTTTTTTCATGAAATTGATGGATTTCCACTCCATACGACTAAATTCAGTGCCTTGCATAATGACAGGTTTCAGAGTAGCAGCCATGTTCGTCTATAACCGCAAAAACAACAGGAGTACTTGTGGCACCTTAGAGACTAACACATTTATTTGAGCATAAGCTTTCGTGGGCTACAGCCCACTTCATCGGATGGCTGGAGTAAGAACTGCTTGCATGACTAAGAGTTGCAGGATTGGGCTTTACAGCAAAATATTGCCAGAAAATGGATCCGTGGTCTGGGGAAAATCAGTGTCTGAGCAAATATTTGATTTGATCACTCTTCCAGTGGAAAGTCAGTTATGGTCCTGGGCATAGGATCTGCAGCTTCCAGTTTGGAACCTGTTCGGACAAGGGTGTGGGGGACTAAATTCAAGTGGAAAGACTTAAGATTGTAATAGCAGAGGGAAGACTCTAGGGTACTTGATTGGAGCTGTTGCTTTCAGACGCAGAGTTTCTGATGGTTATTAGGTTTTAAATGGAGTTGAGATCATCCAGCAGAAAGCAATAAATTAGTCATTTTTATCCCTTTCGGTGCAATTTTATTTTTCAAAGTCAGTGGAAGTTGAGGGTGCTCACAAGACATAAG
This sequence comes from Gopherus evgoodei, assembly GCF_007399415.2. Taxonomy (NCBI): domain Eukaryota; kingdom Metazoa; phylum Chordata; order Testudines; family Testudinidae; genus Gopherus; species Gopherus evgoodei. The sequence continues at coordinate 353,584,327 of NC_044322.1, forward strand.
TGTCAATGTTTGAACTACTCACATGCTGTGTTTTCATTGCTCTTTTCTCTATGCTGGCAGGTGTATCAGTTATACCTGTGCTACAAAGAACTCTCCACTATGATTGCATTGTCCTAGTGAAACAATTCAGGCCTCCAATGGGAGGGTATTGCTTGGAATTCCCTGCAGGTAGGTAACAAAAATCTGCAGATGAAATGCACAGAATGTATGTGTAGTTTACTCTGTCCATCTTGCTGAGGCTTGTAGATTTCAGTGTGTTGTGTCTTCTGGATTCCAAGATCAGTGGTGGTTTCTGTACTAGAATACAGGCTGTTGAGAAAGTGTGATATGCAGTAATAAAAAAATGTGAAATAGCACGTCAGATTTTATTTGTAGAATCTGTCCAACCTAGTTTTTTTTCCCCTTTCCTTTCCATCTCCAAAAGAGGGAAAACCCTTTGTGAGCTTGGCATTTGCATTGTGAGAGATGTAATTCCTTTTGGAGGGAGGCAGCATGATTTGGGGATAGGAGACAGGAGTCCTGGGTTCTGTTCCTGGATCTGACACTGACCTCCCAGTGCCTGTTACCTCGTATGTAAAATAGGGCCAACGATACTGTACCTTCCATTGTAAAGCTCTCTTAGATCTAAGGATGGACAATGCTGTAAAATAACTCAATTTTAACTATTTTTAATATAACATTTACCCCGCAGGCCTCATTGAGGGAAATGAAAGCCCAGAAAGCGCTGCCTTGCGAGAGTTGGAGGAAGAAACGGGGTACAAAGGGGATGTCGTTGAATGTTCTCCAGGTCTTTGTTGTTTCTTGACTATCTGACTCAGAGCCAATCCTGCCCCTCTTCATGGTCACAGAATGCCCTAAATTCAATGAATCTACGATGGGTCTGCTGTTCAGGATGGGAAGGGTACAGCGAGGGAGTGTGCACTCCCACAGTACCACATGGCAGTGCCCCAGGACAACACCAACGAGCCATAGACATAGTTTGTGTGTCTGACAGATGCGGATCCACTGGATAAAACCCAATACAGAGGGCTATAGAAACAGCTTCACTGTTGCTCTGAGGCATGTGATGGAATGATTTTGCTCTTAAGGAAGATCCCGATTTACTCACGCTCTGCTTATGGGGCCAAAATTTGGTACTTGGTACAAAAAGTTCAGTAACTTAAAGGTCTGGTGTCTTGTAATTAAAAGGTCTAGATGCCTGGACTTGAGTTGACTTCTTCTCCAATAGGTTTAAGTGGCTCTCTTGAACCCACCTACTGAATGAATAGCAGTTGCACAGAGACTGCATGATGCAAGTCATCCTCATTTCAGCTGTCCAAAGGAAGGAGAACTCGGGTTCTCTCAGAGCTGATTAGCAGGAATGGGGAAGAAGGAAGTGCTGTCTGACATCAAAGTCCCCAAATCCTTTGCAGCCAGCGTCTGTATTTAAATATTTTGTGCTGCCTGCTACAGAGCAGAGGCAAAACTGGGATTTAAGGAGAACCTTTATAAAGGGAGAAATGCTAGGGAAGAAATGGGAAATCTGGACCATGGATTTGATGTTGCTATTAAGATTGAACTTTGCCCTTCTACTTTTGCACAATTTCCATAGACTGGAGTGTTGTGTGTGTAACTGGTGGCAAAACTGGGCTCTTAGTATAGTTTGACTAGGAGCCTGCAGTTTAATCTTTGAGGTACAGTGAATGAGGAGAATGTTTGTCGCTGCAGTAGAAGTAATTGGTAGGTTCTAACACAAATATGAAAAAGAATCTGTGTGCATTTAGAAGAGGAGACGGTTGTGGGAAGAAGCATTGGGGATAGAGCTGGGTGAATAATTTGTTTGTTCAATGACAGTTCTGGGAGTGGGGGGAATCAGTTCAGATTGAAGCATATCTGCATAGCTTTTGGAATTTTCAGCGAACTGAAAATATTCATTTTGGGTCTGTCCAGAGCAAGGATTTGAACCTAGGTCTCCTTCTTCAAGTTCATGCCTCAACTACTGGACTAACAGGATGCAGCAGCACAACTACTAGCTCCTTCTCCTCTTCTGGCTGTTTTGTGAGTGGCCAAAACTGTGTGAATCTCACAAATAGTTTTGGGTTGACCAACACTGCATTTTGTGGCAAATAAACTTTGTCCAAAACATTTTGCCCAGCTCACCTTGTACGAACAAATAACTAATCCAGGCTTTTTGCCTGGCTTTGTGATGCATGTTGGTGAAGTTGCCTGCTGAATAAGTTTTCTCTTATTGTATCAAATAGATGGGTGAAAGTCGTGGTGTTGAAAATGTCCAGCAGTCTCGTCTCTTCTTTCTCATAATGAACATTCTTTACTTTGTAGCTGTTTGCTTGGACCCTGGTTTGACAAACTGCACAACGCACATTGTGACTGTCACCATTAATGGAGATGATGCTTGTAATACAAGACCCATGCAAAAGCCTGGTGAGTCCAGGACATGTACAATATTCATGTCTCATTGGAGGGACCGTCCTCTCTAAATATGCTTGGAAACTGTTGAAGGGCACAGCAATACAGGATTCTACTGAACTCCCTAACTTCTGTACGAGCTTTTAGGGCCTCATCCACCTCCCACGAAAGTCAATGGAAAGGTTGTCACTGACATTTGTGGGTGTTAGAGCAGGAGCAGGCACTAAGCTGCGATGTGTGTCCAAACTCCGTTTTCTTTGTGTTAACACTTTTCTTCCTTCTTGTCTTTACAGAGGAAGGAGGTATGTTGCTCACTTAACTTCACTGTGGCTCGGAGCACAGCAAGTATGCTTCAGCTATACCAGATGTCACCCTGCACTCTGCGGTCAGGAGATATTTTCTCAGCATCACTAGGATCACAGCCCTGATGGTGACACACTGTATCGGCTCCACTGACTTCAGCGCTCTTTAGATCAGACTGGAAATTCCCAAACAATTGTAACGCAGTCAGGTTTAAGGAGGAGAAATTTCAGTTGAAATGGTCTCCATTACCTATCTAGGATCAGTTCCTCAGCTGGTGTAGATTAGTGTAGCTGTATTGAAGCCTGTGAATCTGGCCCCTAGACTGAAACTCTGCAATTGTTAATCCAGAAGGGGGAACTGCTTGGGTAGTTATAGGCAAATAAGCAATATCATGCATTCCTCAAGCATGTCTGCCCCTGTGTGGCAGGCAACATGTCAAGAATGAGCCCTCAATTCTCAGATGTCTGTCATTCTTCCTCCATTCTGTGAAGTTAAAGGTTTGTGGTCTCTTACCATACCAAGTATGCAGGCTTAGGTTACATTAACATTTCAATAGTGAAATATCTGATCAGGTGGACCAAATAGGGTAAAGGGGAATAGTGTCTGTCCTTGCAGTACAATGGTTCCTGTCCCTAATATGTCACCATTCTCCTAGCTAGTTCTGCAGTTATTTCCCAAATTACTGCCTCAAAACTGCATTTCAAAGGCACCTTTGATCTTGCCTATGTCTTCATCAGCTGAGCATGGCCGTGTGCCTGGGTGATAATGGTCTTTGGCTGAAGGGAGAACCTGAATCCAGTTCCTTGTCTGCCTTCCATCTGAGTTTAAAAAGATGGGAATGAAATATACTTCTCTCAACATTAACTGAACTCTATATCAGATATGACTTGACAGATTAAAGACAATCCTTGTAAAATACACACATTATCTATTTAATTTTTTTTGCTAGAATTTGTGGAAGTTGTTTCACTACCAAAGAATGATCTACTGCAGAGAATTGAAGGTAAGAGCACTTATTTTCTCTTGCACATTAAGCCAGTTAATAAAAGCTTTGAAAATTTCTTAGCTTCTTCACATGTACTGTAAATCAACCCACTTCTTAGCCTGTGTATTCCAGTTTCTCTGGAGATCTCTCAGCCTGGGAGACTTATAACCATTTTTAAAAACAAAACCATCTACTCTCTTAATTCTATAATCTGGAAAACTTGCATATAACATGCCATGTATCAGGTGAACCTTCAAAATGAAGTTTGTCTTCCAGAAGGGAATGTTCATTAGCAATCTATCCAGCTGCAGTCTTGTTAGAAGCAATTACCAGTGCAATGCCTGTTCCAGATAGCTTCCTACATCAGAGTAGCTACCCATTTCCACCCTGAGGTTTATCCTTTGTGCTTCAAGTCAGTTCATATGCTTTTTTTAATTCACTACTACTAAATTAGTTAGTAATAATGCTCCAGAGGACTAATGTCTTATAAAAGAAATATGGCAAAACCTCCAAAATGTTTAAACATGGCCTGGATTTGTTCTGATACTTCCCGCATTCATGCTACTTGTCAGCCTCTGTCTGAAGTCTTCAGAAGTTTGTTTTTAATTTCTTACTAATAGTCTGAATATGAACTTGCAGTTGCCTGTTATGTCGGTCCTGTCCATGCCTTTCTGCAGCTCTGCACAACATGCGGCCGGCGGAGGCTCAATGTGTGGCCCGCGGCAGGGAATCGAAGGGCTCTGGGCTCCCTGCAGCTGACGGGAGCCCAGAGCCCTTTAAATCCCAGCCACAGCCAGGATTCAAAAGGCTCTGAGCTGCCCGCAGCCGCGGGGAGCCCATAGCCCCTTAAATCCCAGCCACAGCCAGGATTCAAAAGGATGTCAGGTGCCCGCAGCCACGGGGAGCCCAGAGCCCTTTAAATCCCAGCCGTGGCCAGGATTCATAGGGCTCTGGGCTGCCCACGGAGATTCCTGGCCGTGGCTGAGATTTAAAGGGCTCAGGGCTCCCTGCCACCACGGGCAGCCCAGAGCCCTTTGAATCCCGGCCGCGGCTCCAGCGGATGGGCTGGGGCTGGGATTTAAAGGCTTCGGGTTCCCCCCAGCAGCTGGAGCCCTGGGCCTTTAATTTGCCCCTGACAGCTCCCAGCCACCTCTTCAGCTGGGATCCCCTGGTTGATTTAAAATCAAGTATCACGTCCCCACCCCCAACCTTCCTTTTTGGCCCACAGCTGTTTTGGTGGGGCAGCGCAGGGGAAGGAGGGTTTGTTTCTGCAGGGCTGGGCGGTGCTGGGGTGAGGTGTTTCCGTGGGGCCGGAGGGTTTCGACCCTTAGCTGTTTTCTTTGGAGTAATGTGGCCCTCGCTGCTTTATGAGTTGTGCAGGCCTGCCTTTCTGTTTGGAATTCATATTATTGGTTGGTTTGGATGTTTTGCAGAGCTAGTGGCAGAAGACCATGTTTTAGTGGATGCCAGAGTTTACGCCTATGCATTAGCACTGAAACATGCAACACAAAAACCCCTCCAAGTGCCTTTTATGAAGTTCTAAGGCTGCATATGTAACCTTGTTGAATACTTCCAGGATGGAGTCAAATGGTCAGTATAGACTTGGAAGCTGTATGTTTTGCTACAATAAAAGATCCTGTAGATTACACACAGTATTAAGCAATCATAGTTCCAGGAAAGATTGCTTGAACTATTTGTACTATATAAAGCTTTTCTCTGACTGTTCAACCTCTGACTGTGAATGGAATTTTATCCTTTGCAGAAGAATAAAAAGAATCATGGCCTGTTAAGAGATCACATCTTTTCCTTGCTCCTTCCGCTTAAAGTATTTTTTATTGTTGAGCACTTCACAATTATGCTGAAACTATACACAGGGGTCACTTCATCCACCATTAAAATGGAGGTGCTTCTCTGGTAAAACACCCTTGAACTAAGGTAAGGGGAGGTAACTTACCAAACTGATCTACACTAAACCTAGGTGCACAGAATACACCACAAAGCTTGAAGCCTTGGCTGTGTTAAGTATATACACTTTGAAATGGGGTCAGACAGTGGCATTAACATTATAAAAAATGCCATGTAATCGCCCGTGACAAGAAGAAATCAAGCCCTTTGGTTTTTATATCTTCCATCAAAGATATCCGCCAAAGTTTTCAAAACTGTCAGTCCCTTAAAGGTGGCATGTTGGGTACCCAAAAATCACTAGTCACTCTTAAACTTTGGCTGGTGTCTTTGAGGAAGATGTAAAAACAAAGGGCTTGATCTCTTCTAGTCACTGGTGATTACATGGCATGTTTCATAGCATACTGGTAACTGCCTTGGATTGACCCCATCCAAATTACTACTTTGTAAATCCTGTGGTTGCTTAGCATGTAAGATTTCATGGGTCTTCAGCCTTAATGAGGGGGGAAACTATTTAGGTTCTTTGAATATCCTACTTGGTTCAAATTCTTCTGTGCCACCCATATAATGTCTAAGGCAAAATATACACAGTGCTCTACTTCCCATTTCAATGCTATAGCAGGGATTTAGTAAATTCCCTAAAATAAATGAGGGAGGGAGGGAGATATTCACATCAGCATTTCTCAGAAGTGCATAAGCAGTCAGTCAGTAACTGAACTATCATGAGTGGCTTTGCTGTGATGAGTAGTAACACTGTAGGTCTAACGGAGCTTTTATAGACGTAGCTTTCACGTTTTCTAGAGGTAGAATGTCAAGCTATAGAATCATGCAATCTTTCTTTCCTAAGGCTGATGGAATTAATATAGTGAGTCAAAGCCAGTTCAAAGGTAGGATTCAGCATATGGAATGCTACACCTGCTAAACAACTCTGCTACTGTTCTTCTACTCTTTCAACATGCTTTTGAGTGTGCTGTATCCTACCATCTTCAGAAGAGCAGCAGCGATAGGTTATCAGGTGAGGGTGAAGGAACGAAAGTCCAGTTGGAGTTCTAAATCCACATTGAACCTATACCTGGGTGCCCTCTGCTGTAACTGAGTAAACATTTGTTCAGTGGGTGTTACTGCCAAATTTATTTTGTATCAACATGCCACCCATGCACATATGATGTCACCAAAACAGTCTTCAAAAATACTAAATGAGAATCTGTATGTTCATACCCTTTGGATATCTTACGATTTATGTCTATTACTACTATGCAATATGTGCAGGGGGAGGGGGGACACTGCAGACATTAAAGGAAACTAAATGGAGGATAGTGATATCAAAACATGTCTAGCAACTTTGTTCATACACATTTTTTGTATATTACTGGATGTTTTAGACCCCATGTTCTGTATAAAACAGCGAGTTGCAGAGAGGTAGTATAAAATTCAAATAATACTTACCCGTTCTATGAAAACAGTTAAAGGGAGTCCCACGAAAAGTGCAGTCTGTTCATCACTCATCATCTGACCAACAGTTAAGAGCTAGGGATAAGAGCACACTTCCAGCCCTGAGGCAGCACCTATTTGCAGTTTTTCCAAGAGACTTCTCATCCTTGACTGCCATTTCCTGTTTGAATCCCCTATTAACTTAGACATTGCCACACAAACCACATCAACTTCCACAGGCAGCACACTGACTATGAGGTGATGTGCCAGTCAGTGCTTTAGAAAGTCATCTGGTTAACTTTTAGGAAATCAAATTAACCAAGTTAGGATCCAAGACTTAAGAGTTGTCTACACCTGAAACACTACAGCAGCACTGCTAAAACTGCACCAATGTAGTGCGTCTGTGTAGACACTACCTATGCTTAGGGAAGGATTCTCTCATCAACATAAATAATCTACCTCCCTGTGAGATAGTAGCTAGGTTGACAAAAGAATTCTTCCATTGACACCACTGTCTACACCGAAACTTAGGCTGGCTTAACTATGTTGCTTAGGGGTGTGGATTTTTCACACCCCTGAACGATGTAGCAGACAACTTTTTAAGCACAGAACAGACCTTAGCTTGTATTTAACACAATGCAAACTACTCTAACAGATCTTACTTTGAAATACCAGATAGGATAATTAGGTATTTTAAATCTCAGCTTAATTATGACTCAAACTAAGTAATTTCACCATGACAAAATCATTTAAGCGAACAGGTTTTTGTTTTTGTTTTTTTAACAAAAAAAAACTTGTATAGATAAGACAAGAACAGACTTTAATTAAATAAGTTTATTGTCTAATGTTTATACTTGTTACATTGCTGTTGTAAACTACAAAATAAATAATTTTTCTACAGGAATTGCTCATTTCCCCCATCTCCCGATTCTGAACACTGCTTTAGGAAGCAGGCCTCTGTCCTTCAGAATCACAAAAGCAAAGTGGATATGAAGTTTTAATGGCACAGTTTTCACAAGTACCTGTTAAATACAAAAGGTATAGGCCACCTGGTGGCATGACTGCACCTACCATGCAGGAAGCCCAGGGCTGAGAATGGAAGTGCTCTCTGGACCTTGCACATACAGCACCCCTCACAGCAGAACCAATTCACAGGTGAGATGAGTAGCAATCTCAGGTAAAACGTTTGTCCACCCTCATGGCTAGGAGTTGGGTGTCCAAGTGGATACAACACAAATGAATAGGGAATACTGAAGCACAATGATGGGGAAATGCACGTTAAAAAAGTATAAAAAGTAATTCATGTAAAATATAGATTACATACAAATTCTGTCAAGAACTTATTTAATAAGCTCAAGAATACTGGCGTGTGGCAATCTGCACTCTGATATTTTTTTTGACTAAAAATGGGGAAATCAATTTAAGATCTTAACACTGTGTGCACAATGTTTACTACTAATCAAACTCTTACATTTTACCATCTCACTGTAGTGTCTGAACAGCAAAGTAGATGCACTGATTTCCAGCATTACAGGCAACACTAGATCTAGTTAAACAAGATAATGTAAACTTTATTCTTAAGGCAGCTGGTACTGATGCTGCACACAGGCATTGCTCAATGCCCATTATGGTAACGGGACTTAGCACTTGAAAACAAAGAAAAAGACGACAGCATTATTGGACCGAGTGAGGCATGTTGTCAAAATACTTTCCCTTTCAAGCAAATCATGAAATATTTGGAAATTTAGAAAAATAAAGCACCCACTCCTCCAACTTCAGCCTGTTCTTTTACAAATATTTCAAAATACTGATAAATAATGGTGACTGCAAGCAGGATCCCAGTGCCTGATCCGATGGCTCCAAGAAAGTCTGCTAATACTGAGAGGGCACCAATGCACAAGCCACCAAATGCAGCTGCTGTAGGGATGTACCTGAAACAGAAAGTTTTCACAATTAATCTTTTCCATCCAAGGGTCTTGTTTTGCTTGTGCTATATCATTGTGTGTGACCAACTGAGGTAGCAACAGGAATGAGTGGATTCAGGCATTAGGAACTTCAGAGTTCCATTCCAACTCTGCCAGTGGCTACTGTGCTTTTGGTAAGTTGCCACCTATCTGTGTCAGTTTCTCCAACTATACAAAGTTAAACAAAAAATATTTGTCTACTTTACAGCACTGTGATAAGGACTAGTGTTTGTAAAAAAAAGAATTGGAAAAGGTTCAGAAAAGGGCAACAAAAATGATTAGGGGTATAGAACAGCTTCTGTATGAGGAGAGATTAATAAGACTGGGACTTTTCAGCTTGGAAAAGCGGCGACTAAGGGGGGATATGATAGAGGTCTATAAAATCATGGGTGGTATAGAGAAAGTAAATAAGGAAGTGTTATTTACTCCTCATAATTCAAGAACAGGGGGCCACCAAATGAAATTAATAGGTAGCAGGTTTAAAACAAACACAAGAAAGTATTTTTTCAGGCAACGCACTGTCAACCTCTGGAACTGCTTGCAGAGGGTGTTGTGAAGGCTAGCTAGTACTATAACGGTTTTCAAAAGGGAGCTAGATAGATTCATGGAAGATAGATCCATCAATGGTGTCCCTAGCCTCTGTTTGCCATAAACTGGGATTAGATGACAGGGCATGGATTACTTGATGATAACCTGTCTGTTCTTTCCTTTTGGGGCACCTGCCATTGGCCACTGTCTGAGGACAGGATACTGGGCTTGATGGACCTCTGGTCTGTCCCAGCATGGTCGTTCTTATGTTCTTAAAGTAGTCTGAACACATAGCATGCTACGTACGTGCTAAGTAACTGCTGGGACGCTAAAAAGAGACCAAAGACTGCTGCTTTTCAGTAGCTAAGCATGCTATTGATTTTGGGGCAAATTCTGCCCTTGGATACAAGTGTAAAGTCCACACCTGAGGGTAAAGTTTTTCTCTAGATTTTAAGGAAACAGTTAATTGGAGTCATTTTAATGTGTGATCTTCGACAGAGCAAAAGCTCACTCATACAGCAGAGTCACTTTTTAACTATTAGCAAACAAGAGCATTGTTTCTTTTGCACCAGATCTCACTATGAAAGAGGGGGAAGAGGCAAGATTACAATGAAAATCATCAGCAAGAGGGCACAGTAATTAGCTGCCAATTCCCTCCAATCAAGTACCTGCCAGCAGAAACACCCACAGATTGTGCTGCCGCAGACCCAATCAGAAAACACAAGGCTGGGATATAACTACAAGGTTTACAAAACATACATGAACACTGTATAATGTGATTAACTAAATGCCTTCCACTCCTATTTCCAGCACATTAATGGTCTTTACAACAATGGCAGCATCACTGTGCATTACCCAGCCTTTATCCAATGTAGTTTTCAGATATGCTTCCACACATTTGAGTATTTAATAACTACACGAACCACAGTTAAAGCATGGAAGAGACTAATGATCTTTCCAGTTACTCTGAATGAATGTAGCTTTCAACACCAATACCTTTCTAGAAAACATTCCACAACCCAACTAACTGTAATGCAAGTTGCTTACTTCAATCCTTGATTTTTAAAACACATGAGCCCATTCAGACAATGCTGCCAGATCTGCACGATGGAGGTAGCCCCTCACCCCACATCAGGGACAAGGCATAATGTTTGTTGCTTGGGCTCCAGTGCCATATACTGTGGAGGAAAAGCTGCTTCATGATATCAGAGCTCTGTAGTGCTCTGAGACAGCTGGGAAATCAGGTCGTCTCCCCTTTAATAAAGCCACGCATGGGACTCATCCCAAATTCCCCCATTCTCCTGTTCAAACAGGAAGCTTCCCTTCATCTATTTTTTCCCAACTCTTCCATAAACCCCTTGTCCCTCCTGTCTGCCTGGGCCCTATCCTTCCTCAACTAACATGACAGCATAGTATGGAACACAGGAGGAGAGTGAAAAAGTAAGTTGCATCTGCATCTTGCACTGGGCACAAATCTGAGTGGCTTTGCAGGGGACTCCACCTTTGGTTGACCCAATGTATTAAAGGTGTTAATTACATAGTACTGTAGCGAACTGCTGCAGAGAGCCAGCATTTCCTTACCTATTAAGCTCATGAACCATCGATGTATCCCTGTGGCCTCTCATCACCATTTGCTGTTCTTTCAGTTGCTTAGCAACCTGTAGACACACATTTCTGTCAGACTTCCACAGTGTTTTATAACCAGCTGATAGTCATACAGAATAATAGCTGTAATCTGTCAGAAGCTAGTTATTCTAAATTAGAGGCAGGATTTTAAAACACAGTATTTTAGAGTAGTTATCAGAACACTTACATCTTTTGCTGATGAACCAGACACCTCAATCCATGTCTTGGAGAAGAATGCACAGGATCCCAACATAAAAATGATGTAAACAATTACATGGACAGGATCCTCAAATATAGCACCCATGGATTCTGGGGGAGACAGGTAATAGCAGAGACCACCAACTGGGTAAGAGCGAGCAGGGCCACCACCACTGACATCCTACATGGGAGGAAAAAAAGGCAACTCATTATCTCTGGGACTCTCCTCCTTACTCACTTTATGGAGGTTTCAGATTCCTTTAATTAAGACAGTAGATACATGAACTTTAAAGAAAATTAGTATTTAAACTTTCCCCTTGTTAAATACCAAAACACTTGTTATCAACGTTATTTTATAAGTGACAGATACTTACTGCCCACTGTCCTAGTAAGTTTACTAAGAAGTTGCCACTAAACCGAACAGACAACATCTGGGAAATGACATAGAGGTTTGAAACTAAGGCAGACTGAAGAATGATGGGAATGTTGGAGGTATAGAAGAGCTTGATGGGATAGCTACTGTATTGTCCACGGTATCGAGCAGACTTGATAGGTAAATCAACACGAAATCCCTAAGAGAGAATTAAGAAAGGGTTACATTTATTTCTAAACCCAAAGGCATGTCACAACAGCACTCTTAAGATACAGTATTCACTAGATAACCTAGAATGCAAGGACTGAAATAAACAGCCTTTGGACTAACTTGTTTGTTTGTTTTCCCATAATACTGAACAGAATAGTGGTCTGGAATCTTCCTTGGATTGAGCCAAATATTTACACTGTCATATTTATGCACTTAAGTCATATGACTGACTGTAACATGGCTGTCCTATTTAGTATGCCATTTCTCCTAGAATTTTCATTCACTTAAACAAACAGGTTAAAATCACTTAAGAACTTTTTTGATCTCTTAGTAACACCTTAAATTAGTTATCATTTATGCCATTTTGCTTGACTTGGAATGTTAAAAAAATGGATGAGTTTCACGTTCTGATTTTCACTTGTTCACACAGTGCTACAATTGTTGTCCTACTTGTAATGAGGGGAATTGGATTATAAATTATTTGGGTCAGACAGAGTATTTTGATCAGGAGCTAGTACCATGGGGCTCCAAAACTAGTAATGTCTCTAGGTGCTACTGCAAATATAATGTTTACGTCTGATTTAAATAAAACCTTAAGGATATTTAGAATGTCTTATTGCTGGGTTCCATAAAAACTCTTGTACACAATCCTTTCCCACTTTAAACCTAACAGTACCCTTTTAAACTGCACTCATTTTGTAACTTGGATTTGGGAAAACAAAACAAAACAAAACAAAAACCTTACCAGCTTTTAATACAAAGCCTAACCAACCTCCGAAGATAGTTGCAAGCAGAGCATTCTGCTGTTTTCCGGCTATAGCTAATCTCCTAGACTGAACAGGCACGCTATGGTTTAGAAGCCAGAGATTTCAGTTCTTACAGCTTGGATCGCACCTATTCCACATGAGGGCACTCTCTTGAAACTGATCTCTCACAGAAACCCAATCATAAGTGTCCAATTTTTAAATATGATCAAACATTTACATAAAAAGGCATATTGCATAGCTGGATATTTAGAGAAAACTTACAGGACAAAAGCTATGCATCAGTTCCAAGATTCTGGAACAATCTGCACCAGTTATGTTACAGAGAAGTATGGCTCTCTGGCTGAGACTGAATATATTTTTTCAAGAGCTAACCATGAAAACAAACTGTGCTGTATTAAGTGTATTCTGTACACTGCAGAACCACTAAGATATGCAGCAAAATTATCTTTCGTTTCCAGCACATGAAAATACTTCAACTGAAAACATTAGTGTGTGGGGCATTTAATGGCAATGCTAAAGATCTCACAAGTAACTAATGTAATTAGTAGTAGCATTTATCACTGTTACTGTCATAGTGCCTGGGAACCTCAATTATAGACCAGGACCCCACTGCGCTGGGCACTGTACAAACAAAACCAAAATGTATCTGAATATCAGCCACAGGTCATTTTGGGTATAAAATTAAATAGCTGTAATGTCAAATGTCTGTTAGTGAAATGACAATATTAGAAAAAAAAATTCTTACTTTGTTACTCCCTGAAATTATAAGACAAATACTTGTTCCATTTTAACTTCTGTAATTAGTTCTTTCAACACAAGACTAATAAATTAAGAGTCTGGATCCTTCTTCCTTTTGTAATTAATTGCCCTATAGCTGCAGATTGCACAATTCATTTACCTGAAAATATATGACCACAGCAAACACAAATACTGTAGCAATCAGATTCATGAGATTGGGCAAGTTCTGTCGGTAGAAAGCCTCCCGCAAAGCACGGACTTTGTCAGTTCGTGTAGCCAGAAGATGGAATAATGCAATCACCGCACCCTCAAACTCCGTTCCTATATAAAACAAACCAGAGTAAACCACTCCATCTTTCTTTTTGAATTTTAAAGTAAAAAATTTCTAATTAACAAGGTCTGGTATTAATTTATATTTGAAAAAGTGCTGTACACGTGTTATGAAATATGTTGTACTGTAGTCCTATTAGAACATGTATGTTATAATGTAAAATTCCCTTTCCAACCTGCAGAATACCAGGACATTCAGGACACTGCCTTTGTGATAAAATCTATTGTTCTCAACCATGTAACAAAAACAATTCCCCCCCTCCTTTTAATGGAGGGGGGAGAAGTGGGGGAAGAAGAGGAAAGGAGTGGTAGAAAGGAGCAGCAAGCAAGCACAGTAAATAAAAATGCCAGAAACTGGAGATGCAATCAATTAAGGTAAAATTTGGCTTAGGATTTGGAGTTTACACAAACTATCTGATAACCTCTCAGAATACATAGAAGCAGCATTTCTCTTTGGCCAAGGCTGGTCTCACAGTGCAGCCATGGACACTGAGGGCATGATAATGAACTGAAGGTGGGATTCCCATTCTCCAAAATGTCAAACATACTTCAGAGTGTAATGAGGAGACACTAAATGCAGGAATGTCTTATTCACACACTGTAATTGTACCACAAACATCTCCTTTGAAAATACTAAATCCACTACCTTTTCTGTCTGTACACCACGGTGTGCGAGAAATAAGAAGCAGGATTCAGACTAGGAAATCCAGATTCCTGAGATCAAGGAAGGATTGGGGTTATGAGAAAAAAAAAATGTCTCCACTGCAACCACTAGAATTTAAAGTGGCAGAGGCAAACTTTTGGAGTGTTGTTCTTGAAAAAGTTACTCTTATGGATCTGTCAGTGTTTAGTCTCCATTTTTGGACAATGACTTTTAAAAGCTAATCAGCACCTCGCTAAACCAACAGTTCTATAGTTAACTGCTACTCCGTAGTACAAGAAAATTAATTTCTAGCACGCATGAAGTGAAGCTTGTGCTGTTACAGTTATCTGTGCAATGTACCTCTGCCGGTATTAATGGTAGTGGGACTAAAGGCCTTCCAGACAATGGTTTCACAGATGTTGGTAGCAATAAAGAGGGAAATACCAGACCCCAAGCCGTAACCCTTCTGCAGCAGCTCATCTAACAGCAGCACAATCAAACCAGCAACAAACAACTGTGGGGAAAGAAATGCAAGTAAGCAGAAACAAGAATAAATCAGTCAAGAATTTAAGTATTAAAAATATTACTGATTATATTTTCATTATAATGTGGGAGTATTCAACATTAAATGTAGATGTCCTATTCCTTTGTAACCCCCCAACACTGATTTAAAGTCAGCAGGTCAGGAATTTAAGAGCAAGAGTCTTCTTGCTATATTTACGTAACTTTTCAGTACTGACAATAATAGTCACATTGTTAAATAAATAATGTTTTCTACACAGAAGTGATGTGTTGCTTTCTTCCATTGTGCATGGACTGCTTTGATAAGATTTGCACTCTTAATCAGAAATGTCCTAAATACAGTGTCCACTGCCTTCAAAGCCGCCTACTCCTGTTTTAATATTTAACAGCTTTGACAAGTGGGATCAAACATGACCCACTTATTTGGAACATCTTGAGCATATTTAACCGCTGCTTGTATCTTTGTCCTTCTGGGAGATTTTATGCCTTTCACATATATGCATTACATACTTTTAGGATGCACTGTTTAAAATGTTAAGAACACTGAGGAAAAAGAGAAGAAAGCCAATGGTTTGTTAGGGGAAGTAGGAGAAGGGTCAGGATTTTCAATCCATCTATGCTATATCTGAATGTCACAGAAGTCCTTATTCATAGAAGAATTAATTATGTACCTGAATTATGATAAGCAGACAAATTCCAGCACCCATTTCAGCAGGATCTCCATACATCCCAGTCATGACGTACACAATGGCCTGCCCAATGGTTATAATCATCCCAAACACTGAAACAAAAAGAAAGCAACGCTCATTTATAGACAGCTGCTGAGTAAGGATGCCTTGTATCTAGCATTTTAGTTATACACACTGGTTTGCCAAGAATAGAAACGTTTAGTAATTTTAACCAGAACAATGCTCACATTTCTGGGCTCCATTGAAAAGAGCTCTGTCTTTCGGTGTATCACCAACTTCAATGATCTTGGCACCAGCTAACAGCTGCATGATCAAACCAGATGTCACAATGGGCGAGATACCCAACTCCATCAAAGTCCCTGAAGAGGAAGAAAAAGTATTAAACCACATCCCAAACCCCTGCACCTCTAAGGATCAGGCCTTCTGACCTGCAATAATTAATACATAAATAAATAAATAACCCCCTATTCTTCATATCCTTTCAGTCAAACACTTTCCAGTCTAGTGATGTTTCAAACTGCTGTCAAAGAAAAAGATCATTATCTCCTCCAAAACGAAGACTGCTGTGTCACAATCTGAAGTTTTGAAGGCAATGTGGAAGAAATATGTGTAGCCTTTCACTTCAAACATTTTTGTGAAACAACACTACGATCTAAACCTGGTGTGTACAGAGGCTGAACAGGATATGTAGTTAGTTCTCCAGTATTTCACAGTACTGAACTCTTCACTGGGGAAAGTCTTCCCCTGGATTCTCCTCTCATGTCAGCCCTATCACTCAACTGCTTGGTCCATTTTGTGGACCATCAGAAAGGTCTCAGAAGCCCACTGTGATTTATCACTCACCAATCAGAGAATCACTGAATTTCTAGCTGAAGGTGCAGGAGGCATTTAGGAAGGCAGAATGTAATTACCCACATTAAAATTTGATGAGGACAGCAGGATTAAATTGACACTTTTAAGAAACAAGTCATGTGGCTATTAAAATGTTCTGATTTTTGTATCATCTACTACCACCATACTCCTATCTCTCTGCTAGGATATTGATTTAGTATCAGCTCTGAAGGTAAGATGCTACCTATTGAAACAATACCTCCTGAGATATAGATATATGCAGTGTAGCTTGTAACAGTTCAGGGCAACTGCTCCTGAAACTAGTTTTAGCCTTCCGGCTCCCCAGCTGTCAGCTCTCCTGGGTAGAGAACCATGTCTCTCCTCATCCTGACCAGGGTTTTTCCAGACTGCACAGTTCCCTGCTTACAGTGTGAGTTACCCAGCAAGTCAGACTGCATGCGCTGGCCTGCAATGCTTTCTCCTCCGAGGCTACACACAGCACAATTGCACACAGTTAGAAGTTACCACACAGCCCTTTCTAAGTGAGCACATTTATACTTAAGGTGAAAGTATTACAGAGAAAACATTAAAAACAATAAAAGGACCTAAAACATGCTAATAAGCTTACAAGAGATCACCCCAACTCCAACAAGGGGTCTGGCAGGTGATCAGTCCTTCAAATCCCACCACAGGGTTTTCTGGGGTTACAAGTTCATAACAGCTGTTAGCTCATTCATCCTTTCCTTTATACAGTTTGGGCCTTTGATATCATCCTCATGTCTGCCGATCACCTGTTACAAAGGTCCTCTCCTCAGGGTGATGCTTCAAAAGGATGAGTTATTACATAACCAGCAGGGGATATACACCTCCCCCCAGAGATTTCCTGGGAAACACCTTTTAATTTCGTTGTCCCAAAAATTCATTCTTCTCTGGCACATTGTGTAAAATGATCCTTTGAAGCTCATAACACTTCCCAAGGTTTACTGCATTTATAATACAGTGGATTCCAAAGCTATTAAAACATAATTCAATAAGGTCTCCCAAAGATATTGTACATTTGGTCCTAAGCCAGCATTATAAATTGTGACTTTTTGAAGGTTTATCCATCCTTCAGCGAATCATAGGAAAGTCTCTCCTTTCTGAGCATGATGCAAGTTTAACTGTTTGGTCCAAATACTCAATGTTCCAAAGAACTAAAATTAGTATGTGGTCAGTTCAACATTTTATATTATTCTCATAGTCAGAATCTTCCTCATAGTTAAGAAGAAAAAAAATTTACAATTTTGATTCAAATAGGCCATATCAAGTCACCGTGTGTGTGTGTATAAAGTGATTAAAATGAGATAATATTCTGAAAAAAATATATATGCAAGCCAAACATCTACATTGCAGTATCATTTAGAGGCATCATTTGGGGCTCAGGACAGCATTACTTCAGGCACTGTGCAAATGAGAAACAAAGACAGCCCCAACAAGTTTGATTACCCTTCTTTCACTTGCAATGAATAAATATACTGTTACATAAAACTATCAGCAAAGTTAATTTAAAAAATAATAAGGGACCTAAACTGCTGCAGACTGAGAACACATACCGACCAACTAAAACATAACAAGAATTAGCAATAGAGGCAGCATGATCTGATAGACTGAGAGAAGAACTAAGAGCTAGGAGTTCTAATCCCAGCTCAGTCACAGTGCACTGTGATCCTGAGCAAGGCTCTTAACTTCTCTATCGTCAGTTTCCAGACCTGTGAAATTATTTGCTCATCTACTCTGTAGTTGTAGTGTGTGGCTTAATTCACTAGGATTTATAAATCATCTTCTACTCCGAGCATCTCAAAGTGTAAACTAGTATTATCAATAAGTGGGAATCATTAATGTGCCCCATGTATTCATATGGCAGGTTACCTGTCATACATATTTGAGATACCCTTTCCAAAAGTAGAGCATTAAGCTGAATTTCATTTGCTCCTCAGATGATGCCAAACTCCTATGCTAGTTTCAAAATAGAAGATACTTGTATTGGCTTTTGAAAAACGTTATGAATTTAGAGGATTACATCTGTCCTAAACACTCACAAAGTACTTAACTCTGACTCTTAAACTCCATGAAATCAAATATTTTAAAAACAATCTAATGTCTATCAATTGTCAATCATACCTGTTTAAATTAATACAATACCAGAGAGAAAAAGAGTGAAGAGAGATGACTAATCTACTAACCTCTGTTTGATGCAAGAATGACTCTCATCCAATAGAAAGGATCTGCAGAGTCTGATGACATGATTCCGAACAAAGGTATCTGTGAAGATATGGGTAATATTAAATATCTAGACTTCTCTTTAAAGCTAGACTGCACAAAGCACAAATAAATACATACTATAAAGAGTAATTGTGAACTGCTTTCAGGTTATAGATACGTTGCTCAGAATAATTTATTCCAACATTCTTCATGTTTCGGACATTAAAACCAGAGCATAAAGTTTATATGACAAGCAATACAATCCTCTGAAGAAAACCCAAAGCACAATATGAGAGAGACATACTTAATAACCTATACAAATTAAATATGCTGGTCTTCACATGTTGTGAAGACAATAAAATAGTAAATTCTATTGGTTTTGTATTTCACTGACATTTTTGCATCAGTGTTTTTGAGCTTTGGATGAATATATATAAAAAAGTTATCAGATTTGAAAATGAAAACAGAAAGCATTCAGTTGCTAACTTAACTTTACCTTTGGGTCCTAATATTGCATTTCCTTGCAATTAAGGGATATAGCACAAAACTAACACAAATATTTTTGCCAATGATTAATTCCCCAATCACAGAAATTAAATATTTAAAATCTTTTAACTATGAAAAGTACCATGAACGGAAACAATCATGAATTTAAGTCAATAAAAGCCAGCATGAAAATTAACTTCGTCTTTCAGGTTTTGATACCATATATCAAACAGGCAGAAGAACGGCCATACAGGGTCAGACCAAAGATCCATCTAGCCCAGTATCCTGTCTTCCAAAAGTGGCCAATGCCAGGTACCCCAGAGGGAATGAACAGACCAGGTAATCATCAAGTGATCCATTCCTTGTCGCCCATTCCCAGCTGCTGGCAAACAGAGGCTAGGGACACCATCCCTGCCCATCCTGGGTAATAGCCACTGATGGACCTATCCTCCACGAATTTACCTAGTTCTCTTTTGACTCTTGTTATAGACTTGGCCTTCACAACATCCTCTAGCAAGGAGATCCACAGGCTGACTGTGCGTTGTGCAAAAAAATTTCATTTTGTTTGTTTTAAACTCACTGCCTATTAATTTCATTTAGTGACCCCTAGTTCTTGTGTTATGAGGAGTAAATAACACGTATTTACTTTCTCCACATCAGTCATGATTTTATAGACCTCAATCATATATCCCCTTAGTCGTCTCTTTTCCAAGCTGAAGAGTCCTAGTCTTATAAATCTCTCCTCATATGGCAGCCATTCCATACCCCTAATCATTTTTGTTGCCCTTTTCTGAACCTTTTCCAATTCCAATATATCTTTTTTGAGATGAGGCAACCACATCGGCAAGAGTATTCAAGATGTGGGCCTACCATGCAATTATATAGAGGCAATATGATATTTTCTGTCTTATTATGTATCCTTTTCTTAATGATTCCCAACATTCTGTTCGCTTTTTTGACTGCTGCTGCATATTGAGTGGATGTTTTCAGAGAACTATCCACAATGTCTCCAAGATCTCTTTCTTGACAGGTAAAAGCTAATTTAGACCCCATCATTTTATATGTATAACTGGGATGATGTTTTCCAATGTGAATTTCATTTGCCATTTTGTTGCCCAGTCAACCTGTTTTGAGAGAAGGCATACTCTCTCTTGCTGCTGTTTTAACAGTGCAGACCAGGAACTCTTGATGTAGGTTAGAATTTTGTTCTACTTTACCTGGAACTGTTTTTTATTGGTTCAGATTATCTTAATTCTAAAAGTATCATGAACAATGATTATTCCGTTTTAACTCTGCTTACTTTCGAGACTGTATGGGGGGCTCCGTTGGTTTATACACCTTCACCATGTACTGTTACTTGTTCTCTCAGTCTTGATACCATGTGAATGCAGTATTTCTGCATATATAATTTGGTCCCTACAGATACTAGGAAAGAGTTTTAAGTTTTGACTATAGTAGAACCTCAGAGTTATAGATACCTCAGGAATGGAGGTTATCCATAACTCTGAAATGGTCCATTACTCTCAACAAGACGTTATGGACTTCAGCGGGGCAGTTGGGACTGGAGCCGCAGGGCTGGGAAATGTGTGGGGCAGGATTCAGTGAGAGGGGGACAGGGGTTGAAGGCGTCTGATCCTAGGGGCCACCAGGGCTCCTGGCGGGAGGCTCAGGGTTTCAGCCCCACGTCTCTTTTCTGACTTCAACCCCACGGGAGATGTTGGGATCTGGGCTTCATCCCCGTGGCTCCGCTCCTGGTTTCAGCGGAGGGGGGCGGAGGGGGACTCAGGGCTTTAGCTACAGGGAGAGCGCTGGGGCTGAAACCGGCGTTCCCCTCATAACTAAATCCCTGAGTCCCAGCAGCCCCCAAAGGGCTGAAGCCAGAAACAGAGCCACAGGGCTGAAGCCCCGAGCTCCAGCGTTCCCCCCCAGTCTAAAGCCCTGAGCATAGGTACTCCAGAGGGTCAGAAATCCAAAGAGCCACCCCCACTGGAGCCCCGACACCTCCCCCCTGGGTCAGAAGCCCCAAGCGCCACCCCTGCTGGAGCGCTGACACCTCCCCCCTCTGGGCTGCAGCCCAACCCCTCAGTGGCTGAAGGCCATACAATATTTGCTCTTTTTTGGGGTCTGTGCTGCTGCCTGATTGACGACTTCCGGTTTCACAGGGTGTCTGGTAGACCAGTAAGTCCATAACTCTGGTGTTCGTTATCTTTGAGGTTCCACTGTACATACAAGTTTTGTGTAAATCTCTATGATGGAGAACTGCACGCGTCATCACATCTTCTAAAGCTTAACAGGTAAAAATCATCTGTTACTGATTGGTTTGTTGGTTCAGAAGTCACACTTTTTCTCTTAAGCTACTCTTTGGAAGCAGTTCTTTAACCCTTGATGAGTAGGGCCCTACCAAATTCATGGCCGTGAAAAATGCATCACATACTGTGAAATCTGGTCTTCACTGCGAAATCTGATTTTTCATGTACTTTTACGCTATACTATACAGATTTCATGGGGAAGACTAGTGTTTCTCAAACTGGGGGTCCCAACCCAAAAGGGGATTGTGGTGGAGGATTGCAAGGTAATGGTACAGAGGTCGCAGTATTGCCATCCTCACTTCTGTGCTGCCTTCAGAGCTGGATGGCCAGACAGCAGTGGCTGCTGGCCAGGCACCCAGTTCTGAAGGCTGCGCCTCACGAGGAGCAGCGCAGAAGTAAGGGTGGCAATACCATACCATGCCGCCCTTATTTTTGCGCTGCTGCTGGTGGCGGCAGCAGGGCTGCCTTCAGAGCTGGGCTCCTGGTCAACAGCTGCCATTCTCCAGCTACCCAGCTCTAAAGGCAGCACTGCTACCAGAAGCGTTGCAGAAGGGTGGCAATACCACAACCCGCTTGTAATAGCCTTGAAACCCCCATCCCTCATAGTCCCTTTTTGGGTCAGGAATCCTACAGTTACAACACCATGAAATATCAGATTTAAATATCTGAAATCATGACATTTATGATTTTTAAAATCCTATGACTGTGAAATTGACCAAAATGGACCATGAATTTAGTAGGGCACTATTGACGAGGTATTAGCAATTTTGAAACCTACCTCAATTATGGAAAATGTGTGTCCCAGGAATCTTGTCAGGCTGAAATCTACATTCTTCTGAACTAAACTACTTACTGAAAATTCAGTCTATACTTGTTTCTTCCCTATTTTACTACTGTAAAGCTTCCACTATTCAATACACATTTAACAGCTCCATAGTTCTGAAATAACATGTTCTTCCCTCTCAGATAAACATTTTAATCGCTCCCCAAAAGAAAACAAGTCAATTTTAAAAGACTTCCTTCGGCCTCTAAATAGCCTTTCACTGTTCGAAAACTTACAGATTGTATTTTGTGGATCACTTGAATATACACATTACTCAGTGAATCTAGAATGGTTATTTTATACACTACAATTTCAGAATCAGTGTTTTAAAGTGCAATTTAAAAGCTCTGCAAAACCATTAAAAAAGGGTTTTAATGGCCATTTATATTAACTTTGTGCAATTTTTAGAGGAAATCAGGGGTAGGTGTGAAACCTGAACTACTTTTAACTTCTTTTTCAAATGAGACTAGATTTCATGTTGACAACTCCCTTCTAAGGTCTGAAAATTAGGGGGTGTAACAAGTTGTTAATTTTCTGGGGGGGAAAAACAGTATGAATTTTAACAAAGGACACTTCACAAGAGCAAGTTTCATTGACAGAACTACTTAAATGTTTAATGTAAAACTATAAAATAACTGAACTGGTACAGATATACAAGGAATCCTCACTGCTCCAACGTTAAAAATAAACATTATATCCTCTTGCATGTCTTAGAGAAAGGGGTGTGCATGTGTGCGCATGCGCATGTAAAGAGGTACATACCTGACAGCACACTAAGAAAATGAATAACGTGATAGCTGTCCATAGTACTTTCTCTCTGAACTGGATCTATAAAATAGAATTTAGAAGAAGTGGATTAATCACAAACCTGTGTTAACACTACATATTAGAGATCATAATATTATATGACATAAAATGCTATATCATGTAGAGTTCAGAGCCAGAGTATTCAACCATAACAGTAGATTTCTAACACTGACTGATTAACACTGGTTATCTGATATATCTAATGTGACAGTAGTGAAGTTCCTATGTAATAATTGAAGAATACTGATATGTAAACTAGCTGTTGAGTTACACAATCTAACCTACACTGGCATTAGTGAAATGTTTATTATACATCTATAATACATCAATTCAAGAGGGACTGGGACAGAAAAGCAATACAATGGCCTCAAAAAAGAACATCCTAGGACACACCTCCCAGAACATACCTGAAAAACAATGGGGAGAATTATTAGCTTCAAGGATCCTACCCCGTTTTCCAATAGTTTAGGGTAGTCCTCCATCTTTTTTGCACTCATATTTTAAGGCACCTCCTGTGATAACTAAAATCCATTTTCCCTCTGGCTCTACAAGACTATGGTGACACTTCAGTATCAAAGAAAACACAGCTTTGCATCATCCAGTACACCCTTAAGCCACAAAAGAAAGAAAAGTTTCTTTAGCTGTGGTCTGACACTGAAGGAAAAAGGAAATGAGCTTTCTGAGGCCATAGGCCAGACACAGAAAAAGGTCATCCAGGTACTATCGCCTGAAACAACCACCAGTATTTAAATAACATGCAGTTACCAGATCAGATATGCCTGGACACTTCATTCCTTTGACATTATCTCACCTACAGTTGGTGCAAAATGAGTGACTTAAGTGTCCTCCTCACAGTGTTTTCAGTCTGATCAAGTTCTCAGTTTAGAAAACATCCTGTTCAAACAGATTTTAACTATGTATACCAGGGGAATATGAGCCACAGCTATCTGTTTACAACTAGTAGTAATTACTTCCATTATTAACATATCCAACCAAAACTCACAGACGATGCTTTTTCATAAGAGAGAAAAGCACATTTCTTGCTTTCACGGAATACAATGGGAAAACTGACATAAATAGCAGGAGAATTGGATGCAACTTTCACACATATTAGAAACTGACCAATGACCTGGAAGAAAACAAAATCTTTACTGATAAAGTTTGCAGATGACACAAAGATCGGGGGAAGTAAATAATGAAGAGGCACTGATACAGAACAATCTGGATCACTGGCTCAGCTTGACAAAGCCCTGGATGGGATGATTTAGTTGGGGTTAGTCCTGCTTTGAGGAGGGGGTGGGACTAGATGACCTCCTGAGGTATCTTCCAACCCTAATCTTGTATGATTCTATGATACTTGGCAAACTGGATGAGGGTAAACAATATGTATTTTAATGCAGTCAAATGTAAAGTTCTACATCTAGGAGCAAAGAAACGTAGGCCATATTTACCAGATGGGAGACTCTATTCTGGGAACCAAGACTTGGGGGTCATAGGGCTAATGTTGTGGCCAAAAGGTAAATACAACCATTGGTTATATAAACAGGGGAATACTGAGTACGGGTAGGGAGGTTATATTACCTCTTATTTGACACTGGTGTGACCCCTACTGGAATACTGCATCCTGTTCAGGTGTCCACAAAGCAAGAAGGATGTTGATAAATTCGAGAGGGTTCAGAGAAAAGAGTCATGAGAATTATTAAAGGAAAACATGCCTCAAGGAGTTTGATCTGCTTCGCTTAAAAAACTGAATTTAAGGGTTGATTTGATCAACTTGATAATAGAAGGTGTCAGATTCAGTCGAGTGTCCCCTCTCTGACATGCATTAGACTGCTGAGAGAGAACCCAACTGCTGAGTTCCTGGACATTTTAAGCCTTCAGTGCCCAGCCATTACTACAGTCTTTGAGTCCTTAGGAACACTCTTGGGACACAGACCCTCTGTGACACTGCACGCCAAATTATTCATAGTGATGTTATCATGATACAATTATAGCATAATTCTTATGTATTTTATGCAAGATAAGTCATGTGAGGTATCATTGGGCAAGTTATAATTTGCTGAATATGATTATCCTATTTGTATGCATATATCATTTTTGTTTTTGAAGTTATGAATGTTGACTATGTATTTCAAATGTAGTTACACTGGGGTAACGCCCACTATACAAGATGCTTTCAGTCTAGACAGTGGGTGGGGAAGGGCCTATTCAGGGCAATGGGCCATTAGGAAAAAACCAATAGGCCTTATCTCCCATCTGGTGAGCCTTCCTGAAAACACTACAGCTAGCCTCCGAGTAATGGCTGCTATGACCTTACAGGATATGTGATGAGACACGTCTCTAGACTTCATCTTGGGATGTCAGTATTTTTCCATGGACTGGTCTGGGAACCAAGCTTTGAAACAAAGAGTTCCCGCCATATGTAAAACCTATATAAGACAGGGAGTGACGTAATTTGGTGTTCTTCACTCCCCACCCAAGAAGACTCCTGGAAACACCTGAGGGACAAAGATGAACTGGGGAAAGTGTTGGACCCAAACTAAAATGATTTCTAGCCTGTGAATGAAACACATGGGGATTCCAAGCTATAAAACAAGTGCAGCTTGCCCCTTAAGAATCTGCAGCCTGCTTGTATCATGTCTCAGGGTGAGAATCTGCTATTCACATCCGATCTATTTAGTATATTACACTTAGTTTGCATTTTTTGGTTATTTGCTAGGTAAGCTGCTTTGATCTGTTTGATATCACTTAAAATCTATCTTTCGTAGTTAATAAACTTGTTTTTGCTTTATCTAAACCAGTGAGTTGGAGTGAAATGGGGGGAATCATAACTCAAGGGCAAAGGCTGTTGCATATTCCTCTCCACATTGAGAGAGGGGGCAAATTTTATGATCTTATGCTTACAGTTCCCTGTGCAGCACAAGACAGTATAATTCTGGATTTATGCTCCAGAAGGGGTGCACACCTGGGGAGCTGGGAGTTGCCTTAACTGTAGCTTTCCTATGCAGGGTCTAGTCAGTCAGTTTTCGTGTAACTGCAGCTGGGTATGGCCCTACCTGTATGTATGCTGGTACAAATGCAGGCTGGAGGGCTCTGTAGCTTGTCACAGCAGTACAGTGTGAGAGGGAGCCCAGGGTCAGGGGGCTCAGTGGTACCCCAGCTCCCAAGACTGCACCCCAGAGGTGCCATCCTAATAGCTGGAACCCACTGTCCAACCCTTGGGCTCAGTACAGATCATTTATACTCCCTCATAGCTTAAATACACCCACTCCTAGAATTATACCCAAAGGTGAGAGACTTCGGGTTTACCTATTCCAGGGTCTAAGTGGTAAGTGTACAACACACACAGACACTGACAATTTACGTATTCTGTGTGAGATTATGAAGTCTTTGCAAGCACCTATATCAGACTGCGCGCACCACTTGATAATAAGGCTGGTTTTACCATCTTTACATTCCCACTGTCTTTTAACCTCCATCTTGAACTATAATTCCTGAGATGTGCTGGCCTGCAGCTATCAACAGACTTGTTAAATTTCGAGGATTGTCCATCTACATGACAAAGAGATGGCTGCTTTTCAAGTCTGAACTCAAAGGCAGAGGTAGCCTGGCCACAAACCTGGCAAGGGTTTCTGGTCACCTGTTGAGGGGCACACCCAACAGAATAGACTGGAAGATTATTAAAAAAAGGAGCATCTTTGGCGACAATTTTCTCCAGCTCAAGAGGAGGGAGAAGCAATCCAACATATAGGGGGCTGATGAAGCTAGGGAACCTGACTACCTCCCTGAATACTGAGGAACCACAAGGACTCCCTAGGGAAAAGTGAGCTAGAGAGGGACACTGCTAAATTATCTGTACTCACATGCTTTATCTGTTAAGTAAAAGAGCAATGGTATTAGATCCTGTACAAAGTGTCTGTTACCTGCTTTATACTTGCCACAGGCCTCCTTGCACAGTTAAACAATAACCCAGAAGGCTCACACCTTTGGGTGGAGTTCTGGAAGTGGATATGCTTAACCTATGGAGCAGTCTGAATGGTCGGCACTGAGCCCAGGGGCTAAACAACTGATTCCAGCTCTCAGGAGGGGGTGCTAGACAGAAGGTTTGCACCCCAAGAGCATATTTAAGGACCCCAAGGATGGGGTATTGGCTCAGCTCTATTCAGGCTCTGAAGGCTTAAAATACCCAGGGACCCAGTGGTTGAGTCCCCTCACAACAGTCTACTGAGTGACTGAGGGGGAACATATGATAGAGGGCTCTTCAGCCTAACAGATACAGGTATAACAAGATCCACTGGCTAGAAGTTGAAGCTAGACAAATTCAGACTATAACTAAGATGGAAAATTTTAACAGGGATAGTAATTAATCACTGGAACAATTTACTAAGGGTTGTGTGAATTCTCCATGACTGGAAATTTTAAAATTAACGAGATGTTTAAAAGATATGCTATAGTTCAGACAGGAATTAATTTGGGGAAGTCTCAGATGATCACAATGATCCCTATAATAATCTATGAATTAACCCAATACAAGCAAAAATCAAATGCAGCACTAACCTTTCTTTCAGGCTTCTGGATTTCAGGTAAAACTGCACAGAAAGGCTTAATAACTTCTAAAAATTTAACTGTTTAAAAAAAATAAAATAAAATAAGTTTTTCAAGCAGAATAATAGTGAATAGTTACTTATCTCAGCACACACTTTCTTACCTAGGATTCAGCCCTTTAAATATGCACATTAACTATTTGTCTGACATTCAGAAAAATGAGTTTCATGAATAAATTCATACTCTTACCACTCTCTGCAAATTCATGACTTGCACTGATCCGAAGACAGAACATGGCAAAAGTTTGAGATGGAATTTAATGGTTATTACTAAGAAGGTCGGTCTTTTCCCTCACATTAGGCTTGGTGTCATTTTTATACACTCATGAAAGGAAGTATTATATATAATAATGACAGTGAGCTGGAACTTAAACATTAACTGAAGATGAATCTCTGCTGTCTTTCCAAGTTAGGTAAATACAGAGACAAGATGTTGATTTATAACAACACTAAAATATGCATAGGGAAAAAATCATCCAAAATCATATAACAGAATGGAATTTCCCAAAGTAGTTACTTAAAAGAAACACCTGTGATTTTAAACCCTCTAAAATACTAGGTGTAATCAGAGCAGTGTGGGATTTTAGTCCCTTTAATATTTGATGTGGTTCTGCCTAATATTTCTATCTGAGAAAGAGTGAACAAGTTAGATAGTATGATCCCTTTAACTGGAACAAATTCCAGAGCAAAGAATGATTTTTTTTTTGGCCTCCAAAGTATGTGCATTATAACAAGCCACATTAGGTATAAATATCAGCAAAGATCCAGTCACCAATCCACCCACCCATAAATATGCAGGCAGAACTGAGATGATCCCTTTTCTTATTTTTTAATCTATTGGGCTATACTTTTACACTTTAATACTTGGTACCATGAAATAATAAGACAGATAATTAAAAAACATGTTTTGTTTATAAAGCTGAAATGATTCTATTGTTGGTAAACTAAAGTCAGAAAATCTTAAAAAATCCAACATGTGCCAAAAGATTAGCTGGATTATTTTGGCCTGACAGCGAACAGAAATTTGGAAATTAAACAGTCAGAATGAGATTTCAATTTTCGAACTATATTCTTCTCTCAATGTGTTGCTTCAGCGTGTTCAGTGCATACAAACACACAGTACACATAGAGCGAGGCCACAGCTCCCATACAGCGGACCTCAGCCAGTCCTATTGTACAGGCATGGTGTCACTATGGCAGGCATGGCCCCACTGGCCATGGGTGGCACTTCAGCAGGCAAGGGCAAAGCCTCACTCAGGCTAGAGTGGTCAAAGCCTCCTGATCTGCGGAGAACAAGCAAGTTGGACAAACCCACAGAAAGATCCACAGACCTGATGGTTCGTTTCTCCTTGCCTGGGGCAGGAATGTTCCACAGGCATATTCCCCAGTGGGTTAGCCAGGCAAAGTCACGCCCTCATGGGCATGGTGACCCACAACTTCTCCCAACATATTCCTCCCCTACCTCCCTTGTAAGTCACAGTCTCATCACCCTCTCCTGTCACAACTCCCCTGTACCACCTCCCTGCAGCCAAGGCTTGTTCCTCCCGCTGGACAGCTCCAAGCGCCTCATCCTAGCGTCGCTATCGTCCGAGTGTCTGTCAGTCTGCCCCCTTCCGGTCATCCCATGCCCTCGGCCCGGTGTCCCTCGCTCAGGTCGCCTCAGATGCCGAGCCCGGGGAGCGATCGGTCGGTCCGTCCCTCCGACAGGTCACCCCCAGATGCTCAGCCCGGGGAGCTGTCCCGTCCCTCTGTCCCCGCCTCACGTCGCCCCCGGGAGCCCAGCCCGGTGCCCGTGCCCCCCGTAGCCCCTGCCCCCAGCCTCCTCTGTCCCCGCCTCACGTCGCCCCCGGGAGCCCAGCCCGGTGCCCGTGCCCCCCGTAGCCCCTGCCCCCAGCCTCCTCTGTCACCGCCTCTCGGTTCCCGCGTCTCCGCCCGATACTCACTGCCCATGGCGGCGGGGGCGGGCCTGGCCAAGGGGAGTCCGGGCTTCCCCTCCCCCTGCAGCCTCCTCCTCGCTCCGAGGCGCCGGCCGCTGCCAGTCACGTGACTGCCGGCCCTATTCCGCGACGCACGTACAGTCAGGACCCCTTCCCACTACCGGTCCGGTAACGGATCAGGCAGCGCCGTGGCCACCCACTTGCTGAGCAGTGTACGTGTGGGAATCTGGGGGAGGTGCGGGACCCGGCACAACAGGCACCATTCCCCTTTCCGGGAGCGACCCTTCACCCCGCGAAAATGACCCCATTCCGTGACCCGTTAAGCGGACCAGGGCAGATGGCTCAGGCGCGGGAAAGACGCCTAAACATGTTCAAGGACCCAAAGCGTCATCCCCGGCGGCTGAGCCGCAACGGGTCAGAGGTCAACGTCTGCGCCCCCTTCAGGCGGGGAGGGCCCCATTTAACTTTGACCCCAGAACGAGCCACCCCCCCCCCAGGTTCCAGCCGGGGCGCGCTCGCTCTCCCCGCCACCGCTTGCCCCTCCCCCCTCGTGCACCCCCTAGGGCCCGATCGGGGGGGGGGGGGCTGGAGAGGCAGCAACCGGCTCCCCCCATGTCAGGGGGCCGGGGGAGACGTGGATATTTAGTCTTGACTGAGACCTGCAGAAGGCTGGCCCTGGGGTGGATGTGCGAGGCTGGGGCACCGGAGAGGCGCGCTCGAGGGGCCTGGACCTCACCGGGGGGCTGTGAGAATAAATACCGTAGAGACCGCTGGCTCTGTCTGCACTAGGGCGGGGGTGATGCCCCTGCTCAGGTACCATCCCCCCACTCGCTCTTATTGAGGGAGGAGAAATATAAACCACACACATCCCCACACTTCTAAGGGCGGGAGCTACCTCTGCAGCCCGGCTCAGCCATACCTCCACTATAGTTAAACTGCTGTTTATATTCGCATTAGCTCAGGCCTTGTCTACACTACACAGTTGCAGCGCTGGTGAGGGGGTTACAGCGCTGCAACTTAGGATGTGTATGCACCTGCAGGGCATTACCACCGCTGCAACTCCCTGTTTGCAGCACTGGCCATACACCCGGTCGTGCCTTGGGTGCAGAGGATCCAGCGCTGGTGATCCAGCGCTGGTCATCAGGTGTAGACACTCACCAGCGTTTTTGTTGACCTTCGTGGAATAAGCAGATATCCCAGCATACCTGAGGAAGCCTCTCAATTAAGCAAACTCCACTGCCCTCCAAGCAGGTCTCCTTCCCCGTGGTGTGCTCTGGCGTTCCCCGACCCCCCCTCCAAGCAGGTCTCCTTCTCCGCGGTGTGCTCTGGTGTTCCCCGACCCCCCCCTCCAAGCAGGTCTCCAGCCCCGCGGTGTGCAACAGTGTTGCAGCGTGGCCACATCTAACACCACTTGCAGCGCTGGTTGCTGTAAGTGTGGCCACTCTGCAGCGCTGGCCCTATACAGCTGTACGAATACAGCTGTAACAACCAGCACTGCAAAATTGTAGATGTAGACATACCCTCAGGAGATGTAGGTATACCCGAGCCAGGGGTCATAGCTCTAGCTGGAGCCAGCCCCTGTTCTCGAGTTAAGGTGCAGATGACGATGGTTTTTCCTGTGCTATAATGAAACCTAGTTGTAAGTGTGGATTTTCTTCCTCAAACCTGGCTGGCATAAGAAGCACCAGACTTGCTTTCTTTCAACACAAAGAACAGGAGTTCTGTGAAACCTTTCTTTCAACAGGGACCAAGAATTTTTCAGCACTAGCCTGTGGCTGGTGGATTTTCTAGACCTACCGCAACTTCCTGCTGTTTAGATTCCTGCTACAAAATTAAGGAAATATAATACAAAACCACCACCCCCCATTTCCTGTTTCGAGACACACAAACCCGGCTATTACTCCTCCTACTTTAAGGGATAAAAGAGCAAAAGTGCCAAACTTCCACTGAATTTTAACAGGATGCAGGAGCCTAACCCTAGGCTTCTTTAAAAAAAAGCCTAGCCTACATGCCATTAGACAATAGCAGGATCTACAAACTCGTTTTGCTGTGGCCACATAACACTCCTTTCTCCAATTTTCATTGCATTCAGTGTCATTCTGACAGCAGCTCCTAACAGCCATAGCTACACTTAATGTAGGTGGCAAGGGCAGGGCTGCTGCAACCATTTAGGCAGACTAGGCGGTTGCCTAGGGCGCCAAGATTTGGGGGCACCAAAAAGCAGTGCCCCCAAATTTTAAGCAGTTGAGCAGCCGCTGCTGCTGGGATGGAGAGGGAGTCTGAGCTGCCAGTGGCATCGGCAGCCCAGTGGGTCCCCTGGGTCAGTGCGCCGCCACTGGCAGCCCGGAGGTTCCAATGCACAGTCGTGCTTGGAGAGGACACAGAGCAGAGGTGAGCTGGGGGAATGGAGGTACCGCAGGGCTCCTCGGTCCAGGGAGTGGGAAGCTGCCACGGGGTGCAGGGAACTGCCACAGGGGTGGGGGGGGGAGCTGCTGCAGGGCTCGGGGGGGGGTACAAGGTGGAAGTTTTGCCAAGGGCACGAAACTTCCTTCCAGCAGCCCTGGGCAGGGGCAAGTATAGGAGGGCTTGAAAATCCCACACAACTCAGCCACCGCAAAAAAGGAAGAAAAGGGTTAAACATTTTAACTACAAAAAGCATAAATAATTAGAGCAGAGCTAGAATGTGACAAAGAAGAAATGAGCTCAAGTTTAATTCAAAGACAGGATTCCAGCACCTGCAAATGGGCACAATAGGACAAAATATACATATAAATTGAAAAGTAATATGGGAGGGGAAAAAAGAAGTTGTATTTCATTCTCTCCTCTTATTTTGGAGTCCCTTTGGTCAAACACTGAGCTTTTCAAGGAAGAGAGAGTTGTCTTTTTATGTGGTTGTAGAGTGCTAATATGTAACAATGCCTACACAGGTTTAAACACAACTATCAACCTACATCACCGCTCTAAAGCTTCAGTACTACCCCTACCATATGAAGTCAAACAGGGATTGAAAATAAAAGCATATCCTCTTCATTCCCCTGAAATGGACAGAACTTAGATTTCTGGGAGGAACGTGTAGGAGATGGTCAATAAACAGAGACTGTTCCCCCAAGAAGAAGTGTAGGGACTTAGGCATAGCTCTGGGTTTAAGACTTTATGCATGCAACTGTCTGCAAGTTTGTCATTGACAAGACATCACTGTCAACTTGGTAGAGAAAGGAGATTATGTAGAGTCCACTTTGGGGGCAGGGGGGGACGACAAGTGCTATACTGATGCAGTATTAAATAGAGGAGAGCAAAGACAGCAGGTGAGTAATGGGTAATATACCACAGGGCTGAACTCTGAAGTGCCCCAATTCAAATAGGCTTTGTTGAGTGAAGGCAGTAGGTTAGTACACACTCTGCATTGAGTCCCAGCTGTGGACAATGAGTAGATGCCAGCAGACTACATAGTACTGGAGACTCACTGGTCCAGCTATGATTTCCTGTTTTTTCTTGGAGCTCATTTATTAAGATATGCCTAAAGTTCTCCAGAACCTAACAGATAGAATGTAAAGAATGCTAGATGTGGCTGCTTATACCGACTGTATTATAACTAGCAAAAGTTTGAGAGCTGCTGTTGCAATACTACCGTATGCAGCATACCTAAAGAAGACCAGAAAGGCCAATGCTAGTGTTGCTATTAACCTCAGGAAAATGCAACACAATGTTCCACAAGTACTACCCCCAGGAAAACAAAGTGTCACATAAGCTCCTGCTGCACTCTGTCAGCCAAAGGAACATGTTAAGCAACTGTTGACAAAGGTATAGTCTGGACACAAACTCCAGCATACTATTCTGAGTTGCTACAGACTCCCCCTGTGGAATGGAAGAATAAACCTGCCTCATACAGGAGTGTTCTGAAAATTAATTTGTGATGCTTATTTAAGATAAATGAAATTGCATTTTAAAAAGCAATGCGACTATTTATGTTGTGCCCACCAGTGGAACGGCTCCAACATCTAGTCCACTGAACAGAAAAAAAAAAAGTTTCAGTGAAAACAAAAAAAAGTTTAAAATCTACATCCCTGCCTGGAGCTGTTAACCTCTCCCCACCATGTGTATCTTAGCCCTACCGAGCACCTTCCAAGGGCTTGGGTGGCAAGTGTACAATGGAGGATCACCCCACTCTCCACATGAAAAGGGTGAGATCCATGCACAGATTTGGGGATTATGATCTGGTCCAACATCTCTTATGTTTGTGTGCACTTTATACTTAGTACATAAGATGTCGCTGATTGAAGATTTCTCTTCATGTCCTAGGAGCTCACTTTTAAGAGAATTTCTACTGAAAAAACATTTCTACTGGAAAAAAATATTAAAATGAACTTCTTATGCAAATGTCACAACTTATGTCACAGTACTGAAGAGCTCAACAAAACACTGCTATTGCATTATTTATGTGACAGTTTTCTAAGTGCCAGCCAAAAAAGCCAAAGGAGGTCACTTAATCTTTACATTAAAAAAAGAACTGCTGTATTCAATGTTTCAAATGCTAGATATCAAATAATCCAATTCAAACTTGTATTACACTGCATGTATTTCTGCCATTCAAATCTTTTTCAAAAGCTAAGACAAGAGTTAAACTAATGGACTGCAGCAACATTTCTCATCCACTAAGAACAGACAGCTACATGTTAGAGATGTGTTATCTCAGATTGCAATAGTT
The DNA here is from genome assembly GCF_007399415.2 of Gopherus evgoodei. Taxonomy (NCBI): domain Eukaryota; kingdom Metazoa; phylum Chordata; order Testudines; family Testudinidae; genus Gopherus; species Gopherus evgoodei. The sequence continues at coordinate 353,618,685 of NC_044322.1, forward strand.
ATAGAATTCAGCACAGAAAAGGGTTTGGAAATGGAAATATAGGGTGAAAAATTAGTATTGTATTACAGTAATACATACACTAAATGTCTGATGTTTCATATTCAAGAGTGCTGGGATATGAGCAACAGAAGTGAACAAGGTAAACAGCCATTTTGATATTTCACATCTCAGAAAGCAATGGTTAATTCTTTAAAAATGGGTGAGTGAATTTTTTGTTGAAGAAAGGTGCTGGTTACACAGTCCTGGAGGCTAGAGCTCTCGTGTTTATTCTCAGAATAAACACAACATAGGCAGCCAGCAGTGTCATTTTCCCATACACTACCCAGCCATTGTGCTTTAACCCTGACAGAGAGGCACTGCTCAGGGATGAGAAGATAGTTGTGTCCATGGCTCATTCAATTCTCAGCTGAAATTGTCAATCAGGGAACCCAAGTGTGGTGGTATTTTCCCTCACCTCTGCCCACTCAGAGAGAAAGGGATGAGACCCATCAAACCTGGTTCTCAAAGGCCAATGAAAAACACTTTATTATTATAGAAATGCCATAGTTGAAGGCATTATTCAATTCTTAAACATCCACTGAGGTTTAAAAAATCTAAATTTAAAGTCAAGGGAAAACTTCCCACAAATGAATAATATCAAAGAACTATGGATTTGTACTGCTATGTGGGATAATGCTTTATAAATGAAACATTTGATTTCCCAGTTAACTGACTCATCTCACTGCAGATCTGTTGTTTTTATATAATAATAAAAAAAAATACAAAAAGGACAGTGAGAATTATCCTCTGCGTAATACACATAGGTTGAGGTCATTATGGGTTTTGTTGCATCCGTGCATTTAAAGAACTGTCTGCTCTTTCCAGAACAGTTCCTGATTTGTTCTTCCTTTTTAGGATGAAAAGGCCAAGGGGTTTTCCTTGTAAGGAGTTTACAAATATTATAAGAAAGTGGTTTCCAAGTAGAGAGACCTTAGACAAAAGTTTTGGCAAGGAGGTCTTCCTGTTGCTGCTGGTGTAGTGTTCCAATGCCCACTGCTGGGGCTGGTAAGGGAGGTCTACTCGCAAGATGGAGCTGCAATTAAAGTTCAAGAAGGAGGGGGGGTGATTTAGACTGATGTCTGATTAAGATTTATTTTATTCATTTAACTAATATGATTCTATGCCATTATCACCATGGCACTTGAATGCCTCAAAATAAATGAAATACAAAACACTGGATCCTCGAGTCCCGCATATACATGATTCAGGAAGCTATTGCTGTCCTTCTACTAATCAAAAAGTATCTGCTTCACCCTAACTCAACAATGGGATGATTGTCTGAGTAAACTATGCCCCCAAGACCAAATTATTAAAATGTGACAGTCCATCCAAAGGAGATTTCACAGTGAAGAACCCATAAGGTCCTGAAAAGTTCACTTCCAAGAATGAGAGCAGAAGTGCCTCAGCAGATCTTAACCACTCCCCTCATTCCACCCCCTCCTTCCTTCGCTTTCTCTCCCCCACCCTCACTCACTTTCACCAGGCTAGGGCATGGGTGCAGGCTCTGGCCTGGGGGGGCCGCGAGGTTCAGAATGTGGGAGGGGGCTCTGGGCTGAGCCTGCAACTGGGGAGCAGGCTCCGGGCTGGGGCAGGGGTTGGGGATGTAGAAGGGAGTGCAGGGCTCAGGCTCTGGGTGGGAGTTTGGCTGTGAGAGAGGGCTCAGGGTTGAGGCGGGGGGGGGGGGGGGAGGATGAGGGGTGCAGGCTCCAGCCAGGCGGCATTTACCTTGGGAAGCTCCCAGTCAGTGGCACAGTGGGGCTAAAGCAGGCTCCCTGCCTGCCCTGGCCCCACACTGCTCCTGGAAGTGGCTGGCATGTCCCTGCAGTCCATGGGGGGGAGCAGGGGGCTTCGCATGTTGTCCCTACCTGTAGGCACCATCCCTGCATCTCCCATTGCCCACAGCTGCTGGCCAAAGGGAGCTGTGGAGTTGGCACACAGAGACCCCCTGCCCATCCCAGTGGCCACAGGGACATGCTGGCCAATTGCGGGAGTGGCACAGAGTCAGGACAGGCAGGGAGCCTGCCTTAACCCGGCTCAGAGGTAAAAGTAAGCCAGTTCACAGCCGACTGTACTGGCAGGGCTGCTTATGACAGGGGCCAAAAGGAGCAGCTTCCCCAGGCTCAGCAATTTAAAAGGGCCCAGGGCTCCCAGCAGCAATTTAAAGGGTCCGGGGCTCTGGCCCTTTAAATCACTGCTGGAGCCTCAAGGTAGCGCTAGCCGGGAGCCCTGGGCCCTTTAAATTGCCACCAGACCCCAGGCAGCGCTGAAGGGCTGGCTGGGGGAATCTGGACCCATCCCCACCCCTTCCGGGGCCCACCCTCCCACAGCCCTCTTGCTCAGGACCCCGGCCGCCCTGCGTACTTAAGTTACTTTCATCCCTGGTCCCGCTGGACTTTTAGCTGCCTCAAATCTCTCAGTTTGGCTTCAGTAGCTTCCTGGAAATAGAGCCTGATTCTGGGAGACTCCTGGCAAAACCAGGAGGGTTGGCAACCTTATGGGTGGGTGGGGACCACCTCATCTAACCACTCTATATGGGTTTAGGCATGCTTTTTATTGAATCAGGTCCTGAAGGCAAGACAGGTGGGGGAACACCTCATTTGTGCATCCCACTGGGGCTTGGGCACTGAGCTGCTGGGTGATGTCAGGAGTTAGGCACCTGTGCACAGCAGCTAAAATTCTGAGGCCGCAGAGGTGGAAATTAGGGGGTCTACATGGCAGCTGCGCAGCAGTTTTGTGAAGGCCAGTGGTACCTAAATGTTGGACTTAGACACCTAAAATGGACACTTATGCCCCTACTACTTGGGCCTGTTTATCTTGTCTGTCTATATCATGACCTCTTTGGGGCAGGGCTTCCTCACTGTTTGTAGAGCACCTCACACAACGGGCCCAATTCTATCTGTGACCACTAGATAAGCTATTATATATGTTTAGAATCGTAAGTTGGAATATTACACTTATTTGAGGGGTTTTACATTTATGAACATTAAACTAAATCACTACTAATTCCCGGTAGAAAAATATATATATAGTATCTAAAGACTTAAACATCAATTTAAAAGATTACTGTAAATCTTACCTTACATGCCAGCTGCTTCTCAAACCTTGGTGACACGAAGGCCCAGGGACCCATGTTCTGTGGCTCCTCCTGACTCCAAATAAAATCTGTAGGAAAAAGATAAGAAGCCATTTGTTTGTATATTTCATATATACACCAATTGACCTTCTCCCTGAAACCAGAAACAGATACTAATGAATCTCTAAGCTAGTTTTCTTAGCTGTATATTCCCATTCCATCTACAATGGTCCTGCTATGAGAGCAAAGGCACCACTCTTCAGTCTGAGGATTACTAGACTGGACTGACTTTGTAACCACACAATGCTGCCGCTAGGGGTGAAAATAAATGAGGATAAAAATTCATATTTTAAGAACAAGTTATTCCCAATTTTTTTTGTTCCTCTCCCTCCAAATCCTTGCACTACAGAGAACACTCCCTCACTTCCGTGTGCTTTGAAGGATATCCCTCCCACAAAGCCAAGGGATCCAACATAGGTGATGAATAGAAAAAAAAAAACCCCACCAAATTAACTGATCTGCAATATTTGTTGAAATGCATGTATTGTACAATTAAACCATTGTATCAATAAGCTCTTTAGGGCAAGGACTGTCTCTTAGTCTGTACAGGGCCTAGCACAATGGAAACCCAAACTCAATTGGGCTCCCAAGTTCTACTGTAATACAAACTCAATTTGTATTACTAACAACATGTACGTTTACCACAGCCTTCTGCCAGATAGATTCAGAACTGCTTATTTGCATCATAGGTTCCATACTAGTATATTCCCTTATGGTGCAAGTAATAAGGACTTGTGTTTCTGAAGCAGCAGATCTAAAGTTGTATCTATGGGGCGGGGGAGGGGGGGAGAGGAAGGAGGGGGGGAGGAGAGGGGGACATGACAACAAAACCAAACCAAACCTAGGCCTTTTAATCCTAAAAGGAAAGAACAATGTGGAGCAGCAACAAGTGGAGCTCCTAGATGGCCATGGATTTGTTTCAATACTTTAAAAAAGAGGTTACATGCAAAGTATAAAGATCTGCCTGACCTTTGGCATTTTTGTACTTGTTCATTTCTTGCTGTAGAGCTTCCAGGGGGAAAGGACACAGTTCTTCTAGTCTGACGATAGCAGTACTGTGCTGCTTCTCTCCTAGTGCCTCTCTCTGTTTCACCAAAGCATAGTAATGCTTGCCAGAACACAGCACCACTCGGCTGATGCTAAAAGGCATAAAAATTGAAGTGTTTTTAAATACAGCATTTTAAGAGAGACCCGACACAGCCACTTGTTATACATTAAATCCTAAAATCTGAACAAGGCCAAAGAGCTGACTATCAGATCAAAAGAAAGAAAAAGAGGGCAGAAGAGAAAGGACTGTCCAGTTATTAAGTTCCTAATCTTGGATCAACTCCCTGCTCCACCCCAGACTTGGGCAAGTTACTTAGTCTCTCTGTGCCTCTGTTTCCCATCTGTTAGAGATGGATAGTAGTACTTGCCTAACTTATAGGGTGTTGAGGATAAATACATTAAAGATTTGAGTCATTCAGATTCTATGGTATTTCTTTGGCTACTATCTCTATAGATAGAAGCTTATCAAAACAGGGCTCTTAATATTCCTACCTAAGGAAGGGAAAGAAAGAGACAAAACATACTTTTGAAATATAGTTCTCTGCTCCAGCCATGGTTCTCATCTCTACAGCCTCCTCACTTCAGCATGTGAAGTGTTCAAAGACCAATATAACAAAACACTATTATTTTTGTCATAAAAATAGAAGCAGAGTGGGGGATTCATTTGTTTACGAATGAGCAGCACTAGTCAACGTCAAGCACACTATAGGTAGAAGCAAGATAAACCACCAAACTCAAGCTCTCTGAATGGACCTGAGCTCAGGCCTCAATGATTATATCTTACCCACTCCTGCTGTTTCATTCCTGGGGCTTTTCTACCAACTGTCAGTTGTACTGAAGTTTCTGGTGGTGTAAGATATGTCCACCAACTATGCAGAGATCACGTTTCCTAAAGATTAGATCAATCTCCTTTATGTCCAGTGCAAAACCTTCAGGCCTAATTCGGCCCTCATTTATAGGGGTGTAAATCCAGGCTAACTAATGTAATCAGTGGAGTACGTTTTACAGAGGTGACGAGAATAAAAGGACCTATAATTCTATTTTAGGTCTCCTACTGATGCTGTTTATTTTTTCTTCATAAAATTATCAGAAATTAAAGTTTCAAGGGGTGGGGGGGAGGCAATAAACTTGTTTTACAGCCAATTATGCTTACATATGTTTGGAACTGTGAATATTAGAAACAAGAATCAAGTTACCTGTTAGGATCCACTGACAAATCACCAATTACAGGCTTGAATGTTGTCCCTGGGGCCATTTCTTGAAAATTTGACACTGCCCCCTAAGAGGAAAAAAGTAGCATATTTAACTTGTGGTTTTCAAATCTAAAAATCAACGTGCTGTATAATAATTAAAATATGATCCCGAAGACCCTCCTTCCCCCAAGTCTTGTACTACTTGTTATTGATTGGAAAAGTTTGTCTTTCAGTTGTTTATGGGGATTCTGAGTTTCTTGGCATAACATTCATTATTAACAATGGCTACAATCAAACTGATTAACAGCTGATGCCATGGGATTAAAGAGACATTGTCAAATAAATAGCCCACATATTTAGACTAAAATTTTACTAAAACTATTACGAAGAGTTATCCAGTATTCCCCCCCCCCTTTTTTTTTTTTAATTTCCAGAATTTCCTCTCACCCTCTTGAAAGGGAAAAGGGTGGAAGAATTAAAAAAAAAACAAAAACCCACATTCTTTACCAACACTGTGAATGCCAAAACATAGCAGGACATTTTGCTAATGCATGAGAACCGGGAAGTGAAACTCACCAACGTAGTCTCAATATCTAAGATGAGTGAAATGGAAAAAGCAAACATAACTGGAGAAAGTCAAATTAGATACCATTTTAACTAAAATCCTTTTGAAAACCACTGTAGTGTCAACAGGGTTAAAAAAAATAAAAACCTGTGTGGACACACTTATATCAGCGTAAAACTGTTATATTCGCTTAGCTTGCACTGGTAAAGTTCACAGGTGCAAACTAAGCCAATATAAGCCATGTTTAAATAGATTTTAAAAAGGCCAATGCAGAAAGTTTGAATCAGTTTAAACTGGTGTAATGGTGTGTTTTAGAGTAGGTCTTAGAGGGTAAAATCAAACTAAAAGTAACCCCAGCAGAGAATGTTTCTACTTACTGGAAATCTGAGTAGCATTTTGGGAGAAGCAACAATTAAAGGTTTCCGGAAGTTTCGGATCATCTGCCTACGAAGCAAATGGAAATACTGTGCTGGGGTGGTTGGATGCACAACTGACATGTTCACGTTGTCACCATCAACTCCCTCTTCTGCACTGTCACACATCTGTGCAAGGAGAACAAAATAAACCCTCACCAAGAAGTAGGCTGTCAACCTAACATGCTTGATACAGCACAAATGACTGAGGTACAATCACTGGTGTTTGTACAGGGAACATATATACACTCCAATATGTGCTGAAGGTCTCAATTTACAGAAAAAGGCGATCAACAAATGAAGAAGTCGCTCTAATTGTTTTATAAAACATTGCTAATATCTCAACTAAACTACAAAAGCTTTAACTGTGGTGTAACCAGGACCCTTGATTCTATTGTTTTTAAAAGTGTAAACGGGCTCTTAAACAACTTCTGTATTTGATTCCAGACCTCCCACACAGACTGCAATCACCTAGTGAGTTTGTAAAGCACTTACGGAGTTACACAAAGATATGTTATAGCCTTTAAAAATAAAATATTTATAATGCAACTTTTTTTAAGATAGCAACAATGGCAAAATGATAATATACAATTCTGAAGTACTTTCCAATAGAGGATCCCAATGTCCCTTTGCAAACATTAGTGAATTCAGCCTTAAAATGCATCTACATGGCAGGTAAATATTGTTCCCATTGAAGGTCAGTTTCCTGATTGGTTAAACTGCTCATCTAAGATCACACATGAAAAGTTTGTTTCAGAGCCTAGAATAGAACTGCAGCCTCCAGACTTGCACCTTAAGCACATGATCACCCTTTCTCCCAGTCCATGCCATTTCTTTTTCATAGCAATCACCTTGGTTATATGATCTTGCAGAGACCTAACATAAACGCCAAGCCTTTAATTCAAGGTGGATGAAAATCCATGATCTTTAAAAAAAGAATACATTATTTCTTTTTAAAAATAAACCAATTTAAAATTAAAATTGAACTGATAACCTACATTAAAGGCTTAAACTTACTATAATTTATTAAAATCATTTAAAATGGAATAAAAAAATATTCAAGCAGTGCATGTTTACTGCCAAAAAGTTTTAAAGACAGTCAAACCACTGAGCTTGTGGAATTCTCTGCCTATTGCACCTGAAATGCTAAACTAGCTTTTGACAACATTAGCCTTTTCTTCTGGTGCAAAGATAATGTGTTCTTTATTTCATTTGACTAGTTCAGTTCAATTCAATGACTAGTTCCATCCAAAGTTGAAAAATCAATTAGGAGTTGAAAAGAACAGGGAAGTTTGTTTTCATCTACCAATTTAGGAATAAAAACTAAGTTCAAGAGGATAAGATCTATAGTTCTAAAATCTGGAAGGACATGACCACTAGAAACAATCAGTTCAGTACAAATAATTCCTTTTAAAAAATAAAACCTAATTCAATAAAGTGTTCTGAATTCACAACGTTTCAATAAACTCATTTTTCATAAAATGTACTGATATATAAGGATAGTTTTTTTTAATGAAAAATAATTTTACATGCTGTTTTTATACATTTAACTCAATTCCAATTTTCATTGAAATGCAGCTTGCCACAAGTAAAAAATTGGAGACAAGATGGAAGAGGTAATTTCTTTTACCTCAATTTACAAATCAATTTCTGTTGGTGACAGACAAGCTTAGAAGAAGAGCTCTGTGTAAGCCTGAAAATGTGTTTTTTTCCCCACCAACAAAAGCTGGTCCAATAAAGGATATTACCACACACATCTCTAATATACTAGGACTAACAACTACAACAACATTGCAAAAAAGTAAAATACAATCGTCTAATAAATAAGAAAAGCATTTTCTATTACAATAAAATATTTTCTAATATAATACAAATGTAAAAAATTAAGAATGTGAATAAATGTAGGTTAATCTATACAATTAGTTAAATAAATGCATATAGCTATAGTGCATCAAAAAAGAAGGATCAAATTTTGTGCAAAGGCTGTATTTAGTTGCATGTTTTAATGGTTACCAATCAATGAGAATCAAACTCTTTAGAAAACAAAAAGGGCAAATGCAAAACAAGATTAAAATCAATGATTTATACCAAGGCTTCCTGCTTGCTGATTTAAATCAATCTACACTGCTTAATTTGACTGGCAAGTGCTATAGGCATGTAGCAACTTTTAATAGAACAGCCTTCCTGAAGCATCTGATACTGACATGCATTGATAGAGGGTATGACACAGGCAGGTGTGTCCAACTACCTGTAAGAAACGTTCCACTCGGCAGGAAGAATGTTCAGGGCCTGCACCATCATAGCCATGGGGAAGAAGAATGACTATCCCGCTCTGCAGGAGCCACTTAGCTTCACCTAAAGAAGCAGGATCCGGGGGGGGGGAGGAGAGAAAAGAGTTACAGAGTATAATTCAACATTATACAGAGTCACTTGGTAAGTTTATGCAAATCCTCTCCCAAAGGTTTACACACAAAATATCTAGCAAGATATTGTCTTTAATTAACAAAACTATGCAACTTCCTGTGGGAGTTTAATGGTCAGTCTGAAATTCTGACACAGTACAACTTAGATTATCTGAAAGTCTCTGAGGACACTGAAGCCTTTGTGCAAATCAGAGACACTGGCTTCTGAAGAGGATTCTAAATCTGTAGTACTGACGGTAATTGCTCTGTTTCAATTATAAATCCTAAATTTGGTTTTAAAAATTTCACCAAAAGTTACAGTAGAATCCTCTGAATTGGACAGTGTCATCCTGATTAGGCAGGTGTTCAATTAAAAGCATCTTAAAAAAAATCCAGGAACATTTAAAGTTCAACAAAACATACTGAATAAAAGTGATTCACTGCAATCCGTGTTTTTAAATATTTATTTAGAGACAGGCTTCTATATCAAAATACCTGCACTGAGCACTTCATACCTATTTAACCTCTATTAAGTCATTTCTTAAATCAGTTGCCACTGTTGAAATGTGTCCATTCGAAGCAGAGTGTATGCTAATACTGTCCTGCTTAAGGATCATTTCCTAGTCTCAAAAAGAACGAGAAGTACTTGTGGCACCTAAGAGACTAACATTTATTTGTGCATAAGCTTTCGTGGGCTAAAACGCACTTCAGAGACATGCAGTGGAAAATACAGCAGGAAGATATATATACACACACATAGAACAGGAAAAAATGGGTGTTGCTATACCAACTATAATGAGACTAATCAATTAAGGTGGGCTATTATCAGCAGGAGAAAACAACATTTTGTAATTGATTAGTCTCGTTATAGTATGGCAACAGTCATTTTTTTCATGTTCTCTGTGTGTATATATCTATCTATCTATATATATCTATCTTCCTACCGTATTTTCCACTGCATGCATCCAATGAAGCGGGTTTTAGCCCATGAAAGCTTATGCCTAAATTTGTTAGTCTCAGGTGGCACAAGTAAGCCTTGTTCTTTTTGCTGATATAGACACACACGACTACCACTCTTGATTCCTATTCTTAGTTTGCCAGTTTCCTGGGAACTATGTTAATAAAGTGCCATCTCAGATTAAGTCTAGTGTGCTGAAAAAAATTTACAACTCAGACAATTCCTTCTTTCAAACAGAAACTGAAGTCTGTGATAGATATAAACTGGGCACAGATTTTACATTATATATTTATTAATAGTACACACACCACAAACTATTTATCTATATACCTGTGCCTGGTTGTAAATTCCATTTGTAATGGTAGCAGACATTGTGCAGCCATTTTGTAGCAGAAATTTGACACACAGTGGAGGGTTTAGGTTTGGAAAGCTGTGCCAGAGCATTCACAGGCCATCAACAATGAAGATCTCTCCCCTACTTCAACAATGGGGTTTCTGCCAGCAGAGCCTTTAACCTTGAATGGGCTCTTTCTTCACAGAAACCTGTCAGATCAGAGAAGGGAGGGTGGGATGGATACCCTTCCCCCAAGCACACAGCTGAGGGAATTGCAGTTTCTCTGCTTGACCACCTGACCCAGAGGTGGCAGGGACTGTTAAAAAGGCAGCTTGCTTTCTAAGCCAACAAAGCCCTTCCCTCACAAGAAAAAAAAGACCCGGAAGGAGTGGAGGCAGGATGGACTTTGCCTCCCCTAAGGGCTTGTATCTGACCCAGAGACTCACAACAGGAGACAAAAAAAAAAAAAAAAATCAGACTAAGGAGGATTGTGTTCAGGAGTTGGTGGTTTTCCCCATAGACCTTTAGTTCTTGTGCTTTTCAAAAGCGTGTGCTTGCAAGGAACCCTTTGCTAAGCCTTTGCTTTCCTTGCTTTACTGCCACATTGTCCCTGAAAGTGGTAACTAGCAACCAGAGCTCCCACAGCCAGGTGGTCTTTGAGGGGCAATTGGTCCAAGCAACTGGGGAGCTCGGGAAGTCCTAAGCACCAGTTCCAAAGGTTAGGTAGCAAGAATGTGGAATCCTACAGCTCAAGGAGGATGTCAAACATGGGGTCTGTATAACCGTTTTATCCCTTCATTGCAAACTGTCAGAGGCCCCCGATAGCAAGCCTGATACACTTTTTGCCTCCAACACACTTGTCATAATATGTATCTAAAAGGTATCATGTATGATATGTAAACTGGTGCCATGGTGGTCCTGAAAATCATTGTGTGAAGCATGTAAGGGTTGTGTACAAAAGAGATGTGTTCTGGAAATATGTTCGGGAGGCAGTTCATGAACCCAGCCTGCCCTAGACAAAGGAATATGTACCTACCTGTCTGTCCAGCTTGGCTACAGGCACAGGACAATGAAACTACATTTATATATAAAGGTTAACAAAGTTATCAAGCTAACAAGCAGCATAGACAACAGTTTGGCAATCATGCCAGGGAACAGAATCTGCACCCGAGGAAGCCTTCCGGGCTCTTGAACCCAGACAGTGGATTTTGGGTAATATCAGGGGGGTGGGGGAGGAACAAAACAAAAACAGAAAAACACACCTTTAGTGATCCATCATCTAGGGGACATGGGAAACAGCACCTTCTGAGCCTGTGAAAGTTGGATCCCCAGGCCAGGAAGGTTAGAGATGTCGGTAACTTTATGTAAGTGAAAAAACTGCTTAGGCAAAGATTGTAACTTACTAAAATTAAATTTTATCCCCTAAAAAGCATGTTTTGTTTTGCTTGTAGCCATACCTGTCTCTCTCTTGCTGAGTATCACTTAAACCTCTGTTCTTTGTTAATAAACTTATTTTTAGTTTTACCATAAACGATCTCAGTGCTGTTCTATTGAAATAAAGTGTGAGTCTTCAGCTAAACTAATAGGCTGGTATGTACTCTGTCTCTTTGGAGACAGAAATGACGTTTGCTGAGAGTGTCCAGCCAGCCAGAGGGACTGGAACTGGCAGGAAGAGGTCTCTCAGGAACTTGGGAATTGAAGTTCACTATTAACGTCAAGGCAAGGTTTTGACTGGAAGAGTGGCAAGTAGTTTGCTGGCAAGGCGGATAGGCTGGAGTGTCAGGGAGCAGATACACAGCTCAGCAGCAGCTGCGGAGCTCTCACTTGCTGAGGCAGTAGGGTAACACAGTGGCTTACAGTTCTGAGTGTCCAGAGCAGAACGTCTCCGTCTGTGCCTGGGGGTGCCCCTAAGTGACCCAGCGCTAGGAACAGTGCTTAGCAGCACGTGAGACTCAGTGATTGGATCCCACCATCACAGACTACTGTTCATTCAGGAAGCAGGACTAGACCATGCTATGAAAAAGTTCAAGTAAAAAAAGAAAAACAAAAAACAAACAACAACAAAAACAAACCAACCCAACAACCTGGTAGCATTGGAAGGATGATACAGTGGTTAGGGATTTAGCATGAGTCTCTGGGGATCTGGGTTCAAGTCCATGCTCCTCCATGGACTTCCCAGTTGACCTTGGGGAAGTAATTTAATCTCTCTGTGCCTCAGTTCTCCCCCCCCCGCCATCTGTAAAATGGGTAGAATAGTACTGCCCTACTCCACAGGGGTGTTGTGAGAGTAAATACAACAAAGACTGTGAGGTGCTCAGATATAATAGTAATTGAGGCCATATAAGTACTATAGCCAGATTATCAAAATACATGTCTTATACATGATACAAAGAATAGAATTGCTTGCCGTGAGCATTGGGCCTTTTAGTTAAAAAAAAGGAATTTCTGTAACACATAGAAGAAATAACTTTATTTTAATAAATTTGTTCCACTCACCTCCAGAGATGAAAGTGTCAAATATTATCTGGGCTCCATTAAAGAAATCACCAAACTGGGCCTCCCAAATTGGCAGTAACTTGGGGCTTTCAATACTCATTCCATACTCAAAACCAAGCACAGCTTCTTCAGACAGGGGGCTATTGCTCACCTAACAAAGAAAGAGAATTTGGAAAAGGTAGGTGGGTGAAACAAGATGTTTGAATTTGACTCTGTTTTTCAGAATCAAAGCATGCCTATGATAAGAATGTTTGACAGGCACATTCCTAGGTAAGAGGCATTCACAAATCACTTTTTTTGGGGGGGATGCGGGGGGGGGGAAGGTATAAGGCTACTTCATAGTCTCATTCACTTCCACAGCTGATCTCCTCCCAAAAAAAAAACAACAGAGCCCCTCTTTCTCAACTATCCACAATAAAATAACCAACTAAGAGCTTGAGTTGAACGAGTTGCTGAATTGATACTATTATCGACCTGCTTCCTGTAAGTTAGGGCACAATTCTTTTCACTTGCAGTCACTTGTATGGCAACAAGTTGTTAAAACAAAAAAACCCACAACGTAACTCACCCATCCCAGTTATTGGAGAAGTGAACTGGAATTTTGTAAACCTGGGCTCTTCAAGTGACTGTCCACATGGATTCAACTCCTGATATGCACATGCCCCGTGCGCATAAAATTAGAGATTCTTTTGGCCAGTGGTGTCTGTTGGAGCAGCATCTGCATTCTACATGTCCTCTTTACTCCCACTACCACCCAAGGACATAAAAGGCAGAATGGGCCCCAACCATTCCTCAGGTCCTTCTTACAGCCCATGGCAGCAAGACTGAACCCTCAGAGTCTGTCTTCATCACTGCACATTGTAGTGGTATAGTTAGTGTCCTACTATTTGGTTGTTTGTTAGTGCCGGTTGTCAAAAACAAATGACATTATATTGTAATATGTGTCCATAATTTTTCTTAAGTTTCAGTTAGGCTAGACTACACCCATCCTCCCATTCAGGGGTGCTAGTAACATGGCAAAAACTAAATATCTGGGATTCAAGACATGTCTCTCATGCAAAACTTCCATGCCATGACAACACATACTTCTGGGCCTGCTTTGCCTAGGAGAGGGATGCAGTCCAGGGCAAGGCTCCATATGTTGCCCCTTCTCTACTCAGAAAAGCTAGAGAAGCCCACCTGAAGCTGCTACTTGAGAGCACAGTACAAGCCTCCTCACAGAGAGAGAAAGGTCAGAGCTCAACCACAGTCATCTGGTCATTCCTTCTCCATTAGTACCCAGTATCCTCAGATGCCATTGCCTCCATAATTCCCTTGTTAGATCCTCAAGACCGATTTAGTGGTCTTGCAGGTCAAGAGCCATCTTTCCACTTATCTATTCATGTAGACCCGAGGAAATACCTCAGATTTCTAGCAGGATCATTTTATTACTAGTACAGGATAGTGACCTCTGGTCTCTCAACAGCATCAAAGGTATTTACGAAGGGCTTGGCAGTTGTGGCAGCTCACTTAAGGAAGCAGGGAAGACAGGTCTATACATACTTCAAAGACTGGCTGGTTTGAGGAAGATAAATCCCACAGATGACCACTTTGATCCAAGTAACTTTAAAGCTCTTTACTTCATGGGCCCTGACAGTCAACAGAAAGAAGTCCACGCTAATTCTGACTCAAAGCACACTGTGCATAGGAGCAGTGCTAAATTCCAGGTCAGCGAGAGTTTATCTTCCACAGAAAGATTCCTGACAATAGTAAACCCTCACCAAAGCAATCAGTAAGAGCATGCCTCAGACTTCCGTGACACATGGTCTCATGGCTGTGTGACACAGTTTGCTAAAATTCCCCTATCCTCCATGCAAGGGTGGCTGAAATTAGTGTATCTACCCAGTAGATATCATATGGAAATGATGGTTGTGGACTCAAGTCTTTTTGTTAATCTGGTGAAAAAAGCATTTTTAGGCATGCAGAGATTCTCTGCACCTCTGCCTACCAAGACTCTGATGACAGATCTCCTACTGAGGGATGGGGAATTCCCCTAGATCATCTCTAAACTCAGGGCCCATGGTCCCTTCAGGAAGCTCCTCTTCACATAAGCATCCTGGAGCTCAGAGCCATCTGTTTGCCATGCAAACTGTCCCTACCTCTTCTCCATAGATCCATAAACCAAGTGTTGACAGATAACACCACAATGAGGCATGACGGTCTGACAAAGCAGAGACTACTTGACTCTGGACTTGGTGCATTCCAAATCAAATATCAGTAGCTCTGCACCTTTCCAGCCTTCAAAAACACATTAGGAGAACAACCCAGCAGACCGTTCGTTCTGAGACACTCAGTCCTGCAGAATACCTTTTGCAAGAGGGAATTCCCAGAAATAGACCTATTTGCCACAGACCAGACCAGACCAGACGTCAAACATTCTGTTCCAGAGGGGATTTTAGCCCAGGCTTCGACAGATACCTTTCATATCCCTAGTACTCTGGGACTGATGTATGCCTTTGTGCCAATTCCCACAATATCAAGGGTTCTGAGGAAACCAAGACAAGACACGGGACTAATTATTACAATGATTGAGCTCTAAAAGTCTGTTTAGTCTATCAAAAAGATGATTAATCAATTCACCTCTCACAGTATATGAGTACCTTCATATGGAGAAAATACTGAATACTAATGGCCTCTTTTATCTAGCGGAGAAAGACAAAATAAGAACCAACAGATGGAAGCTGAAGCCAGACAAATTCAAATGAGGTAAAAAAATTTTTTTTCCTTTTTAAACAGTGAGAGATTGATAAACCAATGGAACAAACCATCAAGGTAAGTGGTGGATCCTCCCTCTGTTGATGTCTTCCTATAAGACTGGATGCCTTTCTGGAGGATGTGCTTTACTCAAACACTAGTTATTGGGCTTAGTACAGGGGTAATGGAGTGAAATGTTAATGGCCTGTGCTATATAGGTCATACTAGATAATCTAAAAGTCCCTTCTGGTCTCAAATTCTGAATCATGATAGCTCCAGCATGTGCTGGACAGTTCTGTTATTTGGATCTGACAATCTCTCAGTTCAGCCCCCAATCATCTTACTGCTCAACCTAGCAGTCATTCAGAACACTTGTTAGATCCTGCACCTGGACCCAGGACTGTTACACCTGATGCTGGCTTCATGACATCCATTGAAAGAAGCTGCTTAAAGTTCAGAAAATTCTGCTCTAAAGCAGGAAAGCCTCAAGCTGACTTTGCTTTTTAAGTGGAAGAGGTTGTCTATCTAGGCATCTCAGCACTAGCTGTCTTACTGGACTACATTCATTTCAGCAATACTGGGCTATTTACAGTCCAGATTGTTTCAGGGCTAGTATCAGCATCATCTGGAAGCTATATCTGCACACTGCCCTCCTATTCAGGGCCATACTGTTCTCTACCCTACTGTGGCAAGGCTCCTTAAGGGCCTTATTCAAGTTTTTTCCCCTCAGTTTGGGAGCTCTCTCCCTCTTGGGACCTCAATATAGTATTAGCAGAGTTGATAGATTCCCCATCTGAGTCCTTAGCCACCTGTTCCATTTACCACAATCTATGAAGACTGCCTTTAATAGCCATTACATTAGCTCAGAGGATAGGAGAGATTCAGGACTTCAGGGTGGGCCCCCTTACCCAGTATTTCCTAAGGATAAAGTTACTCTCAAGTCTCAGTTCAAGTTCCTGCCCAAAATTGTTTCAGAATTCGATGCAAACCAATTTATATTCGCCAGCTCCTAGTTTTCTTCCCCAAAACTTCCTGCACCCCAGAGAATGTAACACTTGATGTATTAAGACAAAACCATCCAGGAACACATCTAGACTGTTTGTAGCCTTTGCAGAAAGCATTAATGGGCAGGCAATATCGCCTTAGGGATAATCTATCTGCATGAGGACATGTAATGAATTAATCAGGCTAAATACATTAAGCTATATTGGAACTTTTTCCACTACAGCTCAGACAGCCTCTGTTTGTTTGAAGAGTGTCCCTATTCTGGAAATCTGCAAGGCAGTTATGTGGTGCCCAGCTGACACATGCACTGGACACTACCCTTTGGTAGAGGCTTTCAGATTAGATCTCTTTTGGTAGGGCTGTCCTACTATCCTTGCTTAACTGGGACTCCTACTACCCCACTCCGACCAAACATATAACTGTTAGTCACCAAGAGTAGAGAGTCTATGTGGACAATCACTTGAAGAATGAACAACTGCAAGTTAATGCAAGATAAGTTTCTTGGAGATGTGTTGTCCACATAGATTTCTACATACCAGCCTCCTTCCCAGCTACTACAGTCATACTTCTGACATTCTGCTCCAGCAAAGGAACTGAGGGATGGTGGGGCAAGGCCTTCTATTGTGACTCAGGCTAAGATTTTGTCATGGTTATTTTTAGTAAAAGTCATGGACAGGTCACAATCAATAAACAAAAATTCACAGAAGCTGTGACCTGTCTGTGACTTCTGCTGCTGTGGCTCCATGGTTTTCCCCGCCACAGTGGTGGTTGGGAGCTGTGGGGTTCCCCCCTCTGCCCATGGCAGCTGGAAGCTGCAGAGTGACCATATCTCCCAAAGAGAAAAAATGGCCCACCCCCAGCCGCTCACCCGAGGCATCCTCCACCCACCACGCAAAGTCACTCATTGCCCAAACCCTGCTAGCTTCCCGCTGGCCGCCAGCTCCTGAGTCCTGCAGCCCCTGGGGCTGCAGTGGAGAATGTCACAAAAAGTCTCTAGAAGTCATGAATTCCGTGACTTCCATGACCTCCGTGACATAAATATAGCCTTAATTATTACCTTGTTTTGCAGGGTGGGGGATGCAAGAAGACATCTTGGGCACAAGCATTGCTCCAACAGACACTATTGGCCAAAATAATCTGATCTCATAGGCATGGGAGTGGAGATGCACTGAAAGTGGAATCCACAGGGACAACACATCTTGAAGAACCAGCTATTATACGGTAAGTAATTGTTCTTTCTATTCCCAACTCTCACTTTGGCTTATTGTGTGACCTCGGGCAACCCAATTCATTTCTGAGGCTCAGGCTCCCCATTTATAGAATGGCAAGTTATCCACCTTGGAGAAGCAAGTTTTGCTTCCCAAAATATGTTACCTGCAAATTATTATAACAATGCAAAGTCACGGACAAGTGATCTGCTCTATAAAGCATATACCATACCTCTAGAAAGCCTTTCTGATCCGGAGACAGATGATTCAGCGGGATATAGGTTTCATCTGTCTCTTGGCAAACCAACATTGCGTGTCGTTGGCTGAATGTTCCTCTGCCAACATCCTGACCACTTAGTCGGATATTAAACCCTTTATCAAGAAAGAAACAAAGTAACCTTAAATAATCAAAGTCATAAAAGGTAGAGGCTACTAGTGATAACTGCTCCTTATTCAACAGTATCACTTCCCTCTTCAAAATCCTCTCTGGTTTCTCCTTATCAAGCATATCAAATTCAAGCTTCTTTTTCTAATCACCAGGGCTCTGTGCAACTCCACTCTTGCTTACACATCCCTGTACTCATTTCTCCCTTCTCCCCCACCACTCCCAATGCTTTTTTGCAAAGCTTGTTTCTTAACTCCCTAGGTATCCTTTCTACCATTCTTATATTTTATATCTTCTTCCACTCCACTTCTCACTCTTACACCAAACATCTCTAGTTCTTTTGGGCCAAACCTTATTCCTCTTCTTCAAAGACAGACAGACAGACAGACAGACAGACACACACCCCTTCTATTAAGACTCAGCATGCTCTCTGCACCACTCCCATGTAAATACCTAGATCGATGGGTTTGAACTGTTTTTAGTTTGTGTCTGCATGAGAATCTTAAAAAGAGTACTGAGATTACTTCTGTGATAGTAAAGCATCAAATTTACTATCAATGATTAAAATTACTATTAGTTTACTTATGTGGTGGAAGAAAAATTTGTACTGATATCTGCCTTCTACTTTAGAACTCGATGCTCTTGAGCAGAGACCTCCACTAGTGACAAACTGCTTAGCTATTTTGTAATGTTAATAAGTGTACATGAAGCCGGAAGCAAACCACAAAATGCATGTGCCCTGTATGCAATGTAATACAAACCTGAATGCAGGCCTAGGAGGTGAAAAATTCAGTCTTACACTTCAAGTTACACATCTACTTATGAGTAGTCCCATTTATGTCAATGGGACTACTCACATGCCTAGCTTTAAGCACAAGAATATATGTTTCAGTGAAACAGGGCTTTAACCCCGGGACCCACTAGTATCTAACCTACAAGTATAAATGGCACAAGGAGGTCACAGTTGCCTTTTTATTGGAATAAAGATGCTCCTTTATTCGGCTTTTATATAGTCACAACACTTGGAATTGATCATGAGATACATTAGAAAAGTCTTATGGCATATTAGATTGTTATTGAAGCAACATGTTATACTATCTGCTGTCTAGTTGCCTCTTACCTTGGCTGAGTAGTGAACCAAAAGCTAACGTCTCAGCTGTAGCCCAGTCCAACTTCGTTCCTTCCTTCACTTTCTGTATTCTTGCCTGAATATTTTTAGAAAAGTAGATCAGTGATTTAGCTGTGTCATTTTGCACCTCATCAGATGTTACTGATCAACCAAGATAGCTAGAAAAATACACAGAGCAACACCTCCAAAGTTTTATTAGTCACTATAATAGAGGGGCTTGCCCCTTTAAGAACTGGCAGCCTGGAGCTTGTCAGGTCCGTACAATTAGCCCTGTCTGCCAGATCTGGGATGAGCTGTGAGGTTTAATTAGAGCCAGCTGGGTATGGACCAGGTGACTCCCCTTTAGCATCAGAGTGAGAGGCTCCTGGAGGGAAGGCCCTGAGCTCAGGAGAACTGCTCCAGCTGGGAATAGCGTGCTAAGGCTAGAAGGACCCTGAAACACCAAGGGAGTTTGGGGCTGTGCCCAGCTGACCGCTGGAGGGAAGACTTGTGTTTATTTTTGAACTTTAAGTTCAAACTGTACTCTAAAGGAGGGCTGATATTGGACTTGATAGAGCCCTTTTGAGTTTATTAAGGAATCAAGAGCAGAAAATCAGGTGGTAGGGCACTTGCAGGCCACCAGGGAATACCTGGGAGGAGGCCACTCACTGACAGTCACCTTAGGCCCCAATCCTGCAATCAGTTCCATGTGGTGGACACGTGTGTCCATGCAGATCATCAGTGAATCATGCATCCAATTGCAGAACCTAGATTTTAAACTCCTTGGAGCACAGGCTATGCTTTTAATATCACATTATTTTGTTTATGTAGTTAGTGCTGGGGAAAGATGCCAGATGGAAGATTTCCAGTCTCCAGAGCTATCAATCTATAAAACAGCTTAGACAGCAATGATGCAAAATGTTCTCCAAAACACTGCCCTTCCAACATGCACCCAGATGTGGAGGGAGGTAGGCCAGGTCAGTCTTCCCACCCATTCAACTCTTGGCCTCTCTAAGACTGCCTATCAAGGGCCAACCGATGCCAATAATTTTGTTATGTGGATGCATTCGCTTAGAACTCAGTTAACAACAAAATAAATTTAAAACCAACAACTTACCAGCCATCAAACATTAGTAATCAACAACCTGGTGCACATTCATACTGGGGACCTAGGTAATAGACTCTATATTCCTTTACCAATCCTTGAGACAGTCTCCCATAAGATAAGTTTTTATTGCACTTAATGTTTTAAAAAGACCTAAGCCAAGTTCTTTGAATGCTTTTTCTATCAATCAAAAAAATAAAGTGCTATAATTTTTGGGAGATTACTCCATTTCTCACACACACAAAAAGTGGTTCAATCCTTGCAAAGCTCAAATCAGCCTCATCATGGAAAATTTCTTTTACAAGACTCTGTTGTTCTTTAGTTGCATGCTTTGTCAGATTTCTCCTGTAACAGGTCTTCTTGGTTTTTTTTTGAGCTATGGAATAAGAAGTCGAACAACATTAAGCCTTACAGACCTGTACATGTGTCCTCAAAAGATGACTGTGCATCTGGAGCTCTTCAGGCACCTCCACAGACTTGATGCCGATGAATTGCAGAAGTGGCACAGGCAGGCCTGTGTCCCAAATGGTGATCCTAGCTGAGGGTTCCACCATGCCACTCCAGTGAGCTTGCAGGTTGGTCGAAGGGGGGCTATACATCATCATGTTGGCTAGATGATCATTCAGCTTGGAGTAATATGAAGTCTTTATCTCCAATACCTCATCCTCAGTCATGAGCCCACTGGCTATTAGACGCTCTGCATACATGTCTGGGATACTCTTACGGGATCTGTCAGGGAGGAAGTCAAACCCCATACATGTACACTGTGCCACCACTGTAGTGACAAGGAAATACAACCCTGTTCCTGCAGATGGCAATATAAACTCATTCCAAGAACTGGAGTGAATGATCTGCTGGGTTACAATCATTCAGATGGCGGCCCTCCAAAAAGTAAGGGACTGAAATTCTCCAGGACAACGTGTGCTATATTGTTTATTATTGGAGACGCATCTGTAATTGGCAGCGATGGTCAAAAAGAAAGACTCACAATTAGAGTCGCACCCTAATAATGATTAACTCAAAGCAAATTGAGCTCAGACAAGGAATCTAAGTATTCTCTTCCACCAGTGTAAACACTGCATGCACACTCCATCTGAAGTGCCAGAACATACCGGCTAGCACATTTTGAAAAAACATTCTTTTTTGGAGTGGGGATAAAATTAGGGTAAGTTTTAGTGCTCATAAAAGAGAAGATCTAGCTGAACTGGCAGGAAACAGCTTATGCGGGCACCGCACAAGCTTTCCCCACACAGCTCTGCCAATGGCCATCAGCCCTGATCTGCAAACCCTCCCCAACCAGTTGTTTGTGTCCTGAACTCCACAGTTGCTGATGAGCAAAGGGCAAACCAATAGCTATTGGGAAGTTTTAAAATGCAGATGGAATATATTAACTTGTTCTTAAAGGGGCATCAAACTGCATATTCAAGCACTAACACCATCGTCAGTAATGCCCAGTCTTTCTTTAATATGCAAGATGTCTTGACAGTGTGCTCCAAAGAGCACAGCCATGGCCACACTAGTACTTACCCTGCTGTAAACACAGATGCTGGTACACCATTGCTGACAGCAGGACAGAATGTGCTCATGTAAACAAGGACCTTAAATTTCATACAAAGGCTTCTGTTAAAATTGAGGATAAACTGATCATTACTGAAGCTGGTTTAAGCATGAGTTATATACACCTTCCTTTGCTAGCATTAACCTACCTGATGATTTTATACATGCTGGGGTTGGTGAAGAATGGCTCATCGAGTTCATTGTGGCCCCACTGTCTGTAGCACAGCAAGTCTACAATCACATCCCTGCGGAAGCGGCGCTGGTATTCAACAGCTAATCGCGTCGCTCTGATGACTTCTTCAGCATCGTCACCATTTACATGGATAACTGCACACCCAATTATCTTACCTGAATAGAAATTCAAAAATATGGATTTATGAGTCAAACTTACAGCAAGATCGAACAAAGTGCTCCCTACCCTTTGCAATTACAGGCGAATGAGCACATGGGATATGCTCACTGGAACCCAGCACGTGATCTCTGCTCAGTGCATCTGAGAGAGGCCAAAAAAATCCAGAGACAGCCTGTCAATGTGACCAGGGAGAAGAGTCTTTTTTGGTTGTTACAATTGCCTCGACCCTGTGCATGTATGCAGATGGGTCCACAGTATGGCTCCAGAGTGAAGGAAAGCTTCTAACAGGTTTTGTGCACGCTGTCCCTGGATCCTCTCATTCTGGATGGAAATTAAAGCCCACACAGGCTGGCAGTCTTTTGGTTGCATCTTGCTCCAGAAGAGAAACAAAATACAGTTTTCAACTTGAAGCAGGGTTTATCTGAAATCTATACAGCATTTCCTTGGTCAGAAGCAGTCCTTCCCCTAATCCACTCATGCTAGGTTGCTCACAGCAGACCCTGGACAGGTTTGTCAGAATTAAAGTCTTCTCAAATAAGCAGAAGAAAACCCTAAACTCACATTAGAGTTCCCTTCCCTCTGTGTGGCCACTAGACTGTCTAGGCAGCAAATCACCTAGTTCCCAGCTATTGGCTTGTTAACTTTCCTGGAACATATAAAAGGAAGTACATGCTCCAGCTATTTCCCTGGCCAGTCTGGTGAATTTTTTTGCCTCTCCACATAAAATACCACAGTTCTCTGACCTGATCACCCTCCAGGTACAAACGGATAACAAACCACATCACAACCAATACACAACAGGGAAAAGAAATCTAGAGATGTGAGCCACAAAACCAATGCAGGGAGAAAATGGAATGCAATTTGCTTTCCCTATCAGCTATCATGGGTCCACCCTATAACATCTGGTTTGCTAAAGCCATGAAACAAAGATTTAGTGTGAAACGCCCAAGACATTAATATGTTTTTAGTTGCAGGGGGATATAATTACATCTACATACATGGGAAGGATAAAGCATATACAATCTAGCTAATCAAAGCAGATTTGTGAACAAAGATAAATCAGACAAAGAGCCTTTGTTGACTTTATTCAAGTAGTGGCATCAACCTCATATTTCAACCGCTTCTTTGAACACACAAGTCCACCAGTTACACTACTATCACAACCAAGATACAGTCATACAGTAGAACCTTGGTAAGTCAATGCTTCAGAGACCCACTGTTTTTAAAAAAAATGTTTGTTGAATTCAAATGAATCAGCAATAATGTCTCATACTACATCACAAAACATACTTGAAACACTTGTCAAATTCAAGTTTGTTACTGATAAAACTTCACAATAGCCTCGTTAACATTCTGTAAAAATACCATGTAAATTTTCTCTGCTATTAAATCTTTGTCATGAAGTACATGAAAATTTTTTGTGTTTAAATTATTATTAGCAAAGTGTATCTATTAACAAGTTCAATTTACCTAATTCATCATAAGTGTGGAAAAAGATTCCCTGGGATACATGAACACTAGCTGTGAAAACCAAAAGAGGAACTTGTACTTGACATCCACACTGGAGTTTAAATTTATTTTACACAGGTTACATAACCATTTGTCTGGTGACTCTTTTACACATACCAATATCGCTACAGTATAGCGACGATCTTCCTCGCTCTGGAGGAGTGGTGTAACCCAGCTGATTATTAACAATCAAATGGATGCTTCCACCAACTCTGAAATGTGGGAGATTAGAGAGTGTCAACGTTTCAGGAACAATCCCTTGACCAGAGAAAGCAGCATCACCATGAACCTAAATTATAGAGGGAGACAGAAAAGGATTTGTTAATAGCCATTGCTGAAAGAGAGGTGTCACAATGAGAGAAAAAAAAATCCATTACACAAGATCTTTCAGAGTGATCATCTAGCCCCATTAATACCAGCCACTCACTCCCAGGTTAATTTAACAGATTTTATATAATCTTAACTCCAGTGAAAAGTCACGGCTAGCAACTGTGCACGTATTGGCTGAACTCTTATCTGCTTGGAGCAAACCTATAATCTCTTAAAATAGACTTTACTATTACACACAGCATTATAACCTAACATGGTGGGCCAACTGTAACAATGACAGTCAGTAGTCTGCAGTAGATTTTCAGTAAAAGATCAGAGGACAAAAATAAGCCAGTCACCATATGATACACTGCCCTGCCACCAAAAAACAAACATTGCAGGCCCAAGCATACATGGCTTCTGTCTGTCTACACTTCAGTAAATAAAGGCAGAGGATAGAAATACGGAGAAAGGATAAAAAAGGGATGAAAAACATAAGTGAAGTATTTAGAAGTAAGATAAAAGGTTTTTAAAAGGGATTGAGAGCTACTGAAGACCCTAAAAATACAATTAAAAACATATTTGAAGAAACTTTTTTAATAAATAAGTTACAAACAGCCCAGGTTTTTTAAAAAGTTGAAGACACTTGGCTCAATTATGGGTCTGCATTGAAACTAGAGACTGTCTTTAGTTGCAGAGCTTGAAACCAAACTTCCCCAGAGTTCAGGGTGATTCAGACTGTGGTTCTATTAAAGCCTCTCTCTAGTCAAAATCATTAAAGATTAGAAGCTTTATCAAGCAGCTAGGTAAAGCCAGGTGAGAGTCTTACCTTCAGATTGAGGGTTTACAGTCTCAGGACTCGACTGATACTCTATAGCAGGTGTCGGCAACCTTTCAGAAGTGGTGTGCCGCGTCTTCATTTATTCACTCTAATTTAAGGTTTCACGTGCCAGTAATACATTTCAACGTTTTTAGAAGGTCTTTCTCTAAGTCTATAATATATAACTAAACTACTGTTGTATGTAAAGTAAATAAGGCTTTTAAAATGTTTAAGAAGCTTCATTTAAAATTAAATTAAAATGCAGAGCCCCCCGGACCGGTGGCCAGGACTCTGGCAGTGAGAGTGCCACTGAAAATCAGCTTGCGTGCCACCTTCAGCACACGTGCCATAGGTTGCCTACCCCTGCTCTATAGATACAAATCCAGCCATAACAAAATTGAAGAGAATGCGCATATGAAGCCCCGGTGACATGAAACCTCCGGATTTTAAATAGTTCTAATAAAACTTTTCAGTTCAGCTTTACAAGCACGCACCACAGATAAGCAGGATTACTCATTACAAGAGAGACCCTCAGCATTCAGTTCCATTTCCACTCCTGACCATGACACTCCCTCTGCGTATTTAGAAATGAACCGTGGCAAGTTTCTGGCATCTCAGAAAGGATTTCACTTCTCGCTCCAGCTGTTTTGCTGCTCTCCAAAAATCTCCATTTTGCATGGTCCCACTCAATAGCACCAGCTTCATTCCAGTACACACACTAAAGCAACTGAAAAGGCTTGTCAGCCAATGCTCTGGTATTTTCTTAAGACCTTCAGAGTGTGTCACTGAAAAAGGCTCCTCAGAACCCAGCACACAAGGTTACAGGACATTTGATATTTGAGAATTTAAGTCTCATGCCCTCTTTCTACTTAAATCTTCCCCCCCTCAGTAGCCAGATAGCCTCCAGCCATGACATTTCATTCTACTGAAGAAAAAGCTTTTTGGGTCTTCCAGTCCACTTAAGGTATATGAATAGTGAAACTCATGATAAACAATCACTCAGTGCACCAGCAAGTTGCTTAATAATCTTAACTAAAGGTTGAACCAAGTTATACTCAAGGATTTTGATGCTAATATTTTAACAAGGGTCTTCCACAGAAAGCTCTGACAATGAATTATTGCCACAGAAAAAGGCTTCTACAATCTGCGCACCAGGAGCATGAAAAGCAGAGTGCTCCCTCCTCTACTACCAAGGAAAGCAGCAACTCCGCCTTGCAAGCAAATTTAACTCCTGCTGAAATTCTGTGTTACTGCACAATGCAGAATTTGCGCAAAATTAATGTTCCACACAGAACTTGTGATTCCCCCCCACCCGCCCAGGGCTGCCAGCGGGAGCCCAAGCTGCCTGAAGCTGCCAGTGGGAGCATAATTATATTGTGTTATTTTGACAAAATAAAATATGCACCGTTTTAAAACACTGTGCACAGAATTTATTTTTTTGCGCAGAATTCCTCCAATAGCAAAACTTCTCTTATGTGTACTTTGGTGTTAATTTATACTTTGTATCTGAGAACTCCAGAGCACATTGATTGGAGAAAAAACTGTTCAGCTTCTGTGATTGGAAATGGACAGGAAGGGAATGAGACACACTAAGGCAGGCCGGCACAACATACAGCCCACGGGCCGCATGTGGCCCATGGAGGCTCGTTGTGCGGCCCGCGACCGGGATTCATAGGGCTCTGAGCTGCTGGCAGCGGCGCGGAGCCCAGGGCCCTTTAAATCCCAGCCGCAGCCGGGATTCAAAGGGCTCTGGGCTGCCTGCAGAGATTCCCAGTGGCGGCTGAGATTTAAAGGGCTCAGGGTTCCCCGTGGCTGCAGGCAGCCCAGAGCCCTTTGAATCCTGGCCACGGCTCCAGCAGATGGGCTGGGGCTGGGATTTAAAGGGCTCGGGCTCCCCTCAGCAGCAGGAGCTCTGGGCCCTTTATCCCTGCCCCAACCCCACAAAGCTCCAGGTTCCCCCAGCCACCGGAGCCCTTTAATTTGCCCCTGACAGCTCCCAGCCACCTCTTCAGCTGGGAGCTCCTGGTTGATTTAAAATAAAGTATCACCTCCCAACCCCCAACCTTCCTTTTTGGCCCACAGCTGTTTTGGTGGGGCGATGCTAGGGAAGGAGGTTTTGTTTCTGCAGGGCTGGGCAGTGCTGGGGCGGGGCGTTTCCAGAGGGCTGGGAGGTCCTTGGGGGGGGGGGGGCTGTTTCCGCAGGGCCCGGGGGTTTCGGCCCTCAGCTGTTTTCTTTGGAGTAATGTGGCCCTCGCCACTTTATGAGTTGTGCAGACCTGCTGTAAGGGATCATTTCTCAAGGATTATTTGTTTTTGAACATCAGATACTTGGTGCTATCTGGTGTACTCCAAAGGCAAAGGACTTGCTTTTCTGAAGCATTTTGATGAGCCTCTGAAATAAGTCGTCACTGGCAGGGATGGTTCAGAAGTATCCATAGAACGGGTGAATTCTACCACAGGCCAGGCTTCAACTAGACAACAACAACATTATATTGGAAACTACATCAAAGGGTCACATAAGGCATGAGGCTGCCTGTTATCTAACTTACAGTATTTTATATGCCCCACTCTCTTACTATAGAGTCTGATTGCCTTGGAATCTTGAATGCCTCAACACCACTGTGAGCTGAAGAAATGCTATTATTCCCCATCTGTAAAACTGAAGCACAGAAAGACAGCGACTTGCCCAAGGTCACACAGGAAGTCTGTAGTAGAACAGAAAATTTGATCTGGGTCTCCTGAGTCCCAGGCTCATGCCCTAACCATTGGTCCATCCTTCCTGTCTTTACTGAAGGTAGGTCCCTTAGGCTATGTCTGTGCTATGGTCCTTACAGCAGTACAGCTATACTGCTCCAAAGTCTCCTGTGTAGCCACTCTATGCCAGCAGGAGAGAGCTCTCCTACTGACATAATTAAGCCACCTCCAATGGGCAGCAGAAGTTGTCAGCGAAAGAGCATCTCCCGCTGACACAGCGCTGTCCATACCGGCGCTTTAGTCGGCAACACATATCAATCAGGGGTGTGTTTTTTCACACCTCTGACCGACAAAAGTTTTGCCAACAAAAGTGCTAGTGTAGACAAAACCTTAGTGAAGGTTTCACTACGCAGTGGTCATTTTATTCAGAAGGAGGGAAGAAAAGTGCACATTGTGGGTGACAAGGAGATTAGGCTATGGAAGGGAATCAGAGACCCTTCCATGGGAAGTTACTTTAGCCATTCCCCCCACCCTCAAAGAAAAATGGAAAAAATTAGAAGGCAGGAGAGTGCCTACTGGTAAATAAACTATTAGGGCATATATGAGATGGGGATGGGGATAGGGAAGGATTTATTTGTATAAAAGATGGATGGAGCTGGGGAATGGAATCTGGTGGCAAAATCTAAGGGGATAAACAAGAAATAGCCTCAATGGTATCAGATGTGAGCATCACTTTAAATTCTGCCCATGACATTTGAGTCCTCCTGTAATGTACTGGGGGGGGGGGGGAGAATGTATTGTCTCATATGCTTCTCAAATCTAAGATGTCCTTTCAAATACCTTGACACGAATAGGCTAGACCTAGTTGTTTCGGTAAAACAACTCCTGGAGAAATAAGTTTATATAGACCACCCAGCAATGTAGTACAGGATTTTTCTGGCAGCCTCCATATTATATTTGAGGAAGAAAATAATAAAATAATGTTGGCTGATGTTTTAATTGCTGTAATTAATTTAAAAACTGATGGACTGAAATCTCTTTCCCATGGTAGTCACCTACCACTGTCATAGAAGTGCCAAGAGTTCTGTGGCACCTTATAGACTAACAAACGTATTGGAGCATGAGCTTTCATGGGTGAGTACCCATTTCATCAGATGCATGTAGTGGAAATTTCCAGAGGCAGGTATAAATATGCAAGCAAGAATCAGGCTAGAGATAACGAGGTTAGTTCAATTAGGGAGGATGAGGCCCTGTTCTAGCAATTGAGATGTGAACACCAAGGGAGAAGAAACTGCTTTTGTAGTTGGCTAGCCATTCACAGTCTTTGTTTAATCCTGAGCTGATGGCGTCAAATTTGCAGATGAACTGAAGCTCAGCAGTTTCTCTTTGAAGTCTGGTCCTGAAGTTGTTTTTTTGTTACTGCAGGATGGCTACCTTTAAATCTGCTATTGTGTCTCCACGGAGACTGAAGTGTTCTCCTACAGGTTTTTGTACATTGTCATTCCTAATATCTGATTTGTGTCCATTTATCCTTTTACGTAGGGACTGTCCAGTTTGGCTGATGTACATAGCAGAGGGGCATTGCTGGCCCATGATGGCATATATTACATTGGTAGACGTGCAGGTGAATGAATCGGTGATGGTGTGGCTGACCTAGTTAGGTCCTATGATGGTGTCGCTGGCATAGGTATGTGGGCAGAGCTGGCATCCAGGTTTGTTGCATGGATTGGTTCCTGAGTTAGAGTTACTATGGTGCGGTGTGTGGTTGCTACTGAAAATATGCTTCAGGTTGGCAGGTTGTCTGTGGGCAAGGACTGGCCTGCCTCCCAAGGCCTGTCATAGAAGTCTTCTTCTAATTAAAATCACCACAGCTAACTAAATCTTCACAACAGGTACAACCCCTACTTTGGGGAAGGGGAACCTGAGGCACAGAGAGGCTAATGGCCCGATTTTCAGAGATGCTGAGAAATCCACAGTAAAAGAATCTGCAGGAGTGCAGTGCCACTGAAAGTCAGACAACAGATGCCTTGCTCAAGGAGAGAGAAATCAAGGGCAGGTCTGGCTCACAGACCTGTGCTCACACCACAAGCTCACAATAGTTAGAGAAATGTCAAGATTATTGTATCAATGGCAAATTTTGAGTCAATTTTTTTTGGGGGGCGGGGGAGGGGGAGGGATGTTGTAACTTAAGAATATTTCCAAGGTTTAAAACAATGCCCTGCAGGTCAGACATTTCCTTTGGTTGGGTTTGCTTATGGCCCACAACTACTCTGGCTGGTCACTAGTTTCTGGACAATGCCTGATCAGGAGGCCACTACTGCTTATTTATCAGCTCAGTCTTCAATAATAGTTTGAGCCTTAATTTCATCCCTTTCAGAAGTTACTGAAGAGTAACTGAGGAAAAGAGATGGGAAATTCTTAAGTCTCAGTCAGTGAGCGATGATTACAGAGAGATAGGTCAATTGGCCAGACAGTAGGAATCATTAAAAAACTAAAGTCATGCACACGATTAGAATTCCATACCCAAGAACTTGCATAAGTTTGATCTTTTCCACTACAGTGGATGGCAAGTTCAGAGAGGATTGATTATAGAATGAAAAAAGATTATGCTGCATTTTCCTTCCCCCTTCTTATAAAATTTATAACTATTTCAAAACTGCTCCAGACATCTGAGTCTTTTCCTTTCCTCACACTTGTGGTTTGGACAGAATTTCTCAAAATATCTTGATGTTAGAACGCAACTGTGTTGAGATTTTGGGAGAGTAAGAGATGAAGATAGAAGTTGATTTAAGAAGTTGGTTTAACAAAACAAAACAAAAAAAATCACTAAACTTAACTAGAGATGAATTCCCTGCATTCATGGCCAGAAGATGCATGCCAGTCTTTGGCCATACATACATACATACATATCTAAAAGCCCACCATGGACTCAAAACAAATTTTCACACCAGATCAGAAATGTGGCCCATCTAGACCAGTTCTCATTTCCTATACTGGTTCATGCCAGGTGCTTTATGACCTGTCCTGACTACAGCTGAAACCATGCTAGCAATAACTGTATTTTATAGTCTTGCACTATGGACAGAAATTCCCCCTGCCATTTATAATCATATTTCAAAGAGAATATTATAGGTTACCTCAGCCGTCTAATGGTATGTCACCAGGCTTATCCCACACATGAGAAATGGTCCTATGATGATATTGGAATGAAATACATATCAGGCGGCCATATTTATGGACTTTAAATACCATGTGTCAATGAAAGAGGGAGTCAAGGAATGCGA
Source organism: Gopherus evgoodei (assembly GCF_007399415.2). NCBI lineage: Eukaryota > Metazoa > Chordata > Testudines > Testudinidae > Gopherus > Gopherus evgoodei. The sequence goes on from NC_044322.1 coordinate 353,649,334, forward strand.
GGTAAAAAAATGTAACTCAGGCATAAGAGATGGAGAAGTACTGAGGATACTTACAGGTGTTGAGCTCCCAAATGGACTCCTTTTACAGTCTTGGGATATAGAACTTCATTCAGAAATTTTGTGAAGGAAGATTAGAGACCTTGGAGAACTGGGTTGACTGTTAGTCTCACTGCCATTTTAGCTGTACTGCTTCCCTTTCACCATCTATAGCCAGCCATAAAACAGAGAGAAGGAGCCCGCTGCCAACACTATTGTCCCTAGCCAAAAGTACAGGAGCAAAGAGAACTAGAGCAAGCCAGCCTTGAGACATTCTACACTCATCACTGGGAAGAGGAAATAACTTGCAGGGAGCTGTGCAACAAAAAGTCTGAAGTGAGGCTCTAAGACCAAGACTCTGAAAGAAGAAGAGCTTTATACCTATTTTCTCCCTCTTGACTGGCTGAGTGTCCCCAACCAATAACCACCGTAGTCCTATGTTCACTTTATTTTTAGTGCCTGACCCAAACCCCTACTAAACACACCACATAATCATCAATATAACAAAGCTATACTAAGCCTGACAGCAATCCCCCACATGGGAGTTGGCTTGTGTTGCACAGAAGTGGGTAGAAGATTCGACACCAATACTAGTTTAACAGGAAACACCAAAAAACAAACAGGGCCTGGTTGCTCCCTGAACATCTGTTTTGCAGGAGGGGAAAGCGTTACACCTGTTTACATTTATGAGATCGCTTCCCACACTGTCTCCACAAGAAGAGGAATCACAAAAAGGCCCACAAACAAGACAGTTTTCCATATCCTCTCTAAACTCCAGGTGGAAAAGTGCAATTTTCATCAATCCAATAGAACACTGTATAGTGTTGCCAGTTTTGCAGAATGTGCAAAGAAGTGTTACACAGTTCAATTTGGAACCCGAACTTCACACCAGAGTGATCACTAGCTAATGCAAGGGAGGAACGGGCTAGTAAGCTCAGAGACATCTTTTGCCAAACAATAAAATGCAAGTAAGTTTCATGTTTAAAAACAAAAAAGTTCAACAAATGCAAAAAACTGCACTCTTTTGTTGGAAACATGAATGAGGCCATCCAGTCCCAACAGTATCTTTTTTGCACTATCTTAACCTCTCTTTCCTGTTTTTTCCAACAGTCCATCAATCTCCTTCTCCAGAAGCAAACTGAGGCATTTCTTTAATTCCCATTATTTCCCCACTAATATCCTCCATGTTAATTTCTCTTGGCATGAAACTGTTCTTCCCCAGTTTCTTATTTAATCCTAGTTTCAAATAGTCTAAGATCTGAGTTCTCAGTTGTGGAATCAACAGAATGCAAGGAAAAAAAAAACCCTCTTTACTAACTGAGAGTTTTTCACAATTTTGATGCAGTTCTGAAGGTAGCCAGGAAAGATTTACTTGGACAGTACAGTGCTGCAACACCCCCCTAACCACAACCACATACTCCAATGGATAATACACCCTGCAATGTTTATTGTTCATTTTTCTCCAAGGACATGTTTCCAGTGGCTGGGAGACTGAAGGTTCCTGCTTGGTTCTATTTCAAGCTCTAATCACCGTGATTAGGAACAATGGGTGAGCATGACAGTTTAAACTGCAAAAATGACAAAATGGCTGGAAAAATAGACGTGTGCAGCTTTCAAAGCGTTCTTACTAGCAGGAAGACTACTAGAAAAAATCCAGATAGAGATTGTTGGCTTGGAAATCTTAAAACTGGGATTCTTAAAAACTATGCCAGCTGCATTGACATCTGGAGATCTCCCTTTTTCTAAGGGTGAATAAACCTACCTCTTCACCTTTCCTCTGATTTACAAACTTTACTCTCATTTGGGAAGATTTGTTACTGAGCTCTCCAAGTACCTGTAGGCAGATGACTTTGTCTCCAGGTTGTGCGGCACTGTCTAGTGAGTAATCTCCATCAAGAAGAGACTGTTGTCTTCCACGTGTCTTGCCAACAGCCACCGGATTAATTGCTTCTAGATGTGATGGATTAGGCAACATGGTGACATGCAGAGGGCGGTGTGAACCAAAGTCTAGATCTACAGAGGATGTCAGGTGGGACAGGACATCCCCAATCGCTGGCGAATTCTCTGGAAACTCACTTAAACCACGCATTTTACGGAACATCAGCTGCACAGAAGTAAGATTAGTTACACAATGCACATTTGTATTTATGTCACAAATTTTGCAGATGTTTTTGTTTGTTTTAAGTCACACACTTTGGGTGAAGTCCTATAACCCTTTGGACCTTGCCATTTAAGCCCTTTTCTTGCAATTCTCTAAGCATTTTCACAAGGAGATCTGCAGGAAGAAGTACGCGCTCACATAAATTGACCTATCACTTGTACTCAAGCACTGGCAATGAGATATTTTCTTGTCAAATAAACTTATTACACAAAAATCAGAGTAAACAATGAGCCAATCTGTCCCTTACCTCGGGTGGAAACTGAAGCAGCCCAGTGAGGAGATTAAGCCTTCCTCGATGAGGCATTCCAAGAATGATGTCTGTCACCCCAGTGTACACACACATCTTTAGCAATTCATGAAAAAAACCCATCATGCTCTCTGCTCCTTCACCACTGTATCGTTTCACTGTGGCAAATTTGTTGGCCAAAAAGCGGTCAAACTCCTGATAGAAACAGAGTATGACTACAAGTCATTGAACACAATATTGGACTTCCTATAAAAGCACCAGTTACACAACTCTACGCAGTGTATAAAAACTGAACAAAATCCCAGCTCGCCTCAGCAGACCTTTCTCACCTACCAACACCCAATTTAGTACAATGAGAGATCAGCCAGTGCCTAGTTTTATGTTAGGGTGTGAGATCACGCATTCCTCCCCTTCCTGCCCCCCCCAAAACACGTACATGCATCAGGAGGTGTAGGAAGAACATGACAATGTGGAAGGTGGCACAGAGAGTCAACTTGTTCAATCTGAAAATGGTGTTACTAAAAAAGTTACTTATTTCACAGGGGCATTAGGAAACCAAGTTTGTTAGCATTTGTAAACCCCTTAAAGAGCCTCTGATCCAATATGCAATATATTATTTTGATTAGTATTATACATGGCCCTAGGTGCTCAGGCACAAGTACTGCTGAGGCGGAAAGGAAGAGGAAAAGACACTCAGTTCTATGTCTAGTTTTTCCCCCCTCACTAATTTTGTGCAACAAAGTTTTTGGAGAAACCTTAAAGTGTAAACAAATTCCTGCAGTGTTTACAACTATGGACTGAAAATAAGAACAAAAGAAGGACCATACTGGGTCAGACCAAAAGTCCATCCAGCCCAGTATCCTGTCTACCGACAGTGACCAATGCCAGATGCCCCAGAGGGAGTGGCAATGATCAAGTGATCTCTCTCCTGTCATTCATTTCCACCCTCTGACAAACATAAGCTAGGGAAACCATTCCTTACCCAGATACATCTATACTAGAGACCTTACAGTGGCACAGCTGTACCAATGCAGCTGCGTCACTATATGATCTCACGTGTAGCCGCTCTGTACCAATGGGAGGGAGCTCTCCCATAGACATAATCAAATCACCCCCAACAAGTGGCGGTTGCTATGTCAGTGGGAGAAGCTCTCTTGCCAACATAGCGCTGTGTGCACTACCAGTTATGCCAGTGCAATTTATGTCACTCGGGGGAGGGGAGTGATTTACACACACACACACACACACCCTGAGCAACATAATGTAGACATGGCCTAAGACTGTAATTGAGAAGATTTAATTGAGCAACAGCCTCAGAGTCTGGCCAGCTGGTATTTGTTTGTAGTTAGTCAATACTCAGCAGCCCTGAATTTAAAAACATACACACAAAAGTGCAGCAGGAGCAACATTTCCTACACAATCTTCCTTAGACTGTGAGGGCAATCCTGGTACTACTGAAGCCAAAGGAAAATTTGCAGTTGATTTCAGTAAGGTCAGAAAAAACCCTAGATTACTAATTTCCTTAATGAAACAGCCATTGAGAGAAATAAGCCTTTCAACTGCATTAAAAAAAGAGAAGGAAACGAAGCACACAGCACTCATTTGCACAGAGAAATTTGTGCCACATAAAAGCCAAAAGCAGGGACATCTTCATATAAAACACTCGTGCCACTATATGAAGAAGAGAAAAAATAAAATGAAAAAAACGCACAAAATTTTACATTATGGAAATATTTGGCTAGAGTCCCCCAAAACACTCAGCCTATGCACTTGATCAGGGCCATATGAGGGAGCCTTTCACTGTCCCTTACAGAATGCACTGGGAATGAGACAAGAGCTCCTTTGCCAAACTCTTTGGCAGTGCTATCCAACCAGCTATTTCGTCAGATCAACACTACCGGAACTCTGATCATGCCCACATTTAGCTACCCTCCTCTCTAAATAAAGGGCTTTCTTCCAGAATATTCCCTGTTGAGAGAGATTGACTAGAAGCTGATGATGAGGGGAACAAGTGACAGAGAGGGAGGGTGAAACTGGAAGGGAAACAGACACTGGGACAGCAGCACATGTGCCTGAAGTCTCCTTGAGAGCAACACCTCACTGTTTCCCATGCAACTAACAGAGTAAAGCACTGCAGTTTTCTTTTAAGAATTGCTGCTGTACTTAATGTGAACAACTCCCTCCAACTAGAATGATTTCATTTCTACATTGCATCCATCAGATAAAACACAGGTCTTGCCCATCTCAAACACATGCATATTTAGACTGTAAGCTTATTGTATAGAGTCTGTTGGGGGGGCAGGGGTTGTTGTTTTTCCCCCTTGTATTTGTAGTGCCTTGTTAGTGCTGCTGATACTGCAGCACTGTTAATGCAACTAGTGTTGCTGTTCCTGGAGCTCTGGTGTCAGCTCCAAGCAAACAGTGCAGCATATTGATCCAGCAGACCTCTATGTTATTCATAAGAAAGCCCACAGGCTTGGTTTGGTGGTGAAGGCTCTCGGCCAGGTTTACTGTCAACAAAGCACGTTCCTAGTGTGCCATAGGAACTATGGGTACATTAAACACACATATGCCTGCAACAAGGTACCAGTTCAACCAGCACACCAGGATGCTGTCCCCTACACTAGTATAAAGATGCCTCTCCTATGACTTCCCCTTTTATACATTAAAGGAAACAAGTTACTTATTATTCTCCAGATGTTGTTACCCTTATACTTGCACCTGCTCGTTTGAATGAGACATACTAATCCATCATCCTGTTATCCCCTCCTCTTCTTTATGAAGGGTCAGCGTGCCCTTGTATCTTTTCTAAGGAACGAGTTTATGTAGTTACCTGAGAAATCTGTGTTTTTGTACCATCCTCTCTGGTCAGGAATGTGCTTCCTTGGTTAGCAGACATCTAGTGTTCTACCAAGGCCATGCCTACTCTGGTTCACAGCTTTTGGTTCATACTGCTAATTATGCCTATGGTTCCAGTAAGACCTATACAGTGCCTAACACAATGGGTCCTGGTTGATGACTGAGGCTCATAGGCACTACTGTAATATAAATAAAGATATACAATGTACCTGAGATTCTAGCATCACTTTAGACAAATGCTTTCTCTCTTCTGTTGTAAATGCCTCCTGTTTTAATTGCTCAAACCTTTTAGCAAACCATTCTCTCTCCTCCAAGCTTGACAGCTGACTTGTTTCTATAGAAATATGTCCACAATATATGTGGTCAAGATAAGTCAACACGTCCTCTAAGGAAGCCTCTTCCTTCCCCATGTTCAGGAGCCCTGGGATGACAAAAAAAAAAAAAAAGAAAGAAAGGAGATACATGCAATAACAGTGTGATTAATGATTTGAAAAGAACAATTGTGTCCTGTCCCTCCACTCTTCATTTCAAAGTAAAGGTCTCAAGAATCTTTATAAAAACACTACAGTGTTAAAAACACTTAAGACATCTATAGCACTTTTCATTCAGAGGTCTCTGAACACCTTCCAAAGAATGTTATGTATCACTGTAAGCTTTTTCGGTCAGAGCTGTCTTTTTACTACGTATTGTATAGCATCTAGCACAATGAGACTCTGATGGATTATTGGGGACCCAAAGCACTAGTGCAATACATTACAAACATACCCACTTCACAGATGAAGAAAATGAGGGATCATTCAGTTTCTCTGTACACAAGATAACAATGAGTTAGTGGTAGAGCCAGGAAGAGAAGCCAGGTCTTCTAATTTTCACACCAGTTCCCTACCCACTGGACCACAGTGGCTCTGTTACTGTAGTGCTTTATAATGTAGTTGAACATGGTATACTATTAATATGTAACCTGAAAGCTACATTAACAATTACAGAGTTACCTATGAGTTATGAGGTTTCAGGAAATGTTATAAGATGGGCACTCAACTGCCACAGTGACTGGTATAATAGAAGAATTTATACTCAGATAAGATAAAATACGTTTTTCTCCCCAAGAACTGCCTCACTAAACAGCAATGCACCAACCGGCTCTTTCACACAGGCATTCATTTAGGATAAGAACATTTGAATGGATGACTAAATTATTAGTGAGAAGTGGATATGATTCTGAATGCCTAAGCAACAGAAACAGCAGAGCTGGTGGAGCACTCATTTTCACCTGTTCCATTACAGCTAGCCTTTTGTTAGGTAATACAGGAACAACGTACAATGGCCCCTTCAATAAATTCCTGTGTTGTACTAAGAATATTTATAATTTTGAATGCATATTAGAAAACATCTACCAGGAAGTGAGATGCTGTGGAATAACCTCCAGAAGGACCCAGTAGAAGTTTCAGAGTTTGCATCTCTTAAAGGCAGATTAGATAAAGCACCAGAAAAAAACAAATGGTGCAGGAAACAATCCTGCACTGCAATAGATGACCAAGTCTTTTCCATCTTAAATTTCCATGATTATATAGTTAGAAGTGGTCTGAGGCACAAATTTCTGACCAGGACCTAAATTTTTGCATGTTTGCAGAGACTTTAAAATAGGCAGGAACTAAAAGCGTAGATTAGCCTGAGGATTTTGAGTTATTTCTGAACTAAACAGGACTAGACGGCTCCCTCAGTTAAAGGTGTTACTGCAGCTTTAGCTGTGATTGATACTGAAAACTTTCTCTTTGCTATCCATAGCTGTTCGTACCTCTTAAAATCCCTTAGCCTTAACAAAAACCATGAAGACAGTTTGCCATACTAATGATAAAGTATTACCTCATTTGCATCCTACAGGAAAAAGAAAAAGCTCAACCATTTCCTTTGTCTGACAGATTCCAAACACGGTCCAAGTCAGCTGTGCACCAGGAAGCAGACTTACCTGTGGTATTGAAAGGTCCCTGAAGCACTTCTGTCAGCACTCGAATTTCAGGTACCATGTCCATCACAGCTTGGCCAGCAAACAAAGGGTTAATTTTAGCAGCTTTGTGGCCATGTTCACAGTATGCAGTTACCAAACGAGCAAGGCCGTGATCAGCTAAATATAAAGGGGAAAACAGAAAACAAATTTAGCACATGCACTGCTAATCTATTAATAGCATCAGTTTAGTGGTCAGAATACAGGCCTGCACACAATCATAGGACTCGAAGAGACCTCAAGAGGTCATCTAGTCCAGTCCCCCGCACTGATGGCAGGACTAAGTATTATAGACCATCCCTAACAGGTGACTATCTAACTTGCCCTTAAAAACCTCCAATGACAGAGATTACACAACCTCTTAGGAGGTTTTTCCTGATGTCTATCCTAAACTTCCCTTGCTGCAATTTAAACCCATTGCTTCTTGTCCTATTCTCAGAGATTAATGACAACAGTTTACCTTCTTTCTCCTTGTAAGAACATTTTATGTACTTGAAAACTGTTATGTCCTCCCCCAGTCTTCTCTTCTCCAGACTGGACCAAAAACATTTCAATCTTTCCTCATAGGTCAAGTTTTCTAGGCCTTTAATCATTTTTGTTGCTCTTCTCTGGACTTTCTCCAATTTTTCCACATCTTTTCTGAAATGTGGCGCCCAGAACTGGACACAATACTCTAATTGAGGCTATATCAATGTGGAGTAGAGCAGAAGAATTACTTCTCATGTCTTGCTTACAAAAACACTCCTGCTTATATATACCAGAATGATGTTCGTTCTTGCAAGAGTGTTACACTGTTGACTGATATTTAGCTTGTGGTCCACTATGACCCCCAGATCCCCTTCCGCAGTACTTCTTCCTAGGCAGTCATTTCCCATTTTGTATGTGTGCACTTCCTTCCTAAGTGGAGTACTTTGCATTTGTCCTTCTTGAATGTCTTCCTATTTACTTCAGAGCATTTCTCCAGTTCATCCAAATCATTTTGAATTTTAATCTTATCCTCCCAAGCACTTGCAACCCTCCCAGCTTGGTATCATCCACAAACTTTAAGTGTATTCTCTATGCCACTGTCACTCCATGCATAACTCCTGGGGGAATTCTGCACCACAAAATTAAAAATTCTGCACACAATATTTTAAAATTCTGCATATTGTAATTGTCAAAACAACACAATATAATCATTGCAGTTTCAATTATTTTCGTAATTTGTTTCAAAATACCTGTCACCAATAAAAGTTTGTAATACAGACAAAAGAAAAAATTTGGGTATTTTTTTTTGACCAAGAGATTCCTTACTAGACAAATAAATACAGAACTCTGTGTGCTGTAGTTTAAATGAATTACTCAGACATATTTCCCACACCCCTCAGAAGCAGTGCAAAGGCTTGGGGGAGTCAGGAGTAACAGAGGAGCTGAGGGAGAGGGAAGGAGCCTGGGAATTAAGCTGTAGGGTTGTTGGGTGCGGGTGGGAGAAGTATGGAATTGGGTTTTTTTGGGGGGGAGCTCTGGTAGTGGGGAGACAGCAGGGAAAAGCTTTCTACTGGAAAGTCTCTGGCAGGGGACAGGCAGAGGGGAAAGGATGAGCCTCCTCAGCTCCCTCAGCCCCCCATCAGAGCCTTTCCCCATGGAAAAGAGAATAGGGAAGGAGACAACTAGGGAGAAGCTTTAGCAGTTCCTTGATGCCAGAGCCTTTCACTGTGGAAAACAAAGGCTCTGGGAACAGAAAGGCTCCTTGCCACATCATGGAAAGAGTCCAACAACAAGTAGGGTTGCCCGTTTTTGGTTGGATGCATTCCTGGAGGTTTCATCACATGACATAAATCTTTAATTAGAGATTAATTTTTAACTCCCAGGATTCCAGGACAATCCTGTGAGGTTGGCAACCCTACTAGTGGGGAACTGGAAGGCCGGGGGGGGGGGGGGGGGGGCTTTTCCTACACTTCTCCCCCAGCTGCTGGAGATATTCCCTGCAACCGGGAAGGGCTCCAGCTGCAGGGAACTGCCCATGCCTTTCCCTTCTGCCTCTCCCTTGCCAGAGTCCTTCCCCACTCTCTCTTTCTTGGCAATTTTTCCTGGAGAGTAGAAAGGCTCTAGCATCAGATAAGCAGGAGGACACTACACCCACACCTTTCAAGCATATCTTTACTCACCTAAACTGTGCTCCAGAATGCAAGCCCCCAGAGAACCTGGGTATGTTGCTAGCTACTTGGGTTGTTACTCCAGGCTGAAGCCCCTGGCGCCACGTCTACACTACTGTTGTTCCCCGTGCTAGCCCCAAGTTAAAGCTAACAGGGGTATGCTCACCCTGGGCCACAATCACACCTTCACTTTGCAGTGCTCACAGACCCTAAGCAACAGCTCCTCAGGAGGCGGTGGGCAAAGGCAGACCCTGTCCTCGGGGAAGGAAGTCAACACACACAGTGACCACTCCGGGAGAGAGGGATGCATCCTCCCGAACCAGGACTGACAGACAGCGCTTCCCCAAAATACAACAGGGACAGACAGACGAGGCTGTGAATCAACCCCAGCACAGACTAGGGTGACCAGATGTCCCGATTTTATAGGGACAGTCCCTGACATTTGGGGCTTTTTCCCCCTCCCCCCCCCATTTTTCACATTTGGCGTCTGGTCACCCTAGCACAGACAGAGGGACGGCCGGCCGCCGCCCCACTAGAACAGTGCACTGCCCCCCGCCAGGGGCGGACAGGCGGACGGATGCGCCCCACGCGCTGGGGCAGAGGGACTCGCCCACCTGCTCTGCCGCCCACGCGGACCCTGCTTGGCTCCGGGGCGACCGCGCTCTCCGCCTTGCGGGGCTTGTAGCCGTACACCCCCCGCTCCGTGTGGTACCAGCGCCGCCGCAGCGGCCAGGCCCGGCCGGCCAGCGCCAGCCTCCTCGCCGCCACAGCCATCGCGCTCCGCTGGGCTGGCACGGCGGGGGCGGGGCTGCGGCCGACGCCCCCAGCACGGATTGGCTTGGCGCGCCCCGCGGGCGAGCGGAAGAACGGTTAGTCCCGCCCACGCCAGCAGGAATTTAAAGGGGCAGGGGCCATTTATAGAAGGAGGGAGGGTTAAATGGTTGAGAGGAGGGGGAAGGAAATGGGTTGAAGGGGGCGGGGCGTGGTTTGTGGGGGGAGATGTGATTTGATGATGGGGGGAGGGATAAATCAAAGGTTGTTTGGGGGAGGGGCTTTTGAGGGAGAAATGTTAGATCTGCGGAAGGGTAGGTGGGATGATGTGATCTGATGAGGGAGGGGTGTTTTGAGGGGGAGGGGATGTTGGGGGAAGTGTGTGGGGGAGAAGCGTTAGATTGGGGAGGTTATGTGGCTTGGGGGGGTATGTGATTTGATGGAGGTGAGGTGCTTGGGAGGGCTATGTTGGAAGGTATTTAGTCGTTAGGGGAAGGGTGGCTGGTGGTGGATGGTTTGTGGTTTGTGGGGAGAGGGTTACTGAGGGGAAGAGGTATTTAAGTATAAGGCATATGGTTAGTAACAGAGAGGTATTTTGGAGAATAGTGGCTGGTTTGAGGCCAGGATGTTGGACGTTAGTGGAGGAGTATTTTGGTGGATTGGGCTGCTAAAAGTCCAGCCGGCGGCGCAGCGGAGCTAAGGCAGGCTACCCGCCTGCCCTGGCTCCACACAGCTCCTGGCACCGGCTGGCATGTCTGGCTCCTAGGCACTGGGGAGTCTCCGTGCGCTGCTCCTGCCCCAAACAACGGCTCTGCAGCTCCCATTGGGCGAGAACTGCGGCCAATGGGAGCTGTGGGGGCGGTGCCCTGTGGGTGTGGGCAGTGCATAGAGCCCCCTGGCCTCTCTGCCTAGGAGCTGGACATGCTGGCGTAAGCACTACGGAGCCTGCACCCCAAACCACCTCCTGCAGCCCAAACTCCTGCCCCAACTTGGAACCCCCTCCTGTACCCTAACTCCTTCCCACTGTCTGCACCCCTCACCCCCTCCCAGACCCCAACCCACTGCCCCCAGCACTCCAAATCCCTCAGCCCCAGCTTTAGGGAGATGAGGAATTTGTTGGGAAAAGCAGTTTTTGTTACGGAAACTGTGGGATCAGAAAGAGAACGTTGCTGCAAACAGAGTAAAGGAAGTTAATGCAGCCTCCCTTTACCCCAAATTGAAACAGGAAAGGACAGTTGGGAACCATAAGGAACCATTGGGAACCATAACGAATTCCCAGGACCTGTTACAAACACATTCTTTTATCTAATAAAAGGTGAGCACATATCTGTGCTCCTGTCTCTGAACCATGGCAGCTCATACTCTTTTTGTTGCAAAAATTATGTGGTACAGTGGTTCCCAACCTGTGGGCCATTTGTTGCCCCGTCAGCCCACAGCTGTGGTCCATGTGACATCCTCAGGGCTACACAGATAGTATATATATTGTGTGGATACGGCACATATAACACATAGCTGCATATGTGGCCCATAATGTGAAATAGGTTGAGAACGTAGGATGTAGTATCAACATCATTAAGAAATGTGTTGGCTCTGCAACCAGTTCACCTTGGGCTTTGATCCTGCAGATACTTTAATGGTAATGATTATAATTAAGAAAATACATTACAATGAGAGGTATTATGCAAAGGTAAGATTATAATAATCATCATTACTCCAGTTGGTTTCCTCCTGTTGCCGGCAGATAACTGCCTGAGGCCAAGCAACAGCGGGGGGGGTCCGTCGCCTGGTGTGCCGCGCCAATAAACACACCAGGGTGGAGAAGCAAACCAAGTTTATCTGAGATCTCAAAGTGGTGCAGGGAGATTGAGTCAGATCAAGCACGCCTTAAACAAGCAGTCTGTTCCTTTATATCCATGAGAACTTTTCTCACTGACTAGCAATCCTCCGTTTCCCCTCCCTCCTCCTCCTTCCTCCCCCTGTAGCAATTACATAAGCGCAGGTGCATTAAGTAATCTTGGCCGTGGCAGCTCGTTAGTAAGTTTTCCTTCTGCAAGTTATCTTGTCCTTCTGCTAAAGGTGCACAGGCCTCATTATTTCTGCTTTAGACCAGTTAGAACTGTTGCAGCTGATAACGGCTGTTACACCTGGCCTTTTAGGTCGATTAAAGTTCAAACATGGAGGGACTCTTGTCTGCTGAGGCCTAAAACCAGGAAGGCTCCATACTCTTGTGGCCTTCCACCCTCCCAAGTTACGTAGGGTTATGCTTAGTGACACCAACAACTCCCTCCTTTGAGAATACTCAACAAACTTTTGGCTGAGTGTTCTCACATTTAAAGGATAACATGTGATTAAGCTCTAGGGAGCTGGAGTGCTTTACAGCAAGCAAGCAAGAGAAGAGTAACAATACACAACACCACACCAGTGAGCAGGAGGTGAACAATACCTTCCCCTAGTTCTCCCAGGTTGAGTAACCAGCCCCAGAGGGAATCAGAAAGAGTAGGTTTCCTTTCCTGGGCCTTCCACTGTTCAAAAGCCTGTTTGGCTGACAGGATGTGCTTGTTAATATCCAGTGCGCTTTCTGGGACATAAGTACAGCATTTATCCCCTATAAGGGCGCACACCCAGCCCTGGGAAGCCACATTTCCACCCGGGAAGTGTCCAAGTATGTCTCCATGATCACAGATCAGATGGTATTCCTGATGCGTCTGTAAGGGCAGTGGGCCAAGTCTGGTACTAGATCCCACTGCAATGCCTTCCCAGCCTCAGTTATATTTAATACCATCTTTTCTTGGTGTAGTACTATAATACACCTGTTATTTAACTATTCTCAGGTACTGTCAAAAGGCATTTCCATTAATAGCATACATTATTAGTCACTGGAATGGTTTCAATACGGGTAAAATTTTTAGTAGCAGAACAAACTCTTTGGGTACTTGTTATTTAAAATCCAATTAGAGAGAGATATATATGCTGAAGGATTTATTCAAAACACAGGGCGCAGCCTGTAGAATAAACCCCAAAATCCAATTAATACCACATTCCCAAACATGGGTCCCACAAATGTCCTCCCACCAGTGTATAATTCTTTGTTTCTTTACCAGGGTCAGTTCTTAATGTCCTTTCTAGTCAGGAATTCCTGGACTTTGGCAATTTCAGTGGAGCGAGTGTTCCTTCTTCTTTCCCAAAACAGTCGTGGTGCAGCATCCTTGTACTTTTTCCCTACTGTCCAGAAGGCACAGTGGAGCTAGAAGGTGAAATAGGCTAATCATCAGTAGGAGAATTCTCCTGATGTGGAGGGGTCTTTTTGCAGTGAGAATCTTGGGTCCAAGCAGTCAGTCTTTGGCACTTCACGGCGGTGTTGGTAGTTATCAGGACTTAAAGGCCTTTCCAGCATGGAGCCAAGGCAGACTTTTGTCGGTGGACCTTTACATCAATCCCATCTCCTGGTTCCAAGGAGTGGCAGGGCTGCTAGGGTCTTTGGGTAGCCCTTCTTTACCTGTGAGAAAAGAAACTTAACACATTTCATTAGTGCCTGGCAATGTTTTGCAAATCTCATAGCTGCGTGGGCAAATTTAAGCCCTCCTTTTCCTGGTTGCTAGCCAAGTCTTAACTGTGAGCAGTGTTCTTGAATGGAGTCAGTGTCTTATCTGTAGCCTGAGCTTGCTATTTTATTTTATTTTTTTCAGTTAATTCATTCTGTTCTTTGTCCTTCTTCCCTTCTTGGCTTCTTTTAACCTGCAAAGGAAACTTCCACTTTTTACTTATACACCTTCTTCCCAACAATGAAGACATAAACATTGTCATTATACAGTACATTAGTCTTATTATTTAATATATGCCACACACACCCTTTTACTAAAATAACCTTATTACAGAGCTTTGGAGCAACAAGCCAGGACAAGCACACCCACTTTGAGGAGTTCACTCAATACAACCTCTAGTCCAATAGCCTTCACCATCCCCAGCCCTCTGGCTAGAAATCTGAGGTAGCCAGAAAGATCCCATGTACAATATGGGGAGTGGGTTAACTTTTCATGTCTTTGCTTTCAAAGACTGTTGGTATGCAAATTTTAACAACAATTTTGCAATTAACAGTTTGACCAATAAAGTTTCTTTTCCTTACTTAAGGAAATGCATTAGACTTTAGTATATTACATTCTCCTGATTTATCTAAACACTTTGTATTTCAAGTTGAACAAAACAAGTATCTGCATTTTAATTTAACCTTTTTGTTTGATCTTAAACCAGACCACTTCATAAAAATATTAAACACAAATTCCGGCCACAAGACAAACACCACAAGACAGAACATAGAACACAAAACATGATTTCTATTGTACCAGTAAATGCATGGTACGTTGAATGCTGTTCAGCTGGCATCAGTTTTCTCTGATTATCTGAAAGACAAAAAAAAGAGAGGTCTACCCACCCCTTCTGGGCAGACAATCTTCGCTTGAAATATACAAATACTCTTGTTGGCTTCAGGCAAAACAGAGGAATTACCCCATAGTTTCTTGTATTTGTTTCATAGGCAGCCCAGGTTTTCAATTACATAACACTGTATACATTCTTCAGCTAATTCAACTAAATTGTTCATAGCCACACCAAATGATTGCAATCCAATAACTTCTTTGCCTGAATTTATTTACAAACATTTCACAGACACCAAAAACTTTTTTTCTTTAGCATTTTTACAAAGTTCAACTGCTGTTTCGTTCAGCAACTACAGAGTTAACTTCTCACTCTCCCTTAAATCACTTGCTTGTCTCCCAACAGCCACTTTTATCAACTTAAATCACCATTCCAAGTAAGTCCTGGGTATTTGAAATCTCCATGCTTACACTTACTGACTCCTTCCTTCCACTACACCCTTAAAGTTTTCCAACCTGCTTTCCAATCTCTCTCTCTCTCTCTGTTGCCTGCCTGCCTGGGCCCGATCCTGCTTTTCTTGCTGAACCGTCCCTTCCATGGGAACCAACTTGTTCCACTACCAGTTTAGCTAGGAGGGTGGGCTTCTCATCTAGCCCCCACCCCTCCTGGTCTCTTCCCTTAAACATTCTTACTCACAAGACTACCCGAGTCCTCCTTCATGAGGCTTGCCACCTGGACAAAAACACATGGCCCATTGGGCAAAGGCCATTTATTTAACATATAATTTAAAGGACTATTCTTAGAGGGTTTACCCAGAGACTCATTCATCTGTTTGACACTTAAACAGAAAAGAGAATTACACAGAGAGCAGAGGGAATTACAGTCTAAGCCAGACTTTCCCACTTCTATACACTGACCGCTACAGGGGACGGGACAGAAGGATCTCAATTCGACCTCAGAGCTTCCTCGCACGCATGGCTTCCACTCCGAGGAATTACGAACGAGAGGTTCAGTTCCGCCCACACTCCTAACGTCCAAATGAACAGAGCAGGAAAACAACAGTAACCGGTTAAACAGAACAGAACCAAACCAGATAGCGTTTTCTTATCCTATTAGGACTCACTTTTACTCATGCAGTTCTCAACATATAACACCAACAGTACCAAGCAAAGCAAACACAAAATAACAAGGGTAAAACAAATAGATGGTGTAAATTCTGCAGGGCTCCCCCCTTCTTAATTGCTCACCAAACTGTGACAAATTTCTGTTACCAATCTATCCCTCATGTCAGGTGATCAGGCTGACACTACAGGATCGTTGGGGGAAGATAAAGAAAACACACCATATAACTGTATTTTAAAGCTCCATTAATAAAATAATAAAACAACAACGGAGAGTGTTGGGAATGCTCCCTCATCACTCAGGAAAACATTAATGCCCCAAGCCCCTTTCATACCCACACACGTACGTCCAGACTGGCCACTTCTGTGTATAATGTTCAGAGAAGGGGGGAGAGGTGGACAGGAGATTATCCTGTATACATCTTGTCCAGAATTTCTAACATGCTTCCACTCTTTGGAGGGCTGTTCTCTTGCACCCTGGAATCTTCTGCAGCGTCTCTTTCAGAGATTCCAGTCCAGGTCAGCTGCCTGCAGCTTCTTCAGTGTCACCAAGCCACACCGGCTCTGGGGTCACAAAGGCACACTGTTGGATCTTACTGGACAGTTAAGCTTTGCAAATGTAATCTTAGTTCTGTAACTTGTATTGCCTTTGGTTCGCCTCTGTCTATATTTTTTCCTTCACAGCCAGCTGGGGCCGAAAGCAGTTTTTCTTTGTACTTAGCATAGTCTGCTTTGATTCTTGACCTTGAACGCAGAGCAATCCCCTCCTTCCATCCCTGGGCCAAGATGATTTTTAAATTAACCCGTTCCTTTCCTCAATAGACAAATTTGCTGTGTCAGGGCTTTTTGGTGATTAAACGCTCCTCTTAGATGTATGATCTTATCTAGATTGAAGTACCTTCTAGTGGGCATTGTTTAGATGGATTTTCATGCGTGTAAATATTCCATTTCTCTAAATACCTGCAGGTTGTTGAACCATAATGTACGTACATGTAATATGCTGGGGCACCCTAGGGGTGAGGCGGAATGTTTAGACTGACCTCCCCCCATTTTCCACTTACACACACAGGGAGGGTGCCCTGTCCGCGCTAGCGGCTCATAAACTAAGGATTTTTTCCCTACAGGGTACTCACGCAGGAGAGGCTAACGAGGATGGCCACGACCCTCCTACACCTCCCTTCAGCAAAGAGCGTCGGCTAGTCTCTGGGAGACGGCGCCGCTTACTCTGATTACATCCAGTGAGATGATCAGACTGTCAGTAGTCCACACAGAAAGGAAAGGGGAAGGGAAGATGGGTACACACACTCCTAGACCCAGGCAGCTTCCTCACCGGACGATGCCAGGCCAAGTCAGCCCACCACGGGTCGGACCTCCTAAAGATCCACTAGTTACCGGGCTTGCGTTAGAGTAGTCCTGGTCACGAGGTTTTGCTTCACAGGGTACTCTGGGCATCTTCCGGTAACAGTCACTCACACTGGCCCCCAGTACCATTCTGCATCTGATCTTGCTTTTTAGCTACAACAGGGAGAGAGTGCACTAGGACATAGGGTCTCCCCTTTCTAGACAGGTCCCTCCTTTGTCCCTGCACTATCCCTAACCTTTTTTTTGGATCCTTGCACTCTGCCAGACAGAGGGAAGAACTGGAGCTACAGTGGGGTATTTTTACAAGAGCTCTCCATACAAACAGCTTCAGAAGCTACCCATTTACTGACAAAACAGGAGTAATTGGAGGATCATGTTATAATTAAGTGATCCTTCCGGTGGCCACCTTTCTGGTCCTCTAGTTGATATTGAGGCCAGTCTACTATACAGAACTTTTTAGTTTGCTTTTAGTTAGTGGATCTGATCCAAGCACTTCCCAATTCGCTAGAATGCATTCTAAGGGTGTACACCGTGCCCTGCCTGTACTCTGTCCCTGCCCCATATCCTAGGGTGACACTGGGCGTCCCCAGGTCATAACAGGCAAAAATCCAGACCACTGGACTGTTCCTACCTTATCCAAGGGACCGGTTCCTCACCGTTGCCCTCAACTGCTTCTCCACTACTCGAGCGCGTTGCACCGTTGTGCCCTCTGGGGTCAGTCGAACTGCGTCTCCGCCGAGGCCCCCGGTGAAGTCACCGGTGCGTGCTGGGCGTCGGTCGTCGCCGCAATCCGTCGACCACCAGAAGGGATCCAGGCAAGGCTAATTTTAGCCTCAATGCCCCACGTTGGGCGCCAAGAACTGTTGCCGGCAGATAACTGCCTGAGGCCAAGCAACAGCGGGGGGTCCGTCACCTGGTTTGCCACGCCAATAAACACACCAGGGTGGAGAAGCAAACCAAGTTTATTTGAGATCTCAAAGCGGTGCAGGGAGATTGAGTCAGATCAAGCACACCTTAAACAAGCAGTCTGTTCCTTTATATCCATGAGAACTTTTCTCACTGACTAGCAATCCCCTGTTTCCCCTCCCTCCTCCTCCTTTCGTCCCCTGTAGCAATTACGTAAGCGCAGGTGCATTAAGTAATCTTGGCCGCGGCAGCTCATTAGTAAGTTTTCCTTCTGCAAGTTATCTTGTCCTTCTGCTAAAGGTGCACAGGCCTCATTATTTCTGCTTTAGACCAGTTAGAACTGTTGCAGCTGATAACGGCTGTTACACCTGGCCTTTTAGGTCGATTAAAGTTCAAACATGGAGGGACTCTTGTCTGCTGAGGCCTAAAACCAGGAAGGCTCCATACTCTTGTGGCATTCCACCCTCCCAAGTTACGTAGGGTTATGCTTAGTGACACCAACACTCCTGTTTCGCTCTTTCTTCCCTTCTGACAGAGTTGCCAGTTTTAAGCCAGGGTCAGGTTTAATGTGGTTATGGAGGGAGAGAGAGAGACCAAGTGAGATCACAGGGCTGCAAGAGATTTGAATGTCAGTAGACGATTTACAGACTCAATACTTTACTTTGATTATCCATTAATATTTAATGTGAGGAAAATGTAGCTATTTTATTTAAGTATTCTTAGCCAGCACACAGAAAGGACACCGAAGTTTCAGAAGCTCTGTAAATGTGGCCCATTTTTTTTTAAGAGCATAGACAGATAATGCAGGACTCTCTGCCAGTAAGAACCAGAAAACCATCATCAGCTGGTTGATTTTTAGATACTGCAGGCAGCTTGTACCCTGTATTTTCTCAGGTCATCATGCCCAGATCCACAAAGGGATTTAGACTTTGCAACACTGAGCATCATGGCACATAGAAAATCAAAACACCACTGAAATCTACAAAAGTCAGCATAGTAGGGGAAGACATGAGGATTGGGTGAAGTTACAGTGCATAGGGGCATCATCTTTACACACCACGCAACCCCTGCTAGCTTGACTTTACATGTGTAGTGTGTTTAAGGTCATGCCAAAGAGGGCAGTGCAGTGCACTCTTTAAAATGGCACCCTCTGTCTGACACTGAACAAAACCACATCCAGTTTTGTCCCAGCGGACTGCCCCACT
The DNA here is from genome assembly GCF_007399415.2 of Gopherus evgoodei. Lineage (NCBI taxonomy): Eukaryota > Metazoa > Chordata > Testudines > Testudinidae > Gopherus > Gopherus evgoodei. The sequence goes on from NC_044322.1 coordinate 353,668,510, forward strand.
CCCTGGAAGAATGGGCTGTAGCAGGCCAGGGAGCCTGCGCAGCCCAGGAGCCTGTCAGAAAAGGGCTTATGGGGAGCCAGTCAGGGCCCAGATTGGAGGGAACCAATCAGGGCCAGGCTCACCCATATATAAAGGCTGGCCAGAGCAGGAGCGGTCAGTCTGTCCTAGGCCTTCAACAGGGGGGAGACTAGCACTGCGGACAGTGCAGTGCTGGGCAGGCTCAGGGAGGCTAGAAGGTTCTAGCCCATAGCTGCCAGGCTGCAGGCCCTGAAGGGAAGGGCCTAGCGGGTGCAAGGGGCTGTAGGGGAAGCAGCCCAGGGGAATAGACAGCGAGGCTGATGCCAGAGGGTCCCTGGGCCAGGACCCAGAGTAGAGGGTGGGCCTGGGTCCCCCCCTTCCTCCTTGCACTACACCCAGCCATTAGCCGTAGGGAGTGGCCATTATAGACTATGCCCGATCCCTGACAAGAGGGATTAGACATTGGGGTGTGTGGTTGCATATGGTGGCTGGAATGTCGGACTGCTGATCATCAATCCCTGGAAGGGGGTCCAGATGGACTAAGGGACACTGCTGGAGCGCAGTGGCCTCGAAGAGGACGCCGCCGAGCAGGGAGCAACACGGGTCCAGCGACAGCAGAGGGCAGAACAATGGACGGGACACCACCTGGAGGGGGCGCTCCACTGGAATTGAGCTAATTCCCGAAATCACCAGCAGGAGGCGCCGCGGGTGGTGAGTCCCAACCCGTTTACACGGACAAACCACCCAAAGGAGGACGGTCCTGTTCAATTACCTTCCTAAGGGGGAATGGCACTGTGTGTGTAACTACCCAGAAGCAAGTGATCTTGAATGCTTATAGATCCACACTCTAGCAGATAAAGCAGAAAATAGGATGTCACAGTTTCAGGGTAATTGCACCTTTAACCCCCCTCTTTGTGGTCAACTCCAGGAATGCCCTCTCAGGTCCCTGGCCCCTAGCTGTCGCCTCTCTCTGGGTGAGGACCCATGTCCCTCTGCCTTCAGAGCAGGGATTTAGCTTGCAGCTTCTTCCTATTGCACTGTGATTCATCCCCATAACGAGTGGCACTGGTGGTGATACCGGAAAACTGGAGTGTCAAAGGGAATTGCTTGTATGACTTACAGTTAGCCAGTGGGGTAAAACCATAGTTCTCTCTGGCTGGCTGGTTTGGTGTGCCTTAAAGGTGGAAAAACCCCAGGCTTGGGCTATAACTGCCCTGCTCTGAGCAATTTGTCCTGAATTGGTACTCTCATTTGTGTCTCACCGAAGGCAGCATCGTTACAGGTCCTCAAATGGAATTGTAAATGGGGAATCATCACTGAGTAGGTATTTTTATTGTAGCGTCCCCCAGGCCTGGTTCTTGGCCCTGTGCTATTTAACATTTTTATTAATAATCTGGAAGAAAACATAAAATCATTACCTATAAAAAGTGCAGATGACCCAAAGATTGGGGGAACAGTAAATAATGAATAGGACTGATCACCCTGGATTCTTGATCACTTTGTAAGATGGACACAAGTAAACAATATATATTTTAATATTTTTCCAAATATAAGGTCATATATCTAGAAATAAAGAATATAAGCCATATTTACAGGATGGGAAACTGTGCTTAGAAGCAGTGACTATAAAAAGACTTGGGGATCAGGGTGGATAATCATCTGAACATGAATTTCCAGTGCAATTCTGTTGATAAAAAGGCTAATGCAACCCTGGGATGTATGAACAAAGAATATCAAGTAAATCTAAGAAGCATATATGACCTTTGTATGTGGCATTGACGTGATTGGTACTAGAATACTGTGTCAGTTCCAGGGACTACACTCCAAGAAAGATGTTGAAAAACTAAAAAGGGTTTAATCATACTAGCCGTTAAGATTGGAAAACATGCTTAATACTGAAAGCCTCAAGAAGCTCAATCTATTTAGCTTATCAAAGAGATGGTTAAGTGGTGATTTAGTCACAGTCTACAAGTATCTACATGGGGAACAGAAATTGGACAAAGAGTTCTTCAGTCTAGTAGACAGGGGTAAAACAAGATCCAGTGGCTTAAAATTGAAGCTAGACAAATTCAGACTGGAAATAAGATGCAAATGTTAGCAGTGAACGTAATCAACCATTGGAACAATTTACTATGGGCTGTGGTGGGTTCTCCATCACTGGAAATGATTAAATCAAGATTGGATGCTTTTCTAAAAGATATGCTTTAGTAGTTCAAACACAGCTATTGGACTTGAATAAAGAAGTCAGTCAGGGAAGTCCTATGGCCTGTTTTATATAGGCATTCAAACTAGATGATCACAACGGTTCCTTCCGGCCTTAAAAATCTCTGAATTTGTTACCCTTTGTCCATTGGAAAGTCTTTCTCAGATTCCAAGGTGAAGAGATTTGGTTGAGTTGCTGTACCCTGGAGTCCTGAAATCCTGAAGGTTATCCACTGTCTGCTTTATCATCTAGGACTCTGATGAGAACTGCTCATGGCCTGGAAATGCCAAATCTGACTTTTGTTACTTCCCCTGCTTTTGCACAAGGCCATCCTACTGTTTTGCAGTTAGAGATTCAACACTGACAAGCCAGTCCATGCCCATCTCCCTACCTCCACCTCTCAGCCCCCCAAGAGGATCTCTCTCTGTGGTGTAGTTTTCATAAATAGTCTTTCTCCTCTCTTGCAGGGTACTTGCTGAGCTACCCATAAAATTCAGGAATAAAAGCTATTGGATAAAATTCCCATTCAGTTAGAATGTATCTTCCCATAAACCACTATCCCCTTATAATGGACTAAGGAGAGAGTTGTTATTTCTACTCAGGAGTTCTAATGACAGCACATTTTCCTCATGTTGAAAAGGCAGCAACACAGTCAAATTATTCTGCAAAAAGAACAGGCATGGCTGGCCCTAAACCAAATGGCACCACAGGCGAGGAGCGTCTTCCATTTATCTAAATTTTTGAATACTTTTTTTTTAATTAGATTTGTAGCCCATTTCACGACTTTGATGCACAATTTGCATGCATGATTTATCCCTGTCATATAAGATGATAAATTTGCACATTAGGATCTGTAAAGCTGTATTTATTCATGCCATATATAAGCAAATAAAAAAAGCATGATTCCTGTAAGCTTACAGAAACTTTTTAATTTTAATAACTGAAATCTACTAACAGCAAAATATTGAACTGTGCACCAACACTGGGTAAATAATGTTACAGTAGGTAACAGCCTTAGAATGTTAACCCTAGTCCTTTAGTTCAAAAGGTCGCTTTTCTCGCCTTTGCCCTTGCGAACTGAAGCGCAGAATCTGAGAGATCCAAAGACTGGCCAATGGCATTTTCAAGCAATAAAATAGCAAGCAATGTCAGTCTCTAATCGGTCCTCATTGATGAAAGATATGTTTTAATGAGCCTGAACTCTGAAAAGCTGTGCTCACCACTCACGACTGTGACTGGCAGTGTGAGCAGAATCCTCACCTTAGGAAAAGTGTCCGTCAGTTCTGCATCATGAATGAACTGGAGAACTGGGAGTGAAGTGTGCTTCCTATGTTTCAAATTCTGATGGATGTTGTTCAAACTGACATACAGGTCTTTATCATTGATATCTGAACATTCTGTATGTGTCAGCATCTGATGAAGGTCTGTACAATTGTTCAAGAGTGTTTTCTTGTTTGCTAGCAGCTTACTAATGTCATACAAACCCTCCTAGGTCTTTTCATGGTGCTTCATTTGTCCAAACCTTTCTTTGATGGACACTTGAGCAGTGTCAACAAGTGAGCAAAAAATCCCAAAACCCTCTTGAATTTTTCTTCTGAGCTTCCCATCACTTCATCTCTGCCCTTGTAACCAAACTTTCTCTTCTTCCAGTGAATACGAGTTTCTTTGAAGACAGGTTAAGTTTTCCGCCCTTTCTTTGGCAGCAGTGATGGCATCTTCAAATCCATTGTCTCTGAAGGCCACAACAAAATCAATGCAGCTTCTCATCAAAGTAGTAGGGGTTTGATAACTATTTCTGGCATCTCATTAAATATGTCCTCCTTCAGTTATTACTTACACTCTTCAAGACTTAAAACACAAATACACTTTCACAATTACACAATAAAACAAGGTTCACAGTATCGCAGCTGGGCTCTCACTCAGTTCATTCTTATATCTCACTGACTGACTAGTGACGCCCCATCCTTTATATACCTGTGAGGGGATGGCTTACAACTTTCTAGGAGGGTCAAGGAAAATGTAGTTCTTCTTCGAGTGCTTGCTCATATCGATTCCAATTAGGTGTGCACGTGCCATGAGCACGCTCGTCGGAAGATTTTTACCCTAGCAACACTCGGTGGATCAGCTGGGCGCCCCCTGGAGTGGCGCCACTATGGCGCTGGATATATACCCCTGCTGACCCAACGGCCCTTCAGTTCCTTCTTACCACCCGTGTCGGTCATTGGAACAGTGGAGCGCGGCTTAGCTGATCTCCACCCCCTTAGCTACTCGCAATTCTTTTATTCATTCTCGTGTATATAGTGGTAAATTCTATAGTTATAGTTAGTTTTATTCATTCTTTGTTATAGTTAGTGTATATAGTTGACAGGGGTTCGGGGATTAGCCCTTTCCCTGCACCCAGTACCGGGCTTCAAACCGTGCTTGACCTGCCACAGGCCAATGCCAACGGGAGATCCCCACGACTCTTGCCTTAAGTGCCTCGGGGAATCCCACCTCTTGGATAAGTGCCAGATCTGTAAGGCCTTTAAGCCTAGGACGAAGAAGGAGTGAGACTTTCATCTGAAACAGCTCCTGATGGAGGTAGCTCTTACTCCTCCGCCCTTGGCACCGAGCGCTGGACAGTCCGTATCAAGCAGAAGTGTCTCTTTGGCACTGGATCGAGCCAGTACCGCTAAGGCCCCTCGGCACCGACTGTCGCTGGCACTGTCGTCTGCTTGGCACCGTTCCCTCTCTCCGCGGGTTAAGAAGCATGACTCCTGCGGCTTCCGTGCCACCTGCACCGCAGTTGGAGCACCTGCCTAAGTCGGACCGCCTGGCACTGACACCTGCCGTGGCACTGACAGCTTTGGCACCGTCGATTTCGGTCCTACAAAGGCCGTCGAGTCCGGCGCCTGAAAGCTCCCCGGCGCACGCCGTGATTGAGCTCACAATTCCCTCCATGCGGGAGACCTTTTCTACAGCGAGGGAGCTGATCGTCCTGATGGAGTCCGTGCTGCCTCCATCCCCGGCACCGCCGGTGAGGGTCATTCAGTTGATAGGCAAGCCTGCCCTCCTGAGGCCACCCTCTGTTGGCACCGTCGAGAGGCACTGATTGCGATCACGGTCCCACCGACGCTCTCGGTCCCGTCACCGATCCCGGTCCTGACGCCGCTCGCAGTCCCGGCACCACTCTCCATCTCGGTACCAGTCACACTCGCTGCACCACTCAGCGTCCTGTTTGCTGGCCCGCTACTCTTGGCACCGATCCAGCTCCCGTACCATTCCCAGCACCGCGCCTCTCGCAGCCGCTCTAGACATCGAGCCTCCAGATCCCAGTTGACCTCCCGGCACCGTTCCAGTCGCAGGCCCCGGTCTCGTTCCCGGTACCAGTATGGCAACCGGTACCACTCTCCGGTGACACACAGGGAAAGGTCATTTAGAGATCGAGATCCTTCCCAGGGATTTTCAGCACCTCCTTGGCCATCTCATCACACATCAGTGTCTTTTCACGCGGACAGTGCTTCCTATGCACAGGACCGTGACTCAGATGTGCCTGGCCGTGTCTTTCAGGAGACCCAGACCCAGGAACAGGGACCCCATCAGTGGTCATTCTGGACACCTTGGGCATACCATCAAGCCCAAGGTGCGCCTCCAATGCCATCCTGCTCCGCATCATTGGAACACCGGGTGCTGGAGGCAAAGGTCAGCCGCCCCCCTCCCGCGGGTACAGAGGAGGCTCTCATTCAGCCAGCAGTGTCTCAAGTTCCACCTGAGACTGACGTTGCTCAAGAACAGGAGCCCATGCAGGACCCTCTTGTCCCTGGCCTTTCCTCTTCCTCCTCTCCAGATGAAGCGGTGGCAGGCATATCCTCCTCGGGCCCTCCTCCAGTTGACCTGTGGGCACATCAGGACCTCCTGAGGCAGGTGGCCCTGAATATGAATCTTCAGGTGGAGGAGGTCCTGGAGATAGAGGACCAGCTGATATACTGTCAGCTGATACCCCCACAAGAGTGGCCTTGCCATTTATCCGAGCGATACAAGCAAACGCCGATACCATCTGGCAATCTCCAGCATCTATTACGCCCACGGCCAGGGGAGTTGAGTGGAAGTACATGGTATCCTCTAAGGGGTATGAGTACCTGTACATGCACCCTCCTCCCTGCTCTCTTGTCGTGCAATCAGTCAATGAAAGGGAACGCCATGGCCAGCAAGCTCCTGCTCCAAAATCAAAGGAGGCTAGGCACATGGACTTATTGGGCCGCAAGGTATACTCTACTGGGGGCCTCCAACTCAGGGTGGCAAACCAGCAAGCCCTGCTCAGCCGGTACAATTATAACACCCGGACAGCAGTGGAGAAATTCAAGGAGTTCATTCTCCAAGACTCCTGCCCAGAGTTTGCTGCCTTTTTGGAGGAAGGGAAGAAGGTGGTGAGAACTTCTCTCCAGGCCTCCCTGGATGCAGCTGACTCTGCAGCCAGAACCCTGGCTTCAGGTGTTGCCATGAGGTGGATATCATGGCTTCAGGTCTCAGGCCTTCCACCTGAGTTACAAACCACCATACAGGACCTGCCCTTTGATGGTCAAGGCCTATTCTCTGAAAAGACTGACCCCAGGCTGCAGAGCCGTAAGGACAACAGGGTCATCATGCGCTCCCTTAGGATGCACATCCCGGTGACTCAGCGCAGGTCCTTCCATCCTCAGCCTCACGGCCCTTATCCCCCACCTAGACCAAGAAAGGACTTCGGCAGAGGACGCAGCCAAGGCAATTGTAGACGGCGGTCTGGACTCCAAGGGGGCCAGAATCAAGGTCCCTCCAAACCACCTACGGGGCCAAAGCCAAACTTTTGAAGGTGTGCCCAAGGACAGCGTACCAGTTTCTTTCCAGGATCCTTTACCTCCCTTTTCCAACTGCCTCTCCTTTTTCCTCCCTGCGTGGTTCCAGCTAACTTCAGATCATTGGGTCCTACTCACGGTGGAACTTGGGTACCACCTCCAGTTTATTTCACCCCCTTCCTTCCACCCCCCACCCTCGTCCCTCTTCAGGGACCCCTCTCATGAGCAATTCCTCTTACAAGAGGTGCACACGCTCCTTACCATGGGAGCCATAGAGGAAGTACCAGAAGACGAAAGGGGGAAGGGGTTCTACTCCCGCTATTTCCTAATCCCCAAGGCGAAGGGAGGTCTCAGACCTATCCTAGACCTGCGAGAACTCAACAAATTCATGATAAAGTTGAAGTTCCGCATGGTATCCCTGGGGACCATCATCCTATCCTTGGATCCCGGAGACTGGTATGCCGCCCTTGACATGAAGGACGCGTATTTTCACATCGCCATTTATCCTCCACACAGGCGGTACTCCGGTTTGTAGCCAACCGTCAGCATTTCCAGTTTACAGTCCTACCGTTTGGCCTCTCTACAGCACTGAGAGTATTCACAAAGTGCATGGCTGTAGTCGCCATCTCCCTCCGCAAGATACACATCTTTCCGTATCTCGACGATTGGCTCATCAGAGGGTCCTCCGAGACACAAGTCACCCATCATGTATGCATCGTCAAGGACCTCTTCATACATCTAGATCTGATGATCAATACAGAGAAATCCACTCTGGTTCCCACACAGAGGATAGACTTCATTGGGGCCCTCTTGGACTCCAATCTTGCCAGAGCCTGCTTACCACCGACTCGGTTTCAGGCGATGGTAACAATTATCCAAAGCCTACAAAACTTCCCAACGACTTCAGCTCGCACTTGTCTCGGTCTATTGGGTCACATGGCTGCCTGCACGTTCGTGACCAAACACGCCACGTTACGCCTTCGTCCCCTCCAATCTTGGCTCAACTCGGTATACCACCCGGGCAGAGACGCCATAGACATGATAGTCACCATTCCCCCAAGCATCCTAGGCTCCCTCGACTGGTGGCTGTCGCCCTCCCTGGTGTGTGCAGGGATGCCGCTCCATCCACCCCAGCCTTCTATGGCCCTGATGACGGACACCTCATCTCTGAGATGGGGTGCCCACCTCGGACATCTTTGCACTCAAGGCCTTTGGTCATCTCAGGAGCTGGCCTTGCACATCAATGTCCAAGAGCTGAGAGCAGTCCGCCTTGCATGCCAGGCGTTTCAACAGCACTTACAAGGCCGCTGTGTCTCAGTGTTCACAGACAACACAACAGCCATGTATTACATAAACAAGCAGGGAGGGGCACAGTCCTCCCCCCAACTTTGTCAGGAAGCCATCCAGCTCTGGGACTTCTGTAGCCCACTCGATAGACCTGGTAGCGTCTTTTCTCCCAGGCATTCGGAACACTCTGGCGGATCGACTCAGCAGATCCTTCCTGTCTCATGAGTGGTCGATTCGTCAGGACATTATTCATTCCATTTTCCGGAAGTGGGGCTTTCCCCGTATAGACCTCTTCGCTTCCCACGAGAACAGAAAATGCCAGATGTTCTGCTCCTTCCAAGGTCTCTTCCCAGGCTCAATCTCGGACGCTTTCCTGATGCCGTGGACGAGCCAACTGCTTTACGCCTTTCCACCGTTCCCGCTGGTCCACAGGGTCCTGATAAAGCTCCGCAGGGACAGAGCTCATTTGATCATGATCGCTTCAGCGTGGCCCAGGCAGCACTGGTACACTATGCTGCTCGACCTGTCAATAGCCAACCCAATTACCCTGCCTCTTCACCCAGACCTCGTAACTCAGGACCACGGCAGACTTTACCACCCAGACTTGCAGTCCCTTCACCTTACAGCATGGCTGCTGCGTGGTTAAGCCTGTCCGAGTTACGTTGCTCTTCCTCAGTACAACAAGTACTCCTGGGTAGCAGGAAACCTTCCACTCGGTCAATGAATCTGGCCACATGGAAGCATTTCTCCTGCTGGTGCGAAACGCAGAATGTCACTCCCACCGAGGCCTCGATCCCCACCATCTTGGACTACCTCTGGGATCTCAAACAGCAGGGCTTAGCGATATCATCATTGAGGGTGCACTTGGCGGCCATCTCTACCTTCTACCCAGGGGAGAGTGGCCGCTCCATGTTCTCGCACCCTATGGTTTCTAGGTTCCTCAAGGGCTTGGAGCGCCTATACCCCCCAAGTACGATGCTCCACCCCAACCTGGGACCTCAAGCTCCACCCCAACCTGGGACCTCAACCTGGTTCTAACCAGACTCATGTCTGCCCCATTCGAGCCGTTAGTAACCTGCTCGCTACTATACCTGTCCTGGAAGACAGCTTTCCTCGTAGCCATTGCATTGGCCAGACGAGTCTCCAAGCTTTGGGTTCTCACGGTGGACCGTATACTGTGTTTCACAGGGACAAGGTGCAGTTGCGACCACACCCGGCGTTCCTTCCTAAAGTGGTTTCGGCCTTTCATGTAAACCAGGATATCTTCCTTCCAGTCTTCTTCCCGAAGCCACATTCATCACGACGGGAGCAACAATTGCACTCCCTAGACATCTGTAGAGTGCTCGCATTTTATATCGAGTGCACAAAACCCTTTTGTAAAACGCCCCAACTCTTCGTCGCGGTGGCAGACTGAATGAAGGGCCTACCTGTCTCCTCCCAGAGGATCTCATCTTGGGTGACAGCGTGCATCCGTACTTGTTATGACTTGGCTCATGTTCCCTCGAGCCACCTCACCACTCATTCTACCAGAGCTCAGGCTTCATCTGCCGCCTTCCTGGCTCATGCACCCATCCAGGAGATATGTCGCCCAGCTACCTGGTCCACGTCCACACCTTTGCCTCTCATTACGCTCTAGTTCAACAGTCCAGAGATGATGCAGCCTTTGGCTCAGCAGTTTTGCATTCTGCAATATCTCACTCAGACCCCACCGCCTAGGTAAGGCTTGGGAATCACCTAATTGGAATCGATATGAGCAAGCACTCGAAGAAGAAAAGACGGTTACTCACCTTTGTAACTGTTGTTCTTCAAGATGTGTTGCTCATATCCATTCCAAACCTGCCCTCCTTCCCCTCTGTCGAAGTAGCCAGCAAGAAAGAACTGAAGGGCCGTTAGGTCGGCAGGGGTATATATCCAGCGCCATAGCGGCGCCACTCCAGGGGGCGCCCAGCCGACCCACTGAGTGTTGCTAGGGTAAAAATCTTCCGATAAGCCTGCACGCGGCGCGCGCACACCTAATTGGAATGGATATGAGCAACACATCTCGAAGAATAACAGTTACAAAGGTGAGTAACCGTCTTTTCTCAAAGAGTCTGGAAGATTCCACGGGATTCTACAAAGGGTCAGAACATTCTAGGAGGTTAGTAAAATGAATACACATAGGAACATCAGAAACATTTTCCTTGTGTTGCTAACAACAAAAAGAGCACCCCGAACCTGTGTGTCCAAGCCCGGCATTCTATGCGGTTGCCTGGGTTGCCTTCCCCTAAATCTAGCCCTGAGAACAGGCCAAATTCCTCACTGGTATAACACCATTGAAATCAATAGACTTACACCCGGGATAAAGCTGGCTCTACTTGTGCAAACTTTGCAGCTATGTCCGTCCACAAGCTGAGTTGTGCAGAAGTGGATCCATCAGAGGCAACTTCTGGGTGGCTGCACAGCTGGCAGCTTCAGTGAAGAAAGTACCAATATCAGTGTTAAGCTGTCTGAAGTGGTTCATGAACAGACTGTTAAAAAACAGGGCACAAACCACAAACTGGTCATGAGTTTTATACTTAGATTTCACCAACTAAGTATCAGGTGGAAACTCCTCAGGCACTACAACAGCCTTAACATGGAGTCACAGACAGTTTTCTTGGGTACTCTGGTCTATCTTGCCATCCAGGTAAGCCTGCCTTTGTGATAGATAACCCCTACACCAAAAATCACAATATTCAGGTTACTCCCTGTCATAAACAGATAGTTAAGGGTTAATGTCTCTTTTACCTGTAAAGGATTAAGAAGCTCAGTAAACCTGGCTGACACCTGACCAGAGGACCAATAGGGGGATAAGATACTTTCAAATCTTAGTGGAGAGAAGTCTTTGTTTGTGCTCTTTGTGTTGTTGTTGTTCACTTTCGGGACTGAGAGGGATGGGACATCAATCCAGGCTCTCCAAATCTTTCTGAATCAGTCTCTCATGTTTCAAACTTGTAAGTAATTAGCTAGATAAGGCGTGTTAGTCTTATGTTTGTTTTCTCAACTTGTAAATGTTTCTTTTTGCTGGAAGGATTTTACCTCTGTTTGCTGTAACTTTGAACCTCAGGCTAGGGGGGGTCCCTCTGGTCTATAGGAATCTGATTACCCTGTAAAGCATTTTTCATTCTGATTTTATAGAGATACTTTTTACCTTTTCTTTCTTTAATTAAAAGCTTTCTTTTTAAGAACTCGATTGATTTTTCCTTGTTTTAAGATCCAAGGGTATTGGATCTGGACTCACCAGGGATTGGTGGGAGGAAAGAAGGGGGATGGTTAATTTCTCCTTGTTTTAAGATCCAAGAGGTTTGGATCTGTGTTCACCAGGGAATTGGTGAAGTCCCTCAAGGCAACCCAGGGGGAAACAGAGAGTGCCCCAGACACTGAAATTCTGGGTGGTGGCAGGGTTACCAGATCTAAGCTAGTAATTAGGCTTAGAAGTGTCCATGCAGGTCCCCCACATCTGTACCCTAAAGTTCAGAATGGGGAAAGAAACCTGGACACTCCCAGTCCCAAAGGACCAGTCATTTACTCTAGGTCAAGTGCACCTCAGATCTCAAACCAAAAGACAACACTTGAAGCCAATCCTATGATAAACTACCTAAAGATTTATTAACTAGGAAAAAGAAATCAGAGCATTATTTATAATGTTAAATCCGGTTAACATGCACACACAAATGAGTTTCAGTATTAGAGTCCAAAAAGTGATAGAAGCTGCTGTAATGTGTAAGCTCTATATGTTCTTTAGCCTCAATCCAAGATAAACAGCAGGGGTCTTCTCCCTTACTCCCTGAAGTCCAAACAGCATCAAGATAACAATTTCTTGTTGACAGGGATTTTTATTCCCTGTCCCCAGAGCTCAAGCTGTGATGGGACAAGAATTTATGCACATCTTCTCTTTATCGGTCTGGGGGGAGCAATCAACAAAGTATTTTGTCCACTGATGGTCCACAATAGCTTGACTGATGTCTATAGGTCATCTTTTGTTGGACAGGAGATGACACCTCTTATGGTAAACTAGTATTTCTCACTTGATAATGCTTCTCTCCTGACTCTGGGGATTTACAGTTTCATAGCAAACACTATTACAGTCACTTAAATATTACCTTATAAAGTGGGATACAGATATTATAAGTGAGATTAATGCATCCAGCAACTCACAAGCATTTCAAAAGGAGAAACACGAAACACATTCTTATAAACTTAACATCTATTTTAATAATGATAAAACACAGGTGAGCCAGACTGGTTTCCAGCTATGCATTTGTCAGTGTTCAGTGAGGACTAGGGGCCTTGGCATGAACTAGTCACAACCAGCATAATGTGTTTTGACTTCTCTGCTGGAATACCATTTTGTGTGAACAGCGTCTGGATCATCTGTCTTTTGGTAAATCCACTCTAATCAGGCACGCGGTTCTCGTTTTGGAGATCAAGTGAGGTCACGTCTATGACTAGCAGGGAAACTGCTGTAATATTTATAAATAATACTCAGCACTTATGAAGTACAGTCTCAAACATTAACTATTGAAATTCACCAGGATTTTGGACACCTCTGGGACTGCTAGGTAGAGATAGAGCTCCTCTCGGAAAAAACTTGTTTGGTCCTGTAAAAGTTGGCAATGTACACTGCATCATTAAACAGTGCACACAGTCTTTTAAATATGAGCTGACTCTTGCTTTTGGATAAAGAGCAGCTTTAAAAGCAGAATAGCCTTGTTATGGCTGTTCAAGCCATTCCATAGTCAGCAAGTGACTTTGTGATCAAGTATTTTCTCATGCGGATTACCATAAATGTAGAGCTATAAGAAAATTATGTTATAACATTCAAAAGTAAAGAAGGGCTCAGACCAAGACCCTGATACTGCTTGCAACAAGAACCAGGATCCTAATTGCACCACTGGCCCTATCTCTGTAGCGAACTGAGGCAAACTCCTGGATTCAAACTTTTGTAAACTTCGGGTAGTTCAAATTCCAGATCTGAATCTTGCGGCTTGGGCCAATCTCTACCCGAAAACTGGAGAAATATGCTTATGACTTTAGTCACCAACCAATAATATGGCCCAGGCTTACCGAGGATTGTGAACCTTTTAGGATAACTCAGGGTATGGCTACACTTACAGTTTTGCAGCGCTGGTAGTTACAGCTGTGTTAGTACAGCTGTGTAGGGCCAGCGCTGCAGAGTGGCCACATTTACAGCACTTGCAGCGCTGTTGGGAGTGGTGCATTGTGGGCAGCTATCCCACAGAGCACCTCGTCCCATTTTGGCGCTGTGGCTTGTGGGAAGGGGAAGGAAGTGTGCGGGTCTTTCCGCTTCCTGTTCCAATGCCCCGTGGTGCTTTGCTACACAGTCTGAGCAGTTTGGTGGCATTGTGATTCTGCAGCGCGATTTCTGCGGTTTTTGTTATAAATGGAGCCTGAGCTGCTGAGGACTTTGCTGATGAATATTGCCAGCACATCACGCATGGCAGTGGAGCTATTCCTTCAGCTGCAAAGTGAGAGTGACAGTGAGGAGTCAGACGATGATATTGAATCGCCTGATGGTGAAGACACTAAATTGCTTGTGGCAGCAACAGACGTGTTCAGCACCGTGGAACGGCGCCTTTGGGCTCGGGAAACCAGCACTCAGTGGTGGGATCACATCGTCCTGCAATCTTGGGATGACGAGCAGTGGCTGCAGAACTTTCGGATGAGAAAAGCCACTTTCATGGCACTGTGTGCTGAGCTCGCCCCTACCCTGCGGCGCAGGGACATGAGATTGAGAGCTGCCCTGCCAGTGGAGAAGCCGATGGCTATTGCAATCTGGAAGCTGGCAACTCCAGACTGCTTCCGATCGGTGGCGAACCAGTTTGGAGTGGGAAAGTCTACCGTTGGAATGGTGCTGATGCAAGTTTGCACAGCCATTAATCACACCCTGCTAAGAAGAACTGTGACTCTTGGGAACGTGCAGGACATTGTGGATGGCTTTGCAGAAATGGGTTTCCCTAACTGTGGAGGGGCAATAGATGGGACGCATATTCCTATTCTGTCACCACCCCACCTGGCATCAGAGTACGTTAATCGCAAGGGGTATTTCTCCGTGGTTCTGCAAGCGCTTGTGGATCACCGTGGGCGTTTCACTGACATTTACTCTGGATGGCCTGGAAAGGTGCACGATGCACGCATCTTTCGGAACAGTTCCCTGTTCAGGAGGCTGAGGGCTGGGACTTTTTTCCTAGACTGCAAGATCACAGTAGGGGACGTCGAAATGCCCACTGTGATCCTTGGAGACCCCGCTTACCCCTTAATGCCATGGCTCATGAAACCGTATACAGGGAAGCTTGACAGGAGCAAGGACCGGTTCAACTACAGGCTGAGCTGGTGCAGAATGACTGTGGAGTGTGCTTTTGGCAGTTTGAAAGCCCGCTGGAGGTGTCTTTATGGGAAGCTAGATTTGGGGGAAAGCAGCATCTCCGCTGTTATATCCGCGTGCTGTACCCTCCATAATATTTGTGAAGGGAAGGGTGAAAGATTCAGTGAGGAATGGACCTCCGAGGTTCGACGCCTAGAGGATGTTTGCTCAGCCAGAGAGCAGGGCTAATAGGGAGGCCCAGGAAAGGGCTTCAAGGATTAGGGATGCTTTAAGGGAGCAATTTGATGCTGAGAGCCAACAGTAATGTTTGGTGCATTTGATATGCTTTGCTGCACCTTGGGGTACAATATTTACCACTTCCAGCAATAATATAACATAGTGAAAAAGAAAAAAAATCCTTTATTCAACATACAGTACATAAAAGGCAAGGGGGTTGGGGTGGTGGACTGTACATTCACAGGTTTGAATATGTCCTATTTTGATCACTATTCAATGTCTGCTGCACTTCAGGATTACTATGCTGCAGGGTAATGGGGGTGGAGTGAACAGGGTAAGAATTATAGTTATCAGGGCTGGTAGGTGATCGTACAGGTGTTGGAGGCAGCTGGGGGTAATAAGAAACTGGCTGCTGGAGAAAGTTGTTTTGTGGAAATACTGGGGAACAAGAAAGAGGGCTTTGGGAGGGCTGTGGGTTACAATGGTACATATTTGTCTGCATGGCTACGAGAGACTCGAAAGACTCAGTTTGGCGAGCCAGGAGGCTTATCATCTGCTTTGTGTTTTTTTTGGCAGACAATTCCTTTCTCCTGCTTTCTGTTTGCCTCCATTCATGTACACTGTCTCCATTCATACATTTTCTCTCTCCATTCCTGTCTTCCTACTTTCTCTGTTGTAGTGACTCATAACTGATTTGATCAATTCCTCTTTTGATTTTCTGGGATTTCGTTTCAAGTTCTGCAATCTACGTGAGGCCGGTGATCCCGCTGCATTAGTCAAGGTCACTAGAAAAAAGAGAGAGAGAACCATGTAATACACAGAGGCTACATTGTTTATTATCACACAGTGAAGGACTTTTTAGACTTTTGGTGGCATCCTTCTCACATACCTCACATAACACAGAGAGGGCAGGGAAGCTAAAGTCATGGTGAGCAATGGGGTGAGTAGTTTTCCCCCGAGTTCCCCTTGGGAGTGGGAATTGACCGATGGGTCACTGGGGGTTATCCGCAATGGGTACAGGAGGCAGCTGGTGTCCTGAACAGGGGACAGTAATGAACAGGAAGGTGACGAGCTGCTGGGGGGTGGGGGGGTTGGGCTTTAGTACGCGTTCACACCGTCTTGCTGGGGGGGGCGGAGAACGCACCGCGGTGCTGGATGCCTGCTTGGAGGGGGGTGCATAACACCGGAGCGCACCGTGGGGCTAGCTACGTGCTGGGAGGGCGGTGCATAACACCGGAGCGCACCGCGGGGCTAGCTACGTGCTGGGAGGGCGGTGCATAACACCGGAGCGCACCGCGGGGCTAGCTATGTCCTGGGAGGGGGGGGACACCAGAGCACACCGCGGGGCTAGCTACGTGCTGGGAGGGGGGTGGGGAACACCGGAGCGCACCGTGGTGCTGGATGCCTGCTTGGAGGGGGGTGCATAACACCGGAGCACACCGCGGGGCTAGCTACGTGCTTGGAGGGGGGTGCATAACACCGGAGCGCACTGCGGGGCTAGCTACGTGCTGGGAGGTGGGTGGGGAACACCGGAGCACACCGCGGGGCTAGCTACGTGCTGGGAGGGGGGTGGGGAACACCGGAGCGCACCGCGGTGCTGGATGCCTGCTGGGAGGGTGGTGCATAACACCGGAGCACACCGCGGGGCTAGCTACGTGCTGGGAGGGGGGTGAGGAACACCGGAGCGCACCGCGGTGCTGGGTGCCTGCTGGGAGGGGAGTGCATAATACCGGAGCGCACCGCGTGGCTGGCTACGTGCTTGGGGTCAGGGGGGTAAACAACAGAGTGCAATGGGCTGGGGAAACGCGAACCTGGCGCCCTGCACTCAAGTATCCCTAAATTCTCAACAGGGTTTCCTACTGCCAGACATATCACTGCTGCGTGTTACCTGGGAAGAGAGGGAGGGTCTTCTACAGCAACGTGGATACCGCCCTGGCCCCTATGCAGCTTGCCTGTGTGCAGCCATGGTCCCCCCACCCCTCGCTGCACAGTGGATCGGACGAGTTAGCCTGACCGGGACAAGGACCACGGTGGCTCTCCCGATCAACTTGAGAAAGCAAATTGCAAACGCTCTGGCTGCAACTTTTCAAGAGATTACCAAGGCAGATTACAGAGACATGATAGAGCAAATCAATGGGCTATTCCACGTTTAGGCATGCATGCAGGCAGCCATAACCCAAACCCTCCTCTCCCAAAACATAAAAATCTGCTTACCCCGAGCACGATCCTCAGTTTCTTCCTCACCATCAACTTACTGCTGCTGCGACTGGCTAGCCTCCTCCTGGCTTAAGAAGAGCTCCTGGCTGCATGTGTACTGGGACTCCGGGTTGTCTCCCTCCATGCCAGTAGCCTCACTGTCGCCTTCCTCTAAACCCTCCCCCACTTCTCCCTGCTGTGAACTCTCCATCGTGGTCCTCGGATTGGCAGTGGGGTCACACCCAAGTATGGCATCCAGCTCCTGGTAAAAACGGCAGGTTGTGGGGGCAGCTCCTGAGTGGCGATTTCCCTCACGAGCTTTGCAGTAAGCACTCCTCAGCTCTTTTATTTTTACCCTGCACTGCAACGCGTCCCGTTCATGGCCCCTTCTCATCAAGGACTGCGATATCTGCCCATAGGTATCATAATTTCTCCTTCTGGAGCGCAGCTGTGCTTGCACAGCCTCCTCTCCCCAAACACTTATGAGGTCCTGCAGCTCTGCATTGGTCCATGCTGGGGCTCGTTTGGTGCATGGAGGCATGGTCGCTGATTGATTGATTAATTGCACTCCACACCTGACTGAGCAAACAGGAAGGGGATTTTTAAAATTCCCGGGGCATTTAAAGGAGGGGTCAGGTGAGCCCAGGACAGTGGAGTTTGCATGATTACCAGAGAGGCTTCTAAGGTATGCTGGGATACCTACTTATGCCACGGAGGTCAATAAAAACGCTGGTGGGTGTCTACACTTGCTGACCAGCGCTGGATCACCAGCGCTGGATCTTCTACACCCGAGGCTGGATCCTCTACACCAGGGAGTTGCAGCGCTGGCCGTGCTGTGCAAGTGTGTACACATCCTAAGTTGCAGCGCTGTAACCCCCTCACCAGCGCTGCAACTCTGTAGTATAGCCAAGGCCAGAGTTGTTGTGCTTCTAAATTAATATTTGTAAAATGGTTTGAGATGCTCAGACAGATTTTGCTATGGAAGTGCAAAGCAGTAGTGTAGCAAGGTAACAGGATTGGGATATAAGGATCTTTTTAATGACTCATTGTCAAATAGGCTGGGAACTCCAAATACTTGCAATTAATTAATTAATTTATTATGTTAAGTGAAAATAAGCAAAGACTCACACTGAAAGGAAATACACAAAATAATCATCAGATTTTATGATGCAATTTAGTGTTCTGAAGTTATACACTTGCGAGAGAGACAAGGTAGGTGAAGTAATATATTTTATTGGACCAAATTCTGTTGGTGGAAGATACAAGCTTTCAAGCTACAGAGAGCTCTTCTAATATAGTTACAACAACACCGAAATCATTATATTATTATTATTACTATTCCTAATTTATCCTTTTTTATCATCGTAATGGCTAAAGGGTCCCAATCAAGATTGGAATCTGAGTATGTTAGGTGTTGTAAGTAGATACTATCAGTGCTCCAAAGAGTTTGCCATCTGATTAAAGCCAAAACACAATTGAGGGACAAGTAATAGGGAAAAAAGTAAGAGAGGACAAAAGTGACAGTAATGTGATTACATAGGCTAACAATGTGCACAACTGAATGATTCCAAATCACAAACTTTTTTAGTTACAAAATTTCCCTACCAAAAGGTAAACCCAATATGTTCCCTTATGCTTTAGTCCCACCTCCAGCTCAGAAAAAGTAACCCTAATATCATATTGCTGACCATTTTAAATTATAACATTTATAATTACTTCTGCTGGAATTCTGAGCCGCTGTGCAAGGCAGAATTTGTGCAGAAGTAATGTGCCCTGCAATTTTTCTCTTCTTCATGCAGAATTTGTGATTTCCTCCAAAATGCTTCCTTTTCCCAGTTTTGTACATTTCAAATGTATTAGTTATGTATAGATGTAATATTTTTGCCTGCAGATGAGCCAGAACCACCCCCATGCTCGCTCCCACCTATCACTGCCCACACCCCCAGCACTCCCACTTGTGCCTGGCCCGGGGGTGTGCATACCACCTGTGGAGACAAAGGGATGTTGGCTGGTGAACCATGTATATGACCCCCCCCACACACACAGAGTTTACCTTTTGTCTCCCTTTCCCATGCTAACTACCTGCTATGCTACAGCTAATGTATAGCTAACTCACCAACCCCCCTCCCGCTACTGTAGTGTGACCCAAAAACCTTAAATACACATAGAAGCTTGAATTTGGACAAGACATGACAGACACAAAACAGTCCTTAAGGATGCTAGTGCCCTCTTAGGCCAGGTTATTACAATACTTTTGTATAATGTCTTTGTTTAACTTAAATATTTAATTTCAGTGTTGAAGATACTGTCAACAAAGATATATCAAGTTCTGTATTAATATGCCAAGTAAGGAATCTATTTGTCAAAAAAATATTTCTTGAATCTTTTGTGCTGTCTGTAACAACTTGTTGACAGGTATTTTGAAATAAATTACCAAAAAAATTGAAACTGGCCATGATTATATTCTGTTGTTTTGACTAATAAAATATGCAAAATTTTAAAATATTGTGTACAGAATTTTTAATTTTTTGATGCAGAATTCCTTCAGAAATATATAATGCTATATATGTGATAATACATAAAGTGGCATGGCATGTGTAATGAACACAACTGCCGAGGACCTAATTTTTATTACTCATCTAAACCCCAAGCAGCACAGAATATACGATGGGAAGGGACCTTGAGAAGTCATCAAGTCCAGTTCCCTGCACTGTGGCAGGACCTAGTACACTTAGAGCACACCTGTAAGGTGTTTGTTCAACCTGTTTTTAAAAACTTCCTATGAGAGGGATTCTACAACCTCCCTTGGAAGCCTATTCCAGAGATCATAAAGATTTTCCTAATATTTAATCTAAATCTCCCTTGCTGTAGATTAGCCCATTACATCTTGTCCTACGTATAGAGGACATGGAAAACAATCGATCACAGTCCTGTTTAAAGCAGCCCTTAACATATCTGAAGAATGTTATGAGATTCCCCCACTCAGTTTTATTTTCTCAAGACTAAACCTGGACAGGTCTTTTAAACTTTTCCTTATAGGTCAGGTTTTCTAAACCTTTTATAATTTTTGTTGCTCTTCTTTGGATTCTCTTTGTCCACCTCTTTCTTAAAGTATCATTGTGGTAGCCAGAACTGGACACAATCCTGAAGCTGAGGCCTTACCAGTGCCAAGTAGAGGGTGACAATTACAATTGACTTATTCACACAATGCACAGTCAATCTGTAGAACCTGTTGCCAAGAGATGTTGTGAAGGCCAAAACTATAATGGGGTTCCAAAAGAATTAGTCATCTCAGGACCCATATGTAAATCTGTGGTAGAGATCATCCTCGAACTGAGGGATTGCCAATGATGAGATAAATTCATGGAGGATAGGTCCAATAAAGGCTGTCAAGATGTCCAGGGATGCAGCCTCATGCTCTGGGTGTCCATAGCCTCTGACTGTAGAACTGGATGACAAAGAATGGATCATTCAATGATTGCCATTCCCTCTGAAGCAACTAGTATTGACTGCTGTCAGAAGACAAGATACTGGTCTACCTGGACCATTGGTCTGACCCACCAATTAGGGATGTAAATGTAATTCTAAAAAGTACCCATTTAAACTATTAAAATTATATTGGTTAACCATTTAATTGTTAAGACAACAGGGATCAGGGTCTGGGGTTGGGACTGCTGCCCAGCCCCATACAGTGGGGTCTGGGCTGCAGCTGGTGCTGGAAGGAGATGGGTGGAGGTGCACAGCCCAGGACCCCTGCTGGTGGGGACGGGGTTTGGTGGGGACGGCAGGCTCCCTACCCGGCTCTGGGCTGCTCTTACCTGTGGGGCTCCTCGGAAGCAGCAACATCCCCCTCGCTCAGCTGCTAGGTGGAGGTGTGGCCCGGCAGCTCTGCATGCTGCCTCCACCCAGAGTCCTGGCTTTGCAGCTCCCATTGGCCAGGAACCTGCCTGGCCACACTTCCGCCTAGCAGCTGAGCGAGGGGGATGTCACCACTTCCGGGTAGCGCCCCCAAGTAAATACCCCATCCCATGCTCCAACCCCTTGCCCCCTCCCAGATCCAACTCTGCTGGGTGGGAATGGGGAGGCATGGTGCCAAAGACTGCCCAGCAGTGGCTGATCTGACTGGTGCAGGCGCACCAGCTGCTGCAGAAGTCATGGAGGTCACAGAAAGTCATGGAATCCATGACAAACTTGTAGCCTTACTTATCAGTTAACCATTAATATTTTACATCCCTACCAGCAATGTGGTTCTTATGGTCTCCAGTGGCTTATATATGACATTCCTGTAAATACACCCCTCAAAATATTAGGGTTTTTTGCAACTGGATCACGTTGTTGACATATTCCATTTGTGATCCGCTAAAAACCACAGATCCCTTTCTGCAGTACTACCACCTTGACAGTTATTTTCCATTCTGTAGTCATGCATTTGAAGTTTGAGGGCACATCATGCTCCACAGATGTCACCGAAGTGTGCCATGAATGTAATCGTACTGCACTGTGCCACCACAGTGTGCTTGATGTGACATAAACATACCAAGAGGGCATCACACATGACATATGATAGGAGACCATGCCTCACCAAACCCTCATCACATGTTGCTATGACATAATAGGATGCAATGTGATGTCATCCCACAAAACAAGTCATGTGTCACATCATAACCTGGTGACATCACTGCTTAGAGCCACAGGTGGGCTGATGTCCCTGGGCTAGGGAGGGGCAGTGCTCCCTACTCTGCAGGATGGTGGCCGGATCCCAACACCTGTCCCCCCACCCCCTCTGGCCACTTCCGCCTTCACAACCTCCTGCTCCTAGTAACCAGACTCAGAGCAGCCCGAGCTAGCCCGCCGCCTGCCGCAAGGACCCCGCCCCAGCTCGGGGCTGCCCAAGCGCTGCCTGATACGTACCTGTCTGCAGCCGCCGCTCGCCGACGAAGCTGTTGGGGGGCGCGGCAGAGCGGCTAGACCGAGCTCTACTCGCTTCCTCCCCCTGCAGCCAGGAGCAGGCTGAGCCGCCCCGCCTCTGCGGAGTGTTTTCAGGCAGGCGGCGCGAGGGGCAGGCCGGGGTCCTCTGCGGGCAAGGGGAGGGGGCAGAAGCTGGTGGTGGAGTAGGGGCTAGCGGAGTCCGAGCCGATGTTTACACCGGGCAGAGGTAACCGCCCCCAGCCTGAGGGCGGGGGAGAGGGGCCGCGGCGGGCTGGAGGGGCGGAGCAGGCTTTTGGGGGTGGGGGGCTCCTGGGAGCGGGGCCGGGGCAGGGAGCGGGCGGCCTGCAGGGACATCCGGGACGGGGCAGGGCTGGAGGGGAGCGGGGCTACCTGGAGGAGAGCGCCTAGGGCGTGGGTGGGGGCCGGGGAGGGGGTCGGGAGGTGGGGAGGGTCCTGGGGCGGGGCCGGGAGAGGAGAGGAGGTCGGGCTTCAGCGTGGGGAGAGGTGAGTGCGGGGAAGGGCCTGGTGGGCGTGGAGAGGTCACAGGGGGGCGGTGAGCGGGAGGCAGCTCGCTGCGGGCTGGGGGACATGCGAGGGGAAGTTGGCTCTGGTTTCCCTGAGGAAGGAGAGGGGGGAAATGTTGGGGAAGGGCTGGGTGGGTGGAGTGTAGGGTGGAGGAGAGTAAGATGAGGCCAGGGGGCAAAGGGCTTGGCGTGGTAAAGGGGTGAGGAGATGGAGGGATAGAAGTGATGAGGTGCCAGGCAGGCAAGTAGAAAGCGGGGGGCTTGGTATTTGAAGGGCTAGACAAAGGTGGGGGACGCTCAGTTGAACAATGATGTTCGGTGGAGATTGGTTTGTATGTGTCATTTAGAGCAGGCTAGAGGATTGTTTGTTTACTTTTGTGTGGAAAGATTTGGTTTTTTCCATCTAGTGACTGTTTTTTAGGCCTTTTCTTTTTCTGTTCACCCTAGCAAAGTAGGCACATCTATAGAGTTAGGACAGCAAAAACTTTTTGTTAATAAGGTAGGCAGAATAGAAAGTAAAACTCAGTCACCAATGTTAGATCAAACCCACCTCTTTCATGCTTGTGTTTAATTATGAATTTTCCCCTTCCTCCATCTCTTTTGGTTTGTTTTGAGGACTTGAGTTTAGGTTTGACTGGGTGATTGTGGCATTTCACTGATGCAGATCATTTGAATTATTCTTGAAACTTGTTTAATTCTGATTGTTCGCACAGTTGTCATGGAATATTTGTCATATTTGTCAGAGTTTGCAGTTTTCATTTTTAAGTACCTTATCAAAATGGGATTAATTTATAGAAATAATTCCTGAATTTGCTTAGCCAGCATTTTAGAGAACACCTGGACAAGAACTTGTAATGGGAACCTTCATATGACTAATATGTAACTTCCCATAGCAGCAGAGAGAGATTTGGGAAAAAAACTTTTTTTTTTCTAATCAAACACAAAATCTAGTCTTTAGTATTTTACGTTTATATACTGACTTTCATCCCTGGATTTCATAGTGCTTACAAACATAAGTTAATGAAGCCTCAAAACGCCACTATTATTGTAAACCCATTTTGCAGATGATGAAAAACTAAATACAGAAGGGTGGGTGTTGAGCTTCCTCATTTCAGCTTTTAAGGTGGCTGCATTAATTATGCTATATGTATATATTGTATATAACTCTTTGGGATCCTTCAAGATTATATTGCTTTTTTATAAGTATTTTCTGCTGAGCATTATCTGTGTACTATTTTAAAAAAAGCTGGGGCTGGACTCCTGTGTATATTATAAGTTCCCCAGATGTCCTAAAACTGACCGTCTTTGTACTCTGAACTATTGTGAGTACAACTATATCAAGTTTTCACATATCAGGCTTGTTATAAAGAAATAAAAATTCAGAAACAAATCAAGAAAATTTCCCAACAAAACTTAAAGATTGTGTTAAGGGAGGAAACTAATTAATTTAAAACATTAGAAAGTTGTACAATATTTAACAAAACCGAACATTTGGAAGTGATGTCACTACAAGGCTATAAGTTCAAAACCCCTAAATGTCACTACAGAGCACCCCAGTAAAGTTTTCAACACCTTCCTTAACTCTGACTTTCCTTTTTACCCCCATCTTTTTGTATCCAACTTTTAGTTATGAGCCACAGGTTTCTACTACATACTTGGTTATAAACTGCTAATACCTGTTTCCCTCATACACACTCAAATGAGTGGTTCAGTTTCTTTATCATTTACATAGCATGGTCAAAACCTAACAATTTTCATTTAGCCCTCATCATCCATACTAGATCTTGTCTTTGTTCACCACATTATGAATTGTATACCTTTCCTGATCCTGTTCCTTTATCCAGTGTTGGCCAGTTATAGATCAGAGATCAAAATTCTCAGTATCAGCCTTAATATACAGGCCACATACCTGCAAAGATGAGACATTCCTTTGCAAAAGACAGTCCTGAATTTCTCCCTGATCTTGATGTAAGCTAGCAGGGTGGGTGCAAATTGTGACTGTTCCGCAAATGACCATGCTACTGTAATTTATATGTGCAACAGGGGATGCTTAAATTTTTTTTTCAAGCAGCAGCTAGTGTGTGAACAAAGGTAATGGTCACAGTATTAGAGTATTAACAAATATTTAGGGTCTTTCCAGCATTTATTTTTTTGACCTAACAGACTTTTAATTTCTTGTCTTTTGGATGTTTGTTTTTAACTTTAACTCCAGGTTTACTAACTTTCAGAAATCTTTTTTTTTGTGCTAAAATTACAACATAAACTGCCTAGGGAGGTTGTGGAATCTCCATCATTAGAGATTTTTAAGAGCAGATTAGACAAACACCTGTCAGGGATGGTGTAGATAAGGGGTCAGCAACCATTCAGAAGTGGTGTGCCGAGTCTTAATTTATTCACTCTGATTTAAGGTTTCGCGAGCCAGTAATACATTTAATGTTTTTAGAAGGTCTCTTTCTATAAGTTTATAATGTATAACTAAACTATTTTTGTATGTAAAGTAAATAAGGTTTTTAAAATGTTTAAGAAGCTTCATTTTCAATTAAATTAAAATGCAGTGCCTCCCGGACCGAAGGCCAGGACCTGGGCACTGTGAGTGCCACTGAAAATCAGCTGGCATGTCATCTTCGGCACGCGTGCCATAGGTTACCTACCCCTGGTGTAGATAATACTTAGTCCTGCCATGAATGCAAGGAACTGGACTAGATGACCTCTCAAAGTCTCTTCCAGTCCTATGATTCTATAATTTTAATAAAGGTCATTTTAAATTTATAGATATGTTTCCTTTAACTTTTTTCCAACCAAGCTTTTTATTTAGTGGTGTAATCAGGAAGAACACAACTTTATCAAGTTCCATTGTTATAGAGAATCTAGTGGAATATTAAAATGTACTGAATCTCATTGGTGGGGACATTAAGCTGACTTTAATATGGAAGAGCATTCAGTTTTAAACTCCCTCTCTCCTCCCAAAACAACCTTGAGTAGCTTTCTTGGATTGATATGGCCTCCATTATATGCCATTTGTAAGCTTCGACTGCTAAATGTTACTTTTGAACTTGGGGCAAAATGTTTAAAGGATCTGATCTTGCAACCGGATGCATCTAGATCCCAAATACCTACATATAACCTATCTCCACAGATCCAGTTGCAGGATCTGGCCTTTAGTATGTTGCTTTTTAAATGTATTGACTTAATAAAAAATCTATTTTAAGTCAATTTTAATTAAACCAAAAAGTCAAAATACAGCAGGGATTGGATGGCTGAAAGGATCAGTGTTGGGCTCTGGTCCTATGGAGTTTTTCAGCAGTAGTTAGCCAATACTTTCATTACTTATCAGGTCATTAGGGAGTCAGAGTGTTATCATCTGCTAGCAGCTGTGTAGCTTGTGTGAAATTAATTGCCCTCTGTCCTGTTCCCAATGAATACAAATCAGTACCCTCTCCCTCCGAACCCTGGCAGTTGGGACTTCTGTCAGCAAAGAGGCCAAGTATTGAATGGGCCATCCATGGTAACAGACCTCTCTCACCATTACTGGTATGTCTTCACTGGAAAAAAAATAGAGAAAAAAGTGTGGTTTTTATCTCGGGTTTGCTAATTTAGGTTAAATTAGCAGTGAGGACATAGCAACTTGACTTTTTCCTCAAGTTTGCGCCACAAGTGAGAGCAGGGAATGAACTCAAGCTGCTAACCCAAGTTAAAAGTAAGTTGGTATTCACTGCTATTTTAAATCATATTACCATAGTTAACTTGAGTTAAGAAAGCACTTTTTCTTGCAGTGAAGACATACCAGTAATGGTGAGAGAGGAGCACAGTGTGGTAAACCTTAAACTGTTGCTATATGTGGTGAATTTTCTGTTGCTATCCTTGGTGAATTTTTTTGTTCTGTAGGTAGATTGGTTTAAAACAAATCTTCATAAGAATCAGACCAACATTTAGGGAATTTTTAGTGGAAAACTCCCTATGTTCAATACAGTATTAAGACTGATTATAATTGGGGGAAAAATGTTGAAGAATTATTTGATATAATTAGGAGAAAATGGAAAAAGTACTTGATGAAAATCCCTATTTCTAATTAATGTGGTATTTCATTTTTAAATGTATACCTTTCAAATATGTATCATCGAGAACAGGTAAAACCCATGGATTAAAGGGCACTGTTAGATAGCGAAGGCCCATGTTGTGGGTGTATAAAATAGTTTTTCAATATTGGAAAACATTTTTCTTACATTTTTATTTCTGTTGACATACACATATCCCATTGTTTTGTTTTTTACCCAAACATTTTAAGAAAATAAGAAACAAATTAATCTCACTAGTCAGTTTTCGTTGTCCAGGATGACTGAAGTGTAGAAAATACGTGAAAAGAAATAGCAAAAAGAAATTTTTCACTTTTCATTCTAACAATTTAAGTACATATTAGTATAATAGCAAAAGATGTCTCTCCTCCCTCCCCCTAGAAGATTGCAAATTCAGCAATGTCACTTCAAAAGTTTTTAAAATTTGCTCTGGGGAAAAAGGAAGGCATTTTAAAAGCGTAACTTACTAGAAATTAGGGTATTAAAAAACCCTTTCCCTTCAGCCCTGATTCTGCAAATGCTTATGTGTGTGCTTAACTTTAAGCACGTGAATAATCACAGTGGAACCAAGGCTCAGATTTTTAAAGGCTCTCATTTTCAAAAGGCTTTTAGGGACTTAGAAGCCTAAATACCATTGACTGTCAATAGTTTTAGGCTCCTAAATGCCTTTTGCAAATGAGATTTAGGTTCCCAAATCAGTTATGTATTGTAACACTAGCACAACAATGCCTGAATACCTGTAAAAATCTGGATCTAAAGCTAAGCACGTACATAAATATTTGCTGAATTGGGGCTGTAGTTTTTATCAGCCTATAAACATCCCACTGTAACTGTTTCAATACTTGAGGATCCAGAAGTGCATAGCAGCATTGAGCATAACAGCAGTCTCAAGCTGAACTGCATGAACAGTTAAAAAAAAAAAAAAATTGCAGCTCGTGGTGGAGGGGAAAAAAGATTTCTGGGAAAGCCTTTCTTTTGAGGTTTTTTTTCTAATTAAAGCTTGTAGGTAGTTGGCTCTGGTCAGGAATTTTTTTTTTATTATTTTTTTTTTATGGAAGTGTTAGCTTTGCTGCAAAGATTAGGTTTTCTCCAGGCTCTGGTAGTTTTGAACAGTCATCTGACTTCACAGCTCAGGTTGAAGAGAATTCCATAATATATGCTGAAAGCAATTACAGGTATTTGGATTTTGTACAGTCCCCACATTTTCTTCTTAATCATGATCTTAGTACCATGGGAACAGTGTGGCAGTGTAGTTCTTGTGAATATCGTCCTCCAAGTTGCTTGCTTAGCTTCACCCAATTTTCTAATTGATTTAGTCCTCATGCAGATTTACCTCAACTATTCTAAGTGAATGTCAGGATACAGTGAAAACTAGTTTGTTCATATATTGAAAATACAATAATAATGGTGATATTCCTGTACTTCTGCAGATTTGCCCGGGTAACATAATGCCAGCTGAGCGCAAAAAGTCAGCCAGTATGGAAGAAAAAGAATCTTCATTAAATAACAAAGAGAGAGACTTCAGTGAAAGGCGATCAGTTAGCAGCAGAGAGAAACCAAAGGAGGATTTGAAGGTTGGCCTGAAGAGAGAGACTCTCAAGACACCTGAAGATAAAAAGAAAAAACTGGAGGAGGATAAACGGAAAAAAGAAGACAAGGAGCGAAAGAAAAAAGAAGAGGACAAGATAAAAGCTGAAGAAGAGCAGAAGAGGAAAGAGGATGAAGAAAAAAAGAAATTTGAAGAGGAAGAGAAAAAGAAACAAGAGGAAGTAAAACGTCAGCAAGAGGAGGCAGCTGCACAATTGAAGTAAGATTTATGTTTTAAGTTTTAACTGTGCCTAACGGGATAGTCCTTACTCAGGCAAAATTCCCATTGAAGTCAGTGGGAGTTTTGCC
This sequence comes from Gopherus evgoodei, assembly GCF_007399415.2. Taxonomy (NCBI): domain Eukaryota; kingdom Metazoa; phylum Chordata; order Testudines; family Testudinidae; genus Gopherus; species Gopherus evgoodei. Next base: position 353,697,027 of record NC_044322.1, read on the forward strand.
AAAGTGAGGACTGCAATATTGGTTCACTCTTTTAATTTTATGAATAAGAAGGTAAATATATATATAATTGTTTAGTAAATATAGATCAAGGGTTCTCAAACTGGGGGTTGGGACCCCTCAGGGGGTCGTGAGGTTATTACATGGGGGGTTGCGAGCTGTCAGTTTCTACCCCAAATCCTGCTTTGCCTCAAGCATTTATAATGGTGTTAAATTAAAAACACTTTTTTATATATTTATAATATGGGGTGGCACTCAGAGGCTTGCTATGTGAAAGGGGTCACCAGTAAAAAAAGTTTGAGAGCCACTAATATAGATAGTGTCAAATGATATGCTCAGTGCTATTTGTGAGAAGCTAAAAGTATGCAGTAGTTGATGTACATACTATCACTTTAGCTTATACATTGGATTTCGGTAATGTCATCTGTCTGGAGATCTCATGTGATATACAAATGTGCTTGAATTAAGCATCACCCAGTCTTATTGAGGTTTAGATGTGTTATCCCCATTTTACAGATGGGGAAACAGAGGCAGAAAGAAGCCAAGTGACTTGCCTATGATCACAATAAAATCCATCCAGGAATAGGTGCTGGGCAGCTTGACTCTCTCTGGTACTTCAGTCACAAGTCACTTATTACTGTAAGCTATTGCTGTAAACTTTTAAGCACTGGAAGTGGGCTGTGATCTCTAAAGCTGTCCAATAGTCAGCAGTCATGAATAATTGGTATTTGAGTGGAAAACCTGCAAGGAGAACCTGGGTAGGGATACAGCAGAAAGTGGTGTTAATTTAGTTTTTTCTCCAAGTCAGTATCCATAGCATGGTGTTAAGAGACACTATGGTGTTGGAGGGAAACAAAACCAAGATTCTGACCATTTGTGTTCATTAAAGATACCATGACACTTAAAAAGCATAAGAGTATTAATGTGTCTGTCTTGGTCAGACTCCAGGCTGGGTGAATACATTTTTTCTACTTAAATTGCCCTTGCAGTTTCAGTTGGATTTGGAATTCTTCTTATCTAGAACACGTATGTAGTGTTACTGTGTTCTGTTAACAACTGCTGTGTTCTGTCCCAAAGTTGATTTGTATTTCTTGAGTAAAAGGATTGTAATATTTGTGCTTTGTTAATGATTTGTGATTAAAAAAATTTCTATATAGAGCCTTGCTAATATGTTTATTTTAATATGTAAATGGCACTTTCTTAGAAAAGGTTTAATAGAAGAGTGCTATTTAGTGAAGCCCTGGAGTTACTAGGACTTCCTTATTATCAGTAAAATATATTACAGAACATTCATTAGTACATATAAAGTATCAGGAAAAATTTAAACTGCACTACAATTGAGATCAATTAGCTTGTGGTTCATTATCCTTTTTTTGAAATGATTCATTTACCTATCAGTTTACAAAATTCAGTAATCTATAATGGAAATTAGTGTGGTCTTACCAGGTTATAACTATTGTTGTTTTTCTTTAGAGAGAAAGAGGAAGCACATCAACTCCACCAGGAAGCTTGGGAGCGCCATCAAGCAAGAAAGGAACTCCGCAGCAAGAACCAGAATGCACCAGATAACCGCCCTGAGGAGAATTTCTTTAGCAGGCTGGACTCGAGTCTGAAGAAGAACACTGCTTTTGTTAAGAAGCTAAAAACTATCACAGAACAACAGAGGGACTCCTTGTCTCATGATTTTAATAGCCTCAATTTAAGCAAGTACATTGCAGAAGCTGTAGCTTCTATTGTTGAAGCAAAGCTGAAAATATCAGATGTGAACTGTGCCGTGCACTTGTGTTCTCTGTTTCACCAGCGCTATGCTGATTTTGCTCCATCACTACTTCAGGTTTGGAAAAAGCATTTTGAAGCAAGGAAAGAAGAGAAAACTCCCAACATTACCAAACTAAGAACTGACTTGCGTTTCATTGCAGAATTGACAATAGTTGGGATTTTCACTGATAAAGAAGGTCTGTCTTTAATCTATGAACAGCTAAAAAACATTATTAATGCTGATCGAGAGACCCATGCTCATGTTTCTGTGGTAATAAGCTTTTGCCGGCACTGTGGAGATGATATTGCTGGTTTGGTACCAAGGAAGGTTAAAAATGCTGCAGAGAAGTTTAACTTGAGTTTTCCTCCTAGTGAGATAATCAGCCCAGAGAAGCAACAGCCCTTCCAGAATTTGTTGAAGGAATACTTTACATCTTTGACCAAACACCTGAAAAGGGACCACAGAGAGCTACAAAATATTGAGAGACAAAACAGGTGACATTTAAATACTGTACTTAATAAATTGATATAACAGTGCAGCTCATAGAATGCTTAAAGATTTCTTTAATTGTTGCTACCAAAGTACAATGTTGTGTAAGATGCTCTTTTTTGCAGAAGGTTCTCTGAAATAACATGCTGAAAGATTTCCCAACTAGAAAAACTTTTAGAGCCTGGAATGTTAAGTAATGGGGCATTAGGTTTTAAATAATTTTTAGAGGGAGGCTGTTAAATAAGTTTCTCTTGCTTTAATTTTTTTTAACTCCTCCACTGGTTTTGTAATACTCTTCTAACAGCTTGAGACTAACATTTCTTTCCCAGCTGGTTTTGTCCTTTTCCAGTTGGCACCAAGTGTTTTTTACCCTTCCCACCCACATATTTCTTATGGACCATATGCTGATATGGATTTGGTTTTTTTTTGTTTTTTTTTTGTGTACCAACATTGTACATGGTGTCAGCATAGTTCTAAGTTTAGGGGGGAAATCATGTGTCAAAGAAGTGTACTTTCCAAATTTCTTGTATATTAAAATCTAAAATCAAAATTTGGGCCTAAACTACTCAACCATGTCCTGTTAAACCTTGACTCAAAACATTAAATGCTTCAGGACCTCAGCTAACTGTAAATGTCTTAAGCTGGAAAGAAACTTCCACCATAGGCATGTTGAATAAATATGCACTTTTCTCTGAAGCATCCAGTACTGGTCATTGTTGAAGCCAGAATGCTCTCCTAGGTGGACTGATGGTCTGATAGGACACAGGACTGGACAGGACTTACTGTGTCATCAAGTCCAGTCTTCTTATATGACAGGCATTTTAATCATATGATCTCATTCGTATGATATGGTAATTCCTATATTCCTAGAATATTTCCAATACACAAGCAAAAGCACATGAATTGTGCAGTTATTGGTGATGGGCCTGAACCAAAATTCTGGATCTGAAATACGTATCCCTCTGATCTGAACACGTCCAAACGTTGGGGTTTGAAATCTAGACTCAAATTTGAGTTTTCCCAGAGCGTGGGGTGACCAGTTTTGGTATTAAGCTTGGCCTATTATAAGGATTTAGATGTGAGATACAAACTCAAGCATCTGTTGTAGTCCAGTCCCACCCCTATCAGTTGTTAAGTGACTGTATTTTGCTATGTAAGAAGTTGGAATGTGTAGTGACTTTTACTGTAGTCCAATTCCTTATACTACTTGCTTGTTCAGAGAGAGTCAAAACACAAGTATAATTTTTTTTGCAATGTAATGTGTATACCTTCATTATTTAAACTAACATGGTTACAAATTAAGTAAGTCTGGGATAAAGACAAATGTAGCAGAAACAGCGGGAACAGGTAGATGAACTTCATTGCTGGCTGATTTGATTACATTTGTCCTTCCTTCTCATTTTGGCTGTTCATTTAAGCAGCAGCTGTTCTGTGTGTTGAGAGGACTGGCATGTCCAACTAATCATTTAAGTCCACTGACATGCATCTTTTCTTAATTACCAAGCAGTTAAAAACAATTGTAAAGTTCTGTAGTTTATAAAATTTTCCAGGAGTATTAGTTTACTAAACTAAAAAGAGTTTTTAAACTCCTGACTGGGTGTTTCAGTTACAGAGCTATTAGTATAGAGCTGGACAGGAGACTCTTTTCCTGTCTTTGAAACTCTTTTGGGACAAACCCAAGATCTTGAGAAGTTTTTGTGTGTGGGAAAAACCACAGAAAAAAAGAGAGGCCCCAGAATAGCCAATAGGTAGTGAGGGCACTCAGCTGAGGGGTGATATGGAAGACCCAGACTCAAGTCCTTTGTCTGAATCAGATAGATCAGGGTCTCCCGTCCCCAGGCAAATGCCCTGGATGTCAGCCTATTCGCTTTTCTCGAGTCTCTTTCTCAACCATAAATTCCATCCTGGACCTGAGAAACCTTTCCTGACAAAAGATATAGAACTTAAGGTACAAAGTTTTGTTTTGGTGCATACCTGATAAAACAGTATCATTTAGGGTTGTGTGGAGATGGTTGCATCAGTTATATGGATTTAAAAATGTTATCCTTCTGCCTTAATAACAATTGGAATGAGTGAGAGATACTTCTCAATTTCTCAAAAATTTTCTTTTCTGCTTAATTTAATGTGATTGTTCTTTCTCCGTAGACGTACCAAATACTTGCATGTATTAGATTTGGATGGCATGAAGCCAAAGACCAATGAGAAGTTTGGGTATGCAATTGAATTTCATTTAGAGAGTGGTTCTGTTCTAAAAAGTGACTATAAAAATACTAGCTTCTTCCTTACTCAACAGATCTATTGAAAGACAATCTGCTTTACTGACAAAAATAAGTTTACTTTTTATTCCCATTTGTACTGCAGAACCAACTTGAAGAGGGAGAAAGCTAGACTAGGTTCTTCTTTATATATCAACTCAATTGTTTACTTAGGGCATATATTCACTGCAGAGTTAAGTTGAGTTAGCCTAGTTCAACCGAGAGTAGCCATGCTGCAAAATAACACTCAAACTACCCAGAGTACAGTGTAGTGGTTGCGTTAGCAGCTGATGAGTTGTATTAACTTGAGCTGTTGACTATCCACTCCACTGGGACCACCAACTCAAGTAAAAGCACCATCATGCTCGAATGAAGGGTTTTTCCGTGAGGATGGGACTCAGGTTAGTAGTGACGCTCAAATTATAACTCAGGTTAATACTGCAGTGAAGACAAACCCTGTGTTACAACCAGTTGCCCTTGTATAAATCAGCTGAAAGCGGTAGTAGTGTGCACAGGTGTTATTGATAGCAAAACCTGAAGATAAAGTGTCACTAAAGACATAATCTGGCTGGTAGAATCTTTGTTACTGGTGATGATGGATCAGCAAGAAAAAAACATGCTTGACTCTCAGATCCCAGGCTGAGTTCTCAAAGCTAACTGCTGGGCAAGGAGGAGCTATACTTTTTCTTGTAAATTAAGCATGTTAAGATACAGTAAACATGGAACTCTACAATTTCATCTTTAAGCACTTCAGATTAGTACTGAGTTTCTAAGTGTTATTGGATCTATAAACCTAGTGAATAACAGTATAAACAACTTAGTAGCAAGCTCTGATCCACAAGTTCATTTATAGAGGAGGCCAATACATTTAAAATCTTTGTCAACTGATTGATTTTTTTCCTTTCAGAATGCTTATTTTAGAAGACGGAAACTATCCCTAATTCATGCTTTTACTGGCAAGGAAATACTGTTCATTGTTGCTGAAGTGTAAATAGCACCTTTTAAATGCAGTAAAAAACCTTTTTCATTGAAAAACTATGAAACCAGTAAAACTTATGTCACTTGTGTGTAGTAATGTCGAGGGGATGTTGACAAGACTGCCTACAATGGCATGTGGCCCATCGGCAACTGCCAGTAGCAACAATCCCCAGTGACTGGAGATGGGACACTACATGAGGGAAGAATTTGAGTTACTACAAAGAATTCTTTTCCAGGTATCTGCCCGGTGGGTCTTGCTCACATGCTTAGGGTATAACTGATGGCCATATTTGGAGTTGGGAAGGATTTTCGCCCTAGATTAGATTGGCAGAGATCCTGGGTTTTTTGTTGTTGTTGTTGTTTTCCTCTGCAGTGTGAGGCATGGGTCTCTTGCAGGTTTAAATTAGGGCTGTGTAGCAATTAAAAAAATAAATAATAGGATACTATTTATTTAAGTATTTTTGGAGGTTTTCCACATTTGCAAATATATTAATTTCAATTACAACAGAGAACACAGTGTATAGTGCTCACTTTATATTTCTTTTATTACAAATATTTGTGCTATAAAAAGAAATAGTATTTTTCAATTCACTTCATACAAGTACTGAAATACAATCTTTTCATCATGAAAATTGAACTTAAAAATGTAGAACTATGTACAAAAAAACCCTGCATTCAAAAATAAAACAATGTAAAACTTTAGAGCCTAGAAGTCCACTCAGTCCTACTTCTTGTTCAGCCAATCACTAAGACATACAAGTTTGTTTACATTTACGGAAGATAATGCTGCTGGCTTCTTATTTACAATGTCACCTGAAAGTGAGAACAGGTGTTCACATGGCATTGTTGTAGCCAGTGTCTCAAGATATTTGTGTCAGATGCGTTAATGATTCATAAAGCTCTTCATGCTTCAACCACCATTCCAGGGGACATGCGTCCATTCTGATGACGGGTTCTGCTTCATAAGAATCCCAAATAGTGTGGACCAATGTATGTTCATTTTCATTATCTGAGTCAGATGCCACCAGCAAAAGGTTGATTTTCTTTTTTGGTGGTTCGGATTCTCTAGTTTTTACAATGGAGCATTGCTCATTTAAGACTTCTGAAAGCATGCTCCCTACCTCGTCCCTCTCAGCTTCTGGAAGGCACTTCAGACTCTTAAATCTTGGGTCAAGTGCTATAGCTATCTTTTGAAATCTCACACTGGTACCTTCTTTGCATTTTATGAAATCTGTAGTGAAAACGTTCTTAAAATGATCAGCATGTGCTGGGTCATCATCCGAGACTGCTATAACATGAAATATGTGAAAGCAGCAAAGAATCCTGTGGCACCTTATAGACTAACAGACGTTTTGGAGCATGAGCTTTCGTGGGTGAATACCCACTTCCTCAGATGCATGCCTCTGAGGAAGTGGGTATTCAGCCACGAAAGCTCATGCTCCAAAACGTCTATTAGTCTATAAGGTACCACAGGATTCTTTGCTGCTTTTACAGATCCAGACTAACACGACTACCCCTCTGATACATGAAATATGTGGTAGAGCAGGGTACATACAATTCTCCCCCAAGGAGTTGAGTCACAAATTTAATTAGTGCTTTTTTTTTTTTAACAAGTTTCATTAGCATGGAAGCATGTCCTCTGGAATGGTGACAAAGCATGAAGGGGCATATGAATGATTAGCATATTGGCATGTAAAATGCCTTGCAATGCCGGCTACAAAAGTGCCATGCCAAATGCCTGTTCTCACTTTCTGGTGCCATTGTAAATAAGAAGATGGCAGCATTATCTCCTGTAAATGTAAACAAACTTGTTTGTCTTAACAATTGGCTGAAAAAGAAGTAGGACTGAGTGGACTTGTAGGCTCTGAAGTTGTCATTGTTTTGTTTTTGAGTGCAGTTATGTAACAAAAAAATGCTACGTTTTGTAAGTTGTACTTTCACGACAGAGATTGCACTACATTTCTTGTATAAGGTGAATTGAAAAATACAGTTTCTTTTGTTTATCTTTTACAGTGCAAATATTTGTAATATATAACATACTTTGATTTCAATTCCAACACAGAATACAATATATATGAAAATATAAAAAAAATGCAAAATATTTAATAAATGTCAATTGGTATTTTATTTAACAGTGCGATTAAAACTATGATTAATCGTAGTTTTTTAATACTGGTTGTTTTTTTTTGAGTTAATCACGTGAGTTAACTGCAATTAATCAACAGCCCTAATTATTATTATTTTTATTATTTTGTTTTACCATTGAAATTTACCTGGATCAGTTGAACACTGAAGCCATTTGGGCATGCCTGGAAATTGACATTTTTAACAACTAGAATATATTGAGTACCATGCTCTTGTGGTCAGTTCCCTTCTTTTTCTTCCTTTTAGTAGTCAAAAGTTGATGATAAACATAGTAATGCAGCCTGTTCCCAGGAAGGTGGAGTTGACATTACATTCCAAGTTACTGGCTTCTCTGTTTTTGAATTGCAGCATCAGGTTCGGTCATTGGTAACAACTGGTCAATCAGATGCCACTAACACCAGCAGCATTCAAGCTACTATAAAACCAGTCAGAGAGGACAACTAGACAGGAAAATACTGTCATCTTTTATTTGAAAGTGCACATTGAGCCCATTTCGCAGTAGTCTTGGAGCCCCTTAGGTATGTCTACACTGTAATTAAAAATCCATGACTGGTCCATGCTAGCTGACTCAGGCTTGTGGGGCTCGTACTAAGGCACTGTTTAATTGCTGTGTGGATGTTCAGGCTCGGACAGGAGCCCATGCTCTAGGACCCTGCAAGATAAGAAGGTCCCAGAGCTCAGACTGCAGTGAGCCCAAAAGTCTACACCACAATTAAACAGCCCCTTGGTCAGAGCACCATGAGCCCGAGTCAGCTGGCACAGGCCCATCAGTGTCTAATTACAGTGTAGACATACTCTTAAGCAACATCTACACCACCACTTACTTCAGCATAATTTACAGCACTCTGGTGTGAATAAACCACCCCTCTGAGGGCTGTAAGTTATACCGACATAAGCACCGGTGTGAATAGTGTTATATCAGCAGGAGAATATCTCCTGCTGACATAGCTAGTGCCTCTCATGGAGTTGGAGTTATTATGCTGATGGGAGAGCTCTCTCCTGAGTGTGTCTTCACCAGATGTGCTATGACAGCTTCACCAGTGTAGCACTTCTAGTGTAGACTTAGCCCTAGGTGTGAGCGTACACTTTTGTGTAATGGGCCCTGGATCAGCTGAACGGGCCCCAAGGAGAATACCTTTGGCAAAGGAGACCAGCCCTTGTCCTCACCCCCCCCCCAGTACAGAACTGATTCTGCACCTTCATCTCCATGAGAACCTGTCAAATAGCAGGGGACATGTTAAAGACAGGAAGTGGTGTGGCTGGGGCAGTACTGTGTCCCAGCTACTGTAAAACCCATAGGGGTCTTGGCCAGCTAAGTAAAAGTCAGGGCAGACCTAACCTGTGACAGGGACCACATTTAATTCCTAGCAGTCTGGGATCAACAGTGGCAGAAACTGCCCTTTTTTCCCTGGGCCAAACTCAGCACTAGCACAGGGATTAATTTGTTCCATTATGGGCAGGTCTACATTTAAAACTTGCATCGGCGCAGCTGCAGTGCTTCAGTGAAGAGGCTTCTACACGGACGGGAGAGTTTTTCTCCTGTCAGCGTAGTTAATCCATCTCTGCAAGAGGGGGTAGCCATGTTGTTGGAAGAAGCTTTCTGTTGACACAGTGCTGTCTACACTGAGGATTAGGTCAGTATAACTACATCACTCAGGCTGTGGTTTTTTCACACTCCTGAGCAACGTAGTGATGTCAATGTCATTTTATAGTATAGCTCTGGCCTATGTTTTGAGCTAATACAGAGCTCTTCTTCAGGTCTGTGAAAGATACTCAGTGTATCGGCTAAATACAGGGTGCAACAGGTAAGGAGTTAGCATGTTTTGCAAGAGATCATTCAAAGTAAAGGAGGCAGTTAACACCTCTACAGTCGTAGGATAAAGGAGGGTTAAGGCATGTCTTCACTAGCAACATTAAAGCGCTGCTGTTTAATCGTGGCTCTCCCAGCGCTATAAAAAAAACACCTCCATAAGCGGACTAGTGCTCCCAGCACTGGTGCATTGACTACACTAGCGCTTTACAGCGCTGAAACTTGCTGCGCTCAGGGGTGTTTTTTCACACCCCAAGCGAGAAAGTTGCAGCGTGTCATAAACAGATAAGAAAAGTTAATAAACAGATAAGAAAAGTTAATAGCACAGAAGTACTTTATATCTCTTTGACTGTAAAGGGTTAACAAGTTCAGTAAGCCTGGCTATCACCTGACCAGAGGACCAATCAGAGGACAAGATACTTTCAGATCTTGAGGGAGGGAAGTTTTTGTGCTGTGCTGTTAGTTTTGGTTTTTGTTCACTCTGGGGGCTCAGAGGGATCAGACGTGCAACCAGGTTTCTCTCCAATCTCTCCAATACAGGCTCTTATAAGTTCAGACTAGTGAGTACTAGGTAGATAAAGTGAGTTAGGCTTATGGTTGTTTTCTTTATTTGCAAATGTGTATTTGGCTGAAAGGAGTTCAAATTGGTATTTTGCTGAAAAGATTCTAATTTGTACTTGTATATTAGACTGGGAGGGTATTCCCAGTGCCTATAGTTGAAAGACCTTGTACCTATTCCATTTTAAATTTACAAAGCTAATTTTTACTGTTTTTCTCTCTTTAATTAAAAGTTTCTTGTTTAAGAACCTGATTCGTTTTTTTATTCTGGTGAGACCCCAGGGGACTGGGTCTGGATTCACCAGGGAATTGGTGGGGAGAAAGGAGGGAAGAGGGAGAGAGAGGCTGATTTCTCTCTGTGCCAGGATTACTTTCTCTCTCAGGAAGCATCTGGGAGGGGGAAAGAGAAGGAGGGAGGAAGGTGAATTGTCCTCTCTGTTTTGTGATTCAAGGAGTTTGAATCACAGTGATCTTCAAGTGTAACCCAGGGAGGGGAAGTCTGGGAGAGGCAATGGTGAGGGAAAGGGTTTGCTTTCCTTGTGTTAAGATCCAGAGAGTCTGGGTCTTGCTGGGTCCATGGGCAAGGTTTTGAGGGGACCAGAGTGTACCAGGCACTGGAATTCCTGGTTGGTGGCAGCGCTACAGGTTCTAAGCTGGTAATTAAGCTTAGAGGAATTCATGCTGGTACCCCATCTTTTGGACGCTAAGGTTCAGAGTGGGGAATTGTACCATGACACAGCGCTGTAAAGTGTCAGTGTAGACAAGCCCTTAGTGCATTACAGGTTGTTGTAATAAATCACAAATCCAGTGTCTTAATTAAATCCATGATTTTTGGTGTCTAGCTGAGTGACGAATTTAAGTTCCCAAGCTCGTTCTTCCAATGTATTGTGTGTAGGTTTCCTTGGAGGACAAGGACTGAGAGGTTAAATATGCAGTCATCATTTGGGAAAAAATGTTCTCCCTCAGGTGATACGCTATTTTTATCATTTTGCTGTGTTTTATCATTTTCAAGAATCTATTGATTTGTCTGGTTTCATCTACATAGTTGGTATTGGTGCACTGGATGAGGTATATATCATGTTGTGATAGGCATGTGTAGGACCCATGGATATGGAAAGGTGCATTGTGGAGGGTATTGATCATCGTAGCAGCAGAGATATGTCTGCAGGTTTTGCATCTGTTATGGCCGGAGGTGGTGCTGCTTTGAGATGCTGTGTCCTGGTCTGGGGGGAGCTTGCTTCTGATAATGATCTTTGCTAGTTTGGGGGCTTATTGGAAGGCCAGAGTAGAGGAATTGGAAAAGATTTCTTTCAGGGTGTGATCCCTGTCAAGTGTGGGTTGTAGCTGTTTAATGATCCCCCCCCCCCATAGGTTCAAGTGTGTGGTGGTAGGTGACAACTAGACGTGTGCAGTTGCAGAGAGATGGAGGTTTTTTGGGTCCTGTATTGAAGCAGGTTCTTTCCAGGTATTTGGGTGGCCCATTCAATGAAGCAGTCAACTTCTCTGGTGGAGTGTCCTTGTTTGGTGAAGATGGTTTTAAGTGTGTGAAGGTGTGTATCCTGGACTTTCTTCCCAGAGTCTGTGGTGTCTGAGTCTCCGGCTGTAGAAAGAGATTTCTTGGTGTTTTGGGTGATTCCTGGATCTGTGATCGTGTTTGTGATCAATGGGTTTCTTGTATGTAGTTGTCTGTAAGCTTCCATTGTTGAAGCTGATCCTGGTGTGCGGGAAGCTGATGCTAGTGTGGTAGTGTTCTAAAGAGAGTTTGATGGATGGGTGATAGTTGTTGAAGTTGTGATGGAAACCTTTGAGGAAGTTTCGGTTGTCTGTCAAAAAGTAGAAAATACCATTAGAGTATCTCAGGTATATCATTGGTTTTATGGTGCATTTGTCCAGAAATTTTTCCTCAAAGTGGCCAATGAAAAGTTTGGCCTATTCGGGAGCCATCCTAGTGCCTGTGGTGTAGGCAAAGTGTTTGTTGAATGTAAAATTGTTACAAGTGGAGGTGAAATGGATGAGTGTTTGTGTCTTCTAAATATTAAGAAAAACAGAGCCAGCATCAAATTGATAATTTCCATTCTTTTGGTTTTAAAAAAGCCCAAGAGGATTACTATTGTTACTACTTGTTTGAATAGTGTGGTACATGATTTACCACTTGATGTCTTTTAATGCCAAAATCATAAACTGGCTTAAACTCCACCTTTTGGTCTTTATGAGGCCTGTTCTGCATTGTATGATGCTTCTATTACTTAAATTTCCAAGGAATCAAAGGTTAAAGAGACAGACATGCAGCTGTATATAATAGGCCAGCTTTTAATATTGGTGGTGGTTCTTTGCCATAAGCTGGAATTGCCAGAGATTGTTGTTTTCTCCAGGATGCAAGTTTAATAAATTAACAAATATCGTTGATACTAATTTATTCAAATGTTGTTCCAGACTAGATGAGAGCAGCCAAATAAACTAAAGAATAGAATACAAAATCCTTCACCGAATACTTGCATTTGGGGAGGAGATTTTGTTCAAGCCTAGAATGTATTTGTCTGATTTATGACATGGCTTACATCCATGTTCTGTGGCTCTAGCCAAATACTGAAATGTGCTTAGAATGCATATGGATCAAAAATTGCACAGGGCTTGATATCTTTTTTCCTTAACTGATGACAAGGAAGTGCTCCTGTAGACCAGTCATGGTTTTGAGATCTGAAATTTTATAAATCAATATTGCTAGAAACAAATAGTACATTATGAAAATCAGATATTTTCATCTTTATAGATATATATAATATTTATTTCTAGACCTAGCTATTTACTAGATATTTCACCTTAATATCATGCCATTGTGATTAATCTTGCTTTTTTCCACTTGAATTCAGTATGCTTTTAACAGCTGCTGTCTGAATCTAAAAAACAATGTTGCCTTTCAAACTGTATAAAAGATTAATCAGAGACTGGAGTTGACTAGAAACTGACTTGAAACAGAAGTGAAAAGGAGTAATTTCCGTTGAGTACCTGGGATGAAATCCTGGCCCTATTGAAGTTGACAGAAGTTTTGTTATTGACTTCAGTGGACTACAGTAGGGCCACAACTTTGCCCCTAATGTCCCAAATACATCTGGTAACTTTCATCTCAGTTGCCATTTCTGAGGTCTCTTAAACTTGGGACAGTATTTGCTGAGGGCATGTCTACACTTCAAAGTTAAGTCATCTTAATGTAACTCGGTATCCAGCCACCACAGTTACTAAGTTGGTTGTGTGTGTCCATATCAAGATCATTGTCTCGGTGGAGTGCATCCTCGCTGATAGCACTTGCATCGATGCACAGAGCAGTGCACTGTGGTAGCTATTCCACAGTGCAACTAGCTGTAGTGAGTTTTAGGAGGGGCTTGTAATGCCTAATGGGACCAAAACGTTGTTGCATGGTGAAATGGGAACATGGCTTTGGGCTCCCATGATGCAGTTTCCTCCCTCCCTACCCTGATATCAGTGGCAAACAACCCTCGTGCCTTTTTTCGAAAGCCTGTGTTAGCTGTGCGTGCACCATAGACTGAGAAACCTGGACCCCGCTCAGCTGTGCATTCTTGTTGTGAGCATTACAACCATCTTGTGCCTTATCCTGCAGTATTTTCAGAGCCGAGACAGGAGTCATCACATGGAACATTGCGATGTCATGCAAGCAGGCCTGCTGCAAGCCATAAAACAAAACAATTTCTGGTTGCTGCTGGCAGTCGCGCAGCAGCTGAACGTGGTGGAGCACTACTTCTGTTCCCAGGAAGCAAGCACTGACTGGTGGTTTTGCATTATTCTGCAGCCATGGCTGCAGAACTTTTGAATACGAAGGCCACATTCCAGGAACTTTCTGCAGAGCTTTCCACATCCTTGAAATGCAGCAACATTAAAATGAGAACTGCTTTGACAGTGGAGAAGTGAGTGGCAATCGCTCTGTGGAAGCTTGCAATGCCAGAGTTCTACTGGTGAGTGGGGAGTCTATTTGGAGTTGTTAAATCCACTGTGGGAAGCTGTTGTGATCCAAATGTGCAAGGTCATTAATCAACTTCTGCTAAGAAGAGTAGTGACTCTGTGCAATGTGCAGGACATAGTGGATGGTTTTGCCATGATGGGTTCCCTAACTGCAGTGGGACGGTAGATGGCATGCATATCCCTATGTTGGCACCAGACCACCTTGCCAAGGAGTACATAAACAGTCAGGGATACTTTTCAATGGTGTTGCAAGCGCTAGTGGATCACAGGGAGCGTTTCACTGACGACGAAGTAGAATGGTCAGGAAAGGTGCATGGTGGGCACATCTTTAGGAAAACAGGTCTGTTCAGAAAGCTGCAATCAGGGACTTTCTTTCTGGACTGCAAAACAACCATGGATGACAGAAATGCCAATAGTGATCCTGGGAGACCCAGCCTACCCTTTGCTCCCATGGCTCATGAAGCCGTGCACCAGCCACCTGAACAGCATTAAGGAGTGGTTAAACAATAGGCTGAGCAAGTACATAATATTGGTAGAATGTGCCTTTGAACATTTAAAGAGTCACGGGCGCAGTTTGCTTTCTAGGTTAGACCTCAGTGAAAGGAATATCCCCATTGTTATCGCTGTCTGTTGTGTGCCCCATAAGATCTGTGAGGCAAAGGGAGAGAAGTTTCCATGAGGTGAGACGTTGAGGCAGATTGGCTGCTCAACATTAGCTGCCAACCTGATACCAGGGCAATAAGAAGAGCCCAGCAAGTAGTTCTGCATCTCTGGGAGGCTTTGAAAACCTGTTTCAGTAATGAGCCACAGTAATGTGCCCTGCTTATCTCCGTTGTGCCTTCCCATGCCATGGCATCCTTTGCATCAGTTTCCCTGTACACTCCTTAATCCCTCTGATTGCAATAAATAAAGAGCATTTCATTCTTGAAACGTTTACTTTTATCACACACACATAAAGAAACTGAAAGACCAGGAAAATAATTTAACCTTGGGCAAATGGAGTGATAAAATTGGGCGGGGAGAAACCAAGTCAGCTTGTCTGTGAAAGCACAGCAGTCTTGACTGCCATAGGTCTTTGAATGGCTGCCTTTTGTTCTTGGTACCCTCCCCTGGCATTGAGTGGAAGGGATACTACCCTCTCACCCTCCCAACCCTCCCTGCCTCCTGGAACATTTTCGGGAGGGCAATTGAGAACAGGGAAGTGCTTGCAGGCAGTTCTGCATGGACTGCAGAGAGAGTCTAGCCTCAAGGTGCTTTTCTTGAAGCTCAACTAGATTCCTCAACATATCTGATTGGTCCTTCATAATCCACAGCATCTCATCCTACATGGCATGCTCATGCTCTTGGAATGCTCTCCTGTTCTCCATGTCCAGTTTTTCAGATAGTGAAATCCTCCAGGCTCTAAGCTCCATGTCAGCTGTCCTGAAGGTGTTCATTATGGGAGGTGAACATGTCGTCATGTGTCCTCTTTTTCCATCTTCTAGTCTGCGAAAGCCTCTCTGTTGGTGTGGAGGATGTGCTAAAGGCCAAGCTTTCCACTGTAAGGCATGCAAAGCACAAGGCAACCGTTGTCAGCCCATACCTCGGGTCTAGTGCAAGGTTGCTATTTAAAAAATACTCCCCCTTTTATACTTCATGCAAGCCAGAACATAATCAGAATCCCTAGCTAGTTAATGAACCAGTTTGCTGTTCCAACTGTGGGGAGTATGTCCCTGCGGCATGGGTGATGGGCCTTTTGCTGCAGCTTGTAGCAAACCTGCCTTGGGAGCACAGGTGGGCAGATGGACAATACCCTCTCCTCCTAACAACATGGATTTCGGTTTGAGACCAGGGACCAGCATTAAGCCTCCAATTGCTGTCTTGGTCTGAGGCAGTTTCGGTGAGGTTTGAAGCCACAAGAGAACACAGAAAGCTCTCCCTCCCTTTTGCTTAATACTGCTGGTAGTAATTGTCCTGGACTTGCAGAATCAGAGGTCAACGCCGATCCCTGCCAACCAGACCACTGGAATTTTAGGGAAAGCGTGGTTGAGGGACCCGGAAGTCACCATGGATTGTAGATCACATGCTCTATTGTTTGCAGTACGAGCACTTGTACTGAAAACTTCCCCCATTTCTCCTAGGTGACCCTGTGCGATATCAGTCTCCTGTGAGTAACAGAAGTGGCAAGAGAGCAGATGCTACAAGTGTCTGGGTATAGACTTGGTCCTTATGCTACTATGCTGTGTACCACAGTGATGCCAGCAGGGTGAATACTGGAGTGGCATGGAAAAATGTCTTACCGTGGTGGAAGAAATAAGGCAGCCCTCTCCAGAAACCTGCAAAGGATTGCAGAGAACCTCCATGAAACGTTCCTAGAGATCTCCATGGAGGATTCCTGGGCAATTCTTGTGCACATAAACAGTCTTTTCTGGGGGGCATCCTCTACGTAGCTGGAGCAGTCACTAGAAAGCAGATAAACACTGCACCTCCCTTTTTCTTCAGATTAAACATAAAATATAAAAGCATCACAAAGTCTTGTGGCACCTTATAAACTAACAGACATATTTAAGCATAATCTTTCATGGGTGAACATCCACGAAAGCTCATGCTCCAATACATGTGTTAGTCTATAAGGTGCCACAGGACTCTTTGTCGCTTTTTACAGATCCAGACTAACACGGCTACTCCTGATAATATAAAAGCATGTAATGCCCAAAGTTAGATTGGAATTGCATACCCACCGAACGTGCCTTCCCTGGCATCACGCTTGGTTGTTATGTTGTCCTGAGACCGACTGGGCTCCAGGGTTAAGAATAGCTCCTGCTCTTGGGAAGAATCTCCTGCTCGCCTATCTCCCATTCTCCTCCTCTGCCTCTTCCTCATTCAGAATGTTCTTCTTGTTTCTTGAGGTGACCCAGAACTCAGACTCCTGGTAGGTATCCGCGCTGCATTTGGGGATAGTGGTGAGGTTGCCGCCGAGAATCGCATGCATTTCATTGTAAAAGTGGTATGTCTGTGCAGAACCAGAATGACTATTTGCTCCCCTTGTCTTCTGTTACGCCTGCCGAAGTTCTTGGATTTTCATGCGGCACTGCTGCATGTTCCTGCTGTAACCCTTGTCCCCCATACCCGTTTCTTCTGCTGAATCGGAGCTGTGCCTGCACAGACTCTTCTCTGCACAGACAAATAACTTCCTCCACCTCCTGTATACACCAGGCAGGTGCACATTTTGGGCATTGAATCATCATGATCAGCTGGGCTGGTGAGCTCTCCATGCTGATGAAACAGGAAAAGAGAACTCAAAAGTTCCCCAGGCTTTTCAAAAGTTCCCCAGGCTTTAAAAGGGTGGGGAGGGGGGTGGCTGTTTCCCATTTACCTGGCTGCCGTGTGGAAATGATCTCCACCGCCGTCACAGCAGAGCATTGTGGGACACCTCCTGGAGGCCAATTCAGTCGATTTATACAATCCATAGCTTGGGCCTGCTGCCTGGGAGGACTTGGGCTTCAACTTCAGCCCCGGGCTTCAGCAAGTCTAATGCTGGCTCTGGTGACTCCGTTAAAATGGAGTGTCAACCCACAGTTTGAGAACCGGTGGTGCAGAGTAACCTGATCTATTTTTTGTGGGTCATTTATGACAGTGGCCTGCAAGCTACTGATATACCACCAATTTCCAGAGGAACATTACTTATTGTTTAACTACTGTGCAACAGTATTTTAAGAAAGCAAGTTTCATGTATGTTTTTACGTGCCCACTCAGAAGAATAGAGAGGATGTGTAGAAAAAATGAAGTAGAAAATATAAATATGCACAGCTTTGGGGAAAAGCCTCTATTTTAAATGCGATTAATAGGTGAAATTTTTGATCCATCACACTGGTAGGATGGTGTTTCTAGCAGTGGCTCATAGAACTTTAACCTGAGTCCCTTGTAATTAAATAGATGAGACAAGAAAGCAGTGACCTTTTGCTCACCACATCACCCTAAAGTTCCCATGATGATAAGAATGCTGTACTATTAGGACTTATAAAATGTATTTGAAAAAAGGTTTTGATTAAAAACAGTATTTTAAATTTTTCCTGGATTAAAAACTGTCAGGTATAGTATTGCAAAAGAAACCAAAATGTACATCATGAACTAATTCTTTTAGACTTTATTTCAAGGATGTCAGCTCATGTTACTGGGCTAACTTGGAAATAAACATCTTCTTCTCAAAACTGGCATTTCTGAGCCCCTTGGTGATGACCATCCCCTTCTGATACGAGCAGAATGGAAGCCTATTGTCATAGACTGCAAAGCAGTCTTTATCCTGCTTTAATACTAGTCAAATATTTTACTTAAAATATTGCACATTAAAACTCTTGCATTACAGAATATTTATGGGGAAAAAAGCTTCAGTTCTTTCAGTCTCTATAATCGGATTATTCTTAATTACGTTAAAGTTAAACTGGCTGTGTTTGTAGTGCATTTAAGTTTATCAAATTTGGTATTAAGTTGAATTTTGATAGTAGTGTTAGCCAGATTGGTGTCTTATTGCTACCGTCTCATTTAGTGTGTGTGTGTGTATAATTCTGTGCCAGAGGGAAGACTGATGAAGTTCAGTGGTAAACTTTGTGAATAGTTCAGTATACGTCAAATATATCTTTAATAAGCGGACAATGTCTGATTTTGTATTTTTTTAAAAATGTGCTCTTTGTAGGCGTATTCTGCACTCTAAAGGAGAGTTGAGTGAAGATCGACACAAGCAATATGAAGAATTTGCAATGTCCTATCAGAAGCTGTTGGCAAATTCTCAGTCTCTGGCTGATCTGTTGGATGAAAATATGCCGGATCTTCCCCAAGACAAACCAACACCAGAGGGTAGGACATCTTTTAGTGTGATAAGTTATATGATACTGAAAGCTTTCCTTTATGGGGGAAAAACAAAACCCTCTCATTGATCTGTGTTTTCAGTGCAAGTTTCCTTTTAAATGTTAATAGCTTAGCCTCTCATTTAAATATATGAAATAGGGCAGAATGTTCCAAGGTACACCAGTAAAGCTTCATTTTAAGTTTATTAACCTCCAGTGAATTATTGAGCCTAAATAGGCCATCATACCGCCAAAATAAATGGTGGAAACTGGTGGGCGCCCTATGCACCTAAGGACATGGGAAGTTAAAGAAAAAGATTGGACTAAAAGTGTTAGTAAATTTTAGCAATCTCTTGTACCTCTGTTAGGATGATTTTATTAAGGTGGTAAGGTAATGGGTGGCATGTAAAGAAAATCATATTTGTACATTTAATCCTCCCCATCATTTTCAGTAAGTATATTTCATTTATTTTTATAAGAATTACTTGATCAGATAACTAGGCATTCGCAGGCTTTATTTTGCATTAGAGAGACCATTTGAATCCAAAGATTATATGAACTGCATTTAAAATGAGATTTTAAATGGATTACTAGAGAAATATGCAAGCAAATACTATGAAATTTCAGTTAAATTGTCTTATTTTCTTATTAGTTGTTTCCTTGTTTCTCAAGTCACACAGAAGGCACTTCGTTTTGATTACTTCTTAATGTAGTTTGAATCTGCTTTAGAAGTTATCTATTAATTACATCTCAGAGCTTAGCAATTCAGTATAGTTTTAAAATATACTAATTGCCCTTTAAAGTATTTCAAAATACAGCTAGGAAAATAAGCCACTAGATGGCTACCTGTGACCTTTGAATATGACGGCAAAATTTAATGTGCCACATTAGTCTTGATGGCTGTCAAATTTTAGTATTTACGTATTCAGATTCTTGAAATCATGGACCTCAGATTTGTCCAAAAATGCACAACTTTAAAAAAAACAAACAATTGCTAAATCTGTTTTGAAGAAGAAATGTGATTATCCCAACAGTTTCCTTACTATGATTGCCAGACCCAGATTAAGCAGTTTGTAGTTGCACAGGGCCCCCAATCTCAGGGGGCCCTGACCACCCGGCTGGTTTTTAACCCTCTTGACTGGTTTTTCTTCCCTTTTGCTGGTTGCAATGTGCTGGGGCTTTTTTCCATGTCTATGTTACAAGTTGGGGGAAAAAACCCAGTACAATGCAACTGGCAACCATTGCTGCAAGCGTGCACTGCTGCGTCACAGCTGCTTCCACTACAGCATTCAGGTCATGTGCCTACTGGTGCCACACCCTGGTCCCGCTCTACATGCCAGGCCCTCAGTGAGCCAATGTGGTGGCTTCTGCTCCTTTCACTGCCAGAAAGCAGGGCAGACCTGAGGTTCAACAGCAGGGAGGAGTAAGAAGCAGGGACTGGAGTGGGTGAGGCAGGGATTCCTGGGAGCTTGGGGGGAGTGGTAGGTGGCTTCCTTGGGCTAAGGCTCCTGACAGGAGGTAGGTGTAAGAGCTTATGGGCTATCAGGCTTGGGGGTGGGGGTGCCTGAGAGAGGAACAGGAGGATCAGGCTTCTGTAGGAGTGTATGTGTGTGCGCGCGTGTGCACTGAATGGGGTACAGGAGGGTCAGGATGCTGCGGGGAGGGGCAGTGGCTAGTTTTTCTGCTTTTTGAAGTGGCAGCCCTATGGGCCTCAACCAGATTGGCCCAGCTGCCCCCCCCCCCCTCGCCATGAGTCAAAGCTCAGTGAGTGGCTTTGTACCCTGGCGCAGTGTTGTAGTGTTGCTCATGTTTGGTGTCCTATGCAAATAGGCCTGTTGAAGCTCTCTTGGATTATCCCTGCAATCAGGCACAAGTGTAGGGGGACTTCTTAGAGAGGTCTGGTTTCTCAGATCCCTTTTTGGAGTTCTGCTCACCTCTGGTTCATTCTGCTTCTTTGCTGGTGTTGATGATACGAGCCATCAGTGTGTCCTCTTCAGGTCCTGGTAGCTCACCATTGACACCCAAGACCATCCTTCTTCCTAGGGGAAAAGAACTACCATTCCTGCTCATTCAGCTACTGAAGCCCAATCCCACAATCAATGTCTGAGTCAGTCCCTTATCAGTACTGATTCGAATCAAACTTGTGCCCAGAGCCAACTGAGACTCAGTACCCCTTTCTCTTAGGAGCTGGTAAAATTCTTCTCTTAGCCTGTGTGTTTTTCAAAAGGCAGCAAAGCAACTCTCGCACAAGAGGCTCAGGTAGCAAATGCACTAATGTACTTGCTGTTTTCTGATTTGTATGGTCTCTGACAAGTTCTGCTTTTGTCAAAAATGTCTTTCCCCTATAACTGGGGAGTCAGCTAGGCATGGTCAAGCTAATTTCTAAGCCATATTTCATAAATACTTCCAAGCGCTTAATCAACTTAGGAAATGTTTCCCCAAGCCAAAGAGTGAGTATTCAATTAAAAAAATACAACAAGTTGCAATATATATTTAAATGAAATATTCCTAGATGTATTATTATTAACATGTCATATTAGTTAATTCCCTTCTCATAGAACTGGAAGGGACTCCGAAGGGTCATTGAGTCCAGCCCCTGCCTTCACTAGCAGGACCAAGTACTGATTTTTGCCTCAGATCCCTAAGTGGTCCACTCAAGGATTGAACTCACAACCCTGGGTTTAGCAGGCCAGTACTCAAATCACTGAGTTATCTCACCCCTTTAAGTCCTTTCCAAACTACTAGTAATAAATTGAGATGTTCTCATATTTATAAACTATATATCATGTGCTCTGTCTAGTTTAAGGAATGTGGGGAAGGTCCAATTTCAATAGTGCACAGGGCCCCAAAATTTTTTAATCCATCCTTGCTAATTACCCCTGGACTGCAATATTCCAGATTTTGCAAGCATTTACTTATATTCGGAAAATAAAACATTTGTGGCAGTTGGTGTGATCACCCCCAAAATGATGTATCTAAACACTTTCTGATGCTAGTATGGATGAATTCTACTATAACTCCATTTAGCGATCTCGTTTAATATAATTGTGATCACATTTTGATTGCACAATGTAGTTTTGTAATTTCATTGTTTTGATTTCTTCTTGAGTGAGACTAGTCTGGTTGTACTTTAAGATGCTGGGGATATGTGTTTAATAACTTTCAATTTTAGAAGCCAAGGTAGTGGCAGTAACAGGGAAACATTTTTTTTAATGTTTATCCCAAAAACCAGTCTTTTTAAAATGAGATGATCTGAAACTTGTGTATGCAGCTTTAACCTTTCGCTTAAAAGAATCTTTCTTTTAGTATGATTAATATTGATGAATTAGTCATTTGTGCATTCTGTGATTCCAGAACATGGGCCTGGCATTGACATTTTTACCCCTGGCAAACCTGGAGAATATGACCTGGAAGGGGGCATCTGGGAAGATGAAGATGCTCGAAATTTCTATGAGAACCTTATTGATCTAAAAGCTTTTGTGCCAGCCATTTTGTTTAAAGATAATGAAAAATGTTCTCAGAACAAGGACTCCAGCAAGGATGAATCCAGAGGTAAAACAATTTGGAAGAAAATGTTCTAGATTTTTAAAAAATTGTATGTGTCAACAGCCATGCAAGTTTGGCAAAAGTAAGGAAAGTCTTTAGTTGAAATAATCATTATTTATATAGCAGTCAGAACATTCCACCAAGATGGATGATCTTGAGCACAGAAATGATGCTAGATAGATAATCTGAACACACAGTTATTTTATGAAAATAATAAATAAAAATGAATACTGATAGCATTTTCACCCAAATATATCAGTGTGGTTTTGGTGAGTAAGTAATAATATTTGTATCTTTATATATGAAAAAAACAAGGGTGTGCCTTCACTGCAGAGAAAGGTAAGGGGATTTTTTACATTGAGATTATTAATTTTGTTAGCTATCCTGATGCCAATTTCAAGTGCAGACAAGGCAAGGGTAGTTTTTACCTTGATGTAGCTAATCAAGGTCAACCCTATCCCACCCGCACCCCCAACACACCTAGGATTGACTTGGATTAGCTGCATTGAGGTAAAAACTACCTGTGCCTTAACTATCTCCTAGCGGAGACATCTCCTCCCCCCTGCCCGCCCCCTCCATATAAAGCACATGCTGCTTGAAAGTTATATCAAATATTTTGGTAGTTTATGAAAACTAATAGTTAAGGTATATCAATTTTTTTAAAAAGAGGGCTATATGTTTATAAAATGCAAACTAATTTAATTTAGAGATTATAGATATAGTATGCAGAAGAGTAGTGAAACCGGGAGGAATACTACTGGTTATGTTTGGGTTGTAGTCTTAGGCATAGTAGGGGGTAAGAACTCTAGCTATGATGAATTAAGATGGTCATCTAAGAAATTAAAGATATATTTTAGTGTCAGATTCTTATCATGAGGTCATAAATTTTAAGACAAGAACAGGCTATTAGATCATCTAGTCCAACCTCCTTTATAACACAAGCCAAAAAATTCCTGCAATACAGTGTTTTCTGATGGGAGCAAAAAGGAAATGCTTGAAAGTTCATTGTAAATTTTTTGAAACTTGCAGTGTTTTGGGGACTGGGACTTGGCCTTGTGTATCTCACATTTCAGGCAGATTTGGTGGAGATGTTGTAACTGTAAAATCTCCATGGAAGATACCACTGTTTGCCCTACATAGTTTTGCTTCTGAAGTTTTTGCATTCTCATCCTGGACTGTGCAGAACAGCTTCACAAGCCTATTGTTCTCCAGTTGTACCACTTCTCCCTGATTTGGATATGCAAATCCTTGGACATTCAAATTTAAAACTTTTAACTTCTTCTGGGGATTTCAACAAACGCCACTTTTGCAATTTTGGGTTTATTATTTAATCATGATATTAAACACAGGCATTCTAGACATAACTTATAGCGTCCTAACAAATAACACATCCCAGCCCAATGAAGACACAGCAAGTATAATTGGGAACAAACCAAAACACTCAAAAGGGGTGAGCACCTTTTAACAGAAGCACATCACACAAGGAAGTGAATTAGGAAGACTGTTCCAGGCAACAAGAAAAATGGCACGAAGTCCAGAGTTGACAAATAAGACTGATGTATTGGTCAGAAAAGAAGTGTGCTGTTTCTCCTTAGACATGAGTAAGGGTATGTAAGAGGTCAAGCTAGAGATGCAGGGATGCACCAACATGTCTTAGAATATTTTTAAGCCATGTCTACTTGTGTTTACATTGCATGTCAAATATTTCTGCTTTCTTTGAAACAGATTCAAAAGATGCCAAGGATAATAAGGATGTTGCTGGTAGTGAGGATTTGGACTTGGATATGGAGAATTTGGACATTAATTATGATAACTTGGAGTTAGACTGTGGAGATGAAGCAGAAGATCTCGCAAAAAAGCTTCTTGATGAGCAAGGTAAAAGCAGAGCTGGTAAACATTTTTAGGGTACTGTATTGTGTTTTAACTGGGTCCTGGTATTTTTTCAATTCTTTGTATTAGTGTGGAGGGATGCTTTTGATTCTTTTGGGCAACGTCTGTAGTAGCTAGAAGCAGTTTTGAGCAAGGTCATTCCTTCCTCCCTCCTTTTGTGCTCAGCAGGCACTTCTAACAAAACATTCAATAAAGAGAGATAAGAAATAAAAGTGCTCTGCAGAAAGAAAAGAAAACTGGTCCAATACTGCTAAAGGATAAAAATAGAAATAAGTTCTCCTGTTCAGTAAAGACACTAAGATGGTTTAGTAACCACTATTTTGAGGTTTGTGTGGTGAAGGTTAATAGATACCTTTGTTACTACTTTGGCATTTGATTGAATTGTGAAAAAGACTAAATGTAAAGGCAGCTCTACTCAGAAAAGTGACAGTAATAAATGGCATGTGAGACTTCACGTTTGTGTATCAATTATCTTATCAAATGTGTTCAGCTTACAAGTAAAAAGATGTTTTACTTTTAAGCCCAATGTGGATTCTAAAGGTCAAACAGGATTCTTTCTTTCTTGTGCGTCATCATCAGTAACACAGATTTTGCTTTCAGTGACAATTATTGCCTTCCCTGATAGACACTTAGTAAACATTCCTGCTAATTATGCATAAGAAGGAATAGAATCCAGCACATCCTCTCTTATGTAACAATGTTAGCATAGATAGCAGAGGTGAAAACTGGAAAAATCTAAGTTGGTTGTGGTGTACTCCCACCTGTGAGTTATGATCTTCCTACCAGTGCTGCTGAACTTTGGGAACCTTCTGTAAAGCAGCACCAAATGTCAGGAGCCGAGGGCCACGTACTTATCAATTACTTCCTTTCTGCAATTAGCTGCAGAAGAAGGGACTTTCTTTGTGTGCATTGTGTCTCATGGTTTTCCTAGAGGTGGATGTGAATGATGTTCTTCATTTTGCCTGGGGATATTTCTTCCCCTGATTTCTGCTCTGTGTATAAGGTCTTCACATTTGAGCCTGCATCAATGGTCAGTAGAGGCTCTGCGGCCTCAAAACAGAAGCCTTATGAATCCCACCCCAAGATATGTTACGTCATCCTTCTGCACCCATGAAGGAATAGACTGCATTTGACTTCAAAGCCAAACAAAACAGGGATGGCTTTGGCTGTGAAGAAGTTTGTGTCGGTTCCTAATTCTTAAGTGGGCTCTGAAGCTGCAACAGTTCAAAGATGTGAGCTTCAGGAGCAAGAACTTAATCAATTCTGAGGGTACTTTCTGCTTCTAAAGTACTTGCCACAGGATCTTTTATCAGGGCCAGGAGCTTCCCATGTACCAAAGAGACCTAGTACTAAATAGGCGTGCCAGCGGATGGGTGGTTTTGCTAGCCAAGGAATGGAAATAAAGTTCTAAACCTCAGTCCTGACAACTTGTGATGGTTCAGATGTGTTGACTCATATGGTGGCATCAGCTCTTTTGGAGTCAGTACTTTGGGCCTTTTGTCTGAGGCTTAAGTCTGTGTTGCAGACCACCTTTTCAAGGGGAAGGGTCTTTTCAGCTGTAAGATAGATGACCCGATGAAGAAGGTGGAGGACGCTGAGTTCACTGCTAGGTCATAGTGCATCCTCAATGGGTGCTGTTTCTCAGAAGGTTTTTGAAGCTCGGTGTTGCTGAGGGTGCCTCCACAATGCAAAAATACGCAGAGGCAACACTATCAAGAAAGTACAGTTATGGTAAGTAACAAGCTTTATAACTCCAGTCATCAGATTTGATTCTGATGCACAGAGGGAGCAGATGCATTGACTAAGAATGTGCCATCTTTACATAGTCACTTTTCATAGCAGACATACTTCAACTATATATTTTTAAAGTACTGCTAAAATATAATAACTCCTCACTTAGTCGTCCCGGTTAACAATGTTACGTTACTGATCAATTAGAGAACATGCTTGTTTAATGTTGCGCAATTCTCCCTTATAACGTTGTTGGTAGCTGCCTGCTTTGTCCACTGCTTGCAGGAAGAGCAGCCCGTTGCAGCTAGCTGGTGGAATCTTGTAAGCAGGGTGATCCGGCAGCCCCTCTATCAGCTCCCCACTCCCCGAAGTTCCCTGTGTGGCAGCAGCCCAGCAGGCTATCAGTTGCTGGCAGTTCAGCTGTCCTTTCCCCCACTGCCATGTGCTGCTCCTACCCTCTGCCTTGGAGCTGCTCCCCAGAGCCTCCTGCTTGCTGTGCGGGGGGAAGGGGGACTAATGTCAGGGTGTCACCTTGCTCCTGCTCCCTGCTTACCCCTCCTCCATAGGGTGGGGAGGGGGGACATGACAGGGCTCAGGAGGGAGAGAGCTTGCTGGCCGCAGCTGCTGTCTCAACTTCCTGATTTGTTTAAAAAGGCAATATACTTAGAGTGGTGTCAGCGTACTTAAAGGGGCAATGCGCATCTCTCCCTCTTGCACAGGGTATGTCTCTCTGTCTTACATGCTGTTTCCTCTCCCTCCGTTCATGCTGCCTTGTAGAATGTAAGGCTACATTAACAGTAGGTTAACCCTTGAGGGTTCAGCCGAGTGCTAGTTCATCATTTTGCAGTAAGGCGTTCCCTGGGAAATATCCCACTCTCTTCCACCGTCTAGTTTCACCTCAACCAAGCTTCACAATCATTATTGCTGTGTACAGTATTAAATTGTTTGTTTAAAACTTGTGTGTGTGTGTGTGTGTGTGTGTGTGTGTGTGTAAAAAATTTCCCTGATGACTGGAGTTCATTCTTGCAGGGAAATCGGATTCGCTTAACATCGTTTTGCTTAAAGTTGCATTTTTCAGGAGCATAACTACAATGTTAAGCGAGGAGTTACTGTAGGGTAATTGATATAAATTGATGTTCTCCGTGCCCCAAAGAGCTTTCTAAGTATGACAGTGCAAACAAATGCAAGACCTTAAGGAAGGGAGCAAGTGTTAATGAGAAGGAAGAAAGGATCCTTCCTCCCTCCAGTCTCTTTTTGGCTACTGATCTTTCTTCTCAACTTCCTCTTTCTCTGCTACTATCATCAACACCAACGACCTTCTTGTCACTCAGTTCCACAATTTGGGGGTTATTTTTTGATTGCCCAGCTCCTCTTGCTGCAGACATCCAGGCTTAATACAAATCCTTCTGTTCTTTCCTCCAAGGTATCCAAGATGCATGCTTTTCTTTCCATCCCTGAAACTAAATCTCGCCTTCATGTCCTCATTATGTCCTGCTTTGCCTTCTATAGCATCCTGCCCTAACTCCCATGTTGCTTTTAATCTATATAAAATGCTGCAGCTTAAGTCATATTCCTTGCCTGTCATTTTGATCATCTTACTCCTCCTTTGGAATTCCCTTTCATAACTCCACATCCCCTATGTTACCACATACAGTCTTATGGCCATCATTTCAAAACCCTGCATAAATCATCCCTTCCTTACTTATCTTCCTTGTTCTTGCTTTGCATTGTCAACCATCCAGCTGTCAGCTTTTTGCATAAATATGTCCATGTCGTCTTCCATGTGGTGGCCAACCTTCCTTTATCTGCACTTCATGTACACTCTTGGTATTTAAGTCCCCCTTGAAGACCCACTTTTGCCATTCTGCTCACCGCATCTGTTTGACATGTATAGTTAAAAAAAAAAAAAACTGTTTATCTCTTCCTCTGTCTACTTGTCTGTCTGTCCCTTAGCTTGTGATATCTTTGATGAAGGACCATTCCTTGAAAGCACATTATGTGTTTAATGTTGTTCCCACAAAGTGATTATTTCTGAGAGACGTATTTTTTTAGGTGAGAGGAGTGTAGGGGTTTTGCAGAAAATGAGATCAGAAATGCAGGCAGGTGATATCTTGGCATACTCTTGGTTCACTGACACCCCAAAAAATCGGGAAACAGTGCCAGGTTACCAGACTAACATTCACAATTGAACAATGACAGTGCACAGATCCTAGCCAGTATGGTAGGGAGAGTATGTCTCAAACACGTGTCACAAAATACGAATGGATCAATAATTATGTTAGCTCAGCATGGAAAGTTAAGGTCCAGAGTCAGTGGTGGGGCATGGAGGGGAAGGGACTCATTCAAAATAGAATGAAAATTATTACGGCATAACAAAATACCAAATGTAAAAATTCGTTTTCTTGAAGCATATAGAGGAATCTATGAAATGCACTGTGAAGTTGTGAATATATTGTGAGTGCACAGCAAATCCTACATATTGTACACAAATTTAGGGAAGTGTTTTACAAAAATCTAAACTGAGACACTTTTATAAATTTGGGTTTTAATTTCCATTTGGTAAGTTGATTGTTTTTTGAGCTTGATTCCTCTATAACCAAAATCTAGTGACAGTTTGGCAAGATGACCTTACCTGGGGAAGCCGAGTGTCTTTCTCTTAACCACGAAATGCATCATTCGGTGACATTTTTTCTTACATTCTGGAAGATTGTGAGATAACTGTAATTGAGACAATATATTATTACCATTATTAATCATGTTTATTATGGTAGTACTTAAGGACCAACCAAGAATGGAGTCCCATTGTGCTAGGCACTGTATGCACTTAGTAGCTGACAGTCGCTGTCCTGAAGAGCTTACAAACTAAATAGATAAGACAGATACAGGGTGGAAAAAGGGTAGAACACACAAGTTGAGTGAACAAAGCGAATGCAGGAAACATCATGTTAGTGCCACAAAATTTTGGAATGGTTTAGTTAGGAGGGGATAAGTTTAAATGAAAAGAAAAGTGAAGGGAGAGGGAATGTTGAAGGAAAGGGGGAGGTGATGGGGACAGAGTGAAAGAGAACAGGGAAGAGGGCCATGCGTGGGGTGAAGCTGAGGTGAAGAGACTAAGGGAGTGGGAGGGAGAAGGTTGGAACAAACAGCCAGTCAATATGGAGTAAAGAATGTCACGTCAAAACTGTAGCAAGTTCTCTGAATGTCAGAAGCTGCTTCTGTCGCTGGTTCTACTGTCTCTGGAGTCTGACTGATTTCTCTCTGCAATTTTCCCCTAAAAGACCACATAACTTGGATAGGGAAGGCTCTAGTTTCTCTGAAGTGGTCTCCCCTGCACAGTTATGGGTCTGGAGCATGCTAGAGGGAGGGATGGCTCCATCTGGCTCCCATTTTACCTTCTCCTCCCCACCCAGTGCAGCAGTCCCTGCTTTGCCTGCTTCTGCAGCTGCTCCTACCAGCTAAAGTCTAGTTTAGTCTAGTCAGCTAGAGTTCAAGTCACAGACTTGTCATTACTAGAAAAAATTAATGAGGTGTCTTCTGTGCTTAGTGCGCATATATAAGACTCACATAACAAATGTGCTTTGAGACCTTCCAAATAAACCACATAACCATAAAATTATGTAAGCAATCCAGTCCTCTGCCAGCTAGCTATTTGAAATTTGCTAGTGAATATTTTTCATTATTAAAACACGGTTATGCTTACCAAAATGTTTAATGTTTTATTCTTGTACACCCTAATGATAAAACTATTAAAAAGCTTGCCATCGTTTAAAGTGTCTGGCATGGTGTGCATCCACATGTTTTATAACTTAGTTTAACAGAACTGTTTGTCATTGGGGCAGTTGCAAACACAATGCTGGTTAAGGATGGTGTAACACATCTGCTCTATAAACAGGTTTCTCACCACTTGTTAATCAAATAGAAGCACTAAATGAGCTTTGAGATTGCTTTAGTTAAATCATATTTGTGAAACCATATTCATAATTGTCTTTCCATCACACTATGTGAAAGGGATCTTTGAAATAAAAGTCTGAGGATAAGGGACAGGGGAAACATAGGTGATAAAATGGAGAGAAATCTCTTTTCTCACCGCTTACTCTGCATTTCTAATCTGCTCATTACTGCATTATAATACTACATAACAATGATAATGATTCACAGAGAAAGGATACTACCCAAGTGTGCCCAAAATCCTGTTTTTCCCACATTGAAGTTTTGCTCCCCATTTTTTATATCGTTTAACTAATTCAGGGACAGTAATTGAATCAATCATTTTAAAGCACAAGGAGAGATTTTTCTTGCATGTTTGCAAAATGTTCCCAATGCTGGTGTAGAAAACTTGATGTTTTTGGTTTTGCGTCTTTGAGTGGTGCTATACAGTTCTGAAACTGCCTTTTCTGTTATGGTGACAGTAACTATTTATCCTGAATTGTGAGAGTGCCAAGTTACTTTAGCTCTATACACAAGTATCTTTGCTAAGTAATCCCACCCTTCGCCCCACTCCCAATAAAAAAAAATGTTAAAATGACCACCAGTTGGCTGGCCTGGTATTCCAATTGCTGCCAGTGCAGAAGAGTCATTTCAGGGTATGGCTATACTTGAAATTTCAAAGCGCTGCTGTGGCAGTGCTTTGAATTGTGAGTGTGGTTGGAGCGCCAGCGCTGGGGAGAGAGCTCTCCCAGCGCTGCACGTAAACCACATCCTCTATCTTGCAGCGCTCAGGGAGATGTTTTTTCACACCCCTGAGCGTGAAAGTTGCAGCGCTGTAAAGTGCCAGTGTAGCCAAGGCCTCAGTTTCTGAGCTTTCCAGTCCATTAGGGAGTGGTAATAACACAGTGGAAGCCACAGATTTTCACCTTACCGATAACTTGGAAATTACTTTAAGTAGTTTTTACGTCACCAGGCAGTGTGGATAGAATTGACATCTTTTGAAGATGTCCTTTTGGATTCTAAATTAAATTCCAAAATAAATTAACTTTGTCAGTTTGACTTTACACAGAGAAGACTATTACTATGTAGCATCGTATGTGTGGAGTTTTACTGATGAATAAGAAGAAACAGTCCTCACCCCAAGAAGCTTAAAATTTCTATTGAATGTAATGATAATAAATAATAAAACCATGAGGATGGAAAGGGAGGATCTGATATTCAGAAGGAAAGTTGAAACTGCTCATTGAAAAGTATTACTTATAAGGGATTTGGATCAATTTATTTTACTTCTGTCATGTTTATTTTGGGTACATTTTAATTTTGTTTTATTTTTAGTATGCTCAGGCAGGAGAGAGGGAGCAGATAGCACCGGAGCTGAAAATAGTGACGGAAAACAAGCTGAAAGAAGTGAGTTTTGAGGTGCTGCTTGAAGGAGAGGAGGGTGCTTGGCACATGGAAGGAATGAAGCTGTGTGGAGGGAGACAATTGGAGTATTAAGAAGAGAGGAATAGACATAGTGAAGGGCATAAAGGTGTTGGGAGTAGAAGGAAGTTAGTGTTGACACATAGCTAGGGTTTAAAATAGGCTTCCAGTACCAAGTAGTCTAAAACAGAGAGAACGTTCAGAAAATGAGGTTGAATATTATGCCTGTTACTCAATATCCTATTTAGAGGACTGGGAAAGCTGTTCTAGAAATAAAAAGAAAAAAACAAGATGTTGAGGAATATTTGCTGTGAATTATCCTGAGGGGTTGGATGGCTCAGGAAGCTGGTAATTATGATCTGGAATCTTTCTTCACTAAGGCTGTAATTCGGTAAAGCAGTTAATGTTAAGCACATGCTTAAGTGCATTGCTGAATCGGGACCCAAGACACCAACTTGAATCCAGTCCTGGTTAGTAGCATCTGAAAGCTGTCACCGTGTAATGGCAGCTCAGTTTGAAATTAATGTGATGATTTTAATACGGTGGACAGATGACTGCCTCACAAAAAACACTTCCATAACTGTTACTAACTTGTTCCTTTGTCAGCTGTCTAAACAGAGAGGTCAAAGACCAAAAGGACCTAGAAACACACTCTGCTCCCTGGCAGGGTGGAGCTTCTAGAGGATAGAAGCAACTAGCCTAGATGCTGATAAGCAGCTGTGGAGCCAGGGGAAGCAGTACAAGGAGCTTCTATAGAATTAGCCGGTGGAGTGTGGTCATTGTTATATACTAATGGAAGAGTGGTTAGCAGGAGAGGAACCCATGCTTCCTGAGACAGTAGGGAGGGAAGAGGCAAATGTCGCTTCTACAGCAATAACAGTAGGTATTATGAATAATTCATAACTAAAAGGCTCTAGTCTCTGCCCCTTCTCTATCAGCCTATTTGCCTGAAAATTATAAGACCCCATCAACTTGACTTGTAGTAAATTAAAAATATTAAAAATATTTTCAGATACTAAAGCAGTATTTGTATCCCCTGCCAATTTTTGTGGCTTTTCTTATTTAAAACATTTTTCTCTTTGTTGCTCTGAAAGACTCCTGGAATAAAAGGGGGAAACTGAGAGACTATACAGGAGAAAAAATGAAATAATGTACTGTCAAGTGTACAAAATAAAGTATTTTTCTTTTCTCTCTTCCAGTTACAGTAATTCTGATTGTTACTTGTAAAAATAATACATAAAAAAAAATTAGAATTCTGGAGTGGATGGAGTATGAAATGATAGTGGGACCTCCCAGAAGGGTTGTCTGAGAGGTAATTGGAAAGAGAAGTGGAGCACAGAGGTGGCTTTTTTTGTTTTGTTTTTGTTTGTTTGTTTTAAGAGCTATCACCATAGAGATGAGACCTGAGATAATGAGAACAGATGTGATCCCCTACAGAGAGTATAGAGGCTGTTTGGAGAGGGAACCATGAGGAATGCTAACAGATAGGAGTTAAAGGGAAGGATGAGAAGCTACCAAAGAAAATGCTGGAGATGAGCCAGGAGAAATGCTGGAGATGAGCCAGGAGAGCGTAGCTAGAGAAGCCTAAATAGGAGAAAATGAAGAGGGGAACATTTTGAATCCATTTCCATAGACATTTCTCCAAAAATGAAATGCCTCTGGTTTGGGAGCTGTTACATGCAGTCTCATGAAATAGATAGATTCTCGGGGCTTCAGTGTTTTGAAGTTAAATTAAGTATTTAGAACTTTATGGGCCTCTTTTCTCATCTCTTTCCCACTTCCCTCCTCCCCCTGCCCCCCAAAGATCTCCCTCTCTCAATATCTCCTCCAGCCTGCCAGTTGCCTTCGAAAGGGAGGAGGTGGCGGCAGTGGCCTACTATGTTATCTCTGGCATCTTCAGTGGAGGATGGAAGTCCAAGTTCTCCTCTGTCTTCAGGAGGGGTCTCTGTCACTCTCACGCTTGTGCAAGCCCAGTGTTCTCCCTCTTTTTCTTTTTTTATTTTTTTTTCTTTCTTGGCAATGGAAAGAGGTTTGGGGTTGCACAAATTCTTTTGTATTCCCTGTTCCCTCAGTTTCCCTGTGTTCTCTATTCCTCTGCATCCCACTCACATGCATCTGTCTCCCACTCAGCCCAAAGATGGTTAGGGGAAGGATTAGGCAGTCTTCTCCCCACTCTATACTTTAGAACCATGTTGAGAGTACTTTCTGCCTGTTTCCTCGACTCTCTTCCCTGTTACAGTTGTGCTGCCCTGCTCAGCTCTGAAGCTCCAGTAGACAGGAGAAACTTAGAAGAGGCCATGTCTTGGGCATCCTTCCCATATGTTGCCCTCCACAGAGACTCCAAGGTCAAAAGGCCAGCTTTTTAACTGCTCTCCCAGCTGCCCAGGATTATATCTAGGACAGGGAGCACAAAGGATGGGTTTTAAATATCAGACAGTTGGCAAGTATGCTGGAGAGGTATTTCAATAGCATATGGCTTCCTCTTGCACATCCAGCATCTCTGCCTCTCAGGACTTTGACACCTTTGTTTGTAGTCTGTCTTGCCAGTCTGTGGAACTCATGAGACTTTCTCACCAGATGCTGTTGGTTCCATCTGACCCTCTGCCCTGTGTGAATCATTGGTTCACCTTTGAGTGATTGTCCGCATGGATTCCACTTCTGGTGCATATGTACCTGAGAGCAGATTCTTTTGGTCTATAGTGTCATTGGGGCTACACCTGTGCTTTCGATGCACTCTCACTCCCCCCACCTGAAGGCATAAAGGGCAGAGTGGCCCAATCATCTCTCAGTTCCTTCTTTCCACACAGGGCTGTGAGATGGAACCCCTGCAGTGTCCACTTTTCTGCGCACTGTGCAACTTGCATACCCATGTGGGAGATTCAGGCGCACAGGGCTAGTCTACTTTGCATAGTGTCTCTAAAAGACTCTTAGGTTGTACCCTCCATTTTACCAGAAATTGTCTGATTTTTTCATTTAAATCTGGTGGTTCACTTTCCAGTTTTTTCCCCAGGTCCCAGTCAAACCAAAAGAAAACCAACCTGCACACCCTTGATGTGTACAGTGTTGTCTCATACTACTTACATCAAACAAGGCTCTTCAGGAGCGCTCACTCACAGGCTGTTTGTAACATTGCAGATAGGAGCTCTTCTAGGTTGTTAGTAGCATTGTAGATAGGGTTAAATGTCAAGCAGTATTTACTCAAAGATTGTCTAGGCAGGTATCAAATTTTATTAAATCATACTATGAGATAGCTAGATTAGATCCATCCATATAGGCGAGACACCAGTCCATCTTCTGTGGCTTCTTTGAGAAGCATCCCAATTTCTGAAATTTACAAGTCATCTGTGTTGGGATTAGCAGAGGAAAGGACAGTTACTTGCTTTACAGTAACAGTGGTTCTTTGAGATGTCTTGTTCACATGCATTCCATGACCTGCCTCTTTATTATGGAATCCTATATCATCTGGATTCTGTACTGCCAAAGAAACTGAGGGATCAAGTGGGCCCAGTCCACCTTTTATGCCCTTATTTGGGGAGGTGCCAAGGCATTCAGGGTGCAGGGGCAGCCCCAATGGATGCTGTGGGCCAAAAGTATCTGATCTCATGTGCATGCACACCAGAAGTGAAATCCATGTGGACAACACACCTTGAACCACAGTTACTGTAAGGTAAGTAACTGTTCTTTTATTGCCCACCTCTCCTCATTCAGATCTTCTTGTGGCCCACATCATATGGTTGAAAGAACCTTTCATGTCTTGATAAGAATATATAGTTGCTGATGCACCCACTGGGTGTAATTTATCAGGTAGAAAATACTTATTTACTCATAGTCCATCAGTAGGAAGATATCCAGCCAATAGCCCTTTAGATTAGTTAATAGTTAACTTCCTTGTCTCCTCCCCCTCCCCCACAGGTGTCTGTAGGTGAGTATTGTAATCATTGAACAGATCCCTGTATCACATTTATAGAATTAAATACAATAGTTGTTTATTGTGCACCATAAAATGTGATGTATGTTTACTTTCTACTAGAACAAGAGGATGAAGAAGCCAGTACTGGGTCTCACTTAAAACTGATAGTAGATGCTTTCCTTCAGCAACTCCCAAACTGTGTCAACAGAGATCTCATAGACAAGGTAAACTCACATTATTATATTATCCTCACATAATCCCACAATATTAAGCCTTGCATGTTAATTTGATTAAAAGTATACTTCAGGTGTTTGTTACCAGTGTAATAGCAAGAGAAACTGTAAACAACGTTATAGGCTGTATAGGCTTCAGGGAGAGGTTTTTAATGTTTTTACGCAAGAATTTTCAGACTCTTCTGCCTTTTTTCCAGGCAGCTGACTTGGCTATTTCTTTTGTATTTTATGTAGCCACATCAGATCATAAGGTCCCATGTAGGCCAAATCAACTACCTCTGCTGCTTAGTTAGAAAAACCTTCACGCTTTGGAGTCTAGCAGGTATAGAGTCTCTTCCTGACCTTGAGAGTGTAGTTCCTCCTCTCTCCTTCACACAGGCAGCAGTTGGGTAAGGGCTTGCCTACCCAAAGAGTTAGAATCCAGAATCAGACCTTACTCTGGGTAAGGGGATCGTGATACTTGGGGCCTGTCTACACACATGTTAATTCAAATTAAGGTAGAATGTGAGTTTCAAGTGCAACAGCTAGTCTTGATTAATTTCATGTGTGGATGCTCTTATTCAGGAATAAGAGTGCTTTATCCCAAAATAGCTTAATCCATGTAGGAAGTGGATTAAATTAATTCAGAATAAGGCATTCTTATTCTGGAATCAATGTCATCCACATATGGAGTTAATCAGTAATAGCTATTGTACTTGCACAATTGCCATATGTGGCTGTTGGTCCTACAGAAAAGGCAAACTCCCCAGCCTCTCTCCATAGCTAGTGAACCTTGCAGCTGTTTCCCTGACAGTTGACTGATGCTTTCTCTCCCTCCCCATCAGTCCAAAGTTTCCATTTTCCATCTAGTAGTCCAAAGGTTCAATCTGTAGTATAGATTTTAACATTCACGTCTTCTGAATGTGTAAATTCTAGCTAGAAAATGAAGATATTTTAAGCAATTGCATGTATCAAAAGCTTGATTTAATTAAGACACTTTTTTAATACGTAGGTTTTACTGCTTTATGTATAGAAATTCCAGTTTAAAGGTGAAACGTTGACTTTTCTCTTATAGGCAGCAATGGATTTTTGCATGAGTATGAACACAAAAGCCAATAGAAGAAAATTAGTACGAGCTCTCTTCATAGTTCCTAGACAAAGGTAGGAAAAGGGAAAAAGATGTAGAGTAACACTTGATTTAACTTTGCTTTAGTGATTTAAACAGACAAGAATGTACAGTGCAACTATGAAGTCACATGTGTCTACTATGTTTACCATTGATGCGCACTTCTCTGGTGGTATTGGCTTATTTGATTAAGGATAAACTTAAAATCAGCAAGAAACTAAGATTGTTGGTACTGGAAAAATTTTCAGTATGGATACTACTGCAACTTACCTTTTCTGGTGATAATTACGGTTATAATAAATATTTTGGTGGCTCATGTTTTGTTCAAACAGTGACATCAAAAATAAAGCTTTTCTGGGAAAAAAGTTCACGTGTCACTCAAACTTCAATACTTGTAGCTGAAAGTCCATCCAGTCTCACAGGTACAGCATTTGGGCCAAGTAATCCATTATCTATGCAATCTCCCTCATAAAGCCAATTAAATTGTTGCATGCAGTTGAGCTGTAGAGTATGAGTGGTGATCGGTTGAGTTACCTTTCATAGTGATATCTGAGGCAACTCAACCTCTGTGGTCTAGGACTCTTGGCATATATAAGGCTTAGCATATAATTTATAGAGTCAAAATGGCAAGAACTTATATAATAATAATTGGTGATATACCTATCTCCTGTAACTGGAAGGGACCTCAAAAGATCATCGAGTCCAGCCCCCTGCCTTCACTAGCAGGACCAAGTACTGATTTTTGCCCCGGATCCCTAAGTGGCCCCCTCAAGGACTGAACTCCCAACCCTGGGTTTAGCAGGGCAATGCTCAAACCACTGAGCTATCCCTCCCCATTAAAAACTGGACAGTAACAGACTGCAAATCCTAGTGATGATTGAACCTGGTGATATTCTAATAAAAAGGGGTTCTCAGCCATGCTTCCAGATGTTTCCATTGCTTCATACTGATTCAAAAGACATTCATTCTAGGCATCAGAGTGATATAGAATGGTACTCCTTGAATCTTATTATATGGATTGTCCTGGGAAGAGTTGCAGTAAGATGCAGTGGTGATGTATAGTAATTAGTTTCTATGTGAGATCTTGCTATGTTAAGAATAATCTCAAGATAATAGCTTTGTCATTGAGCTATCATGAGAGTTTTGTTGTACTGAAACCCTTTGTGCCCTCTTTCTGCCTCTCCTTATGGGCAGCCAGCTTTTCTCATCCCTTTACTGACCACATCTGTTATCTGAGTGGCACTTTGATGGGAATTCTATTAATTAGGAGCTCCAACGCTTTCTCCCTGACCGCCTGTTTTAAGAGGTCATAGACTTTAACTGCAAACAGCCTAAGACTCAAATGGCATGTTTTTAAAAAAGCATTTTTTAAGAATATTATATATATACACAGAGAGAGAGAGAGAGAGAAAATTATATTAAACCAAACTAGTTGATCTGTGTAATGTATCTGCCTTACTCTTGGCTAAAGCTCATATAGATAGGTGCACCTTATGTGCTTGACATGGAAAAAAAAGCCTTACCTTTCTAGAGTGTGCATTGCTAACATCTCATCTCATTTTTTGGCAGGCAGCTGTTAATGTTACAGCCTTTGATTTTCGAGTTTCATATGTCATCTCTCTGTACCTTCCTGAGTCCCTCTCTTGTAATTTTCATGTTCCTTTGATCTGCCTCTCCTCATTTGACCTGACCCATAAAGGTAGTACTTTGTGGAAGAGAACAGTCTCTTCAAGAATGTTTTGTTTATGGTCCTAGTCCATTCAGGATTGTATTAATTGCTATGAATAAACAAGCTTTGGTTCTTGGTTCTCCTGTACCATTTTTTCCATTTAAACAGCTGTATACAGTAAAAGCTGTGTTATCCAGCACTTTAACAACTGGAGAGCTCTATAAACCAGCATTTTGGATCTTCATTGAAAATCCGGTGTATAGTCCAGTTGGCACGGGACTGGCAGGCTCCCTATCTGGTTCTGGAAGTGGCGGCATGTCACAAGGAACGGCCACGAGAGATTCGGAGTGCAGGAGGCAGTTTGGAGCATGGCCTTTGAGAGCGACTTTGGATGTGGGAGGAGGCTTGGAGCAGGCGCTTGGGGTATGGGGGAGGGTGTACCAGATCCAGGCGGTGCTTAACTTGGATGGCTCTGCTCACTGCTTCCACTCCACTCCAAGCCCTGGCTCCACAGCTCCTATTGGCCAGGAACTGCAACCAGTGGGAGCCACGGCTGCTGGGGGTGGGAGGGGGAAGTGGGTCAATTTGTCCCATGCCCCGCAGGAGCCCCTTGAGCCTTGACTTGGTGGCAGTCTAGGTCTTCAGCGGCATTTCGGCGGCGGAGGGCCCTTCAGTGATGCTGAAGACACGGAGCAACTGAAGGGTCCCCGAGCCGCCAAAATGCCGTTGAAGACCTGGACCGCCGCAGGGTGAGTATAAGCGCCGCAGCTCCCCTGCTTTGCCCCAGGCCCCCTGAATCCTCTGGGCGGCCCTGGTGGGAGCTGTGGGGGCAGCGCCTGTGGGTGGAGACAATGTGCAGAGCTGTCTAGCCACGCCTCCACGTTGGAGCAGCAGGGATGTGTCATCACTTGCGGGGAGCCGCCTGAGGTGACCACTGCCTGGATCCGGCACCCGCTCCTATACCACAACCCCCTGCTCTGAGCCCCCTCCCACACCCAAACTCCCTCCTAAAGTCTGTGCCCTGTACCCTCTCCTGTGCCCGAGCCCTGAGCCCCCTCCCACAACCAAACTCCCTGCCTCTTAGTTAACCAGAATTTTTTACTTACCAGCACCCCCATTCCCCCAACATGCCAGCTAACAAAGCTTTTACTGTACATGGTGAATTAGCTATCTTCCAGCCCATCTTTGCATCCTATTAGTGTGTACTGTTCGAAGGACCTTCTATTCTTGTGTTCTTCTGTAATGACCATGCTTTTGCATACTGATTATCCTGGTGTTAACCTGAATGTCTGCTTTGCATCTGAGATTAGGGGGATGTGCTCATATAATTCTTTAGTGGCAAGCTGTCAAAAGGTGACAGTTGTTAGAGCTCATTGCCCTATTTGCTGGTGAGGACACATCCCACTAACACAATCAGCTGACCCTTTGTCCTTGCACGTTATTGGGGTAACTTAAATAGATTATCAGGCAACAAATTGATTGAACATGTTTGCATGTGGCTGCAAGGGGCATTTCAGTTGATTGACAGACATGTAACCTGCTGTTCTCTCTAGTCTAGGCCAAGCCTAAAAAGCCTATCCTTTTTTATAACACTACATTATACTGTGCTTAAATCAGTTTCCCTCTTTACCTTTACTGTAATACCTGCCAAATTATACTGAGTTTACAAGATGTAATATTTAATAAATTATCATTATGCATAACAAAATAAGTACTTTTTACATGGATTTTAGGTCATTATTATCCAGTACTCTTTAGTGGCTCATTGAAAAAGAACAAAATAAACAGCTTTTAATAGCTAGAGCTAATGATTAATTTGAGCAGTCTAATCTCTACAGCATGTTGGAAGGATGCAAGCATGGGAAATGGAACAAGTGTTACTGTACGTTTCCAGAACTTCACTTGAAAAATGGAAATGGTATAATACTTTTATCACCGCAGAAAAACTTGTGCTGATTACAGTGGGGCTGAAGTCCAAATGCCTTACTGGTCTTATTAGTTTAATGTGAATCCAGGTTTTGAACAAACGCTCTTCTTTAATGATCCCTGAGCAGGTTTTAAGATTATCAAAGGCTGATTCATAAACAGTTCTCTTTCTGAGCATCTTTCATTTATTCTGAAGCGTGCATTCTTTATTCTAACATAGAGCAAACACAATTACTGAAATAATTCCTAGAAGAATTTGAAATGTGAATCTAGCTGACAGATCAGTGTTAATCTGCCAATTACAGTGCAATCAATGTTGAGTGAGAACTAATCATTAGTTTGTTGGCTAAGATCTTGAACAGCTGCCCTTTTGCCCCTTATGACTCCCTTAGTATCCACTATCCCACATGAATCATAGAATATTAGGGTTGTAAGAGACCTCAAGAGGTCATCTAGTCCAACCCCTTGCTCAAAGCGGGACCAACAGCAACTAAATGATCCCAGACAGGGTTTTGTCAAGCTGGACCTTAAAAATCTCTAAGGATGGAGATTCCACCACCTCCCTAGGTAACCCATTCCAGTGCTTCACCACCCTCCTAGTGAAATAGCGGTGATGGGTTGGATCACAAACCCCTTGTGAGCTGCCACCTGAGGATGCAACTAATTCCATCATCCAGATCATTAATGAAGATGTTGAACAAAACTGGCCCCAGGACCGACCCCTGGGGCACTCCACTTGATACCAGCTGCCAGCTAGACATCGAGCCATTGATCATTATTTGTTGAGCCCGGCAATCTAGCCAGCTTTCTATCCAGTTTATAGTCCATTCATCCAGTCCATACTTTTTTAACTTGCTGGCAAGAATATTGTGGGAGATCGTATCAAAAGTTTTGCCAAAGTCACTATATATCACATCCACCGCTTTCCTCATATCCGCAGAGCCAGTTATCTCATCATAGAAAGCAGTCAGGTTGGTCAGGCATGATTTGCCCTTGGTTAATCCATGTTGACTGTTCCTATCTGTTTCTCTCCTCCAAGTGCTTCAAAATGCGCTTCCCATGTTTTCTTTCGGAAATGTCCCATTCCTGCTCTGTGGGGCCTCAACTGGACAGTGATCCAGCTGTAGATTTCTGGGTTAGGCTGCATTCTGTGCACTGCCCCCTGTTCTCTTACCTTTTTCCAGTGATGCCTAACTCTGGTTGTGCTACTCAACTGGAGAACCACTGATGGTATGTTGATTGGTCTGCTCACTCTGAATCACAGGTGTCTAGTCACAGTAAGAGTATCTGCCATGGAGCTACAGATGGAACACTGACTGGGGCTGCATTAGGAAGAGCAGAGCTGGTAGATATGCTGTTTGCAGCCCTTTGGGTATCAGCTCTTCAAGAAACTCACTTTTTTCTTTTGTTTTTAAATCAGATTTCAAAAATATTTTTGTAAGAATTCTAGATGCTGTATTATGTACAGCATATAATGCCAAGAATATATAATTATACAATAAAATATTAACATGCTTTACAAAAGTAGATAGCACATTTCCTACCCTAAAAACTTACAAATTGTTCATTAACAGACTCTTCTCTGAGGAATACCGTGTTACCCAGGATGCTAGTTGCCTTTTTGTACTGCTGCTACAAACTATACTTACCATTTCCAAGAGTTTCCAGCATCCCTCCATAATGTCAGTAGAGAAACAAAATGTCAGAAAGTATTATATGTCTGTCCTTGATTTAAAAGGTCAGAAGAACAGCATCCCTCTAGAAAGTAGAATAAACAGTATATTTCAAATATATTTAGTCTTCATGGATAATTGTCCTCATTTCAAGTCGTATAGTCTGAATTATTACATTGATATCCAAAACAGTAAGGTTAGACAAAGGTTGTTCTTTTATTTTAAAAGTGGTTTTTGTTGTTGTTTTTTGTTTTCTGTTCAAATAGGTATCAACTGTTAAACAACCACTTCCCCCCCATGAACTCTTTGCTACTGAATGCAAAACACTATGTTTATGCACTTACCGATTAATGTGAACAGTTTTGCGCACCCATCATCAACTTTTTTGTAAATTTATTATTCAGTATTGCTCTTTGTAGGCTTTCTGATTCTCTCATTAGGATAAAGTGTTTTGGCATAAAAATAAAAAGGCAGTTTGTTTTTCAACTGAATGAAAATTGGTGTCCGAATAGCACTGCATTGCGCTGTGTATCGCTTACGAATGGGGCACATTTAAATTCTTTAGCTGAAGTTGACCCTCTGACTCCCAACAGTACAGAATGTCTTAGTTAACCGAGATTTTGCTTGCTAGCATTCAAGTAGCTTTCATACTTGTAATTAAAAAGTACCCATTTAAAACTAAATATCAATAGATAAATTCAGGGTAATTTTATTTTTACAAAGCAACTGTACAGTAGTTAAAACACTATTGCCCTTGATCTCAAGGCAATTATGGATAATTTATTGTTGGCCAACTGGATTGTTAATCTGTCCAGTAAAAGAGTTAATTTTGGTTTATTAGCATATTGCAATCCTATTGGTATTTTTCAAATTGCTTGGCCTTCTAGGTTTTAAATTCTGGTAGACTTTGAATTCTAGAACAAGAGATAATGAAAGTTTCTGTTACAGGTTCTGAGTTCTCCCATTGTCTAATATTTCTTAATGTGTTAATGTTAAAATGACATTCTGGATTATGAAAACTATTGCCCATATGATATTGAAATTTTGAGTATTAGTTATTTTTAAGTCAGGAAATTAGTTTTCTGCTTTACGGTGAAAGCTCTGCATGATTTATTTAAATTTAAACAGACTTCTTAAAAAAAACGTATATTTACTTTGAACTCCTTGGCTTGTCATTATCAGTAACAAGGTCAGTTTTGTTGAACTGAATGTTAGCATATCCCTGTTCCTGAGGACTTTACATTTCAGGATAAATCCCTCTGAGGACTCTGCTTAGGTTATTGAGCCTTTTTTGCTAAGGCAAGAAAATCCTCTGAGAAGCATGAAAAGTCAGTGGCATAATTTGTTTTGATCATTCCCACTGTCTTGACTGATGGCAGTGAGAAAAGAGTTGACATCACCAGTCAATAATTTTGTGACTGTTGATCAGTATGCAGGTAAGAGCATTGAACTATTTAGGTCTTATGAACATATTTTAGTTAACTGAATTACGATTTGAAGTACGAGGTGGACATTTTGTATCTCGTGTTATCTAAATTTACACATCCTT
The DNA here is from genome assembly GCF_007399415.2 of Gopherus evgoodei. NCBI lineage: Eukaryota > Metazoa > Chordata > Testudines > Testudinidae > Gopherus > Gopherus evgoodei. The sequence goes on from NC_044322.1 coordinate 353,740,397, forward strand.
AAGCTGCCCCTTTGACAAAATCCTATTTGCCAAGTACCCAAGATCTTTGGTTTTTTACATTGCAATTTTAAAGATCCCTCATTTGCAGAAGCCTCATGTATAGCTTTAATTGAGATAGGTCTTTTTACATTTTAAGATCAGTATTTTAAAACCCCCCAGGGGACTAAGATATCCCAGAAATATCTCTAAAAAGGTACAAGTACAGGCCAGCCTAATGTTCTAATGGCAGTGTAACACAGGGATCCAAAATCAGGATATGATTCAGACTGGAATACCTGCACCAAGAAGGTGGAGAGATGAAACAACACTGTGTGTCTGACTAGTGATTTTGTTTGATCTTGCTCAAAGTGTCGGGGATAGACTTCACAGAATGCTTTTTCCATGAGGCCAGATCTTAGTGAGTGAAAGATGAAATAGAGGACCCAGTTCAATATGCTTCCCCCTCCTCAAAAAAGGGAAGGTATATGAGACATGGAAAATGATCAAATGAAAACAATTTGAATTAGAGCGTGAATTTACAAAATATAGGTACCAGTAGATGGTGCTGTTGCACACTGTAAACTTGTATTTGTGTGTGTGAGAAATAGAATAGATCTCTTGCTGGTTGCCAGTTTCACAGTAGTTGACCTCAGGCTTTTCTTTAGTATATTTCACCTATTTGGAAATACACACGCTTAATATTTTCCCCTCTAAAGAAACCTTTTGTGTCCTCGGATGGAACAGCAGCAATGTGCTCTAAGGCAGGAGTCCCTTAGGGGGTTGCGAGCAGGTTTCAGGTGGACCGCCAAGCATGACCATCATTAGATTCTCTAGGGCTCAGTGCAGAAAGTCAAAGCCCTGCAGCAAGGGACTGCAGCCCAGGACTCTGAGCCCCACCATCCAGGGCTGAAGCCTAAGCCTGAGCAACTGCCCATGTAGTGTGGGGCCCAGAGCAGTTTACCTGCTTGCTACCCCTTAATGCTAGGCCTGGCTTTTATATGTAGAAAAAACAGCACTTGTGGCACAGCTGGACCATGGAGTTTTTATTGCGGGGGCAGAAAGAAAAAGGTTGGGACCCCCTGCTCTAAGGCTTAATTTTCCTTAAGTATGTTGGGTTTAAGGAGATAAAATTAATTAATAGCTCTTAACATTCACGTACTTTAGATCTAAACAAAAAACTTCATGTTTTTCCTTTTAAGAGAGAGGAATTGAGCAGCCAGGAAAAACAATAACCTCAGATAAAACAGAACCCAGCAAAAGCATTTCTTTTTGTTTGAGTATTTCAGCCTTCTCATGGAGTTAATGGATAATGTTGATGATGTGGTGTTAATCAGCTGTGCTGAATATCCTGGACTACCTGTCCCAGTAAGCTTTTAAAATGTAAATGCTAGTTAGGTTATTGGTTAACAAGAGGGAGAATAAAAGCCATTAAGCATTTAACTGAAGTGTTTGTAATGTTTCACTGGGGTTTCTATGCATCATTAAGAGTCAGCTTGGTTTTCTGAGGTGTAGAGTGCTGTGTAACTTACTGTGCAGTTGAGCTGAAAATTTAAATGGACAAGCTTCTGTCTCCTCTGTGGATTTTAAAGATTTCATAACTCTGAAAGATTTTCCTGGGAGACATTGTGCATTGTTTCTCCTGCAACCCTTGTTGTGCTACGTGTGCTATTTACACTTATTTTTTGTCTGTCTGTTGCCCTCTAATCCAGAAATAGCTGAACTTTAGTGGTGACATGATTCCTATGGATGTTTAATTTGTAAAGTACTTCCTTTGGGGGAGAAATGCTACATAAATGGAAATTAGTTTTAAATTACATAATTACCTGATTTTTTTAAAGCCTCAATACTTCAGTGTTCTGAGCACTCTGGCCAGTGCTCAGTAAAACATAAGCATGTGCTTAAATGTTTTGCAGGATCAGGGCCAAAGTGATCAGCACCTTGCAGATTGAGCCTTCCATGTGTTTTGATTTTAAAAACACTTAAACTACTTAACATCTTAAAATAATACATTTTAAAACTTAATCTAATAACAGTGTTTCTCTTCAATTCTAGTAGTATAGGAGAACCAGCCTTCTTAAAGTGCAATCCTGAAAAACGATCAGTTTTCTCTTCACAACTGCTCACCTCTCTTGTCTGTAAATGATTTTAAGGCACTTTCTCTTCTTTACTGCTAGTCTATAGCCCTGGTCTTGTTCTAGAGGTTCAGCTCCTAATATATCTTAAAATTGTTAAACATAATGGGAAGATTTTTTTTTTAAGTTGCTCTTCATAGTTTTGTGATTCCCAGGTTCTCTGGTTTCCAAAGCTTATCTTTGGAAGTGGGACTGTATGACTGAACAGAGCATTCATTTCTTCAAAAGGGCTTACAGGAACTTGTTAGACTTTTAGAAACAGATCAAGTTCTGCACTTAGGCCTGGTCTACACTACGAGTTTATCTTTAATTTAGCAGCATAAAACCGAATTAAACCTGCACCCGTCCACACAACGAAACCCTTTATTTCGATATAAAGGACTCTTAATATCAATATCTGTACTCCACCCCAATGAGGGGAGTAGTGCTGAAATCGGTATTGCCATTTCGAATTAGAATTAGTGTGGCCGCAATTTGATGTTATTGGCTTCCGGGAGCTGGCCCACAGTGCACCACTGTGACCGCTCTGGACAGCAATCTGAATTCGGATGCACTGGCCAGGTAGACAGGAAAAGCCCCGCGAACTTCTGAATTTCATTTCCTATTTGCCGAGCATGGAGCGCTGATCAGCTCAGGTGACCATGCAGTCCCAGAATCAAAAGAGAGCTCCAGCATGGACCGTACGGGAGATACTGAATCTGATCTCTGTATGGGGAGATGAATCTGTTCTCTCAGAACTCCATTCCAAAAGACGAAAGGCCAAAACATTTGAAAAAATCTCCAAGGCTATGATGGACAGAGGCCACAACAGGGAGTGTTGCATGAAACTGAAGGAGCTGAGGCAAGCGTACCAGAAAGCCAAAGAATCAAATGAATGCTCACGGAGGGAGGGGCTGAAAACTGTAACTTTCTCTCAGTTCCGGCACTCTCTGAAAACCATTTGAATTCTGGGCTGAGCTCCCAAAGCCTGAAGGGTCAAAAACGTTGTTGCAGGTGGTTCAGGGTATATGTCATCAGCTCCCCCCCGCCCCACCATGAAAGCAAAGGGGAAAAAAATAGTTTCTCACCTTTTTTTCAATGTCACCGTACGTCTAGTGGATGCTGCTGGCAGACGCGGTGCTGTAGCACTACACAGCAGCATCCCCTTCCCTTCTCTTGCGGACGGCAGACGGTGCAGTAGGACTGGTATCCGTCATCGTCATCCCGTGGGTGCTCCTGGCTGGCCTCAGTGAGGGCAGCAGGGGGCGCCTGAGCAAAAGCGGGAATGACTCCTAGTCATTCTCTTCTTTAAGCTTTGTCTAATGGAGATTCACTCCTGCCTGGAATATCATGGCAGCTGGAGGCTGCCCTCCCCTCCCCACTTTGATCTCTGCTTGCAGAGGCAATAAAGTCAGTGTTGTTTCTTATTCATGCGTTCTTTATTACTTCATCACACAAATGGGGGGATAACTGCCACGGTAGCCCAGGAGGGGTGGGGGAGGAGGGAAGCAATGGGTGGAGCTTTTGCAGGAGCACCCTCTAGAATGGCATGCAACTCATCATTTCTGCAGGATGTCTGGGGCTCTGACCTGGAGCAGCCATTTGCCTCTCTGGTTCTTTAGTAGGCTTTCCTGATATTCTAGGCAGGGCTGACTCTCCATTACACGAAACTTAAAGAAGAGAATAACCTGGGGAGTCATTCCCATTTTTGTCCATGTGCCCCCGACCGACCTCACCGATGCCAGCCAGGAGCACCCATGACAGCAGCAGATGATACAGTATGACTGGTAACTTCATTGTCAACTTGCAAAGCAGCAGACGGTACAGTAGAGCTGGTAACTGTCTTTGTTAACTTGCAAAAGGCAAGGGGGATGCTGCTGTGTAGCGCTGCAGTACCGCATCTGTCAGCAGCATCCGGTAGACATATGGTGACAGTGAAACAAGGCTGAACTGGCTCCATAGTTGCCGTGCAATGGTGTCTGCCCGGGCAATCCAGGGAAAAGGGCACGAAATGATTGTCTGCTGTTGCTTTCACGGAGGGAGGATTGACTGACGACATTTACCCAGAATCACCTGCGACATTGTTTTTGCCCCGTCATGCATTGTGATCTCAACTCAGAATTCCAATGGGCAGGGGAGACTGCGGGAACTATGGGATAGCTACCCACAGTGCAACGCTCTGAAAATCGACGCTAGCCTTGGTACATGGACACACACCGCCAAATTAAAGTGCTTAGTGTGGCCACATGCACTTGACTTTATACCATGTTTCCAAAAATCGATTTCTGTAAAATCGGAATAATCCCGTAATGTAGACATACCCTTATTTAGTGTTTGAAAGAGAAAGGAACAGGGAGAAAAAGATCAATCAAAATATAAACAGTACACTAAAACAACTAAAAAGTGAAAAGGTGGGGAGAAAACACATGAGAATGGTAATGAGGGGAAGTAGTCAAGGAAAACTTAAAGGGAAATAAGGTAGAGTTTAACAATTTGTAAAATAAATGCTTATATACTGAGACTGAAAAAGGTGAATTTCTGCTACTTTATTTTAGCTTGTTTTTTTCCACAGCTGGTTACAGTATATGCATGATGGCCTTCTCTGGAGCTTTCTTTTAATTAGTAGCACTGTTACAGCTGTTTGGATGTTAGTTTGCTTAACAATATAGGATTTTTTGTCTCACTGGTATGTTGGCCTCTTAATGCATATTTCTGGTTATCTGTGGGAGTTGTCTGCACTCCTGCAGGAAATGCTATCATTTAGAATACTGACAGACTTCTTAGTTTCCTTCTGAATTTCTCTTGCATAGAGAAGTACATATTACTATAGAAGCTCTGCTCAACGTTCCATAGTTAAGGTTGAGTTAAACTTTGCACTTAAAGCAGGAATAGCTAAAGGAAGTCAAATATTGTAATACGAAGTAGCAATATAACTAGTAAAAGTATAAGCCAATACACTGTATATGTAACTATACATATATGCCCATAGTCATGAATTGTCCTTTCCACACACAAATTGGTAGTTGTATGTATCTCTGGGGGCATAAATACATTTTTACATAACTTGAATTAGATCTATGCTTTGTCCTCTCATTTTATACATGTGTGTAACTTCTTATTTACAGGTTGGATTTGCTACCATTTTATGCAAGGCTGGTTGCCACATTGCATCCCTGTATGTCTGATGTAGCAGAGGATCTTTGTTCCATGCTGAAAGGCGATTTCAAATTTCATGTATGTTTGGTTTGTTTTACTGCATACAGATTAAGAAATCTGATATACCATCTTTTGAAAAAAATGCTTGTTATAAATTATATTATTTTCACTAAAGCAGGTGCTGACTCAAACATAACAGAATAGTCAGGTAGCTCTGAAGTTTTATTTTCTAATCATATTGCTTTGTTATAGTTTGTTGGATTCATTTGTACATTGAATAACCTTTTTGTGAGACTGCATGTCACTTATTTATACACATTCATGTAGGGTCTTCTTCAAGATCCAATGTTAAACCACAATTAAACTTAGTTCAGATGGTAGCATGCCTTAGAAATTACATAAAAGCTAGGGCAGAAGCTGCAAAAACTAGAAATAATGTTATAGAATTTATAGTTCACAGTTAAAATTGACATCAACCTGTATTAATAGCAGTTGGTTTGTTTTACAAAAAGTTGTCTGCTATATATTGTGCTTTATCAGTCCTCCTACATCCATTTTGGAAAATGTCAAGAAAGGTAAATATTGGAATGTAAGAAGGTTAGAAATCTGAGAACATAGTTCTTCACAAAGTTATTTCTCAGTCTTATTTCCTGTGCTATATTTAAATTTGATTATAAAATTATCATGGACAATTGCTATTTTTTTCAGTGTTCCCCATGAACTTTATTATGGATCACTCAGTCTGTTTTCTCTAGTGGCATCAGTTAACAGAACAAATACATGGAGTATTTAAATGTATAGTAGTTTTTTAAAATTAAGTTAATTGTTGTTTATGCTAAAGCCAAAGCATCGGTTTGAATGTAGGGAGAATTCCATTATTTGCATTTTATTAAATCGTTTGATTAGTGTCCATCAGTACATTTTAAAATTTTCTTTTAATGAAACGGTCATCACTTTGGTTAAGACAGTCCTGTTAACTCTACCAGTTTGGTTTGAAGACTCCTGATTTTGTCTGCTCCCTTCAGAACACTAGCTATAGACTCCACCTATAGCATGCTACAGTCATATTGGTCAGGGTAATGTAGAATGTCACACTAGCCATGTTTCTAAGGTTATCAGTATTTTGGGGGACCATGTTCTAGGTAGGAAGTAAGTTCAGAGATGGAGACACTGAAGACCCAGAGCAGAGATGATGGGGGCGGGGTGGCGGGGTTTGTAGTGTTAGCCAAATTAGGGGAACGGGAAGTTTGAGTGGGATTGCCAAATTAGAGGGGGAAGATGAGGAGCCAGAGATAAGTGAAGACATAGTCGGGCGGAATCAGACTGGAAATTTCCAACTTTCTGAACTCTCAGCCTTAACAAGTATGCTAAATGAAAGGAAATACATTAGAAATACATAAAAGGTACATATTTCTGAGACCCTAAAATTAAATGCATATATATTTCCCTCTTTATTTAGGTGAGAAAAAAGGACCAGATAAATATTGAAACAAAAAATAAAACTGTGAGATTTATTGGAGAGCTTGCCAAGTTTAAGATGTTCTCCAAAAATGACACCCTGCATTGTTTAAAGGTTAGTGTTGGTGAGACATGTAATTAGAAAAGTACAGTACTTGTTTGTAATCCATAAGCTCATCTTCCCACTCTCCTCCTCCACTATTCTGTTGTTAAAGATTTTATTGTTATGTTGCATAAAATATTTGAACCTTGATTTTCTTGTTATATTGGTTTAAAAAAAAAAAAGTTTTGTTTTACAGTCACTTTAGAAACATCCCTGGAGTGTTTTAATCTCCCATAGTAAGAAATCTATTACAATATACTTCCCTATTGGGATATGAGTAAATGACTTGCTGCTAATTGTTTTTCTCAGAAGGTAGTTGTAAGCAATCCCTAATCATCCATCCAAGCTTCCTTGCAGAGCTGGAAATGAGCTTTCTGTTATTACTTTGTTTCTTATTACTTCTCCAATAAAAAGGAAACTTTTCAGTGAGTATTAGAGAGGTTGATATGCTGTCTCAGTAGGCAGGCATGTGCCATTTATTGAGAAAGAAGTAAATCATCTCAGAACATTGAGCTCCAGCTATTTAGTCCCTGATGCATATATATGGTATTAAGGTTAAGTCTGACTGTTTATCTTCACAAATGATTTTAACTCAGATTTTTTAAATAAAATAGGGTGTTTATAATAGGACATTGTAGATAAATATGTTTTCAAGTAGCTTCCGGTGGTGGTGGTGGTAATTTTTAGATTTAGTTAGTTATTAAAACTGAATTTTAAAAATCAGATAAACTAATAGTTTATGCAGTTTCTCTAGTAGCTGGTGAGTATCTGTATAGTACTATAAAATGCAAAGTCCTATTCTTGTACCTGTTGCTCATCTTGAACAGTAAAACTAGATTAGTTAATTTCATTTTGGGGTAATCGTGCTTGTACAATATAAAGTGTTGGTTTTCCATTCTAGCAGAGCAAATTTTAAAGCAGGTATGAATTATTTTTAACAAGTGTGCATTATCATTTTTTAAAACATTATGAGTTTTTTCTATATTAGGTTTTGTAAACATCCTGTTTTTTAAATGTACAAATCCTATATTTGGAACCTAAACCACCACTTTACACAATATTACTTTATTATTAAAAGGAAGTTTCATAATGAAATGTCATTAGAACCTTGCCAGTATGTTAGCACTCAAATTGAGATGAAATAGCATTTCAGTTTTCTAAAATACTTTTATTAATAACTGTGTAGTTAATAAAGTCATATTTATTAGTGTTCTTATGTGTGGAAAAAGAAGTTCTAAATGTGGTGACTGTGTGTATATTTACACAGATGCTTCTGTCAGACTTTTCTCATCACCATATTGAAATGGCATGTACTCTGCTGGAAACATGTGGAAGATTCCTATTTAGATCACCAGAATCTCACTTAAGGACAAGCGTTCTTTTGGTAAGATAAACTATAGCCATTTTGTTGTAGAAAATCATGTACTGAATTCAACTGTCGTCTTTTCTTAGTTTTGCAGTTTTGTCATACAACCTGGTAATAATGTCCATAACTACTGTAACATCAACTAATGCAAACTTTCATTAGATTTTATCCCCTACTATAATAACAGAGTTTACAAATAGTGTTCTTCATATAAAACACCACAAAAATCTTTGGAATTAATTTATTGTGATCTAAAGCAAAAAGGAAAGTTTTCCCATATGAAATTGCTTCCACAAGCTCCTACTTGTAGAACTGAGTGCTGAGCTGTTCAGACGTTGGACTCTTAGGCCTGGTCTCCGCTGACGGGGATTGACCTAAGATATGCAACTTAAGCTACGAGAATAGTGTAGCTGAAGTCGACGTATCTTAAGTCGACTTACCTCGCATCCTTACAGCGCGGGGTCGACTACTGCCGCTCCCCCATTGACTCCACTTCCACCTCTCATCGTGGTGGAGTACAGGAGTTGACGGCAGAGTGATCGGGGATCAGTTTATCACATCTACAGTAGATGCGATAAGTAGATCCCCAATATCTCGTTCACTATCCTTGGTGGGTAGTGTAGACGCACCTAAGAAGCAGGTAGAATCTCACCAAAGTCACTTGAGGGCTTGGCTACACTTTAGAGTTACAGCGCTGGTGGTGGCTTTACGGCGCTGTAACTTACTCCCCATCCACACTGGCAAGGCACATACAGCGCTTGTTGTACTCCACGTAGACGAGAGGAATAAAGAGAACAGCGCTGGTGCTGCAGTGCTGGAGTGCCAGTGTAAACAGTGATTAATCTTACTACTCTGTAACTGACCTCCAGAATTTTCCCATAATGCTTTTAACTAAAGAACTCTCTTTGTTTTGTTGTGATGCCTCTCTTTGTTTTGTTGTGAACTTGGGGCTCCCGGAGTTGCTTATCTAAAAAACAAACACAGCAATTGTTTGCTCGAGCAGAGGCAGGCAGGGAATGTCCACAGCTAGTGTTTGCTTGAGGAGAGAAACAGCACGGCGGGGGCGGAGTCTGTAGGAGCAGCTGCTTATCTGGTCTGAAGGCTATTTGCATTTAAGAGTGAATGAGAGAGGGGTGGGGGAAGTGGTCGGAATTTGCAAGGCAGGGAGCTGACACAGTGTCAGCTCCAAAAATCCACTCTCTCTGTCTTCCCCACGCTTCCTGTCACACTCCACCCCCCGCCTTTTGAAAAGCACCTTGCAGCCACTTGAACACTGGGATAGCTGCCCATAATGCACCACTCCCAACACTGCTGCAAATGTGGCCACACTGCAGCGCTGGTAGATGTCAGTATGGCCACACTGCAGCGCTTTCCCTACACAGCTGTACAAAGACAGCTTTAACTCCCAGCACTGAACAGCTGCAAGTGTAGCCAAACCCTGACTGAAGATCTCTAGGATGCAGAGATTGTAGCTGTAAAGTGAGAAATGCAGGCTCCATTTCCATTCTGTTTTTTTTTCCTGTTTGTCTGCTGTAGTTCTTTGAGTTGAAACATGTTTTCTTGGATAATTTTGGTTTTTTGTATAGCTTAACATTTAATTGCTGTTTAGAGCAATTCTAGGGCCCTACAAATTTCTATGCCTCAGAGCAGAGACTAACTTTTAGAAGTAGGCTTTAAGTACTATTGAGAAATCTTTTCTGCCCAGTACATGCTGTTTTTAGGACAGGACTTTTCTTTCAGAGACACTGGAATGTGTTTGTAGCTTACTCTTGAAGCCATAGTGGAGATAGACAAGTTTCTCACACTTTAACACTGTTACATCAGTCTGACTCCTTTGGCACACAACAGTTCCACTTTAGTGTCTGTATCTTTTATGATGTGCTGACACAAACACTTAGCACTGCCCAGTGTTACAGTGTAGACCTCAGTGCCTTTTTGATCTATGCAACCTGTTCAGTGCTGGCTGTGTTTTCATATTTCACTTGCAAGGATGGTGGCTTTCAGAATATCATGTTTATTGGAGAACTCAGTTACTTATAAATATCCTTGTGATTTACAGGAAAGTTTTAGAGAGAATTTAGTTTATTGGAATAAAAAGGGATTGCATTTTAGCTAGAAGTGACAATACAGAGTCATGGGGAGAATTCAGAGGATGAGACTGGAGGAATTATAGTGGCCTGGGGACCCAGTAGCTAGGAGTTGAGAAGTATTTTGGAATAAGTTAGTTCAGAGTTCATTAACAAGGAGAGCAGCTTGTTAATTGGGGTGGAAGAAGGTTGTGGAAATGACGATCTCATTTAATAGAGTAACAAAATCTGAACTCTTAAATTTAAGAGAAAAAAATTAATGAAGATTGTGAAAGAGGGGATTGCAGTTGTTGAAATGGATATACTTAAAGCATGAAAAGAGATGTCACCAGAGGCAGTGTTGATGTGAGGACAAAGTCTGGCAATGACCTAGAAATGGAGATAGATTAACTTTTTTCTTCCATGTTTCTGGCGTATAATTTTGAGTCCTAAGATGATGCCAAGATTTCAGGTCTGGAGAAAATTTTAAGGTATGGTTAAAGACACCAGATCACTAAGTTGTACATGGTACAAAGAAAGATTCAATGACAAAAATAATCAGTAGGAGGAAATCAGATTGAAGGCAGGAGCTGGGCAAGTAGACAGAGGGCAAATAGAGCGAGTTGCGAGTTTGCCTTTGTTTATTTAGGAGGTTAGACTAAATGTTATAATGATCCCTTCTAGCCTTCAGATCTATGCATCCAAGTTATGGGAGAAGTAGATGTATTTTGGTTTAGGTAATTTTAATACCCATTGATTTAAACCTTTCACTTGTAACATAACTGCATATTTTCAGATTGTAACTTTTATCTGCTGCTATAAACTACAGCAGATTTGTTGGTTCAGCATTAACTTATCAAAAAGACTGTTATATTGTCCAGTGAATCGGCTAACAAAACATATATTACTATCTCTAAAGAAGTTTAGTACTCTTATGAAAAGCAGCCTTCTCTAAAGGCACTGTCTAATCAGGGTTTTCAGTCCAGGGTTTTAGCTCCTTAGTGCAAGGGGATAGTTCTTGATTTCTCCTGTACCTCTTATCCCATCTACTATTTTGCAGAGAAAGGCAGGGCCTTCTCCTTTTCCTGGCTCTCCATCGACTCAGTCGCCAGAGTTTAGGGTCGCTGGTGACTTTCCCCACTGAGTGCCCAACAATGAAAACTGGAGTCAAAGTGCTGCTGCCTCTTGAGCCTTTCATGCAATTGCAGCTTTGAATTTGATGCCCCTTGTTGTAGGGGTGCAGAAGTGAAAGGAAAGGAATGTGTGTGAGAGAGAGTGTGATGTTTTGGGTATCACTCAAACAGATAAGGAGTTCTGTCACTGCCTTCCCCATAACCTTGGGTGCCTTTATACTGTGCAGATTTGTTTCAGATCCCTGACATCAGTAGCCTGACAAGGTCTCACTCTGGCTTCCACCAGCTTAGTTTCCTTGCAGGGTGACATCAACAGTCCTTTCAGTCTTGAGTCTCCTCACATCCATCCTCTGAGTTCTTAACTATCAGACACTCTGACTTTCCCTTCTGTTGATAATTCCTGAAGGTGTGCAATCAGCCCTCTAGTTACCAGCTCACTTTCGCACCCTCATTGCACACAGTTAACACACCACAGACTTGCTTGGTAGAAATAAACAAAGTTTATTTAATAGAAAACACACAGATTTAAAGATGAAATAGTAAGGGAAGTTATCATATACAAGTTACACAGAAAATAAACATAAAGAAGTAACTTCAGATTTACACATCTATGTTAGATAAAATCCCTTTTCTAATACAAGTTACCTATTTCCTTTGAACAGTTTTTCCCAGAGTATCCTCTAGATATAGTTGGAATCCATCCTTCACAGAGAGCCTCCTGCTTTCAAGACTGTCCCTCAGGTTCTGGATGCCAAATCTCAGACACAAGCTTGCTTTTAAAAATGCTTTTTTCCTCAGTCCATGGTGACTCGTGTATTCAGTGTATGGAAATCCTCTGTTAGTTTGAGAGCTGGGATGTTTCAATGTCTTTCTATTAACTTTTGTGGTCCACCATTGTCTCTTTCTGGCTGGACCAGGATCACTACTTGGAACTGGTTTTATGTAAACACCTGCAGGTGCCTCTCCTTGCTGTGAGGTATAGTTGAAATTGTAGTACAGATTACGAACACAGTTTTTTGTATGCATAAATACATAGATTCATAACCACAGTGTGTGTGTGTGTGTGTATATATCTCATAATGACCATCAAGTTCAGAACATTACAAACTTTTGTAAAAAACCTTACTACATACATTTTTTCATAATATAATAATACAGTGTTACTGGTTGGTTCAGCTGTTCATTTCTGGTGTTTAAAACTTCTGTTCTCCCCTTGGGGTGTCTGTAGCTGATTATCACAGTGGGTGTTTGCTATATACCCTTATGTGATTCCAGTTCAAGCCCTGATCCATTAATTTAAAAAATAATGTATTTGCATAGTATAATCACTTTTCTGTATCTTATGCTCAGCAGTAAAATGTGTCCACTTCCCCAATCTGGTATATGTGCTTGGAAAACAAAATGGGTCTTTTATCCTTTTAAAGACATTTCTCTTGCTATATTGCATCACTTGTAGTTAGTACAAGTTTACAAGTCAAGATAAATAAAATACACCTTTTGCCCAAATAAACCTTTCTTGACTGCTCACCTTTGGTCTTGTCTGTGCTACAGAAATTTCCGATTGTTAGCTATTCCCACTGGTAACACATACTGTATCAATACTGAATGTGGTTTCAATGTAAGCATTGCCAAGGACAACCCATGTTCACCATTCAGAAACCATGGTTAAAATCTGCTCAGAATTGCAGGTGAGTAATTTTCCCTTGTTGTACACAGGGGGACCTTGATGTGGGAAATGGCAGATGGCAGAGAAGCATTTGAAACATCTCATGAATTGGAAATATAGCAGATGTATCCACTACAAGCTCTAGTACTGCCTTACAGTAAACACAAAAATCCAATTTTTTACTTAAACGGTATTATACAAATTGGATTGTAGGCTTATGTTAGCAGTAAAGGTGAACTGTGAAAAGGATTACTATCAGAACAAATAATTTGGGGCCACCACAAGGGAAAATCTAATCGGGTTTAAAGCCTGTCTTAGCAATATCTAATATGTAGAATTGTGGCCTCTTGAGTTCTGATGGATATTTTTTAGCCTTAAGCTTTTCCTGCTGAGCATAAATTTTGTAATAAGGTCTCCAACTAGCTGTGTCTTACAATGATTGGCAGTCACACTGCAGCTAACTGGATCATTCCTACAAACCACATACAAGGATCCAGGTGGAAAATTGAAATGAGAGCAAGTTCTTGGAAATCATAGGACTAGATTTAAAAAAAAAAATCTGAGTAGTGATAATGTAACCCACGCACCACCTGGGTGTGATGTTCTGTTCCATCTAGTGGCAGCAAGAGCACTTAGAGAGAGAGTTAAATGAATCTGTTCTACTGCCTTTAGCTTTTAGCTCATGGTGTAGAGGCTCATGCACTGAGCTCCAAAGCTCCCCGGTTCAGTCTTGCCCACCGACGAACAGGGTCTGTCGGCGTTGCAATAAGATATTTTTTTCTTTCCCAGGGGGAATGTTTTGAGACCTAAAAATCCTTTTTCTTTAACTGTCGTTCCCTTCCAAGGCTCTGTGTCACAGTGACCAGCAGAAGAAGGCTGGAAAAGATTTGATTAGAACTGCCCACTAATGGGCCATAGGTGTGATGGATTGGATCACAGAAACCCCCCTGGGAGCTGCCAACTGATGTGCCAAGAATACCTCTGCTCCTGTTTTCTCTGCCAGCTTAGGAATCCAGCACCCTGTCTTGTTGAGCCGGACACTACCGTCTGCTCCAACAAAGACCCAGGGTCTGAATTACTTGCCCCAAAGCTGCAGGTTTACCTGAAAACAGCTCACAGAAGTGTGCTTGTCTTTAGCACTCAGATGCCCAACTCCCAATGGGGTCTAAACTGAGATAAATCCATTTTACCCTGTATAAAGCTTATACAAGGTAAACTCATAAATTGTTTGCCCTCTATAACACTGATAGAGAGAGATGAACAGTCGTTTGCTCCCCAGGTATTAATACATACTCTGAATTAATTAAATCACTTTTTACTTATTAATTAAATACAGAAAGTAGGATTTAAGTGGTTCCAAGTAGTAACAGACAGAACAAAGTAAGTCACCAAGCAAAATAAAATAAAACACGCAAATCTGTCTAATCAAACTGAATACAGATAAGATCCTCACCAGTTCCAGAACACTCCCTTTTAGAAGCTAATCTCCTTTTAGCTGGGTCCAGCAATCACTCGTACCCCCTGTAGTTACTGTCCATTGTTCCAGTTTCTTTCAAGTATCGTGGGGGTGGAAAGGCTCCCTCTTTAGCCAGCTGAAGACAAAATAGAGGGGTCTCCCAGGGGTTTAAATAGACTTTCTCTTGTGGGTGGAGACCCCATCCTCCCTCCTATGCAAAGTCCAGCTCCAAGATGGAGTTCTGGGGTCACCTAGGCAAGTCACATGTCCATGCAGAAGCCATTGTCCACATGATATCCTGTGTGTCTCCAGGAAGACTTCTTATGTGGATTGGAGCTTTCCAAGATGCATTGTTCCCCAAGTGCTTCCTGACCGGGTACTTAACCTTGCGAATTCCTTCCTAAAGAAGCTGACCAAATGCCTCACAAAGCTTACTTAGAAATTAAGCAAGTATACAGCCAATATTCTTAACCTCAAGTACAAAATGACATATGTGTACAAATAGGATGAACAGATATATTAGACCATAACCTTTATAAAGATGTTACATGGCACAGGCAGCACAAAATATATTCCAGTTATGTCATATTCCCATAAAACCTTACGAGAGATACCGTCACAATAGGGTATGGGATTGACAGGTCAAGGCTTGAGACTAAACTTATTTCTCATTTAGTAGCTCATTTTGGGCTTGGCTGACATTGTGGAGCTATCTCTGGAGATGAAATATTGTTGAGTCTCATCTTATGGCAAAGAAGTAACAAAAATAAGTAAAAATTGCCTTTGATATATATTGGTTGTTGTCTTCTCTCATAGTATGTCTGTTTTGTAGCTCATTCATGTCATAATTGTACTTGCCTTCACATCAAAGTCTATACAGTCCTTTGGGTTGATGTGCAAGGAATTATTTGATTTCAAAGTGGAAAAAAATCGAATGTCCATTTGATTACATTATTTTATATTTTACGTAAAGAAATTCCTCAAGTATCCATCTGAACTCAATTTTTTTTAATCTGGATAAATCCCCGACGGCCACTTTCTGCTTTTTGTAGAGCTGCTAGGGGCTTATATTATCAGCAGAGCTCCTATACGTTATTTTACAGATTATAAGATGAGTTTTCATAGAGGAGGAAACTTTAAAAATGAGAACCCTTTATATGGCGATATAAGATTGGACTGGTATTTTCTGTGTTTTTTCTGTATTAGGGAGGATTATTTGTCTAAAGCTTTCTTTTTCTCAGCATGGTATCACCTCCTGATGTGAAGTGCAACACAGAATTTGTTGCTATCAAAATAACTTACAATTTAGTGTTTTGGGCTGTGAAGAAAACAAACCCTTTTTATTAAATGCACACACTTCTGGTAATGAAAAACATGCTAAGAAAAAAATAAATCCACATGTTATACCTTTCTGATCTTGTTTTAGAAATATTAGAAATTTGTCTCCAAATAATCATTGTTTTGAAGAAAAGGTCTTTAGTTATTGGATAGTCAGAATATTTTATCTTCTGTGTCCCCTTCTAGCCTCAGTGATATCCAGGTGTTATAAAAACACCTCTAAATTAAGCTATATAGTGCCTCTGGGGTGTAGATGAGTCATAGTTACCTATTTGCAGATAGGGAAACTGTCTGGCACAGAGGGGGGATTTTACTTGCACTAATTCAGGAAGTCTGTGAGAGAGCCAGGATTAGAACACAGATCTTCTAACTCCTCCTGTAATTTAGCAACTAGACCTTGCTTCTTTTCTAAATGTTATTTATACAGCACCAAAGGATGTTAGGCACTTTACTATAGCACAGTCCTTGATCGAAGAAGTTTGTCTCTTAATTTTAAATGTGATGCAAAAAGTGAGTGCAACAAAGTGGGGCAGAGATGGTGAAGGAAAGAAGAAAGTAAAGATCATGGCTATAATATTATTACATGATTTCATAGGCTTGTTATGATGCTGATCCAGCAAAGGACTTAAACATATGCTTAATTTTAAGCACATGAATAGTCCCAGAGAGGTCAATGGGATTAATCACGTGTTCAATGTTTAACATGTGCTTAAATGCTTTGCTTGCCCTTTATTACTCATGGGGGAATTCTGTGGCACTGTGCAATGCAGAATTTTGCAGAAATTAACGTGCACACAATTTCATTTCCCCCATAAAAATGGGCTGCAGTGCTGCTAGCCACATTAGGGGCCACTGGGCTCGATAGAGCCCAGCTTGCACATAGAAGACACTGCTGGGGAGAGGGAGAGGGCACTAGAGGGTTCCTGGCAGCTGCAGTTTCCAGCATGCCCTGAGGGAAGAAGAGGGCAGCATGCAGGAAACTCTTTGCAAGCCTGGGATGGGGCATCAGGCTGTTTCTCCCTCTTGGATTCCTGTTCCCTGGGAGGGAAGGGGGACAGGTGTCTGGGCAAGGGGGGGCCCACAGCTGGGCTCTGAAGAGGAGGGGGTTTGGGTGTGTTGGCTGAGGTGGGGCTGCAGGTGGGCTCTGGGGGGGAAGAGGTTGTGGGTGTCTGGTCACTGGCTGGGCTCTGGGGGAGAGAGGAAGGGACAGAGAAATAGGAACTAGGTTATCATAGTAGTTTCTTTAACTCTCTACACCCAGGGGAATTTTTGTGTGTCTGTATTGTTAGGCATACTTGCTGACAGGTATTTTGAAATAAATTACCAAAATAATTGACATTGGCATGATTATATAGTGTTGTTTTGATAAATAAAAATTTCAGAATTTTGCAGAATTTTAAGGTGGTGTGTGCAGAATTTATAGTTTTTTGGTGCAGAATGCCCCCAGGAGTACTTTATGCACATCCTATGATGGTACCACAGTTCTGTTTTTGTTTTTTTTTAATTAGTTGTCACTTCAGGTTCTTCATTTTGAAGGCTCCTTTGTAACATTAATTCTCATTTTACTCCTGCATTGTAAGTAGGCATTGTCAGCATTTTACTCTTGGGAAAACAGACAAGGATGTCCACAGAGGAAGTGTCAGAGCTGAAATCAGAGTTCAGGAGCTCCAGGTTCCCAAGCTTGTGCTCTTACCTTACTCCTCTCTAAAAATGGGTCTATATTGTGCGTATATGTAAAGAGACTTCTCAGTTGATATAAATACTCCGGTAGTTCTAGCACAGACACCAATATTCCTATTCTTTGGTATCTGTCTTAGGCCTGGTCTACACTACGCGTTTAAACCGATTTTAGCAGCATTAAACCGATTTAACGCTGTACCTGTCCACACTACGAGGCCCTTTATATCGATAAAAAGGGCTCTTTATATCGGTTTCTGTAATCCTCCCCAACGAGAAGAGTAGCGCTAAAATCGGTATTACCATATCGGATTAGGGTTAGTGTGGCTGCAAATTGACGGTATTGGCCTGCGGGCGGTATCCCACAGTGCACCACTGTGACCAATCTGGACAGCAATCTGAACTCGGATGCAGTGGCCAGGTAAACAGAAAAAGCCCCGCGAAATTTTGATTTTCATTTCCTGTTTGCCGAGCTTGGAGCTCTGATCAGCACGGGTGACAATGCAGTCCCAAATCCAAAAAGAGCTCCAGCATGGATCGTACGGGAGATACTGGATCTGATCGCTGTATGGGGAGACAAATCTGTTCTATCAAAGCTCCGTTACAGAAGACGAAATGCCAAAGCGTTTGGAAAAAAAAATCTACAGGCTACATAGTGCTGCATGACAAGCGTAACGGGAAGCCAGAGACTCAAATGGACGCTCATGGAGGGAGGGAGGGGGTACTGAGGACTCCAGCTATCCCACAGTCCCCAGCAGTCTCCGAAAAGTATTTGCATTCTTGGCTGAGCTCCCAGTGGCCTGTAGGTTCAAACACATTGTCCGGCGTGGTTCAGGGAATAGCTCGTCAATTTACTCTCTTCCTCCCCCCCCCACGTGAAAGAAAAGGGAAAGAAATCGTTTCTTGACTTCTTTCAGTGTCACCCTATGTCTACTGAATGCTGCTGGTAGACGTGATGCTGCAGCAGTGAAGAGCAGTATCCACTCCTCTCCCGTGCCCGGTGGCAGACGGTGCAGTAGGACTGGTAGCTGTCCTTGTTATCAACCCATGAGTGCTCCTAGCTGGCTTCAGGTGAGGCTGGCCGGGGACACCTGGATGAAAATAGGAATGATTCTCGGTCATTCCCAGTAGATGGTACAGAACGGCTGGTAACCGTCCTCATCATAGCAACTGGGGGCTGAGCTCCATCAGCCCCCTCCCTTTCCTGTGTAAAGAAAAGATTCTGTCCTGCCTGCACTGTCATAGCAGTGGCATGCTGGGCTTCTCTCCCCCGCACCGCTTAATGTCCTGCCTGGACAGTCATAGCACCGGGAGGCTGCCTCCCCCTCATTTTATCTAACTAACAAGTCACTGTTTCTTATTCCTGCATTCTTTATAACTTCATGACACAAATGGGGGGGACACTGCCATGGTAGCCCAGGAAGGTTGAGAGAGGAGGGAAACAATGGGTGAGGTTGTTGCAGGAGCACCCCCCATGAATGGCATGTAGCTCATCATTTCTGTGGGATCTGACATGGAGCAGCTGTGCTCTCTGATACACTGGTTCTCTAGTATACTTGCCCCATATTCTAGGCAGGACTGACTCTATTTTTAGAAACCATAAAGGAGGGATTGACTCGGGGAGTCATTCCCATTTTTGCCTTTGCGCCCCCGGCCGATCTCAGCCAGGGGCACCCATGATAGCAGCAGACAGTACAGAAGGACAGACAACCATCATCTCATTGCCAGTTTACACCGGCAGCAGGCGGTACAGAACGACTGATAACCGTCTCTGCTATCATGTAAAAGCAAATGAATGCTGCTGTGTAGCGCTGGAGTATCGCCTCTGTCCGCGGCATCCAGTACACATAACGGTGACTGTTTAGAAAAAAAAAAAAAAAAAAACCCAACGGGCTCCATGGTTGCCATGCTATGGCATCTACCAGGGCAATCCAGGGAAAAAGGGGCGCAAAATGATTGTCTGCCGTTGCTTTCCCGGAGGAATGAATGAGTGACGACATTTACCCAGAACCACCCGCGACAATGATTTTTTTTGCCCCATCAGCCACTGGGCTCTCAACCCGGAATTCTAAGGGGCGGGGGAGACTGAGGGAACTATGGGATAGCTATGGAATAGCTACCCACAGTGCAATGCTCTGGAAATCGACACTAGCCTCGAACCATGGACACACACCACCGAATTAATGTGCTTAGTGTGGCCGCGTGCACTCAACTTTCTACAATCTGTTTTATAAAACCGGCTTATGTAAAATCGGAATAATCCCGTAGTGTAGACGTACCCTTATTGTTATGTTTTGAAATTAGGTAGTTTTTCCCATCGTCCCTTCAAAAATAACCCCCAAATCTATAAAATCAGGACCCATGGAGAATTTCAAAAAATTATACCTCAGTGAGCTTATCTGAACCATTTTAAAAGGACTACAGGACTTGCTGTATTCATTAAAAAAGGAATAGACTTTTTAATCTTTGTAGTGCAGCAGTCAACTTTCTACTTTCATTGATACGACAAGTATTTTTAAGTAGCCATCATGTTTGTTTTTCTGTACTGCTGCCTATCTTAAGTTTTGCTATGTAAAAAGAGAGATTGAAACAAAGGCATTTACAGAAAGGAATATATTTAATAACCAGTCTGAGAGCACCAAGGGGTCTGAAAACCCTCTTCTTCGAGTAGTGAGTGTTCGCTTCCCCTGCACCTCAGATCAGAGATTTTAGGTCTGTTTGGCCTGTGTGCGCTTTCCCCATCTCACATCCTGCATTGGGGCTAGATAGTGCTGGGCGAGCAAACCACCCCTTCAGTTCCTTCTCAACCGCCTTACCCTACAATGGAGTCTCAGCAGCATCCACATTGATAATATCTCCATTACATCTTACTTTCTGGTGCGAGTTAGTGTTAGTTCATAGGGTTTCCATTAGTTAGTGTTAGTACTCCCCCTTTTTTCCTTTTTTTTTCCCCTGAACCTCCTCCTCACATACACAACCTCTTTTTTTCCCCTCCTTCTTGTTATTAGACTAGCTAACTCGCTGTCCTTAGTTATTTTTCCTTGTCGCTTCCCTTTGGGGAAGGGAAACCTGGACAGAGCATGCCTGGCTCTCCCAGGTTTAAGTGTTGCCTCTCCTGCTGTGAAGCAATCCTGGTCAGTGATGGGCATTCTCACCACATTCACTGCTTCGGGGAGTCATACATGCCTCAGAGGTATACTATCTGCCTTAAATTAAAATCAAGAGTCAGAAAGAACCTTGAGCTAAAACTCCGGCTACTAATGGTGGAAGGTTCGCTGTACCAGCCCCTGATCCTGGCCCAGGAACCTGCCATACAATGGTTCCTGATTAGGCTAAGTCCGTTGACTTCCTTGGCTCAACACTCTCTGGCGGCTTCAAAGATTAAATCTTTGAATTCCTCTCAAAAAAGTGGGCTACAAATCCCCTGGGTAGAGAGACAATCCCCGACAAGGGGCACCAACTGATCTCCAATTGGCACCCAAAAGGCTGCAGGTTCCTCAGGTACAGGTATGGCCAGCAAACCTAAAGAACTTAAAGGTTCAGGCTCCAGAAGATTGGTACCATCGAGTGAACAGAGTGGTAGAGAGAGAACCAGTTCCTCTAAATCTGTAACGACAGAGTACTGTAGGGCACAGGTACCGAGTAATTTGGCTCTGCAAAAGACCAGATCAACACCTTCTAGTCATTCATCGGAGCACAAGAGACCTCCAGTACCATTGGCTCCTTCTATATTGGCTACTTCTGCTCATCTTACCTCAACGGTACTGCCCACCGGTCTGGTACAGCAGAAATTTTGATTTCCTTGGGACTTGCTGGTTTAAGAAACGACTGAATTGCCCTTGCTTGTCACCAACAGGTTCTAAGTACCAATCACATCTCACTTCCCTGGCATGCATGCTGTATTTATGGAGTCTCCCTCAGCATCCATAATTGCTCCACCTCTGCCAGAAGAGGAGGAGAAGGAAGAGGATCACAACAATTTCTCTTCAGTCTCTGTTGAAGGTTCTCCATTTTATTACCAGGGACCATGCCAACCAGAGACTTCTGCAGAACCAGCTTACTGCGTTTGGCCTGCCTTGTTGGTATGATTTGATTTTGCATCCCTGCCCATCCTGGTTAATAGCCATTGATGGACCTATCCTCTATGAACTTACCTAGTTCTTTTTTGAACCCTGTTATAGTCTTGGGCTTCACAACATCCTCTCGCAAAGAGTTCCACAGATAGACTCCACGTTGTATGAAGAAATGCTTCCTTTTGTTTGTTTTAAACGTGCTGCATATTAATTTCATTTAGTGACCTAGTTCTTGTGTAATAACTTTCTTATTTACTTTCTCTACACCAGTCATGATTTTATAGACCTCTATCCTATTGCCCCTTAGTTGTCTCTTTTCCAAGCTGAAAAATCCGTCTCGTTAATCTCTCTTCATACAGAAGCTGTTCCATACCCCTCATCAATTTTTTGTTGCCCTTTTCTGAACCCTTTCCAATTCCAATATATCTTTTTTGAGATGGAATGACCACATCTGCACACACCCACATCTTGATTACTATGCCATGGATTTATATAGAGGCAATATAATTTTTTTTGTCTTATTATCTATCCCTTTCCTAATGATTCCCAACATTCTGTTCACTTTTTTGACTGCGGTTGCACATTGAGTGGATGTTTCCAGAGAACTATTCACAATGACTTCAAGATCTCTGTCTTGAGTGGTAACAGCTAATTAGACCCCATCATTTTGTATGTATAGTTGGGATTATGTTTTCCAATGTGCATTATTTTGCAATTCTCAACATTAAATTTCATCTGCCATTTTGTTGCCCAGTCACCCAGTTTAGTGAGATCCCTTTGTGACTCCTTGCAGTCTGATTTGGACTTAACTATCTTGAGTAGTTTTGTATCATCTTCAAATTTTGTCACTTCACTGTTTCACCCCTTTTCCAGATCATTTATGAATACGTTGAACAGTACTGGTCCCAGTACAGACCCCTGGGGGACACCACTATTTACTACTTTTCATTCTGAAAACTGACCATTTATTCCTACCGTTTGTTTCCTATCTTTTAACCAGTTACTGATCCATGAGAGAACCTTCCCTCTTATCCCATAACCGCTTACTTTGCTGAAGAACCTTTGGTGAGGAACCTTGTCAAAGGCTTTCTGAAAGTCCTAAATTCAGTATATCCACTGGTTCACCCCTGTCCACATGCTTGTTGACCCCCTCAAAGAATTCTAGTAGATTGGTGAGGCATGATTTCCTTTTACAAAAACCATGCTAACTCTTCCCTAACAAATTATATTCATCTGTGTGTCTGATAATTCTATTCTTTCTATCTATACATCTCATGTATGTTTTACATAAACTGCCTGGGAGGAGTAAGATCCTTTGTACCGAAGCAGTGAAACTCTCGAATTGGTGCATTCACCACCAAATCAACATCTCAACAGCTTGCCTCCTAGGCATACAAAACACTACAGTGAACACTCTCAGCAGGAATTTCTCTCAGGATCATGAATCGGAAGTAAATCCATCCATTCTCCACAGCATATTTCTACATTGGGCAGTCCCAAAGATAGACTTATTTGCCACAGCCAGAAACAAAACAGTTTTGCTCCCGGGCCGGTCTGGGTCATCCCTTTCTCAGAGATGCCTTCCTCCTACAATGGAACACAGATCTCTTGTATTCATTTCCACCGATTCCTCTAATATCCAAGGTCCTGCTCAAGACTTAAAAAAAAGAGTGTGTGCCACAGTTATACTCAGAGCTCCCATGTGGCCAAGTCAGATGTGGTTTCCACACCTTATTCTATTGGCAATTTGCTCTTGAGGCTGTTCCTCACTTTCTCTCTCAGAACGTTGGCCAGGTCCATCAACCCAATCTGCAGGTTCTCTGCCTCAAGGCGTGTTCCTCAATGGTTCAAAGGCTTGGAAATGACCCGCTCCAAGGATTGAAAGGCAGTGCTGTTACATAGAAGGAAGCAAACTACTTGTCACGCACTCAAAAGTGAAAGAGATTCCATCTCTGGTGTGACTTGATGCACATGACTCCTACATTCTCTCCACTATCACTTGTGCTAGATTACATCCTAAAACTAAACAAAATCAGGATTCTCTCTAAGATCTGTAAAGGTGCATCTTGCAGCCATCGCTGCCTTCCATCATAAGGTAGACTGTTCTGTTTTCATTCATCTTACAACAAGGTTTCTCAAGGGTATGGGTAACCTCTTCCCACAAATCAGATGCCCTGTACTGACATGGGACCTCAACTTTGTCCTCAAGTGTCTAACCAGACATCCTTTTGAACTCATTGCCACCTGCTCACTTCTACACCTCTCTAGGAAAACCACATTTTTAGTAGCCATTACTTCTGCTTGAAGTAGGGAGAGATAGGGGCTCTAACGAATTACCCTCACCCCTTACAGTGTTTTTCAAAGACAAGGTTACGCTATGACCACACTCAAGGTTCCTACCGAAAATATCTTTGCACTTCCATATAAACTAGATTATCCACTTCCCAATCTTCTTTTTGAAACCACTCTAGGAAGGTGACATTGCACACACTCGATGTCAGGAGATCATTAGCCTTATATTTGGATAGACTAAGCCCTTCAAGAAGTCTCCCAGATGATTTCTCTCTATTGCGGACAGATCTAAGGGATCCTCAATCTCTTAAAAAGACTCTCTAGATGGATATTGGACTGTATTACCTATTGCTCTCACAATCTTCAACCTCCTTCTAGACTTTTCTGATTAGCAGGGCAAGACTACAGTGAAATAATGTAAACTGTACTTCGCTTTGACTAGACCACTTGGGCTTCACTGACAGCTTTTGCATGTGGGAATGAAAAGTACTGGAAACCTGAGTTTTGATGATAGCTAGATTTGATGCTCTAGGTTACTATGCATAGGCAAGCTAATGTTTAAATATTTAAATTTAAATTTAAATATTAATATTTAAATGGTGTGATTGATTACTATTTGGTTTCTTAACACGTAATCATCCAAAGTTAGGTGATCCTTATAGGCCCTGGGCCAGCTTCAGAGTTGTTCAGACTATGTGGCTCCTGTGATAACCTTGGTATGATTTTATATAATTTTGTTTTAAATATTGTATGATAAAATTCAATTAAACCTTAATATTTTTAATTGTGCAATATACTAGTTTAGAACTGCTTGTGTTCTTGTATGTTGATGTGTATGTGTGTGTAGCTGGTTTCAACCTCTGACCCCATTCCCATTTTTCCTGAAATAGTCATGTACTGTGGTATTCTGTTTGCGATCTGTTATCTTGTCATGCCAGAATCTAGCTGCCAACACTGGAGTATACAATGGGAAATATAAATACCAGAGTTTATGCCACTGAAAGAAAGTAAATATTGAATCAAAGTGTAATTTTTGCTGATTCTCGCCATGTTGTAAAAAGTGTGTAAGAAGTCTTTATTGATTGACTGTGCTAATTTAAATAATATTTCAACTCATTATTTATTTGTATTTCTGTAGTATCTAGGGGCCTTAGTCATAGACCAGGGCCCCATTGTGCTAATCACTGTACAAACACAGGATTTATGTTTAATAGCTGAAAAGCTTATTAAGTAGAATCATCATATGAATAAATAGGAACTTTATAGGTTTCACTAAGATAAAACTTAAACGTCTCTTAAATCCTCTTCATATGATCCTTAGAAAAACATAGATGAAAATAAATGAGCTTTATGATGGTCATGTGGAACGAATTACTTAATTTCAAGTGTTCACCTGAGTTTTTAAGATGGCTGCAAAAAAAATCGTCATAGTCATAGAGTTTGAGACCACTGCTCATCGAGTCTGACCTCCAGTATATCATAGGCCACCGACATCACCGAGGACCTGCACACTAAACCCAACAGCGGAAATGATTCCAAAGTAAATGAGGCCCACAGGAAACTAGACTTACATGCCACAGGCAGAGACTAGGAGGGACCTGAGGGTCACCAGTGCTTGAGGGCCCTGCAATGGCAGGGAAATGATTGAATTAGAAATACTCAGATAGTCCTGGCATGTGACTCATGCCCACACGCTACAGAAGAAGGTGAAAACCCCTCAAGGTCCTTGCCAATCTGACCTGGGAACAAATTCTTTTTTAACCCCACGTATGGTGATCAGACCCGGAGAGTGTGAGCAAGAACCAGCCAGCCAAGCACCTGAGGGTACGAGACTGCTCGGTACCACCACAGAGCTGTATCCCACCCAGCCCCATGTCCCATCTCCATTTCTGGCCATCCCTGATGCTTCTGAGGAAGGAGATTTTAAAAACCTCCCAGAATACATTGTAGGGAAAATAATCTCTTCCTGACCTCTCCCAGTTGCCAGCGGAAACCCTGAAGCATGAGCTTTAGGAACATAAGGCATAAACTAGAAATTAGCCCTAGGTCTGTTGAGCTCTGCTCCCCACCATCACAAGCAACATTCTCATAATTTTTTTTTCTTCCTCCAGCCACTCATCAATTAGACTATAAAGACTTTTGGTGTGAGGGAAATTTAATAGCTTAGTGAGAAACATTTTTCACTTAAGTTTTTTATTTGTTTCTAGGAACAAATGATGAGAAAGAAACAAGCAATGCATCTTGATGCACGGTATGTCACAATGGTGGAGAATGCATACTACTACTGTAATCCCCCTCCAGCTGAAAAAACGGTGAGGAAGAAACGCCCACCTCTGCAGGAGTATATTCGTAAGCTTCTTTACAAGGATCTCTCCAAGGTCACCACTGAGAAGGTGAATCCATGTGAAATCTTGATGTAGTAGATGGCAGTACTTGTGACAACTCTTCCTCTTAAATTATTTATTACAAGAACAATAATTATAGGTACTCATTTAGAACCTGAGAGTGAAAGGATGAATCATTAGTTAACTATTACTAGGAAAGAAGGCTTCTGCTTGACCCATGTAAACGATTGAGGTTGAAAAGATGGGAAGAGGTTTTGAATTATTCAGGTCTGACATATGTTTTGAAGGATCCAAGAAAGTTGGGACACAGCAAGTGTCTGAGGGCAGAGTTGAGATTAATGTTTAATACTCCGAGGAGAGGAGAAACTGCTTCTGCTATGCTTTGATCAGGATTATATTAGAGATGGGCACACTGTCTGAGTTATTAAAATCAGAGGCATGTGCTTGCTAAAAAGGCAAGATATTTTAAGGTGAGTCAATGGGGATGTCCAGATAGAGTTCCAGCCATGATTTTAGTCTTCCAGGAAGAAAAGAGGAGTAGGTCTGAGAATATACAAGTCCCAGAAAAGGACACTGTGGTTTCTCATCAAGTCACACTCTCAAACTCTAAAAGGACACCAGTCTTACTCTAAGATGTGTGCAGGGAGAGTCTACAGTATCTCTGGGATATAACCTTAGATGTCTATTAGACCAGTGGTTCTCAACCATTCCAGACTACTGTACCCCTTTCAGGAGTCTGATTTATCTTGCGTACCCCCAAATTTCACCTCACTTAAAAACTGCTTACAAAATCAGACATACAAAAATGTGTACAGTACACTATTACTGAACAATTGCTTACTTTCTCATTTTTATCATTTTTAAAATTAGCTGGAAATATACTTATTGTACTTCCATTTCAGTGTATAGTATATAGAGCCATATAAATAAGTCATTGTCTGTCTGTCTATGAAATTTTAGTTTGTATGGATTTTGCTGGTGCCTTTTATGTAGCCTGTTGTAAAACTAGGCAAGTATCTGAATGAGTTGATATACCCCCTGGAAGACGTCTGCGTACCTCCAGGGGTACATGTAACCCTGGTTGAGAACTAGTGTATTACACATCCAGTGCTGAGTGAATATGGTACCAAAGCATCTGAGAGAGGTGTTTCCATCCTGCACAGTATTTGCATTAGGTCAGACCAAATGTATTCCATACCTTTTTATAAGTGGTCTGGTTTGTTTCCTTTTATGCTTTTAATAGTACTAGGCAAAATAAATAACACATGTAAATAAATTAAGGATCAGATCCTTTGCTGGTGTAAATTGGTGGATCTTCGTTGTCAGCAATGGAACTCAACTGGCATAAACTAGTGGAGAATCTAGCCCTAAAAGTTCAGGGTATATTAGACTCCTTGTTTTTGTTCTGTAGTTTTCACTTTCCACATTAAAACAATTTCTGTGTGTAGCTTAGATGTTAAGGTTCATGTTTGGTTTCAGATAAGCTTTACTTAAGTTGTGACTCTGTTTGCTTTGTTCAAGAGAAGTATTTTAATCTTAGTATTTTTTCAGCGCTGTTCCAATATTATAGTTCTGCTCTTCCGAGTCCCGTTACAAGCATCAGCTAATTTCTGTGGATTTTAGGAAAGAGGATAAAGTGCCAGCTTCACTGATGAAGTGGTGCTTCCTGCTATCCCACCCTTTCAGAAGAGGATGGTCTTGGGGTTTGTAGTGAGTTAGTTGTTCTAGATCTTTCTACTGCCAGTAACATGATTTCTTCCTGGCTTCCTGAACGATCGAGAGCGCCTCAATAAATGACAAGCTGCAGAGGACCACCAGTCTTCTCATGAAGTAGGGTTTAGATTAGGTACCCATAGCTTGGGATATATATCCATTAGATTTGCTTCATTTGTATTTGGAGGTGGCATTTTTAATGACTACAAGATATAACAGGTTCCATTTACACATAAATCCACCCAACTTTGCCTACTGAATTGTTTGTGTTTTACAAATCTTGTTTAGGTCCTGAGACAGATGCGCAAATTGCCCTGGCAGGATCCTGAAGTGAAAGATTATGTTATATGTTGTATGATCAACATCTGGAATGTGAAATACAATAGTATTCACTGTGTAGCTAACCTCTTAGCAGGGTTGGTGCTTTACCAAGAGGATGTTGGAATTCATGTTGTGGATGGAGTGCTAGAGGATATTCGCCTAGGCATGGAGGTAAAATATATTATAAGTTAATTCACTTGTTTATCAGAAAAAATTAAAATAAAACCTTTCTAAATAAAATTTAAAAATAGAAATAGAGATTATGGAAAATGTTTTTCATTGATTATTTTTGTACCTACCTGCCAGCTGCTTTCTTTAAGGTCAATCATAAAGTCAGAATAAAAATGAGAGGGGGTTATTGGGGTAGTTACTTCATCCACTTGCTATACTGAGATTGTTCCCTATGCACTATTTATAATGCTTTTCTAGTCTAGCATTTAAATGTCTGAAGCCATGGATTTTCATATGATTTTCTTCGGAAGTCCATAGTATGATAGAGCTCACAGTTATCGAAAGCTTTTTCTAGATTTAAAAAAAAAGCTAAATTCTAGAAACATTCTTGTAAATAATACAGGACTGGGCTTCATTCATATCAAGGAGTGACAATATTATTTAAAGCAAAACCATACTTTTTTAGTTTACATTTCTGTAATGGATACTGTAAGGCTCCTTAGAGTAATTTCTGTTGTGTCCACATGTATAAAAGTAAATGTGTGTCTTGCACTAAACTAGTAAATGTTGGGTTTTGTTTAAGGTTAACCAGCCAAAGTTTAATCAGCGACGGATCAGCAGTGCCAAGTTCTTGGGAGAACTTTACAATTACCGAATGGTAGAGTCAGCTGTAATATTTCGAACTCTGTATTCATTTACATCATTTGGTGTGAACCCTGATGGTACTGCTAGTCCACTGGACCCTCCAGAACATCTTTTCCGAATTAGACTCGTCTGCACCATCCTTGATACCTGTGGGCAATATTTTGACAGAGGTTCTAGCAAACGGAAGCTTGATTGCTTCCTTGTCTACTTTCAGGTATTAATAAACTTAACTTTGTGTTTAAAATTAACTTTTGTGTGGTGGGTGTATCTTCGCATGGTGCTAAAGATTTATCTATATAACATCTAAAAAACCTGTACACTTAAGTTTTTATCATTTGGGCTCTGATTCAGCAAAACAATTAAATGTGTTTAAATGTAAACACATGGGCGGTCCTGTAGATTTCCCTGGGACTATTCACATGCTTAAATTGAGCACGTGCTTAAATACTCTGCTGAATTGAGTCCTGACTGTGAACTCTACAAGGTCTGTCATGATTTTTTAAATCCCTTCTGATGTTCATTGTTTTAATGAGAGAGATTTTTGAAATGGCATTAAAATGTCAAATGTAATTGGATGATGTCATCGTAACTCCATGGAATATTCTGAAGCATTCATGGACTTTAGAGTGCTTGTGTTAATCTCTTATTAGAAGGACAAAAGAAAAACGGAATTTAAAAGATAACTGCAGTGGAGGAGTATTGGCATTAGGGCTGGCAAGTGATTAAAAAAATTAATGATCTACATTTTCAAATATATTGATTTCAGTTAAAATAGAGAATACAAAATGTACAATGCTCACTTTATATTTTTTTTACAAGTATTTGCACTGTAAAAATACAAAAGAAATAGTATTTTTCAATTCACCTAATACAAGTATAACTCTGCCTCGATATAATGCAATCCGATATAACACGAATTCGGATATAACGCGGTAAAGCAGTGTTCGGGGCGGGGGGGCAGAGCTGCGCACTCCGGTGGATCAAATCAAGTTCGATATAACGGTTTCACCTATGACATGGTAAAATTTTTTGGCTCCCAAGGACAGCGTAGGTAGAGGTGTATTGGAGTGCAATCTCTTTACCATGAAAGTTGTACTTACAAATGTAGAATTGTGTACAAAAAAACCTGCATTCAAAAATAAAACAAAATATAATTTTAGAGCCTGAAAGTCCACTCAGTGCTACGTCTTGTTCAGCCAATCGTTTGGACAAACAAGTTTGTTTACATTTGCAGGAGATAATGCTGCCTACTTCTTATTTACAATGTCACCTGAAAGTGAGAACAAGCATTCTCATGGCACTGTTGTAGCCGGCGTCACAAGATATTTACATGCCAGAGGTGCTAAAGATTTATATGTCCCTTCATGCTTCAACCACCATTCCAGGGGACATGCGTCCATGCTGATGACAGGTTCTGCTCAATGACAATCCAAAGCAGTGTGGACTGACACATGTTCATTTTCATCATCTGAGTCCCATGCCACCAACAGAAGGTTGATTTTCTTTTTTTCGGTGGTTCAGGTTCTGTGGTTTTCGCATCAGAATGTTGCTGTTTTAAGATATATGAAATCATGCTCCACACCTCCTCCTCCTCAGATTTTGGAAGGCACTTCAGATTCTTAAACCTTGGGTCAAGTGCTGTAGCTATCTTCAGAAATCTCACATTGGTACCTTATTTGCTTTTTGTCAAATCTGTAGTGAATGTTCTTAAAATGAGCAATGTGCTGGGTCGTCTGAGACTGCTATAACATGAAATATATGGCAGAATGCAGGTAAAGTAGAGCAGGGGACTCCCCAAGTAATTGAGTCACAAATTTAATTAACGCATTATTTTTTTTAACGAGCGTCGTCAGCATGGAAGCATGTCCTCCAGCATGGTGGCTGAAGCACGAAGTGGCATACGGATGTTTAGCATATCTGGCATGTAAATACCTTGCAATGCCGACTACAAAAATGCCATGCAAATGCCTGTTCTCACTTTCTGGTGATATTGTAAATAAAAAGAGGGTAGCATTATCTCCTGTAAATGTAAACAAACTTGTTTGTCTTAGTGATTGCCTGAACAAGAAGTAGGACTGAGTGGAATTGTAGGCTCTGAAGTTTTACATTGTTTTATTTTTGAGTGCAGTTATGTAACAAAAAATACTATATTTGTAAGTTGCACTTCCATGACAGAGATTGTACCACTGTACTTGTATAAGGTGAATTGAAAAATATAATTTCTTTTGTTTGTCATTTTTACAGTGCAAATATTTGTAATAAAAATAATATATGCTTTGATTTCAATTACAACACAGAATACAATATATATGAAAATGTAGAAAAACATCCAAAATATTTAATAAATTTCAGTTGGTATTCTGTTTAACAGTGCAATTAAAACTGTAATTTTTTTGAGTTTCTCACATGAGTTAACTGAAATAAATTGACAACCCTAATTGGCGCATACACTGGACCCTTGCTAGAACACAAGATTTGAGATCCATGTGCTGTACCACATTAAAATGAATTGCAATTAAAGTAATTAAATTTGGGATCCATGGCCACGACCACGTTTTGTGTGAATTCGCGCTATCAGACGCGCATTCTAGCTAGGGTCCTGTGTATACTAATTCAGTTCCTTTGTTGTCAAACTAAAGAAGTGATTATGTAAAGTATTGTGGGGTTTGATGTTTCTATCTCAGTGAATACATATCAAATTTGATCGGTTTAAAATTAAAAAGATGTTTTTTCCTAATTGCTGTTAGTCCTGAAAAATCTGAAATTCAGACCAAGTTCTTTCTGGCTTGAACATCACCACCATTAATAAAGGTTCTGCTGATCATACTCTGCCTTCAGATGCACCTGCACAACCTCATTGTTCTCTCATCCTGCCCTTAAATAGATTTGTATAAATAGGGTAGAATTTACTTTGCATCTTACAGATGAATGTAGTGCTGGTTTGCTATAAAGATGTTCATATTATGATGATTCTTTTGATAGAAGCATCACCCACTGATACCCAAAGATTTAACGTTCTCATGTTTGTGAAAACGGTCTTGCCTTTTAAAAATGAATATGATTTGTATGGCTGCATTTGTACAAGAATTAAAGAGGGATTTTGAAATGCATGAAGGGCAGGTAGGTGCCCATCTCCCATTGAAAGAATCTGCCCCGAAAAAGAGTATTTACATTCTGTACCTATTTTTTATAATATTGTCAGTTGCCATAGAATTATTTAGTTATGTAATTAAAATCTGGATTGTCACTTTAAAATTCCGTATGGATTTTTTTTATTTTAGGGATTTTCTTTGAATTGTTTCAAACTGTTTTAGCAGGATACATGACTTCAGTATGTTTTTCGTAATTCGTATGCTTCTACATTTTCTTTAATGTTTTGGTAATGTCTTTTTTCATGGTAAAATAGCTTCAGTCAACATGAAGTAAAGTATGTATATAACATGAGGTGTGTTTTTTAATTTCAGAGGTATGTTTGGTGGAAAAAGAATTTGGAAGTTTGGACAAAAGACCATCCATTTCCTATTGACATTGACTATATGATAAGTGATACACTAGAACTGTTGAGACCAAAGATAAAACTCTGCAATTCTCTGGAAGAATCTGTCAGGCAGGTACAAGACTTGGAACGAGAATTCTTAATAAAACTAGGTAAGAAATAATACATCATCAGAGCCAGTTGTTCATGTCTTTTACACTGTCATTATTATTATTACTACTACTACTATTATCACCATCCCTCAGTGATGAGTCATTACAAAAACTAATTATTCCCCTGCTGTTACTTTCACCTTCTTGTCAACTGTTTGAAACGGGCCACCTTGATTACATTGAACTCATTAGCACTACAGAAGTGATTTTCCTCTCTTCTTGTCAACTGTTGAGAATAGCCCACTTGCACCTTAATTGAATTGGCTCCTGAGCACTGACCCCCGACTTAGTAAGGCAGCTCCCATCTTTTCATGTGCTGTGGATTTATACCTACCTCTGTATTTTCCACTCCATGCATCTGATGAAGTGGGTTTTAGCCCACGAAAGCTTATGCCCAAATTTGTTAATCTCTAAGATGCCACAAGGACTCCTCGTTGTTTTTGTTGATACAGACTAACAGCTACCACTCTGAAAACTATCCCTCAGCTGTGTTTTAACCTTTTCCTGCATTTCCTGACCTGTTCTGAATCTGGATAACATATTAATTTGCTGTATCTAAAGAAACACTAGACACAAAGGTGACTATGGTTTTTATTTATGATGACTGGTATAAAAGGAAAAGGAAATCCACCAACTCTTAACTTTCAGTACACAAGAGCTTTTGGCTGCTTTCATACAGTATTTAGTGCATCCAGCAGGCCTGGGAGTAGCTCATCACACACAAGCATAACCATTGATTCTATTACCTGGACTCCTTTAAGGTATATGGGACCATTACAGTCAAATACTGGACTTGTAGAACAAGTAGAGTGGCCTGGTGCCTGGTTTTTGACTGGAAAGTCCTTTCAAAAAGGGGACCTGACTATGTCCGGTTACTAAGAGCAGGGGAAACGCCAGATCATCACCCGCTCCAACCTTCTATTCAGCCGGGGCCACCTCCTACCTTCATTGGGTCCCAGCTCTGCAGGAAAATCCCTCCTGAACTGGGAGGTGGGGATGTGAGGGGAAGAGCAGCGAGTGATGCAGGGGAGGGGGAAAGAAGAATGGACGGGGATGGGGCCTATGGGGAAGAGGCAGGGCAGGGGTGGGACCTCGGGGGAAGAGGCAGGACAGGGGAGATTCCGGCACTTTTTAACAACACCTCTACCCTGATATAACGCTGTCCTCAGGAGCCAAAAAATCTTACTATGTTATAGGTGAAACCATGTTATATCGAACATGCTTTGATCTGCCGGAGCGTGCAGCCTGGCTCCCCCGGAGCGCTGCTTTACTGCGTTATATCCGAATTCATGTTATACTGGGTCACATTATATCAGGGTAGAGGTATATTACCGAGTTGGCAAACCTAAGAACAAGGCATTCAAATAAGCATGAAATGTGTACTGTAATATCGAGTCATTGAAATGAACAGTTGTGCCCACTAATGTGGTCTAGTGTATATTATGTGAAACTGGGGGTCATTTGAGTTCTGTTCCTCAGTCTTGACATGTGACCTCAATTCCCTTGACCCTTTCATCCAGTTTTTCTTCTGCATTACCTGCCTCATAGCAGTTGAAGCTTAAATTGAATGAAAACCATCTTGATAGTCTTCAAGGAAAGACACTGCAGAAATGCAGAGTGTTAGTATATTTGTTGTTTGTATATCTGTAGGCAAACTCAAGAATGCATATAGAGGGACAGCTGGGCTCCAGTGGACTAAGCATAGGAATGGGTGTCAAGATCTGTGTAACATCCGTGACT
Organism: Gopherus evgoodei; assembly: GCF_007399415.2. Lineage (NCBI taxonomy): Eukaryota > Metazoa > Chordata > Testudines > Testudinidae > Gopherus > Gopherus evgoodei. The sequence goes on from NC_044322.1 coordinate 353,774,854, forward strand.
TTGCTACGCCACCTTCAGCATTTCACAAAATCTCTGACCCTCATTAACACTATTCCATAAAATGGAGATAAAATTATTTACTAAACCACCTATTGGAAGAGCTTTGAAATATACAGTTCTTTTCGAAGTATAGTGTTAGCCTATCACCAGTGAATACTTAAAGAGATGAGAAAAATGGTGCTTTGGGCATCTTTTTCAGCACTCTAGGAAAGGTAAACTTGACCTTGTAGTATCTTTCTCTTTAAGGCTAGGCCTACAAAATGTCGTGAGTGTTCCAATGTTTGCTATGTAGAGAGATTAACAGTGTCTTTAACAATGATGTATTACAGAAATAAAGTAGAAGAAATACTATTGCTTGAACTTTTGGAATATTTAGCAAGCAGATCTGGAGACAAACAGTCATTGTTTAAGAGACTTTAATGAGTCGAGGAGACTTCAGGAAGTGGTTGACAGAATGGGTTTCTGGAAGAAATTCCTTCCCTTCAGGATGTGTAAAAGTCACCAAGGAACTGCTATTGGTGGTCTGCATAAGAGGAAGAAATGACAGTTGTGTCATGTGGAGTTACAGTATTCTTTATTCACTGGGTTGGAAAGGTTCAGTATAATCCTGTATTTTCCAAGACACATGTTGGTTTACTCTTCCTTATGTTAGGCATGGCAATAGCAATTCCTCTCGAACTGGAATAGTCTGGAACTACAATAAAACAAGGGAACCTGTTTGCTATTCTGTTTACGGACCACAGCTCTCTTTCTAGAAAGCTAACTGTCAAACATTTTGAATCTCTTTTATATTTTCCTTGGAATGCTCATAAATAGGCTCACTGTTTTCAGTGGAGGAAATTACTCGATGAGAATGTGACTCCCTTACTTATGCTAAATATAAACACTACTTCTGTTCTCTTTATGCTTCTATTAAACTGGATTCATAGACTGCTTTCTTTAAAGAGCATATGGAAATTAATGCTGCATTTGTGAGTTACTAAAAGGTAAACCTGTTCTTGTTCCAACTACAGTGGTGTACATTTATGAAACACTCCAAAGTTATCTGTGTTGAAATTAGTTAGCATCAGGAGTAAACACCAGACCTTGGGGACCCCACAGCTCAATTGAGCAAACACTCCCTAACGTTTATATCTAGAAACACTAGGGCAGTGATGCATTTTTAAAAAAAAATATCTTTATGCAGTGCCATTGGCTGTTAATGTATTCAGTCGTTGAACTGATTTATTTGATAATCTTGAATTTCTAATCGGAAGCCCTCTTTTACTAGAGGCTGTTTTGTGGATTTTTTCCACTTACAGGTGTTAATTTATAGGCAAGTACTTGATCCACGCTACTTGCAGTTAAATCAGTTCTCAAAGTAATCCCTTAATTGAAGAATCAATATATGGAGAAATTATGCATTGATTTTTTATTTTTAAGAGGAATTTGCATTTTGTTCACTGTGCTATTCATTTAATTAAAATTCTTCAAATATAATTTAGTATTAATATCAGACTTGGACTTCCTTATATATGTTATGATGATCATAAAGAGAAAAAGAAATTTGGAATGGAAACCATTTTAGGTGAAATTTTTTCCCTGCCTCATGGCGTGGACTAAACTACTGCTTTTATGATCTCTAACTCCCCCAAAAGGCAAATTATGACTAATGATACGCATTTTAATATATTCCTTTCAAAGATGCCCAGCAGTTTCTGCTGTAAGTCAAAGTAATTTCCACCCTCTGAACCATTTTCTATAGATTAGTTGCATCCAGTACAGTAGTGGGATCTCCTTCCAGGAGCATGAGTGAGCCAGTTTTGGGGAATGGCATTCTATTGTGTTCATTGTGGCACCAGACAGGCAGATCACCGTTATTTTTAAAGGTGCTATTGAATGAGCAACTACTGAGTTTCCAGTATCTTTTTCTCCTAGTTAAACACACATATGGTAGACTAGTCGCTAATCCTTTGCTGTTATGACTATACATAGAGTAGAGTCCAGAAGATTCTTACCTGTCTTTCTCTGTTCAGATCTTTGAAAGCTATTATGGTAGGCGCAAATGTTTTCAGTGGAAAAGATTTTGTTTGAATAGTTTTAATGAGGGATCTGACCAAACTCCAAATCATAATCTATTCCTATATGATTTTAGTCATTTTGTCAGATTAGTATTTCTGTGGATTTATTTCTGAGATTCAGTAAACATTCCAGATAATTAAAATGAGTGTATGACAAAATTTGTACTATTTACTTGACAGTGTTCTAGCCTGTGTGTAATAGTTAGTACTTTCGCACATATGCCTATCTATCTCTAGATATGTGGCATAAATATAAGAATAAGACATTCTGAAGAACTTTACAAATTATTTACATGCTCATACAAGAGGCACCAATACACGGTTGGAAATGAACGTGTAACAATTTGGTGCAGCAGCTTGACATGTAGTGAGGTCTTAAGAATATAGTGTCCAGTTGAAATAAACATGTAGGAAAGACACTCTGCTTGCCTAAATTTATGGTAACTGCCAAAATGGAAATTTAATCAAGACTAAAAGGTTAATAGTCCTACTGTAGCAAAAACGGCTTGTGATTTATAGTGATCACAAGTGGCTAGGACTATTATTATATTTCTTGTTCGTATGATAGCAAGTTGAGCAAGCATAGTGCTCCTCTAACATCTTTGCTTGGCATTTAATCACTACGATACAGGGAAGATTGCTGCTAACTGCTCTCACCGTTATTAACAATTTTGCTTTGTTTTTTTATGTGGTATGTGGTGGAGATGCTAGTTAAAAGGATTTCACTAGTCTAATGGTTTGGCTGCTCTCTAAATAGGCAGATGTGGAAGCAAAAACTAGTAGTGCTCTTTGCTCTCATCATCCTTTCTCCCATTCTAGTCACATTCCCTTTACCTCTGCCAATACCTTCATTAGGCTCTGTATTCCCCTACACAGTTCCCTTCTCTCTGATGATTGCTTTTTTGGTGCTCACTCCTCAGTAACAGCTCTTGCTCTCCTTGATTTTTAACTCATCCAGTGTAAATAGATATTGGGGGGTAAAACTGGAACAGCTTTAAATATATTTTGTTTCATTAAACTTGAGGTGCTGTTTAAAAGTGTTACAGTTCTTGATAATAATCTGTTCATGGAAACCCAAGTTTGCATACTTGCTCCTTCAGCCAGTACAATAACTTCTCGCTTAACGTTGTAGTTATGTTCCCGAAAAGAGTGACTGTAAGCAAAACTAAGTTAAGCTAATCCAATTTCCCCATAAGAATTAATGTACACAACAATGATAATCGTGAAGTTTGGTTGAGGTGGTGGAGTCAGAGGGTGGGATATTTCCCAGGCAATGCCTTATTGCTAATTGATGAATTAGTAGTCGGCTAAGCCCTCAAGGGTTAACACATTGTTAATATAGCCTCATGCTCTACAAGGCAGTACAAATGGAGGGGGAAGGAGACAGCATGGCAGCCAGAGAGACACACCCTGTAGAGTAACTCTTCACTTAAAGTCATCCTGGTTAACGTTGTTTCGTTGTTAGGTTGCTGATCAATTAGGGAACATGCTCGTTTAAAGTTGTGCAATGGTCCCTTATAATGTTGTTTGGTAGCTGCCTGCTTTGTCCACTGCTTGCAGAAAGGGCAGACCATTGGAGCTAGCTGGTGGGGGCTTGGAAACAAGGTGGACCGGCAGCCCCACTATCAGCTCCCTGCTCCCCTAAGTTTCCTGTGCAGCAGCCACCCAGCAGGCTACCAATTGCTGGCAGTTCAGCTGTCCCTCCCACCACTGCCATCTGCTGCTCCTGCCCTCTGACTTGGAGCTGCTCCCAGGAGCCTCCTGCTTGCTGTGCAGGAGAGGGGGAAGAGGAGGGTTAATGTCAGGGTGTCCCCCTCCCCCTCTACTGCTGCCCACCCCATACCTCTTCTCCATATAGAGCAGGGTGGGGACAGGACAGGACTCAGGACGGAGAGAGCTTGCTGGCCGCAGCTGCTGTCTCAACTTCCTGATTTTTTTTTAAAGGCAATGTACTTAAAGTGGGGTCAGCATACTTAAAGGGGCAATGTGCATCTCTCTCTCTCTTTCCCACTCACAGGGTGTGTGTCTCTGTCTGCCATGCTGTCTCCCCTACCTCCATTCATGCTGCCTTGTAGAGTGTGAGGCTACATTAACAACAATGTGCCAACTCTTGAGGGCTCAGCCGAATGCTAGTTCATCATTTTGCAGCAAGGCATTCCCTGGGAAATATCCCACCCTCTTCCACCCTCTAACTTCACCACCTCAACCAAGCTTCACAATCATCATTGCTGTGTACAATATTAAATTGTTTAAAACATATATAGTTTTTTGTCTGTTGAAAAAAATTTCCTTGGAAGCTAACACCTCCCCTGCCCCCATTTACATTCATTCTTACAGGGAAATTGGATTAGCTTAACATCGTTTCACTTAGTCGCATTTTTCAGGAACATAACCACAACGTTAAGTGAGGAGTTACTGAGTGTATATGAGAGAGAGATGCGTGTTTCCCCTTTAAGTACACTGACCCCACTTCAAGTACATTGCCTTTTAAGTAGATCAACAAGTTGAGACAGCAGCTTCTGCAAGCAAGCTCCCTCTGTCCTGAACCCCTTCGTGTCTCTCTCCTGCCCCCCCGCCGCTCTATGGAGATGGAGTAAGAAGGAGACTCCCAGGAGCAGCTCCAAGTCAGAGGGCAGGAGCAGCACATAGCAGTCGGGGGAGGGACAGCTAAACTGCCGGCAATTGATAGCCTGCTGGGTGACTGCTACACAGAGAACTTAGGGGAGCAGGGAGCTGATAGTGGGGCTGCCGGTCCACCCTGGTTCCAAGCCCCCACCAGCTAGCTCCAATGGGCTGATCTTTCTGTGAGCAGTGGACAAAGCAGGCAGCTGCCAAACAACTTATAAGGGACCATTGCACAACTTTAAACGGGCGTGTTCTCTAATTGATCAGCAATGAACAACATTAACCAGGACGACTTTAAGTGAGGAGTTACTGTATGGGTTTGAAGTGCAGCTGAAAGACAATGCTCTTGTCTCCACCTTAGGAATACCTGTGTGATTCAGCATCAGTCCATTTGCTTGTCTGTGGAGCATAATTGGTTCTGAGAGGAGGGGGAGGAATAGCTCAGCAGTTTGAACATTGGCCTGCTAAACCCAGGGTTGTGAATTCAATCCTTGAGGTGGCCATTTAGGGACCTGGGGCAAAAATGCAGATTGGTCCTGCTTTGAGCAGGGGATTGGACTAGATGGACCTCCTGAGGTCCCTTCCAGCCCTGATATTCTATGATTCTATGATCTTTAGGGAGGAAGATTGATAGCTTGGAGCCTCTGAAAGTGCAGGGAAGGGAGTATGTATGCATGAGCAGAACTTGAGTCAGACTCCACTAAGTATAAAACAATAGCCTACCATTAATAGTATTACCAAGATTTGGCTAATTTAAATGTCTTATTAAGGACTTAAGTCCAGTTTTTTCTAAAGTGACTTAAGATATTGGGTGCCCTGTCTGAGACCCCTTAAAAGGCCCTGGCTGATTGTGGGTGCTCAGCACTTTCTGAAACTCAGGTCCTTTTAAAGTCTCCAGTTGGGTACCAGAAAACAACTATGGGGTTCCGAAAATCTTAATAGATAAGAATTGTATACATTAGTATTGCCAAGTTTGAGCTAAGTACCTCACATGGCCGCCATTAAGGCTGTATCTGAGCACCTCATCTAAGAATGTTTTGTTTTTTAATTCAAGGGAGTGCTGGATCCTCTTGTATGAAATATTGCATTGTTTAATATAAGCATTTGAGTAGAGATGTGCTGTGAAGTCTCAGTATTTTGTTGTCATGCTTCTGGTATAGATTTATATTATTGAACTGGAGTGTCTATAAAATTGCAAAAGTTACTGCATGACCTGTTTTAGGATGCTTAAAATAAATCTCAGAGGGGTAGCCGTGTTAGTCTGGATCTGTAAAAGCAGGCTATGAATAAGGTACTGTGTTCTAACTACATCAGTTTTGAAGGATATCTTCAAAAAATCATTGGCTGAAATTGACTGTGTTGGGCAAGACTAGCATCAATATCATTCTCTGCTAGTTCAAACCACAACCCCTGTGAGTGTAAAGTGGCTTTGTGGATTAATGAAAAAATTTAAAGAATGTATGAAAGAGTACTTGTGCTAGAAGCTTGTCCATTTTTGTAGTGGATGGCTTAGCTTTAGCAAGAGTTTTTTTCAAAAATAAAAATAAATGACCTTGTTTTTCCATATTTCAGAGTCATATTAAATTCTCATATGTCTTTTATGAATAGTTTAACTATTTCTAAGACTAAATTGTAAGATGAAATACACCAACTGCATTTTCTGATCTGATAATGTGTAATGAGGTCCAATTCCATAAAGGAGAATTTAAATTATATCACAGAATATTTAGTGAAGTAATAGCAGGGTCTGAGACAGGGGTAGGCAACCTATGGCATGCGTGCCAAAGGCAGCACGCAAGCTGATTTTCAGTGGCAGTCTCATTGCCCAGGTCCTGGCCACTAGTCCAGAGTCATTTTAATTTAGTTTTAAATGAAACTTCTTAAACATTTTAAATACCTATTTTACTTTACATACAACAATAATTAGTTATATATTATAGACTTATAGAAAGAGACCTTTTAAAAAGTTAACATTTATTATTGGCATGTGAAACCTTAAATTAGAGTGAAGAAATGAAGACTCAGCACAGCACTTCTGAAAGGTTGCCGAGCCCTGGTCTGGGATAATCCAAAATTATCCAAACCAAAATTAAAATACACTTGTAATTATTTAAAGGAGACAATATAGCTAAGAGAACAGACCACGCTGAAGGATAAGAGCGTTAGTGAGTTCGTTGTCTAATCAAAATAATACAAAACAAAAGCCAGAAGACAAAGTAGACTTAAGAGGGGTGGAGACAATCAGGCTGTCAATGGAGAAGATGGTAAGATGAGCTAGGACCCTTTGAAGGATCCCTCTCTACAGTGGGATAGGGACATTAGGTGACTGCTTTGCGAGGGGTGCAGGATTTGCACATACATACTCAAATGCAGGATCTCAGGGCCTTAGTAGGGAAGCACAAGTCAGTTTCAGTTTTACAGGAATTTGATTATAAACAGGCAAATGTTTTTTCCAGAATTACAAACTGTACTGTGAGAGTTTCATTTTATAATAAATCACAGTAACAACAAATTTTTACTGTGTTTTTGTTTGCTGTAATGCCATGAGCTGAGAATTGAGTTCCTAACAGGTTGTAGGAATTTTCACTATGTGCTGTGAAGTGTTTCTTAAACAGCCTGTACAATTCTTGATAAATCTCCAAGAATATTGAAAGTCACACTGCAGAGATCCAATAACTTCTAGCATCGGGCAATATACGTACAGCATCTAAGATATTTGTGTCATTTTAACGTAGCCTTCAAAATGTAGTGCAGGGGAGTTGAAGAAATGTCAAAGATATTTTGAGATGTAACACTTGGTGTTCTGTGGAAATTCCTAAATGTTCCCAGTAAAAATCCTTTCTTGAGTTGTTTTGAAACCATTTTCTCTTATGATTTTACTCAGTAAGAAATACCTTATACAATTATAAATACACTTATCATTTTAAGACTTAATCGCTAGTACTACATAATACTTTAGTCAGCATTTTCTAGGAGCGGGTTTCTCGAACTACCATACATCAGTACAGTATTTTTATGTGATGCCACAGCAAAACATTGCTTCCTGTCTAACACATTCTATCCCTAATCCCTTCCTGTTTTTCATTTCTCAGGCCTTGTGAATGACAAAGATTCAAAAGATTCTATGACAGAAGGAGAGAATCTGGAGGAAGAGGAAGAGGAGGAGGAAGGTGGAGCAGAGACAGAAGAACAGTCTGGAAATGAAAGTGAAGTAAATGAGCCAGAGGAAGAGGTGATCCCATTCATTTACCTTATTGTGCACTGTCCTTACATAGAAGGAAATAATAGTTAGCACTTTGCAAATCATAAAGGCCTAAACCCTGTGGTGGGCCTGCACAAAGCCTCAAAGTCAGTGAATGCAGCATGGCTGTGCTGTGCACAGGGCTCTAATTGCAGAGAGAATGTTTAGGTGGGACTCTAAACACTATGTGCTGTGGAGTCACCAGTTCTGCTTGTGCTTCATGGAGGGAAAGATTCTACCTCCTTGCTGCTATGGAGAGTCCCTGTACAAAAATCCATTTGCTCAGGTTATCTAAAAAGGGCCCTTAATACTTGGCCCTTAGTAATCTCTCTCAACACCCCGGGAAGGTAGGCAATAATATCTCCATTTTACATATGTGGAGAAGTGAATAAAAAGCATTCAAGAGACTTGCCGAAAGAAATAGTGGCAGAGAGAGGGTTAGAACTCAATACTGTGCTCAGTCCACAGCCCTGTGCTCAGCCCAACAGAGTATGCTACCTTTCGGCATAGCTATTAATTTGTAAACGTAAAGCTATTTTTGTGCCATCTTCTATACCAGTTATTGGAGCAGATGCATTAACTATCATATAAAGCACCAAAACTAAAGGAAACAAGAGGCAACTTGTGCTGTTCATCATTTTTCCTGTGTAATATGGATAATAAGGAGCATTTGGATCACGTCAGTCTTCATTACTACTTCAGACTGCTTCAGTAATCTTTTGAATCAAATTCATATAGCCAATAAAAAAGCAAGTGTGCAATACGCTAACATATGTGATCTTGAAAATTCTAACTTCTGTGGCTTATTGTAGCTCAAAAGTTGGTCTCTCTCACCAAGTTTCTCTCTCTCTTTTTGGTCCAGTAAAAGGTATTACCTCACCCACCTTGTCTATCTAATATCCTGGGACCAGCACAGCTTTAACAACACTGCTTAAAACAGCTTGTCAGTTTAATCTTGGATAAAAAATTAGTCTGGTTTCAGATCAGTTTCAGTGGGGAAAATATAACTTGTTAAATAAAGAGCAAGTTTTGGAAATGAGATGAGGACCCGTGCATAGTGCAGATCAAGGGTTAGTGTGACAGTAAGATGAGTATTCAAAAACTGATCAGTAAATGTTGCTAGATGGCATGGAATTATCATTGAAAGCGGACTATGTTGCATGTTCTGATGAAAGATCAATCAATCGGTTATACAGCATTTCATGGCAGTAAGGAAGGCTGTAAACAGTGAATGCACTTAATGTTTCTCTCATTAAATTATGTTAAAATGTAGCATGTCATTAAAATTTGAACTTTAAATATACTTGTCATGGTATAATCCCCACTCTGAACCTTAGCGTCCAAAAGTTGGGGTACCAGCATGAATTCCTCTAAGCTTAATTACCAGCTTAGAACCTGTAGCGCTGCCACCAACCAGGAATTCCAGTGCCTGGTACACTCTGGTCCCCCCAAAACCTTGCCTGGGGACCCCCAAGACCCAGACCCTCTGGATCTTAACACAAGGAAAGTAAACCCTTTCCCTCACCGTTGCCTCTCCCAGACTTCCCCTCCCTGGGTTACCCTGGAAGATCACTGTGATTCAAACTCCTTGAATCTTAAAACAGAGAGGAAAATCCGCCTTCTCCCCTCCTTCTCTCTCCCCCTCCCAGACTCTCCCTGAGAGAGACAGTAATCCAAACACAGAGAGAAATTAACCTATTTCTCCCCCTTCCCTCCTTTCTCCCCACCAATTCCCTGGTGGATCCAGACCCAGTCCCCTGGGGTCTCACCAGAATAAAAAAAAAAGAAAACAGTCAGGTTCTTAAACAAGAAAAGCTTTTAATTAAAGAAAGAAAAAACAGTAAAAATTATCTTTGTAAATTTAAGATGGAATATGTTACAGGGTCTTTCAGCTATAGACACTGGGAATACCCTCCTAGCCTAAGTATACAAGTGCAAATTAAAATCCTTTCAGCAAAATACAAATTTGAACTCCTCCCAGCCAAATACACATTTGCAAATAAAGAAAACAAACGTAAGCTTAGGTCGCCTTATCTATCTAGTACTCACTGTTCTGATCTTATAAGATCCTGTATCGGAGAGATTGGAGAGAAACCTGGTTGCACGTCCGGTCCCTCTGAGAACCCAGAGTGAACAGCAACCAAAATCTAACAGCACACAAAATCTTCCCTCCCTCAAGATTTGAAAGTATGCTGTCTCCTGATTGGTCCTCTGGTCAGGTGACAGCTAGGCTCACTGATTTTGTTAACCCTTTACAGGCAAAAGAGATATAAAGTACTTCTGTTCTATTAACTCCTACTATCTGTTTATGACAATACTATTTCAGGAGTGCTCAGACAACGACGATGAGGAAGGTGAGGAAGAAGAAGAAGAGAATACTGATTACCTCACAGACTCCAATAAGGAGAATGAAACTGATGAAGAGAACCCAGTATGTGTCACTGCTTTTGAATAATGAGACCGGTTTTACATGCTCAGTTTTCTTGACTGAATATTTTTAGCAGATAATACTCATTAGAGATTAGGGAACATACACTAAAAAATATTCACAAATGTCCTTTCAAACAAAAACCAAGTTTACTTTGACATTTTCAACCCCTTAATGTTTGATTTTCACAGACATTCGTACAAACACTTTTGCTTACAAGACTCTTGTAGGAAAGTGAAAGTGTCACAAGTAGTCATGAACATGTTCATTCACATTGGAAGAGATTGCATAGCCATTGTGAAAACACTGAGTGGACTGCTAAAAAACAAACAAACAAAAAACAAAAATAAAGGAGCAGGGGGGAGTTTGACATGCTATGAGGTAACGATATTTCCAGCAAATTAACGTGGGTAAAGTAGATTCTTATTTGAGTCATAGAATTGTAATAAGGAAGCAGGACAAACAAACAAAAGCAGCAGTGAAGAAATGATGGGGGTGTTTTGTTATCTCACCATCAAAAGCAACCACATCAAACCCAGTCATCCATCTGGGTGCCTGGGAGTATGGTCTAATGATAAGATAGTGAATGATCACCCCAAATGTTACCACAGATGTGCTGTGGTAACATCTGAGAAAGTAGCATATTGAGGTGTTTGCTGTGTTATATTCTGATTGCCTTCACTCAAATCAAAAAGACCCACCAAATGAGTCACTTGGATCATGGAAACAAGCAGCACCATTGCCAGGGGCGGAAATAGTTGTGATGGAGAATGAGGGCCTATATATACAGCCTTTGATGCCACTGTCTCTTGGGTGATGGCATTTGCTTAGTATTACTCAGCTGTTCTGACGTTAATGAAATGGAGCCTTTAGCCCAGAGAGGGCACCCAAGAGGTCATTCAGCTATTGGAGAATGGAAAGGAGGATGTTACGCAAGAGATTCAGGAGAGACTGCTGAGGTTGTTGGTCTTGAAACATTCTTCTGCAGCCTCACTAGATGGTGGTGCAGAGGCAGGACCAATTGGCCCCCCTGTGAACTGAGTGTCTTGTTAATATTGTTAGGTCTACCGTTGTTCCACTTAAAAGAATAAAAATTATCATAGACTAAAATGTGTTCTCACAGAACCATATGCCAAACAACCACAAACCCTCTCTGTAGATAACTAACTAGGTTCATTGCATCAGTGTGCCCTTACATCAGCTGTCCCATGAATGGATGATGCTTACTATTATAGTAGCACTGCTTTCTGTGTGTGCTTTACAAATATTTAAGGGCAGTCCCCTCTGAACAAGCATTCCCCCAATCTTAGAAATATAGCCAAATCAATCAGTTGCAGTTGCAGATGGGGAGAGAATATTATTTTTCTGTATATTGTAGGCATGATGTCTAAAATAAAAACAATCAATGTGCCGACTGTATTGCAACGTATTGCAGATCATCACAGTTTTAGACAGTGATCAACATTAGTAACATTAGAGCAGTAAACACCAAAATTCCTAAACTGGGCAAATCCATTTTAACATTTTTTTTCCTTCAACAATTTTTTTTTAAACTACTCCCATGACAAATTTTGTCAGAGATACAAGCAGAGTAATTTTCTTAATTCAGATCCATCCTGAATTTGACTATTGCTGAAATTAATGTAACAGAACTATTTGTCTCTGTACTAGGAAGTAATGATTAAAGGAGGAGGACTTAAACATGTTCCTTGTGTGGAGGATGCGGACTCATTCAGGCATGGATAAAATGATGCTAGAGAATCTTCAGGTATTAGTCCTTGTATTGTCTTGGATTAAATAAAGCACCTTTACTGCACTAGTTGATTCGAAATAAGGGGTTAACGTGGAGCTGCTTGATCATGGATGTGGGTTTGTTTTCATACTCTTTTTGGCTGCCTTCCTCCAGTGCTAGGCTTTCTAATTCTGCACAACTGCTATGAGGCCTTTTTGAGATACCAGGACTTCTGCTCACCTTCCTGGATAGGGGCCTTTTGAGGTGGGAAGAACAGTCATGAAAATCAGTCTTGGATGCTGAGGTGGTTTTGGCTCAATCCTGTGCTTTCACAAAAGCTCTCTTTCCCCCCTTAATCTTTACTCCCTCTCCTGTCATTACAAATGTCCCTGCAGCTCTGAATGCTAAATGGAGCTCTGTTAATCCTGTGCTTTATTGACCAGCAGGTGTGCTTTTGAGATACACCCATCCTGCCAGCTCAGGAAGGGAGAGAGAATCCAAGATTGAGTCTTGGGTCTTGCTGTTGATAATATCCTGATTCTTAATTGTGAAGTTTAGATAAAAGGCAATATTAAATTGCTTCTGCTCTTCCAGTAATACTGCCAGACACCACATAGATGAATTGGCCTTTGGATGGTGCCATCCTAATGACTGAAAAGATACCACAAAGACATTCTTCATGTCTTCTTGATGAGCCTACTGATGTTGCTGGAGTGGCGGAAGTTATAGTTTTTACTCGTTTCTTTGAATGCTAGTGATATTTCGAGGAGGTATATTATTATACAGACTAATTCAAACATGCGGCTAGGGAGTAAGTGTTCACTCTTGTAACATCCAGTGAGACATAATTAATTCTTTGCTGATGGTGCATCTTCTAAAACAGGCATCGTAAGTGGCCTTTTAACAAGAGTCAGATCTGTTCACCCGCTTTGGTAAAGTAGATTCAATACAAAAAATGTTTCCTGAACTTAAGCAGCCTGTCAAATGCTGTAAACTGCTGAATTATATTGTGTATTATTAGAACACTCAATCTCCAGCTACTTTCAATATGGCTTGTGACTGGAGATGTGTTCTACGTGCAAATAGATCCTTTTTCTTTCTTATGTAAATTCATATCAAGAGGAAAAGTTTTGAGCTGGGTTATTTTTTAAAGCTCAGAAATGCGGGTATTGTATTTCTGGAAGGTGACATGCAGGAAATGTTTCCAGTCCCGCAGTGGCTGTTTAATGTGGCATACCTAATGATGTGTTTGATCAATTAACTATGTTGACTCTGTTAGTCGAGGGATGCAATACAAACATTTTTAAAATTACAGATAAGGCAGTGGCCATTTTTGAGAAACAGAGGCTGGCCAGGGGGACAGAATAGAAAATAACGCCTCACTTGAATTTCTTAGTGACTTCTGTGGAAGGATGGAAGTTTCCGAGGACACTGTGGAAGGAGCAGTTAGTGATGTATAGGAACTCTATAAAATGAGCTCAAGTACTGTTTCAAGTATCAGTGATTAAGGAATGGACCAGTAGTCTGGCTGGAGGAGAATTGCTTTTAATAAGCCGCTGTAAATTGTTTTCTTTTGCCCAATAAATATATGGAAATGCTAATTGATTCTTTCAACTGACTGCCTCAATAAAGATGAAGCCTATGACACAGACACTCTGCCATTTTTGGCTTTATGCATCATGGTGATTGTCCATTACATAGGATGTTAGCATTGTAAATGTTGCTACTATTTGAATGTACATAGCATATCAATGGCTAAATAAAAACAAAACAGAGACATCTGGAGAATATTTGTACTCTGTTGCAAGCACTGCATCAATAATAGAGTAAATGGAATATTACAAAAAATCTGAATCCAGAATTACTGATCTTAATATTATATCCAATTTTAGTTGAATTGTTTCTTTAATTTTAAAGCTCATTCACAAATCCCTTTTAAAATTGAGTATATTTTCTCATTGTCGTTTTCTAAAATAGCATTCTGCAATGTTCTCAATACTTCGTAATGAATAGAAGAGGGTAAGAAATGTAGGAACTTGAAAGGAAACAAAATAAATTTTAATGAGACTGAACATGTGTATAGCTCTTATTTTAGAAGGTAATTGACATTTTTTATGAAAAATGAATTGTGAAAACAACAAAGCTTTCATATTTTCAGCATTTGATTGCCTAGAGCATTTTGCATCCCCTTTCTCTTTAGCAACGGAGTGGAGAATCTGTTAAAGTACATCAGCTGGATGTTGCTATTCCTCTGCATCTCAAGAGTCAACTAAAGAAGGGTCCACCCTTGGGCGGTGGGGAAGGAGAATCAGAGTCGGGAGACACAATGCCATTTGTCATGTTAACTCGAAAAGGCAACAAACAACAGGTAAGGGGTTATCTGGATGTAAGTAAACATTTTCCTTTGTCACACACAGAGTGTGATTTCTTCATCTTTATTTCTTAGAATGGGATACAGTCCTCTGTTCTGTTGATGGGCACTCCCTGGAATTCTGAATTCCTTACTAGAGTCATGTAGAGGACCACTTTATACCGTTATTTGTTTTTTATATTAAGTTCTCTAATTAGACCAAGAGAGCTGCTGAGCAATGTTTGTTATGTCTTCCAAAGTACAGGAGCAGTTTAACTGGCAGCGGGAATTTGAATCCATGCGTTATAAGATGCCACTGGAACTTGGAAAGCCAGCATGATTAACACCAGCAATAGGAGTAACTATACTCCAGGGAGTGTCACAGATCTCGTTGAACTCCCACTCTTGCACACTCAACAGATGTGATGAGATCCACTCATAAGCCCAGGTGCTTTAAGCCTCCAGAATCTAAACGTAAGTCCAGGCACTGCCCTAACTTGGCATTTCTGAGCATGCTTTCAAGGTGTAAATCCTCTGTCTAACACCCCCTTCTGAGAGCTGAGACACTGCAGTTCAACTGTGTAATCACTGGGGACCAGTGCTGACCTTTTAAGCTCCCCAGGAGCTTAAACATGTCCTCTCCCAGAATTCCAGCCATGTGGGCACTTTTACTGTTTTCTTCTTCAGGGCCATGTTGATAGTATAAGCCAAAAGACATGGCACAAGATTCTAAGGTGCCATTACTCTTTTTTTTAATAGTACAAGAAACACAAAATACTAAATCACCTATGTGCACTTCTTTGAATAATGTCACTATGGCTGCTCCACTTGTGGGTGCGCCATGCATCCCGTGCACCTTCAATCAGAGATTTTCTTCAGCTGTAGGTATGCACCCTAGGTATCCTCATGCCACATACCAACGATGTATAGGGCTATGGCAGACCAAACCCCACCCTCCATTTCTCTCGACTTCCTTGGCGTAAAGTGGAGTAATTAGTGGTGGCCACTTGTGCAACCATTTACCTCACTTGTCTTGGTAGGCAGTTTACCTATATTAGTTTGGGTTTTATATTTTAGTTTTATTGGGTTTTTTTTTCTAAACCTTAGGCTGTTTTCTCCTTCCCCACACTCCTTTCAGGTGAGAACCCACTTTCTCTGAAGGAGCTTTCTTTTCCTTTTCCTTTGGGATTACCTATAGAATTCAGACATTGCCTCACTTGCCACGAGTCCTTTCCAGTAGTGATGGCTTCTCGCACTGTATCCACTATTTAGGGAGTACTGAATGCAATCGAAGTGTAAGGTTTGCTCAGGTTTCAAGAGATGTTTCAGGAAAGACAGGGAGATGAACATTTTGTCTCCTCATGATGGAATGCTCTCTCCATCCTACACTCATAATAGCGATCCTCTATCCCCCGACCCTTCAACAGCAGTTTTGAAGTGACCACGGTCCCCCACCAACCTCTGCACCTTTATTACCTTCCAGACCTGTGGGGGAGAGAGATGCAGTGCTGACAGTGTGAAGTCTCCAGTCAAAAGGCTATCTAAATGTCCTCAAAAAGAACCTGGCCTAAGAGACCTGCTGTACCAAAAACCTCCAAATGAAGGTTCCAAGTGGTCTCAGTACGAGGGTCCCTCTACTCTGCAATTCTCAAGTACCCTCTAAAACCCACAGTACCCATCACGTGGTACCAAAACATACCTTGACTATAACTGAAGCATGATTGAGGTGTCTGAGACTCTAAAATTCTATGCTGAGGAAGTGGTAATATCTGAGACCTGTTACCAGATTTGCCCCATTACTTGGGTACGCTCATTATTACGGTTACTCTTTGGGGACGGTTCTGTAATTCTATTAATGTACTGCTTTTGTCACTTGTGTTTTCATATGGAGGTCCACTTTTCCCTTCTGCAAGTCCCCTCCCAATGGAGCTATCCTGCAAGACCTAGGTTCCCCAGGACTGATTTCCTCCAGAACCAGACACGCTCACACTCTAAGCACTTTCACACTGACCCCTTAAATGTCCCTGGACTCAGGGGGCTGGGTCACGCAGCACTTTCTAGCTGCCACCCTTATATGCCACAGGTACCGCATCGGAATTGAGTAAGCCTGAGCAGGCTGGGTCGAACAGCACTTTCAGGCTGCCACCCTTATATGCCCCCAGACTCGGTGGACTGGGTCAAACAGCACTTCCAAGCTGTCACCCTCGTACGTCACAGGTTCAGCACATCTCTATCCCCACTTTTACGTTACAATTGTACTGGTAGTAACCCACTTGATGAGCAAACCCCACAGTATTTTTGGGCCCCACACAGATCTTTAGCTTAGGTAAGAGGAGTGTTCCTGCAGAGTAAATGGGGAAGCTACAAACACAAAAAAGTAAAGTTCAGAGAGAGAGAGAGAGAGAGAGAGAGAGAGGGAAGCAACTAGCTTAACCATAAAAGATATTTATTGAATAATAGTGATAACTACGCAAGGAAAACCTAAACCAACATAACATTTACATTAAGATTACAAAAGTGATATATAGAAAACAAGTAAGGGTTAGAAAGTTATACCTGAGTTAGAAAAGAAACAAAGAAAGAGAGAGAGCTGGCATCTCACCCATTCTCTGAAGCTTGCATTGTTTGGGGTCTCAAGTGATGATGGTAGCTCGGGGTCCTGAGTGTTGGAGACAGGCAGAGCCCCGGCATGATCAGTCAGGAGAAGATGAAATCCCAGTGGAACTGATGCAGAGTTTGGATCCATGCATCAGAACAGTTACTGGAGTGTGGGTAGGTTTGTTTTTTTTTGTAGGGAAACAGTGGTTCAAGGGAGAACACTAGATTTGTTTATGGGTAAACTGACTCAAGGATTTTCCTTAGGCTAGACAATACTAGCATAGACAATACTCCTAGCTATGCGTGGTGTTTCTTCCAAGGAGCTCACAATGCAATTAGGCTGCTTCAGTATTTTGGATATCAATGAAAGATTCATTATCAGACCAATTCATTATTGGTCTGATAACTATGAGCTGGGTGTGTGCAGGTGTAGGTTCATTAACATCTGGAGCAGAGATTCCTCATGATGCACTGCTTCCCTGCTTTTCTGGTCCCAGAGTTCAGTGTGGTTCTTGCCTTGGAATCTCTGTTCTCATTCTGTATGATAATGGAGATGCCTCCCTGTCCCGTCTTTTATGCAGATGAGGCTAGGGGAGTTGCCTTAATTCTGTCACCCTTGTCAGGAGGGGTTTAGGTGCGTCTCCCACCACCGCTCAATGCTCTCTGCAAGTCTTTTCTCTGATCGGTTTTGGTTCAAGCAGAGGCGGGTAGGGGGATGTCCTCTCATGAGTCAGACAGGCTGGATATTGTGCCCTGGGGTTCCACAAGAACACATAGCTGACTGGTATCAGATCTCTACTGCTGCTTCGGTACCCAGGTCAGTCGTTCAGCTGACATTAGTGCACTCTGCACCACAGCCTCCTGCATCTGAGGCTCGTCTAGTTTCTGCACAGATTCACTCAGTACAGAAGCAGTTTTGATTCTCCAGAAGCTTATTCATCTCTGATGAACCTGAGTGCCCTCTTGTTGAGTTCAGCAAGACTTCCAGTATCACAGCCAGAATTATCTCCAGTACATTATCAATAACCACTGGTTATTGATATCTATCATTCAATCAACGATTGATACAAGTTAATATCAATAACAGTTGCTCGTGGTTTTCTATTACCCATGTGGACAGACAGACGCTTCCTAGTACTCCACCATTGTCTGCCCTTATTCTGGACTACACAGAAGACAGCTCTTCTGACTCCCAAATTTCCATACAAGGCTCCTTTGATTATCAACCCAGGTCTAATTCCCGTGAATCTGTCTTCTTGAGGAACACTTCAAAACACAGGCAGTCTCAAACTGTTCATCTTTCTTGGTATCTCTGGTCCTCCCCAGTGTCCATATTGAGATCCTGAGCAGCCTATGCCAGCAGTTCTCCAAGGCACTGAACCCTCAGAATCCCACAGACAGCGCTCTCCTTCCCCCCCCATCAGTCCCAGTCATGAGAAGAATTGCTGAAAGAACAAGAAAAAAGAGCGATGAGGAGGTTACCCCTCATTAATATTTCTTCATTCTCTCAGATGAGGCTGTTACCTCTCCTCCATACTATAGATGATTTAAAAGTTTCAGAACTTGATGAAGAGAGTGACTGATACTCTGCAATACTATTAGAAGAATCCAGGAGACCCACAAAGGCTTTTGGTTAGTCTTCATACACAAAATTCTACATAAGTGGCTTTGCCTACAAATGAGGCATTATTGGAGTTTCGAAGACAATTTAGCAACCTTGGCCACTGCTCCTCTGATCCTCTAAGAGAGCAGATGAGAAATACCTGTGTTCTAGCTAAGCATTCAGAGTTTTTGTTGTCACACCTTGCCCCCTTTCTTTGGTTATAGATGTGGTGAATGAATGCAACAGGCAACATCTGTTGAGAACTGCCCCACATAACAAAGACTAAAAGCGCTTGGACGTTTTTGGTCACAAGAGCTACTCCTCTGCTACTCGAAATTCCAAACTACCAGGGGATTCCTGCTAAATACAGCCATGTCTCCTGTAGCAAATTTAATTATTTTATTGAACATCTCCACAGGAACAAAGGGAACATTTTCAATCCATCGTTATTGAAGGACAGTTCTTTATAAGAAACAACTTTGCTAGCCTCTCTTGACACATTTGATACAGCAGCTTGCTTCATCTCCACAGCAGCTGTCATGCATCGGCCTCATGGTTGTAATCCTCAGGAACTGAGAAGTTGAAAACATGGTAGAAGATCTTCCCTTTGGACTTCTGTGGACTCATCGAACAACTGACAGTCCTTATGTTCTCTCAGGAATTCAAGGTGAGCCTCTGCCCACTGTGGATTTTTACGTTAGCAAATAAGAAAAGATTCGGTAGGTCACAGACATCCCAGAGACCTTGTCTGTTGGTTTTTACCTATAACAGATCATCAGACCCTCCTCGAAAAGAAACCTAGGTTCCAGACAACTTAACTGTTCTTATCAGCCAAGCGTTCGTTTTGACACCTTGGTCAAGGGTCACGAACATTTCCACATTCTTGATCTGATGCTGCAGCATCTACCCACATCCTCTCCCACCTTTTGTAGGTCCTCTCTCCCATTTCTGCACCTCATGAGCAGATTGCTTCCACGGATGGGGTTGTGGAGGTTCTAACATCAGAATACTCAATTCATTTTTCTGTCCTGTCCCTTTTCAGAGATCCATCTCACAAGCTTCTCCTGAGGCAAGAGGTTCTGTGCTTCTCACAAAGGAATTGTGGAACTAGTTCTCACACAGTATGGAGGGAAGGATTTTATTCCAAATGCTTCCTCGTTCCAGAAAGAGGGCACATGAACACCAATCTAGATCTCACGATTCTCGAGATCTTGGTCAAAGTAGAAAGTTCAGAATGATGATTACACGTCTCCTCAGGCAGGTATCAGAATTTGCCGTACTCTTTACGATTCTGGTTTTGCTCTTCAAGCACAGTTTTGATTCTCAGCACCTTTTAACCGTGCTTGTTTCCCCTTAGATTCTTTTACATGGGAGGGGGAAACATTTTCCATTCTGTTCAAAATAGAGAATATCTTCTTAATCACTCTGGAAGGAAGGAAGGGAGAAAGAGAGAGAGATCGACCACCTCTGCAGAATTTCCTGAAAACAGACTTTCTGTTTCAGATGAAGTTGCTGTGTTTGCTATTTTAGGTTTTTGAAAGAGCTGCTAGTCTAGCTGAATTTGTTCAACTCAGAAATCAGTGATTTTCTAAAAGGTTTCTTTTTTATTCAGTTTGAGCCAAGTATAGAGGAAAATTCTGCTGTGAGTTTTTAAAAGCACTGAAAATGGAAACTCTCTCTTTTATAAAACAAAAACCCCAATTCTTCCTTGATGCTGGCGGCATTTAGGTTTTGGTGCCATTTTCCTCTGAGCATCCCAAGTCATGTAGTTGTCCTTGCCCAATGATCTGGTTACTCTGGCTTGGTCTACACTACGCATTTAAACCAATTTTAGCAGCGTTAAACCGATTTAACGCTGTGCCCGTCCACAGTACGAGGCCCTTTATATCGATATAAAGGGCTCTTTAAACCGATTTCTGTACTCCTCCCCGACGAGAGGAGTAGCGCTAAAATCAGTGTTACCATATCGGATTAGGGTTAGTGTGGCCGCAAATCGACGGTATTGGCCTCCGGGCGGTATCCCACAGTGCACAATTGTGACCGCTCTGGACAGCAATCTGAACTCGGATGCAGTGGCCAGGTAAACAGGAAAAGCCCCATAAAATTTTGATTTTCATTTCCTGTTTGCCCAACGTGGAGCTCTGATCAGCACGGGTGGCAATGCAGTCCCAAATCCAAAAAGAGCTCCAGCATGGACCGTACAGGAGATACTGGATCTGATCGCTGTATGGGGAAACAAATCTTTTCTATCAGAGCTCCGTTACAGAAGACGAAATGCCAAAGCATTTGAAAAAAAATCTACAGGCTACACAGTGCCGCGTGACAAGCATAACGGGAAGCCAGAGACTCAAATGGACACTCATGGAGGGAGAGAGGGGGTACTGAGGACTCCAGCTATCCCACAGTCCCCAGCAGTCTCCAAAAAGTATTTGAATTCTTGGCTGAGCTCCCAGTGCCTGTCGGTTCAAACACATTGTCCGGCGTGGTTCAGGGAATAGCTCGTCAATTTACTACCCCCCCCACACACACACACGTGAAAGAAAAGGGAAAGAAATCGTTTCTTGACTTCTTTCTGTGTCACCCTATGTCTACTGAATGCTGCTGGTAGATGTGATGCTGCAGCAGTGAAGAGCAGTATCCACTCCTCTCCCCTTCCCCGTGGCAGACGGTGCAGTAGGACTGGTAACCGTTCTTATTATCAACCCGTGAGTGCTCCTGGCTGGCTTCAGGTGAGACTGGCCGGGGGCATCTGGGTGAAAATAGGAATGATTCTCGGTCATTCCCAGTAGATGGTACAGAACGGCTGGTAACCGTCCTCATCATAGCAACTGGGGGCTGAGCTCCATCAGCCCTCTCCCTTTCCTGTGTAAAGAAAAGATTCTGTCCTGCCTGGACTATCATAGCACCGGGAGGCTGCCTCCCCCTCATTTTATCTCACTAACAAGTCATTGTTTCTTATTCCTGCATTCTTTATTACTTCATCACACAAATGGGGGAGACACTGCCACGGTAGCCCAAGAAGGTTGGGGGAGGAGGGAAGCAATGGGTGGGGTTGTTGCAGGGGCACCCCCCGTGAATGGCATGTAGCTCATCATTTCTGCGGGATCTGACATGGAGCAGCTGTGCTCTCTAGTACACTTGCCCCATATTCTAGACAGGGCTGACTCTATTTTTAGAAACCATAAAGGAGGGATTGACTCGGGGAGTCATTCCCAGTTTTGCCTTTGCGCCCCCGGCTGATCTCAGCCAGGGGCACCCATGATAGCAGCAGACAGTACAGAAGGACAGATAACCGTCATCTCATTGCCAATTTACACCGGCAGCAGATGGTACAGAACGACTGATAACAGTCTCTATCATGCAAAAGCAAATGAATGCTGCTGTGTAGCGCTGGAGTATCGCCTCTGTCCGCGGCATCCAGTACGCATACAGTGACTGTAAAAAAAAAAAAAAAAAAGCTGAATGGGCTCCATGGTTCCCATGCTATGGCGTCTGCCAGGGCAATCCAGGGAAAAAGGGTGCGAAATAATTGTCTGCCGTTGCTTTCCCGGAGGAAGGAATGAGTGACGACATTTACCCAGAACCACCCACGACAATGATTTTTGCCACATCAGCCACTCAGCTCTCAACCCAGAATTCTAAGGGGCGAAGGAGACTGCGGGAACTACGGGATAGCTACGGAATAGCTACCCACAGTGCAACGCTCCGGAAATGGACGCTAGCCTCGGACCATGGATGCACACCGCCGAATTAATGTGCTTAGTGTGGCCGCGTGCACTCAACTTTCTACAATCTGTTCTATAAAACCGGTTTATGTAAAATCGGAATAATCCCGTAGTATAGATGTACCCTTAGATATATAATGCATGTGTTTGAGCGTTTCTAGATAAGTAATACATAACAATGCACTAAAAAATGCCTAGTATTTACTGAAGATGCTTTTCTTATACAGGTATGTCATGGCTTTTTAAAAATATCTTTTACATTTTGGGGGGCATCTAGTAATGGTGAAAATGAGTGATAGTAATGGCTGGAACCAGGCAGACAAAGGAGGTACTGTGCAATCTGCTTTCCAATCCACCAAAGTCCTCATCTTTAATGCCTCTGGATCTTTGACTAAGCCAAGACACCCAGCCACGCCAAACTTCTGTGGTTTTGTGACTTGGTTAAATTACTGCTAAGGTACTAAGATGAGACCACTGACTTAATTTTCACTTTGAACTGGGTTTGAATCTGGTTCTACAGAAATGGCAAGTCTTTGTTTCCTCTTATTAGCATCACATTAGTTTCTACTTAGTTAGCAGTACTAAACTGTGGTAATTAATTATACAATATATATATACACACATTGTTAATCATGTTCTAGTGTACTGTAGAGCAGTGGTTCCCTCTGATTCCACTCAGCAGCAAAGTCCTAGAGAAAATCAAGAGAGACAAGGCTCACGTTATCATGATCATCCCGGTGTGTCTGCCAGCACTGGTTCGGAACACTATCAAGTCTGTCGGGGATCCCTCAGTGGCCCCTGCTGAATTGACTGGACCTGCTGTCACAGGATCATGGTCGACTCTTGCACCCCAACCCTGTGTCCCTCTACCTTACGGTGTGGATGTTGCGTGGCTGAACCCTGAGTAATGGACCTGTTCGGAAGGGATCTAAAAGGTACTCCTCGAGAGTAGAAAGCCCTTAACTAGACTGACTTACCTGGCAAAGTGGACGAGATTCTCCTGCTGGGCGGCCAAACGGGGCATCTCCCCTTCACATTCTTGGGTGCAGTCGATCTTGGACTGCCTGCTTCATTTGAGGAACCAGAACCTGGCACACTCCTCTATCAGGATGCATTTGGCGGCCATTTCTGTCTTTCATCCATTAATCCAGGGGCAGACGGTGTTCTCTCCTGACATGACAGTCGGGTTCCTTAGAGGTCTTGAGAGATTTTTTTCCACAAGTTCAGTCCCCAGTGCCTTAGTGGGATCTCATCTTGGCTCTGTCCAGGCTCATGGGCCCACCCTTTGAGCCTTTAACCTTGTGCTTCCTGTCTCACCTATCATGGAAGGTTGCTTTCCTGGTGGTGGTGGTAACGTCAGTGAAGCGAGTCTCCGAGCTGTGAGCCCTGACCTCAAAACCACGGTACACGGTCTTCTATGAGGACATGGTCCAGCTCCGACCCCACTTGACCTTCCTTCCCAGGGTAGTGTCTACTTTCCACATGAGCCAGAACATCTTCCTTTCAGTCTTCTGCCCTGAGCCCCAGGAGACTAGTGAAGAGAGGCACCTTCACGCTTTGGACATAAGAAGGGTCCTGGCTTTCTACCTAGATCGGGCAAAGCCTTTCCATAAGTCGATTTAGCTTTTCATCTCTGCAGCTGATAGAATAAAGGGCCTCCTGGTGTCCATGCAGAGGATTTTTAACTGGATCACCTCTTGCATTCGCCCCTGCTATGAGTTGGCGAGAGTCCCTCCACTACCGATCATCAGAGCCCACACGACCAGCATGCAGGCATCTTCGGCAGCCTTCCTGGCACACTTTCCGATCCAGGACATCTGTCTAGCTATGATGTGGTCTTCAGTGCACATGTTCATGGCCCACTATGCCATCACTCAGCAGGCCAGAGACAACGCTGGATTCAGCAGAGCTGTGTTGCAATCTACATGTCTGTGAACTCCTACCCAACTCCAAGGGATATGGCGTGGGAGTCACCTAACTTGAATGGACATGAGCAAGCACTTGAAGAAAAAAAGACAGTTACCTTTTTCTGTAACTGGTGTTCTTCGAGATGTGTTGCTCATGTCCATTCCACAACCTGCCCTCCTTCCCTGCTGTCAGAGTTTCCAGCAGGAAGGAACTGAGGGTGGGGGGAGCCGGCAGCACCCTATGTACTGCGGGATATGTGCGCCACTCCAGGGAGCACCGGAGCAGATCCCCTATGGATACTATTGAGGGGAAAAAACTTCCGGCACCGGTGCATGTGGCAAGCACACGCACACACTAAGCTGAATGGACATGAGCAACATATCTTGAAGAACACTGGTTACGGAAGAAGGTAACTGTCTTTTCTGAGTTGTCTTCCCATCAGAAGTTGTGCTGAACTATATCCAATAGCTGCTTTTGGTGTTGATCTATAATGCAGAAAAGCAAGGAACAGATCTTGGTATAGGATTTTTCTTGGCTGTCTGTACAGCTCTCTCAACCTATCCATTCTCTTATGGGCAATGTGGGCTGCTAGTAATATGACCAAAAACCATATTTCATTTGGAATGACTTTAATTCTGTTGCTGTGAACTGTGATCTGTTGTCTGTCACTAGTTATTCTGGAATACCGAAGTGAGCAAAAGTGCACTTGAGTTTCTTGATAACTCTGTGACGTTGTCTTTCAAGAACATTATTTCTGTATACCTGGAACTGTAGTCCCCAACAGGTAATTATGCCCTCTGAATCTGCATAAATCTGCAGGTTGTCTATTCAAAGATCCCTCTGGTAGAAGTGTTTGTACATTCTATGGTTCAGCATTTTCTTAAGTTGATTTGTACCGAATCTCCTTTCAAAAGTCCAATATCAAGTCCTCCATCGAGTTCTTCCACCTTTCTCAGTAGGCCCATCCTGACTGCCATACTGCAGCTGAGAAGGTTGTTCGTCTTCGATCACATGTACCCGGCATGCGTAGCTTTTGTCTTTATACGTTTTCTGTGGTAAACAGGTGCATTTAGTTCAGAATACCTTCATGGCTAGTCAGAGCTCTGTTAGGTGACTTCAGCTCTGGGAGGGATTGATGGTAATTATAAGGCTTTGTCTACACTGTGCACCTTTAGCAACACAGCTGTGCCACTACAGCCAGAGCTCTCCTGCTGACAAAAAAACCTTCCACCTCCAACGAGCGGCAGCAGATTCTCTCCTGCCGACAAAGCACTGTTCACACTGGCGCTTTTTGTCTGTAAAACTTCTGTTGTTTGGGGCTGTGGTTTTTTTAACACCTCTGAACAACAAAAGTTTTGTCAATGAAGTTCCAGTGTAGACAAAGCCTCAGTCTCTTCAGAGATGACTGTTACTTTTAGTTCCTGTGTCAGTTTTAAAGTCAGTCATGCCATGAATATTCAGTTTCATTCTCCAGGCAGGCTCTGTCCTCACAAGTGATAGATCCCAGAAACAATGGGTCTTAATTGTCTGTAATATGAGTCAGCTCCCTGAATCTTTTGGTGTGGCAGAGAGCTGCAAAATCCATACTTCATGGACGTAATATTACAACATGAGCCTCTGGCTGGACGTGCATCATCTCTTGGGATATGACTGTTTCCACACTTGGTGCATGTATGCTGGAATTTGTCCATCCTGATAGTTCTTGGTCTCCTTGCCTCAAGAGTTTTATTATAATGACTTTTAACACTCAGGTGTCTATCAAGCTTCTAAGCTAGCTTCAGGTTTTTCAAGTTGCTTCTGCCCATTTGTTTGGCTTGACTGCTTTATATCTGTATAGCTGTGGCTAGGATTAAGTCTCTCCAACTTTAGCTGCTGCGAAAGGTTTTTATCTGTCGCCCCAATAACGAGACTGTCTCTGATACTGCATTCCCAAAATCACAGTGTTCAGCCAGTGTATGCAGAACTCTTCTAAAACATTCACCTTTTTTTTTCCTGTTTTTTTTTGTTTTAATTTTTTGTTGAAAACATGCTCTTTCATAAACCATATTTCTCTAGGATAGAAAATATCCATCAAACATATCCAGAACCCTTTCATAGTTATCTTTGTGACTGTCTTCAGCAAAGTCAAAGGGTTTAAAAATATGCTCTGCTTGCTTCCCCATAGCATAAATTAGAGAAGATACAGGTTTATCTCCAGTTTCTTTATGGAATGAGTTTGTGATTTGAAATCTTGTAAAATACTTCCAGTCTGTCTAGTCTGAAGATTTGTCAAAGCTGAAATTCTCTGGGGCTTTGAAGAATGACATGAGATCCTTCAGCCTTTGTTGTTGTTGTTCTCCTTCTGATTCTTTTCTTAATTTACTCCTCACACCATGTCCTGTACTCCTATATTGGAGACGAACTGGCTTCACATCTTGTTTATACACACTAGATGTGTTTATCATAAGATCCTTTAATGCGCTGCCAGATATGGCAGCGTTGAGCTTAAATAAGGTATTTTACGCACAGCACCACCTACTGACTGAAAAATATACAGTTTAGCCATCCATTACACATTCTGCACAGACTGAGGTTTTCGTGGTTTGGGAAATATGGTCCTAGAGAAAAGTATTTTAATTGAAACAATTGAGTCCCAGTCGTTTAGGAGACAGAAAAATGTTTCAGGCAAATACTGTAGAAACATTTTAACTTGCATAGACTTGAAGACGCATTGCAAATTATTGAATCTTATGATTTATTAAGTGAAGACACACAATAAATGGAAAACACATAATAAAATACACTGTGTTCCTTAAAGTCCTGATCTGACTAGTATATAGGAGTTTTTGTAGAAGTAAGGAAGTATTAGTCGTATGAGACATCACTTTTAGAATCTGTTAAATCTTTTCTGAGAGGTGAGAGAGACCACAATTTTGTGTGTAGATAAACAAAATTGCATGTACCACGTCTTCCCCTTTGTTCCCCTTTGCAGTAGTTTGGGACCTCTTTTCTTGAACTAGTTATGTTTCTTGGAATGGTAGTAATATATTTTATAGTGCTATTAGAGGGGGGGAAAACAGATACTTGTATATTAACATTACTTTTTTATGTGTACATTCATGGAGGATCTTACCACGGTGTCTGTTTTATTTAAACAAACATTTAACTCCCAAATATATACATCATAGTATTTGTGCTATTGAGTGTGAAAAGTGATAAATATAATCCTATCTGTTAACTGGTAAAAGGTTTTATATACCAACTTCCAAACTTGAGAATTCTGTTTTCATGTCAATGGGTTGACTTGTGATTTAGATTTTTAATTACTTTTAGTAAAGAATAAGAGTTATTTGTGTGTGCATAGGTTTCATAGTAAGTTTACTCTTTTTATTTCCTTTGTCATTCATAGAATCATAGAATATCAGGGTTGGAAGGGACCTCAGGAAGTCATCTAGTCCAACCTCCTGCTCAATGCAGGACCAATCCCTAACTAAATCATCCCAGCCAGGGCTTTCTCAAGCCTGACGTTAAAAACCTCTAAGGACGGAGATTCCACCACCTCCCTAGGTGACCCAATCCAGTGCTTCACCAGCCTCCTAGTGAAAAAGTTTTCGTCAATATCCAGCCTAAACCTCCCCAATTGCAACTTCCCCTTCTTCTGTCATCTGGTACCACTGAAAAAGCAGCAGAGAATCCTGTGGCACCTTGTAGACTAACAGACGTATTGGAGCAACAGACTACATCTGTTAGTCTATAAGGTGCCACAGGATTCTTTGCTTCTTTTACAGATCCAGACTGACGCGGCTACCCCTCTGATACTTGCTACCACTGAGAACAGCCTGGCTCAATCCTCTTTGGAGCCCCCTTTCAGGTAGTTGAAAACAGCTATCAAATCCCCCCTCATTCTTCTTTTCTACAGACTAAACAGTCCTAGTTCCCTCAGCCTCTCGTCATAAGTTATATGCTCCAGTCCCGTAATAATTTTTGTTGCCCTCCCATGGACTCTCTAATTTTTCCACCTACTTCTTGTAGTGTGGGGCCCAAAACTGGACACAGTATTCCAGATGAGACCTCACCAATGCTGAATAGAGGGGAATGATCACGTCCCTCAATCTGCTGGCAATGCTCCTACTTATACAGCCCAAAATGCCATTAGCCTTCTTGGCAACAAGGGCACACTGTTGACTCATATCCAGCTTCTCGTTCACTGTAACTCCTAGGTACGTTCTGCAGAACTGCTACCTAGCCACTCGGTCCCTAGTCTGTAGCAGTGCATGGGATTCTTCCATCCTAAGTGCAGGACTCTGCACTTGTCCTTGTTGAACCTCATC
Source organism: Gopherus evgoodei (assembly GCF_007399415.2). Lineage (NCBI taxonomy): Eukaryota > Metazoa > Chordata > Testudines > Testudinidae > Gopherus > Gopherus evgoodei. The sequence goes on from NC_044322.1 coordinate 353,803,434, forward strand.
AGATTTCTTTTGGCCCAATTCTCTGATTTGTCTAGGTCCCTCTGTATCCTATCCCTACCCTCCAGCGTATTTACCACTCCTCCCAGTTTAGTGTCATCTTCAAACTTGCTCAGGGTGCAATGCATGCCATCCTCCAGATCATTATTGAAGATATTGAAGAAAACCGGCCCCAGGACTGACCCTTGGTGCACTCTGCTTGATACCAGCTGCCAGCTAGACATGGAGCCATTGATTACTACTTGTTGAGCCCGATGATCTAGCCAGCTTCCTGTCCAGCTTATAGTCCATTCATCCAATCCATACTTCTTTAACTTGCTGGCAAGAATACTGCGGGAGACCATATCAAAAGCTTTGCTAAAGTCAAGGAATAACACATCCACCGCTTTCCCTCATCCACGGAGACAGTTATCTTGTCATAGAAGGCGATGAGGTTAGTCAGGCATGACTTGGCCTTGGTGAATCAATGCTGACTGTTCCTGATCACTTTCCTCTCCTCTGAGTGCTTCAGAATTGATTCCTTGAGTATCTGCTCCATGATTTTTCCAGGGAATGAGGTTTAACTGGGAATTTTGTAAAATATTAAGGTTTTTTTTGGAGCATCATAGTATGTGTGAGAGGAAAATGATGCTGGCATTTTGTGGTTTGAAAAAGAAAGCTGATCTTGTTCTGAATCTTCCCTACCACCGCCCTCAATATTTGCTTTTGGGAGTAGGCACTTCCTGGAAAAACTCCTTTTGGTAGTTCTAGAAATGTAAAATGTGTTGCCTTATAGGATACTTTGGTCATTGAGTCAATGAAAGACTTCTTTGTCTCCAAATTTGTGTTCAGAAAAAACATACCCTAGTCATCAGTTTTAAAAGCAAAATAAGAGGAGAAGAGGTGGAGTTGAAAAGAAAATAATTGTTCCTTCATACAATATTAAGTGAATTTTAAACCTGAGTGAATAGAATATACACTGATTTTTGAAGTGAGGGAAGTCTTTAATAGATATCAAAACTGCTGTCAAAATATTGCTGTATGTATTTTATGCCTTTTGACACAAGTAATGTATATTATATACATATTATTTTAAAATAGGCTTTTTAGTAGATTAATGCAGTTGCTCAGCCCTGACATAGACAAATGTGACTGTCCAGCAAATTAGATTCCCACCTGCCAAACGTAACAATCAGCATTAGCCATTACCGAGTAAGTATAGAGTCCAGTGCTAGCACAGAAACTGTTTACTCATTATGTTTCCACCGAGGGAAACCATCTGGGGTTGTGCAATTACATGTGATTAATGAGGACATCAATTTGCTAAAAAAATTGTGTGGTTTTTCCTTCAGTTTTATTTAAGATTATTTGAAGTAAACTGTAGTAGTAGTGTCCTACCATCTCATCACCATGTGAGCCTAATCTCTGTCTTGCTGTAGATCTGGTTTGAACTCTTTGTTTTATCTGAACTGCACAAGAGACTAGTCTTGGTAACTGGAATTTTATTTTTTCTATATAACGAAGCACTCTTTGATGATAGTACATGTTGTTCCACCTTCCCGTGGTGGGATTAATACTAGATTATTAAATTGCAGACCATCTCCAAATGCTGGGCCCAGATCCCAGTGTCTGGGAAAAGTTTGCCATTAGTGAAGCATCAGCCATTAGTGTACCATGAGAGCAGAAGAGTAACAGTATGCAGCATGGCTGGGCTCGGAGGGTGCATGTTAAAGTATTTTGGGGGGAGATATAGGACCTAGAAGGAGCTGTCTGTCTGAAGGGCTTTCAAGTTTTTGATGGATCAGGGCTCTGGTTGGTCAATGTGCCTGCCTACCTCTGAGTTTAACTCATGTCTCATCACCACTTTACAGCCTTCCAGAACCCTTCTTGCTTCATTTCACCATCTAAATTTCATATTCCCTTCCGATTTATTCTGAGCATCCTACTTCACAGAACCCTGCTAGCTTGATTTAACTCCGATAATGGGACAAGAAATAAAACTCAGATTTCCTGTGTTAAGACTGTGCCACCACTAGGCCTTTGTGTTAGTAAGTGATTTGTAGCCTTACACACTGCCAATAGTTTGACTAGTTAACTATCTGGGTAGTACTTATTACTGATATCTGTGAATCTGTGTAGTTTGTTTTTCCTCTGGGTGTCTATAAAGATTTCATCTTCTTTTCTGTTTTCCTTGGTTGCTTTTCTCTTATATCTGTTAACTTAAAAAAAGGCTCTTAAAATTCGAACTTGTCATTCGGAATTCTTGGTAATCCCTACACTGTTTTCTTGTTTTATTCAAAAAAACCTTATTTTTCCTCCCCTATTGAAATGAGCTTATATTTGACAGTGACACACAAAGATGTTGCAGTTCTTTCCCGGGTCTCTGTAATAGCCAGTCTTAACTGTTGCAACCAACAGTTGGTTGAGTTTTCATCCATAAATTAACTGTTTTTCAAATGTAGCTGCCTGAGTATTCATTGGCAGCAGAATGATTTCCCACATACAACACTGACCTGCAGCCAGAACAGAGTTGCTGTGTGATAGGTACTATGAGATTTCACAGTAATTCTGTTTTGCTGCATTAAATACAGTGAATTTAAATTTTAAATATTATTTCTGTTTGGTTTTTAAAGTTTCCATAATATTTTTTCTCTCTGGGCATAATGGCTGGGATTTTGAAAGCATCTTAGGGGAGTAATGACATCTGATTCCCTTAGGCTCCTTTGGAAATCACAGCCATTGTACCTTGGGGGAGAGGAGCTTGAATACAAGGGACAAGGTTCACCTCTGGTTTACACCAGGTTCTGCAGGCATAAACCAGCATGCAAGGTTCCGAGTAGCAGAAAGTTCACTGGGGAAGAGATAGCAGCTGCATATGTTGATGTAATCTTCTGCCCAACAAAGGGGGGCAGTACAGGGCCAGCAATGTTCATAAAATGGAAAGTGCAGACCATGAGGATACTTGCGCATTGATTTAGTAAGTCCCTCTGCTGGAAGGATTTCCTGTGTAATCTTGGTGAGATACACAGGTGAAGGACAGTTTGTATAACAGTCAAGGACTATTAGTGGTGGAAACACCACCTGTGGTTTAATCCCTTTGGAGGGCAGAAAGTCTTGACAATATTGGGAGGTGCAGCTTTCACCTTCCTGTGCCAACCATGGTGAATATGAATCTAGCACAAGACCTATATGATTTTACCAGATACCCACACAGTGGAATCCTTTATTGCCAATCATATGCCACCTTTTCATAGTACTGGTTTTATGTATTTTCACAGTACTGATATTCTGCTGAGAAATAAAAGGTTGAACAGTCCAGTTTGTACCAGGAGAACGTCCAAATGTGCCTTGGTTCCTATACAAATTGTGATTTATTAATTGTTTTCAATACATTTTTGCTCTTGCAATGTACATATGTACATATGTTGATTTAACAGATTGGATAATGGATTGAATACAATAGTGAGTGACAAAACGTTACCTTTTGTCAGCTACCCAGAGAAAATGCAAAGGTTTTATTTACAACGATAAACTTACTGAGAGAGTTTACTTAATTACACTAAATATATCTATTTCTCAGCTGGAGAATTCTACTTGTATGTAATAGGCTTTTAAAATTTAGCAGTCATGTAGATTCCAGTTTTTCATTTGTGTGTTTAAACATAGAATCATAGAATATCAGAGTTGGAAGGGACATCCGGAAGTAATCTAGTCCAACCCACTGCTCAAAGCAGGACCAATCCCCAACTAAATCATCCCAGCCAGGGCTTTCTCAAGCCAAGCCTTAAAAACTTCTAAGGAAGGCGATTCCACCACCTCCCTAGGTAACACATTCCAGTGCTTCACCACCCTCCTAGTGGAAAAAGTTTTTCCTAATATCCATTCTAAACCTCCCTCACTGCAACTTGAGACCATTACTCTTTGTTCTGTCATCTGCTACCACTGAGAACAGCCAAGCTCCATCCTCTTTGGAACCCCCTTTAGGTAGTTGAAAGCAGCTGTCAAATCCGCATAAGAACAGCCATACTGGGTCAGACCAAAGGTCCATTTAGCCCAGTATGATGTCTACCGACAGTGGCCAATGCCAGGTGCCTCAGAGGGAGTGAACCTAACAGATAATGATCAAGTTATCTCTATCCTGCCATCCATCTCCACCCTCTGACAAACAAAGTCTAGGGACACCATTCTTTACCCCATCCTGGCTAATAGCTATTAATGGACTTAACCTCCAAGAATTTATCCAGTTCTCTTTTAAACGCTGTTATAGTCCTAGCCTTCACAACCTCCTCAGGTAAGGAGTTCCACAAGTTGACTGTGCGCTGCGTGAAGAACTTGCTTTTATTTGTTTTAAACCTGCTGCCTATTAATTTCATTTGGTGACCCCTAGTTCTTGTATTATGGGAATAAGTAAATAACTTTTCTCTATCTACTTTCTCCACATCACTCATGATTTTATATACCTCTATCATATCCCCCCTTAGTCTCCCCTTTTTCCAAGCTGAAAAGTCCTAGCCTCATTAATCTCTCCTCATATGGGACCCGTTCCAAGCCCCTAATCATTTTAGTTGCCCTTCTCAGAACCTTTTCTAGTGCCAGTATATCTTTTTTGAGATGAGGAGACCACATCTGTACGCAGTGTTCAAGATCTGGGTGACCATCGATTTATACAAGGGCAATAATATATTCTCCTTATTCTCTAACCCCTTTTTAATGATTCCTAACGTCCTGTTTGCTTTTTTGACTGCCTCTGCACACTGCATGGACATCTTCAGAGAACTATCCACGATGACTCCAAGATCTTTTTCCTGATTTGTTGTAGCTAAATTAGCCCCCGTCATATTGTATGTATAGTTGGGCTTATTTTTTTGCAATGTGCATTACTTTACATTTATCCACATTAAATTTCATTTGCCATTTTGTTGCCCAATCACTTAGTTTTGTGAGATCTTTTTGAAATTCTTCTCAGTCTGCTTTGGTCTTAACTATCTTGACCAGTTTAGTATCATCTGCAAACTTTGCCACCTCACTTTTTACCCCTTTCTCCAGATCATTTATGAATAAGTGGAATAGGATTGGTCCTAGGACTGACCCTTGGGGAACACCACTAGTTACCCCTCTCCATTCTGAGAATTTACCATTAATTCCTACCCTTTGTTCTCTGTCTTTTAACCAGTTCTCAGTCCTTGAAAGAACCTTCCCTCTTATCCCATCTTTTGGTGAGGGACCTTGTCAAAGGCTTTCTGGAAATCTAAGTACACTGTGTCCACTGGATCCCCCTTGTCCACATGTTTGTTGACTCCTTCAGAGAACTCTAATAGATTAGTAAGAATGATTTCCCTTTACAGAAACCATGTTGACTTTTGCTCAATAATTTTATCCTTTACTATTGTTTCGACTAATTTGCCCGGTACTGACGTTAGACGTAACAGTCTATAATTGCCGGGATCATCTTTAGAGCCCTTTTTAAATATTGGCGTTACATTATCTATCTTCCAGTCATTGGGTACAGAGGCCGATTTAAAGGACAGGTTACAAACCATAGTAAATAGTTCCTCAACTTCACATTTAAGTTCTTTCAGAACTCTTGGGTGAATGCCATCTGGTCCCGGTGACTTGATAATGTTAAGTTTATCAATTAATTCCAAAACCACCTCTAATGACACTTCAGTTTGTGACAATTCCTCAGATTTGTCACCTACAAAAGCCAGCTCAGGTTTGGGAATCTCCCTAACATCCTCAGCCGTGAAGCAAAGAATCCATTTAGTTTCTCTGCAATGGCTATATAGTCTTTAAGCGCTCCTTTTGTATCTCGATCAATGGGCCCCACTGGTTGTTTAACAGGCTTTCTGCTTCTGATGTAATTAAAAAACATTGTTACTACCTTTTGAGTTTTTGGCTACCCGTTCTTCAAACTCCTCTTTGGCTTTTCTTATTACATCCCTCCTCATTCTTCTCTTGTGTAGACTAAATAATCCCAGTTCCCTCAGCCTCTCCTCATAAATCATGTGCTCCAGTCCCCTAATCATTTTTGTTGCCCTCCACTGGACTCTTCCCAATTTTTCCACATACGTCTTGTAGTGTGGGGCCCAAAACAGGCGACAGTACTCCAGATGAGTCCTCACCAATGCCAAATAGAAGGGAATGATTACGTCCCTCGATCTGCTGGCAATGCTCCTACTTATACAGCCCAAAATGCTGTTAGCCTTCTTGACAACAAGGACACACTGTTGACGCATATACAGCTTCTCATTAACTGTAACCCCTTGGTACTTTTCTGCAGAACTGCTACCTTACCACTCAGTCCCTAGTCTGTTGCGGTGCATGGAATTCTTCCATCCTATGTGCAGGACTCTGCACTTGTGCTTATCGAACCTCATTAGATTTCTTTTGGCCCAATTCTCTGATTTGTCTAGGTTCCTCTGTATCCTATCCCTACCCTCCAGCGTATTTACCACTCCTCCCAGTTTAGTGTCATCTTCAAACTTGCTGAGGGTGCATTCCATGCCATCCTCCTGATCATTAATGAAGATATTGAACAAAAATGGCCTCAGGACCGACTCTTGGGGCACTCTGCTTGATACTGGCTGCCAACTAGACATGGAACCATTGATCACTACCCATGATCTAGCCAGCTTTCTATTCAGCTTATAGTCCATTCATCCAGCCCATACTACTTAACTTGCTGGAAAGAATACTGTGGGGAAACAATATCAAAATTTTTGCTAAAGTCAAGGAATAACACATCTACCGCTTTCCCCTCTTCCATAGAGAGTTCTCATCATGGAAGGCAGTTAGGTTAGTCACACATGACTTGCCCTTGGTGAATCCATGCTGACTGTTCCTGATCACTTTCCTCTCCTCAACATGCTTCAAAATTGATTCCTTGAAGACCTGCTCCATGATTTTTCCAGGGACTGAGGTGAGGCTGACTGGCCTGTAGTTCCCCGGATCCTCCTCTTGCCCTTTTTTAAAGATGGCCCCTACATTAGCCTTTTCCCAGTCATTCAGGACCTCCCCTGATCACCATGAGTTTTCAAAGATAATGGCCAATGGCTCTGCAATCACATCCGCCAACTTCTTTAGCACCCTCGGATGCAGTGTATCCAGCCCCATGGACTTGTGCTCGTCCAGCTTTTCTAAATAGTCCCGAACCACTTCTTTCTCTACAGAGGGCTGATCACCTCCTCCCCATACTGTGCAGCCCAGTGCAGTAATCTGGGAGCTGACCTTGTTCATGAAGACAGAGGCAAAAAAAGCATTGAGTACATTAGCTTTTTCCACATCCTCTGTCACTAGGTTGCCTTTCTTGACCATCTTCTTGTTCCTAACAAAGCTGTAGAAATCTTTCTTGTTACTCTTAACATTCCCTTGCTAGCTGCATCTCCAGTTGTCATTTGGCCTTCCTGATTTCACTCCTGCATGCCTGAGCAATATTTTTATACTCCTCCCTGTTCATTTGTCCAAGCTTCCATTTCTTGTAAGCTTCTTTTGTGTGTGTAAGATCAGCAAGGATTTTACTGTTAAGCCAGGGTGATCACCTGCCATATTTACTATTCTTTCTGCTCATCGAGATGGTTTGTTCCTGCAAACTCAAGAATGATTCTTTAAAATACAGCCAGCTCTCCTGGACTTCTTTCCCCCTCATTTTATCCTCACAGGGGATCCTGCCGATCAGTTGCCTGAGGAAGTCAAAGTCTGCTTTTCTGAAGTCCAGGGTCCATATTCTTCTGCTCTCCTTTCTAGATGAAAGTATGGAACATACTTTTCCCCCAGAAACCTGTTCAATAATGTCTATTTTCAGGGTTGTTCAGAAATAATAAAATTCAACTTAAGACATTTCTTATATAATCAGTCTCTTCGTTTTGTTCTTTGTAAAGTGTACTTGAAGTGATGATTTTTTCTTTCAGTTTAAGATCCTAAATGTGCCAATGTCTTCCCAACTTGCTGCCAACCACTGGAATCAACAACAGGCTGAGCAAGAGGAGAGAATGAGAATGAAAAAGCTCACTCTGGATATTAATGAACGGCAAGAACAAGAGGACTATCAAGGTATGAAATTTCAAAATAAAAGGGTTTTATTCCTAGAGAAATTAATTTATAAAAATTTAGTCCCAAGACGTGTCCTTGCTGCAACCAACTCCACTCTGCTGTATGCCTCAGCATGCACAATGCTGGTTGTCAGAACCCCTAGGAATTCTAGTGGAATGTGAAACCAGTACATACAGATTAGGTTAACGTTGCGGGGGAGGGTAATTATATTGCACTGAGTTTTGAGTTCTTTTTATACATCTTGAGATATAAAATTGTTACATTTAGGGAAATAATACTAAAATAAGAAGTTTATATGATAATCTGTAGCCTAGCAACATGCTTCATTAGAGTTCCATGGTGTCTGTGCTGTCACCTGCAATGCAGTAGGAACAGGAACCAGTCAGGTGCAAGGAAAATGGGTTGTGTGCAAGAAGGTGTGTTGTTAGATATTACAGTATACATATCTAAATGACTGCCTTGGCCTGGCTAATAGCAGTGATTTGATTCGTACTGACATTGTTGAAGTTGATGGAAATTTCATAATTTCTCCTGCATTTCAGCATTCTAAAGGAGGGTGTTTGACTATATTTTCAGGATAAATATTTTATACTAATTATGTATCTTTTAAAAATCAATTCATATTTAATTTGTGTTATTTAATAGACAAAATGAGGCCTATGAAGCAATCAGCAAATCAGATATAGCCCATATCCTAGTGAATTCAATGTGTTATGTCAGATTCCATTTTCCTTGGCATACTCTGATCATAACCAAGGCCAAACCTAATAAAGCAGATGATATTCTTAGTCCTAAATCACTTCTTTCCATTTAATACCTCCACAATTCTTCCTGTCATTCATAGAGGTGATTTCAATTTCAAAACTGAAACATAATATAAGCTGTTAGTAATAAAGCAGTAAGCCACATTTCGTTATTTGATAAATAATAGTTAACTGTAGTTTGTAAAATTGAAATTTTAAGTTCAAAACAACCCTGTTAATCCAATAAAAGCCATGAAATACAAAATGTGTTTCAGAAGTCTGACGTGAGAACCAAATTCAGTAAGCCTCTGTATCATATTTTTCCAGAAGCATAATAGCTGTGGAGCTCTGAAATTATAAATGGAATACAGATTTTGTACAAACCATTTTAAACCTCCCAAACCATTTAAAACTTCCTTTTGCCAGGGACCTCCTTGTTGCAAAGCCCAGATTGAAAATGAAGAAAGGCTTTTCATATTTTGGCAGTTTGAGTGCTGTGGTCACATTTTACACTACAACTCTTAACAAATCTTATATTGTGATGCTGTTTTTTTCCCATTATGTAGAATTTATAGTATATATTTTTTTAAGGTCAATACACGCATGGTTTTGGCATGATCAGTTTGTTGATTTGTATGGAGAATCTTTATAAATGTAATTCATTTAGGATAGGATTCTGTTGTGAGCTGTTAAGAATTGCACTTCTCATACAGGTTTCAGAGTAGCAGCCGTTTTAGTCTGTATCAGCAAAAAGAACAGGAGTACTTGTGGCACCTTAGAGACTAACAAATTTATTTGAGCATAAGCTTTCGTGGGCTACAGCTCACTTCATCAGATGCATAGAATGGAACACACGGTAAGAAGATATATATACATACAGAGAACATAAAAAGGTGGAAGTACACATACCCAACTGTAAGAGGCTAATTAAGAGAAGCTATCATCAGCAGGGGAGAAAAACTTTTGAAGTGATAATCAAGATGGCCCATTTCGGACAGTTGACACAGTAAAACAATAAAGGACCTCAATTTTATGGTGGATGAATGAAACTGGTTACTGGTGCCATTTGTTAGTAAAGAGTGATCATTTTTTTTCATTTTCTCATGAATATTCCCATTTGGCATATTTAAGAAGGAAAGCAGCAGTAATAGATTTACAATAGCAAGTGAGTATGGCAAATGTCTCTGGTTCTTCTTTTCTGTGTTGATTTTTCTCCCACTGCTTTGTACTAGGATTTTGTTCATAACAAAGACAGATAAAAGGACAAGTCAGTTTTGTAGGCTTAAAATGACACCTTTAATCTGTTTGCAAAGTCCATATTATTCACTCTTTTCTGTCATATTTTTATAAACTAATGCATTAGCTTACTATTCTTCATGAGTTAACCTTAGAATAACAATCTTCTGTGTGTGTGTAGTGGAGGGGAGTATAGCAGATTTCAGTTTCAAGCTTCTGAAGGATTACTAGAACCAGTAAGGGGAGAGAAATTTTTAAATGTTACCCAAAAAATCTCAGCATTGTCTAAAGTCTATATGTACATTTTTCTAATAGGAATAGGCTAGCTAATAATCCAAGTCTGCTAAATAAATTAACAAATGAAGCCTGTAAAACTGCCTACTTTAATTTAAAAAAAATTCTATTTAGTTTTTAAAATGTCAAAGTAGTAATTTAGAATTGAGAATTCTCTAATATAGATTAGAGTCTTCCTGTTTGTGTTCCTACAATTCTCATCTGAAAAACAAGGTTGGGTAATACTCAAAATAGCTGATGCCATGTGGTGAACCCATTAAAATTTGTCCTTATTCCTCACCTGCTCTCTCCCAGTACCCAGTCTGCTTTCATTATTTTTCCTTATCTCATTGCTGGTTGTACTCCACAACACCTGCACCCTCTTAACACCTGGGCTGAGAGGTGCAAACACAATATTTCTAGTTGCTGGCTGTCTGCCTTTCATTCCCTCTCCTCAATTCATATTATCCCCAAGCTGTTCCCTGCCACAATGTGTCCATCCTGATAGCCAGAACTGTGCTTTGTATCTGAGGGATATGGAACGTGGGGGAACAAGGTCATTGTGGGGACACTAAATGAATTCTTTGCATCTGTCTTCACTGCAAATGACATGAGGGAGATTCCCACACCTGAGCTATCCTTTTTAAGTGACAGATCTGAGGAACTGTCCCAGATTCAGGTGTCAATAGAGGAGGTTTTGGAACAAATTGATGAACAGTAATAAGTCACCAGGACCAGATGGTATTCACCCAAGAGTTCTAAAGGAATTCTAATATGATATTGCAGAACTAGTAGCTGTGGTATGTAACCCATCGCTTAAATCAGCCTCTGTATCAGATGACTGGAGGATAACTAATGTAATGCTAACTTTTTTTAAAAAGGATCCCAAGGTAATCCTAGCAATTAAAGGCCAGTAAACGTAACTTCAGTACCAGGCAAATTGGTTGAAACTATAGCAAAGAACAAAATGATCAGACATACAGATGAACATAATATATTGGGAAGAGTCTACATGGCTTTTGTAAATGGAAATTATGCCTCACCAGTCTGTTAGAATTCTTAGAGAATATCAGCAAGTTTGTGGACAAGGATGATCTAGGTAATAAAGTGTACTTATACTTTCAGAAAGCCTTTGACAAGGTCCTTCACCGAAGGCTCTTAAGGAAACTAGGCAGTCATGGAATAAAAGGAAAGATCTCACGGATCAGTAACTAGTTAAAAGATAGGAAACAAAGAGTAGGAATACATGGTCAATTTTCACAAATTGAGAGATATAAATAATGGGTCCCCACTAGGATCTGGACTGGTATCTGTTCTGTTCAACATATTCATAAATGATTTGGAAAAGGAGGTGAACAATAAGGTGGTCAAATTTGAAGACAATACAAAATTACTCAAAATAGTTAAGTCCAAAGCTGACTCTGAAACGTTACAAAGAGATCTTGCTAACTTGGTGACTGGAAAACAAAATGTCAGATGAAATGCAGTGATAATGGCAAAGTAATGCCTTTTGGAAAGTATAATCCCAACTATACATACAAAATGATGGGGTCCAAATGACTTGTTTTCATTCCGAATAGAGATGGTTGGATAGTTCTCTGAAAACATGTGCTCAGTGTACAGTGGCAGACACAGAATGTTGAAATCATTAGGAAGGGGATAGATGAGAAGACAGAAGATATCAGAATGCCACTGTATAAATCCATGGTACACCCCATCTTGAATACTGCATATAGTTCTGGTCACTCCATCTCAAAAAAGTGATATTAGAATTGGAAAAAGTATAGAGAAGGGCAAAAAAAAATTGTGAAGGTTATGGAACAGCTTCCATGGGAAGCGAGATTAAAAAGACTGGAACTGTTCAGCTCAGAAAAAAGATGATTAAGGGCAGATATGATAGAGGTCTGTAAACTGAAAAGTGCAGAGAAAGTGAAGAAGGAAGTGTCTTTTACCACTTCACATAATACAGGAACCGGGAGGGGTCACACAATGAAATTGATAGGAAGCAGATTTAAAACAGACATAAGGAAGAACTTCTTCACACAATCCACAGTCAACCTGTGGAACTTTTTGCCTGGGGATATTGTGAAGGCCAAAAGTATAACTGGGTTTTGAAAAGAACTCGATGAGTTTATGGACTATAGATGCATCAATGGCTATTAGCCAAGATGGTCAGGATACAACACCATGCTCTGGGTGTCCCAAATGTCTGACTTCCTGAAGCTGAGACTGGACAAGTGACCTGGATCATTCAGTATTCTGTTTATTCCTTCTGAAACATCTGGCACTGGCTGTGGTTGGAAGACAAGATACTGATGTAGATAGGCCATTGGTTTGGCACAGTATGGCCATTCTTATGTTCTTATGGATACCATGGTTTAATAACCAGTCACTACCAAATCCCCCTCCAAAACTGGATGTTTCATACATTAATTGTATCTCTGATAAAACATTTAAAATAAAATTTTGTACTAAATTGGCAAGGTGGCGCATCATACTCTCTGAACTTCCCTCTTTTGTAAACATGATGAAATCTCATTAATTTACTTTAGTTTTCATTACTATAACCAGTGCAAAATTCTACCAGTACACTGCAAATAGTTTCTAGCAGATGCTGGACATGTCTTGAATGAGATTACCAGAGATTAGAGAACAGACAGAGCAGACTTTCGAGAGTAATCTAATTAACAACTTAGTCCACTTTTCCTCTTTGTTTATTCCATCTGTTCATGTTTGCTGAGCAATGCATATCCTTGCACAGGTGGACTGTCAGAAGTGCTTTCAATTAAACATATTCATGTACCACTAACTCATGGTCTATGAAGGCAGACTCACCATGGTTTGCTAATAAAGACACAGGTTATCAAATTAAACAGCCATTTTACTTTAGCTGCTCAGAAGTCTACTCTAGTCAAGTTAATTATTTCTCTCTCCTTGTACAAAGAAAGTTTAGCTGAATGATTTTTACGTGCTTAAGTGGCAGCTGCCTTTTGCAGTTGTTGTTACTTCTGGATAGTTTTTAGGGGTATCCCCTTATAGCACTCCAGTGGTCCAGTATCAAGTGTCATAGAAATGAATGACTAAGGCAGGTTCCAGTATCGGAAAGAAAAGGTCAGGGCTTTCTTACCAAGTATGAATGATGAAAAGCACTGCTGGCAACTGAGCATCCAGCAGCAGCTGGAAATCAGAGTACACATCACAGCATAGCTTGGAAATATCAAAACTGTCTATGCAATTTAAAAAATGTTTTAAAAAGAATGTTATGGACGTGAGTTGGCTGCCCTGAGGAAAGTTTTGCCCACAAATGTATGAAAGTATGAATCAGTGTTTTTTAACAATTGGTTTATAAGCATTTCAGAAGTGCGTGTTACTACGCTATATAGTCTGTGTAAATTCCACTTAATAAAAAAGAGGCAAAAACTGTTTAACCTTTTTATATTAAATTACAGAGATGTTACAGTCTCTGGCACAGCGTCCAGCTCCAGCAAATACTAATCGTGAACGGCGGCCTCGTTACCAGCATCCGAAGGGAGCACCTAATGCAGATCTAATCTTTAAAACTGGTGGGAGGTAAGACAACCATTCTTTAAAGTTGTTAATTCTGTTTCTAAGTGAGTTCCAGGATAACAAAAAGTTAATGATCTATGCACTGAAATTAAGCTGTTTCCATTTAAAGTAATGTTGTTCTATCAACTATTAAAATACTTGGCAGGTTAGTTTTATGTTTTGGTTGTCCGATGACCATAGTACATCCCAGGAGAGTGTTGGGAGAGTGCCAGGGCATCCTGATTTAATTGTTACATTGTAATCAAAGCTTGTACCATTGGCATCAGAAGAAAAGGTGTAGTTCTTTATTTTCACACAGAAAGTGGGCAGGAAGGAAGTTGAAAACTTCTTTAAGGATTCTAATGTAATTGTGGCTCTTTCAACTCTGTAAGCTTGAAACACTCAATTTTGTATTGTCATAAATGGAAGAAAAACAGAGGGACAGAGATTCCACTGTAAATTCATTTGATTTGTAGCTTGGTGGACACATACTGAAAAGCAATATTGGAATGAAAATAGCTATTCCAGATTGTCATTTCAGGGTCTAGAATCTAGATGAGTTAGAGGCTAATTAACGTAGTCTTAAACATTATAATAAAGCAGAAAGTTTCTGATCTTGATGTCACAGGAGAAAAACAATATATTTATGAATTCTTTTATCTCAAGAGTACAATGGAGATGATCCCAAGAAGGGTAGCAAAAAATGGTTAGAGACATGATGTGGTGGGCTTTCATATGCCAAAACGCTTCTAAAGCCTGGGATGAGCTAATCTGGTAATAATAGAAAGTGCTGAATTACATAACATTTTAATTAAAACCAAATGGGAGCTGTTAATCTTCTGTAATGGGAAAACAAGAGGGCACAAATTGAGGTAAAAATATTTTTATATAGTACAGTGTCATCTTTACATTTTTTTGAGGCAGGCAAGTAAATAAATCTTTCTCTGTTTTGTTAAATACTGTCTGTTTTCAGTGCAATGTGAATTAGGATTTTTCAGTGCTGCAGGAAGAAGTTGAGGCAAGTAGTTCAGTTTAATTTAAAAACTGATTATATACATTTAAGTGTAACATTTACAGTTTTGTAAAATGGAGGAAAAAGGTACAGAGCAAATTGAACTTCCTGATGAGAAGGAAGGAAGGAATTTCCCCCGTGGTTTATGAAGATCCACAGTTGGCCAGGTGAATTACGGGATGGGTTTGATCTTCTCTGAAGCATCCAGACCTGGCCCAGTCAAAGGCAACGGTCTTGGACTAGACACACCAGTGATCAGACACAATAAGTCAGAGCTGTTCCAACGCATCTTGTTGAGTAGAAATTGAAGCTCTTGAAACTCCAGAGGCTGATGACCAATTTTCCAGAGAACAAATCCGCAGTTTGTTTGAGTAGGTTCGTTAAAAAAGCAAAACCTCCTTTTTACTTAGAGTTTCAGACTCCTACCATCTCCTACCAAAAAAAGTGTGTAAATGGCTTTTATAATTAACAGATAAAAAGGGCATGGTAGAACTTTGTTGTGTGGAAGCAGCCATGCTTCTGTGAGGTGGAAGGAGTTTTTTTCTCACTGAAACCAAAACGAGATAAGACAATTTAGCACCCCTTCCTGAAGCAAGTTTCAACATATATTTGCAATTTGTGTTGGCAGAGAATAAACATAGTTTGTTTTTCAATTACCTTGTTTTTGCCTTACCTCATACTGGCTTGTCTTTATTGCAGAGTTAACTCAAGTGTCTCTCCAAAACAAAGTCCTGCCCCACACACATTTAAAGTCGAGTGTGAAGATGCTTTTAACTTGACTTGGCTGTCCTCTCAGGGTATAGGGTACAGGTCAGGTTAGATCATCTCATCATAATACAATCACCTGTAATTGACTGTAAATGCATCCAACGAAGCTCATGCTCCAATACGTCTGTTAGTCTATAAGGTGCCACAGGACTCTTTGCTGCTTTTACAGGTTCAGACTAACACGGCTACCCCTCTGATACTTGTAATTGACTGTAAATGAAATTGCTCTGTGTAGCTTGATTGTTAATTCAGTGTGGCCACTCTCAAGCTGGAATGTAGGTAACTTGAGTTAACTCTGTAGTGAAGACATAAACTGGTGGTAGTTTTTCTCCATGCATGTAGAAAACACATCTGTACACACAGACTGCCCTGCCTGGTGTGCACCTCGTTGATCTGCTTCCTCCTTTTTTCACACACTGATTACTTTACCTTTATTAACTGAAAAAAAGCTCATGTCTTGTGTTGAGTCCTATAGGCCAATAATCTCACAAGCTTCATTTGGTAATACTTTTCAGTTGGAAGTTTTAGGTTTCCCTTGCGTTCCTTCTCCCTTCCTTGGGCCCTTAGAGATAAAGTATCTAAAGTCCCCTCTGTCCCCCCTCCAGAATAGTGTTGTTTGGTTTTAAACTTGATCTCCATAAACTTTTAAAATACACTCTGACACTTTCCAAAGAAACAACAATCAGCTAACTCTGACTCACTGAGGCAAAGCCTACACTACAAAGTTAAGTCAACTTAATTTAAATCGACATGTCTACTTCAGTAATTGTGGGTCAGGCGTGTTCACACCACGCTCACTGTCTAGGTGGAGCGTGTCTTCACTAGTAGCACTTGCATCAGTGCACAGAGCAGTACACTGTGGATAGCTTTGCCACAGTGCAACTAGCTGCAGGGGCTTTTGGGAAGGGCTTGCAATGCCTCATGAGACCAAAACATTGTTGCAGGGTGGAATGGGAACGTGGCTTTGCCCTCCCATAATGAAGATTCCTCCCTTCCCTCCTCTGATATCAATGGCAAACAACTCATACTTTTTTGTGCCTATTTTCGAGAAGTATGGACTCTGCTCAGCTGTACCCTCTTGTGAGCATTACAAACGCCTCTCGCCTTATCCTGCGGTATTTCCAGAGCAGAGACAGGAGGCACCACGTGAAACATTTCAATATTCTTCGAGCAGCCCTGCTGCAAGCCGTAGAACGAAACAATTCCCGATTGTTGCTGGCAGTTGCGCAGCAGCTGAGCATGGTGGAGCACTGGTTCTGTTCCCAGGAAACAAGCACTGACTGCTGGGATCGCATTGTTATGTAGTTATGGGATGATGAGCAATGGGTGCAGAACTTTTGAATGCGGAAGGCCACTTTCCAGGAACTGTGTGAAGAGCTTCCCCCAGCCCTGAAATGCAGCAACACTAAAATGAGACCTGCTCTGACAGTGGAGAAGCGAGTGGCGATCACTCTGTGGAAACTTGCAATTCCAGACTGCTTTTACTGATCAGTGGGGAATCAATTCGGAGTTCGTAAATCCACCATGGGAGCAGTTATGATCCAAGTTTGCAGGGCCATTAATGAACTTCTGCTAAAAAAGGGTTGTGACTCTGGTATATAGTGGATGGTTTTGCTGCATTGGGGTTCTTTAACTGCAGTGGGGCGATAAATGGCATGCATATCCCTATCTTGGCACCAGACCACCTCGCCAAAGAGAACATAAGCTGTAAGGGATACTTTTCAATGGTGTTGCAAGTGCTGATGGATTACGGGGCATTTCACTGACATCAGTGTGGGATGGTCAGGAAAGGTGCATGATGTGTGCATCTTTAGGAGCACAGGTCTGTTCTGAAAGCTGTAATCAGGGACTTCCTTTCCAGATTGCAAAACAGCCATTGATGGCATAGAAATGCCAATAGTGATCCTGAGAGACCCAGCCTACCACTTGCTCCATTGGCTCCTGAAGCTGTACACCAGCCACCTGCACAGCAGTAAGGAATGGTTCAACAATAGGCTGAGCAAGGACAGAATGGTGGTGGCATGTGCCTTTGGCATGTGTAAAGGCTCATTTGCGCAGTTAGCGTACTGGGTTAGACCTCCATGAAAGCAATATCCCCATTGTTATCACGGCATGCCCTGTGCTCCATAATATCTGTGAGGCAAAGGGAGAGAAGTTTCCGTATGAGTGTGGTATGGAGGCATATAGGCTGGCAGGTAATTTTGAGCAGCCAGCTACCAGGGCAATAAGAAGAGCCCAGCAAGGAGCTCTGCAACTCCGGGAGGCTTTGAACACCTGTTTCAGTAATGAGCCACACCACTGTTCACCTCCCTGGTCTTCTGGTACGCCTGCCGAAGTTCTTTGCATCTGACGAAGTGGGTATTCACCCACGAAAGCTCATGCTCCAAAACGTCTGTTAGTCTGTAAGGTGCCACAGGACTCTTTGCTGCTTTTACAGATCCAGACTAACATGGCTACCCCTCTGATATTTGATATTCATGCAGCACTTACGCATGTCCCTGGTGCATCGCTTCTTCACCATACCCTACACAATCTTTTTGTAGATGTCTGTGTTTCTACAGCTGAATTGGAGCTGTGCCTGCACAGACTCTTCTCCCCACAGACCAATACGGTCCCACCACCTCCTGTGTACTCCAGGTTGGACAATGTTTAGGGCTCTGAGTCACCATGAGCAGCTGGGCTGCCAAGCTTTCCATGCTGATCAAGCTGGAAATGGGAGGAGGGGGATAGCTCAGTGGTTTGAGCATTGGCCTGCTAAAACCAGGGTTGTGAGTTCAGTCCTTGAGGGGGCCATTTAGGCATCTGGGGCAAAAATCTGTCTGGGGATTGGTCCTGCTTTGAGTAGGGGGTTGGACTAGATGACCTTCTGAAGTGCCTTCCAACCCTGATATTCTATGATTCTAGAAGTTCCTGGGGCTTCAGAAGGGGAGAGGCTGCTTCCTGTGTACCTGGTTGTTGTGCAGCAGAGTTGAAAAGGATCTCCAGAGCAGTCACAGCAGACATGGCTGGCCCTAGGCCAAATGGCACCCTTGGCAAGGAGCATCTTTGGCAGCCCCCCTTTGTTTGTTAAACTTTTGAATACTTTATATTTTATTGCATTTGTAGCCCATTTCACAACTTTGATGCACAATTTGCATATATGATTTATTACTCTCATATAAGATGATAAATTTGCACGCTAGAATCTGTAAATCTGTTTTTATTCATGCCACATATAAGCAAATTAAAAGACATTTATTTCTTCTAAGCTTATAGAAGCTTCTTAATTTTAAGAATAACTGAAATATACTAACATCAAGAAATTGAACTGTGCACCAACATTGGATGGACCAGTATTAAATAGCGTTAACATAGGTGACAGCCTTAGAAAGTTAACCTTAGTCCTTTTATTCAGAAGTTCACTTTTCTCACCTTTGCCTTCATGAACTGAAACACAGTGTCAAAGAGATCCAAAGACTGGCCAACGACATTTTCAAGCAATAAAATAGCAAGCAATGTCTGTCTTGTCAGCCATGGTTGATCAAAGATGTGTTTTAATGAGGCTGAGATTTGAAAAGCTGTGCTCAGCATTCTCAGCTGTGACCAGCAGTGTGAACAGAATTCTCAAAGTTATCCACACATTAGGAAAAGTATCTTTCAGTTCTGCCTCATGAATGAATTGAAGAACTTGGAGTGGAGAGTGCTACCCGTGTTGCAAACTGTCACAGATGTTGTCCTATTCGACATAGAGGTCTTTATAATTGATGTCAGAGCATTCCCCATGTATCAGCATCTGGTGAAGGTCCATAGAATTGTTCAATCATTTTTCTATATACCAGCAGCTTACTAAGGTCATTCAGAAAACCCCACGTCTTTTCGTGGTGCTTCATTTGTCCAAACCTTTCTTCAGTTGACATTCAAGCATTGTCAATGAGCAAGAAAAAAACCTTCATCTCGAATTTTTCTTCTGAGCTTCCCATCATCTCATCTGTGCTGTCATAACAAAACTCTCTCTTCTTCCAGTAAATACAAGTTTCCGTGAAGACAGGCTCACTTCTAAGTTTCCGCCATTTCTTTGGTAGCAGTGATGGCGTCTTCAAATCCATTGTCTTTGTAGGCCACAATGAAATCAAGGCAGTTTCTCATCAAAGTAGTAGCAGTTGCGATGTCCATTGACTGAGTTTGTAGTGCCTTGCTTACGACATTTACTTGGAACAGGATATTATGCCAAACCACAATTGAGATCAGAAATTTGAAGTCAGTGATCTAGTTTGCCAGGCTTTGCACCTTGTGTTGGATTCTGGCTTCAGCTTTACTCGACTGTGCCAGTTCCTTCAGGGCATCATAAACCTCAATCACTTGGTACCTCGCTGGCCTTATGTTGTCAATGAGGCTCTCCCAGCGAGTGTTATTTAGTGGCTTCACAGTCAGATTTGTGTCATTGTCCATAAGTGATCTTCCACCTGATAGCTGATGCTGAAAACAGGACGTATATCCTTTGCAGTACTCCGAAGAGAGAGACTGAATCTAAAGAAGATGATGCTGCATCTGCCATAACCTGGTTGAGAATGGCTGCCTCAAAGCATGAAGAAAGCTCTTGGATTCAGTGCAAGGATCCTTGCCTGGACACCACTGTTTCTTCCCTGTTATGTTGATGCCATTGTCGTAGTCTTGGCCACTGCAGTCCTGAGGCTTTATTTTATTCTCATTCAAAATATTCATAAACAGTCTGTTAGGCCTTTTCCAGTAGAGTCGTCCACAGACTGGAAACAAATAAAGCATTCCTTTACTTGGATACAACCATCCTTGTGTCATAACATTTTTTCCCAGATCTGGACCTTAGTGTCCAAAATATGGGTGTTAGCATGAAAACCTCCAAGCTTAGTTACCAGCTTGGACCTGGTAATTGCTGCCACCAGCTAGGAATTATACAGTGCCTAGCTCACTGTGGTCTCCCGAAAACCTTCCCTGGGGGACCCCAAGACTCAGATTCCTTGAGTCTCACAACAAAGGGGAATAAACTATTTCCCTTCCCCCTCCTCCCCTCCAGGTGTTCCCTCCCTGGGTTCCTGAAGAGACATACAGAAGCAAGCTCCGTGAATCTAAACAAAGGGATTCTACCCTCCCTGTTTCCAGTCCTGGAAACACAAGTACCGAGAGAGCTAATCTCTCTTCCCCCTCCCCCAGAGGGTATGCAAAGTCAGGCTTAGTAAATCTAACACAAAGAGATTTTCCCCCTGACTTCTTCCTCCCACCAATTCCCTGGTGAGCTGCAGACTCAATTCCCTGGAGTCCCCACTAAAGAAAAACTCCAACAGGTCTTAAAAAGAAAGCTTTATATAAAAAGAAAGAAAAAAGGACATAAAAGGATCTCTGTAATAAGGTGACAATGTACAGGGTCAATTGCTTAAAGGAAAAAAATGAATAAACAGCCTTATCCAAAAAGAATAGAATTTAACACATTCCAGCAACTACACACATGTAAATACAAAAGAAAACAATATAAACCTATTGTCTTACTGTCCTTGTGCTTACAACTTGGAAACAGAAGATTAGAAAGCCTGGAGATAGAAAAATCACTCTCAGAGCCGAGAGAAGAGAGAGACCAAGAACAAAGAACTCACCCCCAAAACTTCCCTCCACCCAGATTTGAAAAAGTCTTGTTTCCTGATTGGTCCTCTGGTCAGGTGTTTGGTTCCCTGTGTTAACCCTTTACAGGTAAAAGAACATTAACCCTTAGCTATCTGTTTATGACACCTCATCATCAACAAATCTTACTGTAAATGACATTTTTTCATTGATTAATGTCAGCAGTGCAGTCCACTGTTAAGGTGTAGTACTTCACTTTACTGAACCGCATCAGTGTTATCAAGCACCTTCCTTGCCATAAGGTCAATCAGTTTGGTTTTCTATTCTATTTTCCCTTTTGTTGCTAACAACAAAAACAGCACACCAACCCCAGACGGTTACCTAAGTTGCCTGCCCCTGTATCCAGCCCTGACAGTGGAGCATTGTGGGGCATATCCTGAAGGTCAGTTCAGTTGACGTACACAATGCTGCATCTACGCTGCCTCTCTTATCAACCCATCAACATCAAATTAAGCGCTACGCCTCTTGCGGAAGTGGAGTAGTTGAGTCAACATAACAGACGAGTTAGATCGGCAGAAGGGACTTGGTAATGTAGTTGCATACGTTATTATGTCGACATTAGGCTGCTTCCGTCGACCTAAGTTGTAGACTAGGCCTGAGATCAATGGGAAAAACTTCGCATCTCAGTTCACCCTTCCTACAGGAACAGCTGAGCCTGTGATGTGTGCAAGCTCAGACCTGGACCACATTTCAGATTTTTGCTGGCATAGCTGTGTCAGATGAGAGTGTGAAGAAGAAAATTGCATCCCCTAACCAACATAACTATGCTGGCAGAACACCTAGTGTAGATGCAAACGCATAGTGTTTCTGTTGGCATAGGTAACGTCATTTGGGGAGGCGGTGTAGCTACGCTACATCTGCTGGTTTATATTGAGTCCCCACTAGAGGGTTCTTCTGACAAAGTTATATTGGCTATGGAGTGTAGACAAGGCTTCTGAACCACTGAATTATTGTAACCTCTGCAGGCCTTTGTTTAATAAGTATTTATATATTAATCTCTTAAAAGTATCTATCTCAACAATGTGTGTTAGAAAAGCAGTAGAGTTTTCCTTTAAATGCAGCTGCCAGATCAGTAGAGACGCAATGTAAGCCTTTTTATAAAGTCTGATTTTTTGCAGATTAATAGCTACTTTTAGATACCATTCTGAAATACTTCTATTTTAAAATCATCTAAAAAGACATCACTTTAGGCTTTCACAATGAGGTAGGTATTTTCAGAGTGAGCTAAGACAGATTTTTGGAGTAAAGAGCTTAAAATGGTTCCTCTTTTGCAAGCTGTAGAATGGGTGCTTACCACTGTGCCTGTATTGCGTGTTATGCTGTAATTTATCTAATGTGCCTTTTAGTCAGTAACCTCTGTAGGGCAGGAGCCAGAGACCTCTTCTGTGTTTGGCAAATTTATCTGTTGTACATGTTGATTGCATGTTTATCTACATGTTGATTACACTGTATAAATAAGCAATATTTAAAGCAGTCTGAAAAAAGTGGCGGGGCCTATCAGAACCCTAGCCGCCAAAGTAAATTTTCATGCACTTGATTCAGACGGTTCACAATTGTGTGTGTGTTTGTGTGTGTATTTCCATAATTGCATGCCATTTTTAACTTATTAAGCTATTTATACTTACTAGTTTTGTTTTTTTTTTAAATAAAGCAACAAGCTTCATACAAATTATTAGAACAAGTACATACTGGAGTTTGGCAGGATGGATTGGAGATTTAACTGAGATTCAGGTTGGGGGATCTCTGCTAATAGGGTGCAGTGACATTCATTGGGTTGGAGTGTCTCTGGGGATACAGGGCTGGGAATGCAGTGACATTCAGTGAAGCTGGAGGATCTCACTGGTGAAAGTGCTCTGATAGTCACTGCAGATGGGAGTGAGTCCTGGGAACCTATTCTGGGGCTGTTGCTTCTGCAGGCTCCTGCAGCTCCCAGCCTCTGGCTCCACTGTGCTCACCAAGGGACACAGGCCATTGTGTGTGACTGACAAGTGGGAAGTGCTTGCCATGGGGGAAGTGGAGTGAGTGGATTCCCAGGTGCTGTATGATGCATCAGGTCTGGTAGAAGTTCTGCACCCCTCTGCAACTGCCCTCTCAAGCTTTAAAAAAGAAATTCCTGGTTTCGTGTGTTTGTTTGTGTCTCTCATACTCACACTTACGCCACAGTAAATAAGGGGTCACAGAATAGTGAACACAATCTTGAAGAATGCCTTAACGCTTAGGGCTGTTTTGAGATACTCTTTACTCGCACCTTGCTCCCATTGACTTCAGAGAGACTTGTAGTGTAAAGTGCTATTGGTTGTGAGCAAGGGTATTGCAATCTGGCCTCTAGGTTAGGAATTTCCTGTTTCAATAAGCACTACTTTTCTAATGTGAGAGTGAGTTAGCAAAGCAGCATATTTGTTTCCATTTACGGGGTGGGTGATCTCTCCTTTCTTCTTTTTCCGTGTGTACCTATTACTGATCAGACTGACACACTGTGGGGTTCGTTTCACACAGTAATGAGTCAGGGCTCAGTGACCATAATATTTACTAAAAATAGCAGCATGTTTGCTTTAAGGAAGGCAGGTGGTGGTGGTGGTTGTTCTAAAACTTCCTGGTTGGATTCATGCCAGTAAAAGTTCTGGGTGTGTTATATTGGAATCACAGTCTGAGATTGTTTTTAAATAAATATTTGTACAAGAATTTTAAACAATCTGCAAGTGGTGGAGAAATTGGCATGGTGTTTCACCCATACTTTTGTATTATTAGTGATGATATAAACCTTGACATTTGTAATGTGCCGGAAAGCTACTGACAGATGGAGCCATCCTGCTGAAACGTTTAAAAAATGTTAACTGTAGCATCTGTAACTTGGAGGGGTGTGTGTTGGGGTTGTTCTACAAGGATCCCCTGTGTCCCGATCTCCTGGGCTCATGATGGGGCTCCCTCTGGTAGATTCTAATATCACAAAGTGACATGCCCAGGGGCAGCGCCACTATGATGCAGGCACAGGCTATGGAGCTGCACACAGTTTCTTGTGCGAAGGAGTGAATGCGTGCACGCACAGTGTTTTTGCATCCTTGGTTTCATGATTTCTGTGGGTGTAGTTGAACCCATGATCCCCTGCTAACGCCGACCCTACATGGTACTAACCCAGGCTCTGCCCACAGCTCCTGCTTGTGACCCCTTCCAGTCATATTTGCATGTCTTCCTTCCTGGCCATTCATCCCATCATCCTGTTGCCCACTCTACCATTTCTTGATGAAAGTGGAAAAGGAGGGGAAAGAAGCCCCATAACTTCCACTGGCCAAGAGGGAGCAGGAGCTAGCAGAATGGGGAACCCCTCCTTGACCAAGAGGAGCAGCAAGGATCTTTGCGGCAGAAGCAGCATCTACAACAGCTGGCTGGCTTTATTCTCCCACAGTTCTGAATCCCCTAGCAAGCCAAACACTTCAGCTACCTGACACAGCCCTAACTCAAAAGCTGAAGTTTTAATTTTTAGCACTTCTTGATGTGTTTGATCATGGCACTCATGTCAGGAGAGATGTGGGAAAAGCTGGTGCTTAGGTACCTACTGTTCCTGTTCAAGGCCTGGTTGTGTTGAAACTTACCCTTAAAAACAGGATTTAATCCCTTTGTTTAACCAGTTTGCTTAAAGATCGTAGTTTCTAAATTTCACACGATTCCTTTTCAGAGGAAAATTGAATTTTCTGGGTGAAATACTTCACTTTCCATAATATATATTTTTTTAATTTTTAAAAACATTGAGCATTTGGTCTTCTATTTTTTTACCGGAGCAGTCTTAGTAATGTGATAACAGATTCTCAAACTTTCCATACTACTACACCTCATTGACTATATTTTAAGAAATTCCATTGCAATTAATGTTAACAATAGCATCTAGTTTTTATGGATCTAGTCAGTCGTCAGTAGTTCAGTCATTCTTAAGTAATATTACTACGATGTCTGAGATCTCAAGCAATCATTACCTTGTGTCTAGTTAATGTGCATGCTGTATTTTTGTCTAGATACACATGCTATACTTATTGCTGTGATGTCTGGGCACCGTAAACTGTAGAATTAAATATTATAAAAGATCTCTGTTCCTTGCCACTCCCCTGAGTCTCCCATTTGTGTGGTGAACTAGGAGTACAAATAAGTTTGCTGATTGTCTGACCTCATACTTCTAGTCCAGTGACTCTCAAACTTTTGCACTGGTGATCCCTTTCACACAGCAAGCCTCTGAGTGCGACCCCACCTTAAAAATTAAAAACAGTTTATATATACTTAACACCATTATAAATGCTGGAGCCAAAGCAGGGTTTGGGGGGGAGGCTGACAGCACACGACCCCCCATGTAATAACCTCATGACCCCCTGAGGGGTCCCGACCCCCAGTTCTAGTCATTAGATTCTTGCAAGATCTTGGACCATAAACCAAAGGAATTTTATTATTGTTGTTTTTAGATTTTCTGCTTGCTTAGTGTCAGGTCTAAGGACCTGCTGGTCTTACTCAACCTTGGAATTCTTGTTGGGTCTCAGTAGAAACCCAAGACTTACTGGCATTAAGACAATCTACCATCGGCTCCCTAACGACATTTTCCTTCCAGATCAAGGTTGAGATACACTCGTGGACTAGAGTGGGGAAATTTTGCACTACCACTTCCTGTTCTGCACTGGTTCTGTGCATAATGCGAGGACTTCAGTCCTTAAAACTGTCAATCTGAGGCCTTGGCTACACTGGCACTTTACAGCGCTGCAACTTTCGTGCTCAGGGGTGTGAAAAAACACCCCCCTGAGCACTGCAAGATACAGCGCTGTAAAGCCTCAGTGTAATCAGTGCCACAGCACTGGGAGCGCGGCTCCCAGCACTGCAAGCTACACCCGTAGAGGATGTGGTTTACGTGCAGCGCTGGGAGAGCTCTCTCCCAGCGCTGGTGCTCCGACCGCACTCGCACTTCAAAGCAGTGCTGCGGCAGCGCTCTGAAATTTCAAGTGTAGCCATACCCTGATGCTTTCACAGGAGTCCTCATAATTTTTTTTAGTCTTTGTTCAGGAAGGATAGCCCCACTACTAAGCTATTCTAGTGTAAATCTCAGGTGTAGATTCTTGTTTCAAATAAAGTAAATACCTTTAAAAAAATATATTTAATACTTTTGGGAAATATATCTAAGAATGCCAGAAAGCCAGAATGGTTTAAACTATATTCAGATTGCTGAACTGATTTGATTCTATATTATTGAACATTGTTGTAGCCGGTTTGGTCCCAGAATATTAGAAGCACAGTGGGTGAGGTAATCTCTTTTGTTGGACTATCTTCTGTTGGTGAGAGAGAGACAAGCTTTTGAACTTATACACAAGCAACATGAAATTTGGGGCTGTGTTTTAAAAATATAAATCATCTATTAATAAATGCAACAGAGAATGCAAAGAAGAAATTTAAGGACAGAAACAGTGATTTTCATGCATCTTTTAACCTCTAGTTTGCTTTAAAAGACCTCTCCTTTTAATAGCGATAGCTTAAAGACTAATTGCTTTTCAGAAGTTTATCATGGAAAGAGGAAATAATTATCTGATCTACATCAAAGAGCATGCTTCTAAGGGGTGGTTGGTTTACGAGAAGAGTAAACCTCACCAATTAGTCTCAGTAGTGTAAACTCCTTCATTTATGGGGTTGCATACCTAATGCTCTGTAAGAAGACACTTCTTATGATTGTCTGCTGGTTGACAAACCTAATCAGATTGGATTTCAATGAAACAATTTGTCATGACAGTTTTGGGATCACTTATTTTACATCTGTCTGATTTTTTTTCCTATAACCAATTTAAATGAGAAATGAAGCATAAAGACAATAACAGGATGTTGAGATTTTATTACCCAAATATTCATTAAAATCTCATAATAAAGCCTGTTTTATTAATGCTGAGAAATAAAGGCAAGCTTAACAAAGGAAAATTTAGATCTACTAACATGATAGTTTCCTGTTTCTGCTATTGAGCAAGGGTACTGCACATATAACTCTCCATACAGCTGTCCTTTTGACCCATCTTCTTACATTTCTCTCTTCTTTCAACTTTAAAGGCCAGAAATCTTGGTTATCTTGGATCCCAACTTCTCTTCTCTTCTCACAGCTCCACTTTTAAAGTTGACTACATTTGACTTAACATGTCTTTCCTTGTCTATACTAGGTGCTAGGACTAGTAATTTTCCAAGACTAGACAAGCTCTATATGTTATGTCACAATTCCCAGATCTTTGCCAGACTTCATCCTTATTTTGATTCTGCCTCTTCTGAAATCCTTATCTGGCTCCCATATTAGCTTTCTCCTATTGGCTTTCTCAGTCCCTACCCTTTTAAAAAGGAGAGTGGAGAGGCTGTAGCAACATTACATTCTTGTCTCAAGGAATATGATCTATTGCTCTCATCCTGTTTTTTCCTAGGCATCCTAACCACTTCAGATTCAGACACTGCTGCCTTGGTTTTCAAAACTCTGAAATAACCCTGTTTTCCACCACAATCCTCAGCCATCTTCATCCACTCCCTCCAATCTTGGCCTCTTTGCAGTTCTCTCTTCAATTCTTTTCTCTTGCTGTGCCACAAGCATCTGCCTTTATGCATACCCACAAACATTTCTCCCTTCCTCTCTCAAATTTCTGTAGTACTGGTGAATCCCAGCAGAGCAGGGTGTTGTTTCCCCTCCTCCTAAGAGTGTGTACACAAAGCAGCTAGACACCCGTGGCTGACACGTTCCAGCCGACTCAGGCTTGCAGGGCTCCACGCTGTATGCAGCTGTTTGATTGCTGGGTGGGCTTCCAGATTCTGGGACACTATTGCCTCACAGAGAAATGTGGGTCGGTGGGTGGGTGCATATGTGTTCTAGAGCTTGGGCTCCAGCCCGAGCCCAGAAGTCTACACAGTAATGAAACAGCCCCACAGCCCAAGTCCAGCAAGCCTGAGTTGGCTGACATGGGCCAGCCATGGGTTTTTCTTTGCTGTGTAAACATACTGTAAGTGCCACCTGCAAGGGATGAGAAACCCTAGTCTCTGGGATACTGCAGGACTTTGTTCAGGAGGCTGCACAGGAATTGAGCAAGACCAGGGTGGTTAGAAGCGGGTATAGAGCTCTAGGGCCCATTCCTATGTGTCTCCTACTTGTTCATACCAGCATGTGAGCGTTCATTGGGTTCCCAGAGGTGGGGGAGATGTGTGGTTCTCACTCATGTAAAGCAGATGGGTAGGCAGCGTTACAGTTAGTGTTAAGGGGAATGAAAAGCAAATTTGTATTGATATGCTTTACCTGTTTGTCTTTTGAAATGTTTTTAAATAAAGGATGTTAAATTTTGATCTGCAACAACCTGCTCGGAGCATTGCAGTTTCATGGCAGTCTGGAAAGTACTACACTTTCCTTATATCACCAGTTCAAATACAGTGGTTAATAGCCAGCTCTGTGGTTTGGTTTTGCTTCAAGGTATCTTATTGTTTGCAAGCATGAGCATGTAAAATAGTTTATTGAAGTAACTTCAACTCTTGCTCTTAGCTGTTTCTATTAGGATACTGTAAGTCAGGCGGGTCTAGGACTGTGTGAATGTGAAAACAATACTTTTAATGAATAACGCTTGCGTGATGTATTCATCCAAGTCTATTCAGACTACAAAAACTGATCTGAGCAGTCCCCACCCTATACTAGACCCATAATGTGCACTCTGAAATTTAACTGACATGTCAAAGGAACAGCCTTACTGTACATGGGGATTGATAGCTCTTGTTTCTTGTCTAGTGTTATCCTTTTCTGGCATCCAAAGGGATAGACTAAAACAAAGTGTGTAATCTGAAGAAAAGGTGTGTTTGAGAAATATTGCCTTTCAGCAACTTCGTACCTGTTAACATGTTTAGATTGACTCCAAGCATTAATCATTGAGATTTCCTCCATCCCATGTATAATCAGCTATTATTCCTGTGTATAAAAATCTATCTGAGGTACTTACATGGCCACACGCTACTGTAATATCCAAAGGCCTCACAAGCTTTAATGTATTTATCCTCAGCACCGCTGTGAGGTAAGGAAGTGCTGTTTACATTTTACAGATGGTGAACTAAGGCACGGAGACATTAAGTGACTTGTCCAAGGTCTCACAGGAAGTCTGTGGCAAAGCAGGGACTTGAATCCAGGCCTTGAAATTCCTAAGCTAGTACTCCAACCTCTGTTTGTGTTCACATGCATATACAGATTACTTGTCATTGGTGTGCATGGTTCTTTAAGGACAAGGGAGCTGCCCTGAAGGTCATACAATCCAAACTAAGGTGGTGGTAAAGCAAGAAAACACCACTATGAGCAACATAAGATGTAAGAAGGAAAACTGCTAATGAAACAATAATGTTTAAAAAGAAATCAGATGCTCATTGTGTGTCTGTTTCGTGTCGTTCCTGTTTCTTTGTTTAACAT
Organism: Gopherus evgoodei; assembly: GCF_007399415.2. Lineage (NCBI taxonomy): Eukaryota > Metazoa > Chordata > Testudines > Testudinidae > Gopherus > Gopherus evgoodei. Next base: position 353,833,087 of record NC_044322.1, read on the forward strand.
GGTCAGGCGCGAGAGAGGGAACAGACAGCGCCGAAGCTGAGATTAGTCATGGAAAGCACACCGAAAAGTGAGTTTTGAGAGAAGGTATTTGGAGGAGGCCGAAAGAGGGCACTTGGCACGCAAGAAGAAAGAGGTTACTTCAGGACTGAAAAGGGCATGGAGTTTTGGGTTGGTGGAGGAGACAAAGGGATTGAATGGAAATCTATAACTTGATGATCTGGTGCATTAACCAACCATAAGAGTTTTGCTCTTATGATGTGATGTCAGCAGATCCCCTTGGTTGAATTACTCTCAGGGATTACTACTTATGCAACAAGACTGTGTTTTTCATGAGAATAGGTATATTATCCTGGGAATCCTGCCCACGTTCCAATTTGGATCATTACATTCTGTTACCTATCTAAATCACCCTTTTTCAAATGTGTATGGCAGTGGTCCCCAACCTTTTTTGTCTGGCGGGCGCCAGACAACGAGCCACAGAGGACCGTGGTGGCAGACAAGCATCTGCCGAAATTCCACCAACAAGTGGCAACATCAATAGGCGTCGCCACCGAAATGCTGCCAACAACGTCGTACAGAGGTGTCGCCACCGAAATACCTTCGAAAATCGGTGGCATTTCGGCGGTGATGCCTCTGGATGACGGAGCTTGTTAGTGGCATTTCGGTGTACGCTTATCCACCGGCCAGTAGGCAGGCACACTTAAACGCCCCAGCAGGCCCCATGGCGCCCACAGAAACCACGTTGGGGACCCCTGGTGTATGGAGTTCTTCACTTCCTAACCTAAACTGTAGTGTACTTGCACTTTTAAATAGTTGCAATCTTCTACTTCAGACATGGCTGCATTACAGTGGTGGATGAAGTGAGCCCTGTATAGTCCTTATTTATCTTGTGGGATGCAGTCAACATTAATATTTGTAAAGTGCTTTAGAAATGCAAAGTAAATTTTGCAGATAAAAAAAAATGCAGAAAGGATTCAATTTTAGTATCCTGCTTTCAGAAGCTCATAATTTGTCTAAAAACATTTCCATATTTGATCTAGTCTAAAGGTAATGTTGTTGGTCAGATTTTTGTGTTTTGGTCAAGGGCTACGGTAGATGGGTAGTCTTTCCCCATTTTAAGAAATTCTAATTTTTTTTAGTCGTGCCTATAACACAAAAGACTCTGGTAACTTTTCATGAAAATATTTCTTAATAGAGGGAGTTTAGCAGCTTGACAAGGTTTGGGAGGAACACATTTAGTAATAGAAAAGTTTTACAAGTAACTGAAATATTATTTTTGAACATGCTCAGTGGGTTTCTTCTCAGATTTTTAGCAGTTCACTCTTGCCCCTCCGTTTTGTGACATGACATATACAAAAGATAGGGAGAACTGTGTATCCTCTTACCTTTTCTATCACAAATATAGGGGCAGCTGTTAGTGGGATAATTTGTATGAGGGAGATTGTTACTGCATCGGAACACATGCGTCCAAACCCAAAAATTGCATCAATAGTAGACAGGAAGAAATTGTGTTTTAAAAAAAAGTGCAGATCGAACTGTTTTTGCAAAATTCTGTGGCATTCTATAATTGTGTCATTTAATTAAAGATAAGAACGTTCAAGCTTCTTCCTTTGCAAAGATATAGCCTGTGCCACTTATTTTGCAAAAAGCACTACAGAAATCTATATTAATGTAACGCTAAAGTCACACAGTTGAAATAACAGTAAAAAAAAACAAAACAGTAAAGATTCCAGTAGTAGTGTTAACTTAGCCCCATTGCTTATCCTGTATATTTTGTTGTATACATTTAACAGCATAAACAGAAATATGCAAACATACTATGTGTAACCTTGGTCCCTTTATATCACATCTCACCATACTGGTATAATCTTTCATTTATGTTTACATTCTTTTACCCAGATAGAACTATTTTACCCTGATGGAATTGCTTCACATATTAGGTATAACCTAAGATTTTAATGTGTCACTACAAGTTTTTTCAGAACATTTCAGTATTTGACTCTAGAAATCCCAGCTCTAGTTTTTCTTTAAACTTTACCCACGTGTTACATCTTGTACAGCAAGAAATAAATTATGCATGAAAGCAAAGTCTGTTTTAAGTGAAGTAAAAATCTACTTACATTTTTACAATAGTGCATGCTTACTCAGTAGCCTTGTCTCACAGTAGTGAGTTTTTGTGCTTGAAGTGAAGCTTAGCTTCCCCATTTTTGGAGGAGATGGGTCAAGGAGAATTTCTCTGATCAGTCTCCAGAGATTTGTTTGCATGGTGGTATATTTGCCCTCCTTTGACACACACAATTTTTGTAAAAGTATTCATAAAGTGAAAAGATGGAATTTAAAGTATATAAACTACAAGGGGTAGGAATGGCCATAAGGCAGATCCAGATATGAAGGACTCAGTGGCCAACTTTTAAGTCCTGCACAACTGCATGGTTTTGGTCCTTCAAGGTTAATGTATTTCCTTTCTTTCTCCCCCTTCTAGGAGACGTTGATCCAGCTGCAAGTGTCATTTCATTAGGTCCTGTATCTCTGATGTTGTGGATAGTGGAGTCCTCCAGCAATTAAATGAGAGCCGTGGACACATCTGAGCATGTCAGTCTAGAGAGTTCAGAATCGAAACCTGGGACAGGCTGGAGCCGTGGGGAAGAAACACCAGCCTCCACCGAAAACAGAACACGTGGAAGCTTCCAAGTCATGGCCTACAAAAAAAGCATTTTGTTACAGGAACCGTGTGAGGGTTAATCTTCTCATGAGAATGGAAGTAAATAAATGAGATGGTTAACTTGACCAGTGAGCAGTTCAGTTACAACAAAGAGCAATTAAAAATAAGATGGATTACACTGGAATGGAAAGGGTTTTGATGGCTCGGTATGAGGAGAAACAAAGAAAGTTCTAAACCCAGTGGGAGTTATATTATCTCTGAATCGAGCATTCTGTGGCAAAAGAATATTCTTTTGGGGGCTTCAAGTCTACAGTAGAAAAGTGTAGAGCAAGCAGTAAGATCTTATCGCAAACCCTGACATGTAGGATGACAAAATTATGATCAATTACCAAACATCAGATACTCCACAGAGGGCAATCTTTTGTTTTAACAGTAACCTTTTTCTAAAAGGAATAGGGGGGAGGGGGAAAATCAAACAGAGGCAAGGAGATAAAATTGTCTGTTAAGGTTAAAGACAAAATGTGAAGTTTATTGACACAGTGTTTACCCAAATTGCATAGAACAGCCTGACACCAGCCTAAGAACAGGGATATAGTTGAGCCCATTGTAAGTATCATTGAAAACCAAAATGTGCCAGTCAGCATGACAGAAGGACATCAAGGAGCGGATCCAAATGTTTCGTTGACCTTCACGGGTTGACAAGCCTTTGTGTCTAAAAGAGAGAGGAAAAAAAAGTCTGGAAATAGAATTTTTATTTTTTTTTCTAGGTAGAAAAGAGGTTTCTTGGTCCGTTTCTGACAATCTGTTGTTTATTAGTATAGTTGTGGTTTTTTGTTCGCTTTCAGGTAGGTGTAGTACATTCAGTTAAAGAGCACATCTGTATGCTACTACTTGATTAAATCTTTTTTTCTAGCTCTTTTAAAATTCTTTCTACCACTGGTTTGGTTTTTGCATGTAGAATAAAAAGACTTGTAAACTTGTAACATTTCATACAGAAATGCCGCCCGATCTTCACCAGCTTCAGAAATCTGACCTTTGCCGATGCTGCAATAAAGTGTTGTAATTTCGAAGTAGTGTCTGTCTGTTTCTCTCTTCAAGTTCATTTTGAAGGAAATGATTATCTGAAATCATATTAATACATTATGTACTATATGCCCTTGAGGATATTTTTGGCCATTATTTCACTTATTTGAGTGTCATAAGGAGTATATGGCATTGTACAAACATGAGATGGTCCTTGCCTCAACTAGATCAGACACAGATAGTACTGTACAGCGTTTGAGAGAGCCTGAGTTCCGTCTGGCTGCTGTCTAGATTCTCTCCTCACTCCTAATCTATTTGTACTAGAGAGAGGTAGATGTATTTCACATTTTTCACAATGTCTTTGTCAGATTCTTCTATTGACTGACTTTGACTTTCTATGCCATTGCTCCACCCAGCTGTCTGGGACTGCTGTACTGTCTCTTCTTTTCTCTCAGTGCTCCCCATACTGGTGCCCAGGCAACAATGAGGCAGCCTGATTCAAATGCAGAGCAGCAATGAATGTGGCGAGAGAGAAAGGACTTGAGGGAAAGGGTTTGGATAAGGAGCAGGGAGAGGATAGGGGCAGGGGCAGAAGACCACATGGGAAGAAGGGCAGAAAGGCAAGTGTTGTGGGGAGGGACAGATAGAAGCAGAGTGGAGGAAATATGGATAGAAGCCAAGGATGGGCAGGGGGAGGAATTAAGTGGGGAGGAGCTGGGGGGGTGTTAAAGGCAAAGGAGGGGTGGAAGCAGAACCAGGAACTGAGAATGGGTAAAAGCTGACAGGATGGGCAGAAATGAAGGCTAGTGGGCCTGGTGGGCGGTTGAATATAGGTAAGACCTGGGGAGAGAGGGTAAGAGCAGAAGATAGGGACAGGCTGTGGTGAATGGGCAGAAGGGTCTGTAATCACTAGAGTAATCCCAGGGTCTGTGAAGAATGTGACACTTTTCGGGGTTGCCCAAGGTGTCTAGGGTAAATTACTATCTCTTTCTTATAGTGGGAGGGAGTCCTGTCTGTGTCTTACCAGGAGAAACTCCCCAGTGACTGGCAACACAGACGCTCTGCTCTGGGTAAACTGTCATGGGATAAGAGGGAAGGTCCTCTTATGGGTTAGTAACTGCTTAAAAGATAGGAAACAAAGGATAGGAGTAAATGGTCAGTTTTCAAAATGGAGAGAGGTAAATGGAGAGAAGTAAATATTGGTGTTCTCCAGGGGTCTATACTGGGACCAGTATTGTTCAACCTATTCATAAATAGGACCCTGCCAAATTCATGGGCGATTTTGGTCAATTTCACAGTCATAGGATTTTTAAAATCATAAATGTCATTTCAGATATTTAAATCTGAAATTTCAAGGTGGTGTAACCGTAGGGGTCCTGACCCAAAAAGGAGTTGTGGGGATCGCAAGGTTATAAGGGGTTGTGGTATTGCCACCCTTACTTTTGCGCTGGTGGGGTGCTGCCTTCAGAGCTGGGTGCCTGTCCAGCAGCCACTCTCCAGTCACCCAGTTCTGAAGGCAGCACAGAAATAAGGATGGCAATACTGTGATTTTTTCCCACCACCAACCGCTGAACCCCCTTTTGGGTCAGGATGCCCAGTTTGAGAAATGCTGGTCTCCCTCGTGAAATCCGTATAGTATAGGGTAAAGGCCAGATTTCACAGTCCGCGCTGTTTTTTTTTCATGGCCATGAATTTGCTAGGGCCCTATTCACAAATGATCTAGAAAAAGGTGTAAACAGTAAGGTGGCAAAATTTGCAGATAATACAAAACTACTCAGGATAGTTAAGTCCAAGACAGACTGCAAAGAGTTACAAAGGGATCTCACAAAACGGCGTGACTGGACAACAAAATGGCAGATAAAATTCAGTGTTGATAAATGCAAAGTAATATACATGGGAGAACAACCCCAACTATACATATAAAATGATGGGGTCTCAATTAGCGGTTACCACTCAAGAAAGAGATCTTGGAGTCACGGATAGTTCTCTGAAAGCATCCACTCAATGTGCAGAGGCAGTCAGAAAAGCTAACAATGTTGGAAATCATTAGGAAAGGGATAGATAAGACAGAAAATATCATATTGCTTTTATATAAATCCATGGTACACTCACATCTTGAATATTGTGTGCAGATATGGTTGCCTCATCTCAAAAAAAAAATGTATTGGAATTGGAAAAGATACAGAAAAGAGCAACAAAAATGTTAATGGTTATAGAACAGCTTCCATATGAGGAGAGATTAATAAGACTGGGACTTCAGATTGAAAAAGAGACGACTAAGGGAGAGATATGACAGAGGTCTATAAAATCATGATTGGTGTGGTGAAAGTAAATAAGGAACTGTTATTTACTCATAAAACAAGAACTAGGAGTCATGAAATGAAATTAATAGGCAGCAGGTTTAAAACAAAGGAAGTGTTTTCACACAATGCACAAAGGATGTTGTGAAGGCCAAGGTTATAACAGGGTTCAAAAAAGAACTAGATAAGTTCATGGAGGATAGGTCCATCAATGGCTATTAGCCAGGATGCACAGGGAGGGTGTCCTTACCCTCTGTTTGCCAGGGGATGGATCAGTTGATGATTACCTGTTCTGTTCATTCCCTCTGAAGCACCTGGCATTGGCCACTGTCGAAAGACAGGATGCTGGGCTAGATGGACCACTCGTATGACCCAGTATGGCCGTTCTTGTGTAAACCTGCTCATGACTCATGGAGGGGCAGTACACAATTGGGGTCAACATGACATTTTTGTTTCAGTTTTTTAAAAACTTACGTTTTTAAGAACACTAAGGTTGAAAAGTCAAGCCCGCAAAAGGTTGCCTGTGCAACTTAAATTCAGACCCACTGTGCATATGTATTATAATAGTCTTCAATGATTATTATTGAACTAATTATTACCAAACATCCTTGCTAAGGATCTCCATGGACAACAGAGTTGTATAATTTCCAGCTTTGACAGTGCCACTTGATGGTAAGTTACAGTTATAATACAATTTGAGTAAGGAATTTCTGCTTGATCACCACGAAACAAAGTTTTGTAACAAGCCACGTTCCAAATGTATGTCCAGTGGTGGTGAACCATTTTTAAAGGTGGTAACTAAGGAAGTGACTTAGTTTGTGGAAAAGGAGATTTAGGTTAAATATTAGGAAAACCAATCTAACTCTAAGGGTGGTTAAGCTCTGGAAAGTCTTCCAAGGAGTGTTGTGGAGTTGTCATTGAAAGTTTTTAAAAACAGGTTAAAAACCTGGGATACTCTAGGGTTACTTGGTCCTGCCTAAGCCTGGGAGGATGGACTAGTTGACTTCTTAAGGTCTCTTCCAGCCCTGCCTTTCTATGATTCTGTGGAGTACAGCTCACCTACAAAACTTGCTTGTACTTCAAGCAGGGCATCTAGCGCTTTTAGCTGAGGCAGCTGGAGCACATTACCCATAGGTCCAGCTTTCCAGAAGCAGGTGGTGCCAGGGGGCTTCAACCCAGTAGTTTGACTATATAGAGACAAGGAAACACTTTGAGGTACAAGTACTGATCGGTAAATGCTCTTATGCTGGAATATTGTATTCCTGTCACATTTCTCACTTGAGTATACATCCCTGTCTCTCTAGGGTGCTCAGTCTTTTACGATGTCATTTCATTAGCTCTCCGATCCTTCAGGAGGAAGAAATCCAAATCTGCTACTTCTAATATAGTCAAAAAAAAGGAAAGTTGTAAGGATCTGTTTAATGCATCACAAAGGTGCAGCCCCCGCCCCTTTTTGCGATTTAATCTTTAATATAATTTCCCTTTAAAACAGTGAAAACTTCGCTCTCATAGCAACATGGTCAGAAGTTAGTGAGGAGCTGCCATTTCAGGCTCCACTGGTTCATTGCGGCAATGTTCTGTTTAATTAAAATAGGAACATGCTTGGCTTTGTAAGTAAAGTTAGTGCTGCTGAAAGGTGCTGAACTGATAGCCCTAGGGAATGAAGTCTTTGGTTTATTTCCACTGCAGGGGCAGTGGTAATACAAGCTTCCCCAGGCTGCCCAATCCATGGACCTCAGCTGTGAGCTGGAGGGGAGGCATCATTTCCAAGGGTGAGTGAGTAATACTCCACACCCATTTCATTCTGAGCACCTCTGAAGTTGCCAAAAAGGAGTGGACATGAGTTGTAACTGTAGTGGTGTTAGTAATGAGGACATATGTCCCCTGGGACTGCAAAATTGCTTATACATGGGTCACTGAACAGCCATCATATATATCTGGTAATTGCTTACACAGTCACTGTACTTCCATCAGTTTTGAAGACAGATCTAAATAAAAAGCTTGGTTGATGGATATACTTACTACATACTGTCCGTAGAAGTGACATCACTTTATTAAAATTCCCCCCACACCCTTTGAAATACTGAACTGAGTAACTGAATGAATAATGAAAACAATGTGAAACCAAAACTTCTCCTTGATGAGGAATATTCTCTACATATCTTGCATTTTCCTTTGAACAGCTGGCATCCTTAAATTGTTCAGATATTTCTCCCACCCTTCAAGAAACATTCATCTGAGATGACACTTGACTGTCGCCTCTCAGAACTTGACACTAAATCTACATTTCTAACTAGACTTGGGTAGTTCTGAACCTATAAATAGGAAGCTATTTTCAAAAATATCAAACAACTGCATTCATGTCAAAACATTTACTCGTATTGTATGAATTGCAAACTTTAAAAATACCAAGCCCATACTATAGGGGAAAAGGTGATGACTTAAAAAATACATTTATTATTCAGCTGTGATTGAATAATAATGTTTAATTGAAAACCTTCCTTCTTTTCCCTCCCTTAAATGAGTCAAGGAGCAATGAATGAAAAAAAAAAAAATCTCGTAGGACAAAAAAGAATGGTGTTACTCTTCATTAAATACTTAGTTCTGTTACATGACTTCTGTCATGTCCCTGAGTTGTCTTTATTTTTCAGTACAGTACTGGAGAAAGGTAATGGATTGCCTGCCCTTCAGCTTGAAATCTTCCCTCTACAGAATGAGTCAAAACATTTGGCAGACTTAAGTCTTCCCACTTCATTTTTCTTAATATCTCAACCTCAAAGGGCCATCTCAATGCTGCATTTACATCACTAACAGATTTTGTAGCCTTGTAGTGGATGCTGTAGAGTCAACACGGCTCAGATGTTGTTTATCACTGTGCGATCTACCATCAGAAGCAGCGGTCGGACTGACCTAGTTATAACCATCACCGCATTTTTCATGTGTCCATCTCAATTTGTACAGAATTTAAGATTTTGTTTTGAACAATTATATTTCTAGCTTCTGTGATGGTAGTATTTCGAGTGTGAAAAAGGCTGTCACAGATATAGCACTGCATTCAAACAGTCTTTTAGGCCGTGTCTATAGTACACAGCTTTTAGTGACGAGTGTGTCGCCACAGCCGTGCTGCTAAAAGCTGCGCAGTGTAGCCGCTGTTTGTTGGCTCTCCTGCCGACAAAAAACTTCCACCGCCAACAAGCAGCATTTGCGTTGTCGAGGGGAGAGCGCTCCTGCCGACAAAGTGCTGTTCACATTGGCACTTGTGATTGGCAAAACTTCTGTCTTTCGGGGACAATGGGGGGTTAACACCTCTGAAAGACAAACATTTTGTAGTTCAATAGCCAGTGTAGACATAGCTTTAGAAGGGTGATTTTTTGACATTTTTATACCAGCAGAAGTCATAGTGAGACACAGTTATACAGGCAAACGTGCTTTTTCTAGCTTATTTTGTTTGAGGCACTGACATAAGAGAGCACATTTTTGCTTGGAGAAGCTGCATGTACATGACACTGGCTAACCTTTTCTAATGTACACTAACTCTTAAACCCTTTCTGAAGTGACAAGCTGGAAGAATGTGTTCCAGTGTTACCTTCCTAAAGGTATGTCTGGACTGCATTGCACTGCAAGCCATGGATTAGTGGCATAGGTGACAACTTTCTCCGGTGCTGGTGGGTGCCTGCACCCCTTGCACCTTTCCCCGCCCCTGGCCCTGCCTCGACTCCACCCTTTCCCCTGCCCCTGGTCCCACCTGCATTCCAACCCCATCCCCAAAGTCCCTGCTCTAACTCCGCCCTCTCCCCATTGGATCCCTGCCCCAAATCCCTGCCCCAGCCCCACCTCTTCCCCCAGCATATCATGTTCCCCCTCCCTCCCTGCCCTGCTGGGAGGGAGAGGAGAGAAGCAGGACGCGGCAGTGCTCATGGAGGAGGTGGAGGGGAGGTAAGTTGGAGCAGAGGAGCGGAGCAGGGAGATGCCGCTGGGTGCTGAGTACCCACCAATTTTTTTCTGTGGGTGCTCCAGCCCTGGAGCACCCACAGAGTCGGCGCCTATGATTAGTGTGCCATGAGTCAGCCAGCTGACCTGTGTTAGGGATCCCAGGACTTGGGTGTCTATACTGTATTTAAACCTTGTGACCTTAACACTTTTCTAACCCGTGCTCGAACTTAGGGCTCTGGCATCCACCTTGCAGTGCGCAGACCTGAGTCCAAGTAACCATATCCAAAGTCCCTAGCACCACCTCCACCACTGAAATGTGATTGCTCTAGTCTGAAGACCATGGTGCAATGTGGGGAAAATGTACTGCCTACCTTGCACATTACGGGTTTGCTCTCCATTGCAAACCCAGGAGGCTCTCTGATAATGTGCTTGCAGATCAGAAGAGAATGGATTAACGCTGACCTGAGCTGCTGCTGTTTGCTGGGGTCGGGGGCTTCTGTTAATAGAGTGGATTGTAGATTGTTGCGATACATAGTACTAAGGAAGTTGTCCCATGGAATTGTGGGATACTTCTCAATGACTCCCAGGACCTGGGTCAAGCGGGGCTGTGGCTACACTGCAAAGCAATAGGGCTCGGATCCTGGGTCCCAGCTTGACTCGAGCTCCCACCCTCCAGCCCTGCAGGGTCCTGGGACCCTGGGTTAATGCAACTGCAATGTAGACGCAAGAGGGGGTTAACCTTGAGCCTGGGCTCAAGCATGGGTCTATTTTGCAGTGTAGACATACCCTAAGGGTGGGGGCAGTAAAATATAGCCTGCCCTTCCCAATTACTTGTGGAATCTTTATTCAAACCACAAACATTTCTTTAAAATATTGCTTGGTACTTTATACTTGAGGAACTTTCTACATATTCATTAATTTCAGCCTGGCCAACTTTCCTGTGAGGAGGGTGTTATTTTCAGTTTTACCCATGAAGAAACTGAGGTGCCCTGTTGCTGATGATAGCGAATGAAAACTTTCTGTAACGATGCTGAAAATAGTTTTCTTGAGATTTAGGCGAGCTCTGTACTATAAACGTTTGCCTGTCTAGTAAGGGTTCATAGGGATACGATTGCATTTTTGCAACATTTTTATATCGGCAAAAGCCCAATGCTTTTGCTAGTATTGCTCATTTTGGTCAGGGAACGCTTTATCCCAAAAGCTTGTCCATACTACAGATTCATGTCCGGCTGGGTTGGAGGGGCCAATTTTTTTCACACTCCAAGCCAACATAGCCATGCTGGCAAAGCTTTGTAGTCTAGGCTGGGACCTAATGTACACTTGGCTTTAGTAGACTTTGTCCAAGATTTACATGACCCAGTCAGTTCCTGTCCATATTATGCATTACACACAGAATATTGCATGTTCTAGCTCTATTGCCACTGGATCCCTTTGGGTATATAGGCAAGTGACAATCCAGAATTGCTTCAGCTTGTTAATGGACTTTCACTCCTCTTTATCTTGAAGTTTCATTCTTTCTAATCAGGGTCCAGTGTGCTAATTGCTTTGGAATGCAGCTTTTGTCACTTATCTGACCAGCAGCATTCCAAGTGTATTATGAAGGCCTATTTCTACAGCCTTCCACCTTATTGCACTTTATAAATATTAAGTAATATATATGTTAAGGAAATTCATAAGCTGCACCGGTGTATGTCCTACCTTGTACCACCATAGCGGGTCTAAGGTCTAATCTAGACACAGTTTTGTTCTGGTGTAACTATTTCGGTTAGAGGCATGATTATGATGGGACTAGTTATAGCGGTACAACCCCTAGTGTGGATGGAGTTATACTGGTATTGCTTATTTCCCTTCCCATATGGGAACAGCTTTACCTGTATATTGATATAACTGCACCTTTATAGTGATATAAGTGCATCCAGGATAGGGGTTGAACTGCTTTGTTATAATGGAATAGTTAAAGTGGTCATACTTCTGCATGTGAACAAAGCCTATATTAGGAGCTTGCACATCTCTGGAGTGGATTTCCCTATGTGGACAGGGCCTAAGGACTCGTCTAGAAGGGGAAATTATTGGCATAATTATACTGGTATAATTACACACTATAATTATACCAATAGAACTACAATGGTGTAATTACACCGGTATAATTATGCCAGTAGATTTCTCTATGTAAAGAAGCCCTGAGACCAAAATTTTCAAGGGTCCACCCTGGCCTCAATTCCGTAATGTATAGAATGGGCAGATGATTGCTCCCACGCAGAGTCCCACTGACATCTGTGAGGCCCTGTGCGGATGGAGCAGTCAGCCCACGTGTTACAGATTGGCCTAGTAGCAGATGATTAACTTTTGGGTGCCCAACTTGGGACACTTCAGGCCTAACTTTCAGAGGTGTTGAGGACCTGCAGTGCCCTTTGATTTCACTTCAGCACAGGAAAAAAGGCACCAAAACATCATCTCTAATCACTTCTGATTTTGCAGTGTCTTAGCCCACCCATCTCCACCAGGCAAAAGGGAAAGTCAATATACGTTGACAACTAGCTTTGGTTTCCCAGAATTCTCTGGGAGAGCTCTCCATAGACTCACATTCCAGGTTGGCATTCTGCTCTGTTCACACGGGCCTCCCCTTTGGGTTATGTAATCACCGATTAGTCACTTAAAGCATTCATTCTAGTCACTATGAGTTGGCCTTGTTTCAGCTCCAAGGGGAAAAAATAAAAAAAAGAGCAACAAAAATGTGGCCGTGCGAGTTATCACATAATTGCACCAGTGTCTGACTATGACTCAGCAACAAAGCCAGGTGAAAATAACTCTGCCGGCTTGGTCCATCAGCAGGGCTCTTCTTTCCCTTTGAAATTAAGCATTCTGTGACTGCTGGTTCCTCCCCTGTGCTGCCAGACTTCTAATAACATTCCACTGACAACTCAGGACATACTGGGCACCTAGTGCATTCGGCAGTACGACAGGTGTATTCTACCTCGACCTCCCTGAAAAGGTTCAGCAGGGGTCAGGCAGCTAAATGGCTTAGTCGGTGACATCTGTGAATGAAAAATGTGTTTGCGGCTACATTCATTGTGTTTTATGCTTTTGTGAGCTAGTAACTAAATTACCCCATCTGAACAGCAATGTGTAAAATGACGCAGGAATATTCCACTGGGCCTTGCAAATCTTTGAGGAACAAAATCCATTTCCTGTACTCTCACTTGTGTTTTGTTGCAGCTTATGAAACGCTGGGTGGATCATTGGTATTGAGCTGCAAAACCACACTTGTCTTTTATAAGAACCAATGTAGAAAAAAATTGAAGTGTCTTTATACTATTTTGCATTCTTTCCTGCGTATGCATGGAAATGATTTAGATAGACTGATCATTCTTTTTCTTTCTGGGCTGAAATCCTGACCCCAGTGAAGTCAATCCCAAAACTACTATTGACTTCAATGGGTCATGATTTCACCCATGATATATAAGGTGGTCACTATATGCCACCATTTATCCTAGGAGCTCTTCACAGGCAACACTTACGCAGCTTCGTAACATACTTGTGAGGTATGTAGAGGATCAAAAAGGATCACATTACCCACCATGAAATACAACCACCTCTGGGGGGGATAGTTCAGTGGTTTGAGCATTGGCCTGCTAAACCTAGCATTGTGAGTTCAATCCTTTGAGGGGGCCATTCAGGGATCTGGGGCAAAAAATCTGCCTGGGGATTGGTCCTGCTTTGAACAGGGGGTTGGACTAGATGACCTCCTGAGGTTCCTTCCAACCCTAGTATTCTATGATGTGGAAGATGACAAATGTTTTGAATGCAAAGCTGTTGTGTATCTCATGTGTCTATGTCCCAAAGCTTAAGTATGTTGTTGTAATATATCACCTCACATTTAATATAATAAAGGTTGGCTAAAGGGCAGAAAGCAATCTATGGAAAAAACTTTGTACACCAAATAATAAAGCATTTGTCCAGCTCCTTCAGACAATGTATTTGGCACTACTATTAAATTAATCTGACTGTCATAATTATATACAGCTTGTATCGCGGTAGCCTCTAAATGGCTATTGATCTGAACTGAATCCTAGAGAGAACTGATAGAACAGAAATCCTGGTTAATCAGGTTGGCCAAGGTGCTCTTTATGGAGTTTTCAGCTTTTCTCTTTTTTCTGTTATGGGAAACTCTGCTTTGTGGGGGGGGGGGAGAGAGAGATTTTTTCCCCCTGCCTTTTGTAACATTCTGGTGGGTAAGCTTTTTCCAAATGGAACGACTTGCAGCTAAATTGGTCAGACTGGGTTATTAAATTCCCTCTGGAAATTCAGTCAGTCAGGGTGTTCCAATAATATTTTGGTTCCTAGTATCTCCTACAGCAGCCTTTCTTTTCCATCAGAAAGTTCATGCATATGAACCCATGACTTGGCTTTTGTGCTTATAAACTCTCCCATGCTATGGGGCACAGGTGTGTGACAAGTGCCTTGGCCTATCAGTGATAATCATTAGCATTTGGTTTTAACTGAATTAAAAATGAAAACACCTCTTGTGCATAATTGGCATATAAAAAAACAGCAGAATCAGTCACCCGTATCACCTGTAACATGATGCTTACAGCATGGAGCATTTTCTCCTCTCTCTCATGATGTCTGAAGTTTGCAAAGCCCATGAATTTATTCCTAGGGTATACAGTATCAGCACATACTCTTCACTCCACAGAACGTATTCCAAGCTCAGTCTCACTAGAAAATCTCTCCTATCATAAATGGAAAATTAAACCTAATCAGGTTTAAACCCATTTAGGAAGACAGGAAATATCCAGATGTAATTAAATTTCTCAGAAAGCCTAAGGACCATGTTGATGATCCAGTTCTCTTCCTTCCCCTCCTCCCTGCCCTGCCAGTAAACTTGTGTATTGGAAATAGAAATGTGCTGACAACTATTTCCTAATAATTTCCCTGTTGCTGTGACAGTTTCTATGAAATACTCCTGTTCCCCTCTGTGTCATTTCTCTTCAGAAACATCAGATGGTTTATCTGCATTGCTCAATCAGAGTAAACACCTCAGAGCCCAAATTTTCAGGCTGCTGTTTCCTCCTACGCCTGCAATAAATAATAAAGGTTAGAGAGAGTTAAATATTAGAGAGGAAGGATAATCCGGTGTTAAGGGACTTGGGAGACCACGATTCAGTGCTCTCTTCCACAGACTTCCAATGGGCCTTTGGCAAGTCACTTTTGGCCTTAGGTCTCCATATGCCTCAATTCCCTATCTGTAAAATGGGGATAACAGCACTGTCAGGCCTACCAGGGTTGTTGAATATAACTGCATTAAAGATTGTGAGCTGCTCAGATACTAAGTAATGGAGGGCCATATAAGCATCTTAGATAAATAAAACTTACAAAAGTGTCTACTTTATGAGGTTCTCAAAGTACTTTAGAACATAACTTCAGCTGCCCTAAGCCTTAGGCAGGTAACAAACTATTTCCATTTTACAGATGGGGAAACTGAGGCACTGTGTGGTTAAGTGACTTGCCCAAAGTTGCACAGGAAGTGAGTGGCAGAGCTGAGAGCAGGGCTAGGACTGTGGCTATTAGCCCATGCTGTCACTGTACTTAGAGAAAACCATCATTCAGTTAGATTTGCTGCCCTGACCTGCTGTTATAGCCCCATTGGCTTCTTGCAAGAAGTTGATGTCTCTAAAATGAGAGGATGAGACAAACTAAGAAAAATAATGCCCTCTTATTTCATGCCTCCTATGCTGTTGGTGTGTACTTCACTTCAGTGTCATTCCTTCCAGGAGTGGGTCATGCCATTTGAAGGTCAGCAGAGCACATTAGCACCTGGAGGGCATACGCAAGTGCTTGTGGTACCTACAGATCATATGGTGGCGGAGTTGCTAAATTGGGGCCTCCTTAGGAACAATGGGAGCACTGTATTATGTGTGGTAATCACAAGGTAAGAGCCTGGAAGGAATCAGTGGGAAGGGTACTACCGAAATGAACTGTGGCTTAACAAGCTTCTAGCTTGTCAATATTCCAGCTAAATTGAGATGTTCGATAACAGCATTTGGTGTCTTCGTCCTGCTTGCTGCCTTCCTGGGTAGACACCAGCACTTGCTGGTTAATCAAATCCACAGAGGCCAATCTTCACAAATCAAATACGCTTTTAGTGGGGATCTTACTCTTCTAACGTGGGCCATGCACATACCTAGTATTAGATGGATTCAGAATTTACTTTCAAATGGGACTTACTCCCACTAAAAAATACCCTTTATAACATATATTGATCCTCGCGAGACCAGGTGGGTGAGGTAATATATTTTATTGGACCCACTTCTGCAGGTAAAAGAGACAAGCTTTCAAGCTTACAGAGTTGGAGAAGAGCTCTGTGTAAGCGTGTAAAGTGTGTCTCTAGCACCAACAGAAGTGGGTCCACTAAAAAATATTACTTCACCCACCTTGTCTCTCTAATATCCTGGGGCCAGCATAGCTTAGGGTGACCAGACAGCAAATGTGAAAAATCAGGACAGGGGTTGGGGGTGGGGAGTAATAGGAGCCTATATAAGAAAAAGACCCAAAAATCAGGACTGTCCCTATAAAATTGGGACATCTGGTCACCCTAGCATAGCTACAACACTGTGACCATATATTGATCGGACACTAAGTGTAGTTCCTCAGTAGACGAGTGCTGTTGCGTCTGTGTGAGCCCCTCCCATTACCTCAAAAAGTTAAAGTATGAGCACCACTTGACCTTCATCACAGCAAGGGCTGAAACAAAACCTGTGGGACAAGGTAAGTGCTCCCTTCACTTACTCATGGGCGGCAGGTGAACTGCCCCTCCAAGGAGGCTAGTCCCAGGCCCAGCTCTGCCACTTCTGTCCAAGCCTCCCTGCGGCCAGAGGAGCCCTGGCCCGCCTGTATCAGCTGCCCCATTGCAGCTGCGCATCGGCTGGCACAAGCACCAGCCCGAGCACAGGGCCGCTGGCCAACCCGAGCCACCCTGGGCAGCCCCAGCCTCTGGCCGCTGGATGGAGCAGAGCGCCCGCTGGTTTCAGAGGAGAGGGGGAGGCCACGGGCAGAGGATGGGTAGGGCCACATCCTAGGTCAGGGGAGGCTTAGCCTCCCCTGGTCTGCAATACCCGCCTTCCATGCACATACTGCTGCTGATTTTGGCACTTAACCCCTTTCTGAGAGTCACACTCGTACTGTACAGCCCCTACAAATACAAATTACTGCGCTGTTGTCATGTAATTTAAAAAATGGCTAAAAGTTTATGTGGCTATTTCAAAAATCTACGGTTACCCTCCGAGATAAAGGCAAAGCACATACCAGGGCTAGGAAAGTGAAGGTGGCTGCTCTGTCTAGACTACCAACCAGGCTCTTAACTACTCAGAGCATCTGTTTAATCCTCAACCACCACAGGCTCCTTTTTCCTGCTCTTTATTTTATAGGTAGTAAGTGGGAGGCGGTAGCTGTGACCTGATGGAAAGTCTGAACACTGGGGCGTAACTGCTAATCCTATTACCAAAAATAATCTTTCCTTCCAGTTCCCTAGAGGTAAGCACACATCTGACAATTCAGTGAGTGTTCCCCTGGGGCATGCCAGCTGCTGCCTAGGGAAGGCACGTCTTGCTTCGGGAGGGGTCATCCAGAGCACGGAAGGGAGAGCCCAGTTCTGAGAAATGCTTTACAAATTCCAAGAGGGCACGCACATGAAAGATGAGGTGGCGTTCTGTTTGGCAGTGCCTGGATCTGAATCTCTCAGAGTGCTGCCTTATACCAGGGAAAGAGGGAGAAAATATTCCTATTGGGAGCCAGTTCTATGATGAAAACACCCTTGAACCTATGACTAATTGTAGTGTAGGAAATGCTTTAAAAATGTGGTTTTGTCAACCGTATTAAACAAAGGGCCAAATTCACAGGGGATGTATGAGGAAAGTAAATTAGACTCTCTTGCACTCAGACTTTTTTTAACCAGAATAGTTAAATGAGCACACTGGAGAGTGGAGGAATAAGCTATACCAGTATGAAATTATACAAACACTAGCTCAACAAGCCCTTAGTAAGTTTGTCTAATGTTTAAACAGGTGTAAGTTAAATACGAAGAAGGTGGCCATTATGGCAGGGGAACCTTTAATGTACACGTCCTTGCTGTAGTCCTTTCTCCTGTCAGGTTCATCAACTTAGGCCTAGTCTACACTTAGACTAATTGCTATGTCAGTCAGTGGTGTGAAGAAACCCACACTTTGTCGTGATATAGCTATGCCAACAAACTCCCCAGCTGCAGAAAGAGAGCTTCTTTTGGCATAGCTACCATCACATGGAGAGGGTGTATTACTGCACTGGCAGACTACCACCTCTTTTTGTTGGCGTATGCTGCATCTACACTAAGGGGCTATGCCAACATAGGCTATGTAGTGTAGACCTAGCCTTAGACTCCTTACTACTATAAGGCCTTGTCTACACTGGATGTTTAGTCACCGGTGTAGTTTCACCATTGCAACCTCCTAGCACAGACAAGATTTATATCTGTGCATCATGATCTATGCGGTTTCAAACAGAGTAAGCTGGACTGGTGCCAATAGTGCTGTACCAGTGTAAACAGAGCCTATGCTAATGGTTGGCACTAATGCAGCTGCAACCAGGACTAGAATCCCAGCATAGACAACGTGGACCAAATTCAGAGTTAATGGGTAAGGTGAGGCTGTAAGATACACATTGGTAAGAGAGAGTGAGTCTAAGGTATTGTAACACACACATTTGGATTGGGCAGAAAATGTTAAGTTACATCAATTTCGACCCTTTGCTGAACTCATCCCACAATTTCACATCCCCTACCATCCTATCCCTTCTTTTATAGCCCATTGCGTACAGCACCAAACCACACATATGGGGCTAGGCTATACGTCATTCAAAATAAAAGGTGTTAGCAAGCCATGGGTGGTGTTGCAGCATGAAATATACTTGAGGATTCTGAAACTAAAGGCTTTGTTTTGTACATATCTCCAGGACAGGGCATGAGCAATGATTCAAAGCAGTTCTTTAGCACTTCTGACGCTTGTTACTCTGTTTGATTTGGGGTAGCATACTTTCCATGATAGCTGTGTTCTTCTTCTGCCAACAATAACGATGACTTTAACGAGACAGCCAACAAATGTGTTTTGCAATTTCCACCTGGGTGAATTCAGTTATGAAACGTTTCCAGTTCATCTAGGAGCACTGCAAATTACAGTCGTGCTGTTTGTGCTTCTAGCATCAGAGAGCATCAGACAGTTGTTGTGTTGAAAATATCTTCTGCATTTCATTCCTCCTAGAGGGTGAGTGAGGGCAATTCTCAGTGAGGAAAGAAGCTGTGTGTTGTTAAGACAGGAAGACCCCAGTGTATCTGGCTTTCTCGGTCACCAGAACTGAGGGACTTGATGCATCTACAACAATCGTATCGGCAGTTAAGAACATTAAAACTTATTCCTGCTCTGTTTTGATCAGGCTCACCTGAGGCTGGGGCCATATATAAGGCCATTTGTGTACAGCACTATAAGCATTCATGGTGTTTAGAGCCCCTGATCCAGTAATGAGTTCTGTGCAGGTTGACACCCTGAGGTGCAGAGCCTATTAAAATTAATGGGGCTCAGTTGGAGACGCACCCTATAGGGAACTCATTGCAGGAGCAAACTGAGCAAGAATAAAATTAGTGATAGAGCAGTTTCCTGCCTACCACATTCTTTCATGGTATACGTGATTTCTGTATGTGGCTGTTCTCTTGCTTATAATCAAATCTATCATCTTGATACTATTTATAGGATATGGTGGGAATAAAACATTTCAATGGATGCTGATTAAGCCCCAGTGTGGTCAAACAATACACTTAGTGTGTGTGAAACTGAGTCATACACTTTGTCAGTACATTATACAATGCAGTCTGCAAAGGAGTGTCACAATCACACTGTTCAAAGGTTTTGTTCCATATACGTTCTACATTAACTGCATAACATTAATGTGAACCCTCTTGCTTGAGATATTACAAACTCATCTGCATATATTCAGTGGCAGATTAATTTGGGGGTCCCTCTGCAGGAGCACTGGAACCTGGATAGAAGTGGAGGGGCCACCAGTGCTGGAACTGTGGCCCTGCTCCTCCTCAACCCCCACCCTGGGGCCCTGCCCCCCCGGCCAGGCAGGAAGCTGGAGCTGAGATGTGGTAAAAGCCACTTGTTGTCAGATGCTACCGGTGTGGTGCTCTGCTCTCTTCAATGTTGATATCACTCGGCTGTGTGCATGTGTTCCCTCTGTGTACCGTCCCAGCTCTGCGCAGATAGCTGACACAGCCGATCCCGAGAAAACTCCCAATGACCACAGAGTCTAGTAAGGCACGAAGGCACTTTGGCCAGGTTTATTGTCAAACGCTGCACGATAAGTCCCTCTAGATTTTACTCTACAGGACATACTACAAGTATGTGCCCCCTGGCACTGGACTCAGCTCAGTCACTGGTGGGACTTTCCACTGCCCCCTGGGCTGGACAAAGACACCGCCCCAGGGATACATTCTTATACACAGGTACAAACAAGCTACACATCACTCCTGACGTATGAGGTGCAACCCCTCTACGTAGCAAGGTACAACCCCTCTACGCAGTAAGGTGCCGCCTTTCACCTTGTACCTGTTGGTTCGAACGAAACAACTCTATCCATCATATTACCCTTTTGCCCCTGTCATTGTGATGGGTCAGCCTGTTCCTTGTTATCTGTGGAATGGTCCAGTATTAGAGCGTCCTGGTACCGTGTTTATACTTCAATACACTATATGGATATACGTTTATGCAATGTCAGCCCTCTTCTTGCCAGCTTCTGTGAGCAGGGCCTGACTCTGGCTCACAGCTTAACTTTGCCTTATGTTAGCAAAGTCTTGACTGTTACCTTAGTTCAGGCCTTAGGCCTCATACCAGGCCTCTCATATCAAGGTTTATAGCTCAGGGCCCCTACTCACTACACCACTCAGAGAGGTTGGGCCAATATGGGGAGGCCCAGATCCTCCACCTGCCCTAGGCTCTGGGGTGGGGCAGGGATGAGGAATGGGAGGGGACTTGAGGCTAGGGCAGAAGGTTGGGATGCAGGGGTAAGGGCTGTGGGGTGGGGCCGGGGATGAGGGGACTTAGGACTTGGGCAGATGGTTGGGATGGGGGGGGGAAGAGAAGAGAGGGCTCTGACTAGGGGTGTGGGCTCCAGGGTGGGGCCAGGGATGAGGAGTTTGGGGTACAGGCAGGCTGCCTCAGTACTAGAGAGGCTGCCCTCCCCCAAGTCCTCTCCCCCCCTGTCACTGCACATGCTCCTGGGGCCCCTCTCAGGTCCACGGAGGGGGAGTGGTTTACATTCACTGGAGCAAGAAATCTTCATTAAAACACGAGCGACAAGCATTGAGGGAAAAACCACCACTCAACAAACTTTCCCCCAGAGAGATTTTTGGCGGGGGTGGGAGGCACCCTGCACCCCAGGGGAAGCCCTGAAAGGAGGTGCTCATGTGCAGGGAGAAGTCCTGCTGCCCCATGGCCTGCAGGAGGTGACACTGCGCCCAGGGAGACAGAGGGGAAAGAAGCTGGCTCAGCGGTAGGTGGAGGGACAGAGGAGGAAGCAGGGGTGTGTGTGTGTGTCAGAGTGCCCTGGCTACAGCCACAAGGAAGGGAAACTAGCAAAAGAAAAAGCCCAAATCAGGTTGAGCAGCCACCTAGGGCTCCCTGAGCTGCTGCAGTCAGTCACTCACTCAGAGTATGTCTACATCTACAATTTTGCAGCGCTGCTTGTTACAGCTGTGTTAGTACAGCTGTATAGGGCCAGCGCTGCAGAGTGGCCACACTTACAGCAACCAGCGCTGCAAGTGGTGTTAGATGTGGCCACACTGCAGCGCTGTTGGGAGTGGTGCATTGTGGGCGGCTATCCCACAGAGCACCTCGTCCCATTTCGGCGCTGTGGCTTGTGGGAAGGGGAAGGAAGTGTGATTGTCTTTCTGCTTTCTCTTCCTGTTCCAATGCCCCGTGGTGCTGTGGTACACATTCGGAGCAGAGTGGCAGCATTGTGATTGTACAGCGCTTTTTCTGCGTTTTTTTTTAAAAATGGATCCTGAGCAGCTGACGACCTTATTGATGAATGTTGCCAGCACATCGCGCTTGGCAGTGGAGCTATTCCTTCAGCTGCAAAGTGAGAGTGACAGTGACAGTGAGGAGTCACACGATGATATTGAATCGCCTCACTGTGAAGACAGTAAATTGCTTGTGGCAGTAACAGACGTGCTCAGCTCCGTGGACCGGCGCGTTTGGGCTCGGGAAAACAGCACTCAGTGGTGGGATTAAATCGTCCTGCAATCCTGGGATGACGAGCAGTGGCTGCAGAACTTTTGGATGAGAAAAGCCACTTTCATGGGACTGTGTGCTGAGCTCGCCCCTATCCTGCGGCGCAGGGACACAAGATTTAGAGCTGCCCTGCCTGTGGAGAAGCGGGTGGCTATTGCAATCTGGAAGCTGGCAACTCCAGACTGCTTCAGATCGGTGGCGAACCAGTTTGGAGTGGGAAAGTCTACCATTGGAATGGTGCTGATGCAAGTTTGCAGGGCCATTAATCGCACCCTGCTAAGAAGAACCGTGACTCTTGGGAACGTGCAGGACATTGTGGATGGCTTTGCAGAAATGGGGTTCCCTAACTGTGGAGGGGCAATAGATGGGACGCATATTCCTATTCTGTCACCACCCCACCTAACATAACAGAGTATGTTAATCGCAAGGGGTATTTCTCCGTGGTTCTGCAAGCGCTTGTGGATCACCGTGGGCGTTTCACTGACATTTACTCAGGATGGCCTGGAAAGGTGCACGATGCACGCATATTTCGGAACAGTGCCTTGTTCAGGAGGCTGAGGGCCGGGACTTTTTTCCCAGACCGCAAGATCACAGTAGGGGACGTCGAAATGCCCACTGTGATCCTTGGAGACCCCGCTTACCCCTTAATGCCATAGCTCATGAAACCATATACAGGGAAGCTTGACAGGAGCAAGGACCGGTTCAACTACAGGCTGAGCCGGTGCAGAATGACTGTGGAGTGTGCTTTTGGCCGTTTGAAAGCTCGCTGGCGCTGTCTTTATGGGAAGCTAGATTTGATGGAAAGCAGCATCACCGCTGTTATATTCGCGTGCTGCACCCTCCATAATATTTGTGAAGGGAAGGGTGAAAGATTCAGTGAGAAATGGACCTCCGAGGTTCGACGCCTGGAGGATGAGTTTGCTCAGCCAGAGAGCAGGGCTAATAGGGAGGCCCAGGAAAGGGCTTCAAGGATTAGGGATGCTTTAAGGGAGCAATTTGATGCTGAGAGCCAACAGTAATGTTTGATGCATGTGATGTGCTTTGCTTTACCTTGCTGTGTAATATTTACCACTTCCAGCAACAATAAAGCGTAGTGAAAGAAATAGAAAAAAAAACTTTATTCAACATACAGTACATAACAGGCAAGAGGGTAGGGGTGGTGGACTGTACATTTACAGGTTTTAATATGTCCTATTTTGATCAATATTCACTGTCTGCTGCACTTCAGGATTACTATGCTGCAGAATAATGGGGGTGGAGTGAACAGGGTAAGAATTATATTTATCAGGGCTGGTAGGTGACCTTATAGGTGTTGGGGGCAGCTGGGGATAATACGGAACTGGCTGCTGGAGAAAGTTGTTTTGTGGAAATACTGGGGAACAATGAAGAGGGCTTTGGGATGGCTGTGGGTTACCACGGTACATATTTGTCTGCATGGCTACAAGAGACTCGAAAGACTCAGTTTGGCGAGACAGGAGGCTTATCATCTGCTTTGTGGTTTTTTTGGCAGACAATTCCTTTCTCCTGCTTTCTGTTTGCCTCCACTCATGTACACTGCTTCTCCATTCACAGGTCTTCTCTCTCCATTCCTCTGTCTTCCTACTTTCTCTGTTGTAGTGGCTCATTACAGACTTGATCAATTCCTCTTTTGATTTCCTAGGATTCCGTCTCAAGTTCTGCAACCTACGTGAGGCCGGTGATACGGCTGCAGTAGTCAAGGTCCCTAGAAAACAGAGAGATAGAACCATGTAATACACAGAGGCATCATTGTTTATTATCACAGTTTGAAGGACTTTTTAGACTTTTGGTAGCATCCTTCTCACATACCTCACATAACACAGGGAGGGCAGGCAAGCTAAGTCATGGCGAGCAATGGGGTGAGTGGTTTTGCCCCGATTTCCCCTTGGGAGTGGGAATTGACTGGGGGAGGGGGGAAACACGGTGCTGGATGCCTGCTCGGAGGGTGGGTGGGGAACACCAGAGCACACCGCGGGGCAGGATGCCTGCTTGGAATGGGGGACGGGGAACACCTGAGCACACCGCAGGGCTGCCTACGTGCTGGGAGGGGGGGTGGGAAACACCGGAGCACACTGCGGGGCAGGATGCCTGCTTGGAGGGGGGGTCGGGGAACACCAGAGCACACCGCGGGGCTGGATGCCTGCTTGGAGAGGGGGTCAGGGAACACCTGAGCACACCGCGGGGAAGGATACATGCTTGGAGGGGGGGTCGGGGACCACCGGAGCACACCGTGGGGCAGGATGCCTGCTTGGAGTGGGGGACGGGGAACACCTGAGCACACCGCGGGGCTGCCTATGTGCTGGGAGGGGAGGTGGGAAACACGGGAGCACACCGCGGGGTTGGATGCCTGCTTGGAGGGGGGGGGGGGTCGAGGAACACCAGAGCACACCGCGGGGCTGGATGCCTGCTTGGAGGGGGGGGTCGGGGAACACCAGAGCACACCGCAGGGCTGGATGCCTGCTTGGAGGGGGGGGGGTCGGGGAACACCAGAGCACACCGCAGGGCTGGATGCCTGCTTGGAGGGGGGGTCAGGGAACACCGGAGCACACCGCGGGGCAGGATGCCTGCTTGGAGTGGGGGACGGGGAACACCTGAGCACACCCTGAGCTGCCTACGTGCTGGGGGGAGGGGTGGGAAACACGGGAGCACACTACTTACCACGAGCACGATCCTCAGCTTCCTCCTCAACATCAGCTTCCAGCTGCTGCGACTGGCTAGCCTCCTCCGGGCTTGAGAAGAGCTCCTGGCTGCATGTGTCCTGGGACTCCGGGGTGTCTCCCTCCATGCCAGTAGCCTCACTGTCTCCGTCCTCTACAACATCCCCCACTTCTCCCTGCTCTGAACTCTCAATCGTGCTCCTAGGATTTGCAGTGGGGTCACACCCAAGTATGGCATCCAGCTCCTTGTAAAACCAGCAGGTTGTGGGGGCAGCTCCTGAGCGGCGATTTCCCTCACGGGCTTTGCAGTACGCACTCCTCAGCTCTTTAATTTTTACCCTGCACTGCAAGGTGTCACGTTCTTGGCCCCTTCTCATCAAGGACTGCGATATCTGCCCATACGTATCATAATTTCTCCTTCTGGAGCGCAGTTGTGTTTGCACAGCCTCCTCTCCCCAAACACTAATGAGGTCCTGCAGCTCTGCATTGGTCCATGCTGGGGCTCATTTGGTGAGTGGAGGCATGGTCGCTGAGTGATTGATAGATTAATTGCACTCCACACCTCGCTGAGCAAACAGGAAGGGGATTTTTAAAATTACCAGGGCATTTAAAGGAGGGGTCAGGTGAGCACAGGGCAATGGCATTTGTTTGATTACCAGAGAGGCTTCTTCAGGTATGCTGGGATACCTGCTTATGCCACGGAGGTCAACAAAAATGCTGGTGAGTGTCTACACCTGATGACCAGCGCTGGATCCTCTACACCCGAGGCTCGACCGGGTGTACGGCCAGCGTTGCAAACAGGGAGTTGCAGCGCTGGTAGTGCCGTGCAGGTGTGTACACATCCTAAGTTGCAGCGCTGTAACCCCCTCACCAGCGCTGCAACTCTGTAGTATAGACAAGCCCTCACTCCTCTGACCCACCACTCAAACGCCTCCCTCAGCTGCTCCCTTTTGTGGCTAGCAAGGAGGGAGAGCAGCGTGGAGTGGCAGGGCAGCCACACGCTGCCCTGGGCCTAGGCAGAGATGCTCCAGGGGGAGGGAGGCATGAGAGGCCGCAGGCGGGCCGAGGGAGAGACCTAGTCGCAAACATTGGTGGAGCCGGGCCCCCATACCCTGAATATTGCTAGAGCATGGGCCTCACAGGCTCATATAACTCGCTGCCCCTGCTTGGTAAAATGGGTCTGATAACCACCTGTGTTGTTCCCCATCTTTCACTGCCTCCATTAATTGAGGGTCTAAACCACCTTTCATTCAAGGCAATAGTTTAATCCCCATTGGCCACAGGGGTGCAGGATAGCGCCATTATCCCATATCATCACTGTGCATGACCCTTCAAGGTACCCACAAAAAAATGCAGGCCCTTGTCTGGAGTTGCTTACACTATGAATTCAACATAAGCCAAGTGGAACAGTGTAGGAGCACAAGTACATGTCACTGCTGCAATCCTTATTACAGCTATAATGCACTGCTTGCTCTCTCTCTCGCTCTCTCTCTGCATTTCCTTACTATGCTAGGGTGTGTTTGAAATGATGGCTGGGGTGAAAGCCAGCCTCAGTGCAGTGAGAAAGATCATTTAGATCATACTGATATAAAAATTGTAGAGCTCAAAAATTACCCTAGGCAGTTATTATAAAGCAGCATAAGTCTACCGGAGTGCAATGGGGCTCTGCTAGTTGCAACAGCTGAATGCCCAGCTCATAATTTCCTTACTGTTTGTCTGCTGGGGATGAGGGAGGAAGCTAGTCTCACAGATTGTTGCTGTGTTTGCTTTTCTCAGTATCTGTCACGCCATTGA
The DNA here is from genome assembly GCF_007399415.2 of Gopherus evgoodei. Lineage (NCBI taxonomy): Eukaryota > Metazoa > Chordata > Testudines > Testudinidae > Gopherus > Gopherus evgoodei. The sequence goes on from NC_044322.1 coordinate 353,859,791, forward strand.
ATTTTTCTACTTTAAATGAAAAGTCATTTTTTTCCTCCTGGCCTGATAACCGCTTTGCTCAGAAGAAGCAAAGATAATTAATTTCTTTCTTTAAGCTTTCTCTTTTAGGAAGGTACAGGAGGGAAGAGTTTACATAGGATAACAAAAGTAGCACAACTGCTGATGTGATTTGATTTTTTTATGGCACATACTCAATATTGTTGCCCTTTCTGATCCAGGCAACTACTCAAATTTCAGGGCCTGAGGAATATTTCAGTTGGAAGTAGAAATAGATGGAATCTGGTATGCAGCATAACTTGGATGCCAGCTTGTTGGCAGGGTCACTAGTGAAGTAGGGTCACTGATTTGGGTTAGATTCCTGGAGGTTTCGTCACATGACAATCTTTAATTGAAGATTAAGCTTTAATTCCTGGAAATGCTAAGACAACCCTGGAGGGTTGGCAACTTTCTAAAGTGTTGCTCATTTGAACAGACGAGAAACCAAGAACAAAATAAGCAGTTTAAACTAAGGCCTGGTCTACACTATGTGTTTATACTGAATTTAGCAGCATTAAACTGATTTTACGCTGCACCCATCCACACAGGGTGAGGGATAGCTCAGTGGTTTGAGCACTGGCCTACTAAACCCAGGGCTGTGAGCTCAGTCCTTGAGGGGGCCCCTTAGGGTTCTGGGGCAAAAACTGGTCCTGCTAGTGAAGGCCGGGCTCAATGAACTTTTGAGGTCCCTTCCAGTTCTAGGAGATTTGTATATCTCCAATTATTACTTATCACACAACGAAACCCTTTATATCTATGTAAAGGGTTCTTAAAACTGATTTCTGTATTCCTCCCTGACAAGGGGAGTAGCACTGAAATGGGTATTGCCATGTCAGATTATGGTTAGTATGGCCACAATTCAACTGTATTGGCCTCCGGGAGCTATCCCACAGTGCACCATTGTGACCGCTCTGGAAAGCCATCTGAACTCAGATGCACTGGCCAGGTAGACAGGAAAAGCCCCGTGAACTTTTGAATTTCATTTCCTGTTTGACCAGCATAGAGAGCTCACCAGCACAGCTGACCATGCAGAGCTCATCAGCACAGGTAACAATGCAGTCTCCTGAGAATCAAAAAAGAGCTCCAGCATGGACTGCACAGGATGTACTAGATCTGATCGCTGTATGGGGAGAGGATTCTGTGCTAACAGAACTCCGTTCCAAAAGACGAAATGAAAAAACATTTGAAAAAATTTCCAAGGCCATGATGCAGAGAGGCCACACCTGGGACTCAGTACAGTGCCACGTGAAAGTTAAGGAGCTCAGACAAACCTACCAGAAAACCAAAGAAGCAAATGGAAAGTCCAGGGCAGGGCCAAAAACATGCTGCTTCTATGCTGAGCTACCTGCAATTCTAGGGGGGTCCGCTACCACTACCTCACCCCTGTCGGTGGATTCCAAGGTGCAGGTGGTAAGCGCAGCCATGGCTGAGGATTCTGCAGATGGGGAAGAGAAGGACGAGTTTGCAGAGAGCACACAGCACTCTGTTCTCCCCAACAGCCAGGAGCTTTTTCTCACCCTGATGGAATTACCCTCCCAAACAACTATCCCAGACAATGAAGCCATGGAAGGGACTTTTGGTAAGTGTACCTTGTAAATATAAGACATGGTTTAAAAGCAAGCATTTTTTAATGATTATATTTGCCCTGAGGACTTGGGATGCATTCACAGCCAGTACAGTTAATGGAAAAGTCTGTTAACATGTCTGGGAATGGAGCAGAAATCCTCCAGGGACATCTCCATGAAGTTCTCCTGCAGGTACTCCAAAAGCCTCTGCAGAAGGTTTCCAGGCAGCGCTGCTTTATTCCGTCCTCCATGGTAGGACACTTGACCACGCCATGCATGTAGCAAGTAATCTGGTATCATTACATGACAAAGCCTAGCTGCGTATGGTCCTGGTGATTGCTGGCATTCAAGCAACATCCATTCTTTATCTCGCTGTGTTATTCTCAGGAGAGTGACATTGTTCATGGTAACCTGGTTGAAATTCAGGAATTTTAAGTAAGGGGACAGAGATGGCCATTCCTACTGGGCTGTTTGCCTGTGGCTTAAAAGAAATCCTTCCCTGCAGGTAGCCAAGCAGGGTGAAGGAGTGGGGCGCGATTAGCACTGAGCTTTTCCGCATTTGGCTAGCAGGGATCTTTCCTGCTACCAGCCACACGGTTGGGGTGGGGACAAGGGGGGTATTTAGCAGTGATTTTCCATGATACCAGCCACGGGGTGGTTTCTGCTGCTGCACATTAGCAGGAAAGAAGCAGCACTCAACCAGCTTTGCGTGGTATTTGGGAAAGCAGGGCGCTGGATAGATGAAGGTTGCAGAAGACTAAAGACAATGGCTTACCATGGCCACATGCAAGCCGAATTCTGCTGCCCGGACCTGCGTCTGTGATTTGTAACACCAAAGCCGCAGGCACTCAATATTAAGATGCAAAATGCGACCTTGTAGTGAAAACACATTAAGGTGAATAGTGTTGTTCACCATGAAAGAATATGATCATTGTTCTCTAAAATGTATCTTTTCAAATACTTCTCTCCTTTTTTTCCCTCCCTCATGCAGCTGCAAATTTTTCAAGCCTCCTTACTACATCCCAAAGGCTATCTCAGAAAAGGCAGCGGAAAAAAAAAAAAAAGACAAAATGTTTTCAGAAATCATGGAAGTGACCCGCAATGAAAGAGCTCATCTGAATGAGTAGAAGGACATGGTAGCAAAGTACAGGAAAGATGCCAGTGACCGTGAGGACAGGAGGGACCAACCTGAGGACAGGAGGGACGCTCGAGATGAGAGGTGGCAGTAGGAAGATCAGTGGTGGCAAGATGCAACTCTGGGGCTGCTGTGTGATCAAACTGACATGCTCCGGCATATAGTGGAGCTTCAAGAACGGCAGCAGGATGACAGAGTGCCGCCACAGCCCATGTATAAACACTCTCCCCCCTCACCTTGTTCCTCAGCCTCCTCACCTGCCAGACGAGTAAGAACTCGTGAGGGTAGGCTTCGTGCACCCGCCCACTCCACCCCAGTGGACAGCCCAACCAAAAGGCTCTCATTATTATGAAATTTTTTGGGTGGCCTTTTCCTTCCCTACTATCCTCCTCCCAAACCGCACCCAGGCTTCCTTGTCAGTTCTCTCCCTCTTTTTATAATTAAGTAATAAAGAATACATGATTTTTAGACAAGAGTGACTATTTCCTTAGAAATCAAGCTTACAGGGAATGAGTCAATCAAGGGGGAGTGGGTTTCATCAAGGAGAAACAAAACACAACAGTCACACTGTACCCTAGCAAGTGATAAAACTGGTTTTCAAAGCTTCTCTAATGTGCACCGCTTCCTGGTGTGCTCTTCTAAATCACCCTGGTGTCTGGCTGCACGGAATCAGCAGCCAGGTGATTTGCCTCAGCTTTCCACCCCACCATAAAGGTCTCCCCCTTACTCTCACAGAGATTGTGGAGCACACAGCAAGCAGCAATAACAATGGAGACATTGGTTTGGCTGAGGTCTGAGCAAGTCAGTAATGTACGCCAGCGCGCCTTTAAACGGCCAAATGCACATTCTACCACCTTTCTGCACTTGCTCAGCATGTAGTTGAACAGCTCCTGACTACTGTCCAGGCTGCCTGTGTATGGCTTCATGTGCCATGGCATCAAGGGGTAGGCTGGGTCCCCCAGGATAATGGCAGGCATTTCAACATCCCCAACTGTTATTTACTGGTCTGGGAAGTAATTCCCTTGCTGCAGCCGTTTAAACAGAGTAGTTTTCTTGAAGACGCGAGCGTCATGAACCCTTCCCAGCCATCCCACGTGGATGTTGGTGAAACGTCCCTTGTGATCCACCAGTGCTTGCAGCACCATGGAAAAGGACCCCTTGCGGTTTATGTACTGGGTGTCCTGGTGCTCCGGTGCCAAGATAGGGATATGGGTTCCATCTATCGCCCCCCCACAGTTAGGGAATCCCATTGCAGCAAAGCCATTCACTATGACCTGCACATTTCCCAGAGTCACAACCTTTCGTAGCAGCAGCTTAGTGATTGCTTTGGCTACTTGCATCACAGCAGCCCCCACAGTAGATTTGCCCACTCCAAATTGATTCCTGACTGACCGGTAGCTGTCTGACGTTGCAAGCTTCCAGAAGGCTATTGCCACTCGCTTCTCAACTGGGAGGGCTGCTCTCATCTTGGTATTCTGGCACTTCAGGGCAAGGGAAAGCAAGTCAAAGTTCCATGAAAGTGCCCTTAAGCATGTGAAAGTTTCACAGCCACTGGGAATCGTCCCACACCTGCAACACTATGTGGTCCCACAAGTCTGTGCTTGTTTCCCGGGCCCAAAACCAGCATTCAATGGCTAGAACCTGCCCCATTACTAGCAGGATCTCCAAATAGCAGGGGGCTGCAGTTTGACAGAATTTTGTGTCCATGTAACTTATCACTCTCGTCACCGCTCTGCCGTAGATGCCGCCTCCTTGCCTGGCTTTGCAGGTCCTGGTTCAGCACTGACTGCACGAGAATGCGCGAGGTGTTTAAAACGTCCATGATTGCTGTCTTGAGCTCAGCAGGGTCCATGCTTGCCATGGAATGGCGTCTGCACAGTTCACCCAGAAAAAAAAAGGCGTGAAACGGTTGGCTGCTGCTGCTGCTTTCATGGAAAGAAGGGTGAGGCTGTACCCAGAAGCACCAGTGGCAATGTTTTTTGCTCCATCAGGTACTGAGATCTCAAACCAGCATTCCAGTGGGTGAGGGAGACTGCGGGAACTATGGGATAGCTACCCACAGTGCAATGCTCAGGACATCGACACTAGCCTCGGTACATGGACGCACACCACCGAATTAATGTGCTTAGTGTGGCCACGTGCACTCGACTTTATACAATCTGTTTTTACAGAAACCAGTTTTTTAAAATCTGAATAATCCCGTAGTGTAGACATACCCTAACAGCCCAAGCCTCTCGCTCTAGCTTTCCCAGGGTCACACTGTGCTCAGAGGCTACTGCTTGGCCTTCGTCTCTTCCACTTACTCAGGGTGTGTTTGTTCTTTTTTACACCACCCCACACTCCCCTATGGAAAGCCCCTGCCCACTTGGTCCTAGTTTCTGGGCAGACTCTACTTCTTCTTCGAGTGATTGCTCACATCCATTCCAGTTAGGTGTGCGCGCCGCGCGTGCACGTTCGTCGGAAACTTTTTTACCCTAGCAACTCCAGTGGGCCGGCAGGTCGCCCCCTAGAGTGGCGCCGCCATGGCGCTCTATATATACCCCTGCCGGCCCGCCCGCTCCTCAGTTCCTTCTTACCGCCGTGTCGGTCGTTGGAACTGTGGAGCGCGGCATAGCTGTCCTCCACGTCCCTAGCTCTCCTAGTTCTCTATCGCTTGTCTATCGCTTATCTCTAGTTCCATATAGTTGTTAATTAGTATTGTTAAGTAGACAGTTTAGTTAAATAGTTGTTAAGTAGTTCTTTGCCGGGGGCTTAGCCCTTCCCGGCACCCGGCGCCAGGCTCATGCCTGTTTCGCCGGGCTTCAAGCAGTGTGCGGCCTGCAAGAAGCCCATGCCTACCAGCGATCCCCACGAAGCGTGCCTGAAGTGCCTCGGGGAATCGCACAGATCTGACAAGTGCTGCATCTGTAAGGCTTTTAAGCCGAGGACAAAAAAGGAGAGGGATCAGAGGCTCCGAACTCTCCTAATGGAGGCGGCACTTGACCCGTCGACTTCGCAGGCCGTGGTATCGGCACCGGCACCGGATCGCTCCGGCACCGAGAAGACTCCCCGGCACCGACCTTCTCCGGCACCGGAATCAGAGCCTAGGCCGTCGAAGTCTGATACTCCGGCCAGGCAGACCCGGCTTGAGCGCCCGGCCTCGACATCGGCCGCGGCGCCGCCGGCACCGTCAGCACCGTTGACTCCGGGCCCGGCGGGTCCGTTGAGTCCGGTGCCGCCGAGCTCCCCCATGAGATCTGGGGTTGAGATAGTGGTCCCATCCACACCGGAGACCTTCGCCTCGGCTCGGGACCTTATTGCCCTGACTGAGCCCACTCGGCTGCCACCCCCGGTACCTCCGGTGCGGGTTGTGTCCAGAGGCAAGCCCATGCTGTCGGCGCCGCCCAGAGACAGTCGTTCGCCATCCAGGTCCCGACGTCTTGGGCGCTCCAGATCCCGACACCGCTCGCAGTCCCGGCACCGCTCCCCTCAGCGGTACCGGTCGCACTCGCGGCAACGGTCGGCATCGAGACGGTCGCGGTCAGGCTCCAGTCGGCGACACCGGCACCGCGACTCCAGGAGCAGGTCCCGACGCTACTCGCCGCACCGGTCGACCTCCCGGCACCGAGCTGGTGGCAGGTCCCGGTCTCGGTCGACCTCCCAGCGCCGAGCTGGTGGTAGGTCCCGGTCGACCTCCCGGCACCGAGCTGGGGGCAGGTCCCGGTCGACCTCCCGGCACCGAGCTGGGGGCAGGTCCCGCTACCGAAGCGGCACCCGGTACCGATCAGGATCCCGGCACCGTGATAGATCCCGGTCCCGATCCCGGTCCCGGCACAGATATGACTCCCGGCACCGGTCCCCGGCACCGAGACGATCCTCCGTGCCGGCCCGCGCAGACCCTTACCATCCGGGGTCGGCCCCGCCGTGGCCCTCGAGACAGCCGTCCGTATCTTCCCAGACGGACAGTGGGTATGCGCTGGGCACCGACCGGCAGGCGGCGCTGTTCGGGGATCCGCCGCTGCAAGACCAAGGCCCACAACAGTGGGGATTCTGGACACCCTGGGCATACCATCAGGCCCAGGGCCCCCGGCAGCTCCCTGCTAGACCGGCGACTGCGGAGCGTAGGGCCCCTGAAGCCTCCTTGTCTCGCCCCCCTCCCTCCCCGGAAGGGGAGGAAGGGTCCAAACAGCAGGACTCCGCTGTGGCTCCGGAGGCAGAGGCGAGGGCTGAGGAAGACCCTCAGTTGGACACTATCGTGCCTGGGGTCTCCTCATCCTCCTCCCCGGATGAGGCGGTGGCGGGTACCTCCTCCAACAGTCCCCCCCCGCTGGATCTCAGGGCGCACCAGGACCTCCTCAGGCGATTGGCTCAAAACCTGAGTCTGCAGGCAGAGGAGGTCTCGGAGATAGAGGACCCAATTGTCACCATCCTCTCTTCTGATGCTCCCACCAGGGTCGCCCTGCCCTTCATACGGACCATCCAGGCCAATGCCAATACTATCTGGCAGTCCCCGGCCTCCATCCCTCCGACAGCGAAAGGAGTCGAGAGGAAGTACATGGCCCCTTCTAGGGGCTATGAATATCTACATGTTCACCCGACTCCCGGTTCACTGGTAGTGCAATCGGTGAACGATAGGGAGCGTCACGGCCAGGAGGCTCCGGCCCCCAAGTCCAGAGAGGCCAGGCGGATGGACCTCCTTGGCCGTAAGGTGTATTCGGCTGGGGCGCTGCAGCTCAGGGTCTCTAACCAGCAGGCCCTGCTGAGCAGATACGCCTTTAACTCCTGGGTGGCAGTGGACAAATTTAAGGAGCTGCTGCCACAGGATGCTCGCCAAGAGTTTACGGCCATCTTGGACGAAGGCAAGAAGGTCGCACGCACGGCCTTACAAGCCTCCTTGGACGCTGCGGACTCGGCTGCCCGCACCCTCGCGTCAGGAGTTACGATGCGTCGCATCTCCTGGCTGCAGGTTTCCGGCCTTCCGCCGGAGCTCCAGCACACTATACAGGACCTTCCTTTCGAAGGCCAGGGCCTGTTTTCCGATAAGACAGACCCCAGACTCAAGAGTCTAAAAGACAACAGGGTCATCATGCGGTCCCTCGGGATGCACACCCCCGTGACGCAGCGTAGACCCTTTAGGTCGCAACAACAGCAACAACGTAGGCCGTTTTCCCAGTTCCGCCAGCGGCAGGACCTTTACAGGCGCCGCGGCAGGAACGGCAGGCGCAGGCAGTCTGGGAACCAAGGGGGGCAGAACCAAGGCTCCTCAAAACCCCCGCCTGGTCCTAAGCCTTCATTTTGAAGGTGCGCCCGAGGGCGCGGTAACAGTTTCCCCTATGGATCCTTTCCCCCCGTTTTCAAACCGCCTTTCGTTTTTCCTCCCGGCGTGGTCCCAAATAACATCGGACCGCTGGGTCTTAAGCCTGGTGCAGACGGGATACCGCCTGCAGTTTGTTTCGTTTCCTCCTTCCCGCCCTCCTTCCTCGTCCCTCTTCAGGGACCCCTCTCACGAGCAATTCCTTCGACAGGAGGTGCAGACGCTCCTCAGCAAAGGAGCTATAGAGGCGGTTCCGGAAAACGAGAAAGGCAAGGGGTTTTATTCCCGCTACTTTCTGATCCCCAAGGCCAAGGGGGGCCTCAGGCCTATCCTCGACCTGCGAGAACTCAACAAATACCTCGTGAAGTTGAAGTTCCGCATGGTATCCCTGGGGACCATTATTCCATCCCTGGATCCGGGAGACTGGTACGCCGCCCTCGACATGCAGGACGCGTATTTCCACATTGCCATTTGGCCGCGCCACAGACGCTTTCTCCGCTTCGTTGTGGGGGCTCTTCATTATCAGTTTGCAGTCCTCCCATTCGGCCTGTCCACGGCCCCGAGGGTGTTTACAAAATGCATGGCAGTTGTCGTGGCGCATCTTCGGCGCAACCGTGTCCACGTGTTCCCTTATCTGGACGACTGGTTGATTCGGGGCACGTCGGAACAGCAGGTCAACAGCCATGTCCGCATGATCACCGCCATATTTGCAAGTCTGGGCCTCTTGATAAACACAGACAAGTCCACTCTGAGGCCCACGCAGAAGGTGGAATTTATCGGGGCGGTCTTGGATGCCACTGTGGGCAGGGCCTCGCTGCCTCTGCAACGGTTCCAGACCATGGCGGCGATCGTTCAACGTTTGCGGTCAGCCCCATTGACGTCAGTGAGGACACGTCTAACCCTGTTAGGCCACATGGCGGCGTGCACTTTTGTGACCGGCTACGCTCGGCTCCACATGAGGCCTCTCCAGCTGTGGCTTATCAGTCGTTACAGGCCGCAAAGGCAACCTTTAGACATGTTAGTCACAATCCCCCAGAAGGTCTTAGATTCTCTCGGCTGGTGGTTGGACCAGTCCGTATTATGTGCGGGTCTTCCCTTTCACCCCTCTCAGCCATCGGTATCCCTGACAACGGATGCCTCAGATCTAGGCTGGGGGGCCCACCTAGGGACCCTGCGGACACAGGGCCTGTGGTCCCAGGAGGAGGTGGGGCTCCACATCAACATACGGGAGTTGAGAGCGGTCCGCCTTGCTTGTCAAGCGTTTTGTCATCAGCTTCAGGGTCGTTGTGTCGCCGTGTTTACGGACAACACGACGACCATGTACTATATCAACAAGCAGGGCGGCACCAGGTCCTCCTCCCTGTGCCACGAGGCGATACGTCTCTGGGACTTTTGCGTAGCCCACTCCATTCACCTCAGGGCTTCCTTCCTCCCTGGAGTACGGAACACTCTGGCAGATCGATTGAGCAGATCCTTCCTGTCACACGAGTGGTCCCTTCGCCCGGACGTCGCTCTCTCCATTTTCCGGAGGTGGGGTTATCCCCGGGTGGACCTCTTCGCGTCCAAGGGGAACAGGAAGTGCCCAGCGTTCTGCTCCTTTCAGGGCAGGGAGCCGGGGTCGATAGCGGATGCCTTCCTCATCCAGTGGTCGACCCACCTGTACTATGCATTTCCCCCGTTCCCTCTGGTCCACAAGGTCCTCCTGAAGGTGCGCAGGGACAGGGCTCTCGTGATCATGGTGGCCCCGGCGTGGCCCAGGCAGCACTGGTACACCATGCTGCTGGACTTGGCCATAGCCGACCCAGTTCCCCTGCCCCTTCATCCGGACCTGATTACCCAGGACCACGGGACCCTCTGTCACCCAGACCTGCAGTCGCTGCACCTAGCGGCGTGGCTCCTGCGTGGCTGACTGGTTCAGAGCTGCGCTGCTCTACGCCTGTGAGAGAGGTGCTCTTGAGCAGCAGGAAACCGTCCACAAGAGCCACATATTCAGCGAAATGGAAGCGCTTCTCCTGTTGGTGCGTAGAGAGAAATCTCCGCCCTATGGAAGTTTCGGTTTCCGAAATCTTAGACTACGTTTTGTCCCTCAAAGGGCAAGGTCTGGCCTTATCGTCATTGCGAGTCCACCTAGCAGCTATCTCCACCTTTCACCCGGGTGCGGACGGTCGCTCCGTTTTTTCTCACCCGACGGTGTCGAGATTCCTTAAAGGGCTGGAACGTTTATTCCCTAACGTCCGTCCCCCTGTTCCAACCTGGGATCTTAACCTGGTGTTGTCCCGGCTCATGGGACCCCCCTTTGAGCCGTTAGCTACTTGCTCCCTGCTCTACCTCTCTTGGAAAACTGCCTTTCTAGTGGCTATCACCTCAGCTAGACGGGTGTCGGAGCTCCGAGCTCTGGTGGTAGACCCCCCATATACGGTCTTCCACAAGGATAAGGTACAGCTGAGGCCACACCCTGCTTTTCTGCCCAAGGTGGTCTCAGCCTTTCATATCAACCAAGAGATTTTCCTTCCGGTTTTTTTCCCAAAACCTCACTCCTCAGGCAGGGAGCAGCAGCTCCACTCGCTGGATGTCCGTAGGGCTCTTGCGTTCTACATAGAGAGGACTAAGCCCTTCCGAAAATCCCCCCAACTTTTCGTGGCGGTAGCAGATCGTATGAAAGGTCTTCCTATCTCCTCCCAGAGGATATCCTCTTGGGTTACGTCCTGTATCAGGACTTGTTATGACTTGGCCCATGTCCCTACGGGCCGTGTGACTGCGCATTCTACCAGGGCGCAGGCGTCGTCGCTGGCTTTCCTAGCCCGTGTGCCCATCCAGGAAATCTGTCGGGCAGCGACCTGGTCATCGGTCCACACCTTTGCTTCCCACTACGCCCTGGTCCAGCAGTCGAGGGAGGATGCGGCCTTCGGAACTGCAGTGCTCCGGGCCGCGACTTCTCACTCCGACCCCACCGCCTAGGTATGGCTTGGGAGTCACCTAACTGGAATGGATGTGAGCAATCACTCGAAGAAGAAAAGACGGTTACTCACCTTTGTAACTGTTGTTCTTCGAGATGTGTTGCTCACATCCATTCCACACCCGCCCTCCTTCCCCACTGTCGGAGTAGCCGGCAAGAAGGAACTGAGGAGCGGGCGGGCCGGCAGGGGTATATATAGAGCGCCATGGCGGCGCCACTCTAGGGGGCGACCTGCCGGCCCACTGGAGTTGCTAGGGTAAAAAAGTTTCCGACGAACGTGCACGCGCGGCGCGCACACCTAACTGGAATGGATGTGAGCAACACATCTCGAAGAACAACAGTTACAAAGGTGAGTAACCGTCTTTTCTACTAGACTCTGGGTGTGCACACACCTGAGCATGCGGGTGCATCTATTTAACTCTTAAATGAAGGACATATTCGCCTCTCAATTTGAGCAAGGTTTTACCTCAACCCCAACACACTTCATCCAGCTCATAACAGTAAATTGCATCTGTTCACCTGAAATGTCAGGCTATGACAACAAACTCAGCTGAAAATTAAGGTAGGAATCTCTCTCAACTTTCAGTGCCCACAGAATTCTGAGCTGGTGCCGTTGACAACAGTCTGTGACCACAGTGAATTAGATACAGTACAACTGTGCTGGGAAAGGGAGGTAATTCTCTTACCCTAAGACTGAGATGGGCTAATACTCAACATGAAAATAAAGTTTGATTTAAAACGGTTCAAGAGAAGTGTTAACGGTTTGGGCAAAATAAAGTTTATTTAAACTGGTCATAAAGTGACCGTATACTGTGAAAAAATGATGCCTTCATTCATGCTCCATCAGCTACTAGAACCCAAACAGCAGTTACAATACATCTCACAGCTGCATCCATGCCACCGTAGCGTTTCTAGTGTAGACATAGCCTGAGTTAAACTGATGGCAGCTATAAACCTCCATTATGCTGCTGGAGCATAAAGGGGGACTTAAGCCATGTCGCCATACAAAAGTTGTACCACTGTAAGGAAGCTTATAGCAGTATAGTTATTCCCGTTTAGGAAGCAGCAGCAGCTAGAATAATTGCATCCACTCTAGGGGTTGTACCAGTGTAACTTTAAGGGGAAGTGGGGTGAAGAACCACCCCTAACCAAAATAGTTATACTTGTAAAAAACCTGTGTGCAGACCAAGCCTTAAAGCATAAGCGAGGCCAGGTTTACATCTTAAAACTTAAGTCAACCTAGCTCTCTTGCTCAGGGGTTTGAAAAACCTCACATCCTGACAGACAGTTAAGTCAACCTAAGCGCCACTGTGGAGACTGCGAGGTTGACGGAAGAACTCTTCTACTACCCTACTGCCTCTTGGAGAGGTGGATTTACTGCAGTGCCAGAAGAACGCCTTCCATCGCTGCAGTGAGGGCCTACAGTACACAGCTGGGCTGCTGTAGTGTTTCTAGCATGAACACGCCCGAAGGATTAGCCCCTTTAAGACAGACACTTGGTGCATAGCCTGCAATTTTCAATAGGTCCCTGTAACCATAAAATTCAAATGTCAAGGCCAAAATAAATGCGTCACTCTGCATAGACTGAAGCACCCAAGTTAGTGGCCTGATTTTCAGTTGTACTGTAAACCAACAGCTCCCACAAGCTTTGATGTGAGTGTAGGGTGACCAGATGTCATGATTTTATAGGGACAGTCCTGATATTTGGGGCTTCTCCTTATATAGACTTCTATTAACCCCCCACCTCCTGTCCTGATTTTTCACACTTGCTGTCCGGTCACCCTCTGTGATCGGCCAATACATGGCAAATGTGCAAATGAAACAATGGTTTAGGCATCTAAACAGAGTTGGGGGACTCACTTTAAGCACCCATATTTGACATTCTTGGCGATGGCATCAACCTGAAAAGCAATTTCAAATGACAAGCTTCAGCTTTCAACTACAACACAAATAGAACCTAATTTTTTTAAGAAGTTGAGTTTAACCCTTTTATTCAACCACAGAGACTAACCTGGGCTGGACATATAACTTTAAGGTTTTCCTATCAGAAAATTCTCATTCCTGCATTTAATCGAGATACAAGTATCCAAGTGAAAGGGAAGAGAAGCAGTTAAAAAAAAAACAACAAAAAAAACACACTCAACCTGCAGCTAGGAAGAACTCTGAGCATATTACTGGACAAATCTTCTGTACAGGAACTCTGTCCTGCATGAGGAGAAAAATGAAGATGCCCTCTTCTAGGCATATGCCTCCAGGGTTATGCTTGCTTCCTACAATACAGGCAGCACAACCCTGCAGAATGGAGATCTTGCAAGTTTATACAGGAAATAACTTCCTAAAGAGGGGTGTTCAGTTTATTACAATAGCAAAGTGGTGGAGAAAAGGTGAGGACTTCTGCTTGCTTATTACAATACACAGAGGGTGCTGGTCCGTCCCAAAAGATATTATCCCAAAGGCAAAGATGCAAATATCTCCTTATGAAATGAATGCTAGATTTTGAATGCACAGCACTGTTTTCTTTACATTTGTGGATCTCTGAGTACTAGAATTGGGATGAGACAGGGAAGGTTTAATTCATGTCAGCAGTTTAAGGACACGACCCGTGCCTGCTGATTGTGGGGTGGCATAGTGAGGGCAGTTGGCTTCAGCCCCATGCTCAGTATAAGCCAAGCAGCAAATCTGGGGGTCGGGGGGCACATGATCCTGGAGACCCCTCCATGTGTTCCCCACTGCACTTAAAATTTAGATCAACCTAGCTCCTTACCCCTGTGGTAGTTACAGCTAAGTCAACAGAAGAATTCCTCTGTCAACCTAACAACCACCACATGGAGAGAGGATTAGCTTCAGTGACAAAGAAACCCCCTTCCATTGCTTTAAAATGCACCTCCTGCACAGGTGGCAGAGCTGCAGTGCTGGAGCTGTGACATTGTAGCCCCCGTAGGATAGACATGGCCTCAGTAATTTCATCTTAGAAAGAAAGGAGTCAGGTGCTGCTAGATGAAGAGTTTGAAAGAAAAAAAAAATCCACTTTCCATCCACTGCTGGTCATTGGGTTTTATCCTAGTTAGTTTAATCAGCTGATTCATTATGGTTTTCAGAACAGATATTTATGTAAGACGAACTACCACCTTAAAATAAAACCCCAACATTTACATACACAGTAACATGATACACAAGATAGTTTGCATTAATATACAAGTTATTTCATTAGCAGCTATAACAACTTCACATATAGTACATGGCTTTACTTTCTACAGATTTAGGCACACTGGAGAGGTTTTATCATCAACGGGGTAAGGGGTATGTCAGCATACCAAAATAAATACACTGGCCCACACACCCTCAGCTGGTATATTTTTAGAATTATGCCAATTCACGCCAGCTGAGGATTCAACCCTAATTGAAGAATGAAAGGACAAGGTAACAAGATTTGGGGATCTCTTATACCTTCAAGATATTGAAAACCTTATTCACTTTTAAATGTTGTGATTTTACTAATCTACTGAAATTCAGCTTCACCTCAGAGAAATACTTGGATAAAACAAAATGCTTTTTTAAATTCTTAAGAGGGTGATCTCACCTGTAAAAAAAAATTTAAGCACAAGATCAATACTTGTTATTGTTGAGAGAAATGTGATAAAATGTGAAGATAGTTTATACAGGTTTGGCATTTGTAGTGTTTCTTTACTAGGATTCAAAAGTTTGATGCATAAACACTCTGGAACACTTAAAATTTGATTTGCTTGTAGAAAAATAAGTATTTGAAATAAAAAATGGTTAAGATTATAGGTTTAATGCATTACCCTCACTTAGGCTCATATTCAGGACAGCACTTAAATAAGTGCTTAAGTACCAAGCACGTGCTTAAACACCATCCTGAATTGGGACCAGATTCTCAGATTCTGCAAAGCACTTAAATACGTGCTGAACTTTCAGCACGTAACTAGTCATTTGCTTCAGTGGATCTAGTCATGTATGGAACTAAGCACATGCCTTAGCTTGCTTGACTATTTCAAAATTACTTACATACATCTGTTACAACAGGGAACAGGATCTTTCAAATCAAAATATTAAAATGTAAAGAAATAATCCCTCATTTAAATAATAAAACTAGTCAGATTCCACAACAAATACAATTATAAAAACTGATTAAATACTCTTTCAAAAAAAAAGGATTTTATAACTTATGAGGCAGGTAAACGATTCTGAAAAGATTTTCCGTCACAAAAGCTTCATTTAGAAATTCTACTCAGAGTTTTAGGCAACACTTTCTATCAAGAAAATACAGAAACATTTATCACAGTTGTCAGAACTTTTATAGTAGAGGGTGTGTTAGTCTCTATTGTAACCACTCCTCTTGTTTTCCAAGATTTATAACTCAGCCATTTAAAAAAAAAACACAAAAAAAAAAAAACACAGGAAAAAATGCTGCAGGCTACATAAAAGTGTGTGTCAGAGGGAGACTGGGTTTATCTTCCCCTTTAGGAGAAATTAAAAGTTTTGGGCCTCTTACAAATGTACAAAAATAAAGATGAATAAATAGAGTCAGATACTTTGTCATTAGATTCCAAACTAGCTTCTATTCTTAAAGTATTTTGGGATACGTATGGAAGGAGAAAATGAGTTACCGGTATTTTGTTTAGGAAGAGTAACTTTGCCATATGGGACATAAATCCCTTCTAACATTTAAAAATAAATCTTTTCCCCTCTGCCTTTAAACTCTGTCTGCTGGGCACAGGAAAGTGGCAACTGGCCAGAGTTTTGGAAGTCTCCTGTGTTGGTAAATACAAGTGCCTTTAATTCTGTTTAATGTACAAGGATCCTGGTTATAACTTTGGTGGTGCATTAGCAGGATAGGCTGATTTTTGCCAAGAAAGGTCTCTCTCTGAATTGGGAATTATTAGGGATGGATCTCAACACACTATAGGGATGAGCACAGGAAAGACTCAGGAAAAAAAAAGTGGTCAGTTAATAAAAACAGTACCGAGCCACAGCTCCTCAGCGGAGTAGAACTACTGTTTCAGAACAATGAGGTTTCCTCCAATGAATTCTTGTTTAAAATAAAAGACATTGAACGGAAGGCTCTGACTGAGTACAAAGTTAACTTGTTCCTATGGCTTCTCTGGTCATCATTTCTGGTATATAAAGGTTTAGCTTCCTGATTGTCAAAGTTACTCTTTGGTTGTCAGAGGACACTATGAACACAATGCCTGCATCCTTGAGAGCTAGCTCGTGCCTTTCACTGTACACCCAGTAAAATCGCTAGATGCTCAAGAAGCTACTGCTTAGGAGGAGAGGTGACATTCAAATTAAGTGTCAGAACAATTCAGTTACCCACTCCAAGCCTGGGCCTCTATATCCAAGAGAAGGCCAAATGGGAAACCACCCTCTGTACAGAGCTTGAGCTGAGATTTTAGGCAGAGTGAGGAGAAGGAAGATTCCAACACCTGTTATGTATCGATGAGGGTAGAGCTGGGTAATAAAAATATCATAGGAAAGAAAAAGGTCATGGAATTTTGAGAGATAGGTCAAAGACTTCAGTTATATCTCTCTCTCTCACACACACACACACACACACACACACACACACACACACACAGAGGGAACCCTCTTTTTTGGCTTCAGAATGGTACAATGTAAGGAAAATCCTCCATTTGATTTTGTCATCTACATACAATAAAAAAAATACTGCACTGAACACTTCATTAATGCAATGCCCTCTGCTACAGCCAGGACTTTAGAAAGAAAGTGTCTACACAAGTCACTGAACATCAGATGGGTAATTTGTTGGGATGTAGTGGTGAACCCACTGCAGACTCTCTGGGGTGCCACTCTTGGTATGAAGACAGCAAGTCCCTGCGATCGTACAATATTTAGTATCTACTGAGGTTGCAGGAGCAGAGAACTGCCCCCTGTTCTCCCAGTTTCCTTTTAAACCTGTTCCTGTTTGACTGCTCCAAACAAAGCCAATCCATTCGCTTGCCCCCAAGTGTCAGGATGGTCCTGTTAGATTTTCACATAGTCTCTTTCAGCAGCCCCAGTTTCCGAAGAGCCTCTTTCCTGGCTTCTTCCGTTGAGCCTCGGCCAGAAAACTGTACTGTTATCCCCTGGGGTCGAAACCCCGAAGGTCTAGGCAGTGAGCCTGACCTCCTTCTCATCTCCAGATTTAAGTCAGGCTGCCCATGATCATAAAAGCTTTTGGCAACATTCTGTCGAGCAACCTTGTCCCTGGTGAGAGCTGTGTCTGGTTTGATCTTCACGGTCTTGCCCATAGGAAGGAAAGGGCTGGGATCGCATTTTAAGGTCGCGTGGATATTCTGATACCCATTAGGAACAGTCTTTCCCTGTTCTTCCTGCAAGTCCTGTATCTTCTGTGTGTTTGGGGCACAATATTTTTGGACTAGACTTGGCCTTCCCTTCGCCAGGCCTAGTTTCGTCAGAGCGTCGTATCGTGTTTGCTCAGAAGTTAGATCTCTTAAGGAGGAGCTTCTGCTGCGAACCAAGACCTCATTCTTCTGCCACTTCTCTTCTATTTCAGCTGTCCCAAAGGCTGCTCCGTTCATGTTGGCCAGTACCTGGGCCTTGCGCACCTGCACATTGACTGCTGCCTTAGAGATAGTTTGGTTGAATTCCTTCCCACCTGCATTGGTTATGTTGATATTACTTGGAAACCGGTAGGATTTGGGTGCAGGCAGTGGAGGGTGCTTAAGGGTTGGGAAACAGTCTCCATTGTGCACTGAGGCTTTTCTCCTCTCCTCAGGCTTCCCCTCCTTGGGGGAAGTGGGAGAACATGTCCTTGTCTCATCTTGCTTCTCGGACATTTTCTGAGCCAAGATAAATGGTGTAGGGATTGCATGATGAAGCTTGGGGTGCTGCACAGGGCATGGAGCAAGAACTTTCTCATCGATCATCAACGGAGGAGCTGAAGGGTGGCTTGGGGGAGCATCGGGAGGTGGAATCTTCTCAGGCAACTCATTGTCCTCTGGCTTAAGACCATCTGTTCTCCTGGCAGCCTCTGACACTTAAAAAACAAATGGAATCTCATTAGGTCCCTGCACAGAGTAGAACACAAGGCTTCCTTTCACTAGCACTGGCCTCTCCCACCACAATGCCCCTTGCCCCCAACTTTTCACTTGAATAAGAAGTTGGAACTTGAGTAGCTTAATGTCTCCTCCGGCAACAAACTAATGCCTCTGCTTAGACACTGTGATGGGTTTGATACCATCCTTCCTTCTGCTAATCCATTATTCCCATAGCTGCCTGATGTATGTGCAGTGTTTCAGCAGCCTTCTCCTCTATTCCTTGCATTTGTGCCCTTTCTTGGTTACTGTGACCAGAGGGGAAAGAAACATGTTTAAAACCCAAGTAGCGCATTTGCTAATGGGCAAGTCCTCCTCTTCTGCAGAGAGTCTGGAGAAACTGGCTGTGTGTAGGGATCAGAAGGCCACGCTTCATGGGCACCACCTACCCACGTAGCTTCACTGACCAAACCCCACCACATTCCTCTAAGCTCTCACGGTGGCTCCACTACCATCGATTTACAAGATGGCTGTCCACTGAAGAGTGGGCTAGAGAAGAATAAAGGAACAGGTGCATGAACAAGAATACTTGTTACAGTCATTGTCATGCATTTCACTCCTATTGCTCATTGAAGCAGCTTCATTACACTTTTATTTTGTTAGTGCCCTGGTGTGTTTTTTTTGTTTGTTTTTGGGGGGGAGGGGTGGCGCCACAAGAGAGGAACAATAGTCATAAATCAGCACCCGAACAACTAAATTAAGGAAACTAATAATGTGGAGCTACTAAGCCACATGGGTGGTACTCGGATACAACCTGTGCCTGCTGGGGGGCGGGGGAGGACACAACACTAGAACAGCTCGAGTCACACCCCTCAAGGAGTCCCTCCCTCTTGGAATATATAGTGTGCCCCTCCCTTCTCCTGGAAAGCAGAGGCCCTGCCCTGCAGCTTCCAGCTGATTCTCCTGCTTCTGTCTCTCCTGCTGGCTCAGCTGCCTCCCAGGAAGGAAGGCCAGGCTGCACCATGTGACCAAGCAATCTGGGGGGCATGGGACCCTGCATGTTGCACTCCATGAGTCATCTTGATTGGTATGGCACACAAAACTTCCCCTACAACAGGGAGGGCCATGGTGAAAAATCTGAATTTGTTGAATCATACTTTTTAAAAGCAGAACAAGAGGTATGTCTTAGAACTTCTGTATCCTGAGTAACAGATTTGCTTCAATGTACATACACTAGAAGCTGTCACACTTTACCTGGTGCTACTTCTCTGTTTGGAGTACACTTGTGATCACTGTTCTCAGGAGTTGATTGCACCAAGTCAATGATCTCTTCAGATTCTGAACGGCTGGAAGCATTTTCATCCATTGATCTTGGGGAGCGACAGTGGATACTGCTGTCATGTAGGACCTGTTCTTCCAAGTCATCTTCTAAAGAATCAATAGTTTCTTCAAAAAACAGGAGAACATCCTTCTCCTCATGGGTTAGGTATTGGAGACTTTCATCATCCTGCAGTTAGAGAAAAGAGTCTTAAAGTGAAGACAACAAATAATGTTAATTGTCTAGGATTTTGCAAAGACTGGCTAACTGTGAATAATAGAACACAAATGGAGCACCTGTTCTAAAGAAAATGAGCATGATCCTAACAATTATTATCTTATCAGAAACTTCCAACCTTAATAAGCTGACATACTAAGGGGGAAAAAAGTCTAAATAGCTATAACAAAACACCATGAGTATATTTAGGTAGTATGGGTTGATAGAGCATAAGTCTTGACTGGAAAGTTTGCTTTTTTGACAGAATTTCAAAATTATTAAAAACAAAAGGATGACATAGCCACTGTTATACCCTATTTTAGCAGAGCATATTAAAAAAAATAAATCTCACTTGCTCTGGTTGAGAATGGATACTACAGAGTATAGGCTTGTGTTTTCACAAATGTTCAGTGCTTAAGTGTCTGATGCAAGACAGACTAAAGTGCCTAATTTTCAGAAGAGCTAAGTACCTGCCCCTTTTTCCATGTCATATTGGGCTTCCAAAATAGTCATTTCTGTCACTGTATCAAGTTGGGGGAAAACAAAAAGATTGGGGTACAGCGATGTGCAGAGACACACCCTTGATAAACCAATTATCTACAAATTGTTAACAGGGATGAAGGGGATTTTTTTTTTCCTTTTTAAAGAAATAGGGAAATTTAGAATAAATATCAGGAAATGCTTCCTGACAGTAGAGGGACCAGCAAAGCAGGTTTTGTCCAGTAGGGAATAATCCTGCATGAGTGGGGAAAATAGCCTGGATGATTCAAGAAGTCACTTAGTCTTCTGATTCACAGCTCTCGACTAACCTGATCCCAATAACGCTCCTACGAGCAGCAATGCTTGAAGCCTTCTCACACTCCTACCTCATGGGGAAGCACTCTCTTTTCCACACGTAGAAGGATGATATAGTGACTACTAAGGAGTGTTATGAGATAGTAGGCACAGGAAAGACATTTCTCAACAGCTTTGCAGACTGGGTGTGCAAAGCACCTGTCCTAGTAGCAATGAGAGGCAAGTGGCGGTTTGCTTCCTTTTTGAGATTACACTTCTCTCACACAGCGTGCAACTGTGAGAATGGCTAACAGCTGCTGGCTGCAAAGGGGGAACCAGGCAGAGAGTCAAGATACAAGTTCCATTTCCATCTCTGCTTTTAGCTTGTTGCCTGGCCTGACAAGCCGGATACGCGTAGCTCTACTGGTGCAAAACCCTAGAGGAAAAGCAGTTTACACCAAGACAATGTAACTCGTGCCAAACCAGAGTAAGCTGTGCTGGGGTAAAGAAGTGTTTGACAAAAGTGTGCGCTGGTGCAGCTATATCAGTGGTTAAAATTGTGGTGCAGGCAAAGCTTTTGCCTCTGTGCTCCAGTCATTAAAATGGGGACAATGCTGCTGACCTACCTTCGCAGAGCACTATAGTCTACAGATGAAAAGCACTAGGTGATTGGCAGTCAGACTTAAGCAGTCGGTAGTGTGAGCGGGTCTGCAATTTAAATAACCACCACGTGGGTGTCAAGGTAAATGCTTGAGGGCTCACACTTGGCTTTATAATCCCAAGCAGCCAATGGAACTTCCCACCCCCCCACTGCTTTACATTTCAGCTTTGAACATCTTTGGGTCTTCAGAGCAAAAAACCCACTTGTAACCCAGCCTGATTAGTATTGGTTGAGCTACAATCTCTGGAAGTTTTCTAATGAATAGAAGAGACGTCTTGGGTCATTTTTGCTACCACAAGAAGTATGTGATGTTGATGCATTCCCTGAGAGCCAGATGTATTGCTGGCAGAGTAAAGGTTGCCAGATGGGTATGAACAAAGCACTGTGGTTCTGGCAGCCATACACCACACATTAATTGTGTAACCTGAAGTGCACTCCTGACAGACAGGGTGAATTGATTTAGTGACAGCAACTGCTGTGTGTCACGCTGTCTGGAGTGGCTCACAACCATGAGTACCCATCTCCGGGTGGTCAAAAAGAGGACAGGCACCAAACTGGAAGTATGTTCTATAATCAGATTTCACTAAGCCAGTAACAAACATGAACTCCTGGATCACTACAACAGTCTTACCAGGGTGTCTCAGACAGTTCCCTTATACTCTCCAGTCTATCTTGCCACCCAGGCAAGCTAGACTTAGTTATAAATGGTAACTTACACCAAAAAAATGTACGCCATATTCAGGATGCTTCTAGTTCCAAGAGACCAGTCACTTACTCCAGATCAACTGGTACCCTAGATCTCATAGGCACCAACTCCATGGGTGCTCTGGGGCTGGAGCATCCATGGGGAAAAGTTAGTGGGTGCTCTGCATCCACTGGCAGCCAAGCTCCCCCCACCCAACCTCCTCCCCTGAGTGCACCATGTTCCCATTCCTCCACCTACCTCCCAGCATTTCCTGCCCACCCACGGCCAAACAGCTGTCTGGCAGCGTTAGCAAGCTCTCGGAGGGAGGGGGAGGAGCAGGAACATGGCGTGCTCAGGGAAGGAGGTGGAGGCTTTGGGGGAAGGGGTTGGAATAGGGACGGGGGGGGTGTCAAGCACCCACAGGAAAGAGGGGAAGTTGGCACCTATGCTAGATCTTGTACCGAAGATAATAGCTTATTATAGGTTTGGCTACAGGTATCTAAATAAAACATTTATTTTTCATAGTTAATAAATCTTTACAGGTTAAAGAATGCAACTCACTATGTTTGCTATCTAACTCCCAAGAGTGACAGTTGTAGTAATCTGTCAATTCAAAAGTATCTTTCAAGGCAGACCCAAGAGGTGACCCCTGGGGATTTCTGGCTTTAGTTTGGGTTTCTCTGGCCCTGTGACAGTTCAAACAGCAAAGAGAAAGACAATTTTCCCATGTCTGTGTTTTATTGCCTTCATTCAGCTTTGAAGAATGAGCTTCCTTGCACACAGCATTTCCAAGGTGTGACGGGGCCATTAAGCAAGCCTTTGTATTGCGATGTTCCTTGATGGCCCATCTGATTTTGCTATTTCTTCTGGATGGAAGGTGGAAAAAACCCCATACACTTCCCATCTGAGTTCATAAGTTCAGAGCAGACATTTTCAAAAAGTTATGTAAGTTTTGCTTTATATTTCCTTATAGCATGGAATACAATCATGAATAAGATTTGTAGACTGTTTGTAAATTCCTGCATGAATTGGATTCTAAACACATTCTTACGACAAATTCCTATTGAGCAACACTAACACAAGTGAACTGGTCTGGTCTCCAGCTATGAGTTTGTCAGTTCTTCGCTAATGCCCACAACCTTGGCAAGAGTTGGCACGTGGCCTGCCTGCATCACACTGTAGTTAAGTGTTTCCATCCTACCCCTATTTTTAGTTGTTTGTCTAAAGCACTGACTTCTTGGGCTGAAGTTTTCAGAGAGAGTGGTTTCTGCCTTATGGCAGGATTGGCTTTTAAAGTTTGAGCAAAATTTTTCTGCTACAGTTTAAAATAAAATAGAAAAAAAAGTCTCCCTTTTAATAACAAAATCCCCCCTCCCCAAATCTGAGCTGAAATATCGGGTGGGGGGTGTAACTGAACAGAGAAATAGCCCTCACTGTGCAGTATGTTAACCCTGCAATGCAGGATCGAGGCCTTAGCATATAAACATTGGTTTGTCTTTGACAGAGGCCAGGTCCACACTAAAATATTAAGACAACTCAACTACATAGCTCAGGGGTATGAAAATTCTACACCCTGAGGGTATGTCTACATCTACAATTTTGCAGCGCTGGTTGTTACAGCTATATTAGTACAGCTGTATAGGGCCAGCGCTGCAGAGTGGCCACACTTACAGCAACCAGCGCTGCAAGTGGTGTTAGATGTGGCCACACTGCAGCGCTGTTGGGCGGCTTCAAGGGGGGTTCGGGGAACGCGAGAGCAAACCGCGGAAGGAGACCTGCTTGCACGGGGGTTCGGGGAACACGAGAGCAAACCGGGGAAGGAGACCTGCTTGCTCGGGGGTTCGGGGAACGCGAGAGCAAACCGGGGAAGGAGACCTGCTTGATTACCAGAGGCTTCCTCAGGTATGCTGGGATACCTGCTTATTCCACGGAGGTCAAGAAAAGCGCTGGTAAGTGTCTACACTTGATTACCAGCGCTGGATCACCAGCGCTGGATCCTCTACACCCGAGACAAAACGGGAGTACGGCCAGCGCTGCAAACAGGGAGTTGCAGCGCTGGTGATGCCCTGCAGATGTGTACACCTCCTAAGTTGCAGCGCTGTAACCCCCTCACCAGCGCTGCAACTTTGTGATGTAGACAAGCCCTGAGTGACCTGGTTAAACTAATCTAATCCCCACTGTAGACAGTTCTTCTGTCAACCTAGATACCGCCTCTCAGAGAGTGGTACTGAGCACAGTGAGCCAACATGAGAAGCGGCTGCGCCCTGGCCTGGCTACCCAGGCCCAGGGAGCTGGAAGTGCTGGGGGAGGGGGAGAGGTGCAGCAGGAGGAGGACAGAGGGGCCCAGCAGCAGCCCTGGGCCAGGCCCAGGGTAGGAGCATCACTGGGGAAGGCGCTGGGAGCAAGGTCCCTCTGTTCAGCTTGAGGCAGGAGCCTTGCCCGTGCCCCTCTCCCTACTGGTGTCCATGAGTGCTTGGGAACTCCAGAGACACCGATGCTGTGAGTCGGGCCGAGGCCAGCCTAGCCCAGCCCAGAGGCACATGCTCCCAGTCTTGTGGCCCCAGCCTCCCAGCAGCGGGCAGGACTGGCTGCCCTGGCCCAGGGAGGTGGGGCTAGAAGGTGCCACCCAGAGGCAACAGGTGGAGCAGTTACATGGCCCTCCCTTCACATTGTGCCTCCCTCAGTATCGTCAGGCACAAGTCTATGTTCACAGCCATTACTTTCTTCCCTCAACCAAAAGTTTCTCGCTGCAATGGTCACCCAAGTAGTCAGTCTCTCATGGGAGTGACGAGAAAGCAGCTATGGTGGAACAATGGTTTTTTGGTTAGGGCACTGAGATGGGGTTCAGGAGACCCTTAAAGTCCAGTTTCCCCCATCTGTAAAATGGGGATATTTCCCTGCTGCAGAGGTATCGTGAGAATAAATCCACTGGTGTTCAAGCTGCTCAGATACACACATCACCACAGTATGTCAGTACTGTGGAACAACAATGCTCTCAGAGCAGTGACAGCTTGTGAATGGTTATTGCTTACATTAGCTGTCTTTGTACTTCCATGGTGTAATTTGAGGCATTACAAGCGATCACTGCTCTAGGAGCACGGCTGTCTTACAAAATGCTCTTCTGCATTCCTCAAATTATACTGAAAGCTTCAGAAAAAGGGGAGGAATTTTATTACAGTAGGTGCTGGCGTGCCCACTAGAACTAAGATTACAAAACCTGTTTCCATTATAACACTATTTTCCACATGGTCCATATGTGGAAACAGTCACCTCTTTGGGGGCTTATTTTCCAGGTTCTCTTGCTGCCTGAAAAATAATTGGTTTTTGG
The DNA here is from genome assembly GCF_007399415.2 of Gopherus evgoodei. Classification (NCBI taxonomy): domain Eukaryota; kingdom Metazoa; phylum Chordata; order Testudines; family Testudinidae; genus Gopherus; species Gopherus evgoodei. The sequence goes on from NC_044322.1 coordinate 353,884,777, forward strand.
AAAGTTTAAGTAGAATCCCTACAACATCTTGTGATACTGGAAAGCAGAGGGGGATGGGAGTGGGATTTCTTGCTATAAGAAAAAGCTACTGTCAAAGAACAGCTGAAGTTTGAAAACTGAAGTATTTAGAGAGTCTTAAAGTTGTTGCCTGTGAGGGAAGAAATTTGGATTATATGTTCAGTTGGCATCTAATATATTAGAATTTAATGCACATTTGCCCTGTCTGGCATGAGCAGTGTGCGCGCTACTGGAATATTTTTTGTAAAGGAAAGTTTGTGTTCCAGTGAGCAAATTCTCTTCTACCCTGTCCAGAAAAGTTGCTTTAATATTAGGGACTGGATAATATATTACAGCCATGGACCCGGTATTGCATATCCCAGGATATTATTAAATCTGGAATTTGCTACATTGTAAATTTAAGAAAGTAAAGTTTAGTGCTATAAATGGATTGCGGGCGTGCGTAAAATTATGTGTTTATTATGTTCGATTTCTGTTCACATTTAAGTACACTTAAGTAACAATGTTGAAAGCCATCCCTGCAATCACAGTATTGAATCTGAAAGACTAATGTTTGGTCTTTTCTGGTGTCGGTAACTAAAGGTTTTGGAGGTCAAAGAAGGCCCACAGTGACGTGTGCAACCCCCGAGTTTTAAATTGGGTAGTAAAGGTGTGATCTACTGGCCCTTTAATATAAGAGACTTTAATCATTCTTATTCTGAAGCACCTCTTATTTTCATTTTTATTGCTTAGCATTAACTCTTAGTAGAATTAGTTATTTGCATGTATGATTGTGTGAAGAGATTCTCATTCTACATACAGGGCCATAGACAGGTATTTTATAAACAAACATTGGAAAAATTCAGTGATTGAGGATCATCTCAATAGACTGGTCTTGTAATGACACTATATTTCCACTTAATCTTGTGTAACATACTCCCTACATTCAGCAGGGTGGAGTAAAGAGTTAATGGGGTTTTGTTGGGATCACTCCACTGTAAATTCATATGAACAAGGGAATAGTTGTAGTAGACTCAAGTCTGCAATTCCTGACTAACACCCTTACTGTTGTGTAATCTCCTTGGTTTAATGGAGAAGTTGGAGGAGCTTGGGTGTAGATAAGGTTAAGTGGGTACTTGTGCAAAGGGAAGGCCCGAGATTGGCATGTATGGTATTGCTTTGAACAATCTGATGCAAGAACAGGAATGCAGCTGCTCACTACCCAGCGCCAGAGGCAGCCGTGCATTCCTGATTAGAGTTGGTTTGTTCTGAGCAAGGAGGCCTCCATCACATTAGTCTGTGTGATGGCAGTGCCAACAGCTACCACAGGGGGAAAAAAGCACAACAGTGCAAGTAGTCCTTGTCCTGCTGCCATCCTACAGTGCACTGGTCATTACTTAGGTAGCACATCTGCCATGGGCGGTGGGTGAACCATGAGCTTGGGGAGGATAGCCCCTGGTTGGCCTGCCCCTGCCAGAGCCTAGAGGACCCTGCCCTCCACCAGGCCCGGGCTGCCTGAGTGTCCCCCCCGCTCCATCCCTGGAGCGCTGGGTGGGCAGCACGGCCCCCCAATCTGAGCCCCAGAACAGCAGGTGAGCTGGCAGGCAGTGCAGCCCCCCACCCCAGGCCTGGAGCGCCAGGTATGCAGGCAGCTGAGCCCCAGCACCGGAGCACTGGGTGGGCGGGCAATGTGAGCATTTGGTCAAAACCTATTTCCAAAAAATAGCTAACACAGGCATAACTGGAAGAGTCTAACCCAACCTAGAACCAAACTAACAGGACACAATAGGGTCCATTGCATTTGTTTATGTATGAAGGCCACACAGTGCCCAAGAGCAGTAGGCATTTAATAGCACACAGGGTAATCAGCACAGGAAGGAGGACCTCTCAGTAGCTCTCACTTGCATTTGAGACACTAGTACAATCTCAATACCACAATTCAGTGCCAGCGCAACTCACCTGAGACATGCTGGAGCACGCACTGTATGATTTCAGTAAGTGACACTACTGCACTGATATGCTATTCCCACCTAGACATGACTACAGTTACTCACAGCTGGATTTAGAAAACAGTACAATAATGGGCAACGGGTATAACAGGCCAGGAGAGGCTCTGCCCTCCTCCCTCCCCATGCTACCCTGGACCCCACTGCAAGGTTTGGGGGTGGGGGGAGAAGGAAGGGAGTGTTTGCTTTATGATGCCTCATGAAGGTTCCAGAGCAGCTGAGGAGGCAGTATGTGCTAAGCAGCTTACGAGGTTCATTAGTAATGTCCCTGGACTCCTGAGTCTAGGTAGCTAAATAACAAATACCGCCCTCCTCAGCCACCTCTGAACCTTCATGGGGCATATCAAAAGTTTCTTTGGGACAAGAGGTTTTTACTCGGGGCAGCTTGGGATCTGGGGAGGCACAGCATGGCTGAGGCCAGCCTGGGGCTCCTCTGGGCAGGATGTGGGGAGGGCTTGTGGCTTTAGCTGGTCCAGGGCTCCTTTGGCTCAACATGGGGGGGTACTTGGGGCTCCTCGGGGGGGGGGGCAGAAAAAAGGGGCAGAGCCGGGGGCTAACCTCCCTAAAGGGGGGCTCCACATGCCTCCTATGAATACAATTAGAGAATTAAAGCACTGAAAAAAGGAGGCCTTGCTGCTTAAGCTCACAAAACCTTTGCTTTTTGTCTTAAACTGCTGATGCATAAACTGATGCTTGAAAAGAAGTCCAGGGCCTATTTTATCCCCTTAAACTGCTCAGCATGGATTTAACTGCACTTGTTTCATCAGCTGTGTAAGAAGAGCTGACCAAGAACAGGAGTCCTTGCCCCAAGTGAAGCCCCAATTTAAAGCATGGGATTAGGAATTGAGATTCTTGAGAAGAACAGAGTATTTTAGTTTCCCCACCCTTTTAGAGCCATGCAAGTGATTCCATGCATGGAGAAGGCGCACTCATCTTTCACTCCACTGAGAATGTTTTAGCTGATCTGAATGTCAACCTTTGCTCAGACAAGGAGATATGTTTACACACTGGCAGAATGTCACTTTTCATGCTCAGACCTGTGTGCAAAAACTTCCTTCCTTGAATGTGACTTTTTACAGTTCTAAAATAAATGGACACGGGCGAGATCACTTTTCAATTAAACTTATATTTTGGTTAGTGATGCTAACCCTTAAGTGTCCATTATTGGTTAGGCAAATTCCACTCCAAACACACAGCATGGATACAGGTACCATTAAAAATAGCTTTTTCTAGACAACATAAGAGTATGCTGTGCTTTAAAGAATGCATTGTATTTAAATGGATTAGATCGAAGTATTAACATGCAGACAGCTGCACCATATTTCCAAGCCTTCCTCTACTTAATATGCTAAAATGACAAGAGACTGCTGGCAAGAATTGGTTCTTACAGCTGGGCCTTGTATAGACCAAGAATTTAAGTCTCCCCCCCAAATGCTAGCAGTTGTACAGTTTCACAGTTGCAGCACTGGTGGAGGCAAAGTTTGCAGTTGTGTTTAAGCTACCACGTCAGCCAGACTGGCTCCGAGCAGCCAGCGTATGCTAGAGTTAGTTCAACTGTTTGCACATGCTATTGTTTTCCTGTGTTTGAGTTCCATAGAGATCTTGCATCCAAAGGTTGCACTTGCCAGCTGGATGGAGTTTAGACACCTAGAGATATGGAGAGCCCTTTCCTTGTAACCAGCTGGCCTGGGGGGGTGGGGGGGGAGGAAATATCTCAAGCAAAAAACTTTCACTTCTTATCCTCTGAAGTCCTGCAGACAAAAGATACGTTTAAAGGTTTCTAAGAACTTAATGATCTGTCTGCCTTGTAGTATCTGAAGATATCTAAAGATTGTGATGCCAGCTGAAAACAGCTATGGGTGACTGATAATTGTAGAGAGATGTTAAGATGTAGTGATGAAAGGTTTTGATCGTGTGTGAATATGCACCATAAAGGAAGTCTAGCATGCTGTCAGTACTTCTTTCTTTCCCCTTCCCCCCAAAAAATCTCTACATCTTTACGAACACCACATGTAAGGTCAATACTATTTGTCTTTGCTTCCTCATTGACAAAGTGCAGAAGCGAAGACATGCCAGTCACTTAAACTTCTTAAAGGCAGGGCCAGCTTTAGGCCAGTTCAACCAATTCTCCTGAATTGGGCCCTGCCCCTCAGAGGGCCCCGTGCCCAAGCCCCAGTACTGCATACGAGCAAGAGCCGGTGCGCTGTACCAGGGTGGCCCAGCTTCCCCAGGGGGCAATTTAAAGGGCCTAGGGCTCCCAGCAGGGGCTGGAGCCCCAGGCCCTTTAAATTGCCACCAGAGCCCCACTGCTGGAGCCCTGGGGTAGGGTTGTGGGGATCTGGGGACTATTTAAAAAGTCCAGGGCTCCTGTTGCTTCTACTGCCCCAGCCCTTTAAATAGCCACTGGAGCCTTGCCACTTCCCCAGGGCTCCCGCGGCTATTTAAAGGGCTGGGGCAGTAGAAGCAGGGGAGTCCTGGACCCTTTAAATAGCCCCCAGAGCCCTGGGGTAGTAGGAGGGGTCCAGCTGCCTCTGCCGCTTTCCCCAGGGCTCCCTCAGCTATTTACAGGGCCTGGGTGGTGGAAGCAGGGGAGCCCCGGGCGGCTGCTGTTGCTGCTACCCCAGTGAAGGAGGGAGGAGGAGGGGGCACTCAGCATACAGGGTGGGCTGCACCACCTGTCTGCACCCCTTGCCCTGTCTCCAGCCAGCCCCTGCTGCACCCCCTGCCCTTTCCGCACCAGCCCCGTACCCCCCTGTCCTGTCTCCAGCCAATCCCTGCCAAAACCCGCTGCCTAAAGCCAGCCAGTCCCACACTCCTCTGTCTCCAGCCCTGTCAGCCCCTGCTGCACCTCACTGCGGCCCTGCCTGAAGCTAGCCTGCCCACCCCACACACCCATCTCCAGCCAGCCCTGCACCCCTTGCCCTGCCTGCAGCCAGATCCTACCTCCAGGCAGCCCCATGTCCACTGGTGCCCTGCAGTTCCCAGGGCAGTAACTCTGCCAACCTGCTTCAATGAGGGGGGCAGGGAGCAGCCTGGACCCATACATGTGCACACCCTAGTGTGACTAGACAGCAAGAGCGAAAAATTGGGACGGGGTGTGTGTGTGGGCGTGGGGGGGGGGAGAGAGATAGGATCCTATCTAAGACAGACCCAAAAATCAGGACATCTGATCACCCTAGCACACCCCCCAGGGAGTGGCGGGGACCCACACATGTAAAATGGAGCTCATTTCTAGTTCAGGCCCATCTTTTTTTAAAAAAGAACTTTAGGTAGGCGGGGCATTCATTCAGGCCAGGGCTTCATAAAGCTGCGCACAAGCAACCAGGGAGCTTAGTGAACAGGAGCTGCTAACAGGGAGTTTCGCAAGGGAGTTTGGAAGGGGAGTAGGAAGGGAGTGGGGGTCCCTTGTTGGTCTCATCTGTGACTCATTGGTCCCCTGAACCTATAAACCAAGCCCCATCCTAAACCTTTCTGTTTAAAGCACAGCAGAGTGGACAGGGAGCTGCAGACGGGAATTTGAGAGAGTTTGACAGAGGGAGGCTTACGATGGTGAGAAGGACCCGCAACACCTGTGGCAGCACTGCTTCTGTCTCCTCCACCTGCGCCTGTAGCCAGACAGAGCACCAAAGCATGGATGCTTTTACCCAGATTCTGGTGTGGGTGCCTTATATATTAAAAATGTACACACTTGGACTGAGGTGGAGATGGACATGGGAGATGGAAGTGTTGAGAGTCTCTGGGTTAGGCTAAAAGGGGTAAAAAAACACGGGTGATGTCGTGCTGGGAGTCTACTACAGGCCACCTAATCAGGTGGAAGAGGTGGATGATGCTTTTTTCAAACAACTAACAAAATCATCCAAAGCCCAAGATTTGGTGGTGATGGGGGACTTCAACTATCCAGATATATGTTGGGAAAATAACACCACGGGGCACAGACTATCCAATAAGTTCCTGGACTGCATTGCAGACAACTTTTTATTTCAGAAAGTTGAAAAAGCTACAAGGGGGAGAAGCTGTTCTAGACTTGATTTTAACAAATAGGGAGGAACTCGTTGAGAATTTGAAAGTAGAAGGAAGCTTGGGTGAAAGTGATCATGAAATCAGAGTTTGCAATTCTAAAAAAGGGTAGAAGGGAGTACAGCAAAATAGAGACAATGGATTTCAGGAAGGCGGATTTTGGTAAGCTCAGAGAGCTGATAGGTAAGGTCCCATGGGAATCAAGACTGATGGGAAAAACAATTGAGGAGAGTTGGCAATTTTTCAAAGGGACACTATTAAGAGCCCAAAAGCAAGCTATTCCGATGGTTAGGAAAGAGAGAAAATGTGGCAAAAGACCACCTTGGCTTAACCACGAGATCTTGCGCGACCTACAAAATAAAAAGGCGTCATATAAAAATGGAAACTAGGTCAGATCACAAAGGACTAATATAGGCAAACAACACAGGAATGCAGAGGCAAGATTAGAAAGGCAAAGGCACAAAATGAGCTCAAACTAGCTATGGGAATAAAGGGAAACAAGACGACTTTTTATCAATACATTAGAAGCAAGAGGAAGACCAAGGACAGGGAAGGCCCACTGCTCAGTGAGGAGGGGGAAACAGTAAAGGGAGACTTGGAAATGGCAGAGATGCTTAATGATTTCTTTGTTTTGGTCTTCACTGAGAAGTCTGAAGGAATGTCTACTATAGTGAATGCTTATGGGAAGAGGGTAGGTTTAGAAGATAAAATAAAAAAAGAGCAAGTAAAAAATCACTTAGAAAAGTTAGATGCCTGCAAGTCACCAGGGCCTGATGAAATGCATCCTAGAATACTCAAGGAGTTAATAGAAGAGGTATCTGAGCCTCTAGCTATTATCTTTGGGAAATCTTGGGAGACGGGGGAGATTCCAGAAGACTGGAAGGGGGCAAATATAATGCCCATCTATAAAAAGGGAAATAAAAACAACCCAGGAAACTACAGACCAGTTAGTTTAACTTCTGTGCCAGGGAAAATAATGGAGCAAGTAATTAAAGAAATCATCTGCAAACACTTGGAAGGTGGTAAGGTGATAGGGAATAGCCAGCATGGATTTGTTAAGAACAAATCGTGTCAAACTAATCTGATAACATTCTTTGATAGGATAACGAGCCTTGTGAATAAGGGAGAAGCGGTGGATGTGATATACCTAGACTTTAGTAAGGCATTTGATACAGTCTCGCATGATATTCTTATAGATAAACTAGGAAAGTACAATTCAGATGGGGCTACTATAAGGTGGGTGCATAACTGGCTGGATAACCGTACTCAGAGAGTAGTTGTTAATGGCTCCCAATCCTGCTGGAAAGGTATAACAAGTGGGATTCCGCAGGGGTCTGTTTTGGGACCGGCTCTGTTCAATATCTTCATCAACGATTTAGATGTTGGCATAGAAAGTACGCTTATTAAGTTTGCGGACGATACCAAACTGAGAGGGATTGTAACTGCTTTGGAGGACAGGGTCAAAATTCAGAATCATCTGGACAAATTGGAGAAATGGTCTGAGGTAAACAGGATGAAGTTCAATAAAGATAAATACAAAGTGCTCCACTTAGGAAGGAATAATCAGTTTCACACATACAGAATGGGAAGAGACTGTCTAGGAAGGAGTATGGTAGAAAGATCTAGGGGTCATAGTGGACCACAAGCTTAATATGAGTCAACAGTGTGATACTGTTGCAAAAAAAGCAAAACGTGATTCTGGGATGCATTAACAGGTGTGTTGTGAGCAAGATACGAGAAGTCATTCTTCCGCTTTACTCTGCGCTGGTTAGGCCTCAACTGGAGTATTGTGTCCAGTTCTGGGCACCGCATTTCAAGAAAGATGTGGAGAAATTGGAGAGGGTCCAGAGAAGAGCAACAAGAATGATTAAAGGTCTTGAGAACATGACCTATGAAGGAAGGCTGAAGGAATTGGGTTTGTTTAGTTTGGAAAAGAAGAGAAGACTGAGAGGGGACATGATAGCAGTTTTCAGGTATCTAAAAGGGTGTCATCAGAAGGAGGGAGAAAACTTGTTCACCTTAGCCTCCAATGATAGAACAAGAAGCAATGGGCTTAAACTGCAGCAAGGGAGATTTAGGTTGGACATTAGGAAAAAGTTCCTAATTGTCAGGGTAGTTAAACACTGGAATAGATTGCCTAGGGAAGTTGTGGAATCTCCATCTCTGGAGATATTTAAGAGTAGGTTAGATAAATGTCTATTAGGGATGGTCGACAGTATTTGGTCCTGCCATGAGGGAAGGGGACTGGACTCGATGACCTCTCGAGGTCCCTTCCAGTCCTAGAGTCTACGAGTAGGGTTAACATACAGCTGTATTTTCCCGGACACGTCAGGCTACATTTTAAAAATTCCTCCTGGGAAAATACGGACATATGGTAACTCTATTGGTACCAAAAAATATAAATTTTATATATACACACACACACACATATATACACACACATCCCTTAAATCAGAACTTTTTATAGGGAACTGGTTGCTAAGAAATGAAAGGCTTTAAGTCATCCCTACCAGGGCCCCACCAAAAGTGTTCGAATTGGGCCCCGCACTTCCTAAAGCCGGCCCTGCTTAAAGGCCACAAAAAGGAATCGGCGTTGCCTGGGAGGAAGAGCATCACTTAAGGCAGTGGTGAGCAGTCTGCGGCCCATCATGATAATTTGCTGGCAGGCCAGCAGACAGTTTGTTTACATTTGCACAGCCGCCCGCAACTCCCAGTGGCTGTGGTTTGCCGTTCCCGGACAATGGGAGCTGCAGGAAGGTGCAACTTTTCCTTAGTTGCTAGCTGCTTTATCTGCTGTGCCAACCATTTAACGTCTGTTTAATATTGATATCATTTAAGAGACCTGTCACATTAGAATTAACCTTTCCTACTGCACATGGATAAAACAGCCACACAAAACCACACAGCAAGGCCTACAGAAAAGGCACTAATGTCTTCCTGAGCTTGGCCAGCTGAGAGGTACATGACACTGGTGGAAGTCCTCCATCAATACCCAGCTTGTTATCCCTGCTGGGTTGGGTACAAAAAACCCCTCTTCTTGTTATATACAGGAAACACCACAACAGCAGAGGATTCTATCCCTATCATGTAAGCATATCGCATGCCAACGCCCACTTAGATGAAGTTTGATCAAGAGGTGGCCCATGTCACTTCTTGACACCGAAGAGTAGACCGGTGACGATATGAACACCTGTTGTGTTTCATTTCCCAAGAACTGCCACCGATTTTGGGGGCCTAGCCTGAGACCTGCTGTTATGGATGCTCAGTGCTTTTGAGATGCAGATATTGCCTGGGTCATTGCCTTCTCAGTGGCAGTGACTGCATCGCTGGCACGCAAGATCTGCCCCCCCCCCTTTCAGGGAGACTAACCACATGGCCTCACCCTTTGTACCCAAGGCCCTGCTGCTGCCCCCACCAGCTGGAGCCCCAAGTGCCCACCACACCTCCCCTCCCAACCATCAGGTGGCACCCAGCGCCCAGCACACCTCCCCTACACCCTAGCACCAGGCCACCCCTGCCCCCCAGCACCAGGCCACCAGCCAGCTGGCCTCAGCATCCGCTCCAGCTGGCGGCAGAACTGAGCTCCTGCCGACTTGGGCACCAGCATGCGGGAAGAGGGTGCAGCATGGGTGGGGCCACGGTCTGGCTTAAGGAAGGCTTAGCCTCCCCAGGCCTATTATACCTGCCACCCATGAATGGCTCATTGACTCAAGTGTGAAAGGACCCCATCCCTTCCCTGGCCCCTCCTGTGACAATGCTTGAATAGTGAACAGTCTGAGTCATTCTAATTGGAGGATGCAAGTCTCATGTCTCTCACACTCAGCAATTACTCATGCACCATTTTAATGACCACACACATGCTATGTGAAGACAGCTATGTTTATGGTGATGTATTCATTACACACCAAATTATATTAAGTCTGAGCCGTAGAGCCTTTATGCAGCTAGTGGCAACTAAGTGCCTAATCTAATAGGAAACAGAATACAGGAGATGTCTACAATCAAGCACGAAGTACCTTACTGATGGTTATTCTCAAAGCTGCCCTGCTTTAGGAAGAGGGTAAACATCTCCCATTTCTTTTGTTCAAAGGACTTGTCTGGGTCTGGAAGAGTCAATTGTGATTCCAAATCTGTGGCAGTAAGATGTGTGAACGGAACAGGGAAGTTTACAATGTGATCTGATCTATCAACGTAGTCTTGATTCAGCTTTGTGAATGAAATGATTCAGCTTTGTGAATGAAATAAAATAAGGTATTCCACCAAGCTATGGCCTGCGTCATAGGCAGAAAGGCTGACTAAAGGAGCAAAATGGTTACTTGCGGCCTTAAAATTTATGCAGCGCTATAATCAAAAGTCAGTAACACAGGACTCAAGTCAATTGAACTCAACATTTTTTTTTGTTAAATTCCAAAACTACATGATGCAAAGAAAGCAAAGGTAGGTTAGGTCACTTAGCTAGATTAAGCACTTACCAAGGTAAAATTTCTGCACCTAGAGTGGCTGCTTCGACTCTCCAAGCTCCCACTTCTTCCGAAGCTCTCAAATCCGCACTTTGGTGAGATTTCAGATGCCATTTCTGAAAAGTCCAACATCAAATGTCTAGGCATCCCACTCCAAAGAAAGATCGTTCCAAAGCAAGTTGGTCAGGCAGCACAGAAAGTGGTCAATGCCTTATGTGGGGCTGCTCACCATGTTCATCTCTGAAAGATGAAGAGAATTGTGGTGTTAGTTTAGGTTTGATTTTTAAATCTATTTGAAGGGCAGAGAGGGTAAACAGTGAAGATCTCAAAGTCTATAATCAGGAAAAAGTCTTTTAATCACTTTGCAGGAGACTAGGGCATTTCTAATCTAAAAGGCGACTTTAAAATACATGGAATGGAGGGGCTACAGGTCCATCTCAGCGACTTCTGGATCAGATGGGCTCTGTTTATCAGTGTGAACATTACATAACTACCATACATAACTCAGTCTGGGATCTGACAATCAGGCTCGGTTTTCTATTAGTATCATCACACTTCACTACTACTGGTCATAAGATTCTGCATGCCAAATTATTACACCTTCAGAGACCTCTGTGCAACCCCTTAACTGCCAATGGGCTTGATGGGAACAATTTTTTTTTTATTAAGATGCATAAAGGAATGAAATCCAGTTCCATCTCTTAGCTCTGCAGGGCTGACTCATTTGTCACTCATGTGAACAGATCCAATCTTGATTACATTCAAGGAACCCATCTGTGGAGTAAGCAGGTACCATTTTTAAAGTGAAATTGCACTTTAAACCTTAAAGCACCTCCGGTTCTAACTAATTTCATTCACTGTCATGCAGAAGGATGTTTATTCCTTTGGCGAACCCAGGCTTACTGGAATAAAAACCCCATACACAAGAATTTACTGGCGCACAAGAGCTTTCAAAATGATCACAGGTTTCAGTTCTGCAGTATCTGGCTGATAAGCATTAGAACAAGTTGTAATGCTTTGAAGGAACTTTACCCCTCTGCCTCAATATTTTCTTCAATCCCAAACATTAAACTTGAAGATAAGAGCATCCTCTAGAGACAGCACTCACTAACAGCATGAGACACTTCCCCACCCTACTTACCCATCTCCTCTCAAACATATCTAATAACATGATGATGTACTGAGAAGTAACACCACACACTTTTTGGATGCACCGTCTTTTTCCACCAGAACTTTTCCAGTCACAAGCAATATTTAAATATTCTGTAGAGTGGTAACAATTCCTCAGTACACTTGGATCATAGGCTGGTGTTTGGTGCCACCAACTATCACGTTTGGGACCGTTGAGAATGGTGTCCTACTATGCTGGACTCAGTACAAACATAGAATGAAACAGTCCCTGACCCAAAGAACTTACAGTCTCATAGTTTGACTCCTTAGGGGCAAAACAAGTGAGAAGTAGGGAGCCCTGTTTGCATTTCCAGTTCAACTGGATAATTTCCCCTCTCTCACCCCACCCCGGATCTCGGAAACCACAAACTTTTTTTGCCTCAACCAGCTGATTGGCATGTCACATCAGTACAAGAGCATCTATCAATATTCTGTAACAATTCCATTCTCCTGATCACTTCTTCCTGGCAGAATGCTATGATATACTAAGGTATGTATGAATGTTGTCTTAGCTATGCTGTCGCTCCAATATTTGTCTTCTGGAGAGACTCCTACACAATGTACCTAAACTGTAATCCAGCAAATCCTAGGAATACAATCCAAAGTAAACAGAGCAGTGGATTTCCACCTCACTGAACCAGGCTAGAATAGAATAGGAAAGAGCTGCTCTTACAAGCAACAATAAATGTAACAGTTATGATTTACTTTGGAGACTTTTTGTTTTTAAAGCCATCTATCCATAGGAGTGAACACTTCCTACTTGGCCCTCTTCTCATGCCCACCTCTTACTAGACTTACCAAGGTGTTGCTGTAATTGCAAGAGTAAGTACATGCCCAGAATTACTGTTTCATACACGTATACTATGAAAACTATGACCAAAGGATACGAGGCAGGCACGTTTCTAACCTGCTGCAGTTGCCAGTGTTCTCATTTCTTCCTCTGCAGGCACCAGAGATATGCAAAGGCAGGAGGATGTGAAATTCCAACAAGCAGCATGAAGGAAGTAATGGCACAGGATCCATTCCTGGATTCCTCAGCTCCATCTTCAGAGTAAACACTGGGACATAGCACTAGACTGTTCACATGGCAGCAGCATTTGGTGAAAGGTAACACAATGGGTTAAAAGCCTGGCTCTGCTGAAGTCCATGGGGGAACTCCCACTGACTTCAACAGGACAAGGATTTATTCCTTTGGCTTTCAAGAGACACTGCTTACAAGCAAGGGAGGTTGTCAAAGGCACAAATGCCCAACTCTTACCACAACTTCACGGAAGTGGGAGGCTTACCTCCCATTTGTGCCTCTGAACATCTCCCTGTAACGTTCATGTAGGAGTTTTGGGTTGAATATACTGAAGCACCATATTTGTTCCATCCATTAACAGTATCTTTCAGGGAGCCCCAGGTTTTTTTTGATATCCTAACCTTAAAGCTTCTTGCTGAATTTCTCACCCCCGCCTCAATTTTCACAACGGTGCCCCATTGGTGACAAAAGGTCACCAAGTCCATTGTCTATCTAGGAATTTACCTGGCTCACATCACCAGGGTGTCTCAACAAAGATAGCCTCCAGAAGTTTAAACAAACCTAACCTAACCAGGAGGAGGCGGGAGAACTATTTGACCCAAGAGCCCTGTCCTGCTCCCACTGAAGTCAACCGCAAAACCTCCAGGACGTCCCAGACTGAGCCCTCAGTGGGGTATTCTTTGCACCTGAAAAAGAACATCCAGATCCAACGCTAATAAGAACTCTAACAACAGTAGTGAGCAGCTTCGCTTCCAACAACTCCACGTTATTCACCCTGCATTTCAGTCTCAGAAAGGCTTCATTGAGCTCAGTAGCTGTTCCCTGGAGAAGAAGTAGTCTTCACCCTTCTACCCAGCATGTGTTATGGTAGCCATTATTCCTCTCTCTTGTAAGCCCTGTCTACCCTACAGATTTTGCTCATATGAGGAAAGCTTGTGAGCCTGGTTTATCAGATGAATATATTCAACTGCTGATATGGACAGGGCAGGAAGTTTTTTTTTGGTTGTTTTTTAAAGTTTCTTAGATTTGATCTTTTAGGCTATGTTTAACAGAATTATGGCCCAATCACACAGGGAGCCTAACCAGGGAATTAGAAGAGGTTCCTAACAGAGCAGAAAATGTAATTCAGACAGAGGTTTTTAGCAAAGCAATAATCCAAAATGGCAATTTATTGATAAATTTGGTGCTACATAGCTTTGGCCTAGGACAGAGGGCAGTGCAGGCAGGTATTGTGGAGGCACATGACTGGGACTCAGGAGACCTAAGTTCAACATTCAGCTCTACCACAGACTGTGTGTGATCTTGGACAAGTCATTTAGTCTCTCTGGGCCTCATATCCCCATCTGTAAAAGAAGGATAACACTGCTTTTCTCCCAACCTGGCCTCCACTGCATGTGTCTGTCTATTTAGAATTTATGCTTGTCAGGGCAGGGACTGTCTGCTGCTATGTGTTTGTACAGTGCCTAGCACGATGAGGACTGATCTCAACTGCGGCCTCCAAGCATTTCTGAGATATGGGTAGTATAATTTATAGACAAATTCCCTTCTTGGACTTGAATAATGCAAAAGTCTCAGGGTATGTCCAGACTACCCGCCAATATGGCGGGTAGCGATTGATTTTTCGGGGCTCGATCTATCACATATCATCTAGATGCGATAGATCGATCCCTGAACGCGCCCCCCTCGACTCCGGCACTCCAACGGAGCGAACAGCGGTAGCGGAGTTGACTCGGGGAGCCGTGGACGTCGATCCCGCGCCGTGAGGACCTGAGGTAAATCGATCTAAGATACTTCTTCGACTTCAGCTATGCTATTCACGTAGCTGAAGTTGCGTATCTTAGATCGATTTTGCCCCCCCCCCCCCCCGTGTAGACCAGCCCTCTGTGTCTTGGTACTCCCCCATCACCAGCAAGAGATAGAGATTTTATTACTTTAGCCACCTCTATTCTAACCTCCTAATGAGCTTCAAAACATGCCCCCCCCCCAATGGTATGGTCCAATAGGATTGTCAAGGTAACCAGACAGGTTCAAAGTAAAATAAATCCTAAGGGGAGATGAAACAGCAGGTTAATAGGAAACTGCTCTTCTTGACCTTCAAAATGCATTAAAAATGGAAGCTTTTAACAACAGGATTTATTTCTTGTCTACCCAACACACTCATTATGCACATTACAGGTGTTTAAATGCAATGCCCATACTTGAATCAATCATGGTAGACTGTTCCATCACTCAGTGGTCCAAATATTGCACTTCAGGCCAGGCAGCAGCAAAGTACATCTGAAAACACTGACAGTTTTCCTAAGAGCAAATTCCGAGTCCCCCCAACAGTGCTCTAAATTTCACTTTAGGATTATTTGAAAGCCGCACAATTCTTACATTTAACTGCAACTAACCATGTTCAGTCAGTAGATGGGGATTTCATCAATATGTTGTAACTAACACTGATAATTTTAGCCTGAGTTCAGTTTAAACCTTCCCAAGATGCATAGACTCAGAGAGACTACAGAAAATTGCTGTAGATTAAGGAGTTGTCTTTCATTCCAGGACGTCAAATTTTTAGAGCCTGTGGACTCAGATTATTATTGTACTTTGTTTCATGTTTAGCAACCACAAGATACAGAATTTTTATAATAGGGGAGCTAAGTGATGTACTAGGTAGCAAACCACAAAAGCAATTTTGTTTGAGAGCTTAATAGGCAAGATTGATCCTTCCAAAATGGAAAGCATCCAAATGTAGAGAGCACGATTCCACTTACATGACCAGCATGATACAGAAGAAAATATGGTCATGATTCTTGGAAAATTATTAAAATTTAAAAAAAAACAAACAATGTTGCTGAACTGTTCTCCTCCCTATATTATATATAAATATAATGTTTTAGAAATAAAGAAGCTGTAAGCTCTTTGCATCAACATTAAACTTCCCACCAAGTCAGGATAATATTCTAGACCCTGCAGAGTTCTAAGCCCAAACTCTGTTCCTATTCTTTAAGGAAAAAGAGCACCATATACAAATCATTTTAAGAGTAGAATTGGAATACACCAAAAACCCCACGATGTATTTCCAGTAAAACTATCTCATGAAGAATGACAGCAAAGTCTCTAACCTCTATGTGTCCACACCACACGCCATTGAGCTCAATAGTACTACTTCTATATGTACATGAATAAGTGCGTGCAGGATTATGGCCTGAAGGCTTGATCTGTAGCCCAGTGAAATTAATGAAAAAAAGACTCCCATTTGCTTCAATGGGCTTTGGATCAGCCCCTTACGGTAGGCTGCAGTTGAAGGCTATCAAAACAAACCTACTCTCAGAAGTCTAGACAAAGTTTGGCCAGGCAGCACGACAAAACCAAATCATTTTATGACCTGGTTCAGTCACAGCCATGTTTAAATCAGAAAAGTGCATGCTTGCTTTGATGATGTGGCTGGGTCTATGCACAGGGATGGAAGATACATACCAACTGTGGTTGCCTTCTTTAGCTCCTTTGGTATCTGCACAAGAGATTAAATCCTTGAACTTTAGAAGAACATACTCTCCTACTCTGGCGATAATATGAACAAGGAGACAGGCATCCTGGATAAAGGTAAAGAGAAAACAGCAATAGCATCTGGGCAGAACAAAAGTTATCGCCATGTCTACGGGGACATGTAGGATGATAAGGAAGTGTTAATTTAGGCCTTCTCTACATTAGGAAAAAGGCGTAACGCCCACTGGGGTGCTGAAACAATTTTAATAATGGAGGTGCTGGAAACCATTGAACCAAACTGTGAACCCTGGACATGATGGAATCCATGACAGAATAGGGGGTATAGCACCACCCCCAGTTCTAGCACCACCCTCAGTTCCAGCACCTATGCTAACACCACACAATAATTGACGTGTTTTAATCCTAGCAGAGACAGGGCAAGTTCTAGAATCACTTCAATTTAGCTGCCCCTTCTTCCCCAGGGTTCACCATGACCAGCTAAACCAATGGAAAACTAAAACTTGCCCTATCTATGCTAGGATTTTAAACTGTGTTAGATGTGTGTTTTGAACATGGTAGGATGTGTCTACACTAAGAAAAAGCTAACTCAGTTCAAGTAACTTGTTTTATACAACTTGGCACCAAGTGGAGACAGGGATAAGTTGTGTTTAAACACAGGTTACCTCAACCAGGTAAGTTTTAAAAGCATGACTATGGGCAGACTGTGTGCAAAATAGTGTTTAACTTCATGCTAGTTAAAAGTGCATTAATGCAAATATTTAAGGGCCATGGTCTCATTGTTCACAGACAAGCAAGCTAGGATGTGTGTCTACCTCGCACTTGTCTGCTACTTAAATTAGAGCACTTTGATCTTGTCCTCTTTGAAATGGGACTATCTCAAAGTGCTTTAATAAACCATTAATGCAGTTCAGCAGGGTCCAACCGGACAGACTGTAGCTGGTTAGCGCAAGGTAGTGTTACACCCTGGTTTGCCACAATCTCATTGTTAGGGCTGGTCTACAATACAATACATTTTTCCATCTGCACTGGGAAATGGCGCTTAACCTAATTTTGGTCAGCCCCTTAGACAGGGTCCAATCAGGGTCCAACCAAGTAACCAAGAAATGCTCTAACCTACATACTATGGGGAATGCTGCTTCCTAAATACTCAAAGACAGACAGAAGTGGTAGTGCATAGCTTTTTATTAAAAATGCTCTTCTATCATGGCATGATCCCACCCACACAAACCAGGTGAGCAGTGTATTTGGCCAAAACACTGTTTTACCTGTTCTAAAAACACAGCTGTTAGGATATAAGCTTAGGGTTGGTATACAGTGAAAACTAATAGCAGCCTAGCTGTGTCAGTCATTGATATAAAAAAACCATGCCCCCTAATGACACAGGTATGCTGACAACCTCCCCCCCCCCCAGCACAGATGCAGCTGTGCAGACAAAAGTGTTTGTCAGTGTAGCTAACATTTGGAGAGATTGTGTTCATGCACTGGCAGAAAAAAACCTTTCTGTTGGCACACATTGCATCTACATTAGATGGCTATGCTGGTATAGGCTCTGTGGCATAGACATAGCTTTAGACTGCAAAATCTCCCAGGGCAGAAACCATATGCTTTCCATCTCCCATCAGAGTAGATAATCCACCTACCCAAGAAGTGCTAGGTAGGAAGAATTCTTCTATTGACCTAGCACTGTCTACACCAGAGATTAGGTCAATTTAATGACACTGCTCAGGAGTCTGAAAAATCCATACCTCTGAGCAATGTAGTTGGGTCAACCTAACTTTAACTGTAGGCCAGGCCTTTCACTTAACTCAACGCCATTTCTGTCCGCCTTTAGCATGATGACTTTTGAACACTGCATCCGAGACACTTAAAAAAAAATTATATATCAAATCACAGGGAACATTCTAGGCATCAATGACCAGAACACTGATTTCCCCCACCAAATAATAAAACAAGGGAAAATAGGAGACAGAGCCTGTCATCCAGTTAGCACAGTCACAGCTTCAATCATCCCTTCAATTGTCTATAGATCAAACAACTGGTTGATGGCATCCATTAATGCCTTCCAGCATAATAACTTTACCTCATTTATGTTCATTCTCCCAGTAGAGAACAACATGTTGATCTCTTGAATGGCTTCTCTCCTAGACAGACAAGAGACATAATGATGGGGGGGGCTGAAGGAAGAATGGATGGAACCGGAAGGGGGTATGCACCCAGCACCTGGTGTGAAGGAAAGTGGAGAAAGGGAGACAGAGCCCCCGGCATGGAGGGAAAAGGGGTAAGGAGGAATGGGATGCACAGAGAACCTCTGGCAGTGGGAGACTGGGGCGGGGGGGTCTCTCCATCTGACACAGAGTCTCTGGCAGAGGGAGTTTTTGGGAATCCCAGAAATACAGGGTGATGGGAAGGTGGCACACAGGAAGCTTGTGGGGGGTGTGGGTGGAGAGATGCAAGGATCCTTTGGTGTGTGCAATGAGCTTGGTGTACAGAAGCAATGAAGCGTGTGACCCCTTAGTACAAGAACCTAGAATAATGGAGCTCTTCTGATCCCGACTGAAAACTCTGGGTGTTACTGCAATACACAACAGCAGTACCAACCCCAAGTATTCCAATCAAGAATCAGGCCCCCCAATTAGTGACATTTTAAAATAAAATACATTAAGTTTTTGGTTTCTGAGCCACTAAGATGCATTCAGGTCACATTTTTAAGTTTTTTCTGCAATGAGTGCTGGAAACCTCTTATTTTTGTAAATGAAAGCCGAGATTCTCACATAATCACACTAATCTCCAAGCTGGGCTTCAGAAACACCAAGCATCATGAGATTTGTGATTTAAAAAAATAAAGTCACAGGTGTTGACAACACTACAATAATTAATCCTGTGTATATAAGGCCCTAAAACAGCCAGGCAAGTGAAGCAACAGTTCAGCAAAGCACTTAATGCATGTGCTTGAATCCAATTGACTTCACAGGGAATTCAAGCATGTGTTCTAGTGCTTTGCTGAAAGCAGAGCCTAACTTAAATGGAGAAAGGAGCCTAATTAAAAAAAGAAAAAAAAAAAAGGAACTGTTAATTTGTGCTTGCCTCTAACATACCTCTCCAAACAATAGTTAACTTCAATGTGTACAATACTTTGTCTTGCTTTGTTTAATATTGATGGTCAAGGTTACATCTTTACCAAATTAATCTCTCAGGTTCAGGATGTTTTAAAAATAAATAAATAAAAAGCCAGCTCAATGTGGTCTTCATTTCTTAACTGGTCTTTCTGGATTTTCAAGAGCAGGCTATTTTTTGTTGTTGTTGAAAGAACACACTTTTGAAAATATTCACCAAACAATAGGAGATTGTTAAACTACCTACTTCTAAGGCAAGGTAACCGAACCACTGCCAAGATAAGAAACCTTTACTGCAATCCATGCGATTAGTGTTTTGGAACTATCGCCCCAAGACCCTCAGGTAAGCGAGCTGTTCACAACGCAGTAAAATTCTGGTTACAGACTTAATCCTCACGTCAGCAGGAGTCCAGGGTGCTCGGCATCTTCTAAGATTAGGTACAGGTTCAAGAGAACTGATCAGAACAATGTTGAGAAGCGAGTTGGTTGGAGTCTTTGCCTTACCACTTGTGAATAACTGCCGCTGTAACTTACAGAATCAATATGTTTTAGCCACATCATGCCATAAGAAAGCAACTTTATCTACCCTAAGACAAATAAAACAATCGGGAAAGGCCTAGATGCAACATACCAGGTTAAACAACCAGAGAAAGATTTCTAAATAGTGCTGTTAGCTCCCATGTGTTTGCAGAAATAAAGCTCCTCCCCACCCCACCCCACCTAAAAATAAAACCTCAGCCAGTGACAAGTAGTTACTTTTCTTTAGATTAACTTCTTACAGGAGGATAAGGATAAGGCTCTCACTACTCAGCTATGGTTGAGATTTGATGGCCTGCGACTACTTAAGGAAGAACTAGATACAACACCAATGGCTGTATAGACCTATTTTATATTAGGTATTAAATACGCCATAGAACTGACGTCTCCCAAGATTTTAAACATTCTTATGCAAACTTCCAGGAGGGGAATTTTAGAGGACTTTAAAAGTAAATTAGTTTGCATTTCTCCTCTTGATAATTTGGTGCTTAGTAGAGTCATTTATGCTTTGGAACTGCATAGAATACAGACAATTCAAGGTACAAGTTTTTCTTTAAATTAGCTGGCTTCTGTCTTGTTACAAGTGTAAAATCACACAGGGTTCCATAACTTTGATCCCACTGCTGTACAGATCACAGACGAATAGTTTTCTACCATACTTAGGAAGGCATGAGAATTTTTGTCCCCAACATCCATGCAGCCCACTACAGCATCACTATGTCACAGTCTAGCAAGGGAGTTTACAATCTCTTGTGAATGTTGCAACTTAGCAGGGAGGATGTAGGAAGAGATGTGCAGCGCAGAGTGCTTTGCCTCAGAAAGAGCTATAGTAAGTGGCAGGAGACATGCAAAGGGTGATCTGGCTGAGGCAACAGGCTGTGTTAAGGATTTGTTCCTGTTTTATGAGCTTTTCTGCCATAAGGATCAGGGATTAAAGAGAAGATGTCACAGAAGTTACAGATTCCATGACTTACAGAGACCTCAGTGACAATTTCTGCTTCATTCCCAGGGTGGTACAGAAGGAGCTCTTTGCCACTACAGGTGGCAGGGGACCCTTGCAGCTCCCAGCTGCTGTCTCCAGAGCCCTGAGCCCCCAGAGAAGGCAGGGAGACCCCAGAGCCCCGACCGCCTGAGGACAGCCAGTGCTGGCTCCCCTCCTTCCATGCAGCAGGGCTTGGGCTCTCAACATCCCCCCTAACCCCAGGCTTCAGTTATCCCCTATCAAGTTCTTCCCCCACCATTATTTTTGCTAAAAAAATCAGACAGCTCATGGGCTTCAGTGAATTTTTGTTTACTGTCCGTGACCCACTTGACTAAAAATTGCCATGACAAAAATCTTAACTGTAGTGATTTTCTAAGCAATACACAACCTACCTGGGAGGGGATGGCTGAAGCCAGTGGTAAACAAGAATTCCAAATTGTCAATTGCATTCTGTTAACAGAATAGTTCTGGTAGAATGTGATGTTGCAGCTGGCTTCTTAAGGTTCCCTTCTATTGACATTTATTCACATGCTCCTCATCATCAGATGGACACTGTCAGCTTGAAATAGTCCACTTAAAAAAAGGTTTCAGATAACTACACCCACCTAGTTCCCCACACTGCTTGCATTCCTGGTTAATATTTTCTCCACAGCACTCCCACAAGCAAGAAGGGAAAAAACCACATTGATTATACAGGGAGAACAGAGAAACCGACTATTCAGAGATACAAAGAAAGAATCCCCCTCTCCACCCAAATTTCAAATGTTACTTATAATGCTAGTCAGTACAGCACCTCAACCCTAATTTAGAATTGTTGTCTCTGTACGCTTAGTTGTGAAGAATACAAATCAGACACTTGCTTCTTTTATCTCGAAATCTCTATTCTATTATTGAACAGTGATCTAAACCTAGTTATTGGTTTCAGAGTCATCTGTGTGCCATAAAGACATTTTCACAAGCATTTTGACTACTAACGTTCCATTTTACATAACAAGAAGATTTGCGAAATGACTATTCTATATAGAAATTGCCACATCTATAAAGTAGCGCCCATCTGCAGAGCTGCATTAGCCAGGGATCTGTACAAGAGCCTTAAAATAATGCCTTTTAATAGACTAAGCCAGAAAATACACAAGCTGTTAAGACCAAGACCTATTCTTTTTCAGTGGGGTTGGGGAAAAGAAAGAGAAAAAAGTCTTCCTGTCAGTTTCCATTCCTTGCACAAAAAAAGCTGCTATGCATTTTTGGTACTTACCTGCTATTGCTTTGCAACTAAGGGGGAAAAAACCCCAAAAAAAATAAAAGTGAAGAATTTGATCTTGAGCAAGTCACTTCACCTTTCTCTGCCTCAGTTTCCATTTTCAGCTGTCTCATCTATTTAGACTGTAAGCTGTTAGTATATGTCCAGCACCTAGCACAGCGAGGCTCTGATCTCAGTTCTGGCCTCTAGGTGCGATATAAATGAAAAATAATATAAGATAATTGCATGTTTGCAATGGACTTCTTAAATACTTGTTAGAAACCACAACTGCTGGTTTCTACAACAAACCCAACCACAAATAAATGGCTTTTCATCTTCCTGATATTAACACAGCTTTAGAGCAGTGGGATGAGTACATGAATGCCACTTAGCTTTCCCGCATCATTTCCCTCCTGTGCGCAAGCACCCACTTTACTTGTATCTTCGCCTTGTTGCACTAGGCTCACTCATCCCTCCACCTCTATGGCTAATGCTATTGCACTGAATTACACAGACCTGTTTTGAGCAAGTTCAGAAGACAGGATATTTAAAACCCCAACCACCACTTATTACAGCCTTGTCTATACTAATACTTGCAGTGATGCTGCCCCTCCTGGGTGGGAAATTTTTCAATACCAAAAAATATTATTAATAAAAAAAGCATGCAAGCTGTTAGACCCAGCCTTTGAGAGACAGGGAAGCACTTTGAGGATTTTCGGATACAAAAGGGCTCTACAAACATCATTACTCAAGCAGAACACAGAGCACATGAGCTGGTCCTCCTGCCTATGGTAGCGGCACCTCAGTAGCTACATTTCTTACTCCTCCCACCCCAGCTCATCCGCGATAAACAAACAAACAGCATCATAAACGGAGCCTCCTAGTAGATAGGAGGAAAAACACGTGTTTGCAAAGGGTAGCCAGGCGCTTGGCTTTGGACAGCCGCAACCTAAGAGGTGGTGCTTAAATAATCTTGGGCTGGTTTCCTATGAAACCTGCCTGGGGTGGAGCAAAGGCAAAGCTCTCCGCGCTGAAAGTCCAAAGCAGGGGAGAACTACAGGAGCTCCCCCATATTGGGTAGTGGGTCAATCTAACATAGCCTATTCTCCGCAGTGTTACACACAGGAGGGGGCCCATCGCCTCCTGGCCGGGGCGTTAGTCAGTGCCGGGTACAACGAAGCCATTTGGTACCACCTGTTACCTCCACGGGCTCCCAAAGCACCTGGGTCAGACACACCCTAACGCCCAAGCGAGGAGGCGGTGGGGGAAGAGGAAACAGATTCAGGGCAGGGAGGTTTTCAGCTGAGATTCGGGATGAAATCGGAGGGGTGACGAGGCAGGGACACGGGGAGGCTGCTGGGCACACGGGGACCTTTATCCGCACAGCCCTGCGGGAGGCCCGGAGCAGAGCCGCTCACCATCCCGTCTTGCTAGCTACAGACAGCGCCGAGCACCCAGCTCGGACCTGCCAGCCCCCCAGTCCCGCTCGGACACAAGATAGCCCGTCTCTCCCCGCAGCCCGGCCACGCTCACTCAGTCACTCACCTGGCCGGCCCGACCCGGTCTAGCCCGCTCCGTCCGCCAGCGCCGGGAGCCGAGCAGGTGCAGGCGCCTCGCGCTGACTCGGGAGCCCTCCCAGCTGCAGTGACTCCCCCTCGGGCAGGGGTAGGGACGCCCAGCCCAGCAGCCAGCCACTGAGCTCATGCGCACTGGCCCGGCCCACGCCCCCTCCGCCCAGCTGGCGTTTAAAGGGGCAGTTCTCTGCCCAGGGCTGGCCGGCTGGGGTGGAGTCCATTCCCTTCCCCCTCGCTCCCCAGGTATTGCCGTGCCCAAGCTTTTCCCCAGCGCGCTGGGCAGCGGCGCTCCACCTTTCCAGACTAGTTTACCCCTTTGAGGCACCTGATCTGTCTTGCCTACCCCCACCTTTCACCTCTCTTAAAAACGACTTCTTACACAAGCGGACACACAAATACAAAAGTGTCACAGCACTGAACAGTGGTTGGCTTTCTCATTTTAACCATATCATTATAATATAAATCATTTGGAATAGAAAGATTATACTTACATTTCAGTGGGTAGTATGTAGAGCAGGATAAACTAGTCGTTGTCTGTACGAAATTTTAGTTTGTACTGACTTCGCTAGTGGTTTTTTGGTAGCCTGTTGTAAAACTATGTAAATCCCTAGATGAGTTGATGTGCTCCCTGGAAGACCTCTGAGTACCCCCGGGGGTATGCTACCCCTGGTTGAGAGCCACTGAGGTGAAGAATAGAATCGGTATTGCAACAATGCTCTCTCTGCAATACAGTAACACCCTGGTAAGCAGAGAGCTCCGATGACTGGTTTGTGGTGTAATGTCTCTTTAAACACACTAGCTCTGTTGCACAGCTGGTTTTGTTTCTGATACTGAGCTGGCAGAGATTTGTAAACCTGTTAAAACATCCCAAACAAAGACATAAACGGGGGTGGGGAGGAAGGGATGTGCGTAATAGTTTGTCATGCAGCAGAGTGAGAGTTTGCCAGCTCTCATGGCTCATCCTGAACTTATTGGGTTAAGTTTTTAAAGCAAGGATCATGTGCAGATCAAAAACGCTGCATGGCACCTTCCAACCCAGGGACTCAAAACACTTCACAAACCAAGGGTACAACCCAACAAATACTTAAAGCATGTGCCTAAATTTACTCTGGGGGACAGCCCCACCCTCATTGGTGTAAAAAATGCATGAACCCTTACAACAACCCTATGACCAAGGGAGGTAAGTATCTTTATTATGTAGATGGGGAAATGTGAGCCCAGAGCTGCTAAGGCCCAGATCCTCAAAGGTAGTTAGATGCCTAGCTCCCTAGGTCTAGATGAGACACTAGTTAAAAAGCCAGCACATCAGCAATATTGCCAAGCAAAATCATGAGTCAGGCCTCAAAAAAATCATGAAATTGGGTTAAAACTCTTGATAGTGTTAAAACAATTAATACATTTGAGGTTCTTTTTATTCTCTTGGTTTTTAAACCCATAGAGATCACCTTTTCAAGCTTTTGTCTGCAATCAGGAAATTTCTTTTTTTTTAAAGAGAGCTGAGAGTCTCACATAATCAGATGACTCCAGCAGCTGGGGCCTTAAGGACACCAACTAGCAAGAGACTTGCGGCAAAATCACAAGAGGTGGCAATACTGCCATAGCCTACTCTAGACATCATGCTGTTCTTCTACCTCTTGTGGAACTGCACTGGTGGAAAATTTTAAGGAAAAAAACACCACCACAATGTCAGAGCTAGGAAAACTATTGTCAGAGCTGGGAGTCTTGACTCTATTTCCAAATCTTTCTCTTCTAGGGCTCATACCTGAATGAGGAAAAGAAAGCTGTTCTGTCTCTTACGCATTATCTCCATTGTGTGTTTTATTAAACAGTGCCTCCATCTCAACAACAAATACAGTTATCTGGTTGAAGATAATGTTACTGAAACACAGCGTTACCAATGTTAAATACTGGTGTTTGCCCCATCTTGCCTTTTTGAAATGGTTTGCTGCAGTTCTTAACTTAGCCCTGATTTCTAGTACAGAACATGGAGTTGTTATTATTTACAACACATGATTTTAGCCCTTAGAGATCAGGACTAGAACTCAATGAAATTTTTAGGTTGAAACTTTTTTCTGCCAAAAAATGCAGATTTGGGTCAACCAAAACATGTGAATTTGTGTTGGAATTTGCAGAGTTGAGTCCATTGGGGTTGGGGAAGGGGGAGAACAAAAAAAATCTAAATGTTTAAAAAATATGTTTTCAGAACAAAATGTTTTGTTTTTTTATTCAAAACAATTTTTCAGTTCGAATTTTACCTCAGCTTTGTTTTTTTAAAAAGGTTAAGATGACTCAGACAAAGTGAAATGTTTCTGATTGACTCAAACTCATTTTTTTTAACTTGTTAAGATTGCAGAAAATTTTTTCCTTGGGTCAACCCAAAACATTTTTTCCCTCAGTTTGATCAGTGAAGAGTTATTCACGCAGCTCTAACCGGAACTCTGTTGTGCTAGGCATGGCACATACGTATATAGTAAGTACGTGCAATCTCAGTAAGAGTTTATAATCGTAGAACTCTTACAAACTTCAGCGGGTCTCGGATGCTGAAGCTAGAGGTGTGGGGGTGCTGCAACAACAACCCCTGGCTCAAAGTGGTTTCCATTATATACAGTGTTTACCATTTGGTTCAATGGCTCTTTCTCAGCACCCCCACTATAAAAATTGTTCCAGCACCCCTGACTCTGGGTGGAAGCAGGGATCTGCTCACATGGACCAGCTTGCAGGATTGTAGCCTTAACTGTGATTTATCCAAGCTGCTTGTGTCTGCGTCCACACGCGTGTGTATGCATGTTACTGCTCCACCTCCTGTCACCGTGCATACAAGCAGTGTAACAAGCATTTCAAAAATAGCAATAGCACTTTTTTTCAAATATCATGGTTATGGGTGTGATATAAGATCATAAACTGGGTAGAACAGAGAGAGGATCCATTATAAAGCCCCATATATAGGGGTTACTATCCCTCTAGGATTGTCCTGTAGTCTCCAGGAATTAAAGATTAATCTTTAATTAAAGATTATGTCATGTGATGAAACCTCCAGGAACATGTTCAACCAAAATTGGCAACCCCACCCATATAAAATTAACACAAATATTGTGATAATCCAACTATCTCGGAAGTATTTATTTATACCACATTTACGGTGACCAGATAGCAAGTATGAAAAATCAGGACAAAGTATGGGGGGTAATAGGCACCTATATAAGAAAAATCCCCCAATATCAGGAGTGCCTCTATAAAATCAGGACATCTGGTCACTCTAACCACATTTGTGGTCATGCCAGTCATCACATTAATGCCTTTATTTTCCAGACCACATGGTAGAGATTTCAAACCATTATC
Source organism: Gopherus evgoodei (assembly GCF_007399415.2). NCBI lineage: Eukaryota > Metazoa > Chordata > Testudines > Testudinidae > Gopherus > Gopherus evgoodei. The sequence goes on from NC_044322.1 coordinate 353,911,725, forward strand.
TAAACTGTGCTTGTGGAAATTAGTACTCTCCACCCATAGCCATGGCACAATTATTTTCTGTAGTGCTTCACAAAGAAGCGGAAAGAGACTTGGGAAAAATGGGCTAATCTCATATCAAATAAATGGGATACCTAAAACGTATGATTTGGTGGGGTGCTATGCAATTTATATTGGAGAGTCATGTGAGCTTTGGCCAGTCCTGAGTAAAATGATCGCCCACATTTCTGGCTATAAAAACAAGCACGCCACCGCATCACGTGTTTAAAATTTTATATAGTGGCAGGAGCAGTTTTAGTGGGAAGAACAAGCAAGACATTGGGATTCTGGACTTCCATACTGTAGTTCTAGCCCTGGCTGCCAGCAACTTACATGGTCATAGGCCAGTGTCAATCCCACATGCCAATTATTAAACAATTATGATTAAATGTGAAATCATTATTCTGTTATTTAAAATGTTAACTACTAATGAATTATTCATTGTTACAGGACAGAGGTGCCTCCGTCTCTAGCTATAGAAAATGAGAATGATGCCCACCTCACAGGGTGCTTTTAGGCCCTGATGCAGGAAAGCACTTATAATTTAGCCTGTGCTTAAATATTTTCCTGAATTGGGGCCATAATACAGTATTTGTAAAATGTTTTGAGATCCACTGATGAAAGACATAAGATAACTGTAAAGTATCATTACTTACTAGTAAGCAAATATTAACTGCACACTCCATGCAGCAGCCACTAAAGTCAGTGCTTTTATTCCTAGCTTTTCCCTTTCAGTGGGTGATCACCGTGAGGGAAGCCAGTTGCTTTCCAGACCTTTGTCAGTCCCCTAGGTATATACAGGGTCTTTGTATTGAATGATTTATACCGCGCACTTGATGGTGTTGATGCCTTATACAACAAAACCTAGGAAGCCATACAGAAAAACTGGTTCTATCTTTGTGTTCTCTTTCCCCACCATGGGTCATCTGGAAGGATGTTTTTAAATTATTTGTATTTAATTTTTCACTTTTTTCTTCTTTCCTCGTTTTGCCACATAATCTGTTATCTTAATTGTTCTATCCAAGGGGCGGACGGTGTTCTGGGAAAGCACTTGCCAGGGGATGTGTCCTACATTCAATACTGAAGGTGGTGAAATTTATGGTGTATAGTTCCAGCCTACCACCTGTACATTATATGCAGCAGAGAATTCCCTCACGCAGCACTCCACTAACTTGTTATACCTGTTTGAAAAAAAATGTGAAGCACACACCTCCTTCCTGTGCCACTGCTTACTGATAAGCATGTGGTATTGACTTTTCTAGTCATTGCTCAACAAGCCATTGCAGGATTTCGTGTGTGTTTATGCTCGCTTGATTTCTGTCCAGTAAGAAGCATAACAACAACAAAACATACCTGATGACAGCGTCAGAACAATCATATCCATTTGGAGCCCAATCCTGCATCTCCTATATGAGTTTTGCCTGTACCAGGACTGCAGGGTTGGGCTTGCATCTGTGAGCCCACATTGGGAGAGAGGTCATGTATTTGGCAGACCAAAAATCCACTTCATCCCAAGCAGTGTTGTTAGTCTGCTTTTACTGTTACAAATGACTGAGTATACAAGTAGCTAATTGGGAAATTTAGGGTCAAAGAGAACCTAATTTGTGCTCCAACATTCCATCCCACGCTATTTTAAACTTCCTGAACTACTAGCTTTCATTTTTGGGGACTTTTTCTCCATATTTGGGCTGGTCTGGTCTGGTTGAGTGGGTGGTATCGAGCAATCAGGAAGAACTAATAAAATGAAGGGTAGTTATAATTTATTATTACTCATTTTTATTGTGGTAGCCTCTAGGGAGCCTTATCAGAGACTGGATCTCCATTGTAGTAGGTGCTGTACAGACAAATAATAAAGCCTGTCCCTACCCCAGAGACCTCACAATCTACATGTCAGGCAGGATGCAACAGATGGGAAAAAAAGACAAATAGGGTAGATGCTGTGGGAGGATCAGGTAATTACAACATGGACAGATTTAGCAGGAGTAAAGACTGAGTTACATTTTATTACTATGACTATTGACTTATTTTTAAGATTACTGTGACTATTACTATGATTTATCATTTCTATGACAGTACCACTTAGAAGTCCCAGATAAAACTGAGGCCCTTGTGTGCTTAACACTGTACCAACACAGTGTATTAAGACAGTCATTTTTGCTGCTGTGTATCATCATGAGGTGTAATACACAAGAAGTATGATGAAGTGGCTCAACATTTCATGACAACATAACTGCACATGTGGACTGATTAAACAATTTCTGATTACAGTCGTCCATGGAAGTGCAAAGAGATACTTGTGGAGAGGCGAAGCCAAAGAAATAGCCATCTACTAATTATTTAGAGAGGAAGGATGGTCTTGAGTCTAAGACAGTGGACTGATGCTCAGAAGATCTGGATTCAGTATCCAACTCTGCCACAGACTGCCTGGGTAACCTTGGGAAAGTCACTTAGGGACAGATACTTAAAGGTATTTAGGTGCATGAATCTAACTGATTTCAATGGGAATTAGGAGCCTGAATGCCTTTGAGGATCTGGATTTAGCCTCTCTGTGCATCAGTTCTCCAACTGTAAAATGGGAATGATGTTTTTCTTTTCCCTATAGTTTGTCTAGTCAGACTGTAATATCTTTGTAAAGGGAATGGTGCTTACTAACTGTACAGCATCTGGCACAATGGGGCCCAATCTTAGTTGGTGCCTCAAGGCACTAAATGTCATTCAAATACAGAGTTAGCTGTTCCCTGGCTTTTACCATTCAATAGCTATGTTTTCTGAGGTTTGTATTATCATTTTCTCTCTCTGTGTTTCTCATTATTGTTATTTATTTGTGTTACTTTAGCTCCTAGGACATGGACCAGGACCCCCTTATGCCAGGCACGGTACAAACACAGAACAAAAAGACAGTCCCTGCCCATAGGTGCTGGAACTATGGGTGCTGGGAGTGCTGCCACACCCCCTACTTGAAGTGGTTTCCATTATAGACAGGGTTTACAGTTCGGTTCAATGGCTCTCAGCACCCCTACTATACAAATTGTTCCAGCACCCCTGTCCCTACCTCAAGAAGCTCACAATCTAATGATTTACCTCAGCACTTTTTAAATGTATGTGGTTTTCTTCCCTATAAGAATTTCACGGATAAATCATTATATTCGAGTAAGTGTTAATCATATTAGTCTCACAAGGGAAGGAATGAAAAACAATAAATGGCCTGTAGTGTTTTCTATTAGATGAAGTAAAATAAATACACCCATAAATAAGCTTGTCTCTTTTTATTTCTAGGCTCCTGGTTCAACTCCTTCTCTGACCAATAGGGACTGAAAGTCATTGTCATCGGATGGTTGGTTGGTGGTCTGTGTGAAATGGATTTGGGTTGGGAGACTCAATCCTGATCCCAGTGGACAGGAATCTGTGTCACAAAAATCACAACGGGCAGTGATTTGGACTCTCACTGGCAATCTTGGAAGACATGAATGGGCTGCGAAGGCTGATGTGCACGTAGACGGAATCCTTTTAGGTGCTGTTTGAGGATAGCTTGCATGGCTGTTCTATAGCAGTTCTGTGGACAACCAGAGGGCTGCAGTCTCCAAACTTGTCAAAATGACACCCAGGGTCCATTTTAACTCCCAATGAAAGTCAAGTGGAAGAATCCTATTGATTTCAGTGGAAGTTGGATCAGGCCCTAAATTCATAAGCCTAAAGAAATCAAGGGTGAAATCTTGGCCTCACTGAAATCAATGGTTGATTTGCCTTTCCCGCCAGTGGGGGCAGGATATCACTTTCCATTTTATTTGTATGAATCCATTCAAATGTCCCACTCACAACTTCTGGGTTTTTTGTCTTTGTTTTGTTTATTAACAAATAAAACAGAAGAAAATTCCATGGCAGCAATACCTTATTGCCAGCGGCCAAGACTATTAGAGGATAATCTCAGCCTAGGAATCTCTAGCACTGTGCTTGCACCTCCTCTCTCCTAATCCTCTAGCCTACAATTACAGACTAAACCAGGGAAACAACAGTCTTTGTTGTGCCTTATTGCTTAATTGTTTAATGAGGTATTCACGTTGTCCAAGTGGATGCACTGTAATTTTGTAGCTGCTGTGCCAATAAACCCAGAGCTGCCTTTTATGCAGAAGGATTTACTTGTTTTCATGCTAAAATAAGACACTATTAAAATAAACATCCACTTCCACTAGTGAATATATCTAGGGCTATCTCCATTCCATTAAGGTAGGGAAAAATAGCTTGCAACCTCCTATCCCCTTTGATGTTATTTTATTTTTAATGCTGTAAAAAGACGGCTTGAACTTCAGTGCCTAACGTTTTGGAGACAAAGTCTTTGCGAAAGATTCAGCTTCTTCACCCCTCCAGCGAAGGTAAGAGAACCAGCATTAGCCCTGCTCTGAGATATCCAAGGGGTGCTCCAGCAAGCCCAGACCACATTCCTCGCATTTCTATTGGCAAAAAAAACAAAAACAAACAAGCAGGATAAAAAACAAACAACTCATTATACATCAGACAGAAGCTAAAAGGCTCATATAACCCAGTTTATTTAAAAATTCATTGATCATTAGATAAGAATGCCCCATGCAGGAGGCACTCCAAAGAGTGAAAAGTATTCAGCATAATGCAATCGTTGTAATGAGAATTCTGGATCTGGATCTACTCGTGTGCCCCTCTGTGTTACAAGGGTAGGAACAAAATACCATTCTTGTTTATTAGACATGGATGAACAAAATATATACATCATAAATGACTGAAAGATAATGCTCCAGACTTGTCAATAAGTCCATTCTTTGAAGAACCTAGTTTGCAAATACAATTGGGCAATAAAATAACAAAAGACCAGGGCAGGAATGCATTATTCCTAACCCCTAGCATTCAAAAATCAATGGTCAGTCCCCCAGAAGTCATGACTGGTTTAAAAATCATGCAAATTAAAAACAAAACCCAACCAAACACTAGGTTTGGCGTGTCCTATTGCCTTCTGGCTTTTGCACCTTTATGGGTCACCTTGCCCATAACTCTGAGTGATCAGAACTTACTTTTGGAGGCGGGGGAGGGGAAGCTGAGATTCTGGTGGTGTATACACATGACTCCAGCAACAAGGGCTTAAAGAAAAACATCAAGTATCACAAGCCTTGCAATACAATCATGAGAGTAGGCAGGGGTAAGGGAAGAGATTTTGAAGAGTGTTTTGCGTTTTAACACATGCAGGGTAAAAGTCTGCTACGCTGATAACCTAGCATTATACTCCATAAGTAGTAGAAGTAATTATATTAATAAGACTTAGCACTTATATAGCACTTTTCATTGGTAATTCTCAAAGCCCTTTACAAAGGAGGTCACTATCATTAGCTCCATTTTACAGATTGAGAAACTGAGGCACAGAGAGGGGAAGAGTCTCCCTAGTCCCAATTTAATGCATTATCCACTAGGCAATACTGCCTCCCTAAGTAGTCCTATTGACTTCATGGAGTCCATACGAAAGTATTACACATCATGAATAAGGATATTAGACTCTGGCCCATCAAAAAAGTCCTTAGGTAGCTGCTTCCCTGATGCCATATTTTTAAAGGAAGCTGGTAACAGGGGAAGTGAGCAGCGGATGGTTCAAGGATTGCTCTCCATTCAGATTCTGCCAAACCCGTTACTGTACAGCCAGGCAACCTACTGACGGCACTGTTGATGAGGAAAGGGCTTTGCAAGCATATGTGCAGCATCACCAGTCAACTAATACAGTGTATGTCAACAATAAAACGTTGTGGCCTATGTTTGTACTGGCATAAAGAGTATATGGTTTGCAATTCATCACTTCTAGTAATGTTATTCTTTTTTAAAAGGAACCGCAATGTGCATGCCCTCCTTATAATGTTGCTTACTGCCTCTCTGCTGGTAGCGGTAACATTGTCAACATTGTTTAATGAGCTGTTACCGGCTTTTGCCGGATTTCACAGGATTTCAGTCAATGAGATTATGTGGGGTCACTGAGGGCAGAATTTAACTCAGGCTGTGGAGACTTTCACCTCTAGGCGTGAAGGCCCAGATCCTTAAAAGCTTTTCTGCACCTTATGCCCTTTGAAATCAATGGGAGTTTGAGGCCTAAATACCCTTGAGGATCTGGGCTGAAAGGTCAGCTTTGCCTGCACATGCAGCAGCTGAGCTCAAGGTAGGGGCTGAGCAGGGCAAACCTGGCTGCACACCACCTTTGCACCTTCCCTGTGCTGATCGGTTCATTCTTGTGAAAAGTTTAGAACAACTTCAGGGGATTGCTTAACCTTTGCCTAATTGCCAACAGCCCTTATGAGCCATTCTGGTAGCTGAGAATAGGTGGGGCATAAGAAACCTCTAGCCATGCCCCTTTTACCTGCGAGAATGCCACTAGCATGCTGCCCGTACTGGAGGTTTCTGTAGAGGATGTCACAGAGCCAGCTAGCCAACCACCATAAAGCTGCCAAGCAGCTGCCAGAAGGAAGCCCAGAGGGTCTGGGTGTTTCATCATCATCTGATATAGCTGTGGATTTCTCTCTCTTATTATGTTACCAGCTGTGTTTATATCACACGTGAAATACCACTCTACTGAGTCCTTGAGAATGATGTGGAATTATTGCTCCGTGCCTTTGTTGTTCAAACTGTTGACTGACAGGAGTTCCCAATTAAACCACGTCCAGAATGGAGCCACTATTACCTAACAAAGCTTTCTGCGTCCTTACTAAAACTGCTTGAAAATGTTCAGTCCACACAGAAATGGAGTTTCAACTGTGAATTATAATTGGGACTCATTTAAGAACACTTTACTAGGTGTGACGGGTTCTCCCTGGGGTGCCACCTGGAACTGGGGTGCCATTGAGCCCTCTGACCCATCAGCATAGGCTCCCTCTCACTCTGTGCTGCTATGACCAGTTGCAAAGCCCTTCAAGCTCACACTTTCAGCTGCATTCACCAGTAGGGATGTACTCAGCTTCCCAGCCTAGAATCCCAGAACAGTATCGTGCTCCCCTGGTCAAATCTGGGTAGCATATGGGTTTAATACCCGCTCCGCCTCTCCCTCAATGTGAGGAGGACCATGCACACTTGTGGTAACCAAGCTGAGGTTTCCCCCAGACACCTTAGTCAAACACACATTGGTTTGGATTAAACCATAAAACAAGTTTAACAACTACAAAAGGGGAGATTTAAAGGATTATAAGTGATAGCAAACAAATCAAATCAGATTACCTTATTAAATAAACAAAACAGCAAATGGAGCTTAGCACACTAGATAGGTAGGATATGAATTAGCAAATTCTCACCCTGAGTGATAAATAGGCTGGCAGATTCTTAAGGCACAAGCTGGTTTGGCTTTGCAGATTAGGCTGCCCAGGTTTTTATATAGAGGCTAGAAATTCCTCCAGCCTGGGACCACCACTTTCTCCTTTTCAGTCTTTACTCCTCAAGTGTTTCCAGGTGTGTTGTCCTATCATGATGTCATTTCCCCCCTTTTATATCTTCTTCCCACTTGCCGGAAAGCTCTTCTGCTGTAATCTGGGTCAAACAGTTCCCATTGTTTAGTGCTATCTCTGAGAGGTTTCTATTGTACACCTTTCCCGGGATAATCTTTGCATTTATGTGCATTTCCTCAATAAGCCATTAACATTATTTGGCCTTTCTCCTGTTGTACTTGAAAGGCTGGTTGTGGGTGTTTTCAACCTCACAACGTGTTTCAGTAACACATACATAGATAAACTTCATAACTTCACATGACTATAGCACATACAATCCAATGAGATATTAATGTCTAGCAGCTCAAAAATAACGGTGGATATAGATTCAATACATGGTGATGTTAACATTCTTTACATTCATTAGTATTTCTGAAGGATGGTTAACAGAAGCTACTGAAATTAGACATTTTTAAATCAGAAAGTCCAGATCACTAGTATGCAAGAATTTTAAGAGCGCTGATGAGGAGCTCGCTGGATCGGTAATGCTGATTTTCAATAAGTCTTGGAGCACGGGGTGAGTTCTAGAACAGTGGTTTTCAAACTTTTTTTCTGGGGCTCTAGTTGAAGAAAATTGTTGATGCCCACGACCCAACAGAGCTGTGGATGAGGGGTTTGGGATGGGAGAGGGGCTCAGGGCTGGGCAGAGGATTGGGGTGCAGGGGTGAGGGCTGTGGAGTGGGGCCAAGAATGAAAGGTTCAGGGTGTAGGAGGGGGCTCTGGGCTGGGGCAGGGGGTTGGGGTGTGGGGTGTGGGAGGGGTCAGGGCTCTGGACTGGGGATGCAGGCTCTGGGGTGGGGTCAGGGATAAGGAGTTTGGGGTGAAGGAAGGGGTTCCAGGTTTGGGGTGGTTCAGGGCTAGGGATCGGGGCACAGTGTTAGGGTGCAGACTTACCTCTGGTGGCTCCTGGGTCAGTGGTGCAGCCGGGGTGCATTGAGGACTGTGCTGCACCCAGGAAGCAGCCAGCAGCGGGTCTGGCTTCTAAGCAGAGGTATGCAAGCGGCTCCGCGCGACATTTGCCCACAGGTGCTGCCCGCTCCCCAGTTCCCATTGTCTGGTTGCCGGCCAATGGGAGTGCAGAGCCGGTGCTCGGGGCAGGGTCAGCACATGGAGCTCCATGGCCCCCCTGCCTAGAAGCTGGACCCACTGCTGGCCGCTTCCGGGGCACAACGCGGTGTTGGAGCAGATAGGAACTAGCCTGTCTTAGCTGGGGAGCACTGCCGATGGGACTTTAACGTCCCGGTCGGTGGTGCTGACCACAACAAGGCGACCCAGCGCCTCACATGCCACGACTCGGTAGTGCTTCACGACCCACGGTTTGAAAAACACTGAGATATGGACTGTATCAGATATGGACTGACTACAGAGCTTCCTTTTCAGAGAGCTACACCAAAGATGTCTTCCATACGATCCTTTAGCGCAGCAGTTCTTAAACTACGGGGTGGACCTCCCAAGGGAGGTGTGAGTTGTGTGCCTTATTTTATTTTATTTATTTATTTTTTGAAGTGCTCTGGCTTTCATCCCCAGGTGGCTGGGGCACATGCAGAAGGTATTTGCACACCTGGGAGATGGGGATAAAGGCGACAGCCGGGGAGCTCTTGCACCTGGGCTTGGGCTCGCCTTTGCCATCCCCTGCCCCAGCCCAATCCTTCACCAGGAGGCAGCCTGGGCTGAGGCTCTCCTCCCAGCATCCCCCACCCAAATCCCTCACCTAGACGCAGCGGGATCTGGCTGCCAGCCCTGGAGTGGCAGCAGCAGCACTGAAGTAAGGATGGCAATGGGGCACTAAGTCTACCATGAAAAGTAATATTGATGAATATCGCTTTTCACATTGCCACCATTACTTTTGTGCTGCTACTGGCATGGCACTGCCTTCAGAGCTGGGCACCCAGCCAGCAGCTGCTGCTCTCTGTTCTGCCTTAGAACTGGGTGGCAGTATATGTATTTGTGTGTGGTGTGTGTGTGCAGGGCCGGTGCATCCATTTAGGCTACCTAGGCAGTTCCCTAGGGTGCTAGGATTTAGGGGGCGCTATTTTCTTCTGCAGCGAATGCAGCGGCCGGATCTTCGGTCACCCCAGACGTCGCCAGCATTTAGGCAGAGGGAGCTGGGGCAGGGGAGCATGGGGAGGGCCGCCTACAGCAAGTAAGGGGGGGCGGCACACAGGTGAACTCTCCACCCCAGCTCACCCTGCCCCGCCTCCTCCCCGAGCACACCATGGCTGCTTCACTTCTCCTGCCTCCCAGGCTTGCGGCGCCAATCAGCTTAGGTGCTGCATGCCTGGGAGGCGGGAGAAGTGAAACAGCCACGGCATGCTTGGGGTGCTCGTGCTCAGAGCAGAGGTGAGCTGGGGTGGGCGGGGCTGCCTCAGGGTGGAGGGTGGGGAGCTGCCGCAAGGGGGGATGCCTCAGGACGGAAGGGGGGAGCTGCCACGGAGGGGCAAGGTGGAAATTTCACCTAGGGTGTGAAACATCCTTGAACCGGCCTTGCATGTGTGTCATAAACAACTACAGACACAATTAAATAAGTTTAAGAACCACTGCTTTAGTATACTGCCAGGAAGAGCTGTTGTGAGCTTGTTAAATATGTGACACATGTTGCCACCTAGGGGCTGAATAGTGTAATACAGTTTAGCATTCCATTATGTCTCTTTCCCTTTATAGTCTACATTCCTACCGTTCACAAAATGTACACTCTCATGCTATGTCTGACGTTCCATACAGATCAGTCTGTTAAATATCTCTGAATCGTACTTGTTTTCTAATTACATGACTCGAATGCTTAACAACTTGGTTCTTCTGGCTGGCTATTAGTTGCAGTGACTGGCTGTGGTCAGTTTGGAATCTCTGATTCTTCTTGTTCTGCATCCACCATCGGTAGACTTTGCTCTGTTGATTGTTCTTTGAGGAACAAAATGTAGATGTTGACGGTTTCTGTTGTAGTCTTCACGGACAGTCTCAATCACATCTGAACTGGATACTGAAGTCTTTTTCTTTACAACAGCTGAACTTCTCCAACCTTTTTCTCTATCCAGTTTGACCCAGCAAACATGGTCACCAAATTCTAGACCTGGCAGTTCTCTGAGTGATGTCTGTTGTAAAAGTGTTTATAGGCTTTTTTTTTTCCTTCGTTGCCTTTTTATCCAATGTGGCTACTATCTTCATGTCTGGCCATTTTTGAGCTAGATTCTTTTCCAAAGTTGTAACAAGGAATGGATCTTCTTGCTGTAGGATTTTTCTTGGCTGTCTGTACAGCTCTCTCAGCTTCTCTATTCATTTGTGAGTAATGTGAGTAATAGGATCAATATCCTAGTCCATTTGCAATGACTTAAATTCTGCTTCTGGGAATTGTGGACCATTATCTGTCACCATTTGTTCTGGAATACTAAAGTGAGCAAAAGTGCACTTCAATTTCTTGATAATACTGCAACATGGTATGTCTTTCAAGTACGTTATTTATATATCTAGAAAAATAGTCCACAACCACCAGGTAATGATATCCCCTGAATCTGCATAAGTCTGCGGCTAGTCTCTTCCATGGTCTGTCTGGTAGAGATGTTGTTGTTCTTTGTTTCAGCATTGTCTTTTAAAGTTATTTTTATAGGATCTCTTTTCAAAAGTCCAATAGCACCAAATCCTTCATAGAGTTCTTCCACTTTCTCACTAAGCCCATCACGGTTGCCATGCTGCAGCAGAGAAGGTTAACTGTCTTTGATCACATGCACGCTGAATGCAAAGCTTTTGTCTTTGTAAGTTATTTCTGTGGTGAATCGGGCCATGCAGTTTAGAATACCTCCAAGGCTAGTCACAGCTGTGTCAGGTGACTTCAGCTCTGGGAGGGGTTAAAGGTGATTGTAAGGCCCTTCTGAGTTGGCTGTGATGGCTGTTCTTGAGTCAATTTTTAAAGTCATAAGTCATTCCATGAATATTCAGTTTCACTCTCCAGGCAGGATCCATGTCATCACATGTGATAGATCCTAGAACGAATGACTCTTGATTGTAATATTAGTCAACTCCCTGACTGCCTTGGTACAGAGAACAGCTGGAAAATGTTCATATTTTATGCATTTATTATATCATGAACCTTTGGCTGGACATGCATCATCTCTTGGGCTATTAATTTTTCCACATCTTGTGCATTTAGGCTGAAAGGCTTTGGTGTGTACCAGGAATTTCTTCATAGCCTCAGGGCTTTTATGGTAATGACTTTTAGCACTCTTTGTGACCCTGGAACCTCTTCAGGGCCAACTGGCAGAGTTCCCTCCATACTGTCACTCACATCGAGCCTGACACACTCATTGCCCCAACACACTATTGTCATAACACCCTAAGGTGTCATGCAAGGCATCATGTGTAAATTGGTGACATGCGGGCCTTGAAAATCACTGTGTGATGTATGTATATATTGTTCACAATGAGTTACAGATGTGTGCTAAAATATATTCTTAAAATGTGTTTGGAAGACAGAGCATGAACCCAGACAAAGGACACGGACCCAGACGTCCTAGACAAAGGAGTGTGTATTTACCTGTCTGACCAACTTGGCTACAGGCAGAGGACAATAGAAGTTCATTTCCATATAAGGTAAACAAAGCCATAAAGCTAAACGAGTGGAGGAGAAAACCATTTATCAATCACATCAAGGGACAGAATCTGCACCCTTGGAAGCCTTCCTGACTCTTGAAAGAGAGACAAAAGATTCTGGGTAATATGGGGGGTGGGAAGGAGGTGACATTTTAGGTATCCATCACTGAGGGGACTTAGAGGTAAGTGCCCTCTGAGCCTATGAAAGCTGGATCCTCTTGGCCTGGAAGGCAAGGGTAGCTGGAAACTGACTGTAGGTGAGAATCGTGCTTATACAAAGACAGTAAACTTACCGAAATTAAGTTTTAGTCACTAGAAAGTGTATTTTGTTTTGTTCTATTTGTAACCACATCTATTTATTTTACTCTTATTATCACTGTGATGGGTGTTCACCCCAGATTAGCCTAGAAAGGGTTAATGAGGCTAAGAAGGGGCCAGTTAACCGGACAGGCCACAGCTGAGGGGAATTAGGTGGCCTAGGTAAGCCCTGATTGATGATGCAGCCCAGCTGAGAAGGAACAGGTGGTGCTACTATAATGCTAGGAAGCCAGCGGTAGAAGAAGGCTGCAGGGAGAGAGCCTCTAGCTACTCTCTGGACATTAGAAAGGGAAGGAAGGAAACCTAGAGGAGAGGGTGTAGGAAAAGGCTCAGGGAAATGGCAGTAAGGTTTAAGATGGTGCAGACCTTGGCTGCTGATTAGAGGGTCCCTGAATTGGAACTTGGGGTAGAGGGTGGGCCCAGGTTCCCCTGTCATCAACTGGAGAAGTGGCTCAGTATGGGCAGGGAATGGAAAGACTGCCTGAGACAGTTTTTATGGAGAAACTTTGATACTCTAGAAGGGGAAAACATGTAGTGACCTGTCTGGAGGGTAGGGTGACCAGATAGCAAGGGTGAAAAATCAGGACAGGGGGTGTGGGGTAACTGGCACCTATATAAGACAAAGCCCCAAATATCAGAACTGTCCCTATAAAATCAGGACATCTGGTCATCCTACTGGAGGGCCATGCTACAAAAGAGGAAGCACCCCAAATCTCAGAGAGAGGCTGCAGGGTGTGCAAATGAGTGATGGAAGGGAGTGTCAGACCTGGAAGGTGCTAATCCCCAGAGCACCTAGGAGGAGGTGCCCTAGTGGTGAGTAAGCCCTGTTACAACCACTCAAATCTCTAGTCTTTCTTAATAAACTTATTCTTGTTTTATTGCAAAACCAGCTCAGTGCTATGCATTAAAGTGTAAATCTTCAGCTAAACTAACAGGCTGGTGTGTGTTCTGTCTCTGCGGAGGCAGTGGACTTAGGTCAGGTCTACTGTACACATTAAAAAAAATCCATCCCCCACACCCTCTGAGTGACACATTTATACTGACCTAACCGTGGTGTAGACAGCACTATGTCAATGAGAGAGCTTCTCCTGCTGCCATAGCTACCATCTCTTGCAGAGGTGGATTAACTACACTGACAGCAGAAGCTCTCCTGTCAGCATAGTAACATCTTCACTAAAGTACTATAGCAGTGCAGCTGCACCACTGTAGCTTTAAGTGAATACCTGCTTGTAGTAACTTGTGTGAGTGTCCAGTGAAGGACTGGACACTGCAGAGAAATGTCTCTGGGGAACTCAGGACCAGGGGTTCACTGATTGATATCTGCTAAGCAAAGTTTGGACTGACAGAGTCTCGAAGAGTTTGCTGGCAAGGCAGACGGGCTGGTTTGTCAGGGAGTTGTTACGCAGTTTAATAGTAGTAAAACTCTCACTTGTTGAGGTTGAGAGAGGTCACAAAGGGCTCACCGTTTTGTGTACCTGTGTAGGACATCACTGCTTATAAAAGATTCAGCATTTTCTCTTGGGTCCTCAATCCTCTGATGAAAACATGCTCTTTCATAAACTATATTTATCTGAGGTTAAAAGGATGCCTCAAACGTAGCAAAAACCCTTTCATAGTCATCTTTGTGACTGTCTTCAGGACAGCCAAAGTATTTAAAGGTATGATCTGCCTGTTTTCCCCATAGAATAAGTTAAAGAGCACACCTGAATGTCTCTAATTTCCTTGTGGAGTTAATTTGCAAAATGTTGTTTCAAGTTTGTCCATTCTGTAGGTCTATCAAAACAAGTTCTCTGGAGCACTGAAGAGTGGCATGTTGATGAGATCAACCATGCAACCTTTGTTGCTTTGTTCCTTCTGTTTGTAACCTTTATAATTTCTTCCCTTCTGTTTCTGTTCTCCTGTGGGGCTAGGTTACTTCTGACACCATGTCATGTACACCTTGTACACAGTAGGTTGCAGGTCTGCTACTTAGCAGGTCAGGCTTCTCTATCAGATATGGATTGACTACAGAGCTTCCTTCTCAGAGAGTGTCAGAGGGGTAGCCGTGTTAGTCTGGATCTGTAAAAGCAACAAAGAGTCTGGGGCACCTTATAGACCAACAGACGTATTGGAGCATGAGCTTTCATGGGTGAATATCCACTTCTCAGAGAGATACACCCAAGGTGTGTCTTCCATAAGATCCTTTAATATATGGCCAGGAATGGCTGAATGTTATAATAGTTTTGGATTCCATTGCAAACTGAGTGCAAGCAAACAATATGCATTTGTAATACAGTAACTCCTCACTTAACGTTGTAGTTATGTTCCTGAAAAATGCAACTTTAAGCGAAACGATGTTAAGCGAATCCAATTTCCCCATAAGAATGAATGTAAATGAGGGGGTTAGGTTCCAGGGAATTTTTTTTCACCAGACAAAAGACTATATATATAGTCTATATATATATATATAGTCCACACACACACACACACACACACACACACACACACACACAGAGTATGTTTTAAAAAACAATTTAATACTGGTACAGTGATGATGATTGTGAAGCTTGGTTGAGGTGGAGGAGTCAGAGGGTGGGATATTTCCCAGGGAATTCCTTATTGCTAAATGATGAACTAGCAATTGACTGAGCCCTCAGGGGTTAACTCTCACACTCTACAAGGCAGCAGGAACAGAGGGAAGGGAGACAGCATGGCAGACAGAGACAGATCGCCCTGTGTGTGTGTGAGAGAGATGCTCATTTCCTCTTTGAGTACACTGCCTTGTTAATTAGATCAGCTTGCTGAGACCACAGCAGCTGCTGCCAGTAAGCTCCCTCTGTCCTGAGCCCTGTCATGTGTCCCCCCGCTCTATGGAAAATGGGGTAAGTGGGGTGCAGGAGCAGGGAGGAAGGGGACACCTTGACATTAGCCCCCCACTTCCTCTCCCGCTCCCCCGCACAGCGAGCAGGAGTCTCGGGGAGCAGCTCCAAGGCAGAGGGCAGGAGCAGCACATGGCAGTGGGGGGAGGGACAGCTGCAACTGATAGCCTGCTGGGCAGCTACTGCACAGGGAACTTAGGGGAATGGGAAGCTGATGGGGCACTGCCGGTCCACCCTGGTTCCAAGCCCCTATCAGCTAGCTCCAATGGGCTGCTCTTCCTGCAAGCAGTGGACAAAGCAGGCAGCTGCCAAACAACGTTATAAGGGAGCACTGCACAACTTTAAATGAGCATGTTCCCTAATTGATCAGCAATGTAACAATGAAACAACGTTAACTGGGATGACTTTAACTGAGGAGTTACTGTACAGGTAGATGTATACATCTAAGAATAAAGAGTATAGGCCATACTTATGGAATGAGGCACCATATTCTGGGAAGCAGTGACTCTGAAAGAAAGAGATTTGGGGGTTATGGTGGATAATCAGCTGAACATGAGCTCCCAGTGTGATGCTGTGGCCAAAAGAGCTAATGCGATCCTGGATGCATAAACAGGGAAACCTTGAGGAGGAATGGAAAGGTTCTTTTACCTCTGTATTTGGCTCTGGTGCATCCACTGCTTGAATATTGTTCCAAGTTCTGGTGCCCACAATTCATGAATAAATTGATCAATTGAAGAGGATTCACAGAAGAGCCATGCGAATGATCAAAGGATTAAAAACCTGCCTCACTGCAATAGCCTCAAGGAGCTCAATCTACTTCGTTTAACAAAGAGAAGTTTAGGAGGTGATTTGATTAGTCTGTAAGTACCTTTGCGGGGAACAAATATTTAATAATGGGCTTTTCAATCTAGCAGAGAAAGGTAAAACACCATCTAATGGCTGGAAGTTAAAGACAAATTCAGACTGTAAATAAGGTATAAAATTTTGACAATGAAGGTAATAAACCATTGGAACAATATATCAAGGAGTGTGGTGGATTCTCCATCACTGACAATTTTTAAATCAAGATTGGCTATTTTTCTAAAAGATTTGTTTTAGGAATTATTTTGGGGGAAGTTATATGGCCTGTTTTACACAGAAGGTCAGACAAGATGATCACAATGTTCCCTTCTGGCTTTGGCATCTATGAAACTAAATGGAAACTTGTGCAAAAATATTTTTTTCATTTAAAAAAAAATCAGGTTTTCATTTAAAAACTGAAATTTCAGTTTTAAACAAAAAGTAAAATCAGGTTTTGGTTGCCAAAAATTGAAATGTTTGGTATCCCTTTGCTTAAAACTAAGAAAGATTTGGTTTTCAGGTATTTTTTTTTTGGTTTTGTTTTTTAATGGAAACTCAAGTTTTGAAGAAACTACAAAAATGTTTTCTTTTTCATTGAAATTTTTGGTGTGGGGCGGGAATAACTTCCCAGCCAGCTCCAGTTGTTACAGGTGCCCTATTATTTGAAATAGTTAATCTTTCTCCATTAAATTCTGTCTGTTTCAAGGTTTTAACTGCTTGCTTTTCAAGAACTCTTTGGTTGTGTCACAACATTTCAGAGAGGTCTTTAGGTCCTGGTCATAGAGTAGAATCTGAAATGGAAGCTTTCTTTGTCTGAACACCTGCCTTAGGGAACTAGGAGTTTTAATTGCTCTGCAGCTGTGGATGTTGCTTCTCACTCCATTCTGAACTGTACACTAATGCTGGTATTTCAAGCTAAACAAAATAAATTGGCATTTGCTGCCACTTTTAGTCAAAATGTATTTGGATAAACCTTAACATTGCTTTTGCAAAGTGCTCTGGCATAAAAGAGAACATATAAATTGATTTTCTATCACTGTATTTATATGGCCTCCATTACCATAGTGCCTCACAACTGCTAATGAATCTTCCTAGCACTCCTGTGCAGTAGGGAAATACTATTGTCCTCATTTTACAGATGGGGAAATGAGGCACTTTTAGACTAAGGCTCAGACCCACAAAGGTAATTAGGCACCTAGCTTCCAGGAGATTCATGGAAGCTAGAAGCCTAAATACCATTGAGGATCTGGGTCTAAGTAACTTGACTAAAGTCACACTGGAAGTCTGTTGCAGAACTGGGAGCTGAACCCACAACTGCTGAGTGCCAAGCGAGTGGCTTCACCACTAACCACACTTCCTCTCTATTGTTATAGATTTCGGAGCATCTCTTTGAAGGGTGGATAAGATGCAGCTGAAGAAGAACAAAGTCTAAACAGAAAGAGAGGGGCCAATTGTTTCATTACTTCATCACCTTTTCTATTCTGCAGCTTTCACCATCTCTGTCATTAGTGGAGCCGCACTATGCAGCCTCTGGAGCAGCCCAGGACCTGCAAGGTGGCATAAAACCATTTCTGCCCCATTTCCTCATGGCTCCTGTACATATTCGCATGCAGTCGAAGCCCAGACCTGTAGACGAGCTCTGCATAAGCTCAAAAGCTTGTCTCTCTCACCCACATAAGTTGGTCCAGTGAAAGATATGACCTCCCCCACCTTGTTGCTCTACCTTCCCCGCTGGTTAGAGAGTTTGTTAATCCAGGTGTGTTTGCCACATTCCAAGAGGGGTAACTGAATGTTTACCTGAATTCCTCTACAGTTTGAATTGGATCCAGTAATCTTCTTCTTCACTTCTTGTTCTAGCTGTTGTTTCCGTACATTAAGCTGCTGTGGAGTTCATCATGGGAGGTAGGTGATCCCTACGTCACAGAGTGTTGTGAGGTTTATTAGTTAGTTTTTGTAAAGCAACAAAAGTTCCAAGTACTATTAATCCTATCACTATTTGGTGCATAATACTTCATTGTTGTGTTTGCCATTGAGGCCAGGTGTAAAGTTCCAGCCCAGATGAAGAAACACCTGGCATTGGGATACTTTAATATTTACAATAGTCTAATGATTACAGGGGCAGACCATTACAGAGTGTCCACCTGCCCCGAGGGATCAGAATGACTCTGCAGGAAAGCTGTGTCACAAATAGAACATTGTTCCTACTGGGAAGGGACTCAACAGAATGGTTTTTATTTTTCAGTAGTTCCTGCTGTGCTGTAGCATTTACTGCCTATTTTGAGTAACACCTTAAATACCTGCATGTAGTGTTGCCGTAGCCGTGCTGGTCCCAGGGGATTAGAGACGAAGTGGGCGAGGTAATATCTTTTATTGGACCAACTTCTGTTGGCGAGAGAGACAAGCTTACACAGAGCTCTTCTTCGGGTCTGGGAAACCACTCTGAGTGTCACAGCTAAATACAAGGCGGAACAGATTGTTTAGCATAAATAGTTAACATAGTTCAAGGGACCATTCAGGGTTAATTGGATGGTTAACACCCCTCCAGTCATAGGGGGGGAAAGGAAAGGGGAGGGAGAAGGCAGCTGCAGGGGGAGGGGCTTTGTTAGTGGGTTATAGATTGTTGTAATAAGCCGTAAATCCAGTCTCTCTATTCAGCCCATGATTTTTAATGTCTAGTAAAGTTATGAAGTTTGGGGAGTTTAAATTCATAGCTTTGCTAGACACTAGAAATCATGGATTGAATGGAGACACTGGATTTATGGCTTATTACAACAATCTATAAGCCACTACCATCACCCCACCCAGCTGCCTTCTACCTCTCCCCTCCCTGCTATGACTGGATGGGTGTTAATAGGCCACTTCACCTGGAATGGTCCCTTGAAATACCTATTAACTACTTATGCTAAACAATCTGTTCTACCTTGTATTTAGCTGTGACACTCTGAGGGCTTGTCTACATCAGAAAGTTGCAGCGCTGGTGAGGGAGTTACAGCGCTGCAACTTTGAAGGTGTACACATCTGCAGGGCATCACCAGCGCTGCAACTCCCTGTTTGCAGCGCTGGCCGTACTCCCGTTTTGTCTCGGGTGTAGAGGATCCAGCGCTGGTGATCCAGCGCTGGTAATCCAATGTAGACACTTACCAGCACTTTTCTTGACCTCCGTGGAAGGAGGAAGCCTCTGGTAATCAAGCTGGTCTCCTTTCCCGGTTTGCTCTCTCGTTCCCGGAACCCCGAGCAAGCAGGTCTCCTTCCCTGCGGTTTGCAGGGTGGCTCCGGGAACGCGAGAGCAAACCGCGGCGAAGCTGGTCTCCTTTCCCGGTTTGCTCTCTCGTTCCCCGAACCGCCGAGCAAGTGGTTCTCCTTCCCTGCGGTTTGCAGGGTGGCTCCGGGAACGAGAGAGCAAACCGGGAAAGGAGACCAGCTTCGCCGCGGGTTGCTCTCGCGTTCCCGGAGCCACCCTGCAAACCGCAGGGAAGGAGACCTGCTTGCTCGGGGTTCCGGGAACGAGAGAGCAAACCGGGAAAGGAGACCAGCTTCGCCGCGGTTTGCTCTCGCGTTCCCGGAGCCACCCTGCAAACCGCAGGGAAGGAGACCTGCTTGCTCGGGGTTCCGGGAACGAGACAGCAAACCGCGGCGAAGCTGGTCTCCTTCCCCGGTTTGCTCTCTCGGTCCCGGAACCCCGAGCAAGCAGGTCTCCTTCCCTGCGGTTTGCAGGGTGGTTCGGGGAACGCGAGAGCAAACCGCGGCGAAGCTGGTCTCCTTCCCCGGTTTGCTCTCGCGTTCCCGGAACCCCCCTTGAAGCCGCCCAACAGTGCTGCAGTGTGGTCACATCTAACACCACTTGCAGCGCTGGTTGCTGTAAGTGTGGCCACTCTGCAGCGCTGGCCCTATACAGCTGTACTAATACAGCTGTAACAACCAGCGCTGCAAAATTTTAGATGTAGACATGGCCTGAGTACGTTTCCCAGACCTGGAGAAGTGCTCTGTGTAGCTTGAAAGTTTGTCTTTCTCACCAACGGAAGCTGTTCCAATAAAAGGTATCAGCTCACCCATTTTGTCACCTTAAATACCTTTCGCCCCTGCCTTGTCGGCCACGTCTATATGTACAGCGTTGCAGCAGCGCAGATGCACTGATCCAGCTCTGTGGTGTAGATGCTCTATGCCCATGGGAAAGCTCTCTCACATAGATGTAATAAAAGCACCTCTGAGCAGCAGGAGCTATGTTGGCAGGAGAAGCTCTCCTGCCAATAGCGTTGTGCACACGAGCACTTACGTCGGTGTAATTTATGTCGCTCAGGGAGTGGCTTATTCAGGCCCCTGAGCAACATAAGTTATGCTGACATAGGCTGTAATGGAGACACAGCCTTAGACTCCAGACCAGTGTGACAAGCATTTTTAGTTAATAACTGACCAGTAATTAGCACAGACAAACAGTAGTAACAATGTTATAGGTTTAATAATATCTGGTTCTTATCACCCACAGATCTCAAAGTTCTTTATAAAGATGGCAAGTATTACTATCCCCAACATACCAATGGGGAAACCGAGGCACAGAGCTGTAAAGTGACTTGCAAAAGATCACCCAGCAGGCCAGTTAAATAGCCAGGACTAAAATCCAGGTCATCCAAGATCTGAACTAGTGCTTTATCTATTAGGCCACACTGCCTCCCTTAAGATGGGGGGCTTAATACTCTTTACAAACACTAATGAATCTCATTCATTCATTTTACAGTTCGGTAACTGAGACACATATTGGTTTTTAGACCAAAATTTTCCAGTGTTTACTAATTTTGGGTGGCTCAGCTAGTGTCCTGCAACTTCCCTTCCACCTGCCATCCATATACTAACCAGCCTCACTGCTGAACAGATCTCTGGTCTCTAAGGGTCTGGCTACACTGCAGGTAAAAACCCACAGCTGGCCCATGCCAGCTGACTCTGGTTTGAGGGGCTCCGGATAAAGGACCATTTAACTGCAGTGTAGCCTGAACGTCTACCCTGTAATTGAATAGTCTCTTAGCCTGAGCCCTGCATGTCTGAGTCAGGTGGCACCAGCCAGCTGTGGGTGTCTGATTGCTGTGTAGACATACTAGTTGTGCTGGATAGAATGATTGCGCCACAGAGACGCAAAACTGACTGGTGGGTTGGGACTATATCCCGGTGGAGTTGGTGTTGGAGAGGTTCTAAACTACCCCTAAAATGCTCTCTGGATTTGGCAGGTAGTAGTTCATCCCTACTATAGAGGCAAGTGGCCACCCTGGAGCTATTTTTACAACAAATCCAGGCTTTGTGAGGTTGGATGAAAAGGGCCTCAGTAAACTAACGGGAACTGGAAGCCTTGGTCAGAAAGAGAAGAAATTTTGAGTCCATCTATGCTCTTGACTACAAGGATATTTTCTCACTCTTGCAGTGCCCAGAGCTCTGTGCTTACATCAGCTGCTTGTTCCATGTACACACTCCAGGAAAAACAAACAACAACAAAAATACATGGGAGATACTAGGCCGTTAGCCTGCAGTTGCTTCAAAACATGAGCTACTGCTGCCCTCTACTGGTGGTTTGATCTATAGCTCCATCACCCTTTTAAAAATGTTTCCTACCGTTGCAGCTCAAAGTAGGAATTCTGAGGATTTGTGATAAACTGGGTGAATTACTTGAAGTGACACTTTTTTTTTCTGATTTTAATCTTTCTGTCTGGTTGCCTATTATCCACAACCAGCCTCTAGTTGCTATGACCATGTTCATTATTATTCTCTTGTGTATTACAGTGGCACCACTGAGGTCAAAGTACTTCACTGAACATACATATAGTAAGAGACAATTGTGGCCCTGAAAAGCTTAAGTCTAAATACAACAAGACAGACAAAAGGAGTCAGAAAAGAAGTATTAATCCCCAATCGCCCCCATTCCAGATGAGGAGTGAGGCACAAAGAGACTAAATGGAGCTTGCAGTGCAAACAGCTCTGTTGGACTGGCTAGAAGGGGAAACCAAATAAATCCAGATTTGAAGTAGGGCACACATTTTTAACAGTGAGGTGATTAGCCATTGGAACAAACTACCCAAGGCAGTGGTGGATTCTTCCATCTCTAGGGGTCTTCATATCAAGATATGCTTTAGGCAAACACAAATGATTAGGGTAACTGGGTGAAATGTAATGGACTGTGCTATAAAGGAGGTCAGACTAGACAATCTAATGCTCCCTTGTAGCCTTAAACTCCATGAATCTATATGACTTGTCCAAGGTCACCCAGGGACTCTGTGACACAGCGAGGAAGTGAATCCAGATCATTCTGGTACCAGTCCAGGGCTTTACTATGTGACAATCTTCTCTTGTTCATCATTCAGAATTATGCAACGCATGATTTATGGAAACATATTTAGATGCTATGGTGATAAGTGTCATAAAAATGCCTAAGAGAGATTAGATGCAGATCTGTTAGTCTAGGAATTCCTTGTGAACCATGAGAGTTGCTTTGGACATTTGCAATTTGTATTTCACTACTCATGTAGTTTGAATGGCTACCTACATCTCAGGGATTTGTTTCCCCACCCTGATCCCACAAAAGGCTTTCAAGACCTCTGGCTTGACTATTCATTTGAATATATATTTACACATGTATTCACGAGGCCTTTTTTTCTCTCTTTCTGCAAACATTCCTGTGTACAAAGATTTCGCTCCCAGGAATGTTCATGGAGAGCAAACAAATGGGGTTGAGAAGACCATCACAGTGAAGAAATGATTATTATTCCAACCTGGTGTTAGACCATGGAGTGGTAAAAATACTTGTGTGCTGTCTCAAGTACAGCCTCCATAGTGCAACTGTGCCAGTGAAGAATCGTGGGTCCAGATTTTGATGCACCCTGGTGAAAGTGCTGTTAGTGCCACAGAGAAGGAATTGGCTTAAGCTGCAGCAGGGAAAATTTAAATTTTGTGTTAGAAAATGCTTTATTACTGATTATTATTGTTTAATTGTTAATTGCTTATTTATTGTGGTAACACTTAGGAACCCCAGGGTGGATAAATGTGGGGAGAAAAGGGCTAGGGAGAATATGGGGGGACGGAAAAGGGTAGACAGAGTGAATGTGGGAGATGGAAAGTGCTGGGGGCAGGCATGGAAGTGAGGTGTAGGGGAATGACAGAGGGAAGAAGAGAAGGAAGCATGAGGGGACATACAGAATCACACTGAAATTCTCACATGACTCCAGGAGCTGGAGCTTAAGAAAAATACCAACTATTACAAGTCATGCTAAAATCATGAGAGTTGGCAACATTGTTTCAGATTGAAACAGTTTCAGTTGAATCACTTCCCCCATTTCAATTAATCAGTGGAATTAGTGATTCCAGTTTTCCAGAAGGGCTTCAAGTCTAGACAAGACCTACATTTCTAATGTTAAAAACAAGTAGGAAACAAATGTATGCAGGCATTTTTTATACATCATAGAGAAGGGGAAAAGATACAGTCCTGAAGTTTTTATATCCCTTTGTACATCTCCTTACCAAAAAAAAAAGCATATTTTTGAGGGGTACAGGATGCCCGTGGGCTAAAAATCAGATAGTATAAACTGGGTGCATTGCCACTGAAACCAACAGAATTGCATCCTGCTGCATAGTCTCGGTATGAGTTTTATCCAAAAAGCTTTAGATCTTCATGAAAACGTATCCATTTGTCTGAATTCTCTTTATTGTTTAGGGCAGGCTGCCCACATTTCCATGGAATTATTTAAACGAAGAATTATCGGACCATTTTACAGCTACGGAAAGAATTTTTTTTTACATAGAATCTCTGCTCTTTGTGGGAACATGATGTGATATTGAGCAAGATAATGGTCAGAAAAGAACTTTGCTAGGCTCCTAATGAGGAATTGTTGACAGTAAAATTACCCCAACATTCATCAAAAAGCCAATAAATGTCAAGCATGGGGCCTTTGATGCAGTAGCTCATATAATTCCTTTCCAAAAGCTTTTTCAGCATCTTTTCAGAGTATGTATGCTCTGCATTTCTGCTGATTTCACTGAAAACTTTGCTGGTGAAGAAGCTATATTGCTACTGACTGACCATGTGAACTTGGGCAAAACAATTGACATCATTTTCCCCATCTGTAAAATGGAGACAATAATACTCATTAGCTACCAATTACAGTGCAAGCCCAATATCGCCAGATGTTCAAATATCAAGAGTCAGCCCCCAAAATCATGAGATCGGCTTAAAAATAACAAGATTTATAATGACTAAATTTGGGGTGTTTTTTTATTTGCCTTTTGGGTTTTGAACCATTATGGTGCATGTCTCCAAGCTTTCCTCTGCAACCGTGAGGGCTAGAACCTTATTTCAAATAAACAAATTCTGAAAGCTGAAACTCTCATATAATCAACAGACTCCAGGAGCTAGAGATTTAAGAAAAAGGCGAAATGTTGTGATGCTTGTGATAAAATCCCAAGTACACCTCTACCCCGATATAAGGCTGTCCTCGGGAGCCAGAAAATCTTATCGTGTTGTAGCTGAAACCACGTTATATCGAACTTGCTTTGATCCACGGAGTGCGCAGCCCCACCCTCCCCGGAGCCCTGCTTTACTGCATTATATCCAAATTTGTGTTATATCAGGTCATGTTATATTGGGGTAGAGGTGTTTGGGGAAAATTAGGATGTATTCTGATTTCCTGCTCTTTTGCACATTTAACATCAGATGTCCTGTGCCTAGTGTCCTGAGTGTGTCTGTCTAAGGGCACCTTCAACATATTTGCCCTAGCAAATATGGTGTGGACCATAGGAGATTCTTCTTTGAGCCAGAGTAGTCATTACTATATTACAGTTTCAATTAAGCTAAAACCTATTTTTGCACCCTGGCTTGTTTGCTTACATTCTTCATTAGAGGAAAATGTTTATATATCATATGTGCTCATTACATTACTTGACACTTCAGTCCATTATGGGGCTCACACACCTTCCTCTAAGGCAGTGGTGCCCAAACTTTTTTCCTATCATGCTCCCTTCTTACCAATACTGAATGTGTCTATGCCCCCCCCCCCCAGGCTTGGACCGGGGCCTGAGAGTGGGGTTGCACAGTCAGAGGCTGGTGGCCAAGAGCAGGGGTGGGCCCAGAGTGGTGCTGGGGGCAGAGTGGGGCTGGGTGATGCTCCCACCTCACTCCCCCATGGGGGCTGGCCCGGTCCCCGCTGGGCACCCCTAGATGTTCCTCCGTGCCCTCCTAGGGGGGCACACCCCATAGTTTGGGTACCACTTCTTTAAGGCATCTAGTCCTAGCCACTCTCTGAGGCAAGATGCCTGCCCAGCTGGATCAGTGCGCTGACCTGGGATGGCAATTCGTATGTTACATTTTCTCTATGAGATCCAACTCCAGCTGCTGCTGTGTACTTTGTACAGTTAGCAGAAATCTTGTCCCTTCCTCTGAGCTGCTTGTAACGATAAGTTGCATTCCCAGAAGCCCAACACACAGACATGTCACTTGGAACTAGGCTAATTACCTGGCAGGCTGACTGCTCCAGAGCAGGTTCTGTCATAGAAATGAATGGGGCGACGAGGGAAAGACTCAGTTATTTCAGGGCAAATTCTGTCCTAGGGCAGCAGCTAGGCCCAGCAGTAGGGCTTTCAATTTATCATCCGGTTTGTGGATCCTGGGCTTTAGAACTTTATTAACACAGGTGCAACCATTCTGCTTTACAGTAATAGTCTGTGTGCTCATGAAATTAGATAAAGGCATTTGTGGATTAAAAAAAAATTGTGCAGAAATTAGAGCTGGAAATTGAGGTCGCCTCGTCAGTCCCTTTGCAGGTTTGTTCTGTTCCTTCACAGCTCTGCCCGATCCAGCGAGAGACATTTCCAGCAATAAGGTATGCAGCAATCCCCGTGGGGAGGCTACTCCACAGACTCCGGCACTAGAGGGACAGATGGATGACTAATTGTGGGGATTCCCAAGTCAAAGCAGGCCTATACTAAATACACAATTGCTATATTGAGCAAAAATAGCACAAAGAAATATCTTCATCTTAAAAAATAAGTGATTGTGATACTTCAGCAGTGCTTTTCATTTGAAGATCTCAAAGCACTTAGCACAGAATTTGTCATGCCTCATAACATGCTGTCATAAACAGATAGCTAAGGGTTAATGTCTCTTTCACCTGAAGCACCTGGCCAGAGGACCAATCAGGAAACCGGATTTTTTCAACTTTGGGTGGAGGGAAGTTTGTGTCTGGGTCTTTGTTTGCTGTCTGCCTGCTTTCTCTGAGCTTTGGAGAAGTAGTTCTGTTTTCTAATCTTTTGTTTCTAAGTGTAAGGACAAAGAGATCAGATAGTAAGTTATATGGTTTCTTTTCTTTGGTATTTGCATGAATATAAGTGCTGGAGTGCTTTGATTTGTATTCTTTTTGAATAAGGCTGTTTATTCAATATTCTTTTAAGCAATCGACCCTGTGTTGTGTCACCTTAATACAGAGAGACCATTTGTATTTTTTCTTTCTTTTTTATATAAAGCTTTCTTTTAAGACCTGTTGGAGTTTTTCTTTACTTCAGGGAAATTGAGTCTGTACTCACCAGGGAATTGGTGGGAGGAAGAAATCAGGGGAAATCTGTGTGCGTTGGATTTGCTAGCCTGATTTTGCATTCCCTCTGGGTGAATAGGAAAGTCCTTTTTGTTTCCAGGACTGGGAACGGAGAGGGGGAGTCACTCTGTTTGGATTCACAGAGCTTGTGTCTGTGTATCTCTCCAGGAGCACCTGGAGGGGGGAAGGGAAAAAGGATTATTTCCCTTTGTTGTGAGACTCAAGGGATTTGGGTCTTGGGGTCCCCAGGGAAGGTTTTTCAGGGGGACCAGAGTGCCCCAAAACACTCTAATTTTTTGGGTGGTGGCAGCAAGTACCAGGTCCAAGCTGGTAACTAAGCTTGGAGGTTTTCATGCTAACCCCCATATTTTGGACGCTAAGGTCCAAATCTGGGACTAAGGTTATGACACATGCTTCTGAGCAGATACAGAGACACTAGACTTAAAGAGCAGCTTTATGAAGGGTTTGATCTTGATCTTTCAGGGTGCTGAGTATCCTCAACTTCCACGAGGTTGACAGCGAAACCCAGGACATTGCTATTTTGGGGTCCAAACTTCCAAGTGAGTGATAGAGTTTGGAAGAGAACTCAGGAGCCCTGCATCCTGCTCCCCTGGTTTATCTAATAAGTAACCAATACGCCCTCGCTTAAAGGTTTAAGCCTTGATCTTGCAAAGGTGTATGGATGTGCTTAAATTTACATATAATGAATAGTCCCATTGATTTCAATGAGACTGCTAAGATCACATAAAGTTAAGCAGGCCCATATGTCTTTGCAAGACTAGGGCATGAATGGGCCTATTTCCGTGAATAAGATGGGCAGGATACAGTGCTTAAAGGCGTAGACCTACTCACAGGAGTAAGGTGAGCGGTGTTCAACCCTTATTTAGTAAAACAACTTTGACTTGTAACTATTTAATCAGAAACAGACTTTTCTTAAGAAAAAACAAACCAACCCCTCAAGACAATGTCAATCTAAAAAAGTAGCTTTGCAGATGGTTGTTACTTACATGAGGACAATTTCTAAAAATATAATTATCTAGCGAAAGAGAGAGCGCACACGTAAAACACCTCACTTGTGATCTAGAATGGTCCAGGGTGAACCACTTGAGCTCCACAGCCATTTGGGGAGAGCAGAATTCTGTAAAAATCCAGTACTGTACTTATCCCTAAAAGCCTGGAACAGAAGAGCCAACAGAGATTTGCTGAGTAGCTGAATAACCCCCATTAAATATAAACATTATAAAAACAATTTACTGCCTCCTCAGTGCTCTCAGTTGGCCATGTAGGAAGATGTACTAAGTAGAGCATCTTATTATATTGAAAAGGACATTGTCAAGGTTAGTTGCCCCCATATTTAACCTTTCCCTCTCCTTATCTGTCTGAGCAGTCTGACGTAACTGTGATGGGTTGTGTGCCCCACATCAGCCCTGACAGGGTTAACGAAGGTCTGAGACCAGTTAGGTCACCTGGCATCAGCTGAGATTAGGGCCAGGGTTAACAAGAGTGAATCCCAGCTGGGAGAGGGCTGGGCCAGCACTATAAAGCGAGCAGCGAGAACAGGAAGAGGTACCAGATCCATGGCCAGCCTGTTTGACTCCTTATGACAGCTGCAGGCAACTTACAGTGGCAAGTCTGACAGCAGAAATGATCTTCTTAATGAACTGTTACTGGTAACAACCAAACTGATGCAACTGGATGTAACCATAGTAATCACATGGATCCTGGTGCATGCAGGGACAGCAGGCAACAAAGAGGTGGACAAACAGGCAAAAATTACCATTCTGAATGCACTGACCTGGGAATCCCCTGAAGCAAACTGGAATGTAAACACTTAACTAAATATGTGATAAGGAAGGAATGGGAAGAGCTGTGGGTGAACAAAACAAAGGGGAAAAGACTGGGAGAAGTGTGCCCAACAGCTGAAAACGTTGATATTCTCCAAGGCTCTGAGAGGAAGAGCAAAGAGAATTCTAACAGGGCATTGCAGATTAAATAGTAATTTATTTCTAATTAATATGCATAAAGATGGATTATGCATAACATGGAAGGCGCAGGAAATGATAGATCATATCCTTTGGGATTGTAAAGATTGCACCAGTGAAAGGAGGTGTTTATACAGAAAACTCGGAGGCCTTAAAATAACATTTTCCTTGCAAAATCTAGCAAGAATACAAGGAAAATAGGGCCAAATTTAAAGAGAAAAAAAAAAAAGCTCTTCTGCAATTCTTGAAGACTATAGAAAAGATGCGAGACTCAAAGTCACGAACAAGATACAAAATACAGTGCACGGCAGCCATAGCCTCAGGAAGGGAAATTTAGATGCAGTAAATGTGGAGGGGAGCATTTATATGACAAGTATAGCAAGTATGGAGGAAAGCACAGTGCAACCTATGGAAAGCGTACAGCAGCCAAGCCAGAGAGGTACAGAAACAGTGCAGAAGCTACTAGGAGACATCTAAGACCAACAGGGGAAGAGGAAAGGAAACTCAGTAAGAAGAGATAAGTACACAACCTAATAAATCAAAGGATATAATGAGTGCTACGGGGGGAAAGGAGAAGACATACTACGTATGGACAAAGAGTTTTATACCATTTATGATGTAACCAATAAACTGCACATCACAGGCAGGAATAAAAAACACAAAATGAAAATTATGGTTAAAGCAGCAGGAAAGTACTTACATATTAGCAACTTATCAGTAGAACAACTCCATGCTTTTTTAAGTGAGGGAAATACTGAAGTGTAAATAGAATGGTACTAAGAATTTACTGTTTACTGTCTAATACAGCGGTTCTCAACCCGCGGTCCAATTACCGCACAGCTGCAGGGCTACTAGGATGATCCGAGGAATGGAAAACCTGTCTGATGGAAGGAGACTGAAAGAGCTTGGCTTGTTTAGCCTAACCAAAAGAAGGTTGACGGGGGATATGATTGCTCTCTGTAAATATATCAGAGGGATAAATATTAGGGAGGGAGAGGAATTATTTAAGCTTAGTACCAATGTGGACACAAGAACAAACGGATATAAACTGGATACTAGGAAGTTTAGACTTGAAATTAGATGAAGGTTTCTAACCATCAGAGGAGTGAAGTTCTGGAACAGCCTTCCAAGGGGAGTAGTGGGGGCAAAAGACATATCTGGCTTCAAGACTAAGCTTGAGAAATTTATGGAGGGGATGGTATGATGGGATAGTCTAATTTGGGCAATTAGTTGTTCTTTGATTATTAGCAGGTAAATAGGCCCAATGGTTTATGATGGGATGTTAGGTGGGGTGGGATCTGAGTTACTACAGAAAATTCTTTCCTGGGTGCTGGTTGGTGAGTCTTTCCCACATGCTCAGGGTTTAACTGATCGCCATATTTGGGGTCGGGAAGGAATTTTCCTCCTGGGAAGATTGGCAGAGGACCTGGAGGGTTTTTTGCCGTCCTCTTCAGCGTGGGTACCGGGTCACTTGCTGTAGGATTCTCTGCTCCTTGAGGTCTTTAAACCACGATTTGAGGACTTCAATAACTCAGACATAGGTTAGGTGTCTGTTACAGGAGTGGGTGGGTGAGATTCCGTGGCCTGCGTTGGGCAGGAGGTCAGATTAGATGATCATAATGGTCCCTTCTGATCTTGAGTCTATGAGTATATGAGCTGTGTGCTAAAGGGTGCCAACGTGCCAGGGTCGCCAGGTTCCTGGCTGCCTGGCGCAGAGAGGTCAGGGCTGCCGGCCTGTCCTGCATGGTGGGACTCTGGGGTCAGGGCTGCTGGCTGGAGGGTCTGGGGCAGCTGTGTGACGGGGGTCTGGTGTCAGAGCAACTGCCGGCCCCATATAGCGGGGGTCCAGGGCTCCCAGCCCCATAAGCTTCAAGATCCAGGTCCAGGGCAGCTGGCCCGCCCCATGTGATGGGGCCTGGTGCTGCCAGCTGGCCCCACGAGTTCTGGGGGTGGGGCGAGCTGCGCAGTGGAGGTTGGGCAGCTGGCCAGCCCCACAGGGTAGCCAGCCGGCCCCATTGGGTCTGGGGCTGTAGTGAGGCGGGCAGCCAGCTAGCCCCAAGCAGTGAGGGTCTGGGGTCAGACTCACAATGTGTAATAAGTTGAGAACCACTGATCTAATAGCACATGGACAGGAACTAAAGAAAAACATCCTTCGTAAAGATACTAAACCTGATGTCATTTGAATATAAGAAACATGGTTCATAGGGAAAACTAGATTTTAGAATACCAGGGTATGGCATCTATAGGCAAGAAAGAGAAGTTGGAAGGGGTAGGGGTGTTTGTACAGACACTAAGAAAAACCTAAATTATTTTGCAATTTAATATAGAGTATAATGTTTTCAAGATTCCAAAGCAGAAAAAATCTGCATATTTGAGACTATATAATATATGCAACCACCATGGAAAACTGGAGATTTAAGGATTTGAGAGAGACAGTTGAAGATACCACAGGCCTATATATTATATGTGGATACCTAAACAGCCATAACAAATTATGTGGAAGTGGAAAAAACTGATAAGAATGGCAAATATCCAGATCAATTCATTGATGAAAATAATTTAGTAATACTGAATGATGGTACCCCTACTAGGTTTAATGCAGCCAATGGAAATCTCTCCTGTCTAGACCTTGGAATTGTGTCAAGTAGTATAGCAAGCAAATGCATCCAGGAAGTCAATAAAGAGGAGGGAATGGGAAGTATTTATAGTTTATCAAGGTAAAGGCAATGTTGAGGATGGAGGAAGGCCCCCAACTTGGAATATGAAAAAAATCAAACTGAGAGCAAATGTAACAAAAATATTATTGAACAATCTATAAGTGATAACACTGAGGAGTTTAGTAGCAATATACCTAAGGGAATTACAATGGCAGCGAAGTTAGCAATACTTAAGATATTAAGTCACCCTAAAGGTAGAAACCATGTACAGTGGTGGAATGAGGAACATAAAAAAGCAATTAAAGAAAGGAACAAGGCATATAAGGAAGCAAAAAATACAGTGAATAGTGAGGCTTTAATGAAATATAAAAGAAAGGCAATTGTGAGAAGTAGGGGAAAGAAAGCTGGAGAAAGTACAGTGGGAAAACAAATAAAGATCCTAAACATCAGGCAGATTAGGAAAATGAATAGAATACGGAGTAAGGGCAATTCTGTACCAGGCCTCATTGTAGAAGGCCAAAGGACAAAAAGCTTGAATGAAGAAAAGCAGAAGCCACAGCAGAAATATTCCACAATGTTAGTAATGAAGAAAATCAGATCTAGAAATCTGTGTGATGGGGAAAAATTGTTAAAGAGAATCATGAAAATGGGAAGAGGTGGGAAGGAGATGAGAATACAATATTAAACACAAACTTCTGTATGAGGGAACTTCAAAAAGCTGTCGGTAAAAGCAGTGACTCTGCACCAGGCAAGGATGGTGTATGGAACGAAATGTTAAAACACCTGAGTGAAGGAAGTCTGAAAATACCACTAAAACTATACAACAGTGTGTGGGGAACAAGTGAGCTACCAATAGAGATGAAACGTGTGGTTGCAGTCCCAGCATGGAAACCAGGGAAACTGCAAAAGAGACCTGATATGTACAGGCCAATTGCCCTTACATCATGTATGGGTAAAGCCATGGCAAGAACGGTGAACGAACAAGTAACAACATATCTAGAAAAAAAGGACTTATAGACAATGTGCAAACTGGGTTTAGGATGGGAAGGAATACAGTTGATCACATATTAAGGGCTGGTCTATACTAGTGGGGAAATCAATCTAAGATATGCGACTTCAGCTATGCTATCGCATAGCTGAAGTCAAAGTATTTTAGTTCGACTTCCCTGGCCATCCTCATGGCGGCAAGTCGAATGCGCGGCTCCCCCATCGATTTCACTTACTCCTCCTTCTGAGGTGGAGTACGGGAGTCAGTTCAGGGATCGATTTATCGCATCTAGACAAGACACGATAAATCAATTCCCGATAGATCGATTACTACCGGCCGATCCGATGGGTAGTGTAGACATGGCCTAAGTGTAGAGAGGAAGGCACAAAAAAGTCTGAGAAAAAGAGTAAATGATAGTAGCTTTCCTAGATATTGAAAAATCATATGACATATTATGGAGGGCTTATTGCGTACAATATCATCCACTGGCATAAAAGGAAAAATATATAGGTGGATAAAGGATTTCTTAAGTAAAAAACTATGCAGATCAGAGTAGGAAAAGCCTACTTTAGCATATATACACAATCATAAATGGCAGTCGGCAGGGAAGTGTTATCAGCTGTAGCTTACTCAATGTAATGATAAACAATCTCCCCAAAAGGATGAGTGCAGGAATAGGTACATCCTGGTTTTCAGATGATCACACCATATGGGCTAAAAACTGAAACCAAGAAATAGGTGAGAAACAAATTAATGAAGCACTTAGGAAAAATGCCGAATGGGGAAATGTGGGGCTTTGAATTTTCAATTCTCAAAATGAAAGGAATGATATTCACTAAAAAGAAAATTAAAAAGATTAATTGTCTCTGTATGGACAGCAAATAGGTATATTTAAAAGCTATAAATTCCTGGATGTGACATTTGATAGGAAGCTAACAAGGAAGGACCATATTGAAAATAGTGTAGATAAATGTAAAGGTAAACAATTTATTTTAAAGTATTTCTGGATCCACCCGAGAAGCACAAAAGAAAGCAATGGCAATGCATTATAGAGCATTAACAAGACCAAATACTGAGTACCAATGCCAAGTATTTATTTCAGCATCGCAAACAATCTAAAGAAAGCTAGACGCAATCCAAGTTCATACATTATGCATTACATGTGGTGCCTTCATCACAACACTATTGTGTATAATACAAATAGCTGCTGGTGAAGTGCCTTTAGCGTTGATTGACGTTATTGAACTAAAGCGTTTGGGCAAAAGTTATAGGAAACAGGGAAGATGAAAACCCTAAACAAATATATGCAGAATGCTGGGAATTCAGTGGACAACATGTGGGTGGGAGGGAGAACCCAAAAATGCCTCATGTCAACAGGATTGAACTGTGTACAAAAGAATGAAGAGAAAAGAAAGACCTAAAAGAAATTACCACATATAGCTATTGGAAAATGCATTATGCATGGAAAATCACGCTCCTGATATAAATGAACTATAAACTAAAAGGGGAATAGGAGAGCTAAATATAGTAAATTTAGCAAATCGATGTATATGGTAAATGGGGCAAACATTGCCAAATATTTACAGATGGGGAAAAAAGGAGAGTGGGGATGGCATTCTCCATCCCAACATTTGGAAGAAAGAAAGCCATGAGATTTAGCAACTGCATTAATTAACTATGCAAAACCTGGGGAAGCAAACAAAGTAGCACAGAACTTCACTGTTAGGAACAAAGTATCTTTGCTTAGAGGCACTCTCCCTGCTGAACCCTGGACACACCATCCAATAGCTGTGCAATATTGTTGCCTCTTAATGGCAGAAGACCAGATCCTCAGCTGGTGTAAACCAACATAGTTCCAGTGACTTTTACCAGTGCTATGCCAATTTACACCATCCAAGGACCTGCCCATAGTTCGAGCTGAACATACTTTCCTCATCACCATTGCCAGTGGCCATCACTCTCATAAGGGCTACACAATAAAGAAGTGAAATACAGTTTTCAGTAACTCCAAAAATACAGTCCCTGGGACTTTCACAGAGAAGACACTGGTGTGAGTTAGCTAAGCTGAGCATACTCATTTGCAAGCTGTGTTCACACTATGTGACCAGGTAGGCTTGCGTTTCTGAATAAAGGCCTCTATTCCTTCCTGTCCATCTTTCAAGGTCAGATTGTCCACCATGACCTGGGAGGTCATTCTGTAGGCAGCATCAAGGTCCAGTGCCATCTGTTTGTAAAAGGTGGCTTTCCCCAGTGCCACAACAGATCGGCTGGTTTCACATATCTTGTGTGCAATTTTCATGGTCTCCTCTTCCAGTTTGTCTTCTGGTACCACCCTGCTGAGAAGTCCATGCAGTAATGCATCGTGGGCAGAAATAGGCTCTCCTGTGAACAGCATCTCTAATGCAACCTGGACAGAAAAAATAAATCATACTCAGCCAGTTCAACTTGCTTTGGTTTATGTCAGCAATTAAAATGGAAACATAAGGCCCAATCTTGTTCACCTCTGAAGTCACTGGCAAAATTCTCATGGGCTTCAATGGGAGCAGGGTTGAATCCAGAGGCAAAAAAGTTTCAGAAGTGCTCACAGATTTAAGGTGCCAACTTGAGTCATCTGATCCTGATACCAAGAAGTGCTGAACCCCCACGATTCCAACTGAAGCCAAGGGGAGGCGTGGGCACTTAGCATTTTCTAAAACACAGGCCCGTGTTGGTGCTTTAAATTGGGCACACAAAAAGTAAAATAGAATAAAAATGAAGGCATGCCAAATCAGTGGGTAGTTTTTGAAAATGTTGGCCTTAGTTTTAGTTTTGTGTGTGTTTTTAATTAGACTCCTGGTTGCTCATGTTAGATCATGGCTACATCTATTTCTTTATCCTGCTTCCTGCAGTGACCTGTGTCTGATGCTTTAAATGAGAGGGAAAAAATCCATAATATACTTGGCTAATTGTACAGTGCTAAATATGGGAAGAAAATTGCCTTGCTGCCCATAGGGGCAATCAGCTGATATCATGAAGCATGAGGTCTAACTACCTTTGTTATCGTCTTTGCTTCAGTAGCTAGAAATAGAAGCATCTCAGACACATTTCATTTGATAAGATGTAAGCACAGAAGTTCTAACAGTTGCAACAATGATGCTTTTAAATCTGATATGGGAGCACCTGCACATTAAAAAAATACAGTGACACATATTTGTACATGGAATTGTACCATCAGAAATATTGGAAGGATGATCCAGGAGCAGCTGTAGTGTCAAACCATTCTAACTCACTCAATAGAAAATGGACTAGATTTCAAGATGATGGCATCAGAGCCAGGAAATTAAGGGTTAAGGTCCCTTTCCTGCAATCTGACCTGCACAGGAGGACCCTTGCACTTGAGCAGATCCCCACTGGAAAGCTTCGTCCCAGATGGATACAGTATGAGGACTGGCACCTGAGGTTGCACGACCCAAACAAGGCTTTGTGAAGTGCATCGTATTCCTTATGTAGTGAGTGAGGCCCATACTCACAGTCATCAGGAAAGAAATGGGGAGGAGATAAAGGAGGGTCATAGATGCTATTTAAAAAAGAGCTAAGCAGATCATGCTGGCATTGAAATGTCAGTGCTTGGCAGGAATGGATACCTAATGGGATTGGTATCCTGCACTTGGAGGGGTCTCTCAGCAGGGGGAAGCATCATTGTCTAAAGGAAAGAATTTACTGGCAGGAGGGAGAAGTGCTACTGTGCTGATCTGCTGCTGCTGTGGGAACCTGCTGCTTGGGATCAGGGAGGTAGATGAGCTGCTGTCCTGGAATACAGGTAACGTCTACACTATTCTTGGACTTCCCAGCCCCCTCTCAGACCAATGTTTTTTTCTAAAGTTGCTTTTGGCAGTGGAATGTTTTTCACTATGAAGTGCTGAGTGAAGAAGGTGCATGGATCGGAGCTAGAGCATGTAAATACGGGGTCTACTTCCAGGCACCAGAGAGAGCAGTTCTCTCTTGAACACAGCCTACCTTTCTAGAAAGGGCTCTTCCCACGGCCACAGCTGGTGTGGAACAGAACAGCCCGATGTTGACTCCAGGTGTAGCAAACCTGGATTTCTCACTCGCTACTGCAATGTCACAGCTCGCCACCAGCTGGCAGCCTGCTGCCGTAGCCAAGCCATTTACCTTGGCAATCACTGGTACGGGGAGTTTTTGGAGCAGAGTCATGACCTGTATGTGCAAAAGGAAGTGGTCAGAGGTCACAGATACGTAGGTGCAACATGTTCCCATAATCCAGGACTTGAAGACGTTATTACAGATACAATAATTATCTTCACTGATTATTATCCGTAATATGGTAGCACAGTGTCCCATGTGCTGGGTGCTGAATGAACATACAATAAAAGACAGTCTCTACACCCAAAGAGTATTACACAGAGCTGAGGCAAGACACTTTTGTGGTACCGATCCGTCTGTATAATGATACTTACCCATGTTTGAGCTCTGCAGATAAAAGGTGCTATTTACCTGCTAAGTGTTACCATGATTACTTAGATAAACAACTCACATCAGCACACTGTGACCAGATGACAAAATTCAGCTGGTTTCTTCACTCTCTTCTTGTGGGGGGAAATCACTTCTGCTTAATCATACCACACCTTGGCTGAAATCTCCAAATTCAGTTTTGCATTAGCTCTACCTTTATCTCAATTATTGTGCTATTGTTTAAAAACTAGTGTTCAGCACTTCTTGAGACATGGAACTAGGCAAGGAATCTGTTTGTGTACAGTAATCACATCTGCAGGTACTTTCTTCAAAACATCCTTTTAAAGAAAAATACCGCATTTGTTTTCTTGTGTTTAAACATGTCAGGAGAGCTAGTTTCTACTCCAAAATGTATCAGAGTTTTGTGTGGGATAATAATACGTAGCTTCTAAACAGTGCTTTTCATCAATAGATTTCAAAGTGTGTTCCAAAGGAATTCAGTATTATCTCCATTTTACAGATAGAAAAACTGAGGCAGAGATGAAGTGATCTGCCCAAGGGCATGCAGCAGGCCACTAGCAGAGCCAGGACTAGAACTAATGTCACCTGAGCCCCTAATCCAGTGCTTTATTCACCAGACCACACTACACTGGGTATGTCACTTAACTTCCTTGGTTTTCCCACATTTAAGATGTAGCTATTTACCAATCAGACTTCTCTGCCACACAGGGATAAAGAGAGATTTGATTAGTACTTTTCAATCTCTTTAAGATCCTCAGATAGATGTGGCTACAGAAGTGCAAGATATTCCCTTTGGAAAAAAAGTTCAGATCTTATTTATTTTAGTCCCTGGCATTTCATTTCCTCTTGAACCTTCTTTATCATTTTCATGGTCCCAGGAATATTTATCTGAAGCATGGTGCATTATTTGTTCCTTACACTCATGGCTAAATTATTACACTTGTCATACACTAAGGCCCTGATTCTGTATAAAACTTATGCACTAACTTAGCTTTTTACACTATAGTCTGCTAATCCTCCTATATTTTTCTTTATTAAATCTAAGCCTACCTTGCTACATCAAGAACCCCAAAGAATGAAATATTTGAGCCATTCTATTCCAACCCGCCTGCTGATTACAGCTGGAACTGCTGATAACTGAAATTAATTATACACACAGGACAGTTTAATTTCCTTTGGTGTTAAAGTGGAGAAAATTGTCAACTCTTGATTCCACTCTATATGACAGTAGAACAAGTTTTATGTTGAGCTTCTCTTTTCCATGAGCCAGTGGCTGTTTGCTCAAGTTGCCCATTGTCAGCATGGCAGGACATTGCTCAGATGGGGATTAGGCACAAGCTTGTATGAATAACACATGACTATCTTCAACCGGGGTAAGTGTAGCCGGCTCTGATTCAATGGGTGCACAATACTAAACAGCTGAGGGGACACTGGCCACCTGCAGCAGCCTCTTCCTTCCTAGCACTGCAACCTTAATCCCAGTCTGGTGCTGAGGGGAGGCCCTGAGAGGCAGGGGCTGGAGAGCGAGACCATCCCCTCACTCACCCTGAAGCAGCTGCTCCTGTCCTGCGGAGCTGGGGCTGGCTCCTCACTCTAGGTGTTGAAATCTTGCACACAGGGTCACAGTGCCACTCAGGTTCAGCCTGGCTGCCTCCCCATCATGTTTTCCTGGTTTTGCACCCTTAGTTTCATGATTTCTGTGGGTGCAACTGAACCCATGAACTCAACCTCAAGCCACCCCTGTCTTCAACTGAAAGGAGAAAAAAATCGGCCTTAAATTAAACATTTATCTTACTAATACAAAACAGGCAAATCCATGGGTGTTATCAGTATGTCTAATGGTACCTGGCACTTACACAGCAACTTTCTCTGAGGTTCTCAGAACTTTTAACAAATATCAGTAAATTAACCATTTGTCCCTATTGGTTTCAGCAGATCAACTAGGTTTTGGAATAGGACAACGGATCCTAATTGATGCAAGGTAGGTTAGGAGTATTATGCCTATGAAACAGATAAGGAATTGATCCATATTTGTGCAGAGTGCAAGACTCATGCAGTGATGACACATGGATCAAATATTAAAAAGATTTAAAGGAACATGCAACAATTATACCTAGTTTAGCGCATTTGCATATTGCAGATACAAGCCTTTAATCATATGTAATCCTTCTACTTCTGTTTGAATTTGGAAAATGATGAGAGGAAATAACTTGTCCAAGATCAGAGAGTAAATCAGTGGCAGAGTCAGGAGTCTAGAGCGCCAAGCTCTGCTCTAACCACTAGACCACCACGTTCTCTCCCTTAAACTTTTTTCATTGCTCCATTTAGCTCCTCACTGTAATAGTGGACTCACTGAAACGCCAAGACCTCTTTATTGGCATTAATGCAAAACCAGCACCCTAGCTTACCTCAGCACAGGTCTCAAATACTTCAATATGGTGCTTCGTGTCCTGTTCACTAGACAATTCCTTTAAATCATGGCCAGCGGAAAATACAGGTCCTTCTGCTGCAAAGCATGCAATAAAATGTAGAGAAAGCTTTAAACGTCACTGATCTGAATGAATCTAGCATCTTGGGCTGATGACAATGCAAGTCCTATATGCCCGAAGCAGAGATACCCCAAAAATGGGGGTGGGAGGGGTACTTTGCAAAAACATCACAAAATGTTGGCTCCTGTTTTTTAGATCAAGATTTCAACTGCCATTGTACATACTGCTGTAGAGCATTTAGTCACACAAGCCCCATTGACTCTAATGGGCATTGTAAGGACACATCTGTAGAGGAAGCCCATGAGCTTTCATTTTCAGCTTCCCTTTGCCTCCCCTTGTAAGAACCCAGTGACATGCAACCAGTGATCTCACATCACTTGCTACTGAGCACCTCTTGTGTAACTTAGTGCAAGCCATGACAACTGGTCATCTAGGAGAAGCACAAAATGGCAGACATCATAAGAATTTACATGCACATAGCTCAAATATATTTCATCTCAAAGTCATCCAAGGCACCTTAGAATCTTAAATTGATATACAAGCCATACAAAGGGATCTCTTAAGCTGCTGAAATGCAGCCACCTCTGGGGTGAAAACATGACAACTTCTTAATTGTACAGAAGCACTACGGATTGGTTCAAGGCAGGAGGTACCTGCCAGGGCCGGCTCCAGGTTTTCTGCCGCCCTAAGTGGCGAGAAAAGAAGAAGAAGTAAAAAAAAAAAGTGCTGATTGGCGGCACTTTGGCGGCAGCTCAAAGAGGAAGAGAGAGACTGAGAGACCTGCCGCTGAATTCCCGCCAAAGCCCTGGACATGCCGCCCTAATAGCGAACGGAGAGCCACCCCTTTGTATTGGCCACCCCAAGCGTCCGCTTCCTCAGCTGGTGCCTAGAGCCGGCCCTGGTACCTGTATCGTGACAAATCACGACAGGCCACATGTTCACCTTATTAATATTACTGCTGTGTGTGAAATGCTACCGAGCAACTTAGGTCTCCTAGGAGAAATCCAGAGGGGAGTTAGTGCTGCTTCTTGCAGTAGTGACACCCCCTCCTCAGCTCGGAGAGAAGGTAGTATACCAAATGCACTGCTCCTGAGCGAGGGGGGCTGGGCAGTGTGGGAGGCAAGGGAAAAGCATAGTGGGGCTGGCTCTCTGAATGCCTGGTGATGGGTGAGGACCGAACCATGTATCTCTAAGGATCCTCAAGCTCTGTGAAGTCAGGAGGCTGCAGCCCCTCAAAAATAACGTCAGGTCACACCCACAGAATTTTTGAAATTTTTTCCTTCATCCTGTTGGCTTTTCCTTGGGATGGGGGTAGTATTTGGCCCCCTGTGTTTAGCAGTTTCCTACCTCAGTCAATAGGAAGCGATGGGGTTTTACAGGGCTCTGCCCAGCTTCTCAGAAAACACCACAAAATAGTTATTCAGTGCAACATAAACAACAGTTCCTACCCAGTATGTGGGGGAGCTGCTCTGTTCTTAGGCTGATTAACATGGTTCTCTCCTGTTTACACAGCACTCAGCAGCCTCTGGTTAATATTTCACCCACGCTAAATAAAGATCAGGATTTTGGTGCCAGGTTGTTCAGGAGGGCAACAGACAAGAGCTGTCTTTTTTCTCAGGTGGTTGTTGTGGGCAATGGTTGCTCCACCTCCAAAACTTTCATCTGTTGAGTCCCAGATGGCTCAGTTCTCTCCCTCTCTCTTCTCTTCCTGGGATCCTTTAACTACATGATGTGGTTGGGAAGACTGGTGTGACGGCACAGACTGAAGTGCCAGCAGTATGCAGAATACACCCAAATATATATCCCCCTTTATGTCCAACACAAACAGTACTACCTCCCCCCCCCCCCGCGATCTCTCAATGCTTACTAGAAATCTGCACCTAGATGAATGCTGAATCCTGGCCACAGCAAGGTAATAGTGGTAGGAAGAAGGAAGTATCCTCTCTATGGAGGGCATTTGCCCTCAAGGTAAGTTGGTCGGCAGTTTTGGGATTCTTTAGAGCTTTTCATTGCTAATGGATACTTATGTAGCCAGGCACCAAAAAACATCCATGTCCAACTGCAAAGACTGTGTCCCATCCCTGCAGACAGACACAGCCCTGGCCATGCAGTTGTTCCCTTTGTGCCAGATTGTTGTAACTAATTATGTCTGGGAAAAAGCCACACACATGCCCTTAAAAAGCTCCTATTTATACAAAACACAGTAGCCTATGGGCCACTCCATTGCTAGGTCATGAAAAACTATCCCACAGGAGTTGGCCTGAGATCACTTCCTCTTCCATATCAGCTGCATTCCACTAGAACAATGAAACTGGAGTAGAGCTGGTTGAAAGTTCTCATTAAAAAAAAATTTAAAACAAAAAATATCCCCCAAAGTAAATATTTTGAATATTTCACAAAATTTTTACTTTTTTAATTTTGAAAAATTAGTATAACATTTCAAAAAATTGGTCATTTTCCCCTGTTTGTTTCACCCTTTGTTCTGTGGAGCATCCAAGGGCAGCTCATGAGTGTACAGGAGCCAGAA
Source organism: Gopherus evgoodei (assembly GCF_007399415.2). Classification (NCBI taxonomy): domain Eukaryota; kingdom Metazoa; phylum Chordata; order Testudines; family Testudinidae; genus Gopherus; species Gopherus evgoodei. The sequence goes on from NC_044322.1 coordinate 353,953,505, forward strand.
TTTTCACAGGGGCTGCACCTAGATGATGAAGCTCATTATAGCAAGCGATAAAAAGTACCATGGACTTTCAAAGCTAACTGAAAACTCATCTCTCTGACCTGCCTTTCCCTCAATAGGCCCTTCAGCCACAGAGATATACACAAAATCCAACTCTCACTCTCATGCACACAAAATTAAAAAGAATTATAAACGCATCAAGCTATTGCTCCTATAGGCCAGAAAAGAACAAAAAGATTATTTATTGTTTTTTTTTCTATTTTATATGCTCTGGAAGTGCTCAGATATTACTGTTTTATGCCAGTTCTTATACCATGCTCATCAACTTTACCTATAGTGATAGGGGTTATATGAGTATCAAAAAGGGACATAATCAGATTCGGCTCTTATATAATGCTGGTCACTTTTAGAACATTATCATGCTTGTCAGCTTTCCTTTTACAAATAGGGAAACTGAGGAAAGGTGAAGTTTGGAGACTTGTGCAAGAGTACAAAGGCGGCTAGTGATAGACCTGGGAACAGAATCCACATCTTCTGAGTCCCAGTATTGTGTCCTAGCCACTGAACTTCTGAACAACATGTTGTGGCACTGATCACAATATCAACATTAAGCACATGAGCCTCTGGAATTGCCACTGAAATCAATGGGAGTTGTGGGAGCTCAACACCTCTGAACAGTAAACTCTTAAAAAAAAAAAAAAGGCATTTTCTTTAACCCGATGGTCATTGTAACCTAGGTTTTATTCTGTTAAAAAAATCCCTATATATAAAATTGATTTTTTTAAAAAAAGAAAAGTAACAATCGGACTTATGAATCCTTAAAAATATATTGCAGTAACGGTCCAAAATGCTGCAGCTTACAAGAGGGTTTCTGCAGTGTTTGTCACTAGTGTAGATTTTATTTTTACTGAATGAAGAAAAGTTTAGTTATTACTATCATCAGTACTTATTATTGCACTTACAGAGCAGGGCCAGACCCTGCATGGATTTATGCATACGCTTAGCTTCACACGGTGTGGGTTGTACTCTCTCAGGTCACTTAGAAGGTATTGCTCACAGTGTGTAAAATTAAGCGTACATGTAGGACCTCTGATTTTAGGTCTTAACCAATAAAACATGATATAATAAAAAAAAAAATAGTGTTTATCAAATAAACCCTGGAAATGGTTACTTGTATTTAAGGACTTGTCTACACAGAGCAGTAATGCAGACTATGAGGGGGTGATTTCTAAAGCACACTAATGTATTGCGCATTAACTGGTCTGTGCAGACCCTGCTGGTGGGCACTAAAGGCTCCCTAGTGTGCTTTAGCATAGTGTGGTTCGAAACAGTACTAGACTGATGTACACCGGGGAACATTATGAAGAGGTTGCTCATTACAGTGTATAGAAAGAGAAAACTCCAACATCCCTGATTTTTGGACTCATCGATTTTAAGGCCAAAAGGGACCATCATGATCATGTAGTCTGACCTCCAGCACATTGCAGGCCACAGAATATCACCTCCCCACATTCCTGTAATACGCCCATAACCTCTGGCTGAGGTTTTGAGATTTGAGAACTACATGTTACAGAGAATCCACCATTTACACTCGTTCAAACCAGTACATGACCTGTGACTCACACTGCAAAGGAAGGTGAAAAAACCCCAGGGTCTCTTCCACATGCATCTGAGGAAGTGGGTATTCACCCATGAAAGCTCATGCTCCAAAACGTCTGTTAGTCTATAAGGTGCCACAGGATTCTTTGCTGCTTTTACAGATCCAGACTAACACGGCTACCCTCTGATACTTGACACCAGGGTCTCTGCCAGTCTGTCCTGGGGAAAAATTCCTTCTGACTCCAAAAATGGTGACCAGTTAGCACTCAACATGTGGGTGAGACCCACTAGTCAAAAACCTGGGAAAGAATTCTCTGTAGTAACTCAAAGCCCTCCCCATCTAGTGTCCCATCACCCGCCATTGGAGAGATGGGCCATATACCCTCATCATACCATGCCCTTCATAAGCTTATCAAGCTCAGTCTTGAAACAAGTTAGATTTTTTTGCCCCCACTGCTCCCCTGGAAGACTGTTCCATCTACAGCTACATAAAATTTAAAAATTGCTAAAAATAACCCCCTAAAAATGAAATTAATAAGCCCTGAAAAATAGAAACCCTACATATATGTAAGTCTTTGCTGGATCTCCGGATCTGTAACGATGTTCATCGAAAACACCTAACGAAGTTTGAGTAAGTATTGTTCCAAATTTACAGCTAGGTAAACAATGGCCCTAACTCTGCAAATTTGAAACTGACAGTGAACCAAAACATCCATTATTTGCCCAGCTCTAACACTGTCCAAACCACTACTAGGTATATGGCATTGTAGAACATAGCAGTTAACCCAGCTTTTTTCCCAACCTTTATTTCCCCCTGAGGTCAAGGAAGTACCTGAAATGATGATGACTCTGAGAGCCTGGCTTTCGATATCATGCAAAATATCATTGCGGAGACACTTCAGCATAGAGAGTGACAGAGCATTTCTTTTCTTAGGGTTATTCAAGATAACGTGTCTGTAAAGATTTTAATAACAAATTGGTCATGATCCAGTCAAACAAAATACAATCTCTTAGACTGTTTCTGGAATCAAAGCTTTGGTCAAAATAAGGCTGGGCACTTGAAAGTTGTTATTTCATTTAATATTATTTATTTGTATTGCAGTAGAGCCATGAGACCTCATCAGTGCTCAGGACCCCATTGTGCTAGGCACTGTACAATCACGTAACAAAAAGATTATCCCTCTGCTAAAGAATTTACAGCAGAATCCGGTTTTAAACTTGCCAGCAGAAAGCGTTTCTTGACAACTTGGTTGCCTGATGGGAGGCTGTCGTGTTCCTCTGTATCAGATATGGACTGGTTACAGAGTTTACTTATACATACCAGATGTGTTGATCTGGGAACAGACAAAAGTCATGTTTATTCTATGATTACTTCTCCCTTATGGTGGCAAAGGGTAAGAGCATGACAATTTCATAAAGTGAAGGCAGGAACCCTTTCTCCACCCCCCTCAAAAATACAAAATTTAATTTAAAAATTCCAAGCAACACACTTTGTGGGACTAAGGCACAGTTATGTCCTGTACCTCACTGTGTCTGTTTAGGGCCCAATCCAGCACACACCTAAGACCAGACATAACACTTGTGACTGTGAATAATCCCATTTAGGTCAACAGGACTACATTTGATGGGAATAAGCATGGGAGCTCTGGGCAATGGGGCTCCAGGCAGCCACAAGGGTCTGTTCATACAGAAGCAACTGCAGGATCTAGCCCTGTGGTTCTCAGGACAAATTTTTTGGTGGCCGCACTCGCTGATAGCCGCTCTCATATTTTTTCCTATAATATTTGGTTAGCTTTAGGAAAAACAAATAAATATGCACATATGCATGTCCAAATTATTGTAATATATTTATTGCTAGCTAGTCAGTCTGCTGTGAAAGTGATATTAACAGACATACAAATATCACTTTTCACAGCAGACGTACTCAACCCTGGCAAGCGTGGGACAAATTGAACACTGGATGGGGTAGGGTCAGGGGAGGCAGCGGGGGTTAGGGGCAATGGGGGTGGTAGGTGGATGGCCGGGGGAGGCAGCAGGGGGCTGGAGCCTGGAGCCCCACGGCTGCGCAGCCAGAGCCCAGGGCTGGAGCCCAAAGCCCCGTGGCCAGAGCCTGCCACACCAACGCACCAGGGCTGAAGCTCAAAGCCTGAGCCCCACCACTCCTGGGATGGTGGTTAACTCACCAGCTGCTCCTCCAGTGTTGTGCCCCAGGTGTCTCTGGAGAGGCACAGGGCCCAACCCCTGTTGGCGGATCCAGCAACCAACACACAGGTGGTGCCTCCAGAAGCACCCAGGAGGTGCCACTACTTTGCCACTTCTCCCTTACATCACAGTGCAGGAGGGTGTGGCTGCAAGAAAAGCCCCTGGTAGCTGCATTTGAGAAACACTGACAGCGCTTTAACGTGGATTGTGTAGTCATGGCAGAGCTCTGGGAGAGAGAGCTCTTCCAGGACCCTAAAAAGACCACCTCCGTGAGAGGTGTATTTTACAGCACTCGTGCACTGTTTACACTGGCACTTTACAGCGCTGACACTTGCTGTGCTCAGGAGGTGTTTTTTCACACCCTTGTCTACACTGGCACCATAAACTGCCAGTGTAGACAAACCCTTTGATTGGTAAATCTCTGTGGCGGGAGGCTCCTGGCTCTTCATAGGTCAGACAGCTCCATGCACACCACGGACGGTGTATTCAGGATTTTCTATACCACAAGGAAAATTTAGAAGTGCAAATGTGCTGTCAAAATTATTAAGCCAGGGACTGAACAGAGTAACAGACACATAGGAAGGCCTCACCTCTGCTCCTGTAAACTATTTTATGTCCTTATTTTTAAAAGCACTTTTAAAAAATGATTCCCCTCGGTTTTGATTATCATACTGGCCTTGAACTGTACCCCATCCACCTTTCAGTTACACTCACTCATTCCATTGCCAAATCTATGCAGGTCCCCCACAAAAGCTGGCTTTGTCCCATTAAATCACTGACACCAGAAACCCAGAATTATGAAGATTAACTGCATAGAAAACTCTGCATGTCAGGGAAATCCATCAGCATTTCAACGCCTTTTGCTATTACGGGCGAGTTGGGGGTGGGGTCCAGTGCGTGACACACCCCTCGTGTTGGGGCCTGGGTTGTATACACAGTCCCACAACCGGAATGCCCCATGAGGGCACTGGGGAGAGTGGGGACGACTCTGAAGTCCCAGCGCTGGTCGGTTCTGTTTGACCCTTTGCTCAGCAGCTCTCACGGGTGCAGCGCAGCCTCACCTGATGCCATCCTGCTGCCGAGTGCTGGTGAGTTTCTCCAGCTGTGGCTGCTGCCCCGATCCAGCTGTGGCGCCGCTGCTGAACCCAGAGGCAACGGAGCAGCGCAGGATCCGGGAGGGCTTCAGCCTCCATACTCTCAGGCTGGCAGCCATTGCTCGCTGGGGGGAGGAGTTGCTGTGCAATTGCTGGCGCCTTTCTGGCTCTTTGCTGACCTCTAGGCTGGCGGGGCTGTGCAGGGAAACGAGCCGGGGAAATGCTGCTCCTCCACCCGGTCACCCACACCAGGCTGCTCCCTCTGCCTGCACAGAGAACCGGGGGCTGTTGTGCTCCCTCTGCTCTACTCACACTCGCAGCCTGGTGCCGCCGTGCCCTGCCCCTCAGTGCAAAGCCATCCCCATGCTGACTCGGCAGCACTCGCTGTGCACAGCTGTACGTGACCATGCAGGAGAGCAGGACAATGGGGAACCGGACCTAATGATTCCTTCCAGCCCCAGCCACTGGTGGGATGCTGTTATGCAGGCTCCCAAAGCACCAGTGACCTTCTTAATATGCCCAGTACACCAGGGGGGTTCTCAAACTGGGGGGTCAAGACCCCTCGGGGGTCATGAGGTTATTATGTGGGGGGCTGCGAGCTATCAGCCTCCACCCCAAAACCTGTTTTGCCTCCAGTATTTATAATGGTGTTAAAAAGTAGTTTTAATTTATAAGGGGGCGGGGGTTGCACTCAGAGGCTTGCTGTGTGAAAGGGGTCACCACTACAAAAGTTTGAGAATCACTGCTGTACAGGATTTGGAACCATTATTTTGCAGATGCTTAATGTGTCAGGGAGGATGTTGTTCAGGTCACTCTTCATCAGTGGGCAGCATTCATGCAGAAGGAATTACTCTTCCCTCTTTAGAATAGAGTTCTGCAGTTCTTTATACCCTCAGCAAAACTGCTGGATCTGTCACATTCTGATTTTATGGGAGCTGGGGATTTAGGTCTAAGTCTGCATCAGTAAATTGTCTTAAATGGCCTTTTGATAATGGGCAATGATCGGTTTTGGGGCTGATGCTGATCATCCTGAACCAGTGGGGAAGAAATACTAATTTCTGAAAATTTTGTTTTAATTTGCAGATTGGAGTAATATTTTCTGTCTCTAGCACCATCTAGCTGAAGTTCTGAAGGAACTTTAAACATCTTAATTAAGACTCACAGCCACTTTGTGAGGCAGCTACTCAGCAGTCTGATTATGTATTGTGCTTGTACAGAGGGGGAAACTGAAGCATGGAGATGCAGTGGCTTTCCAGAGATCACATGATTTGATAGCAGAATAGGGAATAGAAGAAAATCAGAAGTCCTGCCCCCCAGTTTTCTGTGCACTAGTCAAAGACCAGGATCCGATAAAGCAGGAATGGGCAAACTTTTGGGCCCAAGGGCCATATCTAGGTATGGAAATTGTATGGGGGGCCATGAATGCTCACAAAAATGTGGGCTGGGGTGCAGGAGGGGGTGAGGGCTCTGGGGTGGGGCTGGAAATTAGGAGTCCAGAGTGTGGAAAGGGGCTCCAGGTTGGGGCTGGGGGTTGGGGTGCAGGTGTGTGTGTGAGGGCTCTGGCTGGGCATGCAGGCTCTGGGGTGAGGATGGGGGGTTGGGGGTGCAGGAGGGTGCTTCAGGCTGGGACTGAGGGATTCGGAGGGCTAGAGGGGGATCAGGACTGGGGCAGGAGGTGGGGGCATGGGAGGTGGTCAGAGGTGCAGGCTCCAGGTGGCACTTACCTCAATCAGCTCCTGGAAGCAGTGGCATGTCCTCCCTCCGTCTCCTACGTGGAAGCATGACCAGGTGGCTCCACACACTGCCCCGTCCGCAGGTGCCACTCCTGAGCTCCCATTGGCCATGGTTCCCAGCCAATGGGAGCTGTGAGGGCAGCGTGTGGAGCCCCTGGCTGCCCCTATGTGTAGGAGCCTGAGGGGGGACATGCTGCTGCTTCCAGGAGCTGCGTGGAGCCATGGCATGTGCGGAGCAAGCCCCCAACCCCACTCCCTGACTGGAGCACCGGAACGGGGCAAGCCCCAGACCCTGCTCCCTGGCCCAAGCTCGAGGGCCATATTAAAACATCTGAAGGGCCGGATGTGGCCCCCAGGCCGTAGTTTGCCCATCCTTGCTATAAGGAGTCACTTATGAAAAGAATAAGACTTGAAAGAGAAAAATGATAGTGCTCAAGTTAAGGAGTGTGGAAGGGACCAAATAACCTCACTGCTCCTATGACATAGAATTGAGTAGATCAAAGCCAATGGGTCGCATTGGTACAATGTGTACACTAGCCGATTCATTACAATAGTTATCATTGCTCCTTCCGTTCAAAGAGCTCAAAGACGTTAATTGTTACAACATTCCTGTGCGCTGTAGATTCAATAAACGTTAACCATCCCCGCTTTACCGAGGGGGACATTCAAAGTTCAGAGATAGAAGTTAAGTAACTTTCCTAAGCTCACCCAGCAAGTCAGTGACAGAGCCAGAGGTAAAATGCAGATTTCCTGACTCAGAGTCCCGTGTTTGTAGTACTCTCCTGAAATGCCCTGGCAGAGCTGGAGGGGGATGGAGTAGGGGGCTGCAATAGTCTTCACCCACATCACTCCCTACTAAACTTCATGGGGAGGAGTGTTGGAGCTGGTGGGCTTCTAGCACCTTTCTTAGACGGGTGACACACAAAAAGCAGAGAATCATCACTTGCAGTTCAGCAGAATGCACACAGTAGTGCCAATCCCAAAGGTTCAAAAATCATGAGTCAGACCCCGCAAAATCCTGAGATTAAAAAAACATTACACTGTGGTTTTTGGCCTGTCCTTAGGTTGTTGAGCTCTCTCTGCTCATCCCCAGTGTGTGTATGACAATCGGTGCTGCCCACCCTCCCCTATTTATTGGGTGAAGTGATTTGCAGGAGCCCTCACCCTCATATCTGCTCAGCACCCCAGGCCCCAGATCATCAATTCTGTCCCCTGCCCCCACAACTTCCCTTCTGCTCCTCCCAGGATTCTTCACAACCCTTTCCAGACCTTGGGGAGCTACAGCAGGGCCCTCTCTCCCACTTCCGGGTTGGGGGGGACAGCTCCAGGGGCTCTTTATCCCCTCGTTCTCAGACCACAGGAGGGGAGGTGGGAGTGGAGGAGCCCTGAGATGCTGGACTTCCTGCTCCCTCCTTCCCCTCCCCTCCTGTGAGTATAGTGTCAGCTCAGCTTGCTTCCTTCAGCAGCTCTGATTGGCTTCTTTAACCCAGATGGTGGGCACTGGGGGGAAAGCAGCCCATTAAAGGAGGTGCCCCCCCAGGCAGGGCTGAAATACTCTATTAAAAAAAAAGGGCTGGAGCTTCTAGCCTCATTGCCAGGGAGTCAGCCCTGACTGAAATCTCACTGCTGGTGGAAAAATTGTTTCCTCCACTGAGGAGCCCAGAGACCCTGACATTATAGGGACTAAAACTTCAGAAAGTATGGTAGGAAGTGACCCAGGGAGATGGAGTGAGTGGTATCTCCTACCTGTGTAAGGCCAATGTGTTGCCGCTGGATTCCCCGCTGACCCAGTGTCGGACCAGTCCACCACTGTTAGGGCCTTGGGTTGGGACCCAGTGGAGTCAGGTGGGCCTGGGTCCCCCTACCCTGGCAGCCACCCCCCACTTTGGTGGCGGCCCCCTGGATCTGACCCCTAGGCCACACAGCCCTGTTTTCAAGGGCTGCCATATGGACCCCTGTTCCTAGGCTGCTGCTCTGACTCTGGCCATTGAGCCATACTGTCTTGAGTCCCAGAATGGTCTAGTAGAGTGTAACCGTGGTGTCACCACACCCACAATCCACCTTAAAGGGGGATGCAGTGTGCATAAATCACCACAGGTAGGCAGCCAACAAGGCAGTGCTGATCAGCTGGGAAAGATGCTATTGTACACAGAGCACACTGGCATTATGCATTCCACTCCCTGTTCAGCAATGTTCTTACACCTCCATAGATTCCCATCCTCATCCACAATCACACCAGCTCACCCCAGGCCCCCTGCCACATGTTAAGAGAAAATGCTGAACATTATAAATGTTTTATACACAAGTATGTCTCTATTATCTATACTTTACCTTGGTGATTGGTACAGTAGAAATAATGTATAAAGATATATACAACAACCAGATATGTGTGTTGCGGATATGAATTTTTGCTCCCATTCCATTGCCTGATCAAACAATCCTCCCCAGTTTTGCTAGTCTGGCTCCGATCTTGTAAAGCAGTGGTACTCAGCCTTTGCAGACAGTACCCCTTTCAGGAGTCTGATTTGTCTTGCATACCCTATTTTTACCATATAATTATAACATAAATTTGGAATATCAATATTGTACTTACATTTCAGTGTATAGTATATAGAGCAGTATAATCAAGTTATTGTCTGTATGAAATTTTAGTATGTACTGACTTTGCTGGTGCTTTTTATGCAGACTGTTGTAAAACTAGGCTAATATCTAGATGAGTTGATTCTGTGTACTTCTTGGAAGACCTCTGCGTACCCCAGGGGTACATGTACCCCTGGTTGGGAACCACTGTTGTGAAGTACCTACAGATGTCTAGAATAAGAGCCTGATTTTCAGAGGTACCTACTGAATACCCAGAGCTCCCATAGACTTTAGTTTTCGTTGTGGGTGCTTGTAATGCCTGGTGGCTGTGGCGTGCTAGGGGGGCAGTTCAGAGCAGTAATTAAGCATGCCCCGCTGGTTAAGTAGCTGGAAGGTTGATCAGTATCAGCAGCTGTCTGGGACAACGGCTGGAGTTCTCACTAGGGTTAGTAACAAGAAGATTCAATCCAAGGAGCCGGGTCAGCGGGTTAAAAAGGCAAAGTTGGGTGAAGTGGCAAGGCAGGGTCAGGCAAGGCATCAGGGCAGTCTAAGCAGTGACCAGCAGGCAATGGTCTATTGTTCAGACAACATCTTCTCGCTGTCTGTCATCCAATCAGGAGCCTGGTGTGTGGCTTGTGTGCATCTGCAGGCCTTTAACCCTAAGATGTTGTTTAGGGGCAGTACTTCACAGGGCCGCCCAGGGTCAGGGCAAGTGAGGCAATTTGCCCCAGGCCCTGGGCCCCGCAGGGGCCACCGTGAGAGTTTTTCGGGGCCCCTGGAGCAGGGTCCTTCACTTGCTCCGGGGGCCCCGGAAATCTCTCACAGGGCCCGGGCCCCCTGAACATCTTCCGGTCCAGGTCTTCAGCGGTTTAAGGAGGGAGACATGGAATAGAGCATGAACCTTAAGGCAGTAGGAAAATTGAAGTTTGAAGGGTACTGGGTTGATTTGCCTGCAGCCCTGGTAGGGTACTGATGGTCCAGTTTATGTATGGGTCGCTGGTCTTCAGTTTCATGGCCAATAGTCATATCTTTAATCCTACTTCAAATATAGGGCCCTCTGGATGGTGATGGTCAGCATGAGGTTTGTACTCTGTCTTGGCCGCATCTAGGTTTATTTTCCACTCTTCCCATGTTTGGTGGATTTGACAAACCAGGTCTGAAGCTGTGAGTGCTGTGAGTAGTGCAGGGTGAAAACAGGGAAGCCATAATCTGCGTAAAAAAAAACAACAAAAAAAAAAGAGAGAGAGAAAAAAGAGCTGATCTTGGTCGAGGCGTGGTCTGCATTGTTGTATGCAAATTCTGTGTGTAGAAGCAGTCAAGCCCAGTTATTTGAGTGGTAGTTTGTGAAGCATTGCAGGTATGGTTCCAATATCTGGTTCAGTCTTTCTAATTGACCATTGATTTGTGGATGGTAGGCAGTCAATGCATGGAGATGCACCTCTAGAAGGTGGAACACCTTCCGCTAAAACCAAGATTTTTGGGAACGCCAGGTTAGGGCTTTACCAGAGCACAGGTATTCTAGATTTTTGTGATCAGTGAACACCTGAATTGGGTGTCTGGCTCCTTCTAGATAATGCCTCCAGGTCTCGAAAGCTGCTTTGATGACAAGTAGTTCCCTGTAAGTTGCATGTTTGGGTGCCTGTGCAGGAGAGACTCAAGAGTCCACCCAGCTGATTAGCAGAGTGCATAGCAGGCAGCATGTGTTCAGGGCCCCTCTACCCACATTGCTCTGTCCTGCAGCTGCTCCTGGGACCATCCTGGGGGCGGGAAGAGGAGAGGGGGTGCTGATATCAGGATGTCCCTCTCTTCCCGCCTCTGTACCCCATCTCCGCAGAGCAGGGCAGAAGGGACAGCCTGGCTCAGGAGGACTTGGAGCTGCTGCAATCTGAGGTCTGAATGGTGAGTGACTGAGTGCCTTTAAAGAGACAGTGCACTGTTTCTGAGATTTCCCCAGCAGCCATCTCACAGTCTCTCTTCTCCTCCCCATGTACCCCATCTTCATACAGCAAGGGAGGGGAGACAACAGGGCTCAGGACAGAGCAGGAGAGCTTTCAATGAGTGTCTTAAAGAGACAGCGTATGACTTTCCCCAGCAGCTAGCGTGCACACACACACTGTCTCTTTCATACTCACTTCCCAACACATACTTGTATTATTGTTGTTACTTCCTAGTACTTCCAGCAATGCACATATATTCTGTCATTTTAGTCTTTCAAAGTGTGTTATTTTAGTGTTTTGACTGTTCTATGCATTTCATGCATTTTTATTTCTCTTACAGTTAAATTTAATTCTTTAAGTAGTGAGTTGTAAAATTCCTAACCTGTCCTGGAGTAATTATCCCTATGGTAACTTAAATAAATAAATAAATAAATAAATAAATAAATAAAATATCTAGGTTTTTGTTTCTACTGGTGGTGCACATCCGCACATACTTTGGTGCACATAACAAAATTTATTCCGCACATGGATGGAAAAAATTACAGGGAACATAGCCCTTGTCTGAAATTTCATAATTGTGTTTGGCAGGAGTGAACTTGCAGAAATGGAGATGAATTTCTTCGTCGAGTACCTGTTTCTGGGACAGCATCACCCTGCTGCTGACATTGGAAGCATCAGTTTCTAGCATGAACAGGATGTGTGAGGATCCTGTCAGGATCAGGGTCAGGATGTGTGAGGATGGACATGGAAGCGAATGCTCCCTTTAATTGATAGAAGGCTTCTTGGATTTCAGGCATCGAAGTGAACTTGGTGGTTTTTTTGCAGCAGAGAGGTTATAGGGACCAGGATTCAGGAGTAACCCCTTAGAAAGTATTCATTAAAATTCCCAAACCCAAAGCAGCACTAATTTCTGAAATGCTTCATATTAAACCACTTCCGACTTCCAAGGATCCATGCGAACTCCCTTGCCAGGCAGAATGTAGCCTAAGGATTCTACTGTGGGTTGATAGAAGACACATTTCTCCAGCTTAGCATAGGTTGGTCTTCAGAGCAAATTAGGATGTCATCTAAATAGGCGACCACATGGCAATCCAGCATATCCTGTAAATCATTATTAATTAGATGCTGAAAGGTCCTGGGCAGGTTAGTAAGTCCAAAAGACATCACCAGATATTCCAAGTGGCCATACTGAGTGTGGAAAAGTGGTCTTGCATTCATCCCCTGATCAGATTCTGACTAGATTGTATGCCCCTCTAAGCTGTAACTTGGTGAGTACCCGGGTAGTTCTTACCCGATCCAGGAGCTTTGAGATCGGGGTAGCAGTATTGATTCTACACTGAGATTTTTATTTAGGGCACAGTAGTCCATGTGCAGTCTTAGGGAGCCATCTTTCTTTTTCACGAAGAGGACAGGGGCCTTGGCTGGGGATGTGGAATGCTGGTAAAACCTTTCTGCAGATCCTTGTGGATGTAGTCCTTAGGGGAAGCTAATACAGGTTCTGAGAGGGAATATATTTGGCCGAATGGAATGTTGGACCCAGGCTGCAAGTCGATGGGGCAATCATATTCCCCTTAGGTTGTAGGTGTTATACCTGTGGATTTCATACCCTTTTCAGGTCGGATGGGCCTACGAAGAGACTGAAGCTGTCTGAGCAAACTGTAATGCCTGGTGGCCAAGGTAGGCTAGGGGGCACTGCAGAGCCATAGTCAAGTAAGATGTAAGCCAGCTTACATTGACCTAACTCTGTAAGTGTCTACACTAAAATGCAGCTCCCACCGATGTAACTTGCGCACTACACTGACTTAATAGTTCCACCTCCAGGACACATGTAGCGTTTCAGTTGATGTAGTTAGGTTGAAGCAATATCAATGTAAATACTGCATTGCTTATATTGACTGTTGCTGCCTTTTAGAAGCTGTCCCAGAATGTCCCACACTGACAATTAAATTGGTGCAAGTGCTCCTGGTGAGGATGTGCACTGCCGACAGACATAGGAGCATAGTGTGGACCTGCAAAAGAGATTTAATTATTGTGGTGGCTGTACGTCAACGTAATTTAGGTTGACTTTATTCTGTTGACTTGTCCTAAGACTGTTGGTCATGGTAGTAGTTCAGTGCACTGCGGTGGTGTAGCAGCTGAGGATACTGTTGGTGGGCTTTGGTTCAATACCAGAGTTCTGATGTTGCTCAGTACTTTTGAAAATCACGCCCCAAGTAATGCTGGTCTAGTTTGTTATAGTTTCCATATGAGTCTAGTGGTTGAAAAGATATATTTACTTAGCCCCTTCCCCAAAGTTTTACAATCTATCTTCTTGGTCTGTGTTTTTTATATTGGATTGCACCCGGCCGGTCTATGGCTGGGAGCAACCACAGTACAAATTGTTATTATTAATTAATATTTAATAATTATTACTATTTTCATATGTATTTGAAAAATATCTTCAAAGTAACCAGATGACTAAGAATATCCATATTTCCCATGGGCTAGTCCTCCCACATTCCAGGATGGGTCTGACACTGAGCCTTTCCCACCCCCTCCACTCTAATTTTATTTTCTGATGGGCCTTTTTTCTTCAGCCCCATCTGAGCTGCACTAAAACTTCAGATTTTTAAAACAAAAGGTGATAATCTCCAGCTAAGACCCCCTCATTTTGAATTTGTCACAAGTGGGTTTTCAAAGTCTCTGCTTCATGTGGCTAAGGCCCTGTATTTCAAGTTGCAAGGCATTCAAAATCAACTTAGTAACCTCCCTCAATCAGCCCCAGTTGGAAGCTGCCTTTCTACATTACAGTGAAGAAATTAATCTTTCTCACACAAGATATTGTTTTCTGGGCCCATCTCTGCCAACCCCTTTTCTGTCCGTTTTCAACGGAATATGTTTTTTAGTTTTCTCTTGAATACATCCCTTTTGAGGCAAAAGTGTTTTCAGCTCTGTCATAAACAGATAGCTAAGGGTTAATGTCTCTTTCACCTGAAACACCTGACCAGAGAACCAATCAGGAAACTGGATTTTTTCAACTTTGGGTGGAGGGAATTGTGTCTCTGAGTCTTTAGTCTGTCTGCCTGCTGTCTCTGAGCTTTGGAGAAGTAGCTCTGTTTTCTAATCTTCTGTTTCTAAGTGTAAGGACAAAGAGATCAGATAGTAAGTTATATGGTTTCTTTTCTTTGGTATTTGCATGAATATAAGTGCTGGAGTGCTTTGATTTGTCTTCTTTTTGAATAAGGCTGTTTATTCAATATTCTTTTAAGAAATTGCCCTGTATTGTGTCATCTGAATACAGAGAGACTATTTGTATTTTTTCTTTCTTTTTTATATAAAGTTTTCTTTTAAGACCTGTTGGAGTTTTTCTTTACTTCAGGGAAATTGAGTCTGTACTCACCAGGGAATTGGTGGGAGGAAGAAATCAGGGGAGGTCTGTGTGTGTTGAATTGGCTAGCCTGATTTTGCATTCCCTCTGGGGAATAGGAAAGTCCTTTTTGTTCCCAGGACTGGAGAACGGAGAGGGGGAATCACTCTGTGTAGTTTCACAGAACTTGTGTCTGTGTATCTCTCCAGGAGCACCTGGAGGGGGGAAGGGAAACAGGATTATTTCCCTTTGTTGTGAGACTCAAGGGATTTGGGTCTTGGGGTCCCCAGGGAAGGTTTTTCAGGGGGACCAGAGTGCCCCAAAACACTCTAATTTTTTGGGTGGTGGCAGCAAGTACCAGGTCCAAGCTGGTAACTAAGCTTGGAGGTTTTCATGCTAACCCCCATATTTTGGACGCTAAGGTCCAGATCTGGGACTAAGGTTATAACATGAGTGGCAGTGGCGGGATATAGACAGAATCCAGAAGCCAGTAGGAATATTATATTTTTCTTTTCTCTGCTAAGGGCTTTTTAGCAGAGAGAAACAATTGGTTTTAAAAGGGAACCAGAGAGAATTTCTTTTTTCTGCTCTATCTGGCAGTTTGTGGCTTGCATAATAAGCAAGAAGCCATTACCAAACTGTTAAGGGTCTTTTGTCATGCAATAGCCCTCCCATTAGGAGGCAAGTACCAGCACTTATATGCATGCAAATAAAGTGGTTTTTCTGGTTTCCCTTCATTGAACATTAGCTAGAGAGAGAAAAGGAAAAAAGCACTGTTGCTAGGCAGACTCCAGGAGGGAACAGAGCCTGCAGTGCAGAAGATAAACACCGGAGGGCACCCCAACACAAGAAAACAGGAATCATGACTTCTAAGGCAAAAATGGAGGCCGAAGACCAAATCAAAGAAGCTGAACACAGGCGACAACTAGAAATAAAACAAAAAGAGATGGAGCTGAAAGAAAAGGAAGAAAGCATCAAACAGGCAGCCCAAGAGGCAGCACACAAAAGAAAACTAGAAGAAGAAGAGGTGGCCTACCGAAGGAAACAAGCAGAAGATGAGTTGGCCCACAGAAGGAAGCAAGAAGAAGAAGAGGCGGCCCACCGCCGAGACATGGAAAAACAACAAAAAGAAATGGAAAAACAACAAAAAGAAAATGAAGAGAAGGAAAAACAGAGAAAACATGAACTGGAGTTGGCAAAAGCTGGGCTGCATGTGCCGGCCAACCCTAACAACCCGGCGCCAATTATTGCTCCACAGCACAGGAAATTTCCCACCTACAAGGCAGGTGATGACACCGAGGCCTTCTTGGAAAATTTTGAAAGAGCTTGTCTTGGGTACAGCATCCCCGAAGACCAGTACATGGTAGAATTAAGGCCACAGCTCAGTGGACCTTTAGCAGAGGTGGCAGCTGAAATGCCTAAGCGGCAAATGAATGACTATAAACTTTTTCAAACCAAGGCCAGATACAGAATGGGGATAACCCCAGATCATGCCCGTCGGCGCTTCAGAACCCAAAAGTGGAAACCAGAGGTGTCATTTCCCAAACACGCCTACTACATTGCAAAAAACTATGAGGCCTGGCTAACAGGAAACAACATTCAAACCTTGGAAGAACTGAACCTCCTCATACAAATGGAGCAGTTCTTGGATGGTGTTCCTGAAGACATCACACGGTACATACAAGATAGAAATCCCAAAGATATCGCTGAGGCGGGGGAGATTGGAGCCAAATGGATGGAACTGGCAGAAAGCAAGAAAGCTACTGTCAAGGGGAACGATTACCACAGGGGGCACACAGACCATAAACCCTACAACCGAGGACCGCCAAAGACCCCACATACCACCCAAGTAAAGCCACAGATACCCTACCCTTCAACCTCACCAGTCTCCAGTAACTCACCTCGGCCCAGTGACCCATCAGATGGAAGATGCTTTAAGTGTAATGAACTGGGACATATCAAGGCCAACTGTCCAAAGAACACCATGCGAGTGCAATTCATTACACCACCATCACACCAAAGATCCCCAGGCCCAGATGCCTCTCAAATACCCTTGGAGCGAAGGGAAAATTTGAGAGTGGGCGGAAAGAAGGTTACTGCGTGGAGAGACACGGGGGCACAAGTGTCAGCTATCCACCAATCCTTCGTTGACCCCAAATTCATCAACCCAAAGGCCAAAGTTACAATTTACCCCTTCATGTCACAAGCTGTAGACTTGCCTACAGCTCAACTGCCTGTCCAGTACAAAGGCTGGTCAGGAATGTGGACTTTTGCAGTCTATGACAATTATCCTATCCCCATGCTACTAGGGGAAGACTTGGCCAACCAGGTGAGGCGGGCCAAGAGAGTGGGAATGGTTACACGTAGCCAAACCAGGCAAGCTTCCAGACCCATTCCTGTTCCTGAGCCGTCCACAGAGGCCCCGTCTGTGTTACCAGAGACCCAGACAGAGGTAGTGGACCCGGATTCCATGCCTACCACTGAAACAGCCACAGCATCTCCAGTCCCAGGCCCGGAACTGGAACAGCAACCAGCACCAGCAAGTGCAACCACATCTTCAACCTCAACGCCAGAGGGCGCCAGCGAGCCAGAACTGGCAGAAGCACAAGACAGCCATACCCAAAAGGCTCAGCCAGAGCCTGAAATACCCTCAGGTGCACCAGCGGAGAGCGGTTCACCAGCAACGGAAACAACCCCATCACCTACATCGCTTCCAGAGGGACCAAGCCCAAGTCCACAGTCTGAGGAAGAACTGGTGACCCCAGCCTCAAGGCAACTGTTCCAGACTGAGCAGGAAGCGGATGACAGCCTTCAGAAAGCTTGGGCGGCGGCACGGAGCACCCCACCGCCTCTCAGCTCTTCTAATCGATCCCGGTTTGTTATAGACCAAGGACTTTTATACAAGGAAATTCTTTCTGGTGGACACCGGGAAGAATGGCAGCCGCAAAAACAGTTGGTGGTTCCAACTAAGTACCGGGGGAAGCTCTTAAGCTTAGCCCATGATCATCCCAGTGGGCATGCTGGGGTGAACAGAACCAAGGACCGGTTGGGGAAGTCCTTCCATTGGGAGGGGATGGGCAAGGACGTTGCCAAGTATGTCCGGTCTTGTGAGGTATGCCAAAGAGTGGGAAAACCTCAAGACCAGGTCAAGGCCCCTCTCCAGCCACTCCCCATAATTGAGGTCCCATTTCAGCGAGTAGCTGTGGATATTCTGGGTCCTTTCCCAAAAAAGACGCCCAGAGGAAAGCAGTACGTACTGACTTTAGTGGACTTTGCTACCCGATGGCCAGAAGCAGTAGCTCTAGGCAACACCAGAGCTAACACTGTGTGCCTGGCCCTAACAGACATCTTTGCCAGGGTAGGTTGGCCCTCTGACATCCTT
The DNA here is from genome assembly GCF_007399415.2 of Gopherus evgoodei. NCBI lineage: Eukaryota > Metazoa > Chordata > Testudines > Testudinidae > Gopherus > Gopherus evgoodei. Next base: position 353,971,375 of record NC_044322.1, read on the forward strand.
ACAGATTCAGGGTCTAATTTCCTGGCAGGGACCATGGAAAAACTGTGGGAAACTCATGGGGTGAATCACTTGGTTGCCACCCCGTACCACCATCAAACCAATGGCCTGGTGGAAAGGTTCAATGGAACTTTGGGGGCCATGATACGAAAATTCATCAACGAATTCTCCAATAATTGGGACCTAGTGTTGCAGCAGTTGCTGTTTGCCTACAGGGCTGTACCACATCCCAGTTTAGGGTTTTCACCATTTGAACTTGTGTATGGTCACGAGGTTAAGGGGCCATTACAGTTGGTGAAGCAGCAATGGGAGGGGTTTACGCCTTCTCCAGGAACTAACATTCTGGACTTTGTAAGCAACCTACAAAGCACCCTCCGACAATCTTTAGCCCTTGCTAGAGAGAACCTAAAGGATGCTCAAGAAGAGCAAAAGGCCTGGTATGACAGACATGCCAGAGAACGTTCCTTCAAGGTAGGAGACCAGGTTATGGTCTTGAAGGTGCAACAGGCCCATAAGATGGAAGCATCATGGGAAGGGCCATTCACGGTCCAAGAGCGCCTGGGAGCTGTGAACTACCTCATAGCATTTCCCAATTCCTCACTAAAGCCTAAAGTGTACCATGTTAATTCTCTCAAGCCTTTCTATTCCAGAGACTTACAGGTTTGTCAGTTTACAGTCCAGGGAGATGATGCTGAGTGGCCTGACGGTGTCTACTACGACGGGAAAAAAGACGGTGGCGTGGAAGAGGTGAACCTCTCAACCACCCTGGAACGTCTGCAGCAGCAACAAATTAAGGAGCTGTGCACTAGCTTCGCCCCATTGTTCTCAGCCACCCCAGGACGGACTGAACGGGCATACCACTCCATTGATACAGGTAATGCTCACCCAATCAGAATCCCACCCTACCGAGTGTCTCCTCATGCCCAAGCTGCTATAGAACGGGAGATCCAGAACATGCTACAAATGGGTATAATCCGCCCATCTACCAGTGCATGGGCATCTCCAGTGGTTCTGGTACCCAAACCAGATGGGGAAATACGCTTTTGCGTGGACTACCGTAAGCTAAATGCGGTAACTCGTCCGGACAACTATCCAATGCCACGCACCGATGAGCTATTGGAGAAGTTGGGACGTGCCCAGTTCATCTCTACAATAGACTTAACCAAGGGGTACTGGCAAGTACCGCTAGATGAACCTGCCAAGGAGAGGTCAGCATTCGTCACCCATGCGGGGGTGTATGAATTCAATGTCCTTCCTTTCGGCCTTCGAAATGCACCCGCCACCTTCCAGAGGCTGGTAGATGGTCTACTAGCTGGACTGGGAGAATTTGCAGTTGCCTACCTCGATGATGTGGCCATTTTTTCCGACTCCTGGCCCGAACACCTACTCCACCTGGAAAAGGTCTTTGAGCGCATCAGGCAGGCAGGACTAACTGTTAAGGCCAAAAAGTGTCAAATAGGCCAAAACAGAGTGACTTACCTGGGGCACCAGGTGGGTCGAGGAACCATAAACCCCCTACAGGCCAAGGTGGATGCTATCCAAAAGTGGCCTGTCCCACGGTCCAAGAAGCAGGTCCAATCCTTCTTAGGCTTGGCCGGATACTACAGGCGATTTGTACCACACTACAGCCAAATCGCTGCCCCATTGACCGACCTGACCAAAAAGACCCAGCCAAATGCAGTTAAGTGGACTGATGAGTGTCAAAAGGCCTTTACCCAACTTAAGGCAACACTCATGTCTGACCCTGTACTCAGGACCCCGGATTTTAACAAGCCATTCCTAGTAACCACAAATGCATCTGAGCGTGGTATAGGAGCAGTGCTCATGCAGGAAGCAACAGATCACAACTTCCATCCTGTCGTGTTCCTCAGCAAGAAACTGTCTGAGAGGGAAAGTCACTGGTCAGTCAGTGAAAAGGAATGCTATGCCATTGTGTACGCCCTGGAAAAGCTACGCCCATATGTTTGGGGACGGCGGTTCCAACTACAAACTGACCATGCTGCACTAAAGTGGCTTCATACTGCCAAGGGGAACAACAAGAAACTTCTTCATTGGAGTTTAGCTCTCCAAGATTTTGATTTTGAAATTCAACACATCACAGGAGCTTCTAACAAAGTTGCTGATGCTCTCTCCCGTGAGAGTTTCCCAGAATCCAGTAGTTAAAAAGTGTTCTTAAAATGTAAAAGTCTGTTAGTTATATACTTAGTAGTATATGTAAAGGTGCATGTGTTGTATTAATCTGTTTATTTTCAAGTTCTAGAAGGAAATTGCCGCCAGTGAGCTTCCCCACTGTCTGCAATTTGGGGGGCGTGTCATAAACAGATAGCTAAGGGTTAATGTCTCTTTCACCTGAAACACCTGACCAGAGAACCAATCAGGAAACTGGATTTTTTCAACTTTGGGTGGAGGGAATTGTGTCTCTGAGTCTTTAGTCTGTCTGCCTGCTGTCTCTGAGCTTTGGAGAAGTAGCTCTGTTTTCTAATCTTCTGTTTCTAAGTGTAAGGACAAAGAGATCAGATAGTAAGTTATATGGTTTCTTTTCTTTGGTATTTGCATGAATATAAGTGCTGGAGTGCTTTGATTTGTCTTCTTTTTGAATAAGGCTGTTTATTCAATATTCTTTTAAGAAATTGCCCTGTATTGTGTCATCTGAATACAGAGAGACTATTTGTATTTTTTCTTTCTTTTTTATATAAAGTTTTCTTTTAAGACCTGTTGGAGTTTTTCTTTACTTCAGGGAAATTGAGTCTGTACTCACCAGGGAATTGGTGGGAGGAAGAAATCAGGGGAGGTCTGTGTGTGTTGAATTGGCTAGCCTGATTTTGCATTCCCTCTGGGGAATAGGAAAGTCCTTTTTGTTCCCAGGACTGGAGAACGGAGAGGGGGAATCACTCTGTGTAGTTTCACAGAACTTGTGTCTGTGTATCTCTCCAGGAGCACCTGGAGGGGGGAAGGGAAACAGGATTATTTCCCTTTGTTGTGAGACTCAAGGGATTTGGGTCTTGGGGTCCCCAGGGAAGGTTTTTCAGGGGGACCAGAGTGCCCCAAAACACTCTAATTTTTTGGGTGGTGGCAGCAAGTACCAGGTCCAAGCTGGTAACTAAGCTTGGAGGTTTTCATGCTAACCCCCATATTTTGGACGCTAAGGTCCAGATCTGGGACTAAGGTTATAACAAGCTCTCTGGAAGTTCTGTTCTTTTTCACTTTGATTGACAGTCATCACCCTGACATTTCCGTTCCCAGCTGCGCAACCTACCAACTTTTTTTTTTTTGGCCATGATTTCCCCGTCTCATTAAAGAGACCTGCTGCTGTCTTCTGCAGGGAAACGCTTCCTGAAGAAGAGCTCTGTGTAGTCTGAAAGCCTGTCTCTCTCATCAGCAGAAGTTGGTCCAAGAAAAGATATGACCTCACCCACCTTATCTGTTTCATTTCCAGGCAGTTTTGCTTTTCATAGTCCTCCTCTAGCAGCATTGTAGTTATGGCTGAGCTGGCATTTCCAACAGGAGATGAGTGGTAGCCAGAACTGCAAGCTCCAATAGGGCGTTTCTAATGTTTATTTTTTATTATTTTTCATATAATATAAACTTAGCATGATAAGGGACATTAGGGGACAATCCTTCAGTGTCAGGATGTTACAGAGACTTTGCAGGATATTATCCAATGCTTAGATATATATGTTACTGAATTCAAGTGCATGTAGCTTTAGCATCCAGTATGAGGCCCCACATACCTAGTTAATTCTCATGGAAAATTTATTGTTGGTGAAAACTGACAACTATGGGGGATCTTGTGGCCTGATTTTCGAAAGAGCTGAACACCCACAAATCCCACTGGGAGCTAAAGGTGCTCAACACCTTTTAAAATCAGCAGAAATCCTCTCTTTAGCCACTGTATCAGTGCAGCATGAGCAGAGATAGAGCAAGGGTCTCCCACAACTAGGGTTAGGAGAATATTTCAGTTTCCATGCTTGTGCCTTCAGCTTGATCTGCCAACAAAAGGGCAGAGTAATGTATGGTGCTTTCTGAGATGAAGAACTGGAATAAGACTATGGATCACCTAAACGTCATTAGCCAATAACATTTTTTTGTCATACCGCTCTCCACTTGCTCCTCTGTGTTCAAAGGATTCGTATCGAAAATGTACAGACTGGAGTTTTATTGTATAAAATTTTATACAATGGCATCAGACTGGTAATATTTCCTCTGTCAGCTGTTGTGATGGTGATAGCAATTAAATAATGTTAATAATTTGGGCTGATATTCCAAGACCCTTAAGGGCTGATATTCCAAGACCCTAGGTGCTTGCTTCTGAAAGACAATGGGATTTGGGCACCTAAACCTCTTAGGCACTGGTGAAAATTCCAGCCTTGGTTGTTATTAAAATATTTTTGTTTATATCCTGGGCACAAAATTTTGTTTAAATTTACTTCACCTGCAAGTGAGACCTGCTCAAATGACTGATGTCATTAAGTGTGGCTGATGGTGACAGAGCTCTGAGGTGATGTTAAATGCCAGCCCTGCCCTTAGTAAAAGGACATTTTAAAGTTATTCTGACTGCTAAATTACAGAGCAGAGTCACTTCAGACTTTCCCAAAAAGACATCCTATGCTAGCGTGACCAGATGTCCTGATTTTATAAGGACAGTCCTGATTTTTAGGTCTTTTTCTTATATAGGCTCCTGTTACCCACCCCCACCCCCATCCCCATCCCGATTTTTCACATTTGCTGTCTGGTCACCCTATCCTAGCAGTAAGTGACATGATTTTGGTTCTCATCAATGTTTGTCTTTCGTGCACACCTAAAGGATTTCAGTACAGCCTTAACAATGAAGTTGCACTTGCTACTAACACCTTTTTAATAAATTCTTCAGCATGGTAGCAGCAGCAGGCACTCTAGCCAAGATCAAACTAGTTCCTTATCTGTTAATAACACTGCCTTTTGTGGTTACCCCTGGTGTTCCCTCAGCAAACAAGCTTCTTCACTGCAGCTAGCCATTAGGCATGGCCCCATGAAGCTTCTAGCGTAATTGCCTCTGCAACCCTCAGATCTCTTTCGTTGTCACGGTGTGGCAGCACTTCTCCATTGAAGAGATGCTGCCTACTTTTATTCTCTGCTTCAAGACCAGTTGAATGATCAAAGCCTTTTTGTCACCTGATCTGTCTTCACTGTTCCCTCATTATTTGCTGTTGTTCTCATCGCTCCTTGCTTGCAGCCCTTCCTACCCTCACCCACCTTGTATCAGGTTCTTTTCTTACCCTCTTTCCCATCTCCTCAGCCGTAGAATGTGAATTTTAAAACTTGCATTCCAAAGGCTACAGCATTAGACTTTTCTTATGTACCGTTCCATTGTCAGTTTCTCATGCCATGAATGATGGTAGAAATGATAATCTATAGAAGGCTGTAGAAGCAAAGGGTCCAAATTCTGCTCGCTGATCCTCTCCACTGTTCTTACACATGCCAGTGTGGAATTAATTTCAGTGGACATTCAGGGCCTATAGAAAGAGCAGAATATCAGGTCTCGCTGTGTCTGGTTTTCCTCTATCTTCATATATGAGGAATAACCTCACAGATGTTAAGGAGACTACCCAGACAGTTTAAAACTGCTGTTAAATGAGAGATGAATCGGAGTTGCTGTGTGGATGAGAGTAGAATTTTGCCTGAAATTCTAAATGTTGGAATATCCACTTTCACTTACAGTGCTTTGTTCCAAGTCACTCCTGCAGGCAATAAATTCAACTGCAAAGTTAATCCCCATCATGATACTTCCCACGGACGGTAACTTTTTTCCAGTGGAATATGTTCCATTTGCTGTGCTCTTCTGGTTAGCTTGTTTCCTGTCCTTTGGCCAGTTTCCAGTCCAGCGTGTGCCATTTTTCCTTCCCTCCAACCCCCAAGACTATCCCAGATATGATACTGTATTAGAATGGGGATTGATTCTTTTTTTAAAAATTGAAATAGGTTTTTGGCCAATAAGGAGATCAGACATAAAAATTACAGGCTGAGTCTTACAGGGAAAAAATACCCAGTGGCTCAAAATTTCTATGGTGGACCCAGCAAAAGGCGAAGGTTCAGATCAGATAAAATAGATTAAATTCACTCTTGGTGTGGAGAGTCAGAATAGGTGAAGTCCCTCCACTTAAGCCCTGCATTACGGTTGTGGGAAGGAGCTTGCAGATAGAGCAACCCCAGTATATGTGCTTATAAATCATAGGCCTGAGCCAAACACAGTGAAATAATGAGAGTCTTTACATTGATTTCAATGGGCTTTGGATCAGGTCCCATTCATACATTTCTGCAAGGTCCTGTGTGTTGGCTCCAAGTCAAATAGACTGTTGTGGAAGGATGCTATGGGGCAGGGCAGAGAATGGCTACAGGATCTGTGCTCACATGTTCCATTGCCCCTAGTATTTTGTGCAATTGGCTCGTTGAGTGGAATTACTGCATTATTTTTCTTTTGTTAGGTTTTACATGTTAAGTGCACAGTGTGTTGGCACCAGTACAAGGAAGGGCTGATGGCTTGATCCCACACAGCTGTGTGATATAGTGGAGAAACGTCCTTTCAATCCATGTGTCAAAGTGTCTGCAGTTCCTGATTTCAGGCAGAGGCAGCATTAACAGACAGAGAGCAAAGAAAGCTCACCTGTATTTAGAGAATTGTAACACACAAAGTTAAAGGGACATTGTTATGATATAAAATTTTTTTTTAAGATATCCTTAGTATTGCCTCTCTTTTAACACCCCCCCTCGCCAAAAAACTTTGTTCTAGCCCCACTCACTGCAGTATCACTATTGTAAGCTGTAGTGGTTTGGATCAGTACAGTAGAATGATATAAGCCAATTTGTATTAAGAGCTGAGATTATTAATACCGGAAGAATTTTAACATATTACTGGACTTTTCACAAGTTATATTCATGAATTTTTAAGACTCTGCTCACTGTAGGCAGTAGAGATTAGGCTGGTCAGTTTCTTTGTTCATATTCATTTTCACTTTTGCATTCAACTTGTGCAGTGTACTTGTGTTTGGGCTTCCAACATAGCAGGGAAATGTGTGTGCTCACTGATTTACACCTCTTCAACTTCACTGGAGTCAATGGGACAAAATTCCGCCCTGATTTACAACCTGCTCAATCCCACTGACATTAATTTACGATAAATTATTCATCCAATGTGACCTGTCAGGCATGCAAAAGAGAAGGGCTTGGCAGTGTCTCTTTAAAATAACATTGTCTAGCATATCACATACGGTTTGTTTGAAAATCTGGATTACCATGGCTACTTGCATTTCCCCTTCATCAATATTTTATACACTCAGATAAGGGAGAGGAAAAACAAAGGCATTACTGGCTAATATTTTATGCAAATTGCACTTTTTTTGTTTTCTTGTGGTTTCATGAATAGTGGGATGAATGAGTCTGCTCTTAGTACATTCTGGAAATGTGAGCATCACAGATGATATTACTGTTTTCAGCAGGATCCTTCAGGGAGATGGATGCATATATTTGGAAAGCTGAGATAACATAAATCTTTTCAAAAAATTAAATGTGACTGTGAAGTTTTTCAGGGACTTGCTGTTTTTCAAGAAAACATAAGTTCAGTATCTCACTGTGGCAACAGGGTTTAATCCTAAATGCTAAGAATATAAAGGTTTCTGACTTTTGCAGGCCTTCTGCAAAAATTCTGGCTCTTACTGAAGTCAATGGCAAAAATCTCATTGACTTGGAATGTCATCCAGTCCAACCCCCTGCTTAAAGCAGGACCAATCTGCAGATTTTTACTTCAGTTCCCCAAATGGCCCCCTCAAGGACTAAGCTCACAACCCTGGGTTTAGCAGACCAATACTCAAAGCACTAAGCTATCCCTGCCCCCTTGGGGTTAGGATTTCACTTGCTGACTTTATGGACCTGATCTCGCAGTCCTTAAACACTAATACTTCTAATGAAGCCAGTTTGGGATTCATAAGAATTCCAGGGTCTGTCCATAATGGATATGATGCACTCACTAGTAAACACAGCATAGCTTATTTACCTTTCCTACAGCAGAGTCACAATGATAATAAATTATATTCAGACATCACCTTTCATTAAAAGTTCCCAATATACTCAGCAAACTGCACAGAGCCATGTAAATACTTAGCATATATTTACACTGGAGCTAAACAGTGTAATTTCCAGCTCAAGTAGACATAACCACACTAAATCTGATCAGATATCGCAAATGCACTGAAAATAGAAGTGTAGCTACGGCCATGTGAGCAGCAGGTGGGGCTAGCCGCCCCGAGTGTGAGCCCATCTGAAATTCCAGGTACATACTTGGATTGGCTAACCACTCCCTTTGTTAGTGTGAATGTGGCTACACTTCTATTTTTAGTGCACTAGCTTGATCAGAGCTAGCATGGGTATGTCTTCTTGAGTTGGGAATTACATCTTCTAGCTCCAGTGTAGACACACCCTTAGATAGGTTTGCACATATAGAGAGACATAATGTAATTTCCTGGCCTTTAGCCTGGGCTCTATTGTTACTTTCTTTTTTTAAAAAAAGGGTTTAGAAGGAGGGAAGGTTATGTAACACAGCCTACATGACAACCACACAGGAAACAGCAGCCTGTTAAAGAATATTGGCCAAAACTGTCAGACCTTGGGGCCTAAAGTTAGGCATCTAAATGCTTATTTAAGCACTAGTCCTGTCCATGATGTAAGTTAGAGCAGCTCAAAGCCTGTTTTAAGTTGTGTCTAGCAGCCCATAGCCCCAAGTGGACATTCTGACAACCAGGAATAACCAGAGCACAGAGACATTCTGGCCTCACTCCTATTTTTCCACCTCCCTTACACCAGCTCCATGTCACTTCAGGATTCCTCCTACATGGAGGGAATTCTGAGATAACTCACTGAGCTGGCTTTCTGTCTGCTTTGCACTGCCAGCGCAAGGACCAGAATCTGTGCCCAGGAATCCCTTTTTTCTTGATGGCTACATTGTGTCAATCATTGATTACACCAGTGTGAACGTTTCTGTTGTGTGAAGAAATAAAGCTTGCGGGCCATATTCTGCTCTTGATTACATGGTTTCAACTTCCATTGATTTATGCAATAGGAGCTGCATCCATGTAACTAAGAGAAGAACTTGGCACTGTTAATGTGTGTCATTGGATCCAGATGGCTCAATGTGGCTCAGCAACAGTTTTCTGTTTTTAGGAACATTCTCTGATTGTGGATAAGAAGGGAGTCTCCTGTCCTTAACAGAAAGAAAGCTGCTTTTGCCAAAGAATAACCCTCTTCTCCTCACATGCAAACCTGCTTCTCCCCTTTAAATAATTTTTAGACTCTATTGTTGGTACCAAAGTGTTAGTCCAATTTACCGACATGGGCAGAGATTTGTTTTCCTAAGGACAACGTGCAAGCCACATTGTTCTCAACCTCTGTTGGTGGTCCATGTTGTGTTTCTATCTTAGTTCTTAGACAAATAGTCCCTGACAATAAAAATAAAATAAAGCAGTTCCTGACCTGCAAAGAGAAACCCTCAGAACAGACTAGTTTAAGAGGAAGGTTGATATTTATGTTTGTTAATGTTTAAAGAGAAACCCTGAGACGGGGGTAAGTGTGGGCAATATCCAGTGTGTGTGATATGAGGAATGGAGTGGCAGAGCCATCTGCTTACAAGATATTTGTACAGTAGTATCTGAATACCTTCATTAGCATTTAAGACACTGAGTTATATACACATGCATAATCGTCATCTCAGGCAAAAACAGATTGCACTATGAATATTTTGAAGCATATGTGAATGTACCAAACTTTACATACATGCACATACATAAAGTATTATAATCACCTGAGGACATTAGCACTTACAAATTATGAATTTTTGTCTGCAGTCAGAATACTGTGAATTGTACACTTGTTAATGGCATGTGTCATCCATCCAGCACATTTCCATTAAAGGTAAACATTTTCTTTTCTATGAGAACAGCCAGTCACAGTGAATGTTTCACGAAGACAAAGATAGATAAAATGCCCATACGCCTGAAAAGAACAAATCAGCCTAATCTAGTTCTGCAAAGGCAGATCCTGTTTTTAGGATATTTAGCAAAGGAACAGCATAAAAGGATGGGCCACCGGGAAGTGGGGGACTTTCCTACCTAATGCAATCTACTGTTTGATATTTGTACAGGCTATGTGTTCTGGTCTCGATGCAATTCAAGGCATTCATTATACTTTCCAAAGCCAATTACTTGAGAGATCACTTCTCTCCATTTATTCCATCATGGCAATTAAGATTCTAGATTTTAAGGCCATTATGATAATCTAGTCTGACCTCCTGCATCACACAGGCCAAAAGAATCACACCCAGCAACATCTGGGTAAGTAATCTCTGAGTATGTTAAATTAGGGTATCCTTGTAATCCCCACCTTCATGGAGCTTGCCCAGAAATCCTGCAGATGCCCACTGATCCACTGTAAACCTGGGATCATCTGTGTTTAAATCCTGTGCCTCTGTTGCAGCTCTGTGTCCCTGGTGGCCTTCACACATTTGTTACTGCCAGCTTGGCTCCATTGGAGATGCGCTACCAGGGCTTCCTATTGGTTGGGTCATCACCATCCAGGGTCCTCTTACTGTGGAGGGGATGCTATAGGAAAAAACACGGAATCTCCATGGACTTGGAGGGGGAAGAGCATGTATTGATCTGCCCTGCCCCTCCACAAGGTGTGAAGAGACAGTATTACAGAGAGAACTGAGCTCCTTTTCTGCACAGGACGGAGAGTATCCACACATGGATGGTTCTTGCTCCTGTGTGATATCCCCTTAGGAATGATTGGTGTGGTGGTTGATGGGATATAGCTGGCAAGATTATGACTTTGCATGTGTGAAAAATTACAGTGGAACTCAGATGTCCAACAGTAAAATCATCAAGGAAAGGCTGATATAGCTGGTGTGAGACAGATCTGCACTGTTGTATGAAAACCCATAATGTATTTTAAGGGACAAATGCTGTGTAATTTAATTATCTGGCACAATGGAAATATTAGTCCTGTCAGAATATATTTCTCAGCCCTTTGTGCTATGAAGGGATAGTGGATTAATTTTAGGTGGGAGCCAATATAATGAGCTAACACTCTACTGCTGTTCTCTGCCTTCTCCCAAATGCAATTTTCACCCTTCTTCTTAACAGAAGGAGGAGCAGGGCAGCAGCACTGTGCCTCATTTATATCTCTTCAGTCTTATATCTTACATTTGTGATTTTCCTTATCTGGTTATACATTAAATTTGAACTATGGTCAAATCCTCAGCTAGTGTGAATGGGTGCACACCAGGATCTGGTCTTCTGTACTCAATTTGGCTTGTATAAGAGGAATACAAAATTAATATTTAAGTATTTCATTGGATTGGAGGGAACTTAAATCAATATTTAGGACTATTTACCAATCAGATGACTTTGCTCATGATGTTCCATTACATTATTTTTCTTTAACGATGGAACTACAGACAGGTCAGACTCACCTCAGTCCCTGGAAAAATCATGAAGCAGGTCTTCAAGGAATCCATTTTGAAGCACTTGGAGGAGAAGTCAACATGGATTCACCAAGGGCAAGTCATGCCTGACCAAGCTGAGTGCCTTCTATGATGAGATAAATGGCTCCATGGATATGGGGAAAGCGGCTCATGTGATATACCTTGACTTTAGCAAAGCTTTTGATATGGTCTCCCACAGTATTCTTGCCAGCAAGTTAAAGAAGTATGGATTGGATGAATGGATTAGAAGGTGGATAGAAATCTGGCTAGATCGTCAGGCTCAATGGGTAGTGATCAATGGCTTGATGTCTAGATGGCAGCCGATATCAAGCGGAGTGCCCCAGGTTTTGTTCAGCATCTTCATTAATGATCTCAATGATGGGATGGATTGCACCCTCAGCAAGTTCATGGATGACACTAAGTTGGGGGAGAGGTAGATATGCTGGAGGGTAGGAATAGGGTCCAGAGTGACCTAGAAAAATTAGCTAATTGGGCCAAAAGAAATCTGATGAGGTTCAACAAGGACAAGTGCGGAGTCCTGCACTTAGGACAGAAGAATTCCATGCACTGCTAGAGGCCGGGGACCGACTGGGTAAGCGGCAGTTCTGCAGAAAAGGACCTCGGGATTACAGTGGACGAGAAGCTGGATATGAATCAGCAATGTGCCCTTGTTGCCAAGAAGGCTAATGGCATATTGGGCTGCATTAGTAGGAGCACTGCCAGCAGATCGAGGGAAGTGATTATTCCCCTCTATTCGGCGCTGGAGGCCACATCTGGAGAATTGCATCCAGTTTTGGCCTGCTGCACTACAGAAAGGATGTGAACAAATTGGAGAAAGTCAAGTGGAGGTCAACGAAAATGATTAGGGGGCTGGGGCACATGACTTATGAGAGGCTGAGGGAACTGGGCAGAAGAGAATAGTGAGGGGGGATTTGATAGTAGCCTTCAACTACCATCCTAGTGAAATAGTTTTTCCTAATATCCAACCAAAACCTCCCCCATTGCAACTTGAGACCATTGCTTCTTGTTCTGTTATCTGCCACCACAGAACAAGAAGCAATGGTCTCAAGTTGCAGAGGGGGAGGTTTAGGTTGTATATTAGGAAAAACTATTTCACTAGGAGGGTGGTGAAGCACTGGAACGGGTTACCTAGGAAGGTGGTGGAATCTCCATCCGTAGAGGTTTTTAAGGCCTGGCTTGACAGAGCCCTGGCTGGGATGATTTAATTGGGGTTGGTCCTGCTTTGAGCAGGGGGTTGGACTCGACTTCCTGAGGTCTCTTCCAACCCTAATTTTCTATGACTCTTTGATGATGATTGATGATAATAATAATAGTATGCTCCCTTTATTCAGTACCTTTCCTCCAAGGATCTCAAAGTACTTTACAAATACTAGTTAGTTAAACTTCATAACCTCAGTGAGGTGGATACACAATTGCTTATCTTATCTTCTTTCCCAGCTTTCAGTCTTATTTCCCTTTGAGAACCCAGCTACCATCCAATCTGTGGCAATTAAAGGGGAAACAAACACCATGTATTTTAATGGAATAACTATTTTTGCTTTTATTCTCCAATATATTTTACTATATTTCCTCCCAAATTGGAAACTCAGCATGGATACTTTGTTTCAGTTACTTGCTGCTATACATTTCCCTTGTTTTTAATTGCTTCCTTGTGAGTCTCCGGTTTGTCTGGTTCCATTCATGCCCCAGGAAGAGGTTTCAGGTTTTTAAAGTTCATTTCAGAAAGGTTTCATAATAAGAACTAGGGAAAATAACATAATCTTGCTTTAAAACATTTCCTTCCTCTGTTTTGCTGATGGAATCTAACAATTTACGACCATCTGGCCAGCAACTGGTACAGATTTTGTTTTAAAAGTATTTGTTTCTTTGGTTAGAAGACATAAGAACAACATAAAAACAGCCATACTGGGACAGACCAAAGGTCCATTTAGCCCAGTATCCTGTCTTCTGACCGTGGTCAATGCCAGGTGCCCCAGAGGGAATGAACAGAACAGGTAATCATCAAGTGATCCATCCCGTCGCCCATTCCCAGCTGCTGGCAAACAGAGGCTAGGGACACCATTCCTGCCCATCCTGGCTAATAGCCATTGATGGACCTGTCCTCCATAAACTCATCTAGTTCTTTTTTGAACCCTGTTATAGTCTTGGCCTTCACAACATCCTCTGGCAAGGAGTTTCACAGGTTGACTCTGTGTTGTGTGAAGAAATACTTCCTTTTGTTTTAAACCTATTGATTTCATTTGGTGACCCCTAGTTTGTGTGTTATGAGGAGTAAATAACACTTCCTTATTTACTTTCTCCACACCAGTCATGATTTTATAGACCTCTATCATATCCCCCCTTAGTTGTCTCTTTTCCAAGCTGAAAAGTCCCAGTTTTATTAATCTCTCCTCATATGGCAGCTGTTCCATACCCCTAACCATTTTTATTTCCCTTTTCTGAACCTTTTCCAATTCCAATATATCTTTTTTGAGATGGGGTGACCATATCTGCACGCAGTACTCAAGATGTGGGCATACCATGGATTTATATAGAGGCAATATGCTATTTTCTGTATTATCTATCCTTTTCTTAATGATTCCCAACATTCTGTTACCATTTTTGACTGCTGTTGCATATTGAGTGGATGTTTTCAGAGAACTATCCACAATGATCCCAAGATCTTTCTTGAATGGTAACAGTTAATTTAGACTCCATCATCTTATATGCATAGTTGGGATTATGTTTTCCAATGTGCATCACTTTGCATTTATCAACATGGAATTTCATCTGCCATTTTGTTGCCCAGTCACCCCATTTTGTGAGATCCTATTGTAGCTCTTCAGTCTGCCCTGGATTTAACTATCTTGAGTAGTTTTGTATCAACTACAAATTTTACCACCTCACGGTTTACCCCCTTTTCCAGATCATTTATGAATATGATGAATAGGACTGGGCCCAGTACAGATCCCTATGGGACACCACTATTTACCTCTCTCCATTCTGAAAACTGACCATTTATTCCTACTCTTTGTTTCCTATCTTTTAACCAGTCATCAGTCCATGAGAGGACCTTCCCTCTTATACCATGACAGCTTACTTTGCTTAAGAGGCTTTCTGAAAATCTAAGTATACTATATCCACTGGATCTCCTTTGGCCACGTTTGTTGGCTCCCTCAAAGAATTCTAGTAGATTGGTGAGGCATGATTTCCCTTGTTCAACCATGTTGACTCTTCCCCAACAAATTATGTTCACGTATGTGTTTGACAATTTTATTCTTTATTATAGGGCACCTACTGTAAAGAATGTTCCTCTGATCAGACAGGTCCAGACCACAACCCCAGATCAAAACATTCCCCCACTTTATAAGAGGGATAAAAATGGCCTCTGTAAATGGCCTGTACCTTTATAATAGGCCCAAGTGAAACGTTAGATCCAAGCTACTGCAGATATGTGGGTGGAAGTAAAATCCAGATCGGACCCTTTTGCAACTTGAGCCAGTCTCTAAAACTAGAGGAAAACCAGAACTGGTATCTGAAAACCAACTAACCACTCCTCAGTGAACTTTATAGGGACTGATTGGACTTGAAAACCACCTCCTTAGCTTGTGGGTTGAATCCAAAACCAGACGGGACCTATTTTCTGGATTCAGTTTTGATGTGACTCAAGGAGGTGGAAATCTCACAAGAACAGCTCAAGAACTTCTGATGCTGTTGAACCTGGCTTGTTAGCCTCAGTCCCAAACTTTGATCTATAGCCTAAACCCAGTCCTGTTCTAAATCTGAACATGCAATCCTTGGCCTGCTTCCTAATTTGTCATTTCAGGCACGGAGACTGACAGAACTGTAGGTTAGTATCAGTGGGCCAAATTCAGTCTGGCTTTAAGAAGGTTCAGTTCCACTGCAGTCATGCCCACTTACAGTGAGGCTAAATTCGACTCATTGGGTCAACTGAAATTATAGTGAAAATGAAAGATCAGTCAAAAAATTTTTTAATTGTTTATATTCCCCTATAGCCTGACTCCAATTTTTCTAAAAGTAAATGCTGTGCATGTAAAGTTATTGACCAGCTACGGATGCAAGGCCACTGTCTGGCCATAAAGCAAATACGGCACAACAGTGGCAGTGCACGCCTCCACCAACTGCCCCACCAACATAAAGCTGGAAGCACCAGTCTCGTTTTGATGCCCATTCAATCCACCACATTGCTGATGAGACCTCTGCTTATGTTCTGTGATGGAGGCATTTGTTAAGTGGCCACCAGCTCATTTTGTATAGCCCAGACAGATGGTAACAGACCTGGCCCAGAATCAAATTCATCTGTTCTCAGTCCCACAAGCCATCACAGTTCTCAGGAGTAGGCACTTTAAAGAAAACTCTGTCCTACACTCAATATGTGGCCTTTCCCTGCATACTGCATTGTTTTTATATATTCTCATTTAATTTCATGATTAACTATTGTGTGTGTTCTTTTTGCAACCCAGTATTCTTTTAATTTTTACATGGAAATTAATTTCAAATGCAACATAACATAATTAGCTTACATGTAATCTCTTCTCATTATGATCTCATACTTGACAGTGTTTGCAAAGAAGCTTACTTGAGTCTTAAGTGCACAACTTTAAATCATGCTGACGAATGAGAGAATGACCCTATTACGAAAGCTGTTGATGCAAAGGACAAAGCCCTGTGACTTTCCCAAGTTAAACAGACAATTCCAGTGGTTTTGTCATACAGGTCTGTTTAGAGAAAGCCTTCATATGCTGGGCACATAATTTTTTGAGTCCTGCTCAAAACCTATGACAAGTTGATTCAGTTTCTCTCACCATCAGTCTCTTCCCAGAATCAACAGTAACCCTTATTAATTTTTGCTTCTAACAGAGTTCCCAAAGAGATGGTATAGTTTCTATTAAGGTGTCAACCCTCAAGATAAACTGCATTTTGAAAGCATTTTCAAACAGCCATCACATTCCTGGTAGTATATTAAAAGAGATTATGTGTTGCCCAAGACAGTCAGCCTTGTCAGGTCAGGGCAAAACAACATTTTAAGCTGATTGGCTCATATATCTCAAGGTATGTGTGCCCTTGCACAAATTCACTTTTTCCCCCTGGTATTTAAGAAAATCAATGCTTCCTGTTCTTGATTGATCTGAAATGCAGTCAAATTGAACCCAGAATATATTTTCAGTTTGGTAAAGGAAAAAAAATGAGCATGGCAGTGATAATAGTAAATTACTACAATAAATAGGGATCTAGGATGACTGAAAACTCTGTATTTGGTGTCTTGGCTTTCGCAAAGCTCCTGATTTGCTTAATGACTTTTGTGAGGTGATAAACAATGTTTATACCCCACAGGTGTGTAGGCCAATGTCTCTCCTGTGCTAAGGTAGCTTTACAGGGCTCCAACGCTGCGAAGCTGTCAAAAAGCTGGCTTTGTGGTCAGATATAGGGGAATCTTCTGGTGCTGTACAGCTACTGTAATGGTTACTATTCCAGTTCCAACCTATGAGTGGCATAGCCAGGTCTTCCATTTTCCCTAGCAAGTTATGCTGTGGTAATGGCCTGTTAGGGGACCTTACATCTGCTTTATCTTGCACTGAGGACTGATCTAACACACAGTGTTCCATGACAGGGGGAAGATGTGTTTTAAAGCCACCTTTGTACCTCCACCTTGTGTTTGGCTGAGCATTCCTCAGCTGAAGATGAGGATCAGGGCTGTAGAGAATACAAATGTATAAATTACAATTTTGTAGCGAATTCTGTTTGCATCACTTATGTTTGAACAGAAGACTTGAATCATTTCAAATACTACTCTGTAGTCAGTAATTTTTAAAAAGGTAGCTTTGGTGTACATTTTATTTAGAAATATACGAACAGTTGAGTCAGGGAAAAGGCTGTGAACATCACACTCTTGAACAAATGTATTCTGATATCCCACAAGGAGCTTTACCTGGGTGAACTGAATATGTTCCTTATCCATCAGAATCCATTACACTTCTCTATCTGCCTGTCTGCTTGTCTCAGCAGCAAATGGAAAAGATACTGAAGATTAACTTTTGCACTACATTAGACATGTAATTACAGCTTTTGCGGTAACAAACACTATAGCTCAGGGTACCTACAGTTTTCCATTATAGTCTCCTGTTTTCATTTGCTTGTAACTTTATGGGAAATTCTTTCTTGGCATTGAAACTTGCCATCTTGCTGTCAGCCCTGAGATGAATTTTTCTGCTAAATGTGAGGAAAATAATTTCAGTCATTTTTTCAGCAATGGATGAATGGCATAAATTAACTTTAGCTTTAAGTGTAGTTGTGTTCTGAAAAGTGACTCCATACAATAGGCTTCCTGATAGTCCAGGTTTATTGTCTCATAATGGCTCCCTATCAGATCTGCACAGTTAACAAAAACATGCCTTTTCCGATTGCTAGCCTTGAAAACACACACGGGAATGCAAAACTCTAAGCTGGCATCTTCCCTTGTTGTGCATCATCACCAACAACCCTCCGCTTTATCTTAGTACAACTTAATTAGTTTCTTTCCTGCTCCATCACACCACCTTCTTCTCCTTGGGGTGTAAACTACACCATCTGATTATGACTTCTTTTTCTCGCTTTGATCACCTTCCTGCTCACTTTGCTTTGAGAACAGGATCAGGCCAGGTAATTCTAAGCTGATACCCTGATTCAGGAAAACATCCTGACTCAGGACAGCACTTAAGCATCAGCACATTGTTAAAACACATCCATGAGGGCATTCCTGAATTAGGCTCTTGGCCTTTTCTACACATCCAGGTATAGCTGCCTGTTGTTCTATACAGAGTCGTGAAGAAAGCTCTAGCGTAGCATCTGTGCTTGCAGTTTCCATTTGCCGACAGGTAATGTATTTTTTAGTATCTGTGTAGCTTTTAATTTCCCCAAAAGGCAATGGGGTACAACAGAACAACTTTAAAAAGTGGGTCTGTGTTGTACCGATTTATTCAATTTTTGTGGGTAGACACTTTTCATCGACCCTGCAAATGTACTGAGGGCTCAATCAAAATTAAATAAGTAGAGAGAAAGGGACAAAGAAACAATGAGGATGTGAAATAGAGATAACAGAGGGGAGAAAGAGACAGGAGGAGGTTAATGGAGAAAGGCAAGAAAATGGGAGAGGAGACAGAAAATGTGGGAGAAGAGAGGGAGGCAGAGAGATGCAGAAAATTTGTCTTGACAGAAACAGCCCATTTTATCAGGCAGTGACAGGAAGCATTACATACATTCAAAACCGATTAGGAAGACAGCAGCCAGCAGGAGCGGAGGCCTCAATCAACTGAGCTGAACCTAAGAAAACAAAAAAAGTCAGCTGACAATGGAACTACATGAGGCCAAATGAACAATTGGAACCAAAGGGAACAGAAAATAAGATTTAGGCAGCCAGAAAAATGAGAGGACTGCAATTCAGTACTAAAGCCTGACTGGCGTAAAGGGCAAACACTCCTACTCAGATTCCTACTTCCATCCCTTCCCACAACACACTTTTGCTCTGCAGCAATTCCCCCCGCCAATTATTTTCAATAACAAACAGTATTTTAAAGTTGAGTACATTTAACTTTACATAATATTGACATGAATTATTGCATGACACTGGAATAGCTGCCTGGCACTTATTGTTCCAACTGCTTTAACGATTTCATATCAAATCACATTTCAAAAACATCTTTTATAATGGTTAGTATAGTTTTTAAAATTGACAAGCCTCCAAGACTGAAGAGTGAGTGTTTGATTTTAAGGCTAATGCTCATATTTGTTCAGATACTTGCAAGTTATCGTAAGCCATTCTTAGGGCTACATGGCCATGTAATAAACAGTTTACATTTCAAGTGACACAGACTAAAACACCAAATCAGACACCTTAAAAGTGATCTCCAAGCAAAAAGGGAAACCCCACATGCTACACAAGCATATGCTGAATTTCCTCACACTAACCAAGCTAAGATGAGAATGCAGCACAAAAACAAATGCAAATTTCCTTTCCAAATGCAAACGGATGGACATCATACCAAATGGACTAACGGTAAAAAATCCACTGCTATCTACATACTACACAGACCACAGTGAGAGATTATGTCATACTCTATCAAAAAAACTGAGGAACCACCTGATCAGCATCCTATACAGCAAACAGGAAAACATCAAAAAAGAGCTCTCCAACCTGGAGACTCTCATTAATAACCAAACTTCTATACAAACGGACTTCACTAGAATAAGACAGGAGATCTACATTACTCACTTCACCTCTCTTCAAAGGAAAAAGGACTGTAAGCTGTCTAAACTCCTACCTGCCACATGGGGCCACAACAGTGGTACCCCTAACCCACCCAGCAATATCGTCAATCTATCCAACTACACACTCAGCCCAGAAGAAAAGTCTGTCCTATCTCGGGGACTCTCTTTCTGCCCTGCCACCCCCACCAACATGATACAGTTCTGTGGCGATCTGGAAGCCTACTTTCGCCGTCTCCGACTCAAAGAATACTTCCAGGACAACACTGAACAGTGCACTGATACACGGGTGCCCTCCCACCAACAGCACAAGAAAAAGAACTCCACATGGACTCCTCCTGAGGGTCGAAATGACAGCCTGGACCTATACATTGAATGCTTCCGCCGGCGTGCACAGGCAGAAATCGTGGAACAACAACATCGCTTGCCTCACAACCTAAGTCGTGCAGAACACAATGCCATCCACAGCCTCAGAAACCACCCTGACATTATCATCAAAGAGGCTGATAAAGGAGGTGCCGTTGTCATCATGAACAGGTCTGACTATCAAAAGGAGGCAGCCAGACAACTCTCCAATACCAAATTCTACAGGCCACTTCCCTCAGATCCCACTGAGGAATACACTAAGAAACTACAGCATCTACTCAGGACACTCCCTACACTAACACCAGAAGAAATCAACATACCCCTAGAGCCCCGACCAGGGTTATTCTATCTACTACCCAAGATCCACAAACCCGGAAATCCTGGATGCCCCATCATCTCCGGCATTGGCACTCTCACTGAAGGACTGTCTGGATATATGGACTCTCTACTCAGACCCTATGCCAGCAGCACTCCCAGCTATCTCCGCGACACCACTGATTTCCTGAGGAAACTACAATGCATTGGTGACCTCCCAGAAAACACCATCCTAGCCACCATGGATGTAGAGGCTCTCTACACAAACATCCCACACACAGATGGAATACAAGCTGTCAGGAACACTATCCCTGATGATGCCACAGCACAACTGGCTGCTGAGCTCTGTGCCTTTACACTTACACACAACTATTTCAAATTTGATGACAATATATATCTCCAGATCAGTGGCACTGCTATGGGCACCCGCATGGCCCCACAATATGCCAATATCTTCATGGCCGACCTGGAACAACGCTTCCTCAGCTCTCGTCCACTCACACCCCTTCTCTATCTACGCTACATTGATGACATCTTCATCATCTGGACCCATGGGAAGGAGACTCTGGAAAAATTCCACCATGATTTCAACAGCTTCCACCCCACCATCAACCTCAGCCTGGACCAATCTACACGGGAGGTCCACTTTCTTGACACCACGGTGCAAATAAGTGATGGTCACATTAACACCACCCTATATCGAAAACCCACCGACCGCTATGCCTACCTTCATGCCTCCAGCTTCCATCCCGGGCACATCACACGATCCATTGTCTACAGCCAAGCACTGAGGTACAACCGCATCTGCTCTAACCCCTCAGACAGAGACCAACACCTACAAAATCTCCACCAAGCATTCTCAAAACTACAATACCCGCATGAGGAAATAAGGAAACAGATCAACAGAGCCAGACGTGTACCCAGAAGCCTCCTACTGCAAGACAAACCCAAGAGAGAAACCAACAGGACTCCACTGGCCATCACATACAGCCCCCAGCTAAAACCCCTCCAACGCATCATCAAGGATCTACAACCCATCCTGGACAATGATCCCACACTTTCACAGGCCTTGGGTGGCAGGCCAATCCTTGCCCACAGACAACCTGCCAACCTGAAACATATTCTCACCAGTAACTACACACCACACCATAATAACTCTAACTCAGGAACCAATCCATGCAACAAACCTCGATGCCAACTCTGCCCACATATCTACACCAGCGACACCATCACAGGACCTAACCAGATCAGCCACACCATCACTGGTTCATTCACCTGCACATCCACCAATGTAATATACGCCATCATATGCCAGCAATGCCCCTCCGCTATGTACATCGGCCAAACTGGACAGTCTCTACGGAAAAGGATAAATGGACACAAATCAGACATTAGGAATGGCAATATACAAAAACCTGTAGGAGAGCACTTCAACCTCCCTGGCCACACTATAGCAGACCTTAAGGTGGCCATCCTGCAGCAAAAAAACTTCAGGACCAGACTTCAAAGAGAAACTGCTGAGCTTCAGTTCATCTGCAAATTTGACACCATCAGCTCAGGATTGAACAAAGACTGTGAATGGCTTGCCAATTACAGAACCAGTTTCTCCTCTCTTGGTTTTCACACCTCAGCTGCTAGAACAGGGCCTCATCCTCCCTGATTGAACTGACCTCGTTATCTCTAGCTTGCTTGCTAGCACACATATATATACCTGCCCCTGGATATTTCCATTACATGCATCTGAGGAAGTGGGTATTCACCCACGAAAGCTCATGCTCCAAAACGTCTGTTAGTCTATAAGGTGCCACAGGATTCTTTGCTGCTTTTACACAAAAACAAAGCAAACCAAAACCTTTTAAAATTTGTTTGAAGTCTAACAAAGTCCTACTGGCTCTGTTGTCATTTGAAGCCCCAGAATGCATCATTCTGTAATGTCACAGCTATGCTTTTCAGGGCCTGGAATGAGTCTTTGTCTGGGTTTGTACAGTGCCTAGCATAATGGACTCGCTCACTTGGATAGGCTGCTGCGAGCACATTACTGCTATGCTCTGATACTTCCACTTGGCTCCCAGTCTGCTATTGCTACCAATTTGAGGACTTGGTCCCGATATTCAAAGCCATTAATGTGTTGGAATCTAACTACCTCAGCGATTCCATTTCCATCTGTCACCCAGAAAGACCGCTGAAAAAGCCCAGGATACACCACCTAAGAGTTTGAAATAAGATGTACTTGGTTGAAACAGTTCAGTTGCGAAATGAGCTAGTGAAGGAGCTGAGGCTCATTCAAAGTCTGATCATCTTCAAGACACACTGGAAGACCTTCCCTTTAATTCCACCATAAACAGAATAGTGAGGACACACAAATTATACCCCCAAGCAGAGCCCCTAATAACCATGGAAGGGAGAAGAGCAGAAGACACTGTGAAGCTCTCACAATGTCAATCCAATTTATCTGGGAAGTCCATAGATACTATGGTGAAAGGCTCTATAGAAAATCTGCTGATAGCCAAGTTTACAACAAGATGTCATGGTTACTTTGGATGGTTCTGCACATATGCTGACGGTTTCACAAATGTTTTAAAAATACTGTTTTATTGAAAAGAGCAATAGATTTTAAAGACTCCATAGAAGGACAAAAATAAAGGGCACAGCACACTGAGGAATAGTTGCCTAGAAGATCATAAAGTCCTTATATTATGAACTTTGACATTTGTCTTACATCTGGTAGAAAAGAATAGGTTTAGGGTTGCCAACTCTCTGACTGCAGAAAACCGAACACCCTAACCCAGCCCCTGCCCCGAGAGCCCGGTCCCTGCTCATTCCATCCTTCATCCCTCCGTCGCTTGCTCTCCCCAACCCTCGCTCACTTGCTCATTGTCACTGGGCTAGGGCAGGGGGCTGGGGTGCAGGGGGGATGAGGGCTCCGGCTGGGGGTGCAGGCTCTGGGGTGGGGCCAGGGATGAGGAGTTTAGAGTGCAGGTGTGGCTCCAGGCTGGGGCAGAGGGTTGGCGTATGAGAGGGGGTGTGGGCTCTGGGGTGGGGCCGGGGATGAGAGGTTTAGGGTGAAGGAGGGGGCTCTGGGCTGGGGGAGGGCTCCGGCTGGGGGTATGGGCTCTGGGCTGGGGTCAGAAATGAGGGTTAACAGGACGGGAATGGGTTCTGGGCTGGGGCAGGGGTTGGGGTATGGGAGGGAGTGTGGGCTCCAGGGTGGGGCTGAGGAATTTGATGTGCAGGAGGGGGCTCTGTGCTGGAGTATGGGCGGGGTGTGGGCTCTGGCTGGGGCTGAGGGCTTTGGGGTGCAGAAGGGGGATCCAGGCTGGGGCTGAGATTTTTCAGAGTGCAGGAGAGGGCTCTGGGCTGGGGTGCAGACTTCGGGAGGGAGTTTGGGTGCAGGAGTGGGTTCCGAGCTGGGGCAGGGTGTTGGGTCACTGGAGGAGGTTCGGGGTGTGGGCTCCAGGTGGTACTGACTTCAAGGCAGCTCCTGGGAAGCAGCAACATGTCCCTCTGGCTCCTAGGCGCATAGGCGGCCATGGGGGCTCTGCACACCGCCCCTGTCCGCAAGCGCCACCCCCACAGGTCCCATTGTCCGTGGTTCCTAGCCAATGGGAGCTTCAGAGGTGGCGCTTAGGGTGGTGTCTGCACTGCGGGTAGGGGAAGCACGCGGAGCCCCCCTGACTGATCCTCTGCCTAGGAGCTGGAAGAACATGCCAGCCGCTTCCAGGAGCTGGCCACTGTGGCCAACTGGACTTGTAGCGGCCTGGTGAGCTGTGCTGACCAGAGCTGCCAGGTTCCCTTTTCGACCTGGTGTTCTGGTCGAAAACCAGATGCCAGGCAACCCTAAACTGGTTACATTATTATAGCGAGACTTTAGCCAGATGTGTTGGTCTTTTGAGTGTAGCGTGTTTTTAATTATTACAGCACAGTAATATCAGAACTCAGCCCCTTGCAGTACTGGGTCCTAAGTGAAGACATAACAAGATGAAGTGCTGACCTGCAGAGTGCTCAGTGCCTTCACTTAGTTGGCATGCAGCATGCCCAGAGCACTGTAAGATCTTGGACTGTTGTCAAGAATAAGGAGCCTGCAGGTGTGCCTGACCAGTCAGTCAATCAATGAGTGCAGCTGGGCCACAGCAAAACCACCTGATTGGCTAAGGCAGTGGTTCCCACACTTTTTACATCTAGCCTCCAACCCGCCTTGCCCCATCTGCAATTCTCTCTCTCTCTGGGAGCCACGGTCAGGACCTGTGGCTGGAAGCGCAGCTGTGGCCAGGGCCTGAGGCTGGGGCTGGAGTTGCATCCAGAATAGGAACCATGGGCCAAGGCCAGGGCCATGGTTGCGGGTGGGTCTGGGTCTGGGCCTGGAGCAGAGTTGCGTCTGGCGCTGGAGACCAAGGATGGGGCTGTGACTGGAGGCCAAGGCATGGGGTGGGTTTGGGGTCATGGCTGAGTGTTGAGCTGTGGCTGGGCTGGGGGTTGGTGCATGCTGGCAGCAGAGTGGGGCTGGGTGGCCATGCCCCCCATAATGTTCCTCTGTGTACCCCCTAGGGGGCATGCCCCACAGTCTGGGGACCACTGGGCTAAGGTATTCAGATGGCTTGCTCTTCAGCCCAGCAGCTGCAGTAGATCAGTGGCTGCTCAATGAACATACCTGTGGATTCTCTGCCTCCCTGTGCTTGCCTCACTCCAAGCCCTGTACCCAGTCATGCTCTTGCCTTGCAACCGCTCCTGCATTCCCTGACTCCAGATAATCCAGTTCTTTGACCATCAGCACTGATTCCTAGGTACGACTCTGTCTTGACCCTGGGCTCAGGCATTCGGACTCTGACAATGATCCTGATCCTTGGCCCCGGCATTCGGACTCTAACTTTGGTTCTGACCTTCAGCTCCAATCCTCAGCGGACTGTGCCTTGACCTTGGGCTCTTGTCTTTGGACTCTGACCAGTAGGCCCGACTCCTGCTCTGACCATGAGAACTACCTAAGACCTGACAGACTGTAACCTTTTAAAAGCTAGGACCATGGGTGAGACTCTTTGTTGATGTAAATCAGTACAAATCCACTGACTTCAATAGACAGACACCAGCTGATGAGCTGACCCTGTGTCTCTTATTTGCCTCTACAGTACCACATATATATTTTTTGATGCTGTATAAATAAGATTGATTGTTGCTCTACTGTCTAAGCACTGCAATAAAAAGGAGTGCTAGTGGAGACATCACCTGTGAACTGTAGGGTTACTGCTAACACAAACATGATATCACTGTCAGCCACTCTGAAAACTCCACTTTTAAAACAATTTCATAACCCTGGCTGTAACATTACAACAGAAACCAATGATCATGCAGGAAACAGAAAATGATGACATATAGTTTGAATGCGTAGTAAGTGGAGGGTAGATGAGTTAGGTGAAGGAGAGAGGTCTCTTTGGAAGACATTTATCTTAAGTAACTAGCGATGTAGGGAGGGAAAATATCCCCAACTTGAAGAAAACTAAATGTGCTTATGTATTCGAACAGCTTCTAAAATCTTGAACAAGACAGTTAAGACTTTAAACTGGAAGGAGTAAGAACAGGTCACTGTAAGTTTCTCAGGGTTTGTGAGGTGCTGACATGTCAGTCAATCACAATTACTCTCTAAAATACTTGAATGTGTAAATCACTGCCATTTGTGACTTTTCCTCTGAACAGAATGAGAACAGAGGGGACATATAGACACTACAGATTTGATTCTTCACTGTCTACACCTTGAAGTCATTTTATCGCTGTACAAAGTCAGTGTGAAATGCTACCACTCACACCCGAGCACCCTGATCTGCCACTTTATGAGAGGCTGTGTTGCTGAGATGAGGGATCTGCCATAGTAGAAACCTTGGGTTTTACTTCCGGTCCTGCCAGAAACAACCAAGTGCAACCTGTTATTCTTTCTGTAAAATTGGGAGGGGGCTCATACTTACCACCTGCTTAGGATACGCATATGAGATCTTACTCAATAATATGCATTATTAAGTAAAACAGGTTATCTTTACCAGCCACACTTGAAATCTATTAAAAAAATAAGTTTGTTTGACTAGATCTCCCATTAAGCTATGTTGATAGACATTCAATTATATTACCATTCTTGACTGACTGAATCCTGTATTAGGTGTTCCATTATTTTGCCTGGGCTTGTCTTCAGGGTAACCAGTCTGTAATTACTTGGGTCATGTTAGTCACCTCTTTTAAATAGTAGCGCAACAGTAGATTTTTTTGTAGTCGTCTGGAACTTCATCAGTATTCTGAGCCCACGTCCAGACTAACCCGCGGCATCGGCGGGTTAAAATCGATTGCTCGGGGATCGATATATCGCGTCTAGTCTGGACGCGATGTATCGATCCCCGAGCGCGCTTACATCGATTCCGGAACTCCATCAACCTGGAGTTCCGGAATCGACACGGAGAGCCGCGGACATCGATGCCGCGCCGTCTAGACTGGTGAGTACCTCGATTTTAGAAATTCGACTTCAGCTACGTTATTCACGTAGCTGAAGTTGCGTATCTAAAATCGATTTTAATACCCTAGTCTGGACGTGGCCTAAGATTTATTTAAAACAACATGAAAGGTTTATAGAGCACTACAACTCATGAATGCTAGTTATCTGGAGCTGCAGATTTTAAAATGTTTAACTTTAGTAGATTCTTTTTAACATCCTCTTTAGTTACTGTTGGACGAGACAGTACTTAATAATCATTATAATATGAATACATTATCCAGCATCTTTCAAAATACAAAACTACTTATTTAACATTTGATTTTTCTGCAGCTGCTATATCTGTCTAGTAATGTATCTATATCCTTTTTTTCCTGATGTTTTTAAAAAAATTCTTATTGTCCTTATCGTCCTGGCTGTATATTTTTCATACCTCTTTTCCTAATCATGTCTTATCTACTGTCTTAATTTCTTAACTATTAATTTATGTTCATTGCTGTCAACCTTCCTCTTTTTTCAAATTGTTATATGTATAATTTATTGCTACTGTTTGCTTCCCTCTTAACCACAATGTATTTTTATTTTCTAAACCAATGTAGCTGCCTTTGGTGATTGTGGAACTGAGAGTTCATCTAATGAAATATTTCTAAACAGCTCCAGTTATCTTTCACATGTTTCTGTTCATTTTTCCTTCCCAATTTTGTTTCTAATTATTTTCAACTTTAGTAAATTGGCCCATTTTAAATGACCAGGTATGTATGTGTATATTATTTGTAGACAACTTTTAGAATTGCTCACATGTAGGAAGTTACATGTGTGCATATGTGGTTGTAGGATATGGGCCATTCAAGTCCTTGCCCTGACCAGCAAACTTAAGGTTGATGCCACTCTACACTCCATAAGGTTCTGCCACTACCTTGCATATCAGCTCTAATATGTTTGACAGTGACTATGCAGAGACTTCAGCAGTTCCAAATGAGGCATTTAAGTAATTTAGGAAGGCAGTGTTACCTAGGTGTAGGATGAGGAGTTAAGAATCCTGGATTCTGTTTCTGAGTATGGTTGTCCGCTGGTAGTTTTGGGTGTGACCTACGTTATGCACTTTGGCCCAGATTCTCAACGGTATTTAGACTTCTAAATACTGTTGGGGATCTGTCTTAGTCTCATTGTGCCTCAGTCTCTATCTATAAAATGGAAATAATACTTACCTATTAGACAGGGTGTCATGAGGAAGGATTAGTTAGTGAATGTTAAACTATGACGTTAAAGACAGGAACAGAACCCAGAACTATTGATTCCCAGAGCATCTTTTCCAAAATGTCTTCCATTATCTGTGTCATTCCTCTTCTTCAAAGCAAATGCCTCGTAACAACTTGTTTCTTAAAGCCAGCCTCTAGTAAGCAACTCATGTCTGCAGCTCTTTGCACCTGCCCTAACTACTGCACTCCTCCTATACACCATTAAAAAACAAACTCCCAACAACCATAGCAGTGTTGCCAAATCCTGTTTTGCTTGAGGGCCTAGCTCTGAAAGAAACCTGATTATGGGACAATCTATTTTCTTTCATTTCCTTTTGGTTTTTTTTTTTCCATAAAAGTTCATTTCTAGCCTTCCTGATGGTGGAGAAAAGCTCAATCACATGGTCTTTAAACATAGGAAACAAAGTAATAAAAAGCATTTCAAAGGTATTAATTCTTTTTCAATGTCACAGTTTTTTTAAAGATATCATTTTGAGGGCTTGATTCATGCTTTCTTCTGAAGACGTGGGGTCAGGAGTCTTGTACAAATCAAATGAACACAAAGAGAAAAGTGATCCCTCTTCTGAATTTCCCCTTTCTGTCCCCTCTTGTATTGTTACCCCAATAATTCTTCCCCCCTTCCCCATCCCCCCACTGTGTCAGTGCCTGCCAGGTTATCTTAGCCTGGCGTCTGCATTAAATTGCAAGCCTGTTGGGCCAGGGCCCCTGTCACATTTAACACCTATACAGCCCCATGCATGCCTATCCCCTGTACAGGGAACCAGACACACTGGATCCAGCTTTACCTGACTCCAGCCAGGGCCAGCCCTCCCTCTGCACGGAGGGAGAACCACCTGCTCCCGCACAGGGCAGCACCTGGCCCCTCAGCCTCGTTGTGAGCCCAAGATGGCGGCAGCCGCGGGGTCGCCCAGTGTGGCGACAGTCGGTCCCCCTCAGCCTCGTTGTGAGCCCAAGATGGCTGCGGCTGCGGGCTCGCCCTATGGGGCGGCGCGGGAGCGGGGGTTTCCATAGTTGCAGTGAGTAGGTGTCACACACCAGGGCGCTTCCTGGTTGGAGGCCGCTGGGGCCGGGGCACTGCACGGGGAAGCGCCTGCGGGGAGGAGGCGGACGGAGGCCGAGGCAAGGTACGGACGGGACGTCCGGCCATTGCGCTCCCCTTGGGACCGGCGGCCGCCGCGCTCCGTCCTCACGGCCCCGCGGCTGGTGGGTCACCGGGGGGGCGGACTCCTCCATTCCGAG
Source organism: Gopherus evgoodei (assembly GCF_007399415.2). Lineage (NCBI taxonomy): Eukaryota > Metazoa > Chordata > Testudines > Testudinidae > Gopherus > Gopherus evgoodei. The sequence goes on from NC_044322.1 coordinate 354,000,782, forward strand.
CCCAGGGGGAGCGGTGAGCCGGACCCCTCCACTCGCGGGTAAGGAGCCGGGGGTGGGGGGCGGATCCCTCCATTCCGAGAGCTACGGGGGTGGAGCGCCGGATTTCTCCATTGCAGGTGGGGGGAGCTGGACCCCGCCACTGACGGAGGGGGCAGGATCCCGTTCAGTTTAAGCAGAGAAGGGACGCAGGCCCCTCTGCTAAGCCTGTGTGTGTCTCTGCCCTGTTGGGGAGGGAGGTGGGCCTCAGCCTGGGGGCAGGTGAGGCCGGTGTGTCAGGATCTGGGGAGTCCAGGCAATGGGGGAATGGCTGGGGAAGCATCATTGCTGTGGGAGACCTGGGGAGCGGTGCCAGCAGGATGAGGGGGGTTGGTGATCCAGGGGGAGTTTGGTCTCATCGCCATTGAGGAGCTGGGGGAGCTCAGATAAATTGGGGGCTCTTTGGTGTTATTGCCTTTGTCATTGAGCGGAGGATGGGCTCTGCGTTTGGGCGATGGGGGGTATCTAGTTTTCGGGGAGGGGCTCTTCGGCATCATTACCTTTGAGCAGAGGATGGGCTCTGTGTAAGGGTGATGGGGGCTGCCTGATAATTTGGGGGCTCTCTGGTGTTATTGCTGTTGGGGTGGGTGTGACTGGACTCTCTCAGAGTGATGGCAAGTCTATGATAACCTGGGCGGGTCTCTGTTGTAATTGCTTTTGGGGATGGGGCTCTGTGTCAAGATGCCTGGGGGCTCTTTGGTGTCATTGCTGTTGGAGAACGAGGGAGTTTGGGATAATTGAGGTCTGGATATTTGAAATTGTAATGTGAACTTTCTGGTGCTAATAACTGTGGCCACTGTCAAAACTCTGGGCTACTTTCTTGAAGGTGCCAGCTAGCCAAACCTTGAGACTGAAGTGCACAGGCTTAGTTTAGAACAGCCTGACTAAACAAGGTTCTGACACAGTGTGCTGCCAACATACTTCAATCGCCATGGCACTCTCAGTCCTTGGCATCTACTGAGATTGCCAACAGAAGAGCCAGTTGTCAAATGATATTGTGGTTTTTGTGGACATCTGTCTGCAGGGACCTGGAATGAAACCAAATTTATTTCACTGTTGACTGGGGCTGGATTCAAATGAAGACAGAAATGCTCTGCCTCCTTCTACCATCTCATGAACCATTCAGTTGCTCATGCACACTTAAAAAAACACTTTCTTTGTGTAGTTGTGGTTTGGAACAAGCAGTGGCATAGAAACTGAACTGCTAGTGGCTGGCTGGACTTTACTTTCATTCCACCAGAATTTATCATTAGAGCTAAATTCCTTCGCTACAACAAATAAGTAAGTTTCAGGGGGGACCAGTGTTGTTTAGTATCTTCACAAAAGCAGGGCTTAGGAGTGGAGCTGGAACAAGGAGCAGCTCTGGAGCAGTGGAGCTGGAGCAGAGCCAGAGCACAGCTCCAAAGCTCTACACAAAAGAGTACCTTTTGTATGATTACTTAATAGAGTACGCAAGTTTGGTCACACACTAACTTCTAAAGCTGCTATTGCACAGTAGAAACTCAAAGTTTGTTAGACTTATATATACTAAATCTAGGAACCAGTCAACATTGCAGAGAGCCAAAAGCAATTTGCTGAACACCTTTTTGTAGTTTAAGTAATCCAACTGTGCTCAAAGAAGAGGGTGTGTTGTGTTTATTTGATTTGTGCTTCTACTATATGCTTCCTCATTTGTGGTGTATCAGTGAGTCAGATTAGATTATTAAACAGTAGTATGCAGTGTTGTAACTGTATTGGTCCCATGGTGTTAGAGCGACAAGGTAGGCAAGGTAATATCTTTTATTAGAACAGGGCAGAGGAGCTGTGTAAACTCAAAAGCTTGTCTGTCTCACCGACAGACATTGACTCAATAAAAGATTTTACCTCACCCACTTTATCTCATTAAGCCATAGGACAGTTTCATAATTTTGAATTTTATGTTCTCTCTCGCTTGGGCATATCTAAACACCAGATAAAAGAAGTTCTTAATTTTTTTGTAAGTTTCTCTTTAATGGCACTGCCCTTAGGTGACTGTGCTTGCCTGTTTTTAAACTTTAAAAAATCTTTTATATAATGTTACTGATTATAACTTCTTTCTTCAGAGGTAAACTGAGTGCAGTGTAAAATATTTGTAGATTACTAAAATTGCTTTTAAACCAGCAGTCCCTTTGCTCTCTCAGTATACGTCTTGGAAACTAATAATTTCAGATGTTATAGTTTGTTCATTTGCTTCCTGTCAGAATTTCAAATATGCCTTTGTGAAATTTCTGAATCTGTTACCTTTTGAAGGATAATAGCAGTTTAGGCTTATGAGGAAAGTAAAATACACCAAAATAATTTCTTTGCACTTAGACTCTGTTTAGATCACTTTATCATGATTTTATGTATATAAACTCTGTGGGTATATAAGATGCAATTAGAAAATTTGCAGGACAAAGATCCGATGGTCTCTCTGCTTCCTGATGACTGGAAATGTACATTCTATCTTATTTGAAACACCTGTGCATCTAAGTTAAAGTGGTACTAAAATTGTGCATGCACGGAACAGTAATTAGAGCTGAATTTCTAATTATAATTTTAAAGGAATCTCATACTGTTGTGCATTGTGAGATTCTACTTTGGCATTGCATGGATGATGCAAACTGCATAGAACAAGGCTATCATATCCTGTAATTCAGTTACAGCCCTGATTACATTCATGATGATTTAGGTAGAAATTACATTTTACAAGAGGAAGTTCAATGTAAATGCTGATACAATGTTAGATAGGACATGATGTATTTGGATTTTTTTTTTAAGTAGATGTGAATTTGGTGTTCTAATGAGCTTCCTTCCCATACTTGAGGTATCTAAATGCTCCTTTCAAAGCTAAGAGTTAGGTATTGGTAGCTCAGTGACTGTGTAGGCAAAGATGTCAGCATTTAAAGCTCAGTAATAACTTGTGTACCACCATAGGATATTAGAATCTGCTTTATTCTAAGAGGCAATATTGGCCAGGCTTAACTCTTTCGGAAAAGAGTACAGGGCATAAGGTATTTACTTTCTACCAGAAGGCAGAAAGGACCTTGATCAACATCTTAGATGAAGATAACCTTTCTAAGGGCTGGTCCACACTAGGGGGGGGGAAATCGATCTTAGATATGCAACTTCAGCTATGTGAATAACGTAGCTGAAGTCAAATATCTAAGATCGGATTACTCACCCGTCCACACCGCGCGGGATCGATGTTCGCGGCTCTCCGTGTCGATTCTGGAACTCCGTTGGGGTTGATGGAGTTCCGGAATCGATATAAGCGCGCTCGGGGATCGATATATCGCGTCTAGATTAGACGCGATATATTGATCCCCGAGCAATCGATTTTAACCCGCCGATACGGCAGGTAGTCTGGACGTGGCCTAAGGGACACATCTTCACTACAAGAAAAACAAGTAATAGTTTCCTGTCTGACTGAGGAGCATGTATGTTATAACACTTCTTAATGTTGTTGGTATGTAAGAAACAGTCTATAACTGTTGCAGAAAAATCCCCAAACATCTTTTTTTATATTTTAACAAAGATAAGTGACAATGCTAGAGGTACTTACTGCCTCATTTTAAGACACCCTTGTTATAACTTTAGTCCCAGATTTGGACCTTAGCGTCCAAAATATGGGGGTTAGCATGAAAACCTCCAAGCTTATTACCAGCTTGGACCTGGTACTTGCTGCCACCACCCAAAAAATTAGAGTGTTTTGGGGCACTCTGGTCCCCCTGAAAAACCTTCCCTGGGGACCCCAAGACCCAAATCCCTTGAGTCTCACAACAAAGGGAAATAATCCTTTTTCCCTTCCCCCCCCTCCAGGTGCTCCTGGAGAGATACACAGACACAAGCTCTGTGAATCCAAACAGAGTGACTCCCCCTCTCCGTTCCCAGTCCTGGAAACAAAAGCACTTTCCTCTTCACCCAGAGGGAATGCAAAATCAGGCTAGCAAATCCAACACACACAGATCTCCCCCTGATTTCTTCCTCCCACCAATTCCCTGGTGAGTAAAGACTCAATTTCCCTGAAATTTCCCAGAAAAGAAAACTCCAACAGGTCTCAAAAAGAAAAAAAAAATACATACAAATGGTCTCTCTGTATTAAGGTGACACATACAGGGTCAATTGCTTAAAAGAATATTGAATAAACAGCCTTATTCAAAAAGAATACAAATCAAAGCACTCCAGCAACTATAGACATGTAAATACATGATCTCTGTACTCACAACTTGGAAACAGAAGATTAGAGAGCAGAAATACTTTTCCAAAGCTTAGAGAAAGCAGGCAGACAGAAAACAAAGACTCGGACACAAACTTCCCTCCACCCAGAGTTGAAAAAATCCGGTTTCCTGATTGGTCCTCTGGTCAGGTGCTTCAGGTGAAAGAGACATTAACCCTTAGCTATCTGTTTATGACACGCCCCTCAAATTGCAGACAGTGGGGAAGCTCACTGGCGGCGATTTCCTTCTAGAACTTTAAAATAAACAGATTACTATGCACCTTTACATATACTACTAAGTATATAACTAACAGACTTCTACATTTTAAGAACACTTTTTAACTACTGAATTCTGGGAAACTCTCACGGGAGAGAGCATCAGCAACTTTGTTAGAAGCTCCTGTGATGTGTTGAATTTTAAAATTAAAATCTTGGAGAGCTAAACTCCAACGAAGAAGTTTCTTGTTGTTCCCCTTGGCAGTATGAAGCCACTTTAGTGCAGCATGGTCAGTTTGTAGTTGGAACCGCCGTCCCCAAACATATGGGCGTAGCTTTTCCAGGGCGTACACAATGGCATAGCATTCCTTTTTACTGACTGACCAGTGACTTTTCCTCTCAGACAGTTTCTTGCTGAGAAACACGACAGGATGGAAGTTGTGATCTGTTGATTCCTGCACGAGCACTGCTCCTATACCACGCTCAGATGCATCCGTGGTTACTAGGAATGGTTTGTCAAAATCCGGGGCCCTGAGTACAGGGTCAGACATGAGCGTTGCCTTAAGTTGGGTAAAGGCCTTTTGACACTCATCAGTCCACTTAACTGCATTTGGCTGGGTCTTTTTGGTCAGGTCGGTCAATGGGGCAGCAATTTGGCTGTAGTGTGGTACAAATCGCCTGTAGTATCCGGCCAAGCCTAAGAAGGATTGGACCTGCTTCTTGGACCGTGGGACAGGCCACTTTTGGATAGCATCCACCTTGGCCTGTAGGGGGTTTATGGTTCCTCGACCCACCTGGTGCCCCAGGTAAGTCACTTTGTTTTGGCCTATTTGACACTTTTTGGCCTTAACAGTTAGTCCGGCCTGCCTGATGCGCTCAAAGACCTTTTTCAGGTGTAGTAGGTGTTCGGGCCAGGAGTCTGAAAAAATGGCCACATCATCGAGGTAGGCAACTGCAAATTCTTCCAGTCCAGCTAGTAGACCATCTACCAGCCTCTGGAAGGTGGCGGGTGCATTTCAAAGGCTGAAAGGAAGGACATTGAATTCATACACCCCCGCATGGGTGACGAATGCTGACCTCTCCTTGGCAGGTTCATCTAGCGGTACTTGCCAGTACCCCTTGGTTAAGTCTATTGTAGAGATGAACTGGGCACGTTCCAACTTCTTCAGTAGCTCATCGGTGTGTGGCATTGGATAGTTGTCCAGACGAGTTACCGCATTTAGCTTACGGTAGTCCACGCAAAAGCGTATTTTCCCATCTGGTTTGGGTACCAGAACCACTGGAGATGCCCATGCACTGGTAGATGGGCGGATTATACCCATCTGTAGCATGTTCTGGATCTCCCATTCTATAGCAGATTGGGCATGAGGAGACACCCGGTAGGGTGGGGTTCTAATTGGATGAGCATTACCTGTGTTAATGGAGTGGTATGCCCGTTTAGTCCGTCCTGGGGTGGCTGAGAACAATGGGGCGAAGCTAGTGCACAGCTCCTTGATTTGTCGCCACTGCAGACATTCCAGGGTGGTTGAGAGGTTCACCTCTTCCACACCACCGTCTTTTTTTCCGTCGTAGTAGACACCGTCAGGCCACTCAGCATCATCTCCCTGGACTGTAAACTGACAAACCTGTAAGTCTCTGGAATAGAAGGGCTTGAGAGAATTAACATGGTAAACTTTAGGTTTTAGTGAGGAATTGGGAAATGCTATGAGGTAGTTCACAGTTCCCAGGCGCTCTTGGATCATGAATGGCCCTTCCCATGATGCTTCCATCTTATGGGCTTGTTGCGCCTTTAAGACCATAACCTGGTCTCCTACCTTGAAGGAACGTTCTCTGGCATGTTTATCATACCAGGCCTTTTGCTCTTCCTGAGCATTCTTTAGGTTCTCTCTAGCAAGGGCTAAAGAGTGTCGGAGGGTGCTTTATAGGTTGCTTACAAAGTCCAGAATGTTAGTTCCTGGAGAAGGTGTAAACCCCTCCCATTGCTGCTTCACCAACTGTAATGGCCCCTTAACCTCGTGACCATACACAAGTTCAAACGGTGAAAACCCTAAACTGGGATGTGGTACAGCCCTGTAGGCAAACAGCAACTGCTGCAACACTAGGTCCCAATTATTGGAGAATTTGTTGATGAATTTTTGTATCATGGCCCCCAAAGTTCCATTGAACCTTTCCACCAGGCCATTGGTTTGATGGTGGTACGGGGTGGCAACCAAGTGATTCACCCCATGCGTTTCCCACAGTTTTTCCATGGTCCCTGCCAGGAAATTAGACCCTGAATCTGTAAGGATGTCAGAGGGCCAACCTACCCTGGCAAAGATGTCTGTTAGGGCCAGGCACACAGTGTTAGCCCTGGTGTTGCCTAGCGCTACTGCTTCCGGCCATCAGGTAGCAAAGTCCACTAAAGTCAGTACGTACTGCTTTCCTCTGGGTGTCTTTTTTGGGAAAGGACCCAGAATATCCACAGCTACTTGCTGAAATGGGACCTCAATTATGGGGAGTGGCTGGAGAGGGGCCTTGACCTGGTTTTGAGGCTTTCCCACTTTTTGGCACACCTCACAAGACCGGACATACTTGACAACGTCCTTGCCCATCCCCTCCCAGTGGAAGGACTTCCCCAACCGGTCCTTGGTTCTGTTCACCCCAGCATGGCCACTGGGATGATCATGGGCTAAGCTTAAGAGCTTCCCCCGGTACTTAGTTGGAACCACCAACTGTTTTTGCGGCTGCCATTCTTTCCGGTGTCCACCAGAAAGAATTTCCTTGTATAAAAGTCCTCGGTTTATAATAAACCGGGATCAATTAGAAGAGCTGAGAGGCGGTGGGGTGCTCCATGCCGCCGCTCAAGCTTTCTGAAGGATGTTATTTGCTTCCTGCTCAGTCTGGAACTGTTTCCTTGAGGCTGGGGTCACCAGTTCTTCCTCAGACTGGGGACTTGGGCTTGGTCCCTCTGGAAGCGATGTAGGTGATGGGGTTGTTTCCGTTGTTGGTGAACTGCTCTCCGCTGGTGCACCTGAGGGTATTTCAGGCTCTGGCTGAGCCTTTTGGGTATGGCTGTTTGTTGCTTCTGCCAGTTTTGGCTTGCTGACGCCCTCTGGCGTTGAGTTTGAAGATGTGGTTGCACTTGCTGGTGCTGGTTGCTGTTCCAGTTCCGGGCCTGGGACTGGAGGTGTTGTGGCTGTTTCAGTGGTTGGCATGGAATCGGGGTCCACTACCTCTGTCTGGGTCTCTGGTAACACAGACGGGGCCTCTGTGGACGGCTCAGGAACAGGAATGGGTCTGGAAGCTTGCCTGGTTTGGCTACGTGTAACCATTTCCACTCACTTGGCCCGCTTCACCTGGTTGGCCAAGTCTTCCCCTAGTAGCATGGGGATAGGATAATTGTCATAGACTGCAAAAGTCCACATTCCTGACCAGCCTTTGTACTGGACAGGCAGTTCAGCTGTAGGCAAGTCTACAGCTTATGACATGAAGGGGTAAATTGTAACTTTGGCCTTTGGGTTGATGAATTTGGGGTCAACGAAGGATAGCTGACACTTGTGCCCCCGTGTCTCTCCATGCAGTAACCTTCTTTCCGCCCACTTTCAAATTTTTCCTTCGCTCCAAGGGTATTTGAGAGGCATCCGGGCCTGGGGATTTTTGGTGTGATGGTGGTGTAATGAATTGCACTCGCATGGTGTTCTTTGGACAGTTGGCCTTGATATGTCCCAGTTCATTACACTTAAAGCATCTTCCATCTGATAGGTTACTGGGCCGAGGTGAGTTACTGGAGACTGGTGAGGTGGAAGAATAGGGCGTCTGTGCCTTTACTTGGGTTGTATGTGGGGTCTTTGGCTGTCCTCGGTTGTAGGGTTTATGGTCGGTGTGCCCCTTGGGGTATTTGTTTCCCTTGACAGTAGCTTTTTTGCTTTCTGCCACTTCCATCCATTTGGCTCCAATTTCTTCCGCCTCCGCGAGATTTTTGGGTTTTCCATCTTGTATGTACCGTGTTATGTCCTCAGGAACACCATCCAAGAACTGCTCCATTTGTATGAGGAGGTGCAGTTCTTCCAAGGTTTTAACATTGTGTCCTGATATTCAGGCCTCATAATTTTTCCCAACGTAGTAGGCGTGTTTGGGAAATGACACATCTGGTTTCCACTTTTGGGTTCTGAAGCGCCGACGGGCATGATCCAGGGTGATCCCCATTCGGTATCTGGCCTTGGTTTGAAAAAGTTTATAGTCATTCATTTGCTGCTTAGGCATTTCAGCTGCCACCTTTGCTAAAGGTCCACTGAGCTGTGGCCTCAATTCTACCATGTACTGGTCTTCAGGGATGCTGTACCCAAGACAGGCTCTTTCAAAATTTTCCAAGAAGGCCTCAGTGTCATCACCTGCCTTGTAGGTGGGAAATTTTCTGTGATGTGGAACTATAATTGGCGAAGGGTTGTTAGGATTGGCTGGCACATGCAGCCCAGCTTGTGCAAAGTCCAGTTCATGTTTTCTCTGTTTTTCCTTCTCTTCATTTTCTTTTTGTTGTTTTTTCATTTCTCGGCGGTGGGCCGCCTCTTCTTCTTCTTGTTTCCTTCTGTGGGACACCTCTTCTTCTGCTTGTTTCCTTCGGAAGGCCACCTCTTCTTCTTCTTGTTTTCTTTTGTGTGCTGCCTCTTTGGCTGCCTGTTCTCTTTGGTAGGCTGCCAGTTTGATGCTTTCTTCCTTTTCTTTCAGCTCCACCTCTTTTTGTCTTTTTTCCAGTTGTTGCCTGTGTTCAGCTTCTTTGATTTGTGCTTCGGCTTCCCTTTTTGTCTTGGTAGACATGGTTTCTGTTTTCTTGTGTTGGGGTGCCCTCCGGTGTTTATCTTCAGAACTGCAGGTTCTCTGTTGCCTCCTGAAGTCTGCCTAGCAACAGTGCTTATTTCCTTTTCTTCCTCTAGCGTAAACTAGAAAAACCACTTTATTTGCATGTATATAGTGCTGGTATTTGACTCCTAATGGGAGTGCTATTGCATGACAAAAGACCTGTAACAGCTCCTTAATGGCTTCTTGCTTAATATGCAAGCCACAAACTGCCAGAGAGAGCAGAAAAAAAAATTCTCTCTGGTTTCTTTGAAAACCAAACCCTCTCTGCTAAAAAGTCCCTAGCAGAGAAAAGAAAAATATAATATTCCTACTGGCTTCTGGATTCTGTCTCACCACTGCACACCATATCATAACTTTAGTCCCAGATTTGGACCTTAGCGTCCAAAATATGGGGGTTAGCATGAAAACCTCCAAGCTTAGTTACCAGCTTGGACCTGGTACTTGCTGCCACCACCCAAAAAATTAGAGTGTTTTGGGGCACTCTGGTCCCCCTGAAAAACCTTCCCTGGGGACCCCAAGACCCAAATCCCTTGAGTCTCACAACAAAGGGAAATAATCCTTTTTCCCTTCCCCCCCCTCCAGGTGCTCCTGGAGAGATACACAGACACAAGCTCTGTGAATCCAAACAGAGTGGCTCCCCCTCTCCGTTCCCAGTCCTGGAAACAAAAGCACTTTCCTCTTCACCCAGAGGGAATGCAAAATCAGGCTAGCAAATCCAACACACACAGATCTCCCCCTGATTTCTTCCTCCCACCAATTCCCTGGTGAGTACAGACTCAATTTCCCTGAAATTTCCCAGAAAAGAAAACTCCAACAGGTCTCAAAAAGAAAGCTTTATATAAAAAAGAAAGAAAAAATACATACAAATGGTCTCTCTGTATTAAGGTGACACATACAGGGTCAATTGCTTAAAAGAATATTGAATAAACAGCCTTATTCAAAAAGAATACAAATCAAAGCACTCCAGCAACTATAGACATGTAAATACATGATCTCTGTACTCACAACTTGGAAACAGAAGATTAGAGAGCAGAAATACTTCTCCAAAGCTCAGAGAAAGCAGGCAGACAGAAAACAAAGACTCAGACACAAACTTCCCTCCACCCAGAGTTGAAAAAATCCGGTTTCCTGATTGGTCCTCTGGTCAGGTGCTTCAGGTGAAAGAGACATTAACCCTTAGCTATCTGTTTATGACAACCCCCCCCCGCAGCATTATTCTTGAGGAACAGAAAGTATGCTTCAGCATAAAAATATTAACTGATATGTATCATTTAACAGCATATCTTCAAAGAAAATATTTAGATAGTGAAATCATTTATCACTGCCCTTCCCCTCCCGCCCCCTAGATTAGAGTTCAGGTTACAATATAGTGAAATAAGCATTTCTTCATACTTAATAAACACACACTTTGTACTTTAATATGTGGGCAGTGTAAAATTTATGATGACCTTAACTACTAATTTCCTTAATTTTAAGTGCTTGGATTTTGTAAATGATGTGGGGGTAACTATGTTGTTGTCACTTAACAACACTGACTGTTTTTCAAAACTAAGTGTTTGTTTTTGTTTCTAGAGCTGTGTTTTCCTGTCCAGGTCAGCATTAGAAAGTATTGTAATACAGATACCTCTACTAAAGCAGAGTGCTATGCTTATATGCTATTTTTCCTGTAGTGTAGGCAAAACAATATCCCCCTGAAAACACATTTGAGTGCAGGGCTCTGATTCTCCAGCTGACTCCACACATGCAGTCCCAACTGCAAGATTGGGGCCCAAGTCTGTGTAACTCCAGCCATAATGATACTCTAAAATAATAACTGTAATTAGTGTGGTAAGTGATTAAGTGTAGTGAACATTACATTTGCTAATTTTGACATCAATAATCAAAAGAAAACTGACTGCAGTTCTAATATGTTTTAACTAGGCATTTTATTTTTGAGTAAGCTGTGTGTGCTTAGATGTTCAATTTCGCAGTCATTCATGTAGAGAATCAACAGGACTTGAAATGTCAGTATTTTTCTTTACCAATTGCAGCATCTCACAACTTTGTGTTCTTTGTTTTGTTTTCTTCGTCCTCCTAAGTCTATCCTTCTCACTCTCCCTCCAATGCACAGGGGCTGGTTGCAATATTCATTGTTGTTTGTAAGATCACAGCGCTATTGCAGTCCTCTTTCTAGCTGTCCCTTTGGCCAGTTTTAGCAATTGATCCAGCAGTTGGAGCTGGATCAACAGTACATACTATGCGCTTTCCTTTACTCTTTTGGCATTTGCTGCAAATCTGTAAATGTTATGCTCAGTCACACTTTTAAAGAAGTTTGATAATTGTCTCTCCTTGTGTGTATTCTCTTTAGCCTTATGAGATGAAGAGAGTTGAGACTTGAAATCTGAGTCAGCAGAAGGAATTATCTGGCTTGACTAGCACAGGTGGTTAGGCTCTACAAGTTATATTTGGTCCTGGAAAGAAGAAATAGATCATATTAGAGAATATTCCTTAGTTTACAGAAAGTTTATCCCTGTGCAGGTATTGAAAGAAAGCTCTCTTTATAGCCTAATATATAATGGATTTTGTGTTTCTTGTTTTTGGTTTTAAGTTAATTATGAGATACAGTCATCTCAATTTTAACCTCCATGAGCAATTTTATACAGATGTATGAACACTATTATTAAATAAAAGAACAGGAGTATTTGTGGCACCTTAGAGACTAATATTTATTTCAGCATGAGCTTTCGTGAGCTACAGCTCACTTCTTCGGATGCATAGAATGGAACACACAGACAGGAGATACTTCCACCTTTTCATGTTCTCTGTATATATAAATATCTTCTGTCTGTGTGTTCCATTCTATGCATCCGAAGAAGTGAGCTGTAGCTCACGAAAGCTCATGCTGAAATAAATTTGTTGGTCTCTAAGGTGCCACAAGTACTCCTGTTCTTTTTGCGGATACAGACTAACACTGCTGCTACTCTGAAACCTGTTGTTAAAGAAACATTTTAAAGCATATTTTGCTGTGCTTTTACTATTACAAATTAATGTTGCATGTTTAGCTATGGATAAAGCCAAGCATATATTGTTAAAAAAAAAATCAACATCTGTCCTACTTAGATGTCTTGTTTAGTTTTGGATTTTTATTTTTGACTGGTGTGATGGCTTACACTCACAGTAGATGGAGTTGTCACTTTTCATGACTTGGCGTCTTGGAGGATGGGGGGAAGTATTAGAAGTTAGTGCCAGAACCATATTTATTTACTAAATTTTGTGTGTGGTCATCTCGTTATAGAATACTTTTTACTGCATCTTACTGCTAACTGAATTTACTTGGGAAGAAGTATGACTTATATAATAACGCTCCAGCTACTAGAAAAAATGTGCTCAATCTTGTATTTCATGCCTGATGAACATTTATTACCCATAAGGGAGCAGTTACAGTTTATGAATTAGTCTTTGAAGACCTACTAGAATGACTCTTACAAGAAAGAGAGAATTTTAGAAGATTAAATTTCAAGAATGTTGTTTCATATCATAAAACAATGAAATCCAATAATTAACAAAGACTCTTTTTTTGGTGCGAGGTTTCTTTCTTTCTTGAGAAAGGGGATGACAGACACAAGGAAATAACTTGGTTTGAAAGAATATTTTTTAATTGTTTATAAGTTGTGAGAATAATATCTTTTTCTTTCTTTCTTCAGGACATGTATACCTCTGAGAAACCTTTTCCAAGAAGATACCTTGGTTCTATACCTGTCTCGGGCTATATGCAAAGAAGTTTCCAGTCATGAGTGAGTCAATTCCTTTATTTGACCATATCTTCATAATAGAGTTGAAAGTAAGGATTTGTAAAACTTGTATCATAGTTTAAAAGAAACCTAAGCCTCTGTATTAGGTTTTGAAAGTTCCTCTTTCAAAAAAAATGTTTAGGTAGAATTGACATCTGAAAAGCCTCCTCTTTCATTTTAAAAACAATAAGGCAAGGGTTGGTCAAGGTGATTCTTAAAAAAAAAAGAAAAGATTAGAAAGCATATTATGAACAATAAAAATATGGTAATTTATTTGTTTTTATAAGAGTTGCTATGCTGACAAGACTTTTGGTATAATTTAGGGAGGAAAATTCTGAAACAAGTTGATCTTGTTCATTTGAATAAAATATGCCACAGGCTTTGAGCTAGGAAACTTCTTTGTGCTACTAAAGAACTCCAAAATACGTGGGTGTCCACTAAATTAGGATATTTGTTACAAATCCAGGATAAAATGAAGGGATTTAATTTAAGGGAACAGGGAAATATATTAACCAAGTTCCAGTGAAAAGGTGTGAAAAAGCAAATGTGCTTTGGCCTGTGTTTAGGAGGCCTGAGCTCGAGGATCTGATGATGTCTGGCAAAAATTAGAGAAGGAAGGAAGGAAGCCAAAAGCTCCAGTATCGAGTCTAAGACCATATCTGATTATGGAGATTTCTCTTTTGTTCTTTGCTAGCAAATTGAGGTGGTGTGTGTGTGTGGTTTTTTTTTAAATTTTTTTATTTTATTTTTTAAGATAAAGGTGAATTGTTTATTAGGGAGTTTCACACTGGTAAGACCTAGTAAAATCCATGACAGTAACACTATCTGGAGTTACATTCCATAGAAACGACAATGAAACATCTTAGTACAGCCTTTTTACAATTACAAGTATTATGTAATCAGAAGGCAATATCAAGTTTAGTTCAAGACTTAATCTACTTCTAAATTGTGAGTCCACTGGTTTATGTCTTGTTTTAAATCTGTTACTTCACTTCCCAGTACAAAGAACCACAATGGTATTCCTCTTTCTACCTGTGTGAGCAATAGCTAACTAATAAAATCATGTCCATGTCAGTGAAGTCTTCATTAACAACATAGACATGCACAGAAGCCCTGGCCTAGATCCCCTGCCTATTGAACACATTGGCAAAAGTCCCATTCATTTCTAACATGACCCTTTTTTTTTGCTTTGTTTGAAGAAAAACAGATATTAATTTCAGCTCCATTCAAAACAAGGGAAAAACATTTTTTCTTGTCAATTTAGAAAAGGGCAAAACTGATAGAGTAAATATTAATTGATCTTCCCCCTGTATTCCCCCCCCCCCCAAAAAAAAAAAAAAAAGACTGCAGCTATCGAAAAAGAATGATCAGGTTAATTTATTGAATTTAAGTGTTGTTGGTTGGATGCTGTTTCTTTATGTAAAATAAGTAAAATGTTTTCTCCTGCACACAGCGGTTTGCATGGGATCTGGTTCTGTTTAAAACATTTATAATATTGCATAAATAACACCCTTCACTGATGATTCTTATTAAATATACCAAGCATTTCATAAACTTGACTATACCAGTTTGTCAAACACTGCTAGATTAGTCTTCCTTGATCTGATACAGCATCAAGGACACTGTCCGTGTCTGGTGAAGTATGGATATTTGTTTTGTCTGATAAAATTTATTTCCTCTCAGAGCATAGTTGCTACATCAGTCTGGTTCATAAAATGTTCTTGTGATTGTTGTTTATAGAGTCATTGCAGGTTTTGTAACAATGAATGATTTCAGTGGGAATTTTGGTTGATTGTGGACTGGAGGATTTGGCCTGATACTGGGAAGCATAAGAAGTCCATTCTGCCAATCAGTTCAGATAAAAGTTAATACTAGCATTGCTAAGGCCAACATTGTCAACCCTGACCACAGATATGGGGTGCTAGTCTGAGGTACTTTAGACCTGATTTTTCAGAAGTGCTGAGTGGGAGTTATGAATGCTCAGCACCTTTTGAATATCCAACCTCAAGCATATCAAGCTGGACATCTGAAATCAGTGTCTGTTTCTGAAAATTGGGCAGTTTTTGTTTATTGGCATTAATGTTACTCAGTATATAGTCACCTGTATTCCGGGGAGCAGCATATCTCTGTCAGGTGCAGACGTTCCTTTCTATGATAAGTCATGGATTTCAAGGAGAGAGTTGTAAAGATGCCTTTTCCTCTAAATAAGATGAGAGGAGAATGTTTGTTTGTTTGTTTATTTACAGATGTTAGCTGTAGGAAGTATTACAACTCTACTGGTTGGAGGAAGCATTAGTTAAAGTTTGCTTCCTTAAAAATGTCTTGCAGTAAGAGTTGTTCCCTATAATATTAGACTATGCTCTTTTAAATGTCTTGTAGACTCAGAAGTATTTCTCGTGTCAGTGAAAAGGTATTTACTTGTAGCTCTCAACATGTAAATTATGTCATTAATAACCTGTGTGTTGAGAAGAGCTAGGGTCTTATATCTTCAGTCAGATACCTTAAAGTAGTTTAACTATGCAGTTCTCATTTTTCCTAATTTTCACGCCTGGTAGTGAAGTTCCAAATGCACATTTGATGTGTAATATAAAATATTAAAATTTCAGTCTCTTTAATTTGCAATGAAGTATTTTAGATTATATTGTCTGTCTTACAATCTGAACAGTGTGATTGAACATAAAAGCTAACGTGAGGCCTTGGTACTGCAGATGCTTATTGATAACTTTTGAGCATGTGAGTAGTTTCAGTTGACTTCAGTGGGACTACTCCTGGTCTGAAAGCTAGGCTGCAATACTGCAAACAGTTACAGATTTAAGTGAAGAATATCTTGGAAAGATAGAATCCATCATACACAGAAGTTATGGCCCATGGATAATTTTTAATAGATTATCTCACATGTTCAAATGAAAGTGGCTTTTACTGAAGTATTTGTTTCACTGGGTTGATATCTATTTTTATACGTCTGCTGGGTTTACAGAAAGACAATTAAATCCAGCTGTCAAATCATGCATATAGTAAAATTGTTTTTACAGTGTGACAACTAGATGATACATTGAAGATGTGGTAAAAATGTATATTAGGTTGAAGTTAGACTATTTAGGGTTCATTTCATATTTAAAGAAATTGCTTATTGTAAAAATCCTGGCTGTACCTAATCTTGCTAAAATCCCACAAGCAGGAGTTTGTTCAATCTGTTTGTAATTTTTTTTCTTCTTAGTGACATTTAGCTGCAGGAAACTTTACAGGCTTTCATTACAATTTTCCTATGATTACAGGCTCTCTGCTTTTAGTGTTTTTTCTTTTCTTCTTTTTGATTACTCCATTGAAGAAAGAGAAGGTCAGCACAGTGAATTTTATTCTTTGAGCTGCTACATTAACTTGGAATTTAGAAACAATGAAATTTAAATGTTAGTACACACTGTTGTACTAAATACTATCATTCTTGCAACAAGCTGCTGACAGCTTCATTTTTTTAAATCAATGGGATGTAGTACTAAGGCTCTTTTCTCCCTCCCCTCAGATCCCTCCAAATAAACTCTGCTGTCATAGTCATTTGGACAAATTGATTCTGCTTTGACTATGTGTTTTTGTCATCAATTTCCCACACCCCCCAAAATCTTACAATGCACAAGTTTGGGAAAATAACTTGCTGTTTTGCACGCTTCAGTAACATTTCTTACTTTATAGCTATGTTAGGCTTTATATATGTAGGGCAAGAACTCTGATGTCTTTATTTGGAAAGTGGATGCCACTGCAATCTAAATACTAAATATTGCTGCCTTCATACAAGAACAGACAAGATGGGACTAGTAATGATGGGATCTGAAGCCTTTCACTTCTAGGTTAACATACATTATAGATGGTGGTAACATGTTCTGTGGATAAAGTGGACTCAGCTGTCAACCTGACACTTGTTCATGAGAAATAAACTCATACATAGACCAAAAAAAAAAAAAAGGGGGGGAGGAGGGAGGGCCTAGAGAGAATGGAGCAGACAGGCACCATAGAAAAAAGCATTGCATGTACACATTTGCTCACATAACTGCAATTGAGAACTGAATATCCTGGGCCTCTGTTTTTGTAGAGTTTCCTGGCATTTGCACATACCTTATCCTATTAAACAGGATCTGAATTTTGGGTTATACACAGCTCTATCCCGATATAACGTGACCCGATATAACAAGAATTCAAATATAATGTGGTAAAGCAGTGCTTGAGGGGGCGGGACTGCGCACTCTGGCGGATCAAAGCAGGTTTGATATCACGCGGTTCCACCTATAACGCGGTAAGATTTTTTGGCTCCTGAGGACAGCGTTATATCGGGCTAGAGGTGTATTTTCAGTTTTTCTAAGCCAGGTTGTGTTTGGAGTGAACTTGGAGGGGGTCAGTTAAGGTGTTTTGTAACAAATGCTGGCAGACACACAGTTCTCTGTGCTATCATGAAGTGTGAGGGTGTTATGTACTTTGTGTATTCCATGTAAAGAGTTTTGCAAATAATGCGAAGAATGATTGATTAAAAAGCTTTTTTAAAATAGTTTGTTACAGCTGCTGCTGGTGAGTTGCAATAGAACAGCAAAAAAGGAAAAGAGACCTAGTGGCTCATATCCTCAAATAAACTGCATCCCTTGGAAAAAGAAAAAGTGAATTTAAATGTACTTATAATGAAGGGCAATAAAGAGCTGCCAAAGAAGATTGTTATGCAGTGTATTGAGTTATTTGTACTATCATTTTTAACAACACACAGCTTTATAAATTTTGCCTAAATGTATGTTTTATGAATGAGACTTTTTTCCAAGTGTTGTCCTAACTTCACAAGATAGTGTATATTCTTCGAGTCATATTTCTAAAGAATAGGAAGATGAAAATATGAAGTTTTTGTTTCCGGCTCTTTATCCCTGAAATTTGAAAACACTAGTCAGATATCAAAAGCTTGGTGATGGAACCAGGGGGGACTCTATCCTGGGAAACAGTGACTCTGAAAAGACTTGAGCAGTCCTGATGGATAATCAGCTGATCCTGAGCTCCCAGTATGATGCTGTGGCCAAAAGGGCTAATGCAATCTTTGGATGTATAAACAGGAGACTCTTGAGTAGAGAGGTTATTTTACTCTGGAATGCTGTGTCCAGTTATGGTGTTCACAGTTCAAGAAGGGTGTTGATAAATTGGAGAGGGTTCAGAGATTAGCCACAAAGAATGATTAAAGGATTAGAAAACATGCCTTATAGTGATATTCAAGGAGCTCATTTTTTTATTTTAACAGAGAGGAGTTGAAGGGATGACTTGATAGTCTGTAAGAATCTACATGAGGAACAAATAATAATGTGCTCTTCAGTCTAATGGAGAAATGTATAACATAATCCGTTTGAAGCTAGACTAATTCAGACTGGAAATAAGGTGTAAATGTTTGACAGTGAGTGTAATCAATCACTGGAACAATTTATCAAAGTGGTAGAGTCTTCATAAGTAGCAGTTTTTAAACGGATTGCATGTTTTTCTTAAAAATCTGCTCTGCACAGGGCATAGACTGGATGATCACAGTAGTCTCTTCTAACCTTGGAATCTTTGAATCCATGAACTCGGAATTCTGAAGAGCTGTAGTGCATACAAATCCACAAATGCTTAGATTGAAAAACTCAAGATGTATTCACAGTGAAATAGTGGAATATTTTAGGGATCACAGTTATTTCTGGGTTATTGGGGTTTTTTAAATAACAGGAATGAACCAAAATTCACCAGTTAAAGATAAGATTAGTAAATTGTTAAGCACTATTTTGTCTTAAAACTTCTATGATTGACAACATTCAGTGCAGAGTACTTACAAAGGGAAATTTATACTGTATATTTTGATGGATTGTCATCCCTGGGGTGCAGTCTGGGAGCCGTAGGAACCTCTGTGTCCCCTAACCAGTCACCTGGGTTGGCCCTTCTCATATTGCTCTGCTGGTGATTCAGCTAGACTCTCCAGGCCCTGTTATCACCCAACATGACCGCATGTGGCACCACACACCCAACTGAGCTACCTGAGTGCTTTACCTAAGCCACTCAAAGACAAACAGCCAATTTCCCAGCTCCCCAGCCTTGTACCCTTGCTGGAGTATAAACCCAGAATTATACAGTCTTGTGCTGCAGAGGGATCTGTACAATGCAAGCTCATTAATATATTCGCTTCCTCCTCAACATGGAAAAGATATGCAACAGCCTTTGTTTACAGAGCTGAGATTTTCCCAGACACTTCTCTCAAAACGCACTGGTTAAGATAAAACCTAAAACAAGCTTATTAACCCCAGAAAGATAGATTTCAAGTGATTATAAGTGATAGCAAACAGATCAAAGCAGATTATCTAGCAAACAAACAAACAATCCACAAACTAAACCTAACATACTAGATAGATGGGATTTGAATTAGCAATTTCTCATCCTGACTGATGATACAAGCAGTTCACCCAAGTTTCCAAACACAGGCTAGAAATCTCTTTAGCCTGGGACCAGCAGTTCTCCCAGTTCAGTCTTTGTTCCTCAGGAGTTCTCATTTGTGAGGAGTGAGGCCAAGAGATGATGTCACTCTTCAATTTCCATATTTTTTCCATTTAGTGGGACCCCTTTGTTCCAAACTCAGTTCCCAGTTTAGCTTGCGGGAAAAATATAGGTTCCAAAATGGAGTTCAGTGTCAGGTGGTCTGGTCACATGACCTAGCATACCTTGCTGAGTCATAGCAGCCCTAACTCATAGGCTGGGTGAAACATTCACAGGAAGGCTAAGCTCTTCTATGGTCCATTTTCTTTGTTGATGAGCCATTAGCACTGTCTAGCTTCTTCTTTGTTGTACCTGAAAGGCTAGTTTTGGGTGTTACCCAGAGTAAGGACATATGAAATACAGATATAGAGTCAATATTCATAATGTCACATACAAAAATGGGATAATCATATTCAGCAAATCATAACTTTTCCAATGACCTCACGTGACCCATCTTGTACAAAATGCATCATAATTATGTCAAAATTGTATCGCAGTCATATTATTATAATGAATACGGGATGCAGTGCCTCTCACATCTTGCTTGAAAAGATCTGTAAACTGCCTCTTCCTGAAGCTACACAGAAGAGGAATTTAATAATAACTTGAGGTGGCAGGCTCTCAGGTCTCAAGGAGAAAGAATAGGATAATCACATTAAGTCTAATCATGGGCATAGTAGACAGACAGTGTAAGTAGTTAAAAACTTAAACCTGTACTTCTAGTGACCTTTTTCACTTAAATTTTTTCCTTTCAGGGATTAATTCTTTCCTCTCTTGCTGTTTTATTCTTGGCATATCTTGCCTTTTGGTCTACTCTTCTCTTCCTTTGGTCTGCAGTTTTTTGCTTTAATTTCCACTCTTTTTAAATACTGACTGTACATGATGGGTCAGCTGGCTGGCTTTTCTGCACTTCAGAGACTGCAGTGAGTGCTAGAGTGAACAGAGTGGTTACATCAATAGCACCGTGCTAAAGGCAGGTGTCTGGCCTACATGAAGAATTGGTGTTTAGGTCAGAATTACTAAGTTATGGAAGCTTTCTCATCTTTGAGAAAAGGCCTTGACTGAACTGTAATTAGGAAGTTCTGAAGAGAACAGAGATTGGACTAAGATGCTGTATCTTAATGGATAGAGCACTTGAAAGTGGAATTTCTGTCAGCTGATGTATAGAAAATGTAAGTTACTATCACTTTTACTCCCATAATCTTTTTTCTGGAACATCATAAACTAGAAGTTTACTTTTTAATATTTGTAAGTAAACTTCACTGAGATCAGTGCTAGACACCTCACATAGCTGGATTAAACAGCCTTTGTCTAGTGCTGTCTGGGAACTTAATTTCGGTGCTGCGCTTGAAAGTGTGAAGCACTGTCTAAATGCTAAGTATCCTAACTACTTTATAGCACACTGTGAGACAGCCAGTTAGTGGCTGTATTTTGTGTCTGCAAAACAGTAATAATATGTCACAATGATGAATTGCTAAAGGGAAGTGGCCTCCACAGACAAGACCCTGTCCACTGATCTATACCTCTTAAGTAAAGAGTCCCACTCAAACAGAAGTCACGCCACAACATAGTATGCTCTGGATGATGTGATTCTACATTGACTATATTTCAACACTGCAAAAATTTCAGGAAATAACATATTCTCTTGTGCCTTGATTTTACCCTTGCAGATAAGAAAATCCCTTTGCTGTTTGTCAGGCAAGTGGCAACCAGTAGAAAATGAGCGTTTTGGTAATACGCTGAGGGCTAACTCCACTTTTCACTCCATAGGACAATTATGCTTCATGCCTCCAAGGAAGTGAACCAAATAGAGGCTTTTTTGATCATGGTGGTTTTTTTCCCAGCAAGTGCCTTTTTTTTTTTTTTTTTTTTTTTTTGTTAATCACCAGCTTTTTGGAAAGCTACTTTGTTTCCCTTATATAGTTCTTTCTTTAGACTGAAGACATTTTGTTTAGTTCAGTACACTGCCATGTTGTTGTCTGTCCTTGGGAAGAATGGATGTTAGTGCCTGACATACAGTGACATCCTTCAGAACCCTATAGCGAGGTCTTCCTATCCCACTTGTCAAAGGAGGAAGAGCTGCCACTGTGAAATGGCAGCTCCTTCCTTTTGAATTTGTGGGCAGTTAGGCTCCTACAACCATAGTGTCTTTAGCAATATAGCATCTAATTCTAAGGTAAACTTCTGCAGCCTCTTCCTGGCACAAGGACAGCATGATTTCTCTGAAAAGGAATTGCAGGATAGCAAGTCTTACTGAATGAAGGCATGCGTTTGCCGATGGATCTTGTGTATTAAGCTGAGTCTAGAGACTTCAGCTGTCATATCTACATTGATCAGGGGTGTGAAGAGGTGCAATCCCTGACCACTATACCTCTTCTGACAAAAGTCTGAACTGTAGGCACAGCTAAACTGGCAAAGCTGTGCTTTTACTGGTATGGCTTGTTTTGCTCCTGGGGGATGGCTTTTCTTTACCAGTACAAAGTGCAGTAATGCTGGAGGGCTATGCCGGAATGTATCACAGTAAAGATATACCATCAAAGCCTTCCAAATGTAGATCTGGCTTTAATTTTAGGTTTGGCCTGTGTATTCTGAGACACAAATATGTAGTTGAGTCATGGAGGAGAAAAGTGCTATTCTCCCATCTTGGATATTATCCTATGTAGGAGCTGTTTCATGGCTTGTCTAAACACAGAAGTTACACTGGTTTAGTTAAACTGATATAACTGTATGTGGACACCCTTTCATGTTTAAAACTGGCTTCCCGCAGTTTAGCTTACCCTGGTGGGTTTAAACTGGTGTAATATCCAAATCAGGTTGCACTAATTTAACTAAATTTAACTTAGCATGTTTAGTTAAACTTGTGCAACTTCTGGGTGTAGAACAGACCATTGACACTTGTAGAAACCTCATCTTCACCCTGAACTGTCAGGATAGCTAAACAAGGAAAGTTAAGACAACAGATCTTGTTGGAGGAGATTTCCCCTGTTGGATCTCTGAGTATTCAAGGAATGATTTGTCTTAATAACAGGATAAACAAGCCAAGCTCTTTGAGTCTCCTTTCATATGATAAGTTTTCCATTCCTCGTGTCATCCTAGTAGCCCTTCTCTGAACCTGTTCCAGTTTGAATTCATCTTTCTTAAACATGGGAGACCAGAACTGCACACAGTATTCCAGATGAGGCCACACCAGTGCCTTGTATCAGCGATACTAACATCTCCTTATGTCTACTGGAAATACCTCACCTGATGCATCTCAAGACCCCATTAGCTTTTTTCATAGCCATCTCACATTGGTGGCTCATAGTCATCCTGTGATCAACCAGTACTCTGAGGTCCTTCTCCTCCTCTGTTACTTCCAAC
The DNA here is from genome assembly GCF_007399415.2 of Gopherus evgoodei. Taxonomy (NCBI): domain Eukaryota; kingdom Metazoa; phylum Chordata; order Testudines; family Testudinidae; genus Gopherus; species Gopherus evgoodei. The sequence continues at coordinate 354,023,729 of NC_044322.1, forward strand.
TGATGCCTCCCCATCTTATAACAATAGTTCTTGTTGTTAATCCCTAAATGCATGACCTTGCACTTTTCACTATTAAATTTCATCCTGTTACTATTACTCTAGTTTACAGGGTCATCCAGATCTTCCTATGTGATATCCTGGTCCTTCTCTGTATTGGCAAAACCTCCCAGCTTTGTGTCATCTGTAAACTTTATTAGCACATTCCTACTTTTGGTGCCAAGGTCAGTGTCATAAACAGATAGTCAAGAGTTAATAGAACAGAAGTATTTCATGTCTCTTTTGCCTGTAAAGGGTTAAGTTCAGTGAGCCTGGCTGTCACCTGACCAGAGGACCAATCAGGGGACAGGATACTTTCAAATCTTGAGGGAGGGAAGTTTGTGTGTGTGCTGTTAGTTTTTGGTGGTTGTTCACTCTGGGGGCTTAGAGGGACCAGACGTGCAACTAGGTTTCTCTCCAATCTCTTTGATACAGTCTCTTATATGTCCAGAATAGTGAGTACTAGGTAGATAAGGCGAGTTAGGCTTATGTTTGTTTTCTTTATTTGCAAATGTATATTTGGCTGGAAGGAGTTCAAATTTGTATTTTGCTGAAAGGATTTTAATTTGTACTTGTATACTTAGGCTGGGAGGGTATTCCTAGTGTCTATAGCTGAAAGACCCTGTACCTATTCCATTTTAAATTTACAAAGATAATTTTTACTGTTTTTTCTTTCTTTAATTAAAAGCTTTTCTTGTTTAAGAACCCAATTTTTATTTTTATTTTTTTTATTCTGGTGAGAACCCAGGGGACTGGGTCTGGATTCACCAGGGAATTGGTGGAGAGAAAGGAGGGAAGTGGGGGAGAGAGGTTAATTTTCTCTCTGTGTTAGAATTACTTTCTCTCTCAGGGAGAGTCTGGGAAGGGGAGAGAGGAGGAGGAGGGGGGAAGGTGCATTTTCCTCTCTGTTTTAATATTCAAGGAGTTTGAATCAAAGTGATCTTCCAGAGTAACCCAGGGAGGGGAAGCCTGGGAGAGGCAACGGTGGGGGAAAGGGTTTACTTTCCTTGTGTTAAGATCCAGAGTGTCTGGGTCTTGGGGGTTCCCGGGCAAGGTTTTGGGGGGACCAGGCTGTGCCAGGCACTGGAATTCCTGGTTGGTGGCAGCGCTACAAGTACTAAGCTGGTAATTGAGCTTAGAGAAATTCATGCTGGCACCACATCTTTTGGACGCTAAGGTTCAGAGTGGTGAATTATACCTTGACAGTCAGTAATAAAAAGATTGGTCCCCAAACCAATTCCTGAGGAACTCCACTAGTAATCTCCGTCCAGCCTGACAATTCACCTTTCATTATGACCCATTGAAGTCTCCCCTTCAACTAGTTCCTTATCCACCTTTCAATTTTCATATTGATCCCCATCTTTTCCAATTTAGCTAAAAATTCCCTATGTGGAACCATATCAAATGCCTTACTGAAATCGAGGTAAATTAGATTCACTGCATTTCCTTCGTCTAAAAATCTGTTACCTTCTCAAAGGAGATGATCAGGTTGGTTTGGCACGATCTACCTTTTGTAAAACCATGTTGTATTTTGTCCCAATTACCATTGACCTCGGTGTCCTTGACTATTTTTTCCAAGACCGTGCATACTACAGATGTCAAACTAATGGGCCTGAAGTTGCCCGAATCACTTTTTTTCCCCCTTTCCTAAAGATAGGAATTATGTTAACAATTCTCCAGTCATCTGGTACAACCCCTGAGATTACAGATTCATTAAAAACTCTTGCTAATGGCCTTGCAACTTCATGTGCTAGTTCCTTTAATATTCTTGGATGAAGATTATCTGGGTCCCCTGATTTTGTCGCATTAAGCTGTTCGAGTTTGGCTTCGACCTTGAATGTGGTAATATCTATCTCCATATCCTTATTTCTATTTGTCATCCTACCATTATCCCTAAGCTCCTCATTAAAGACTGAGGCAAAGTATTTGTTTAGATATTGGGCCATGCCTAGATTATCCTTAACCTCCACTTCATCTTCAGTGTTTAGTGGTCCCACTTCTTCTTTCTTTGTTTTCTTCTTATTTATATGGCTATAGAACCTTTTACTATTGGTTTTAATTCCCTTTGCAAGGTCCAACTCTGGCTTTTGGCCTTTCTCACTTTATCCCTACATGTTCTGACCTCAATAAGGTAGATTTCCTTGCTGGTCACTCCCATCTTCCACTCCTTGTAGGCTTTCTTCTTTTTCTTAATCACCTCTCTGAGATGCTTGGTCACCCAGCTTGGTCTACAGCTCCTGCCTATGAATTTTTTCCCCTCTCTTGGGATGCAGGCTTTTGATAGTTTCTGCAACTTTGACTTGAAGTAATTCTAGGCTTTCTCCACCTTTAGTTCCCCAAGTTCTTCAGTTCAGTCCATTTCCCTAACTAATTTCCTTAATTCTTTAAAGTTAGCCCTTTTGAAATAAAAAACCCTAGTCCCAGATCTGTTTTTGTTCATCCTTCCATTTAGGATTAGCTCATGGTCGTTCAAACCAAGGTTGTCCCTTACAACCATTTCTTCTATGAGGCCCTCACTACTCACCAAAACCAAATCTAAAATGGCATCCCCTCTTGTTGGTTCAGCAACTACTTGATGAAAGAATCCATCAGCTATTGCATCTAGGGAGATCTGAGTCCTATAATTATTACCAGCACTTGTCCTCCAGTCTATATCTGGGAAGTTAATCTCCCATGATCACACAATTCCCATTAGTATTTACTTAATTAAAAACATTAAAAAGGTCTCTATCCAGATCCAGATCAGATCCCAGCGGTCTATAGCACACCCCAAGCACTATCTCAGGGGAAACTCTAGTAGTTTTCTTCCCCAGTGTGATTTTTGCCCAGACTCCATTCCATCCCTTCTTATTTCTTTACAGTCTACCGCATCGATATATAATGCCACTCCACCACCTTTGCCTTTATTTCTGTCTTTCCTTAAATAGCACATAGCCTTCAATACCTGTACTCTAGTCATGGCTACTATTCCACCATGTTTCTGTTATCCCTATAATATCCGGTTTCACTTCCTGCACCAGGAACTCTAGTTCGTCCATTTTGTTACCTAGGCTCCTTGCACTGGTGTACAAACATCTTAATTCTTGCTGTTTGGCTTCACTCACACGCTTTACCCGATTAGGCCCAGAGGTTCTACCTCCAGAATCACCTATTGGAATTGTATCCACAGAACCCTTCCTCTGTATGTCCATTTTCCTACCCACAACGGTGTCCTTTCTTGCTTTGTTTTCTTCCCTCTCAATGTTAAAATCCAGCTTGGAGATTACCTGGACATCTCCCAACCATCTCTCCCCAATTCCTAGTTTAAAGCTCTCTTAAATCAGTTGTGCCAGCCTCCATCCTAGAAATCTATTTCCCTCCCTACTCAAGTGACGTCCATCCCGAGAGAACAGTCCTCTGTCCATGAATGCCTCCCAGTGGCAATACATCCCAAAGCTTTCCTTATAGCACCACTTCCTGAGCCATCTGTTGATCTCCATAATCTTGTCACACCTTTGTTGCCCTTCTCTAGGAACAGGCAGAATCCCACTGAAGATCAGCTGAGCCTCGATTTCCCTAAGCATCTTCCCCAGTCTGGCATAGTCTCTATTGATACGTTCCAATGAGAATCTAGCAGAATCATTTGTTTCCATAAGAAGGACAATCAGAGGATTCTTTCCTGCTCCTGTTAGGATCCTCTTCAGCCTCAGGTCCACATCCCATATCTTAGCACCCAGCAGACAACACACCCTTCTGTTCTCCGGGTCAGCTCTGGTTACAAGCCTGTCTGTCCTTCTCAGTAAAGAGTCCCCAATCACATAGACCTGCCTTTTCCTGATGACAGTGCGAGTCTTCAGTCTATCCCCTGTTCCCTTTGGCTGCAAGTCCTCTCAATTCCTATTCACCCTTGCAATCCTCTGCAGCTCATCCCGTATAGCTGTTCCAAATGGCACAGGGAACATTTTGAGTGTCTAACTTTTTTCAAATTCTCTATCTTTGGTTGTGATGACTTCAAATAACTACTGCCTGGCATTGCTAGACAGCTGGCCACCTGTGATTACTGAGATCAGTGTTATGACTAATTGATACCTGCACTCCTGACTCTACTGTAACCTCATCCTCTCCCTGGTGCCATGTTTAATCTTGATCCTAAATTGGGAGCTCTGTGAGGAAGGGCCTATCTTTGTACTTTTTGTTTGTACAGCATCTAGTACATAGGGGCCTTGATTGGGGACCTTCAGATGCTACTGCAATAGAAATAGTAAGGGCTGGTCTGTGCTAGAAAATTAGGTTGGTTTAACTACATTGGTCATGGGTGTGAAAAATCCACACCCCTGAGTGGTGTAGTTAAGTTGACCTAAGTCCCCCTGTCGACAGCTCTAGGTCAACGGAAGAATTATCTTGGGGAGATGGATGACCTATGCCAGTGGGAGAATCCTTCCCACTGGTGTCGGTAGTTACTACACTGAAGCACTATAGTGGTGCAGATGCAGCATTTCAAGTGTAGACGAGCCCTAAGTAACAAATATACATCAGATATGTCACAGGTGGAAGTGTTCATTTTATCTGAGATCCTTGTCACCAGTGATGATCTGTCACATTCAGATACTTTCCAATGATGCAGGACACAAGCGCTCACATCTAAAATACAGGAAAAAACGGATAGCTCTAGATGTAAATGTTGGGGCAGCGGCCCTCTTTGTTCTCTTTGTATAGCACTTACCACAAAGGGATCCTAGTTTGTGACTAGGGCTCCTGGATGTAGGCAATAGTAGTAACCTCTTGGTGGTGTGAATTATCTTCAAATCCATTCATAAGAACATTTTCCCCCTATACGTGAAGGGTTGGGAGGCTTCAGATGGGTTGAAGGGAGATTTCCAAAAGCAACTGATGCTGAGCAAATAGAAAGCTTTCTAATGTGAGTCACGATATTCTTCTCCTTTTTGTCTGTTCTGTTGATCAAGCTATATACAGCATTGCACTGGAAAGATTGACCAGCTACCATCCACCAGTGGAACAGAATTGTTGATAGCAGTAAACATTAAGCAACAGCTTTTTAAATGGTTGTTTCTTATTGCTCAGATGTTCTAATTCAGCATATCAATTTAATGATTTTAAAGATATGCTTATTTTAAACTACAGTGTTTGATTTGTGGTTAACCAAAAAGCTATACTACTCTGTGGCATTAGTCCGTTCTTGACTGGATACAACCTCTTTGGTTTGTAGCACAGATGGAAGATGCTGGGGATTGATACCATATGTGGTGTAATGCAAGTAATCCCAGCAGGATTCCACGACTGTTCTTAAATTTAAAGAAAAAACAGATCTTTTCTTCATTTAAACCATCTAACTTGCTGACTCTTAGCTGTTGTTCCAAGGGTGTTTTGTGCATTAGGTAGCTATGCTGAGGTGATATTATCTAGCAGCTGGTCAAAAAGTTGTTTGTTCTCTCATTGGAAAAACTAGTTAAAATCCTTGCCTCAAAATTATACAGAAGAATGGCCAGACTGGATCTGTTTTTTTGTCATAGTATTTTTATCCCTAGTGTAACATTGGTGCATCTCCACTGGAGATAACAAAGGTGATAGCATTAAGAGAACACTGCAAACACGTAGGATGGAGTCTGTTGTTTAAAAAAAAAAAAAAAAAAAAAAAGTTGCCAAAACCTGGTTGGGTTGTTGGTTGAAACAATGGGCACTGTCAGACTGAGGCTGCCGACCAGACCACTGAGAACAGCAAGTGTACGGCAATCTGCTGCCTGGAAAAACAGGTGATTGGAGGCCTAACCTAACAAAACTTCCACACTCTTGTACATTTTGGTTTTGTTATCTTTACTTTCAGAAAAGGGAGGCTCTGACTGCCCCTGTACACTCATGTGACTGTCTTTAAAATAAGAGTTGTTGCATACAGAGGCCTTGTGCTTTTCCTGCCCTTTATCTAGCATCAGTGCAATTCCACTAGTGGTAACAAAGGCGCACAGGTGTTTTTATGATATTTTATAGATAGAGAAATAGAGAGAGGTGCAGTAACTTGTAGATATGGTGTAATCCTACAGTTAACCATAACTAGCCAACATGTTTTAAAACGCCTTCTATCCTAGTCTACACTAAGTGCCAAATTGTGTTGTAAAGTTAAAATATGTTAACAATATGTTTTAAAACACAGTGCTTTGTCTGAGTAAAACTACTAGTACTGGTACAAAAAAAAAATCTACAGCAGCAAGTACACCTCCTAAAAAGGAGGGTTTCTAGGCTCTGAAAATCAATTTTTTCCAAATTTAAATGTTTTAAATGGTAAAATCTCTGTATTAGCCCCCTTTTACTATTTATTTTAAATTAATAATTGAGTAAAGAAAGTTTCATCTATCTTGTGTGGTGGTATTGGCTAGATTACTATGAAAAGATAAATCAAATTTCCTCGGTGTATAAATCAAAGTCTAATCAAATACATTCAGAAGTCTTCAGTTTAAATATATTTCCCTTTGTATATCTTGGCCTTATTGGGTAAAGGAAAATTCACACTTTAGTGAGCAATATTTATTACTGCTGTCTGTTCTATGCAGCTAATGAATCCACATATTTTGCAATGGTTAAATAAGGTGTGGTATCTCCTCTGTAGTGGCTGTGGGCAGCTGCATCCTATTATTTCTTGAATGAAATATCAACAAAGGCATGTTTCATTCAGTGAAGAGTTTGATCTTGCTAACAAATAGTGACAGATGGAATTGTGTAGTTACCTTGGTTGTGTGTAAAAGGGTAAAACAATCTTGTTAATATATTTCTCAGAAAACTGAAGAAAGACTATGTTTAAGGACAAAAATATATTTTGTTCTCCATTCTCTTTGAATTGATCTATAGTCCTATTAGTCTTTAATATGGTTCCTTTTGACACAATATGTTGGTTTTACAGAATCACTTAAAACCACAACGTGAGTATTAAAATGTAGTTATGAATAACATTAAAGTTGTGACACAAAAGCCAGGATGTACAAGGTTGAGGAAACATCTTGCTGTACCTGTAATCATGATGTTATATTAGTAACTTACATTTCTGTTTTGAATCTTTTTTTTTTTTTTTTTGGCTAACTGTTTTATTGCAACAACCTCTACTTAATAAAATATTATTTCTACTTTAATCTTCTAATTTGTAAATTTTCCCTCTGTGTATCGTCAATTGTTAGTGTACATAATTTAAAAAATAGTGTATTATGGCTCTAACTGTAATATATAGTGTATGAGAAGTTGTATACTTTTCTTTTTTCCCTACAAATGTACACTAAGATGAGATTTGGTGCCTGGATTCCTATTAACGTTTCCATTGATTCCATTTTGCTGTTAAATGTTATTAGATGAAATCAGATCTACAATTGAACTGTTAGGATGTAACATTTTAAAAAAAATAAATCAGTTAAAACAGTATTTACAGTTGCATGATATATGCCTTTATTTTTTTTTAAAAAATTAGATTTGGTTAGTGTGGATTGTCTTTTGTGAAATATTTTTTGTGGAAGAAGTGGAGTGAAGAATCATTAAGAACCTGTATTCACTGTTTTCATAATATCCAGGTATCTAGACTGACATGACTGTATTGAAAGGACTTAAGAATAGCTATTAGGGCTGTCAATTAGTTGCAGTTAACTCATGTCATTAAAAAATTAATCACAATTAATTTTTTAATCATTAATATTTTTTAGTTACATCGCACTGTTAAACAATAGAATACCAATTGAAATGTATTAAATATTTTTGGAGGTTTTTCCATATTTTCAAATATGTTAATTTAAATTACAACACAGAATACAAAAAGAACAGGAGTACTTGTGGCACCTTAGAGACTAACAAATTTATTTGAACATAAGCTTTCGTGGGCTACAGTTCACTTCATCAGATGCATAGAATGGAATATATATATATATATATATAGTGTGTGTATGTGTGTGTGTATATATATATATATATATATATATAAATAACATAATAATACACACACACACACACACACACACACACACACACACACACACACACAATTGGAAGTAGGCATACCAACTGTAAGAGCAGGGGTCGGCAACCTATCAGAAGTGGTGTGCCGAGTCTTCATTTATTTGCTCTAATTTAAGGTTTCATGTGCCGGTCATACATTTTAATGTTTTTTAGGAGGTCTTGCTCCATGTCTATGTCTTATATAACTGAACTAGTGTTTGTATTGTAAAATAAACAAGGTTTTCAAAATGTTTAAGACACTTCATTTAAAATTAAATTAAAATGTTGATCTTATGCCTCCGGCCCGCTCAGCCCGCTGCTGGTCTGGGGTTCTGTTCACCTAGGCCAGCGGCAGGCTGAGCGGGGCCTGTGGCCGTGACCCCGGCTGGCAAGAGTCCGGCAGCTAGCACCCCAGACTGGCAACAGGCTGTGCGGGGCCGGCGGCCAGGACCCCAGGCTGGCAGTGGGCTGAGTGGCTCAGCCCATTGCCGCTCACGGGTTCTATCCATCAGCTCCTGCCACCTGGGATCCCGGCTGCCTGACCTGCTGAGCCTGCTGCCGGTCTGGGGTCCCGGCCCTGCCCACACACAGTGGGTACCTGCCTTCTCCCTGGTTCTGGCCCATTCTGTTCCTCTCTCTGCACTGAGCTGAGGGTGGGAGTGCACTGAGCACAGGGCTGGGGGTGAAGGGTCTGGCCAGGAGCTAGAATGAGGGAGGGGGCTCAGGGTTGGCGCAGAAGCGGGGCACTTACCTGGGCAGCTCCGATTTCATGCAAGGGGTGCAGGTGGGAATGTGTGGGTGTCATGGTATAATTCCCCACTCTGAACCCTAGCGTCCAAAAGATGGGGTACCAGCATGAATTCCTCTAAGCTCAATTACCAGCTTAGTACTTGTAGCGCTGCCACCAACCAGGAATTCCAGTGCCTGGTACACTCTGGTCCCCCCAAAACCTTGCCTGGGGACCCCCAAGACCCAGTCCCTCTGGATCTTAACACAAGGAAAGTAAACCCTTTCCCTCACCGTTGCCTCTCCCAGGCTTCCCCTCCCTGGGTTACCCTGGAAGATCACTGTGATTCAAACTCCTTGAATATTAAAACAGAGAGGAAAATGCACCTTCCCCCCTCCTCCTCCTCTCTCCCCTTCCCAGACTCTCCCTGAGAGAGAAAGTAATTCTAACACAGAGAGAAAATTAACCTCTCTCCCCCACTTCCTTCCTTTCTCTCCACCAAGTCCCTGGTGAATCCAGACCCAGTCCCCTGGGGTCTCACCAGAATAAAAAAAAGAAAAAAAAATTGGGTTCTTAAACAAGAAAAGCTTTTAATTAAAGAAAGAAAAAACAGTAAAAATTATCTTTGTAAATTTAAAATGGAATAGGTACAGGGTCTTTCAGCTATAGACACTGGGAATACCCTCCCAGCCTAAGTATACAAGTACAAATTAAAATCCTTTCAGCAAAATACAAATTTGAACTCCTTCCAGCCAAATACACATTTGCAAATAAAGAAAACAAACATAAGCCTAACTCACCTTATCTACCTAGTACTCACTATTCTGGACATATAAGAGACTGAATCAAAGAGATTGGAGAGAAACCTAGTTGCACGTCTGGTCCCTCTAAGCCCCAGAGTGAACAACCACCAAACACTAACAGCACACACACAAACTTCCCTCTCTCAAGATTTGAAAGTATCCTGTCCCCTGATTGGTCCTCTGATCAGGTGACAGCCAGGCTCACTGAACTTAACCCTTTACAGGCAAAAGAGACATGAAGTACTCCTGTTCTATTAACCCTTAACTATCTGTTTATGACAGTGGGGGGTGCAGGAGCTCCCATTTGGTGCTCAGGGTGGGGGTGTGGATGTGGGGGGTGCATTGGGTGGGGGGGGCTGGGGTTGTGGGGTGTGTGTGAAGAAGTCAAGCCAGAGGGCTGGGTGTGTATGAAGGAGGTACAGAGCTCAGGGCGAGGGCCTGGAGTGTGTGCAGGGGCACGGGGCTCAGGGCAGAGGGCTGTATGTGTGGGGGTGGGAGAGAGGTGGGGGCTCAGGGCAGAGGGCTGGATGACCGCCCCTCTGAACCCTCAACCCCCCCACTCCTTGTCCCCTGACTACTCCCTCCTGGGACCCCTGCCCCTAACTGCTCCCCAGGACCCCACCCGCTATCTAAGTCTCTCTGCTTCTTGTCCCCTGACTGCCCCCCTAGGACCCTATCCCCTACCTGTTCCCTGACTGCCACGACCCTTATCTACACCCCCATCCCCAGACAGACCCCCGGGACTCCAATGCCTATCCAACCGCTCCCCACCCCCTGACAGGACCCCCAGAACTCCTGACCCATACAACCCCCCCCGCTCTCTGCCTGCCCGAACCCCTCTCCACACCCCGGCCTCCTGACAGGCCCCCCCAGAACTCTCGACTCATCCAACCCCCCCATCTCCTTGTCCCCTGACCACCCCTCCAGAGACCCCCCAACCTTAACTGCCCCCCCGACCCTTCTTGCTCCCGGTCCCCTGACTGCCCTGACCCCTATCCACCCCCTGCCCACTGACAGACCCCGGGAATCTCATGCCCCCAACCCCCCCTGCTCTCTGACTGCCCCCTCCTGAGACCCTTCTCCCCTAGCCACCTTGTCCGGGATCCTGCCACCTATCCAATCCACCCTGCCCTCTGTCCCCTGACTGCCCCCACCCCTTATGCAACCCCCCCCCCCAGCCCTGGACGCCTTACCATGAGGCTCCAAGCAGAGCCAGATACGCTGCCCCACGAGAGGACACAGTCCTGCCCCTCAGAGCGCTGCGCGTGTGGCGGCAGAGCTCTGGTTGAGTGGAGAGTGTGTCTGCCTCCCCGTGGGGCCAAACACTGCTCTGCGGGAGCATGCAGCCCTGACCTCCGGAGTGCTGTGCCTGTGGGGGCATGGCTCCAGGCGAGGAGGGAAGGCGGTAGAGGGGCCAGTGGCTTGCTGTGCTTGGCTGGGTGCTCTGGCCCGGGAGTATGGACCCTGTGGCTTGCCACGCTGGGAGAGTGGTGCCATTTACCCACCCCGTGTGCACGCCTATGCTTCTGCTCCCTGCTCCGGGGAGCGGAGGGCAGAGGAGAGTGGGCTCGGCTGGGCAGGAGTTTTAATGGTACGCTGGAGTCCCGGCAGGCAGCAGGGTCCCATCTTTGGCATGTGTGCCATAGGTTGCTGACCCCTGTGTAAGAGACTATTTAATTAAGATGAGCTAGTATCAGCAGGAGGAAAAAAAACTTTTGTAGTGATAATCAAGATGGCCCATTTTAGACTGCTGATACTTTATATTATTTTTATTACAAATATTTGCACTGTAAAAATGATAAAAGAAATCGTATTTTTCAATTCCGCTCATATAAATACAGTAGATAATCTTTGTCCTGAAAGTGAAACTTACAAATATAGATTTTTGTTCTTGTTATATAACTGCACTCAAAAGCAAAACAATGTAAAACTTCAGAGCCTACAAGTACACTCAGTCCTACTTCTTGTTCAGCTAAGACAAACAAGCTTGTTTACATTTACTGGAGATAATGCTGCTGGCTTCTTATTTACAATGTCACTTGGAAATGAGAACAGGTGTTCTCATAGCACTTCTGTAGCTGGCATTGCAAGGTATTTACATGCCAGATATGCTGAATATTCATATGCCCCTTCATTCTTTGGCCACCATTCCAGAGGACATGCTTCCATACTGATGACGCTTGTTTAAAAAAATGCATTAATTAAATTTTGACTGAATTCTTTGGGGGAGAATAGTATGTCCCCTGCTCTGTTTTACACTCATTCTGCCCTGTATTTCATATTATAGCAGTCTCGGATGATGACCCAGCGCATTTGTTTTCAGAACACTTTCGCTGCAGATTTGACAAACACAAAGAAAGTACCAATAAGAGATTTCTAAAGATAGCTAAAGCACTCAGCCCAAGGTTTAAGAATCTGAAGTGCATTCCAAAATCTGAGAGGAGCGAGGTGTGGAGCATGCTTTCAGAAGTTTTAAAAGAGCATGTCATAAACAGATAGTTAAGAGTTAATGTCTCTCTTACCTGTAAAGGGTTAAGAAGCTCAGTAAACCTGGCTGACACCTGATCAGAGGACCAATGGGGGAACAAGATACTTTCAAATCTTGGTGGAGGGAAGTCTTCTGTTTGTGCTCTTTGATTTGGGGGTTGTTCGCTCTTGGGACTAAGAGGGACTAGACATCAGTCCAGGCTCTCCAAATCTTTCTGAATCAGTCTCTCATCTTTCAAACTTGTAAGTAATAGCCAGGCAAGGCGAGTTAGTCTTATTTTTGTTTTCTCAACTTGTAAATGTTCCTTTTTTTGCTGAGAGGATTTTACCTCTGCTTGCTGTAACTTTGAACCTAAGGCTAGAGGGGATTCCTCTGGGCTATAGAATCTGATTACCCTGTAAAGTATTTTCCATCCTGATTTTACAGAGATGATTTTTTTACTTTTCTTTCTTTAATTGAAAGCTTTCTTTTTAAGAACCTGATTGATTTTTCCTTGTTTTAAGATCCAAGGGGTTTGGATCTGTGTTCACCAGGGAATTGGTGAAGCCTCTCAAGGCTGCCCAGGGATGGGAAGGTTTTGGAGGGGGACAGGAAGTGATCCAGACACTGAAATTTCTGGATGGTGGCAGAGTTACCAGCTAAGCTAGTAATTAAGCTTAGAAGTGTCCATGCAGGTCCCCACATTTGTACCCTAAAGTTCAGAGTGGGGAAGGAACCTTGACAGAGCAACATTCTGATGTGGAGACTACAGAACCCAAACCACCAAAAAAAGAAACTCAACCTTCTGCTGGTGGCCTCTGACTCAAATAATGAAAATGAACATACATCAGTCCAAACTGCTTTGGATCATTATTGATCAGAACCCGTCACCAGCATGGATGCATGTCCTCTGGAATGGTGGTTGAAGATGAAGGGACATATGAATCTTTAGCGCATCTGGCACATAATTATCTTGCGATGCTGGCTACAACAGTGCCATGTGACCACCTGTTCTCACTTTCAGGTGACATTGTAAACAAGAAGTGGACAGCATTATCTTCCATAAATGTAAACAAACCTGTTTGTGTGTCTGGCTGAACAATAAGTAGGAGTGAGTGGACTTGTAGGCTCTAAAGTTTTACATTTTATTTTTGAATGCAGTTTTCTGTACATAATTCTACATTTGTAAGTTCAACTTTCATGATAAAGAGAGTGCTTTACAGTCCTTGTATTAGGTGAATTGAAAAATACTATTTTGTTTGTTTTTACAGCACAAATACTTGTAATAAAAACAAATAGAAAGTGAGCACTGTACACTTTGTATTTTGTGTTGTAATTGAATTAAATATATTTTAAAATGTAGAAAATATCCAAAAATATTTAAATAAATGGTATTCTATTATTATTTAATCACGTGATTAATCACAATTAATTTGTTTAATCGCTTGACAGCCCTATTAGCTACAGTACCTTTATGTTGTTGTTACAGAATTCAGTGTAACAGCTAAACAGTTCTTTATCAAAGTTTCTCAACAACACAATTGTGAAAAATAATGCAGGCTACATTTCTCAGATTTCTGGATAGCCATTGTTGCACAATTAGCATACAGGACAGCTGGACTAAGATTGTTGCAGGTACTTGAACTCATTTATTCACATGCTTAAATTTGATGTAAAGTTTTGTATGTGACTGGTTCAGTTACCATAACACTGTATTCAAAAACTGTACAACTCATGCATTTTGGTGGAAGAGACTATTAGTGTAACACAGATGCCTGTCAGAAAAAATGCAAAATAGAGTACCCTACAAGATTGCTTTCAAAAGCTGTCACTGTCCGTTTTCCTGATGTGTATTTAATACAGACTCCCCCCTCCCCGGGTTATGCAAACGCAGTTTACACAAATCTGCACTTATGGAAAAAGTTCCGTAAGCTAGAAATAGGAGGTGTGTGTTTTTATTTATTTATTTATTTATGCATAATTGTCAGGTATACCTTTCCGATCCTACGCAAAATTTGAGTTATGCGAGGCGTTCCGGAACAGAATGCTTGCGTAAATCCGGGAGCATCTGTATGTGATTTAAATCTGGCTTCTGAAATTATACTAAATACAGTCAGTCCTTGGCTATGCTTGGAGCTAAACTGTGTCCAACTGCATCAGTGACTGCCATCCATTATCAGCCGGTAGTTTAGGCCCTGATCTTGAAAGATGATCCATCTGGGAGAACCCCATTGACTTCATTGGGTTGCTACAAGGGCACAGGAGTTTGTCTAGGCTGGCTTGTAAAATAAGGATTATAGCTAATGTAGAAAAGGCCTAGGAGGGAAGTGAGGAGGGAGGACATGAGTAATGGTAATAATACCACATGATAGCTATGTGCATAGTTTGATAGTTCAGTTTTAAAAACATTATTCATGACTACTGCTTAATGTAACCATCCATATTAGCTGGCTGTTTGTATGCTCTCTTCCCCTCTCTGTCATTCTTACATTCTTATGTCCCTGGTTGGATGTTTGTGTGCATTATGGATGAATCCTGGCCCCACTGAAGTCCATGGTAAAATTCCCATAGACTTCAGTGGGGTCAGGATTTCACTTTGACTTCCACCAGTTCTAAAATGCGGACATGGCCAGAGTCTTCCAGGAAAAACCAGTAGAGAAGACTGGAATTTGTAATGTAAAAAAAATAAAAATAAAAATCAGACTTTTTTGAGAGAAGTTTCATGCCTCTGTATATTCCAAATTAGAAAAAAGGGGCGCACACTTCCCCCCCTCACCCCCCGTTTTGTAGGTCACCTTTTAAAGTGAGAGCAATTAAAAAAAAAAAAAGTCCCTTTCTTCTGAAAAAACACTTTTTATGTAAGGACTGAAACACTGATTCTTAGCCTGTTGTTTTTTTTGTCTTCTGTTTTTTTTGTAACCTTATAAACTTTATAAAATAAAACCTCCAACCCTTTTGCTTCTGAGCCTAATTTTTCCAAAGTGTTAAGTGACTTTTAGAATCTTAATTTTTGAGTTTGACTTGAGGCACTTTTAAAGGGGGCCTGACTTGCAGGAAGTGCTGAGAACCTAGTCACTGAAAATTGAGCCCTTTTGAAGTGTCTCAATCTATGCCTTGGATTTTAAACTGGAACATTTCACAAGATGCAAGCAGTTTCCTAGCATACGGTACCACAATTCCAGCTATGATCTCTTGAGGAAAGTAGATTCTTTTCCTTTTCATCTCTCTTGTGATCCTCTTCTCCACACAGTACACTTGCATAGTGCTGCAATAAGTGTCTGATTCTCGTTAGGTTTTCGAGATTTAGGGGAGGCATTTGGCAGAATCCTAGTGTTCCATATTAATAACATTCTAGCTGTAGTAGACTATTAAAATTTAATGAATGTAAAGTGTAGACTTTAATTCAGAGACTCAAGAATTAATTCAAAATATTAGTGAGAGGATAGATAACCTATTTTACAAATGTTGTTAATATTAACTTACATCATGATGTATTGTCTATCTTAGAGGTGCTTTAAGGCCTATGTGTTTTGAGACAGCTGAAGTCCGAGATGACTATTTTGAAACAAAAGTCCCTAACGATACTTTACTTGTTTTTAATAATTTATTAACTTTGGTAAAATTCAGATACTGATACAGTATACCGAACAACTATTTTTGGTGAAGTCTAATCTTTCTTCACAAATTACTATGCAGATGCCTCATCAATATCTCAGTTTGTATGTCACATATCTAAAACGGGCCTGTTCCAAAATATGTTTTGCTTAACGCCTATACATTCGGAAATGTTTTAAGCCCAAAATGTCAGTGGGTGAAAATTTGCGAGTGGAAGAATAGTTATTTCTGCTAAGAGTTTTGTTTCAGTTTCTTGCTGGAACTGGTTGGAACCCCTGCGGTATTGGACAGATACTGCCATGTGTATATTTTAAAATTGTAGCTTTAGAACCAAATGCTCATTTCAGTCATGAAGGAAGCCAGCCTTAACTACTACTAATAAAAAGATGCAAATGGCTAGTCTTTGATGACAAATACATAAGCATAAGTCTTGGCACTAACATTTGCAGAACTAACCAAATACCGTAGTACATAATCTTAAAAAAAAAAAAAAAAAAGAGGAGTAGTACTTGTGGCACCTTGGAGACTAACACATTTATTTGGGCATAAGCTTTCGTGGACTAAAACCCACTTCATTGGATGCATGCAGTGGAAAATACAGTAGGAAGACACATGCACACCCCGTGAAAAAATGGGTGTTGTCATACCAACTCTAATGAGACTAATCAATTAAGATGAGCTATTATCAGCAGGATAAAAAAAATTTTGTAATGATAATCAGGATGGCCCAGTTCAAACAGTTGACAAGAAGGTGTGACTAATGGTAGGGGGAAGATTAGCATGGGGAGATAGTTTTTACTTAGTGTAATGACCCATCCACTCCCAGTCTTTAGTCAAACCTAATTTAATGGTGTCCAGTTTGCAAATTAATTCCAGTTCTGCAATTTCTTGTTGGAGTTTGTTTTTGAAGTTTTTTTTGTTGGAGAATTGCGACTTTTAGGTCTGTAATTGAGTGACCAGGGAGGTTGAAGTGTTCTCTGACTGGTTTTTGAATGTTATAATTCTTGATGTCTGATTTGTGTCCATTTATTCTTTTGCTTAGAGACTGTCCGGTTTGGCCTATGTACGTGGCAGAGGGGCATTGCTGGCACATGATGGCATATATCACATTACTAGATGTGCAGGTGAATGAGCCTCTGATAGTGTGGCTGATGTGATGAGGTCCTTTGATGGTGTCCCTTGAATAGATATGTGGACAGAGTTGGCAACGGGCTTTGCTGCAAGGATAGGTTCCTGAGCTGATGATTTTTTGTTGTGTGCTCTGTGGTTGCTGGTGAATATTCATTCATCCCTAGTCACTCAGTTACAGAGTTAAAAGATTAGTCTTGTTAGAGTTCGTATGGCAACACCCATTTTTTCATGTTCTCTGTGTATATACTATATCTTCCTACTGTATGAAGTGGGTTTTAGCCCACGAAAGCTTATGCCCAAATAAATTTGTTAGTCTCTAAGGTGCCACAGGTACTCCTCATTCTTTTTGCTGATACAGACTAACACTGCTGCCACTCTGAAACAAATCTTAAAGGCATTCTTTGATACCATGTCATTTTATCCTTGATCATACTTACCTGCTTCTTTAGATGTAATGGCAAGACACAAGATTGATCCATCTGTTACTGATTTCAATGGTACAGGATTGGATCAGTGATTCTCAACTAGGGGTATGTGTACCCCTGGGGGTAAGCAGAGGTTTTCCAAGGGGTACATTAACTCATCTAGATGTTTGCCTAGTTTTACAACAGGTTACATAAAAAGCAGTCTAGCGAAGTCAGTACAAGCTAAAATTTCATACACAGTGACTTGTTTATACTGCTCTATATACTATACACTGAATTATATGATACAAATGAAAAGTAAGCACTTTTTTGGTGGTAATATGCTTTGACACTTTCGCATTTTTATCCCTGATTGTGTAATCAAGTAGTTTTTAAGTGAGGTGAAATTTGGAGGTACGCAAGACCAATTAGATTCCTGAAAAGGGGTACAGTAGTGTGGAGAGCCACTGCTCTAGATTATCTATAGTAGGTATATTCCCTGTATTGCTGTGTGTGGTATCTATCTCCATGTCCATTATGGTTGGTAGCTCTTTTTATATCTTTGGCTTCGTCAGGATGCTACTGCTGGTTAATTTTGAACATATTTGGATACCATGTTTTGAGTTCTTGTATATGTGGCAACAAGGCCATATGCAACTCTCACTTTAAGATCTGTATTATGTTGGTGGAGAAGTCTGCATAGATATATCTGCATGAATCTGTGTGCTGAAATTTGTTCGCAACAGAAAAATGTGGAATTCACATTTTTTACAGATAATCTTCAGGTTTTTACATTTTGTGGGAAAAAAACCAACCATATACAGTGGAACCTCAGTTATCTAATTTAATCAGGACTGGTGCCAGATCAGATAATCAGGAGAATGGGCATGGCTCCTGCTGTCAGCTTAAAATTTATATATATTATATAAAATACCAGTAAAATGTGTTCAACTGACACCTATATATATATTGTGGCTAGGGAAACTAAAGTTCAGCATTTCATTTTAATTGTGTAAAAAAATAATAATTCTCCAATAAAAAGATAAAAATCCACGTTTTTCATCTCTGAAAACTAAGATGCTTGCTCATCAGTGAGGTGCCTAGTACAGTTAGAGTGCAGCTAAATTCCTGTGAAGGCTTGCTTTATTTAAAATTGGGAACAGAGCGGCTGTGATAAAATTGCATCTAGAAAATGTGTGGCGTTTTATTGTTCCTTGTTTGCATTCCCTTAAGACTTTTTTTTCTTTAGTAGCATGTACATCTTCCTCTCTTTAAATGAGGGACACAGCAAACTCGTGCTTTTTTGGGTAGCTGTAATGCCGGCTGATTGCTTGATGGCTTTTTAAAAACCTAGACAGAATGCCATGAGCATTTAAAAACTTTCCAGACTAAATGTTGGAAGGAAAGATAGGGAGAAAACATTGCTGGGACTTAAGAAGCTGACTTTGCAAGCATTTCTAACAGATTTCTATTGAGCCATAGGTTTGAAGAATAGTTTCTTGGCTCCCTTTGTGCTGTAAATGTGTTGCCTCCTGGCAGTACATTTCATAAAAAGCTGTTTTCAAAGAACAGCTAATTGTAATTACGTTGATAGAGGCATTTTTGATCTTGAGTGGTGAGAGCTGACTAATCAGAATGGAGGTCATTCTTTCTGTTTGTGAAGGATTGTTAAGAGTTGATCATAGTGATCCATAAAATCCAACATCAATTAAATTTCTGCATATAACTACTGCTTTCAGAACATTACTACCCCGCACTTAAATCTTCAAGCCTTCTTCATTGTTACGTGGAAGTTGCTATATTCTATTTTAACAGGTCAACTAGTTTAACATAGTCAACTACCCTTGATAGGTATTAGTGCTAATTTCTTACCACACCAACTTCTATTAATTGCATCAGCACTAATTTAAAATTGAGAATGATTCTTTGAACAGAATCTGTTTGATTTTAAATATTTGTATGTAGTGAAATTATGTAAGATGCACGTAATTTCCCTTGTGTGTCAGTACTGAATCAGTCTTCCATAATTTTCAGAATTCCTGCAAACTGTTCTTGGCCAGCTGTAGGTGAATCACTGTAGGTAATCATTTTTTATTTGTTTTAAGATTATATGTCCTGAAAAGCCACATCTATATCGAATACATATTTCTAGAAAAACTATCAGTGGCAGATGATTTGAAGATGAGAAAACAAACGTAAACTATTGTTCCATAACCATTCAAGAGTAAAAGGAGATTGACTACTGGTTCGTTAATTGTTTTTGTGTAGGCGGAAGGGCTGGGGGGAGATCAGGAGGACAGACATGAAGCCCAGGGAAACCTGTCCGTTTCTTTAGAAGCAGGAGTTGTGCAACACTTCTTTTTTCTTTTTTTTTTTTTTTTTGGCGGGGGAAGTAGCAGCCAGTAAAACTGGTGTCTAATACTGCAATGTGTGAGTGAGTATTCCTAAATTATTCATTTAATTGTTTATCATGAATAATAATGTGTCTTTGCTTCCGACTCATGCTGGTTTCTTCACTCTTTTTATGCTCTTGGCAAACAGGATGGTCAGATGAACCTCTTTAGATTCCCAAGACCACTTTAATACTTAGAATTCTTTACTTTCTATAGTAGAACTTTACTAATGAGTAGGAAGGGGAAACACAATGCAGGTTATTGAATGCCAAAAGAGATCAGTGCAAGTGACCCCAGGCTCCCTGATCCTGAAGTCCTTGCTTCAACACTGGGAGCATGCAGCAACTGTCCATGACAGGGTGTCATGAACAGATAGCTAAGGGTTAATGTCTCTTACACCTGGAAAGAGGTAACCTGAAGCACCTGACCAGAGGACCAATCAGGAAACCAGACTTTTTCAGGTCTGGGTGGAGGGAAGTTTGTGTCTGAGTTCTTTGTCTTGTGCCTGTGTGTCTCTCGGCTATGGGAGGATTTCTGTCTCTTGCTTTCTAATCTTCTGTTTCCCAGTTGTAAGTACAAAAGATCAGATACTGATTTATGTTTTTTTGTATTTTACCTGTGTGTAGTTGCTGGAGTGCTTTGAATTGTATTCTTTTTGAATAAGGCTGTTTATTCATATTTCTTTTAAGTAATTGACCCTGTATTTGTCACCTTAATAAAGAGAGACCATTTTTATGTATTTTTCTTTCTTTTTACATAAAGCTTTCTTTTTAAGACCTGTTGGAGTTTTTCTTTAGTGGGGAACTCCAGGGAATTGAGTCTGTGCTCACCAGGGAATTGGTGGAAGAAGTCAGGGGGAAATCTGTGTGTGTTAGATTTACTAGCCTGACTTTGCATTCCCTCTGGGTGAGGGGGGAAGAGAGATTAGCTCTCGGTACTTCTGTTTTCCAAGGCTGGAAACGGGGAGGGTGGAATCCCTCTGTTTAGATTCACGGAGCTTGCTTCTGTGTATCTCTCCAGGAACACCTGGAGAGGGGGAAGGGAAAAGGTTTATATCCCTTTATTGTGAGACTCAAGGGATTTGGGTCTTGGGGTCCCCAGAGAAGGTTTGGGGGGACCAGAGTGCCCCAAAACACTCTAATTTTTTGGGTGGTGGCAGCTTTACCAGGTCCAAGCTGGTAACTAAGCTTGGAGGTTTTCATGCTAACCTCCATATTTTGGACGCTAAGGTCCAAATCTGGGACTAGGTTATGACACAGGGATAGGCAACCTATGGCACGCGTGCCGCCTTCGACGCACGAGCTGATTTTCAGTGGCAATCGCACTGCCTAGGTCCTGGCCACCAGTCTGGGGGGCTCTGCATTTTAATTTAATTTTAAATGAAGCTTCTTAAACATTTTAAAAACCTTATTTACGTTACATACAACAATAGTTTAGTTACATATTATAGACTTGTAGAAAGAGACCTTCTAAAAATATTAAAATGTATTACTGGTACGTGAAACCTTAAATTAGAGTGAATAAATGAAGACTCGGCACAGCACTTCTGAAAGGTTGCCGACCCCTGATCTATGATTTCACTCCATGACATGGCTCGTTGCCTCCTGGAGCATTGAGGCAGAGGCTCACTGAAGAACATGGGAACGGGATAGCAGTCTTTCTAAAGGCTTCCCTGCTTCCCCTCTTGTGTATCTTTTTACATTCCCTTTGTAGCTCCAGCAAAACTGCCAGACAGCTAAGAGCTTGGTCATTCTGCATTTCTCTGCCTTATTACCAACAGGAGGAAGAAACTGCTTCTGCTAGGAAGAGGAAACAGCATCACTCCTACATTTAGTAAAGTTCTATAACCCTTTCCTGGGTGTTACCCCAGAGGTGTGGAAGGGTTTGGGGACATTCTCTAGCCTTTTGCCCTGTTGGCACATGGAGAATATAACTCCTGTGAAACTACCTCTGACAAAACAGCCGTTATTGTTCTAAGCACGGAGTGAATGAAGCTGCTTCTTCATTATTCTCTGAGTCACTTTTAGCAAGGTCACCATATTCTCCTTATTCAAACACTCCAAAAACTTGCTTTTATTGTGGAAGTGAGAGAGTTCTCTTCAATTAAAAAGTCATTTTAACAGAATCCTCAAGATATGCCCATGCTTAACTGGGTAACAGTGTAGTCTTATGTTGGAACCCTGATTCTACCTCACTCCTTTTTCTTTATCCTTACTTGTTATCCCATCTAAAACTTAGGTTGTAAGTTCTTTGGAGAAAATGCTTTTTTCTTTTTCTGTAAAGAGACTTGACCGTAGCTTTTGGGCAGTGTAAGACTAATTTATAGCATTCTGTTCTATGAACAATAAACTTGGAAATAAACTTTTCACTGTGGCCTTGCAATGTAATCAGTTGGGAAATAGTGAGGTTCTAGCATGCTGCACCTTTGAGAATTTGTCTACTTAAATAGTTTGTGCGATGATGATATCATGACTTTATAAAATAGAGAATGCATAATGGAATCATGTGGCATAAAGGTATTATCAGCATGAGTTTGGAATGCTCACATTACAGACAAGTGATGAAGCTGCAAATGAGTTGTGCAAGGTCATTGTGCTGCCTATCCTGGTGCTGGCAAAAGAGGGCTTTTCCTGCACTGGCATGTACCTAGATAATAGGGTTGTCAACTGTTTAATCACAGGGGGCAGGGTGGTGGGTGCAGGAGGGTTGGGGTGCGGGCTGGGGAAGGGGTTGGATACAGGAGGGGTTTTGGGTTGCAGGGTCTGTTTGGGCGGTGCTTACCTCAGGTGGCTCCCAGAAGCAGTGGCATGTCAGGCAGAGGCTTCTAGGCTTATGAGCAGCCAGGAGGCTCTGGGCACCATGCCTGCCTGCAAGCACCACCCCTGCAGCTCTCATTGGCCATGGTTCCCCGTTCCCGGCCAATGGGAGCTGTGGAGTCGGCACTCAGGGTGGAGGCCACACAGAGACCCCCCTGGCCATGCCTCCTCCTAGGAGCTGCTGCTGGACATGCTGGCTGCTTCCGGGAGTGGTGCAGAGCCAGGGAGGTAGGGAGCCTGCCTTAGCCTCGCTGCACCGCTGATCGGACTTTTAGTGGTCTATTTCGCAGATTGGTTTCAGTAGCCTCTAGGAGATTGAGCCCATTTCCAGCAGACTCCCAGAGAAACTGGAAGGGTTGGCAGCCCTTCTAGATAATCCCTCTCGTCCAGTTACCTGGGCGGTAATGGATTAGTGTCCCCTTATTGACCTGGTTTGTTGTTGCAGTGGAAAGTAACTGCCTGGCTCTCTAGCCCTTAAAGGGGCACCCACCTTTCCCAAAAAGCCAGACAACGGCCACCTGTGAGGTGAGGTCAGTCTAAACAAGTGCTAATAAAACCTCTGTACCACGCAGCCATGAATTCAATAGGTCGCTTAATTTAAATTAACTTTCTTAGTAATTAGTCTAGAGTTGTATTTTTGCTCCCTATTGGAATTATCATTTTCATTTCCTGCCTTACTATCCTATGTCCAACTGTACAGGCATCTCAGGCATAGAGAAATTACAACAAAGTTTTAAAATCCTTTAAATAGAACTAAAATGGCTTTTCGCTACACAGTAAAGTCATTCTAAAGCCTGAAATCTTAGGGGATGTACCGAGGTGAGAAAGGGGGATTCCTGTTCTTTTAACAGCATAAAGCATTTTTTTTCTTACAGGAATAAATTGCACAGTAGCTGTTTCTAAACTTCCTATTGATCCAGCACTTGGTTATTCATAGTGTGAGGGGAAGAAAGTATTTAGCTAACAAGCTGTCTGACTGAAGTTCTTGTTTTTGCTTTGCTTAAAGCAGGCCTGATGGCTGTTTGGAATGCTGTAACTTATGGTGAGGATGGATTAGTGGGCAGAATGCAGATGAGTTTAACATGATAAATGAAGTTTCTCATGCATTTAGTGTCTCTGTGTGGTTGCGTGTGCGCATGCACGCACGAGAAACACATACACAGAAATGTGCCAGCATAGTTAAAATCATAGACGTTTTCACTGTGCAGCTGGAAAGTGGGAAGAGCTGACTGACCTACCTCCCCCTCCAAAAGTTGAGCCATGCAGTGTGTTCAGGAACAAAAGGTCTAAAGGCCAGAGCACTGGTCTTGCTGCGCCTTGGATGTGCCCTGTGGTTTGTTTTAATGTTATGGATTTCTTGGAATATGTAGTTGGCTTCCTAAACTGTTCTCTTTGTGTAGTCCAGGACATATGATTCTTCATAGGATTCCAGTTTTTAAAAACATTCACATCGAAAGAGCTGACTATCAATCATTTAATGTGCCTTTTATAAAAATGATTTTTCCCTTCACCTTTTGTTACCTTTGTGGATGACTTCGACAGAAAAGATTTCTGAATGATCACTGTACATTTTGCAAAACAGTATTAAAAATTAATTGGGCATTTGTTGCATTTCAGCTGTTAAAATTACCTGACAGAAGCAATGATAATACTTCAGTTGAAACTCTGTTCTCTGTGCCTCTGGTGGTGGGAAAAAAAAGAGTGTTTGAAATACGCCTAGGATTTCTAGTGTGCAGTGTAATGCATAAGAATTCTAGAGATGTTGTATAATAATGTCAGAAAGGTGTATGTGTGTGTGTGTATGAAGGGGGGTAGGGAAAGGAACCAAAGGGGTCTTTTGAGCAGGTGCTTGAGAATGTGCTTGATGGTTTTGGCGTTGCTGGGAACCTGGAGTTTAGTAAGCTAGATTTTTAGTTTCATTAGTAGATCTGACACACACTTCATTTGTCTTCATTACTATATTTTCAGATTTCTTTGAAGCACGAGTTTTCTTTACATGATTTTCATAAAAAATCATGCATTGAAATATGCTTTTTTGGATGGTGTACTTGAGGGATTGTGTTGCATCTGTCAACTTTGATTTCAAGGAATTTTGGCTTTTTTCCCTTTCAGTTAGATTTTTGGAGAAACACTTTCTTTAAACTTTAATTGAAAAGGTTCATGCTTACTTTAATATGTAACTCATTTAAAACGCCTTATGCTAATACAATCGGTGGTCCTTGAGGGACTGATTTTGTCTTCATAGGCAGAAGCCACTTTAAATCCCTCTCCTCAGACTGTATAGTTGTCATGCAGAAAATTTTTTTCTGAAAGGTAACAGAATTGCTCCTGCATCAGTTTTGTTTGAGCTTACTGAAGACAGACATGTAATGATCTGTAGTGATGAAACCTGTTGGAAATCTAGAAAAGCAGCTGGTGTCTTTGATCTTGCTAACTAGCAATGATTCAAGTGTTACAGATTGTGAAGGAGCTAGTGTCGCCAGCAAGACGTAGAACAGATGCTGTGAAGAAAGGTAGGAGCAGCACTGAAATGTTAATTCTTAACCCTTTAAGCAATTTATCAATTAGGATTATCTCCCAGGTTGGTTCTAGTATAATTATTTGAAATGTATACCCAACCCTTATAATAAAGTTGTATATTGTTGGACTCTGACATTCATCTACTGTAGTTGGCTTTGAACTACCTTAAACCTGTTATAATTATTTGCAACTGGAGCTGTTCTAAAAAGAATCCTAATCAGATTTATTGTGCTAAAGATGGAGTTTCAGTATTTGTAACTACTACCTTTTCATAGGGACTATATTTCCTTCTCTTTCTGTATTAGAAATATTTGCCTTGTGTACATAATCTGAGACTGTGAAAAATCCTGTGTAATCTGATCAGAATAGCTTTTTTGAATTTAAGTATTTTAAATTGAAGCAAGAATAAATAAGACTTAATACTGCTTGAAATGAGAGACTGAAAGTCCAATAATAACCCATTTTAAACCCCTAAACAGCAACACAAATATGGAATATTTCTAACTTTAAAATCCTAAATGGCTGTTGAAAACAAATGTTGCCAAACATTACTTGAAACATTTTATCACCGTTTAACAAGAACAATTAATATCAATTAATTTTAATCTGTTCAGTGTGTCAAGTATTTGCTGCTTTTCTTGGTTAAAGTGGTAGAATTCTTTGCAAAAAGTGGCACATTTTACCTGAGTAGAAACTTGTTAAAATGCTGGAGTTTTTTATTAAATTGCCCATATTTAGTTTTAATTTATTTCAGTTTCCTTAAATCTTTTTTAGAAGAATGTTTGATGACAAATATGTTGTTTGAAAGGACCCTTAACAATGAAAACTGGGTTTAAAAAAAAAAATCTTTTATAGAAATTCACTTCCTGAGACTACTGCAGTGTTTTTCACAGTGTGTGTAATTTGCCTTAGGGCATTCACTATGTAAACATCTGTGTTTGATTTGTCTGCCTGTTTTGTGTGCATCCCTCTCAAGTAGGCTCTGAGTGGCCAATGACTTGTTTCTAAATCACTCATACCACCAGTATTAATCCAAAGTAACTCCAGAGAAGTCAGTGGAACTACATAATTATAAAACCTATGAGAGCGCAGAACTGGACCACTCATTACCCAAAGAGTGCAGGTACTGAATAAAACTGAACTTCCTAAAATAATTGCATATCTTATTTGATTTTGTGGCAATTTGGCTAATTCATTCTGATCAGTGAAATTATACAATAGTTTCTTGGATGGACTCTTCAGTCAGTTTGATTTATTTTTTTGTGCATGTCTAATTTATAATTAAAAAAAAAAGATTAAGGAGAGGAGATCCTAGTCTCCCTTTTGATCTCTGTGCTTAGCTTCCATTGATGACAGTGGAATTTACATTCATGGAGTAGTGATTTTACAGAAGTAGTGGACTAAGAGGGTTTAATCCCGCCCAGAAGCTCCCCCCTCCCAAAATAACACTTGACTGTATAAATTTTCACTTTGCATTGAAATCAAGATTTGTTTTGGACTATGTCCGGAAAAAGCTGAGGGAATGCAAATTAATTTTCATAGTTTCATAGTTTTTTTTTCTAGCTCTTGTCTTAAATGGCTGTGAATCTGTTCTTCCTACCTCTTGGTCATCACATAGCCAATGCTCACAGGCTACTAGTAACCAACTAGGTTCTAGTTGTTACTTTTTAACTGCATTACCTATTTATATAACACTATTTAAGGCTATTAAGTTTCTAATATTTGAATATTTAAAATATTTGAAGAAATCATCAAAAATGGGAAAATGCTAAGAGCTGGATACACAGCAGTGTGAATAAATATTCAGTTTTACATCACTTGAAGCTGTAATTGAATTCAACCTTGGACAGTTTGTGTATGTGAAGGACTAGATTCTATAGAATGAGTCATTCATGTTAGTGTTTTCAGTAAATGGAAACATAAATTTTGTAAAGGAAGAGTTGCTAGGAAGCCTACTGTATTAGAATGTTTGGTGGGTTTAGTGAGGCATAATAGATATGTGAAGCTTGTATAGA
This sequence comes from Gopherus evgoodei, assembly GCF_007399415.2. Taxonomy (NCBI): domain Eukaryota; kingdom Metazoa; phylum Chordata; order Testudines; family Testudinidae; genus Gopherus; species Gopherus evgoodei. The sequence goes on from NC_044322.1 coordinate 354,050,618, forward strand.
TATGTTTTCAAATCACTGTTAATTGGCAAAGGTCAGTGTGGTTCACAGGTACTCTTCTCCCATAAATTAAAAAATGCTAGTTTTTTATGAACAAAATGATTTGTTACAAAAAATCTTACAATTTTTAAATTTAAGATCACATTTCTCAAAATCTGAGACTAAATCCTGACAAAACTCTGCTAGTTCCATATCTGACACTAAGGGCAGGTCTACACTATGGGGGTAAGTTGCCCTAAGTTACACAACTCCAGCTACATGAATAATTTAGCCAGAGTTGACTTAGCTTAGGTCGACTTATTGCAGTGACTACACTGTGCTGAGTTGACAGGAGAAACTCTGAGAGAACTGATGCACAGAATGACAGAGTGGTCTTTGCCAGGTGAAGGGACAGCAGATGTCAGGTGAAAATGTGTATCATTTAAATATGCTTTAATTCATGCACAGTGAGGGTTGACGTGTCATAAAAATGGTATAATATATGTATTAATGAATTCACATATTGTATATAGTTCTTTTAAAAAGTTTATTACTTTCCCATTGAAATGTACAAGCCAGTGACCTACAAATCAGTATTTTTAAAACTAACACTCTTCCCACCTCCCCAACCCCCCGCCACTACCCCCACTCAGTTTATTTCCAGGCTGAGATCTGGAATGGCAAATGTTAGCCAGGAGCACATGTTTATAGCCATAGCTGCTAGACTTGAAAACAGGAGTTTATAGTAAAGCCAGTAGCAGATCTGTGTATTATTTCCTGGGGACTCCAGAAAGCCTGCTAAAATAAAACTTTTATCACCCATACTTAGAATTTCATTGGTTACACTGTGGATTTAGCAGGCTAGTTGAACAATTTACCAAAGCAGTCCATTCTAACTGCACATCACAGAGAGTCTTGAGCTTGTTTTCAGCCTAAGGTGACCCAGACAACCAATCAAATTTGATTTAGTTTAGTCGATCTTATGATAATGTGATTGAAGAAATGGACTAACTAATATAATAGCTCCAAATCCAGCAAATACTTAAACATATGAGTAAAAATATTTGCATACATATTATTTTTGTGGTGCAGGAACCATAGCTGTGTTTTGTATTTAATATTATCTATTACTGAATAATAGTTATTCATTGTCCACTTAGCTAGTCGTCAAAACAGTATGTACAGTGGATTGTCAAAAAATGTAGTGCCGATAAACACTATATAATGACCGATAATGACCAATAATTTTCATTTGTTTTATATGTTTTTTTAAAAAATTCTGTGTTTGATTTTTGGACTGCTGCCAGATTAAATCCAAGTCAAACTAGGTGTTGTAAAAAAACCCAAACCATCATATAATAGAAGTGTTTTCGTGACACACAGATTTTCCAGTGGAACGGTTATTTAACCATTCCTTTGGCATTACTGCCATCCCCAAACCCTTATGTTAATGGAAGGCCAAATAATATTTTCAGTATCTGGATGAGACAATACAAGTGAAATTCTAGTTAATTTTCACTGTTCAAACTCAGAGATATATGAAATGTAATTATATTTGTTAAAACGTTCAGTTTTAACAATCTTAGAGCTTTTTCTTACCTATATTACAGAAATCTTTAAAAAATTGTAATTATTAAAGGGCTAATCTGAAGCCATAGAAGTTAATATGGTTCCATTGATTTTAATGGGCTCTTGGTTAGTGCCTTTAAGATCAGGGACACCCTAGACAAAAATCTCTCAAGAATTATTCTAATTCAAAGCTAGACATTCCTCAACAATTAAATCACCATCCTAAAAGGTGTGTTATGCTTATTTCTATCAGTGATTCTAACTATGTTGAATGGAGAGGGAGTCTGGCCCCTGGCATTTACCTGTTTTCAAAATATATTCACTATTGGTTTAGGCCTTCTGAAATTGATTTCTGGCTTTTCTTCGCATGGTTTTATTGACATTCTTGCAGGACTCATTTTCTTGGTGGCTGCAGCTTCAAATGCTTTTGTATTAAAACTTTGTTTGATTGGGGTGAACTTACTTAGAATTTAGAGGATGTGATGAGCAGCCTGCATGGCTTAGGATTAGAAGCATTGGCATAGATACAGCCATTTAGGAGGCCTGTGTTACAATATCTATTGTTGTATATCTATTCTATAAGAATACCTCATGTTGATAAGCATACACTTATTTTCCCCAGAATTTAGTGATTTGTCTGGGTGTGATGAACAGGTGCTCTTAGATAATAATCTTTTTGGCTGATGTGTTCATGAATGTATCTTCCACTCCTGGAGTTAGGGGTTAAGTTATGTCAAACTAAAAAAAAATCATCTTAGCTCTTTTGTTCCTTATCACAGAACAGCCGTACAAAATTGTACATTTGGCAGATATGTCTTCATAGTGTTAGAATAGCAAGGATATTGGGATGAAACACTGAAATACTTTGGTGGATTAGAAATCCCAGCTAATTAAATCCTTGACTCTTAGAATTACAAAGGCGCATGACAAACCAAGGTAATAGATGCCTTAATACCTAAGAGAAAATTGTTTCTGTCTTCTGGTAGATTATAGTGGGGAACAATAGATTTGGTCACTGTCCATTTAGCAGCACTGGATCATAACTTTTGGATAATGGTCTTTAGATCAAAATATACTGTGTATCAGTAGGCAGAGGACTATACCAAAGGCAATGAATTCATGGTTGTATATGGGAAAGCCCACGAATATCTTCTGTTCTAAGGTTAGGGGATTTCCAAAAGCTTGCACTTAGAACAATGGGATATCTGTTGGGCAGAATAGCCTGTTTTGATTTGTCAGTAATATAGGTGATAAATTCAGGCAGTAGCTTTAAAAGTTATGCTCAAATAGTATAAGGCCTAGGCTGTGCTTTTCTGTGTTAGCCTTGGTGATCAGTGGGGGAGGAAACTGACAGCATGTTTTGGTTTATTTTCTTTTGGAGGCTATAGAATGGCTTGATTTTTGTTTTTCTCTTGCCTGTAAAATGCCATGGGCACTTGCTGTAGGACTTCTCTTGTTACTTTGGGTGATGATACAGCAAAGTATCATCAAACATAGACCTTCATGGGAACTAGAAAAACAGCAGAAACTCGTCTTCACAGCATTTTGAGCTCTCTGTTCAACCTAGCCTCTTCGATACAAAAGCTGTTGAGGGTTTTGCCTTTAACAGGGATTTCAGGGTTAACTCTTTCCCTTCACAGAAGGGAATCCCATCATAGTTAAAGTGGAAGAAACTCTTAACCCATTTCTGCAAAAGTCTATCTTATTTAAAAAAATACCTTGATATTACTCTTGCTTTTTTTACTGCTGCTTTTCTTGAGAAAATGTCACTTTTCCTCCTTTCCCTCTCACTTCTCAGAAATTTTTTTGTTGTTGTCTTCGATTTTTATGCTATCTTATATTTGGATGAGACCTTAAAACCTGAGGTTGAGTCTGCTCTGCACTGATATTAGTTATTTCATGACAGTGTTAAAGTAGGGATTTTCTCTATTGACTTAAACAAATTCCACCCCCCTCTTCCCAAGGAACCTTATGCAAGAAGTGTTTGCCTGTCTATACTACAGATTGAATCATGTTGTAATTGGGTCCCCTGATATGGTCGTGGTTCTGGTTGTAGTTCATATGTGTCTTTAGCTTAATATGTAGTTTAAGATGTTGTGGGGAGTTTCACCCCAGACTGATGTGATATCACACAGATAATTAAACAATATGCTTATTAGAGAACAAATGACTTATAATGAGTGTTCTGACTTATTAAGGGGACTTTTATCTAAAATGTTCAATTTTACTCCAAGTAATGTTAGTTTTTGCTGCCATTCAGTATCTTTGACTTTCAATACTGCTATCTTGTACAGAAAGTAAATGTGCTATTCCTACTGCATTCCTTATCCAGATAAGTTATTGCCCTTTAAAATTGGATGGCTTATACATATCTTTCTTTCTCACTTGTCAGACATCAGATGACGTGATTAGGAAAGCTTTCAATACTGCTTAGCAATATCTAGTCATTAATGATTATTACCTTTGCATGTGTGTGGTTTTTTTATTATAATGTATGGTGATACTATCAACAAAATTCTTGGATGTTATGTCAAGAGATCTATTTTTGGCTTACCAAAATTAGTTAAGGTATTTTGAATTTGATTCAATTTTAAGGAACTTTAGAAAAGTGAGGTATTGTGAATTTGTATGCAGTAGTGCTGGTAAACTACAGTTTACTCCGGGGGGAATTCTGTGCCAAAAAATTAAAAGTTCTGTGCACAACATTTTAAAACTGCAAAATTCTGCATATTTTATTGGTCAAAATAACACAATATAATCATGCCAGTTTCAATTATTTTGGTAATTTATTTCAAAAGACCCGTCAGCAAGTATGTCTGTAGGAGTACAAACAACAAAAAAGATTGAGGAAAAACTCTTTGATGAATAGATTCCTTACTAGGCATATTAATACAAAACTCGGAGTAATAATTCATTTAAACTACGATACAGAAGCATATTTCCCACATCTCTCAGAAGCAGTGCAGAGGCTTGGGGAAGTCGGGGATAACAGAGCTGAGGGAGAGGGAAGTGATTGCTGAGAAGGAGCCTGGGAATGAACCTGGCAGGCTGTTGGGTGGGAGAAGTATGGAGCCTTGTTTTTTTTTGGCAGGGGAGGAGGGATTGTTAGGGAGTTGGGGAGCCCTTATGGAGACCCCAGCTGACGCCTAGCCTCTTCCATTCAGTCAGGCACATCTGCCCCTGTCCCCATGTGTCCCTTCACTCCCCCGTCCCCATGCGGCCCTCCACTCCCTCTCAGCCGTCCCATGGCCCTTCACCCTCCTCTCTTATCCCCATGTATCTCTTCACCCCTACTCAGCCACCCCCCATCACCATGTGCCCCTGCACCTGTCTCCCATTCAGCCTCTGGCTTAATGCTGTCAGCCCACTAGCCCTGGTGCCCCCACCGCAGTCTGTGCCCGCCACTAGCCCCTCTGAGCAACAGTCTGTAACCCACCAGCAGCCCTGTATGGCCTGCTCTGTTCCCCACCCATATCCTGTGCCTCCTCACCTGGCCGCATGGGCAGGATGCTGTGAGGAAGGCAGCCATTGCCCCCTCCCTATCTGTGGCTGGCTGCTGCGGCCTGTGAGCCGGCTGCTCTCTGTTCTGGTGTGATTGAACTGCCTCTTTGGCAGAATCTATTTTCTGCAGGGGTGGGGGGAATCTGCAGGGACATGAATTCTGCACAGTGGCACAGAATTTCCCCAGGAGTATAGAGTTATTGTCTGAGAGAGAGGGTTGGCTGGTTTTACGTTGTTTGCCCCTTGGGTGTTGTCAGCCAACTTCATTACATTAAAATGTACGTCTAGCCATTAAAGCAAAAAAATTCAGAGAAAAATAGTTATTTATTTTGTGTGTGAATTTGAGGTCAATGAAAGAAGGCAAATAAACTGGCTTGAGATAGGCATAGCATATGAAGTTGTTCTCCGGGCTTCCTATCACAGCTTGGCACTCAAATGTGTAAAAAATGTAAATGAGCGTCTGAATACACACAAGAACTTGAGAATTTAATTTAAATCCTTGCTTCTGCAAACACACTAAAATCTTAATTTTTCTCGCTGTCTCTGAGATCATCTTGTTCTCTTCCTCTCTATTTACCAGAACTCTTTTATTCTTTATTGTAATTGCTGTGATCTTTGGTAGAGACAGAGCCATAACCTAGGTGCCAGCCAGCCCTTTTGGTATGAAAAGTGTGTGTGTGTGTGTGTGTGTGTGTGTGTGATCATATGCTCTTACACTGGAGAATGTGATTTTTGGTCCAGACATTTGAGGAGAATTTTCATAGTGCTGTGTGACTTAAGCAGATTTTGCAGGAGCAAACTGAACCAAACTGGTGTTTTGTGTAGCATGGATTTCTGTTAGCCCTCTGTGATACAGAGGCCCATTTGTGGTTTACTGCTCTGCATCAGCAACTCTAGTCAGGCCCGACATATTCACTGCACCTCATACACTTGTCATGGTATTTATTTAAAAGGTGACACGTAACATATAGTTTGAAATCTAATACCTCACTGGTCATTAATATTCTTGCATTACAGGGCTTGTATTAAGAGTTATGGATAAGATTCATTAATGTTACTGTGAAATGTTTGTTAACAACTCTATATGTGAAATGATGGATTCTCTCTGATTCTAAGTCCTGGAGACTGTGAGCAGGCAAAGGAGGCAAAATAGGTTTTTTTTTTTTTCTATGTAAAGGGGAAAGGCAATATTGTGACAGACACCCTGTCCAGGAAAGAGGCCTCTGACATGCTCTCTCAGGTCAGCCAGTGGCTAACCCTTCTGAAGCGAAAGAGGGAGGGAGATGTGGCGATAAGAGCATCTCAGTGCCAGAGGGCAAGGGGGTAACTGGTATCAAATAATGAGTTTCAGCTGGCCTGACCAATTCAGTATACCCCAACTCACTAGGGTTATAATCTGTATCTAAAAGGTGTCCTGTAATGTCATTGGAAAGCCATAAAGTCACGAATCATTAATATTCTTGCATGATACATGTACAGGGTATATATTGGGTTATGGATATATGCTGGAATTAGGACTAAAGTGTGTTTGGGGAGTTGGTTGACAGGTCTGTCCTAGACAAAGGAATGTGACCAGCTTTTCTGACCAGACCGAGGGTTAGGGAGAAACAGTAAAGTTTTGTTTACAAAGCTGTCAAGCTATAAGTGGGGCAGGAGACAGCATGATGAAGCTTATGACACACCGGTGATATCATCCTGGAATGTATGTATTAACGCTGTATGAGGAATTATGAATATTTGTTGATATTATGCTTTACAGTCTATGACCTAACAAAGGGAGAAATAGACATGATTCTTCCTGTTGGAGGAAAGCCTATTTACCGGACTCCAATAAAATTAAGCAAGGTGCGACCAAAACCAATGGAAGCCCCTTTTACATTCAAATCACCAGGGGAATGAGAAGACCAGAGTATGGAAAGAACAGTATGAGGTCATCCTCCCTCGTGAAACAAGATAATTCAACTTTGAAAGATATAAGCAAAGATGGAATTTTTGGTATCCACTGGTAGATGGACACAAAGGAACAGAGCTCCTGCAAGCTGACAAAGCGGGTCCTTCAACCAAGGGGGAGAGGAAGTCTCTGGAAACTGAATATAGATGAAAAATCTGCTTAGGCAAAGATCTTTCACCTAGGAAGACAAGGGAAGCCAGCTGCTTGTTCTTCGTGGAAGATCCTTACTGAGAGAGAGTGAACTATGGCTGGAGAGAACAAAGACTGGTGAGATATTTACCTTGAACAAAGACCACAAGACTTAGTCACTGAAAATGTGTTTTTGTTTTTACTTGTAACTCTATCTTCATTCTGTATACTTGAACTCATTAATTCCTTTGTATATTTGGTTAATAAAATTGTTTTATTTTTACTTTAAACCAGCTCAGTTCTGTGTTTGAAGGGAAGGGTGTATTTACCACAGAAAAGTTAAGCTGTAATGTGCTTTTGTCTCTTTAAAGGAGCAACAAACATTATTTCTCTGAGTGGTCCAGGTGAGGGCTCGGCACTTCAGGGCACATAGTTTTGGGAAAATCTGGGAAAGGAGTGTGTTGAGGGTTATCTTGCTGGTTGTAAACAAGGCTGGTGGAAGCCAGAATAGAGTTGTGGGGCTGTAGACAGGTGGCTGGGGTGAGAGCTGCTGATCCAGGGCTGTCTACTACACAGAGGCTACGGGTGTTACCAGGAGGTTTGTATGCTGCCTATGATAGTCCCAGGTGGGGAGTTACAGCAGCAAACCATTTGAGGCACTCAGGGCTACAGGTCAGGTGGTGACACACCCCCTCACTGGTCCTGGATTGCACCCTGGATGCCATGACTGCCGCCTGTTCGTGGGCATTTTAAACAAAGAGAACTCTGAATTTCCAGCCTGATGATAGATGTGTGTCATATGTCTTTCTTTCTCTTTATTTAAGATTGTAAGATGTTTAGATCAAGGATGCCATGTACTATATGGTGCTGAGTTCATTCTTGTTTTTTTAAACAAATAATTGTGTAAATTTTTAGGATATAAGCTTTTGAGTGTCTTGTGTTTGTACAGCTCCTAGCATATTGTGATACTAACAGAAATAAATACATGGAGGCCAGCAGAGTCACATCTGCTTCTCTGTCTGCATGCCCTGCACATTTACCCATGGCACTAGAACTGGAGCAGGAGTCACAATATTTTCTGCCTTTTCATATTTGATCTGTTGGAGAAACAGAAGTTTGCCTATTGTTGTGATGCTGGCACTAGTCATTAATACCGCAGTACTTTCACCACTTCAGCTGGCTGGCTAGATCCCTGCAATAGGCAAACTTTCATTGTTTTTATATAGGCTTCTTTTCTTTATCTTTTTGTTTCTTAGAAAAGAAAGTAGTTATTAAAATTGAAAATCCCTATTAAAAATATTTCCATATCAGGTATTGAATTGACTGATTCTTTAACACAGTGAAGCTAAATAGTCTCCATATCCACCCATCTTTATCCACATCTTCTAAAATGCTGGGAGTGCTGGCCTCCTACCGAGAGCTTGTTTGGCCAAGACGGGCATCTCCTTCACAGTCTGCCATAGCAGAGGGAACCTGGCAGTCTGTTACAAAGACCAGCCAAAACCAAGGGAGTTTTAGTATGTACCCTGTTTTTTAAGGAGATTCTTGAAAGAGAAGAGGAAAGACAATCTGTGCATGAGGAATTAGTGATTTTTCAAATGGTTACTCAATATTTTGTCTTTTGAAGCCTGAGGCTGTGGGTTGACTCACCATGTAGTTTCTGGTCTTTAGAGAAATTACATCTTGATGTGAATTTTGCAACATGGATACATGTCTACTTTTAGTATAAAGAAATGTCTAGGAAGGGAGCTGTAAATTTGACTGCATGTCATTGGACATTAGCCCAGTATTTCAGAATTTGTGGCAAAGCAAATTGTTTCACTAACTTAATGTAGTTGTACTTTCAGATGAACATTTCATTGATACTTATATTTGGGGGATATGGTGAGGATTCTGCAGCTTTTTATGATAGCAAAGATTATTTTGGCACGTACAGAGGCTTTTTCTTTTGGATCTCTGTTACATTTACAATAAATTATACAATAATATCTTTCTTTTATTAGACAATTAAAAGACCCTCTTTTCCCTAAAGATAAACTTGCAATGTTAATATGATGCATATACTTCAAGCAGTTAGAGCTGACCTAATTTTAAAATTCTTGCTTTTATTGTAAGCCTTGAGCAATTTTATTGTCTCATGCTTATCAAGTTTGGAATTAATACGTTAAATATGAATATTAGCCTCTAGGTTTAGCAGTTGTGAAATGTACACAGATTTTTTATCCATTAACTGCTGTGGTGGGTGAGGCTTTGTGTTTGTGCTAAAATACAGTGTGTGAGAATAAAGAGTAAAAACAGAAAATAACTGGTGTGTGGAAAATAATCTGGTGCAAAAACAAATGCCATTAAGTGGATTATTTGGTGAATTAGAACCTGGTAAATCTTCAAAAGTGAGAAGGTCTCAGCCAGACAGCCACAACAACAAATGATTATATTAGTCTGTTGGCTCATAATGTCTTGGCCTCTTTCCTGAGTTCACACAGCTTCCAGGATAGTTTGTCTAGCTTTCTCCAGTGTGTCTTGTCTTTAGATGCACTCATGTGCCTATACCTCTTTATGGTTTATAGGCATCCTAACATCCAGATACCTTTAATTGAGTAATAGCTTCCACTCTGCTAGACCAGAGGTTCTCAAACTTGAGGTTGGGGAGAGTGCAGAATGTATTCTGGGGGTGCCTGAGACACTTTAGGAAAAAACAACTTTACTGCACACATTCAGAGCTGGGCAGCCAGAGAGCTGGCCGGGTGCCCAGCTCTGATGGCAGAGCTGCCACCAGAGCAGCGGAGAAATAAAGGTGGCATGGCATAGTATTGACGTAAACTACTACTGACACGAGGGGAGGCGTGATCAAATATGTATGAGAACCACTGTACTGGACAGTAGTTTCCACTGTTAACCAGTTATGTCATAGCAAATCTAAATATTACACTCCCAGTGGAAGATATTTCTCTTCCCGGCTGGCTACAATAGTTGCATTGTAAGAATTAGAAAACCATTATAGATCAACAAACGTGTGTTTCAGTAAGTAGTCTCACTGGAAGCCCAAGCAATCTGCCTCTTCCAAAATTACAAATCAGTGTTAGTAGTTAAGCCACCTAGAAAAATGTTAATTCAAACAGAATCTGAAGTTCAAACAACAGAAAACCTAATTAATGTCAGTTAATTAAATTCTTGGTGGGAATGGGAAAATAAGTAAACGAGCTAATCAGAAGCTAGCAAAAAGCAATCTCTAACTTCACCTGTGTTACCAGTATCCTGAGCTTCTTTGAGCCTTCATTATGGGGGAAAGTGCACACATACCACTCATAGCTGTGGTGGATGGCCTTCTGTCTATAGACAGAGAAGCTTCATCCATACTTATCCTGCTAAAATTCCTTTGATACTGTTTGTTCATCCAGCTTGGTCTGGTGACTAGGATCTCAAACAGGTTATTTAGAGAGAGCCTACAAGGAATGGAAGATGTGATTGATCAGGAAGGAAAGCCAACCCCTTCCTCAGACCCTTCTCCCACACCTTGAATCCCTCATTTCTGGCCCCACCCTAGAACCCGCACCCCCAGCCAGAGCCCTCATCCCCCTCCCGCAGCCCACCCGCCTTCTCCAGCTTGGTGAGAGTGAGTGAGGGGGGGTGGAGAGCGAGCGATGGATGAAGGGGGGTGTCAGAAAGTGGAGGTCATAAAGTGTAGGGAAAAAGTGAGTACTGCCAAAAGCCAAGCAGAGTTGGACCTTGCAAAGGAAATTAAAATTAATAGTAAAAGGATCTATAGCCATATAAATAAAAAGAGAACAAAGATGAAGTGGGACCACTATGCACAGAAGGGAAGTGGAGATTAAACATAATCTAGATGTGGTCCAACACCTAAATGAATACTTAGCCCTCAGTTTTTAATAAGGGTGTCATAGCCTTCTTTCTCAGATCTGAACCTTAGAGTTCAGAAAATGAGATACTAGCACCTGAATCCTCTAAGCTTAATTACCAGCTTAGATCTGATAGCACTGCCACCACCCAAAAATATAGTGTTTTGGGGCACTCTGACCTCCCCAACCTTCCCTGGAGACCCCAAGAACCCAGATCCCTTGGGTTCTTAAAACAAGGAGAAATAAACCATTGCCCCACCCAGAATTTCCCTTCCTGGGCTATCCTGAGAGATACTGATCCAACCTCTTAAATCACCATACAGAGAAGCATCTCCCTTCCCTTCCACAAAGAGGCAAACAGATTCAAGGAAAACAAAGAGAGATTCTATCTCTCCCCCTCCCGTCTCCCCCCCACCCGTCCTGGTGAGTATCCCAATCCCCTGGAATAACACAAGAGAAACATGGAAAAAAAAATCAATCAGGTTCTCTAAAAAAAGAAATCTTTTAATAAAAGAAAGGAAAAAGTAAAGAATTATCTCTGTAACTTCAAGATGTAACTATTACAGGGTCCTATAGCTTACAGACACCAGAAAGAGACTTTCCCTCCAGTACCAATACAAATCAAAATATTCCCAGCAACTACACATATAAAAGTTAACCAGCCAGATCCACAATTGCAAATAGAGTAAAACAATTAAAAACCTAAACTGCCTGTTTTTACTTACTATTAGAAAAGAAACTTAGAGAGCCTGTAGTAATGCTGGTCTCTCTCAGACCCTCCGAGAGAAGAACACACACAAAAGCTTCCCTCCGCCCAAATTTAAAAGTATCTTGTCTTCTGATTGGTCTTCTGGTCAGGTGTCCCATTCCCTGCTTGTAACCCTTTACAGGTACAAGAGACATTAACCCTTAACAATCTGTTTATGACAAAGGGTAATGAGGAGCATAGGGGCAATGGCCGGGTAGCTAATGGGAACAAGACTATGGAAGTAGAAATTACCACGTCTGAGGTAGAAGTCAAATTCACGCAGCTTAATGGGACTAAATTTGAGGGCCTAGATAGTCTCATTCCAAGAATACTGAAGGAACTGGCACATGAAATTGCAAAACCAATAGCAAGGCTTTTTAACAAATCTGTAATCTTTGGAGGTACGGTTGCTAACTTTCTACCTGCACAAAACCGAACAACCCTGCCCTACTTGCTCAATCCTCCCTCCACCCATTGCTCGCTCTCCCCCACCCTCACTCACTTTCACCAGGCTGGTGCGGGAGGGGGGTGAGGACTCTGCGATGGGGCTGGAGATGAGGGGTTAGGAGAGCAGGAAGGGGTTCTGGGCTGGGGGGTGTGGGCTCTGGACTGAGGTTGGGGATGAGGGGTTTGAGGTGGGGGAGGGGGCTCTGGGCTGGGGCATGGGTTTGGGTGTGGGGGGCTGAGGTCGCCAGCTGTGGGGGGATGTGGACTCTGGGGTGGGGCTGGGAATGAGGGGTTTGCAGTGCAGGATGGGGTAGGGGGTTAGGGTGTGGGTGGGGTGCGGGCTCTGGGAGGGAGTTTGGGTGTGGGAGGGGACTCTGGGCTGGGGTGCAGGAGAAAATTCGGGGTCGTAGCATTGTTGGGCACTTTCAGGGAGCTGTGGGAAGCGGCCAACAGGTCCCTGCAGCCCCTAGATGTGGGGGGATGAGGGCTCTGTCTGGGAGTGTGGGCTCTGGGGTGGGGCTGGGAATGAGGAACTTGGGATGCAGGAGGGGGGCTGGGGCAAGGGGTTGGGGTGTGGGTGGGGTGCGGGCTTCTGGAGGGAGTTTGGATGTGGGAGGGAACTCTGGGCTGTGGTGCGGGAAGGAGTTTGGGGTCCCAGTGGTGCTTACCACAGCTCCCAGGTGCCTGCAACCGCCAGGTGCATAGGCGGCCAGGGAGGCTCTGTGTACTGTCCTCATGCTCGCAGGCGCTGCCCCCGCAGCTCCCATTGGCCGTGGTTCCTGGCTAGTGGGAGCTGCAGAGCTGGCCCTTGGGGCGGGGGCAGCGTGTGGAACCTCTCTGGTGACCCAGGAGTCTAGGAGCTACAGGGACCTGATGGCCGCTTCTGAGAGCTGCACAGAGCTAGGGCAGGCCAGGAGACTGCCTTAGCCCTGGGCCCCCGCTGTGCTGCTGACCGGACTTTTAACGGCCCGGTTGGCAGTGCAGACCGGAGCCACGAGGGTCCTTTTTCAACTGGATGTTCTGGTTGAAAACCGGACGCCTGGCAATCCTACTCAGGGTATGTGTGTGTCATAACCTATGATTGGAGCACTGTTAATATAGTACCTATTTTTAAGAAGGTGGGTGGGGGGGAAGTGATCCAGGAAACTACAGGCCTATTAGCTTGACTTCAGTTGTACGCAAGGTCTTGGGATAAATTTTGAAAGAGAAAGTAAAGGACATATTGGTAAATGGTAATTGACATAAAATACAGCATGGTTTTACAAAAGGTGAATTGTGCCAGACCAACCTAATCTCCTTCTTTGAGAAAATAACTGTTTGTTTTTTTTTTTTTTTAAGACAAAGGAAATGCAGTAGATCTAATCTACCTGGATTTCAGTAAGGCAGTTGATACAGTTCCACATGGGAAATTATTAGTTAAATTGGAGACAATGGGGGTTAACATGAGAATTGAAAGGTGGATGAGGAACTGGTTAAAGGGGAAACTACAGTGGGTCATGCTGAAAAGTGAACTCTCAGGCTGGAGGGAGGTTACTAGTGGAGTTTCGCAGGGATCAGTCTTGGGACCAATCTTATTTAAAAAAAAGATTAATGACCCTGGTACAAAGAGTGGAAGTGTGCTAATACAGTTTGTGGATGACACAAAGTTGGGAGGTGTTGCCAGTATGGAGGAGGACCGTAATATCATACAAGGTCTGGACAGCCTTGAAATCTGGAGTAAGAGAAATTGAATGAAATGTAATAGTGTAAAGTGCAAAGTCACGCATTTAGGGACCAACAACAAGAATTTTTGCTGTGAACTGGGGTTTATCAGTTGGAAGTGACAAAGGAGGTGGAAGACCTGGGTGTATTGATTGATCACACGACTGTGACTGCTAGTAGCAAATATTCCCAGTGGCTGGCGACAGAATGCTAGAAGGAAAGCGCTTTGACTTACTATAGAGAGTTCTTTCCTAGCTATGTGTCCGGTGGGTTTTGCCAAAGTGCTCAGGATCTAACTGACTGTCATATTTGGGGTTGGGAAAGAACTTCCCCCGGGTCAGATTGATAGAGACACCGGAGGCCTTTTGCCTTCCTCTGCAGCTTGGAACACTGGTCAAGTACAAGTTTAAACTAGTGTAAATTGTGGATTCTTTGTAACTTAAAGTGTTTAAATCATGATTTGAGCATTTCCGTAACTCAGCCAGAGATTGTGTATATTACAGGAGTAGGTGGGCAAGTTTCTGTGGCCTGCAATGTGCAGGAATTCAGACTAGATGATATGATGGTCCCTACTGGCCTTAAAGTCTGAGTCTAAATACTCCTGGCCTTACTTCCGCGGTTTGCAAGTGTGGTCAGGAATACCTAGATATAGCTTGAGTTCTCTTGTTCAGAGGGAACTTGTGATATGTAACTGTTCCTCCTCCACCAGTGATCTCATCTATGGAGTTCCACAGGATTCAGATTGAGGACCATTGTGAGATACTCTACCTGCTCCCTGCATTAGGTCATTCTTTTAAATGCATCAGTTTTTTCATGTGGGGATTGATGCTTGTGTATTCATAGTAGAGTAAAAGCTTTTTTATCTGGCATATTGGGGAATGGGGGGTGCCGGTAAGTGAAAAATGCCGGTTAACTAAGAGGGAGGGAGTTTGGGTGCGGGGCTGGATGTTGGGCAGGGTCTGGGGGTTGGGGCATGGGAGGGGGTGCAGGGCATGGGAGGAGGCTCAGGGCAGAGGGTTGGGGAAAGGGGGGGGGTTCGGGATGCCGGATCTGAAGGGTGACGTGTCTCTGCTGCTCCTAAGTGGAGGCGCGGCAAGTGGCTCTGCACGCTGCCCCCAGCGCGCCCTGAGCATTGGCTCCATGGCTCCTATTGGCTGGGAACCGCGGCCAATGGGAGCTGCGATGGTGGCACCTGCGGGCAGAGCTGTCTGCCACGCTTCCGCCTAGGAGCAGCAGGGACAGGTTACTGCTTGCAGGGAGCTGCCTGAGGTAAGCGGCCTCCAGATCCCAAACCCCGAACCCCTTCCCGCTCCCCAGCCCCACACCCTCTCCTACACTCTGAACCCCTTGTGGCCATTCCTCTGCCTAGGAGTAATAGGGACATGTCGCTCCTTCCAGGGAGCCACGCAGAGCCGGGAAGGGAGCCTGCTAGCCCCATGCCAACTGGACTATAAATCAGACTTTCTCTGAAGATTAGAAATGCCGATTTATAGAGTTTTCCAGTTGGTACCGGGTCAGATAACACAGCTTTTACTGTACTAATTTATCTAAGTTCCACTGCTTCTTTCATATCCAGCATAGACAAAGGCTCTCCACTCTATGGACTAATGGTCTGTAAAACTTCACTAAAACAGAGCTGTATTTGTATTAAAGGTGAGGGAGATGGGAGCTGAAATCCTTTCATTACCTTTTGTGTACATTCTTAGATGAAATCAGTGCTTAATATATATTATGCAGTAATTCACTGGTTCTCAAACTTTTGTACTGGTCTCCCCTTTCACAAAGCAAGCCTCTCAGTGCGACCCCTTCCCCTCATAAATTAAAAACATGTTTTTATATATTTAACACCATTATAAATGCTGGAGGCAAAGTGAGGGTTGGGGTGGAGGCTGACCGCTTGCGACCTCCCCTCCCCCCATCTAATAACTTCGCGACCCCCTGAAGAGTTCTGACCCCCAGTTAGATGACCCCTGGTCTGCATGTATTTACTCAAATTACCTGGGGGAATGGTGGTTGTTTTTAAATGGCTTTCTTGAAAGCCAGTGTAAAATAGCATAAGAGTAAGATCGAGTTGTTTAAAATACTTTGTACAATTTTTTAAATTGTTATTAAATGCTCTTGTTCCTGAATTCCCATCTCCCCCACCCCCCAAAAAATAGCCTCTTGCCATACTTATTTCTTTTAACCTGTAGCTATGTCTTCCTCTCTGTCTCCAGCTGCAAGGTTATTTTCTACATATTTTAAGGAGCTGGTGCTCAGATATTATAGTGGTGGATGGCAGTATAAAACCCAAAGACAACAAGCAGTGTAAAACCAGTGTAAGAAAAATATTAGCTAGGTCACTGACATTTTCTGTGTTAGGAAAATTTCTCAGTTCCATGAAAATGATACTAATCTTCTTTGTAAAGTGCTTCGAGATCTGCTATGTAAGAACTAGGCATTATTATTATTTTCTGGTATCCACTCTGAAATCGTATAGTAGTTTTGATAAGGCTGTCCTATAGTTACTCTTCAAGTAGGCTTCTGCTTACCTGCTTCTCAGCACCTGGGCAAACACTTGTTAGTCATTGAATGGAATCTGTATGGACATGCTTACTTACCTAACAGTGAATGTGGTGCTTCGAGATGTGTTGTCCACACAGAATCCATAACCTACCCTCCTTTTCCGCTGATCAGAGTCTTGCTTCTTTGGGATTCTTATTGACAAAGGAACTGCGTGTGAGTCACATCTGCCCCAAAACAGAACTATCAGACAAATAGATGTACACGATATATTGGGGAAGAGTCAACATGTTTTTTATAAAGGGAATTGGTGCCTCATCAATCTATTAGAATTCCTTGAGGGTATCGGCAAGAATGTGGACAAGAGTGATCTAGCTGATATAAGGTAATTGGACTTTCAGAAAGCCTTTGATAAAATCTCACACCAAAAGGTCTTAAGCAAACTAAACTATCTTGGGATATGAGGGAATGTCCTCTCATGATCAGTAACCTGTTTTTAAAAAAAAAAAAAAAAAGGAAACAAAGGATAGGAATAAATGGTCAGTTTTTAGAATGGAGGGAGGTAAATAGTGATGTTCCCCTGGGGGTCTGTACTGGGACCAGTGTTGTTCAATATATTCATAGATCTGGAAAAGGGAGTGAACTGTGAGGTGGCAAAATCTGTAGATCATACAAAATTACCGTA
The DNA here is from genome assembly GCF_007399415.2 of Gopherus evgoodei. Classification (NCBI taxonomy): domain Eukaryota; kingdom Metazoa; phylum Chordata; order Testudines; family Testudinidae; genus Gopherus; species Gopherus evgoodei. Next base: position 354,067,684 of record NC_044322.1, read on the forward strand.
CTTAAGATAATTAAGTCCAAAGCTGACTGTGAAGAGTTACAAAGAAAAAATAATCCCAACTACACATACAAAATGAGGGGGATCTAAATTAGCATTAACAATTAATGAAAGAGAATATCACAGTGCCATTATATAAATCCATGATATGCCCACTCTTTGAATACTGCATGCAGGTCTGATCTCCCCATCTGGAAGAGGTACAGGAAAGGGCTACAAAAATGATTGAGTATGGAACAGCTTTCATATAAGGAGACAGTAAAAAGACTAGGAGTGTTCAGATTAGAAAAAAGGTGTGTGTGGGTGGGGTGGGGGGAGATAAGATAGAGGTATATAAAATCATGAATGATATGGCGAATGACTAGGGAAGTGGTGGTTTGTTTTTGTTTTTTTTTACCCCTTCACATAACACAAGATGATCATCTGATAAAATTAATAGGCAGCAGGTTTAAAACAAACATAAGGAAGTACTTCTTCACACAACACACAATCAACCTGTGGAACTCATTGCCAAGGGATATGTGAAGGCCAAAAGTATAATTGGGTTCAAAAAAAGAATTACATAATTTCATGGAGGAAAGGTTCATCAATAGCTATTTACCAAAATGGTCAATGACTCAACCCCAGGCTCTGGGAGTCCCTAGACCAGTGGTTCTCAACGAGACGTATGCAGAGGTCTTCCAGGGGGTACATCAATTCATCTAGATATTTGCCTAGTTTTACAACAGGCTGCATAAAAAGCACTAGCGAAGTCAGGACAAACTAAAATTTCATACAATGACTTTTTTTATACTGCTCTCTATATTATACTCTGAAATGCAAGTACAATATTTACATTCCAATTTATTTTTTCATAATTACATGGTAAAAATAAGAAAGTTAGCGATTTTTCAGAATAGTGTGTTGTGACACTTGTTTTATCTCTTATTTTGTAAGCAAGTAGTTTTTAAGTGAGGTGAAACTTACGGACATGCAAGACAAATCAGACTCCTGAAAGGCGTACACTAGTCTGGAAAGGTTGAGAGCCGCTGCCCTAGACTTCCAACTTCTAGAAGCTAGGACTGGATGACAAGATGGATCATGCAAAATTGCCCTCTTCTGTTCATTCCCTCTGGCACTGACCACTGTTGAAAGACAGGATACTGGGCTAGATGGACCATTGATCTGACTCAGTATGGTCATTTGTGTGTTCTTATATAAGGTTATATGTTCAGTTGTTATATATACTGTCATCTGACGAGATATAACCAAATATATAGAGCATTTAGGTGTCATCATTTTATAAAGAAGTGATTATAATTTAAAATTTTGTTGTTGTTAAAGATCTGCTTATATTTTTTGAGGTATGTATGCTTAGAATGAATTGTAGTCCTGCTTCACTTGCTATGCTTGACTGATTCCTAAATCTTCTTTAACTGGCAGTTTTAATAATTCTCCTTGCTTCCCAGTGAATGGAATGATTGTGGTTAGATTCAGATTCTCCTCTACACTAGTTTTCCATGAATACTGAACCATTCTTAGTAGAGGTAAACATGTATCATCTCATCACTGAACAAAAGAACATACATCCATAAAACTTAGTATAGAATGTTTGCTGTATCATCTAAAAGCATAGTTTTTATTGATGTAGAAAAATCAAATTTCATTTTTTGTCATTTTATTGCTATTAGGTTGAACCAGTTTTAATGCTAAATGTAACTTAAAGTTTGCACTGGCTTTTATTTTTTTTTAAATCTTACTGAATCCATATGTAAATGTAAACATTTCAGGTTTGCAATATTACTTAGTTTAGAATGTATGACTGTAGCTTCTTTTAAAATGTGCAGTGACAGTTCCCCTTAGTGAGTGGTAGAGCTCCTGAAGTGCTTGGTGCCCTAAATTTTTTTTTTTTTGACAGATTGTGGCAATGTTGCAAGAGAAATAAAGACTGGATGATACAGGAAGCTTTTAAAAGAGAGAACTGGATTAAGATTGATGGGGAATACTGTTGGATGTGATTTGTTTGTCAGAGCCTATCTGATACAAATTTTGAACATGTTTATGGCTATAAATGTACTATAAGTGGTGATTTTTAGCTTTGATATTTGTCAGCTGTCTCTTGCATTTCTGATGCCTTAAATTCCAAGTCAAGCCCTCTTCAGTAGTCTGTGTAAGCTTTCCCCTCTTTTCTTCCTTTTATATGGTTTCATGGCTTTCATCAGTTTGGTTTATTTATTTGTTGTTGGGAGGAAAACAGATTTCTAATTTAAAGTAAAAAGTGTTTTTCAACATCGGACTTTAAAAGAACTTTTTATGAAAAGATGTCACAAAATTGCTTTAGCAAGCAAAGGATTTCAATTCCCTCTTCTTGTTTTCTTAATCTATTTTTCACAATTAAAAAACTCAGATGAGTTCATTTCCAATACATGCCTTTTTGTTTGAGACAAATCTGTGGAAAAGTACTCCGGTTACGTTAGTTCTTAGGTTCTGGATTTCAGCACAAGAACTTGCACCTCTTCGGTACATCATTTAGACTAGGATTCTGTCTGTGAGAGCCCAGATTAGTAATAGCTGTATGGAAGTTGTCTGTCTAGTTGTCTGCACTGTCTGGATCCAGTGTTTCTCAAACTGGGATCGCCGCTTGTGTAGGGAAAGCCTCTGGTGAGCTGGGCCTGTTTGTTTACCCGTCTCGTCTGCCGGGCTGGCTGATTGTGGCTCCAGCTGGCCGTGATTCGCCAGTGCAGGCCAACGGGAGCTGCTGGAAGCGGTGGCCAGTAAGTCCCTCGGCCCACGCTGCTTCCAGCATCTCCCATTGTCCTGTAGCAGCCGAACCTGCGGACGGGGCAAGTAAACAAACTGGCCTGGCTCACCAGGGGCTTTCCCTACACAAGCGGCAACCCCAGTTTGAGAAACACTGGTCTAGAATATAGCATGAAAATGAAGTTGGAAGAGACAATTACATTAAGTTACAGACATCTTAGAACAACACTTCGAAAGTATGATGAAATAAGGGTAGGGGTATTCATCTGTTGAATAAATACAGCAGCTTGTGTGTATGGCAGTTATCTAAGTCAGTAAATCAGTTTTAATAAACACAAACTACAATGGGTCTCCCTTCCGATCCATCTCTCTCTAATCCCTTTTCATGGCCTTTAGGAAATGGCTGGGTTTTCCATCTTTTTAAAGTCTTCATGACAGCAGTAAGTTCTTCTTATAGCTTTCCTTCCTTTACAGCAACCTGCTTTACACAGTGCTTAAATTGTAAGGAAAGAGGTGCCAAGGCTTAAGCAGAGCACATTGCACGGAGGACACCATTTTGCATGCCCCCGCTGATGTGACCTCACACTTATAATGCATGTAAGATGCCCTAACAGAAATAGTATGAAAAGAGATGCTGGGGCTGAGCCACTGCAAGCCGCAGGAAAAATGAAGCTGTGGCTTTACAGCTCTCTCTGGTGATGCACCTTTTGGAGCTGCAGATGCATCTCTTCCCAGCGTCCGGACTCAGAGGAAGGAAGTTGCTCTAAGAAGCTTTCCTCAGGCTTTGGCTTTTCACTCTGTTGCTTTGCACCTGTGCAAATTGGGCATAAAACACTACTATTTTAACTTTTGGCTGTAAATGAGTAAATGGTTGCAAAGCAGTGGAGAATCAGGCCCACTGATTGATATAATTAGTTCTATGAGAAGACAGTAGGATGCCAGAACAATTCAATAATACACTGGCCTAAACATTTAATTTGGTGTCTGCTTATCATCTCTCTCTCTCTAAAGTTATATGTTAAATTGTTCTGGTACCCTATTGTCTTGTCACAGTTCTTTCTTTCTCCACCCTACATGATTTAACTTTTTTAAGTTGAAAGCTTTTTTGTCAAGCTGTTTTGGTACTCAACCTCTCAGGCTTTATTTCCATCATTTTTAACACTGCTGCTGTTTTTTTCGTTTCCTATATACTATAGCTTGTCTGTTGTATCTTTCATGTGTAATGTTTTTTGGCCACTTGGACAGAACTTCTAAATCTCTTTTCTGCTTTTCTGAGCTTAGAATGTGCTGCCATTTTATGACAAAGTAATTATATAGATCATTGACTCGGCAACATTTTGTGAAGCTGGGTTCATTTTGTAGTATTGGAACTGAAGGATAGCACTGAGGTCTGCACCGCGAATACCTCTAAAAGGCAGTTTTGACTTGTATGGCTACATTCGTTGTGTTAGTTCATAGCTAGCTCATCACAACAGATAATTTTATGATAGAGTAACAGTAGTTTTACACATTCATCATAGCCTGATATCTTTTAGAATCTGATTAGTTTAATTGCAGATCCATGTACTTTAAGTGTTTATTATTTAATATTTTTACTTAAATAGAACAAAAACAATGAATAAAAATGGTTTATTTAAAAAAAAAAAAGCTTTGTTTAGCTGCTTTACAAAACCAGTGGTTCAGTAAAACATCTCCTCAGTTGACGCTTGCAGATAGAATAGCAGGTTGGGTGTTGTTTTTTAATAAAGGCAGTATGACAACATTGCCCAGAAGTTGAATCATATTTTCATAGAAACTTCTCAGCATTCAGTTTTGGAGAGAGGTTATTTGACATTGAGTCCATCTGATGTTTTTATTCTTACCAGTTATTTACAGCACACATCACCATAGTATCTGAACTTTTGACAGTGCTGTTGTCATAAAGTCAGCTGTTGGGGCTATGTAAACCTGCCATTTGTCTGCAGTTTCTAGTGGTAGCACACTCCCACATAACTATGTGTGAACTGAGAATTTTGGTCCATTCTGGTAAATTTCATGGTCATAGGATTTTTGAAATCTGAAATTTCATGGTTTAAATTTCACAGTGTTGTAACTGGAGGTCCTGACTCAAAAGAGTCGCATGATGTGTTAGGGGTGTCACAAGGCTATTGTAGGAGGGTCACGGTATTGACATCCTCACATCTGTACTGCTGCTGGTGGGTGGCGCTGCCTTCAGAGATGGGCGGCTGGAGAGCGGTGTCTGCTGGCTGGGAGCCCAGCTCTGAAGGCAGTGCCACCAGAAGCAGTAGCACAGAAGTGAGGGTGGCATGGTATGGCATTGACAATTTTACTTCTGTGCCGATGGCAGAGATGGGTCTGACCCATCCCATGCAAGAGAAGTAGTAGTCCTGTACCTCTGCAGCGCGGCTAGGATTAGCAGCTGGAGCCTAGTGCACTGTAGGAGCTCCCAGCTGGGGTGCCCCCAACTCTGCCCTTTTCCAGCAGTTGGAGGTTACAGGGACCTTGGGCTGCCTGTGTGTGTTGGGTGACCACAGCGCACAAACCCAGCCCCCAACCATGGCACCTTGAGTGGTCGCCCTCATCACCCACTCATAAGGCCAGCTCTGCGCTCCCCCCAGAAGCAATGACCCTGCCCATATCCTGTCACCCTCACTTCCGCTGTGCTACCGCTGCTGGCACTGACCCTGCCTTCAGAGCTGGATGTCTGGCCAGCAACTATTGCTCTCTGGCCTCCCAGCTTTGGAGGCAGTGCACAAGTAAGGGTGGCAATACCAGGACCCCCCTACAATCGCCAGATTTCATGGGGGAGGCCAGATTTCACGATCCAAGACATGTTTCTCATGGCAATGATTTGGTAGGGCCTGGTTTATAGTGCATATTTGATCTCTGCTGCCCTGCAGGCATGTGCCCCTCCCCTTTCAAAACTCCAGGAAATATCTGTGTGCTGCTCCGTTTGGGGAATAAACAAAGAGCGAATCATTGGAATTCTCTTGTTCTGCCCTGCACTAGGAACACAGCAGCAGGCAGACTGCTGCTGCAGGGGAAGGGGGATAGACTGCTGTGCTTTGCCATTCCTCAGCACGGAGAGCTCACAGAATTACTCATGGTGCTGCTCTCAGCAGCTGAGGGGGCTGTGGGAGAACGTCTCAAGATGCGCAGCGATCAGTTCTTCCTTCCCACAACACTGCACTCTGGGATACATACCCACAGTGCATTGCTCACCCTGTTGATGATGATGTCACCAATGTGGATGTGATCTGTCAACAGAGGGGGGCAAGTGTGAACACCCTTCGGCGATTTGTTTTGTTGACTTTTGGGTGTCGTTATAAGTTTTGTCAACAAAACTTGGTAGTGTTGACAAGCCCTCAGTCTGAGTCACCAGATTACGGTACCCTGTTTACTAACCCTGTCCTCAGCAGGTCCAGCTGGGTTTTGCCCTTTGCTATAGGCTTTCCTTCAGGAGCCTATGAGCAATAGGAAAGGGGAGTGACAGAATACCGCTAGTTCAGAATGAAGTATTATTTATTTATCCTTAGGAATATAACGAAGAGAGAGGACATGGCTTAAAATAACAGAAGGCCTGTATGATTATTCCGTTACTTAAACCAGGGATCTAAAGCTCAAATCACCATGAGGGTCACAGGAGGGCTAGTATATTGGCCTGAGGGCTACATCACTGAAACCTTCTCATACAATGATATAAAAGTATAGTCAAAATTAAAAAAAGAAGAGTAATATAGTATGCTATTAAAAGTCAATGTATTAACTTTTAAAAAACTATAATGCAAAGAGGGGTTTTAATAAAATACAAACACCTGTAACTATTCCTTATGTGGTTAGTAACACTGATGATGGTCTCCGCTAACAGTCTGTCAACATAGCTGTAATGGCAGAAACTTTTTAAAGTAACTATTCATACGAAATATGTTGCCACTTTTAACATTCTTCCCAACTACTCACGGCAAGGAATCATACGTGCTGAACTTCATACCTCAGACTGCTCATCTAGTCCATGAGGCTCCACCCCTGCTCTGCCTCTTCCCACCCCTTCCCTGCCCACATTTCAACCTCTTCCCCATGTCCCCACCCCAGCCCCACCTCTTCTCCATCTCCTCCCCTGAACGTGCCACATCCCCGCTTCTCCCCACTCCCTCTTGAAAAGTTCTAAGTGCTGCCAAACAGCTGTTTGGTGGCGGGAAGCGCTGGGAGGTAGGCAGGGGAGCAGGAATGCTGTGCGCTGGGAAGGGCAGGGGGAGAGGAGCTTGGCTGCCAGTGAAGTTGGCGCCTATGGCGGGCCGCAGGAAATAACTCTGCAGGCTGCATGTTTGAGACCCCTGACATAAACCGTAGCGTTTTCTTGCATATTTCCAGACATCCCTCCATATTTGGGGGCTGGGTGAAATTGTCTGTACTATTGGAGCTTCTACCACTGTCTGATCTCAGTAAGTGTCTCTCCCCTAGTTCAAAAGCAGTCTTCTATCTTTTTCAAAGTCCTTTTGTTTGTTGTGGGGCACCTGAATCTGGTCAGTCTGGTTTATGCAACTCTCCACGGTGATTGCAGGTAGACTGTCAGCAGTGGATTTACTGTACTATCCATTTGAGCACTGTCAATTGCCTGGTTCCTGAATACATGTGTGGATCAGAAAATTAACCTGTGGTATTCTACAGAACCAGCCACACCACAATAAGCAAACAGAGAGAGAGAGAGAATATTCATAAAAAATACAGATATCTCCCACATTCTTCGCAATGAATTTTGCTATCTTTTTTCATTTTAGTGCTGATATAAGTTGCCAATATTGACATTCCTGAGGGAAGAGAATTGCAGATATTGTCGAGGTTGCGATGGTAGCATTAAGATATAGTACTGTTTATAATTTTATGATAAATGATCAAGTGAAAAGATGCAATGCAATATATTGATCCCTGTCAGTGAACATATTAACATGGACGTCACAACTGAATATATTACTGAGAAACTTCTTAAATTTAAACCAGATTTTATAAAATATTTTCCATGCAACATAGGAATTAACTGAATAATAAATATTCTTGTATCGTACAAAATATATTATTTGTAGATATGAGGGTGCGATCTACACTTAGCGTGAGTGTTCCTTTTGTCCAGAGCACCGATTCATTTATACAGTTTGTGCCTGTTTTCTTTTCCTTTTGTTTTCTGCTGCTTTTTTCCTAAGCTCCAGTGGAGACCAGGAGTAAAACATATCTATGCAGGATATGAGCGTAACTTTACTGTACCAGGTGTCTCCAATGCAGTGTCAAAATGCATGTTGGTGAGATGCGCCTAGTATATGGATATTTGGATTTTAAAATTCAAATAAATAATATAAATATAATATATATGTATAAAACATAAACATAAATTATGATATAATATAAATCAAAATAAATAATTAAATTCATACCAAAATTCGAAGTCATATTGAAGGTAATGGAACAAATAAGATGATTAGAATGAGCATTTGATCACAAATATCTGTTCTACAAAAACCCTGACACACCCATGAAGAGCTTTGAGGCTCAGCAAATGTTTCCTAGGTCTTGAACCAACAGTCAGGGTATGGCTACACTTGCACTTCAAAGAGCGCTGCCGCGGCAGCGCTTTGAAGTTTCGAGTGTGATCGCAGCGCCAGCGCTGGGAGAGAGCTCTCCCAGCGCTGCACGTACTCCACATCCTCTATGGCTGTGGCACTGTTTACACTGAGGCTTTACAGTGCTGTATCTTGCAGCGCTCAGGGAGGTGTTTTTTTCACACCCTTGAGCGCGAAAGTTGCAGCGCTGTAAAGCGCCAGTGTAGTCATGGCTTCAGAAAGGAAGGTGAGAGAAAGGAAGAATGTAGTGTATGAGCTGATCCTTCTAGGTCACACTTCAGGCACCTGGGCGAAGTGGAATGGGAAAGTCTGTCCTGCCACTGCTGAATTTGGTCAGTGGATAAGCAGAAATTAATTTTTCAGGGCTTATCTAAACTTTTTTTTTTGGTACTGATTTAACTAAATTGTGGAGATGCTTTATGTGGCAGATATGACTTATGCTGCAATATCCTTGGCAAATCTTATGGTATTAAGTTTAATAACTTTGGGGGTCCACTCTTAAAATGCAATTTTTTGTTGTGGAATTGTATGTAGCTTCTCTAGGAGATGTGACTAATGCAATCTCTAGGAAAGACTGCTCGGGGCAATGTGTGTGAAGTGTTTTTCCTAGGACTTTCCCTTTGAAGTTACACCTTGAGCAGCAAACCATTGTGTGGCTGATTACCTATTCATGGTCTTTCCAAACACCCAGACTTGATAAATAGGGGTTCTTGTTATGGGCAAAAGGATGTCATGAATCTGAAACTACAGGAACACCCTTGTGTGGCGTTTTGAGGGACTGCTTACCTACCAGAGCCCAGGTTGAATTTGAAGGCTAATCTCTGGTAAGCTTATTAGCATGTGTGTAGGTTCTTTCATTGTTTTTAATGTTTTCTCTGTAATATTTTTACTTTAGGAATAAAACATACTTGCTTAAAAAAAGCTGTATGGTAATTTATACCTGTGGCAATTGCACTGTTCGCTGTCTCTGAAGAGAAGACAAAGGAATCCTGCATAGGCAGCCTCTGTTTTGCTGGGGATTTCACAATATAGTCAGGGACTATGCAGCCTGGAAACACCCTGGTTTGAAGGGAGCGAGACAAGTGTCTCCACCCAAGACAGCCAAACAGAAGCCTAGAATGGGTGCCCTTGCTGGGCTATAGACACAAGGAATTTAGGTGCATTTGTCCTGATATGTGACACTTCGTACTGGTTTAAATTGTTTGTATCTGTTTAGTTTGCATTGATAGATATGAATCGTTTTAAACTGGTATGAGTGTCTGCCCTAAGGGTCTGCACCGTTTTTGTTATATTGGTGCAAAAACTGCATGTAGACTAGGAGCATGCTACACTTGCTGATGTAGAGCACAGTGAGTTAAACCAACAGGGAGAGCGCAGCAGGGAAAGCGCTGCAGTGTGTTCACACTGTCAGCTGCAAGCGCACTGGTGTGGCCACATTTGTGGCACTTGCAGCGGCATTGGGAGCGGTGCATTATGGGCAGCTATCCCACAGAGCATCTCTTCCCATTCTGGTGCTGTGGCTTGTCGGAAGAGGGCCGGGGAGTGCGGGGCATTCTGGGTCCTGTCCCAATGCCCCGTGATGCATCACTTTGGATCCCACCAATCCCTGTGCTTCCATCCACATTTGGCACCATCTTTCAACATTTTTTGTACTGTGCGCTCTGTCTTCCCTTTTAGTCTGCGGGAATGGATCCCGAACTGCTGAGGAATATGCTGATGGGTCTCGCCAGCACATCACAAATTGCAGTCAAGTTACTTCTTAAGCTCTGAACTGACAGTGAGGAGTCCAACAATGATGCCGACTTGCATAATGTATACGACACGAGATTGCTTATGGCATTCATTGACATGCCCACCACAGTGGAACGCCACTTTTGGGCTCGGGAAACAAGCATTGAGTGTTGGGATCACATCGTCATGCAGGTCTGGGATGACGAGCAGTGGCTGCAGAACTTTTGGATGAGAAAAGCCACTTTCATGGGACTGTGTGCTGAGTTCGACCCACCCAGTGGCGCAGGGATACGAGATTGAGAACTGATCTGCCAGTGGAGAAGTGGAAAGTTGGAAACTCCAGACAGCTACCAATCAGTCACTAACCAGTTTGGAGTGAGAAAGTCCACCATTGGAATCATGTTGATGCAAGTTTGCAGGGCCATTAATCACATCCTGCTCAGAAGAACAGTGACTCTGGGTAATGTGCATGACATTGTGGCTGGTTTTGTACAAATGGGTTTCCCTAACTGTGGGGGGGGCGATAGATGGGACGCATATTCCAATTCTAGCACCAGCCCACCTAGCCTCCGAGTACATAAATTGGAAGGGGTATTTCTCTATGGTTCTCCAACTGCTTGTGGATCACCGCGGGCATTTCATTGACACTAATGCAGGCTGGTCTGAGAAGGTGCATGGCGCACACATCTTTTGGAACACAGGCCTGTTCAGTAAGCTGCAGGCTGGGACTTTCTTTCTAGACCAGAAGATCACTGTAGGGGAAGTCGAAATGCCCATTGTGATCCTTAGAAACCCTGCTTACCCTTTGATGCAGTGGCTCATGAAACCCTGCACAGGGAGCCTTGTCAGCCGCAAGGAGCGGTTCAACAACAGGCTGAGTCGGTGCAGAATGACTGTGGAGTGTGCTTTTGGCCATTTAAAGGGCCACTGGCACTGTGTTCGGGGAAGCTCAATCTGGCCGATGACAGCATCTCTGCGGTTATATCTGTGTGCTGTACCCTCCATAACTTTTGTGAAGGGAAGGATGAAAGAATCACTCAGGCATGGACCTCAGAGGTTCAACACCTGGAGGCTGAATTTGAACAGTCAGAGAGCAGGGCTATTAGAGGGCCCCAATGTGGGGCTGCAAGGATTAGGGATGCCTTGAGGGAGCAATTTGAGGCTGAAAGCCACTAGTAATGTTTGATGCCCTGCACAGGAGTGAAGTGCAGTGGTTCCAATGTTAGTAGGAATCTGTGTTTGCTACATATGATGCACTAACTTGCAGTGCCTGTTGCTTTCCAGGGCTACGATATCTTTTACTTAATTTAATAAAAAAATGTTTTCAAAGCCAAAAAATTCATTTATTGAAAAGAAACACAACTGCTTGGGAAACAGAAAGGGCATGACACATCTGTGGTGTTTGGGATGAGGAAAGGGGGTGGGGTGGGGAATGGGACAATCACAGATTTGTGTATGTCTTGTTATCATACTCAGCCTTCCTGTCTGGAGTGCCATGCAATGAGTTCTGCACTTCAGGCTGGCTAAAATGCATGGTGATGGGGGTTGAATGCAGTGGGTAAGGGTTGTGGTTTGCAGGGCTGGGTGGTGAAGCTACAGGTGTGGGAAGCAGCTGGTGGCAATATGACCCCGGATGTTGGGGAAGGTGGCTTGGAGGTGACATGGGGGCACAAGGGCTGCAGGGGGAGGGCGGGCACAGAAGTGCGCCACCTGCATTGCTATGAGTGCCTGTATCAAGCCCGCTTGGCGCTTCATGGTGCTTAGCAGCCGCTCCGTGCTTTGATGCCAGCGATGCGCATTCTGCTGGTGGACTCTTTCACTCTCCTGCCGCTCCTGTACTTTTTGATTTTCATTAAGGGACTGCTGCATTACTTCGTGCAGCATGTCTTTTTTGCTTCTACATGGCTGCTTCTTGATTCTTTGTAGTCTTTCGACTGTTGATAACAAGGACGGCTGGGATCTCAGGGTTGCATCTGTAAAGCCAAAATGCAACACTTAACAGAGGGAGCATTGTTCATACCAGACAGAGCAATGATTCGGCCACACTTAAGGACAAGTACAGGGTACACAACAGCAGAAATTTCCCGTCCCAAAGTGAGTGCACATAACCCGCAGGAGCCCCAAAATGGTGAGTAAGTATAGAGGCAAGGGGGACTGATTGTTTCATGGCTGTACTGTCCTCTGGGGATCTGTGCCTTGGGGAGAGTCAGCAGCTTCGGGGGCCCCTATACTGAACACTGTCCCCACATTTTCCACAGGATGAGTTCATCCTGCAAGATATCTTGCTGCTGAGGGTGACCTGGGAAGCAAGGGAGGGTCGTCTTCTACAATGCGGCTTCCGCCTTGGCCCATATGCATTTTTTTGTATTGCATTGTATTTTGTGCTGAATTAGGGAAGGAATTCTCTGAGCACAATTTAGAGCAGATTTGTCATATGTGGATTACTTGAAGCAGAGCCAATCCTTTATAGCTCTTTAATGCTTCATTGAGATGAGTTTTTTTTTCATACTTAAATTATACAAGTTTATTCTTCAGAACTGAGGTAGAGACCATAAACTAATCAAAGTTCATAAAGTGTGTGGGGTGGTTTTCTTAGTGTAATTAAGAATTAAGTTTAAGATAGCTTACCAATTCTTTCATCTAGCTGTCAATAGTAGGCCATACAGTAAGTATTCACAGAGTTTTTTGGACTGTTAAATAAAAAAGATACTGGCAATCTCCAAGGGAGAAGCCTGGTCCATGGGTCAAAATTTCACCCCAGATCTTCTAGCCTGAATGATACTTTCATCAGTGCTCAGTTCACATAAGATAGGGTAAATAAGATAAATATTTCATATTTCTAAATCATATCTAATTAATTTGAACTCAAAAAGTTGTTAAATTAAAGGGATACCCTTAAACTGAAATCAGGCAAATTAAAAAAACCCAAAACCTGAATTAAAGTAACTCATACTAAACCTGTCTCCCTTGCATATATATACTTGTAGTTTTATAGTCCAGGTTTTTTAAATCTTGGTGTGGGAGAATAGCACAAACAAGGGAAACTAACTCCCTCACTATTTGTGAGGGAAAAGCTGCTCACAGAGGGTCAAATGGACAAAAACTGAAAACCAGAGAGATTTTTCTCTAACCTTTCAGTTTAGGTAACTATAGGTGTTTTATTTCAACAGTAATGGCAGGGAAATCAGACAAATGATATTTTTTAAATTGGTCGTATACCTTTTTAATAAGACCATGTACAATCTGAAATACAAGCTAAAATAAGAACGTTGTCCAGAAAACACAATTTCCCTCTTCTGGGAAAAGCATAAAGGAATATATTTCTCAAGAAAATGTCAGGCACCAACCTAGCACCCAGCAAATACCTGCTAAGAGCACTGACTCCCTCCAGTCTATTAAATAACAATTAAATATTATTTAGTGATTTGTCAAAACCTTAAAAAGTTACTAAACACTAGCAGTACAGTTATAAAATGGTATAAAAGTTAAATGTTTTTAATAAAAAATATTCCATTTTTTATCCCTGTTGCCTTTTTAGTCACTGTAGTACAGGGAAATATAGCTTAAAATCTAACACCCTTTTCATGTAAAAACTTTAAATTGGAATTTTCCTTCTTTTTTAAACTGTTTTGAGGTCTGACTCTTCCTTCTTGTTTCTTTGGAACCAAATTTAAAAATCCTGTTTTGTAAACACAAATATTTTCCAATAAATTCAGCTGCTTAGCTTGTTTCTGGAGTTCAAGTATCTTATTTTTGTCTTTAGAGTAGCTGGGTAGGGAGTAGCAGGAGCCAAAATCTTGGATATCCCAGTAGAGAACTTCTCAGATTGAAGGAGGTTACGTGGAGGTTATGCAGTTTCCCTGTTTTTCTCACTGGGATTCCTTGTCTTCCTAGCCCAAGAAGCTAGGCTGCTAAGACTATGTCTAGACAGGGATTAAAAAACCTGCAGCTGACAAGGGTCAGCTGACTCAGGCTTGCAAGGCTCGGACTCCAGGGCTGAAAAATTGCTATGTAGATGTTTGGGCTTGGGCTGGAGCCTAAGCTCTGGGACCCTGCGAGGATGGAGGGTACCAACATTCAGGCTCCAGCCCAAGCTCGAATATCTACACAGTTGTTTTTTTTTTTTTAAAGCCCTGGAAGCAGAACACTGTGAGTTCGAGTTAACTTGACCCAAGCCAGCTGTGGCTGTGCCGCGGGTCTTTTATCCCAAAGTAGACGTATCCTAGGTAGCCACCTTACCAACCTCCTTCTCTGTACGCCACAGTGACTTCAGAGGAAACTCCCTAGGCTCTGGGTGAAAATAGGGAATTGTGGATCCTCCTCCAGCACTTTGTTCCACTGGATAAACTTTTAGAAATGGATACACATTAGACATGTATCAGTCATGTGCTAGTCGTTCTTCTGAAGAGGCTGTCTGTAGAAGATGAAGTGGCCCTGGTGAGGTGGGGGGACTCAACTACCTTACTCTTCTCTGTATGGCCCAGAACCAGGGAGGAGGTGCAGAGAGGAGTAAGTTCTTGCTTTAGCTGAGAATATAAATGAATTAAGCTGAGCTAAAATAAAGTCACTTGAATTTTGAATGTGTCCCCGCGTACAGGTTTGTTTAATGCAGTTTAACTAATCCACACCTTTAGTTAACTAGATTAATTTTCCTGTATGTCCCCATGCGGACAAGCCCTGAATAAGTCCTTGCCACCCATACTCTTGTATTATCAATAGGATGGCATCAGGGTTTTGAGGTGCACATTTCTCTACTGCCTTGCCCAGGTGACTGGAGATGCTCAGACTAGATTAATTTTCTATGATCTGTGGCTTGCTGATCTCAAAATTGGCTAAGCAGTAGCATTCTACTTTAAATAATCTGATCTCCCTCATACACTCCTTTGGAGAGACAATTCTCATGGAGACACTCCCTGGACCACGAGGTAGGGGGGCTATTAGAACATGTTTGGAGAAGAAGGCAATTACTGTAACTTGTGAAAAAGTAGTGAAACATTCGATGTGGGTATATTATTGACAGTGGATTTCTGGTGTTAGCCAGTATGTACTTCAAAAGATGCATGGGTGGGAGACCAAATGTTTTCTTTGAAAGCTGGGAAAATCTGTAGAATGGAATGAACACATGATCGAACTTGTACTGCTGAGACCACCATGTACGTGGGGGGAGGTCAGATACAAATTGATTTAAAAAAAAAAGAAACTACCTTACTAAAGAGTCCCAAACCATCTGTGCTCTTCTGAGTTTTTTGGGGGCAAAGTCTAAGTCAGGAATAGAACGTGCGCTAGTAACAATTAATTTTAAAACAACTTTATCTTTGGTATAATTAATTTGGGCTAATCTTGAGGAAAAAATGATTGATTAGAAGACACAAAATGTGAGTACATTGTGATGTCTTTACTTATAGCTAAGTCTATCACTGTGAAGTGTATAACTCGTTTGTATAAAATGTTCAAAATTCTGTTTGTCTAAAATTGGAACCATGTTGTGGTTAGAGCTGTACATAATAATACTGTAAATCTTAGTGCTAGTAAAACATTCACATCTTATTGCTGATAAATATAATAAAGTAACTTAAAAATGTTAGAATAAATGTAAAAGTAAATGTATTGAAAAAGTTCCCATTTTTTTTATAAAGGGAAGATAGTTAAATCCTTAAATTTGAAAACCTTGAAAGCATGTTTGCAATCTGCCACAAACTAAATGGACATCTAGAAGTCTTTTTGTTGAACTTTATAATGCTATTAAACATTGCTTAATATAAATCAGATCACTGGTAGGGGTTTCAGTGTTTTAGACAGCAATACAGAATGCTGACCATTTTGGATGGAAGAGTTATGCACTATATTTAATGTGTGAAAGTCTGTCAGAGAAGCTTATATAGATAGATGTAGACAATTATATCTGCCTACATAAGCTTCTCTCACAGACATCTACACATACACCATCCATTTCCTAGTGAATCAACCTTGTTCAGTCATAGTCACCAAGGAAGGTCACATCCAGACACCCTACTTTGTCTTCTGTGAATTGAATAGGAAAAAAATCCTTGCTACAACCTTGATGTGTTTCCTAGATAAGAAATAATCCCAAGCAGTATAGATACCAGAAATCTACACAACCGCACTGCTAATGACACATAACTAGGGCCCTACCAAATTCATGGTCTATTTTTGTTAATTTCACGGCTACAGGATTTTAAAATATCATAAATTTAACGGTTTCATATATTTAAATCTGAAACTTCATGGTGTTGTAACGGGGGGGGAGGGAAGGGGTTTCTGACCCAAAAGAGAGTCATGGGACGGTCACAAGGCTATTATGGGGGGGGGTGTCACAGTATTTCCACCCTTACTTCTGTGCTGCTGCTGCCACGTTCAGAGCTATACTCCCAGCCCACAGCCATGGAGCTACCTGCAGCCGGTGGAAGTTCCCAGAGATGGGTTTGACCCAGCCCTGGGAGCGGCACCTGCAGGGGAAGAGGTAGTCCGAGCCCGGCTGGGACTAGCATCTAGGGACCAGCACAAGATGAGAGCCCCCAGCCCTGCTTCTCCCCTACACTAGCTAGATTTCAGATGAGACCAGATTTCAGGGGGATGATTAGATTTTAAGGTCCGTGATGCATTTGTCACAGCCGTGAATTTGGTAGGGTCCTACACATAGCCAAAGGAACATAAATGATAGAGGGAAAAATAAAATGTTGACAATTGTTAACACGCACTATTTTAATAAGGGGAAATTATGCCAAATTTGAAGCTGCAAGTAGTAGGAAATAAAGATTAATTTCACAAGAACATTGTCATCTGACAAAGGAAATTAGGCTTGACCTTGGTGACTGGTTGAGTAGTGTTCATTTGAGAAAGAGAGGGTTTAAAAAAAAAAAAAGATACCCAGTCTGTCTTAACTGGATTTCACAATGTGTTTTCTTGTTTGTGTTTAGTATATGCATATATCAAATACATACTGTTTGTAAAAATGTGTGTGAAAATAGGTTTACAATTATTAATATATGACCTGAAAAGCCAATGCTTAACAGTGTTTCCTGATGTTGGTTTTCCCAAAGGGATGTAAAGCACTAGCCAAAAGGTGAGGTAGACAGGCAACTCAGTTATTTTACAGAGTTGCTTTTTTTCCTTCTCTTTTTTTCTTTTGCATTTTCATGCAAATTTCTAGCTGTTATGGTTGCAAAGAGAACCTTGAAAACATGTCCTCAGTGTAACCTGTGCAGCAATGTCTGAGTGAGTTTGGAAAGAGCCTCAAACAGCTCTATGTGAACCATCCCATTGGTTTCAGTAGGTGTTAAATCAGGGGCCAATGATAATACTTTAAATGACATCACTGTTAACTATTTCACTGCTTATCAAAACATGTAAGAAAAAAGTACCATACCCTGAAGAACTATACAATCCATTTTAAGTGAAAGCTAATTGTGCCTACATTTTTAACAAAACATGACGTGATTGAATGAATTGATTGGTTTCATCATCCTGAACTGGTGTTTCAGCTTTCAAAATAAATCTGCGGAGCAGTGATTTAAAGGATGTTATTCTGAGAGACAGTAGGGACATACATCAACATTTCAGTAAAGTGCTTTTTTTTTTTTAATGCCACCTTAAACAATACCTGTGTGTGAAAATGTAGGGCAGAGGGCAGTTGGCTTACAGTGGTGGTGATGATAAAATTTTTGGCAATGTTTGTTGATGCCGCTTATGTGGTAACACATCTCAGTGCACTTTAACATCAGTAGATTAACTGCTGTATTATACTATTTTATATTTTAATACAATACTAAGGATTGTGGCATAAATTATTGGAGAGAAGTAGACCCTGATGTTAAAAATCAACAGATGCAGGCTCATGTACTTTGGTCACAGGTGTGGAGATACAGATAACCTTGACAAGTTATGGTGGAGGGTTGTTGTAATAGGATGATCAGCAAGGAAATGGATGGATAGTATGCAGCCGATCCCTGGAAGGTCAGCTGCTGAGTGCTCAAAGTTAGAGAAGATCATGAGGGCTTCTGGAAATTCTGCTGTAATGTTACTGGTATTCAAACATGAATAAATGGATTTACTTATTTATGGCAAAAATTGGGAAAAGGTTGAGAGATTCATGTTTAAGGCTGACAATGACTTATACAAATGTGGGATGCCAAAAGCACATTACAAGTATGTGAATTATAGCCAGAATAGGAGTTTTATGAATTCTTTTAGTCAATTTAATTTTTTCATGAAAGGTTGTAAAATGCGTATTAGAAAGCATACTGTGTTTTATAGAGGCTACTGTACAGTTTCATTGCTTCTGGTTATAGTATTTATGGAAACAGTGCTTCACTGTCTTCTTAAACAATAGCAATATAGTATGCTTTGATCACCCAACATTGGTTGCAGGGTTCTCATTAATATTCTAGACAGGATAGTGGTTAATTTCTACATCTAGGATTATTTACACATGAAGTGAGTGATACTTGATCATATCATAAGTGCCATTCATTCATACCAGTCAGAGACAGAAAATAATTAACTGTAAACAAGAACTGATACTGACTACACCCATTGGAGGAAGGAGAGCTAAAGATGACCTCATCTGAGAACATATGAAGTTAGCTAGTTGTAGCACAAGCAGAACTGGTCCATAGAAACTGTCCTGCCAAACCTAAAAGTGTGCCCAGCCCGAGTCTCATTTTAACTTTTCTGCCACTGAATATTTGTCTTAAAACATTTTGACTGTTTCCAGAATCTTGTTTGTTTTTCTTGAATGGAATATTGTCAAATCGCTTGTAGGGAATTCTGGTAGTCAGAGCAGTGGTCTAGCAGCCATGATATCTCTGGGCTCTGGTAGAGATTTGCTGTGTTGACCTTCAGTAAAGTAAAACCTAGCCCTCATCCACAAGTGCTTATCCACTTGCACATATGGTGCAGCTGTAAAATGGGTATTTAATTTCCAGTGTATGATGACCCCATAATTCACATGATAAAAAGTGTACTGAGCAAAGATTTAACAGTAGGATGCTGTAGTGAGGTTTCATTTTACAGCTTCCAAATTGGATAAAAATATTAGTTATGGTAAAGTGGTATTTAGCCTTTACATAGTAAGATTTTCTTAGTAATTTTATATAAATTACTATAATGTGAAGTGTTATTAATTAAAACCAAACATGCGTCAAATTACCAAAATACATTTTGTGATGGGCTTTTTTTTGGCTCATTAGCTGATAAAATTCAGTCATTTTCAGTTCACGCAATAAGGAGTACAGATTAGTAAAGCTCTACTATAAAAATTCGTACCTACTTAATAATGTTGAGGATTGATTTTAAATGTTTGTAAAGCTGCTTTGGACGCTCAGATGAGTTGTTATTTAAGTGTGGTGTGGCCATAGTTTATTTTTAAATTTGTTGTAACTGTGTGACAAACTCCTGAGTTCTGATCTTGTCTCTGACAGGTACTCGTTCTGTGATAAATGGCTTAACTGCTCTGCCTCAGTCTCCTCATTTATAAAGAGTGAATAATACCTACTTTATTGGTGTCCTTTGAGGATTGTTTGTACAAGTGCTTTGAAGTTGACAGTTTCTGTAGTATTATTATTTATAATTTATCATGGAGCCTGATTTCCAAAGAATCCTTATTGCATCAGTGTAATATGCAGAGTCTCACAGGAAATCTTACAGAACTGTCAGTCTTCTGTTGCAAGAAATTGGATCCTCCCTAAAGGTGAGTGTTTTGAGGCAAGTTCCCTACAGCCTAGTTAAATTTTTGCTTTCTTGTGTTATATATGTTACATTCTCTGCCCCCATCTCTCCCCTCCTCCTTCTCCCCTTCCTCCCGTGCCCATAGCTATAGCCAATTCTATTGAAGAAACCTTAATAGTGTTCAGCTTATTTTTGGCACATGTTTGAACACACTTGGAGTGTGTTTTCAGTGTAGGAAATAGCCACTTAGGGAAACTTAAAAATTATTTAAAAATCTCTGTATTTCCTCTTGTCTGACCACTCATCTGGAAAAATAACACTAGTTCTCTGGCCAAAAACTAACCCTTTCGCCCTTTGTGAGTTTTTTCATGTTTTGTATAATTCCTCTTGTGAGTTTTTTTTAAAGAAAACCAATAAAAAATAAAACAAAAAAAGGTAGGAGAATACTATAAGAATTTCAGGATCATTAGAATGTCATTTATCTATTTTTACATAATTCAGAGGTATCTGTGTTGAAACATACTGAGCTATTGTGTAACAAGCAAATAGTCAATTTATACAAATCCCTTGCACGCTCTTTCCCCTGCCAAAGTTATACATTGAAAAGTAAGATAAGGTAATAGCTTGTAAGATAAGGAAAAATAAATGTAATTCATTTTACCAGGCTAGTTACAGTCATTTATCATAAGAAAAGTTGGTAAAATACTTCAAAAAAAATTATATAGAAAACCTGTTGCCCACAAGGAACCATCACTACCTGAAGCAAATATGCAGAGTAGTGGAGGACACAGCACACAGGTCTGCATTCAATTACAACTAACTCATTGGTGTTGATCATGTATCCTCACTATAATTACAAAGGCATTTGGTATTGGTACATTTTATTAACATATTACGTTGAGAAGATAAACCATCTAAATTTATTACTGTAAAGTAGTTGGTACAGTCTAGCAGTTAACGTTAAATACATTGGAGCTAAAGATAATTACCAGATTCAGTATCACAATGAACAATGTAAGGAGGAGGGTTAAAACCACTGGAAAAGTCATTTGAATCAGTGGGAGGCACCACTGAATAGGAAAAATAAGAAAATGAATCTGATTACATCTGTAATAATGCCTTGCACTTTTAGGGCCCTTCTCAAGGCCCACTGAAATCAATGAGAATCTTTTCATTGACCTCGTAGGAGTTGGATCAGACCCAAATATGCCTTGCATCTAGAGTTTGCAAAGTTCAAGTTATGCAGTGAATCACTTACAGGGTCTGCAGCAGAGTTTATTTCCCAGTCCCCAGATGTAACCCCTGGATAATTACTAGCATTTTGTTGAAGAAAATAATCTTAAAGGCTAAATATGCTTAAATGTTAGATGGATGTCTTGATCTGTATGTATAAATGTGAAATTTGGGATTGCTTTCCAGTTCTGAGGGTACTGTATTCAGTTAGAAGCTTTCTTCACGTCACACTCCCCATCATATCCGGCCTGAGTCAGGGAAGGTATGATCCAACCAGTGGACCAGATTTGGTGATGAATCGTGGTCACATGCTACCTGAGGCACGTTGCGCATACGCTAAGAAGGAGGAGGAAGGAAAAAGATGGATTCTGTCACTTCTGAATATTGAACCAGTTTGTCTAGGAAAGGATTGCCATCAACTCCTGAAAGCGTGTGTTGTTTTGTTGCTAGGTATTTCAGATTCTAAAATAATACTTAGATACCTAGACCTAATTGAGACTTAGGGTTCTGTCAATAACTTAGAGAATAAGGAAACCCTGCAGTCTGTTTTTTTAAGGAGTGCTGAACAGGGCCTTCCAGATGGGTCTCCAGCTCAGGCAGAGACTGGAAAACTGAAGTATATTTCTGCAGATTTACTTTGTTTCCTGCTTCCAGAATTAAACTTGTTTCTAAATTAGCAGAGTTCAAAATGGGACATCTGGAACTATACCTCTCCAAAAGTTTTGAATAAGGTCTCTTTAGTTCGTGGTAAACACCAAAAAGGATTCTTAACCAAGACTGCAGCTATGAGGATGGTATGTTTCAGGAACAACATATAGTGAAGCTGCTTGTTCAAATTCACTTGTTTATTATTAGTCGGAATGCTGGCTGTAGGCTGCAATGGATACTTGTGTGTAGCCTGAAAGATGTTTCTTTTGAACAAATAAAATCTTTCTTTGAATGAGTGTAGTCCACATAGCTATAATTCAGTTAGAAAAGGGGGAAGCACAAAGTGACTTGGTTATCTGAAGCAGTTGTTCCAAGTAGAGGAAAGAGAAATTTAGCATGTTTTATGCCCCTTACTATTTACTTGATATAGTAATTTAGAATGTGATCCAAAAGTAAATATAAATTTATGCCATGAAGACTAAGACCGTGTATAATTACCAGGACCAGACAGGAAATCAAAATCTAAAGAATGGTAATTTTTTTTTAATTTAAGTGCTTTAATTTAAGAATCTATAATTCTTATTTAGCTTCCTTAAGAATTAGAAGAGGTTGCTCACTATCCTAGCATATCTAATTTCTGTTTTACTTTGCTGCTGATTTTCAATATGGATATCTAATAGTACTAAAATAAATCACCCTGGCTTTAACAATAGAAATTTGAAGAAATATAATTAAATTTTAAACCATTTCTTTTCTGACAAGTCTTATTATTTAAGTGGTATTTCAACTTTTTTCCAACCCTAATTTTAACTTTTCACAGCTCAGAAAATCTGCCTTTCAGGTAGGTGTGTGTGTGTGTGTGTGTGTGTGTGTGTGTGTGTGTGTGTGTGTGTGTGTGTGAAGTAAATACAATAAAAGCGGTTTAATATTTTCCGACACCTGTTTAGAATAGGTTTTGTGTGTGTAGATATTTGCCATGATAAGTTATTTTTAAAATGGAGAGACAAGGTGGGTGAGATAATATTTTTTTACTGGACCAACTTCTGTTGGTGAGAGACGAGCTTTTGAGCTACACTGAACTCTTCTTCCGGGCTGGGAAAGGTACCAAGACTGTCACAGCTAAATACAAGATCAAACAGTTTAGCATAAGTAGTTAGCACATATTCTAGGGACCATGCAAGATACAGTGGCCTGTTATCATCTCTGTAGTCATAGGAGAAAAAGGAGGGTTAGTGGATTACAGATTGTTGTAATGAGTCATAAATCCAGTGTCTCATTAGTTCATGATTTTTAGTGTCTAGGAAAGTAATAAGAACAGGAGTACTTGTGGCACCTTAAAGACTAACAAATTTATTTGAGCATAAGCTTTCGTGGGCTACAGCCCGCTTCTTCGGAAAGTAATGAGTTTAACTCCCAGGCTCGTCTCTTGAAAATGTGCAGGTTTCCTTTGAGGATGATGATTGATAGGTCAGATATAGAGTGATTGCTTTGTGATCGTCAGCATATTCTGTGGTATCTGAATACCTGGCTGTAGATAACAGATATCTTTGTGTGTTTTGAGGTGGTTACTTGGTAGGTTTGGTGATCTGTGGGTTTCTTGTGTATGGTTGTCTGTAGGGTTCTATTGTTGAAGCTGATTGTGGTGTCCAGGAAGTTGACTGGTATGGGAGTGTTCCAGAAAGAGTTTAATGGATGGATGGTGGCTGTTGAAGTTATGGTGGGAATCTGAGGGAGTTTGTCATCTGTCCAGAGGATGAAAATGTAATCGGTGAATCTCAGGCATTTCATTGGCCTTGTTGTATTTGTTCAGAATTTTTTCTTCAAGATGGCCCATGAGGATGGCATATTGGGGAACCATCCTAGTACCTATGGCTGTTCCCATGGTTTGGACAAAGTTTTTGAATGTAAAATTGTTGTGGTTTCGGATGAAATGGATGAGTTTGGCTATGGGGTGGATATCTGAGGGTAGTCCATTGTCTTGTAAATATCTGAGGCAGCCAGCTATGCCGTTATTGTGAAGGATGTTGGTGTATCGGGAAGTGGCATCCGTGGTGGCAAGGATAGTGTTGTGAGGGAGGCTCTAAATGCTGCAGAGTTTATGGAGGAACTCAGTTGCGTCCTGGAGGAAGCTGGCCCTTTGTGTGGTGAGTGGTTTGAGGATGGTGTGACGAAGTGGGAATGTTCTGGCTGTGTTATGTGAATGCTGAGTGGGGAGTACTGACCTGGGAAGGTTGCAGGGGAGTTGGGACTGCCTGCCTTGGAAGGGAGCATACCTGAGCATCCAAAGAAGTGGGCTGTAGCCCACGAAAGCTTATGCTCAAATAAATTTGTTAGGCCATGTCTACATCTAAAATTTTGCAGCGCTGGTTGTTACAGCTGTATTAGTACAGCTGTATAGGGCCAGCGCTGCAGAGTGGCTACACTTACAGCAACTAGCGCTGCAAGTGGTGTTAGATGTGGCCACACTGCAGCGCTGTTGGGCGGCTTCAAGGGGGGTTCCGGGAACGCGAGAGCATACCGGGGAAGGAGACCAGCTTCGCCGCGGTTTGCTCTCGCGTTCCCGGAGCCACCCAGCAAACCGCAGGGAAGGAGACCTGCTTGCTCAGGGTTCCGGGAACGCGAGAGCAAACCGGGGAAGGAGACTAGCTTCGCCGCGGTTTGCTCTCGCGTTCCCGGAGCCACCCAGCAAACCGCAGGGAAGGAGACCTGCTTGCTCGGGGTTCCGGGAACGAGAGAGCAAACCGGGAAAGGAGACCCGCTTCGCCGCGGTTTGCTCTCGCGTTCCCGGAGCCACCCAGCAAACCGCAGGGAAGGAGACCTGCTTGCTCGGGGTTCCGGGAACAAGAGAGCAAACCGGGAAAGGAGACCCGCTTCGCCGCGGTTTGCTCTCGCGTTCCCGGAGCCACCCAGCAAACCGCAGGGAAGGAGACCTGCTTGCTCGGGGTTCCGGGAACGAGAGAGCAAACTGGGGAAGGAGACCAGCTTCGCCGCGGTTTGCTCTTGCGTTCCCGAACCCCTCTGCAAACCGCAGGGAAGGAGACCTGCTTGCTCGGGGTTCGGGGAACGCGAGAGCAAACCGGGAAAGGAGACCCGCTTCGCCGCGGTTTGCTCTCGCGTTCCCGGAGCCACCCAGCAAACCGCAGGGAAGGAGACCTGCTTGCTCGGGGTTCCGGGAACGCGAGAGCAAGCTGGAGAAGGAGACCAGCTTGATTACCAGAGGCTTCCTCCTTCCACGGAGGTCAAGAAAAGCGCTGGTAAGTGTTTACATTGGATTACCAGCGCTGGATCCTCTACACCCGAGACAAAACGGGAGTACGGCCAGCGCTGCAAACAGGGAGTTGCAGCGCTGGTGATGCCCTGCAGATGTGTACACCTTCAAAGTTGCAGCGCTGTAACCCCCTCACCAGCGCTGCAACTTTCTGATGTAGACAAGCCCTGAGTCTCTAAGGTGCCACAAGTACTCCTGTTCTTTTTACCTGAGCATGTAACCTGAGAACCCAGGAGGGGGGTTGGAGGCCAAGTGACATGTCTGCCCCTGCCCGGGACACTGAACAAAGGACACAAAGGCTGGGGGAGGAGCCGGGGGGAGGCTGAAGTGAGAGACTGGGGGGAGTTTTCAGTTTGAAACTGGCTGGGAAATGGAGAGGGGTGCCCCGATGGGGCTTTGGCTTCCCTGGGGGCCCCAGGTGGACCTAACTAAAGTGGGTCCTGTTGTCTGTACCGGCAAGACCTGTTTTGGACTGTGTTCCTGTCATCTAAATCGACCTCTGTTTTACTGCTGGCTAAGACTCATGTCTGACTGCGAAGTCGGGGGTGGGGTGGGGGCAAGACCCTCTGTCTTCCCCAGGACCCGGCCTGGGCAGGCTCGCTGTGGGAAACGCATGGAGGGGCATATGCTGAATGCTCCAAGGGAGAGGAGGCTCCCCAAAGTCCTCACTGGCTTTTTAGTGGGGAGCAGTTGCAGAACATCGCCCGGGAACTCTGTGACTGATGGTTTGTAGGAGTCCCAGTCTTCGGTCAGAGTGCAGTGGCCAGATATGTCAGTTACTCACAGTAAAGTACTGTGATTTTAAAATAGGAAGGGAGAACGATTATTATTGTCATTAAAAGAGCCCTCTGATTTGACCACAGTTTAAAAAAAACAACTCAAACCCTCCACACATCGTTCTGAGATGAGCTTTGAATGGAGTGTTGCAGACACAGAACAGCTGTTAATAGTGCCTGCAGTTAGTAGTTTATACCAGTGCAGCTGGCTGTTTGTGCTGTGGTATGTGCAAACAAGCAAGAATTTGAGTGAAGTCATGGGAAATAATTTTGCATCTTCCATGGCTCTTTGATTCCTTTTTACCCCTGCAGCTGCAAATGAATCATGGTGGAGAAAATGACCAGATAGTGGCGCACTCCTTTTCCATATATATGAAATAATATAATGATCCTTTTTACTTTTATTGCACCTTTCATCTGAGCACCTTGAAGTTTACAGAACTAAATTAACTTAGTTTTAATTAGCTGCTGAAAGACTAACGGATGGAATTGAGGCACAGTGAAGTAATAGTGAATCACTAGCAGAGCTGAGATTATAACTTAGTTCACTTGATGCCCAGCCCAGAGCTCTCTGATAGTCTTTTGTTTGTAGGGCAGTTTGTTGGACATCTTAAAATTCAGTAACTTTTTCATAACTTTAATTGCAAAAAACGTAATGCTGTGCTTCAGCAGCCTATGCTGCTCATATTACTAGATGTCATAAACAGATGGTTAAGGCTTAATGTCTCTTACCTGTAAAGGGTAGCTCAGTAAACCTGGCTGACACCTGACCAGAGGACCAATAGGGGGACAAGATACTTTCAAATCTTGGTGAAGGGAAGTCTTTTTTTTTTTTTTTTTTTTTTTTTTTTTTTTTTTGGTTTGTTGTTCGATATTGGGACTGAGAAGGACGGGACATCATTCCAGGCTTTCCCTATCTTTCTGAATCAGTCTTTCATGTTTCAAAATTGTAAGTAATAGCCAGGCACGGTGAATTAGTCTTATGTTTGTTTTTTCAACTTGTAAAGGTTTCTTTTGCTGGAAGGATTTTTTACCTCTGTTTGCTGTAACTTTGAATCTAAGGTTCGGGGGAGGTCCCTCTAGTCTATATGAATCTGAGTACCCTGTAAAGCATTTTCCATCCCGATTTTACAGAGATAATTTTTACTTTTTCTTTCTTTAATTAAAAGCTTTCTTTATAAGAACCTGATTGACTTTTCTTTGTTTTAAGATCCAAGGAGTTTGGCTCTGTGTGAAGCCTCTCAAGGCAGCCCAGGGAGGGGAAAGTCTGGGGGGGAAAGGAGGGGGATGGTTAATTTCTCCTTGTTTTAAGACCCAAGGGGTTTGGGTCTGGGTTCCCCAGGGAAAGTTTTGGGGGAACAGAAAGTGTGCCAGACACCAAATTCTGGCTGGTGGCAGCGTACCAGACCTAAGCTAGTAAGTAAGCTTAGAAGTGTTCATGCAAGTCCCTACTTCTTGTACTCTAAAGTTCAAAGTGGGGAAAAAACCTTGACACTAGGTCTTCTGTGCTTATTTGGATTAGTGTTCCGATTATGGCCCTACTAAATTCATGGTCCATTTTGGTCAATTTCATGGTCATAGGATTTTTAAAATGGTAAATTTCATGATTTCAGCTATTTAAATCTGAAATTTCACAGTGCTGTAATTGTTTGGGTCCTGACCCAAAAAGGAGTTACGGGGTGGTCGCACGATTACTGTAGGTGGGGATTGCAGTACTGCTACCCTTACTTCTGTACTGCTGCTGGTGGCATCGCTTCCTTCAGAGCTGGACAGCTGGAAAGTGGCAGCTGCTGGCCAGGAGCCCAGCTCCCAAGGCACAGTCGCTGTCAGCAGCAGCGCAGAAGTAAGGATGGCATGGTATGGTATTGCCACCCTTACTTCTGTGCTGCTGCTGGCGGGCCGCTGCCTTCCTAGCTGGGTGCCCAGCCAACAGCTGCCGCTCCCTGGCCGCCCAGCTCTGAAGGCAGCATAGAAAGGTGACAGTACTGACCCCCCAGCAACTCCCTTTGGGTCAGGACCCCCAGTTTGAGAAATGCTAGTCTCCCCCCTGAAATCTATATAGTATAGGGTAAAAGCACACACAGGACCAAATTTCATGGGGGGAGACCAGATTTCATGGTCCATGATGCATTTTTCATGGCCGTGAGTTTGGTAGGATCCTAGTTATGATCCTTGTTGCACAGAGTGAAGTGTGGAGCATTGATTGGAGGAAGGCGAATCTGATAAACTATAAATGACAATGGGTAGAGAAAGGAGGGTAGGTATCTTTTATCGATCGGGAAAGGGAGACACTAGTGTTACTTTCTGGAGAGAGAACATTGTGGTGTGTTAAGTTTCTTGAGGGCCGATTAATAAATGGTAAATAGACACTTTAAGAAATGGTTAATCATTTGCTATATAAATAGCTATATACTCCAACATGTCAATAGGTTACCTGTAGCCAGGGTACAAAATCATCAGTAACTTATAATCTTCTATAACACATACCACTCATAACTGTAACGTGTTTATAGCATCTTTTAATCATTTATTGACTCTTTATGAACTTAAAAGTACTCTTAATGTGAACTGGGGTCCAGTCCTTAAATAAGAGTGTATACATAGAACCATTTTATAATCAGCAAACGACCTGAGAAAATATGTTGTGCTGATATATTGTCCCTTCTGCACAGTTCTGTTGTGTCGCAGTTTTCAGGATTCTTCTGAGGTAGCTGAGTGTGTATTCACTGTAGGGCTTGTGAGATTGACAGGTTCTGTTTTAACTGTGTTAAACATTAGACTTCGTAAATAACATTGCAGAGATATATATTGTTTAAGTACCATTTCTCCTTCAGTGATCTTGTTCTTTGAATGTTTATCCTAAAAGGAAAAACTCTTAAGGAGAGGACCCTTCATTATACCATGTGCACATGCAATTTTATTCCAGATTATTTTTTAAAAGTAGTGTGGTTTATTCTTTATTTTCATTTGAATACATTATTCTTCTCTTTTTCCTTAACCGATAAATAGTGTTACTGTACACACTGCTGTGTTCTACTCCAGAGATAAATGCATTTCAGTTATGTATTTATTGGTTTTACTACCTCTTGCTTTTGTTTAGAACCTTCTGTCCCTTCCTAGGTTCACTGCAATTTTCTTTTACTTTACTAGAATACTTCAGGGTTATCTATTTTTCCAGAGTTGTCTGCAGTTGTCTGTTCTCTCTCTTTTTTCTCTGAAAAAGCATTTTAGTGAAAACTGCTTGGTGCTGAGTTCTCTAAAAATCAAGTTACTTATATAGGAGTCTAAATATGGATTTAGGAGTTTTAACTAGGGTTGCCAACTTTCTGCTCACACAAAACCTGCCCCTCCTCCAAGGCCCTGCCGATGCCCCACCCCTTTTCCGAGGCCCCACCCCTGCTCACTTCATCCTCCCTTCCCTCTGTCACTCGCTATCCCCACCCTCACTCATGCACTCATTTTGACCAGGCTGGCTCAGGGGGCTGGGATGTGGCAGGTGGTGAGGGCTCTGTCTGGAGGTATGGGCTCTGGGGTGGGGCCTGGTATGAGGGACTTGGAGTGTGGCAGGGGGCTCTGGGCTGGGGCAGGAGGTTGTGGTGCAGTGTGTGTGTGTGTGTGTGCTCTGATGTTGGGCCGTGGATGAGGGATTTGGGGTGCAGAGGGAGATCAGAGCTGGGGCAGGTGGTTGGGACATGGGAAGGGGGCCTCAGGGGTTCAGGCACCATGCAGCGCTTACCTCAAGCAGCTCCTGGAAGCAGCAGCATGTCCCTCCTCTAGCTCCTAGGTGGGGGCACAGCCAAGTGGCTCTGCACGCTACCCTGTCTGCAGGCGCCACCCCCCAGTTCCCATTGGGAGTGCGGAACCCTCTGGTTGCCCCTACACAGGAGTCGGACAGGGGACATACCAGCTGCTTCCCGGGAGCCGCACAGTATGGAGGTTAGCAGGGAGCCTGCCAGCCCTGCTGCATGGTGCTGCCAACTGGACAGTCAACAGCCTAGTCAAGTGGCTCCTGGGCAGCGGGGCTAAGCTCTGCCTGGCCAGAGCCTTCGCCTCTCCTTCTCCCCTGCCCCAGCCCAGTGCTCCCTCCTGCACCTAAACTCCCTCCCAGAGCCTGTAACCCTCACCCCCTCCAGCACCCCAGCCCAGAGCCCTCACCCTGTCCCGCACTCCAACCCACTGCCCCAGCCCAGTGAAAGTGAGTGAGGGTGGGGGAGAACGAGCAATGGAGGGAGGGGGGATGGAGTGAGTGAGGCGGGGCCTCAGGGAAGGGGTGGAGAAGGGCAAGGGTGTTTGGGTTTGTATGATTAGACAGTTGGCAACCTTAATTCTGATGCCAGTCTACAGCTACCCAGTTCAGCAGGCCTTACTTCCCCTTTGATTAATTTAAAAATAGAAGATGAGCTGCAAATAAGATAGCTGCTACTTTCTAGTGCTCAGTATGAAGTTAGTTAGCAGTTGGAGTCCATTTTTTTATGGACAAGTGAACACATCTAAAAATACTAGCACTAATTGGCACCTTTGTTGACAGCCTCAGAAGAGAGGTCAAGTATTAAATGGGCTTGGATGTTTCGGGTTTCTTCAGGTCAGGTTGGAGGCACATTGTTGCATTAGAAACCTGCACTGGTGGTGTCAGTACAGTTCCTGTTCTGTGGATAAATAGGGGACTTAATCTTTGAAGCCTGCCAGTATATATCTCTAACACGATGTAGAAACATAACATTTTTCAACCTTTATTACTTAAGGTTAGCCTTTGGTTTTGATTTGAAAGTAGCACACCAATGTGGGAAACTCAAATGTACAAGATGAGCTGCTTTGTTTCTAAGAGGTGTTCTCAGAGTGTTTTCCCTCCTACTATAAAAGTAACATTCTCCTCTTCCCACCGCTCCTCCATATTCCCTGCTTAGCTATTACACATATGCTCAAGAATGACTAAATTGACTATGTGGTTAGAGCCTTTTAACTAACCAGGAAGTTTGTTTTTCATGTGTTCTTACCAGCGGATATTTTTTAATATCTTTAAAGAAACAAAATCCAATCAGTACACAATGGACAATGGACCATGACAAATGTGATTATTGTTAATCATCGTTCATATATTTTTAGGCCACATGGAACTGTTATGATCATATTCATGTCCTGTATAATGCAGACCATTAATTTCACTTTGGGATTCCTATGTGTAGCCCACCAACTTTATGGTTGAACTAAAATATGTCACAGAAAGATAAGTCACTTCTTAATCTTCTCCTTGATTAGTTAAATAGATTAAGTTCCTTTAGTCTCTACTTGTGAGGAATGTTTTCCTTGATGTTCACAAATCATTTTTATAGCTCTTCTAACCTTTTTCCCTTGGACTACCTCCAATTTTTCAATTCCCCTTTAAAAGCACGGACACAATATTGCACTAGTGGTCTCACCAGTGCTGTACACAGGGATAATATATTACTCCTTCTCAGTGTTAACCTTGGTTAATACATCCAAGCATTGTTAGTCCTTTTTTTGGTGACATCATCACCGAGTAGAAGCTCATATATATTTTTTAAGCAGAATGTCTAATTTTTGGTGCAGAATTCCCTCAGGAGTAGAACTTTTTAGATTTCTTTTTTGAAAGGTGGTGGTCTTTGTGGTCTTGTTGTAGATTTTTGTACTCTGCTGATGGGAGGGCTTAAGAATTTGGATAGATACCTGAGAAACTGGGAGTATAGAACACTATTTCTTATATTGGGCAAAAGCCCATGCTGTAAGAACTGTGGCAGTTGGGCCAAAGAATGCACAATATGTGCAGTGTCTCTCATATAACACATGATATTGTGCATGCAACTTAGCTGTAAAGTAAATGTGGTGATTGGATTGATGGTACCTGAAAGCCTTTCACACAGGTGCAATTTGTAAAGTTGAAATGGCTGCAAACTTAAATATTGTATGGTAACAGGCAACAAATTCCAGTGATGATTCAAACTGCTGGCATCTAAACAAAAAGAGCTCTCAACCATTCACACTTGCTCAACAGCCATTCTAGGCTACAGAATGACAGTCATGGAATCTTTTAATATAATAACTCCTCACTTAAGGTTGTCCGGGTTAACGTTGTTTCGTTGTTATGTTGCTGATCAATTAGAGAACATGCTCATTTAAAGTTGTGCAATGCTCCTTTCTAACGTTGTTTGGCAGATGCACTGCTTGCAGAAAGAGCAGCCTGTTGGAGCTAGCTGGTGGGGGCTTGGAACCAGGGTGGATCAGCAGCCCCCCTATTGGCTTCAAGGTCCCCTAAATTCACTGTGCAGCCACCCAGCAGGCTATCCATTGCGGGCAGTTCAGCTGTCTCTCCCCCTACCTGAGAAAACTTGCTAGCAGCAGCTGCTGTCTCAACTTGCTGATCTGCTTAAAAAGGCAATGTACTTTAAAGTGGGGTCAGCGAACTTAAAGAGGCAATGCAAGTTTTTCTCTCTCACACAGGGTGTGTCTCTCTGTCTGTCTCTGCCATGCTGTCTCCCCTCCCTCCATTCCTGCTGCCTTGTAGAGTGGTGAGGCTACATTAAAAACAATGTGTCAACCTTGAGGGCTCAGCTCAGTGCTAGTTCATCATTTAGCAGTAAGGCATTCCCCGGGAAATATTGCACCCTCAGACTTCACCACCTCAACCAAACTTCACAATCATCATTGCTGTGTGCAGTATTAAATTGTTTGTTTAAAACTTATACTGTGTATCTGTATATGTGTGTATATAAATGTAGTCTTCTGTCTGATGAAAAAAAATTCCCTGGAATCCAACACTCCCCCACCCCCATTTACATTAATTTTTATGGGGAAATTGGATTCACTTAACATTATTTCGCATAAAGTAGCATTTTTCAGGAACATAACTACAACGTTATGAGAGGATTTACTATACAGGTAACTACATGTTTTATTCTATCAGCTGTGGTTTTAAAAGAACAAAAAAACCAAAACGACCACATCGAACGCAAAACTTAATGTGTTAAAAAGTATTTTCTAATAGCAATTTCGTTTAACTGGATCCTTGGTTAACATATTTAAGCTTTTATCTTTTTCTCTTTCGTATTAAGGGATTCTCAACTGTCATTCATTGCTCATTACAATCCATTTGTCACAGTTAATATTGTATTGAGTCAGGTATCAGTAAGAAAATGTGTGTGCTTCTCAAGAATGTTCTGCCTTTCTTTGTAATCGGGTCAGTGGAAATATCTAGGAAAGCCATTGTCCTGGAAAATAGTCATAATAAATCCCATAAGGAAATATAAGGGGTGAACAAATAGTGAAAAGTCTGTCCTTGGAATATGATGCTTTTATATAGAATCCCTTACAATTTAACATTTTTCATGGCATATACTTTGGGAGTGTTCCTTTTCTAGAGAAATAATACACTACAAGGATGCCCACTTAAAGGACTAATTGGTGAATGAAAATACAGTTTTGAAATGAATGTATTCTTTAAATACCAAATCTTTTTTGATAGCTGTTTTTTCAAAAATTTATTGCTATTAAAAAAAAATGAAAATCTTCCATTGGTGGAAGATGGTTTCCTTCATTAATTCTTATGCCATGACCATTTCTGAATTAGTTACTTGATCATTGTCAAATGTTGGTTGGTAAGATATCTTAACTTACTTACATGTCTCCTTTACCACTGGAAAACTAAAGGTTGAGTGTACTTTTTACTTTGGGATTGGAGCCAGATAAGCTAGTCTAGTTGTCCTGTCTCTTATTCTATTTTCTACTCCCTTCTCTCAGTCAGCAAGATCCTTTCTAACGCTCTGATCCCCAGTGCTACACTGAAGTGTTACTTTCTCGTCAGTTGGTTGGAAGGTCCCATGCTACCTCATCAGTCGGCTGGAAGGCTCTGTCTCCTCTCATGTGTCAAACCTACCATCCTGATGTGTCATGCTGTTGCTCTTTCTTGTCCCAGCTTCAGTTCCTGATGTGACTCATCTCTTCCTTCACTGCTTCCTTGGGAAGAGCCAGCGTCCTAAGAGTCAATTCAAGCACTGCTACTTGAATAGTTCTAGTGTATTTGAATCCTGTCACTTTATGAACCTTGGGAATTACTCATACACCATTAATTTTAGTTTTGTTTTTTTTTAAATTAGCAATAAGATGTAGCATTATTTGCAATATCTGAGTTCTTCTTCGAGTGGTTGTTCATGTCTATTCAAAGTAGGTGTGCGTGTGCACGCCAGCCAGAAGATTTTCCCCTAGCAGCGTCCGTAGGGTTGGCCCTGGCGCCCCCTGGAGTGGTGCCACTACGGCTCCCTATAAAGGGGCCCACCAACCCTTCACCCCCTCAGTTCCTTCCTACCACTGGTGACAGCTAGCTGGAACTTCTCTTGTGCATAGCAAGTTAGCAGTGTCCTATCCTTGTGTATAGTCCATGTATATAGTTACGTTATAGTTAGTTTACTTAGGTCATTGTATATAGTTCTCGGTAGTTGGGGGTTCCCCCCAAGTTTTCGTCGCCTGCTGAGGCATGCCCGGTTCCCCCAGGTTTAAACTCTGCAAGGACTGTGGGAAATTCATGCCCAAGAGTGACCCGCACTCTGCTTCTTTGAGGTGCCTTGGAGAGAGCCACCAAAAGGACCGGTGCTCTATCTGCAGAGGCTTCCGCCCGAGAACTCTCAAAGACAGAGCTCAAAGACTCAGAGTCCTCCTAATGGAGGCTGCCCTGCGGCCACCCTCGGACCTGGAACCGACCGAGGTGGTGCCCAGCATGTCTTCCTTGGTTTGGAGCGCCCCGGCACCGCCATCAGGACTTAGGGCCCAGCCCAAGTCATCTAAAACCCGGCACCGACCGGAGTCAGGTCATAGGAAGTTGGCCTCAGTGTGGCACCGCTCACCGTCGCTGATGCCCGCTAAGAAGAGAGAGCCGGTGAGGGAACGGTCCCCCCACCAGGACCCGAGGCCAACGTCGTCCGCGAGTGCAAGCAGACGGGATGAGCTATAGCCCTCAGCTGCTCCGTCGACTCCCGCACCGCAGAGCAGGCGGTTGAGTCTGGACCGGACTAGATCCCTGGACCTCAGCAGAGACTTGCGCCTCCCTTTGACACTGGAGGCGTTCGAGGTGGCCTCGGACTTGATGGGACTCCCGGCGCTGACCTCCCTGCACTGTAGGGAGTTGCCTACCGCGGCCCGTCCCCCAGTACAATCGAGGGGCAAGCTGGTAATGTTATCGCCTCCCTCCCCACACTGCGCCGCTAAGGCGGCACTGAACCAGATAAGAGGCTCCCCACCGCCTCAGCATCGCTCTCCAACGGCACTGGATGCTGCTCCCCCCAGGTCCTTGTACTCAGAGACTTCAGACTCAGAGGCAGACTTCTACTGCTCCTTCTGGTCGCGGAGCAGAAGATTGATTTCGGGGGCGAGCCACCAGCGTTACCCGCAGTGGCGGCAGCAATGACATCCGCCCTTGCAGTGGCCGTTTTGGACCCCCTGGGCCTACCACCAGTCGGTAGGCCAGGCGTTTGGTCCTCGATCAAGGTTGGCCTCGGTCTCCTCAGCGTCGGTGGCCCAGTGCAGCTGCCTCCTCCACCGGCACTGTCACCGGGCAGGGGTGTGCCATATTCCAGTTCAGCAACACCTAGCTGGGCAGTGGCACCGGCTACAGTTCAGGCTCAGCAGGCACTGCCCGATACGCCAAGCCGCTCACTGGTGACACCGGTACCGGTCGTGGTGTCGCATTTAGAATTGGAACTAGCTCCGCAACCACAGTAATGTGTGCCGCAGGACCCCGAAGGACAGCACGTACTGGAGGAAGGGCTGATCCATGTAATTTCCCCTTCTTCCTCCCCGGACGAAGCGGTCTCGGGCATGGCTGCGGCACCGGCCCTGGAAGACACTCGAATCCTCCAACAGCTGCTCCGGTGAGCAGCTCAGAGCCTTGCAATCCAAGCTGAGGAAATTGAGGTGGATGCGGACCCATAGTAGACATCCTGGCTCCCTCAGAGCCATCCAGGGTGACTCTCCCGCTGATAAAGACTAGGGAATACGTCCCGCACCTTATGGCAAACGCCAGCATCACTGACCCCTACTGCCAAGAGAATAGGGCGGCGCTATTTCGTCCCCTCTACAGGGCACGAACACTTGTACCTCCCCACCCCCGAACTCCCTGGTGGTGGATGCAGCCAACCAATGGGAGCGTCAGGGGTTTCAGGGATCAACACCAAAGAGCAGGGATGCTAAAAGACTCGACCTCTTTGGCAGAGAAGTGTACTCCACGGCAGGCCTACAACTCCACATTGTCAACAAACAGGCAATTGTTAGCCGATATGGTTATAACACGTGTTCAGCCATGTCGAAGTTTACGGAGCTCCTTCCCCAGGTCTCAAGGTCAGAGTTTTTGGACCTTGTGGAGGAGGGGAAGCTGATCTCTCGAGCCTCTTCTCCAGGCTGCCCTAGATGCGGCGGACTCAGCCCGTGCACCCTGGCCATGGTGCACCATGACCAGGCCACCGGGCCTGGTCATGCAGTGGGGAACCTGGCTCCAGGTCTTGGGCCTGCCCTATGAGGTCCAGCAGACCATTCAAGCCCTCCCCTTCTAGGGGCAGATGTTGTTTTCTGCATAGCCTAAAGGACTCATGGGCTTGCATACCCCTGCGACCCAGCACAGGCAGTTTAGGCCGCAGACGGCCCCACGCCCCTACCAGCCTCAGACTCGCCAGGAGCTGGGGCGCAGGTGGGGCAGAAATGGCAGGAGGTGTCACCAGCGCCACCCCTCCGGCCAGGCGTCCAGTCAGTCGAGACCACCATTGGGGCCTAGGCCCCCTATTTGATGGTACGGTCAAGGGTGACCTACCTATCGAGACTCTGGATCCTTCTGACCCTACCTTTTGGGTCACGTGTGTCCCCCTTCTACCATGCCTGATCCCGAATCACGTTGGACAGCTGAGTGCTCTGCAAGCTAGAGAGGGGATATTCTATCCAGTTCTCCTCCCACCACCCCCACCCCCTGTCCCTCATCAGGGACCCATCTCACGAGCAAGTTCTAAGTCAAGAAGTGAAGTCCCTCAGGGAGGCAGGAGTGGTGGAAGAAGTCCCTCGGAGCTCGGGGCAAAGGCTTCTACTCCCAGTATTTCCTAATATCGAAAGCGAAAGGGGGACTGAGACCCATCCTAGACTTGCAGCGGCTGAACAAGTTTGTACGAAAGCTCAAGTTCTGCATGGTCTCTCTGTCCTCGATTATTCCCTCCCTGGATCCAGGAGATTGGTATGCCGCTCTTGACTTAAAGGATGCTTATTTCCACATTGCCATAATTCCCTGATACCGTCGGTACCTCAGGTTTGTTGTGGCCGACGCCCATCTGCAGTTCACGGTGCTCCCGTTCGGCCTATCAGGGTCTTAGGGTCTGTGCTCCTAGGGTCTTCACGAAGTGCATGGCAGTCGTTGCGGCCTTCCTGCACAGGTGGCCATCCAGGTATTCCCCTGCCTGGATGACTGGCTCACAAAGGGCCACTCCAAGGGGCGGGTGGAGACCCAGGTGTCGTTCATCAGGCGGATCTTTCTCAATCTCGGCCTGCTCTTGAACGAAGCCAAGTCCACCCTGTCTCTGACGCAATGAATCGAATTCATAGGAGCAGTTCTGGACTCCACCCATGCCAGCGCATACCTGCCGGAATCCAGGTTCCGTGCGATTTCTGAGCTCATCCTCGGACTGCACCACGCCCTGATTACCACGGCGCGAGTTTGCCTCCAGCTGTTGGGTCACATGGCGGCGTGCACCTATGTGGTAAACCATGCCAGACTCCAGCTTCACCTGCTACAGTCCTGGTTAGTGACATTATATCGCTTGGCCAGGGACCCCTTGGACTCTGTGGTGTCCATTCCTCACTTGGTGCTGAGCTCGCTGCAGTGGTGGCTCGACCCACAGAAAGTGTGCATGAGTGTCCCCTTTGCTGCCTCTCAACCCTCCCTCTCCCTGGTAATGGATGCCTCGGATCAGGGTTGGGGAGCACACCTGGGACACTTCAGGACGCAGGGCTTGTGGTTGCCGGAGGACCTCGAGTTGCACATCAATGTCAGGGAGCTGAGAGTGGTTCGCCTGGCTTATTTGACCTTCCGGTCCCACCTGGCCAGCAAATGCATTTCAGTCCTCCCAGACAACAAGTCGGCAGTCTTATATCAACAAACGGGGGTGCATGCTCCTCTACCCTGTGCAGGGAAGCCCTTGCGCTGTGGGATTTCTGTGTCCACAGTGCTACCCACCTGACTGTGTTCTACCTTCCGGGGGGAGCAGAACGGTTTGGCAGACACCCTCAGTCGCTCGTTCCGGGATCACAAGTGGTCTCTCCGATGGGACGTGATATGCTCAATTTTCCAGCTCTGGGGCTTTCCCCGGTTAGACCTGTTTGCCTCGAGGGAAAACAGGACGAGCCGATGGTTCTGCTCCCTCCTTGGCCGCAGTCAGGGGTCTATGTCGGACGCCTTCCTGCAGTCTTGGGGGGTCGGTCTGCTCTACACCTTTCCTCTGATCCCTCTGATACACAGGGTGATTTTGAAGATTCACAGGGACCACGCATAGGTAATCCTGATAGCTCTGGCGTGGCCGCGCCAACATTGGTACACGTCACTCCTGCACATGTCCGTTCAGGTGCCTCTGATGCTGCCCCTGCTCCCGGACCTGATCACGCAGGACCGGGGTTCCATCCGCTACCCGAATCTCGAGTCCCCTCACCTCACAGCATGGATGCTCCATGTCTGAACCCGGTGGAGGTGCAGTGATTCCAGCAGGTCAGACAAGTGCTGCTCGGCAGTAGGAAACAGTCAGCTAGGGCCACCTATCTGGCCAAATGGAAGCACTTCTCCGTATGGTCGGGTCAGCGAGGTCACAATCCGCTGGGGGTCCCAATCCCCATTGTCTTAGACTATTTGCTCCACCTCAGACAACTGGGCCTCTCCCTCTCCTCGATTCGTGTTCACTTGGCGGCCATCTCGGCTTTCCATCCAGGAGAGGGGGTACCTTGGTGTTTGCGAACCTGCTGGTCGGGCGTTTCCTCAAAGATATGGACAGGCTGTTTCCGCATGTTCGTCAGCTGGCCCCTGCTT
Source organism: Gopherus evgoodei (assembly GCF_007399415.2). Lineage (NCBI taxonomy): Eukaryota > Metazoa > Chordata > Testudines > Testudinidae > Gopherus > Gopherus evgoodei. Next base: position 354,106,429 of record NC_044322.1, read on the forward strand.
GGGACCTGAATCTGGTCCCCTCTGCCCTCTCGGGACCTCCCTTTAAGCCTCTGGTTTCATGCTACCTGTTGTACTTGTCGTATAAGACCGCCTTCCTGGTGGTGATCACCTCAGCCAGGAGGGTGTTGGAGCTCAGGGCGTTAAAATCCGAGTCCCCGTACAGTCTTCTATAAGGACAAGGTCCAGCTTAGACCTCACCCGGCTTTCCTACCCAAGGTCGTCTCACAGTTCCACATGGGTCAAGATATTTTTCTCCTGGTGTTTTATCCGAAACCACACACTTCCAATGAGGAGCAGAGGTTACATTCCCTAGATGTCCGCAGGGCCTTGACTTTTTACATAGAGCGTACCAAACCGTTCAGACGCTCAACTTGGCTCTTAATTGCAGTGGCGGATAGGATAAAGGGGCTCCCGATCTCTTCTCAGCGAATCTCTTCCTGGATCGCGACCTGCATCCGGGAATGCTACCGCATAGCTAAGACCCCTGTCCCTCCGGTCACTGCCCACTCCACTAGGGCGCAGGCCTCTTCTGCGGCATTCCTGGCTCAGAACCTGACTCAGGAGATTTGTAGAGCAGCCACATGGTCTTCCATCCACACGTTCTCGTCCCACTACGCCATCACGCACCGGGCTAGGGATGATGCTGTCTTTGGTCATGCAGTACTCCAGTCAGCAGTGATCTGCGACCCCGCCACCTAAGGTTAGCCTTGTGAGTCACCTACTTTGAATGGACATGAACAATCACTCGAAGAAGAAAAAACGGTTATCCACCTTTTAGTAACTGTTGTTCTTCGAGATGTGGTGTTCATGTCCATTCCAATACCCACCCTCCTGCCCCTCTGTTGGAGTGCTGGCAAGAA